>NC_139555.1:20002101-22856162 GCF_965112155.1 Podarcis liolepis | reverse complement strand
CTAAACCAGGTTGTATCCAGTATTCACAGAAGATTCTTTGATCCAGTGAAGTATTCCATGAACAAAAGCAGAAATGCGGTATTTCTTCAGATTCTCCCGCAACCCCCTGTTTACGTCCCAAACTATTCTCAAGGGTTATCCAAGTCTCTGTAGCAGATTGTGTGGGGCGGGGAGTGGGGAGCGCAGAAGGAAACAGGGATAATAGCCTCTCCCTGTTCTATTCATGAAAATGTCTGCTGGCTTAAATTACCTTCTGTGAATGGAAAGATGGCATTGGATGCAATCTTCTAAATCTGTGTATCATCTTCCTTGCATTTATGTTTGTGAACACTATCTTGATTTTCTTCACGGATAATAGAATGAACTCCATTGCGAGCCTTTCCTAACGTGTTACTATTACTACCTTTATTTGATTGGGAAAATGTCTAGCACCCATAGATTTTGCAATGATGATGTATCAGGCAGGGATTAAGGTTCTTTTCGGAGATTTAAAGTTCAACCTACTTTGAATGCTTTTGAAGCTTCATTAATTTTCAGTGGGAGAGAGATAAGCAGAGTACTATTTCCCCATTGAAATCAGTAGGCCTTAACATTGCTTAACTTGAGCTGGATCAAATCCATTATATTTCAGCCCTTGAAAACCTACCTGCTGCCTATGTGAGTGTTTGTTTGAATAGGAACAGACAAAAGTTATGTTTGCAAATGTTGCTCTGGTGCTTTCAAGTGATGGTGCCCTGAAAGAGGAAGCTATTTGACAACATCATTGTGAAAAATCACACATTATATATTATACATTATGTTTTTAGACCATTGCTGCATCTATGATAAAAAAAGAACAACAGTGGATTTTACCTAAAAGGTCCTTGGATGGAATGAATTTCCATTCATAGGAGGAGACTTCACAAAATGGAGCCTTTGGATCCAACCCAGAATATCTTACAGCTTGATTTACTGTATTTTTTGCTCTATAAGACTCACTTTTCCCTCCTAAAAAGTAAGGGGAAATGTGTGTGCGTCATATGCAGCGAATGCAGGCTGCACAGCTATCCCAGAAGCCAGAACAGCAAGAGGGATTGCTGCTTTCACTGCGCAGCGATCCCTCTTGCTGTTCTGGCTTCTGAGATTCAGAATTTTTCTTCTTCTTGTTTTCCTCCTCCAAAAACTAGGTGCGTCTTATGGTCTGGTGCGTCTTATACAGCGAAAAATACGGTAATTTTAAGAGCTCACTTATGTACTTAAGTAGTTGAGGTGAAATGATTTGACTTAAATGATGCAACAAAGCAAAGTACTAGATTATGTTAATTGATGTCTTGGTTATCTCATAACATTTGCATACTCAGGTCTGCCTGGGGAATGTTGCCACTTGGGCAAGTGGATCTGCAAGGTTTTTGTTTGCAAATGGTGCCTCCCATTCAGAAAGTTGGCGTGTCTTTTGGTTGCAAGGGGGCCCAGCTTCTCTTATTATCTTTTGCTGGACAGGTGCTCATTTTGGTCTAGACACAAGCATTCACTTCCAATCTAAACAGGATTAGGAAAAGCACATTAATCTTAATGCCACAGAAACCACAAATAATGTCGTGTGTTCAGTTTCATTCTTGACTAACCTGTTTATAAAATAAACCTAGCTACTTAGGCTTTCACAGGCAGCCTTTATTTTACTGTTTACAGCACTTCAGGCACAAAATTGCCAGGCTGATGTTCTATTGCGAAAAATCTTCAGGCATAAGAAATACTACCAAATGGACAAAGCTTGCCATTTTTTAAGGGGATGTTCGTATGTATTTTTTCTGGAACTGTGAGCTGCGTATTTGGACCCTTCTTACTTCTACAGTGTTCTCTGTCCAGCACTTCTTATAGGCGTATTTAATGTCTAAAAGTAATACACTGCTTTGTTTCCATAATGCTGATCAAGAATCTAAATACGGTTCCATCTTGTAAAATACAAGTGCCAGTCCATATTAAAGGGCAAAGTAATTCTAAATTCAGTGAGGATTCCATATTTTAAGGATTCTTGAAGCCATGTTTACTATTGGTGCTGTGGTCTTTACAGAAACATACTCTTCTCCCTATAGGGTTCTTGTCAGTGGAGGGTAGACCCCAAATATTAAGGAGTGATGAGTTGGTTGAGATCCTACTTCATTTTTAAGTACAAGCCAATCAGCCAAACCTCTCTGTGGAGGGAATTCCACAAACAGGGCACCACCACTGAAGGCTTTTTCTCTAGTTGCCACCCACCTTACCTTAGATGGCGAAGGTACCTCCAGAGATGACTTCAGCATATGGGAATATTAGTAGGTGTTCCTCATGTACCTGGATCCTAAGCTTTATAGGGCTTTAAAAGCCAGTACTCTGAACTATGTTTGGAAACAGACCGGAAGCCAAGTGAATTTATTTCATTACTATTGACCAATCATGGTCAACAGGTGCAGCTGTTGTAGTCTACTGAGGCAGCCTCATGCACAACCACACCTAGATGTCACCAAGTGAAGCTGCAGGTGGTATACCAGCCTCAGTGGATGAAATGCACTCTTACCAGAGAGGATACCTGGATCCTGGGTTCATGTATCATGGGAACCCAAGGTTATTGCAGCTTTTTGGTCCCACTTGTTCAAAGACAGCAGCAAAGTTGGAATGATTAAGTAGAGTGCCCCAGTACGCTGCTTATTCCCAATAAACCAGAATAAACTATCAATCCTGCCTCAGTGCGGCATTTGAATGGGGCCAGTCTCATCATGTCTCTGTTGAAATGGTGTGTAAAAAATAATCAACTGAAAAGAAGGCTTTTACTGTATCAACAAGTTGTGTCATTTCTTTCCAAATACAGTCGTGATTTGAATTGTATTGTCATACCTCTAATTTTGGCCTTTGTTTGTTTGTTTGCTAGTAAGTCTTCAATCCAGAGACCGGATAGGTACTGGAGGGCAAGTTGTGGACTGCAGTAGATTATTTGACAATGATCTACCTGATGGGTAAGGTAACACTTTTTACATTTCATAAATGCCGTTTACATATTTGTCTGATATTTGCAGTGATGAAAAATGGAGGGAAGAATACTAGTGTGCTCTAAAAAAATATTTACATGTAGACTTATTTTGGAGTTAGAGATGCCAACCAGCAATTTAACTTCATGAAAATACTGGACTACAAACTCCCATTATCCCTGAACATTTGCCATGGCTGGTGAGAGTTGAAGTTCAAAACATCTGGACAGCATTGGTTGGAGAAGGCAACTTCACCAACAGAAGAAACTGTGTGTGTGTGTGTTGGGAATTCTGATAAAACTGAAACTAAATCCTGATAAGATAGACACAGTAAGTCCCCACATCCAGTAACTTGTATGTTTGCTTACCCTCAACACTGCTGTCCCTGAAAGAGCAGGTATGTGATTTGGGGGTGCTGCTAGATTTATCACTTTCAGTTGATGGGCGAATGACCTTGATAGCAAGGAGTACCTATTACTAACTATGGTTGCTTTGCCAACTGCCGGCTTTCTGGATAGAGTCAGTTCAGCAACTATGATATATGCACTGTTAACCTCATGATCTTCTAGGTGGCATTGTAAAGCCCCGAACAACTTGGGTCAAGGTTAGCTAAAGTACTGTCCTTCTCTGTACAGCCCCCTATACAGTCAGATATATGGAGAAGGCCTTTCTGATGGCGCATTCTGCAATATGCAGAATGCCACCTACTGGCAACATAAAAGAGGGCCTTATCCCTGGTGGCCCCTACCCTTAGGAAGGTCCTCTCCTGTGATTTGGGAGGTACCAGTAGTTGGGCACTTCTGAAGTTTAGTAGTAGCCGTGTTGTAGAAGTTGATTAGTAGCCCTGATGTTACTGCCCTATATTATGGCTTGTCTCTGTAACATTAACATTATTTTTAACTGTATATTTCTTTAAATAAAAATGAGTAATATAAAAATAGTGTGGATAGTTAGCCAAACGTAATGTTCATATTATGGTGTCTGTTGGCTAAAGACTTATTTAAAACAAACTTCTTCTAAATATGGTGATTTTCTTTCAATGTATAATTCTAGTTGGGAAGAAAGGAGGACGGCCTCTGGAAGAATTCAGTATTTAAATCATATTACACGAACAACACAGTGGGAGCGACCAACACGGTAAGAATTATTAGAGAACACTGTACAGTAAATTTTTCAGTGACTCAAGCTGAGCACTTGGGCTTCTTGTGGATTTAATTGGTAGGAGCCCATCATTCCCTGAAATTGTTGCTAGTTATTACCTCAGTTCCACATCTACCAAATAGAGGTTCCTCCCAAATACTGCTCCTATAATGTAAATCCTTCCTATATCCCTCTTACAGAGTCGGATGTGGATATAACGGACTTGCAATGCATTACTAGAGTTTATAAATGGGACACAGGTGGCGTTGTGGTTGGCAGTTAGAATCTGTGCGACCAGATGAGCTCCCGTTGCTCTTCCCAGCTTCTGCCAACCTAGCAGTTTGAAAGCACACCAGTGCAAGTAGATAAATAGGTACTGCTGTGGTGGGGAAGTAAACAGCGTTTCCGTGCACTCTGGTTTCCGTCACGGTGCTCCGTTGCTCCAGCAGCAGCTTAGTCATGCTGGCCACATAACCCGGAAAGTGTCTGTGGACAAACGCCGGCTCCTTCGGCCTGAAAGTGAGATGAGCGCTGCAACCCCATACTCGCCTTTGACTGGACTTAACCTTCCAGGGGTTCTTTACCTTTATCTACCTTTTCCTGACTAGAGTTTATATTGCAAGGCCATTCCCCTGCCCCACAGATAGGGTTCTGGCCCCCAAAGGTTCCCTGCCCCTCACAAATGAAAACTATAAAATAAGAAGGCAATGTTGGCATTACTGTTTTGTATTAGATAAATGACACTTGGTTATGAGCCAGGTTAGTATAGTTTTCCTTGTGGAAAGTAATTTAGTAATATGGGAGAAGGGACTGGTCCATATTTTGAGTTGCTGCCATCGGGCCATTATTTCATTCAGTGAGGATTAGTCTGTACATTAGTTGTCACACATCAGTTTTCTGTTGGCTCCTTACTTGGTTTTAAGTATTCCGTATTATGTTGTTAGATTGTGCATCTGTTGAATATATTGTCAGGTCCTTTATCGCTGCACGCTCTCCCACTTGCTCTGTTTGTAATAGGATACAAGCAGGGCATATGTTTCTCTGCAAAGTAGCTCTGGGCATCTTGTGGCCACAAGCGGCACTTGATTTTTATTACCATGCTTCTGAATAGCATTGGAATCCAAACTTGTGTGTTGCCTCGGCATGTGTATTATATCAGTGATGCATAACTTTTTAATTGAAGCTACCCACAGTTTAGGAGTCACCAGTACGGTGACCGCAGGCATACATGTACTCACAGAGGACTTTGCTCAGAATTCCCTGCCCTTGCTGATGAAATGAGTCTTGAAAGAAGGGTGATTTTTTAGCCAGAGAGTACGGTTGAGGGTGTGTGGTTGCCTAGAACAATTTCTCCCATTTGCAAATTGCCCCATGCATCCAAAACGGTTGGCAATCTATGGTTTAGAGACAGTTCTCTAAAACAGAGAGGTCTGAAAAACATTATTACTGTTAACAGGCCAGCATCAGAATATTCAAGTCCAGGTCGACCACTGAGCTGCTTTGTGGATGAGAACACACCGCTTACGGGAATAAATGGCGCGACGTGTGGACAGGCATCAGATCCCAGGCTAGCAGAGAGAAGAGTGAGGTCTCAGAGGCACAGGAATTACATGAGCAGGACCCATCTACATACGCCTCCAGATTTACCGGAAGGATATGGTACGCATTTCTAAAACTGCACAACTATCTGTCTGTCTGTTTTTCAAAGGCTATGTACTTCAAACGACTATTATTCTGAAGATCTAATGAGAGGGATTTCCCCCTTCATGCTTTCATGATACTGGTCTCAGTCCAGCTCTGGTGACTTAATTACTGTATGGATGTAGTATAGTGCTGGAGCTTTGCTGTGTGAGAGAAAAATCCTGTTTATTCCTATTCTGATCGTTGCTTCTTTTACTTGAACCATGGAGTGGTGAAATTCACTAGTCCAGATCTCAGGCTTCTAATTTAATCAGTCTCACTGCAAGACGAGGGAAGAACAGAAAACTTTTTGAATGGAATAGGTGATATTACAGAGAGAGAGAGAGAGAGAGAGAGAGAGAGAGAGAAAGAACCACATTTTGTGTATGTTTCTTTCTCAAAGGCTTAAAGATGTTATTTTTAAAAAAACGAAACAACAAATTTATGTTTATTGTCCAGGAAAGCACACTCCAGCTATATCTCATGCCAATGTACATGTGTAGGAAAATCTGTGTTATAATTGAAATGCATTCCCAAATTAAGCACGTCTGAGGGACTGGTAATAAAGATTAAATTTTTTTATCTGAATTCAGCTTCTGGTAGCTTTGCTCACAGAACATAAAACCTTCTCTGGCCGCAGTGGTTTCTGAATCGTAATTATGTAGCAATAGCAACAGTTTTAAAGCTTTCCTGCGCCTAAATTATGCTTGGTGTAAAACTTGGTATTTTGGGTGAAAAGACTTGAGAACTTGGTCTGATCACAAATTCCTAGGCTCAGAAGCACCCAGTTTTTAAATTCTTAGTTTATGACTACCCAGATGAGCCACTATTTTGCACCTGGCTCTGGTTGGTGTACCTCTCCGATCCCTTGTATAGACATTGTAGAGGAATAAAATGGGCAGGCGTTAATGAAACATCCAGGAAGACATGTTAATGAACAGAGTCTTTGCTGCAGATGGTGATGGAGACATATGGCACAGAGTATCAATAGATGATATGAGGGAACTGGGAATGGCCTTAGAGAACTGCATTAAATGCTAACCACTTCCAGGTTACGTCCCACCATTAATGCCATTGCATGAAAGGCAGTGCAGAAATACAAGAAACAAAGCTTTTCTCACTCTTTGAGAGAAAGTTTTGGTGTTGCATTTTTCATTGTATCCTTGAAGGCTAATAAACACCTTTAAAATACCTAGCTGTCTGAGGATTCTAAGAGACATATCCTATAGTACAAAGCAATGGGTTGGAACTGACCAAAGTGTGTTACTTTGGGCCTATTGAAACTAATGGAACAAGTTAGCAATGGCTAATTCAGTCTGGATCCAGTCCAGGGTATTTTATGGTATGGCCATAAGTATGCAAATTTCTAACTTTCTGCTTAATATGATCCTCTATCGTTACACCAGTTTAGGTAAAGTTTAGGGCTTCGGGTGGCACTGTGGTCTAAACCACTAAGCCTCTTGGGGTTGCCGATCTGAAGGTTGGTGCTTTGAATACATGTGATGGGGTGAGCTCCCATTGCTCTGTCCCAACTCCTGCCAACCTAGCAGTTCAAAAGCATACCAGTGCAAGCAGATAAATAGGTACCGCTGTGGTGGGAAGGTAAACTGCATTTCCGTGTCCTGTTGTGCCAGAAGCAGTTTAGTCTTGCTGGCCACATGACCCGGAAATCTGTCTGTGGAGAAACACCGGCTCCCTCGGCCTGAAAGTGAGATGAGTGACGCACCCCATAGTCGTCTTTGACTGGACTTAACTGTCCAGGGGTCCTTTATCTTTAACTTTTTATACCAGTTTAAGAATGTAACTCCATGTGTGTTAAAAATTCTCAGGAAAAAATAACTCGTGTATTATTATACTACCCTTGACTTCCAAAGAAATTCTTCAGAATTTTCAGTTCATAAAATATTTCAAAATCCTTTGAGACCCACTTTAAGTTGCAGTTCACTTCTGTTGCTATGGCTCAGTGTTTCCACGTAATCTTCCTCTCTGTGTATATGTCTCCTGCCCTATGATCTAATCATAAGGCGAATACATGAAAACGTAACCTCTAAAGTGAGAGTTTCAACCCCACCCCAAGCTGCTCCAGAGGATTAGGGGAAACCCCCAGAATAGATGAGGGGTACAGGGGAAAGAGGGGGAAATGTCCTGCTGAGTCGGCAGAAACGCGTTTTGCTAAGGGAACAATTTTGTTGGCTCCAGCCCAGAATACAATAGCCAACTGGGGAAATATATTGTTTAAAAATTAAGCTACCTCTACTCTTGCTTTGCTCTGGCTGTTAAAGCTAGACCAAGCACAAAAGTCTTTTTAACTGTTCTTCGCAAAGACATTCAGGTTTTGACAAATCTCGAGGGGAAGGGAATTTATAGAGTTATTTCAAGTCTGTGAACTTGTTAACCTTTTGCATGGGATTTTCATTAGTAAACGAAGCAATCTTTTGTTTCCACATTGGCACGTCTGAATGAACAGAGCAAAGGACAACTCAACAAGGGCAGGTGTATTTCCTACATACCCAGACTGGTGTAAGCACATGGCATGATCCACGCGTACCGAGGTAAGCGGATAATCTGTCCTTTGATGCTGTAAGTTAAATAAAGTTGCTGTACAAATCAAATTAGTAATATATACATTGGCTATAATAGCCTGTTGGCAGGAGGTATGTTATCTATGAACCTGTGCAAGCCCAGATTTTGGAAGTGGTATCAGAAAATTCAGACTCCTAAGAAGCTCTGATATAATTTAAAGCAAGAGAAACAGAAAGCTTAGAGCCCCAGACTCTGAAGCAATGTAGCGATTGCAGTGCTTAGTGAATTCACAGAGATCTGAGAGGGACATAGTAAGACTTTTCACTGATCAGATTTTAGTGCCTTTCATCCTTTTCCTTTCTGTGTGAAGTGAGTAGTTTAAAACAGACCTGTGCGGAACTTTTGCATATTTTTATCAACTTGCCTCAGAATTCTAAGGGAGGTTTTTTGGGCACAGAATATTCAAATATTTTTTAACAGTGTGCACAGCGCTGGCTGGTCGCTGAAATGTTGATTATGCATTTTTTCTTTTAATATTAATTGACACGGGCATAAAATAATTTTGGTAAATCACCTGCTGAGTACATATTTAGAGCTAACTTGTTCAGTTCCTTGCAGCGCTAGCATGATGTAGTGATCCGAGTGTTTGACTTGGACCAATGAGATCCGAGTTCAAATCCCCACTCGACCATGAATCTCATTAAGAGACCTTGGTCCAGTCCCTGTCTCTCATCCCACCCTTCTTGAGCTCCTTGGAAGGAAGATGGGATATGAATGATATAAACATTGCTACAGGTTCGGATGTTTAATCTCTCTAGTAGATTGGGAGGTCCTGTCCAGTGAAAGCTGTGTTATACGGAGCTTTAGTGATGGAGTGCCTGAAATCACTAGTCCCAGATCCCCCTGCCTGATTTGAGGCAATTTCTTCCCTTTCCACAGCAGCTCTGTTCAGGCTCCCTACTCTCCAGGAGAGCATTTGTGGGGGGGACGGGACCAGGAGGAGGGAAAGGGAGACTGAGGGCTCAGCTGCTACACAGCTGCAAATAAAATGTTTTAAGTGTGTTTTAAGTGCAACATACAATGTGACACTAGATAGCGATGGTGAGCCTTAAGGAAAATTCAATGTATTTTTAAAAATGCTTTGCTTTTAAAAAAACCAACACAAAAAAACAACACCCCATTTTCAGAACGATTTTTATGTGTTTGTAGATTCCACCTGACTGTGTGATTGCCTTCTTTTTAGTCATGCAATAACTGGACACAACCCTTCTGGGATTATGATTTTTTACGACATCTAGTGGCTAGTTTTCTTAGTTGGCGAAAATTGTCTGTGGCACACATGCATAAATCTTCATGGAAAACACCGGTATTGACAAAAGTGTCTGTCCGCCTTCCACTGTTTCTAAAAAAAACAGAACTATTCCGATGTCCTTTAAAAACTGGCATTAAGAACATGCAGCTCCTGTAGGAAAAAGGATTTTGTTTTCGTTTTAAGTCAGTATCCCATTAATTACCGATGTAGTTATTTTCTTCTTAAAGCAAAAAACATAGGTTGTGCGATAACAGTTTTTCCAAGACCAGTGTAGCGGGATGTTTTTCTGAGAGTACGTTTTTCTTTTCCTTTGGTGGGCTTGCTCCTTGAGAGTAGACATTCCAGCTGTATAGATCAAGTTTCCGAAACAATGCATACTCTCAGGCTTCATGGAATTGTAATGTTACTTTTACACTGGTTTGGCTCAGAGGCCAAATACTGAGGGTTTTTTCTCTCTCTCTCATTTTTATGTTTGTTTTTGCAGGGATCTTAGCAACATCAATTGTGAAGAGCTTGGTCCTTTGCCTCCTGGATGGGAGATCCGGAATACAGCAACAGGCAGAGTTTATTTTGTTGACCATAACAACAGAACAACGCAATTCACAGATCCACGGCTATCGGCTAACTTGCACCTGGTTCTAAAGTGAGTTCATGATGTCACCAGCACATGCAGATTAATGTTTTGGAGCATGAAAGTGGTTCTCTGGGAATGTGCAATAGGTTGATTCTGCCACCTTGGGTTATATAACTCCTTTGTGTTGACTTAAGATCTCTTGAGACTTTGTAGTCCTGGGGAGAAGCAATCTGAAATATATATTATTGAGGGAGTATGTGGAAGAATAATGACACAACAAGGCATTGCAGAAGCTTAGTGGTCTGCATTGTCTGCCTTTAATATTTTAAACCAATACAAAATAAGTGCTTTGAAATATTCTTGGCAGCAAGATTTTTTGGTTTCACTTTGAAAGAACTGATTCAGTTGCCCTTGAGGAAGAGTTTTAATCTGAAACACATAGGGCAATAAAATGGCCTTTTCGTCACCATCTGAGCTCTTCTTTCCATTCACTTCTGCATTTAATGCCTTCCTTGCTTTACTCTGTTCGCCATGTTTCCAAAAGCAGAAGAGACTATATAAATCAAAATTGCCATTGTCTAGACAGAGCGATCCATTTGTTCAGACACTCCTGGAATTTTATTTCATTGTTCTTCGCTTTAACACCTTTTAAATGCTATTTTGGGAAACACCTGCATAGCATTAAGTAAATACTCCACAAAAGCTGGGTGGTTAGAATGTGACTGGGCATAAGAATCCGCAGAGCTAGACTAGTGATGAGACTCTGGAACCACTTTTTTATAGGAAGGGAGGCTGTGGAAGGTAAAAAAGTAAAAGTTAAATTGTCTTCAGTATATCTGAAAACGCTTAGTGTACCTTATGTGCAAATATGCACATAGTTTTGGAAGCTATTTCTTACAGAATCAAATCTGTTTGGAAATTTTGGGGGGTGGGGATTTTACTCAGACCCATTAAAATTAACAACCACGACTAACTTAGGCCCACTGGTTTTAATGGGTCTACTCTGAGTAAACATTAGTTAATTAAAATCTCAGGGCTGTGGTCATCTCTTGGCTAGAATGTCAAGCGAATTCAAATATAACGTGTGATATTTGAGGAGTCTGTAGTTACCTACTGAAGAAGAATGTAATTTTAAAAAATATATATTACTATTCTAAGATAGTAATTTGCATTTGTTGTTGTTTTTAATTTTCAGTTTCCTAGCAGTAACCAATTGACATCTATAAAATTGTGATCCTTATAGATTTCCAAGATAGCTGTGACAACCTTCAGGTTGTCTTTCAGTAGGATAAACCTCAAGCTGAAAAGTCACAGATCTTTTTTGCACTTCTCAGCCTATTGCTACAACATTTAAGCTTTTTCATTCATACATCTGTCTTTCATTATGAAAGGATTTCAGAAATCCAACCAATAGTCCAACAGTGTCATCAGCAAAGTCCTCAGACTGATAAATTTTCTCCAGTCTGCTACAGTAAGGCGAGATATGTGAAGATAATTTCTCCCTTCTTTTCACTAAAGAGGAGATAATTTTTGTGGTTTCGATATATCCAAAGCTTTAGATTAGTTAAAAAAAACAAATGTATCTGTCACAGTGAAGTTATACATGGCTTCAGTTGCCTGTCCGATCTCAAAGTACGTAAGTTTAGCATGTAGTGTTAAATTTAGGGAACTCTAAATTTAAGAATTGTGCAGTGAAAGAACAGAAACTTCAGAGGTCAGTGTGAAAAGAAAAGAAAAGAAAAGAAAAGAAAAGAAAAGAAAAGCCAATTTTTAAATTATTCAGCATAAAGTGGACTGGGTGTAAATAATTTGTTGCTGACATACTGAGTGCTGTCCAGGCAGACGGATGGATAACTGAGCAAAAGGCATGACTCGTTATCATGGCAAGTGTAAGTCAATCCCACTGTACCCCAACCCAAGGGCATAGCTGGAAACAGATCTTCATGGTGAATGTGGACCAATTAGCCAAGCCCCAAGAACCAACATTGTCTTACCAGTTGCAGTTTATTTTGGAGCGGAACAAATTGCAGTCCCTGGTTTGGACATAATGTTAAGCAAGGAGTTGAGGTTCACTTCCCACACTCACACCTGGGCAACCTGGGCATTCCCAGTAAACCGTTAACAAGAGCTTCATTTGCATGTCACAATGAATCACAGTTAAGTTCTATGCAGATCTCAGGTGGTACTAAGGGCTGCTGGGAAAAAGGAACACACAATGGTCCCCCCCCCCCAAAGATTTTGTTGCGCTAATATGGCTTTTCCAACTTTTCTTGTAGGCAACATAGCTACTTTTACTTTCAGTAAGGATACCAAGGCCTGCTGTTCTGAGTTTACATGCAGCCCTGACATGTTTCTGAGTTTACATGCAGCCCATGTGTTGAAGAATTTTGCAGAACTGCAGATTAAGCTGAACCATTTAACCTGGAGATTGCCTTCCTCGCAGCCACTTCAACGCTCCTTTCCCTGCGCAGAACATACTGTGCAGCAAAATTTGGCATGACAAATCTCCAGGAACATTCACGTAGAAAATATTTTTTATAAAGGTTTCCCCCCCCCTTCCCCAGTTGCAACCTGAACTTCATTTCAATACATTTTTTAGAATAGCTAATAAAAAATAGTCATTTATTTGTGTCTGTTGAGTGCATGTCAATCTGTTTCCCTTTTCACCTTACCAATCTGCTTACAATCCTGTGGTCCCGACTAGCCCAGGTACAATCTTTGTCAAATGTTCTGTACAAGCGTTTTTGTAAGCGAATTCTTCTTTAAAATGTAAGGCTGTATCAAATTTAAATTGACTGTGCCTCGAACTAACCCTGAACATTCACATGAACATCGATAAAACATGCAAAACAAATATGAAAGAGCTTTTGAGCAGCGGGTTGTCAATATGGTGCTGCAATCTGCTTAGCAGAAATGTTCAAAACCCCTCAAAGCTGGTTGAAAACGATCAAGACAGGCAGATGGATATGTTCTTAGTCTCCTTTAGGAAACATTAGTGGAAAAGCAGGGCACTTGCATAGAAACCATTGTTACACTTGCCTCAGAATGTTGGTTGAAAGGCATATTAATTTGTTGTGGGGGGGGGGGATAATGGGAAGTCTTGAATTACTGACAGCAGCTGCCATTCTTTTCAGTCGTCAGAACCAACTTAAGGATCAACAGCAGCAGCAGCAGCAGGTAGTCTCGCTTTGCCAGCTTCCAGATGAGGCCGAGTGCCTGACTGTGCCCAGGTATAAGCGGGACCTTGTGCAGAAACTCAAGATTCTGAGACAGGAGCTATCCCAGCAGCAGCCCCAAGCTGGACACTGCCGGATAGAAGTCTCCAGGGAAGAAATTTTTGAGGTAACTTTCGGTAGAGTTATCTTAGGTGTTAAATAATGCGGGGGAACATCCTGCCGCCGGGATGGTTCTTGCTTTTTTTGGCAATGTAAATGGACAAAGATTATGTGGAAACATCTGAACAACAGCACATTTTTTGAGATTTCATGGTGAGCAATGTGATAAAGTGAGGAGGCTGAATCTTAATTCGTTGTGTATATCCGACATGTATCGTCAGGCATCATTTTACTGAATCTAAGCTTGAGTCCTATACATGCTTTCTTGGAAGCACAATCTATAATTTAAAGCAGGGGTCAGCAAACTTTTTCAGCAGGGGGCCAGTCCACTGTCCCTCAGACCTTGTGGGGGGCCAGACTATATATATTTTTTTTGGGGGGATGAACGAATTCCTATGCCCCACAAATAACCCAGAGATGCATTTTAAATAAAAGCACACATTCTACTCATGTAAAAACACGCTGATTACCAGACCGCCTGTGGGCCGGATTTAGAAGGCGATTGGGTCAGATCCTGGGCCTGAGTTTGCCTACCCATGATATAAAGCAAGTGCCTGAATTTTATTGGCATAGAATCGGGCTGCGCAAACGGGTTTCAGTGCATTGATGTATGAACTGCCCCCTTTTCTTGTGGCTGTAAGGAATTAACGTCCAGCCATGTTGGACCAGGATTGCTTCTTGTGCTCTCATTCAGCAGGGATTGTGAAAACCTTCTCACCACAAATGTATTATGCCAAACTACTTTTCAGGTCCGGAGAACTACACCCAGAATAATCTCAAAACATTAGCAATTCATGTAAGCTGCACAAGAAAATGGGCAATATACCCCTGCAGGTTAAAAGGCATTTTTAAGTGCATGTGGCAATGACAAAAGATCCTCACATGCCTGCTTATATATTATGATGCCACCTGCTGTAAGTTTTGGATACTCTGATTTGTTCTTTCTTTAGGATCTTGAGCAGAGGAACATCAGAGTAAGGACTATGATAATATTGATAAATGTATTCTCTGGTGTAATTCCAGGAGTCTTACAGACAAGTCATGAAGATGAGGCCCAAAGACCTGTGGAAGAGATTAATGATAAAATTTCGTGGGGAAGAAGGCCTTGACTATGGAGGAGTTGCCAGGTAAATAATAATGCCTTAGGTCTGTCTCCTAAACCAGGATCAAGCAGCATTCAGAGTTGCTGTTGAAATAAATTCTGATACTTGGAGATTGATGTGAAGGCACTGACAACAGCAGAGCTCTGTGATATATGGCAAGTCTGGGGAGAGGGGAAAACAGTTATGCTGGTTCTCTCCCCACCCCCTATCTCATGGCTCCCCAAGTTTATTCATCTCTAGCAGTAGCCTGTATTCAAAGCCCACCCCTTATTTTGATTGCCATCTTATACTGAATGAATGCATTAGTATATATTTACTCTTAGAAAATAAGCCACAATTTTTCTTACTCTCAGAAGAACCTCTCTATGTAATTTGTGGTCCTACTGACCTTGAGATGTCAAGGAGTCTTACACACTCAAGGCATGTTATCTGCCAACACTCAACATACTACAAATGGTAAAATATGATTAATAATGGGGAAATCAATTGTTGTATGTAAGGGTTTAACGGATGATGTTAGAGCTTTGTCAACTCTGTTGAGCATATCCGTTTCAAGGTAACAGGCTGGATAAAACTGTTCTGTGAATGGTGGTCTTCTTCCACTCCCGGAATGGAATCTTGGCTCCAATATGTTGTGATTTTTCCCCGTCTAGTTAGTATAGATTAGAGAACAGAAAGTTTGCAATTAAAAAAAATTTTTTTAAAAGGTTTGCAATGTTAAGAATTGCATTCTGTGTTAATAATTTCTTTCAAGAAGGAAGGTTCGTGTAGGCTTCAAACCAACAAGGAAATGGGAATGACCTTTCCCTGCTTGCTGCATACCATGAGATCTTTTCTGCCGTGTGTTTGGACTAAACATTAAGTTGCCGTAATTCCAAGTAACAGAATAGGGCTGGAGAGTGCAACACTACATTTTCAGAATCAGCAATGCAAGTAGGCTCTGACCTCTGATTGTGAAACAATATTATGTGGAGTGTTTTTAGTGTGCTGTGGCTTTTCTGTTCACAAAAGGGACTGTGCGAAAGAGCACAAGCTACAGCCTGGAACATGAGAGGGAAGGGAAGCAAATCAGCCAAGCACCAACCCCTCCTTTTTCTTCACCACTGCCACCAAGTGGATGTCTTTAGTAGGAGGGAACTATTTCTACAGTTTGAATAGCTATCCATAAGATCAAACATATGCATCCTGCTATACCTCTTCTATAATGTTTCTCTAACTAAGCCAATACTCATCAATTTGCATCCCTTAATTGAGCTTCTGCATCCCTTCGTAGTTCTCTCCTGCAGTATCCAACTCTGCTCTCTTAACATTTTTCATGGTTTTGGTCCTTTTCTCACTTGCAGCTTCTCAACTCCCACTCTTGAAGTTTCCGACTCCGCAACCTTTTGACCAACTAGGCTGCTTCCTAGCTTGACTTACACACAATATTTTCACTTCTCCACCAAATATGTTAGCGAATCAGGAGGAGTGTTTCAGTTGTGTTTCTGTTCCCCCTTAATTGTCAGGATAAATCTTTGACCCTTCTGTGCAGATGTGAGCAAGATACCCCTTGGCACTTTTAACTCACCTTGAACTTTTTATTCCCATATGCACAAAACTCTTTAAAGCCAAAAGTAACCATTTTGCAGCCCAAGTTTTCCAACCAGAAGCCCACCACAAAATGACATAAAATTCTATTCCTTCACAGACTATTCCTTTTCAGTGCCCACAAAGCCCTTTTCAGCCAAGGCCTTCCCTTCTCAGCCCCCACACCTGATGTCTGGTTTAGGGCAAGTGGAAATGGCTTGCCCAAAACTGCCTCAAAGCATGTAGGGTAACAGGGATGAAGGTTAGCAATTAATTTCAGATTTCAGGTGCATTTCTTATCACATTGTTTGAACGGAATTCTTTTTTTTTACATCCAGATATGTTAAGACTGCCACTCAGGGGTAGTTTTTATTCTTCAATATCTGCCCTCAACTTTGCTGCTCAGAGGTCCCCAGCAGATGTTTTTATTGGGTTCCTTGTAACATCACCAGTGGGTCTTTTCTCTCTTTCCTCCCCCTAACTCCACTGGCAGACCACAGGATATGAGCCTCCCTCTCCTTAAATTCCAAGGCACCTGCATTTAGCTCCAGTTTTCATTATGGACAACTAATAGTTGAACAAATCGTTGTAGTTCAGTTACTTATCAATTCCAAAGACCAGAAGCAGAGGCGTGTTCTCTCGGGTGATCTGAGGAGTCTGCCATCAATTCCATTTGGCATAAGCTGGCCTGTTGGCAATGAGCTTTAGTGACCCGTGCCAGGAAAGTAAATCTCAGAAGCGCTGTGAAATTCTGTGAATTTTTTTGCTGTTAGCTATACCAATATTTACCAACTGGAGCAAATTTATTTAGCACTTTAAATTTTAAGCTTTTAAAGTAATAGTCCTTCAGGTAATGGGTATATTTCAGCATACAGTTAATATCTGTTCAGTACAGTGCATTAAACTGCATTCAGTGTGACTATCACAATCTGAAGAAGGTATCTGAAGAAGTGTGCATGCACATGAAAGCTTATACCTAGAACAAACTTAGTTGGTCTCTAAGGTGCTACTGGACATTTTAAAATATATATATATACATATATATATCACAATCAGAGTCATATTCACACGGCTGAAACAGTAGAAGGTCTGTATTCAGTTAATTTAAAGTCTTCCAAAAGAACTGTGAATTAGAATGTCAATTAAGCTCTTAAGTTTCACATTTAACAATATATAGATACTCCAACATTGTTTATGATTGGAACAATTATCTTAAAAACTTTCTTTACATATTTTTTATTCTTTTTCCTTCTTGTACATTTGCAAATCTGTGTGTTTTGTTAATAAATGAAAGACAACAATGGCTCCCTTTATCTAAAAAAGATTGTCTTTTCACCCCTGCTTGAATCATGCCATAACCTTCAAGTGTCCCGATTCCCCTGGCGCATTCCTGGAATTTCAGAAGCCCCCCTGGCTTCTGATTTGATTCTGGGATGTCCCATTTCCCCCCTCCAGCGCCGCCGCGGATCTCAAGGAGGAGGATGAACCAGCGCTTGCAATTGCAGTGGTCCTGCAAGGGTATCTTATACAGTGGTACCTCAGGTTACATACGCTTCAGGTTACAGACTCTGCTAACCCAGAAATAGTACCTCGGGTTAAGAACTTTGCTTCAGGATGAGAACAGAAATTGCGCAGTGGCGGCAGCAGGAAGCCCTATTAGCTAAAGTGGTACCTCAGGTTAAGAACAGTTTCAGGTTAAGAATGGACTTCCAGAACGAATTAAGTTCTTAACCCGAGGTACCACTGTAGTAGGAAGCAAGCTAAGGTGTGGTGTGGCACACCTGGACCTCTTACTGCCTTCTCAGGCCCAGCCCTGCTGGAGTGGATGTGCGCAACCCTCTTGTTGGCCCCTCTGCTGCCGCCACTGTCATGGCGGCCTGAGGCGCAGCGCAGGCGGAAGAAGCGAGCAGAGAGGTAAGGGAACAAGCAACTGCCAGGTAGTGGTTGCGGCAGGGGAGGCAGCCAGCTGACTCGTGCAGTGGCATGGCACACAAAGGCATGTGTCTTTTGGCACCGTGTTCCGGCTTGCGTGGGAACACAGCACCAAAAGACACGCACCCCGATTTTCATCTCAGGAACATCGGAGGGTTGGTCCCCCATACGTCTGGACATTTTCCCGGGATTTCAAAGGCGGAATTGATGCCTCCGGGGGTGGTGGTTCCCAAAATGTGTCGCTTTGTCCTGGATCTTAGGCAAGTCAATCGAGAAATCGTTGGTATCTTGGCGTTTTTTCTTTTAAAAAAAATAAAATAAAAGCTCAACAACTTTCAGGGTGTCCTGGTTTTTACTTTTTGAAATATGGCAATCCTACTACCACTGGTCTACACAGATAGGCAGTAGCTCTCCAGGGTTTTGGACCAGGGCTCTCCAGTCACCAGAGACACTTGGGATCGAACTAGAGAACTTTTGCATGCAAAACAGGGGTTCTAGTTACCATCATGCCAAACTTTGGGGTTTGTCTTAAAAAAAAAGCTCCACAACTTTGGGGTTTCCTTTCAAAAAAGCAAGCTCAACAATTCTGGGGGTGTCCTGGTTTTTACTTTTTGAAATATGGCAACCCTATTGGAGGGTAAGTCACGTTCTATATAAGTTTTTCTTTGTCACTGCTTCCTTCCCTGTGTGGTTCTTTGTTTTACATCTTTTTATTCTGGTGCAAGGTACGGAAATAGTTGCTTCCTTTCTTTTTGCCCCCTCAAATCCCCCCCCCCAATTCAAGCCCATCTTCAACACCCTGTTAATAAAGGGCACACAACCGATTACTGTGCATAGCTAGTGCAGTTATACAGCACACAGCTTTTGACATATGCAACTAAAGAGATTGGACACGTCAGCAAGACGTTGAGAGAAATAGTTGAGAGAAATTGAAACAAGAAATTCTGAAAATGTGCTTATGAGACAGTTGTGAATAAATGCTGTTCCCATTACCACATTCTGTTGTCATTGATTAAGAAATTATTTATCACTGAAGACCTGTGTTTTTCTGCATCAGTTTAACAGTGTTTGACCCTTAAAATGTTTTGTTTTCTTCAGGGAATGGCTCTATTTGCTCTCCCATGAAATGCTGAATCCGTATTATGGCCTCTTCCAGTATTCGCGTGATGACATCTATACACTACAGATAAACCCAGATTCTGCTGTTAACCCGGTATGGAAATGTACCCCATGTTTGTGGCCAGCACTTCCTTTTTAATAGTTTTGGTGTGCTAGCTTTATGCAAATCTGAATTACTTTAGTGACGTTCAACTTCTTTTTTAGAACAGATAGAAACTGCTTTGGGAGTTCCCTTTTTGTTTTTGCTTTGAAGTGCAGGGTATAATCATGAAAATTAATGAATGCTGCAGGTTTGTTAAACCTTAGACAAGAAATAAAGGTGTTAAGTTGTAGCAGGAAACTTTGAGGTCAAATATAAGAGGAAGTGTTGTAATCCTAAGAATACAGTGGTGCCCCGCAAGAGGAATGCCTCGCAAGACGAAAAACTCGCTAGACGAAAGGGTTTTGCGGTTTTTGAGCTGCTTCGCAAGACGAATTTCCCTATGGGCTTGCTTCGCAAGACGAAAACGTCTTGCAAGTTTGTTTCCTTTTTCTTAACAACCATTAATACAGTTGCGACTTGACTTTGAGGAGCAACTCATAGAACGCGGTGTGGTAGCCTTTTTTGAGTTTTTTGGTGATTTTTGAAGCTTTCCCAAAACTTTTCCGACACCGTGCTTCGCAAGACGAAAAATTTGCTAGATGAAAAAACTCGCGGAACGAATTAATTTCGTATTGCGAGGCACCACTGTAGCTGTTTAGAGGAAGTGTTTTCAAGTGAAAGTGGAAGTTTATACAACACTAGGGGCTGCACCTTTGCTCACAAGCCAGTATTGTGATGCAGCACAACAAATCTTGCAATAGGGGCTGTACAGTCTCATATAGATAGATAGATAGATAGATAGATAGATAGATAGATAGATAGATAGATAGTCTTGATGGAAGTGAAGCAGGCACCTTAACATATTTTAAAGCTTTTTATTTTATTTTTCGGACTCTTCATTGTAACTTTTAAGTAAATCTTATTGCATACGAAAGAAAATGTTCTTGTTGAAAAATCTGAATGCTTCATCAGTTTTGGAATCAAGCCAAGAACCCCGGCATGAGTACATTTTTCCCTTCAATTCTAGGAACACTTATCCTACTTCCATTTTGTTGGACGGATCATGGGGATGGCTGTGTTTCACGGACATTATATTGATGGGGGCTTCACATTGCCTTTTTACAAGCAGTTGCTAGGAAAGCCAATTACGTTGGATGACATGGAATTGGTTGACCCAGATCTTCACAACAGCTTAGTATGGATACTGTATGTACTGATCTCTTTGAAATGATGCTTATCATTTATAATGGTTGTATTCTGCTTTAATTCATTTGCTATAAATGGGCAGGCTATGAATATAAATTTTGCTAAAAAAACAACAACAACTATAGGTGAGCCATGGGAACTTAAGTCTTCTAATCCAAATCATTATTAGAAAGACTGGGACAGATGTAACGTGACACATTTGGTAGCCCCATTGGGGAAGCCTGCCAGCTTTAGGCAATCTGAGCCAGGATGGGGTGACTTGAGGTATGTGTGTGTATTTTGCATAGGACTGGCTAGGGAACCACAATATAGGCTACAATTGGCCATAGTTTTCTATAGAATGGCCTTCTTAGTCTTGTGCTGACACATAGGGTCTGTCCTCCCTTGTTACTTCTGAGCATTCCACAAGCTTTGTAATCAGAGGGGATTTTTATCATGGAATAAAACAATTTTGGGGTACTTTCATGTTAAAGAATACATCACCCACCCACCCTCCAGAGTATTGGATTCTTAGAGGCAGTATAAGCAAATTTTTTTGTTGTTTTTTTTTAACGGCAGGCTATAGGATGTACGGTTAGGTATGCCTGAGACGTTTAGAATTCATATAATTTTGCTTTCTGTACTTCAGTGAGAACGATACTACCGGAGTCTTGGACCATACATTTTGTGTGGAACATAATGCATATGGTGAAATTATACAACATGAACTGAAACCTAATGGCAAAAGCATTCCTGTCACAGAGGAGAGTAAAAAGGAATACGTCAGGTATCAAAAACTATAGTCTTTGTCGTTGCTTAATCGTTTAGTCGTGTCTGACTCTTCGTGACCCCATGGACCAGAGCACATCAGGCATAGTCTTAAAAAACCCCAAAAGGTTTCTGTTACAGTGCTCTGTGCAGAGGGTAATATGGTATGCTTAAATTAATAGAGTGACTTTGTCATGTTAATGGCTGCTTAACTTTGGCCCTACAGATGTTGCTGAACTATAACTCCCTTCATCTCCGACTACGCTGGCTGGGGTTGATGGGAGTTTTAGTCCAACTATTCCAACAACATTTGCACGGCCTCTAGCCTGTCTATATAGATGCTTGGTTGAATAGTTTGTAGTAATGTTTGCAGCTTGGGATCAAGCATCTAAGTTGTTGAGTGGGAAGACACTCCTCTACAAATAGGACTTGTAATTTATTGCAGACTTTATGTAAACTGGCGATTTTTACGAGGGATTGAAGCTCAGTTTCTGGCTCTGCAGAAGGGATTTAATGAAGTAATCCCACAACATCTGCTGAAGACATTTGATGAGAAGGAGCTAGAGGTCAGTACATTAATGATATGCTAGGTCATCAAGTGTAACAAGAAAAAAAGCATTCTTCTTAAATTTTGCGTATGCAAAGTTGATCCCCAATGCTTCTAGGGATGGAGGATTTGCAGTAATTTTAACCATGGTTAACATGCCAAATCACCAAAGGGTTGGGATTCCTTATTTCTTTACGTTTTGTAGACAGGCTTCTTAGTAATACTCTTGTCTTGCTAGTTAATGACTTTAAAATGCTATTTTTGATAGAATACATCACATACTTTGGAGGGCTATTTTTATTACCCTTAGCATTATTTTGAGTGTTTTACAATTCCTTTAAGAAACAGATTCTTAATATTGTATCATAAGCGCTGGATGATAAAAGTTTAAATAGTAAAATTTTGTAGTTCTTAATGGTTGGGCAGAAAAAAACCTAAATTGTGCAGTGTGAGTCAAAGGATATCTTGGAAACTAAAATGTGCCTCTGTAGGAAAGTATTTTCTGGTAACCATAGATAAACATATTCTATTTCCTGTAGAGAACATATTGGGGAGGGTGTCTGAACCACCCTACTATAAGTCCCATTTGCTGAAGATAGCACAGAACATGCAAGACACCCATGGGAACTCTTTCATTGCCCTCTTCTCCTTCGGCGATCACTCGTAGCCGAGTAAGATTGTCTTCCATGAACACGGTCTTAACAGTGAGTCTGTAAGTGACTGTGGAGGCCAGTTCTGGATCCACACGTCCTTCCACAGTGGGGACATAGGTTTCCGGGCAGGAGTTGATCACGGTGAGGATTTGCCAAGCACGCCTTCCTCTTAGCTCATTCCTCCCTTTTGTCCTGAGTTCGAGCATCTTCAAAAGTCCATGACACCTTTGGTAAAGGCTGTTCTCCATCTGGAGCTCTCACAGGCCAGTGTTTTCCAGTTGTTGGTGTTTATAGTACATTTTTTTTAGATTTGTCTTGAGAGAGTCTTTAAACCTCTTTTGTTGACCACCAGCGTTACACTTTCCATTTTTAAGTTCGGAATAGAGTAGTTGCTTTGGAAGACAATAATCGGACAGGAGAGAGGCGCAAACCCACACCTCTCATTTTTACTGTCCTGTGCATGTGTGCCAGCCAAGCAGGGCATGTGAGAGAGGCAAACACACATGAGACTTTTATATGCTTTGCTCCTGGTTGGGGCAGGAGGGGAATTCACAGTGCATGAGAGATGGGGTGATAATGGAACATGGATACACCCATTTCCCCTATACAAAACCCATGAAGACCTTATTCTTGGCTAGGCTGCCTTTCTCCCTTTGCTGCCCTTGCTCCCAACCACTCATCTCAACCCTTTTAAATGTTGCACGCTATAATACCCCCTCTCACCCTCTTTCCGGGAAGGGATGATGGAGATGCATGGCAGTAGGGTTAGAAAGTTGTAGAGCAATAGAATGTGTGGGAGAAGGAAAAACCAGCCCAAGAAGCCTGCATATAAGCCAAAAGGGGCCTGGGTAGCAAGGGCTTGCTGTGGATCTGTTCGCTGCTCACCTTCGGTGAAATCTGTTTCTTATTTCTAAGACTTCTATAATGCACAGATAAAGCTGACTATATTGTTTGCTATTCCACTTAGAAAACTAGGGTTATGTACTTTGCAAGCTTAAACTGACTTGTCATTTCCTACTGGCCAACATTTCATATAACAAAAGTTTTAAAAAAAAAAGAAAAGAAAAAGAAAAGTTTTGTCATTTAGAGGGATAACTTTCTATTGGTAGCAGATTTGCGGGGCTGGGGCTGGGGTGTATTGACTGCATGCAGTCCTCCACTGACTGATATTTGTACCGTTATGAACAGCTCATCATTTGTGGCCTTGGGAAGATAGATGTTAATGACTGGAAGGCCAACACCAGGTTAAAACACTGCACGCCAGACAGCAACATTGTGAAGTGGTTTTGGAAAGCCGTGGAGCTCTTTGATGAAGAAAGGAGAGCCCGATTACTGCAGTTTGTGACTGGGTCATCCAGAGTACCTCTGCAGGGTTTCAAAGCATTACAAGGTTAAAAAAAAAGCACAAAAGCAAATTTCTTTTGAATCGCTGTCCACAGTCCCAAGTTACTGCTTTTTCAATTTTGTAACATTTGTGATATATTCAGAGTACATTATGAAATGCATAGCTATGACTTTCCGTCAAAAGTCTTAAATCTGTAGGCTTGTGTGTGTTTTTGTTTGGTATGCCCGATGCCCTGGTTTTCCAAATGCATCTACTAGTCCAACTACTGCAACATTTTATCATAAATATATTGATAACTGTTGTTCCTGGCTCTGTGTGATTTTCTGGCTGTTATAAGACCTGGCAGCACATGATACTCAATTCAGAAGGCCTCTTAAGATAGCCTACCTTACAGCATAGCTGTCAAGCATCCCTTATTTGGCGGGACAGTCCCTTATCCCAGCGCCATGTCCCACTGCTGTCCCTTATTGATGATGTCCCTTAAATAAGCTACTGAAGGTAATGGGGCCCTTTCTATGTCCAGCTGTCCTTTGTCAACAACAAATTGTTGCTGTTTTTTTGTGTTGAATATATGCTATATGGTAATTTATGGACCTAATAGGTATCTAAAGCCATTTGCACGCAACAAAATATGTATTTTATCAAAGTAATTGTTGATCCCTTATTTTGGCTGCTGATCCCTTATTTTCGAGGCTGCTGGTCCCTTATTTTCAAATCTGTAAGTTGACAGCTATTCCTTATAGCTCTTGTAACATGGTAAGGGGCAGTCAAAAGCCCTTTGCGTGTCTGTGTAGCAGAGCCATCATTTTCACATACTGAAAGGAATGGAAGGTTGGGGGTATATGGTTTCTAGTATTCACTTTTCTAATACGTTCTAGAAAGCCTTATATCGGCACCTATCAAATTGGAGATGTACAGGTCACACTCCATGGATGCTGCTTTGTCTGTCACCTTCCAAAGCTTGCTTCTCTGCCCAGTCTTTTACATGTTTTGGTTGTGCTCCAAAGTACTGGACGGTAATGCCCGATTTCTGTTCCAATTGCAGGTGCTGCTGGTCCAAGACTATTCACAATTCACCAGATTGATGCTAGCACAAATAACCTGCCAAAAGCTCACACTTGGTAAGCTTTATAGATGCATTACTATGCTCATTCTTTTCTACATGGAGACTATTGAATTTGCAACTAATTAGAGAAGAAATTCATTAATAATCCAGCTTCAGAAATAGGTTATTATGAATAATCTACCTGCATATAATTAGCATATCATCAAAACCATTAGAAGAAAGAAATAAGCATTTATGATTTTTCTTTCTGCACGTCGTAGCCTAGTCATCAGTAGATTCTGTGTTACATTTTTGTGGAAAACTGTTTTTTTCCAGCAGTCTTGATCCATTCATTACTTACAAACACCATGTGTGTTTTTAATTCTTTGTCAAAACGGATCAACATAGGCATAGTTCTATTTAGAAGACAATGTTAGCGGTGGGGGAGGTAACTGTGTTCTTTTAACTGTAGCAGCCTGCTTGAAGTATATTACTTATTACGTAAATTCGGTGTGTATATATTATTGAAAGCCTATTAAAGCTTTTGTTCTCTGCATGCAGCTTCAATCGAATAGACATTCCTCCTTATGAAAGCTATGAGAAGCTCTATGAAAAGCTGCTAACCGCCATTGAAGAAACATGTGGGTTTGCTGTGGAATGAACATTTGCAGACTTACCTGGGACTGTATTTATACTCCGTCAAGCAGAAAATCCTCTCCTCAGCCATGACACAGTTAAATGCTTGAAATATAGGAAACTTCTTCCCCCCACTCCCTTTTCTACTTTAGGACGATATGAGGGAAAGGACAATTTTTGGAGTTCTTCATTCAAGAAAATGTCCTGTGGCTCCTGCCAAGGAATCATTCAGCTGCTATTAAAAACAAGTATCTTGAATATACAGAATGCTGACTTTTCCTTCCTTTCAACAGCAGTATTCTTCTCTCAAAAAGACGACTACTATTTTTGTAAAAGGTGATCTGATCTATTTGCTTACCTGATTTCTATTCTCACAGGTCCAAGATATAGCTGTCGGTACAAGTCACGTTCCAGCCTACTTAAGTAAACATGTGATACTGAACAGCATCTATACCTGCTATTTTTTTAAATAAAATATTTTGATTATTCTAATTTTTTCATATAATTGGCTAAGCAAATCATAACCCTTTTAAATTAAGGCCACTTAACGTACAAACTGTGTTTTCTTATAGTGAATGATTTAATTCTCTGTTATGAGTTAAACTTCAATGTTACTTGTGTAAGGATTTTTATATTTCTCAAGCATGAATTACAGGTTTTGGCTCCTGTTTTTCTCTTGTCCAGTTTCTTTAGCAGAATCCTAGTCGGAGTTAACTTGCACTGTATTTGGTACAGTACTTTGTGGTAAACGTGGAAACCCCCCTTTTTTAAAGCATCTAGCATTTTTTAAAATGAGCGTTTTTGTAAAAAGTCAATACTTGAGTTTTTTTTAATTTGCTTTCCATTTTAAATGGAACTTGCTGCATTTTGTAAACTCCTAAATGTATGTTGATGATATCAACAGCCTTCTGCCAGGTCGTCAGTTCATTTTTCAAAACTCTCTGTGGATGTCATACCAACCAAAGTTTTTCTGTTTCGATACAGTGAATCTGCATTGTATATTAGTTGTTGCAAAACAATATTATCAGGTTAAAACGTCTTTATTTTAAATGGCTTGTGACATATGGGTTTGTGCTAGCTACAACTAAGGGAAAAAATAGTGATGCAACGGACTTAAAAGCAGAGCTTCTGTAAATTTTCTGATGTGCTCCAATAAATAGCTGACTGGAGCACCCCAGAAATCATCCTTGCATTGAGGGTAAATATATGCAAAATAGTTAAAATAAAGGGGGCACGTTTAGATGAAATATATTGCACTGTTAATCGGCAGTCATGCAAGGAATTATATACCAATAACTAAAGTGGTTGAGCTTGTAACTTGGGGATAGCTCATAAGTACACTTCTCTTTGCAATAGTGTGTTTAGTTGCTGTGAAAAGTGCAGCTTCTCTTGTTGAAATCATTGCTGGTTGTTTCTGGTACGCTGGCAAGCACAGATATTTCTTCATAGTTTTATGTACCCAACTGTGTGGAGAGGAAAGCGGAACTTGCATGTGCAAACTAACTCTCGCTGAACAACATTGAGAACGTCTAGCGAACTGTCAGCCCAGTTGTTCGGTTGCTCATCTTCTCATGCAAAAGCAAGGAATGACAAACAACAGCAAGGCATATGGTAGTAATTAATCACAAGTAACCATCTAAAACCACCCACTTTTTCTGTGTGAATGATCGATCAAGTGTACCACGTATATGGAGGCAACAGATTGAAAACTATTAGCACAGCCCTGCTTATATTGAAGGTTTTGCTGGAGATGGCCTTTTTCCTTGTCTAAAATTGGGATAAGAGAAAGCAAGTTAAGTCAAAAGGACATTCGCTAGATGTAGACGTGTGTAGCCTGCTCTGACTTGAATCCGGCAGGTTGTACGTTAACAACCAGTCTTGTAGGCTCAAGATGTAGAAGTGGGAGAGGCGAGGGTGAACGATCATTTCCATTTGTTGCATTGGTTCCGAAACAGCCTCGCTCCTACGTCGTATTGAATTATGAAGCAATTACACAAATTAGCCATAGTAAAAATAAATAAAAAATGGTGACTGGTGGTCTGTTTAGGATTAGATTGTCCAGCATTTGGAATAGCTAAGTCTGACTTCGTCTTCCTTTGCTCATGGACTGCAGCAGAACTGTAAGTCTACATTGATTGCTCCGAGTAGACTTAAGGCGGATTTTGGAATGCAAGCCTAAGCCCCAGTTAGGGACTCTGCTCTGGTTCTAGGCTGGCAGATACGATCCTTTCTATCGGAGCAGCTCCATCTGCTTCCACTGTTCTTTCAGGTTTCAGGAATAGCATTGCGTTGATTTCTCTCTACTGTTGTCTTAAATCAAAAGCTGGTAGAATACTGGTTTCCATATCCACAGCCCTGCTACTGTTCTGCATATCTTTCAGGAGTTGTCATTCTGCCTGTGCACAGGTTGATGTAGGGCTTCTTGTTAACCATGTTTTGCACCAGGCCTTACTTGCTGCTTGTCAGCTGTGTACTTCCTTCTCTGAAAAATTATCACTTGATCCAAGATGATAGCCTCGCCCTTACCTCATGGGAAGATGCCTCTTGTTCTGCATCAGATTGTGCTGAATGTTGTGGCCTCCACTGCTCATCTTACAATATCTTGTATTATTTCATAAGGAGATGTAGCCTAATAACCACAGAACGATTAACGAGAGCCTGTGACAGACCGCACTGACAGGTCTCCGGGAAGGAGTTTGCGTTACAGGGTTTTGATAAGGCGGACTCGAGTCGGGTCTGAGATCAAAACTTGAGAGCAATTTCATTGTCGTCCTGCTTTAAACACATTGTGTCCAGAGATTCTTCCGTCATTACAGGGCTAACTTTGCAAAATCTGATTCTAATAGGCAAAACACGAACATTTCTGCATATTGCTTTGACTGCTACACTGAGCAGACAGATGCAAATTGAATATCGGGTCTCCTGAGTGCCTTCTTATCTGCATAACCATTAAAATGCTTTAAATCACACAACCTGTCAGAAGCTTCTCTAGACCCATTGAGTGTAGTCCCACGGCCATGCCACTTTTCCCGTCGACAAGTGCTAAACCCAATATTATGTTAAGACCTTTGGATTTTCAACCCAGATTTAAATGTGAATATTTATTTCCAGCTTGTCCCTCTTCCTACACGGTTTTTTCATCCATCCTAAATTTGCATTAAGTGGTTAAGAGAGATGCATTAAATGGTTATAAGAGAGATGTCACCTCACATTTCCATGCTTCCTTTTCAGAAATGAATGTTTTTTTTAATATAGTGACTATTTTGTAGGATTCAGATATACAGTACTCAGTTGTGTTTCAGATTTAATTTTTAGATGTAAAGTTTTGTAATGGTGCTTTGTACAGTATGTATTCTATTTTTTTGCACATAGGTTCAGTTTCCCTAAACCGATCATATTTTTACCAAAATGTTGTGTTGTACTGGAGTCCAGAGCACACAGGATGTCCCCCCCCCAACACTACATCTGTTAAACCTCTGGTGCATTAAAACTGGCTGCATTAATGGAAGTAAAAGCGTTGCTTCTATATCATACATCATAATGTAGCATGACCCCGTTGCTTCAGACTTTAAACCGCACCATATAGAGAACAGGTGCAGTTTGTACTTAACACAATCTCTTTATTAGATTTCCGACTCTGCCAAATTCTAAGAGCTTTGTCTATAGCTAAAACTAGTCTATATTTGGTATGATTTTTCCTTCTTCCACAGACTGACAGGTGGGTTTTTTTTGTTTTTTTAGTTGCATTTCTATTGTATTTATTGCAGAGTGTTTTTAGCATTGATATACATTGTATTTTCACCAAGCTGTTACATGAGCTTTAACAATACATCTGTATAAAATGTTTTTTTTTTGTTTTTTTTTTAAAAAGTATGTACTCATGCAGAAGTTGAGCAATAAAATTGTATGCTGTTTGCACTGTCACAGCATCAATGGTTTTAAAAAAACTGGGTTTTTTTTTTGCATTTACTTCATTTTTAAGTAAAAGCAACACTGGTGATCGTGTAATTTAGTTTGTGTGTTTTTAAAGAGGATATGTGCAGAGGCTCCCTGGATATGCTTAACAGCAGCTTTATGTGGAGGAAAAATAATCGCTTGCAGCAGCTGTGACCACTGTGTTACATGAAGAAAAAATGAAATTTTTGAAGGTCAGTTCATTGATGTTCCTTTAATATACGGACGTAAGAAGAACCTGCTGGATCCAGCCAATGGCCAATCTAACCCAGCATCCTATTCCCACAGTGGCCAAGCAGGTACCTATGGGGAAAGCAGGATATTCACACTTGTGCTTCCTGGCAACTAGTATTCAAAAGGATACTGCCACCAACAGTTGTGCTTAGTAGCCTGGTCCTCCATGAATTTGCCTAATCCTTGTTTGAAGTTAGTGGACATCACTGTTTCTTGTGAGAGTGAATGTTTTAATTATAAGTACAGTGGTACCTCGGGTTACATACGCTTCAGGTTACAGACTCTGCTAATCCAGAAATAGTACCTTGAAATAGTACCTCGGGTTGCTTCAGGATGAGAACAGAAATCGCGCAGCAGCGGCGCGGCGGCAGCAGGAGGCCCCATTAGCTAAAGTGGTGCTTCAGGTTAAGAACAGTTTCAGGTTAAGAACAGACCTCCAGAATGAATTAAGTACTTAACCCAAGGTACCACTGTATGTGCTGCATGAAGTTTTTTTTTTGTTGGGTTGCCGTATTTCAAAAAGTAAAAACCACCGGATTATTGTTTGTTTGTTTGCTTTAAAAGATCCAGGAAAAACTGCCTCCTTCCAGAAATCCCTCCCGGACGCCACTTCCACCTTTGAGCTCCCGGTAATGTTTGGGGAAATCCGGACATATGGCAGCCCTATTTTTTGCTTTCTTTCTCTGTCCTGAATCTGCCAAGATTCAGCTTCCTTAGATATCCCAGAGTTCTAGCATTAAGAGACAGGGAGAGAAGCTTGTCTCTCCTCTCCTCACGCCGTGCATAATTTTATATAACCCTATCATGTCTCCCCTTTCTCTCAAGTCCAAAATATTGTAAACTGTCCTCATAGGGGATTTGTTCCATCACCTTTTTCTGAATCTCTTCCAGCTCATTTTGAGGTGAGGCGACCAGAAACGTACACAGTGTTCCAAGTGTGGTCGTAAAATATCACATTTACTCTAATGTAATGCGCACCTTTTTTGGGGGGTGAAATTGATACTAAATTTGCTAGAATTTATATTTTAAACATGCCCAGTCTTGATCTAAATGCACCATCAGTTAGCTATACTTAAGCAATAAGATTAATAAGATTAATGTTCAGATGCACCTGAAAGAAAGCTTCACTGGCTTAGTTTTGACGGCTGAGAAGGTAACCTTTATTGAAAAAGTCTTGTTTTTTAAAAAATCATTTTGAAAAGATCAGTTCAATATTTCCATGACACTGTAACAGTCTATGGATTCTGGGCAGCAAAACAAGCTACTAACTTCATACTTCAGGTTGCGTACCGCCCAGTATCATTTTTAAATATAAAAAGCATATTTGCCAGAAATAAGAGGCATTCCAACACTTAAAGGAACTGGTAGTTTTTGCTATATTGAAAGGAAGCCACTAGGAGTCTGGTTTTTAGGCGATCAGCTTCCAGTTCTCGGAAGAATGAATCATCATCATCACGTGTGATCATGTCCTGCAGTTCTTTAATCTCCTTCTCCATCTTTGATCTCAGCTCACGTTTCACTTTGTTTAATGTCTGAAAGAGAACATTAGGATTAAGTCTAGTACAAGGTTTCCCAAACTTCGGAATCCAGTGGTTGTTGGGGGGGGGGTGGGTTGGACTACAATTCCCATCATCCCTGACCACTGGTCCTGCTAGCTAGGGATGATGGGAGATGTAGTCCAACTGCAGCTGGACGAGTTTGGGAAACACTGGTCCAGTGGTTGATCAACAAGACAGAAAGTTTAGAGCAATAAGACTTACTGTTGCCTGTGCTTTCTCTCTGGTTTGGATTTCTCGACGTTCTTCAGAAACAGCTTCTGCCAGCATTGAAAACTAAGCAGAGCGCAAGAAAAACAAATTAATTAGGTGAAGAGAACGTTAGTTTATCCTTGTGTTGTAAGGAAGAAGCAAGCCTACCTGGTCCTTATAGTAGCACTCCATGGCCTCTAGCTCAGCCTGATGTTCTCTCTTCTGCTCAGCTCGCTTGTCCTTGGCATACGATCTCAGCTCATGCAGTCTCTGCTTCTGAATTTCCAAGCCTTCTTCAAACAGGTTTTTAAATATCTGCCAAACAAAACATGGCACCCGCACACATAAGAACAGCTCCGTTCAAGAAAACCTCAGCCCAGGTGACCAAGTGAAGAAAGCTAGTCGCGCTCAAACCTATTATTTCCGAGGGAACATAACCTGCTTTGCAACAGGCGTGCAAGTCGGTTTGCTTCCTTGGCCATGGATCAGTAGCTACATTGTGTCAAGTAATAAATTTTTTAGCTGATTAAATAAGACTTGGTGATTACATAGTTCATTATGTGAAAGTGCATTTGCGTGTTCCTAAAAGGCACCTTTGAGATGCTCAAAGTAGTGTAGGAACAAAAGTTAACAAAGTCACAATTCATTTTACTTTCTTGACAAGTTTCCCCCTAGCTCTTAATCTCAAAGGAGATTACAAAGGAAATATCTATGAGTTATCACCATCACAAAGCTGATCTCCAGTGGGCAGGCCTCATCTCACCCTGCTAAGGAATGGGTAAGCTAGATTGTGTGGTACCTTGCAAACTGGTGTCACAACCCCAACAGCACCAGCACACCTAGTGCAAGAAATATCCATATGATGGCAGCCTACTCGTATGATGAAGACGTTCCTAAGTTACCAGAGTGGTGGGAGAGCTGCCATGGAGAAGGAGGAGCTATGCAGCTGCAATCAGAGCATGTTGGAAAACATGGAAGCTGGCCTGCAGTCTCAATACAGTCCTTAGAATCTCAGCTGGACTTTCCTGGGAGGAAGAGGAGGAGTCCCCCTTCCTGCGGGTCAGGTTCCCCTCAACTTACACGTTCCTCGCGTGTCCTGGCTCTCATCATCTTTGCCCGCAGCTGAACTCTGTAATCCTGGTAGTACTTTTTGGCTCGGACAATTTGCTGTCGTCTCTCCTTCATTTTGTTCTGGGCACATTTCTGCCGATTAATGTGTTGCTTCAACTCTTGCTAAAGACAAAAACCGAGAAACACAATTCAAGTTTCCCTAAGGAGAAGAGAGAAGGTATTAACTATTTTCTGAAACAGGTGCAGCAACCAGAAAAGAAGAATTCCCTTCTTGATCTTCATCTAGAGGAACTATAGCTGGACAAAAGAGTTTAGGAGGGAAGGCCATTTTACAGAAATTCGGCTGTCCAGTTTTTCACTCCCATTTGCTGCAGGACTATCGAGCACAATGTCCTGCTGAGCAATTGGTAAATCCCGAAACTAGATGAGGGTGTGGCAATATGCTTCACCCAGCAGAATTAGGGGTGTCTGAGGACCTGGCTTGCCCAACTTGAAAGCATTGCTCTGAGAAAATAACTCACAACCTACCAAACCAAGTGCAGTAGTCCCCCCCCCCAAGAAAAAAAATTGGGGTCCCAAGCTGGTGCCCTAACCAGCCCCACCTCCTGCAAGATCTCTGAACATACCAGTCTCCTGTTATGAGCCTGCTCTTTCTTAATGAGGTCAACAAGCAGTTCATGCCTTTTCAATGTTTCTAGTGCCTAAAAGTGGGGGGAAGTAAAGAAACCTGATTAAGATTGGTTTTGCACATGTCAATCTTCTGCATACTATAATGAACTCATGTAACACTTTTAAAAAAAAGTGCCCTTCCTCCTTTTTTTTACCCATCATGTTTGGATCTACAGTTTCTCTCAGAAACTCTTTCTGTATGCTCTGTCTCCCTCTGCGAGCAGGAAGGCAGTCACACTGAAAGCCGATCCGCTTCCAAGAGGATAGGTGCATGCCACTCTAAAATCCCCTTCTGCTTTCCTCCAGCCACCCTCTCTCATCTCTCGCCACAGCATGAGTTAGTTGAGCTCTGCCGCAAAGGTACCTAGCTGCGTGGTCCGGTTCCCTCTTTGCTTCCCATCTCTTTTATGCCCCAAACTCCTCATCTCATCAGAACTAGCTCCTTGTGGAAAGAATCTACTCAGGTGGAATCCAGAAAAGCCCCCTCCCCCCCCTTTACAACCTTATCAGTCCTGCAGCGAAGAAAAACCAAGCAGAAGACTCAGATACTGATCAGCACATTTTGCAATGCCATCTTATGTACATTTACTCAAAAGCAATCCTTCTCCCACCCCCCTGGAAGGCATGCATAGGATTGGAGCCTAATATGGCTGGTTCACACAGCCCCACCTGATCTTTAAAAGACCGTGGCCCTCCCTGGCCTGAGCAGAGTAACTCACTTCACTCTGCAGTTTGAATTTGTTTTTACTGCCGGTTGACTTCAGATGGTCTATCTGTGCCAGCTGCTGGTGCCACATCTTGTTCATGACAGGGCGGGAAATGTGTAGGTGGGGAAAATCCTCCAAGAGCAGAGGCAAGAGGTCGTTCTCCTTGACCTTCACTGCAAGAGAGAGAAAGGCAGGTGTCAGCCACCCAGCTCTGGAAGACAAGGGCAGGGCGGCATAGCCTGAGGTCCCAGTCCTCAAGCTGTCAGCATCTTGTCTAAGGAAGATGTTGCAGCTCTATGCCCCTGGAGAATAAATATGTATGGAGGGCATTGTTAAATTCTCACACATTTTAAAAAGGAAAAAAGAAAAATCACTGCCCCAAAGTGTGGGTAGGACCAAGCTATTATGTTCCATGCATGTAACACCACTAGCTACTTTGCTGCAGCAAGAAACAAACTTTGCACAGAAAAATGGTGGGCACTGGAAAAATTAAGCCCAGGCTCACATTGCCATGTCTGTGCTTTGTCTCAAAGCTATTTTTCCCTTAAAAAGAAAAAGAAAAAGCTGTCAGATTCTGTTAGACACGTGCATGTAATGTGCAATTTGTCTCTCAAATACCATATTGCTGCATGCAATACCTCAAAATAGGGAGCTGCGCACTTATTGCAGGTGTCACACTTGACCAACAAAGCTGGAGTCGCTTGGACTGTGGCTTTTCACCGCAAATGGAGAACATGCAAGGTGAAAAGTGAGCATGCAATTTATGGAGTGTGCTCTTTTCTTTGACAGCATCCTCTCCCAGCGTTCTTGTGGCGACCACCACAATTGCAGCCTTTGTTTTCCTAGTCAGCTACAGGTGTGGAGCAGAGAAAAACAGGTTTGCCCATATTGGAACAGATGCTTTCAGTATCTTTCGGAAGAACATCAAGCTGTATAAGCACGGCTGGCATATGTTGCTTGGGCGCTTAATTTTAAAGCAACAAACCCTTGCCAGTGACTACACTGAACTCAGAAGAGCTCCCGGAGCAGAGAGGAGAGTGGTGGTGGGAGCCTTGGCTTCTCTGATGGCTTTTGGGAAAGGGTTGGGATGAGCTGTGTGCCCTTGGTTAGAAACTGGTACATGAATTTGCTTCCCTTACACAAGTCTAGACATATGGAGGTCATAAGGCAAGAAGCCAGTATTCTTGGCCTTCAGCCGACGCTTTCAAAAGGTGCCAAGCATTCTACTAAGGAGCTCTCTGTAGTTCTTACTTGGAGCTGCTTTCTTTGGCTTTGCAAACCCTCCTCTTGAAATCCACTGGCTGAGTTTGGGATTCCGAGGACCATTTTTTCTAGAATAAATCTTTGCTGCTTGCGAGGCTCTTGGAGGTTCTTTAAATAATTTCTCCTTGTACTTTTGTTCCTAGATGCAGACAGACACGAAGAACAAGTTACTGAAAGGCAAGCATTTCCAAAAATAGCCACTGGCTACTTGTAAGGAGATTTATGCGGACTGGGCCAAATTCTTCCTGTAGGGCAAATGGATTCTGAGCAAGGAAGAGGAGCATTTCTATGCACCTTGAAAGAGAGGAAATCCACCCTCACATCCCAGGAATTCAGAGACCAGTGCAAGAGAGACACACCACCCCCAACTCCTTCATTCTATTCTGCTCCCCCTTACAATTTCCTTGGCCTTGGCTTTCAGCTCTGCCAGTTCGAATCTCTCACGAGCATCGTAAGCTCTTAATTCATCCTCGTAGGCTTTGGTCAAGAGCTGGAAGGCAAAAAACAAAGCCTGGTCAATGTCCACAACAAGTGTGTCGATTTAGCAAAACATTCTATGCCACTTTTCCACATTTCTACTCCCAGGGCAGCTAAACATCAATTAAACTATATAAAAACAGCAAGTCAACATACCAAAGCAGAATCCAAACATAAAAGGTATAAAAGCTTCACAGAAGAATAAAAGGTCTGGGTTTTTTCAAGGCCTGGGAAAATAGACCGGCCCCAAAACACAGCTGCCAGACGAGCCTCCCCAAGGAAAACGCAGCACAGCTAAGGCAGGGCAGCTCTCGCCAGTTGCTGCAACTCTCCTCTCAGAAGGCTGGGGCACTGAGAGGAGGCCCAAAAAAGGTTAGCTTTAATGCATAGGCAGAGGAATGCAGGGTACCCAAGTCCCAAACCACGTAGAGCTTTAAAAAAGTAAAGGTAAAGGGACCCCTGGCCATTAGGTCCAGTCGTGGCCGACTCGGGGGTTGCGACGCTCATCTCGCTTTATAGGCCAAGGGAGCCGGCATACAGCTTCTGGGTCATGTGGCCAGCATGGCTAAGCCGCTTCTGGCGAACCGGAGCAGCGCACGGAAACGCCGTTTACCTTCCCGCCGGAGCGGTACCTATTTATCTACTCGCACTTTGATGTGCTTTCGAACTGCTAGGTTAGCAGGAGCAGGGACCGAGCAACAGGAGCTCACCCCGTCACGGGGATTCGAACCGCCGACCTTCTGATCGGCAAGTCCTAGGCTCTGTGGTTTAACCCACAGCACCACCCGCGTCCCTTTAAAAGGGTATGGCCCCTGTATGACTCACACCAATTAAGCCCAATACCACCAGTGCAGAGAACAGCCACGAGGTAGAGGCTTAGGCTTGCAGGATGGTGCTTGTATCGTTACGTGTCAGCAAAAATATATCCGGCACTGCAGTTCTGTTGGCCCAATGGACTTGTGTGTGTGCATCTGAGGTTCCCCTTCCTCCCCCTGCACACCTTCAAAATCAGCTCCACGGGGGTTGGGGGAACCCCCTGGAGTAGACTGTGGGGTGGTAAAGGAAGGGCAAGTCTTATAATCCCAGCAGAATTACAGGTATGGAGCACTGGGTACCACCCATAAAAACAAAGCAATTGACACAATGAAACTGAATGTGTCTCCCCACAAAGTGAGAGCTATGTTTCCTGCAGCTAATATTGGGAACGTTAATGCATATGGCGTTGCCAATTGGTATATATTAAAAAATACCAAGCTGGCACACATGAACATTTCAAAGAGCACCAGGAGGCTGCAGCCCACTGGACCCCCTGCCCCCCAAAGCATCAGATGTGGGAAGGAATTTTGCTAAGGCCTGAACCAAACAAACCTTTGCCTGTACTGGGCTGGGTCTTGCAATGCTAATCTGGGCATAAGATCCTTTTCAAGAAATTAGAAAGCCAAACAATCCAGAAACATGGCGGCAAAGATTAACAGCCAGTCAAACTCTGACGCAGTTTAGAAGAGGGTATTTGATAAGGGAAAGCATCAGAAGTCAGCACATCAGAGAAATAAAAGCTGAAGAATTATTTAAGCTGTTTTATTACTTGGCTGCTTAAGTACAGGCTAGAAAGCTGATTATAAGTGCCAAAGCACTTTGCTCAAGCCACATAACAAATCCAAAACAGAATTGAATGCCTCTTGTTTTCCAGGGTGTCTGTGTCACATCACAACTCTAGCAAATTCACAGGGTGGATGTTGAAGCAGACAACAGATCTCTGGGCATGCTTCCCACCCCCCTTTTTAAAAAAGAAAACCTTACAACCTCCCCTTTGAGCAAGCAGATAAACCATCTGTATTCCTAGTGCCAGAGACCTGGGAAGGCTCTTCAGTGTTGGATATGCCTATTGAAGCTATTGGCCGTTCACCCAGAAGGCTGCATCTTGCAATCCTGCTGCCCTTACCTTTGCTCTTAACTTCCTCTGGTCTTTTTCCTTTTGCACACGGTCGCGCATTCTTCCCATTGGCCCTCGTACATCTTTCCAAAGTGCACCACCCGATTCAGGGGTTAGGTGGTGGCTTGACGGAGGGGGTGAAGCAGAAAGTGACCGCCGTCTGCTGGGTGCCCTTCCGAAACGTAGCACACCTGCAAAAGAAACCAGCTCTGAGCCTTTCTAGTAGCAGCAGCAGAAACGAGAGGCGCTGGCAGACACGCTCTTATTTGGTTCGCATGTAACGTGAAGCCAAATTGGCTTAGTGCAGAGAAAAGCTAACTCCCGCTTTCCTCCTCCTTTGGTCCTGCTGCTGCAAGCTAAGCCAGGGCTTCGCTTAGCCTGTTGTCTGAACCCAGGCTCATGGTTTGTCTTGCACCAGACAAACCATGAGCTGTGAAATGAGGTTTGTTCATTGGAACAAAGCAAACCATGTCCCTGGGTTTGGACAGCATGCTAAGCCAAAGCATAGTTTAGCTCAGGGGTCAGCAAACTTTTTCAGCAGGGGGCCGGTCCACTGTCTCTCAGACCTTGTGCAGGGCCGGACTATATTTTTTTTGGGGGGGGGGGGGAATAAATGAACAAATTCCTATGCCCCACAAATAATCCAGAGATGCATTTTAAATTAAAGCACACATTCTACTCATGTAAAAACACACTGATTCCTGGACTGTCCACGGGCCGGATTTAGAAGGCGATTGGGCTGGATCTGGCCCCTGGGCCTTAGTTTGCCTACCCATGGTTTAGCTCGTAGCAATTCAGCACAGCTGAAGGAGGGTCAAAGCAGCTGTACTTCCTCAGGGAGCCACACAGTTGTGAATTTGTGTTGAGCTAGGGTTGCCATATTTCAAAAAGTAAAATTCGTGACACCTGCAAAGCTGTTGAGATTTATTTATTTTTTTAAGAAACCCACCAAAATTGTTAAGCTTTTTTAGAAAAAAACTCACAAAAATTGTGATTTTAAGCTTTCAGAGCGGTTTCTGCTGCTTTTTTTATTGCGTAGCCATACATTTGGGTTTTCCCTGACATTTTGCCAATTCGGCAAAATTCCCTTCAATGTCATTTTTACACCCAAAAACCAGGGCATGTCAGGGATTTTCCTGACGTATGGCAAGCCTATGTTAAGCCATTGTTTATATTAACTTCGTGAGCCAGCTGAGCCACAGAGGAGTGACAGCTCTTTACGGTGAATGCCCTTCAGTTGCCAGTGGGACTCTCTGGGACCAAATACTCTACTGCCTCATATTCCAATATAACATTCCTTCCTTTCACTTTAGGATCCACACTTTGCCAATCAAGGCTCAGCAGCAGGCTTGCAATTTATTGAAGGAAGTCCAAATGCACATGCAGAAGGAACAGCTGGTTTTCGCCTGGAGGGTGTTTCTTTAAGGTGTTGGGACACACAGCATTGGTGGGTTATGCTGCCCCTCTTGTGGCCATCTGCATCCTCTGTCTTTCATCAGAAGAGGGCAGTATAACCCACCACAAAGTGCGCACATCACCTGGCAAAGAAAGGGGCAGGTCACCAGGATGTTGTCAAACTTAACACTCTGAACTGTTACCCGATTCCGGTTTCCTTTGGCGGTAATCCATGATGCTATCGCTGTGCTGAGAAAGATTATCTTCATCGGCTGATGACTCTTCCTCCTCCTCCTTGCTTTGCTCGCCCAGAGCATGCTTTAACATCTGTCATTTAAAGAGATTCCCCCCATCTGTCAAAAATGCATTCCAATAGCACAACCTAGTACTAACTGATAATAATAATAATAATAATAATAATAATAATAATAATAATAATAATAATAATTTATTTATACCCCGCCCATCTGGCTGGGTTTCCCCAGCCACTCTGGGCGGCTCCCAACAGAATGTTAAAAACACGACGAAACATCCAACATTAAAAGCTTCCCTAAACAGGGCTGCCTTCAGATGTCTTCTAAAAGTCAGGTGGTTATTTCCTTGACATCTGATGGGAGGGCGTTCAAAACATCCGTCTGAAAACTCCGGCCTCAAATATATGGATAGTGTCATATTTACTACCAAAACCAAGGTTGACACCTTGCGGTAACTTGCTTGAATTTAATGCAGCCTGGTCTATGCATGCGGCAGAATGGTTGGCAGAATCACAAGGTGGCAGAACGGACTGTGCCGCTACAGTACTACTACAAAATGCAGGCAGGAATGCTTCCGAGTACTGCAGGAGAGTTTTCTGCAAGCATCTGGGTAGCCACTGCGAGATCAGGATGCTGGACTAGGGGGACCTCTGGCCTGATCCAGCAGGCTCTTATGTCCTTAAACTTCTCATTATTTTGGGTAGCAGTTTTAATACTGGACTGTCTCTCTTTGGAAAAAGTCAATACAAGGAAGGAATAATTCACCTAACATGCTACATATATTGATTTTATTAGAATGTTTAGTAAAGCCCGGGGACGCGGGTGGCGCTGTGGGTTAAACCACAGAGCCTAGGACTTGCTGATCAGACAGTCAGCGGTTCGAATCCCCACAATGGGGTGAGCTCCCGTTGCTAAGTCCCAGCTCCTGCCAACCTAGCAGTTCAAAAGCACGTCAAAGTGCAAGTAGATAAATAGGTACCGCTCCGGCGGGAAGGTAAACGGCGTTTCCATGCACTGCTCTGGTTCGCCAGAAGCGGCTTAGTCATGCTGGCCACATGACCCGGAAGCTGTACGCTGGCTCCCTTGGCCAAAAAAGAGAGATGAGCGCTGCAACCCCAGAGTTGGCCACGACTGGACCTAATGGTCAGGGGTCCCTTTACCTTTAGTAAAGCCCAGGGTGGACACCAAATGGTTTCCCATCTGGTCCTTGGATACCAGGGGCTACTAAAGGATTTTAAATTCATCCCACCCCTTTAACTAGGTTTTCTCACAAGTTGTTGACAACAGGAGAGCTGCACTATATTGGGAGAAGGTGCTGTCAAGAATAGATGGGGCTTACTTACTCCTTCTAGTTCGTTCATCCGGCGGGACAGTTTGTCCGACATCTCCTTCAGCTCCTGTTCAGACATCTTTTCCTTTGCCATTTGGTGTGAAGATACTTCCTCTGCAAGCGAGTCTGTGATGGAGCGTTCTTTCTGGCTGAGAAACCACATGGGGTCAACAGGCTGAAAACGAATGTTGCTTTTTCTATCAAAGACCTCATTTCAGCAGCACTCGGACAGCATTCCCAGGAGTTCCTCTTGGCAGCGATACAATGAGAGTTCATACATGGACCCCAGGGTTCACACCGGACTCCCTAAATATTTAGCTACATATGTGACATGCTATTCCCTCTGATGAGGGCGGAAAAACTTGCATTGCAAGAATCAGTGCCCAGGTTGGATGAATGGGCTTTTGAGGAAATAAATGAAGAATATGACAACTGTTATTAGCATGTATCACCTTATGCTGCTGATAACATTGCTGGTTTGGGAGGAAGAGGCAAATATTGAGGTTTTAAGACAGGAGGAAATAACCTTTTTTTTTGGTTGAGGACTACATTCCCCTTGGAGAGAACCTACGTGGAACAGAGCCAGATCATCAGCACTTCAAATACCCTCCTTTTCTCTCTCACTACCTCATACTTAATAATCTTGGTAGTTCCCCACCTCTGTCTTAAACAATGCAAGAAAACCTTTAGGATCTCAGACGATCTAGGAAGTGCATACCTTTTCCCAGGAAGCAGATTTCTTTGTTTTGGTCTTGTGCTTTGCTTTGTTGCAAACTGTGGCAACCTGTCCTTCTCAAAGCAAGGAGCTGGTGTGTATGGAACATTCTCATTCCTTTCCTTTTAGATGAGAGGGAGGGGGAAAAAGCTCTCACTGAAGAAGTCAAGAATAAATTAAAGAGAATGCCTGGTGTTAAAACTGAGCAGTGAGTACCACACCATATACTGAGGGGCTGCCAAATGGAATTGCTGGTAATATTAGGGCATTAGCAGTCCTTCAAAGAATGATATTCATTTACAGTGGTACCTCGGGCAAATAATTTAATTGGCTATCCTCTCAGTCTCCTCTTTTCCAGGCTAAACATACCCAACTCCTTCAACTGTTCCTCATAAGGCTGAGTTTCCTGACCCTTTATAATCTTTGTCGCCCTCCTCTGCACAAGTTCCAGCTTGTCAACATCCTTTTTAAATTGTGGTACCCAGAACTGGACACAGTATTCCAGGTGTGGTCTGACCAAGGCACAATAGAGTGGTACTATTACTTCCCTTGATGTGGACATTGTGCTTCTGTTGATGCAACCTAGTATAGTGTTAGCTTTTTTTGCTGCTGCATCACACTGTTCAAATACAGTCATACCTCTTGTTACGTTTGAACGGTTACGTCTTATCAGGTTGCATCCCGTGGTGACCCGGAAGTACCAGAAAGGGTTACTTCTGGGTTTCGGCACTCGCGCATGTGCAGAAGCGCGGCAAATCGCGACCTGCGCATGCGCAGGTTGCGTTCCTTTCAGGTTGCGAACGGGGCTCCGGAACGGATCCCGTTTGCAAGCAGAGGTACCACTGTACTATAATTCAAATACTATAAACATGTAAGGTAAAAGATAAAGAACTCCTGGATGGTTAAGTCCAGTCAAAGGCGACTATGATGTTGCAGCGTTCATCTCACTTTCAGGCCAAGGGACCTGGTGTTTGTCCAAAGATAGCTTTCCGGGTCATGTGGCCAGCAAGACTAAACCACTTCTGGCGCAACAGAACACGGTGACAGAAGCCAGAGCACACAGAAATGCCGTTTACCTTCCTGCCGCAGTGGTACCTATTTATCTACTTGCACTGGTGTGCTTTCGAACTGCTAGGTTGGCAGAAACTGGGAGAGAGCAACGGGAGCTTACCCTGTCCTGGGAATTCAAACTACCAATTTTCTGATTGGCAAACCCAAGAGGCTCAGTGGTTTAGACCACGGCGCCACCTGTGTCCCTATATAAACATGTATCTACACCCAACAGGGTATGAATTAACAGCTACCTTTCCTGCATCATCTATGGTGTCTTCTAGCACTGGCTCATCAGCTTCTTCATTCACACCAGTTTCAGATGCAGGTTCATTATCTACAGCTGGAAGAGCCAACAGCAGAAGCCACAAGAAATTAGTTTACATAATTCACTTCTTTATAAACACAACTAGTCCCAAAAAACTAAACACACTTGTCACAGCATATGCAAACAGGATAACACAGTGACTAGGTAAAGGTAAAGGGACCCCCAACCATTAGGTCCAGTCTTGAACGACTCTGGGGTTGCGGCGCTCACCTCGCTTTATTGGCTGAGGGAGCTGGCGTACAGCTTCTGGGTCATGTGGCCAGCATGACTAAGCCACTTCTGGCAAACCAGAGCAGCGCACGGAAACGCCGTTTAACTTCCCACCACATCGATACCTCTTTATCTACTTGCACTTTGATGTGCTTTCGAACTGCTAGGTTGGCAGGAGCAGGGACCGAGCAACGGGAGCTCACCCCGTCATGGAGATTCGAACTACCGACCTTCTGATCAGCAAGCCCTAGGCTCTGTGGTTTAGACCATAGCACCATCCACGTCCCTAACACAGGGACTAGTAACTTGTAAAACTACCTCCACGTGAAGACTTCTATAGATTTTTCTGCACGAATCATTGTCAACAATAAGTTTGACTTGTAAACATAACACAAACCTCCAAATAAGAAGCGTGGTGGGGGGCCAATTTGTTTTCTCGGGCTGTGCCTATCACAGGATGGTTAATCACATTTTCTAGAATGGTTTCTGTTCAGCAAATTTTTCTTGCTAATGTTAGTTCAGTGATGTAATTACCCAAGAAGGTGAGCAGGGAAAAGAAAGGCTTAAAGGTGAAAGGTAAGCAAATGTTCTGTCCAACAAGAATTGGTGCCTTTGTTAATGGTGCACTCAAACTGTGTGTTAAAGTGATAAAGTGTACCAACATGTTGCCCTCCAAATGCTGGACTCCAATTTCCATCAGCCTCAGCCAATGGCCAGGGATGATGGGAGTTGCAGCAACATCAGTACAGTGGTATCTTGGCTTCGGGTTACGTGTTTTCAGGTTGCGGACCACAGGAAACCCGGAAGTACCAGAAAAGGTTACTTCCGAGTTTCACTGCTTGCGCATGTGCAGAAGCGCCAAATCGCGTCATGCACATGTACAGACGCGGCGCTGCAGGTTACGAACGCTGCGGGTTGCGGATGTGCCTCCGTCACGGATTACGTCCACAACCCGAGGTTCCACTGTACTGGTTTACAATGCAATCCTATATAATCTGCCAAAGAAAGTACAGACACTGAGTTCAGTGGGAACAGCTTCTGGTTTGCTGAAAAGTCTCTTTGGGATAATGCAGAGCTCTTTGAGGGAAGTGAGTTTCTAACAATTCGCCATACCATTATAAAAACTTCACTACCCAAGGTATCCTTGGGAAGGTGAAAAATGAAACTGAACATAAGCATACAGTGATGTTCCCTGGAAAATGAGAACATTTTCAGAGTGCATTAAAAAGAAAGAAAGAAAGATCCACAGGTAGCCGCTTTTACAAGCACTTTTCAAAAGTCTGTTTCTCCCTATGTCAGTAGCTTTAATTAGAGTAGTAGAAGAGATATCAAGATTACACTTTTCAATAACTCAAGGAATGTTCTTACCGGAAGTGATTGTGGATAAAGAAAGGATGTCACTTGAGTGAGTTCCAGACTCTTCCCCAAGGGGCTCTGCAGGCTGTTAAAAAAAGTGGGACATGCAAATTTTGTGTGGCGTTTGCTTGTTTTTAATGCACATACGAGCGACTCCCTGTTTGCATGAGGGTTGCATTCCAGGTCATCGTGCACGTCAACAGCCGCATGCCAATCAAACGCCTGCAAAATGGTCACTGCTTGTGCATAAAATATTATCCAAACCGTAAAAAGAACCAGATGTATTAACACCACATTAAAATTTCTTTGCATTTGGTGTAGGCCTTGTCATTTCTCATCTAAATAGCTAATAGCATCAACGGTATATTATGACCGACACACACACTCCAAAAGTAAGTGAAATAATTGCCAATTCTCCTAACAGGTTAGTCACCTTATTCATCCCTTCTCTTCCATCCAGATATGACACCAACTGAGTTTGCTTCAACATACAGAGAACACCCCTGATTCTCCTTGTGCAATTAGAAAGGCTTTGGCTTACTTCCATTTACTAGTCATCTCATTCCTTGGTACTGCTAGTAGATTAATCATTGCCTTTTGATGTCCTGTTCAAACAATATCTTCTATATCCCCTAAATGACCTATTGCTTTAAGAGGAACTCTCTATGAAGATGTGCCTCTTCCCACACCATTTGGGCAGTATTAGAAACTGAGATATTAAAGCTAGGAGCCAAATGGCACCTTAAACCTAGGTTGTGGGCCCAACAATGGAATGTCTAGGCGTGCTTTTTTATAATAAGAATACAAAGCTGAAAATGAATGAACTGCAGCTAAAATCTTATGTTCATTTTTCACATGGTCTAGTCTTTCCTCTGCCCAACCCCCCTAATATTCTTAAGAGGGTCTCTTCTCCAGTCTTCAGAGAGTAGCTGGAAGTGGGGAGGCAGAAAAAGGTCCTCCTTTCCTTCTATTCTGCAGTTTTAATCTGAAAATCTTAGGTGCAGTACTGCACCCAGTGCTCAGAAACTGCATGTGCTAATGAAATTCCCTGTTGCAAAATGTGTCTAGAACAATGGGAGTTTCAAACACAGCATTTGGGACTCTATCATGATTCTTATATATTGGTTTTATCTTAAATCAGCAGGCATGGTAGTGGTTTAACACGCTTAGACAGTGTACTGTAACTCAGTCAGAAATACACTCTTCCACCTTTGTTCTGAAAGCGAAACACACCATATTTTTTGCTCTATAAGACGCACCAGACCATAAGATGCACCTAGCTTTTGGAGGAGGGAGGAAAACAAGAAAAAAAATATTTTGAATCCCAGAAGCCAGAACAGCAAGAGGGATCACTGCGCAGTGAAAGCAGCAATCCCTCTTGCTGTTCTGGCTTCTGGGATAGCCGCACCAAGCCTCTTCAGGGCAGGGGGAGCGTTCCTCCCGTTGCCCTGAAGAGGCTTTGCAAAAGGAACGCAAAGCCTCTTGAGTGAAGAGGGAGGAGCGCTCCCGCTGCACTCAAGAGGCTTTGCGTGGCTATCCCTGAAGCCAGAAGAGCAAGAGGGATCGGTGTGCAGTGATCCCTCTTGCTGTTCTGGCTTCAGCGATAGTTGCGCAGCCTGCATTCGCCCCATAAGACGCACACACATTCCCCCTTACTTTTTAGGAGGGAAAAAGTGTGTCTTATAGAGCAAAAAATACGGTACATATTGAGCTTCCTGGACACAGAACGGCCTAGCAGCGTTAACCTGGAAGCAGTTCAAATTAAGGATCCCAAGGCAATGCATTTCTACAAAGGCTGACAATACTAATAGAAACAAAGGAAGCTTCAGCACTTACATCAGAGGACGCAAGTCTGCAAGGTTTAGCTGGTGGCGGCGAACGTCTGCCCGAACTCCCAGCGCCTCTTTCAGTTAGGTAAGAGGGCCTGGATGCGGAAGGCTGGAATGGTGGCTGCAAAGGAATAGCTGGGCGGATTGGTTCCCCAAGCTTTTTTGCATTAGAACACAGCTGCTCCTTAGACGACAAAGCAGATATGGCTGTTCCTTAGGAAAGACAAGCAGTTTAGAGGTTCAGTCCATGTACTTTTTTAAAAAGGGGGGCATATAATCATTATAATTAATCACTCCGCTGGGAAGTTTCCTTTAGAAATTTTGGGCCCAATGCTGGAAGCAAGGGCTTTATGGGATTTCATAGAACTGCTTAGGATATTTCCCCCACAGGTCCTATCAACTTGGCCCATCCAGACTTTTCACACACAAAAAGAATGGCTTTATTTAACTGAATAAGGTGCACAGGTAAGATGAAACATGTGGGACGCCGGTGGCGCTGTGGGTAAAACCTCAGTGCCTAGGACTTGCCGATCGCATGGTCGGCGGTTTGAATCCCCGCGGTGGGGTGAGCTCCCGTCTTTCGGTCCCAGCTCCTGCCCACCTAGCAGTTCGAAAGCACCCTTAAGTGCAAGTAGATAAATAGGTACCGCTTTATAGCGGGAAGGTAAACGGCGTTTCCGTGTGCTGCGCTGGTGCTGGCTCGCCAGAGCAGCTTTGTCACGCTGGCCACGTGACCCGGAAGTGTCTCCGGACAGCGCTGGCCCCCGGCCTCTTAAGTGAGATGGGCGCACAACCCTAGAGTCGGACACGACTGGCCCGTACGGGCAGGGGTACCTTTACCTTTACCTAAGATGCACAGGTAAGATGAAACATAGTAACAAACTTAAGCCAGTTCTCTTTCCCCCACCAGATCACCAAAGAAAGATCAAATCCAGGTGGTAAAAGAAAGGGAACCCTTACTTGATTAAAATACAATGGACACAAGAAAAGGCCAGTAATATATTTTAAATATATATTTCTGAGGTTCTTTGGTATACACTCACCTTGAGTTTCTCTGACAAGAGCTCTTCTGCCACTAGATGGTCCCCCAAAAGCCACAAGATCTTCAGGTTTTGTAATCTCCTTCGAGATGTCTCTTTCTGCAGGTAACTCTGTAAGAAATTGAAATTTGAAGGGCAGCATTTGGAGGTGACTACGTGCAGAAGGAGCGCATGAGTCAAACATTTGTGTTTGACTATTTCACTGCTAATTACAAAGGAGATGTATTATCCAAACAGACTATTGCTGTAACAGGGAGCAGAAAAAGAGAATAAAATATTAGGTTGGCACCTTGTGCAAGGAATCCTGCACATAGCAAATCCTGCCAATTCCACCATGCTGCAGCCCCCAGTGCTTCATCCCATTGGATTTCATAAGGTCTTTTAACCCTCAGGAGCAGCTTGGGATATATGTGTGGATGCTGAGAGCAGGAATAGGAAGGAGGAGCCAGGTAAGCCCCATAGCATGACAGCTCCCCTGGCACTTTTGGGGTTCAACCCAGTGAGTGATCCTGAAAGTTACCATATTGTAAGTACCCTTAAACATTTATTTAATTTAATTTCTACAGTGGTACCTCGGGTTACATACGCTTCAGGTTACAGATGCTTCAGGTTACAGACTCCGCTAACCCAGAAATAGTACCTTGGGTTAAGAATTTTACCTCAGGATGAGAACAGAAACCGCACAGTTGTGGTGCGGCAGCAGCAGCAGCAGCGGGAAGCCCCATTAGCTAAAGTGGTGCTTCAGGTTAAGAACCGTTTCAGGTTAAGAACGGACCTCCGGAACGAATTAAGTATTTAACCCGAGGTACCACTGTACACTGCTCTCCATCCAAAGATTACAGGGCGGTTTTCAATATAAAAACCACAAAGATACATACCAGAATAATAAACCAAAACAATATCTCCCCCAGTTTTAAAGGTCACAGACTGTTTAATTAGCCAAAGGCCTGGGAGAAGAGGAATGCTTTTGCATGGAGCCTGAATATATGTAAGGAAGGCACCAGGCGAGCCTTCCTTGGGAGAGCATTTAACAAGCAGGGAGACACTTCAGAAACATCCCATTCTCGTGTTGCTGCCCTCCAGACCTCTCGCAGAAGAGGCACACCAATAACAGCCTCAGATCATGATTGCAGGGTCCAGGTCAGTTCATCTGGGAAGAGGTGTTCCTTGTGGTTTTGTAGTCCTGAACAATATATCGAAAATATGCATGCTAAGGTTTGGGGAACATGCAAAAGCCAGTGTAAATGTTCAAAACTGATGGGTTTAAATTCAGATCCAACAACTAAAAATCTTTAGTAAGTTAGTAATTTACCGTATTTTTTGCTCTATAGGACGCACTTTTCCCCCTCCAAAAATTAAGGGGAAATGTGTGTGTGTCCTATGGAGCGAATGCAGGCTCCTTGGCTTCAGCGATAGCAACGCAAAGCCTCCGAAGTGCAGAGGGAGCGCTCCCTCCACGCTCCGGAGGCTTCGCGTTGCTTTTGCTGAAGCCTGGAGAGCGAGAGAGGCTGGTGCGCACTGACCCCTCTCGCTCTCTAGGCTTCAGGGATAGCCACCTGAAGCCTTCATAGCGCAGCGCGAGTTCCCGCTGCGCTCCACAGGCTTCAGGTTCCTTTTGCTGAAGCCAGGAGAGCAAGACTTCGGGTTGCCTTCACTGAAGGTGACTGAACGCACCTTGAAAGCACTGAACGCACCTTATTTTAGAGGGGGAGAAAAAGGGAAAAAAATTCTTCCCCTCTCTGCGCAGTGCCCCTTCAGCGAAGTGGCAGGAGAAATGGAAGGGGGGAGAATTTTTTTTCGCGTTCTCCCACTCCTATGGTCGGGTGCGTCCTATAGAGCGAAAAATACGGCAATCAACCACTCAGTGTGGAATCTGACTAACACCCCAGCAAGTTACCATTTTTATCAACCAGCTCGTTCTATTTAATCACAAAATATCCAAGAACCCAGAGAGAGAAATTGACAGAGAAATGTAGACGGTAGTGTGTAAATAAGTCCTGGATGAGTCCAAACCCAGCAATGAACTCTGGAAGTCGGGAATTTACAATAATTCCAAGTCAGCAAGTAGTAGTATTTCCATAAATGACGATTAAGATATGATCTTCCCGCAAAAGAGGGGCCAAAAGGGACCACTGGTTTTCCCACATAACCTTGTGACTCGGCATATTGTTGCATGAATCTGACATAACATTATACCCCGTACTTCTGCTAATACTATCTGCAGCAGAGATGGGTGTTTTTATTTATAGCCTGCCAAATGTGTTGATTTCAAGTATTAGTTACTTGTGGAGTTATATAGACTACTCAAATGAATTACATCTCTCAGCTTCACGTTTCAGGCCATTAAGATGCTGGTTTCAATTGTATGCTAATAAGCAGAATTGGTGGGGATCTCAAACTTTGTTCAACCTCTTACACTATTTCGATCCTTGAGCACCAACTTCCAATTGACACCAGGATCTACAAAAAAAAAAGCAATCTGAATGTGTTTGTAGTTAAAGGGTTACAATTTATTCCATCTGCTGGTGGGAGTGACTGACCTTGTGACGCTTCTGGTTTTTTACTACTGCACTAGAATATATTACAACAAAGCACAGATTTCCTAATCATTTGTCTCATGCCTGTTCATCTCAAGTAATTTGTGAATGTGGGGAGAGAAACTGCCAATTCCCTGTAGCAAGCTGCTGCATACCAACAGTTTTTGTTTGCGGGGAAAGTGCCTGCACAGGGAAGAAACTATTTAAAGTGGTCTCCGCATGGCAGACATTCAGTTACTCAGATTTGGCTGCTCTTGTGTGTTGCTTGAACTCACCTTCATTTCTTAGAGAAAACAAATAAGCAGTGTCGCCAAGCTTAATGAGCTCACTTGTAGATTCCGAACCATCCACCTCGTATGATGGAATGTCTATCTCTGACGAGCGAGAAGACCTAAACAGAATGCAAGGAAGTAAATTTGTTTACTTGACTTGGCCACAAGGTGGTGCTCTAGCTGAGAGGCGCGCACTTCCAACGCCAAGGATCACTGCTACATGTTTATCAACTGAAGGCGGCTATGACACCACATTAACTGGAGAAAACGCATTTTCCCAGGTGACAACTTCGTTTAACCATTCTATGCAACTGGGAACGGGGACAGCATCTGGCAATCGGTTGCACCAGTGCGTTGCTTGCAGAGCCAATGTCATGTCATGGCATTGAGGTGGAGGAAGAAAGCTGCAGCAATATCCTCTCTGAGACACCAAGCAGAAACGCTGAGTTCAGTGCATTCCATCAGCTTGCAGAGGCTCTCAGTGTTTCTCAACCTGTGGGTTCCCAGATGTTGTTGGACTACAACTCCCATCATTCCTAGCCAGCATGACCAGTGGTCAGGGATGATGGGAGTTGTAGTCCAACAACATCTGGGGACCCACAGGTTGAGAACCACTAACATCAGAAATGCAGAAGCAGTTGTGGAGCAAGCAATGGTGGGGAGCGAGAAGAAGAGAGGTGTTAACTGTATGCTTCACAACTAAAGTGGCGCCCATGGTCATCGAAAGGCCATAGTCTAAAATTACCTAGCTGCACCACTGCCTCACCTATGGAAGCAGAGAACAGTGGTACTAACATGTTGCACACTTTGCAACCTAGTAAAGACTTGGGAAGCTAAGGGAACTATGAACCTGCCTTACCCCGAGGCAGACGGAAGTGTCAGGGAGGGAACTGGCACATCATGAACACCACCTTCTTCCTCTTCAAGACCGGTAGTCTGGACTTCATCTTCAGCCCTCTGGTTAAGATCTTCTGTTCATAAACAAAACTATTATGAGCAAGGGTAACAATATCAATCCCCTCCTCAGCCCACACATCTGCAGTGGCATATCGGTCAGCGTATGACTAACGCAGCAAAATATTTATTCTGGCACAGAAGCTTATATGATGCACTGTCTGTTTATGTAAGGTGTGCTGGCACTGTTGTAAAAACCCAGTTTCGTCCAGTACCAGCCACTTTGAGCTTTAAATCTGACAGGCTTGATTGCTTTGCAACCAATATTGTTAAATAAAAACTACTTGCTAAGAAATTTAGCATTGTTTTACTCCATATTTTGTGTTTTATATTTTGATTTTGTTCTGTGAATCACCCTGAGACCTCTGGGTACAGGGCGGTATATGAATTTAATAACTAATAATAAGCTTTTTCTTTCTTTTCTATTATTTCCTATGCTCTTATTTTTTTGTTTTTGTAATTACAGCCTGACAGTGACTGAGAGGCACTGCAAGTCCTTTCACTTTATGCCAACATACTGATGCTAAGCAAGGCATTGAAAGTGCTCTCTCTTTTTAAGAATATCCCTCTAGGTGCAAAGTGATATTACTACATACAAATAAACAGAATACGCTATCTGCGCAGAGGAAGCACATGCCATTGATTATGCCCCTTCTCTCACCGCCATTCTGAGAAGCTGTCTCACTGATTTCTTCTGTCAGGTACTCGAGCAAGCCATCAAATATTTCCAAGAGATTTCTGATGGACTCCTTATTTCCTCTCACAATGTTCTCCCCTTGAGAAAAATCAGTGTTAATAGATTGGCAGAGAATGTGGGGGGGGGGGGGACATGGGTAGTGTATGCCTTTCATAACCGGGAGAATGGGCTGGGCTCCATGCAAATGGCTCAAAGTCGTGCATCTCCACCCCCATCGTTCAGCCTGAACACTGAGATCCAGCGCCGAGGGCCTTCTGGCGGTTCCCTCATTGCAAGAAGTGAGGTTACAGGGAACCAGACAGAGGGCCTTCTTGGTAGTGGCACCCGCCCTGTGGAATGCCCTCCCTTCAGATGCGAAGGAAATAAGCAGCTATCTTCTCTTTAAAAAACATCTGAAGGCAGCCCTGTTTAGGGAAGTTTTTAATAGTTGATGCTGTATTGTTTTTAACACTCGATTGGAAGCCACCCAGAGTGGCTGGGGAAACTCAGCCAGATGGGTGGGGTATAAATAATAAATTATAATTGTTGTTGTTGTTGTTGTTAGCCTAATGCAACAGTCGGCATAAAGCGAGCCGTGTTGTGGATTGTTCTCTCTGCTCATTACGATTAGATGAAGTAAAGGGAAATTCACGGTGAGAGAAAATCATGCAGAGGATGTTTTCCTTTCTCATTCCAAATCCCTCAGAATGCCTTTTAAAAATTTTTGGAAGCCCTTGTAAAGCATCTGAGGCTGCTCCATGGAGCATAGAGTTGGAAAGGAAACTCACAACAGGTTTCAAGTAATCTCATCTCTGAGTCACAGTTCTAAAATCGAAGGGTAGCAGCAGGGAATGTCAACTCTGTGGCTTTGTTTAATGAGCTGCATTAGAACACTTGGGGCACAATCCTGCATGCCAAGAATTCTTGTAAGCTCCATCTCCCCAACAAGGTGCAATTGTTTTGCTAGGAGAGGGATAACCCGTTTCTGACATAAGTATTTTTGTATGCCTTGGTGGGGGCTTGACCCTCCTCGCAGTGCTAACCATAGAGATCCATGAACAAACCCAGTATCCAAAGCAGTGACATTTCCTCTTTAGATAACTGCTGATATAGGGAAGAGTCAGTCAGAAAGGAATGCAACTGGTATTGTGTCCCAAATGTCTTTCATGCACTAACAAAATCCTTGTGCTAACAGAGTTCCTTCATGGGATACTGCCCTCTGAATGTGTTTTAACTAATGAAAGATTTAGGTCCTAAATCTTTCAGTAAGTCGGATATACTTCCTAGATTTTAGGAATGCCCTATCAATTTGTCTTACTGGGAAAAGGTGCTTCATTGAGCAGCATGATCCCCTGTGCGCTTTTACGCAGAAGCACAGAGGCACACTCTCTAGTGTGTTTAGGATTGCAGCCCAGGTCACACTTTTCCAGTAAGTGAAAACATTGATTAAAAATGTGGGAGGAGGAAACTGCCAAGTTCATACAGAGACTAAATATTGCTCCCTAAGTAGACAGGGTTATATCCTACCGAGTTATTGCAGAAGCACCCCCCCATCTCTTCTTCCCTTGCCCACAATATGCTCTGTTGGTTCCCAAACCAAGTCACATGGAGTTCCTCAGGAACCTGGACTGCAGTTCTTTATATACCGCAGGTTCAGGAGGCAATGGGGATATATGTATCATATCAAGGTGTTACACTTAGTATCTTATCAACATAAGCCAACTTATCTTATCAAGCCCGTATCAACTTGAGACCAGTTTACCTACGAGATCACTTTACCCCACAGGTGCCTACTTGAACCCTTTGATCAGCAGAATTGGTACTACTACAAGTGCCACGTAATACCCCTTCCGCATCTGTAAAAACTTGATCATTTAGTTTGGCAGCGCCTAAACTTCAGAACTCTCTGCTTATTGAGATCGAGCAGGTTGCCTTCACTGTACAGTGGACGCTCGGGTTGTGAACGTGATCCATGCAGGAAGCACGTTCGCAACCCATATATGCGCATGTGCAGGTTGTGATTCAGTGCTTCTGCGCATGCGTAATCTAGCACTTAGGCGTATGCGCAACTGCCGAAACCCAGAAGTAACCCATTCCGGTACTTCCTGGTTTCGGCAGTCCGTAACCCAAAAAAACACAACCTGAAGTGTCTGTAACCTGAAGTATGACTCTATTCTTTTTGGCGCCTGCTAAAAGCATTATTGTTTAGAAAAGCCTATCCAGATGCTTAGATAGTTGAGGTGATCTTAATTTGCTTTAGTACTTTAAATTTTAGGAAATTTTTCTCAATTTTATCTTTTTGTAAACCACTTTGAACTTTTGTTTATAATTAAGTGAATTCATAAAGGTTAATGAACTTAATGAAATAAATAAATATTGCACTGTCAGACTTACATACATCCAGCATAATTAAATTATTGCTCACACCAACCATAAAAGTACATATAATTTTTTATTATTAATTTTTTTTCAATAGCAATCATAGAATGGTAGAGTTGGAAGGGCCTCTGAGGGTCATCTAGTCCAACTCCCTGCAATGCAGGAATCTCAACTAGATCACAAATGATAGGTACCCACCAGTTATATGCGATAAGCTGATCTGCAAGTAGTCCAAAGCCAAAGAATCTATCACTGCCTGCACATTATGGGCATCATCTTCAGGGCAAAGAGGTGTGGCTATGACATCTATAAAATAATAGGAGTGCATCATGCTATTATTTCACAGAACGGTATACGGTATAAGATGCTTTTCATGTAATCTGAGAGCAAGTCTGCACAGACCCAATGAGTCAGTTGGCAGAAATCTATATAACAGTGGATTGTGTATAATCGTTCAGTGCTTTCTTGTGCCAATGTTGTTAAAAAGAAGTTTAAAGCAGTTTCCATTTGTGTTTCGTTACGTGTGTGTGTGTGTGTGTGTGTGTGTGTATTCATATATATTTCTCATTGTTATTAAAAGCTCTTGGATATAGAACATATGATGCCTATTTAAATCCAAATCTCACAGCATTACTATTTATTTCAAATATACATAGACAACAGGGGAAAAACATTACCCTAGAAAACCAAGACATTGTAGGAGGCATGCATTCTTACCTGGCACTGTCTCTCCCAATATCGATTCATAAAGATGAATAAACACTTTAGCTCCACAGTCAGAGAGATTGCTAACGTGCAGATCTATGTTACATTTTGTCAGGAGATCATTGGCAACATTGACCCATTCTATTAAAATAAGAGAGATGAAACATTATGGCTTTTCAGGGAATGTGTTTGCATAAAAAAGGCTACAAAATCTTCTATCAAGGACCCAAAAAGGACTTAACAATGTTTTTTTAATCTCCATCAAAATCAAGTTTTCTGAAATAATGGGTGCAAAATTGCCATTTATCTCATAATGCATACATTAATCTCCAGCAATTGAACTGGCAGGCCTATTTGTTTATTACCACTGCAGTAGCCCATGATGAACCAACATTCTCACCAATCTTGTTGGGTAGGGAAAGTGGCGTTTAGAGGTCAAGATCCAACCCCTATAGGAGTATCAAGTTTAGTAATTAAAAACATATTTTTAAAAATATATTATCACATTTTTAAAATAACTCTCTAGTCTAGACCTTATCATTCATCTTATTACAAATGTATGTAAAATACTAGCTTAAAATGTAGCATGTGTTTCTTCTGTCAGCCTGGTATGATATTACAGACAATTCAGGAAGGAATATGTGGTAGTGTTGCTTCTTTTAATGATCGATTTATTATCTTCAGATTCCTTTTTTTGATGCTTAGAGGGATTACTAGAAAGAAAAAAGGTAATATGATAGTTGATTGCACAATTCTCTTCAGGCTGCATGCCATCCAAATGTAAGAATCTGGTCTTTTCACATTTGTCTTTCCTATTTTTTTCCAGCTGTAAGCCCTTTGGAAACAGCAATGAAAAGTATTTTTTTTCTACCCAACACTAACCATGCTGGTAGGGAATCTGCAGGTCAAATTAAGCACCCAAGGCTGCCTAATTTGGCCGGTGAGGCCATTTTCATTCACACCAATCAGATGTGGGACTCGTATAGTTTTGGGTGCCAATGAAGAACCAGGAACATAAAGCTCAGTGTGTGTTCCTGATTGTTCCTTCTCACCAGGCGTTTGCATTCCTGAGTAGATCCAACTATTGCCAAAAGTAATTGCACTTGCCAACCGGGCATTAAGTGGTGTGTCAATCATTTTATAGTAATAATAATAATTCACTGACAAATTTAAGCAATGCCAGATGTCAGCCTTGCTGCAAAAACGCAATCAGGAGAGCATGGCTTGGAATCATAACTTCAGGTGACTGAAAGGTGGTTGGCCCCACCCTTCTGACAAATGTGGCCTGACAAAAGCAGCTCCCTATCTCTGACATAGCATTTTGTTGGGTCTGTAACACGCAGTAGGAAGCCAAAACTAAAATATATTTTGATGAATGATAAAGGTTGTGATGCCACTGTGACCATTTTAGTTTAGCTTTTGCATGCATTGTTTTAATGATATAGACCGCTTTGGGTATCAAAACATTGGTGAACTCCTATATTTGCATTGTGATGTACTAAATATTTCTGAGTATACTGTAAATAAATGGTTTAAGAAAGAAAAATATTGGTGGGCCTGCAAACTTTTAGTCAATTTCCAGTTTCTGAAACAAACTCTGTTCAAATACTACCTAATTCTGTTCTCAAATATATGGAAATCTGATAAACCTTGCCAGATAATATAAGTATATAATATAAGTATATATAAGCTCTATATTAGAGCCCTGTGAACCAGTTCTGGGATATCATGTTGCAATTGCATACTTGTTTTTGTATAGCCACTGTCAAAACCTGTCGGAAGGAGCTGCAAGCAACAGATCTCTCAGAGCAATGCCAAATATACTCTCTTAGATTAGTGCCAAGTGAGGAAGCCAAGACAAAAACCAGGACAGCACTATGTGCTCAGTTTTCTAAGAACATGAGCTTCTCCCCTCCCAGTGTAATCCTATACAGATATACTCAAAATTAAGTGCAAATGACTTCAGTGGGGCTCATTCGCAGGCAAGTGTTATTCATACGCATAAGATACCTTGTAAAGGCACAAATTAAAGAGAAAACATATGCAACCAATGAAAGCTTGCTTATATTGCTATACTGCTAACATACATGTTATTACAAATATAATGAAAAAATGCTTGTTTCCGATGTGCTAAAAGCAGCAGCATTTTATCAGATGTTTAGTTACCTGAAGGCAAGGAATCAATCTTGTATTTATTGTAAGCACTCACAATTGGAATAGCCATAGGAATTGATTCCCTTTTAACTGTGCATTGTTAAGAGAACAAAATTCCTCTAAGAGTGGCTTTCTCATCTGTGTCATCAAACAAGTTAAAAGAATTATTTACCAGCACTTCACAGGCAAGAGAGATAAAGACATGCAACAGAATGGTCACATATATGTGCTTCTTGGGCACCTTGTGTTTTCCTAGATGAGGGCCCTTCTCACCATATCTGATGAAGTTGGTTCAAATCCACAGACACTTATACCATACTAGATAGACCTAACATATAGCTCTCTTGACTTTGCCAGTGTGGAGTCAGATTGTATGCCTAGAGATGAATTACAGGGATGTGTGGTGCAGAATTCCCCTCCAATAAATTCATTACAGTGGTACCTCGGGTTACATACGCTTCAGGTTACAGACTCTGCTAACTCAGAAATAGTGCTTCAGGTTAAGAACTTTGCTTCAGGATGAGAACAGAAATCGTGCTCCGGCGGCGCGGCGGCAGCAGGAGGCCCCATTAGCTAAAGTGGTGCTTAAGGTTAAGAACAGTTCCAGGTTAAGAACGGGCCTCCGGAACAAATTAAGTACTTAACCCGAGGTACCACTGTATTAGCAACCATTCATGGATACCGAATGCAAATACAATACTGGGCAACCCAGTATTCGTGTTGATTGGAAGTTTGGTTTCTGTCCACTTAGCAGTTCGAAAGTAGATGTGGCGGGAAGGTAAACGGCGTTTCTGTGCGCTCTGGCACGGTGTCCCATTGCGCCAGAAGCGGTTTAGTCATGCTGGCCGCATGACCCAGGAAAGCTGTCTGCGGACAAACACCGGCTCCCTCAGCCTGAAAAGCGAAACGAGCACCGCAACCCCATAGTTGCCTTTAACCGGACTTAACCGCCCAGGGGTTCTTTACCAATTTACCTTTTTATCTTTACTGGGTCGTTTCAAAGTTGGTTAGGTCTTTTTTTAAAAGAAGGAAAAATAACTATGTTAAATTAGATCACACTGTGGTACAGCATCAGAAGATTTCCAGATAGGAACGAGGGTGGGGAATCTGATGCTTTTAAGAGAAAACTCACATCACAGACGACTAAGCTGTGTTTCTATAGAGATAGGGGCTGATGTGGCCCCGCTGTTTTACATAGGTAAAAAGGTAAAGGACCCCTGGATGGTGAAGTCCAGCTGGCAGAAGCTGGGACGGAGCAATGTTTGGAGTTCACCCCGTCGGGCGGATTCGAACCGCCGACCTTCCGAACAGCAAGCCCAAGAGACTCGGCGGTTTTGCTCGCTCCCGTGCGAGGGGAGAGCCATATGGAAAGCATTATTACCACAGGGAACGGGAACCTGTGGACCCCCACCCCCGAGGTGTTGAACCCCGACTCCTATCAGCTGAGGGGCAACAGGTGTTAGGAGAACGTGGGAATGGGGTGAGGGGGGAAATGGGTGTCGCCCTCCCGCCTCCGAAATTAGGGTCCCTCGCCTTCGGGGGGGGGTTCCTTCCTGCGCCACCCCCTGCCCGGAACTCGTCGGAGCGGCCCGCCCACCTCTTTCAGCGGCGCCCATCTTGGGACGCTGAGGCGACAATCTCCCGCAGCCGGGGCCAAACGAACGGCCCCCTCACCTCCCGCTTCCTTCGCCCTTAAGCAATGCCCAGGGATATTTAAACGATTGGCCCGCTCTACGGCCTTTTGCTCTGCGATTGGCCAGCCGGGAGCGGAAGAGGCAGGACTTCCTTTTGTCACTGTCGGCTCGCGCCTTCCCCGCCCCCCTTCCTGCCCGCCTTGTTGCCGCGGCTGTTTATTTTCCAGGCCGCTCCGGTTGCCGTGGCAACGGCGGCGGGGGAATTGATGGCGGGATGGAGCGGGAACGAGCCTCCCGTTTTGCCTTGTTCGATTTGCGTCCTGTTTTTTTTTGACCTGCCTTTCCTTCGGGGGCCGTCAGGGCGTCCTCCCCTCTCCCACGCGCTCTTTATCCGCACAACAACCCTGTGAGGTGGGCTAGGGAGACGGAGACAGCGAGCGGCCTAAGGTCACACACAGAGACACAAAAACACCATGCGGCCCAGCTAGGGTTGCCGTGCGTCCTCTTTTTCCAGGACGCACCCTCCTTTTTAAAAGTAAAGGGACCCCTGACCATTAGGTCCAGTCGTGGCCGACTCTGGGGTTGCGGCGCTCATCTCGCTTTATTGGCCAAGGGAGCCGGCATACAGCTTCCGGGTCATGTGGCCAGCATGACTAAGCCGCTTCTGGTGAACCAGAGCAGTGCACGGAAACACCGTTTACCTTCCCGCCGGAGCGGTGCCTATTTATCTACTTGCACTTTGATGTGCTTTCGAACTGCTAGGTTGACAGGAGCAGGGATCGAGCAACAGGAGCTCACCCCGTCACGGGGATTCAAACCGCGACCTTTTGATCGGCAAATCCTAGGCTCTGGTTTAACCCACAGCGCCACCCGCATCTCCTTTTTATGGGTATGTAAAAGGAGAGTCGTCATAGTTAAAAGTAGAAGTCAGCAAAGGTGTCCTCTTTTTTTGCAGACCTAGGCCACTGACCAGCGGTGCCTGGGTCCACCACCAGGTTTCCAGACAGGGCAGAAGAAACCTCTTGTCTTCGGATGGTGGCATTCGTGTCAATTTTGAAAGATGTAAACCAACAGAACAGGCCACTTGGCAGACCTCATTTTGGATTATCAAGGACATTGTGCCAGCCTTGAGAGCGCCTGCTCCTGCTGCCAACTAGCCATGGAGCACATGCTTATAGGTTGGAAGGCAAGGGAAGGTGGGCAGGAGAGTTAAGGCTTGTGTGGCACATTGGGCACGCAACTTAACGGAGAGCCAAGATGAGCCTAGCAAGGTCAAAACTGCAGGAGTCTTGGAAGGCAATTCCTCTGAGAAAGAGAACAGTTTTCAGCATTTCATCAGTGGGATCTGAGGAGTTTGCTTAGAGTGTATGCAAAATTGGAATTCTGCTATATCCCATCCCAGGCCTTTGTTCTTAATGTTCCTTTGGAGTCTATAAAACTAACCTTAACAATTTCTATTCTCTAGCTGTCGTAGAACCATTTTGCTTAAATGCCTATTCCAAAGAAATAAAATTGAGAAGCGTGATAGCTTCCCCCCAAAATCTTCATTTGTGACTTCATGGAATTCACTGTTTTATCCATTCATATTTCACATTGTCCAGAAACATAACACTTGATTTTAGATTTATAACCTTTGTATACTATTGAGTTTTGATAATAATGGTTTTGGATTTAGCATCCATATTGTAGTTGAGTTCAGTCACAAGAGAGATAAAGATAAAGACTGAAAACACTTGATTAAAATGAATCGAATGTCTCAAAACATTGTTGTATTTCCTTTAGTCCAGGAAATGCCAGCAACACATACTTGCTGAACTACACAATTGTGTGTAGTTTTGCCGTATCCCAAAGTAACATTCATTGTCCTGGGCATTGCCCAAGTACTAATCCTACATCTTGACTTATGGTAGGTTGTACTTGGAGTAGACCCGTTATTATCAATGAATATGACTAATTTGGGTCTATTCATTTCAGCATTGGCTACAACCTTGTGTAACCCAGGTATGTACTTCATGGGTATTTGTGGATACAGCACTGTCACTTGAGGCTTTGGTGGTGAGAAGTGTCACTTTCCAGTTTCAAGTAGTTCACCAGCTACAACTGTTCCTGGATAGGGATAGTCTGACCAGTGGTCCATGCCTTGGTAACTTTCTCTTTTGGCTGCATATTCAATTACAAGCCCAATCTAAGGTGCTAATATTACCTTTAAAGCCATAGCTATATTGCAACTAAAAACATGAAGTGGTACCTCTCCCTGTAGTTGTCTGCTGCTGCTTTAAGATCCAGGGGTGTGGTGGATTTCTCTGTTATAATTTATGCCTGTACTGATAGGACTAATAAAGTCCAGGTTACAAACTTTTGAAGAAATAAAGCCTTGTGCTTGGGGAATTTATCTGGGACCTGTTGCATATTGGAGCTAGCGCTGAGTTTTTGCTTTCATTTTCCGTGTGTGGTTATTGCTTTGATGATGCAATCCCTTAGTCTGTTGTAAGCCTTTAGCTGACACTTCAACTAATGTACACACACACACACACACACACACACACACACACACAGTGTCTATGATCATTTGAAATTCCCAAGGTAGGTATAGTGTGGGGGTACAGGGGTATGTGGGTGCTATATCACCAGTATTAGAACTGCTGATTTTATACACCTGACCTCAGCTCTCCTTTTCCAAAAATGGATTCTGCACTTAAATGGTGTTGTTTGTAGCTGCTGTTGGGAGTCCCACTGGTATCTTTATCCAGAGGCATGAAGGTCTTCTGGGAAATCTGATAATTGCTGTACTGTTACTCTGCTTTTTGGCTTTGTTTGTTGCTTTGTTTGTTGTATGTGTATTATTTGCTTGGTTCTGTGCACTTTTAATGTCTATTCCAATCATCATTTTTCCTTTATAATACTAATAGTCCTGGCACTTGAGTTCTGCAGCCTTACTCAAACTGAATTGATTCCTGGATAATACCAAAATGGGTTTTGGATGAGTAAATAAAAATAATAAAATGTGGGAGGAGGAGTTATTCTTGATTTTATTATTTCTTTTGTTTTTTTTATCTTGTATATGTTGTGAACTGCTCTGAGATCTACAGATAAAGGGAAGTATACAAATTTAATTATCAGGAATAATAATAATAATAAGTTTGTGCTGCCATCTTGTTTCCAATGGGTAGTCTTTAGATAGGTTCTCACCAAACGTTTAAAGCACAACTGATACACATCATTCCTCCAAAAAACTCTGAGACCATAGCTATAATTCCCAGCACCTTTAAAAAACCCTACAGTTATCAGGATTCTTTGGGGAAGTCATGTGTTTTTAAAGTGTGTTAGATGTGCTTTAAATATAGGATGTGGATCAGTCTCAAGTTTCTTGTGAGTTGTGTGAGAGCAGAATGCTATGGTTTATTGCCATGTGTCTTTTTTATTTTTAAATACCTGTTTTGGCTCACCCTCCATCAGATGACCCCAGGGCAGTTAAAAACACAAATGTGTGCACTCTTTCCTTTCCACAGCTCATATGCACTTGTGGTAGTGACCTCTGCAATGACTCTCTTCAGTGCTGCAAGTTGGCCTGTTACATTCCAGTATCATGATGGTTGCTGTCATCATCCAGAGGGGTGTGTCCTTCCACTCTCTTTATTCTGTGTCCTCTCTGCTGCTGTGCTGATTTTGTACCACTGATGCCATTCTCATGTCCTGAGCTATATTCAAGACAAAATAAATCGCCATTATTGCTACTCGTTTTGGCAAGCGAAAAGGGAAGAGAGTGGGGTGCTTGGGAATGGAGGAATGAGCCTGTTGCCTTGGGGCAACACTATTCCCGTAGAAAGATCACTCTGCAGTTGAAATTTAGAAGCAACTTCGCTGAAGAGCACAATGCACAAAATTAATAGGATTGGGTTCTCATCAGGTCAGGGACGCAAGACTTTTATATTACTGCTGTTAAGTGCAGTGCATTCAGCGGTTCTTGCCCTGACAATAGAATTGGACTTTCCAAAGTGGGTACCATGGAGAGCAGGCCTTTTGTTAGAGGGCAGAACCTGAGTTTGCTAGAAGGCTGATTAACGAAGAATTGATGCTTTTGAATTATGGTGCTGGAGGAGACTCTTGAACCTCTCAATTCTTAAGGAAATCAACCCCGAGTGCTCACTGGAAGGGCAGATCCTGAAGCTGAGGCTCCAATACTTCGGCCACCTCATGAGAAGAGAAGACTCCCTGGAAAAGACCCTGATGTTGGGAAAGATGGAGGGCACAAGGAGAAGGGGACGACAGAGGACGAGATGGTGTGAGTGCCTGGTGTGAGTGCCTGGAGGCGAGGTGTGAGTGCCTGGAGGCGGTTGGAGGATGGATGGCGGCTGATGGATTGAAGTTGAATCCTGACAAGACAGAAGTACTGTTTTTGGGGGACAGGGGGCGGGCTGGTGTGGAGGACTCCCTGGTCCTGAATGGGGTAACTGTGCCCCTGAAGGACCAGGTGCGTAGCCTGGGAGTCATTTTGGACTCACAGCTGTCCATGGAGGCACAGGTCAATTCTGTATCCAGGGCAGCTGTCTACCAACTCCACCTGGTACGCAGGCTGAGACCCTACCTGCCCGCTGACTGTCTGGCCAGAGTGGTGCATGCTCTAGTTATCTCCCGCTTGGACTACTGCAATGCGCTCTACGTGGGGCTACCTTTGAAGGTGACTCGGAAACTACAACTAATCCAGAATGCGGCAGCTAGACTGGTGACTGGGGGCGGCCGCCGAAACCACATAACACCGATCTTGAAAGACCTACATTGGCTCCCAGTACGTTTCCGAGCACAATTCAAAGTGTTGGTGTTGACCTTTAAAGCCCTAAACGGCTTCGGCCCAGTATACCTGAAGGAGCGTCTCCACCCCCATCGTTCTGCCCGGACACTGAGGTCCAGTGCCGAGGGCCTTCTGGCGGTTCCCTCATTGCGAGAAGCGAAGCTACAGGGAACCAGGCAGAGGGCCTTTTCGGTGGTGGCGCCCGCCCTGTGGAATGCCCTCCCATCGGATGTCAAGGTGATGGACAACTACCTGACATTCAGAAAACATCTTAAGGCGGCCCTATTCAGGGAAGCTTTTAATGTATGATATTTTAGTGTTTTTTGGTTTCTGTGGAAGCCGCCCAGAGTGGCTGGGGAAACCCAGCCAGATGGGCGGGGTACAAATAATAAATTATTATTATTATTATTATTATTATTATTATTGTTGGACAGTGTTCTCGAAGCATGAGTCTGAGCAAACTGCGGGAGGCAGCGGAAGACAGGAGTGCCTGGCGTGCTCTGGTCCATGGGGTCACAAATAGTCGGACACGACTAAACAACAAATGTTGATTTCTATAGATTGTGGGGGCAGCTGCCCATCCCTTGGCTACGCCCATAGCGGGTGCTGTACTTTTCCTGGAAACCTATGCGCTATGAAGGGCTTCCTTCATTACCATCGCTTTGAAAGGCTCCCTAAGCCGGGAGGAGTTCACCATTACCGTTAATCGCACGGTATTTCTCTTCCCGGGGGCGCAGGCAGCTCGCTCCCTAAACTGTGCGGGGGCGACCCTCCTTTCGCTTTTAAATGGGGGGGGTTAAAAGTGGAGGGGGGAGGGAAGCCCTACAGGTCGTTTCAGGCCAAGACTCTTCCTGGGCCGGCGCTGATGGCTACCCGGACAAGGAGAGCCGCTTCCGTTTGGCCTAGTTTACAACCACCCGGCACGCCGGCCGGCCGGCTTCGAGGACGAGAACGTGCGCATGCGCGCCCCCTTCCCTGCCCCGCCTTTCGAGGAACAGCAGAGGAGAATTTTGCGGGGGCGGGGGAAGAGGGCGCGAACGAGCTCGTCGCTGACGTCACGACCCGGCTTCCCGGCATTCGCGGCGGCGCCGGGTATATAACCGGCATCCGCCCGGCCGGACCCTCCCCATTCAGTCGCCCTCGTCATCGGCGTTTCGCTTGTGGACCGTCCGTGCCGTTTCATCCTCGACGTCTTGATCGCCGCCGTCGCCGTCGCCGTCAGCATGCCTGGGTATTCCAGTGAGAGGGACCGCGGGTGAGCCTGAGGGGCTCGGTTCACTTAACACGCGGCCGGCTCCCCGAGGCTCCCGCCTTAAAATACCGTCTGGGGCTGGGATGGCGGGGGTCGTTAAAATGGCGGCGGCGAGAAGCAGCCGTTTCCCGGCGACCGCTCGAGGCGCGCGGAATGAGGGGAGGGGGCGGAGGAAGGAGGATGACCGACCGCCTCAGGGACGTCGTCGCTGGCCGCGGCCCGATAGTTAGGATGGGCGGGGTGGCGGGGGGGGGGCGAGAAGCGGGAGGTTAATTTGACGATGGTGTTCCGCTGAGGGGGGAGAGGAAAAAAAGGCGATTTAGACGGGGGGCGGGGAAGAGGAGCGCAGCGGGCAGGAGGCAGAAAAGGACGTGCGGACTGGGATTTATCTTCTCGCCGAAACCGGTTTCCCCTCCCCCCCTTTTTTGTCTCTGGACTCGGGCGGATGTCAATGGCTGGCCCCGCCATGCGGCGACCGAGGGGGAAATCAAAATGCCGGCGGCTGCCTTTGTTCCTCCTCCGTCTGCTTCTCTCTATCCCCGCCCCGGCGTCAAAATGGACGCGCCGACTAGAAAATGTGGCGTAGACGGAAAAGACAAAAGCGGGAGGGAGGGAGAGAGAGATGGAGGGAGGGGGGAAACGCCTCTCGGCCTCCTTTGTGTGCGGCTTGGCGCGTTTGGGCGGGCGGCCTCTCGCGGCGCCACCCCTCTCCCCTGCCACGCGCCCCGGACAAAAAACCCAGTCTAGCAATGGGATTAATTTAGGGGACGAAGGCTAGGCGGGGGGTAGGCTAAGCGGGATTTAGAAGCCCTTTTGGGTGCGCGCAGGCGCCTTAAGCGCCGTGCTTCGAATTTCTCCCCCAGCTCTGAATGAAGCGTTAATATATGTGTCTAAAAAGAGAAGTAGCCTAATCCGGCCGCTTGAAAAAGCTAGCTTCTTACCGGAACCGTGTAGGTTTCATAACCATCCCCGCCCACTTAGGAGCCTGACGCAAAGAGGGAGTGCCCGGCAATTACCGACGGCGACGTTTGTTTTTGTAGCGTTAAGCCAAGTTCAGTTTTCTTTTCTAGTATCCTACCAGTTCTGAACCTTACTGTGTATTTAACTTTTGGGTTGGAAGCTATGGGGTACACAGATACCAGCGATCGTTTTTTAATATGTCCCTTAACCATGGCTACTTACGACACTGAATTAAAATTTGCTTTGGCAGGTTTGGTGGCCCTCGTTTTGGAGGAAGTCGAGGGGGATCTTTAGGTGGGAAGAAGTTTGGGAACCCTGGAGAAAAGCTTACAAAGAAAAAATGGAATCTAGATGAGCTTCCTAAATTTGAGAAGAACTTCTACCAGGAACATCCTGATGTTGCCAGACGTCCTATGGTATGAAAACTACTAACTTTGTAGACAATGTTGCTTGAATTGTGCTGTTAGTAAAGCGTACTTAAATCACTGCTTTAGTGACTATTATGCCTGATGAGTCATGGTTTTTTTATTTGCAGCAAGAGATTGAACAATACAGAGCAGGAAAAGAGATCACAGTTAAAGGCCACAATTGTCCAAAACCAGTTATGAATTTCTATGAAGCTAACTTTCCAGGTAAGTAGTAAATTTATTGGTAGTAAATACATATTTGTATACACCTCTTTAATAAAGTTGTTGGACTTAACTAGCATACTTCCTTGTATTTTAGCAAACGTTATGGAAGTTATTCAGAGACAGAACTTTACGGAACCAACTGCTATTCAGGCACAAGGTTGGCCTGTTGCCTTGAGTGGACTGGATATGGTTGGCGTAGCACAAACTGGATCGGGGAAAACACTGTCTGTAAGTACTTCTGTTTAGCTGTTCAGATGATTTAAATGTATGATATTTTTTTCCTTGAACTAAGATCCTTCCTTTTCCCCCCAACAGTATTTGTTGCCTGCCATAGTACACATAAACCATCAGCCATTCCTAGAACGAGGAGATGGGCCCATTGTAAGTATTGAGCAACATGAAATTTGTTGTGTGGTGGGGGTAACGAGAACTTAAACTTGGATGTCATGACTGTAGAAGCTTGTATTTGTGATAGGATCAAGCTGGAAGTTTGGATTTTTGATCTTTGGGCTCATGCAGCTTGAACAGGACTAAAACAGGGGCAGGGATCTCTGTTAAAGTTCTGCGAATAAATAATGGGAGCATGTCTATTTCATTATCTTTTTAAGCTGCTGAGTCTTCTCAGCAGCTTCCATTTTTTCCCTAGAGTGCCACAGAACAGTACTGCCACTGCAGTATTGATGAGTTTTGCTTTGCTCCCTATGACCTTCCAGTGGCCAAATTCCTTGTTACAGTAGTATAAACACAGTTCATTACATCTTCTATAACGCTAACCAAAAGGCATAAAGTCGTAATGAGCTTTACTGCCAGAAGTGAATCTGCACCAGTGTGTTTACTTTACTTTGAAGAATGAAGTAAAAAAGTGAATGAAGTAAAAAATAGAATGTCCTATCATTTTCAGTGCAATCTGTACCAGTAATTACCCAGAGTACCGTATGACTATATTTGTACTTCTGTTCACAGTGTTTGGTGCTGGCACCAACTCGAGAGCTGGCTCAGCAGGTGCAGCAAGTGGCTGCAGAATATGGCAGAGCCTGCCGTTTGAAGTCTACTTGTATTTACGGAGGTGCTCCTAAGGGACCACAAATACGTGACCTGGAAAGAGGTATGAAAATGACAGCTGAGCAACGTTCTAGTATGTTAAGCCTCGCCATGATAGCTTATAAGCTACAAAGAGTGTAAAATCATTTTGAGAAATGACTACTAAGTAACTTACATTTTGCTTTCAGGTGTGGAGATTTGCATTGCAACACCTGGTAGGCTCATAGACTTCTTGGAAGCTGGAAAAACCAATCTCCGGCGATGCACTTACCTTGTTCTTGATGAAGCTGACAGAATGCTTGATATGGGATTTGAGCCTCAGATTCGAAAAATTGTAGAACAGATTAGAGTAAGTTCACACTTTTATTGGACACAGTTGGGAAGTTGTGCCCAGGAACTTGCTAGTTCTAGGAGCTGGGCAACTGACAGAATGTTAAAAAATATCCATTTACTTCCAGCCTGACAGGCAGACTCTGATGTGGAGTGCAACATGGCCCAAAGAAGTTAGGCAGCTTGCAGAAGATTTCTTAAAAGAACATGTACACATCAACATTGGCGCATTGGAACTAAGTGCAAACCACAATATTCTGCAGATAGTGGATGTATGTCATGATGTAGAGAAAGATGATAAGTAAGTAAAATTGGAAATGCTTTTGGTTGAAAGAATAGTTGAAGCATTCTGCGGATCTTTAAATGCCTTATACTCTGAAGGCATTTGCATTGATCCCATACTTCTGAAAGTTTTTGATACTACTGTTTCCTTACAACAGGCTTATTCGGTTGATGGAAGAAATAATGAGCGAGAAAGAAAACAAAACTATTGTCTTTGTGGAGACCAAAAGAAGATGTGATGATCTTACTAGAAAAATGAGGAGAGATGGGTAAATATCTCCAGTGAACCAAATTAGCATAGGCACTTGAAGGAATAATTCAGCTACTTAAATATGGAAAAAATTGTATATCTGAAATGTGGGGAGGGGTAGCCTATTCCGTGGTACCCATGCTGGTGCTGCAGAACCCAAAGCAGTTATGTCTCCCTACCATAATTCCAGAACTATCAGGTCAAGATTAATGTAATTCTATATTTCAAGAGCAATGTTTTCCAATAGATTTTTATGAAGTGTGAATTTTGTAGCAGGATAAAGACTATAGAAGTGTCTTCCTGATAAAAGTGGAAGAACTTGCTGGGTTGGGGTGCCATGTACATTTACTGGCTGTGCAAGGACAAAATAAAAGGTCGCTGCTAATGTATTACTTGTTAATTTAGTGACTTTGATAAAAGATACTTATGTGACGGTAAATATTACTGCAGGTGGCCAGCAATGGGTATCCATGGTGACAAAAGTCAACAGGAGCGCGACTGGGTTCTAAATGGTGAGTAATTCAGAACGGCTTCTAAATTATGAATTCAAAGGGTTATTCTACTAGAATACCAAATGTTTTTAAAAATGAATTAATACGGTTTTCTTTGTTTCAGAATTCAAACACGGAAAGGCTCCTATCCTGATTGCTACAGATGTTGCCTCCAGAGGTCTAGGTTAGTACAACTATTTTGGGTGACAGACAACTTTAAAGAAAGTTCGTTGCTTTCTTTAACCTCTGCATTTTTCTAAGTTTTTTCACATAAAGGTGCAGTCTTTGTGGCAAGGCCTAGGCATGACAATCGGAGGACTCGAGGGGGATGGAGGACTAGTGGAAGTGATCGTCTGGACGCTTCCAGTCCAATAGAGAGGTGAAAGTTGAACATTGTGTGCCAGTAATCTTCAAAAGGCAAAGACAAAAACTACGAGCCCATAAACTGTTCTCTCAAACGGTAGCATCATTCACGGTTCACTTTTGCCCGGTTATTTCTACTGTTCCATGCTTTGCATGACTGCCATGGTGCACTGCTGTTTAGTCTGTGTGCATACTGTTTGCTGTGGTCCGTGAGTCTTTGGATTTCAGTGAGTTTGCTGAAATGTCGAAGAATAATTAAACTACAGTGATCTCTGGTTTTTTTTTTCAACCTTTGAAATGGAGAGAGAGCAGCTTTAAAATGTACTGAGCCTTGTACAAATTGGTGAGTACTGGCACATGAAATTTGAAAGTCCACCTCTCAATTTTACAAGTTGGGGTGGGAAAAGCAGTGGCTTTTCAAACCTGGAGTTCCTCCGTCACCTATACCCTAACCGTCATGTCGAGACCTGCCAGAGAGAGACACACACTCAAGTGAACGCTGGCTTCTTGGAAGCGCTTGCCTAGACGAGACACAGTGCATGAAAACAACTTGATGACCTTTCGGGGACAGGTATGTTTTTCTTGCAGCTGCGGTTGAAAGGTCTTGGCAAGACAAGCAGTGTGGCCCTCTATTAGAGCTTCTGGTGTGTGGCAAGACCTCATTTTTTTTATACCGAGGTCCTTGGGAGCACACGGAAGAGGCTACTGTGAACTTATTTGGTCTTACTGCAAGAAGCATTCAGATGTCACTTGACTTGTTAGGGGCACTCTGGTAAGGATTTAGATCACGGGGTGAATTGCAAAGAGGTTCAGAGGAGGGAGAGCATCCATGATCTCAGGTGTTGTGGTTTTTATTTTTATTTTTTTCAGGAATAGATAATTAACATTCTTTACAGCAGTTACCATCTTAAAATCTATTACTGTCTAACTTGCTTTTTCATCTGGCTGTTGTGGTGTGCAAAATTTTGTACATTGCTTTTTGCCGCACTGCAACACTTTACAGATGTGGAAGATGTGAAATTTGTCATCAATTATGACTACCCTAACTCCTCTGAGGACTATATCCACCGAATTGGACGAACTGCCCGCAGTACCAAAACAGGCACAGCGTACACATTCTTTACACCTAACAATATAAAGCAAGTAAGCGACCTCATCTCTGTACTTCGTGAAGCAAATCAGGCAATCAACCCAAAATTGCTCCAGTTGGTTGAAGACAGAGGTTCAGGTAAATCTTGTCTTAGTATGATATTTCTAGCATTTGATTCTTCCATTGCATGTGTTATTTAATGGACATCAGAATTCCTTTTTGCCCTAAAATAGATCTTCCTTGTAATATCACAGTAGAAAATAACTCTTTTAACAGTAGCTTTCAGTGCTTAAATATGTAACCAGTAAAGTTGTGTTCAGTTCTAGTCCTATTCCTTTGTGGTTGTATTGTTTTTAAGCTTTTTCAAAATACAACTTTTGCCTTGCTCCTGTTAGGAGTTGGAGGTCCCAAATTGCAACGAGGAGTTTTCTTAACTTGCCTTCTAATTTTTCTGCAGGTCGTTCCAGAGGTGACCGACGTGACAGATACTCTGCGGGCAAAAGAGGTGGATTTGGTTTTAGAGAGAGGGAAAACTTTGAAAGAACCTATGGTGCAGTGGGCAAGAGAGACTTCGGTGCAAAAGCTCAGAATGGTGGCTATGGTGCTCAAGGTTTTGGTAACGGAACTGCCTTTGGAAACAACTTTGGAGGAGCTGGCATGCAGGGTGGATTTAGGGCTGGCACACCAGCTTATCAGAATGGTTATGATCAGCAGTATGGGAATAACATGGCAAACATGCACGGTGCAATGAACCAGCAGCAGTATGCATACCCTGCAACTGGCACCACACCAATGATAGGTTATCCAATGCCAGCAAACTATACCCAATAACTTAGAAGTATATTTAAGTGTCTTGTTTTTCATAATTGCTCTTTATATTGTGTGTTGAGACAGGATAGTTATTTAAAATCTTATGGAACATGCAGACGTGTCTGCAGTGCAGCTGTTAACTATGGTGCACTTTTCCGCTATTTAAGTTGAATATTCTCTACATTCCTGAACAATTTTTAGTTTTTTGTACTAGAAAATGCAGCCAGTGTTTTCACAAAGTAAATGTACAGTGATTTGAAATACAGCAACTGGGGGCAATGCATGGCCTTCCAATAAAGATATTTGAAAACACAATTGGTGTTCTATATGATTCTGAGCACAAATAAATTAAACAAGCTGACGATCAGTGGTGAACGCTTTCTATCTAATGGGAGGAGGGGACTCATACTTGGAAGGACAAGAAAGGCTTCATGAAGTGGCTTAACCCTGCCGTTTAACTACTTTGAGCTCTTCATTTTGCTCTAGCTGCTATCCAACTAAATTGGATGATGGGTTGGTGTGGACTGGCAGTAGCTCCCACAATGTTAATGTTTTGATCAGTCCATGTCTTAACTGCCCCCCCCCCGATCCCCACATTTTTCTTGGCGGTTTAGGAGACAAAATATCATTTCTCAAACTTTCCTTTGCAGCACAGGGGAACCTGATTGGCTAATAAAGTAACAGTAACCAAATTTCCGGTGTCAAAGCTCCCCTGCCTAGCCTGTGGTGGAAGGCAGGATGACGAACCTTAGCTTTGTGTTGGATTTCCTTTGCTAAAAATATTTCATAACCTCAGGATTTTGACATGGTGATCTCAGACATGCTTTGTCTTGCATTTCCAGTTTACTGGTTCACCCATAATAGGATTACTCGGATTCACAGTAATTTAACAATGCCTGATTTCCCTCCTTCCTTGATAACAAGCTCAGCAGGTTTAATGCTGCTCCATAAGCTCCACCTATTGGAAGTAGGTTATAACCATGATTTAACAAATCTTGTATGATGGAAATTTCCACTGGCCTGCTGATGAGTCAGAGTGCCAAACGAGAATAATTAATGCTGGCAAAGCAGCCTTCCGTACTTCATCCAGTGGAGTATACTTTTAAATCTGGTTTACTTTTAAATCTGGTTTACTGATTAGTAACTCAACAAGAGGCAGTCAACCACAACAAAAAAATTTTTGTTTGTTTGCTTTATACCTAAATCTCCAGTGCAGGGCCCTAAGGGGTCTGGAGTTTCAGCATTAGACCCACAGGTTTCAGCCAAATGACTTCAGAGACATGTAACACTTTGCTGTGCAAAGTTTACACATAATGTTCTGAATTGGAAAGTGCGTATCTGACTAATCTGTTCACAGATCCCAAGATTGTGAAAGAAGGAAGGAACATGTTGCTTATGCAGGAGAGTTTCACACTCCTGTTACCAGCGCCTATTAGCTGTCCCAGCTACCTATCTGATCTGGCTCCCTTGCTGTCGGACACACCTCCTCTCAAGATGTATCAGCTGTTATCACTTAAGCATCTGTTAATGCTGCAGTCTTCTATTTGTGCTCTTTACCTACTAATGGCCCTTGCTTTGATCAGCTTGCTAGCTGTACCCCTCTAACCCAGATCTCTCCCTTGCCTCCCCCCCAACTTCAGTCCAGCAGCAGTGTCAGCAAATCTGCACACTTATCAGTGTAGGTCATCTTGAGCTTAGGGCAGCATACTTCTTCAGTACTTGCTTGAAGGCCTGGCAGGGAGATCTCGCGCATCCCTCAAGGTAAGCCCCACTTAGTTTAATGGGGCTTGCTTCCCAGTGACTGCATAGGTACAGATGCAATATTGGAGGAAGCACTAAAAGTGCTCTCTGCTCCCTAGTCAACACACGTTTGTCCACGTCAGCAACACATGAACTGAGCTATGGTGATGAAGAAATCGGAGGAACAAGTAAAAAAAGAGACAAAGGTACACCTTTGGTTGCAGCAAACACCAAGCTAATTTAATTGCTACTTCAAATCTGGCTCCAAGTACCGGTAAGTATTGAGCTGAATGCAGATGTGCCTTCTCCACTTGCAGACACGGTTGTGTTGATACTACTCCAGTACCATCAATCAGCAGGAACATGATATGAGTGATATGTAGCAGTTTTAAAAAAATAGACCAGAGGCAATTGTACTTCATCCAGCGGAGCTTTACTGCTACTGAAGGCAAATGAGCATAATGGTCACAAATCCAATACATTCAGGATTGCCACAGTCCATAAAATCCAGTTGCAGCACTTACAATAACACTTTAAAAAGACACTTATAAGACTAAAGCTTAACACGATAGCATGCAACACTAGAACAAAGTGAGTGAAAGCCCAGGCTCCTCCTGGCCTGACTATTCTAGTCAGTACAACCTTGACAGAACCAGTTTAAACCAGCTGTACACAGCTTCCCAGAAGGAAAAAATCCAAACAAGAACCTTCTGCCTGTTTCTTTCACTTAGAAAGAAACCACCTAGAATCCTCTTGATTTAATCAGAATAGGAAAAATCTCTACACATCAGATCATTGCTTTCTGTACTAAGAAATGAAAACTGACATTCCCCCCATTTATTAGGTGCAGGAAGTATTTATATATAAAACACCTATAGAAGAACATCGCATGCACACCTTTCTCCCACAGGAATAAAACCTAGCCTTTTGTTGCTAGACCTGCAATTCAGCAGCAGAAAAAAAGTCTTAACCAGGTGCTTCTGTTACTCTAACCTTCCTGCCTCGTATGTTCCTAAAGCCTTAGCGATCATGGAGATCAATAGGATCTGACACAAAACTTTCTTTTCCTGTCTTTACTAGCAATCACAGGACACCACAGTCCTCATTCTACTTTTAATTTGAAAGCTGCCATAGCTGAGTGTCTTGTCTCCATCAATGCCTACCACATTCTACCTAACTCTGGCTATGGTTTCATTTACTCTTGTCTTGGATGCTCCCCAATGGCATGTAAAATGTTTTTACTGAACCATTTTTTTACCTAAATGAGTCACCCCTTGGTTCGAATTGAGAACATATTTTAAAATACATCTGGGGTGCAAATGGGCACTGTCCAAATAAATCAATAGAGAAACTCAAGATTTCAGCACAGCTGTGATTGGACAGCATTAGCAAAAAGCAGAACTCATGATCTTCCTAACTCAGGTCTTTTGTAATCCATTACCGTATCTCCATAATGCAAGTTGGAGGAGACTAGCTGAGAAAGTGGTTTACAACAGCCCTATAATGTATAATTTGAGGTCAGGTTGTGGGCAGGAGACTGCTTTTCAACATTGCAATGTGTACTCTGCTGCTATTACCATGTTGGAAATGAGTATGAGAGAAGCTTATAACATCCCTGCAGTGTTGTCCATTGTTACTCCCACATTTCAAGTTGAGGATCCTGAGAGAGAAGCTTATGATACTGTAAAAACTAGAGGTCAAATGTGGGGTTGAGATTTGTATGGCTTTCCACTCAAAATTCATCCATATAATCCCCTCCCATCGAGTTGCAGCAAATTCAGTCTACATTCATTCATTGATATATTAATAGTCCACTCTTTCATTGTATGTCAAGGCAGTGTACAGTATATACTGTGACCTTTGGTTTTTAGCCGTGACCCCCGCTAATTGATTTACGAACCTCGATTAGCGATTTATGACTTCCCGGGTCCGGCGCGCTTCCCTCAGCTGCGCCACTCCGTCACGACTCAGCAGAGCTTCGCACAGCGTTGTAAAACTGTCACGTTCCAGACAAACACACACAGCACCGGTTTGTCTATTTACAGCATTTATTCCAATATTTCTCAGGAATTTCCAGGACTATTTGCAGCCATGCTAGACTTACGTCTTTTCCCCACGGAGTACAGAGTGGGACTGGACAAACTCCTCCCAAACTCCTCCCAGCTTCGAAAAGTGACGTCAGAATGGTGTGGCATCATGGGAAAAACTTAACTCGTTAAGTTCCAACTCCAACACCCTCCCTTGCCGCACCTTCTGACAAGACCCTTTTGAGTTCAACACCTTCCCTTTTGCCTTGTGTCCCTTCCCAGCATCTTTCCCAGGCACCTGTTGAACCCCTTCAACACTCCCAGAATCACACTGTGCGAACCAGGCCCATGCACTTGTCGCCTGGTACCTTTCCGGCGGAATGCCCTTCGTTGAGCGACTAGACCTTCTGGGCACAAGCTCAGATGTTTCCTCTGACTCACTGCCCTCAGGACCTGTGTCCTCAGCCTCACGGGATTCCCCCTCTGACTTAAAACGCTTTCGAACCCTCTCCATTACACTCACCGGAGAACTGGGCTCGCTTTTGGGTGTTCTCTTAACCTGTGGAGAAATTACAGATACCTCCTCCTGTTCCTGACCTTGGTCAGTTACCTGATCGTCATCATCAGACTCAGTTTCTTCTTCCTCCCCCTCAGAATCTTCCTGTTCTGAATCAGAAAGACATTCTGAAAGAACATCACGCTTTGAAGCAGGTTTTGACTTTTCATCCTGCTCATAGAACTCAGCGTGCTTGCTGATCAGTAACTTACTCTGATCACCTGATGGAAATGCAAACCTCCACGCATTCGCTGTTGGCTCATACCCACAGAAGATCATTTTCCGGAACTTGGATCCATCTGGCCCCTGCAACGCAGCAGGTACTGACACAGACGCACTTGACCCAAACATACGCAAAAAATGAATCTGGGGTTTCCTGCCATGCAACAGCCCAAACGGTGTGTCCCCTACCACGGAATTGTAGGTGCGATTCCAGGTGAAGCTCACATACTTGATTGCCTCCAGCCAAAACCTTGGAGGTAACCCAGAATCTTTCAGCAACACCTGTGCGGTTTTAACCAGAGCCTGACATTTCAGCTCTGCTTGCCCCCTCTGATTGGGTGAAGTCACTGTGTGACGTATCCCTTTCTTGCGAAAGTACTTCTGCAAAGCAGAACCTGTAAACTCAGCTCCCCTGTCACTTGTGACAGCTTGCACTTTGGTGGAAAACTTTACTTCCACCTCCTCAATCCAACGTTTGAGCAGCTGTGCTGCATCATCCTTGGATTTGAGACCGTGTGTCCAGGAATTCTGTGTAAAATTATCCTGCATCGAGAGCAGATACCTTGACCCTCCCAGACTTGGTTCTTTTACAGGACCCCACAAATCTACGTGAATTTGTTCAAAAGGCCTAGTGGTTGTCCTCTCAACTTTTGGATAACTGCATCCTTTTAACCTTGCCAGCTTGCAAGTTTTACAACTTACCGCATGTCCACATTCTAAAATCTCACACCCCTTAGAAACCTCCGGCAGCACCTGTAGTTCTTCTACTGAACTATGTGCCGTCCTAGCATGCCAAATGTGGACACATTCATCATGATTGGGAATTGTAGCACGCAGTGCTTGTGCTTTCTTAACCTTCCCATCACCCTCCAGAGACGTTTTAAGAATGAAGAGATCATTCTGCCCCTTTTTAACCTTGGCAAGCACCCTCCCTCCTTTGGAGATTGTGCACACATCATCCTGAAAACAAACCGTAAATCCCTTTTTCAGTAGATACGGCACAGATAAAAGACAGTGGTTCATCCCAGGAACGGTACAACACTCTAGCGTTTCCTGTAAAATACGAAAATGCAGATTTACAAAGTTAGTTAGATTTCCTTTCTGTCCATTTGCAAACAGTACAGATTTCCCGGCAGGAATTGCCGTGCAGTTCCACCTCTTGACAGCAGGTGTCTCTGGAATCAAATTGCGATTAGCTGCAGAGTCAATAACGAAACTCAGCTCCTCTGTCCTTGTCCCACGGCTGTCTTCATCCAACGCCAGACTAGCTGTGATCTGATAAGTCCCTTCCTGGCACCTGGCACGTCCACCAGCCTCAGTCTCACGCCTGGTTGTTTTTCCAGACTGGCTGCCATGGAAACCCGACTGGTTCCCATGAAAAGTGTCCTTGACAACATCCTGCCTTGCCTCTCTGCTCCGGTGGGGGCAATCACGCTGCAAATGTCCCGGAGTTTTACACACGTAGCAAAGACGAACTCCAGTGGAAAAACACTGCCTGGGGCTCCCAGCTGGGTTGGCCTTCCTTCTTCTGGAACGGCGCCTCCCACCAGCCTCGCCCTCCCTGAAGCTGCTCTTCATTCCAGCAGGTTCAGTGGAAAACTTTTCAAACTCGCCTTTGGAACTCCTGGCCCCCCCGATCTGCGCACCAGCACTCCTTGAGGCCGATTGGGGAATAGGGGCTTCTAGACCAGCGTCTGCAGGGCTCTGGCCTCCCGCTGAAGCTTGACACAAACCCTTCAGTATATTCCAGGCAGCCCACGCTGATTTCACACCCTCTAAGTGGGGTCTCAGTGATGCATCAACGCATGCCTTGAGCATCTCCAGCTCTCTTTGCATTTTCTGCTGGCTATCTTCAGGCAACGCAGCCTCACAGCCTGCAACGTCTCCAGCCGCTTTAGCGCTGGGTGGTGGTGGTAGTGGCTCCCTCTGGCTTGCTTCCCAAAGCCCATGGACCAGGAACCATCCCTTTATTCTTTGCCTCCAGGTTGCCCAACTCTTTAGAGTGAGCTTTTCCACCGGTACATCCTGGCTCTCTGCCATCTTCTCCCGTTCTCCCAAGGGGGCCCCAAGCTGTACTTACAATAACGTCAGCTCCACTGGCTTTTCTCCCTGGAGAAACGATACCCTGCTGTTCTGCGCAGCTCTCAGCAACACAGGCACTTCTCTGCGTCTCGCAGCTTGCTTGTTTGCCTCTGCCTGCTCTTCCTGCCGTCTCTGCTCGACACCTCAGATTTCACAGCTCCCGGCAGTCTCTTCCGTGACTGTTTTACAAGCGATGATTTATGGACCCATAACCTGTGACCTTTGGTTTTTAGCCGTGACCCCCGCTAATTGATTTACGAACCTCGATTAGCGATTTATGACTTCCCGGGTCCGGCGCGCTTCCCTCAGCTGCGCCACTCCGTCACGACTCAGCAGAGCTTCGCACAGCGTTGTAAAACTGTCACGTTCCAGACAAACACACACAGCACCGGTTTGTCTATTTACAGCATTTATTCCAATATTTCTCAGGAATTTCCAGGACTATTTGCAGCCATGCTAGACTTACGTCTTTTCCCCACGGAGTACAGAGTGGGACTGGACAAACTCCTCCCAAACTCCTCCCAGCTTCGAAAAGTGACGTCAGAATGGTGTGGCATCATGGGAAAAACTTAACTCGTTAAGTTCCAACTCCAACATATACATGGTTAAACAAATTGTAAACAAATTAAGACATTAGCAGGATTATTGTAAAAACTTGCAGTTTCTAAAACATATGAAACAGATGAGGAAAAGAATAAATAGAGTTACTTGGGATATGCAGAAGTAGAAAAGGAGGGTAAATTCATGGAACCTCTGAAGGGGAAGGGAAGTCAAGAATTGGTGAGAATTGTTTTAATTTTTTTATTGAAATGCTTATTTGTTAAAAATGAAAATTATAAACTTATAAAAATTAAAACCAGTAAAGCACAAATTAAGAGCATCAATAGTGGCTGGTTAAAAGAGGCAGGGAATTGTGTTGTAAAGGCCTGTTCAAACAATAGTTTTTATGAGAAAAACCTAAAATGCAAGGACAGCTCTCACCAAACTGCAGGCCTCCTGTGACACATGTAGCACCCAGCTAGATTCCTAGGCCTACTGCTTTGACTGCTGAGTTGTTGATGGACACCACTTTGAAACGCCCCAAAAGGAGGTTGCAATCTTATCCCCACTTACCTGGGAGCCAGCCCTTTTGAACTCAGTATGTATTAATGTGCTGCCCTGGTTCACCAGAAGCGGCTTAGTCATGCTGGCCACATGACCTGGAAGCTCCCTCAGCCAATAAAGCAAGATGAGTGCCGCAACCCCAGAGTCGGTCACAACTGGACCTAATGGTCAGGGGTTCCTTTACCTAAGTATTAATGCATACATATGATTGTGCTGAAAAGGTCTTGCATGAAAAACAAAGACTAATGTCTTCCCCTAAGATGATAGAATTTGCAAAGCTAGCAGGTTTAACATACAGAATAAGAGAACAAGAAGAGACTATATAAAGAGGAGTGGAAAATCTTTGCTGAGTATTTGGAAAATAACTGTACAGCTGAAGATGCAGCATTAGGATAAATTCAACAGTGTGATTAATATTCGAATGATGTAAACTGGAGAATGACTAAAATGGTTACAGTAAAATATGCAGGAATGCTAGGCAAATAAAGTGAACCATGGAAGGAGGGAAGTCACTGGATATATGCTATTATGTGTTATATGAATTATGAGGTCTCAAATATAGGAGATATGTTCATAAATATACAATGCAAACACACATACGTAAGTATATAAACCATGTTTCTGAAACAGTACAGGAGAGCAATTCTGAAGCCATTTTGACTCTCCCAAATTGACCTCAAATATTTCTCTGCAAGGAGGAAGGAAATGGGAAAAGCTTTCCAATTGTCTTTGGACTGTAGGGGCTTACACCTCCCTGCAAATACTGTCTGGCAAGTATCTGATAAGCTGAGAAAACTATCAATATGTGTAAGAGATTAAGGAACTAAGGTATTTACCATCTCCAAACAATGGCCATACCCAGAAAATGCAAATGAGTAAGGCATTGTCAGGTATCCTGACAGAAAGAAGAGAAGCAACACTCAATTTTCTGCCCGAGACCCATCTCCTGTGATGTATGTATGATGTTTTGGGCTGCAGGGTGGGCAATTTCAAAAGTCTTTATAGGAGCTTTGCACACCATTGTTCTAGGTTTCTCTTGCCTCCTTGCTAGGAGGAGAGGGGACTCTGTTGCAACAGAAAAATAAAAGATTTGCCTTACTTTTCACTGGATCTGGCCCCCATCCATTCATCTCTGACCGATCATAAACTTTAGAGGACTCAGTCCCTTGGGGAGTTGGCCAGCAAAAGCCAATTACCTCTATTTTTCCACATGTAAAATGTTTGAGTTGTATAATTTGAAAACTTATCAATAATAATAAAAAACCAAGAATCCTCTGACAGTATACAAATTAATCTGCGGCCAAGCACAGACAACCAACCACACCCTGCCCCCCAATACCTCAGTAACAAGGAAATGTAATAAACGTATAGAATGAGAACCTACCCAGTTGACGCTGACACAAAACCCCACATTTACACTATACAAAATAATATAAGCCTCTCCCCACCCTCCTTTTCCCCAATCTTATACTGTACTCAACACAAAAGCCTCACAAAAAAGGTTGAGAAAATCATATATATATATATATATATATATATACCACACACAAACAACCCTGTGAGGTAGGTTAGGTAGAGAGAAGAATTTCATTGCTTATGTGGGGATTTGAACCTTGCTCTTCCCAAACGTAGTCTGACACTGAGGTAGATTATAATAGGGAAGAAACCAAAACCTTATTCTCCCTACAGGCCACACAGGAGCGGGGAACCCCCCCCACACACACACTAAAACCGGAAACCAGCCCAGTGGTTGCGTCTAGGAAGTTACGTCTCTATGCACCCGCCTCTGCGTTCCAGCCCACGGGGTCTGAGAAGCCACGCAAGCGCTACGCGGCTCGCCTGTTGTTTCTTTTTTAAAAAGGGGGCGGGGCCAGCAGAGCGCCGCCGCGCTTAAGAGACATGTTACCCCGCCGCTTCGTTTCCTTCTTCAGCACCGGTGGCGGAGCGCGGTGCTGCGGTCTCCGCAGGGTCCAAAAGTCCGTCCGACGCGGGTGGACGGAGGGAGAGAGGCTCCTGACAGGAGAGCGCGGGGGGCCGCCGTCGGGGCGTTTCCTGAGCGGCTCTGCGGGCCCTGTGTCCTCATCCCCCGGCAGCGCCGACGAGGAGCCCCGCGGCTTTCCCGAAGCGCTTCTGGGCTTGTGTCGGAGGAGGCGCTTCCTGCGAGGAGCCGAAGGTCCCCAGAAGCTCACCTGGGACTCTCACCTGAGCGGGGAGCACCCGGGATTGGGGCCTCTGGGGGTCGAGCTGAGGAAGAACCTCGCCGCCCGGTGGTGGGAGTCCGTGGTCACGTCCAGGGAGCAGGTGCTGGGGGTGGATGGCCCGCTCTGCCGCTCACCCCTCGCGGGCCAAGGGCCGCCCGCCGAGGCTCTCCTTGCGCTGCGCCCCAGAGGCGTTCGGGAAATGTTGGAGAATGACCAGCTAAGCAAAGAGCAGGTGCTGGGCTCTCTGAGGAAGATGCTGGAGGCGTCTGGGGTGCTGCGGGACAGCCTCCTTCACGGTATGGCTCTCTGTCTCTCTCTTTCCAGAATGCCATACCCAAGTTTTATCACGGATGGAGGGGTTGTATTAGGATGGCAGCCCCTTAACACAGGTCCTCTTATACAGTAGTAGGTTTGCAGACGAAAGATATGGTGAAAAGGCAACCGTTTGAAATGGTGAAAAGCATCTTGAAAAGGTTCCTTTCTTCTCTCATCTGCAGGAGCGAGAAAGTTAACATAAGGACCCACAAAGGGGGAGGGGGGAAGTCCAGGGGAATTGATGGAATTCTCTTTATTTTGGTTGTTTGACAATTGTAACTTTTAAAATTTGAAAAACTACTGTAGTTTTTAAAATAAATAAAAAGGTTCCTTTCTAGTCGCAGGGGGTGGGGGGAATATGAAGCAAACCATCAGCCCAGATTAAAAGATGTTTAAAAGGCTGGGGTGAATAAAAGAGTATTTTTTAACTTTCTTTGCACTCCTATAAAAAGTTCAGCCTGCATCTTTGACCGCAGTAATTCCTCCTCCTCTTTTCTTTTTTAAAGATGGAAAGGTGAGGTTGAGCAGCATCAGCTCAGCCAAAAACAAAGAAGCAAAAAGGAAAGATGTCATTTTAACAGATGGCAAAGGTCTATTTGGCAAAGTGTTTTGTGACTATTCCGAAATGAAGGTGTTTATGTTGGCAGATTTTCTGTGTAGTAGTGCCATCCTCCAAAATTAACAAACCAGGAGCTGTCTTTGATATACAGCCTGGCTGAAAGATATGCCTACTAGGTCATCTTCAAACCCTTTTTCAACAAACCTGGTATTAAAATAGTATAAGGACAAGCAGATGAAGGTTATGTTATTGACCGTTTGTACTGTTTCATAACTTGCAGCAACAAACACTGATAACTGAGATACCAATAGAAAACTTTGGTGAATAAAAAAAGATTTCACCTATTTATTATGCAGACGCCTTGTTCCAGAGTCAGCATCTTGAAGTGTTATATGAAACACTTGTTGTGCTGCATTTCATTATGGAAAATGCAGGCATTTAGACAGCTGGTTGATTTATGAATTCAGCATTGGCTGCTTCTGAAGTTGCAGTGCCCAAAGCCTTTCTCACGTTTGGGTATTAGGTTAACAGTGGAGCGTTCTGGGAAGTTGGCTGTGTTGAATTAGCTACGATGAATTCTGCCAAACTTGCAGCTGTAACTCCAAAGCTGTGTGACAGCAGATTTTTTTGGGGTCAAAAGTGCCTTTCCACCACCCCACACAATTTAAAGTTTAGTGCTGAGGTTGATGGGATATGCAACTCCCCAAGTACAGCTAAGGTTCTGCTAACCCCCTGGAAAATATAGCTAAGGTTTTTGTGTCTCTGAATGAGTGCATGCTGGAATGTGTCTATTCTATCACACGTTTATATTATGATATTGGAACTTTGAGTTGAAAGAAGGTACATTTTTTAACACTTCTCTGAAAATACAGGCACAAAACATATTTAAAACATAGCACTAAACTCAGAAGTAACCCAGTGTACAGTTGTATATAACAAAGTAATTGCAAGTTTGTGTGAAAAGGTAGTGTATAGGTGTGACACTACTTGGTGTAGTTGCTAAATTATGCCCTAGGCTGTCTATGTTCCAGATTCTTTTCCATTATAAAACAGATTAACATATAGGAGCTGTTAACACTTCCTATGAATGCTGAAGCCTTTTTATTATTTATTTATTTATTGATAGGTGCCTTACAGCAATACATTGAGTGCCTGGAACTGGTCAACAAGAGATTGCCTTTTGGGGTTGCTCAGATAGGAGTATGTTTCCATCCAGTAAGAAATAATGAAAACGAGAATTACATGAGGTACTGTAATTTACGTTCCTAAATAGGCTTTGGTAGAATATTTGGCCACAGGTGCTTATCTCTGCATGTCTGTTCTATTTCTGGAAGAAAAATAATCTCTTCCATTTATTTGTGTTTTAAAGTGTTAATTTGATGGCCTCCTGCTGTTGTTTAAAGAACAGGTGAAAGCACGATGACTTCCCTAGTGTGGTACAGCTCTGCTAGAACTGCTGGACAGTGGCTGGACTACTGGTTACGTCAGCGTCTCCAGTGGTGGAGAAAGGTATTCAGTATAGTACTTGCATTATAAGCTTTTAAGGTACAAAGAGAGTTAATTGTCTGCCACTGTTTTTATATACCCTAAGGAGGCTGATGAAGGTTAAAAGGCTGTAGGTCATTGCCCTCAATATTAGAATAATGATGAACAAACCCACTTTTAGCACTCAAGCAACCATTTGCTTAATTTAAAATATATGAAGCCAACAAGATCCTCAGTTAGACTTGCAAGTAGTTCTGCCTCCCGCAGTCACTAAAAATTAGATCCAACTATATGCAAGCATGTGACTTACTAAAAATTCTTCTGGACTGGCAACTAACGTAGAATTATTTGCAAGCTTTCCAAACAAAAAGTAGTCCAGCAAAAGGAAAGTGAGGCGTTGCTGCTGCAATCCTACTTGGCGTTTTATACTTCAGCTTGTTACATTATCTTTCACAGTCTGTGTATGGTTCCTTCCCACTAATGCTAGGGTAGTATTCTTGTCACCTCTGACCTCCGTCTGACATGAGAAGAAGTTGTGAAGCGTTGGCATTAGTCACCTGTGCTTTATCAGCCAAGTTCTCACCCTTACATATGCCGTCCCCCCCATGAAATTACAGCTGAAATTTCCCCTTGTTTCTTTTACTCCACACCCTGTCTCCACTGATATACACTCCATCTATTCCTTGCATTGGAGTAGGTTGTGGAACGTGTGACTGCACTGTGCCAAAGAAGCAGTTTTTGCCAGGATTTAGGCAGAGCTAATCTTCTCCCTTGCTCCCTGCTACAGTTCTAATAATGCCCCCAGGGCAGGGGTCATCAGCCTGTTTAGGACTTGAGAGCACTTTTGCAAACTGGAGAAATTGTGGTGGGCAACACCTATCTTATTGGCTATAATGGAATGCTTATTTCATGCATAATTTCATCAAAGATAGGGACGCTGTATTGCCCAGGAAGGAATGGTGTGGGTGCACTCGTGGGGGTCACATTGGTGACCCCAGCATAGTGGCTACTGGTTGTTGCGCATTAAATGTGTGTCTCGTTTGTCCTTGAGCCACAGCCGATATACAGGCATGCCACTTTCTGTCAGAGTGAAAAGACAGCTAACTAGAGAATAAGGTTAACCATTAATGCATATGCTTCTGTTTAGACCAGGAAAAAACACAATGTAGTTGGCATAAATGTCATCTGTACATTCATAGATCCTTCTGTTACTTTTCTGTAGTTTGCAATAAGCCCGTCCAGCTTCACCAGTAGTGATCATCATGATGAAGAAGGAAGAAGAAGAAGCAATCTCTATTATAACTTTCCTTGGGGGAAGGAAGTCATAGAAACTCTGAGCAACCTAGGGGATAACGAACTGCTACAAATGTATACAGGAAAAGAATCCAGTTTGCATGTAAGTTTTATTAAATTTATTTTATTTTAAGAACATTTCTAGGCAGCTTTTCAGCCCCAAACAAGGGCTCCCAAAGTGGTTTACAATATGCACTGCTTAACTAATATACATTCAAATGAAGAAGATGGGATAAAAACTTTGCCCGGGTGACAGTTTCAAGACTATGAATGAGCAACAAGACTCGAAGTAGAAGCAATCCCCCAATTCGAAGTCACTAAGTGCAGAATTATCATAAAAGTGGCAAGCAGGAGGGCAGCAGGTGCTGAGTGGCGTGTTTCTTTCCTTGGAAATGAGCAAATGAAATATGTAGACACTTTTTCTCATCACACATTCCAGCTCTTTTAGAAACACGTTTTAACCTATCTTTCCCCTTCTCCCCCCCCCCATCACGTGAACTCTTTTTTTAATCGAGTCAGCACGTCAAATGAAAGGGAGTTAATCTGCTTCTTTACATCTTTCGTATTGTAGAATGCATTCATGGGTTTTAAAGATTGCCAAATGCACATTTTTGTTTCTTCTCCTTCAGGGGCGAGATGGGAGGAAGAATGTTGTTCCTCATATCCTGTCTGTGAGTGGCAATCTGGACTGTGGAGTGTTAGCATATCTCTGTGATGGTATGCAGTTGGCTGAAAATGCTTCAACAAGGAAGAAAGCTCTGCAGAGAAAGGTGATCTTCCTCTTAATGCATATGCAGGCCAGCTAGGAGGTTGAAAAATTAATATACACTGTGGCAGCCTATAACTAAAACACTTGGGTCACTCCTACACAGATGAAAACTAATGGGCATTATTCTTGTGTTGGATTGTGACCTAGCATATTGCATTATGTGATTAGGGTATTGAATTTTCTATAAAAGGTGATATTGCCCATATTCACTCACCATTATAAAGCATATTCCAGTGCCAAGTGAATGAACAGCAGCAAGCACCGGGCTCAAACGCTACTGAGTTCAGAAAGTTTGTTTTTGCCTTTGATTAAGTGCAGGCTAGCAGTTCGAAAGCATGTCAAAGTGCAAGTACATAAATAGGTACCGCTCCAGCGGGAAGGTAAACGGTGTTTCCGTGCGCTGCTCTGGTTCGCCAGAAGCGGTTTAGTCATGCTGGCCACATGTCCCGGAAGCTGTACTCCGGCTCCCTCGGCCAATAAAGCGAGATGAGCGCCGCAACCCCAGAGTTGGCCACGACTGGACCTAATGGTCATGGGTCCCTTTACCTTACTAAGTGCAGCTTGGGACATGGGTGGCGCTGTGGGTTAAACCACAGAGCCTAGGACTTGCTGATCAGAAGGTCAGCAGTTCGAATCCCCACGACGGGGTGAGCTCCCGTTGCTCGGTCCCTGCTCCTGCCAACCTAGCAGTTCGAAAGCATGTCAAAGTGCAAGTAGATAGATAGGTACCGCTCCAGCGGGAAGGTAAACGGCGTTTCCGTGCGCTGCTCTGGTTCGCAAGAAGCGGCTTAGTCATGCTGGCCACATGACCTGGAAGCTGTACGCCGGCTCCCTCGGCCAATAAAGCGAGATGAGCACTGCAAGCCCAGAGTCGGCCACGACTAGACCTAATGGTCAGGGGTCCCTTTACCTTTAAGTGCGGCTTGTTGTGTTATATGCAGCCAGAACTGTAATTGAACTCAACTAAGGTTAGTTTAAGCAAGCCTACTTCAGTTGTTAGAAGTTATAACCAGCCATCGCTAATGTTAACCAGTTTGTCAGTTCAGACAACACAACAAACTGGTCAAGCAAAATGGCAGTTAAGCTGCCAAGCTCCTCATTCTTGCCCACACAGGAAGGGCAGGGGAAGCATGCAGTCCTGAGAATGTATACATTCCCATTCTCTTTCTTAGGCTTAATTGGCAACGTTAATTCCCTGGCTTGGGCTCCATTTCCCATGAGTTCAAAAATAAAAATGAACATTACATACTGCCAGTGATTTGTATAGTCCTGGGAATGTTTCATGGTTGTGTATCTCTTTTACTGTTTTGTATTTCAGGTACTTAAACTTCACCCATGTTTGACGCCAATCAAAGTAGCTTTGGATGTGGGAAGAGGCCCTACAATAGAGCTGAGGCAGGTAAGCTATGAAAGTAGGTATGCTTATTTTATACTAATGCAGGAGTTTTAATGTAGATAAGCACAACTTCAGTTGATTTTGCTCAAATGCTGCATCCAATCTTTTTGTCCTAGCTGCTATGAAAGGCACTGGCCTTGTTTGGCCAACCAATGGATTACTTAAGTAGGATTGCACAAATGTGCAGGTTCTCAGTGTCCCTTGCTTAGGCATGTATAAATCTTGTCCCTAGTTATAACTTTCTTGCGGGAGTTGTACTGGGGAGAAACTTCACACAGCTGATGATCCTAGGGATTAGCATTAATTGCTTAGGAAGCAAAGTAACTGTATACAAAATAAAGAAAAATATTTCATCAGTTCCTAAGTAAATTTCTATTGCCAAAAACAAGGAAATGTCAAATATATTTGAGGTAAATGAACCAAGGTTAAATTGTTGGCATTAGGTGATTTCTTTTTTGGCTCTTTCTCCTCCAGAATGTATCTTGAATGTTTTTACATCATTAATGCTGTCAATTAATTTATTATAATTAAAAAGCTACGCTTGTTTTCCAGTTTAACATTCCAATCACTGACAGTGTTTCCTTCTCGTAGGTGTGTAAGGGATTGTTCAATGAATTGTTAGAAAATGGGATTTCTGTTTGGCCTGGATATCTCGAAACTGTGCAGTCGTCACTGGAGCAGCTTTTTGCAAAGTAAGAAACATGGGATCGTAGAGCTGTAGAGCTGGAAGAAACCACAAGGATCATCCATTCCAACCCCCTGCAACGCAGGAACATTTTGCCCAATGTGGGGATAAATCTGTGATATAAAATCCAGGCACTGGTCCAGAGACCACATAACCTCTCCTGATTCAGATGTTATGGAGAAATAGTGCTGATCGCGCCCTTCCCCCAAGCTTCTAATGACCACTCCCAGCAGCTTCTTATAGCTATTACGTAGCAGTAGCATTAGCTATAAGAGAGTACTCTGCAGCACCCCATAATGTAACCATTAGGCAGCCAAAAAGCACTCTTCCAATGCTGCTCTCTGGAGTCTGCCCAGAGGTAGGACCAGAACAACTGTGACGCAGCATCCCCAATTCCCATTCCCCAGAGCCAGTAGGATACCACGGCCAATGGTATCAAAAGCTGAAGAGAGATTCAAGAGCAGGAGCAAGGTCCCGCTCCCAATGTCCCACTCTCTGCAGAGATTAGGGTTGCCATATGTCCGGAATTTCCCTGACATAGTCGGTATTCTGTCCTTGTAAACAGTGTCTGGGCAGAAATCGTCGAAAGTGTAGATGTTGATGAAATTCATTAAAATTACCTCAAAAACTCTCTTTTAGCCAAAGAAGCTCAACAACCTTTGTGTCCAGATTTTCACTTTTTGAAATATGGCAACCCTAGTGGAGGTCCTTTGACAGGGTGACCAAGGTGGACTCACTGCCATGTTTTAATAATCATTTGTTACAATATACTCAGTACACTGGCTTGCTTGCCTTTAAAAAAAATACCTGAACTGCTTTTGAGAAATTCTATTTTTTATTATCTTAGCATTGCAAATACTTTTGCAGTGGGTCATCACACTTCCGCAGCCCTTCTCCCACCAACATGCTATAGCCCTAAACTGTTTTGTGGCTCCTACACTGGCTCACAAATTGGTATAGACTTCTATTGCTGTTCTCAGGTTGGGAAAGCAAGATACGGGAATACCAAGGCTGTTCATGCTCTCTGTTTTATCCTTAAAAGTTCAGGGATAGCAGGGTGGTGGCCTGTGGGAGATGAACAGAATAGTAAATGGTGGTTGGGAAAGAAGGATCCCTGTGCAGTTTGTCCCTCATCGTCTTGTCTTAGAGACAGTGGGCAAACTGCACCTCTACATTACCTTCATCTGCTCCAATACTGAGTGACTCACTTGGCGTGAAATTGATCTTGGGTTAACAATGGCAACATTGAATCCTGAAAATCTTTTCAACAGGTCAATTAGTAAACAAACCCTTTTCCCCCCAAGGAGAAGTGAATGCCTTATAACAATATTTCTGTAAGTTATTTTTAAAAACTGCAAACTCCTGGAAAGTGCTGGTTTTTAAAGTACAGAATGCCTAGCGGATTCTTTCAATGTGCTTCCTCTAATATAAATTTGTCATACTGCTACTGAATACAACAAGAGCACCAGTTCCACAGGCTTGGTTTTTTTGTTTGCAGGTATGATGAAATGAGTATCCTCTTCACAATCCTTGTCAGTGATACCACACTAGAGAATGGTGTGGTCCAGCTAAGGAACAGAGACACCACAATGAAAGAAATGATGCATATATCCCGATTAAAGGACTTCTTAACCAAGTACATTTCAGCAGCTAAAAACATCTGAGCTTACAATAAAGACCAATTCTCTCCTTCCTGAATGAATGGATCTTTTCCCTGGTTGTAGCTAACAAAAGCCAGGAAAATTGACTTTTTTCTGATACATTGTTCTGTTCGCTAGGGGGCTCTCTTGCATCATGCGATAAGATGAGGCAAAACCATGCAAATGGAAAGCCACAGCTTTCAGTTCATAGTAACATTACAAAACATCTAAGAAGCAGAGGGCAAGAAAAGATATAATGATCCTTTGATAACTAGCAGTTTGGAGCCTTCCAGACCCCAGGAGATCTTAATTTTATCAGAACATAGCAACATCTTCATCTGAAAAGAATTAGTGCACTGTTGATCAATAAATTTGTCTTTTTATATAGTAGAAATAGGCATGGATGACTTGTGTGCAGTGGAGCAGCTGTCATCTGAACATGGACCCATCCTAAACTTGTTAGCCAAATTAATTCTGCTTCCATTTCCAACATAAGCATATATAAATGGCATTCCCATAAACTGGAATATACATTAGCTTAAGTGTCCCAGGTTCATATGCAAAATCATATGTAATTGAATGGGGGGGGAGACTTGGAACCAATGAAGTGAGGTGGTGGTTTTCCACTTCCTTGATTGCTGATGTGTCAGTTTGAATAAATGCCGAACATCAGGTTGGAGACACGTAGCAGGGGCAAGCAGGTAATATTGAACTTGTCAATAGGTAAAGGAAAGGTTCTAGATCTGCTGTGTCATCTTGGCTGTAGTATCTTGAGACAACTGGTATCAAACTAGAGTCCTGTAAAGACAGACAAACGGACATGGGCTTTGTTGAAGAATATTCTAAAGCTACTGGGAAGCAGTCAGGTTTAGAGGAACAATTGGCAGCTTCCTACTGGTTGGGTAATCTAATCAATATATGAAAAACAGTTCTTAAGAGATTAGGTGGAGTGGTGGGGAGAGTAAGGCAGTGACTGCAAAAAAAATAGTGAGTGCGATATATATATTATATGAAAGGATTATTGAAAAAATGAAGGTTTCGCTGCTGTTTCTACACTCTGAGTAGTATGCCTTTTGGTTTGTGGTTCCTTCCTACACCCCATATTTCCCCCCCTCCCAAGGCGTTGCAAATCACTAGAAACTACTGGTATTTTTGGATATAATACTCGAGCTTCAGTTCCTCCTCCCTTTATGTGTTCTGAATCCCTCTCTTTTGCATCCAAATTATGGTTTGTGCATGTCCTCCAAACCACATTTATAAATCATAGCTTGGTTCTGGTGGTCTGTAATATAGAATGAAGTAGTAGAGTGTTGGGGACAACAACGATGACAAAATGAGACCAAGTCTTGCTTTTGTCTGAACCAAACTTTGGATATTACATTTTGTCTGAACCAAACTTTGGACATTACATTGCTGAATTGGCTATCTAGCATTTAAGAGAAAAAGAGGGTACTATCTTTAACACATGACAAATAGTAAGTAAATTAAAGATTTGTGCCTACCCACTACAGGCAGAAACATGATCAAAATGGACATAATCGGAGAATCGAAAAATACCCAGTTGCTTGTGAATAACGAGGAAGGAACTGTACCTTTTTATCTTCGGATGACAACTTCTGCATAGTCCACAGTACTATCCCCACCAAGGATCACTAGAATAAATAAGAAATGAACTTAACTTTTTTAAAAAAGGCTGCATACACACTATATATTTGAAGCACAATATTTACATCAAGTAATTCTGGGAACTGTAGTTTACCTCTCCCAGTGTTTCAATTCCCAGCAACCCTTAACAAATTGCAGTGCCCAGAACTGTTTGAGGGAGCAAGTGCTTTGAATATGCTTTAAAGGCATAATGTGTATATAACCTTAGTCATACCAGTTTCCATGTTGGTATATCCTGCCATTCCATAACTTACAGGTAGCATCACATTCATGTAATTCAGGGAAGCAGCATAGTTCCAGGTTTCAGTGGGGGACCTTCCATGTCTTCCCATCTAAACTTGAAAAATGTAGGGTGCAATCCAATAGTACTTGCCATGTGCATTCTCTGCTAATTTTGGTGTCAGTTGTGGATAGCAACTTGTACCTTCAAGTGCTTGCATTTTTAAAAGACATTTTTGCTATAATATGAGCTGAAAGGTATTTGTAATATGTGTCTAAAATACATTTTTTATGTGAATTTTCTCCTACCTATTTGCGGGGACAATGCCTATTTATAAATCCTCCATTTCTTCTATGTAAAATGTTTCTTTTTCAGTAGGGCCAGAATTCCTTAAGAACTCGTTGTAAACAGAGCACAGCATCTTGTGAGATACCAGTTTGCAGCAGTCATTATAATAAGGCTGCAATCCTTCACAAGATAACAGCTGTGTTACTACTACTACAACAACAACAACAACTTTTATTTACGTATATCCCGCCCTCGCTGGCCAAGACCGGGCTCAGGGTGGCTAACATCAAATATCTAATACATTACAACATAAGATCAAACCATCAGTTGAAATACAGCTTAAAATCAGAATAAAATCAGATGGCAATCCATGAATTATAACTATAACTACTTTACTATAAAGTAAAGCTCTCCCCAAACAAACATGAAATGCAAGAATATGAATGTTCCTCAATGTCACTGTAGACCAGCCTGTTTGTAACAAGCAGAGAACTCACCATAAAGTAGCAAAGGATGCATTGGGTACAAATCTGGAGTTCTGTACTATGTTAATTAAAAAATATCTCGGTTCAATTCTTTCTCTCCTAGGAAGTAAATTCCATTGAGCTAAATAGGATATTCACAGCATAAGACTGCAGCCTTAGACTGCTTGTTTAGGACAGAGATGGGGAACCTGTGGCCCTCCAGATGTTGAACTACAAATCTCATTAGCCACAGCCAGCATTGCTAGCGATCAGGGGTGGTGGTAGTTAGTCCAGCAACATCTAGAGGGCATAGGTTCTCTATTACTGCTTCGAGGTAAGGTATTTTGGGGTACTGTAATTCCAAAAAATAATATATATATTGCTGTGCTCACTAACATGGTTGTAAGCAGTAATGAATCATAAAACTGGTTTCAAAACTGAAATGAAGCTAAATAAATATTTTCAGTACCACTAATATTGCATGGTGGGGGCTATTTCTGTTTCAATATATCATCATTTCTTAAAGGTTGCAAACAAAACTAAATGTTTTGTCCTTTTACTTTTTTTGGTTTTGAAATGAAAGTTCGTGGAGTTTTGAAAATTTTCTCATATTGATTGAGTTTGGACATTATTTTTAATCATAATGCGCATGAGCTGCATGCTGGTAGTTCTTTTTCACTTCTTTCTTTGTTTAGTATTAACTCACTAGTGCACATAATCTAATATAGTTTGCTTTTAGTAGGATTGTCCAACTCAGGAGGGCAAACCTGTATTCAACCTAGCATTGCTTTATTTAGGGAATTCAAGATAGACTTTACCATTTCTGTTGTCTTCCTTCTTGGTTTTAAGTTTCACATTGCAATACTCATTTTCTTCACATACTGAATAGAATGCAAGAAAGAATAAGTGAAAAGATGAGTTAACTGGCATTTCTGGTCGGCAAAAACAGTTCAATTTTTTATATGTTCTGCCTCAAATCATAAATTATGTTCTTCATCCTTAAATCCATGGTCTTGAAAGGTCAGGAATGTGATGTCCGAAATGGGACTATTTAACAAAACTGAAATTAAATCTCTATTAAGATACAGGGAAATACTAAATATAATTCTCAATTGTATGGTTCCCAGGATGAGGTTTTAATGATTGATATGAATGAAACTGGGCATGTTTTGTACTTCTGGAAGTGCTAAAATTGCTTTTCTATTTATCCCTTTTCAGGAAAGAGTTATTAGAGTTTGGGTTTGTTGGTTCTTTGCATTTACTCCTTCACATGAAAGAGTTCCTTATTCTTAGCTCTTTTCAGGAATATGTTCCATGTATATGAGAAAAGGTACCTGTAGTTGCTATTAATGCCCCTCATATTGGGGACCGCCTCTCCTTGTATGCCCCATGGAGGACCTTAAGGTCCATAAATAGCAACACCCTAGTGGTCCCGGGCCCTAAGGAAGTTAGATTATCCTCAACCAGAGCCAGGGCCTTCTCAACACTGGCTCCGGCCTGGTGGAACGCTCTGTCTCATGAGACCAGGGCCCTGCAGGATCTGATTTCTTTCCGCAGAGCCTGTAAGACAGAGTTGTTCCACCTGGCCTTTGGCTTAGAATCAGTTTGATTCCCTCCCCCACCTTTCTTTTTCCTTTCTCCTCCTGTGAAGACCTGCATCCTAATGTTTTAATGTTGTATTTTAATCCTGTTTTTTAAATTGTATTTTAATCAACATGTTTTTATTATTGGTTGTTAGCCGCCCTGAGCCCGGTCTTGGCTGGGGAGGGCGGGGTATAAATAACATTTATTATTTAATTTTATTATTATTATTATTATTATTATTATTATTATTATTATTATTATTATTTATTATTATTAAATATCTACCTTGAGGCTTTGGAACACAGGGAGATACAAGTCTACATAAATCTTCAGTCTCTCCTGTCCTTGAGCCTTATGATTTCAGCATTAGGCCTACTCCAACTCTTTTCAGCCCTGTTTTCTATTCTCTCTTCTCAGCCAGCTTTCAAAGCTCTTTGCACAAGCTCCCGATAGTCAACTGGCTATACAGTTTGGACCATTGGCACATGTCATTCTACACACTGCAGGGTCTCAAGGCAGTATATCATGTGCTGCTTCTGTATGAGCTATAATGTCCTTTATAACATGTGCCTAAACGATTTGTCATGTGTGTTTCCACCCCCCTACCCCCTGTGGCGATGTTACAACAAAGGATTTGTAAAATATTCATTCCCCTTGCCATATAGAGCCAGAATTCCTAGAACCAAATCTTGTTTCTTTCAATAGAATATTTTGTCTTGCTTTCCAGAGTGGCTGGGTCAAACCCAGTCAGATGTGTGGGTTATAAATAGTAAAATTATCATTACGGAATGGGATGTCCCTATTTTCACTGGGAAAATGTTGGGAGGGTATGGAATTGCTCGGTCTTTACCAGTATCATAAACATCACCGTTGTCACTGCTTGGGCGACGGGCTGAAAAGACAACAGCTGGTTTGCTGCCTCTACTCTGTTTTCCTGTGAAATAAAAGCAAAATACAGTGATAGGGTTAAAATGTGTTTCTGATAAGCAAGGCCTTGCTTTCCCCTGTGAAGTGCATCCTCTTCTCTTGGCTCTAGGTCACGGGTGACGAATTTGGGTCAAATTTAATCCAGTTGGGGGAGCCCAGAGAGACATGGACAAAATAATGTGCATGGGCTGAAACGGACTGAGCAATTGAAGGATGAAGTGGGAGAAAGCCCTCTGAAGGTTGCATGTTCTTGCCAAGGTTGTCGCTCCCCTAGTACAAGGAGGAGAAAGATGGGTGGTGGAAAGGGAGCTGCAGAGAGAGGGAAAGTGGGTGGCAGTAAGAGATACAGTGGTACCTCAGGTTACATACGCTTCAGCTTACACACTCCGCTAACCCAGAAATAGTGCTTCAGGTTAAGAACTTGGCTTCAGGATGAGAACAGAAATTGTGCTGCGGCGGCGCAGCGGCAGCAGGAGGCCCCATTAGCTAAAGTGTTGCTTCAGGTTAAGAACAGTTTCAGGTTAAGTACAGATCTCCAGAACGAATTAAGTACTTATCCCGACGTACCACTGTAATAGTAAGCCTGATCTCCACAGGCCCTGCCCACTGCCAGCACACCACCCTGAGAGGTTTCCCTCAAGGGATGAGGCCTACAACAAAAGGTTCCCTGCACTTGCATTAAATACCGGAACCATTTCAATTTAGCAATCAAACAAATGTGCTATACCAGTCTTACATATGTGGGTGAGGGACCTCAGGCCTTGGGTGTCAATGCAGCCCTTGACACTTATCTTTACAAGTCTCAAGGCTTTCTCCAGGACACACCCATAGGAACATAGGAAACTGCCTCATCCTGAGTCAGGCCATTGGCTCATCTAGCTCCATGTTGTCTACTCTTGACTGACGGCGAGTAGTCTCCAATGACATTCTAGTCAGAGAAGACCAACTGAAATGAAAGAGCCAAAGTTAGTCCTGTCTATAACTTCAGTGGGTCTGTTCTAAGTAAGGAACAGGGGTAAAATCCCGGGCCTAGACGGAAAAACCAAGCGATGCTTTACGAGATGAATTTTGGCATCTTGGCGGACCAGAGAGGTAGCTACCAGGTTGCTAAACCCTGGGTTTTCTATAGGCCTTTATGAATAGGATTAGGCGCACAGAGACCAGAATGACTAGGCCCCAGTTCACATTGCCACAGTGGCAAAGAGAAGCTTATTGCATGAGAATGCATGTCGCTGCCTCTTGTTTGGCCTAGAACACGTTTCAAGGCGAAGTTAACAACATGGAGTGGAGATGCGATCTGGGGCGAAAGAAAAGTGAGGAAAGGTCAGGGAAGTTAATTCAACCTAGGCTTGGTTTCAAAATCGCTGTGTGATTCTGAGTGACGTTGTCAAAGCTGGCTGTCAGATGCTCAAGCACTTCTATTAGGAGGAAAAGCTGATAAGGATTTTGCCGAAGCACAAAGATGCCGCCACACCAGCGCTACTCAAGGTAAGGAAAGATTGCTCTCTCATTATCGAATGCTTCGTTGTGAATTAGTTTGCCAGTACAGTCAGCACACCAGAATAAAACTGCATGGGTTTTTTTTACTTTTCATCTTTGTGAGTGTAAAACCAAATGGGAAGTGCTTGTTCCCTCAAACCTTAAGTTAATATTTGTGTGTACCATGTGCTAGGGTACATGACTCGCAGAAGGTTTAGGAGCGCCATGAATTTTCTAGACAGAAATATGTTTGTCTTGCCAGGGAAGGGTTCAGCCTAGCCTCCCTTGGAAGGGAGTTGATTTCATTTGGTGTGATTGAATTTATACCCAGAGGTCTCAGGGCAGTTCACAGAACAAAACCAGAATATAAAACCATAAAAAATATAATCAAAATAAAAACAACAACCCAATAACATCCCCTCCCCCAATACCTCAGCAGCACGCTGAGAAAGCCCTCTCTTGTATCCTCGCCAACATGTCTCAGAGGGTGATGGGTCCAAGAGAAAGGCCTCTTACCTAGATCTCAAACCCTAGGCACATTTGTATGGGAGTATATGGTCTCTCGGAACATCGAGATCCAAGCCGTTATTTAAGTTGTTAGAAGATACATTAAATAAAAAATGAATATATATCATATATTATGCAATGCTTTGCAAAAACACTTTCCACCTAGACAGGTGAAACTAATACCCTTGACTAACACCTGCCTTTAAATGCATTTAAATGCATTTGATGCTGCAACTTTTTTAAAAAACCATGTGCTGGTTGTAAGTTTAGCTTGTGTGGAGTGCTGAGTGTTGCCAGGAAGCAATGCCTTTTTGGGCAAAGTGCAGCAACTTTCTGATTTATTTATTTTTGTTGTTGTTGTAGTCCCCAGTGATGGGAAATTCTGAAAGAGTGTGTTGGAAATCTTCTACATCCTCTGATACACATGTATGGTTGCTATGCATCTGGAATTTCCCAGACATAGATGGGAGTCGGCCGTCTCTGGACAGAAATCACTATACAGTACGGTAAAATCCAGACGCATGGCAACCCACATTGGAAGTGTAGGTTTTGGCAAATTTCCTTAAAAAAAAGTTTGGGCAAAACTAAAATAAAAAAAAGGCTCAGCAACATTTGTGTCTGGATTTTCACTTTTTGAAACATGGCAACCCTATATTGGAGGGCATGGGTGGATTCTGTATGCTTAATTGCAACTCCTTTAGATAAGATTGTCATTGCTGTGGAGTCTTTGAATAAGCTAAATTTGTCTCTACAGACATCTTTTGTGCTATGGGGTGTATTGGAATATATCACATCATTCAAGTGCATAATCATGGCACCAATCTGATAAAAGTTGCTGGTTTCAGTTGACTACAGACATAAACTACTATAAGCTTTGAGATACTGCCGCTGATGTCAATAACATTAAAAGCTAGTTAGCTGAATTAACCTTAATTCAAGAAAACCAAAATGCCTACTCTGTGGCATTGCTATTGCCAATATAATGAACATCAAGCCAGAATTTACAGAGAGGTGCCTTAAGAAGAGGAAATCATTTCGTGATGAAATGACAGAAACGAAGTGACAGAAATCTAAAGGATCTATTCAAGACAGATGTTTTTATGTAATTGTCGATAATCTAATTTCCAGTCTTAAAAATCATTATGAAGCTGTGGGGCTTTTAGACGAGAAACTTTGGGTTTCTGTGGGCATACACCAAAATGACTAAAAACCAGGTTGAATAAATGTGCAAGTCCTTCACTAAAGAGACCAAATCACAACAGATTTGTTTGAAGAAGTGAAGTATGTGAAAGCAATTCATTTGGTTCCCTTTGGAAAAACCCTTTGGAACCATTTAACCCAGGGGTCAGCAACCTTTTCCAGCCATGGGCCGGTCCACTGTCCCTCAGACCATGCGGTGGGCTGGACTATATTTTGAAAAAAGAAAAGAAAAAAAGAACAAATTCCTATGCCCCACAAATAACCCAGAGATGCATTTTAAATAAAAGGACACATTTTACTCATCTAATAACACCAGGCCGTCCCCACAAATAACACAGAGATGCATTTTAAATAAAAGGATACATTCCACTCATGTAAAAACACGCTGATTCCCAGACCGCCCACAGGCCAGATTGAGAGAGCAACTCCAGCCCACGGGCCTTAGGTTGCCTACCCCTGAATTAACTTCTCAAATAAGATTAATGAACTTAACATTTCAAGCTTATTTGTGTAGTTCATATTTTTTGCACTCTTGCAGTGACGGTAGCTAAAGCAAAGAGGTCACTGGGCACTTTGGCATGTGTTCAAAAATGGGTCAAGAGCACATCACAAATTTTGGAACCTTGGTCACTGAATCAAAACAGGAAAGAAAACTAAACTTTAATTATAACATTTAAACATTTCCTAATAGAAAAACCTGCACAGGACTGTTAAATGTGTTGTAGGCAGATAGACTGATGGCCAGTAGTGTGATATCAGAAATTAAAGTCTAAAAAACAACAAAAAGGGATCCTCATATAGGTAAAGCAGAGTCATACTTACTTGCTTTACACCAAGGAAGAATCAGCAGTGCAATTGCTGCACTTACTGCTAGCAGCAACAGCAGCAGAAGCAAGGGAGGCACAATGTATGCTACCAAGTTTTTATTCTTTTTCTCTTCTGCCACTGGGAGAAATATAATCATATGGATGTTAGGTAAACATGGATGAGGTTCCTGTCCAAATGGGATGCATTTTTAAGTAAAATGAAACAACAACAGCAACTAAATAGATTCTAGATTGTTTAAAATTTGTGCAAGAGGGGGCATTCTGGCAACTTTCCATGTACAGTCCCCACACCATTACAAATAGTTCTCCAATTCCTAGGAACAGATTTGGGAGGAGGCTGCAAGGGGGAAGAAACTTCCATTTCCTCATAAGCAGAACTCTGTGCCGTTCACAGAAAGGAAGTTAGCCTAAGCCAATGCTTTTTAACCATGGGTGCAGCCTTAAGCCTGTCAGTAGGGACGACTGTTCTTATACAAGCCATATTCCACTCAAAGCTCTGCTGGGCAATCCCTGGTTTTTGCTGGTGTTTAATCCCAGGTTGTTGTTTTTGTGTGTGTCCCCCATTCTTATGTCTTTAAGTGCATTTTCCTTTTAACCTTTAGTTTGCTTGTTAGCCATGGATGTTCGTATGGCAAATGTAAACTGTGGCCCTGCGTGCAGAGGTCTTTCTTTTTGAATTTGGGCGCACTGGCTTTTCAAGTGCAAATGTCACCTGTCATAACAGGCGCTTGGGTTCTTACAAGCTGTAAGTTCTCAGCACGGCAGGCTCTAATTGATGAGAACACAATGAGGATTCCCAACTGACACTTTTCAAGATCACACCCTAAAACCAGAACTCTCTAGATATTAGAAAACACACATACCTCTTAATGTAATGTTGAGTCCGCGGCTATATTGGGTTTCATTAAATCTTTGAGCTTTACATTTATATTCACCCAGATCGCTGGTCGACATGACTGTGAGGTTAAACACAGCCCTTTCTTCTGTCCTCTTCGTTGTTACAAAGCCTACAGCCTTAGTCCGCTTTCTGAGAAGTGTGTAGTTAATTGGCAGCCAATCAGTCTTTGAGTAGTAGCACACCAGGATCATATTCCCGCCTATGATGGTTTCGTTTGGATGGCTGCAAATGCTGAAAACAGCTTTGGACCCTGGGCAAGTAGCGAAATTGTCAGGCACATCTGTAATGAGAAGTCAAGAAGCAAACAACTCCTTAGAATATGCTGTGTGCTGAATTGGAAAATGCATTCGGGCACTGTTGCTCTGCTGCCCAGCAGCTGGTTTTTACATTGTGGCATTGAGTGCCTGCGGAACACGGTAGTTCCATATAGACATCCTGATCAATATCACTAGACCAGGGGTCTGCAACCTGCGGCTCCGGAGCCGCATGTGGCTCTTTTACACCTTTGCCGCGGCTCCGGGGTGGATACTAGCGAGGGGAGGAGGCGCATTGTGCACCCCGACACTCCCCACTGTGGCGGGCGTTGTACTGGCTGTGACGTCGCATGGGGGCGGTGCGTGCATTAGTCACGCACCCTCCCGGCGTCACCTTCCCCCCCGCTGTCAGATCGCGGCTCTGGAGATATATTTGTTTTAAATGTCGCAATGGTTTTGCGGCTCCCAGTTTTTTTTTTCTTTGGAAATGGGTCCAAGTGGCTCTTTTTGTCTTAAAGGTTGCAGACCCCTGCACTAGACCATGAATTGATAAGATAACCTCTGGAAGATATCTAAGTGTCTTCTGGCAGTGAATTCCATTAATTCCAAATGGCAGTGGGGGGATTTGGAGCAGGGGAAATGATAGTCTCAAGCGTATTCTGTCCTAGTGCTTCTCTACTCCAATCCTGACCCTACCCAGCCTTCCTTCATCCCTTCCATAAGGGCAAAGACGCTGCAGAGGGGGAGAATCAGCTTTCAGTAGTGAGTTGCAATGGACATTGTAAAGGGGGGGGGAGAGAAGAGAGGTAGAACATCCTGTACATTTGCTCTACTTCATGGGTAGGCAAACTAAAGCCCAGGGGCCAGATCCAGCTCAATCGCCTTCTAAATCCAGCCCGTGGACGGTCTGGGAATCAGCATGTTTTTACATGAGTGGAATGTGTCCTTTTATTTAAAATGCATCTCTGGGTTATTTGTGGGGCCTACCTGGTGTTTTTACATGAGTAGAATGTGTGATTTTATTTAAGATGCATGTCTGGGTTATTTGTGGGACATAGGAATTTGTCCCCCCAAAATATTGCTGACCCCTGCCCTACTTCAAATCCCCCCTCACAAATCAACATTTCCCAAAGTAAAACAATCCCTGCTGTGTCAGAACTTTTATGTACATCTCTGTGTGTAGCACATAACCAACCCCGAGGTCTTTACCAGTTATCAAAAGCTTGGGCAGAATAGTATTAGCAGTAGGAATTGTAGCAATTCACTTATATTCTGCTCTTGTACAGACACACTCAGAGAGTGGTTTACAGCAAAAAAGAGAGAAATACATAACCATAAAATACATTGAAACCTATACTACAAATTAACAGCAGCAATGTCACAATATATAGCTGTAAAACCCAGCACATAGAGAAAATCCCTACTTGACAAGTTATTTTACCGTAAGCCTTAATCAAAACTTTAGATCAGATTTGAACAGATGATTCTATATTTTCTGCTCAGATTGGTGTTTGATACAAAGAGGTTTCCAGGAAAGAGAAAGGTGAAGAAAGACCTCAGGACCTTATGAGGCTGGACTTCTCCACCCCTCACCCCAAGTGATATACCATTAAGTCTCTTGTGGGATGGACTTCAGGTGAGAGAGAGAGGGAGGGAGGCAGTCCGCCTTATTTTCCTCCACCAGAACAAATGTTTCTCAACCTTTTTAAACCCACATCCACTTTTAGCTAACATAAATATCCCACAGCCCTTCAAACCTAGCTCTCCTAATTCCTTTTTTAAATTTCCAAGTGGATTGAAATTTTGTGACTTTTAATTTTGTACTTGCAGTGTTTTTGGAAACACCCCTCCCCCCCCCCAATAGCTTCATATACTCCTTTGGGGGTGTCCTCTAGTTGAGAAACACTGACCTTCACTATCTTTTCCCCCACCACAGGGCTATTCTACTACCCGCTTCCCTCTGGGAAGGATCCTGATGACCTTTTCTATTTTGATATTGTTTGTTGTGGGTTTTTAAAACAATTTAAATGAGATACAAGTAACTGAAATAAAGTAGAATTATTGCACTAAGTTACGTAAGTAAGAATTATTGCAATGCGCCAAGGCTAAGATAATTTACTGATCTTACATACATATAGTTGAACATACCATCTATTCTAGTATACCATTTTGAATCTCACTACTGTAAGTTGAAGGAGAAACTTACCTTTTTTATCAACATTCTTACCCCTCCCATGATTCAGGTTGGGTAGACCTGAATGAGCTGAAAGAAGAAAAAAGAACATTGAGTGAGGTTAATCAAATGGGCAGCATTGTAGAAATAGGCACCACTAATAACAGGAGTATTTCATACCACATACTAAAGGGAGACACACAAACACTAAGCACTTCAGCATTTTCAACAAGAATGGAGAAGTGGTTTAGTTTTCATCCTCAAAGCAGTGGTTCTGCTAAATAAGTATTGTCTGAATAACGTTGAGCAATAAATATGAGGAAGCTGATTTAGGGGAAATAGATTTCTGTTTGCTGAAAGAAAGAAAAAAAGTCTTGACATTTATCTTGTATTCAGATTCTGATGATCAAACATACATACTACCTAGTATTTGGAAAGTGAGATGTGAGGGATCTCAGACTGTGATGTACTGTATAAATGGTCTGAGAAAGATCAGCCTCCGATGCAAACTGCATTGCTTCACCCACACAGCCCTTTGTAGCTTGAGTTGCTGGCTCAGACAGCTATTTTGCATGTATGTGGAAGGGGGAAGCTGGACTGTAGTGCAGCTGGAAGAAAAGGAGAACAGAAGAGAAAGCGTAGGAAATGACGTTTTGGTTAGAAAATGACTTTCAAGTCAGCACAGGCACTTGGGTGTTGTACAGGCATCCCTGTTGTACAGGCATCGGCAAACTCTGGCCCTCCAGATGTTTGGGACTACAATTCCCACCATCCCTGACCACTGGTCCTGTTAGCTAGGGATGATGGGAATTGTAGTCCCAAACATCTGGTGGGCTGGAGTTTGCCTATCCCTGCTGTTGTGGAAGCTCCTCTCATCCCAAGTAAGACTGGTGCCCACTCACTTGAGTTTATGACACCAGCCAAAGGTGCTAAAGACTTATGTATTTGTCTAGGCCATTGGGTGAAAAGAATTTATTTATATCATTAGAGGAGCACAGCCACTGCTGAACCACAGCCAGCCCATTTTGGTCAGCCACACAATCGAGAGTGAAGGAGAAACTGCCTTTGCTCATTAGCAGTGATAGTCTATGGAAGGAAAGGGTCTGATCAGCTGCACTGAACTGCCCACTAGATGGTGCCATTATGCAATTCAGTGGATTTAAAATGACTAGTTCAGCACACGCAAAAGGATATGTTGCACACGCAAAAGGTAATTTTGTGTTCTTTCGGCATTGCTATTTCTGGCGGATATTTTCATCTCTTCAAAGGGGGGTGTTTTTAAAGGCATTTGGTTGGGCACAGTATGGACAGCGTGCAGAGCTATATGAACCTTTTGGTCTGATTCAGCAAGGCTCTTCTTAGTTCTTAAGGCAAGCTGATAAAACATCAGCCTCTAGTACCCTCTAGAAATGCATACAATGATATATATTGACAACAAACTGGGGTAGAATCTACGCACACATAAAAAACGCTGCGAAAATCCTTTTTTAAAAAAACATTTTGGGGAAAAAAATAATCTATTGAATTTGGCATAGCTCACCATCGCCATCTAGTGTCACATTTGTAATATTGCACTTTACAACATATTTAAAACATTTTATTTGCAGCTGTAAAGCTGAGTCCAGGGTACGGACTTGAAACACTTCCAGCAAGCCTTTTAAGTAGAGCACTTTGCTAGTTTGCACGTTTTAAATACGTTTTTAGTGTTTTATATTCTGTTGTTTGCGGCCCTGAACTCCTTTGGAAGGAAGAGTGGGATATATATTAAAAGCATCAGCAGCTATTCCAGCCCATCGATTTCCACTGGGGAGTTAAGTGTAGACATAGTCCTCTATCTTAGAAACTTCAATGTGACTTTGAAGTGCTTTAACTTTGGCTGGATTTCACCTGAAATATTTCAGACAAGTTATTTAGGTAGTGAATGGCAAGTGGGGGATACTAACGTAGATAAATTTATTATATTCAAATTCTGATTTATTAGTAAAGATAGCCCTGAATCTAAGCATTTTATAGCTATATCGTGGAACCTGGGAGTGGGGTACTTGGTGATTTGGAAGCGAGAAATGTGTCATTTTGCCTTTCCTTGCTCCTGCAACATCCCTGTATACTGCAAGGTTTTTAAAAATCTTCCAAATCCTCAAAAACAAAACCTTTAGGGGCTTGAGCAAGCTAGTTTCCTCTTCTCTTTCCTACCCCATCAGCTCCATTCTTCTTTTTTGCCCCTCAACATTCTCCACAGACATGAATAAGTTTAGCAGGTACTTAGGCTGTTCCTCCATGTCTTCTGCATACCTCCTGAGTTCCCTAGAAACCACCATCTCGTGTTTTTTTATGGCTCCATTTAATTTCCAATCTGACTGGCACTCCAACAGCCAAGTTCACAATTAAAAGGAATGATGATTCATATGCAATCCTAGCCATTATGTCTTGACCTTCAGCATCTTAAATTTCCTCACATCATGAAATTGGTCTTGGTTCCGTCTAAACGAAAACAATCATCTGACAAGACAGTGAATGGATGAGCAATAGGCTTCATGATTCCCTTTCCCCTTGACCGCAGGTCATGGGATTGGTAATAGGAAAAAGTATACTGTACATTGTCATGACACCGAGTTTTGTAGTGATGCAGCTGATAACGCATTTTATATAGACCCTTTTCACCAGTAAATGCAATTAACAACCACCAGATGGCATAAAAGGTGTCTGGTTTTTTCCTTTCCTTTCAGCACCATTACATTATGGGTTATTTCCTCAGACCACCTCTGTACATTTTTATACCATATGTCTACTTCAAAACCCTATAGATTGTGCCACATTTGGGCAATGGATAGTTTCACTGCAGCAAGCAAAAATATCAGGAGACGTATTGTCTCAACAGACTTATTAGGCCCCACTGGACTTCCTAGTCTTAACAGACTTATGGTCAAGCTTTTAAAATGCATTAACCCAATCATAAAAGCCTGTTAGAGCCGTGGACAAGGTAAACCTTTAAAGTAACAGAAAGGAAGGAAGGAAGACTATTCCAGGAGAGAAGAATAATTATTTTATGGCCATCACTTTTGATGAGCTATTTAAAGCCTAAAATAGTGGCATGTTTCTAGCCAGCATGTTTATGAAGGAAAATTTCTATTATTGTGTGTATTTCTATTTATATTATTCTGGGTGTTTTTCTTCATTGTGTGGTTTTCCAAGCAAGTGGCAGGTTATACACTGCTCTTCCCCAGCTATTTAAAAGCTCTCGATTTAATTTCTTGATTTGAAGGTTATGACTTTGAGCCCCAAGATTCTTGTTTAAGGAACTTCACTTTTTGTTGTTGTTGTTTATTGATGGAAACAAGAATACAACAATGGCGATGATAATACAAAGGTTTTGGATCTTTGCCAGGACAATATGGTATACCAATTAATGTCCACTGCTAAAACACAAAAAAACAGATCTCCCCTTATGTTTCTGCACCCATGAAGGAAACTGAATAAGCAACAGCACATTGAACACCAATGTTGATTATGTTGATGTTGACTGATGCATTATTATTTCAATTTATTGGTCACCTAATGCACCACACCTCTGGGAAATGTACGGTAAATAATACAACAGCTATCAGATGTAACAATAAAACAATATTCCCCGGCCCACACAGAAAGAAGGAGCTGTAAGCATGATTATCACAATCCCTCAAAAGCCTGGGAAAAGAGATTTGTCCGAACCTATCACTGAAAGGATGTTAATGTTGGCAGCAGTCAGGCTTCACTGGGGAGAGCATTCCATCACTGCAGTGTTGGAGTGGTGAAGGTCAAAACTGAAAAGGTCCTCTTCTTTGTTGCTGCCCTCCAAACCACTCTCAGAGGGGGCAACTGGAAAATGGCCTCTAATTGATTGATTGATTGATTGATTATTCTATACCTCTTAATATATTTTAAAATATCTCTAAGCGGTGTACAGAAAACGGAAGCGACAACTGGCAACTTTTTAAAAAAATACAAAAATACACAGCTACATAAAACATGCTACATTGCTATATACATATACAGTGGTACCTCGGGTTACATACGCTTCAGGTTACATATGCTTCAGGTTACAGACTCCGCTAACACAGAAATATTGCCCCAGGTTAAGAACTTGGCTTCAGGATGAGAACAGAAATTGTGCTCCGGCGGCACAGCAGCAGCAGCAGGCCCCATTAGCTAAAGTGGTGCTTCAGGTTAAGAAGAGTTTCAAGTTAAGAACGGACCTCCAGAACGAATTAAGTACTTAACCCGAGGTACCACTGTATATAAAAATCAGTATCAATTCATGTTGCTTCTTACACTCCCTTCCTCTCAGCCTCTGTGTTCTCACCCAGGGTCCAAACAAACTCTCTGTGCCAAATATGTTTATTGATTTTCCCTAATTTTAAACAAATTGTCACCAAAACAATACAAATTATATACAAATTTAAAAGCTGACTCCCCCCCCCTCCGATGTCCCTTGTATTTTCCTCTCCCCTTTGCTGCTCCCAGTAAAATAACTTTTCCAAGTATCATTTCAAAATAGTACATTCATCCCTTCTCCCTACACATCACCTGTTCAATTACCGATTTCTGTCATGGCTTTTATACATTGTTACAACCTGTCCTGAAAACAGTCTAGCTGAGTTAATCCTCTTTTATCTCTCTATAGTAGTCATACATCAATTTTGAAACATATCCTTCTGATACCTCTTGAGTAACACTTTGCCTGAGAAAAACAGATCTTGCTTCCTCCCAGACAACATATAGTCATACCTTGGTTCTCAAATGCCTTGGTACGTGTACGTTTTGGCTCTCGAACGCCGAAAACCTGGAAGTGAGTGTTCCGGTTTTCAAATGTTCTTTGGAAGCCAAACTTCTGACACACCTTCCACAGCTTCTGATTGAGTGCAGGATGCTCCTGCAGCCAATCGGAAGCCACACCTTGGTTTTTGAATGTTTTTGGAACAGATTACGTTCGAGAACCAAGGTACGACTGTACACACATTAGGGACAAACAAACTTTCAGCTCACCCATAAGTCACACAACGAAAAGAGTTCCTGGAAATCATGGACATCACCCTAGTCTCTCATTCTTGACTTGCTTTTTATGGACAGAACCAAGGTGGATGGTACTTCCTCAGGCTGCCCACATTTATGTCCCATTCAGCTGCACTCTGCACCCCCAGTTCCAGGTACAGCAGGTTTCCTATGGGGTCTAAAGGATCAGAAAAGCCTTCCCCCTCCCTCCACTCTCAGCTCTTTCTTCACCCTCTGTCTTCTCCTCCTCCTCCAGCTGCTTTGGTCTGATTCAGAGGGATAATGAATGCAAGATCAAGGTATGGAAGAGGCTTATTGGGTGAGGCATTCCATTAGATTGTGGAGTCCTGAGCCAGGTAATATTTTGTAGGTTAAAACCAGTGCTTTCAGTTGAATGCAGAAATGCATAGGCAGCTAGTACAACTGTGTCAAACCACTTTGCTTAGCAGTCTGGCTTCCACATTCTGTATGAGCTGCAGTTTCTGAGTCATCTTCAGAGGCAGCCCCACACATTGCACATTGCAGTAATCCAGTCCAGAGGTTACTAGAGCATAGATTACTGGAGCCAGGTCATTCCTATCTAGATAAGAGCATAGCTGGGCTACCAGCCTCAGCTGGTAGAAGGCACTTGAGTGCCTCTGTGACCACTGTGCCTTCAGTATCAGTAGAGAACCCTCAAGCATGATCCAGCCAAAACCAAGCGTTTTCAAAGCATTTTCAAAGACCAATGATTTAGGGATAGTACTGTATCTAAGTTTGTGTTGTCAGTTTGTGCTATTATTGTTATTGTGGGGTTTTTTTGTACAGTGGTACCTCGGGTTACATACGCTTCAGGTTACAGACTCCGCTAACCCAGAAATAGTACCTCGGGTTAAGAACTTTGCTTCAGGATGAGAACAGAAATTGTACCCCGGTGGCGCGGCAGCAGCGGGAGGCCCCATTGGCTAAAGTGGTGCTTCAGGTTAAGAACAGTTTCAGGTTAAGAATGGACCTCCAGAACGAATTAAGTACTTAACCCGAGGTACCACTGTAATAATAAAAAAAAGACCAATGATTTAAAACATGGTGATAGAGACATGCTTGAAACATTCTAGGTAAAACTGGACTTAAAAGTGTTGCATCACATCCTTTGGCTTCATCACAGTCACACAGACTGATCTAAACAACAACGTTGCTGACCGATGAAGTCCCTACTGCTGTTCCAGTCACAACATCCAACTAACAATGGCCCCGTGGTTGGTAGAAGGGCTGCATACAGAACCCGTATGACGCAGGCTTCCAAAGAGAAAGATTAAACTCCTGCTGTGGCACCAGGTTTTCCACACCCAAAGAACACTGGGCAGTTTGTATGCAGCATATTTGTACCAGGTCGGGAGTTAGAGAGAGGAATAAGCATGCTGGAAGGCAGCCATGTAGATAAGGAAGAACGGACACTGCTACAGCAAGTTCACAGGAGATAAGCACTGTGACCTGGCCCAGTGGGAAACAGGAGCTATTGACTTCACTCTCATACTTTGGAAGATCCAAGTGTGGCCTCTGCAAGACTGAATGTATGTCGCTGATAATGAAGAAGAAGGCTGTCATTATCTGCTAGCCACAATGGCAATATTTTATCTCCAGTGTCAGAGGCAGTGTGCCTCTGGATACTAGTTGCTATACAAGATCAGGAGTGCAGAGAGTCCTGTTGCGCTTACGTTCTGCTTTCAGACTTCCCAAAGATATCTGGTTGGCTACAGGGAGAACAAGATGCTGGACTAGATGAGCCTCCTCTTATTGTGGTCCTTAGAATGATTTTAGATGGGAAAAGTAGACACAAGAGGAGTAAAACTCAAGACTCTTACTTTACAGAATGGAACTTCAACCACAGTCAGAGGATCAGAGAGAAGGGAGACCTTTGTTATTTCAAGGGATGTGGGTAATACATGCAGGGCCGGATTTAGGTTTGATGAGGCCCTAAGCTACTGAAGGTAATGGGGCCCTTCATATGTCCAGCTGTCCTTTGTCAACAACAAACTGTCACTGTTTTTTGTATTGAATATATGCTATATGGTAATTTATGGAACTAATAGGTATCTAAAGCCAGTTGCACCTGCAGAATGTAGGCACCCTATATATAGAAATGAGCAAACCAGTGATGTTTTAGGGAGCAGGCTAGCAGGCAGGTCCCATTACCTATATCATAGGAGCCTACACAACACAAAATACTGTTGCTATATGTAGGCTTTATTTGATTTGTTTTTTATCTTATATTTTGGAAATGTAGAAGTTTTTTTCCTTTACATTTTTTGGGTGCCCCCAAGAGAATGGGGACCTAAGCTATAGCTTGTTTAGCTTATACATAAATCCGGCACTGAATGCATGCCCCATTAGTCCACCTCACGCATGGGACCATTCTAGCTATGATATTGCATGTTCCATTAGCTATGATATTGCATGCGCCATGAGCCTTCCTCATGAGTAAAATGGCAATTAGTGAACAGGGAATAGTTAGGCTAATCCATGTAAGTTAAGTAAAATATTGGACAGTGAGACAAATGTATTTGGCAGAAACTGAGCTGCAGAAGAACAGGTGGATAGAGGCAGGAATGGAAATCATTTTCTAACATCCCTAGTGATGAACCACCTGTAGTTACTAGGCAAAGTGAGTCCTCCGTTATAAGTACAAAAGAGAAAGGCCTTGAGCTCAGTTACTTTCCTAGCCCAGGGATAACAAAGGTAAAAAGCAAGGATGCTGAAGTTTTGTTCCTCTTCTTCACCTTTAGTCTCTTACAGCTCTGGCCCCTAGAAACAGGTTCTGGAGACAAGTGATCCTGTACAGGAGGCTCAGAAACTGGTTTGCATTGCAGTGGGGTTGCTGAGCAGGGCAAAGTCAAAGGAAGCAAGCTTTGCCAACATCCTTCCAGCTGGTTCCACAACATCATCGTTCTCCCTCCCTCCCTGGCTGGAACTCTGGGCCTCAACTCTCCATGGGGTGCCTCTAAAGGCAGCTTATTGTGAATTTCCATTTGTGGAAGTTGTACAGGATCTACAAAATGTCATCCTTATCGAAAACACCATCCGATCTCCCTCCCACCCTTTTGATCCAATATTTACCATTTCAGTGTTGTGAGGACAATGTCAGGTGGAAGTGACCATGATCTCCAGCCATGGTCTGGAGCAGACATGTTAAAGGTGACAGATCAGGAATCCTTGTTAACAGCACAACTCTCCCTGCCGGATCTCATTCAGGCTTCCAGCTGATGATTCGTACTCAATTGTTTTCACCCAGCAGGTTAGCGGCTTTGGGGAAACTGGCATTCCTCAATCTGTATTGTTTTTAAATACTTTTCATTCTTGTGCTTAAGAACTTAATTCGTTCCGGAGGTCTGTTCTTAACCTGAAACTGTTCTTAACCTGAAGCACCACTTTAGCTAATGGGGCCTCCTGCTGCTGCCACGCTGCTGGAGCACGATTTCTGTTCTCATCCTGAAGCAAAGTTAACCCGAGGTACTATTTCTGGGTTAGCGGAGTCTGTAACCTGAAGAGTCTGTAACCCGAGGTACTACTGTATATAATACAGTAATTAATATAGTAAATTATATATAAATTCAATAAATATAATCATAATAACAACAATAACATACTATTTCCCCATTTTATTGTCACAACAACCCTGTGAAGTAGACTAAGCTGAGAGATAGTGACTGGCCCCAGATCACTCAGTTAGATATATAGCTAAGTGGAAATTTGGATGGACACTAGTTAAACACTCCTAAGCCAGGGGAAGCCAATCTAGTGCCCTCTATATGTTGTTGAACTATTTTAGCTATGGGCTTATCCACACTTACCTGTTGCTCTGCTTTTCCAGGCACAGGTCCACACTTGTGTGTCTGAGTGGCCCTTTGTTTTGCTCTTGAGTGGATTGCCATTTGCTCTGAATGAGCTTTAAAGAGCAGATTTTCATAGGGAAAGTTCCAGGGGTGGGTGGGTGTTCAGTCACAGAGCTCTAAAGCGTGAACCGCGCTTGGAAAGCGTGGAGGGAAAGGTAAGTGTGCATAAGCCCTATGCCAGTTGTGGATAATGGGATTTGGAGTCCAGCAGCCTCTGGAAAGCACCATGTTGGCTACCCCTGCTCTAACCACTGTATGGTGCTCTCTCCCTCTGTCCCTGAGTGGGGGTGGTCTGTGTCTGCTCCTTTACTTCTGCCTCACTGTGTAGAGGTAGAATGGCATGTGGCCAGTGTTTCAGAGCTGTGTGATAACTATATTTAAAGAAAATCAGGATAAGGAACAAACATCATGCTAACAAGCCTCCAAAAGTTGCTTCCTGGTCGTTTATTGCTATGGCTACTGTGTTATTTTTTTATTGTAAAATTGTGACTAGGGTACTTTGCTAGACCATGTTACCCATAATATTTCCTTCCTGCTTCCTGTTGCAAAATGCCACAGAAATGTGTGTAACAGAAAGGCTCTAGCACAGATTACACCTGAACTTATGGATTTGGGAAGAACACTTCCCACTCAGCACAAGAGAAACAAAGGACGCTTTATGTAAACACGGAAGGCTATGAGAACAAAGGCCATGCTTTGTGAGACTTCCTTGATTTATACTGCCAAGGGCTAATGTACATTACAGCTTAAAACTATATTGATTTTTCAACTCTTAATGGGGTGCCTTTTGAGTTTGTAGCCCATTCTTTCTCTTTCTCCAAAGTTTACTTCTCTTGAACCAAGAGGCAGGAGTATTTTTGTAGGGTGGGTCGAACAGGTATCTTGAGGCCTTCTGGATTTTGTGAATTGTATGCATTTAGGCATTTGTATTTTTATCCTAACCTAACCACTGTGAATATATATATATATATAAAATTGAAACACACATGCCACCACCAGGTTCTTCTGCAAAAGCAATTCTATGTCTATAATTCTGGCTTGCTGTGACATGGGAGCCCGAATTCTTGGTTAGTTTCCTCCAAGTGAACCATGAGCGGTAAGTCAAGAATGTAGCTAGGCTTCTACTTGTGGTTTGTTGGGAGAGAAATGAAGTATGAGCCTGAGTTCACTTATCAGAAAATAAGTTAGAGTCAGGCTTGTTTTTTCCCTGACCCAGCACAATCAGGAGGAGAGAGGATCCAAACTCTTACATATGTTTAAAGCTGGGTGCAAACTAGGCTCAAATACTGTTTTGCACTTCCCCAAGTGGTAAGATGCCCATATAGAGTCCTTACATAGGTTCCCTATTGGTAGGAGAGAATAACAGAGGCCAACCAGAGAATATTGAGAAGCAAAGCAGCTAGTAAGCTTGATCTTTATTGATCTGTTGCAACAGGGTGCTCCCCTCACCCGCAGGAGAGGAAGAGGACCCACAAAAATGCTGTGCAAGGGCTTATAAAGACTTTCGAAATTGCCACCCTGTAGATCAAGACCACCCCCAGAAACATCACACATACATCACAGAAGGGGTGTAACCTAAGACCACCCCTCAGATACATCATACCTACATCACAGAAAAGGCGGTCTTAAAACAGAAATTTGAATGTTGTTTTTCTCCTGTCGTTTATCTCCTGTCTGGCAGGTTACTTGATTGGATTGCCTGGGGAGCCTGGCCAGTCTTTTGTAATGATAAATACTTAGTTCCTGGGCCATGTCACAGGCTGACACCCTATTCATATTTTAAATGTGCCCTTAAAACAGGATTTGTGAGAAAAGAGACAATGGGAGGTTTCCCACTTTGACCTTGCAGAGAAAACACTTGCTCAGTTTAGGAATCAAAATGGTTCCAGGTCAGTCTTGCTGTGCTGATCTATGTACATGCTTGGTTTAGTATGCTTATGAACATTACCATATATCTAAGACCTCAAAATTCCTATCACAGTAGCACTTTTTCGGTTTGCTTTGCTTTTGAGAGCACAGGAGACCAATGTTGCTTTTAAAAATATTGATTTCTTTCCCATCCCACCCGTTCTGTAGTTTTAAGGTTTTATCCCACTGACCCATAAAATAGAACACATATCTCTTATGTGTGACCTCTTATTTTTATCTCCTCTTCGCCTTCTGTCTTTTTTTGTGTCTTAGTTTCATTCAAATAGAGTAGATTTTGGAGACATGTGATGAATTTGAAGAGGCTGTGTATAAACTTTGCACGCAGACGTTGCAAATGGTTGTGAAGTAACCGGGGAGTGATAGTACACAAACTCCGATTAGCAGAGCCTGTGGAAAAATTGACTTCAGCTAAAACAAACATGTCTTGATCCAGGCCATATGCTGGGTGTGGGAGAGTGTGTGGCGGGAAACAAAAGATACTGGGGTTTCCACTTGCTAAGCTTAACATTTTTGAAACCCTATGCACTCTTCTTTTAGTCTAGGACATAGCAAATTGCTGGTGTTCCTTTCAATTTGTACGCATTCACACTAAAAAAACAACAACACATTGCACATGTTCATGATTTAATTTCAAAAAGTTAGAGCAAAGACTGTCCTTAGCATCACTGCTGAAAGCATTATTGGTTATTGCTCCCTATAAAGTTCCACCCCGTTTCATGTAACAACTGGCTTCAAAAACAGCATATATGGCTGAGCTATATGTAACTTCTAAGGAAACTTTATACAGTACTGTATATATAACATGAGTTTAAACGTATCCAGTGTATTATTCCTTGGGAAATGAAATGAAATAAAAAGAACATTGCTAACTTTAAACAGTTGAAGAGTGATTGTAAACTAATGAACAGAGTCACCGGAAAAATGTCACTGGTACTTCTTGTTTTCCATATACCTTAAGAAACTGAACAAAGCAAATGCGTTCACTGACTCCCTCAGGAAAAGGCCTGTCATTTCCTGAGCAGTAATCTGCCTGTTTGCAGCAGAGAGATCCTCATTGTTTGCCACTTCCAGTTTCCAGTAATGAGAATGATTACTTGACCAATATCTAGCCAGTTGGTGTTAGGGTCCTGGAAAACATAGCTGCTCACTTCTGCAGTGAAACTGCACTGCCAGACCTTTTACTTTCAGAAAATAAACTGAAAGTTCTTCATAACTGAAGGCCTTGAAGGAGGGAGCTACCAGAACTAATGACAATTTCTTCATTTTGGAGTCTCATGTCTGCTTTCTGATGACGAGATGTATTGTGTTTTGCTGCTAATCTTCTTGCACTGTAAGTTAAGGGCTGGGCATCTCAATTTTTTGTAAGAAAGCAAAAAAGCAAAACAAAACCCTTACTTTTATACTTTTTTTTTTACAATGTTCCTTTTGCTTTTCCAGGCTGCACGCTGAAAGCTCAAAGTAATGGTAAGTCTCCAACTTTTTAAATTGTATGTTTTTTGCAGTCTAAAGACTTATGGGGTTATTGGGGTTAAGTAGATAAACATTGGTAGCTCTAGATTTGTATGTATGTAACAGAAGAACTTTGTTCCGGTAGAAGTTCAAATGAGTTCTATGAATTTTTCGACAGGATGCATAGAATTACGGTATATATGCCTTTTTCTACCTATCTAGTTTATGGGTATGTGATATCTGCTGACTGAGGTCACATGTGATAATCCAAAATGGTTGGTGTAATTATCAGCCTGAATCGTAATACTTCATTGAAGGGGAACTTTAGCTGTATACCCAAGGCTGGCCAAAGATAGGTTCCTACTTCAGCCTAAGGACAAAATGCTGTGCCCCTCCACCCCACCCCACATACAGAACTTGTTAGTAGCAGAAGCTGAATCTTACCTCAATGTCGGTGCTGCGACAGCATTCTCCAAACCTGCAACCACAAACTAAATAAGGGGTACCATTTTTTTATAGTTTAAAAAACTCCCTGCTGTGTTCTCTCCTTAACCTGTTCCCCATAAATCATCTCTCTCTCTGCTGTATCATACTCTTATCTTTTACCTCCTCTCTTTGAACTCTCCCCATCCTTCTCTCCCCAGTACACATTCAAACTTTCATTATCCAGTGCACATCACCACAGGTCCGCACCCCATCTTTCAGCTACTCCCCTTTTCTCTTTTTCACCACCTGAAGGACTTTCCGAGCCATGTGCCAGTTCCCCTTTACTTTTTTTGTCCTCTCTCCCCACCCCACCAATTCTCCTTGATGAGTTCAGAAGGAGTAACTCCAAAACATGAATACTTCCAACAGTTTAAATACTGGTGCCAGTTGGCTGTTTGCAGCAGGTTGCAAATGATGCCACCAGTGGCCAACATCACCGTACAGTGGTACCTCGGGTTACATACGCTTCAGGTTACAGACTCTGCTAACCCAGAAATAGTGCTTCAGGTTAAGAACTTTGCTTCAGGATGAGAACAGAAATTGTGCTCCGGTAGTGCGGTGGCAGCAGGAGGCCCCATTAGCTAAAGTGGTGCTTCAGGTTAAGAACAGTTTCAGATTAAGTACGGACCTCCGGAACGAATTAAGTACTTAACCTGAGGTACCACTGTAAATCTAAAGAGAAGGGGAGCAATGCAGATGATGTAACGCAGCAATTCTTTCCTTCCTCCTCCATGTTTGGTTGGCCATGGAGAGCCGTATAGGGTAGCCATTTTCACCTCATCACAATAAAAAGAGGAAACAGGTCACCCAAAGAAGAGGCAAAAGGAGGATGCAGATTTACATAAAATATGCATAGAATCATTTGTATAAATGCAATAGATTTAGACATTTAAATAGGATTTCAGCCCTTCTCACCATAGTTGGGAAGACTGTGACCAGGTGAGCTTTGTGCCTACTCATTTTGCTGTTCAGGTGCTAAAACGCATGGTCACCTGCAAGGAAGTGAAAAGAATCACAAGTCATTTAGAATTCCACCAGCAGGCCGCTGGAAGTCAGGAAGGATGGGCCTATGGGATGTGGGCCTGATTTAAGGCATTGCCTACAATGGCACCATCAACATTATGTCTTGTTCCAAAGGTTATCACAACGACACGCAAAATAACAGAGAACCATGCTAGTCATTAAAATACAAGCATACACAATAAAACAGCAGCCTATTCAGTTTACCATCAATTCAGTGGGTCCCCTTTCAGTTTTATCACAGTACATTGAAGTGAAACCTTGTAAGTGTTTGGGCTGCTAACAATGACAATAAATATATTTCAAAGGGAGTAAGACGGACACGGACACTGCATTATTTTGGCACCAGATTAAGATGCTTTTATTTGCCCAGACTTAAAAAATGTAACATATAGCCTTAGTTGGCTAGATCAGTTGTTGTTGTTTCTATGGTTTTATTGTGGTGTTTTGATTTTTTTAAATGTTGTATTGATATTAGGTTTGTTTTTTTTAACCAGCTTGCAGTTGGTGTACAAAAGGTGCAGTTTAGACAATTTTCAATTTATGAAATGGGCAATGAGAGACATCCTTGGGGTATAATGTTCTGCACTCCCTCCTATGAGGACTTTAGGTGTAAATATGTGTAAAATAAACCATAGTTCTTAAAGACGCTAACCTCTGCTGTGCCTCAATTTTCCCAATGCAAACACAACCGTGGGTGAGCTCCTGGAACCCCTTGAATTTTGCTTCTACTTGGCAAATTCTACTAATTTTTTCAATTTAGATACACTATTCAAAATAAATGACAGCAGTCATTGATAACTTTTGCCCTCTGAAATGAAGTCTGAAATGACATGTAACAGCAGCCAACCTGTTCATTTAAATTTGGCCAGGCTCAATGACATAGAAAGGAGGATGATTTGGGTTTTTAGGGAAGAGCTAAATCATTGTTGTGCCTACTACTGATTTTAATGGAACTACAACCCCCTCCCTCTACGCACACATACCAAAGCACTTTTTGTCTCAGCTGGGTTCACTGCCTGGATGAGAGCCTAGTTGGAAATGTGACAATTGGGAAATGCTTTGGGGAAGTAAACCAGAGTTTTATCACACATCCCACCAACCTACCCTTTTTGCTCTAAAATGTAAGTTCCCCCACACCCGATTTATACTGTTACAAAAGTTGTGCATTGCTCAGTCAGCAGACCATGAGACTCTTAATCTCAGGGTTGTGGTTTTGAGTCCCGTGTTGGGCAAAAAAGATCCCTGCATTGCAGGGGGTTGGACAAGGTGATCCTTGTGGTCCCTTCCAACTCTACAATTCTATGATCACCCACAATCTCTGCCAAGTAGTAGCAAAATTCTCAACCACCCTCTTCACTACGTCTTCCTTTCCTCAACTATGGGCAAAACTATGCTTTATTTTACCCGGGTCAAAGACCCAGTTTGGCACCCCCACACCCATTTGCGTACACAAAGGGGGGGCTGGGAGCCTCAATGGCACCCTTCTGGAGGCTTCATCTGGGGCAAAAATCCCAGCTACCCCCTCCCCAATAACTACAGCACTGCCTCAACTACTTATCTTCTCTGCTCTTGTTTTACTCAGACTTTTGCCTTGCAATTAGCCTTCCCTAAGGTGGCTTCAGTTTACAGCACTGCCTACTCCAGCACTGCCTTCCTTTATCCATTCTGTCTCCACTTCTAATCTTCCTTACATTCCTGGAGTACTTCCTCCTTAGCTTCCAAGCCCTCAGCCTATCCATATTTCCTCACCTTTCATAGGCCCTATATGTGTTTTAAATAGCTTTTTTAATTGTTTTATCCCTTCTTGTTTGATGGCTGACTGGGCTCCTTTGGGAGGAAGGGTGGCATATAAATTTAATTAAAAAATAAATATGAATTTTTAGTTCAACAACAACAACAACAACAACAATAATAATAATAATAATAATTTGTACCCTGCCCATCTGGCTGGGTTTCCCCAGACAATCTGGGCAGCTTCCAACAAATATTAAAAATACATTAAAATGTCACACATTAAAAACTTCCCTGAACAGGCCTGCCTTCAGATGTCTTTTAAATGTCAGGTAGTTGTTTATTTCCTTGACATCTGGTGGGAGGGCGTTCCACAGGGCGGGCGCCACTACCGAGAAGGCCCTCTGCCTGGTTCCCTATAACCTCACTTCTCACAGTGAGGGAACCGCCAGAAGGCCCTCGGAGCTGGACCTCAGTGTCCGGGCAGAATGACACTGCTCCTTCAGGTATACTGTGCTAAGGCCGTTTAGGGCTTTAAAGGGCTTTAAAGGTCAGCACGAACACTTTCAATGGTGCTCAGAAACGTACTGGGAGTTAGTGCAAACCGGTGTTAGTGCAAACTAACAACTTTCCCTTAAAGAAGTCAAAACCAAACATTATACAACTTAGTTCCTAGAATAGATGACATTATCTCAGCGAATATTAGCTCAGCGAATTGCTGCCAGAGGTTTCATCACAAAAGTCAGTAGCACTTTACATTATACAGTGCTGTGAGTTTCAAGGAGTTTGCTATGTGCATTAGTGTGAAGGCTCTGAGACAAAAGACTCTGAGGCAGAGCCTTAATTTTGCAGATAAGGGAAGCATGCTATTATCAGGCTGATCACAACCCCAGAGAGGAAATGTATCATTTTGTGGACCTGGTGCAGCCACTAGATAATCTGTTGATTAAGAATGAAATTTTATACCAGTTTTAGGCTGCAATCCTAAATACCCTTACTATGTAATAAGTCCCACTGAACATAGTGAGACTTAGGGGTCCCTCACTCCTGCATGGCAGTTTATTGTGAACTCGGTGCTGCTCGTGCTTTCACACTTTGTGCAACATCCACAAAACATCATTCTCATCAAAATGCTTTCTCATATTATTTACAATTTCCATGGAAAATCTGATAACTAAAAAGGCTTTGGAGAAATGGTGAATCTGGAATAAATAAATTTCTTTGATCAATAAATTGCGAAAAGGTAGCGTACCTGAGCAGCACTGAAGCTGGCATAAACTCTCGCCAAAAAACCTGCTACCCATCTTTGGAAGGTGAGGCCTTTCAGGTATTGGGAGAGAAAGCAAAATAGTGTCAGGAAGCACTGGGATACAGGAATCCACATGACCATTGCGAAAATCAGATGCAGGATCAGCAGTGTTCAGGATCAGGAGTCCATTTGTTTCCATTGTGCACGGGTGTAGATTTGTGCTTTATTTGTTAAATTATCACTGATATGCCAAAATGGCTTCCAACTGCAAACTCAATGAAACATAATGAAAATGCAATAAATCAATATTTTTAATATTAAAATTAAAAAAGGAAATACACAATAACAGTTCCATTGGGTGCTAAAACGCCGTTAACTAAAATATAAAATAAAGCAAAAATTTTAAAAGCATGACAATTAAAACAAAACAGTTTTTTTTAAAAAAAAACAACAACAGTTAAAACAATAACATCAAAAATTCAGTTACGGGAAGGCTTGAACAAGGGTATTTTCAGGAGCCGGCAGACTGCCAACACTGATGGGGTTTCTTCTTGTGTTTTTAATAAGTACTGCAAAATGTGCTCTCACTGAAAGGGAAGGAAACCCTGCAGTGCTTCTCCTAAACTTTCACCATCATCTTCTTCATCATCAAGGCTACTCTATAAGTCAGTGATATTTATTATTGTCAAAAACACTAACAATCTTATAACTTTTCGCAGACATCTGAAGGCAGCCCAGTTTTGGATTTTGAATCATGTTTTCTGTTTGGATGTGTTCCTTTATACTTTGTACTTTATACTTTATACCAGGCATAGGCAAACTTGCCCCTCCAGATGTTTTGTAACTACAATTCCCATCATCCCTGACCACTGGTCCTGCTAGCTAGGGATGATGGGAGTTGTAGTCCCAAAACTTCTGGAGGGCCAAGTTTGCCTATGCCTGCTTTATACTGACTGGAGCAACCCAGTCAGATGGGTGGGGTACAAGATTGTTGTTGTTATTGTTATTACTTAACTCCTTATCCTGCTTTCTGCTCCTGCGTAGAGGGTATGTGTACCAACCAATCGCATGCTGCTGCCCCAGCTAGCTGGGGAAAGTTTGTTTCTCCTTTAGCCATCATGGACTCCATAAAGATAGCGAAATAACTTGGCACCTGGGGCAGCCTGAGAGGGGGGAAGGGAGCTTTTGACACCTATAATTCTCCAGTTCCACCCACTGCTTCTGTTGGGATGGAAGAAGGTGTCGTACTTTTGACTGGATGAGGAAAGCACCCCCTCTAAAACATATGTCTGGTGACTCTTTACTTGGGAGTACTGTGTCCCATGGGACGCGGGTGGCGCTGTGGGTTAAACAACAGAGCCTAGGACTTGCCGATCAGAAGGTCGGTGGTTCGAATCCCCACGACGGGGTGAGCTCCTGTTGCTCGGTCCCTGCTCCTGCCAACCTAGCAGTTCGAAAGCACGTCAAAATGAAAGTAGATAAATAGGTACCACTCCAGCAGGAAGGTAAACGGCGTTTCTGTGCACGGCTCTGGTTCGCCAGAAGCGGCTTAGTCATGCTGGCCACATGACCCAGAAGCTATACGCCGGCTCCCTTGGCCAATAAAGCGAGATGAGCGCCGCAACTCCAGAGTCGGCCACGACTGGACCTAATGGTCAGGGGTCCCTTTACCTTTACCATGTCCCATTGTGGACGGCACCACAGTTTAGAAGGATATTGGCAAACTAGAATGTACCTAGAGGAAAGTCACAAGGATGGTGAGGCGCCTGAAGGTTGCACCCAGTGCTCTTCTCACTCAGTGTGGACCCACTGAAGTTAATGGACCCAAATTAGTCACAAGACTAATTGTATTTACAAGAGCCCTGGCAAAAGGCACCATCTTAGAAGAGGCATTCCTCCTCCTCCTCCTCTCTGCCAGTGGATTATAAATTGTCACTAACATTTCTCCTTTCCAGTGTTCACCATCAATAGCGTGACACTCCGTGTTGCTCCATCTGTGGAAGTGAATAATGGAGAGTCAGTCACCCTCAACTGCTCTGCGGACATCAGCAAGAGCGAACAATTCCAGATGAATTATACTTTTTCATTTATCAAGTATGGACTGCTTCTGGTCAACAGTTCATCAGAGCAAGAGTGGGCAGATTATACAATCCCAACGGCTAGATTTTCTGATTCTGGAGAGTATAGCTGTGCGTTGGATGTGGAAGGGAAGAAAAAGGCCAGTGGTACTGTGGCTGTTCAAGTACATGGTGAGTGCTTCGTATTCATCCTCCCTATGTTTTCTCTAATATGACTGTATGCTAAAGTAGCACCATTGCTTATATCAGAAGTAGCTGATCTGTGGTCCTGGACAATCAACCCCAGCCAGAATGATCAATGGCCAGGAATGATGGGAGCTGTAGTTCAACCAGTTCTAGAGGACCACATGTTGGCCAAACCTGGTTAATGCAAATGAAATATTGACCACTACATTCTCAATCTACCTTTGTGTAATCGTTCCCTCTACCACTGACACTCTTTCTTTTGATTTCTCTGTTGGTGTCCTTCCCAATTATCTCCTTGGTCCTCTACTCTTTTTCTGTTTAGTTTCATTATATGGTCTCTTAGCATTAATATCATTTTTGCTCAGCTGACCTTCAGCTCCCCCACCCCTGCTTCTTCTGTTATTTTCTCTCAATTTCTCACCATCGTTTCTTCACGTCTTCCTGCAGTTTCTTCCTGGATGTCCTATCACTGCTTAAAATTCATTTATAACTGGGTTTCCACCCCCTAATTTCTACCTTGCTCTCAATCTGTCTCTCCCCTTGCTCTCTCAACAACTTTGCTATTTCCTCCTTTCCTCCCTTCTTTGCTTTTTTGCTTTTGTTTACACATATGGCCCTCCAGATGTTGTAGGACTACAACTCCCATCCTCCTTGACCACTGGCCATGCTGACTAGGGCTGATGGGAGTTGAAGTTTCACAGCATATGGAGGACCACACTGGTTCCCCACTTCTCATTTAAAGTATTTCTTATTTGCCTTTCAGTATTAAGTTTTCCCCCCATCAAGGGACCTTCCAACAATAACAGCATAATCAGTAATTACAAATAAAATCACAACAAAGACAAGTCAATACCATTGAATACTATCAATAAAACAATAATAGCAGCAGCTATAAATAAGTAGAAATTATATCACTCATTAAAAGGCTGGGAAAATAAAAAATGTTTTGATTCAGTGCCTAAAACCTAGTCATCCAGGGCTGGCCTACCTATGAGTCACAGTGAGGTGACAACCTAGAGTGGCAGGATCCACAGGGGCAACATATGATGTTGACCTTTATTCTCTGCCCTGTTCCTGATGTAGATCTTCACTCACCCCTTCTTCCCTGGCAGGGAACGGGGTGCGATTTTGTGGTTTGCCCCAGGTGCCAAAATGTTTTGAGTTGGCCTTGTAGGCACCAAATGAGCATCTCTGGCATCACCTTACCCCATATATGACCACCCGACCACTTTGATCTGTGGAACTGGCACTGTTACATGTGTCACATAATGCTCATTCCACACTTGTAAGAAATCAGTATTTGGGTGTGGCAGCACTTACACTTTGGAACTCCCCACCTATTGAAACCAGTCACATGCCTTCACTAAGCTTTCTCTTTCCTGCTTAAAATATTTTTGTTTGGGCAAGTGGTAAACCTATCCAGACATTTCAATTTAGATTTGTCTAAATCTGTTTTTAGCTTATTAATTAGTTTGGAATGTTTTTGAATGCCTGTTTTTAACTGTCTTTAATCAATAATTTTAATGTATTACTTTTTTTGTAAACTGCTTTGAGGTTTTATTCCAATCAAGCAGTATATTAATTTTGCTAGAAAAAATAAAAGACCTGGGACATCACAGAAAAGGCTCTGTCTCCAGTCATTAACTGCCATCCTTCTTCAATTTACAAATAAGATCCAGGGAAAAAATGCTTACCTTCCAACTGTGTATTCCCAGATATACTAATAGCTGTGTTTTCAGTTTATGTCTACATAAACTCAACTTTTTAAGGGCCTATTCAGATAAGGGGAAGCAACATCTGATCAGGCCCCTATATTGTATCTAGTGTTTTTGTCTCTTTGTCGATTTCACCAGATTTATAGCACAACAGTACTGCTGAGCAACCTCTTTAGGAGACAGGCTTGCTTGCTCCCTCCCTTATTATATGACATGCTTAAATTCTACTCAGTACATGCTGTGTTATCTTTACTTAGATTAATATGAAAAATGGAAAAGAAAAGAAAAACTTGTCTAGTTCTACAACTGACTGGATAGTCTTGTGTTTTCTGTTGTAAAGGGGGAAAGTAGGGCTTGAAAGGTAGAATTCATTTGCAAGTGGATCCCAAAAGACCGAGTTACAGGAGGGTTCCGCTTCAAAATGATCAGGAGGCACTGTTTTAAACATGTAGGCAAATCCTTTGCTTGGGATTACCTGTGTGTTTTGATTAGAAAACATCTATGTCGCCCACTCCAAGATTTTTTGTAGGCTTTTCCGGGGGGTGGGGAATCTCCCCCAGCTGCTCTTTGCACTGAGAATTCTGTTTTTTGGTGAGAAACTGGGATGGAGAGAGATCTAGATCCATGTGCCTGCACCTCTCAGTGGTGGAGCTTCATGCTCTGGCACAGGGGGGCGAAGAGCAGGTGGGGGCGGGGCTGGTGCGCATCCCGGGGGCGTGACGCGCTGTCCATAGGGGCGGGGTGTGCATCCTGGGGGCTGGGCACCCAGCGCGGGCGGGGGGGGCAGCCACGATGGCACCCCGCTGGGATTGTGCTGCCAGGGACGGTGCGCTCCCCCTGCACGCCTCTTCCTCCTGCTTTCTCTGTAAAAGATAAAGAAAAAAGGCACCAGCAATCCCATCCAAGGGGTATTTAAAGTAACACCTAGTTTGCACCTCAGATAATCATGTTCTGATTAACATCTCATGTTTGTTTTCGTTTCAAAAGGAATAAGTAAGCCCATTCTGACTGTCGAGAAAACAGAGGTGATGGAAGGCGAAACGGTGTCTTTAAGCTGTAAAGCACCAGAAGAAAAGGCCCCATTTTCTTTGAAATTTTATAAAAACCACCAGCGTGACCCTGAACAGCAGTGGGAGAGGCATGCATTTGCAGAAAACTTTGCCAAACTGGAATATCAAATTAATGCGGGGGACACCATTTTGTTTTTTGAATGCGAGGTCCATAAGACTTTGGGGGCTCGATCTGAGAAATCAGAGCGCAGTGACAAAAGAATTGTAACTGTCATTGGTAAGTTGGTCAATTTTTAACCTTTACTGTCAACCCTAAATATTTAAATAATTACTCCTGCAGGTCTAAAAGGATTTCTAGTCAAAAGCAGGTGTAGGAATGAATGGCAAACTACCAAAAGTAAACGTTATACCATCTGTGCACCTTGTTTTATTTAGGCTTGGTTTAAATATATATATTGGTTCCGTCCCCCTTCTGTTGCAGAACCGTTTTCCGTTCCCACCTTAACCGTCCACCCACCACAGAACATTACAGAAGGAGATCACCTGCGTGTAGACTGTACAACCATCGCACGTCACCAGGATCGAATCAAAATTGAGATGATAATCCAGAAGAACAAAACGATTCTTAACAGCACGAAGTCTGGTCCGTCTGTGCAGTACTCTAAAGTAGCCACAATGGAAGACAATGGCAATTATATGTGTAAAGTGGAACTTGGGAGCGTGTCCAAAATCAGCACAGTAAATGTTGTGGTGGCAGGTAAGAGCTTTCTCTCACTTGTGTGAATTCACACACATGGAATGCTTTTATTTGTACTAGGTCTGGACTTGTATGAGTATCCAGGGTTGGAATAGCTAAAGATCTAGATTTATAACCAGAAAGATGAAAGTTCTGGTCGCAGTTGCTTTGGATTGTGATAGGAATTTTATGGTCTTAGATATATGGCAATGTTCATAACCGCACGTACATAGATCAGCGCAGGAAAGCCATCCTGGAACCATTTTGATTCCTAAACTGACCAAATGTTTTCTCTGCAAGGTCAAACTGGAAAAGTCTCCCCATTGTCTCTTTCCTCACAAATCCTGTCTTAAGGACACATTTAAGATATGAATAAGGTGTGAGCCTGTGACCTGGCCCAGGAAATAAGTATTTATCATTACAAAAGACTGGCCAGGCTACCAAGGAAATCCAATCAAGTAACCTGCCAGACAGGAGATAAACAAGGACAGGAGAAAAACAACATTTAAATTTCTGTGGTGTAGGTGGGATGTATCTGAGGGGTGGTCTTAGGTTACACCCCTTCTGTGATGTATGCATAATGTTTCTGGGGGTGGTCTTGATCTAGAGGATAGGAATTTCAAAAGTCTTTATAAGCCCTTGCTTATAAAGCCCTTTGGGGGTCCTCCGCCTTTCCTGTGTGTGAGGGGAGCACCCTGTTGCAACAGATCAATAAAGATCAAGCTTACTAGCTGCTTTGCTTCTCAATATTCTCTGAATAAAAAATTCCTTCCAGTAGCACCTTAAAGACCTTAGTTGGTCTTTAAGGTGCTACTGGAAGGAATTTTTTATTTTGACTATGGCAGACCAACACGGCTACCTATCTACTACTGGAACCAATATTCTCTGGTTGGCCTCTGTTATTCTCTCCTACCAATAGGGAACCTATGAAAGGACTCTATATGGGCTCTTGGATACCCCATAAGGGAAAAGGGCATATTTTTTATTTACAACAGGATGAAGGTGATTGAGAGAGGGGCAGCAGTATAGGGGAATACTGTATTAGCCTGAATATAAGCCTCACCCCCCCCCCAAATTCTGACTGTGAAAAGTTAAAGTGCAGCTTAAATTCACGACCTTACAAAAATTGGCTTTTATGATATCGCTGCTGAAACAGACATACGGTAAAATGGAACGGGTGTGAGTGCCTGCGGAATTTTAAGGGAGCAGCTTATATTCAGGTATTTTCTTTTTTTTCCTTTTCCACCCTTGAATTTTAAAGGCGCGACTTATATTCGGGTGCGGCTTATATTCAGGCCAATACGGTAGGTGCATCGCGCTCCCTCACCCCACCCCTATTTGCACACTCCAAATTGTCGTACCTTCCTTGTGGCTTCCCTCCTGTGGTATTTCGATTGCAATTGGGGGAAAGGGTAGTAGCCGATGGCACAGTTCCATGTACTTGTGTGTAATGTGCAATCTGGCCTTCAGGCAAGTTGCAACCATGTGCAGGCAATGCGGTTCAACCCAAAGGTTATGTATAATCTCCACTAATAAATCAGTTCTGTTTATCCAGCTGAAGTCTGAAGACTTTCCCCCCCAAGGGTTTAGCAGACAACGCAACTAGTTTAGGGACTATTTCAAATAAAGCAATAGACCCAAGAGTGCTTATTAGAAATCTCACATAAGTTGCAGGCACCTACGAGTAATTGCAATGTAGTCAGGCCTGCTTCTAATTTGATTCAGGCCTTGCCATGCTGCAAGGGGAGAATTTCTATCACGTTTAATGTCTGATGTGCTATTACTGTTCAATTATAGCTGCTGATTTATTTGTGTGCTTTAGAGCAAGGGTCAGCAAACTTTTTCAGCAGGACCGGTCCATTGTCCCTCAGACCTTGTGGGGGCCTGGACTATATTTTTTGGGGGGGGAAATGAACAAATTCCTATGCCCCACAAATAACCCAGAGATGCATTTTAAATAAAAGCACACCTTCTACTCATGTAAAAACACCAGGCAGGCCCCATAAATAACCCAGAGATGGATTTTAAATAAAAAGGCACATTCTACTCATGTAAAAACACGCTGATTCTCGGACAGTCAGCAGACTGGATTTAGAAGGTATTTGGGCCGGATCCGGCCCCCGGGCCTTAGTTTGCCAACCCATGCTTTAGAGTTTTAGAAACGACTGTGTTTTGCAAGGATACATTATGTACTTGGTCCCTTTGTGTGGAGACAAAAAAATGTAAACGGTGAACTGAAAAACTAACAAACTAAAACCCAAACTTTTACAGTCATCTAAACAAATGAGTAGGTGAATGAACAGGTACATTTGTAATAAAAAAGCAAAAATTAATCATCTTGTCTCCACACAGCACGGCATGGCATCTCCTGAAAATTAGAAATGGAAGGGGCAGGGAAAGCTGTGAAGTGAATGTTCAAACTGTGCATGATTTGTGACATTACTGAGCTGTGTGACATTAAACAGCATTTTTTGTATAACTTGTTGAAACACTTGTCAATTAGTGATGCGTTGCAATGTAACATGGCACTTTCATAAAAGCAAGATCAGTCTGAGTTTATACCATGTGTATTCAATAAGCAGAGGGTACTTTTATCTTATGGGACGTGGGTGGCGCTGTGGGTTAAACCACAGACCCTAGGACTTGCCGATCAGAAGGTCGGTGGTTTGAATCCCCGCGAGGGGATGAGCTCCCATTGCTTGGTCCCTGCTCCTGCCAACCTAGCAGGTTGAAAGCATGTCAAAGTGCAAGTAGATAAATAGGTACCGCTCTGGCGGGAAAGTAAACGGCGTTTCCGTGCGCTGCTCTGGTTCTCCAGAAGTGGCTTAGTCATGCTGGCCACATGACCTGGAAGCTGTATGCCGGCTCCCTCGGCCAATAAAGCGAGATGAGCGCCGCAACCCCAGAGTCGGTCATGACTGGACCTAATGGTCAGGGGTCCCTTTACCTTTTTACTTTTATCTTAACACATGTAAGGAATTCCAGACCTTGTACTGGAAATCTCATGATCTGAGGCTTGGCTTGGCTTTTTTTAGGTGCCTGGGACTATATAGACCTCTGAGGTCCCCCATCAATATTGAACGATTGCCTGTTTGTTATATTATAAATGGATCATGTAGGAAGGCACTAGATAGATAACTTGTTTGTTCCCCACATATCTTTTGCAGAACTGTTTTCCAAGCCGATTCTAGTTCATAATCAAACAAGATGGGATGAAAACAGTTTGTTACAAATTGAATGTCGAGTTAACAGCTCACTGCCAATACATTTCTCAGTCATAAAAGACAACAGAGTAGTGGCAAGCAGAGATGTCTATACTGTTACCAAGGTCCGTGTAAGCGACACTGGAGTCTATGTTTGTCGAGCTGAGATAAATGGGATTGCCAAGGAGAGTGCCCCTGCGCGGCTACATGTTTATGGTAAGTTGATTGAGAAATATGAAAGTCTTTCATCTGATGAAGCGATATAGTAGAATTATTTGCAGAATGGCGGCTTTCCTGGGTATGCTCACTAATGCAGATAGGTGATGGCCCCAGCAAAAGGGAGATCAGTAGCCCCACTCAGACAAGAAGGCAAGGTAAAGCAGCGTCAGCAACATGGAGAGGGGTCTAAGTATGGGTTTCAAGGAGCACAGCTAGTGATCCTGCAGCTAGGGCAGGCCACACAAGTCGTCTCAGTCTCAGCAATGCCCTGGATAGATAGATAAAACTTTATTCGCATTAGCCAATGGCCATAGCAACAATAAAACATTACAATATATGCAGAAAGAGAAATTTGATATAAGAGCACAATTTAAAGTCCTGAATCAGCAGTCAGTTTGTGGCCCTTATTCTGATTGCTCCTGCTGTGAACCTAGCAACCTTTGCTGTTATCTGCTCATTTTGATCTGATAGAAGAAAGGACATTGTGGCAGTGGTTGAGCACCCTGGGACGGTTAGTACGAGTGGGGTGATGATCTCGTTCCTCAGGTCTTTGTAAAAAGTGCAAGGCAGGAGGACTTGTGCCACTGTTTCGATGCTACCATCTCCACAGGGGCAAAGACGTTTCTCAGGTGGGATCTTTCGGAATCGACCCTCAAGTACCGCAGATGGCAAAACACCCAGTCTTGCAAGTGTAAAAGCACGTCTGTATTTTGGGATAATAAATTTGTGCAGATATGGGGCCAGAGAATCAAAATGGAAAGGTGGAAAATGAACGTACTAAGGACAGAATTTCTTATAGTTGCCAGGTTGTTCTGATGCTCGATATCTTTTAGATGTAGACCAATTAGACTGTTTGCTTTAGTAGGGCCCATAGTGATTAGGTGTTGTGGGGATAGGCCACAAGAGTGAAGTTTTTGATAGACGGTTTCAAGCCAATGCCCTGGATCATTACAGCCTGCGCTAGGTGTTCAGGTACTCAAGGCCCCACCTCTTGAATACTGCATCCGGCCCCATGCAAGACTGGTGCTTTCTCTGCAGCTGTTAGCTGCTTCTAGGCCCTGGGGTTTCAAACTGTGGGGCTCTATCTGTGGCCCAATCATCAGCATGTGGTGGCAGAGGTGCCTTCTCAGGATTTCAGAGGAGATGTGGGCTGTGGAGGCTGCGTGTCCACATTTTTACAGTGCTCTTCAGTCAAATAGGCTCCCACCGCAACTCACAAAGAGCAATAAGAATTAGGCTTACAATCTGAAAAAGGAAAAGAGGGGTTGTTAATGGTACAGGAACCCAACTCCCCTTTACTGCTCACAGGTTGGTTAAGATTACCGGTAGTTTCTTTCAATGAACTGTGTATGGCTTGAGAGTGAACACTAAAACCCACTGCAACCTACATTCCTGTTGAGGGCCAGCCATGCTAGGAACAGCACAAAGACCCGAGATCCCTTGGGTTTCTTCTGACATCATCAGCTCTATCTCAGGTGGCATTCAGCCTGCATCAGTCCTAATAATACTGTGCTGATATTATTCATCATGATCACCTCTACAAATGAGAGCTGGAAGAGTAGTGTGCTTTATCAGGGTTTAGCCTTGGGAGTTGTTTTCAAAAAAAATAGCCATATTTCCTGTATCATCAGATGTCAGGGAAATAAGCAACTATCCTATTTTTAAAAGACATCTGAAAGCAGCCCTATTTAGGGAAGTTTTTAATATTTAATGCTGTATTGTTTTTAATATTCGATTGGGAGCCGCCCAGAGTAGCTGGGGAAACAGCCAGATGGGCGGGGTATAAAAATAAATTATTATTATTATTATTATTATTATTATTATTATTATTATTATTATTTATTAATTATCAGCATAGTCGTACCTTGTTTTGTGACTGGGATCCGTTCTGAAGCCCTAGCTGCTAGCTGAAAAGGACACAGGGCAAATTGCCGTGTCTGCGCATGCACATGGAGCGGTTTGCGCTTCTGCACATGCGCGAGCAGCAAATTCGGAAGTAACCCATTCCTGTACTTCTGGGTTTGCTGCAGACGTCTGCCAGAATGGATGCTAGACGAGGCGGATGTTCATGGAGGCATTACTGTATGTTGGCCTGTGAGGTTTTCCCTCTTGAAGGCATTTTAAAGAGGGAATGTTCCTGAAAACATGCACAGTGCATTTCCCTTGGTCTCTAAGGTGCTACTAGACAACTTTTTATATTTTTTTATATATTTTGACTGCTCTCTGTGTGATTAGAGTTCTTCAAGTGCACAGAGCATTGTTTCCTGGCAGCTTTGTGCATTTCTTATTGCTCACCTTATGAAATGACTTTAAGCAGGATTATTCATGTAGCTGCTTATGCACCTATTTCATTTAATTCTTTTTCCAGCTCCTGTTTCCAAACCAAGACTTTCCCCACCGACTTCCCAAGTAGCAGTATTGGGGAAGTTATTCACTGTAAACTGTTATTCCAGCAATGGAACTCTACCTATAACATATACTTTGTACAGAGGAGGCATATATGTTAACAAGACAGAAGTAAAAGTAAATAAACCGGCAGAGTTTTTGGTCAAAGCAACCAATGCACATGTTCCAGAAGACTACAGTTGTGAAGCTAAAAACGGCCATTCCGTTCCACAACGAAGCACTCGGGTAAACATTACAGTGATAGGTAAGTCTGGTGCTTTTTTAAAAGAGGCACTTTGTTTTTGTTTTTGTTTTAGAATGTTAAATGCTTTAACTCTTCTAAGCAATACATTTTACTATACATCATTTCATATCTGTAATAATTGTAATAATTTTGGTATATACACTTCGACACAACTTTTTAATACATTCAGAAACACTTATCTGACTGTTCATTGTTACTTTATTTTTAATTTTAATTTTGTCTAATTGTTGGAAAGATGTAACTCAGTGCAACTATGTTAAACAGTGACTTCTTTGAACTCAAAAACAAGGAAACAAAAGTGCTAAATAACTAGGTTGTATTGGCAGGGGTTCCTCCCATGCTAGTTAGAAATGAATTCTATGTATAATTGCTCTTAACTTAACCTACTTCCAGCATTTATAATTTGCCATCTAGCCAGCACTTCTCCACTGCTGTTCAGCCTTTTCTCTGTACTTTAATCCACAGCTCCAGTTGGTAGCATAAGCTTGGGGAGACCTTCACATGGAGATGTGGAAGATGGCAAAGAGCTCGCAATCTCCTGCTCTGTTGGTTCAGGATCTTATCCTATTGAGTTCACCTTCTTTAGAGAAAACCACCCCAAACCTTTGTATAAAGTAACAGAGAAGACAAAACGCATTGCTGTTTGGTACAGAGATAGCCTTACAAGCCAAGATGGAGGGAAGTACTTTTGCAGAGCTGACAACCAAGCAAAATCACCTGTAGAGAGCAACATGATGACTGTCAACGGTACGTTCTGTTCATGGATGGATTGATTGATTGATTGATTGATTGATTGATTGATTTGGACATATGGTGCCATAGCATTCAAATTGATGAAATTCTTTAAATAGCACCTCGGGTACTAATGCATTTTGATCCAAATGCTACCCATATTTCAGGAGGCTCCAGATAGGTGTATTCCAAGGTAGCCTAGTTTGGACAGTTATTGTTGGTCACGGGTCTCCAGAATTGTGTACATTGACAGTAAATATGTGTGGTGACAGAATGTCTTGGGCCCCAAACCCTCCTTCATTTGTATTTGCATTTTCTGCAAGGATATTCTTGGGATAAAGGGGAAAGAGAAGAGTGGCCAGAAGCAAGGAGGATGAGGCTCACGAACCTCTTCAAGGCACACCTGCAGTGTAAACTTTAAAGGGGTTTTAGCAGATGTTTCCTCGTTCTAGGAAACCCTGGAAATGTCGTTCGGCAAGGGTACCTTGGGGTTTCTAGTGGTGAATTGTCAGCGCCCTCGTGTCATGTCAGTGGAATATTGCTTCTTCCTGAAGTTAGAAGGAGGGAAGTCAAATAGGGGGGTTTGACAACATTACTAGAGCCAGGGCTTTTTCGGCTGTGGCTCCAATCTGGTGGAACGCTCTGTCACAAGAGACTAGGGCCCTGCAGGACTTGACATCTTTTCGCAGGGCCTGCAGAACAGAGCTGTTCCACCAGGCCTTTGGTCAGGGCACAGCCTGACTCCCTCCTTTGGCAATCTTCACAGAACTTTAGCCTAATGGTTGCCATCAATTTGAGTTGAATTAATTTTAATGAAATGATTTTAGAATGTTGTATTATTTTATTGTTGTTAGCCACCCTGAGCCCAGCTTCGGCTGGGGAGGGCGGGATATAAATAAAATTTATTATTTATTATTATTATTATTACTACTCCCTACATCAGTGTTGCTTAAGTTCCAGGTGGCCTGTTCATTGAGTATTCGTCCTGATTTGTTTTCAGGGAGGTTGGACGGATTTGTGTCAAGCAAATATTTATCCCACATTTTCCAGCGCATCTTCCTGTCACTTTCCTTATTGAAAAAGTCTGATTGGGGGAGTGGGAAAGGATGAATGCTCAGTAAACAGGTCACCTGGAACTTAAGCAACCTGAGAACAGGAATGATTTTGGGGGTGGCAATATTTGTACACATTTTTCATACTGATGTGGAAATGCACCCTTGAGCATCAGAAGAGATTTGTTGCTTCTTGTGAACGATTGGTGTTGCGGGTGATGGTGGTGATATCATACCATGCCTGACACGTGATCTGCTTTCCCCTTAATTTTTAGTTGTTCTGGCTTCATGGAAGAAATGGCTCATTGTGGTAATCATCATTCTGATTTTCCTTGCTATTGCCATTGCAGCTTCCTGGTGGTATGTTCGGAAGAGGGCAAAGGGTGAGATACTTTCTTTAGCATTCAGATGTGGGGTGAATAGAACAGATGCTTTTCTGTCTATACCCAGGGTGGCTATAGACTAGATGCTGCCCTCCAAATGTGTTGAACTACAACTGCTGCCATCCTTGACTTTTTACCATGCTGGCTGGGGCTGATGGGAGTTATAGTCCAATGCTAAATAGTGCTATTCTGATGAAAGTAACAATATTCTGGTCAAAACTGTGGGTTTGGTCTTTTTGATTGCTATAGTGTGACAGCGAAGTTCATGAAAGTGGTATTTAATGCTCATTACATTAACTAAATGATTCCTGTTTGCTTGTTTTTAGTTTAATCATTTTATTCGTATTTGCAATAGCTGACAAATAAAATTCAATGTTGCCTGTCCCTGTGTACCACTCTATACATTCATACTGTACACATAACTTTGTGGGTTAGTAACCACGAGTTGTTATTAACAACCAAATACCAATGCTCATTGTTGGACATAAGGCAGTGCTGGGTGAGCTACGAACTGTTTGTATTAAGAATTCTTCATCCCATCAGTGCAGCAACAACGTATGTGCTAACATGGTTTGCTTGTTCATTTATTTATGCAATTGACTTTCTATACATGTGGTATATGTTAGTAACTTGCTGTTATTTTCCCTTATGAAGCTAAAGGCAATCCTTTGGAGTTGACTAGGTAGGTTGGCTTTCTTACCGTGCTAATAGTGAGTTATTTCTAATAAATGTGGTGATGATGTGTCCCTGATGCTGTCCTGTGCATAGGCATGTTCAGGCATTCACCTGAACATTCAAATGCTCAAAGGGTGGACAGGAGCAGGAGTTCACATGCAAACACTGCCCCAACATACTTGCGCACAACCCACCCACCCCAGCCCCCAATCTTCCTCAGACTGCATGGGGTTCTTCTCATACCTACTTGAACGCAAGAAGACTCCTCTATGTTATCAAAAGCCCTGCTTTATCAGAGTCAGCAATAGTAGGAGGTGTTCTATTCATATGCACAAAAATGCCAGCAAAAGCCCTTTGCAGACATCACCCATACGACAGGAGGAAGACTGGGGGCTGGCAGGGTGGGTGGAATGCAAGGAGCACACGGATGTTGGGGAAAAGGTTTGTATATTCACCCCTGCCCCGTCCACAGATGTGTCATTTGCCTGTGCAAATCTTTTGTGGTGGAAATGGTAACCATAATCCAAACAGATGCAGTGGTACCTCAGGTTACATATGCTTCAGGTTACACATGCTTCAGGTTACAGACTCCGCTAACCCAGAAATAGTACCTCAGGTTAAGAACTTTGCTTCAGGATGAGAACAGAAATTATGCTCCGGCGGCGCAGCAGCAGCGGGAGGTCCCATTAGCTAAAGTGGTGCTTCAGGTTAGGAACAGTTTCCAGTTAAGAACAGACCTCCGGAACGAATTAAGTACTTAACCCGAGGTACTACTGTATAGGAGTTTGTGTTGAGAACGTCAGAAGAGTAAAGAAAACAGAAGATTATGCCACCGAGGTGCTGTACTCTCCCTGCAGTCATTTTACTGCCTTTCTGCTAGTGTGGTTTTAAGTGTTAAAATACTAAAGCAAACAAATGAGATAAAATATAAAGTTGGCCTGGCAGGGTGGGGGCTGCAATCTAACTGCAGCAGGGAAGCATTATGCCTCAACAACCCAGGCAAACAAATTAGTTTGTTTCCAAATAATTATGTTGCTTTTGGATTTTTCATATTGTTGTGAGCCACTTTAAAGGCAAAGCAGGACACCCCCCCCAAAAAATGGCACATAAAAATAATATAAATAGTAGTTTATAAGAATAATTCGGCTTTTTATCGTCCTTCAGATCTGAGGCTCTTCTGGTATCACATTTCCAATGAAAAATGGCCTACCTGGGGCCAAGGCAACCTAGATTGTAATTGCCAGGGACTTGTTATAAGGGTAAAGGTAAAGGACCCCTGACAGTTAAGTCCGGGTCATGTGGCCAGCATGACTAAGCCGCTTCTGGCAAAACCAGAGCAGCGCATGAAAACGCTGTTTACCTTCCCACCTGAGCAGTACCTATTTATCCACTTGCACTTTTTGGCGTGCTTTTGAACTCCTAGGTTGGCAGGAGCTGGGACTGAGAAACGGGAGCTTACCCTGTTGCGGGGATTCAAACTGCCGACCTTCTGATCGGCAAACCCAAGAGGCTCAGTGGTTTAGACCACAGCGCCACCCGCATCCCACTGTGATAAGGGTGCTTACCATCAAAAGGCACATCCCATGATGCCTTTGCACATCTATGAAACAGCTTAGTGTCTTAGAAGCATTTGTGGGAATCCGTGATTCTTTAGATTGCATGTCCCCAGAATTATATCCCTGAGATCACGGGGAAGACTGAGCTTTATTAAAAGATGACCTTCTGTTGTTAAAATACCAGTGCTTCATATTCTGTTCTTTGTTCTGTTTTTCTTTTCTCAGTTCTATAGCAGCAACCAATTCAGTGGGCGAGAAGCTGACACCACGACAGAATAATGAAGGGGATTTCTATTTCGGTAGCTTATGGTTAATGACCTTATTGATAGTGTCTGCTTCAGACTCCTTTTCCCTTTCTCTCTCCTAGTATTACTACTTCCACCTTGAAATCATGCCATTATTCAGACCTGGCCCAAACAAAAGATTCTTATTCATATACCCAAAAGGGTTGACTGTATTTTGCTTTTCAGATGAACTTGGCTTTGATAGATACAGTTACATAGGGACATGGGCCACATATTTTGTTATTATTAATTATATTTATATCCCATCTTTTCCTCCAAGGAGCTCATGGTGGCATACATGGTTCTTCAGTTTTTTGTGTGTTTACAACAACCCTGTGAGGTTACCTCCACATGTGGTGGGAATGCCCTAAAATCCAACCCTTCTGGACAGCAGTCCTACAAGAGATATGCAAAATAACTAAACAGGTATTAGAACTCACCCCAGAACTGGCCCTACTGAACCTCTTCCATCATAATGACCACTCACATTATATACATTTTATAACCCACTTACTCTCAGCAGCCAGAAAGAAGCCTCATAGTCAGACACTGGAGACACGAGTCAGGAGTAAACATGGACCGATGGTATCAAATTGTATGGGGAACGGCCTTAATAGAAAAGCTAGCTAATAAACAGAAACTGACACGGGAACAAATAGAAGAGGACGCCTTCACCCCAGTATGGCTCCCCTTTATCACATACACAGCCCAACAAGACAACAAGAACCCACCAACAGCATGTGAATCAACCTGGCTTACCTGACTCACCAAGCCCTCCCCACCCTCACAAATGCAAACAATCCCCACTGCAGCCAAGCACAGATAACCAACCACACCCTGTCCCCCCAATACCTCTCACTACCAAGGAAATGTAATAAATGAATAGAAAGAACCTACCACATACACTATGCAAAAGAATATCAGCCTCTCCCCACTCTTCTTGCCCAACCTTATACTGTACTCAACACCAATGTCTCACAACAAATGTAACTGACTTGTAAGAAATTGTTTAAATTGTTATTAAGGAAATGATTATTTTTCTCCTTCCAATAAAGCAGAAAAGTTGTCCAAATATAAACAATTAACTTATTAAACCTCACAATAATTTCATAATTACCTTTCTGTGTATTTCTAATAGTTTAACCAAATTGGTAATTTTTGAAATAACTGTAAAAACTACTCTGAAAATTTTTTATTCCAAAAATGAAACCTTCATCTGGTTGTAAATGTTAAGGTTATACCAGCAAGAATGAGTCTTTCTGTAAATATAAATAAATGATTTAAATCAAGTCTTACTAACTAGTGATTTAAATCAAGCATCCTCTGCACCTTTCAAAGGATGTGGGTGAAGTAGGAGAGTCTTGGGAGGGGGCTTCCCTTATCCCTTTAGCTGCAACTGTAGAACCTGCTATGCCACCCTGGCCCTCAAGTAGGGATGGAGGAGAAAATAAATTCAGTCCGAATTACAAGGCGGACCTACTCAATCTGCACTTTCTAAAACAATCCGCAAACCGAAATACAGCTAGCCTTCATAATTTGCATTTCTCTGAATTTTGTAAAGAATACAAAAATGCATTTGATTAGCAGTAACTAGGATTACACTGGTTTCAGATGTCGAAGGAAACCACATTTATTGCTAACCAGGAAAGGGAGGGATTCAGGTAGGGAGCCATGTTGGTCTGATGCAGTCGGGGGGGGGGGGAGAAAAAGCTTATAAGCTTATACCAGAACAAACTTAGTAGTCTATAAGGAGCTACTGGACAATTTTTTATTTTTTAAAATTTTTATTCAGGAAAGGAAGGACCAAACACACCTGAGGAGGGTGTGAGCCTGCTAGACAATCTCAGGTGGACTGTGTATTGTGTGTACTGGACTGCTAAGTTCAGACACAGGAAATTAAGCACAACACTCTTATATCAGTTGGCTTGGCTTGGCATGATCCTAAAATGGAGTCTTTACCTGTTAAAATGAGACCCAATAATGTCAAATTGGTCAAACCTTAGCTGTCCTAGTCAATCTAAGCAAAGTTCATCATACAGATGTGTAATCAAAAGCACAGAAGAGTTGTCACCAGGTAATCAGCATACCTTCCAACATTTCTCCGATGAAAATAGGGACGTCCCGTTGCATAATGATAATTTTACTATTTATACCCCACACATCTTACTGGGTTGCCTTAGCACTCTGGGCAGTTTCCAACATATATAAAAACATCATCATCATCATCATCATCATCATCATCATCATCATAATTTATACCCCACCCATCTGGCTGGGTTTCCCCAACCACTCTGGGCGGCTTCCAAAAGAATATTAAAATACTGTGATACATCAAACATTAAAAGCTTCCCTAAACAGGGCTGCCTTCAGATGTCTTCTAAAAGTCCCTAAACAGGGCTGCCTTCAGATGTCTTCTAAAAGTCCCTAAACAGGGCTGCCTTCAGATGTCTTCTAAAAGTCTGGTAGTTGTTGTTCTCTTTGACATCTGGTGGGAGGGCGCCACTACCGAGAAGGCCCTCGGTATTTAATGTATTTAATAATACATTAAACATTTTAAAAAATCTTCCCCATATAGGATTGACTTCAGACACCTCGGGCGTTGGGTAACTCCATGCCCTCCAACATTTCTCCAATGAAAATAGGAACATCCTAAGGAAAAGTGGGACATTCCGGGATCAAAGCAGAAACTGGGACAGCTTCTCTGAATCAGGGACGTCCCTGGAAAAGAGGGGCACTTGGAGGGTCTGAATTAGTTCAAGCTGGTCAAAGGAGCTTAAAGAGAAGCAGAAAAGATGGGACAAACAAACCAAAAACCCACGAGAGCCTCTCAAAGAGCAGGGCATAGGAAAAGGGAATAACCATCAGTGGAGCAGGCTGCAGAGCATAGCTCAAGAATCAAATGAGGGGCCTGACTGAGTATTTATAGCAGGCAAGGATAAGGAAGATTCAAGGATGGGGCACACTGGAGACTGTGGAGGGCAAAACCCCAGGTTAAGACTTTCTATACGTGATATGTGATGATACAAATATTGTGCTTAAAAGGGAGTTGTAGCTGTTTTTAAAACTGCTGCTATGTAGTTCGTCTGCTCATCTCTTGTTTTGTTTTTTTTAACATTTTAGGGTCAGGTTATACTGAAGATGGTGAAAAAAATAATTTAAAATCAAACGAGGATGGTCAAGGTAATTTCTGGGATTTTATTTTTGAGTGTATTTCTAACTTTTCAAGAGAGTATAGTTCATTGAGGATTAGAACAGAATGTATTCCAGCTTGGAGTGATTTCACTCTGCTTGTATATCTTTTCCGGGGATAAATTTCAAAATACAACAATTTACATGGATGCCACTTGGATTCAGATACTGAAAAATTCCACAGAAAGCCCAATCAGGCTTGTTCCTGTTTTACAAGTGTTAAAATATTTTAGAGGGACCTTTCGATCCTTACCCACTTCTTTTTATCATTGCTGCTTTGACATCACTTGACATTTTGAATATGCAAAGAGATCTATTATTATTTCTATCTCCCACCAACAACGTCCCCACAGCAAAGCAAACCTGCCAACTTCCACCATATGTTTTGTTGACACAAGGTCAACACTATTAGCGTAGCATATGAGCAAATGCTTTTAATGCTTAGATATGTCCCTGCCATGTTTTATACTGATTGCCAATCCAATGACTGAGTGGAAAAGCTCAAGTTAGCTGTTGTCAAGTCTTGCTAGATTCTACTAGGCACATTATAGATTTATTTCCATATACGAATTACAGGCATGGGCACCTAAATCCATGTTGGAGTCAGAGAAGGGGGCAATTGGTTAAAGCTCCACATGCTAGGATCTCAGTCCAGATCAGAGAGATCACACCTGCAATTTGTGTTAAACATGCTGCACTTAAGGGCACAGATAGGTAGTGAATATATCCTCTAGTCTAGCTCTTAGAAAGACTGATACCTCCATTACGCATTGGGTTGTGTCAGACTTTGTGCTAGACTTCCTTTTTGCTTGGTTTAAAATTAGCTGATACTGCCCACTCAAAGAAATTTTAAGCACAGCCTCCTGTTAATCAAACAATTATAAATAATACATTGTTGAATGAATTAAGATCTGCATGTTATATATATATATATATATATATATATATATATATATATATATATATATTTGCTTTCGTAGATTTTCACGGGTACAGGAATGCAGGTTTTGGTGTCTTCGGGTGTCTTCCCGTGTAAGAGTTGGGGTGTCTAGGCGACGTTTCGACGAGGTCTCACTCGTCATCTTCAGGCTGGTGCTTTCGGCTTCTTGTTACTGGAACAGAGCAGGGTCTCAGTGTTTGAGTTCCTATAAATACTGTTGAGGGGGTGTGGTGTATAGCCTCAAACGTTCTGGGCAGAGAGGAAGTCCCAGGTTAGTGTGCCTTTTCTTCTTTTGTTCCTTAATTACTTGAGGGATATCTTGAGTGATTTCTTGAGTGATATTCTGAGTACCACTTAGGTGGGTCATTAGGTGTGGATTAGTTGCTAAAGCTTTCGTGTCTTGACCTCTTGAGCTTGTGAAGAGTTTTTCTGAGAAGATGGCTGTACTGCACTTAGTTGTGCTCTGGCTTGGCTTCGTGTATAGGGGCGAGCTGTGGTTTTGTGCCCTGTGCCAGCCAGATCTGTGTAGGGATTGCGGGGGGGTGCAGCATCCGGAGGTGCCACTATGGTTTGGCTACTGGATGGTGTCTGTAATTTATCTGTGGAGAGGGTCTGGGTTTGGGTCTGGTGTGGTTGATTGGTGATGGCGTTCTGTGTGCCTCTGGTTCTGGTGTCGGCTTTTGTGGGGAGGGCTAATTTCCAGATGTCTGGCAGGCGGGACGTGTCGTCACGCTTGTTCATGTTGTGAGGGTGTTTCTCTATCTCGATGGCTTCCATGATTATTCTCTTGTGGTGATGTTCCATGTTAAAGAGCAATTTGGAATCTGCAAAATTAATTTCGTGTCCTGTTTCTTTCATGTGTTGGAAAAGAGAGGAAGTTTTTTCTTCTTTTTTGACGGCATTCTTGTGTTCTGCGATACGTGCATTTATTCGTCTGTTTGTTTGTCCAATGTACGTGGCTGGGCAGACTTTGCAGGGTATTTCATAGACCCCTTGGTTTTCCAACTGGATTTTATCTTTGGGGTTTCTGAGGATATTGGCTATTTTTTGGTTGGTGCAAAAGGCTGTTTTGATATTGTGTTTATGGAGGATTTTGCTAATTTTATCTGTAGTGCCCTTGATATAAGGAAGGAGGGCCATGCCATTGTTTTCTTCTGTGTCTTGGTTTTTGGGGGGTGTTGCTGTCAAGGCTTCATTAATGGGCAATAAAGAAGCAAAACCTACATCCCGATGACCTACTTGTGAGCTTCGATGTTGTATCTCTCTTCACACAAGTGCCCATTAATGAAGCCTTGACAGCCATTCAAAACAAATACAATCCCCCCGAATACATCCTGGACCTGACCAACCACTGCCTAACCAACACGTACTTCATCCACAATGGACAAAGATACAAACAGATAGAAGGAGCACCTATGGGATCACCCCTCTCACCGGTCATCGCAAATTTGTACATGGAACACTTTGAAACCAATGCTTTAGACAAGTCAGAACACAAACCCAAACTTTGGCTCAGATATGTTGACGACACCTTTGTAATTTGGCCACACGGGAAAGAAAAACTAGATAGCTTCCTCACACATCTCAACAGCCTACACCCCAAAATACAATTCACTATGGAAATAGAAGCCAACAACCAACTTCCCTTCCTTGACGTCCTAATCTACAAAAAACCTGATGGCTCCCTAGGACACACTATCTACCGGAAAAAAACCCATACCAACCGCTACTTACATGCACAATCACACCACCACCCTGCACAAATAAACTCCGTAGCCAAGACTCTCATCTCCAGAACCAAACGCCTGGCTGACAAAGACCACTTGACAACTGAGTTACAGAATCTCTCAAATGTGTTAATCGCCAATGGATACCAGCAAAACAGGGTTACGAAGCTAATCCAAAAAGAAATACCCCCCAAAAACCAAGACACAGAAGAAAACAATGGCATGGCCCTCCTTCCTTATATCAAGGGCACTACAGATAAAATTAGCAAAATCCTCCATAAACACAATATCAAAACAGCCTTTTGCACCAACCAAAAAATAGCCAATATCCTCAGAAACCCCAAAGATAAAATCCAGTTGGAAAACCAAGGGGTCTATGAAATACCCTGCAAAGTCTGCCCAGCCACGTACATTGGACAAACAAACAGACGAATAAATGCACGTATCGCAGAACACAAGAATGCCGTCAAAAAAGAAGAAAAAACTTCCTCTCTTTTCCAACACATGAAAGAAACAGGACACGAAATTAATTTTGCAGATTCCAAATTGCTCTTTAACATGGAACATCACCACAAGAGAATAATCATGGAAGCCATCGAGATAGAGAAACACCCTCACAACATGAACAAGCGTGACGACACGTCCCGCCTGCCAGACATCTGGAAATTAGCCCTCCCCACAAAAGCCGACACCAGAACCAGAGGCACACAGAACGCCATCACCAATCAACCACACCAGACCCAAACCCAGACCCTCTCCACAGATAAATTACAGACACCATCCAGTAGTCAAACCATAGTGGCACCTCCGGATGCTGCACCCCCCCGCAATCCCTACACAGATCTGGCTGGCACAGGGCACAAAACCACAGCTCGCCCCTATACACGAAGCCAAGCCAGAGCACAACTAAGTGCAGTACAGCCATCTTCTCAGAAAAACTCTTCACAAGCTCAAGAGGTCAAGACACGAAAGCTTTAGCAACTAATCCACACCTAATGACCCACCTAAGTGGTACTCAGAATATCACTCAAGAAATCACTCAAGATATCCCTCAAGTAATTAAGGAACAAAAGAAGAAAAGGCACACTAACCTGGGACTTCCTCTCTGCCCAGAACGTTTGAGGCTATACACCACACCCCCTCAACAGTATTTATAGGAACTCAAACACTGAGACCCTGCTCTGTTCCAGTAACAAGAAGCCGAAAGCACCAGCCTGAAGATGACGAGTGAGACCTCGTCGAAACGTCGCCTAGACACCCCAACTCTTACACGGGAAGACACCCGAAGACACCAAAACCTGCATATATATATAGGAACTCAAACACTGAGATCCCGCTCTGTTCCAGTAACAAGAAGCCGAAAGCACCAGCCTGAAGATGACGAGTGAGACCTCGTCGAAACGTCGCCTAGACACCCCAACTTTTACACGGGAAGACACCCGAGGACACCAAAACCTGCATTCCTGTACCCGTGAAAATCTACGAAAACATATATATATATATATATATATATATATATTTAAAATAAATACGTATCCGCTGAGAGAAGTAACAACTACAAATAAACATAAATAAATCTAATTGCAAGTTACCAGACATGGCTCGTTCATGGGTTGCTTCTTCAGCAGCAATTTATTTGAAAGGTGAGATCCACATTTACTTAAAATTAAATTAAAATATTAAATATGTATTTGAAGTTGCCACTTCTTGTTTCGGAGCCCCAGATAAAGGGGGAGAGATTCTGCGGAAGGAGAGGTCGGGTCAAATGTATCATGGCTTCTCTTCCTCCTCCTCCTGTCCACACATACATGGCAAAAGCAAGTCCCTACTAGTCTCTCCAACTCTCTGGGTTTGTTTTGGTCACTGGTGGAGGGAAAATCTGCTGCATTTATTGGGATTCCAAAGCAGGAGGGGGAAAACTAAAAAAATCTGAATTGCAGATGTAGTGTACACAAGCTTTGTTTTTGCATCCTCTAAAGTCAATGGGAGTGTGACTGGTTTATTCCAGAGAGAGCAAAAAAACAGGCCCTCGGCAAGTTCAGAGTGCAATACAAAGAAACATCTTCTTGCTATTTTTGGGGCAGGACCTGATCTTGAGAATTCCGAGGTGGAATATACTGTCGTGGAAGTGTCGGCTGCTGACGCTTACAGAGGTAACTAAATAGCTGACTTTGTGCCATTACATATAGCAGGAAAAGCAATGGGCTTACCATTGAGCGGTGTCAATTGTAATTTCCTAATTCATTTTAGAATTCATCTTAAAACCGTTGTTCCACACTACTGGTAAACAGGAAGAAATAAAGCTTCCGCTTCAAGGATCAGCAGGTGTTTCTTCATAAACAGGACACTGCAGCCACCTGCATATAGTCAGAAATCCAGAAAGGACATCAGAACCATGCAGTTTTGCTCGCAGCCCTTGACATATCCCCTGCATCCCCTATAGATGAATCCACACCATCCTAATTGCAGAGAGCAGGTGTGCATAAGGTGCATTCTTCCCCAAGGCTGACTGCAGGCAATTGGTATTTTAGAAAAAAAGAATGGGTTAGGGAAGTGAGCTAACTCACATACTATAACCAGAGTCCAAACATCCCACAGGAAAAGGGGAAAACAAGGGAAGACATGGTAGCTTTATTATGCGTTCCCAGATAATCTTAACAGTTGGGTTCCTTTTTTTCTGAATGGCTGCCCTTATTCTTCAGTGTTTGATTCTAGCACAACTCAGCGTGATCCATTCTGTAGTCACAGAGATAAGATCACTGTTAATCCACTTTCACGGTAACAGTAATATGCTGAGTATGTGTCCTTGTGTTGTGTATGGAAGTGTAGGCAAAAAGGAGCAGCCATTGCAATGTTGCTCTCCCCGCAAAATGGCATGTTAGCACTTTTCCTTTTTCAATAATATGAGCATGAATATGCCATTCCCAGACTGAGTGTAGCAGATCAGTTAATTTATAGGCTTATCATCTGCATGGAGCCATATAAATAGCAGCTGACTTTTACTCTTAAAAAAAATAGTCTAACTGTTGATAGTCTTTGTGCCACAATATAATCATTACATGGACCATTGATTAGTTTTACTTGGTAACATTAGCCTGTGTCTGGTCTGGTGTCAAACTAACTTTTTATCCCAGTGGACGAAGCAGCATGCTTGGTCTGTGGGATTTGTTCCTGGGAGTGAAAACCCCTAGATGGCCAGCTCAGTGTCAATATCTTGAGCCGAAGCAGGACTTGGCAGGGGATGAATTGTCTGAATCAAGGATGTTGCTTGTTAGAAGACCTCATTGGCAAACCATCAGGAGGAAGAAATAGGAAAAGGCAGAGGGACTGATCCTGCATTGCTTTGACCCAGACAGTCAAAAACCACTAGCATTGCTGCCAGTCTCAAACATTTTGGCAGAGATATGCTGGTAAATGTAAAAACTAACCAAACCAAATTTAGAACAACTGGACAGAAGTGTATGTTTAATGGTGTGTTTTAAAAACAAACATTCACACTTCTTGAAATGGTTGGTATTAAAAGTTCAGCAATACTCTGCTACTTCATAGCATATCCTCCAACATTTCTCTGGCGAAAATAGGGATGTCCTATTCTATTATTATTATTATTATTATTATTATTATTATTATTATTATTAATACATACATACATGCATACCCCACCAATCTGACTGGGTTGCCCCAGCCACTCTGGGCAGCTTCCAACATATATAAAAACCATAACAAAACATTAAACATTTAAAAACTTCCCTATACAGGGCTGCCTTCAGATGTCTTCTAAAGGTTGTAGAGTTACTTATCTCCTTGGCTCGGCAGTCAAATAGGTTTGTGGCCAGCAGCTCAGCTAGGCAAGTTATTTTCCACAGAGCACAGTGATCCGATTTATGGAAGTGACACATACTTTGTCAGCTATAAGACACTCTTCACACACTTCCTCCCACTAAGGGCTGCCTTGTTGACTTCATTGCACCTGAAGGGGTGCTGCAGCAGCACTAGCCTCCTGACAATGATATTGCTGCTACTTAACTGCAACTGGGGTGGGCAGGCTGTTGTGCTTTCATTGATCCAACTTTGCCTCTGCCCCTGCCCTGCAGTGATGCTGCTGTCATGAGGCTGGCTCTGCAGCCTTGCTTCGTTGTTTATGGTTGCTTTTGTGTTGCGCCAGAAACAGGATTGGCTAAATAATTGGAAAATTACTGAGGTACGTCTTGCTCATATTTGTGTATCAGAATGCAAAATTGCACCTGGGTAATGGATAAACATTGCATCTCTTTATAGTGCACTTTCAGGTCTGGACAGATAGTAAAGGCCATTTTCCTAATTGGTAGTCATGTGCTTCCTTCTTTTGAGATGACAGGGCAGTTTTAAAACACGCACCGCAAAGTAATTGATTCTATATTGATACCTTTCCCAGCTCCTGTTGTACAGAAGCCTGAAACGGTTTATACTGAAATCAGAAAAGCTACTAATGGTAAGTAAGCCAGGGGAAAAGATCAAACACATAAATAATACAGAACCCATGTGGCATTTTTATATGTAAATACTGTTTATTTGAGGAAGAAAGCATTTATGAGGAGTTCATTTGGAAACTTACAAAAGAGCTACTAACAGAGCAATCCAAGCCCGCCTTATGCTGGTCTGGGGAGCGTGTTGTGCTGGAACAAGCAGAGGTATCCTTCTGTTCAACTTAGCCAACTGGGTTCTGCCAATCTTCCCCTCCTGCCAACCAAACTTTTGTGGAAATGTGGAGAACTGAATTTAAGATTGGACAATGAAAAATCAATGCAATCAAAAACTGGCCGATTTTGCCTGCTCCCTAACATGGACACTACTCTTCATCTGCATAGGTTACTCTAAGATTCATTCTTGTTCATACTAGACTGCAACAAAAAGGAACCCATAGTTGCCTTTGACTGGACTTAACCGTCCAGGGGTCCTTTACCTTTACCTTTTACCTTACAGATGAATACGCCAGTTTAAACATTTAGGGTTGTGCGTGTGAAGAAATGTTACCGATCACAGCATTCTTCCAAGGCTGCCAAGAACTACATACCCTTCAACATTTCTCTGATGAAAATAGCGACGTCCCCATTCCATAATGATAATTTCGCTATGTATACACCACAGAACTTATTGGGTTGCCCTAGCACCCTGGACAGCTTCCAACATATATTAAAAACATATTTAAACATAAAAAAACCACTTCCCTATATAGGATTGCCTTCAGACGGCTTGGGGGTTGGATAACTCCATATCCTCCAACATTTCTCCAATGAAAATAAAGTGGTACCTCGGGTTAAGTACTTAATTCGTTCTGGAGGTCCGTTCTTAACCTGAAACTGTTCTTAACCTGAAGCACCACTTTAGCTAATGAGGCCTCCTGCTGCTGCCATGCTGCCGGAGCACGATTTCTGTTCTTATCCTGAAGCAAAGTTCTTAACCTGAGGTACTATTTCTGGGTTAGCGGAGTCTGTAACCTGAAGTGTATGTAACCTGAAGCGTATGTAACCCGAGGTACCACTGTAGCGACATCCTAAGGAAAAGTGGGACATTCCGGGATTAAATTAGAAACCAGGACAGCTTCTCTATATCAGGAGTGTCATTGTAAAATAGGGACATTTGGAGAGTCCGGAACTGTCCTCCAGTTTTTTAGGGGCCTAACCTTGCAAACATATCCCCCAACTTCTTGGAAGTGTAATATCCAGCTCTATACTAATAAGATAATTGCAATATTTAAATCAGCTTGCACTAGAGATCTGCCTCTCAAGAAAATGAATGCTTCTCTGCTTTGTACCCTATTAGACGGCAAAGTGAGAATTGGTATAACTTCCACAATAAATCTCCTTTGGGGAAGCTTATAGTTTTAAAACTTTAAAGTATACAAAACTTACTATCATTATTTAGTTTATCTGCTCAAATGGGTTTGAGAAGGGCATATGCTACTTAAAATCCTTTTAATCAATACTTTGTTGTAGAGCCAGGAAGTCCAGTGAAATGAGATTTGATTAAAAGTGGGAGCTGGATTAGGCTGACGATAAGCAAGCACCCCCTTAATCTTGCATTCCACCTTCTCTCCGACACATACCCAGCTACAGCTTCAGTTATTTTTGGAAATGTAATAACAGTGTATTGTTCTAATTGCGCCTGCTTTTCCTGACTGATACACAGGAAAAGTGTTTCAAACAGATAAGCAGGGCATCACACAACAGCAAAGCCATTTTGGAGGCTTACTGCATTACTTACTGAAACAGAACCATGTTGACTTTGTGTATGGAGATGATTATTGATAGCATTTATATAAAGAAGCACACACCCAGATGAGGCATGGCTCATAAAGAAGGAAGGGTGTTAAAAATGGGGGTGACTAAATTTCCTGGCTTTGGAGACACATTTAAAGCTCTTCCAAATTGGGAGCCTTGCAAAAGAACTCTTGTTTAACATTCTGCCATTCTTTAGAGTGTAGCCAATGAAGAATCCATAGCAGAACTATGCAGATAGGATAAGGTGTTGATTCTTGTTTATTTTATTACAGTACACCCCTACTTTCTTCTGTCATGGAACCCAAGATGGTTCCCAGAAAGCTTCTCATCTAGTATAACTTCAGCAAGGCAATGGCCTCGTGTGCTTTTGCATCAAAGTTATTGGAACAATATGAGCAAGAAGCAAGTTTAGTTCCCATCTTTATGCCTCTAGAAGTATAACTCTCATGAATTTCCTATGGGACAAACTAAAGAGCTCTGCTTTGGAGGCAGTGTTGCAGTATATGTGTTGAGGGGGCCAAAATCTGAAAGATCCAGCCATCAGCTGTGGGGAAGAGTATGTCTCCTTTTCCTTTCTGAAGGCGCCTCCCAGAGCAGGGGTCCTGTGGAGCCCCCTCTGTGGGTCGGATAGCAAGCGTGCGTGAGCACCCCCCCCACGCAATTTCCAGAGTCTGCACATGCGCAGTTGCAAATTCTGGGGTCCGCATGTGCACAGACGCAATTTCCAACGCCGCGGAAGCGAGTCCCCGTGCTGCACCACACTGGTTAGCAGTGCGGCATGGGGACTCGCTGAGTGGGCAGCTCAGTTCTGCGGCAGCTCATGGGGCAGTTAAACAGCCTCTGCGGGCTGCTTCTGGCCCACAGGCTGCAGGTTGCTGATGCCTGTCCCAGAGCATACTTCCCCTCCCCTTAGCAGCAAAATTCATTTGCCAGGTAGTGAACAGCTGTTTTTCTAGCTTACTGGCTGGTAGGTCAGTGTTGCTTACAGGGAGGGAAATGGGGAGAGGTATTATGCCAGAGAAGTCAGGACGGTGCAAATGCACCAGTGGAACCAATCCGGTGCTTCTATTGATGTGTTTGCACCACATCAGCTTCCTCCCCGCCTTGACCTTTTCTTCTTGGTAAGTAACAGTGACCCACTTGCCAGGAAGTTAGCTCCACTCCGCCTGGAGGGATGCTGACTTACGTTCCAATAGGAAAAAGTGATTCATACCTGTGAACTCTCCTTCTTTCCTCCTTTCCTTCCTGTCTCTCTGATGTCACCAGATTTGTCAGATGTGTGGTGGGCTCTTTTCTAAGAAGGTGTCTGGAATGTTGCCTGCCAAGAGGCAATATGTTGGAGTAGGGATTCCATTGCCCATTTGTAGTTGGAGTCTCTTCCAGCAAGCATGCTAATGCTGCTTTTGGCTCTTTGTTTTATTTGGCCATTTCCACCCAGGAACCGTGCAGTAGTGTCACTCTGCAGCAATGTTACATCAGGGCCTAGGCTCCTTGGTGGGAGAGTTGAATGTGGTTTGCTGCAGACCCACAGAACTCCTCTCAGTGTCGCCACTGCTACTTCTGCTACTGCCTGAGTGCTGGATAGCTGTGGTGAGCAGCCGTGTCATTTCCCTTGCGCCTTAAAATACTTGGGCGCAACATGCCATCACTGATCTGCAATGGCACTCCATGGTGTCTGGCCACATTGCAGGAAATTGCAGCGGCCTGCTGAAGCCGCCTGGTACACAGAGAAGCAGTTGTGGTGCTTCGTGTCCCTGCCTCATACTTCTAGGCATTGCAGATGCTGCTCTATGCATTGCCACAGGCGGAGGAAGGGGGTGCAGTGAGTGCGGTTTGCCCCGGGTGTCATCCCTGAGGGGGGTGACACTGTTGCCCCACCCGCTGGATGCTAGCCCCACCCCTGTGGGCAGCTAACCCCACCCCCAGGTGCACAGCATGTGTGCTGCTCCGGGTGCCGGAGCAGCTAGCTCCGCCTCTGTGTGCTGCTACTTCCTGGTCTGTTGATCCCACTGTTGCCACCTCTGTTTAGCACTGCAGGCCTGCCCAGCACCATGTTACCCCGGTGTTATGTACTGAGTTGAATAGGATCCAAAAGGCAGCAGTCTGATTTGTCCTAGAACAATAGGATTCAGAATGCAGCAGTCTGATTGGTCCTAGAACAATAGGATTCAGAATACGACAGTCTGATTGGTCCACAGAAGCCACCCAATCCAGCTCCAGGTGGAAGTGAATCCGCAACCTGATTGGCCTACAGGGGAATCCCAAAATTAGCCAATCATGTGGGGCCCATAGTGTAAATAATGTATATAAAGCAGACATTCTGGGGGAACTTCCATTCCTCCTCACCACTATGAGCTGAATAAAGAGCATGAAATCCACTCTTGCCTCCGAGTATATTTCACCCGCCCAAGGCCGTTGGAGGAGCACTGAAAGAACTTTCCCCATAGGCTCTTCAAAGCCAGCAGTGATGGGAAGAGGTCCTAAATGAGGGCCAATTCACAACTCCAGCTGCCCAATATTATACCCAGGACTAAACTTTTTACATGCATTGGTGTACATCGCTTCCCCTTGACCATGGAGCCAGCACTCCAGGATTTTCACATGGCTGCTGTGCGCCAGCAGACTTATAAGATCCTGTGAATGCCTGTTCTAAGGAGGACTGTCTCAGCTATTGTTTCCCCATTAAATTCTGTCCTCCCTTGAAGCCGTTTCAAATTAATGCATCTAAAATGTGAGAATCAGACCTTGCAGAAATCCGTTCTTCTTTTTCCTTATAACCTGGGATAAGGAAAACCTGATCAACAAGCTTCTGCATGGGTACTTGCACTGGAAAAATGAGTCACTTGCTGGGAGGCGGTTTCAGTGTCCAGACAGGAAACGCTCACAGGGTCCCATTGCCACCCACAATATGCTGCGGAAAAACAAATGTTCTCAAGCGGAGAGAGGCCTGAGAAATCCTTGCTGCCTTTCTCACTTTGGAATAAGACCCTAGAAGTGGCTTTGTGTCTCAGAAAACCTGTTTTACCAGTTTCCTGCTTTCAGACTCCAGACATTACCCCTCCAAAGCACCCTCTTGTTGGAACTGAGATGTTTCCCAACAGGAGGCCACAGTAAAGTATGTGCCATTGAAAGAGCCTCTAAACTTCTCATATGCTAATCGAAAGATTATCCCATCTGTGAGTATACACTTGCAAAATAGTTGGATCATTTTACCGTTCTTTTCATTGGGTGTCCTTCACCTAAGTCAGGGGTCAGCAACCTAAGGCCCATGGGCCACAAGCGGCCCATGGGGGTCATTTAACTGGCCCCTGAGCTGCCCTCGAACCAAGCCGCCCACTCGGTGTGTCCTGCACGCTGCGTTAAACCACTGTGGCACAGGGACTCCCTTCCGCGGCACCGGAAATTGTGTCTGCGCAGACGCGGGAAATCACAGGCACGTGTGTGATCTGGCCCACGAAGGGATCTCCACTGGAGTGAACCGGCCCAGGCGAGGTAAACCTTGCTGAACCCTGAGCTAAGTTTTACTCAGTGTAGAATGAGTATTGGAATGAATGGCCCTAACTTAGTCATTTGCTGTTGTTGTTGTTGTTTTGTTGTTTAGTCGTTTAGTCGTGTCCGACTCTTTGTGACCCCATGGACCAGAGCATGCCAGGCACTCCCGTCTTCTACTGCCTCCCGCAGTTTGGTCAGACTCATGTTTGTAGCTTCGATAACACTGTCCAACCATCTCGTCCTCTGCCGTCCCCTTCTCCTTGTGCCCTCCATCTTTCCCAACATCAGGGTCTTTTCCAGGGAGTCTTCTCTTCTCATGAGGTGGCCAAAGTATTGGAGCCTCAGCTTCAGGATCTGTCCTTCCAGTGAGCACTCAGGGCTGATTTCCTTAAGAATGCATAGGTTTGATCTTCTTGCAGTCCAGTGAACTCTCAAGAGTCTCCTCCAGCACCATTAGGTTCATTAATTTCAACAAGTCTGTTCTGAGTAATGTTTAGTTAAATACCACCCATTGTAATGCTAAACTGTATAGCATGGATTTGTGGTTGTGCAATTGAATGTCATTCTCTCCCCCCCTGCATGCCCCCTAAGTCTATTCTAGGGGAGGGCAGATTTGGAGATGGGGTGGAATTCCATTGCACAAGTGTAAATCTTTCTACTGGTGGAAAGAGGGCTCATCCACACTTACTTTTGTTCTGCATTTCTAGGCACAGGTCTGGGCTTTCAAGGTCCATGTCTGACAGGAAAGCACGGGGCAAAAGGTAAGTGTGGATTAGCCCTTAGTGGAATACTACCCACCATTGTATTCAACACAGTTTTGTTGTCTAGGCCTTTCTCTTAAAGCAGAGGGAAAGCTGGTGATGATAACAGTGAATAAATTGTTGGAAACACAATACAGTGGTACCTCGGGTTACAGACGCTTCAGGTTACAGACGCTTTAGGTTACAGACTCCGCTAACCCAGAAATATTACCTCGGGTTAAGAACTTTACCTCAGGATGAGAACAGAAATTGTGCTCCGGTGGTGTGGTGGCAGTGGGAGGCCCCATTAGCTAAAGTGGTGCTTCAGGTTAAGAACAGTTTCAGGTTAAGAATGGACCTACAGAACGAATTAAGTTCTTAACCGGAGGTACCACTGTATTCAGAATGGAACGTATGAGTGTTTTCATGCATTCCAGTTTGTTATTGGTATGAGCTTTCGTGTGCATGCTCACTTCTTCAGATATGTGCATGCACACAAAAGCTCATACCAATAACAAACTTAGTTGCTCTCTAAGGTGCTACTGGAAGGAATTTTTTAATTTTGTTTTGACTACGGCAGACCAACATGGCTACCTACCTGTATCTGTACATAGTATGTGAGCAATGCATATCTCATTTTTCAAAGTTTGGACTCATGCCTCATTGACTTGTAGAGGGTGCAATGAAACCTGGCAACCATGTCCATTGCTTTTGTTTTAGGCCAGATTTTGGGGGCTAAACAATCATTTAATTGCATCACTTTATTAAAGTCAAAGGATATCTGCACCAAAGGATTTGTTGCAGATAACGACACACTTGTAAAAACCTCTATGAGACATACTCGTAAAACATTGCTGGCCACCTAGACTTTTGATTTAGGGTGACAAAGACATGGGATATCCGTTGGTTTCCCCTGGTTTCCACACCCACCCAGCCACAGTATAATTAACAAACATCCCTTCATTTGAAGCTTTCGAAATACACAAAATTTATAATTTCCTCTTTCCTGGTAGTACAATGCTTAGCATGCCACATGTGACTTTAATAAATTGTTTCAGATTTGTTTATTTCAAATGGCTCTTTGATCTAACTGTTGGTGAAAGGAGCTGTTCTGAACTGCATCTACTTCAACAATCCCGAATGTTGTGCCTACTTTATCATGACCTGTCAGTATGAATTAAGGAGTTGAGTCAACTACTCCATCTCCACACCCCCCCCGCACATCTCCCCCCTTCACATTGCAAGACCAACCCTGTATTTTGGTGGGCAGAGCGTAGAATGGGAACTGGAATCAGTGCCAACTCCTGACTGTTTGGAAGCTACTTCAGCACAATATAGAGGGAGAGCATTTAATTAGCACTGAAACTGTGTGCAAGGGCAAGGCTGCCATACGTCCAAGATTACTGGGATTTCAAAGGCGGAATTTCCAAAAGATGGCGTTTGTTTAAAGAAAACTCAACAACTTTGAGGGTGTCCTGGTTTTTACTTTTTGAAATATGGCAACCCTGTGGGTCGGCTGAGAATTTCTTATTTTATTCTACACACAGAAAGAGAAATGAGCATAATATGAAGGTAAAAAGGTAAAGGTAAAGGTACTCCTGCCCGTACGGGCCAGTCTTGACAGACTCCGGGGTTGTGCGCCCATCTTACTCAAGAGGCCGGGGGCCAGCGCTGTCCAGAGACACTTCCGGGTCACGTGGCCAGCGTGACAAAGCTGCATCTGGCGAGCCAGTGCAGCACACGGAAACGCCGTTTACCTTCCTTGCACCCGCGGGTGCTTTCGAACTGCTAGGTTGGCAGGCGCTGGGACCGAGCAGCGGGAGCGCACCCCGCCACGGGGATTCGAACTGCCGACCTTTCGATCGGCAAGCCCTAGGCGCTGAGGCTTTTACCCACAGCGCCACCCGCGTCCCTTAATATGAAGGTAGCTCTTTAGTAAAAATCTACGTTAGCTTTGTATCATTTTTCCCCATTTACAATTACAGTGGTACCTCAGGTTAAGAACTTAATTCGTTCTGGAGGTCTGTTCTTACCTGAAACTGTTCTTAACCTGAGGTACCACTTTAGCTAATAGGGTCTCCCGCTGCCGCGCGATTTCTGTTCTCATCCTGAAGCAAAGTTCTTAACCCAAGGTACTATTTCTGGGGTAGCGGAGTCTATAACCTGAAGCGTCTGTAACCCGAGGTACCACTGTATAATTTTTGAACGGAATTTACTGACTTCCTCTTCTCGCTTAACATAATTAGTTTTCTGCTTCATTGTAAAAACCTCTAAGCAGTTTACATGGAACGGAATACACTTTCAAATTATTGATAAATGTTATCAAGGTAAGATGAACACGAAACAGGGAATCAGGATAAATGAACAAAGATATCACACCGTAACACCTCCCCTCAACGAACATTGGGAGCTGTAGTTTGATGAGAACAGCGTAGCGCCATCAGCAAACCTCGCTGCTTCACTGCTTACCCCTAACTCTAGGTCATTTATAAGCAAATACAAAACGGCAGGTCCAAGTACTGATCTTTGTCAGGATTCCACTTCCTCCATTCCTCTCTTGGGAGAGCTGTCATTTCATTCCTACTTTCTGCTTCCTGTTCTTTAACCATCTACAGATCCATAAAAGGACCCCCCCCCCTCATATCCTGTGACAGCTAAACTTACTTAGGAGTCTGATGCAGAATTTTATTGCAGTTTTTTTGAGATTCTAAGTACTGTACACAGTGTTGACTGGATCACCTCTCAATGCTTGTTGACAATCTCAAAAAAAGTTTAGTGAATATGGATGTATCCTTGCAGAAATCTTGCTCTTCTATAAGCTTTTATAATGCTTTCCACCCAGGAACAGGTGTGGGAGGTGTCTGGTGTTAATTCTTTGTTCTAAAGATACATTTTCTGTAATAAAAACAACAACAAAATATGTTTAAAAATATAATGCTTTTCCCCAGTTTTCCTAGAAATAGACATTACACTATCTGGCCTGTGATTTTCCAGTTCCCCTTTGGATCCCTTTTTAAAAACTGGTGTCATATTGGCCATTTTCCAGTCCCTGGGTGTGGAAGCTGTACTATGGGACAAATTACATATTTTTGTTAGAGGACCAGCAGTTTGATGTTTGAACACACCATGGTTACCAACAAAGGAATGGCACGGAATTGGCAAAGCAATTAAAATGTTAGTTTTTGTTTCGACTTCAAAATTAAAATCAACCACTTTGACAGTAAAAGCTTTTTAAAAAGGAGATTCTCATTAAACAGCAGGAATAACCTGCTGGCAGTAAGAGCTGTTTGGCAGTGGAACAGACTTCCATGAGAGGTGGTAGACTTTCCTTCCTTGGAGGTTTGTAAGCAGATGTTGGAAGGCCACCTGTCACGGATGCTTTAGCTGAGATTCCTCCATTGCAGGGGGTTGGACTAGATGACCATGGAAGTCCCTTCCAACTCTATAATTCTATGATTCCATGATATGTTTATTGCAAATGTAACTGTGGAAGCTAGAAAGCACTCAGATAAAAATGGATTCTACACCTCTTGTTTGTACCTTGATGTGTACATTTGCACTGTTTTGTTAACTCTCTTACCAGTTCCTAAACTAGATTTTTTAATTTTCAGATGCTGGAGGAAACAGACATTCAGTAAGTATGCATTTTATTTCAGCCATAAGAACTTGGGAGATAAGAACTTGATTGTCAAAGCAGAAGCTTAGATTTCTGTTTTAATAAATGCTTTCTGTATTTTGTTCATTCTTACAATGTATCCTTACAGTGTATACACTGAGCTGGTAAACCTAATATGAATAATAAGCAACTAGAGAGAGATTCTGTAAATTATAGTTATTTTTAATGTTCAAAAGAATTTAATAATCTCTTTTTTATTTCCTTTTTTATTTTATATCTTCACCTTTTCCCAGTGTAGCCCAGAGTATAAATTAAAACAGATACAACTAAAAACACACAAATATGTAACCCACCCATTAGCTTCATCCATTAACCCTGATTGTCTTTGGAGAAACAGGTAGAGGAGGTAGGATGAAAATAAATAAATGCAAATTGCCGGTATGGTGGGTCTGATCTGGTTTGGAAGCACACTGCAGGGGGATAAAATCTTCCCTATCCTCCACATTAGTGTCTTGATACAGATTCTTCCTCAAAAACACACATACAACTCAATTCTGGCAATTGTGTAAAGAAACAAACCCTACACTTAAGGGCACAGATATGTATAGCTAGCATATTGATTAGCTTGGTCCTGAAGAATTATTATTATTATTATTATTATTATTATTATTATTTGTTCATATTCCTTCAACAAGACTGAATCAGGGAGTTCTTGCTGCTCCCTGAGAACAGCAACTTACAGATCTGGAGTGGGGTTATTGGGCGGTTGTTTTTATTTTGATTATATATTTTGTGGTTTTATATTTTGATTTTGTTCTGTGAACCCCCCTGAGACCTCTGGGTATAGGGCGGCATATAAATTCAATAAATAATAATAATAATAACTAGAAGAGAAAATGCCTCTGGCACACCATGACAGTTTGCATACACAACATATATAAGATATGCTTATTTATATGATATGCTTATTTTACAACAAAGACAGCCTTCTTTTCTAACACAGAACACAGATGAACCAGTTGCCATGTGGGTAGTCAGAAACTGATTGCATATATATTTTAAAGACTTGTTTAGTGATCTCTTACAGTGGTACTTGTGCTTTCCTTAGGTTGGAAGCATGGCAATCACAACATCAGAAGCAATATGATTGAGGGGGATCATTTTACTTCCCCCTATCTCACCTGGTGGATGATCACTGTTTATAGAAACAAGCCAGGGGGAAATTGAGCACATGGTGCTGCCCAGACCAGGACCTCCTCATTGTGTGCCTCTGCATGTGGAATACTGCTTTTGGCTTGTGTGAGGAACTGAGTTGAATAGGATTCAAAAGGCCTCAGTCTGATTGGTCCTAGAACAATAGGATTCAGAATGTAGCAGTCTGATTGGTCCTAGAACAATAGGATTCAGAATGCAGCAGTCTGATTGGTCCACAGGAGCCACCCAATCCAGCTCCAGGTGGAAGTGAATCCGCAACCTGATTGGCCTACAGGTGAATCCCGGAATTAGCCAATCACGTGGGGCCCATTGTGTAAATAATGTATATAAAGCAGACATTCTGGGGGAACTTCCATTCCTCCTCACCACTATGAGCTGAATAAAGAGCATGAAATCCACACTCGACTCTGAGTATATTTCAGCTTGCCTTTATGAATGCTCAAAGAGTGATATTTAGCAGTGGGATGCTCTGAGCATCTGTTTGAGTAGCAAACCAACAGCAGTAAGCTTTGGGTGTGGTCAGAAGACGGCACTGGATTCACAAGGAAGTCTCCAAACCAAACTTCACAGATGTAGGAAGTCACGTCCTTTGCCTGGCTGAACTTAAGCACACGTGAGTCATAGCACATTCAGGATATTCAAATGCCCCATAAAGATGTGAGTAGGTCCTGACTCTGAAGCACAATAGCATCAGTTGCATCACTCAGTGACAGAAAATGTGTGCATGCACACACACACACACAAAAACATTCTTGTTAATAGGTGTTCTTGTTAATAGGCATCCGAGTCCTCGTGAGATTAGGAAGAAACTCTTTGTATTCTTTATATCTGACTGGGACAGGACTGAAGGTCACAGATTCTGTTAGAATATAAACAGACCTATTTTAACAGAGGAACAGTAGTTACCACATCCCTGTTCATTTCAGATTAGCATTTAATATCTCGGTTGCCTTAGACTTGCATTGTTCATTGTTAAAGTGCTTCCAGGCGGGTATTTGTGGGGTGGGATCAGTGCTCCTCATGTGTGCAAGTTTTTTGCAGGGTCCACACAATGTTGTTAAATGTATTTTCTTCCATTTAATTCTCTTTTAACTGAAGCACTCTGACTGAAGCAGCATAGGTGGAAGAATAAACAAAAGTGACTGATGGTTACTATCTAAATGGCTTTGTAAGAGAAGATATTTAATAGTTTGCCCCGATCACTCCTTCTTTAAAATAAGAATTTGTCCAAGGCATTGACCTCTAAAACTTTTACAACAGAAGCAACAAAAACTCACCAAAACAATTCTGCCTTTGTACTGGCTTCTTATAACCTCTTAGGCATATTCAAAGATTCTGTTTTAATTATAAGACCTTAAAAAGATCAGAGAGAGAGAGAGAGAGTATGTAAGGGCAACATCCTATATATTTATTGTCATCATCACCATAAGAATATAGTGCCATTTTAGCCCAAAAGAGCTGAACTTGTTTGGTAAGATTATTTGGGGATGAGAGGAGCACAGATTTTCCCAAAATGACAAAAGTGTCAACCAAATTTTGGAAGGGCAGTTGAATCTAGCTAGATTTACATCTGAGTCACCACATTTTGGGTTGGGCTGAAAAGTGCTTTTTGTTTTGATGGGAAAGTTAAACAGACCCTTAAGCTCTCTCACGTTGAAGACAATGGAACTTATTAGTGCCTAACTTGGCTGAGTCTTTAGGGTTGACATATTCCAGACCAGAGAACAGCCGTATACTTTTACACACCCCACTGAGGCAGGGATCGGGCTACTGAACTACTCCTACCGATTCCCTCCCCAAACCACTCACCCACCCACACTGCCACCTTCTTACAGTGTGGCATACCTGAAGAGGCTGTGCTTAAGCAGGGGAGGATGGTTGGTGACTGTGCCAGGCAGGGAACAGGTAGGAGAAGAAATTATGACTGCCTTATCTCCTTCATCAGGGACGCGGGTGGCACTGTGGGTTAAACCACAGACCCTAGAAGGTCGGCGGTTTGAATCCCCGCGACCGGGTGAGCTCCTGTTGCTTGGTCCCTGCTCTTGCCAACCTAGCAGTTCGAAAGCATGTCAAAAGTGCAAGTAGATAAATAGGTACCGCTCCGGTGGGAAGGTAAACGGTGTTTCCGTGTGCTTCTCTGGTTCTCCAGAAGCGGCTTAGTCATGCTGGCCACATGACCCGGAAGCTGTACGCCGGCTCCCTCGGCCAATAAAGCGAGATGAGCACCGCAACCCCAGAGTCGGCCACGACTGGACCTAATGGTCAGGGGTCTCTTTACCTTTTTATCTCCTTCAGCATTGCAAGATTTCAAGGCATGTGAATGATCTCCAGCTTTAAATCCTGCAACCCTGCTGCTTGGGCCCTTGCTTTCTTCACCTCCTGTTTTCTGAAACGTAAGGGTTTACCTCAGCAAGTGTTTGTGCTCAAGAAACAAGGGCCATAAGCTTCATTTATTTTATTTAAGGCGGGGTGGTGGTGGTAGGAAAATCAAGTGGCGCTTCTCACAAGCAAGGTGTTCCAGGACTGTTTCACCCGATGCAGATTGCAGACACACAATGTATTTCACTGTCTCCTCACAGCAAAAACGTGCTGCAGAGAATAATGATTGCCTCCAGTTCCCTACAGGAAGCATGTTTCCCCCCCATCCTGAGATCCACAATATACATTTAAAGCACATGACTTCCCCCAAAGAATATTGGAGACTATAGCTTTTTAAAGGGGTCCTGGGAATTGTAGCTCTGTGAGGATGAAATTACAGTTCCTAGGATTCTTTGGAAGACGTCATGTGCTTGAAATGTATGTTGAAGGGCTGTGATCATAAAAACCACCAACATAGTTTATAGTACACCAGTCAGAGCTGGGGGGGTTTTGTCTTTTTTTGCACTTTTCAAATTGTATCAAACTGCTTTGAATTTAAATTGGATCAATTCTTTCTTATGTTTTAATTGATTATAACAGAAGCTGTAAGAACCACTGCTTTGAACTTTTAAAACTGCAGGGATATATGGAATTACTTTAATATATGCCCCTGCATCCCATAATAATCTCATTGTTTGTCCTCATGAATCTTCTTCTAATTGTTCTAATTCAGAATTATACATGTCATACATTGCATGTCATGCATGGGACTTGTTTGCAGATGCTTCTACAGTGCTCCTTGCCCCTTAATGAATTCTGTCTCAAGCTAGTTTTGAAAGTATCATGGGCAAATTTTGAATTACTCAGAAAGGAACTGGGTGGGGGTTTCCTTCCTGGAATCAAAGCTGGCAATCTTTCTGTGTTATTTAATAGCTGCTACCAGTTTCTGAAAACATATGAAAAGGAAATATCTTAACAATGAGCAACCACTTCTTCAAATACTAATTTGGTATTGTGCTTGATTTGCTTCAGCAATGCAGCTTGACTTTATCAACATTTTCCCCTCCATTACTTTGTCTCGTTGGTTTGCTTTATTTGGTCTAAAGCAAAATACAGCCAGAACATACTTTCAGTGTTAAATTACTATAGATTTAAAGGGTGCCATGTTGGAAGATGATATCTACTATCTACCTCTTTGAACAGCTGTCCATTTGGGACACCTTCCGCTGCCATTGTGGTCAAATGAACCCAAGCCACTTGAGAAAATTCTGAATTGCAGCAAAGATGCTTTTCAATAACTCAGCTACTCTAAGAAGGGGGTGTGAGTGTTTTCATCAGTACCTAAGAAGAAACTATGGGACGCGGGTGGCGCTGTGGGTTAAACCACAGAGCCTAGGACTTGCCGATCAGAAGGCCGGCAGTTCGAATCCCCGCAACGGGGTGAGCTCCCGTTGCTCGGTCCCTGCTCCTGCCAACCTAGCAGTTCAAAAGCACATCAAAGCGCAAGTAGATAAATAGGTACTGCTCCGGCGGAAAGGTAAACGGCGTTTCCGTGCGCTGCTCTGGTTCGCCAGAAGCGGCTTAGTCATGCTGGCCACATGGCCCGGAAGCTGTAAGCCGGCTCCCTCGGCCAGTAAAGCGAGATGAGCACCGCAACCCCAGAGTCGGTCACGACTGGACCTAATGGTCAGGGGTCCCTTTACCTTTAAGAAGAAACTACTTATGATGGAACAACAAATTATTGTGCTGAAGGCATCCGTTTTAAATTCCAGGGAAAACATTACACTGTTGTTGTGGAGACACAAAGAGAGACATAGTTAAAAACCGCATAAATACATTATTATAGGTACACCTGGGTATGTCTTTTGTGTGGAAATGAGAAGTCAATTTTGCTCAGATAACCTTACTTTCAAGTACATCTGTATTTACACGTCCATTGGTACTTGTTGGCTAGGCAGAAAAGCTACCCCAAATGCCTTGAGGGGAGTTGGTGCTGACCAATTCATGTTGCCCACCATTGCAGATGTGCAGTAATTATGCAGTAGGGAAGGAAGAACACATGCTTGAAAAAAACCTCTTCTTTGTCAAAGGTCTTTAGAACATCTTCCAGGCTCTGATTCAGGGGTGGGGGACCTGCAACCCTCCACAAGTTGTTAGATTCCAACTCCCTTCAGCCCCAGCCAATAATAATCATCATCATTTTTAATTTGTATACCGCCTTTCTATACTCAAGGCGGTTTACAAGCTGAAGAAACAAAAAATGTACATCTTAGAACAATCTAATGCAATACAAAAATGTGATAATAAAACATAACTTTAAAATAGGCAGCCTACATCAAAATAGTGACATTCAACAATCAATTAGAATAGTATAAAATAATAATAACATATAAAAGTTAAACAGAAATCCACTCAACAGTTACAATAATATCTAAACTATAATCAATAAAACAACGGCAAGCCACAGTACATAAAACAATACAATACACATTGAGAAGCAGAGGGTAGAGCAAGGCAGGTGGAAGGAGGCCTTGCCTGATGGAGTCTCTCCCCTCACAGTTCTTCCTCCAGGAACAGCTCCCTTATGAGGACTCCTAGGGCCGGAGGGTGGGGCAAGGCAGGTGGAAGGAGGCCTTGCCTGATGGAGTCTCTCCCCTCCCCAATGTGCATAATGCCAATGTGCACTGCATAACTTTACAAAATTGATTTTGCATGTTTTTAACTTTTAGTAATCTATTTATTGGATCCAGAGGAGTGTCCTATTTTGATGTGGTATTTGATCAACATGTTGGATTTGTGCTTACTGTGTTTTCTTCCCATTGTTTGCAGCGAATAGAAAGTTCTCCCGATGAGACTTAGAAAAGCAGGCAACAGACACCTGCGAAAACAAGGAGGAGGACGATCTACTAGTTCCCAACATTCTGCAGCATCTAGGTGCTCTCAGAAGTCACCTTTCACTTGAGCTGTTGGTAACCCCCGTGGGGCGAACCGAGCACCATCTATACAGTGTTATTGCTGTTCTGCCACTGCTACTGCTTCGCATAGGGCTCACCCACACTTCCACTTGCCCCGCTGCTTCCTCCAGGGAAACCTGCTTTTTTACAAACCTCAACAGGGCTTTCCACAGATTGACATTTGCTTCAGTTTAGTGGTAAAGAGTGGGGGGGTTTTCTGGGGAAAGCGGCGGGGCAAACGGAAAACCACTTGGACCTCTGCTTTGCAGCCATCGGACAAGCATGAGGATGTGGGTGAGCCCAGAGCGATGTACCCTCTCCCAACGTTTGAGCTATATTTTTTTAAAATGCCATTCTAATCAACAGATGTGTGTGTACATATGGAGACTGTTTGCCCACCTCTCTTGTTTTCGGTCCTCCAAACCCTTATGGAGAGATGATATGCCTGCCAAAATGTGAAGCTACATCTGGTCACTTCCCTATGATCCCCGAAGACGGTGCAAGCCACTCTGGCAATTGATTTGTGGGCATAAATGCTGCTGGTAGCAAAATATCAGAGTGGGTTTTTTTTTTTTCCGGACAGAGGGGTGTCTTACAAACATGACACTCTTTCACACACAGGAAAAATGACCAGTGTGTTTAGTAGCATTGACATTTCATGTCCTGTTTGCATCATCCATGGAATGCCTTGGTGCTCTGTGGCTAGGGTGGGTGGGTAGAAAATGATTATTAAACACCCATTGCCTGCCCCCAGTGTTCACTTTCTGAAGGTGTACAATAAATAAGTCCTTAAAGGATTTGCCTTTATATATATATAGAAGTGCTACTATTATAGCTGTCTGACAAAGCAGGTTTTTGCTTTTGAGACTCAACCTCATCTGCAGACCTGGGCATGTCACAGTTGAACCAAATAACTATATTTTAAGTTGAATATCTGTGCAAAGTTTCTGACTTTCCTAAAGGAGTAATGTCAGTGCAACTGTGAGCTCCAGTTGTTCTTTGTCAAACAACTTCTTGCATCGAGGGTTCTTTCATATGCTGCTTAATAGTTCACTGCATAAATTACTGTTCTTCCCATGAGTCAGATGACACAAAGCAGAGATCACAGAGGACTGTGAAGACGTCATATTACTGTGACATCATATTATTGGGCAGAGCAGGAGCACACTTGCTGTATCCACCCTCTGTGACATTCAGCACACGGTCTAAAAGAGTCTCCACATGTACAAACTGCACTTGCATATTCCTGCTTGCACAAAGGGTACACACAGACAGTTTGTACATGCTTAGCTTTTTCAGAAGTTACGTTGAACATAGGTTGGAAGCGGGGGCATGATCTCATTTCCACCTCGCTAGCACATTACATCTACCCAAAGGGTTACATCTGCATAGTCCACTCTTAAGATCCTTGGTTGGGATTTGAAACAGACCTTGATTTTACATTTGCAATGTTTTGCCATTCCATCGTCTCTTGAATATATCTCTAGAAATCTGGAAATTAGAAATGATTCCTGGGTATGGGAAGGGAAGCCAGGATTCAATAATTCTAGTTCAAAATGTCCCTCTCCTTTATTTGTGATAAATTTTAAAAGACACTAAGCTGATGAAAATGTTGTACTTATATGTGGCACATCTTTTATAATAGGGAATTCATTTAAAAAATGTAGCGTGGATTGGCTCAGGACAACAGTAAGGATTTCATTTTAAAGTGATTGCTATGATACAAAAAGCTGCAATGCTTATAGCCCAATAAGTAGTCTCACTTTTTATTGGACTTACTCCCAAGGCAGTAATCCTAAGGCAGCCTTTATGCTGGTGCAAGCTTCCATTGATTTTAGCAAAGCTTCTTCTCTCTGTCTACTGTGATATTTGTGCTGCTCATAAAAGCAGGACGTAGACTCCAGCAGAAAGTGATGTGTAAATGCTCAAGCACATATAACACCAGTCAATAATTTATTAATGTATTTAGCCACAAAAACCATGAAGCTACATATAACAAAGAAGTGAAGAACACTAATATCAATGAAACATGGCTTAAGTCATGTTCCTTGTGTTAAATGATCTATAGGCAGATGTTGGGACTAATCTTGTTACCTCTGTGGATTGGTATCCGTTTTTCAAGCAAGGTTTATTACGAACCACAAAAAAGAGTGAGCCACGCAGGTTCTTGCCAATGCGATATATTTTAATTAATCTCCTTTCAGTTGCTGCATTGCACTTTTGAAGACTCGCCTTTTTAGAAGTTTAGCAGTGACATGCTCTTTGCAACACTTGGCAAATACGTTTAGGAGAACCTTGGCCGTGCTTCCCCATTCAAATGTTATTACACTGAATTTGATGAGGTATTTAATTAAAGAATTGACTCAAATGTAATTTGTGGCGGAATCTTTTCTTATTACATTTGTCACACGTGTGTGAGAATATACAAGTGCGGACGTTAGATAGGCATCAGACTGAGAGCTGCGTTGAAAGCTTCAGTGATGCCATTAGCTAATTTTAGACTCTGAACTTCATGGTTTTGGAAACTATGTGACTTTTCTTGGATGCAGCCTCTCTGTAGCCAGGCGTGACATTCTGGCAATAATTCTGTGTCTGGCAGCCCGTGTGTGTTATCAGAAGTGTTTGGCCCAACCTGTCCAGCTGAGTCAAGTTATGATGGGAAAAAGCTACGGCTTATGCCATTCCCACGATTGTCCTAGTGCTAGCACTTGTGTATGTGTACCACTGAGTGAGGGCTAAAGTCTGTGCAAAACCCTGTGCAAAGTGCCAAGAAGCCCATCCCTTGTGCTAGCTGAAGGTACTTCAAAGTGGTGATAAAAACATCCATGGAAGAGGGCGACGAGGTAAGCACACAAGGTGTACACACTGAAAATGAAAACACAATATAGGGTCCACTGGCATTCTTGTTTCAGTGGATACCAGCCCTTTTGTTAGAAGCTGGAATTGGAACACACATCATTTTGGGTACAGCTGTCCAAGGTTTGGGAGGGGTGGAGGTTTAAAGAATATCTAACACCTTATGCCAGAAGGACTGTTTTGGTTCTCTTTGCAGTAGCTTCTTACTTTGTCTAACCATGTCTTTGCATCCACCCACCTACCCTTGCCTGCTTTGCAGGGCATGGGGAGAAGATCAGCAATCTGCTTCTCTGTGATGATGACCAGCTGTCAGTTGTGCTGTCAGGGTAGGACTTTGGGGCAAGACCCAATTCAGCAGAATGCAGCAGGGTTGGCTTCCTCCGTGTTGAAGTAAGTGAAATAGCACATATTAAGTAGCCCTCTCCACTCCAGTAAGGCAATCAAGCGCCAAGTGTAGCACTGTGGAAATTGGCCTGTGTAGAATAGGACACATTCCTATACAAATGCTCCATACAAGAGTTCCTCTGAACCCTAACAGAGCCACCTTTAGCATCTTAGGACTCAGCTATACAGCTGCAAATATAACGTTTTAAGTGCATTATACAAATGTGACACTAGATGGCGCCAGTGAGCTAATGGCAAATTCCACATATATTTTAAAACATTTTAAAAATATATATGTGTAAATTCAGCCTTAGTTACTATTCTCTCTGTACTATATATATGTTCCAATAGCTTTTCAGCCCATATTCTTCGGACCATGCTAGGACTTGATTTCTTACTACAGTATTATTAATAATAAACAAATTTATGGAACATTTTAAAGCACAAACCTCCTCTTCTTGGAAGTCTAAGTCTCAGTGAGTTCAGCGAGGACTTAATTATTCAAAGGCTACTGGAAAGCATCATACAGAATGCAAAGTCAGGGTAGGAATAGCTTATAATGCAAGCATCTCCTATTGAAATGTCCTTTTCTACAGAAGTATTTAAGGTGCAGAATCCTGCACTGTTGGTCATCCTAGCTTGTAGCTACTGCAGATATATATATATATCTCAGTTTCCGCTCCCTTTTACAGATAGATAAGGAAAAAGGTGGTGGAATAAGTGTTTTCTTTTTTAAAAAATATTCTGATCTGAGTTGGAGCTGTCAGTACTCCTCTTCATGTGTTGCAGAATGAAGATGCACTTTAAGGCTGTGTACACACTGTACATGTAAAACACATCTGAAGCATTGGACACATTCTACCCCTCCAAAGAATCCTGGAAACTGTAGTTTCTCCTCACAGAACTAGAATTCCCAGCACCCTTGAACTACAGTTCCCAGGATTCTTGGGGGCAAAAAATGTGCTTTAAATGTATGGTGTATACACAGCCTTAGAAACAACCTTCGCCAGCCTCCCTCATGGAACTGCAGGTCTCTGAAGAGAATCAATTGATTAAGCCAACTTAAGTCTGTGGCACAGCTAAGTTCAAGCAAAGTGAATGCATTTTCATACCTACATTTGTAGGTATAAGTATACCTACAGAAGTAGTTTGCGAAGTCCACCCTTGTAGAAGAGGTCAATGTCCTTTTATTCAGACAAAAGGTTTTGGAAGCCAAGAATGTCCATCTGGCAGCTAAGCGTAAGACTTTGGAAAGATCTTTGTGTCGACTCAGTTCAAATCTGGGCTTGGTTTCAACAAGATGCAAACAATGAGCCATTAAAACTCTGGATGTTTAGTTCTCTGTGTATCTGCTCTCTCGCCAAGGCTGGATCAACAGCCATAAAACAAAATGTGGTTGACCTTTGTCGAGACCATTAGCAAGGCTTCACCACTGAAATTAATTGGGTTCATTTGAAAGATGTTTGAGGGGACAGTAGTTCTGCCTTTGACTCGGAGGGGCTCAGAAGTTGAACATGCCTGTGTTCGGAAAATCCCTTATTTTGGCTTCTGATCCCTTATTTTCAAGGCTGCTGGTCCCTTATTTTCAAATCTGTAAGTTGACAGCTATGCACAGATCGCTGCACTGCAGTTCAAAACATACACATGGACACAAACACGCCCACCTACCTGTTGGATTACTCGATCTGACCCTAATTTCTTATGCACCATATTTACTCTGTTTGGAACAAGAGGAGCCTATTCATTTGACTTACCAGCACCTGATTTCCAGTTGCCAAAGAGATAAAAGATGTGCTTGGCAGTGTGCTTTCGTGCTCTAGCATGGTATGCTATTTCTTGACGCGCTGCAGGTGCCCGGAAGGAAGAGCCGCAGGTACTGCAGCAAGAAAGTACCAGAATGACAAACTCTTTATCACTTGCAATAGCTCACATTTCCGCATCCACAAATTCCTCTTTGTTTGCTGATTTCATTTTCTCTTGGAGCAAGCACTCTTCTGTGCTACCTCTCTGCTGTCTGTTTTATGCTGCTGCTGCTGCAGCAGGAGAAAATAAACAGAAGGGAAATTCAACTTTGCTTCTTTGCTGGAATCTTGAATTCCTGAGGCATGAAATATGTTGTTGTGATATTAATAATCTGGTTCATTTAACACAGCATTTCTTGGCACAGAAGTGGAGACAAGAGATGGCATTGTTAGGCATCACTTCTTGCGGGCGGCGCCTTGATGCATAGTGTCCTCAAGCAAGAGGAGACAGGTGGCTGGTTACTTAGCAACCCACCAATTTTTTTCTCTGTTTCCCCCCCTCTTCAGCCTTCCCAGAGTGGGCCCCATGCTTGAGTAGCTGGCTATGATTCTGCAACAACTATGACTGTGAGACACTTCCTGTTTTTATTGGCTGCCTAGAATTGTAGGGTGTCTGCCTAAACTGCAGGTAGGAAACACAAACACCTCTACTCATAATTGGAAGGTGATGATTTCCCCTTCCTTCTCATGTTTTGTCACATTGCAAATGGCTATTCTTCACCTGGCTGTTCTTGTTTTGGCATGAGGAAGCTAGAACAAGCATTGTTCTTGGATTATCCTAATTAGCAACTTGTGGACAGACCTGCAGGTCTCTTGGTTGCGGCAGGTGTGCGGATGCGACTCAGTCTCCCAATGCACAACCCTTTTGCTGACCATTCCGTTTTTGCAGGGGATTGGAGACCAGGTTTGCTTTCTCCATTTTTAGTTTAGGAACATAGAAAGAAAGATGCTCTGTATTGAGCCAAAGCATTAGTCCATCCTGCCAACCTAGCAGTTTGAAAGCACGTCAAAGTGCAAGTAGATAAACAGGTACCGCTGCAGTGGGAAGGTAAACGGCGTTTCCGTGCGCTGCTCTGGTTCGCCAGAAACGGCTTAGTCATGCTGGCCACATGACCTGGAAACTGTACGCCAGCTCCCTCGGCCAATAAAGCGAGATGAGCACTGCAACCCCAGAGTCGTCCGCGACTGGACCTAATGGTCAGGGGTCCCTTTACCTTTATTGGTCTATCCAGCTCTGGACTGTCTACACTGACTAGAAATGGCTCTCCTGGGTTTTTGATTGGCGTCTCTCACAGCCCCAACTGGATATGTTGGGAATTGGAACTGGGAACTTCTGCTGAGCTACCACCCTTCCCCGACCACTCTGTTTTTAAGGTTTCTACAGGAATGATGGCTAACAGCTGACCCGTGCACCACAACAAACTTGATCTGCACCATGCCAAAAATAAAAAAGGAATAACCCAACAAACTTGACATGCACTATGCAAAAAAATAAAAAAATAACTCTTTTGCTAGAGTAGTCCAAAGTTCTCTAGAGATCATCATCATCATCATCATCATCATCATTAATTATTTGTACCCCGCCCATCTGGCTGGGTTTCCCCAGCCACTCTGGGCAGCTTCCAACAAAGACCAAAAATACACTAAAATGTCACACATTAAAAACTTCCCTGAACAGGGCTGCCTTCAGATGTCTTCTGAATGTCAGGTAGTTGTTTATATCTTTGACATCTGATGGGAGGGCGTTCCACAGGGCGGGCGCCACTACCGAGAAGGCCCTCTGCCTGGTTCCCTGTAGCTTTGCTTCTCGTAGCGAGGGAACCGCCAGAAGGCCCTTGGTGCTGGACCTCAGTGTCCGGGCAGAACAATGCGGGTGGGGACGCTTCTTCAGGTATACTGGGCTGAGGCCATTTAGGGCTTTAAAGGTCAACACCAACACTTGGAATTGTGCTCGGAAACGTACTGAAGAGAAGAATATTAATCTTCAGTCATTACATTAGAATTACCTCCTCTGGAAATTACCTCCTCTGGCCAAATTTCCGCAGTCTGCTTGTTCGTTGTCTGGTCTGAAAGGGAATATCATCATTTAGTTAGGCGGTGGGAAGTTCCTACCATTTGAGTGCTATGCCACTTCTGACCCCTGGTGGCAAAAATGTTTTCATGGGCCATTTGTTAAACATTTCGGCACCGAACTGAAAGCTCTAATTTATCCACCCCTCGCTGAGTATGGATGACAGACTTTGACTATAATTGCTAGACCTAATCATCACCGTCATGTCATGTTCTTTGAAAAACTTCTATATTTGGTTTCAAAGAGGTAGCTATCAGAGAAACACTAATGTCTGATCTAGCAACTTCTGGTTGGGTGGTCAAGAAAAATGAAAGGGACGCAGACCTCGCTCTTTAATTATTTCTTGCTTCTCTTTAGATGTTGAACCGAGATTGGCAGTACTTGTTCCTATAAAAGAAAGACAAGAACAGTGTTAAGACATTCAATAACTTCTCTGGATTGCATGAGTAACATATTATTAAGGTAGCCTATCCTGCTTACTTTTTATTTTTTGCCTCATAATTATTTGCTGATTTTGTTGTCTATGAGAAACATGAACATGAGCCTTCATCAGTGTTGCTATGCACTCCTTTCTCCTGAAGCAATGAGAAATTTCTGGGTTTAGGTTTGTAAAGAGGTGTGCCAATCTGAACTTCTTCTATGGTTTATTTCTGTAGATTGTGGCATGAGTAAATGTTGACAAACATAAGGTAAAGGATCTCAGTCAAAGGCAACTATGGGGTTGCCGCGCTCATCTCGCTTTCAGGCCAAGGGAGCCAGCGTTTGTCTGCAGACAGCTTTCCTGGTCATGTGGCCAGCATGACTAAACCGATTCTGACACATAGGAACACCGTGACGAGTGCCAGAGTGCATGGAAACGCCATTTACCTTCCCGACACTGTGGTACCTATTTATCTACTTGTGCTGGTATGCTTTCAAACCGCTAGGCTGGCAGAAGCTGGGACAAAGCAATGGAAGCTCATCCCACCACGTGGATTTGAACCACCGACCTTTCGATCGGCAAGCCCAAGAGGCTCTGTGGTTTAGACCACAGCACCACCCATTATCATCCTACAAATCTTTATCTTGAACATGTTCTAGAAGGCTACCTGGGCTCCTAATACTTTATGTAAATGATCACCACAGTAATCTAGTGTTACCAGCAAAATCTAATTAACATCTCATGTAAAGATAATGCGTTCCTGAAACATAATATTGCAATGAACTTAGGCCCCAGGACAACCAGTTGTTATCTCTCATTCGGGGGAACATTCTTTCAGTTACAACTGAGCAGAGTAAACAAAATGGGAAATGGGAACTTGTGGGGAAAAAACAATGAAACAAAGCTATACAGTGGTACCTCGGGTTACATACGCTTCAGGTTACATACGCTTCAGGTTACAGACTCTGCTAACCCAGAAATAGTACCTCGGATTAAGAACTTTGCTTCAGGTTTAGAACAGAAATCGTGCTCTGGCCGTGTGGCGGCAGCGGAAGGCCCCATTAGCTAAAGTGGTGCTTCAGGTTAAGAACAGTTTCAGGTTAAGAACGGACCTCCAGAATGAATTAAATACTTAACCCGAGGTACCACTGTATAGGTGTTATAGCAAATCACTTATCCCAAAGACCCTTTCCATAACCTAACATTGGTTCAAAGTGGTATTTAAACCCTGGGTTTCCAATGGTTGGTTAATTCTCACACCTTCCAACACAGACCTTTTTTTCACTCTATGCTCTCAAGGACCAGCCTGGCACTATGGGTTTCTCCACATTTCCACTTCTCCTGTACCTAGAAAGCACAAGTCCGAGCAGTTTTCTGCTTGTCGCATGTTTTCCTTGCAGTTTCCCCTGAGAAACAAACTCTTTAACACTGAATTGGAACAAACTGTGAAGTGACCTCATCAACAATGTGCCTCCCTCTTCCCCCAAGTATCAGTTATGGGAGGGCAAGGCCTGGAGATGATGCTTTTGAGAAACACAATGTGATGTTTTACCTTTCTTTCTATGCGTGGTATCTGATTATGGGCTTTGTCTCCCCTGGGTTTACAAAGAGGATGCTTGAGTCCAAGATTTCTGGGTTTTCCTGGGGGAAAGCAGAAGTCCGGATGAGCCCTTAAACTTTACATGCTAAGCCAATTAATGGGAATCAGGGCTATACTGTACACCCTGTCAATAGCCCCAAACCAGAGAAAGACACTTGAACTCAAGTCCCATTAATTTCAAATGAAACAAAATGGTCTATACTTAGCCAGCCAGCCCTAGTATTTTTTTTGTTTTTTGTAGATTTGCTTTGTTTAAATCCAATTTTCATGTGGTGCTAGAGCTTGGAGCACTTCCAGATGAAAATATATTGCTGTAAATCAGAAGCAATTCCTTTGAAATAGAACCCCAAGCAGGCTATGTACGTATATACCAGCTCCTGAATAGGTTTTCACCTCTCCCTGATTTACAGAAATGAAACCAGAAGCAAAAGTAACAATCCCAGACTGCCACAAATCCTGATTTGTATAATTGGTGAACAAATATACATTATAAAGCTAATTATGGTTTTGTTTTGTTTTTTGCTTTTTTTAAAGATCTCATTTGCCTGACAGCATTAATAAATGGATGCAATGTAGGATACTCACTATTCAAATTTGTTTAAAGTAAGAACTTTTAGATGTCTCTGGATTGTGCCTCTATTCTTCCATACTACTCTCCAAAAAACAATACTCCAACAGGCTATTGTTGGTACAATAAATAGGCAGTGATTGCATCCATTGAGAGTTGGTGCCTATGCAAAAGTGACATTCTCTTATCTGTTAATTAGTCTGCATAATCCAAGAGTGATGCAATGCTTGCAGTGTAAGCATGAATAATAGTTTAATCTCTCTCGCACAGAGCATTTACTGGCAATTTTGCATACCAAGTGATTGGGGTTTTTTCAGCACTCCCTGTATTGTCTACATACTCATTCCCCTTTGGGATAAAGATCCACAGCTCCACTTTCATAATTGAAATCAACGATATGATGCAAGAGAGAGGGCAATGCTATGAAACACAAAAGCATAAAGCGTTACTTATATACCATTAATGCCAACTGTTCTCATGGTGGGCAAGAAAGGAAACCTTATTTTGAGCCTTTAACCTCCCCCACCCCCACCCGCAATTGTCAGGGACTGCAGGACTTAGGCAAGGAACCTTGCATACCCTCCGACATTTCTGTGATGAAAATAGGGATGTCAATAAAATAATAATAATAATAATAATAATAATAATAATAATAATAATAATAATAATAATAATAATAATACCCATCTGACTGGGTTGCCCCAGCCACTCTGGGAGTCTTCCAACATATATAAAAACATAATAAAACATTAAACATTTAAAAACTTCCCTATTCACAGCTGCTTTCAGATGGCTCAGGAGTTGGATAACTCCATAGCCTCTAACATTTCTCCAATGAAAATAGGACATCACCTCATGAGAAGAGAAGACTCCCTGGAAAAGACCCTGATCTTGGAAAAGATGGAGGGCACAAGGAGAAGGGGACGACAGAGGATGAGATGGCTGGATAGTGTTCTCGAAGCTACCAGCATGAGTTTGACCAAACTGCAGGAGGCAGTGGAAGACAGGAGTGCCTGGTGTGCTCTGGCCCATGGGGTCACGAAGAGTCGGACAGAACTAAACGATTAAACAACAAAGGAAAAGTGGGACATTCCAGGATCAAATCAGAAACTGGGACAGATTCTGTAAATCCGGGACTGTTTCTTGAAAATAGGGACACTTGGAGGGTTTGACCTTGTTGTCAGAGGCTGGGACTTAGCCAACTAGGCTGTGGACTCAGGTCTCAGAGCCCACTTCAGATGTAGAAGGAAATAAAGGCCTCTGCAACTGGCAACTCTGTGAAGCATGTGTCTGGGCCAGGGCTAATATAAATACTAGAAGCAAGCAGACCTTTTGCTTTCCCCCTGGTCAACAGAGCCAGAACCTCCTCCGTGGTGGTGCTCATCAGATTCCAACTAACCAGTAATGTCATACAGCTTGAGACCCCTGGAGAACTTCCTAGCCTCGTTTCAGGTATTGTCCTGACACTAGCTTCCCTTTGAATGATATTGGTTATCAGAAGGCTCTCAGTCGTGTCTCTGGGATCTTTAGGGAATGCTGTCTGGCTCACAACCTGTTAAGCTGGTTGTGTGCAGGCTGGTTCTGTGAAAACAGAGCCTCTCCGTCTCTTTCTCTCTCTCTTTCCAGAATATGTACATGGTTGTGAGAGCTGCTGCTGGAATCTTGACATCCCAGATGGTTGTTCAGTTTGCGTCCATGATTAGACCAGGCTTGCTTGGGAGATCATGTCTTTTGGAGCTCAGTTGGTTAGAGTGTGGTGCTGATAACACCAAGGTTCAATCGCAGGTACGATGCCTGTATAATAATAATAATAATAATAATAATAATAATAATAATAATAATTTTATTAGTTATACCCCACCCACCTGGCTGGCTTCCAACAGAATATTAAAAACATGATAAAACATTAAACATTAAAAACTTCCCTAAACAGGGCTGCCTTCAGATGTCTTCCAGAAGTCAGATAGTTGTTTATTTCCTTGACATCTGATGGGAGTGCGTTCCACGGGGCAGGGGCCACTACCGAGAAGGCCCTCTGCCTGGTTCCCTGTAACCTCACTTCTCGCATTGAGGGAACTGCCAAAAGGCCCTCAGAGCTGGACCTCAGTGGCCGGGCTGAATGATGGGGGTGAAGACACTCCTTCAGGTATACTGGGATGAGGCCATTTAGGGCTTTAAAGGTCAGCACCAACACTTCAGATTGTGCTTGGAAATGTACTGGGAGCCAATGTAGGTCTTTCAGGACTGGTGTTATATGGTCTCGGTGGCCGCTCCCAGTCGCCAGTCTAGCTACTGCATGGGACAGCTGCATATTCCTGCCTTGAAGGGACTCCAGTGGTACCTCTGGTTAAGAACTTAATTCGTTCTGGAGATCTGTTCTTAACCTGAAACTGTTCTTAACCTGAGGTACCACTTTAGCTAATGGGGCCTCCCGCCGCCACACGGTTTCTGTTCTCATCCTGAAGCAAAGTTCTTAACCCGAGGTACTATTCCTGGGTTAGCGGAGTCTGAAACCTGAAGCATCTGTAACCCGAGGTACCACTCTATGATTCTATTATTAAGACCTTAGAAAGGATGCAAGGCTCCCTCTCACTCACAAAATATGTTATTTGGTGCAATCAATAGTTTCAGAAGACAATAGCTCTTTCCTGTTGTGTAGCGATAATGCCCATGCAAAAGAAATGTGTGGAGCAGCATTGTCTTACTGTTCCAACTCCACGTTCATTATTCATCAATGAAGAGAGACTATTCCTGCACAAGCTGTATTCTGGAACCCTGCAGAATGCAGGGAACGGGAGGCATCATACCACTCTAGCCATTCATTTGGTTCCCAGATGTTTCAAAAGGGCTTAGGTGCATCATTGGATGCCACCTTTCCATCGTAAACCAGGCTTAAGGTGGCTCATATCAAAAGGTTTACACAAGTCCCCAACAGTTACGAGACTTAGCAAAGTTTAAATTGTCATAAACAACAAGTTAATGAAAACAGCTCATATGAGTGTACATACCATAGAATCAAAACAATTCACTGGTCATTCATAATAAAGTCTAACAATAAAAATACAAGAATGTAATCCAGATGACAGCAAAAATAACACTGCCGCAAAACTAAATCTTGACCTAAACTACATCACAGAATGTGATGAGCTTTCTTAAATTCTTAACTGGTCTCCAATGGGACACATCAGAGTTAGAAATTAGAAACTGAAAAATAGGAAAGATTTTTCTGCTAAAACTGTCTTTCCAGGTTGATGCTTACTCCCACTTTCATGTTATGGTCTAATTTATATAATCGTACACAGCTGTCTGTTGGGTTTAGCAAAGGAGACTTGATTAACTGTCCCCTGCAAAGGGAAGGGTATAATTTATTCTTCTTAATTATATGTTTCCTGTATTATGGTATTTTTTCAACTCTGCATCATTAACACATAATTTCGGTCTTTATGCAATTGCTGCCTTTTTATACTGTACAGTACACAGCCCACACGTTCACGTCTGATGCTTATTATGTATGACATTCTAATCGGCACCCTGGTTCTACACGACAAAGGCCTTTGGTACTTCCACCCCATCACATCCAAATATGGTTCCATTCCGCAGAGACACACTTGAAGTGCAGCCCTAGGCATGTTTACTCAGAAGTGCCATGGTTGTTGTGAGCTCCACAGTGCTGTCGGGATCAGGCTCGATTTGGCAGGCTCTAACACACTTAGGAGGGACACGGGTGGCGCTGTGGGTTAAACCACAGAGCCTAGGGCTTGCTGATCAGAAGGTCGGCAGTTCGAATCCCCGTGATGGGGTGAGCTCCCATTGCTCGGTCCCTGCTCCTGCCAGCCTAGAAGTTTGAAAGCACGTCAAAGTGCAAGTAGATAAATAGGTACCACTCCGGCGGGAAGGTAAACGGCGTTTCCATGCGCTGCTCTGGTTCGCCAGAAGCGGCTTAGTCATGCTGGCCACATGACCCGGAAGCTGTACGCCGGCTCCCTTGGCCAATAAAGCGAGATGAGCGGCACAACCCCAAAGTCGGTCCTGACTGGACCTAATGGTCAGGGGTCCCTTTACTTTACCTTTTTAACACACTTAGGAGGAGGAAGGAACAGAGGGGGTTGAGTGGTGGTAAACTGAGTTGGAGGAGAGGGGCTCTTCCCTTTTCACACCAACTTCCATCTCTTGGAATGAGGAAGTAGGGATGTCACCACCACCACCACCCAACTTTCATGTAGAGTAGACAGACTCAGTAGAGGTTCGGGATAGCTTAAAGCAAGCAAGTGGGGAAGCGGAACCAGACGCGGCAACGACGGAACAGGGGCCCAAACAAGAAGGTGCAATCTTGTTGCTTAGAATCAGGTACCACCTTTGCAGATGGGAGCAGACTCACTCCACGGGAGCCAAGGCAACAGACTCCCGTGTGGCTTACTCCCATTGTAAGCATGCATAAGAGTATAGCCTTGGGGCTGTTGTAATTCAAAGTAGGGAGTTGTGGCTCTCCAGATGTTGGACTACAAATCCCTTTATCTGTCACCGTTGGCCATGCTGGCTGTGGGCTGATGGGAGATGAAGTCCAACACCATCTGGAGGGCCACAGGTTTCCCCTTCCTGATTTAAGGGTTTCCATTACATTCTTTTACCTATTCTTTTCAGGATTTCCTCTTGCCCTGAAGAAGAACATTTATTAGTTTCAGTCCAACAGCTTGTGCATGTATGCAAGTGTGTGTGTGTGTGTGCATGTGTGTGTGCACCTGGGTGAAATAAAGCCTGGTTTCGCCCCTGCAGGATAATATCACACCCATCTGCCATGTGAAATCTAGTTTTGCATGACCATAAAACTAATAGATTTCACCTCAACTGGTGATGGGAGAGGATGGAACAAGAAGGAAATTATTGCTTTTATTACATTTCTATCCTGCCTTTTTTCCCAAAGAAAGGAAATGGCAAAACAGTAAAACAATGTGATTAAAAATGAAACAAAAAAACTTACCTAAAAACATGTAAAACAGTCACATACCCTCACAGCTTAATAATGCCAAAGTTGCAGCTTGCAGCTAGCTAGCTACAAGCAGGTAAAGCGTAGCACCAGGACTCGGGTCTATTGGGCACAGTGAAAAGGAAAATAATACACAACCACCAAATCACCCACCTGCACTGGACTCAGATCATAGATAAGGCTGCTCTGAAACTGATATCAAACAATCTTCCACATGGGGGCCTTGTTCTACAATGAAAACCATGCAGCTCTCCTCTACACTTGCCACTTGTGTGCATTGAGGCACTATCTCCTAAATCAGGCATGTCCAAAGTCCTAATTTGGCCCAACGGTCAGTTTAATCCAGCCCCTGTGGCAGTTTATTTACTGGGGGTAAAAAAAAGCTCAACAGCTTTGGGGTAAAATCCTAAAAAAAGCTCAGCAACTGTCATTTAGGCACGCCTGTCCTAAATGCTCCACTACACATAAGATGAAACCATGTCATGTGAGGCAAATGATGCTCTGTTAGGCACCCAGGTGTATTTTCCTTGCTTCCCTAGCTATAGAAGCAGCAGCAGCAGCAGCAGTTGTCCCATAGTTTCCTTCAGGTGATCTATAGCACAGCTGAGAAGGCTTCCAAAGAGAGAGAGAGGAAGCAGTGTGATGTTCATATGATTTCACAATGCAAGAGCAAAGCAGTCTCCTGCATTCGCCGTTCGTAGAAGCTCCCATTTGCTTCTGTGTATCCATTAAAGATGTGCGTCGGTTTAAAAGTCAGGGCCAACGAGGGGCTCTCAGCAAAGCCTTCTTTGTTTGTGGGCTGCACATCTTACCTGGGGGCAACAGTGGGTGGCTTCAAGCTGCCGTTCGTTGTTTCCCACAATGTCCTAGAACAACACTATGTTAAGCACTCCAGAGCATTGTGGAAAGGGGAAGGGGAGATCAATGTGCAAATCTTTCTCTTTCCTGTAGTTCATGCAAAAGTTGCTGAACATATCTTATAAATACCGTATTTTTTGCTCCATAAGACACACCTAGTTTTTAGAGGAGGAAAACAATAAAAAAAATTCTGAACAAAACACTGGATGTATGATTTTTGTGGTTCATGCTGTGGCCACAGACATGATATGTGATTTGACGGTGAGTTTGGGGTAGCCCAGTGCAAAAATCCTGAGGATCCATGTGGTTCCGTGCTTTGTAACCACGTTTTTGCACCATTGCGGCCCCACATAACAGTGGATGCATGTGTTTTTTTGTTGCAGGCTGTAGCCATGGACATGCTATGTGATCTGATGGTGAATTTGGGGTGACCCAATGCAAAAATCCTGAGGATCCATGTGCTTTTACCTCCCCCCTCCCAGGCAGCCTCCTTTATCACTAGCGTCCCTTATCTCCCTCCTGATCGCTTGCCAATCAGCTGCTCAGCGGCTTCCTTTCAACACCCCCTTCCCTCTTGTTTGCCTTAGTGTCTTTTCCTTAGCTGGAGCAGTTTTTTGCTCCTCCTTTTCTTCTAATTTCTCTCCTCATTGCTTGTTTTAGTCTTCCTGTCTCCTCTCTTTGCAAGTTCGCTGTCTTTACCTCCCCCCTCCCAGGCAGCCTCCTTTATTGCTAGCGTCCCTTATCTCCCTCCCGATCGCTTGCCGATCAGCTGCTCAGCGGCTTCATTTCAACACCCCCCTTCCCTCTTTCTAAAAAAAGAAAAGCACGATCTGCTTTTCGCCCTGGGGCAATTCGGCTCCAGGGACCACACATTCATTCCATAAGACGCACAGACATTTCCCCTTACTTTTTAGGAGGAAAAAATTGCATCTTATGGAGTGAAAAAAACAGCATATTAAAATAAATTATAAACAAATCCATAAATTATGAACATCACAAAGAGCACTCCTTATAAAACATGCCCACAGAGGTGTGTCTGGCTTCTTCACTATAAAGTTTTCAGCAAATGCTGAAAACACTCCTCTTTATACCAGCCTTTGACTCCTGAGATGTGTGTTTTCAGGGCTCACCCTATTATTGTGACTGCACTCTATTTTAACTGTTTTTAATTCTGAATTTTAAATAGTTGTAACCCGCCCTGTGACTTGCTGGTGAAGGAGGGGTGATGATGATGATCATCATTCTTGAAACTAAATACCGTACTTGCAAGCTGCCACACGGCTCTGTGAAATAGAGCTTTCAACATGCACATCAAAGGGGTGCTATTTAAATGACCTTTATGTAAGTGCCGGGAAGTCCATTTCTCTCCTCTGTAATTATCTGCAACCTTTACAAGATCAGCTTGGGTGCTGTCGTACATTTCCTAACACACGGGCACACCCACAACTAATCCCCACCAACTCAGGTAAATGTTATGGTCCAAGCCACAGGCCATAACAAAAAAATGCATGGACATATACACCATTAATCAGGAAAACAATAGGGGGCCCTAGATAGGCAGCTGTAACCTTTCCTTAAAAAACAGAAATGCTGCTCTCCTCAGATGCCATCTAACTTAATTGTAATTTGGTATTACACTCCAGTGAATTTGCTGGGTCAGAAGCAGGAGGAAGGTAAAGATCTACAGGTGATGAGTAAAAATTTGGCAGGACAACTTTTACTAGCAGCCTGCCTTACTGTTGCTAAACATTGAAGAGATTTCTCACTCCACATATGATACTGTCCTACTGGTACCAAAAGGTTTGGTGCCTAGTGAATATGTAAAAACTGACAAACTCTCAGGTTTTGCATGATATTTCAAAATTTCAGAAGTTTATTCCAATATGGTTTTTATTACCTATGTTTATGTTAAGAAAATACAATATAAGTCCTCTAGCGCAATATGGAAGGCATAATAACCCCTAAACTCAATTTAATTAACTTCTCTTCACCCTTCGTAAATTCACTTTATTCTACTTCTCCAGTTTCTCAATGCTTTTTATTTGAAAAGAAACCAACTGTATGCAATTTCCTTGCTGTCTTTGGTTCACAGTAAGTATTAAAAGGATACTGTGTTGTAAAGGGAGGAAATTCTCACAGTTTCTTAATTTCTATGGTTTTGTTTTTTTTAACCTGTGTATATGTCAAAAATGATGTTATTTTCTTTATAATTAAAATAATAATGAATATTTTAAAAAGAATGAGGAAGGCAATATTCAAGGAATGCTTCTATCGCCTGAATTTAAAAACTGAGACACTATAAATCTTTGGCTCTCTATTATCAAGGATTGCTGGTGTAAAAGGCTGCGGGAAGGATCTGAATTTATAGCGGTTAGTTGCTGTAGCCTTCAGAGCAACTATTAGTTCTCAAGGTTGTGCCAAACAGTCCTCAAGAGGCTGTTCCTTCTGTGTCTAATAGCTCTCCTCTCCTCTTGCAAAGCAGGAGAAGGAATTGACTTCCCTATCATGTTCCAATCCAATACCAGTCATTTAGAGTTGAGCAACTGCCAAGCCCTTTAGTATCGATATACCAGCACATGTAACCTTCCTGTGACTTTGGCAGCTGGCCTGGCACATGGCTGCACATGCATGGCGTACACAGGTTTGCACTTCCCTTTGGGGAGACAAATGGTGCAAGAAGGGAGGGGATTGTCAACTCTGTGTCTAGGTAAAAAGGTAAAGGGACCCCGACCATTAGGTCCAGTTGTGACCGACTCTGGGGTTTATTGGTTGAGGGAGCCGGCGTACAGCTTCTGGGTCATGTGGCCAGCATGACTAAGCCGCTTCTGGCGAACCAGAGCAGCACACGGAAATGCCGTTTACCTTCCCGCCGGAGCGGTACCTATTGATCTACTTGCACTTTTACGTGCTTTCGAACTGCTAGGTTGGCAGGAGCAGGGACCGAGCAACAGGAGCTCAGCCCCTCGCGGGGATTTGAACCAGCCACCTTCTGATTGGCAAGTCCTAGGCTCTGTGGTTTAACCCACAGCGCCACCCGCGTCCCATGTTACCTGTGGCGAGGTAACATGGTCCAATTAATCGATGCTTTGCAGGGCTTCAGTTGAGGCAAGGTTCAAATCCCAGAACTATTTTTTGTTGTTATGGTTTAGTAGTGGAGTAGGAACAGAATGTCCCCTAGTCATTTCTTCACCACAGAGAAATCACGGCCTGCCTCCACCCATCTGAGACCTCTTCCGTCTATGCAGGTTTGAGCCCTGATGATGCCCTTTTTGAAACGAGCCCCCAATTGCTCTTGAGGTTACTTGATTTTGGTGAAGCGCAACTTTACATAAAAGCATTGCTGAAGATACTCTCCTTGCGCAAGATGCCTCTTGGGCAAAAGGTATGTTCTTTGTGTTCCTGTCCCTGGTCTTCAAAAACTCCTGATGCAGAAGAAGCATTGAGAGGGGCGGGATACACATGATAGAGTTTGGTTGTATTTTAACCACAATTAGCTTTGCAGAAGCCCCAGAAGCTGGAAACACAATTGTTAATAAGAAAGTACACCTCAGACCTTCCCAGTGGGTTAAATTGGATGGAGACCTCTGGAATAATTTTCTGCATCTCCACATCTTGTAAACATGAGGCATATAGCAGGATCCAGATGGATCCAGAACTGGCCACACACTCCATGGCTTCTTTTAGGCAGGTGGGCGTAGCCACCCACCTGTCAATCATCTTAACATCACATGACATCCTTTGTCCCATGGACAACGTTCTTCCTTTGCGACTGCAGCTTGAACACTGAATTTTACACTGTAGATCCTACTTATAATGATAGCAGATTCTCACCTGGAAGGTGAGGTACCTATACCTTTCTGTTCTCTGAGCCTGAGATTTTTTCCTCCAGTCAGAGTTCTCTACACCCTTATGGGCAACTTTCCTGAGGCTGGGTGCCCAAGGCAGAAAATGAGCAGAGCAACAGATACATCACTTACCTCCACATATTTGGCCACATTACACTGCATTCTAGCCATGCAAAAGTAAAAGGTTTCTGCCCTGTTCTTTTCCATCCTAGCAAGCATCATCACCGTTCCAAGAACCAGTGAGAGGTCTAGTCTGAGGAACGGGGAGGTGCAGTCTAGGGAGAAGGGCTGGATAGAAAGGCCTGGAGGTTACCTTTGCTTGTTTGGGCCTGAAGTTCCACACCTCTGATTTAAAGGCAAGGGCACTGTTTCTGGGCGATGACCTGGCAATTCCACCTGATTTGCTTGCAGTTATGCAGGGATGGGACGCAGGTGGCGCTGTGGGTTAAACCACAGAGCCTAGGACTTGCCGATCAGAAGGTCGGCGGTTCGAATCCCTGCAACGGGGTGAGCTCCCTTTGCTCGGTCCCAGCTCCTGCCCACCTAGCAGTTCGAAAGCACGTCAAAGTGCAAGTAGATAAATAGGTACCACTCCGGCGGGAAGGTAAACGGCGTTTCCGTGCGCTGCTCTGGTTTGCCAGAAGCGGCTTAGTCATGCTGGCCACATGACCTGGAAGCTGTACGCCGGCTCCCTCGGCCAATAAAGTGAGATGAGCGCCGCAACCCCAGAGTCGGTCACGACTGGACCTAATGGTCAGGGGTCCCTTTACCTTTTATGCAGGGATGCAGATGCTGTTCTTAAAAAAAGAAAATGTTTCTCCTGTGCAGCGTTCCCCTCACATTAATATCACATCTTACAACTATTACCATTCATGTCCAGTGGATGGTAGGAATATATATGAAAATACGCCCATCCAGATAGACGAGGGCTAGCTGTTTTTCACTTGGGTGTGCCTTACATTTTCTTGATGCTTGGCTACCAGGCTTCCTTAAACATATGCGTCTTCACTCCTTTTTCCTTGGTGTGAAATGTGTTGGTTGCTAGGCATGCAAATAATGCTAAGAGGAGTGTAAATATTGCTATAAAAGCTTCGGATGTCACAAAGGCACTGAAGGCTCCCTTGCGTTTGGAGAAAGCAACAATATTCTGCTGTGCAGCCAGGAGGGTGGAATACAGGGAAATAATCTCCCAAGCAAAAGGTTTATTTTATATTTCTTTATTGTCTCTGTTTACTCTTTGACACTGGCACTATTTTCAGATGGAATTCAATCATGTACCAGCAATTTCAGGTTGAACAATTAAAGTGGATTTGGAAGTCTCTTGCAACAAAGCACCTTCCCAAAAATGATAAGGAAAGTGACAGGAAATTGGGAGATGATGTCCCATGGCACCCAGTTTTTGTCTTGTTAACCTATCTGGAAGGTTCAGTGAGGCAAGAACACAGAGAACTGATTTCGCATTAGTTAGGAGCAGCCAGAATTTTATAGGAGGGAAAGTGAAGATGAGCAACGACACCATCTATCAAAGAATATGGGATTAAGTTTCAGTAACTAAACTAATTCACTTTATTAGATTCAGAGCACAAAAACAAAGGAAGGATCATTTTAGGTTAAGGTGGACTGATTTTAGTGATCATTGTGGATATGGGCTGCTACCAAACATATGTCATGGGTTTACAATCTTCTGAGGGAATAAAATTTATAACAGAAGGAAATTTGTACTATGAAAAGGCATAAGAGTGATATCAACAAGGGCAGTTGTATATCTTACCTCTCGATTATACAGTAAGCCCGCAAGTTACGCACATTTAACTTGTGCACATTTAGCACATGGCAAATAAATAAATAAATAAGCAAATAAAATTTAAAGGTGGGTGGCTTTCCAGGAAAAGTGGGTGGTTTTCCAGGAAAAATGACTTTGGCAAGCCAGCCCACCACTGAACCTATATATTTGTGATTTTGGCTTTAGGTATGATCTCCAGAACGTAACCCCCACATAAATTGCAGGCTTATTGTATCTTTCTTTCAAAGCTTATGTAACTTATAATATAGTGGAATAGAGATGTACACACATATACATACATGCATACATACGATTGAGGAAATATGCTGGAAAGTGTGGAAAAACAATTGTTTGATGCGACATCCATGAAGTTGGGGTTGTAGATATTAGTAACATGCATTGAAGGGACTGAAGTGGACTGAATGACAGGCCGGAAAGGATAGAACTGGGCACCACAGGGCATGTGACAAATGTAACAGCGCACGTGACAAAGAGACAGCAGCGAGCGTGGCCTGGTCAGTTAAGTGGGAGGGAGGAAGCTCAATTTCAGAGTGATAAGCAGATGACTGGCAGGAAAGGTAAGGAAAAGGAATTGGAGAGGTTCTGTCATATATGCTTATATTTCACAAAGGAAGCAATTCTCTTCCTCTGAAGCGTTTAAATGACAGGTAGACGTGAGGCTTATTCAAAGGCAGAAATGGAGAGGCAGAGTCATTCAACAGCCACCTAAACTCCCTCCACCATCAGCACCTGCTGCTCAAACGTGTTTGGGCATGTGCAGGAGCTTGCCAGTATTGTGTGGATGACCTAAGTAACGAAGCACACAGGTCTTCAAACTGTCTGGGCACTTTTAATAGCCCCTTGCACCACAGAAAATAAAATGGCGCAGTGGAAGAGACGCACGGTTGCGACAAAACACTCTCAGACACATCTGGGTACATATCCAACAGACATGGAGGTACCGGAGTGGAGGCACATTACAGTGGTTTCCAGGGTAACGCAAACAATCCCCAGGGCTCTTAAAATAAAAAATATCAAACACCAAGCACTTGAGCAAATAATACAATTGAGAAGCGAAGATGTGAAGGCTGCCAACACAAGCAAGCCAAACATTCTTGAAGTCTCTCTTTGCAAATGGGTGAGCAACCTGCTCTCAAGTTACATTGATTTAGTTAAATACCGCCTGCTCCCCTTCCCATTATATGTACAAGTTTATGTGCTGAATATATACTTCATATTGTGCACCAGTGTTGGGGTGGGGTGGTCACATGACCCAGATAGCTGTCTGTGGACAAACACCGGCTCCCTCGGCCTGCAAGCGAGATGAGCGCTGCAACCCAGTACGTTTCCGAGCACAATTCAAAGTGTTGGTGCTGACCTTAAAAGCCCTAAATGGCCTCGGTCCAGTATACCTGAAGGAGCGTCTCCACCCCCATCATTCAGCCCGGACACTGAGGTCCAGCGCTGAGGGCCTTCTGGTGGTTCCCTCATTGCAAGAAGCAAAGCTACAGGGAACCAGGCAGAGGGCCTTCTCAGTAGTGGCGCCCGCCCTGTGGAACGCCCTCCCAGCAGATGTCAAGGCAATAAACAACTATTTTACTTTTAAAAGACAACTGAAGGCGGCCCTGTTTAGGGAAGTTTTTAATGTCTGATGCTGTATTGTTTTTAATATTTGGGTGGAAGCCACCCAGGGTGGCTGGGGAAACCCAGCCAGATGGGCAGGGTATAATTATTATTATTATTATTATTATTATTATTATTATTATTATTATTATTAGCCCATAGTCGCCAGGGGTCCTTTACCTTTACCTTTACCTTTACCTCTGGCAGTTCTCCCTCTGTGGTAGCCACCAGGAAACCAGGAACCAGCAAGGCATTTTGGAGTAGGGGCAGAGTGCCACAGGCTTTGCCACAAGAAACTGACCAAAATGGAAGGGCTTTGGATATAGCAGTAGGTATATATATTTCTATACATTTCTATACTGTTATTCACAAACAAAAAATCAGAGCGGGTTGACAACAATTATTCATAAAACCATACAATGATAATTATATAAAAAGTTGAAATCAACCAACTGTTATGGAAAGATGTAACCTTGACTGCTTGCAGAAGCCTGATGGAATAGCAAAGTTTTCAGCAGGTGTTTTCAGATCCACAGCTACCCAGTTGCAATCCTATGCATACTTTCTTAGGAGTCCCATCAAATTCAAATAGGATGGAGTAGACATGTAGAACAGAATCTATCAAATTAGACCATATCAAGAGAGAACAAAATAAAATACATTTCAACTCCACGTAAAAGGAAAATAGATTTCTCACATAACATTATACATAAGAGACTTGTATTGAATGGCACCGTAAAATATTATTATAAACGTATATGTCAACATTGACGGATAAGACATTTTACAGAGTAACAATCTTACACCATTACTTGAAAATTCACTGAATTTTCAGATAGTGAAAACTAATAATGCGGAAGCAATTGCAACAGTAATATATATAATGGAGAAAAATCCATGGTTTCAAAATAATGGTTGAAACATTCTTTGGTGGGGCATGCCTAGTCCCTTTAAAGCATTTCTTACAAAATATTATTTAAATTGATTGATTGATTCTGTTGTTAGCTGATTTGGCTGTTAGCAGTATATAGATGCTCTAGATATAGATGTTTGAAACCAGAAGTTGAAAAGCACCAGTTGCTGAATCTGCAGCACATTAGGCCAGGATTGGGTACCTTTGGCCACGCAGATGCTGATGGAATCCAACTCCCATCAGCCCCATCAGCATGGCATGCATAGTAGAGCGTGTGGAAATTTTCAACTTCCAAATTCCAAAAATGAGGAGTGCTAAAAAGTCGTAACGTGAGTTGGGAATTCAAAAGACATTTTTGTTAAATTAATATAACTTAGTTTAGCTTGTTAAGTAAAATGCATGTAAAATTGCATAAATATAATTAAAATCCTGCAACTATATCATGCATTACTATTATTATTATTATTATTTAGCATTACCAGACCTTTTCAGGAGGTAAAATTAAAAATTATTTGGTTTTCTTAAAGTAGTTTATGTGCTTGGTAGACCTACCAAGCTAAATGTTATATTCAATCGCAAAATTGAATTCTTCACACCCCAAAACAAAAATATGATCCCGCACTGAAGAAATTTGCTAAAATTAAGTTTCAGCCCCTAAAACGACACACTCTGAATGCATATGGTTATGATGTGCATTCAGCTGTGGGTATCCGAATGCTGCTTTTCCATGGCAAACCAGACCCACATAATCATCAATGTCTCCTGTCTCTGGACTAGTTAATTTATGAAGCTTAGGAACAAATCTATTGATTTCAGAAGGAGCGTCATAATGTAGTCAAGGGGGAAATCACATGACATGGATTTAAAAATAAGCACCAATAAGTTTGACCCTGTAAGGAAGAAACTGCAGCAAGGACATGGCGTCAATCCACTAATAATAATAATAATAATAATAATAATAATAATAATAATAATAATAATAATACTCCACCCTCTGGCTGGGTTTCCCCAGCCACACTGGGCGGCTCCCACTAAAAGAGTAAAAACACGAAGCAAAAAAAAAATTATTGAGCATTCCTTTGCGCAATACATCAAATCCTATTGCGCTGTGTTCATGTTAATCTTGAATTAAATGAACCAAGAAGGCAAAGGGATCAGAAGCCTTATTTGCTGCATACTTTGCTCCTCTTTGAGTAAACATTATTTGCTGCAGGATCCCTTAACGGCTTAGTAGAAAACTGCTTTGCAGTTGTACAAAATGCCTTCCGACAACAATCCAGCTACGTAGTTTTCAACTGTCTTAAGCCCAAGTCAGAAATAAGCCCTGCCAGGAAGAAAGCTTACAGGAAAGCCCGGGAGGAGCAGGAGCAGGAAGATGGTTTAATCAGAAATGGCCGGTGGGTTCGGCATGCTTTCCCACTGGCTGTTTCTCTGTTTGGCAGAGACTATGGTCTGGCCTGCCACCACATGTAGTTAGACCCAAAGGGAGCAACATTAGTATCCCCAGTCCAACCTGACAGGCCAACAGGGCTTTACAGAACAGCAGGCCCAGTTTCCATCCGTCAGATAAATTGCTGTGCTCAACCATGCCCCTCCACACCACTTGGGGTTTCCCCTGGCTGTGGGCAGGGATCCTGCAGGTGGAGGGGGGAGCACCATTGCTAGCAGAGCAATGCTGATGTCATTCCAGAACATAGCTGTCAACCGTCCCTTATTTGGCAGGAAAGTCCCTTATCCCAGCGCCGTGTCCCGCTGCTGTCCCTTATTGATGATGTCCCTTAAATTTCCCGGGTTTCAAAGGAAGCAGCTCCTCTCCCTCCCTCCCTCCCTGCCGGCCGGGGAGGAGGGAGGCTCCAACTGTGTTGCTTGGCTGCATTGCTCACCCAATAAGGAGTCTAAGAACGACTGGGGGGGTGGAGCTTGCATGCCTTGTGCCGATCAAATCGGCCGTGTTGCCTGGGGACTCAGCTTTGCTCAGCACTTCCCAGCAGAGAGGTGACGGTGATTTTCCTTGCTGCATCCCCTTTGCCGGGTTGCTGCGCTGTGGAACCACCGCTTGAGGCTTCGTTTGGCTGCTGGCTGGGCTTTCTGCCTTTGGCTCGGAGGGGCTCAGAAGTTGAACATGCCTGTACTCTGAAAATCCCTTATTTTGGCTGCTGATCCCTTATTTTTGAGGCTGCTGGTCCCTTATTTTCAAATCTGTAAGTTGACAGCTATGTTCCAGAAGCTGGTGGGAGCCGGCAGAGGTAGCCCAGGTAAACACCTACCTAATCCTTACCCCCCAGCCTGACACAAAGGGGGGCTGGATGGCTCTGCAAGCCCCATAGGCTTTGAATAAATTGATGTTTCCGTGCCAACAGCCATTTTGCATTTTGAGAAACACAAGTCCAGCACTAGTAGAACACCGGCTGTGTGTATCTAAGGTTGCTTCCATAAGGACCTGTTTGTTAAGCATTCATCCTGATTTGCTTGCACAAAGTTTGCGGGGAGGTCGCACAATGCCCACTGTTTACTGAGCGTTTGTTCTGATCCGTTTGCGGAGCTGTTCTTGTATGACGTTGCGTCATTCGATTGTTATCCTGCATTTTCCAGGGCATTTCTACCCTGTCCATTTTCCTTACCACAAAAAAAGTTCAATTTGTGGGGGGTTGAGGGGCTGAGCAGGTCTGCTGTGGGAAAGTGCCCAACCCCCAACCCCTTTGTTTGAGCCCCAAGTCAAAGTCCCATATGTGATTATCTTATCTTCAGACTTTGGAATTCATTTGACAGATCCACTCTACAATACAACAGCATACCTGAGAGTCCATTTGCCTTGCAAATGACACAAAGGCTGGACTTTACATCTTCTCAGCACTGGTGGTTCTTCAGATAACCTTTTTCTTGTAAGAAGCAACCCGGAACTTGTGGGTTGTACATCTTGTTGTTGTTCTTCGTTCCTTTGAAGGGGAAACACTGGAGATATTATATTACTGTAATAATTGCCTTGTTTAGAAATATACAAGTGGAGCATAACTAGAAAATATGTGTCATTTTCCTGTCTTCAATAGGCATAATGCTGAAACAGAAAGACACCCCCCCTCACTTAGATTCCCTTATAAGTTGGCTCCCGTTGAAAAGACATGGGCAACTGACTATGGACGGCTGGTAGCCATATGATTTTGCCAGGACCATCCGAATACATTTTGCTACCTGCGGGAAAGGGCAAAATGATGACTCCTCCCAACTCTACTGCCAGAAATCAAGTGGACTTTGAATGGGTGGAGGTTCAGGAGAAATAGCTACGGGCCACTTCTGCTGCCTCCGAGTATCTGACGCCTAAGATGGTTGCTTCATTCTGCCCAATGGTAGGGCCAGCACTGGATTCTGCTCGAGACAGTTAAGTATGTTTAAATCTCTTTCGTGGAGCTTTGCCCTCTCTTTGATTGCGACCATAAAGTGCAGTAGGATAACTTGTTGTTTTTGGTTGCAATCCTTTGCAACTAAACCCGTGGGAAAACCTCATAGATTTTATTCAAACTTCCATGGGTTCTATTCAGCATTTCAGATTGTGCCTGTAACCTTGGCACCTTCCATATATTCAACTGGACGCACATTTAAAGGGGAGTGGAGTTGTGCTTGCATACAAAATGTACATGTGTGGGCTTTGACTGCACAATTGTGTACCTGTGAAGAGGCAGCACCTGTGATTGTGTGGACAAAGCCCATGCGGACACAGGGATGAGGCCGAGGCCTGCAGCCACAAGTAGGCACAGTCTTGGGGGATGTTTATGCATGTTCATCTGAACATGTGGAAGGTAATTTAAAGAAAGGACCACAGCTCAGTGGTAGATGGATGGACCGAATGAACTGTCTCCATATGAGGCAGCTCTCTATGTTCCTATCTGCAAATACCTCACAAAGAAAATCCTTTCTTTTCAGTGGGAACCTCTGGTTTTACACCAGCTTTTGAATTTGGCTCTGTGAGTGATTTTCCGCCTCATGCTGGCAATTCAATGACTACAGGGTTGGAAGGAATTAGATCTAAACGTGTCAATTTTATCTGCCTATTAAAACTAGCAGCTCAACAAAAATATGCAAATCCCTCACCCATATCTCTACGTGTGCGCAAAGTCCAAGACAAAAGGCGAGGGATTTGCATAATAATCTACATTTTTCTTTATTGTATTAGCCCTGTTTTTGTATTATGTGTAACTCGAATAAACCACACTGCGGACCGTCATTGGTATAAAAACCAAGGGGGATGTATCTCTTATCCATTAGATTCCACACAGTCCAATGACGCAATCATGTGGGAAGCCTAAGGCTTTACCCTTAAGCGGGCTGGTGGTATTAAACAGCATTTCTAAATTCATTAAGGGCACAATCCTATACTGAAAATCACCAGCTGAGGGGGTTCTAGGATCGGGCAGAAGCCCCAGTACGCAGGTAGAACACCAGATACACACCAGAATGAGAGATATACCAGGAGAATTATCCTAATCGGCAGGTGGAGCACTCAGTTTGTGAAAGCTCTTCCACCAAAGAATTGCAGAGATGGAAGGGACCCTGAGGGTCATCCAGTCCAACCCTCTGCAACCAACCGTGATACTCCCGTTGGAGGAATGTGGTTCAAGGCACCAAAGATTCTATACTCCTCCAGTCCACAGCCTATCCATGGTGCAACTTTATGACCGAGAGAAAATAGTTCCTCTCCCATTAGCTTGAATGGGAAGGAAGAGAATTAAAAAAGCATTCAGCCCTGCATCGGTTGCCATTTCACCATGACAGAGCACAGGATATGGTGTAACTCAGGGACGCGGGTGGCACTGTGGTCTAAACCACTGAGCCTCTTGGGCTTGCCAGTTAGAAGGTCGGTGGTTTGAATCCCCACGACGGGGTGAGCTCCCGTTGCTCTGTCCCAGCTCCTGCCAACCTAGCAGTTTGAAAGCATGCCAGTGCAAGTAGATAAATAGGTACCACTGCAGCGGGAAGGTAAATGGTGTTTCCTTGTGCTCTGGCTTCTATCACGGTGTTCTGTTGGGCCAGAAGCAGTTTAGTCATGCTGGCTACATGACCTGGAAAGCTGTCTGTGGACAAACGCCAGCTCCCTCGGCCTGAAAAGCGAGATGAGCGCCACAACCCCATAGTCACATTTGATTGGACATTTGATTGGACTTAACCGTCATGGGGTCCGTTACCTTTATCTTATGGTGTAACTCAGCAGCCCCGAAAGCTGCCCCTTTATTTGTCCCTTATCTATTTACATAAGTTTTTGACTCAGCATAGGTTAAATTGCCTGCAGCTGGTGGAGGTGAAGGGGCTCAAAATGAGGTGGCTGCCTTAAATAAGAGGATATGGATTGCTGAGAACCTGTTATGTGGAGCCTCTAACAGTTGGACTTAGTAATGACTTCCCTTTAAATTAAAGAGTTTGGACAAATTCATGGCAGATGAGTGGCTACCAGTTATGACGGGTAAACACAGACAGTATGCTCTTGAAATTCTGAATACCAGTTCATGGGGTTTGGGAGAGAACCATTGCACTCGTCCTACCTTTGGACTTCCTATATGCACCTGAGAAAATAATGTTGGACTAGATGTCTCTTTAGATTGAACCAATGTTCTTATGCTCATCTAAAAAACTATACATTAATGCTCCCCTTCTTCATAACTATTGTTTTAGTTACATGTGCATATTTAAAACCAGTTAAAGGTAACTATTTATTTTATCTGGCTGAAAGCCCATAATAATACCACCATCATCAATGACAACATTCCTAGCCACTCAGTTTTTTCTTGGCTGGGGAGAGATTTGAACCTAAGGCTACAATCATAAACACACTTGTTCAGGAATAAGTCCCACAGAACACAGTGAGACGTCTTTGCATAAACTTGAACAGGCCTCTGCCACAAGGTTCAAGGTCCAATCAATCCTATCTCCTCTGAATCTCACAAGCCCATCTTTAGCAGGGACTTCTGAGTATGGATCTCTGCCGGCAATAGCCCTGCAATACGAACTTGTAACTTCAAATTATCAGTTTATGCATAATCAATCAGGAATGTAACTATCACATTTAGGTGTAAAAAAATGGTCCGCTTTTATCGCAACAGCTGGAAAGGCTGTGAAACGTAGGTCCCAAGGAAGGATGACTCAGCAAAAAAAAAAAGTATTCCCTTTGTCAGGATTTGTGTGCATTTAAGACAGTGTTTCTCAACTTTTTTCTTCTTCATCCCATGTCCCCTTTTAGCTAAAGTAAAAATCCCATGCCCAGCCTTCAAACCTGGCTCTCCTAATTGTTTAAATTTTCATAAAGACTGAAAGATGGTGACTTTTAATTATATATATTTTCACTTATATTTTTGGAACCAGTACCCCCCAGCCTTCAAAATCTTCACGTGTCCCCCTGGATGGGACACACCCCATGGGCTGAGAAAGGCTGATTTTATAGCTCCCTGGAAATACAGCAGTTGAATTAAAAAATCTTATAGTTCCAAAACTATGTCAGAAAGCTACACCTGTTGAACTTCTGTGTTAAAGGCACAGGGGTGCTAATAGGGGGTTGGGGGCCAAAGTAGCAACCAGAATATTGGCAGGCCACTTCCTGTACTAAGTAGAACTTGAGTACATACATATAAGCAATTACCTTTCTAGTGACAAAATAGTTACAGTGCAGGTGGAGTGCAGGACCTGATTCCCCTTTATTTCCTTTTAACTTGGCAATTCTGGAATGCCGGTAAGGCAAGTTTATACCATTGCCTATGGATGCCACACAACTGCCAATGGTGGGCATGTGGGCTAGTCTAGGGTTACCATATTTCAAACAGTGAAGATCCGGACAGAAAAGTTGATGGGCTTTTTTTTTTTTGGCAAAGTTGTTGAGCCCACTTTTCCGACTGGACTTAAAATAGTAAAGGTAAAGGACCCCTGACAGTTAATTGGAGAAATGTTGGAGGGGATGGAGTTGTGCGACCCCTGAGCCAAGGAGATAAGTAACCATACAACCTTTAGGAGACATCTGAAGGCAGCCCTGTAGATGGAAGTTTTTTAAAATGTTTAACGTTTTATTATGTTTTTACATATGCTGGAAGCTGCCCAGAGTGGTCGGGGTATAAATAGTAAAATGATGATGATGATGATGCAATAGGACGCCCCTGTTTTGACCAGAGAAATAATAATAATAATAATATTGGGAGGGTACGCTATTTTGTGCCTGGAGTTTCCCAGCGCTGAGGACGCCCTCTGCACCTGCTTACAACGCCTTCTTTCTTTCTTTTTTTACCCCTAATCTCAGCCCCTCCTGCTGGATCTTGGGGCGCCCGGGCAATTGAAAGCACCCCCGTCGGCTGCACTCCCCTTCTCTTCCTGGCCTTGTGTGCCTTTAACCGGGAAGCCGGCCTCCCCGGCAGACCCAGCCCATCGCCGGGCGGGGCTGCCCCGGCCGCCCGCCCGCCTTCGCCGCTCCTCTCTTCCCATAGTGCGGCCGCCTGACTTGGGCTGGCAGCGGCGAGTCGAACCGGCGCGGGGAAGAAGGGAGGGAGCCGTAGCCGCCCGCCTGCCGGCCCGCCCGCCTGCCTCCTCCGGGCAGTGTTGCACTATGCGATGCCACGAGCTGCCGCAGATCAGGTAAACGGGACGGAGCCGGAGCTGGAGCCGCCTTCCTGCTACCGTAGGGCAGCTCAAGGGGCATCTGCAGGAGCAGCCGAGGAGCCCGAGCAGAGAAGCGCTCCTGCAGCAGCCTGCCTGCTCGCCTCGCTCTCTCTCCGCTCTACGGCCGATGGCAGCGCGAGTGCTCCGGCCTCCGAGGTAGCAGAGCCGGCCTGGGCCTACGGCTTGCCGCCGGGGTACGAGGGAAGCGAGGGCGCCGCGCGTCCCCGGGGATTGCACGTGGCGGCGGCGCCGCGGGTTGGCGAGCCCACCGAGGCTGCCCGGGGGAGCAGAGGCGAGGGGCTGCTTAGGGGATGCAATGGCCGTCGGTGGGGTGGGGTGGGGTGAAAGCGACTTCGAGACGAGGCTGGGCTCCGGCACCTGTTTTGTCAGGCTGGGGGAACGGAGAGGGCGTCTCTGAGCCTAGCAAGAGTGCGGCGGGGCTCTCTCGCCGCGACGGGAGAGTTCCGGGCTGCACCTCGGAAGGAGGTGTTGAACCTTTCACTTTGGCCTGCGGGGGCGGCTTGTTTGTTGACGTTCCCGTGGCGGAGGGGTGGCCTTTTCGTCTTCTTTTTTCCACTTTCCCCGCCCCTCCCACGCACCCCGGGGAAAGTGTGTGAGGCGCTGCTGGAATTGGGGACTGCGAGGCTTAACTGGGACCGTGGCTCACTTCTCCTGGAACTTTTCTTCCGTCGGTCCTGAGATATTTGGAGCGCCTGAGGAAGAAGCAGCCTTGTGTTGCTGAAGACCACGAGTCAGGTGTTGGGGAAGGAAGTAAGGTTGGGCCTGAGGGTGTGACCTTCTCAGGAAGGTTGGAGCTGTTCTCAATTCCGCCCCCCTCCTTAGGAATCGCTGCAAAGAGGGGGCTTGTCAACCTCTGTTTGCGCCGTCGGTTCTGGTAGGGAGGGGTGCCTTAGAAAGATGTCTTAAAGACGCCCCTTTAAACAAAACAGCTGCGAAGCGCGGAGTAGAAGGGGACTTTGGATAGCTGAGTTTCTGGAGAGTGCCCTCATGGGGTTAGTAGGCAATTTGATCTGGCAACAAGTTCCATCTCCCTCGAAACTCCCATTGTTCTAGGCGCATTTTGCAACCCAGAATTTCCTCAGTTATCCGCTTCTGGGTTCTGGGCGCAGTGTTGCGCCTGAGATTTCCGATTAAAACTGCGGAGTGGAAGGAAAGGAGGACATTTTTCTGCCTCCCCACTTCCAGCTACTTTCTGAAGACTGGAGAAGAGACCCTCTTAAGGATATTAGGAGGGTGGGCAAGGGAAGGACTAGACCATGTGGGAAATGAACATAATATTTTAGCTGCAGTTCATTTATTTTCAGCTTTGTACTCTTGCTCTAAAACAGCACACCTAGACATTCCATTGTTGTGCCTGTTACCTCTGTTTAAGGTGCCCTTTAGCTCTTAGCTATAATATCTCCATTTCTAACACTGCCTCACAGTGATGGGGCAGATTTTGGATGGATATAGCAAAGAAGCAAAGCTTCTTCTGATGTTCCATGTGGATAGATAGACTCCAAAAGTCACAACTTCTTGGGGGTGTCAGCAAGCTGCAACCTTGCTGTATTGACAAGTGGGTTTAATGGGAGGGCTTTGATTTATTTCTCTTGTGGGTGAAGTTTATAGGCCTGCTGTGTTCAGCCACAGGAATGGCAAAAGAATACCTGATATTCTCTCTCCCTCTCCCTCTCTCCTTTTGCTGTGTGTTGGATTGGTCTATTTTGGTGTGTCTGCTTACTACATACATCTGAGTTCAGGCAGTGAGCAATGTCTGAGCACCAGCAAGGGGAGGGAGGGGGGACTGGCCTAGGCTCCTCACAAATATGGATGCTGTTGTGTTCAGTTGTTAGAGCTGAATTGGATTTTGATCTGCTTAGATTGTATAGCTTGTGGAGCCCTTTCTGATTTAAGATTTGGCCTTCTAAAGCTTTAAGGTCGCAGAAGTAGGAGGGACGTTGTTCAGGCAATCCTGCCTCCTGCACAGCTATCTCTGTGTTTCCTAAAACACTTCAAATTGGTAACGTGAAGTAAAAATAAATAAATCAAATATGCAGTCACTTTAGTAAAGCTTCAGTTTTTAGTTACCAAAACTTTAACTCCCCCCTGCCCCCCGGCTAAAGAGTGGCTTTTGAAGTTCCATGAGATAAGCAGAATACCAATTAACTTTTAATGTCATCAACAAATATGTATACTGTACCAGATAAATCATTTCAACCCATTTCTGGTGGCACCATCTCACAAAAGTCCCACTTGTAACTTCTGATTTTAAAGATGCAGATCCTTGCTGAACTTCTCACATGGATACTATTACCTATTGCTTTGTAATACTTCAAAGTTTTCTTAATAATAAATCAAACCAAGTCCCTCTCACAACCATGACATCAGTAAAGCTATATATTCCATGTGTTCTTGAATGCTTCCCCAAATACTGTCACTTTGTCTTGCTTTCCACTTGTAGGGCTACTTTCCACAAGAGATGCTTTGGTCAGTTTTAGAATGTCCCATTTGTATAGTTAATCTCTTTTTTCACTTGTTCTAATCTTAACATCTGTGCATACGTCTAGCTCATTATTATACGGAGTTGGATACGCTTAAGCCTTAAGGCCACTGATTTGAGTGGGCCTAACCGTGTCTAACTCTGCGTAGCACTGAGCTGTTAGAAATACCACACACTATTTTCTAGGAGCCACAGACATGCCCTGTCTTGGAGGACAATCTGCTACCAATTTTGTGTTTTCAGGTTGCATGTTTAACTTTTGTAGGAATAGGCTAACATTTATTCACAAGATTATTCAAACTTGGTAGCCACATTTCTGGGGGCTATCACCTGAATTAAAAATGGCTAAGTGTTTGACTCACTGAATTAACTGTGTTTACAAAACAGAGCTGTCTTGCATGCAGAAAGCCCTAGGCTAAGTCCCCAGCATTTTCAGGTAGGGCTGGGAGAGACTATGGGGAGCTGTTGACTGTCAGTGTAGACAATAGCTGAGCTACTTGGACCAATGGTCTGGCCTGTTATAAGGCGGCAGCTTGTGTTCTTTTTAAAGTTTGAAATGATGATGCCATTTTGTTCATGATCTGTGTGTGTGTGTGTGTGTGTGAGAGAGAGAGAGAGAGAGAGAGAGAGAGAGTGCTTCCTGTTCTAAATGGAAGGGAGGGGGAAAATGCTGCTAAGTGGCTTCCTAAGATTATGGAAAGAGAAATAGGGAGTTTTAGTTAGAATCGTTCTGGAAGAACTAAGGAAAGGACCAGAAATGATGCAGTAAACTCAGTTGTTGATTGCTGGGCATGTGAAGCACTGAAGAGAGATATCAAGGGCTGTAGATGATTAAACATTCACCAATAATTTGAAATGAGAATGAGCAAAATGATAGGGTTCCTGAAGGCCACTCACCACCCCTTTTCTTTCTGTACTAGATAGGTTTGCCTTTCATCAAATTACTGTGGTTTTGCTTTCAGTCACAGGTACCTGACCTGTATTGTCCACGGCAATTGTCTACGTTGAATTCATTTTTGGCCATGGCATATTAACTGTGTGTTATGTAATACAGAATTTGAGGACGTTCCCAAGAAAACATTAAAGATAGCTTTCCCTTCTAACAATGAGCTATAGATTGTAAGCCGGTTATATCACCCTTGAGAGGAGGCGTTCCATCTTCATTCAGAATTCTAAAAAAAGACTGAAGTTGCGCAAGTGAAGACTAAAACTCTTTTTTATTAATACAGTATATAAAAAGTTGACATTCCTAATGGAAATGGGCTTAAAAAGAGGAAGGGGTAAAGTTGCCTTGTCTTTGCAAAGGGTTACTGGGTGGTGAAGACATTTACTGGAAAGTCCTATCCCACGTGATTTTTGTGGATTGTCGTGCTGCTTATTAGGGTAGAAATTTCCTTGCTTGGCTGTGTTAACTTGCTGTAAAGTAGCACATGGTGGATAGAAATATAACAAGGTTGTCTGTGTTCCTTGATCTATGCACGTTTTCCATGCAATCTCACATATATCACTGAAGACTGAGTTCTGTCAAGGCACATGTCAGTTGTGCCCAATTTGATCTTTGGCTCAAAACTTTAATAAGTGAGGCATTGCAACATACAGGAGACCAGCCAGCAACTCTGGATTTTATCGTACTTACTGGGCATGATCCTGATTCAAGTTGCAGTGCAATCCTAAGGATGATTTATTGGAAATGTATTTAGTACAGTGAGGTCTTGCTCCTTGGTTGAGATGGAGCCATGGTGAAAATTGCCAGGAGAAAGCTGGCCGCGGGTATAAATTTGTGTAAGACTGGGGATCTGTCACGGATAAAAGTGCTTGTGTGTTTTATTACAAAGAGCGTAGTAGAGGAAGTTCATTATTTCGACGTTGACTAATGCAGCCTTGAAAGCCCTTTTCAGAACTAGCCCACATTGTAGTCCCATATTAAGGTAGGTAATTTGTGGCCCATCGGTGACTTCAAAATAAAAATGCACTGTTCATATTTTTCAGAAGTTTTTGCGCCTGCTTGCCTTGATACAGTTCTTCCTTGCCAAAGCAGGCAGCTGCTTTCAAGCCTGGCAACGTTTTGGATGGGAAATACAGGTTTAATGCACTACTAATGCCTTCCACCCCACCCTTCAAAGGGCAAATTGACCTGTGGCAGCCTTTTCTGTCTGGCCCCAGGCCACGTCCCTCTCCAACTTTGCTCTCTTAGGGTGCCTTTGCCAGGCTGGAATGTGTAATTGAACTCTGATATTGCCTCTTGCTTGCTTAGATGGAGGGATAGAGAGATTGTGCATGTGTTTGTGTAGGAAAAAAAACTTGCTTTTCTGTGGCTGGAATGTGGCCTGCTGTACAGAGGCAAGAATCATGCAGATAATTGCCATAAAAACAGCACGGTTGTGGCGTTGGAACATGACACAGGAGTGTGGAAAGGAGTAAGTGCAAGTCAACCCAGCCAGATGGATGGGGTATAAATAATAAAATTATTACTAAAAGTAGTTTATGTGTAAGATGTGAAGATAGATTGGGGGAAATGACGAAATTGGTCCATCAGTATGTAGGCTAGCTTCCCCTGCTCTGGTGTCTCCAGTTTTTTCTTGGACTACAGCTCCCATAATCCCTGATTACAGCTCCCATAATCCCTGGAGATGATGGGGATTGTAGTCCAGCAACATTTGAAGGATTCTAGATTGGAGAAGGGTGATGCACACCATGATGAATAGACGATTATGAGGCACACTGAGGAGTTCTTCCTTTAAACAAGGAATGGCCTCTGCCGCTCACTTTCAGCTAAGGTCATTGACCTTGTGTTGGCTTGTTGAAACAGCATCTAGGTCAAGCATCTAAACAGCCAATTGCCTCATTGCTAGTGGTGAGTAATTGCCTGAGTGATCCGGCAGCATGCTTCTGTAAACCACTTGTTCTGTTTTGCTTTTAGGCCTACAAATGACTAACATAGCACCTCCTGTGCATGTATTTGCAAGGCTGATCTAGGCATTTCAAACTTGAATTCTAAGCACCATTGTAACCCCTTCCAGTCAATCTATAAATATTGAAGACTGTCCTGTTCACTCAAAAGTTTTTTCTCTTAGGGTTATGGTGGAATTCTGAGTTGTGCGATTACAATTGTTCTGCCCATACAGTGCTTCCCAAACTCAGGCGTCCAGCTGTTTTTGGACTACAGTTCCCATCATCCTTGACCACTGGTTCTGCTCGCTAGGGATAATGGGAGTTGTAGTCCAAAAACAGCTGGAGACCTAAATTGGGGAAACCCTGCACCGGTGCAAATATTTTAGCTTGTCAGGTGGAACAATCTCCTCTCTGTGAAAGCTGTTCTGGGAGTTAAAAAAAAACACCCTTTCGGGGGGGGCACAGGGCAGGTGAAGGGGGAAGTCCCACTAGCACAACTGTTTAACTGAGTCCACCCCTTTGTTTCTTCACTCCCATCATTCTCTGAGAAAAAATAGTGTGTTGGAAGTCACCTTATACTTGCTTACTCATTGAACGAAATGAGACTTTCTTCCAAGGATTCTGTTGTGTGTTTACAATGTGTCATGTGAAAGGTACCAAGAGAATGGTAGAATAGGGATAAACCTCTGGGAGGCAGTGGAACTTGGTATACTCCTGAGCCGGCGACACCCAAGGTGGTGTTCCTCAAATGTTGCTGGACCCCAATTCCCATGCGCTCCAGCCAGCACAGCCAGTGATCAGAAACAATGGGACTTTGAATCCCATTGTGGAATCCTGAGAGCACCACACTGGATACCCGACCTTGTGACTTGGCAGATGTGCAGCATCTCTTAAGAACTGGCCCTGTCTTTTCTGAATAACACGGCTTCACAATCTGGTTTCCGTGATCTTTATTCCCCGTGGAACACGTTAAATGGAGAACATGGATCACAAGGCACCAGCAAGCAACTAACTTTTAAGTGTGTGTTGCTGAAATACTGTAGAGGCTGCAAATGCCCACCCATTGTTGATTTCCCTTAATTTGATTATAGTGCTAGTTAGCTTGCTTACATCAATACAATTGCATTCTGTCTTCGTACCTGCAAATACAGATGCCTACTCTTGCTGCCTCCCAGATTAATTGATGGAAAATCTCCCTTGCACAGTTGCTTCCCTGCGAGGGAAGGAAGAAAAAGTGCTGCAGATTTGTTTCCAAGTGAATTCATCTTACCTAAATAATCTCACTGAGGAATTATGATTTTGTCAACACAATAATGTTTTACTATTAAGTATGATTCTGAAGTGATTTCTCCCATGATTTCTATGCATGGGAGAAGCGTAAACGTGGACAAGCTCTTTTTTATATGTCATTGAATCTGGTTTTGGAGGAAGGAATTCCAGGTGCTTGGAGGGGTTATGAATATTCAAATTACACCTGAGCCTTAAAAATGTTCTGCTTGGCCATCCCTGTGCTAGTCAAATCCCACTGCTTTTACAATTTGTATAGCACTTCATCCCCCAAGTGTTTTTATTGACATTTTGATTGAAGTCTCTGGTATTAAGTATCCCATTTACGGCGGTGGCTGTTCTGCAATGGATTGCCACCAGCCACCTTCGTGGCTGATATTGTGAGAATGCAGTTTAAAATAAACTAGGCCAACAAACTGGGACTCAGTCTTGGTACGTGGCTCTCGGGTCCAAGAGTTCACCAGTTCTAGGCAGGGTTGCAGTCTCCCTTGGCTGTTATCTGAAATTTCTGACACATGCTGAGTATTAAAACTACTGCAGAACTTTGACCAGCTGATGCTTCTTCACTGGGTGGAGTGAGGGAACTTAGGAACTGCACCGAGGGTTTTTTTGTTTTGTTTTACAATCGAGTGGTATATAAAATTTATGAAATCATAAACAAATACATGTGCCAGGCGATGCTGGCCTTCTGGAGCATATTGGTACCTGGTGATTCTACTTGAATATAGCCTCTCCCCTTTTATTGAAGTCACGAGAGACATTTAGTGAACAAATACAGTACTTCTTTGATTCTCTGGCCCAAGGTTCTTGCCAGCAAATGTGTGCTTCAGACACACTTAGGTCTATCTAGCACATGTCAGCCTCAGAAAATACATGTTGGCTTCTGCTTTCTTCTTTGCTTGTGTGAGATGGTTATGTCTATCTGTTTGCCGGCCCACAACTTGGCTTCCAGCATGCTGCTGCAAACCACTTCCAGGTGATGTGCCTAGGCCTCTGCAGGTGGCTGAATGCAAGCAGCTCTTTCACTGTGGGCTGCCTGAGCTTGGCATGAACACAGATAAAATAAATGTTTCTGTATGGCCGCCACATGCGGAACTGGCTATGGAAACAGGTGCTAAGGCTCCCCGTTAGGGAGAACGAGGTGGCTGTCTCAGGTCATGATGGCAGGTGCTGGAGACAGCAGTGGCAGGGCCCAAATATTTTCTTCAAAGCTCTCTCACCTGTTCCCCTCTGCATTTCCTAAACTCCTCTGTTCTGCATCTCCTAAGATAGCTTGCTGCCCTTGGGTGCTGTGGAGGAGGTTGTTCCATCAGTTCATTCCGCTTCTGTATGTGGAAAAGGGTGGGGTGGGGGCCTTGTCCTTTGCCTTGGGTGGCAAAATGTCTTGGGCTGGCCCGAGCCCAATATGGCGCTTTAAATCATGTTTCTCTTGTTGCAGAAAGCCGTGGAAATTGACAGCGGTTCTTGTGTCTGTTGTGCAAAGAGAAGTGTGATTTGCCTCTCCGAGAGAAGGAACTCTATTAAAATCAATGATTTTGGAATTGGGTGGCATAATCCATAGCTGTCAACTTTCAGATTTGAAAATAAGGGATCAGCAGCCTCACCTGTCCCGGGGACAGTCTACAGGATATCTAACAAAGCGGGAAGCAGCAGGAAACTGCACTGGAATAAGGGAATTTCCCACAAAAAAAGGGAAGGTTGACAGCTATGGCATAATCTAGTAAATGTTGATGTAGAACTGACATAGCGATATGAACATTCTTACTAGCTTCCACCCCCCCCCCCCCCGTTCAAATATCTGTGTGATCCAGACATCAACAGTTTGACTTTGTTCTGTAGTCATATAAATTTATGGCAGAAGCAAGAGGAAAACATCCCAAGGTGTTGTATTTGTTAACGTGTTGTGCTTTTAGAGCTATTACAAGGGCATTTTCCTTTTATTCTACAGGGAGCAGGCTGCCCGCCTGCCCTCACTTTCATATAAATTAATTGATAGGCCATGCTTATTGCTCAGTTGTGTTAGTACTCATTAACTTTCTTGAATATGGGATGTGGCTGTAGACAGAAATTCCCAACCCCTTGTCTTAGGCCATTGTGAAGGCACAGCAGAGAGGGAATGTGATTGAAGATGCTAAATTAAGGACTATCAGTTCCTAAAGCCCATTCCCAGCTTGACGTTTGTGCAGCTTGTTCTTAGCCACTTCAGCACTGAATGATAAGAGTATATTATCATCTTAAGGAACAGTTGTACTTTTTGGGATTGTTTCAAGACTTGGTTTGGGTCAAGCACAGAATGGCACTGTAAAAAAGAAACCTGTCTCTTTCTAAAGCACCCAACTCTTGGAAGACAACTTCTTCGCACAGAAATATTTGCCAGTGTTTATAAAGGCTTGCAGAGAAGTCATGTGGATGTTTTGGCCCTGGCACCCTGGGCTGCAGGCAAACGCTGCAGACCTTATTTTAAAGGGCAGAGGTGGTAATTCCATAGAATTACCGGTACTTTAGATATGCTTAAAGGCTTGGGCTTGTTGTAAATAAAAAATATGCCCTTTTCCCTTATGGCGTATCCAAGAGCCCATATAGAGTCCTTACATACTGGTAGGTTCCCTATTGGTAGGAGAAAATAACAGAGGCCAACCAGAGAATATTGAGAAGCAAAGCAGCTAGTAAGCTTGATCTTTATTGATCTGTTGCAACAGGGTGCTCCCCTCACCCGCAGGAGAGGAAGAGGACCCACAAAAATGCTGTGCAAGGGCTTATAAAGGCTTTTGAAATTGCCACCCTGTAGATCAAGACCACCCCCAGAAACATTATGCATACATCACAGAAGGGGTGTAACCTAAGACCACCCCTCAGATACATTCCACCTACATCACTGTCTGGCAGGTTACTTGATTGGATTTCCTGGGGAGCCTGGCCATTCTTTTGTAGTGATAAAATACTTATTTCCTGGGCCAGGTCACAGGCTCACACCCTATTCATATCTTAAATGTGTCCTTAAGACAGGATTTGTGAGGAAAGAGACAATGGGGAGACTTTTCCAGTTTGACCTTGCAGAGAAAACATTTGGTCAGTTTAGGAATCAAAATGGTTCCAGGTTGGCCTTCCTGTGTTGATCTACGTATGTGCGGTTATGAACATTGCCATATATCTAAGACCATAAAATTCCTATCGCAGGCTCAACCAGCGGGATTCTGATCAGTTGGTTTCTGTATCGTAATTATGATTTTTTCCTGAAGCTCCCTTCAGTTTCAGAATACCGCTTTCAGTGGGAGGCTGAGGTGGTTGTCAGTTCCCTGTGAAATGCAGCTTCGATGCCTCCTTTGGGTACCCAAGAGTGTTGATAGGTAATCCTGCTGTGCATTTAAATTGTAGTCTAGGTCGGGAGCTATGGCCAGAATTCCTTTGAGCTCTTGCAAATTCTGAGATGAGAACAAATCACCTGAAAATGCAAATGTCTGTTCAAGTAGGCTGCTAGATGGAAGCGGTGTGTTTCTGGGAAAGCTGTTTATATCTTCTTGGGTTGGTGCCAGTTCAAGTAGGTGATACTTAATAGGTAATCCTGAAACCTGATAAAAGTACAAACTGCTACTCTGGAATCTTTTGCCATCTCTTCTCACACAATTGCCTTTTCTTCTGTAAGCTGAGGACAAAAAGGGTATATGAGGTATTTTTTAAAAAGAAACCAAAATCTATGACTTAACCTTCTGCTTGATCTGAAAATGAGGATTTGCCTCTGTGAGTCATTAATACTGTTGGTTTTTAAAGGCCATGTGCTTTGATCCTGTTCAAGACAGGCCAGTTTCAATTATGCTGCACTTTGTGCTTTGTCTTACAAGGCAGGGGCTGGCAGAAGGTAGGTTTGGATCTGGCGTGATTCGTAGTAAATCAGCACAGATTCCTGACTCCAGATTGTTTTAGCCATATCAGCAGCAAAGTTAACTCCCCTCGCGCCCTACACTAAAACTGCAGAAATGAATGAAGTTTGGGGGGTGATTTTTTGTATGAGCTCTGTTCATATCTGGAACTGGAATTGTGTAATTCTTAGTGTGTGCAGTTTTGCATCAGGCACTGATTGATAGATCTCAAGCAAATAATAATACATTTATTATTTGTATCCCTCCCATCTGACTGGGTTGCCCCGGCTGCTCTGGGGACAGCTTCCAACATATACAAAAACATAATAAAACATTAAACATTGAAAACTTCCCTATACACATCTGCCTTCAAATGTCTTCTAAAGGTTGTATAGTTTCTTACCTCCTTAACATCTGATGGGGAGGGTCTTCCACAGGGTGGGTGCCACTATTGAGAAGGCCCTGCTGGATCACATGTTGTAAAGAAAAATTGTCCTTTTCCCCTTATGGGGTATCCAAGAGCCCATACAGAGTCCTTACATAGGTTCCCTATTGGTAGGAGAAGATAACAGAGGCCAACCAGAGAATATTGAGAAGCAAAGCAGCTAGTAAGCTTGATCTTTATTGATCTGTTGCAACAGGGTGCTCCCCTCACACACAGGAAAGAAGGAGGAACCCAGAACAATGACGCGCAAGGCGTTATAAAGACTTTTGAAATTGCCACCCTGTAGATCAAGACCACCCCCAGAAACATCATACATACATCACAGAAGGGGTGTAACCTAAGACCACTCCTCAGATACATCATACCTACATCACAGAAAAGGCGGTCTTAAAACAGAAATTTGAATGTTGTTTTTCTCCTGTTGTTGTTTATCTCCGGTCTGGCAGGTTACTTGATTGGATTGCCTGGGGAGCCTGGCCAGTCTTTTGTAATAATAAATATTTAGTTCCTGGGCCAGGTCACAGGATCACACCCTATTCAAACACAGACATATCCTTAAGACAGGATTTGTGAAGGAAAAGGTCTTTGACCTTACAGAGAAAACATTTGCTCAGTTTAGGAATCAAAATGGTTCCAGGTCGGTCTTCCTGGGCAGATCTATGTATGTGCTTGGTTGGTACACTTATGAACATTACCATATATCTAAGACCTCAAAATTCCTATCACACACACCAAGGTCTCAGCATTCTGTTCTCAAAGTGGCCAACCAAAGAACCATGGGAAGCCTGCAAACAGGACATTAGCACAATAGCCCTTTCCCCGCTTGGAATTCCCAGCAACTGGAATTCACCACCATACCACCTCTGATGCAGTACACAGCTATCATGACAAGTAGCTGCAGATAACTTTATTCTCCATGAATTGATCAACCTTAGGTTCTAGTAAGAAAAATGAAGTAGATCCCATAAGCCTGAAGTCTATGGTGTTATTCATCTCTGCAGTAGAATGAAAGCAGCATGCTCCGCAGCAGGAAGCAAAAGCATTATACTGATGGATGAAGAAATCAACGTTTACTCCTGTAGATATGCTAGATTTACTGAGGTCTGTTTTATGCATGCAGCAGAATGAGATGGTAGAATGGACTGTATGATTTCTGGCTGCATGTGGAGGAACGCGCCCACCAGAGGAACTCCTTGCAAGCAAAACAGAAAAACAGTGCATCTGAGAAAGAGTCTGTAGCCCCAGCCCTTCTCTGGTCTCCTAGTTTTCTGCTTGCTCTGGAGTCTTTTATGTTAAGGGGGGCATTCAAAACTGTGAGCTCACATCTGCAAATTGAAGTGGTATCATACAGTGGTACCTCGGGTCACATACGCTTCAGGTTACAGACTCCGCTAACCCAGAAATATTACCTTGGGTTAAGAACTTTGCTTCAGGATGAGAACAGAAATCGTGCAGAGGCGGCGCAGCGGCAGTGGGAGGCCCCATTAGCTAAAGTGGTGCTTCAGGTTAAGAACAGTTTCAGGTTAAGAACAGACCTCCAGAACGAATTAAGTTCTTAACCCGAGGTACCACTGTACTGTCTCAGAACCCTGTTGTGGCAATCTGCTGCATGTGAAATCCAGGCCTGACTAAATAATGGGGGCATCCACATGCAGTTTCTGAAAGGTTCGTCTGATGCTTTGGTGCAAGGTTCAGCACCTAAAAATGTGCAGAGATGTTGGGATTCAACTTCAGATCCTGGGAGTTCCATGTGGCCCAAGAAGCTTGATAACTCTGGTGGCTGTAGTGTGTTTATGATTGGCTAAAACGATATGCATAGCTACCTTTTAATTATTGCTACTACTTTATGTATATCAAACATTACTGCTTTATGGGCTTAATGCTATTTAATGATAGTGAATGCATTGAAACTTGTTAAGCTGTGTTTTGGGGTTTTTTTAATTGACAAGTCTGTGTTGCTTATACACACTTACCTCAAACTCCATTTCCCAAAAAGCTGGATCAAATGTTCTCCCCACCAGCCATCCATCCACCTTTGAATTTAAAATGTATGGAAATCTGGCGTCTGTGGTCCAAGATATCTTAAGCCAGCGATGGGGAACCTGTGGACCACAATACATTTTTGCTCATTGGCCTCAACTAGGCCAATTGATGGTCAGGGATGATGGGACTTGTAGTCCAGCCCTTAGTTGGCTACCGCTGACTCGAGCCAATGTCATTTGTTTTGATGTGTTGTAGTACCATACATTGCACAGGAGAATTGTGCTGCACGTTTTACGTTTGAGCATAACAAAGCTGATGGCAGATGATTGTACAGTGGTACCTCAGGTTACATACGCTTCAGGTTTCAGACCCCAAAATAGTGCTTCAGGTTAAGAACTTTGCTTCAGGATGAGAACAGAAATTGTGCTCTGGCGGCGCAGCAGCAGCGGGAGGCCCCATTAGCTAAAGTGGTGCTTCAGGTTAAGAACAGTTTCAGGTTAAGTATGGACCTCCGGAATGAATTAAGTACTTAACCCGAGGTACCACTGTATTTGCAATGTAGCTGTTTTCCTAAAATGGCAAAAAAACTCTTGAGATACTAGGCTTGATTCTGCAATATGTGCTTCTTTTTAACCCAGTGGTTCAGTGGATGGAAAACCTATCAGTTGTTGCAGTGTATCAAAAATGAGCCTTTCCCAGGCAGTAGCAGACTAGACACTCAGACATTTGTACTTCATATATGGAACAGTTTGCTTAATGCATGCAGCCAGCAGACCAAGATGGAGGCTGCTCCCTCTCTCCCTCCCCACTTATGGCTGTATGACTGTGTCTTTATAATTTCTCTCCTTATTGGATTGCCTTTGCCTTTGATCATTTATTTTTCCTTATTGTAACTTTACAGAATGAAAAATAAAAAGAGTGCGTGCGTATATAATGCATATTAAAAGACGTGCATCTTTCAAAAAGCTGGCTGACTCTAAGCTCAACCTTGTTGCAATGCAGAGGCCAAAAATATTCAGAGCAAACTTAACTTTTAAATATTAACACTTTATAACGTGACTTCCTTGTGGAGATCATATGATGATGTTGATGAGGATTTTTTGCCTGAGGTGTATTTTTAAATAACTGCAGTTTGCAGCATTGGGGGAAAGAGGCTGCCAACAGAAATACCAAACATACTGAACTGTGCTTTTATTTTTTGTTAGCGTTAGGGAGTATAGTACTTCTGTTGTTGGGTACTGCTAGCTATTTCTTCTTTTCCACCTCTTGCCTGGTATCTTGTGTCTCGCTTGCTCTAGAGGTGTGTAACTGTGGACAGAGAGAACTTGTCAAGAATTGGTAGCCTGTCTGCAGAACGGGTCTTGCTACGTTATAAAGTATTGTATTGTATTTTTCCTTGGTGCAAAATTTCCATGGAAAGCCCCGTTTTCAAGTGTGAACTCCCAAGGGAGGGAGGGTTGATCACTTCCCTGGGAGGAACCTGCGCTGACTTCAATGCATCTTCATAACCCACCTGGTTATGAAGCCACAGTTTTCAGGGTGTGAAGAGAATTGACATCAGTTAGTGATTGGATTTGTGTGTATGCGCCCATAGAAGGGCTGATCTACAAAAACATTTAGTAGTGGGCCTATTACAGTGGTACCTCGGGTTACATACGCTTCAGGTTACATACGCTTCAGGTTACAGACTCTGCTAACCCAGAAATAGTGCTTCAGGTTAAGAACTTTGCTTCAGGATGAGAACAGAAATCGTGCGGCAGCAGCAGGAGGCCCCATTAGCTAAAGTGGTGCTTCAGGTTAAGAACAGTTTCAGGTTAAGAACATACCTCCGGAACGAATTACGTACTTAACCCAAGGTACCACTGTATTTTCTAAATATGATAAGAGTCCTGTTACCCTTGCGCTGACGTATACAGTGGTATCTCGGGTTAAGAACTTAATTCGTTCCGGAGGTCCGTTCTTAACCTGAAACTGTTCTTAACCTGAAGTACCACTTTTGCTAATGGGGCCTCCCGCTGCCGCCGCACGATTTCTGTTCTCATCCTGAAGCAAAGTACTATTTCTGGGTTAGTGGAGTCTGTAACCTGAAGTGTCTGTAGCCTGAAGCATCTGTAACCCGAGGTACCATTGTGTTGAGGATTATCCTGGGATAACCAATAGCGTCTCCACCCCCATCGTTCAGCCCAGACACTGAGGTCCAGCTCCAAGGGCCTTCTGGAAAGGTGGCATCCAATGATGCATCTAAGCCCTTTTGAAACATCTGGGAGCCAAATGAATGGCTAGAGTGGTATGATGCCTCCTGTTCTCTGCATTCTGCAGGGTTCCAGAATACAGCTGGTACAGGAATAGCCTCTCTTCATTGATGAATAATGAACGTGGAGTTGGAACAGTAAGACAATCCTCCTCCACACATTTTTTTTGCACAGGCATTATCGCTACACATCAGGAAAGTGCTATTGTCTTCTGAAACTATTGATTGCACCAAATAACATATTTTGTGTGAGATAGGGAGCCTTGCATCCTTTCTAAGGTCTTAATAATAGAATCATAGAGTTGTAGAGTTGGAAGGGACCCTGATGATCATGTAGTCCCTTCAAGGCAGGAATATGCAGCTGTCCCATGTGGCAGCTAGACTCGTGACTGGGAGCGGCCGCTGAGACCATATAACACCAGTCCTGAAAGACCTACATTGGCTCCCAGTACATTTCCAAGCACAATTTGAAGTGTTGGTGCTGACCTTTAAAGCCTTAAATGGCCTCGTCCCAGTGTACCTGAAGGAGCGTCTTCACCCCCATCATTCAGCCCGGACACTGAGGTCCACCTCCAAGGGCCTTCTGGCAGTTCCCTCCCTGCAAGAAGTGAGGTTACAGGGAACCAGGCAGAGGGCTTTCTCGGTGGTGGCGCCCGCCCTGTGGAACGCCTTCCCATCAGATGTCAAGGAAATAAACAACTGTCCGACTTTTAGAAGACATCTGAAGGCAGTCCTGTTTAGGGAAGTTTTTAATGTTTGAGGTTTTATTCTGTTTTTAGTCCTCTGTTGGGAGCTGCCCAGAGTGGCTGGGGAAACCCAGCCAGATGGGCAGGGTATAAATATTATTATTATTATTATTATTATTATTATTATTATTATTAAGCATAAAACCCCAATAGGGTTTCTTTTCTAGGTTTCTTTTGTCCTTTACTGTAGAGAGAGCTATTGAAGCTGCTGTTTCAGTACACTTTAGGCTTTACTTCTGGAAAATCTTGGTATAGGAATCTGTCTCTGTATTAGAAGGGCACTGGAATGTTATCAAGCAGTATGAGAAAGGACGTCTTGCTTGATGTGATGAGTTTCTCTGCCGTTCAGGCGTCTGAGTACTGTGCAGACCTCTGGCTTTTGACCATTATCACCTCCTGCTACTTAAAGGAAATTAATCCTACAGAATCAACAATACGAAACCTGTCTAGCTGCTTCAGATCTGGTTGGAATGCCTTTCTAGGACTAAGTGTACTTCCAAGGCAGTTGCTGCTGTCTCTTATGCACCTTCCTCGTTTTAAAGTAGGTTCCACTCTTTAATATTACAATAAAAATTTCCACACTTCTTGTACACAGAAATGCATGGATCGGTTTTTACATTGCATCTAACTGCATGCTCATAATTTTGTGTCTCAGAACCATTGGATTAAACTGTAAGGCAAGTTAGACATACAAATGTGTAGTAATATAATTGTCCAGGTTGTATCTTTTAAGATATAGTGGTACCTCGGGTTAAGAACTTAATTTGATCTGGAGATCTGTTCTTAACCTGAAACTGTTCTTAACCTGAGGTACCACTTTTGCTAATGGGGCCTCCCGCCGCCACACGATTTCTGTTCTCATCCTGAAGCAAAGTTCTTAACCTGAGGTACTATTTCTGGGTTAGCGGAGTCTGTAACCTGAAGCGTCTGTAACCTGAAGCGTCTGTAACCCGAGGTACCACTGTAGTTATTTGATTCTACTCTGCTGGATTTGTAGATTTTAGTGTTCATTATTTTTATTGGATGGATTGGTATTGAACACCTATTCCCAATAGGTTCAACTTGCTGTTTCTTGTGCTGTGGCTTAATTTAACACTGCTATTCAGATATGTCGAGTTTATTTACTAGGCAGATACTTTGATTGACATGGATATCTGCAAATGATATCTGTATCTGTTTGGTCTGTGACATAATTGATGGCCTAACAATGACATAACTGTATGAGTTGGGATCTCCTTACTTGAAGGATCACATCTCACTGTATAATCGTGCCTGGGAGTTAAGATCTGTCATTGGGGCATAGGCAGGCCCTCTCTGTTGTGACAACCCAGCTTTGGAATGCCCTACCCCTTGAAATTTGGCTGGTGTCTATAGTTAGCGTCATGTAGATGTGACCTTAAAATGTGGCTTTCTGTGCTTTGAAGATTGATGGTAGCGTTTGGGTGCGATAGGTTCTGATAAACTATATATTTATTTTCACCTGTGAATTTTATTCTGTGAGGATGCTTTTTAATGGACATTGCTGTTCCCTGTCCTGAGACTTTTGAATGAAGGATGAGATACAAACATTTTAAATATAGAACTACTGTGTTCTTTATCTAGCAGATCTCCTCGGATATTAGACATGGGAACATTCTTGGGCGGGGATTGGGGAGACAGACTTATTGTTTTGACTGCTTCTATTTATTTTGCTGATATTTTCCAAGTCTGTTTTCTACAGTATTTTTAAGATGGCCTAGAAGAACAGTCTGGAGCTTTCAAACATAAACAAAACGGAAAAGAGAGCAAAATGCTCCCTCTATATTTACACCTCCTGGGCGCAAAACATGATGAGTAGAGAAAAAATCCTTAGAAATACCATTTCCCAATATGTTTTTGAGTTAGAATCCCAGAATCCCATCATTTTGGGGAAAGAGCAAGTGAAGGTTATTGAAAAGATGTGGAACACCCTTGAGGTAGAATGTTCTCCCTAAATGGATTTTCTTTCTACTTGGATTCATCTGTCTCACTTATTCACTAAGCCCAGGCCTGCAAAGCTAAACTAATGCACCAAGCACCTTCATGCTATTCTCTGAATGAAGGGGGTGCTGGTCTGTGTTCAGACAGAACAGCATCCATTCAGTTTAGCAGGATAACTGTTGACTCTTATACAATTGCATTGAATGCAAAACTCTACAAATTGTCAAATTCAATGTGTGCTCGTGATGGTCACACAAACAAAGGTTGTTTGGGGCCAGCAAATTTGAGAACATAATTTGAAGATGACTTGTATTAATCACTGCCTGTGCTGTGTTTCGTTATGCCTAAACTTGGCATCCTGACTCAATTTTAAGTTTGTTTAATTGCTTCAGGCTGCCCCCCAGCTGCCTGCCTGGGTCAGAGAGACAAGGGGAGAAGGACTCAAATGAAACCACTCACACGGTTTAGAGTTGATAATTGGTTTATTTTGGAAACATCTCTTCCCCTTCCTCGTTCTTGTAGGCAACAGATCTCTTTCTCCATCCACTTCTAAGCTGTCCCTCTCTAGCCTGGCTGTGCATCAGCTTTGCAGCAGATTTTTTTATTTATTTATGGCACGCAAGTGCCATTTACCCATATCTAGCAATGCCTATATATTGAAAGCATCGCTTTTGCTGTTAGTAAACCATGTCAACAATTGTAACAGATGCAGTTGAGCAGCAGGAAGAAAGCGTTAGCAGAAAGGGTATACCGTGGTACCTCAGGTTAAGTACTTAATTCGTTCCAGAGGTCCGTTCTTAACCTGAAACTGTTCTTAACCTGAAGCACCACTTTAGCTAATGGGGCCTCCCGCTGCCTCCGCGCCACCGGAGCACAATTTCTGTTCTCATCCTGAAGCAAAGTTCTTAACCCAAGGTACTAATTTTGGGTTAGCGGAGTCTGTAACCTGAAGCGTATGTAACCTGAGGTACCACTGTATGAGGTTTCATGGGCTGGGGGCACCTGTGAATAGGAGAATGGGGGAATTCTGGACCAGTTCTCACCACCCTGCTGCCCAAGGATCTTGCAAAGAGCAGTAAAAGGTCTTCACAGATAAGGTTCATGTTCCCCACCCTTTTTCTGCAGCTAGCTGATAAGAGAATGCCTTGTTGGTCATTGCGGCAATGCACAGTGCTTCCGTATATTCACACCGCAGGTGAGGGCACAGCAAGCCAACGTTAGCTGACACAAACCAATGCTTGGCCACGTTTACATGCCACAGTAAGCCATAAACTCAGCAAAACAAACCACGACTAGAAGAAGTTCCAGTGAAATAAGAATGGACAGAAAAACTTAGGGAACATGCAGAAATGGCGAAACTTACCAGAAAACGAGATAACAAACTTTTTAGATAGAAGAATGGAAATGGCTTATTTTTTGCAAACAAACCGTAAACAGATAAGGACATTGACGGGATTGTTTGCAGTAACCTGCTGTTTCATAAGAGCATACATTTAAAGTAGACGAATAAGTTTAGTTAATTTAGAATCTGCAGGAAATGTAAATAATTAATTTAAGGAACCACAGGAAGAAGAGGAGGAAAGAAGTTGAGTTTTGAAATGTTAGAATGATCCTGAAACTATTGAAATGCATATAACTGAAAATCATAAATACAAAATTAAAAAATAACAACCACAAACCACGATTCAGAAGTAGTTGGTGACAGTAACTTGTTGGAACTATTTGTGTGTTTACCTGTGAGTGCTGGAGGGCATTTTCGCTCCCTGCATTGTACATGGAAGTAAACTGAGGAGTTTTCCAGTATGTATACATGAAGCATATTAATGTACCCATTGAAGTCTGCTTTTGTTGATTAGGAATGATTTCCTGGCCATAGTGCCACAACTGTAGGTGGATTTTTGTGTTTGCATCCAGCCATTTCTTACTGACTCCAAAGTCTGTAAGATATTAGGCCCAAAGTATGGTTAAGGAAACATAACTATGACTTGTCACAATGTCTAAACCACCAAATCGTGGTCACTCCACTTCTAGAGGCAGTTTTGTGGAAATGAGATTGCTTAAAAAAAAAAAAAAATCTGCTTAGCAGACAAGCAACTCTAAACCATGATTTGCTTATATTCTTGGAAGCTTATCTCTGTCGGTCAACGCTGGGCAACTAATCTTTAGCATAGTTTAATGTCTAGGGGAACAGAGGTTTATAAACTTAGTTTAGTGCTGTTGAATGATTCTGATGAGGCAACTGCATTGCATTGATCAAGCATCAAAGCTGGATTAAATTGAGCTCTGTTTTAATACAGCTGAGAATGTGTGTGAGGCAGATAAATTAGTCTCTTAAAACCCATTTGTCCAAGTAATCTAGCAATAAAGTCTCTCTTGAAGCAAACAAGCATTCAGATAAATGTTGAATCGTTGAGGCATCTGTCTTGTCATTCCATACTAATTTTGGCATATTGTATATTAGATTATAGGTGAATTGGTTCTGTCCGCTTTTGTCCACAAGGGAAGATGTTTTATATTATTGCTGTGCCGTTTGTACTGTCTGCCCTTTCTTTTCTCTCCTCAAGACAGTATGGAAAATTCAATTTTAGCTTGAACATTTTGTTAAGTCAAGTCAGTGTTTCCTTATCTTGATATATTCTCTCTCTCTCTCTCTCTCTCTCTCTCTCTCTCTCTCTCTCACACACACACACACACACACACACACTTTCTCACACTCTCAAGCAGACACACTTTTTCTTTCCATCCTGCATCCAAGCAAGCACTAGGTATTATCACAGTTCAATGATATATTCCAGCCAGGCAAAAACACTCAAGGGGTGTGTGGAACAGGACCTGTGAAGGCTGTGACCTGGGGAGAATCTCAGGGCTGCATTTGTTCCCCACCCCCAGCCTGAGATTGCCCACTCCTCCCCTAGACACATCCATTTCCTATCTGCCCCATATCTGTAGATAGAAAACCAAGTTCTTACCTTTTTTGACATGGGGCAGTTTACACAATACACTAGTCACCTGCAGTGGGGCAGTGGGCATTGACTGCCTTGGTTGGTTCTCTGCACTTCTTATCTGGTATGGTCAATGCTGGCTCTTTCCATCTTAACAAGAACCCATGTGCCATGGGACAGGGTAAAGACCTCTTACAAGGACTTGACATTTGAAGGCAACTACTATAGAAGTTGTCTCATTTGCAGGTGTGTGTGTGTGTGTATGTATGTATAATTAGTTTTCCAATATGCCCCCAATAATAGCCAAATTATAACAGTAAATCCCCAAATTGTACAATTATCAATCAACTTCCAATTAATACATTTTAGTTAAAGTGGCTTCCTGCATGATGGATTGGGAGCATTTCACTGCGTTCCATAATCTTAATTAATGTCAGTTACATTTCAGTAATAATAATAATAATCCCTTATTCAACAGCTATGTAAGTGATTTCCTTTCTTGATGTTACAGTACTGTATATAAATTTAAAAAGCTTCATGTGAGGAACTCGAACTATTATCTTGATTCTGCCCTGTGTGTGAAAACTGTTATGTCCATGGATATTCCTTCTGTCCATATATGATGATGTCTATTTCACTTCCCAGTTGTTGGTTTCTCCCATCCTGGCTTGGGGCGGAACTGAATCTCGAAAGTTTCTCAGAGGTCTTATCTCTCCGTCCCTTCCTTCGAGGTCTTAGAACAAGCGACAGTCTGCTAGAAACCATTCTGTCTCACTAGTGAAACATGTCGCAGATCTTCACTACTTTTTCCTTCAGCCGAGGAAAAGTGGGCAGCTTTCGAATGCGCTGAAGATTTCATACTCCTTTCTGACTCCCAGAATCTCTGCAGCGTTCTTACCGCAGCCTCCAAATTCTTTTCCTTCCAGCTAGAGATGTATGGTCCAATTAAACTTTATCTTAGATTACATTCCGTCAGTAGTAGCACATACAAATCTTGGTCTCTTTTTCCTCGTCTGTTGTTTATAAACGGAGGTGAGGGGAATTACTCTTGTCTTTCCAACACAGTCATACTTGAGCTTCCCCTCACCCTCCTTTCTTCATTTCAGATCACAGGCAGCTTCCATTTTTGCTTGTTAATATCAATATCACTCCAGCGCCCCTTCCTCACTTGTAAATATCTTTTTATCTTATATTCCAGACATTGTTGCTGAATCATAAATACAGTGGTACCTTGGTTCTCGAACTTAATCCATTCAACTCACGAAACCTTTCGAAAACCAAGGTGTGGCTTCCGATTGGCTGCAGGAGCTTCCTGTACTCAAGTGAAAGCTGTGTCAGACATTTGGCTCCCGAAAAACGTTTGCACACCGGAACACTTCCAGGTTTGCGGCATTCGGGAGCCGATTTTTTTGGGAGCCAAGCCATTTGAGAATCAAGGTACCGCTGTATTTATGATTCAGCAACCACATATAAAAAGCTTAGAATAAACAAACTGTGGGCTCCACACACCCCCATAGACTCTCACGCTGAAGAAAATCTTATCTCAATTCAAACCATGTAGCTGGTATATTTGTTCAAACCATGGAGCTGGTATGTTGTTGCAACCCTTTCCCATCACGCGCAGGTACTTTAAAGCCAGTTAAAGGCAGAACTTCTGCTTCTTAATGGTGGCGTAGGAGGGTTTTCACCTCCTTTGCCAGGTTTAGGCTTCAGGCTCACTGATCCAAAAGCAGGTCTGCTATGGGAAGTGTCAAGTTCATCGCAGTCTGACAAGCCACCGATTTGGAACAATATATTCTTTTCCACCAAGGATGGCCAAGCTTCAGTCCTCCCGGGGGGAACGGGGACGATGCTGCTTTTGTTCTTCAGGCAGTGTTCTGCAGACTGTAAATTTATATTGCCACCACAGCCAGCTGAACTCCTGACAATAATATGAGTTAGGTTCTGCTGTAGTGCTAGCTAACAGTAAGGGCATAATAATTATGGAGCATGTGTGTCGCCAGGTTACTCTACAAAGTCTAAAAGGATGTTACATTAAAGCAAAGGTGGGGAATCCTTGTGGCCTCCAGAGGTTGTCATATTGTGATTTCCGTCATCCCTGTTGGCGATGCAGTCTAGAGCTGATGGATCACACAGGTCCCCCACCACTGCTTTAGAGGACAATATACCTCTGCCCAACACACATTCTGGTAAAGTTGTCTTCCTTGTTCAAGAACTTTCCCACACCTTAAAATGGTTTTAGGTTCTCCCTACATGTAACTAGTGTACAGTGGTACCTTGGGTTACATACACTTCAGGTCACATATGTTTCAGGTTACAGACTCTGCTAACTCAGAAATAGTACCTCAGGTTAAGAAATTTGCTTCTGGATGAGAACAGAAATTGTGTTCCGGCGGCGCGACAGCAGCAGGAGGCCCCATTAGCTAAAGTGGTGCTTCAGGTTAAGAACAGTTTCAGGTTAAGTACGAACCTCCGGAACGAATTAAGTACTTAACCTGAGGTACCACTGTACAAGTTATTGGGAGAGAACTAATAACTATTTTTCTCTGGTGTATTTTTCTTTAATATATGAAATATATTTCTGTATATTGCCACATAGCTAAAACTTTCTAGGTGGCTTTCAGCACTTAACAACGAAATTTCAAAAACGAAATCTTCAGAAATATGGATTAACAAAAACATCCAAAGATACAACAGAAGATGGTTATTTTTTTTAAAAAAATGAAAACATAAAATGATGCAAGCAGAAAAGTAGCAGATGAACGTATTTTTTTACATGAGGGGTAACCGCTAAGATTATATGCTGTGTATCTGAGATCAGTCAGTGTTCACAAATGTATTTCATGATAAAAGCCCCAACCTGAGTGTTCCATCAATATTTAATGTTCTTATTGTGGAGCTTTTTGGAACAGCTGTCTTGTCCGCCGCAGAAAATGATTGTTTCACACTCATTCTTTTAGTATTCATTTAATGCTTGGCATATCTTAACGTTACTTGATTTACCTGTTCAGTTAGCATCAATATGAACCTTGTCTGTGCCCCCGGTTTGTTTTTCCTCCCAATGTTAATGAGAAGGAAAGATGAACCTGAAATAATGAGCACTCACCTTGATAATGCGAAGATTGCAATCTCTGCCATGTAAGCATCTGTTAAAGACACTTGATACCGTCTCATCTAAAAGTAATGACCTGTAGTGTAACAGTTACAGAAGATGTTAACTACAGAATACAGTTCCCTAAAGGTGACAATCAGTGGGATAATAGGCCCTTCTGAAATTAAGCTGCGGCCAAGATGCAGAGGTTGAGGCCTTCTTTCTTTTAGCTAGCTTACAGGAGGCACTGAGAGAGGATGGAGCAATCAATCTGTCATCTCAAAGTTTTCAGTTTGCCAGACAACGACCTCCTCTCTCCTTGCCCCAACTGCTTCTCATAGTTCCCATTCCCCTGCAAGCCGAACTCAGGGGGTATACAGTAGTACCTCGGGTTAAGTACTTAATTCGTTCCAGAGGTCTGTACTTAACCTGAAACTGTTCTTAACCTGAAGCACCACTTTAGCTAATGAGGGCCTCCTGCTGCTGTGCCTCCAGAGCACGATTTCTGTTCTCATCCTGAAGCAAAGTTCTTAACCTAAAGCACTATTTCTGGGTTAGCGGAGTTTGTAACCTGAAGCATATGTAACCTGAAGCGTATGTAACCCAAGGTACCACTGTATGCCGAAAAGGCTCAACAACTTTTGTGTCTGGAGAAGAAGGGCGGGGAGGGGGGGAAATCCCCATTGCAGCAGCCGAAGTCCACTAAAGCTGCTAGAATCATAGAATCATAGAATCATAGAGTTGGAAGAGACCACAAGGGCCATCGAGTCCAACCCCCTGCCAAGCAGGAAACACCATCAGAGCACTCCTGACATATGGTTGTCAAGCCTCTGCTTAAAGACCTCCAAAGTAGGAGACTCCACCACACTCCTTGGCAGCAAATTCCACTGTCGAACAGCTCTTATTGTCAGGAAGTTCTTCCTAATGTTTAGGTGGAATATTCTTTCTTGTAGTTTGGATCCATTGCTCTGTGTCCACTTCTCTGGAGCAGCAGAAAACAACCTTTCTCCCTCCTCTATGTGACATCCTTTTATATATTTGAACATGGCTATCATATCACCCCTTAACCTCCTCTTCTCCAGGCTAAACATGCCCAGCTCCCTTAGCCGTTCCTCATAAGGCATCGTTTCCAGGCCTTTGACCATTTTGGTTGCCCTCCTCTGGACACGTTCCAGTTTCCAGTTAGGTTCTGCTGTAGTGCTAGCTAACAGTAAGGGCATAATAATTATGGAGCATGTGTGCTAGTTGGTTGATGCCTGCACACTCGCTTCTTGAGCCATTATTAATATGTGATTAGGTTTTGAATAAGTTTCAAGCAGCCCCTGTTCCCTGCCCCACACAATGGATAATGATTCTTTTCTCATCTGAGGAAAAGTGTGCCACCAATCCTGTTCAGTGCAGTGTGACATTGCTGATAACTGCTGTCACCCACAAAGTCAAAGAAATTCTGGGCCACCGTAGACTTTGTCCTGGACCCATCATTCAAATCATGGGCTTTTGTGGTGATTACGGGTGATTCAGTATTGAACACAATGGAGCTAGGCACTTGGAGCTCGAGGAGATAGTTGGAGGAATTTTGTATTTTCTACTTTCTGGGTGCATATACAGTGGTACCTTGGGTTACAGACACTTAAGGTTACATACGCTTCAGGTTACAGACTCCGCTAACCCAGAAATAGTACCTCGGGTTAAGACCTCTGCTTCAGGATGAGAACAGAAATCGTGCTCCGGCAGCGCGAGGCCCCATTAGCTAAAGTGGTGCTTCAGATTAAGAACAGTTTCTCTAGAACGGACCTCTAGAATGAATTAAGTTCTTAACCCGAGTTCTTAACTGTATCTATATTCTGTGTTTGTGGCTCACCGCTTGAGGCCTTGGGGAATAGCATAGTCATGTTTCAATCTTCTATCAGCGTTCCCATTTTCACAGCTGAGCAGCAGAAGCTGAAAACTGGCCTAGCCCCAAGATCACCAAGTCCCTTCATGGGTAGCAAACTGGACAGAGGCCTATATATTTACAGTGGCACTCTTTCTGTTTCACTTTTAGTTTACCAGTAATGCAGACTTTCCAAGTGCGCCTATTCTCCAGGGATAGTCCCGGATTTACAGAAGCCATCCTGGTTTCTGATTTGATCCCAGAATGTCCCGCTTTTCCTTAAAGGTAAAGGTAAAGGTCCAGTCGCGGATGACTCTGGGGTTGTGGAGCTCATCTTGCTTTACTGCTTCCAGGTCATGTGGCCAGCATGACTAAGCCGCTTCTGGGACATCCCTATTTTCATCGGAGAAATGTTGGAGGGTATGGAGTTATGCGACCCCCGAGCCAAGGAGATAAGTAACTATACAACCTTCAGAAGGCATCTGAAGGTAGCCCTGTATAGGGAAGTTTTTTTAATGTTTAAAGTTTTGTTATGGTTTTGTATATGTTGCAAGCTGCCTGGGGCAACCCAGTCAGATGAGTGGGGCATAAATACCAAAAGTATTATTATTATGAGACACCCTTGTTTTCGTTGGAGAAATGTTGGAAGCTTTGGCAATGGATGCATTGAGGAACTAATTTAGTTGAAATGGGAAATGAATAAATCATTTTGTCATACTGTGGCCAGAAAACACTGCACACCCCATAGCATCCTGTTCTAATCAAACAATTTGCCTGCCAATCGAGGAGTGTGAGTTGAGGCTGGAAACCATCTGGGGGAAATTGCAAACAGTCCACTAACGTCCTTGTGTTAGCCATGAGAAAGCAGAGCTACTAACTAAGGCATTGATGTCAAGTTGACCCAATTAGATGTGAAATAACACGGCTTCTGTGGTCTGCCTATGAGGGTTTTAAAAAACGTTTGTTGTCATCTGTCTGTCTTGAGAGACAGTGGTCAGTATTTTTTTAGGCCTCTTGGTGTTTAAGGGAAAGTTGGCGTTATACGGCATCGTTAAGGTTCAAGAACACCTTGACATTAATTCTCATAAGGCTGGTATATGAAACGGTTCTAAACTTAAGGAAATAAAAGCACAGCCGTTTGGCACGTTGCAGTTCTTGAGATTAGAAAGCGCAGAGTTAGATCTACAGAGCTGTGTTTTAATTGTAACCATTATATATACTGTATAAAAAGAAAAAAGCATTGTCGTTCAAAGGATTTAAGGCTGATTAATAAAATTATGTAGCTCTCCTATCTTTCCCACTGTGTTGGTGGATGCTGGACTCATTTGTTCTGTTGTAAATAAAAATTTGCCCTTTTCCCTTATGGGGTATCCAAAAGCCCATACAGAGTCCTTACATAGGTTCCCTATTGGTAGGAGAAGATAACAGAGGCCAACCAGAGAATATTGAGAAGCAAAGCAGCTAGTAAGCTTGATCTTTATTGATCTGTTGCAACAGGGTGCTCCCCTCACCCGCAGGAAAGGAGGAGGAACCCAGAACAATGGCGTTCAAGGCCTTATAAAGACTTTTGAAATTGCCACCCTGTAGATCAAGACCACCCCCAGAAACATACATACATCACAGAAGGGGTGTAACCTAAGACCACCCCTCAGATACATCATACCTACATCACAGAAAAGGCGGTCTAAAACAGAAATTTGAATATTGTTTTTCTCCTGTTGTTGTTTATCTCCTGTCTGGCAGGTTACTTGATTGGATTGCCTGGGGAGTCTGGCCATTCTTTTGTAGTGATAAATACTTAGTTCCTGGGCCAGGTCACAGGCTCACACCCTATTCAAACACAGACATACCCTTAAGACAGGATTTGTGAAGGAAAAGACAATGAGGAGGCTTTCCCACTTTGACCTTGCAGAGAAAACATCTGCTCAGTTTAGGAATCAAAACGGCTTCAGGTCGGTCTTCCTGTGCTGATTTATGTACGTGCGGTTATGAACATTACCATATATCTAAGACCTCAAAATTCCTATCACAGTACACACTATTGACCTAAATGTGTTTTATCTACTGGTTGATCACATTAGCCCTTTCAGTGTTTGAGCACACCTCAAAGGACTGGAAGGTGCTTTTTAGAAGGGCAGTAACAAACAAAAGGCAGCAGCTGGGCTTAAATAATGTTGATAACTGTTTCAAATAACCTGGAGCCCCATGGAAAACAAACAGGGAATCCTTATGGGTAGACTTTGTCCTTAGTGATGGCTTTGGATGGATCTTACAATATATTTGGAAAGTCAGACTCATAATCGGCTTGTGTCTATAATGTCCGTCCAGAATAATTTTGTGAATATAAGCTGTTAGAGCATGACGGCTTGGTTTGAATTAAAGCAGGGGTTGGCAAGGTTTATCTTACCTGGGTCGGATCGGTCCTGTGGAGATCCCTCTGTGGGCCAGATTTTGCACGTGCGCCTGCGATTTTCAACATGTGTGCAGACGCGATTTCCAGCACCGTGGAAGCGAGTTACCACGCTGCACCGGTTTAGCGCAGCGCACAGGTGGGCAACTAGGTTTGGGGGCGGCTCGTGGGCTGGTCAAACAACCTCTGCAGGCCACTTCCTGCCTGTGGGCCTTAGATTGCTGACCCCTGAATCAAAGTGTAGATAGACATGCACTGGGACGCGGGTGGCACTGTGGGTTAAACCACAGAGCCTAGGACTTGCCGATCAGGTCGGCGGCAGTTCGAATCCCCGTGACGGGGTGAGCTCCCGTTGCTCGGTCCCTGCTCCTGTCAACCTAGCAGTTTGAAAGCACGTCAAAGTGCAAGTAGGTAAATAGGTACCGCTCCGGCGGGAAGGGAAACGGTGTTTCCGTGTGCTGCTCTGGTTCGCCAGAAGTGGCTTAGTCATGCTGGCCACATGACCTGGAAGCTGCACGCCGGCTCCCTCGGCCAGTAAAGCGAGATGAGCGCCACAACCCCAGAGTCAGCCACGACTGGACCTAATGGTCAGGGGTCCCTTTACCTTTACCTTTTAGACATGCACTGAAGTATGCTACTTGGGTAGCTCTTGATGAGACAAAAGGCTTCTAATGTTTACTTAGTCTGAATTGTTCCAGAACTGGGACAGTTTGAGCATCTTCACTTATTAATGGCACTTGTATGCTGCCCCATAACCAAATCTGGTCAGCTCACAATAAATATGTCTCAGCAATTCAAACGCAAAGTCAGACCCCAAATTGTAAAATCAAAAGCAACGTAAACACAGAAGAAGAGAGAGACTCGTACCACAGCCCCAAAGTTAAAACGTAGATCTTAATTTTCCAGCTTGCTGCTGGATTCTTCAAACCCATTTTCATGCTTCTAAATTCTGGCCGGATAAATATTAAGCAGTGCAGCGACGGGAATAAGAGGACACACTGCAATTGCTGTCTTCTATCTCCCAGATTAATGTTAATCTACAGGTCTTGGATAAATGTTCAGCAAATAGTCTGGAGGCAGTTAAGTCAAAAGGGAGATGAAGACTGGGAGGAAAGGGCATTAAATAATTCTATGTTAAATACAAATTGCTGGAGACTTAGCCCTGTAATTTGTGTGGGAGGGGAAAAGAATGCTTTGTCCCTGTGGCCGATCTGTACTTCAAATGCTCTCAGGTTGAGGTTGGTTTTGACTGGGTTTTACCTGATGGTGAGAAGGCCGTGAAACAGCAGTCTTATTTCCCATTCCAAGACTAAGATGTGCCATGGGACAGTGGCATGTAGAATCCAGCAAAGGGACAACTTGTTCCCTTGTTTTGGCACTGGGACTAGACTTCACCTGCTGCATAAAGGCAGCAGCTTCTGGATATACTACAAGAGGCTTTGCTATGTACCTGTGCAGATGAAAGCATAACTAGTCAAAGGTACTGGGAATGGTTGTATGCCTCTCCAGCACTGGCAGGTTTCATCAGTCAAGGCACAGGGATTTTGGGGCAGCAGACAGGGCAAGTGGGTGCATACAGACATATAATCCTAAGGGTGCATACAGACATATAATTTTAGCAGTGAGCTTGTTGCTGAAGTACATTCCCAACTTTTTAGGAACATTTTTTTTCCTGGATAAAGCTCAAGAGAAACCTGTTTGTCTTGCAGGAGAAGCTAAATTGGCACAGCCGTGACTAGTTAACTCGTGTCAAGCACAAAGCCAGCAATTCTACTCCTTTTTGCAGTATTTTTAAGGAATTTGCTTAAAAAAAGTAACTAGTGAAAGAAAATGATTAGATGCTGCCCTAAAACAAAGTACAACAACAACAACAACAGAATAATAATAACAATAGTTTATACAGCAGTTTCAAAAAATTAATGCTGTTCCCCTCCTTTGGTTCAGATGTCTCCTGCCATGCTTAACCAGCATTCGTACTTAACCAAGATTTAAAACCTGGGTGTTATGTACTGAGTTGAATAGGATCCAGAATGCAGCAGTCTGATTGGTCCTAGAAAAACAGGATCCAGAATGCAGCGTCTGATTGGTCCTAGAACAATAGGATCCAGAATGCAGCAGTCTGATTGGTCCACAGGAGCCACCCAATCCAACTCCGGGTAGAAGTGAATCCGCAACCTGATTGGCCTACTGGAGAATCCCAGAATTAGCCAATCACGTGGAGCCCATTGTGTAAATAATGTATATAAAGCAGGCATTTCGGGGAAACTTCCATTCCTCACTACTCTGAGCTGAATAAAGAGAATGAAATCCACACACGACTCCGAGTATATTCCACTGGGTTTGAGGTGGCTTCTGCAGAGATGGAACTAGAACCTTCTGAGCCATATGTTCTCCCAATGAGCTGTGGCATCTCCCTTGAGAACTTAAAAACATCTGGAGGGTGTACTCTAGCATAATTTCATTACTAAAAATACTGCACAGATGTTGGGCTCTGTTTCCTAAAAACTACAGCAAGTTACCAGAGTCCTGGTTTGGGCCTTGGTTCCTAAGGATGCATGTTTGCTCTTCACACTCTACAGCCCTGTAACCAAGGGGTGAAGAGGCTGTGGCTCTGCAGATGTTGTTGCTCTCTCACTCCCATCAGCCCAAGCCAACATGGTTGGTGGGAGTCGGGAGTCCAACACTTGGCCAGGGGTGAGTCACAGCTTCCCCTCTCATTTTATGGAGAATCAATGAGATGCTGAAACTTGCAGGGAGAGAGAAAGAGTGCTTTTTACCTTCTCAGCATGGCACCATCAGATGTCAAGGAAATAAACAATTATCTGACTTTTAGAAGATATCTGACTTTTTTAGAAAACATCAGGGAAGTTTTTAATGTTTGATGTTTTAGCGTGTTTTTAATATTCTGTTGGGAGCCGTTCAGAGTGGCTGGAGAAATTACTACTACTACTACTACTACTTGTAAAGGCAACCTGTTGACCCCAAACTCACCATATATTCAGACCCATAGTTTTCATCCAATATGGAGAGCTTGAAGTATGGGCTCTGTCACTACTGTATCTAAAATACACTAATGCCATAATAGTGTACACAGTAAATTATTTTCCATGCAGAGTTGCATACTATTTATTGAAGATTTATTTAGAATGATAATCATTGTGCAGCTAGAAAAAAAAACAGTGTAAGGAAAGGCCTTTGTGTGTTGTTTCTTAGTGAGAGACAAATGAACAATTACTACTTTAATCAGGAGTCTCACGTTGGCCATAAGATCTCTCCCACCCCCCACCTCCCAAATCCCATGCTTGGGTATAAGCGTGTGATTTATTTGCCTCCTGTTTCTATGGTATTATTTCAATCCCTGCCAAGTCTTTCATAGGCTTGTGACTCTTCTGGCCCTGTTGGTTTGGGGGAAAATAGTCTGATGTAACTGATTTGCTATTACAATAATTTCACTGTTTGCTTGCCTCTTCTCCACCCACAAGTGAGTTCAGGCCCAATTCATGTATTTATAGAACATGCTGCATGTTGTTGATAGTGAGACTGCTTGCCCAGTGCTTTCAGTAAAGGTTGACCATCATTGCATTAATCTGAGGTACAGACTACAAAAATCTTGGGCAAGTTCACAGAATTAAAACAGTTTAAATGTGGGTGTTGAGTTGATACAGGTAAGGGTCTCATCTTTTACCTGAAACTGAAGCAGACTAATGTGGGTTTTTAAAAAATAAAATAAAAGCACTCTACCAGCTCTCTTAGTGCTGGCAAAATGGGTACTGATTCATTCATTTTGCATATAAAGACTCATTGCATAATTGTAATCAAGTGTGGAACAGGATTAATACAGTTTTGTCACATTCATTCTGTATGTGTAAAGACGAATTCAGGGTGGCTTACAGACAAATTTTAAACTAAACAAAACAGATCATTAGTTACACAAAATAGAATAAAAGCAGTACAGAACCAAAAACAGTAGAAAAACTAAATATACTTAGCAAGATGAACCAAAAACCCCTTTTCACATCCAGAAACAGTCTCAACCAGTCCCAAGAGACTTTAGAAAAAGCTGTGTTTTCACCAGGCACTTGAAAGCATATAGTGGCAAGGCAAGGCAGACCAGATCCCCCTGGGAAGGGCTTTCATTAAAATTGAGGCCATCACTGAAGAGGCCTTGGTCATGTGGACCTTTAGTCAGTGAGGGTATCCATAGTAGAATCTCAGTATCAAAAGTGTCATAGCTGAAAGAACTTGAACATTACTAAAACATTTGAGGTTTCAGGAAAAATGGTCTATGTACAGAAAAACAATTCTAGGCGTTCATCAGCTTTTCAGTTAATGCTGTGCCACAGTGAACAACCTAAATTTCAATTAATTGCAAGTTGCGTACATTGCTTTGTAACATGGTTTTCTTGGATCTTATAAGGATATACTTCATTTTTCCTGTAGAAGTAGAATATGAGCCTCACCTCTTGCTGCATAGAGAAGAGTTGTAATTCTGAGGGGGAATCCCTCTTATTAAAATACGATAACAGCAGGATCTGTTTGGTGCTGTAAATTTGTGCATCATCCCTCCAAGAAGGTTTGATTGCTATCTTCAAACAATGCATATGTACTTGAAAGCTCCTTAATAACAATTATAATAACAATTATAATTATTATAATTATAATATATTTTATTTATACCCCGCCCTCCCCAGCCAAGACCGGGCTCAGGGCGGCTAACACCAGATACAAAGACAATTGATTGCGTGGAATTTTTTTGGCCTGGAATATGGCTGCTTTCATGAAGGCTGAACCCTAAAATACTTGAGTCGGAATCTTGTTCCCAAGAGAAAAGCCGGCCACCAAAACACACCTGCATATTCCAAAACTCTGTCTGTTGAACAAATGCAAATTGGATGGAGTTAAAAACAACAAGATATAGAGTCATACCTTGGTTTTCGAACAGCTTAGTTCTCGAACGTTTTGGCTCCCGTGCACCGCAAACCAAATGTGAGTGTTCCGGTTTGCGAACTATTTTTGGAAGCCGAACATCTGACGGGGCTTCCGCAGCTTCTGATTGGCTGCAGGAGCTTCCTGCAGCCCATCAGAAGCTGCGTTTTGGTTTCTGAATGTTTTGGAAGTTGAACGGACTTCCAGAACGGATCCTGTTTGACTTCTGAGGTACGACTGTGCTTGACTGCTTATTTCTCTGAGCCGCTCTGCAGACTGGATTTTGTTTATACCCTACAACCTTTCTCTTTTTGTTACTGGATGGAATGATGGGGACATGAAGCTGTTCTATCTCTGACCGTTCTGCTTGCTAAATTGTGCTCGGCAGGGTGAGTGGAGCAATTTCCTGTGTTGTATAAAGCTCCCCGTTTTTATCTGTTCCGCTTTTCAAAGCTTACATGGCCTTTTCAGAAGGCAGCTGGCATATCCAGTACAGCCTCGTGGATTTACTTTTTGACCGAGGTCCTTCTGCATGCTGGCATTAATCAGTTAAGATTGTGCACCGTGTAGCAGATTTGCTCGCAAAGAGGCAGAGATTAAGGGGAAATCTTATTTTTCTCTTTGGTTTCCCACGGCAGTCTGCGGGAACGCCTATGATTTCTCCTCACTTTGAAAATAAAATGCCCTGTTGATCCACAACAGGAAGCCCATGATATGCCCTCGCTCTGGTTACCTTTAGTTAACTATAGTTGCAATATTTTGTCCTTGGGGGTGGCCTTTGAAGACCACGTGGAAGCCGTAGTTGGTTCCAGAATGCAGCTGGTAGATTGATAAGGGCCCAACTCATTCACCCCAGTTGTTAAAGAAGCTTGGGTTGATTTCCAGGCACAAATCAAAGCGCTTCTGTTTTGCCATACAAGACTTTTAAAAGATTAAGAGTCTGAAATATCTAAAAGGACCGCTTACTCCCATATCAATCTGCCTGAGTATTGAGATAGTGTAGAGAACTTCTTGGGAATCTCCAGTTGTCTAAGGTCTAAGGGGAGGTGGATTGCAATTTAGGGGAAAGTGTTTTTTCCCCCCCCCCGTAGCAGAACTACATCTTCCCAGAGAAGCACACTGAGCTCAGGCTTTGTCCGGCTGCAAGAAGACAATAAAAGTCTTCCTGCTCAACTCCCTCCCCCCCCCCCGCTTTAGTGTTTATTGCGGCTAACCTGTCAGATGGCTGTTGCGGTTCCTCGAGAGTAACCAGGCAGGACTCCAACCTGAGTTTTACAGGCTTTATTTTGGTGCAAACTATTTACAGTGAAGAGCCCCAAAGCTCATGTCTGGCTCAATCGCTAGCAGACTCCGGGAGTGGTCTTTTTGTGTACCTCCCCCAACATAAAAGTTTCGTTACCCCCAACCGTCTCCGCCCCTCTCTGCGCCTCAGACTACTGCGCAGGATGGGTGGTGGCAAATGCGTGTTTCCCTCCTCTCCAGCTTGCTCAGGAGCAGTGTTAAGGCTCCCACTAGCACCCTCTGGTCCTTGCACCTCTTCCCCACTGGAGGTGGGGGTTTCCTCCTCCCCGGAAGAAGAACTGCTTCACAAGATTTTCGGAGGCTCCCTGTAACGCAACTGCCCTTCTATTTCTCGCCTTTGAGCCGATGGCAGTTCCCTGACATAACCGTTTCTTTTCTTGGTTTGTCACTGTTTTTGAGATTGGTTGCTTTCAGACATAATGCTAAACCACACTGTGGCAACGAGCCTTGGCAAGCTTTGGGCTCCAGTGCTCCCCAATCCCCTCCAGTGCGACCACAAGGAGGCAACTGGGAGGTTCTTTCATCCAAACTGTGGTTAGTGCTATCTATGGGTTAGACCTGTGGCATTCCAGAGGATGTTGGCCAATAACTCGCTTCACCCCTGACCATGCTGCCAGGGGGCTGATGAGAATTGCTGCCCAATCAGTGTTTGAAATTAGCCAGGGGCCAGGCGTGTTTTGTGATTGGTGCAGGTCCAATTGCGACCTTGTTGAGATCTCTGGATTCCAGGCTGGTTACTGGGGATAGCAGAATGTCACTTAGAGAAGGATCTGAAAGATTTCCCTTGTAGCTTGAATTAGTTTTATTCCGGATTGTTTTATTTGGTGTTTTAATGTGTCATAAACTGCTTTGAAATTTGTTCATATAATATAAACATAAAGTGGTATGGAAATGGAATGAACAACAACAACAACAACAACAACAAATTCCACTGGGGGATGGGTAGGAAAACGACGCATAGACATTCCATTGTGGCGACCGCAGCTTAGGTTTAAGTTGCCATTTGGCAATTAGATTATATTTCAGATTTTCTAACACTGTTAATGGGCCACAAATTCCTTGCACTTGTTTAGGGGGGAAAGTCCGGACAGGAACCCTAGTTGAAATGGGCATGTTTCCCTGAACCAGGAGTGGGGAACCTTTGACTTCCTAGATATTTCTGAACTGCAGTTCATATCAGCCCTAGTAAGTCTTGCCAGTGACCAGGAGTTTCAGTTCATGGATAGTTCTCCACGCCTTCTCTAATGGCTGCATAGCCCTGGAGACAATCCGTCAGACGTCACATTCTGGCTTTGGGCTGGGCTGGAGCCAATAGTGGTCTAACTCACAATTAAATGTGTGTGTGTGTGGGGGGGCTATCTCCTCTTCTCTCTTTCTGCCACCACTTCCCCCCTTCTTGCCACCTGCATGAAAGTAGCATGTGGTCCTTGTGTTTCAGGTTGTCCTAAACCATAGTTTGTCGACTCCACTCCAAACCATAGTTTGGCTGGGATCCAACATAAAGAGTAGGCACAGTTACTTGAAAACAGAAGGGGAATCTTCTGATCTCTTCACGGCCACATAAGAGACAAAGAGGGGAGGGCATGAATTCATTCACATGAATTCTTTGGCTTCTGCAAATAACACAGCTATACAGGTGAAACTCGGAAAATTAGAATATCATGGAAAAGTTCATTTATTTCAGTAATTCAACTTAAAAGGTGAAACTAATGAACTTTTCCATGATATTCTAATTTTCTGAGTTTCACCTGTATAGTAAATTTTGAGTGTGCATTTCCCCACTTAAGAATTCTAACCAAACTAAAGAGTGGGTTGTTAACATTTATATACCTCTACTGTTTTGTTTTTTTAAAGAGCAGAATGAACACACTAATAACTAATTTAGCCTAGCACGTATGGGAGAAAATCAATTTGAAATTAATGTTGCAGAAATGACTTTGAATTTCTGATACCAGCATGCTTGTAGGGAATGTGAGTGTGTGTGAGAGAGAAATCCAGATGTCTCAAGGCAAAGGTTGTCGGACTACCAACAGACATTTGCTCCAGTCAGCATGGCGAATGTTCACATATTATGGGAGTTGGCAGTCTAGCAACATTTGGAGGGTTTACAGCAGGCAGAACAATTGGCAAGCCTTTAAGATGCCACAAGATTCTCTGCAAGAAAACACGACACATGTACCCCCTGGAAATGTTTGCAAACTAGCGTAGAAATTTGTGACGTTGAGAACAAATGTCAAAGATGCCCCCCCCCCCAAGTCACTGACATATTTTGGCAATGAGAATTTCTTCCCCTTTCACTCTCCTTTTTTTCCCTTCCTTCACACAGTCAGCACCCTCTCAGTAGCACATCTTACTCAAAATACTTAATTTTGCTGACCTTGTCCAAATACCTCGCTTCCTCACTTCTTTGCTGAGTCATGGCCGGATTCCTGTGTGCCCGTGTCTGAGCTCTGCTTCATGCAGAAAGAGTCACAACTGCATGAAGTGAGGGCTTGATTCGCAGAAGTTGTTGCTATTTTGAAAGCTGGCCTGCAGGGAAAAGTAATGGAACATTCTGCTTCAAGTAGTTGTGCAAAGGCCCTTTTCCCTTTTTGCTTGTGAGGTCATTTGCCATAGGTTTCTGTCCTGAGCCACTTGTTGTTTTACGTCTTTATAAATGACTTGGATGAAGGAATTGAGGGGATGCTCATCGAATTTGCAGATGACACCAAACTGGGAGGGTTGGCTAATGCTGCAGAAGACAATCAGAATTCAAAATGGCCTTAACGGATTGGAGAACTGGGCACAAGCTAACAAAATGAATTTCAGTAGGAACAATTGTAAGGTTCTGCACTTAGGCAGGAAAAACCAGATGCACAAATATAGGATAGGGGACACCTGGCTTACTAGCAGTACATGTGAAGAGATATAGGGGTCTTGGTGGACCACAAGCTTTAACATGTCAACAGTGTAATGCAGCAGCAAAAAAAGCTACAGTGGTACCTCGGGTTACATACGCTTCAGGTTACAGACTCCGCTAACCCAGAAATAGTGCTTCAGGTTAAGAACTTTGCTTCAGGATAAGAACAGAAATCGGGCTCTGGCGGCACGGCAGCAGCTGGAGGCCCCATTAGCTAAAGTGGTGCTTCAGGTTAAGAACAGTTTCAGGTTAAGAACAGACCTCCGGAACGAATTAAGTACTTAACCCGAGGTACCACTGTAATGCTATTCTAGGCTGCATCAACAGAGGTATAGTGTCCAGATCAAGGGAAGTAATAGTGCCACTCTTTTCTGCCTTGGTCAGACTACATTTCGAATACTGTGTCCAATTCTGGGCAACTCAATTTAAGAAGGATGTTGACAAGCTGGAACGTGTGTCAAGGAGGGCAGCCAAGATGATCAAGGGTCTGGAAACTAAGCCTTATGAGGAACGCTTGAAGGAGCTGGAAAAGAGGAGACTGAGAGGAGATAGGATAGCCATCTTCAAATATCTAAAGGGCTGCCACATAGAGGAGGGAGCAGGCTTGTTTTCTACTGCTCTGGAGGGTAGGACTTGAACCAATGGCTTCAAATTGCAAGAAAGGAGATTCTGATTAAACATCTGGAAAAACTTTCTGAAGGTAAGAGCTGGTCAGTGGTGGAACAGACTCTCACGAGAGGTGGTGGCCTCTCATTTCCTTGGAGGTTTTTAAACAGAGGTTGGATGGCCATCTGTCATGGATGCTTTAGCTGAGATTCCTGCATTCCAGGGGGCTGGACTAGATGACCCTTGGGTCCCTTCCAACTCTGAGATTCTATGATTCTATGACCTTTGGGTGGTGCTTTACTACTTATTGTCTGTAAACTTGGGGGGGCCCTATTGGAGTGGTGGTTGACTATTTATGGCAAGTTCAAAGCAGGCCAGTCTTCTAGTACGGGTAGATAATACAGCAGGTTCTTTTTTTTGTACACTGTTTTTAATCCAGAATGCGGCAGCTAGACTGGTGACTGGGAGCGGCCACCGAGACCATATAACACCAGTCTGGAAAGATCTTCATTGGCTCCCAGTACGTTTCTGAGCACAATTCAAAGTGTTGGTGCTGACCTTTAAAGCCCTAAACAGCCTCAGTCCAGTATACCTGAAGGTCTCCACCCCCATCGTTCAGCCCGGACACTGAGGTCCAGCGCCAAGGGCCTTCTGGCAGTTCCCTCGCTGCGAGAAGTGAGGTTACAGGGAACCAGGCAGAGGGCCTTCTTGGTAGTGGCGCCTTCCCTGTGGAACGCCCTCCCAGCAGATGTCAAGGCAATAAACAACTATTTTACTTTTAAAAGGCAACTGAAGGCGGCCCTGTTTAGGGAAGTTTTTAATGTCTGATGCTGTATTGTTTTTAATATTCAGTTGGAAGCTGCCTGGAGTGGCTGAGGAAACCAGGGTATAAAAAATAAATATATTATTTATTATTATTATTATTATTATTATTATTATTATTATTATTTTATTATTTTATTATTATTTTATTTTATTCCAGGAATAATTTTTATTTTTCAAAATTTACAAATTATTTCCACTTTGGTAACTCGGTTTAACATGGTTCCAGTAGTAGATAGGTAGCCGTGTTGGTCTGCCATAGTCAAAAAAATAAAATAAAATAAAGAAGTGTGCATGCACACGAAAGCTCATACCAAGAACTAACTTAGTTGGTCTTTAAGGTGCTACTGGAAGGAATTTTTTTATTTCGGTTTAACATGTAAAGGGAAAAAGAACAAAGCCTTTGCTTGGAGAAGCAATGGTAAAGGGAAGAAGTGAAAGGGGTAGGGGTGAGATTTAAGGCTTGCCCAGGGCAGAACACCAGAGCATATTACTAAACTAAGCAAATCTGAATGTTGTGCTTCCCACATATTTCCTTTTACTTCTCCCAGTCCTCTCTCTCTTCCCTCACATAATGAAGGATATAACTGATCTGTAAAAAGGACTCGATGAGCTGAAAAGAGAGGCAATGTATGTCCCATACTTTTGCAACCCAAGAAAATATTTAAGAAAAACAATTGAAACAAATAAACAAAGGGAAAACTGTTGGTACCTAGCCATCCTTTCAGGGCCTTAAAGCAAGAGATTTGTTCTCCTCCTCCTAGGATTTGAGAATGTGTTTGTTCTCTTGCTGAAGTGGGGGCATTGATGAGGATGACGACAATAACAGCAGACTAACATGTAGGCATCAACTTGTTGTCTACATCATTTTTTTAAAAACAACTACAGCTTGTGAGGAATAGGCAAACATAATATTTCCCTGACATACATGGTAATAAAGCCAACCGGCTCCTGGCATTGGGTCTGTCTCGACCTCATGGCTGCTGCAGCTGCCTCCTTTGTCTTTGAGCAAGGCGCGTGTTGTTCTCGTAGGCCCTTTGTTGCGATCCCTTAGAAGAGAAAGTACCATAAATGTATTTTCAAAGCAAGTCATCAACAGATCCTTGTGAAGCAAACAGTACAGAGCTGTTGGTTCATCTGGCTCTGGAAGGGACTGCCTGTTGGTACTGTAGCCTATCTCAGCAGCCCTCCATACCCTGTTTTGTGGCCCCCTGGATGAAGAGGGTAGGAAAGGAAGGTGGGGAAATAGGTGTGCTCATTTGAGGAAGCGATGAAGGTGTCTATTATCATTGCAGAGAAAACTTGCAGAGAAAATCAGTGCTTAGCATATTGTTGTGGTTGGTTGTGCACCAGTTTGGCCAAATCGCATTTCCTAGTCCAGCCTACTTTACAGAGCGATTGTGACATGACACTTGCAAAATCGCTTGTGGTTGGATTCATTGGCCCAGGGAATTTCCCCCGCTTCTATGCTGATCTGTACTCTGCTTGGGTGGGGTAGAGTGTTTATTGGGTAGAAGTGTTCTTGTTGAAGCCTTGCCAGCTTGCAGCAGCTGACTTTTAATTAAAAAAAACAAACATACGGGCTTGCAAAACACAGCGCACCAAGAGTGGTGCTTATGCTTGTGACTGATTTAACACAAATGAATCATAAGAAGGCCTAAGTATTTAAAGGCTTGCAAACCTGCTGAAGCTGAGTCATTCTGCTGGTGACTGGTCTTCCTCCACCCTCTTGAGTAGCATTCAACTTCACACTATGTCTGTGTTGCAATAGGGTGACTTGTAGGTCATAAGTCTATGTCACATGGAGGAGACGGTAGCTCATTCGTTTTGAAAACTGAAATATACTTGGAGTCCTTCAGTGATTTCATGCTCTTTATTGCAGCTTGTAAAACAGTGATTGAATTGCCCCCCAAACATCAGGCTTTTATATACATTATTTACACATTGAGTCCCGTCTGATTGAATCATAGAATCATAGAGTTGGAAGAGACCACAAGGGCCATCGAGTCCAACCCCCTGCCAAGCAGGAAACACCATCAGAGCACTCCTGACATATGGTTGTCAAGCCTCTGCTTAAAGATTGGCTGATTCTGCTTCCTTCCTGGAGCCTGATTGGTCTTTTCCTGCAGGCCAATCAGTAGAATGCCAATCAGTTGTTGCATTCTACGATCCTACCAGCCTAATAGGCTGATTAACTTCCTCCTGGAGCCTGATTGGTCTTCTCCTGCAAGCCAATCAGTTGTTGCATTCTAGGATCCTACCTGCCTGTTGTTCTAGGATCCAAGCTTACAAGGGTAAAGGGACCCCTGACCATTAGGTCCAGTTGTGGCCGACTCTGGGATTGCGGTGCTCATCTCGCTTTATTGGCCGAGGGAGCCGGCATACAGCTTCCGGGTCATGTGGCCAGCATGACTAAGCCGCTTCTGGCGAACCAGAGCAGCGCACGGAAACGCCGTTTACCTTCCCGCCGGAGTGGTACCTATTTTTCTACTTGCACTTTGATGTACTTTCGAACTGCTAGGTTGGCAGGAGCAGGGATCCAAGCTTAGTACATAACAAAAATGCATTTATCCAAGGATGGCTTCAGGTTTTATGTGTGTCCCTGACCCAAGAGTAGTCAGATATTATTAGGACTTCTGCTTTCAGTGGCTTATTGCTTTTTGGTTTTTTAAAATTAAAAATCCAGTGAAATGGCGACATACAAATTCAATAAAACAGAGAATACAGCACAAAGCAATATGTAGTGTAACAATGGCAGCAGTGTTAGAAATGGAGATAGGAAAGCTAGGAGCTAAATGGCCCTTAAACCTAGGTTATGGGCGCAACAACAGAATGTCTAGGTGCGCTTTTTTAATAACAAGAATACAAAGCTGACAATGAACAAACTGTACCTAAAATCTTATGTTCATTATTCACATGGTCTAGTCCTTCGCCTCCCCCCTCCCCCAATATTCTGAAGAGGGTCTCTTCTCCAGTCTTTAGAGTAGCTGGAAGTGGGGAGGCAGAAAAAGGTCCTCCTTTCTTTCCATTCTGCAGTTTTAATCTGAAATCTTAGGCACAGTACAGTGGTACCTCGGGTTAAGTACTTAATTCGTTCCGGAGGTCCGTACTTAACCTGAAACTGTTCATAACCTGAAGCACCACTTTAGCTAATGGGGCCTCCTGCTGCCGCTGCACAGCCGGAGCACAATTTCTGTTCTCATCCTGAAGCAAAGTTCTTAACCCGAGGTACTATTTCTGGGTTAGTGGAGTCTGTAGCCTGAAGCGTATGTAACCTGAAGCGTATGTAACCCGAGGTACCACTGTACTGCGCCCAGAGCTAAAAAACGGCTTGCGCTAATGAAATTCCCTGTTGCAATATGCGCCTAGAACAATGGGAGTTTCAAACACTGAATAGCCGTTCCAACGCAGTTCCTGGCCATTTTGGTCCATACAGATTTGTAAAGGATGGATTTTTAGGGCGGTATCGACCACACACACACACACACACACACACACACACACACACACCTATCTACATGGGTTTTGAGAATGAGAACCTGAAGTAACTTACGCTGAATTTCAACCACTTGCCTGTCCCTGTGGAGGACTGTATTGATTTTTAAGGTGATATTTCTTTAAAAGGAAAGGTGGGGAAGAGAATGTCGGTACTGTGAAAGTTCCTTTTAAAGCTTGAGAGTGGCAGTTTGTTTTCTTTCTCTTGTTAGCTGGGCACAGAGGAGTGGAGAAACAGGGAGCCAATATACGAGCAAAGATCATCTGGAAATAGTGGGGGGCAAGAGATCTCAGTAACTTTGCAGGGCGGCCTCTGGAAGGACACAAAAGCCTTCGCACACAAAGCCTTGCTGCTAAAGTTGTATTTTTGCCCAGGCAGTGAATTGCTTTGCTTTGTTTTTTTAAGGAGTTATGAAGGAAAGCAGATCAAACGGACAGATTAGTGGTCCAAGTTGTGGACTCAGTGGAATTTGTGCCAGGCATTGAACAAACAACTCACCAAGGTGCTTGAAGGAGTTTTGCAGCTGAAGGATATGAAGAGCTGTGGATATATAGCGAGGGGTGAATGTAAGTAAGGGAAGCTGACATCTGGGTCGGTGGGAACACAAATTAATGGGTCCTCCGCTTTCACCGGAAGGGTTGTGATAAGGTTTTGAGCCAGGTGGCTTGCAGAGAACCTTTCTCTAAACAGGATTGCGTGCGCCTCGAATCCGTAACACATTTGCCATCAACTTCAGAAGTTGAGTGATTAATTCTGGCATAATTAGTAAGAGTACAGACGAGAGTGGAGATCCCAGTGTGGTGTTGTGGTTAGAGTGTTGGACTGGGACCTAGGAGACTAGGGTTTGAATCCGCCCTCGGCCATGAAGTTCACTGGGTGACCTTGGACCCGTCACTACCTCCCAGCCTATTCTCCCTCATAGGGTTGTTGTAGGGATTAAATGAGGAGGGGAGAACGATGCAAACTACATTGAGCGCCTATGGAGGGAACAAGGTGGGACATTAAACAAACAAACAAACAAACAACAAGGAAAGAAATGGTCATATGGTAAACTGTTAACCTATGACACAAGTACGATATTCTGTCTTGTGCAGCTTAAATTCAGTTTTCCACATTTCTGCAGCAATTCGTGATTCTTATAAAAACAATGCTTACGAAAATTCTCCATAAGAAGACTTGGTGTTTCAGTTGTATCTCCCCCACCCCAGCTAACTAGAGATGGTAAAGTGTTCATTTGACTAGCAGAATCACAAGCTGAATATTTCGGCTGTAAAACTGTAAAACCGGCAATTATTTTCCTGTAGCACAATGTGTTCTCTAAAATGTTTTCTTTTGAATTAGGAATGCTTCCACATTTCTTTGTGTAAGCCCAAAGATGGTCCACTAAGTGTTCTTTTGGCAAGGAATTCTTTTGTGTACAGAATTGATGCCATAATCTCAATTATTTGTATTGCAGTAGTGATGTTTTACAGAGGTGCTACTGTAATGCACATTTGTAGATTTTATCTTGTGAACTTCGTTGAGATCTTTTGAAGAAGGGTGATATATAATACCAACAACAACTTATTTGCTAAATTTCACTAATTTAGTATGCATCAATATTTTTTCCATTTAGTATATTAATGGGAAATTCATTTATTATAGGTAACTAACACTATATTTGCAAGTAATAAATGAAACCATGTTAAACTGTTAACAAAACAACAACTACAGTATACTTTTGGAAAGATGTGGTGCAATGGATGTGCCTAGACAGTAGACTTTGTGCTAGTTAAAATATTGTATGAATTTAAAAAACGACGGGGCAGAAATCCAAGGACTGAAATAGTTTGAATTCTCAAAGTCTTAAGACTATCTAAATGGTTGTTGGGGAACTAAAGTGCTGAAGAATAGTACAAAATGTGTTATTGTTGCAGCGCTCATTTTGCTTCCACAAGTGGATCAAAATTGGTCACATTTGAAAGAGGCTTTGTAATGCTCAGTATTTATAGTGCTCGGTTGTGTGTGTTCAATTGTGTTTTGTAAATACCCTTTTACTAGCAGCCTTGAATTTGGCGTTGCTTGGGAATTCTAAGGAATGAAAAACTAAGTGCAGTTTTGAAAGGTTTAGTTTGCCGTCTTGATTCAAAATGGTGTCCTCTTATAATCAGCCATAGATGAAAGCCTGCTCCTTGATCTCAGGAATGTGGCTACAGTGTCTTAAGACATCTCTAAACGCAAAGAGAACTGACAACTTTTCAAAATATATACAGTAGTCTGTCTATCTATCTATCTATCTATCTATCTATCTATGATAGTTGCCACTTTTCTTTTTCTAACGAAGTCTTCAGCAGTGATTCTCTGGTGAGACTTCCAAGCCCTGATTTACTTGCCTAGCCTGTCCTTCCATTTTTTAATAGGTACTATAAATAACAAAGACTGTTTGGACAATTAAATATTTCAACATAGTCATTTGTGGTGGTGGAGTCAGCTGGGCTGATTTGCAAGTCTGCTGGGCTTGTGGAAGTTGCTTTTCTCATTAGGCAGGAGTGCCATTTTGGACTTACAGTGGTACCTTGGGTTACATACGCTTCAGGTTACAGATGCTTCAGGTTACAGACTCCACTAACCCAGAAATAGTGCTTCAGGTTAAGAACTTTGCTTCAGGATTAGAACAGAAATCGGGCTCTGGCAGTGTGGCAGCAGCAGGAGGCCCCATTAGCTAAAGTGGTGCTTCAGGTTAAGAACAGTTTCAGGTTAAGAACGGACCTCCGGAACGAATTAAGTACTTAACCCGAGGTACCACTGTACTTTTTTTGGGGGGAGGGAAACATTCCTCCATTCAGTGAGTGCCCTGAAAAGTGATAGTGAGACAACTCATCTTCAGTCTGGGGTGACCTCCATGCATAGACAGAGTTTTTGAAGTGGTGTGCAAAACTAGGAGCTTCTACTTGTGATTAGAAAATGTCTGAAATTCCCAGGTGTCAGAAAAGGTTATTTATGTATGCAGCAACTGCGGCCCGTGTTTCGATAGCCCCCAAATGGAAAGTGAGCAAGGTCCCAACTAGAGAGTAATGGCAAATTAAGTTGACGGAATATGCACGACTTGCAGATTTAACATATAGAATAAGAGAGCGAGAAGAACACACCTTTAAAGAAGATTGGAAAACATTTATTGGAATAGATGGAAAATAACTGTATACAGCTGAAAACGCCGGCATCATTAAGATAAATTCAACAGAGTGAATAATTTTTGATGGATATAGAAGTGGAAAAATTGATTTGAATGGTTATAGTAAAATATGCAGGGATGTATGATATGTAAAATGAACCATGGAAAGAGAAGGGAAGTCACCGGTTTGTAAAATGGTTATTTGAAATTGTAAAACAGAAAACTTAATAAAAAATATTATTTTTTAAAAAGAAAATGTCTGAGCATGCACAGAGAATTGCAACAGACTTTAAGCAGGAAAAACCACATAAAGCCCAGATAATGCGTGAATACGCCCATAGTTTTAAGTTGGTTGTGATGCTCTTTCCTCCTGTCGTACACAATCTGGGATTTTGCCACACAATGTGGAGACAGGCAGTGCCATGCGGGTGCTACTGAAATAAAAATTTTAATGCAATTTTCCAGTTACTTAGAACAAGAGCTGGGTCTCAAACTAAACTGTGTATAATTTTGGAAACTTATTTTTTTTTAAAAAAAAATTAAACTTTGTGAAAATGTAAGAGTACTTTCATGATGTTGTTGTTTTTTAAAAAAGGAAAAGCTCTCACCCCAGGGTTAGCCAGTGTGGTGCCCTCCATATCTTTTGGGACTCCCAGGACCCATCAGCCCCTAGCCAGCATAGCAAAAGGTTAAGGATGATGGGAGTTGTAGTCTCAATATCACCTAGAGGGCACCAGTTTGGCTGCCTCCCCCCGACTCTTCCAAAGGTGTACCATCTCCATGAGGATGCCTGTGACACAATTCTTTATTTATTTCACAAAATCTATGCACTTCTTGATGTTTTTTTTTCCAAAAAAGCATCAGAGCAATTTACAAAATAAAATCGAGAAGAAATTTGCAACTGTACTTTAAAACATAACAAAAGTTGAAATGCTAAAATGGATTAAAATTACCTTGGATTTCTAAGCATCTGGGTAAGCTTGCCTAAACGAGAATGTGTTTAGCAGACGTCGAAATGAAAACAGGGCAGGTGCCTGCTCGGTCTCAATCAGGGGTTCAAAGTTCCACACTTGAACGATCAAGTTCTTACAAATGCGAAATGAGCATTCTGTGGCACCCTTAGCAGTGCCAAGTCCACCGATCAAAGCAGCCGAGTGGGCACATTTGGGGTGAGGCGATCTCACAGGGTAAACTGGTCCCAAGTTGTTATGGTGAGTAACAGGTTCTGCTTGTGTGAACATACACTGGTAGTTGCAATCAAGGCGGAGCAAATCAAAACCTTACGGCCTGCCGCTCATTTCTGTCAAAAGAAGGCTGTAAAGCTGGGTGGTAGGTTTTTTCTCTCCCCAAATTCTGTCGGTCTAGAACAGGGGTCAGCAAACTTTTTCAGCAGTGGGCCGGTCCACTGTCCCTCAGACCTTGTGGGGAGCCGGACTATATTTTTTTTTGGGGGGGGGGGAAATGAATGAATTCCTATGCCCCACAAATAACCAAGAGATGCATTTAAAATAAAAGCGCACATTCTACTCAAGTAAAAACACGCTGATTCCTGGACCATCCGCGGACCGGATTTAAAGGCGATTGGGTCAGATCCGGCCCCCGGGCCTTAGTTTGCCTACCCATGGTGAGCTGGCATGGATCAAGTGATCTGTGTGAGTCTTGCTTTGTTAAGGAGCAGGATCAAATCACCCCCTCCTCCTCGTCCTCCTCCATTGTGAAACTGCCTGGCCCAGGTTGCACAGCTGTGCACTTTTGGTCTGGATTTGCTGCTTGGGTTGCAAACTGCATTATATGGCTGTTGGATTGAGTGGAACTGCTTTGCAGGCAGCTTGTGTGTCTCCCCGAGCCGCATGCTCTCCCCATGGACCCAGGCTTCAATTGTTCTAAACTCAGTTGTTGGTAAAATGATTGGGATGACAGATTTAAGGTACTGTGTGCTGAAATTGAGGGACGGACTGAGAAAAGGGAAGCAGCTGGCACAGCAAGCATTCTAACCCCCTTCCCCTCCCCTTCCCGCTCCTATAAACTTTCCGGGGTGAAATACATTGCTGTCACCTCCGCTAGCACAGCATATGCTGTTGAGATCATGCAATCAGATCATGCATGGGCACTCTCAATGCACTCAGAAATTGGGCAAAGTAATATACAGCATTTAGCAGAGGAGGGGCAGAATCTTCTGTTGCTTGTCATTCTGGAAGGTGGGAGGAAGGATGAAAAGAGTTGCTGGCTGCTAGACCGGAGTTGTATTGATGAACGAATGTGAAATCTCAGCCAATTGGCGTGTGAATGGAGAATATCTTGATTTAAGGTTGAACTCAACAGCTGTAGATGTAGATTAGAGTTTTTGAGTTCATTGGGGCAGCACGCCGTGTCGTAAAATGTTGTCTTACTACCATGAACTTCCATCAAAGGTGAGGCCCCCTCTTTAACATTAACTGGGGGAAATGACTCCCACAATTCTTAGTTGTGTATTCCAGAGTGAGCACCGTACCTGATGGCTTGACTTCCCTAGCCGCTCAGTTGCACTGGGTTCCTTAAATTCTAATTGACTGTGGGATGTGCGGTGATGTTTTCTACTTTGCATGTCTACACAGAAGTGAGCACTGTGGAGGTCCATGGGACTTCCTCCCAGCCAACTCTTTCTAGGATTGCAGTCAAGAGGCAATGGATCCAAGTTCTAACTTGGTTCCTACCATTGCTTTGAGCAGATTAGTCATTGCGTAAGTGCTAATGTCCCGGCATATACTTATATTCTTTATCCACAGTGAATAATAGGTCTGTTGCATTACAAATAATCAATTTTAAGAATTGGTGTGCGATCTTGGAGCTGGTTTGAACTTCTACAACTGTTTTCAGCCTAGCACTTGGCCCTGTGTGTGCATGCAATGTATTCAATTAAACATGTCGGATGCGTTCGTACTGCGTTCCAGGATATCCTCTTTGTTTTAGTTAATGTTAACTTGCTGTAATTACATCCTGTGTTTAACTTGAGGGGAAGGCAGAGTACAGTGACATGCTTACTCTGATTTCTAAAGGCCTTTAGGAAGAAGCTGATTTTCTGGATCCATTTCAGTCGGGGTTTAGGCCTGGTTTTGGCACAGAAACTGCTTTGGTCACCCTGTATGATGGCATCTGTTGAGAGAGAGAGAGAGAGAAGGAGGAGGGAAACATGTCCCTGTTAATTCTTCTTGACTTTTCAGCGATCTTTCAATACCGTCGACCATGGTATCCTTCTGGAGTGACTATCCGAACTAGGGGTGGGTGGCACTGCTTTGCAGTGGTTCACGGGGAGTGCTTTTCAGCCTCGTGGAACGTCTAGTGTGGGGTTCCACAGGGCCTCAATCCTATCCCCTACGCTGCTTAACATCTACATGCAACCACTGGATGGCGTTATCCGGAGGGTTGGCATACATTGTCAGCAGTACGCTGATGACACTCAGCTCTGTTTCTTCTATACATCTGCAGGTGAGGCGGTGGAAGTGCTGGACTAGTGACTTGCCTCAGTAATGGACTGGATGAGAGCCAACAAACTGAAACTCAATCCAAATAAGACTGAGGCACTGTTAGTGGTTGGGGGAATGTTCAGGGATGCAGGAGAGGATATATTGTCCCCTTTTTAAACTTGCAGCGGATGCGTTTGCTCAGGCTCGCTAAAGCCTCTATAATAACTGTTCTGGTATTTTCCCCTTATTCCCTCATAAAAGATAAGACACGACACAGTCTTCTACAAAAGTATAAAAAGAGTTTGCTCACATATCATTCTGTTCACAATAGGATCCCAGAAGGCAGACTTAGCTTAGAAAAGAAACATATACCTGGAAACTACAGTGGTACCTCGGGTTACATACACTTCAGGTTACATACGCTTCAGGTTACACACTCCACTAACCTAGAAATAGTGCTTCAGGATAAGAACAGAAATCGGGCTCCGGTGGCGTGGCGGCAGCAGGAAGCCCCATTAGCTAAAGTGGTGCTTCAGGTTAAGAACAGTTTCAGGTTAAGAACAGACCTCCAGAACGAATTAAGTACTTAACCGAAGGTACCACTGTATCTCATAAGAAGACAGTCCCTTTGTCCTCTCTTGACTGGAAGCCAAGAGGGCATCTTTGGCTAAGCAGATGTTGCTTCTTTGATGCATGTAGTCAAAAGAGAGAGATGGCTGCCCTGCCCTGTGTTTTTGTCATTACCTGCACAGGTGAGGCCATACCCACCTCTAGTCCAGTGTTTCCCAACCTTTTTTGGGCAAAGGCACACTTGTTTCATAAAAAAAATTTCGAGGCACACCACCATGCCAGATGGGGAAAGGTCATTTTTTACTTATGTAAAAAAAGATAAAAAAATTGTAACAGCATAGAAGGTAATGGTTAGGCTAGCATCCCTCTTCCAAATATGCTAGGTTTTTATTTGCAGGGACTGTTCTACATGGGAAAGCATTCAGCACTGTCATTCTCCCATCTGCCATCTGAATTGGTACTATTCTGGGTCAACTTACTCTGCTGCATGTGTAGATGAAAATGGCACCAAGTGTGGGGGAGGGGGCAGAACAGGTTTCAGATACATAGACAGAAGCTGGCTCTAAGATCTGCCTGCCATTGCACTCTGAGGTGTGAATCCTATGGAACGAAGCAAACCCACTTATATTCTTACATACGGTCCTTTTAATGCACAAGGTAACAAAATATGTTAACTTGCTCCAGCAGTTTTATGTTGTAACATACTGAAAAGACTGTCGAAGTCTCGTGCTCCCCCAGCCTTCGCCAGCCCTGCGCCCTCCGGATGTTTCGGGCTACCAGCCATGCTCCCCTCAGTCTCAACCTAATATCCCCAAGTGTTTCATATTTACTAGGAAATAACTCCCGCTGGTACAACGGAACTTCCTCCCAAGCAAGTCCATCTCTCGGTTTACATCCACGAGCTCGGGGCTGCGGCGTCCAGGAGGCGACAGCCCCGCCCAATGGCCCCGAGGGGATCCCGGAAGGGAGGCTTCGGCGCGGCGGCGGCCCCTGCGCGTTTCGCCTCAGGCTCCGCGGGGGCGGCAGCGACAGGCTGCGCGGCTCCTCCTCGGGCCGCTAGGCAGAGCCAGAGCAGCGCGGGAGGGCAGCGGAAAGGGCGGGTCCGTCGCTATAGAGACGCCCGCTTGGGTGGCGCTCGAGGTAGCTCCGCCTGGCCCGCGAGTCCTGCGAAGCGCTCTTCCCCGGGGCCTGTGGCGCAGGCGCAGGCGCAGAGCGGCGCGGCGGAGGGCCGCTTCCCTCCCCCGCCCGGAGCGGCATTTAAAGGGGAAGTGGCCCCTTTCCCGCGGCCGGCCTCCTCCGTCGTCGGCGCCCGGCTCTCCTATGGCCTGGCCCGGGGCGCGGAGGGCGCGGAGAGTGGCAGTCGGGGCCGGGGGGCCATGGCTGCTCCCGGGGCGTCGCGCTTCCTCTACGAGCTGCCCGCCGCCCCGCCTCTCGCCGCCCGACTCGCCCGACTCCCTCCAGGCAACATCTCGCGGCACACGCGGCAACGTCTCGCGGCACACTAGTGTGCCGCGGAACACCGGTTGGGAAACACTGCTCTAGTCACATGCAGAGAAAGTCTGTCCCAGCCCAGAAGGAAACAGGAAGTTTATCTGCTGGCTGGACAAACATCCCTCCCCATGTGTAAACATGTTCACTCTAGGAATGTTGTACTTGAGTGCTCTTGTGTTTCACATCCCACAGTGGTTAGTTCCCTAGACCGGATGGGTGGGAGATCGCCTGCTCTTGATGGGGACACACTTCCTCTGAAAGAGCAGGTTCGTAGCTTGGGGGATACTCCTGGATGGACCCTTTGCTGTCGCTCAAGGCTCAGGTGGCCTCAGTGGCCTTCCATCAGCTATCTGAACAGGGATAGCCTAACTACTGCTGCCTATGCTCTGGTAACCTCAAGGTTAGACTACTGCAATGCATTATACATAGGACTGCCTCTGAAGACAGTTTGATACTTCAGCTGGTGCAGAATTCAGCGGCTAGGTTGCTCACTAGAGCAAGGTGATTTGAGCATATCACGCCGATCCTGGTCCGACTGCACTGGCTACCGATCAGTTTCCAGGCCCAATTCAAAGTGCTGGTTTTGACTTATAAAGCCTTAAATGGCTCAGGACCACAATATCTCAAGGACCGCCTCTTTCCATATGAACCTACCTGGGACCCTGAGATCATCTTTTGAGGCCCTTCTTTGTGTGCCTCACCCATGTGAGCTCCGGAGGGTGGCAACACAAGGACGGGCCTTCTCTGCAGTGGCCCCCCGTCTGTGGAATGCTCTCCCCAGGGAAGTTCGCCTGGCACCTTCATTACACACCTTTAGGCGCCAGGCAAAAACGTTCCTTTTTAACCAGAGCTTGATTGACCTGATTGACATCCTATGCCCTTTTGAAATGTGGGCTTTTTGGGGAGGGTTACTGGGTTGTTGTTTTGATTTTGATAATGTATTTTGTGGGGTTTTGTTTTGATTTTGTTCTGTGAACTGCCCTGAGACCTCTGGGTATACGGCGGCCTATAAATTTTAATAACAACAACAACAACAACAACAACTTTTTAAAAAGTAGATACTCTCTTTTAAGAAAGCACCAGCATTTCAAATGATAAAATCTCTTTGGCTTCAAGAGATAAATATATGTGTAAAATACTGATAATTTAAAGAAAATAGGCATTAGTCCCATAATAGTTCTCCCAGTGCCGATGTGCCTCTTTTAGATTACCTAATTTGTACAAATTTGTTAATTATATGAAGTTGTGGAGTATGCAAAATTGCTATGCAGTATTCCAGACTGATAAAGGTTTGGTTCTTTTGCCATGATGTTGTAAAAAAGGAGAGAATAGAAATGGAGTTTCCAGTTCCTTGTGGAATCTGTCTCTGTCTCTCTCTCTCGCTCTCTTTTGTAAAGGTGTTTTTCAGATTAATGTTACACTTAAAGAGTTCTGATGAGTTCTGCTTGACAGTTTGATTATGGCAGCTTTCACAGCTCCCGTCGGCAAAAAAAAATTAGTTACTAAGGTGACAAACCTGTTGTCTTGACAATTGAGGCAGTCTCTACTTTGCTCATCTCCCTACCAACCACCCATTTCCCCAAATTAAGAATTTGTTATGTTTTCGGCTGCTTCTGAAAATGGCTTATGGATTCTCAAAAGAAACCTGAATTCTCAGCCAGCCTGTGAAAATATAATTCTGCATCCACTAATTGCACTAATTGCACAACACTGAAGACAAAGAGTCTCCCTGTTTTACAATACAGGCTGTGGCGAGTCTGTGCCAGTTCCAGTTTGGGGTCTTGGGGCTCTGTCATATCCATAGCCTCTAAAGCATAGTTAGATTTAAGTTCAATACACAACGGTCCATGGTTAATGCATGACTTATTCACTGCAATTTAGTGCCCATGGAGCGGGCTTTTAACGCACCTCCTCGTTAATAGTCGATCATTCTAAATAAGCACAATTTTTGTTCTCTGAGCTAAAGCATGTTCTAGCGCAATCATTTCAGCAATACAAGCCTCTTCCCGTGCCTTGCTCTATTAGCAGGCTGTTTTGAACTGGAAATTAGAATTTCTGGTGCTAGTGCTGTGTGGGTGTAACAGAAACACTTATGGACTGAAAAGTGTTCAGTTCTGCAATGTGATTTTGAGGTTCACTTTACTAAAGGTGATAAACATCCTTAGATGATCAATTATCTTGGAATGCAAAGCACTCTCTTCTGCTATGTGCTGGGGCTCTGACAAGTGATGTGTGTGTGTGTGTGTGTGTGTGTGTGTGTGTGTGTGTGTAATAATTTTCTTGCATTATGGTCTTAGCTGTGTGTCTACAAATGCAGCATGTGTGTGTATATGATTAGTTCTTTAAGAGATTAATGTGCAATCAAAGGGACTGAGCGTCTTTGATTTATGAAATCCTATCCTGTCCATCAATAATCTTAATTGCTTGCCATTATAATCACTGGAGTGTACTTCACCATCACAGTAATTATCTTGACTGGCTGTAATTTGACAAATCAGTTGAAGAGGCAAATAACAATGCTATATCCATCATCTCGCACAATTCTGTCATTGCTTACAATGTACTGACTGGAAGCGGGTAGAAATTTATTTATTTTTTGCTTGTGTTGAAGTGACACCAAGTGACTGTTTTAGTATCCCTGTAAAAGTACAGACCAGAAGTGAGTTCTTAAAACTTGGCCTAATTCCACCCCTCTTCCATCCCTTTGCATTGTGTGTTCACAGGTAACCATCCAAACATTAAGATCAACACATGGGATTTTACTTTGAGCCAACTTTGAAGGGTTATTTCTCCCAGTCAGACATGCTCCTTGGGACTGTGCATTTTAGCATCCTGCTTCTGTGTCATGGTTACCAATGTGCATGTTTGGTGTGTTCGTTTTCTCTCTCTTCCCCTCTTCCCATTCCCACCCCATTCCCAGCAGTAGTAATAAAACATTCAGACTGGTCCCCAGAGGCTAGGAGAATCGGCCTCAGTTCTTGGTAGTAAACAATTTACCGCTTTTTCTCCACTTAACCATATTTTGGTTTTATGGTATGATTCCACCCTCCAAAAAATATATATGCTGAAGTGTGAGTGATGATGACTTGCACCCTCTCCATGGCCAATAAACTGATTTTCATGTGTGGTATTCAAAAGCTTGTTAATTGCAACTGTGATCTTCCTCCACCTGATTTGCTTTTGACTTCCTCCTCACAGACCCTGTTGCATCCCTGGGACCTGCAATGACAAGTCTGAACAGTAGCCATGCAGAGAAAAGCGGTGAGATGTCTTCAAAGCAGCCCGCGCCCAAAGTGCAGGTTCAGCGATCAGTTTCCCGAGAAACCATCACCATTCATTTCTCGGCGTTTGGGAAGGAGGAAGAAGAGGAGGAAGAAGAGTTCATGGAGTCCCCCTCCGAGGCTCTGGACAACCAAAGCATTGTAACTGCACTTGAAGCTAAGGAAGACCTGTGCTTTGATCACGGTGACCATGACTCTTCAGGTCCCACTACCTCGCTTAATGTGGGTGCATCTCCACTCGTCTCGTCTCCCATCGTCTCGCCAACTGCAAAGCCCTTAGAAACCCAAGTATTTAGTGTGGTGCCATCAGCTCTCTCATCCTCCTCTCATTTGACTCACACCGCCATCTCATCAGGGGTGGCGTTGCCTTCAGAACTGAAAACCAGCCTGTCGCCATCTCCATTGCCCTCCCCTTCCAAGACCAACATGCCACCCGCTGTTGCCGGCTCAAAGCCTTTCATGAGTTTAGTTAAGTCCCTCTCGACAGACATCGAACCAAAAGAGGCCACTCCGCCCACGAGGCACAGGCAGTTGATGAAAACCCTGGTAAAGTCTCTCTCCACAGACACTTCTAAGCAGGAGCCCGAAGCGGTTTCCTACAAACCGCCAGACTCCAAACTCAACTTGCACCTGTTCAAGCAGTTCACCCAGCCTCGGAGTACAAGTGGCGACTCCAAAACTGCTCCCTCGTCCCCCTTGACGTCTCCGTCGGATACTCGTTCTTTTTTTAAAGTGCCCGAAATGGAGGCCAAAATCGAGGACACAAAGAGACGCTTCTCGGAGGTGATCTACGAGCCTTTTCAGCTCCTCAGCAAAATAATGGGTGACGAGAGTAGTAGCCACAGGCCCAAAGCCTTATCTTCAAGTGCTTCAGAGCTGTCCAGTCTCTCCAGCATGAATGGCCATCTGGAAAGCAATAACAACTATAGCATTAAGGAGGAGGAATGCGATTCCGAAGGGGACTTCTACGGCAGCGACTCCAGTATATGTAAGAGTGCTAAGCAGTCCCAGAACGTGGAGGAGCCTGCAAAAGAGGCCGACAGAAGAAGCTCCCCGTTGTTAAGCACAAAGGACCCCAGTTTGAAGGCTTCACTGGTACTTGAAAGATGTTCTCTGTCTGCTCTGGCGAGCAAGGAGGACGAGGAGTTCTGTGAACTGTATTCCGAAGACTTCTGTTTGATAGAGGATGACGGTAAACCTGACAAACCATTCGAAAAAAGCTACCTGAAGGCAGAGGGGAGGCCTGAGGAAAGCTCTGCCTCACCTTTCAGCGGTGAAGATGGCACCGAACTACATGTGCAACAGCCTAAACTTCCAATGAAAACGTTGTACTTTCTCACAATGTTGATCTATGCCTACCTTATTCTCCCTCTTCCCAGTTACTTCAGCGGACTCTTTTTGGGAGTTGCCGTGGGATTTATGATTGCTATCTGTGTCATTTGGCTTTTTACACCAAGTTCTCGAGGTAACAGGCTACATAGGAATTGGAACAAGCAATTGAATATACACCCTTTGGACATCCAGGAACCTGAGATATTAAAGGTGAGCAACTGCTTCTAACTTTTGGAGATGCACATGATCCTGTATCATAACAAATTTACTTCAAGCCATACTGAGGGGTGTGGGGATTATTGTGGTTCTTGGAAGTGGTGCAGGATGTAACAATAACAAATTGATAGCAAGTTGATACCCACTTCTGTTGTAGTAGATGTGCACTAAAGATCTGGTTGGATTTGCTTTGTGATTCGGTTCTATTCTATTAATCTTATTTTAAATTTGTAGGCCACCCTTCCTCACAAAGTCAGGCTTTGATGGCTTCAGTTACAGTGGTAACTCGGTTTTCAAACGTAATCCGTTCCGGAAGACCGTTCGACTTCAAAAACTGAAGCATTTACTTATGGAAGCATTTACTTATGGAAAACTCAATACGGAGGCCGCGTAGCATGTTTGACTTCTGAAAAGTGTTCAAAAACTGAAGCAGTTATTTCCGAGTTTTTGGCGTTTGAAAACAGAAATATTCAACTTCTGAGACGTTTGAAAACTGAGATACCACTGTAATAGTTCTTTTCTAGTGCAATTTGTATAGGTTTACCATGGGATGGCTGCATAACTGGAAGATTAATATGGTGGTCTAATGGCTGCTGCCCCGTGTGTCTCTGGCCACACAGATCAGGCCATGGGAGACTGAATTGTTATAGAGTTATATAATTCAGTTGGAGCACAACAGGAACATGCCTCTGAGAGCCAATCATTCTGGCAATGTAAAATTGGCTTCACTGCTCGCTTGGGCAACTGTGGCTTCTGTTTCTATTATGGAACTCACACTTTCATATATGCTCTGCTCCCAATATGCATGATGGCAGTAAAACCCACTTGTTAGAGTGTGATTCATGTTGAATTCCTAGAGAATCCAGAGCAGGAAAGGGAGCTGAAGCCTTCTTTGCCCCCTTTTTTTCATGGGGCAGGGTAGGGCCAAACTGGAGTGGAGTGCATTTTCAGCATCTTGCCTCGAGGGTACAGTTTACTGTATCCAGTGTCCTCTTCAATAGCACTTGGGATGTGGGAAAGTGGTTGGAAGAATCAGCAGGAGCACTGCCAACTAGGCTTTGTTCTCAAAAGGCTATAGGAAGGGCCCAAGTGGAAAAGACAGGAAAGAGGCTGAAAGAAAAGATGGTGCCTATTTAAAGTGAAGTACAGTCGTGCCTTGGAAGTCGAACGGAATCTGTTCCGGAAGTCCGTTCGACTTCCAAAACATTCGGAAACCAAAGTGCGGTTTCCGATTGGCTGCAGGAAGTTCCTGCAGCCAATCAGAAGCAGTGGAAGCCCTGTCGGACGTTCAGGTTCCAAAGAACGTTCACAAATCGGAACACTCACTTCCGGGTTTGCAGTGCTCGGGAGCCAAAACGTCCGAGTACAGTGGTACCTCTGGATGCGAACGGATGTAACTTTTCTGTTGTGCTTTATTAGAAGGAGAAAAAGTATCATTTCCTTAATAACAATTTAAACAATTTATTTAACCAAAGCAATAACATTACTGTATAGCATATGTATCCATGTTTGTTAACTGACGTGGTTAAATGGTTTAAAAAAAACCAAACAAACTTAGACTGAGTTTTAGCACACATGGAAAACTTAAAACAAATCCTTATTTCCTGATGAATAGCCTTTGGACTATAAGGTAACTTAAATAGAAAAGTATCTTCAGAAAGATTTTTCCTCCAAAAGCATTTTATTTTAAAAATCCGATTTAAATTGATTTTTACCCACCCTGCTGCAGATTGTACTTTTCCAGCTTGTGCTTGATGGTTTTGGCTAGTTTGCAAAAAGAGACTGTGCAGGGACGTTTATGTTGTTGTTGTTTCTGCCCTTCACAGTTAAGCTGTGCCCTTTTGCATGTGCTGAGCCCAGGATGTTGTTGTTTTTAATGGCATGGATTGCAGCAGACGTCTGTTTTGGGAAGCTCTATGTGTCATGGACCTTGGAATGGACTTTTAAATTATCTTTGCTTTGGAAAGAGGATGGTGCCCATAGGGAAATTGGACTTCCTATTTGTTCCATTGAGCTCCCACCATGACAGGTACAGATTAAAGGCAAATTTGCGGAGCCAGGAAGGTTGTGACCACACCTTCACAGTGCTAGACTGAATTTCTTGTGGCAAAAGATTGTTGAAGCTTTCTTCGCCATTGCTGTTCGTTGAAGAATCTTGCAAGCAAAGGAACGAGCTTAAGTCTGTTTACTGAAGTGATATGTTAGTGTTCTTAATTTCTGAAGAGGCTTTGCAGCTTCTTTTTTTTCTTTCAGAAGAATTTTCCAGTGCTGGCAAGGATTTGATTTTTAAGAGGGTTGCCGCAATAGCTCATGTGGCAATCACACAATGTAGCTCATTGTTCAGGTTTCCATATGTTTATGCGATAAGGGCTGTGGCTTAATTTTCCTGCTGTTGCCTGGCATTTTGTTCTGGCAGTAGAGTGTTTGAGGAAGCTTAGGGCAATAGTCAACCCGTTTTGCTCAGAGTAGACCCCATGAAATTAGTGGACCTAACTGAGTCATGTTTATTTTCAGTATGTCTATCTTTGGGAAAACTTTAGTTGGCGGCCACCCTAAGGTTCCATGTCCTGTTGAGGCATCCAAAATGTTATTGCTGTCGGGGTATGAAAATGCTCGGGCAAATGACCTCATTTTTGTGCTTGGTCCACATTTGACCAAGACCTCACTGTTCCAAAAAGGGAATGTTGGGTCCAGTTTAATGTACAAAACTCTCTTAACTTTATAGAGTTGGCTGTGTTGCCACTATTCCTCTTGTTCCAGCTCACACTTCTCTACAGGTCAGTAGGGTGGGAAGGTTAAAAAGTGGGGCTTTCTAGCTTCCGAGATGATTATGCTCAACAAATCCCCCCCCCCAAAAAAACTCAACAACTTTTGTGTCTAGATTTTCACTGATTGAAATATGGCAACCCTAATTTTTAGTCAACTCTGGCTCCTCCCCGAGTTCGCCTGTTATTTCTTATGCCCCTCCCTTTCTTCTGTTGATATACACTGTGGCATTTCGAACTACCCTACCAAACATTGTCTAGTGTTCTTTGTTCCGTTAATTTTGTTTCATATTTGCTTCATATAAAATCTCAATAAAGATCATTTATAAAAGCGAGAAAAAAGGCAGTTAAGGGTAGCTATATACAGGTGCATAAAATCACTATATTTTGTATATTACACATCCTAGAGCACAATATACAGTGGTACCTCGGGTTACAGACGCTTCAGGTTACAAACTCCACTAACCCATAAATAGTACCTTGGGTTAAGAACTTTGCTTCAGGATGAGAACAGAAATCGTGCTCTGGCGGCGCAGCAGTAGTGGGAGGCCCCATTAGCTAAAGTGGTGCTTCAGGTTAAGAACAGTTTCAGGTTAAGAACAGACATCAAGAACGAATTAAGTTCTTAACCCGAGGTTCCACTGTATATATCAGGAGACTTCGTTTGGTCAGAATCGAGTACAGTCATACCTCAGGTTACAGACGCTTTACGTTGCGTGTTTTCGGGTTTGTACCGCATCAAACCCAGAAGTGCCGGAACGGGTTACTTCCGGGTTTTGGCGCTCGCGCATGTGCAGAAATACTAAATCGTGCTTTGCACATGCGCAGGAGCACTGAATTGCGACCCGTGCAGACGTGGTGCTGCAGGTTGCGAACGTTCCTCCTGCACGGATCACGTTTGCAACCCGCAGTGTCCACTGTATACACTTCCAGAGTTAACGCTAAATACATGACTTCTGGTAAATGAACCACCTTAGCTGCTAGAGGGCTTTCCAGGCTCGTCTCCCCATGTGTACTATCTGAAACCAAAGGGGCGCATTGGTTGCCAGATGTGACCCCCCCCCGGCAGCTCTCCTACCCCACTAAACAAAGGTGAGAGGATAAAGACAAAATCAAGTTACTTCTTCACACAAGGCATAGCTAACTGTGGCATTTACTGGCACAAGATGTGGTGATGGCTTGGGTGGCTCTGAAGGCAAATTAGACAAATTCAGGGAGGATAAGCCTATCAATGGCTACTTAGTCATGATAGCTGTATATTGCCTCTAGAATCGGGGCTGCCTGCCTCTGAATACCAGTTGCTGGAAAGCAGGAGAAGAGTTCTATTCCGCTCCTGCCCTGCTTGCAGCAGCTTAAGTTGCACTTCCTGCTAGGCATCCTTTGTCATATCTGTGTCGCGCATTATCCTGCTCGGATTTGCATGATGTTTTTGCTCGGCGTCTCCGTGAGCAGGTTTATTGGAGATATATGCGTCACCCAGTATGATTCATATGTTCAAATATCCATAGGGAGTAATCCACCCACACCGGGAAAGTGTACTTACCCACTGCCAGGCACCACACAATTGTTACCTTGACACTTTTAGTGTAGGTAAGGGATAGAGAATTCTGTGCCTTTCTAGTCCAGAGTGAAATGCATAAATTTTCTGAGATTGAACCACTCCCAAGACCTGCGGTATATAGGCCGGAATATAAGTGTAATTAATAAATAATAATTCAAAATATAATTTGGTGGGTATTCATGAATTGTGTTGATTTTAATTCCAGAAGGGTTAACTGCGTTACAGCTAGGGTTGCCGTACATCCGGAATTTCCTGGACCCGGCTGGTATTCGGGCGGAAGTAGCTGAAAGTATGGCAGCCTGTGTTGGAAGCTCAACTACTTTTGTCTCTGGGTTTTCACTTTTTGAAATAGGCCAACCCTATTTACAGCAAATGGGGACGCGGGTGGCGCTGTGGGTTAAACCACAGAGCCTAGGGCTTGCCGATCAGAAGATCGGCGGTTCGAAGCCCCGCGACGGTGTGAGCTCCCATTGCTCGGTCCCTGCTCCTGCCAACCTAGCAGTTTGAAAGCACGTCAAAGTGCAAGTAGATAAATAGGTACCGCTCCAGCAGGAAGGTAAACAGCGTTTCCGTGCGCTGCTCTGGTTCACCAGAAGCGGCTTAGTCATGCTGGCCACATGACCCAGAAGCTGTACGCCAGCTCCCTCAGCCAATAAAGCGAGATGAGTGCTGCAAACCCAGAGTCAGCCACGACTAGACCTAATGGTCAGGGGTCCCTTTACCTTTATTTACAGCAAACACAGAAAAAGGCTCTGTGGCACTAGAAAGGTTAATAGATTTGTCGCATAAGCTTCCCTGGACTATAGCATCTGGTGAAGTGGGCTCTGGCTCATGAAACTTTGTGCCACAATTTATTTATGCCGGATTACTGAATAGGTACAGTAGACACCGGCCTATGAGCCCCATGCATTTTGTGGGCCCCATGACATAGGGTCAAAATAATATTGATTATATCTTGTTTGTTGTCGTTCTTGCAAGGGGCCCCCCAAGATTTCAACTGCCAAGGGGCCTTCATAGGGTTTAATCCAGCACTGCAGTTATGCACAAAATACCACTTTTAATGTTCCATTGAATTTAACTAAAGCAGAAATTTGATGGATGCCAAGTACCTAGAACTAAAGCAACTATGTAAACCTGCACTCGCCATTCTAATGCAGAAAGTAGCTGCTGCAGAAATGCTGCGTTAAAAAGTAGTTAGTTTCAAATTGTTGTTTCCAAAGTACTTCATATAAAGCACCATTGAAGGGGAATTAGCTGGCTTAGTCGACATGTTCTCATCCTGTCTTTCTCCTAGGAAAGACTGGAGTGGGGATTCCTTGGCAGGGAAAGGGGAGGAACAGAAGAAGTTGGCAACCAACAAGGTTTAGCTTAGCTAGCAAGGGCAGCCCAAAATCATATCTTGGATCTGTACCTGGTACAGTTTGCCTGGAGTGTATGGCTGCAGAAAACTGGACAGGGTAGCACCTTTGAATGCTTTCCCAAATGAAAAGTCCCTTGCCGTGGAAATCTAGAAGACAAGAAAGAGTGGGTCCATGATAGCTTTCTCCCTGACGTGTTCGTTCCTGTGTTCAGAGAGCATTTTGGGTAGGCCCAGGGGAGAAGCAGCATTCAGGGATGTGAAGCAGCAAGACATGCTTCTGAATATGATCAAGATGCTAAAAGTAAAAAATGTTTTGAGTACGTGAGTTATGAAAAGGTTTGCTTCTGATCTGCAACTCCAGGGACCCTACTTGCTCTTATTGAGTAAGAGATTGATTCGTTTTACTCGCTCTGCCTTTCAAATGTCGTTTTTCCGTATTTTGTATGTGATATTTTTGTATACCTTTATACAATTTCTTCTGAAAACAATTTATGCAATTACTTCTGAGAACGTTAAGTACCGTTTTTGTACAGTGGTGCCCCGCAAGACGAATGCCTCGCAAGACGGAAAACTCGCTAGACGAAAGAGTTTTCCGTTTTGGAGGTGCTTCGCAAAACGAATTTCCTATGGGCTTGCTTTGCAAGACGACAATGTCTTGCGAGTTCCTGCTGGTTTTTTCCCCTCCCCCCCTTTTTCTAAGCTGCTAAGCCGCTTATCAGCTGATCCGATCAGCAGATAAGCCGCTAATAGCGCTAATCCGCTAATCCGTCAATGGGCTTGCTTCGCAAGACGAAAAAACCGCTAGACGAAGAGAATCACAGAACGGATTCTTTTCGTCTTGCGAGGCACCACTGTATTGACAGTCCGAGCACTACTTGCTTGATACAGACCAGTGGTGGTGACAGCTTTTGGCTTGAATAATGTAGGTAAACCTGCTGCTTTATAAATACTGTTCACCTGTAGTTTGAGAAAAGTGGTTGCAAGATGACCTTGAAAAGGTTGCCTTGTCATTGTCCCCCCACCCCAGGTCTAACCAATAACATTCAGAGTGTCGAAGAAATGAAGGTGTGCTATTTTTCCGTTCACAAACTGATTAAAGGAGTGGGATGGATTTCTAATGTGGTTAGACTGGCAGAGCTTAATCCACTTATTCTAACTATAAAACCTGAGCCAACAGGTGTAATAAATCAGTTGAGCAGCATGTGGTTAATCTAATTCCATTACCCAGTTAAATTGAAATGAAGACAGGGACTACCGGGTTGTTGGGGGAAGCAATGGGGAAACTGGTCTGAATTACGTTTTTGTAAGCATGTGTTCCTGTCTCAAAGGTAATCTGTTCTAGGGAACCATGGCTCTTTGGTAAGACTTTCATTTCCTGCTATAGAGTGGTATTCTGTTGGGGGATCTTTTCTGTTGCTCTCAGTGAGCATATTTTGCCTTAATGTTGCATCTGTCTTGTGCAATGGATTAATGATGCCCTTACGTGACACCGACCATGTACCCAAGAGCTTCAGGCATACAGAGGCTGTTTTGTTCTCTTCTGTAGCTAGGGAGATGGTGCCAAGTGTTTGTGTGTGGAGGAGAATCCCCCTTCTTTGGAGATTATGGGCCATGCCTAAACTTCAGTTTGCATAGCAGAGGCCGCCTGAGCTCCATGCCGTTGCCAAGAGCTTTTGGACATGTCAGAATTGCAGACCCCTTTGTTCCGATAGCATACAGATCACATGTTTTTGTAGCGCTTGGGAGAGGAGACAAGAGAAAGCAGGTCCATTAAACATCCTGGGTGTTTTGCTTGCTGGGAGTCCCCAGGATTTGGGGGAGGTGAGTGAGTGGGGATGGTGAAGGCCTTGGCTTTTTTCCCCAGTCAGAACTTGTCAGAACTCAGGTGGGTTCCGGCACCTCTCAGGTGGATGCCATTGCCATTCTAAGATATCACTGATGGAGGCCTTGCTTCTGAGCAACATTCAGCCGCACACTCTGACTTGCCCGCAGGGCTAGCAAGCAAGAGTCTCAGTGAGGCCTTTTGTACCGTTTCCGAGCACAATTTAAAGTGTTGGTGCTCACCTTTAAAGCCCTAAATGGCTTCGGGCCAGTATATCTGAAGGAGCATCTCCACCCCCATTGTTCACTGTGGTCCAGCGCTGAAGGCCTTCTGGCGGTTCCCTCACTGCGAGAAGCCAAGTTACAGGGAACCAGGCAGAGGGCCTTCTCGGTAGTGGCGCCCGCCCTGTGGAATACCCTCCCACCAAATGAACAACAACCACCAGACTTTTAGAAGACACCTGAAGGCAGCCCTGTTTAGGGAAGCTTTTAATGTTTGATGTGTTCCGGTATTTTAATATTTTGTTGGAAGCCACCCAGAGTGGCTGGGGAAGCCCAGCCAGATGGGCGGGGGAAGAAGAAGAAGAAGAAGAAGAAGAAGAAGAAGAAGAAGAAGAAGAAGAAGAAGAAGAATATTTTACCACATCCTCCATTCACTTTTAAGCGTGGGCAGGTTAACCACCTTAGTCCTTTCTCCACTGCTGCAAATCGTTTAATTCCACACTTAGAAGGTCCTAGGGATAAGGAGCCTTCCAGGTTTTTTTTCTAGGGCCTGCTTTGCCATTAACCTGCTCCAACCTGCTCTGGCTCTGTGTCAAAATGTATTTACTCTTCAAGGATTATGGAATGGATGAGGTTGACACACTATGGAAAGGCAGGAATCGGTTCCTCCCTGCAGCGCTCGAGGTGGCTGCCGTACAGAACCTTAATTTTGTCTCGTTTGTAGTTTGACCTTGTTCTGTTGGATTTAGGCTTTCAGTGGCTGATATTTTAAATTGGCCTTGGGAACTATTCTGAATCGCCTTTCAATAAAATTCCTGTGTCTTTTCCAGGGCTGGATGAATGAGATCCATAACTACGATCCAGAGACATACCATGCTACATTGACTCACTCTGTCTATGTGAGACTTGAAGGAAGCACCCTGAGACTTTCGAACCCCAACAAAAATATCTCCAGAAGGGCTATTTACAATGAAGCCAAGCCGGAAGTCACTTACATTAGCCAGAAAATTTATGATCTTACAGAAAGCAAGGTGAGTTCCAATGACATTCTATGGGTAGCTCCCGCATGAGGACTTAAGTGGGTTTTAAAATCATCATCATCATCATCATCCAGGGGTGGCTAACTCAATCCAGATGTTGTTGGACTCCAACTACCATCAGCCACATCCAGCATGGTGAAGGATGATGGAATTGCAGTCCAGCAACATCTGGAAAGTCACAGGTGAGCCACCCCCACTTTAAGTCTCTTGCAATGTTTTTTCTTTGGATAATGGGACTAGCCATTATGGTTTGCTGCCAAACATAATAAAATATTTTATTTGCATCATCTCTTTGTTCTACTGCATCCAAGGAAACTCAAAATGTGACATCACTATGGTATGTGTTTTCCTGCCCCTCAGATAACAGCCATGGAAATAGAGCGGGGTAGGAAAACTTGTAGCATGATGTCATGTGTTTAATATTTATGTGTGTTGGTGTGAGAGCTATGTATATTGGTGAAGGGGTGTGTGTTGAGAACATAGGGATTCTGTTTTCAGTGTTATCCCCGTGTCTTCCTAAATATCTAATTTTCCCCTTTCTAAATACCAATGCTGAATTTTCACAATGTTGCTGCCTCCATCTTCAAAGACAGCAAGGGGAACTGGGGAGAACTGAGTGCCTTGCCTTGTATGGCTATCAGTGCTTTCTTCTACCACAAAGCCACCATTGGCTACATCCCTTTGGAACTGGCTGTGGAGTTTTCTTGAGAATTATTACACAATAATGGGACCAATAGACCAATGTAATCAGCTAAAAATGGGTTATTTGGTGACGGTGCCTAAGTATACTGACATAATGTAACTGATATTTTTAGAGGTCCATGCAGACATGCCATTGCCCATGTCGTTCAGTTGAAGTTACCATATAGGGCCTTGAATATGTTGAGACTTGCATTGCCTACTTGTGTTAAAGTTCACTACCACTACCAATGTTGTGGATACTCAAGTTCGTTTTCTTCTGCAAGTTAATAATAATAATAATAATAATAATAATAATAATAATAATAAATTTTATTATTTATACCCCGCCCATCTGGCTGGGTTTCCCCAGCCACTCTGGGCGGCTTCCAACAGAACACCAAAATACAACAGTCTATCAAACATTAAAAGGTCCCTAAACTAACTTGTAGAAGTTATTTTCTTCTACAAGTAAAGCATGAGAACTGAAAGAGTTTATTATATTGGGACTCTTGTTTGCCTCCATTTGCAATTGGAGATGGTGCTAAATTTTAGAATTTAAGGGGGAGCTACCTGCTCCAGCTTGGAAGATCCTCAACATGGCAGGATGAAGCAGGCCCTGCACTCTGAAATCAAGCACTCCTCATATACCTGAAGAAGCATCTCCACCCCCATCATTCAGCCCAGACACTTGAGGTCCAGTGCCAAGGGCCTTCTTGCAGTTCCCTCACTGCGAGAAGTGAGGTTAGAGGAAACCAGGCAGAGGGCCTTCTTGATAGTGGCACCCGCCCTGTGGAACACCCTCCCACCAGATGTCAAGGAAGTAAACAACTACCTGACTTTTAGAAGACATCTGAAGGCAGCCTTGTTTAGGGAAGTTATATATTTATATTTGTCACGGGCTGCCTCTGGTCTCAGCTCACAAAAGACCAACGCCGAGCTCTTCTTATATACAAGGATGTTTATTGCAGTTCATTATTGGTTCCACAACCGAGGCGTGCAGCCCCGAGTGTCTAACGTCAGACATTTGAAGTCCCCTCTGATTCGTCCCCGCCCCTGCACCAACTTATGAGGCTTGTGCTAGACCACCGCTTCCTGTCTTTCCTTTTCCGCAGGGTCTTTCTGCCCCCCTGGGTTCCTTCCCTCCTGCTCTCTCCCGAAGCGGATTCCTGAGATGCCTGTTCCCCCCTCCTTCGTGCTTTGGGGCTGGGCTCCTCCTCCGGGCTTTCTCCATTTCCGCGCGCCTCCACATTTGAACTTGGCGCTCGCTCGCTACCCCTGACCTTCCTTTTGACACTGACACTACTCCCTGTACTACTCTCCCCCTCTTCCGGCAGGACGTTCTCCCCAGATCTCCTTCCCCTGTCTCTTTCCTGCTCCGCTCCGTGTGTCACACTGGGAACCCCCCTCTCTTCCCTTCGTTCCTGCTGGGAAGCCGGCCCCGATCTCCCACTCCCGCTCGGGGTTTCCCTGCTGCTTCCCTGCTCCTGGCAGGTCCCCCCTGTGACCCCCCTTGTCCTGACTAGGGGCGCCCCCTCCTGAGAATCCTCCGATTCACTTGAGAGACTCATGGAAGATCTCAAGTCATTGTCATCCTCTTCCCCACTGTCCTGGGATTCTTCCTCGTCGCTCTCCGTCTCCTCCCTCACCTGTGCCTCTGTCTCTGAACCCCTGACATCCATCCCCCCCTCGAAGCCCCCCCTTCCCCCCTCCCGCTGCTCGGGCGCAGGTTCCGGGGGCTCCGTCGTTGCGGAGGTCGCTGCCGGACACAGGTCGTCGACGTCGATCTCCTCTGCTTCCAGCTCATTGTTTGTGTACTCGAACCCATTGTCCTCTCCCAACATGTTCACGTCCTCCCCTCCCCCTGTTGCCTGGGTGGGGTCTGCTTGCCAAGGACCCACCCGCCACCTCATGCGCCAGTCCTCCCCTGGTTGGTCGTCCCACCAGTAAGAAAGGTCGGTGTCCACCCCCGAACACGATCCCCTTGGAGGGCTCGACTCTGGCGTCGTCTCCTCTGCGGAGGAGAACCCTCGGAAGGTGCTGGCGGAAAGTGTGGGCGTAAAAAGCCAATCGTCGAAAAACTGTGCTGGCATGGGCCTGTGTGGGAAAAGGGCATGGAACTCGTCCTTGAGGAGGGGTTCGTCCAAAGCGTAGTCCGGCACCCAACTGTTGGTGCTGGCCGGGGCGCCCTCCCTGGCGAGAAAATATTCTACTCCCTCTTCCCCCCATCTCGAGTCCAGAATCTCTGTGACCTCGTTGACTGGTTCGTCCCTAGGTGACCTCCCCCTCTTGGGCGACTCCCTGCTTGGTTCTGGTGCCGTCCCCGACTCCTGAAATCTGTGTGGGGCCTTGTAGGGGGTGAGCATCGACCTATGAAAGACCGGGTGCATTCTGGAACCCTCGGGGAGGGCCAATCGAAACGCTACGGGATTGATCCTGGCCTCAACTTGGTACGGCCCTAGTTGCCTGTGTCCTAGCTTCTTTTTAGCTAACGACTTGGCCGGCACCGCTTGGGCCGCTAACCATACCCAGTCTCCCACCTGGATGTCTTCCCCCTCCCTCCTGTGTTTGTCCGCCTGCACCTTATAGGCTTGTTTAGCTAGCTCTAAGTGTCTTCGTAGCTCGTCATGCACCTCTTGCAATTCTGCTGCGAAATGGTCGGCTTCCTGTGGCGCCCCCTCCCCCGTCGTCACGAGCCCCGGGAAGGTTCTGGGATGCCTTCCATTGTTAGCGAAGAACGGCGTCACCCCCGTCGACGCGTGCTTCGTGTTGTTGTAGGCAAACTCAGCCATCGGCAGGTAATCCACCCAAGCTGCGGGTCGCTGATTGGCGTAACATCTCAGGTACTGCTGCATGATCCCACCTGGCTTGCAGATCTTGGCACCGCTTTTCCGCCTCTTCCCCCCTCTTCTGGGAGATCGTTACCGCAGTGGTAAGCTGGGAGACTGTGTCGCGTAGCTCAGCTATCTGCTGCTCCATACTCATGGCTGCCAAACTTCGTGAGCTTTGCAAAAAAAAATTTGCGTAGTTTTGGAGGGGACTTACTGTCACGGGCTGCCTCTGGTCTCAGCTCACAAAAGACCAACGCCGAGCTCTTCTTATATACAAGGATGTTTATTGCAGTTCATTATTGGTTCCACAACCGAGGCGTGCAGCCCCGAGTGTCTAACGTCAGACATTTGAAGTCCCCTCTGATTCGTCCCCGCCCCTGCACCAACTTATGAGGCTTGTGCTAGACCACCGCTTCCTGTCTTTCCTTTTCCGCAGGGTCTTTCTGCCCCCCTGGGTTCCTTCCCTCCTGCTCTCTCCCGAAGCGGATTCCTGAGATGCCTGTTCCCCCCTCCTTCGTGCTTTGGGGCTGGGCTCCTCCTCCGGGCTTTCTCCATTTCCGCGCGCCTCCACATTTGAACTTGGCGCGCGCTCGCTACCCCTGACCTTCCTTTTGACACTGACACTACTCCCTGTACTACTCTCCCCCTCTTCCGGCAGGACGTTCTCCCCAGATCTCCTTCCCCTGTCTCTTTCCTGCTCCGCTCCGTGTGTCACACTGGGAACCCCCCTCTCTTCCCTTCGTTCCTGCTGGGAAGCCGGCCCCGATCTCCCACTCCCGCTCGGGGTTTCCCTGCTGCTTCCCTGCTCCTGGCAGGTCCCCCCTGTGACCCCCCTTGTCCTGACTAGGGGCGCCCCCTCCTGAGAATCCTCCGATTCACTTGAGAGACTCATGGAAGATCTCAAGTCATTGTCATCCTCTTCCCCACTGTCCTGGGATTCTTCCTCGTCGCTCTCCGTCTCCTCCCTCACCTGTGCCTCTGTCTCTGAACCCCTGACAATATTTATATTTATATTTATATTTATATTTATATTTATATTTATATTTATATTTATATTTATATTTATATTTATATTTATATTTATATTTATATTTATATTTATATTTATATTTATATTTATATTTATATTTATACCCCGCCCTCCCCAGCCAAGACCGGGCTCAGGGCAGCTAACAACCAATAATAAAAACAAATTGATTAAAATACAATTTAAAAAACAAGATTAAAACATTAGGATGCAGCCTCTTCACAGGAGGAGAAAGGAAAAAGAAAGAGAGGGAGGGAGGGAATTGAACTGATTCTAAGCCAGAGGCCAGGTGGAACAACTCTGTCTTACAGGCCCTGGGGAAAGAAATCAGATCCTGCAGGGCCCTGGTCTCATGAGACAGAGCGTTCCACCAGGCCGGAGCCAGTGTTGAGAAGGCCCTGACTCTGGTTGAGGCTAATCTAACTTCCTTAGAGCCCGGGACCTCTAGGGTGTTGCTATTTATGGACCTTAAGGTCCTCCGTGGGGCATACCGGGAGAGGCAGTCCCGTAGCTACGAGGGTCCTAGGCCATGAAGGGCTTTAAAGGTCAAAACCAGCACCTTAAATCTGACCCTGTACTCCACTGGGAGCCAGTGCAGCTGGAAAAGCACTGGGTGAAAATGCTCCCATGGCAGAGACCCTGTGAGGAGCCTCGCTGCAGCATTTTACACCCGCTGGAGTCTCTGGGACAGCTTCAAGGGCAGCCCTGCGTAGAGCGAATTACAGTAGTCAAGCCTGGAGGTGACCGTCGCATGGATCACTGTGGCCAGGTTTTTTAATGTTTGATGTTTTATCGTGTTTTTAATATTCTCTTGGGAGCTGCCTAGAGTGGCTGGGGAAACCCAGCCAGATGGGTGGGGTATAAATAATAAATTATTATTATTATTATTATTATTATTAGTAGTAGTAGTAGTAGTAGTAGTAGTAATTGACTCTTCTTGGTATTAGCTAAACTGGCCTCCTCTCCCGCTAATTTCCCAAAGTTATATTGTTATTTGGGGGTGGGGACTGACAGGAGGAAAAATAGGGGGTAGCAGAGGGACTGATGGGGAACTCCTCTGTGCCAAGCCTTCCCAGGCTTTCTGTGAACTCTAGGAAAGAATCCTAGAGCTCAAGAAGGCCAAATGGTAAAGGAGGGTCCCTGTCTACCGTCGTTTGCAGTTGATTACGTATTCAACGAATGCCTACCGTTCCGTATTTCCCTGCCCGGTGTGGTGGGCCAATGAAATGAATTTGCAACTTGTTTTCCAGATTCACCTGGTACCCAAAAGTTTGGCCCGGAAAAGAATCTGGAACAAAAAATATCCTATTTGCATTGAGCTTGGGAGACAAGATGACTTCATGGCTAAAGCCCAGGCTGACAAAGAGACCTCGGAAGAGAAGTCCACCATAGAAAAAGTAGAAGCGAGCAGTGAAGAACCCAAGAGGCAACCTCAGGATGGAGCGAAGTCCATTACTCAGAAGGACCAAGTGCTTTATCTCTTTGGGAGGACTGGTAGGGAGAAGGAGGAATGGTTTCAGAGGTTCCTCCTGGCTTCCAAATTGAAATCTGAAGGGAAAAAGCCAATTGCTGTGTGTGGACAAAAGCCTGGTAGGACCCTGTTCTCTCATATTATTAAGATTCTTCTTGTAGCGAGCTCAAAATACCAGCTTATAAAAGATTCATTGGAAGTGGCATATATTCCAGAAGGAACATTTGGGCATTCAGTGTGTTAAACAGAACATGTCTAGACTGCAGTCTGGGGGCAATTTAACTCCTCCCAGAGTCGTTGTGCATTTATTAATCCATTTTTAACTATCTGCATTTTAATATCCTGCCATATGTACTTTGCTGCACGGAGTCAAAATGAGCCTTTTGGGTGGAAATAGAGCTTAGGGTATCTGCTAGCATGTTCACTGCTGTTAAAAAATCTTTCCTAAAGGAAAAATATAAAGTAGTGTCTGACCGTCAGCAAATGTTGTGTGAACTTTGTAGTTTGCCCTTCTATTGGCTTGACAATTTCTCTTTAAAAGCTTGGCTTTTCTCTTTAAAAGGGCCTTGTAAAATGTTTGGACGTTCTGTTTTCAAGTGTCTGGGAGGGAGGTATAGGTATACTCTTCTAGAGTGCTTCTGACATTTTATTTAATTGGTGTCATTTTGTAAAACACGCTGCTGTTTCTTCAGAATGATCAGATGTGCGTCAGTCACTCTTCAGAGAAAAATATTTAGGAAAAATGTTGAGGCCATACCACTGACTGAAACTTGCATGAATCTAAATGTTCTAAAGTTACATTAGCAAGAAACATCAGACACACTGCTTAAGATGTGTAATTTTAAAATCGAATGTGACAAGCAGACATTAATTTTTAATCAGGCCTTTTTTTATTTCACCCTTCCTCTCCCATCACAAATCTTTTCCCCCTCTTTTAAAATATTTGCAGAACAAAATGTTTGCAGCTTGCAACGTGCCTAAGTTAGCTCTGACGTCGTTTAGCAATATAGATGTAGAATCTAGAAATTTGGCCATAATTTGAACCTTGGAGTGCATAGTGCATCAGTAAAATAAAATAGGAACCAAGGGAAGTTTAGGCAGTTCTGCTAAGCATTTAGTGATGTCAGGCTTTTTAAAAACACAGAGTTTTATCTCACTAACTGCAGGACACAGTCCTCCCCCTAGGTTTGCACATTCCCTGCCATTGTTCAAAATCATCATTTCTATTAACTGTGGTGGGCAGTCCTTGCCTGTTTTATGCAATAAATACAAATATACAAATTCAATTCATGCAGCCTTGTCAGGTTTGCATAACCTGCTGAATTTACAGAATTTTTATTTAGAGGCACTTAATCTGCTCCTTCTCTTGATTTGAAATTAACAGGGCAATCCTATACCCTCTTCCTTCCAACACGAATGATGGAGCAAGTTAAGGCTGGGTATAGTTGCCTTTCCACCAGCCTCTGCCAGCATCGAAGAATCCTGCCAGCTGGGACGGGCTTTGCTGTGGCAGAAGTCCAAGCTTCAGCCATGCGAGCAGAGAGAGAGCTATTGCTAGGGGTTTTCTTGCCATTGTTAGCAACCTGAAAGTCCTGAAATGGGGCCTTTCAGGGAGGGGTGTGTTGCCAGCAGTTCTGCATCCACTAGCAAAGCAGAAAATTAGAATAGCTGTCCTGTCCTCCGCTTCTGCCCTGACCAGCGTGAGATGACAGGGCTTTGGATGTGGTGCTAGATCGGTTTCTCTGCTCTACCTCGGCCCAAATCAAGATTGCTCTGTCAATTATTCTGTTTGCAATGTCATTCAGAGGTTTTCCTTTTTTACATAGCCTATGAAGGTTTATCCATATTGCTGCCTCTATCAAGGGGTTTTCCGTTTCTTAAAGCTTCACTCACCCAGGTATATTAAACAGAGGAGGAGGATTTTTGCTAAAAGTCCATGGGGATAGGTATAGCTTTCTGCTCATTATATAAACCTGATGGGAATCTTGTTCCCATTGTATGGTTAAGTTCCTTAGCATTAGTGCTATTTTTCTAGAAAAAGGGGTGCCGGAACTCACCATGAACGCCTCCCTTGTTCTCTTATAATGGCAGTGGCGCCCATCTGAGTTCCGGAAAGTTCCGCCTGAAAAAAAAGCTCTGCTTACACATCATACACTGAAAAGGATGTTATTTCCCCCCCGCCAAGAATCATGGGAACTGTAGTTTATCCCGCACAGAGCTACAGTTCCTAGTATGTTTAACAAACTACAGTTCCCAGTGTTCTTTGGGGGAAGAGACATACTTTAAACGTTTGGTGTGTATGCAGCCAAAATTGGGTGGACTGTTAAGCAGCCATGCTGCAGCTGTGGCTTGGCTACCTTTCCCCTGGAAATTCCTGTATTTATGTCTTCCTTCCTTGTGGTTCCCTTCCACATGGGAGTTGCTTCCTGCAATTGCTGTAACCCACCTTGCTGATTTTAAGATAATATGCGTGAAAGCTTCTGGGAAAGACTTGCAAGTAACCCCTTTGCTTGTCGTTTGCCTTGGAGCACTGTCTGGCACAGCAGTGTAAAAATTCAAAAAATGTGACTTAATAAAAACACATATGAGGAGATGAAGTGAGAGGCGGGTGTCTCCAAACTGTGCCCGTGGTTAAATGAAAGCCCATTTCTAATGTACAGAAATTTGGCAGATATTTTTATTGCATCCACTTTCATGGCTGCTAGTGTAAAAAACAACAACCAAAAAACCCCATGCTTTTCATCCTGCTCTTCTAAGACTTGCCTTGTAGCCACCGCCTCTCGCTAGAATCTTAGCATCTTAAACTCCTGACTTTCATGGTCGTTGAGTTTCCTATTTGATTACTTATTAATGATGGAGGCCTTTTCCCTTCCCGGCCTTTAGGATTCTTGCCAGCACACAGTCGATCCGACAGCCAGTCTGGAGCTCTGGCCCACAGCCGTAGCAGCAGCAAAGGGAGCATCGATGAAATTCTCTCCCAGCCGAAGCAGAAGGAACTGGCAGCCAGTGTGAGACAAAAAATGCTTCTGGATTACAACATGTATATGGCCAGGTGCATTCCACAAGAACAGGCGAGCCCTGTAGCCAGCCCAGTCCACAGTGCAGACAGCAGCCCTACAGCTGTGAAGAAGGTGAGGTGTACACGGATTAACTGATCTGCACTGAATTATTATGGTCACCCTTCAGCTTCTGTTGTTTCCAAGAGGTTTCTTTGCATGCTTGGCAAGGGCTCAACCCACATTTAGTGCCATCAGTTTCTGTCTGGTTTGAATCGTGCTGTGGCCTTTCCCTAGCGTCTCCATAGTGTTGGGCAGTGCCGCAGCACCCTTGCCCATGGTATCTACACCAGTTCTGTCCTTCCAGAAAAAGAGGTGCCGGAACTCACCAGGAACGCCTCCCTTGTTCTCTTATACAGTGGTACCTCAGGTTAAGAACTTAATTTGTTCTGGAGGTACAGTGGTACCTCAGGTTACAAACGCTTCAGGTTACAGACTCCACTAACCCGGAAGTAGTACCTCGGGTTAAGAACTTTACCTCAGGATGAGAACAGAAATCGCACAGCGGCGGGGGGAAACCCCATTAGCTAAAGTGGTACCTCAGGTTAAGAACAGTTTCAGGTTAAGAACGGACCTCCGGAATGAATTAAGTTCGTAACTAGAGGTACCACTGTAATGGCAATGGTGTCTACCTGAGAGGTGCTGGAACTGAGTTCCAGCTGAAAAAAAAGCCATACAGCTTCATGTATGGCTAAATGTGGCCAGCCATAGCTTTAAACGTCAAGGAGATATAGAATTACACAACTTTCGGAAGACACCTGAAGGCAGCCCTGTTTCAGGAAGTTTTTAATGTTAGACGTCTTGTCTTTTTATATGTACAGGAAGCTGCCTAGAGTGGCTGGAGAAACCCAGCCAAATGGGTGTGGCATAAAATTATTATTATTATTATTATTATTATTATTATTATTATTATTATTATTATACATGCCCCCCACTAACAATCTATTATTATCTGTGTGACGTTGGCCATTGCTCAGGAAGTGTGAGTTGCTCGTGTTTCCTTTCTTTCCCTAGGTATGTGCAACATCCAACATTTTCTTCACTTGGGTTATTGTGCAATTCTGCTGTGTTTTACCAGAGGGGACAGGGGAGCAAAATTATATTTTGCACAATATAAGAGGCAAAGCTTGTCTCCACCCCCTTATTTTCTGTCTCCAGCTTGGTTTCAGGCAACCTTCTTAGTGTTGGCTTTCTTCAAAAAGAAAATAAACTGTTGGCACCAGCTCTTCAGCATTGCTAAAATGACCCCTTGTTTTCAAAGGATTGTCCACGTTGAGAAATGCCTTTGAATTATGCCTGTGGAATAAGCTTAACTCATCATCGGGCAGATAAAACGATACCCCTTTCTATGGAGAGGTTCTTGTTAGCCCGTGAAGCCTGCTGTGTGGCTTAGCAGCCCAGGGTCGGTGTTGTTGTACATTTTCGATAGCCACACCAGAGTTGCTGAAAGTAGGGAAACTCACTCTCTCTCTTACCAGTTGCCATCCGATGCCCATTGTGAAGAAGAGACGCAGGAAGCATGGGTGAACGCCTTGCTGGGAAGAATATTTTGGGATTTCTTGGGAGAAAAGTACTGGTCTGACATGGTGTCCAAGAAGATCCAAATGAAGCTCAGCAAAATAAAGGTATGGGCCGTTTTTCCAAGACTCTGCTCTCTTTATTCTAGAATAGGGAACGTACTGTGTAGCTCCAGGCTAGCTCAGTAACAAGGGCTACATCCACAGCTGTGATGCATTCAGCTGACTCAGCCTCACCCCATCTTGGAAAGTTCCGTGTGTGGGGTGTGTGTGTGTGTGTGTGTGTGTGTGTGTGTGTGTGTTTCTGCTGGTGAATCCATTGGGGACCCTGTCATTGTCATGTCCGCCTGCCATCATTCTGTGGGCACTAGGCAGTGGGAAGCTGACGTAGGCCTGCAGGGCCAGGAAGAGGAACATCTCTGCCCAATCCAGCCCCATCCCCACCCTAAAAGGTAAGGTAAAGGTACCCCTGCCCGTACGGGCCAGTCTTGACAGACTCTAGGGTTGTGCGCTCATCTCACTCAAGAGGCCGGGAGCCGGCGCCATCCGAAGACACTTCCGGGTCACGTGGCCAGCGTGACGAAGCTGCTCTGGCGAGCCGGCACCAGTGCAGCACACGGAAACGCCATTTGCCTTCCCGCTATAAAGCGGTACCTATTTATCTACTTGCACTTTAAGGGTGCTTTCGAACTGCTAGGTGGGCAGGAGCTGGGACTGAGCGACGGGAGCTCACCCCGCCGCAGGGATTCGAACCGCCGACCATGCGATCAGCAAGTCCTAGGCGCTGAGGTTTTACCCACAGCGCCACCCGTGTCCCCACCCTAGTCTGGTTCAAAGCGGGGCTTGGATTATTCAGTCCGTATGTTGATTCCCCTCCCGCAAATTGATTTTTTTTCTTGACCCCTGCACTTACTCGTTCCTGCCACTTCTTTTTCCTGGCGTTGCACACCTGAGACGCATGTTTTCAGTACCCACCCAATTCCTGTGACCATAATCTGTTTCATCTGTTTTTAATTGTGAACTGTTAAATGGTATTAATCTGCCCTGGGACTGGCCGGTGAGGGGCGACTTAACAATGTCGCTCTTTACAACGATGGATAAAGCAGGGCTTGCCAGCCTTTCTGACCCTTTTGGGAAGTGTAAAACCCTCAGAAATCTGTCTCCAGAAGGGCTTTGCTTCAGTCTTCTTGTCTGTTCCCGCGGGCAAACAAGAGACCAAAGTATTCAGTTCTTTTAACTGATAGTGCAAATAACATTGTAATAACATTTTATCCCTCTCTGTTATCTTGCAAAGAGTAATAACCTATGTTGGTTTTAATGCCTTTCTGGAACCTAAACAGAGATGACTACTAAGCCTAGATTCAGCCCAAGGTCTTTGAAACATTACCTTTTGAATCATATATATATATATATAGAGAGAGAGAGAGAGAGAGAGAGAGATAGATATTTCAGTATTGTATAGGTTTACTACTTAAAAAAAACAACAGGGTGAGTATCCTGAGTTTGCATTCCTAAGAATGTAAGCAAGAAGTGAATTCCTATATGCGATAAAAGTCTACCTAGTGAAGCGTTCTATACAGGCAATGTGTGGCTACCAGAAATAATATGATTATATTAAAATTTATATTCTGTTGTTCCATACAATGGTGCCCAATGTGGCCCCCGACACCAGTCTTCAGCCCACCCCTCCTTTTAAGAAACCTTCTCCGTATCTTCTCAATACTTTGGCTCCAGTTACACTTAACTAGGAAGTCAGATTAGTAAACCCTATTGAACACGATAGGACTTAATTTCTGGGTACTGCATGTACTTTAATGCTTTAAAGAGACACTCTTTTTCATTCATTCAGTTGCCGTATTTCATGAATGAACTAACACTAACTGAACTGGACATGGGAATTGCCATGCCGAAAATCCTTCAAGCCTGCAAACCTGCCATTGATTATAAAGGTAACCTAACAGATTTTTAACCTTGTAGATTGTTTTGATAGCACAACTATCCTATGACTGTTCCCAGCAAACAATTGATGGGGTGCAGTCGTGTTTCCAATTCTAACGATTGCAGAGGGATAGCCATGCTTGTAAATGCTACTTTAATGTCTGTTTTTTTATGTAATAACATTTGTTTGGCAATTTGTTTTACTTGTTTTTATAGCCTTTTTACCATTTATCATTGAATGGCAAGATTTGTGCTTTTGAATCTTAAAGTTTATACACACATGCATTCAGAAGGGGGATTTCTTCCCAGAAAAGCATGGGAGCAGAAATGCTAGTAGTATTTGGTGTGGGGTTGCCATATTTCAAAAAGTTAAACTCCTGACACCTGCAGTTGTTGAGCTAAATTCCCCCTGACACCATTTTTACACCTGAAAACCAGGACATGCCAGGAATTTTCCTGATGTATGGCAAGCCTAATTTGGTGGTACTTCTTAAAAAACATTTGAGGGAGGGTCTATGAACAGATATCCCATTAGGGAGTTTCCCCAGCCCACTGGAACAGATTGGGGGGAGGTTGGGGGGTGCAAGGGGGGGGAGTTCTGTTGCACAAGTGAAAATCCTTGAGCTGACAGGACTCGCTAGCAAAATATCGTCCTAAGACAGCAGGTTTTATGACTGAGCCTGAGGAAATGTCCGAATTGTGGGGAGCTGACCAGGAATATATTTCTTCAGGGGTGTGTGTGTGTGTGTGTGTGTTTGTGTCAACATCCAAAGTCAGAATCACGATCCAAAAGATGTAAGGGGTTGTCTTCAGTGTCTCTGATTGTTTCCTAATGAGTTTCTTGAGGCTTCTTCACATTTTGCTCGCTCCAGAAGTGAGGTAGCCTCAAGTATCTCCTTAGGAAGTATTGGAGCAAGAATGGAGAAGGCGTGGTCATCCCAGCTGTTCCTTGACTACAACTTCCATCCTCCCTGGTTGTTGCTGATGGTATTTGGAGTCCAGTGATGTTAGAGGGCCAAAGGTTAGCCACCCCGGCATTTAGGAGAAGCATTGGAAGTAGGTGAATAAGTTTCCTTGATAAAGAGACTTTCCTCAAAATGCAGTGTTGCATATATTGCAACCTGTATGGTTACAGCTGTTTTGGCTTGTTTGGGTTTTACAGCTGTGTTTTGATGCTCCAAGTCATTGCTTCATGGTCTGTGAGCAGGTCTAAGGTTGATCAGTGTCTGTCTGGGAGATTGCCTGGGAACATGCTTGACACCTTGAGTTTCATGATGGAAGGAAGGAAGCCTATAAAAAAATAGGTTTTGATATGGCTGGCTAGCTGGCTGATTGAAGGGTCAATGTTCTCCCTCTTTTTTAATGAACACATTATTGGTTTGTACTAAATTGTTATATGGGAAGAAAAATGCCCCAGAACTGATCTAACAACATTAAAAATATTTTATTATTTGAGAAGCAGTGGGTTTTCTAAAATTTTCAATTTATTATGAAATTTGTTGGTTTTTGTTTAGTTTTGAGGAGTGGTTAGAGCATACGACATTGGAACGAAGGGTGACTTCAAGGAATATGCTTTGTTCTAAAATAGATATTAAAACTACATATTTACCATAATCAGGGCAGAGAAAAGCACATTTGTGCTCATAGTTATGTGGAAGCTGATTCTTAATGGTTCTGGAGAAATAAGTTCCAAGATCACAGAAATGTAGATTTGGAAGGGACCACGAGGGTCATCTAGTCCAATCCTCTGCAGTGCAGGAATCTTTCAAGGAAATACAGTGGTACCCCTAGTTACGAACATCCGGAGGTCCGTTCTTAACCTGAAACAGTTCTTAACCTGAGTCACGCTTTTGCTAATGGGGGCCTCTTGCTGCTGGTAAAGTTCTCAACTCGAGGTAACTCTTCCAGGTTAGTGGAGTTTGTAACTGAAGCGTTTGTAACCTGAGGCGTTTGTAACTCGAGGTACCACTGTAAACAACTATCTGACTTTTAGAAGACATCTGAAGGCAGCCCTGTATTGGGAAATTTTTTATGTCTGATGTTTTACCATATTTTTTTATGTGTTGTAAGCCACCCAGATGGGACGCAGGTAGCCCTGTGGTCTAAACCACTCAGCCTCTTGGGCTTGCCGATCAGAAGGTCGGCGGTTCGAATTCCCGCGATGGAGTGAGCTCCCATTGCTCTGTCCCAGCTCCTGCCAACCTAGCAGTTTGAGAGCATGCCAAAAGTGCAAGTAGATAAATAGGTACCGCTCCAGCAGGAAGGTAAACGGTGTTTCCGTGAGCTGCTCTGGTTTCGCCAGAAGCAGTCATGCTGGCCACATGACCCGGAAAAACTGTCTGCGGACAAACATCAGCTCCCTTGGCCAGTAAAGCAAGATGAGCGCCGCAACCCCAGAGTCGTTCACGACTGGACTTAACTGTCAGGGGTCCTTTACCTTTAAGCCACCCAGAGTGGCTGGGGAAAGCTAGCAAGATGGGCAGGGTATAAATAATAAAGTTATTATTACTGTTATTATTTCACCCAACATGAAGCCATGACCCTGAAATTAAGAATCTTCCAGCTGAGCATGGCCTTGCAGGGGAGGCCTGTAGATGAAGATGATATCATATGAGTCTGTTTCGAATTATTTGACTCTCTTTTTGTAGCAATGAAGTAGAAAGCTAACAATAATATTTAACTTCTAGATATTATGTCTTTGCCCGAATTCTAGTGCTTAAAGAAATGGTTTGTTTTAGAAAAAGGCTAAACTAAAGAAAATGTAATCGGACCCAACAGTATAGGACAAAACAAACAAAAACCATGTCTAAAGTATGGAAAGCAATGGCACTGTTATGCTTCAACTCTCAGACTATTGTCTGTCACCAGCCAGTGATTTGTAAGGTTGCGTTTTTGTAAAAGAACATAAACATGCTGGGGCTATGTTGCATAGCACACCTGCTTTTTTAAATCCCCTCTGGTGTTTCTGATACTTGAAAACTTGGGATTTGTGCTTTGCAGAGGGAAACATCCTCTGAATTGTTTCCTCTGGTTGATTCATTATATTGTAGTTGTTTTTTAAAAGAATTGTTGGTATTTGGAGCATGCTGACTCACTGGTTACATAAGTGGGAGCTTAAGGCTACAGATACATGTGGAATCTGACTGTTTCTGGTGCCCTTTCATTTCATCAGTTGAAACCAAAGGGGAAAGTTCTGTCCATTTGTGGGAAGATAAATGGGAATTATTCATACTCTCCTATTTCAAATTCCAGGACTCTGCTTTTTATAAGTAATTAGTAAGACTGGCTGTTCGGAAAGCCACTTCCTTTTCCCATGCTGCTCTTTTCAGACTGCTAAGTTTCTACATCTGAAACAACAGGCATGAACGCACAATGACAAAACGTAGCTTATAGTTTTCATGGGCTCTTAACTGTTCCCACACTGTTTTTGCAAGATGCTGTTTGCTGTGGCTTATTGGAGGAAATTGGATTTTTCAAAGACAAATCTCATTTTTCCATGCAGGGGAAATACTGTATTGTGCTTACGATTTGGTGTGTTCATTGATAAGATTAAACTGCTTTTTGCATTGGGAATAAACTGTTCCATATCTTACAGAGGAATTCCCTGACTCCTCTTGAACTGGTTAGGTTATTACCTAGAGTTGGCATTGCAGAATATGCCTGTCACTGCCTATCAAGTCCTTAGAAGGAATGGAATGTTGAAAAATCTTTAAGAAACTAATTTCAAATGCAATGTGCTGAAGGGAAATACTTTGATTCTTAGAAATTCTGAGTGGATGCTAAATCTCTTTCAGCCCGTTCATCCTTGCCCCCTTAAATGTTTGTTCTCAAAAATTTCGTATTTATTGATGATTTAAAAAGCTTGTTTCAGCAAATGAAAGAGATGCCTCCTCCTGTATTGCATGTGACTGGACCAAGATAGGAAGGCTTCTATTGCTTCATAGGCCGCTTCTTGTTAGAGAGCTTATTGTCTCTTATTAGGTATTCAATTTAGACGGAAAAGGAGAAGACACCTGCCCAACTTGCAGAAGTCTCTGCAGGATAATTTTGAACTGTAAAATTGCAGCATACTGAAGATTAAAGATGCTATGGTGATCTAGCAAGTTTGATTTCTAGCACTTGTTTTGTAGTTCTTCTGATGTTGCTGACGATTCTGAACTCGTCTGCCATCTTTGTCCAAACAGAGACAGTGTGATCTAGTGGTTAGAACAGCTTGGTGCCCTCCATATGTGGCTGAACCAACAACTCCCACCATCCCTGACCATCAGCAATGCTGGCTGGGACTGGTGGGAGCAATATATATGGAGGGCATCACTTTGCCTGTTGCTGGGTTAGAGTGCAGGGCATAGACTGGAAAGACATGGGTTCAGATCCCACACCTATCCCTTGTTCCAGCCTACCACAAGGGGTTTTTGTGGCAATAAAATGGACACGGGATGATGTTCACCAGCCTGAGCTACTTGGAGCAGGATTAGGTTTGAAACAAATTGAGTGGGAAAATAATTACTTTTGGCTGGATGTGCAAAGTATTGTGCCAGCTAGCACAACCTACTGAAATTGGAACAGTCTCTGCATTTGGATGTGGATGCCTTTGTGCAGCCTGAAGTTCATGGAAAGCAAGGATATTGAAGATACTCCATTGAGCATCTGTGGTTATCTGAGATCATGGTTATTGTTGTTTAGTCGTTTAGTCGTGTCCGACTCTTCGTGACCCCATGGACCAGAGCACGCCAGGCACTCCTGTCTTCCACTGCCTCCTACAGTTTGTGCCCTCCTATCTTTCCCAACATCAGGGTCTTTTCCAGGGAGTCTTCTCGTCTCATGAGGTGGCCAAAGTATTGGAGCCTCAGCTTCACGATCTGGTAGATCATGGTAGAGGACTACATTAAAACAACAGGAAAGATTTTGGCACACACCCCACTAAATGTATCCTATAATGTCAAGAACACGTTCTAAAAGCTATCCTCTTGCAGTCAGAGATCTGGCTGGATGCTTTTTGACCTTTGGTCTTCATCATCAGCTTGTATACTCTTCCAGGCCAAGAACACACTTCCTCCCAGTTCATCGTAAACATTAGCGTTGCATAAGCTCTGAGATGCTCCTTCTTTTCATTTCCTTCATTAGCAAGGCAGGAACAAAGTTCCAAGCCTGTTAAACGGCCGTTTATCTCTCTGCCTCGCAGATGTTCTCTCCAACTTCCTCCTTTCATAATTGTGGGATGTTGCGCGGAGGAACAGAGAGCGCTTCACATGCAAGCCATTCTGCAGATCATTTCCCATCACTCATATGTCGCGAACAAACAAATGCCCACGTGAAGTGAATGGCAATTAAGACAATTGCCAATGCTTCCATGTTTTATGACCGGGATCCAAAGGTCGGTCAGGGTAGCTCTGCACGTGCAGCTGGTCTTCAGAGTTTTCTGCTTCTGTCGCTGCCTCCTTCCCTGATGCACTGCCTGGCAAGCTGCTCCAAGCCCAGGGGACCTTCATCAGAGAAGTTTCTCCAGTGGAGTGCAAGCAGCTGGAGCCAAGGGCACAAGTGGTAGCCAAGGGCTGCATGCCTTTTGATTCTTAGCCAGTACAGTTGAACCTCTACTTACCACCACCTCTTCTTACCGTTGCTCCAAGTCACAACCACGGCAAACCCGGAAGTAACCGGTGGGTTTGCTGCCGTTTGCACATGCGCAGGAGCGGTGATCACCGTTTGCACATGCGCAGAAGCGGGCAATCACCGTCCACACCTGCGCCTCCCCCAGTGACCCGTTTCGACCTCTGGAACGGATTATGGTCGCAAATAGACGTTCCACTGTATCTATAGAACTACTTACAGTGGCAATATTCTTAATTGTTTATTTCTGCAATGGCAGTCCATATAAAGTCCAGTGGAATGTAGGTTGTCATTTCAGTAAACAGCACAATACAGCTGCAGATTGCATGCTTTTGTAGGGTGTTCCATCTTAATCAGCTGATCTGCAGAGATTCCTCTGCACAGGTACACATATGAAGGCCTCACAGGACCTTTTGCTAATCTTTAGGACAGGGACGGGGAACCCTTTTTCAGACTATGGCCTCCCCATCATTCTATGCCATTGGTCATGCTGGCTGGGGCTGAGAGTGAAGTTGAGAGTGCAGCAATATCCGGAGGGCTGCTGGTTCCCCACCCCTGTTTTAGGAGTCCCCACCCCTACATTATGCCTTTGCAACCAGTATGATGGCCTATGATAGTGAAAGTGGCCTTTGGACTTTCCTAAGATGCCGAGGAAAGCTGGTTCCTCTTTACTGGGCCACCTTCTGTGTTGCAAGAGGGGAACTACCTTCTCTTTCCGACCGAAGTTAGTCCAATTAAAAACACAGTTGCGGCTTGCTGAGACCAGCATGATGAATACTATTTAAGCCCTTAACATTTCTAGATTCGGTGACTTGCAGAGTACTGCACCGTATCATGTTTGTAAGTTGCTTTTTGTCTAGTTATTTAATCTTAAGTTGCTATTTGACTAGTCGTGATAGTGTTGGCCTAACGTAAAACAAGAGGTTTGAAAAAAGAGGTAGGGATCAATCTCGCTCTGTGTGTTTCAGCATTTTCCTGGATATTGTGTGGTAGTTTCAGTCATACCTGAAATGTTGCTTTCCCCAACAATTCTAGGGCTTTGGATTGACTTGGAAATATCTTACAGTGGATCTTTTCTAATGACCCTGGAGACCAAAATGAATTTGACCAAACTTGGAAAGGAACCTCTAGGTGAAGCACTGAAAGTTGGAGAAATTGGCAAAGAAGGGTAAGGAATTTTTTTCCTACTGTTTTGGTGTGTTTTTTTAAGTACAGAAAGCTCTTCATAAAACTCTGTAATAGAAACTAGATAGTGTTTGAATGAGCTGATAAGTCTGGAGTTTTATAATGAATAACTGATTACAGTTTTGGGGAAGTTGTCGCACTATGCTAAAACTGATCTCAAAAGTGAGAGGCGGGGATTGGTCAGTAAGTCTTGTGACCACCTGTAGATGATGAATAACAACTTCAAAGTCAGCTTAACTGTACCCTAATAAACTAATGGTAATGGCACTGGACAGAGATCATTCTGGAAATAGATTTTTTCTTTAATTTCTAGCTTCTCTATCCCAAACAGGGCTGGATTTAGGTTTGATGAGGCCCTAAGCTACTGAAGGTAATGAGGCCCTTTATATGCGCAGCTGTCCTTTGTCAACAACAAATTGTCACTGTTTTTTTTGTTGTTGAATATATGGTATATTGTAATTTATGGACCTAATAGGTAACTAAAGCCATTTGCACATAACAAAATATGTACTTTAATCACATTTGTTTTATTTTATTTGTTTTTTTTTCTTATATTTTGGAAATGTACATCCAGTTTTTTTCCTTTAATTTTTTTGAGGGGCCCCAAGAGAGTGGAGCCCTAAGATATAGCTTGTTTAGCTTATACATAAATCCGGCACTGATCCCAAGTAGGAATGGAGGGGGCAGGAGGGGAAAAATAAAAATTTTATGTATCAGTACTAAATAAAAAAGCTGGTTGCAAGCAATAAATGAACTGAGAGAAAAATAATAATTTTTGTAAACCTTTTAAACCAGGGGTTTAAAATGTAATGTAATGTAATGTAATGTAATGTAATGTAATGTAATGGCTAATGTACTGCTCTCCAGAGACTACAACTCCTGCCAGCATCACCCAGCATAGTCGGTGGCCCAACATCCAAAGGGCACCACATTGGCTACTTCTGTTTTAAACAGCTGTGTCTTTGTGCGCAGCACTAGAGTACATGTTCAGTCCAATTTAAATTCTGAAGAGGCTGCCACAAGGGAGCATTGGTTCTTCCTAACATTCGTTCCACCTCCATCATCCTGCCCATATTCTGTGTACCTTTTAGGTTTGGGGTGGGTGATGGGTGTCCCCCCCCCCCCCGTTTTAGAAGCTTTGCACTTTTCCTTGCTCACGCTGGATGTTTGTTTGTTGTCCACGTTGCAGGAGAATAGACAAACAGCAGTCATTATATGCCAAGAGCACAGAAACACAGGGCACCTATTATATATGTAAAAAAATATATAATCGGTGGGCATATGTATGTTTTTAGTAGGACCAAAGGAAGAGATGTCATATCTATGCTAGAACTGGGTCTAAAGTCCTAGCTTTTCGGCTTGCGTTATTCTTCCCCATTGATTTCACATCATTACATTGTGGCTGGCTGGCATCTCCTCTCTGCACAGATACAAGACCTCAGTGGGTCTCTCCCAGGTATTGGTTCAATCCCCTTATACCTATTACCAAGAATCAGTATCAATATTTTGTCTAATATTAATAGTTTTACTGGCATACATTTATGCAGTTTTGGAAACCCAAATATCCGATACTGCGTCAAATGTTCAAGTGTTGCTCCGTGGTCTAACCTGCATTAAAAAGAGCTTTGCTTAAATGTCAGCTGGCTAGTACTGTTTGCTTTATGTTGGCCAAATAGAGCCCCTCCTAGGTAAAGGTAGCTTGCAATTTCTCCATACTGTATCTTCTCTAACTTGTATTTGTTTTTTTGGTTTTCTTCCTGCTTTCATTTCCTTTCCTTTTTTTTGGTAATATTTGGATTCGTCAATCTGTGGATTTGTTTTGATCTGGTGAGTGGTATTTGTCGCATCATCTCATCCCTTGTGGAGTGTTCATTCTGTTTGTGCTGAGACCATCCAAAGGGCCTTTTTTGGCTGGAAATAAGGGGCAATGGTATTGCAAGTTGTTAACCCCCTTCAGTAACTGAAGCCACCTGGCTCTCTAAGGTTTTTGCCTTTATCTTAACAAAACCTTGGCATGGAGTTTCATTGAAGTTAATATCTGTCTTCAACCCCCTACCCTAGCTACCTATCAAGGCTGAATTCTTTCTACTCTTTAAATTTGCTTGAAGGTGCTCACTAACTTTTCTTCTGTGTTTGCTCCTTAAGTGATTCTAGCCGGAATCACTGGAATGACTTCTGGTCTAGTTGAGCGAGAGGAAGCACTCTCTTGTGCTTCCCCAGTTGCCTTCGAATGTTTAAAGCTGGGCTTAGGAAATGATGTGTCTTTGCATAGCTGTCAACTTTTCCCTTTTCTTGCGAGGAATCTTATTCGGAATAAGGGAATTTCGCTTTAAAAAAGGGAAACGTTGATAGCTATGCCTCTTCATATTTAGAAGCAAGCATCTCTCCAACAGGAGTAGCACAGCTTCCCTGCTGTGCTCCTCTTCTTTCATTTTTTTAAATACAGCTGTTTGCCAATTTCCATTTGGTCTTTACTGCTCCATAGAATCAATAAACTGCAACATTCCTCCATTGTGGAGTTGTCACACCTAATTCTGCCCATCCTGCAGTCAGGGAAAAGCTAACAGTAAAAACTGTTTTCAAAATCTCCCTCTTGAAGCTTGATAGGCCTTCATCCTCACGTGTATATTCAGACGTTATTGCACTATAGCCAGCACATGTTGCAGTGAAAGGCTTATTACTCAAGAACCTCTCCTTGAACTATCCGGCTTACTCCACGGTTGTTTTATATAGCTGTGGATATCACTGGTCAACAACAAATTTGTTGTCTGTGTTTTTCCAGTTGATTTAGGACGAATCTGATGCACTGAATCAAAAAATCACTTTGGTTTTGCTCAATCAGGTCAAGTTTTTGAGCTATGGCCACATGTCTTTTTTAACGTTTTTGTTCACATGTACGCTTGTGTGGAGTATTTTAGAAGACGTTGGTGGGGGTAAAATGCCATGTCGAATAATTGTTTTGATTGGAAATGATTATTTTAATGACAAGAAGTATTCAGGTCCGATAGTTCTGGGTGATTATGTCGAAAAGGGATCAGTTTGAAGTCATAAAACCTCGAAATCTTCCATAAATTGGTGCGTGCTCAGAATTACAAAAAGAAGGACTGGCCTGTGCGGGAGAAATTGGTGCCTTGCAAAAAAAGGAACATCATCAACGACCCTCTGGTGGACAGAGACAGAATACTCTTCCCACCGCTGCACATCAAGCTCGGCTTAATCAAGCAGTTCACCAAGGCTCTGGACAAGGATGGTGACTGCTTCACTTACTTGTGCCAGGCCTTTCCAGGATTGACCATGGAGAAGTTGAAAGCTGGCATCTTTGACGGTCCTCAGATCCGTCAGCTCATCAGAAATCCAGAGTTCGGAAAGTCAATGAACGAAGTGGAACTGGAAGCGTGGAAGGCATTTGTTCTGGTAGTGAAGAACTTTCTTGGCAACAGTAAGGCCAGAAACTACGCAGAACTTGTCAGCAACATGCTGACTGCTTTCAGAAACCTGGGCTGCAACATGAGTGTCAAGATGCACTTCCTATTTTCACATATGAACCGGTTTCCTGAGAACCTGGGTTCAATGAGTGACAAGCAGGGGGAGAGATTCCATCAGGACATGAAAGAGATGGAGACCATGTATCAGGGTCACTGGGACGCAGTCATAATGGCTGACTACCGTTGGACTCCATGATCACTGCAGATGGTGACAGCAGTCACGAAATTAAAAGACGCCTGCTCCTTGGGAGAAAGGCGATGGCAAACCTGGACAGCGTCTTAAAAAGCAGAGACATCACCTTGCCAACAAAGGTCCGTATAGTTAAAGCCATGGTCTTCCCAGTAGTGATGTATGGAAGTGAGAGCTGGACCATAAAGAAGGCTGATTGCCGAAGAATTGATGCTTTTGAATTATGGTGCTGGAGGAGACTCTTGAGAGTCCCATAGACTGCAAGAAGATCAAACGTATCCATTCTTAAGGAAATCAGCCCTGAGTGCTCACTGGAAGGACAGATCCTGAAGCTGAGGCTCCAATACTTTGGCCACCTCATGAGACGAGAAGACTCCCTGGAAAAGACCCTGATGTTGGGAAAGATGGAGGGCACAAGGAGAAGGGGACGGCAGAGGACGAGATGGTTGGACAGTGTTCTCGAAGCTACAAACATGAGTCAGAGCAAACTGCAGGAGGCAGTGGAAGACAGAAGTGCCTGGCGTGCTCTGGTGCATGGGGTCATGAAGAGTCGGGCACGACTAAACAACTAAACAACAACAACAACAACTGTTGGACTCTGAAGAGAGACCTCCCTGCCGCTGAGCATTCCAGGAGTTCCAAGAAACAGAAGTTCAAGCCCTGAAGTTTGAAAAATGGTGAAGCAACATGCAATTTACGTGTACTTACCTTTATCAATGCCCACCATTCAGTTTACAGTAAACCTGACCTGATGGAGAGAAACGGATGCCATTTCCTGATTCAGCAGTGCAAAAATACCCTAAATCAGTTGTAGAAATCTAGACAGCATTCAAAAAGTAAAAAATTGTTGCCCAGTGTATTCTATAGAAGATGATGTTTCTACCTGGTTTCCAGCTGAGCTTGGTTTTGTTGACTAGTAATGCAGACTAAGGCTGTGTGTTCAAATTACCATGAACACGCATTCATTTTTGTCTCACCATTTCCCCCAAGGAGCTCAAGGTAGTGTACATGGCTCTCCTCACTTAAACCTCACAACCACCCTGTGAGGTGGGTTAGGCTGACAGAAGACAGTACCTGGCCTAAATTCTCCCATCGCCAAATGTTTTGCATCTAGCCATCCTGGTTGGGTGAAGTGGGCGTGGGAGAAAAAATCATGGCTGTCTCGAAAAATTGGCAGGGTGGTACTGGTGGCCAGCTTTTCCATGTTTCTACCTGAACACTATGATAAGTTGCTGCTTGCAGACAGCCCTCTTGTATTCTGTTTTTGTCTGGTTGCTGGTGACTAAGAAAAATCTGAGCTTACTGTTAGGACAGGGCTTTGGAAAGGAATGTCCACTTGAGAACATGCAACTTGCGTGTGAAATGGCCATAACAGATTATTACACCCATTACAGAGAAATTGCTGGTTAGGGCTCTTTGGATTACCATCTAGGTTTTGTTCCATATACGTATTGTTTTTAGTAATTCTGGGTTAGGTGGCAGTTCTGCAATCATAACATTAGAGCAGTGTTCCCCAACCTTGGGCCTCCAGCTGTTTTTGGACTACAATTCCTATCATCCTTGACCACTGGTCTTGCTAGCGAGGGATGATGGGAGTTGTAGTCCAAAAACAGCTGGAGGCCCAAGGTTGGGGAACACTGCAATGCCTGGGGCTTCTCCCCTGCTGGGAACCCCTCAATACATACTGCATTTGAATACTTAGAGACTCAACAAGATGTATTCCCTAGACTTGCCCTATATTGTCTCAGGCCATCTTAATATGCCAGCTATACTTTGACTCTAAGACCATCACTGCCTTTACTGCTACTTACCAAATGTCTTGTCTAAAACACTTCTAACTCTGTTGCTGCCGGCAACTATTATGATAGGTAGAGGCGGCTCAGCTATGTGTGCAGGGGGCAATAAGAGGGAAATTATATGATACGGTGGCAAGAAAATAACTCCTGGAAGCTCATGGTGCTCACAAAAGCGACCCTCAAGTTTCATTCAGAAACCCATTTGACTTCCCAAGCATGTCTCATCCGGTCAAAAAATTGTGCTTAGTCAAAGTGCTCATCCTAGGTTGGCATTATAATTGTTTGCATTGCATTTAATTGTCATGAAAGACACTTGTGCAGAAATGTCTCTTCACCTTCCATTTGACTGCATGGAAGAAGCTCACCCATGCCTCTGTTCATTTTAAGCTAGGCTCGGCACAGCTGTGTTGGAGTAAATAATTATTGTATAAATAAAGCATGGTGCGGTGCACATTTTTAACTGGGGAAACAGGAAGATGTCTAGTCATGCAGGGAGCAAAAACCCTGTTTCCAACCTATGTTAATAAGGTGTCACTTCAAAACTGAAATGTGTCCTTCTTTTCAGTTTCAGGCCAAGGGCATATTGCCTTGCAGACAGCGATGAGGAATCTTCTAGTGCTGGCTCCTCAGACGAAGATGATGCTCCAGAAGCAACAGGCAGCGAGAAACCTCTAGTGCCAGGAGGAGAAGGGTGAGTTAGTCTGTGTCTTGGAGCACAAGGAGATTGTTTGTTCTGTTTTTGTGTCGAGCACATTACTAGTATTCTCTAGGTTAAGAGTGTGCATCAGCAAGTGTTACAGCCAGACTTGGTTGTGTTCATTGGATTTGGACAAATACCACGAACTGAAGTGGGTCACTTTGAAATGATATGGGGCTTGTCTGAAACAAAAGTGGCTCTCTCTGAAGCACCCAGAACCAAAATAGGGACCTCTGAAGTAATTGGGACACTTCAGACATGCAGAAATGGGGGTGGGGTGGGGGTGGATACTGTAGGCAGGCTTCACCACCAGAAGGCCCTCAGAGCTGGATCTCAAAACAAAGAGATCATACCTGAAGGAGCATTTCCACCCTCATCGTTCAGCCTTAGATCCAGCTCTGAGGGTCTTCGGACTGTTCCCTCACTGGGAGAAGTGAGGTTACAGGGAACCAGGCAGAGGGCCTTCTCGGTAGTGGCACCCACCCAGTGGAATGCCCTCCTATCAGAAGTCAAGGAGATGAGTAACTATATAACCTTTAGAAGACATCTGAAGGTAGGCCTGTAGAGGGAAGTTTTTAATGTTTGATGTCTTGTTATGTTTTAATGTGTTGGAAGCTGCCCAAAGTGGCAAGGAAAGCCCAGCCAGGTGGGAAGCATATACATAGTAAATATTATTGTTATTATTGTTGTTATCATCATCACCAGGGGACTGAAACAACTCCCCTGTGAGAAAACATTAGAATGTCTGGGAATTTACAGTACATAGATTAGGTAAAGGGAAGCAAAAGGGGGACATGACAGAAGTCCTCCTTTTTAAAATAAGAGTCATCCACTGGGGCTGAATGGTTGGAGAGTGAAGGAGATTGCTGTTGCTTTCATGTCCAGCTTGTGGGTTTTGCATGGGCATCTGGTAGGCCACTGCGGAAAGATAAAAGGTAAAGGACCCCTGGACGGTTACGTCCAGTCAAAGGTGACTATGGGCTTGGAGCGCTCATCTGGCTTTCAGGCCGAGGGAGCTGGTGTTTGTCCACAGACAGCTTTCCAGGTCATGTGGCCAGCATGACTAAACCACTTCTGGCGCAACAGAACACCGTGACAGAAGCCAGAGCGCACGGAAACACTGTTTACCTTCCCGCTGCAGCTGTACCTATTTATCTACTTGCACTGGTGTGCTTTCAAACTGCTAGGTTGGCAGAAGCTGGGACAGAGCAACGGGAGCTCACCCCATCACGGGGATTCGAACCGGCAACCTTCTGATCAGCAAACAGGCAACCTTCTGATCAGCAAGCTGAAGAGGCTCAGTAGTTTTAGACCACAGCACCATCCGTATCCTCCCACTGTGGAAAACAGGATGCTGGGGTACATAGGCTTTTGGTCTGATCCAGCGAAGCTGCTTTTTTATGTTCAGCCAATATCTGTTGCCGTTGAAAAGCTTACAAACTACTCAACTGGTTTGTATACACAAGAAGTCACTTGAAAGGTCATTGCTGTCTAGGCAATAGTGATGCAACTAGATGTAATGATACCTTCATAGCTCACCCCTCTCGAGCAAGTGAAGGTGGCCTTGGGCATTCACAGTAATGGCAGTGGAATGTAGAAGTGACTCCCACATTTCCTGTTCCCTCCTTTCTTGTGTAACGCACCCAATTATTGCTCAAGCATCTCTCACGATGTGAATTTAAGAGGGCCTACAGTGGCTTCAGGACATCTAAATTCCTCTGCTGATGGAAGGAATGGCTGATCTTGGGTGGGATGCAAATGCCTCCTGTCAGTGGAAGCTTTGAAAAGTAATTTGTGGCGGAGGGAGAGAGGTTAAGAACGACCTCTGGCACAAAGCCACTTCCGACATCAGGAGGAGGTGGGGTTGCAGGCTCACGCCCCCAACACGTGCGCGGAGGCTGGTTTCCAGCCCCCGCGCGAACAGGGGAATCCTTGGGCCGCGTCATCCCCTGAGCCAGCCAATCGGCTAGCTCGGAGTGTGTGGCTTGCCTCATTTAAGGCAAGCGCGGCCCCACAATCTCCCTCTTTGGTCCGCGCAGCTGTTGTGGTTTCCCACCCACCCACCCACCCTTTAGGGTTTCCCTTCTGACCTTGCTATGGACTTCGGTTGGTCGCCATTAAGGGGCCTAGTAGGAATTTTTTCCACTTGGCAAATTGGCACTGGCCATTTGGTTTTGCGCTTACCTCATAGCAAATTGTCACAACTCCTTGGTTTGGGCGGTTAGGCATTGGTAGGGGTATTGTTATGTAGATGTGTTGGGGGGGAGCGCCATCAACTCCCCCAAATATTGAAGGGTAGTCCGGTAAAGGATTCCGGGGGGCGTTGCCTCGTCCGAAGCCTATGGAGGCCAGGGCCTAAAGCGCGCCCCCGATTGGTGACCCCGGGGGAGTACCTAGTTGATGTGCATCAGCAGGGCTCCCCCTGCTGGTGTTAACCCTTCCCGGTTTTCATGCTAACAGGCTGAAGCTGGATAGTCTGATAGGACTATCCAATGCCTAAGCCAATACCGCTCTTACCTGTAATCAATAAAGTTGTGGCCAATTTTAGCCCATTAACCTTAAATTATTGTGTCCCGTGTCTTTATTCCTACTGGGAGAAGGTGGGAACTCGCCACGCAACTTGTGTGGGGAGGAGAGCAGGGATTGTTCCAGCTGGTAAGCTGATATGCTAACCCTGAGGGGGCAATCGCTTTAGTAGGACATTAAATTCCTCCCCTGGACTATGAGTTGTTCATGTAAAAGGAAAGCTGCTGCATTTCCCCACAACCTAAAGTTGCCATCAGAACGCCAGAGGTTGTGTTTTAACGCAAAGGCTGAATTGGGGATTAGCCCCACTAGGAGTTTGACGTTAGATCTAGCGCACCTAAAAGAAACCTGTTCTCAAATATGCAGAGACCCTGAAGGCAACTGGTGTGTGCTTCTTCCCACCAAACTGTATTGATCTTCTCATGTGGAATAAGATACTTGGCTGATGCAAATAAATTATGTACATCACACATACTAAATCTGGTCCGTAGAAGATGAAGTGAATGGGTAGCATCATCAGGCTGTTAATGGGTTCTGAGAGCCACATTTGCTGCAACATCTGTACACCTGGGGAAATAAGCGCAATTTGCCTGATATGCCAACAATTGCACTGTCGCAGTTTCTGTGCAGCAGTAAGATTCTCATTGTTCGTTCTTGCATATTAAAGTCCTATTTTACAATCATAGGAAGTCAGGCCATTGGTCTTGTCTGTTGAGTGCTGTCTCTGGGAGAGGCAGGGGAAGAGACAATAATATCTGCAGGCTTGGGAAGGAACTCCATATGCTTTGAGTGTCTCTCCAGACACTTCTGTCTGTCTGTCTCTCTCTCTCTGTGTGCATGTTAAGAAGGTGACGAATAAATTGCCATTCATTATGCTAGTTCATGTTACAATGAACACATTTAGCGGTTAAAAATAGCCGGCTGTCATGCATCCAGTGCCATCTGGAAAGGAGAAACATTTGGGGTGAATGAAGGATAGTTGCTAAAAATTTGTGACTAGGAAGGCGTTTTTGCAGGCTTTGCGGTGATGTCTTTGGGTACGTACTGAATAAATCTTGTTGTTGTTGACGAGTAGCATGTAGATTTACACAGCATCTCAAGTCAATTATAAATAATGTTGTATAATGTTGTAAATTTTCCAGATGATGGAAATTCCAGAAATTGCTGCCTACATTGTTGTGGCACATGCAGGTCTTCATTAGCTATGCAGGCATGGCCAAACTTGGCCCTCCAGATGTTTTGGGACTACAACTCCCATCATACCTAGCTAACAGGGCCAGTGGTCAGGGATGATGGGAATTGTAGTCCCAAAACATCTGGAGGGCCAAATTTGGCCATGCCTGAGCTATAGGAACAGTAAATTTGTGTTGCTCCTCGCCTAGGCTAATGAATGAGCGCTCTGCCTCTGCCATCTTTGCTGCATGTTCTTGGGTAAAAAAAACTTTCTGAATGACGACATCTATACAGTGGTACCTCGGGTTAAGTACTTAATTCATTCCGGAGGTCTGTTCTTAACCTGCAACTGTTCTTAATCTGAAGCACCACTTTAGATAATGGGGCCTCCTGCTGCTGTCGCGCTGCTGGAGCACGATTTCTGTTCTCATCCTGAAGCAAAGTTCTTAACCTGAAGCACAATATCTGGGTTAGCGGAGTCTGTAACCTGAAGCGTATGTAACCTGAAGCGTATGTAACCCGAGGTACCACTGTATTTTCATGCAACTTGGGAACAATCTCATACATGTAGGTCATTTATTAGCACTGTTTTCACAACACAGAGGCATGGGCCTTCCATCTTCTTAAAAAATACCAGGACCTGCTTTTAATCCCATTTGCACCCACGTTTTTATTTATTTTTGTTTTCATTTCTAAAATGTGTATCCCATATTTTTTTTAACTCTCTGCAATCTCAAAGCAGCTAACACTCAAACATAACAACAAAACACTAAAGAATCAATATCCAGTTAGGAACAGTAGCACAACAAGCAGAAATCCATAACATTGACAAAGGTGGACCAGAAAGCAGCTGCCGTAAAGCTCTGTTAAAGCAAAGCCATTTAGCAGTCCTTAAACAGCTGCCTCCCTAATCTTTAAAATGTCCCTCTTACACTCCTGAGGTTTGAAAGTAGTTGTGACAATAGGGACAGGGATCAGTTTTTTTCTTATAACATTGCATTAAAAACTGTTGTAAAAGGGGAATTGGGGGAAGGGGGAGGAAATAGTATGCAGGATTTTAAAAAGATGTTCTCTTGCAAAATCCACGAAAACACTGCTTGAGATTGAAAGGACTAACGTGAACAGCCCTTCAGGCCAAAACTCTTTGGGTGGAGGGTGGTATATAAATTTAATAAATAATGATAATAACAAACATTTGGTGAGAATGTAAGCACCCAGAATCTTTGGATTTGTGTGAGATAGATAGATAGATAGATAGATAGATAGATAGATAGATAGATATAGATATATCACCTACCTACCTACTTGGGTCACTTTGTCTGTAAGTCCTCTATCGTGTCGATTTGCCCAAAGGCATCTCTGTATATAAATTAGTGGGTGGCCCTCTTAGGAAGCTAGCAGCAATCTCTGGGCCTGCAGCAATTCAACTTTAACGCTATGGTGAAAGTCTGCATTTGTGCATTAAAGGGCATACATACCCTATAAGCAGCCCTGTGATCTTTGGGTGAAGTGCAGTATATAAAGTTAATAAATAATAATAATCTATCCCAGCTTCGCTGTGCATTTTACCTCCATTCTGCTAATAGTGGGTGCAAGAAAGGCATGCATGCAACTCTCCTTCTCTCTGCCCATAGCAAAGCCAGTATCACGAGTTTTTCAGCTGCTGTTGAGGAGTTCCAGCAGCCTCTGTTGTTTGGGCCGCTGACGGCCCTGCAGCAACAAATTAGTCATCCCTAGCACTAAAGCATAGAAAGTCAACATGGTGACTTCCAGATGTTGTTGGATTGCCAACTCTCATAATTGTGGGCACCACAATTTTAAGAAGGATGTTGACAAGCTGGAACATGTGCAGAGGAGGGCGGCGACCAAGATCATAGAATCATAGAATCATAGAGTTGGAAGAGACCACAAGGGCCATCGAGTCCAACCCCCTGCCAAGCAGGAAACACCATCAGAGCACTCCTGACATATGGTTGTCAAGCCTCTGCTTAAAGACCTCCAAAGAAGGAGACTCCACCACACTCCTTGGCAGCAAATTCCACTGTCGAACAGCTCTTACTGTCAGGAAGTTCTTCCTAATGTTTAGGTGGAATCTTCTTTCTTGTAGTTTGGATCCATTGCTCCGTGTCCGCTTCTCTGGAGCAGCAGAAAACAACCTTTCTCCCTCCTCTATATGACATCCTTTTATATATTTGAACATGGCTATCATATCACCCCTTAACCTCTTCTTCTCCAGGCTAAACATGCCCAGCTCCCTTAGCTGTTCCTCATAAGGCATCGTTTCCAGGCCTTTGACCATTTTGGTTGCCCTCCTCTGGACACGTTCCAGTTTGTCAGTGTCCTTCTTGAATTGTGGTGCCCAGAACTGGACACAGTACTCCAGGTGAGTACTGATGATCAAGGGTCTGGAAGCTAAGCCTTATGAGGAGCGCTTGAAGGAGCTGGGTATGTTTAGCCTGGAAAAGAGGAGACTGAGAGGAGATAGGATAGCCATCTTCTAATATCTCAAGGGCTGACACATGGAGGAGGGAGCAGGCTTGTTTTCTCCTGCTCTGGAGGGTAGGACTCGAACCAATGACTTCAAGTTGCAAGAAAGGAGATTCCGACTAAACCTTTGGAATAACTTTCTGATGGTAAGAGCAGTTTGGTGGTGGAACAGACTCCCACGAGAGGTGGTGAACTCTCCTTCCTTGGATGTTTTTAAGCAGAGGTTGGATGGCTATCTGTCCTGGATGCTTTAGCAGAGATTCCTGCATTGCAGGGGATTGGACTAGATGACACTTGGGCCACTTCCAACTCTTAAGATTCTGTGATAAGCCCAAGCTAGCTTGGCCAATGGCCAAGGATGATGGGAGTTGATGTCTGGAAACCTGCAGAGAGCTCTGTGTGAATATTCTATCTACAGTGGTACCTCTGGTTACGAACTTAATTCGTTCCGGAGGTCCGTTCTTAACCTGAAACGGTTCTTAACCTGAGGTACCACTTTAGCTAATGGGGTCTGCCACCGTGCCGCCACCGTGTGATTTCTGTTCTCATCCTGAAGTAAAGTTCTTAACCCAAGGTACTACGTCCGGGTTAGCCGAGTCTGTAACCCGAAGTGTTTGTAACTTGAGGTGTTTGTAATCTGAGGTACCACTGTACAGCTACAGAATAAGATAAAACGTTTTGTTTTTTAAATTTTTAAAAACCCTGCTTTTCCAGGAACAGCTGTAAACCTACTTTGATTCTTTCTTCTTTTCTCTCTCAAAGATATGTTGGGGGGCACCGAACCAGTAAAATAATGAGGTTTGTGGATAAAATCACCAAGTCAAAATACTTCCAGAAAGCAACAGAGACGGAGTTCATCAAAAAAAAGATTGAAGAGGTCTCGAACACTCCACTTTTGCTAACCGTTGAGGTACAAGAATGTAAAGGAACATTAGCAGTTAACATTCCTCCACCTCCCAGTGATCGAATATGGTAAGCGGGAGTCGAGACTTGACTTGAAGCCTTTTCAAGAACAGTGCAATTTATCATTTGTTCCTATGAAGCTACCAGGTTTGATTCTTTCTGTGCGTGCTGTGGAAAGAGCTCCTATTTTGCCATTTGGGTTGCCCCCCACCCTGCTGCTCCCTTTTTGTTTCTTTCATGTGAAAGCAAAGAAGGCTGCATATGTGTGCAGCTGAAGGGTTGGTATGCCGTAGGATGTCCCATCTTAAGAACTGGCAAGCATTTTTAAGAAGCATTTTGCAAATCCCAACCATGCATTGTGCCTGGTACCTGAGTCCTACTCAGAGCAGACCCACCTAAGCGGTCATGGCTAAGGTCCATTAATTGCAGTGGGTCTACTCTACACCTTAGAGGTCCCAGGCCCTAAGGAAGTTAGATTAGCCTCAACCAGAGCCAGGGCCTTTTCAACACTGGCTCCGGCCTGGTGGAACGCTCTATCTCATGAGACCAGGGCCCTGCGGGATCTGATTTCTTTCCGCAGGGCCTGTAAGACAGAGTTGTTCCACCTGGCCTTTGGCTTAGAATAAATTTGATTCCCTCCCCCCTTTCTTTTTTCCTCTCTCCTCCTGTGTTGAGGCTGCATTTTAATGTTTTAATTGTTTTAATGTTGTATTTTAATCTTGTTTTTAAGTTGTATTTCAATCAACTTGTTTTTATTATTGGTTGTTAGCTGCCCTGAGCCCGGTCTTGGCTGGGGAGGGCAGGGTATAAATAAAAATTATTATTATTATTATTATTATTATTATTATTATTATTACTCTACCTTAGTTGGATGCAACCCTTTGGGTTATATCCAACTTACCCAGGACCAAGTTTAATTGCACACAATTTTGCTTGCTTCGGAGGGGGTATGTATGGCACTTGCTATTCCTACAAACTGGGAGCAGCTAACCTGCAGCCTTCCACATATTGTAGGACCCTAGTTCCCATTGGCCCCAGACAGCAGAGCCAGCATTTGGGGATGATGGGCGCTGTAGTCTAGCAACATATGGAGAGCCACAGGGTAGCCCTTTCCAACTCTACAATTCTGTGATTCTATGAAACAGTTTGTTAAGATACACAATCAAACCTTGGTTGTCGAACGTAATCCGTTCCGGAAGCCTGTTCAGCTTCCGAAACATTCGACAACCGAGGCGCGGTTTACAATTGGTTGCAAGCGCTTCTGGCACTCAAGCGGAAGCTGCGTCGGACTTTCAGCTTTCGAAAACCGGAGCATTTACTTCCAGGTTTTCAGGGTTCAGGAGCCAAAACGTTCGAAAACAGAGCCGTTCGGGAGCCGAGGTTTGACTCCACATTCCACTTCAGACTGTAGATGGGAGGGGTGCTGTTGTAAAAATAAATAAATGTCTAAATCCATTTTTTAAAGCTTTTCGTAGATTTCTAATATTTGAAAAGCTGGTAAAAGCTAGCAGTTCTGTTAGGGCAGAGAAGCATGAGTGCGGGATTGCGGGGGGGTTGAGCTACTGTAATCTAGAAATCAAGGAGAATTAGCTCTTCCCAGTTTATGATGAGGCCCATTGCTGGGAAACAAAGTATTGCACAAGATGAGGATCAAGACAGGTGTATCCCTGAACCTTTGACCCTGAATTAGAGCAAGTTTTGGTATTAACACCTCTATTGTTACATCTGTAAATTACTGTTTACTACTAGCAGCAAAGACTGTTTTACTTGGTACTGGAATTCAGAAGCAATACAAATTGTTAATGACTCATACCAAGGAAGATTCACAGCTTTGTCGCATTGTAACATAAAGCGAATACACAAGATAACTAGTGTGCTAGCTATATTGTTGGACTTGGACCAGAGAGACATGCGTTTAGATCCCCAGTTCAAGTGTGGATGTCTCAATATGTCCTTTAGCAAGTATCTCTTTTGGACTTATCTCCCAGGTTGGTAGTTTATGATAAGAGCGGAAGGAGGAAGCAGAAGATGAATCCGATAAACAAGTAAATGCAGCCATACATTCTTTGTGTTCTGTTCAGGTACGGCTTCCGAAGACCACCCTACCTGGAGCTCAAAGCTAGGCCAAAGCTTGGTGAGAGAGAGGTGACTTTGGTTCATGTGACTGAATGGATAGAGAAAAAATTGGAACAAGAATTCCAGGTATTTTTCTTCAAACCTCTTTTAATTGTGACTGGGGTTTAAGTGTGTCCTTAGATAATTTTGTCCACTTCACAAGGCTTGGTGAGGAAGCATGGGGTGGTTGTTGTTGTTTTTGGTTTTTTAAAGACTATAAAAATCCAACTGAAATCATAATGCAGAAAACCTGCTTGAAATTATCGCACATTGACTTGGTGCCAGCCACTCAAAACCAGCTCCTGGAGTAAATCTGCAGGGGAAAAATTCCACCTGTAATATTTGTGGTGAAGCAGAAATTATGGGGCCTACATTAGTCCTACTCAGAGTAGGCCCACTGAAATGGATGACATAACTCACTTAGGTCCATTAATTTAAATTGGTCAGCTCAGAGTATTAAGCTTAGTTGGACGCAACCTTCTGTCCAAACTTCAGATCAGTGCTGCTTTGGAAATCGGGGGGGGGGGCGCATAAGGGGCTTCTGCAGGCAGCAGAGGGAATCCTTACACACACACATACACACCAAAAGGTAAATTGCTTCATCAAAATTGTATAGTTCAAATGATAACTTGTCATCTGAAAACTGATGTAGCTTTGTCATAAATGACTGGTGTTTCAAATCTGTTTCATAGATTAAAATAAAAAGATACTGGGGATTATGTTTGGTTGCTGTATACCTGTTTAGTATCATACTTGTTAGACCCACCGATAGGTTGGTCTGAAATATTCACAAATTCTAGGCAAAAAGCAGCAAGCCTAGATTGTGGCTGCTTAAACCCCCTTCGCGCATTAATGCAGTTACTGGGAAACAGGAGACGGACCAAAATGAAGGGAAATTAGCTTATTTTTGAAGCATATCACTTGCCTGTGTCGTTTGAATTTTCTGATTGGTTTTTTTACACTTTGCAGAAAATTTTTGTCATGCCAAACATGGACGATGTTTATATCCCTCTAATGCACTCAGCCATGGATCCCCGTTCATCTGTGTGTCCTCCGAAAGAATCCGTCACAGAAGCTACTGATCAGCCATGAAATGTGAAGACTGCAGTTTACAGTATTAACAGATTATGTTTTCATGTGGTTTTGGGGTTTTTTAAAAAAACAGCAATGAACTGTTTAGTAGATTTTGTCCTTGTGCCACATTTTATTTTGCTTTCCGAGGAGGATGGCTTTATGCCCATCGTTGCTCCAGTTTGCCCAAGTGTTGCTCCTATCTCCTTTTCTGAACGTAAATTCCATTTCCTAAACCAGTCTGTGTCTTTGCAGCAGCTGCTGTTGGGCTTCCGACGTTAGCAGTTAACGCGCAGCACCGTTCTGCTGTAAAGGATTAGGAAAATCTCCACCAACTGCAATTGAACCAGGAGCTTTGACGCGAATAGTTGTTGTTCGTGAGCGTGCAATATTGGCAGTGCACACCGAGCATCGATGGCTCGCCTTATGCAGCCGCACGAACCCGTCCTCTATAAGGAACAAATTTGCATAACTGGAATACCTCCCTCTCCCTCCCTCTTTCTCTTTCTCTCTCAGGCGGTTGGAGGTGTAAAATGAACAGATATGTTCTTTCACTTCTGCAGTCCCAATAGCTTGTGTCAAGCAAATTTTGAACTGTTTTCCGGAGTTAAGAATGTAAATTGGATGTATAGGTGATAATTGTGAAATCACTTCATGTGGATTATACATAGTAGCTTATTTTTTCATACAAAATTGTGCTTCTTTTGGAAACAAGTAGCCATATAACACATGCAGACATACAGAAGTGATTAGCGAGGGGGGTCTAGCGATCCAGAAACGAATTAAAAATAAGGCAAAGCCATGAGACCAAACCATAGTAAGCCTTTTATTTAAGTGAGGTACAATCACCGTGGCTTGTGATTCAATACCTGTTGTTGGACATGAACACACGTCGAACTGTCTAATGCTGTCAGTACATGCATGTGTGTACTGAAAATGATTGCAGCTAGCCTGTATGAAGTCATTCAAGTTGATTAAATTTGTCTCACATTCCTGTTGCTGTGTTTCCTCGTGCATACGATGTTCATGGATACAGTATGGTGGATCCACTTTTTTAAAAGAGAGGTCAAATCCTGATTGTAACTCATTTGCCATCATTAACTATGGGCACCTTTTTAGGCCATCTCGTGAAAATGGAAGCTCAACAGGACTCCAGAGCATTACAACTGATAATGGCCAACACTTAACAACAAATTGCCTTGCTTTTCTTTATTGTCTTTAGACCATACATGCACATTAAATTGGTAACTATTAACACTACATCATAAATGATCGACACCAGTAACGGAGTGTTTCTTGATACTCAATATTGCCAACTACTTATGTCAAGAGAATGTTAAAATTAGTTTACAAAGCAGGTGAGTTATTCAGCTCGCCTCTTAATAGTGTGCTATGCTTTAAGTGGTTTTTAAACTTTTTGTATGTTGTGTTCAGTTACTGTGTATAAAACGTTTCATGATTTGTCATCTCGAAATGAAAACTAATTGAGTGGAGTTTTTTTTTTAAGCACCTTGCCTGAAACATATTTAAAGAAGAAAAAAAGCATTTAATATATTTAAGTATTCATATTATTTGGACACCTTTATTTTTGTTATGTAAACACCTGTGACCATTCCATTTTGTGTACAGACCCAGCTCTTGTTCTCCGTATGGAAACATTTCCCTTTATGAAGTCTGCATGTCTTCTTCACAGTTATTCCCCCCACCCCGCCCATGTGCAATAACAAAAGTCTAAAGACTAGATGCACTAATTAATATGTAAACAGATACCGAGATTTGACACAAGTGACTTCATTGCACTTCATTAATTGGACTATGTGGGTTATTACAATGGGTTTGCTTTGTTCTCTGAAATAAATTTATCCCATGTCAAAGAACTGATTGGGTGTCATTTCTGAAGTCGTGAAAGGGGGAGGGGGACATGGGAGGTCCTGTCCAAAAACTGCTGGCTCTCCAGATTTTGTTGCACCTCCGACTCCCAGCAGCCCCAACCAGCATGGTTAGAGATGATGGGAGTTGTGGTATAGCAACAAATGGAAGATTGGTTTCCCACCCCTGGTGGAAACAGCAGCCAGTTGGTTCAGTTATGGATTGCAATTGCCCAGTAGCCATTCCAGTCTGCAGCTTCTCTCCCCTGTTCATGGGTCCAAAGACCAAGGCATCCGTGCAGCCTCAACCAATTATAAACTTGTCAGCAGCAGACAACAATGCCAGATTGTAGACCATCTCCACCGCTATTTTCCCCAAGCAAAGTAATCCACACTGTTCTATTTATGAATTCTAAATTATTTACCATTTTGAGAACAGCAGCTGTGAACACTGCATGCAGGGCACACATGAATCAAGTTCTCGTTTTTTTCTGAGAGACAAGGCCATGAAAGACATTCTTCTTAAGTCTTGGGCCTGTACAGATAAGTGTGTTTCTCCCATGTCCTTTGCTTTATCATTGTGCAGCACTTAAGTTTCACAAGAACTTTGGCAAAACAGTAAAGCCCAAGTGGGACTTGCAAGACAGTGCTGAATGCTTCTGTTTGGGATTCCAGCCACTTAGTTAAGATACATGTGCCACTTTCTGTTTCCCCCAATTTGTCAGCAGTCCTTGGGCATTTATCTCCTGGGTTCAGTCTCTGGAGACATTTAAAACTAAGTTATTCACTTAGATTTTTTTAATAGCATATTTACACATATGTATGTCTATGTAATTCCTTAATTCATACTAAGAAGCTACATGCCCTTGTTCTTATCCTCTTCTAGGATACCATCCTGTTTAGTCCTGCTTTCTAGTCTACAGGTTGTGGCCTGCTCATTCCTAGCTATTATGGAAGAGATGCATCCAGGGATTTTTCCATAGATTTTTTTTGTACTTATATGCCACACTCCCCTACGTAGAGCACTCTCCAATCTGCAGTGTGTACAGAGGTATGTGTACTTTGGAAGTAAAAAAAACAACTTCATGCCAAGCAGTTGGTTGTCCCTAGAATCTACTGATCAGTGCTGCTATTGTTGGCAGCAGTGCAGGCACTTAACAGCCTTCAAATGTAATATATTTGCAATGGCATCTTCCTCAGGAAGCAGCACTTAATTTGGCAGTACTCGCAAGATGTGTCTGGCATTGCACTATAGCAATAGGTGCCCCCTGAGCAACTCGGGCCATAGGCCTGGGAATCTAAGATGCTTGCTGAAGGATCCCTTCGAATAGCGCTGCCAACCCTTGTCATAGCAGTTAAGTTACAGCCTACTAGGGCAGTGAGGAATCCTCATGGAAATTTGTTCAGTAGCAGCACTGTCACCTGTGACTCAACAGACAGTTGACATACTATACCAGTGGTGGCGAATCTATGGTACGCGTGCCAGAGGGCACACAGAGCCCTCTCTGTGGGCATGCATGCGGTCACCCCAGCAGGGCCGTAGCTTCCGTGCTGGGGGTGGATGAGGTCTCAGAAGTGGAGACCCCTGCCTCCACTCCTGCTTGCACACAAGTAGGAGCTGGAGCGGGCAGGTAAGCCGAGGAGTGCCTGGCTGCTTTCAGGTGGTGCAGGGGCTCTCAGCTGCAACTTCCGGGCTGTCTTCACAGGGTTGCAGGGGATCTGATGTGGAGTTTCCTGCAGCCAATCAGAAGCAGTGATTTGGCGTTAAAACATTTTGGAAGTCAAACGGACTTCCAGAACAGATTCCGTTCGACTTCCAAGGTATGACTGTACATCAGGACTGCCTGTGGCCCATATAATCCAGACTGGCATTTACTTAATTAATGCCCCAAGTTTTTAATGAGGATTAAAGAAAAATATTATTCATGCCAAACAAATTGCATCTTTCAGGAAATGTAGTTAATTTTTAAACCTTCGCTGTAGGCTCCTGAAAGGGATGGTATGAGAACCACTGTTTTGTCATGAATGCCTTGTTCATTACACTTTCCAGGCATGGGGAGGATTCAAAATTCTAGAATTTATTACACAAATTATGTGTTGTTAGTCTGGACATGTATTGTCCTAAGCCTCTGCCCAAATGGAAGCTTCTAACATTCCCAGAAACATTTTTTGTTGGGGTGTGTCACATAAAACAAAAATGACACTATTCAAAAGAGGTAGCAGTGGACTCCAGGGGTATAATATTCAGGCCAAATAAACCAAAGGCAAGCTGAAACCCAGTAAGTTCTGGTATACAATGCCAACTGTCTACGGTATTTGCAACCCTTGATGCAGTTCCAGATTGCAGTATTTAATCATCAGATGAAATGTAACTTGCCCTTAAAAGAATCACTCAGATTTCAGCTGAGCAGCACCAGTTATAAGCAAGTCCTTTACTTTTGCACTGTAGCGTAGCCGGTGAGGCCATGGAATCGGCCATGCACCAGTTCAAAGGCAGTGCTTCAAAGTCAACAGAGAAAAGAGCCGCACAATAGGTTTTTATTTTATTATTTTATTTTAAAATAGTGCACCCCCACAGCAGCTTTAGTCGAAGAGCAACGGCTCCTTCATGTAGTTTTCTTTCCACGAGGAAAAGGAAGACACTAGCCTGCCAAAAAAAAAGAGAAAAGGCATAGAGTTTAGACTGAGGAATGACAACATGGAACAATTTTCTTCCTGTGCGGCACACACAGCTTGCATGCCTGCTCTCCTTTTGCAACAGCGCACAGGTGTGCGGCAAATAGGGCCAGCCAGATTGCTGCAAGATAATCATCACAGCCAAGCCAGTCATTCCATAAGCAATGTAATTCTCTTAATTATGGCTGAAAGGAGATTTAATCTTTGATCATAACTTTTTTAAAAACAAGAATGGTTCTTCATAATATTGCAAGCATAAACAAACAAGAGCAAAGATAAAAGTCCAGTCACTGCCATTGCCATCCTCTTGCCAGTTACAACTGGTAAGCAGTAATGAATATATTTGCTTGTGGAAACATAGCCACTAAAGCTGAGGAGCATTATTCTGTCTCCCACTTGTGAATGCATCTTAATGGGGCCACGTACGGCAGCATAAAGATGCTACCTGCAGGGTAGCACAACCTGCCTTCTATAATTTTATGCTGGAGGCTCAGATTCTATGTCTCGTCATCTGCATCAGCAGTCTAACACGCCAAAAAAGAATCATCACAGCAGCCAGCATTAGGCAGTCAGGAGTGTTCCTTTTCTCAATGGCTACTTTCTCCAGTTAAAGATAAGAAGAAAAAACCCAGCCCGCATTTCAGAGGATTTAGGACTGCCTAGAGTCATCAAAAGCACAAAAGTCCACACACATTTGTTCTGGAGAGTCTAAAGTCCACCACCAGTTCCACCCTTGGCAGTAGATGCTCTGCTATGAGCATAACCCCCTCCAGCTATATTCAGCCAGTCTGAGCAGAGCATCGCCTATATAAACGAAACTGAGAGCATGGAGGAGAGATAATACTTTTACGCCACCATGTTAAGCAATAGCGAGCAATTAAAAGTGTTGGGATCATTTTGCAAAATATACACTAACGTGGCCTATACACCAGCCTAACGGGGGCGCAGTTGTATAATTCGGTATCCTATATTCTTAAGGTCCCCCTGCACGTTGGACGTCCTTCCACTTTTAGCCACTAGGCCCTGCTCAAAAGCACGCAAAAACATTTCCCTGCCCTTTTTCGCCGTGATGGCACGTGCTTTTTTGGGGAACAAAGTTCCAAAACCGACGGGTGCCTGCGAGCAGAAGAAAATCCACGGCAATCGTTATTCCCAATTACTGAGCGTATAAATATAAGGACTTTTTGCGTGCGCTAAGAACCCGCCCCCCCCCCAAATCCGCACTGTACCGGACATTATTCCGTTCTGCTTTCCTGGTCCTGCGGGTGACGCGTGGTGCTGATGCTGCAAAGTTTTTATTTTAATTTTACCGGGGAGTAAAGCCCCGCGGATCTCCATAGGGCAGCAACCGGCCCAGAATAAATGTCCCGAATTTGCCCTTGCTGTCTCCTCGCCTGCACAGGACGGCTTCCCGAGACCGCTCTTTGCTTCCTCCAACCACGCAGGGTCCTCGTTTCTTTCCCCTCCCCACGTAAATCCCTTCTCAAAATAAGGATAAGCCGCACTCACCTTCCCCAGCTCCCCGTCCTTGCAGCGAAAAGGCCGGAGCAGCTTTCTCCAGCTCTATTTATGCCCCTTGTGACGCGCCAAGACCCGCCCCTTCCCGTCAGAAGCCGCGTGGGATGCGGAGGATGTGGCGAGGTGAAAGTACATCGCTAATGCGCAAAGCGTTTTGTTTCGGCCTCTTGGGGGCGCCGGGATTGGGGCCGCTTATTCTTTACGGCCGCTTGAAGCCTTGCAGCCTAAAAGAGATCGGCTGCAGGCGGTGTTGTGCACCCTGTAAACCCTGTTTAATTTACTCTTGAGTAATGGATTGGGCTGTAAATCAGGACGCTGCCGAGTTAGGGTTGCCATGTGGCGCACGACCCAATATGAAATAAGCAGTATATCTTTCCGTTTTCCCACGTCCGTCATTTCCTGCTTGGTTGTTGTTGTTTTAATTGCTTTTTATTTATTTGCACCGTTGTTGTTTTCAATAGAGAAACTACATTGCTGTGGTTCTCCGAAGCCGTTAACTAAATATGGAGTGAGTCGGGGTAATTTGCGCAAGTTTTGAAGCGTTGTTGCCTTGGCTGCCTTTTAATCGCGGCTCCAGATTTATTTTATTTCACTTGCCTCCAGCAAATGCTTCTACCCGCTAGAGGACACTAATTGCTCGTTTTAAAAACGGGTAGGTGGAGTTAGGAAGAGAGTACAGTATTCCTCGTTTCCCCCTGGAAAACATCCCTTGCGGGAGTTGAGCTAAGGGAAATATATATGTTTAAGTCCCCTAGCAGAAAATAATCAAATGAGTAGGAGATGCTTAATTTATTTTATCTTTATTGCAGATGCTTTTGGGAAGACAATACCAAAGCAGTATTCCAGCAAGGAACTTGCTAAATCAAGAGTTCCATTAACATTTAAAATATAAAAAATAATGAGGAATTTTTTTAATATAAAAAATAAATATTATAGAAAATAATAAGGAAAGAAGAGGCAGAAATTGCTTCAGGAATTCTGTTTGGCAGAGCCCCTGCTTGTGCAGCTTCATTTTTATTTTTTACTTGCCCTTGGACACAACCCTCAACATGTTTTTGTCACATTTTAGGCAGTTTTGCTAAATTCCAGTGAAACCAGAGGAATTGTTTTCACTTGCTGCAATGACTTGGAGTGGTTCCACAGCAAATGATTAGCTAATGTCGCATTCAGACCATTGCTTTCCTTTTAAAACCTGGTTTGTGGTTACTTCCCTCACTTGATTTCCATCGCAATTGCAGTGCTAGTCTCCCAACTGCGGATTGTTAAAGTTTCATTATCATGTGGCCCCAAAATTCCGGATCCCCCCAAAACTGTTGCCAAAGTTTTAGTGCTGTTTTGTGCTGTGAACTCTGTGTTTCGTGCTGCCCCCCCAACCAATTGACACAACAAATGCCCCAAAAATCCAACCTTGTCCAATTGACTCCAAACAGGTGCCAAAGTTTAGTGCTGGTTTTGTACTAAAACCTGGGCTAAAGTGGGCTAAGGGGACCGAAGTGGGACAAAGTGGGTTAAGGAGACTTGAGGGGACTTGTAGGGCCTGAAGTGGGCTGAGGAGACTTGGGGGCCCCAAAATGAGCAAAGAGACTTGAGGGGCCCAAAGTTGGCCGATGGGAGTTGAGGGGACTTGAGGGGCTCCTCCTCCACCCTTTAGTCTTCTAGAAATTTTTGGTACTTCTGCAAACCTGAGGGTTATTGCAAGACTCCCTCATCTGCATCTGTTGATGCCTCTCTTCTTGCTATATAAGCGATGGCATGTGTTATGTACCGAGTTGAATAGGATCCAAAATGCAGCAGTCTGATTGGTCCTAGAACAATAGGATCCAAAATGCAGCAATCTGATTGGTCCTAGAACAATAGGATTCAGAATGCAGCAGTCTGATTGGTCCGCAGGAGCCACCCAATCTAGCTCCAAGTGGAAGTGAATCCGCAACCTGATTGGCCTACAGGAGAATCCCAGAATTAGCGAATCACTTGGGGCCCATTGTGTAAATAATGTATATAAAGCAGACACTTTGGAGGATTGGCATTTCTCACTACTATGAGCTGAATAAAGAGCATGAAATCCACACGCGGCTCCGAGTATATTTCAGCATGGTACTCAGAAAATGAAATAAGAATTAGAAGACCGGTTTTGATTTTGAACAGAGCACCATTTGCTTTGCAACTCCTATTAATTATAACATCAGCAAATGATATCTAACAAGGGCTAATGAGTACAGCATAAAAATATAGATACAAGTTAGGCGCGCTCAGGAAAATCATTTGCTAAGCAGCATTCATTCATTCACAGAGGTCAAATCTCTCCTTTAATCTCCATTATGTTTGTTCAAGAACCTTTAGAACTGATGAACAGTTAATGGAAATGCATGGTTTCTCTTATTATTACAACTGAAGTTCACCTAGGGACTGGAGGGGTCATGGTGACTTTCTCTCTCTAAACCCGCCTGCCAAGATGCAAAACAAACACATCTCTCATTGGACTAACTTGTCTGCAGGTTAAAATTGCCAGGGAACTCAGACAAGCTTTTGTCCCGCTCTCACTGACCTTTAGACATTTTAGCAGCATGGACTGGGCCCTCCATTTTGTCAAGTACGGTTCTTTCTGGAACTTTCAGAATTGCTGCCCTGTTGAGTTTTAATGCTACACACTTCTGCTTCCATTGCTGTTAATTTACCTTTCTGTAAAATCATATAAAGTCTGAAAGATCCATATGGTAAGTGATTAACAGTTCCAACATAAATATTCTAAGCAGGAAAGTTGGTGGTCTTTTTAGCCTACTCTGTCCCTGCATATTCACAACAGCATGTGCTAGAGTACCATTATTTCCCATTAGGCATCATTATCATCAAATGCTATGAGGTCTTTGGCACTGTACTCAAGATTTTTGCAGACTTGAGACATCAATAATGTCAAATATTACTCTCCCTACATATCCCACAATACTGTAGATATTTTGTCCTGCACAATACCCTTCCAACCTGTGGCCTCTTTCTCGCTGAGATGGTTAACATGTCTTGACCCAACTACTTTTGACAGGTCTATCTCCTGTCTCCAGAAAATGAGGTTGTCAGGAAAAAGCCTAGGCTGCAGAACACTTAAACCAAAACCTAGTTTTGTAGGAACCTAGGGAGCTCAAGTAGAACAGCTTTGACACAGGCTTATTTATTTGTTCAGTTTATATCTGTCACCACTTCTTTTGATTCCAGTAAGGCCTAAAAATCTTGTGACTCCAAACCTGCCCTGGTACCTAAGAAATGTGCGCAATGAGGACCTGACTGGTGCTCCATCCAGTATGTGGGAGTAGAGGGGTGCTACTTTGTGGCTTGGATTTCTTGCACACATCCATAGCAGCCAACTCCTATGGGCCAAGGTCCCATTTGGCACCCCAATAAAATATTTGAGGGGGGCGGACCCCCCCAAGTTGATAGACATTGCCATTCAAATGGTGTGTGCGTGCCGCATCATGTGATTGATGATGCAGGGCAGGGCTTACCTGGGGGGTCCCCAATATTTGATTCAAGTTGGCACCCCTGCGACACATTTAAATGGCAGGGCTGTCTATGGCGCGAGACCTTGAAAATCATTTGGTTCCAGAGTGGAAAACCATATTAAAATAGGTGTAAATGTCTACATCTACACCCATTCAAACATATATCAGACCCTCCAAGTGTCCCTATTTTCCAGGGACGTCCCTGATTTAGGGAAGCCGTCCAGGTGTCTGATTTGATCCTGGAATGTCCCGCTTTTCCTTAGGACCTCCCTATATTCATGGGAGAAACGTCGGAGGGTATGGAGTTATCCGACCCCCGGAGCCGTCTGAAGGCAATCCTGTATAGGGACGTTAATGTTTGATTATGTTTTTTATATGTGTCGGAAGCCGCCCGAAGTGGCTGGGGCCACCCAGTCCAATGGGCGGGGTATAAACAGCCAAATTACTATTATGGAATGGGACGTCCTTACTTCCCTCGGGGAAACAAGTCGGAGGGCATGATCTATATGCGACACACACACGCGCACTGTGTGTCTCCCTCCCTGCTAGGCATGTTGCCAGCAGGGAAAAGGCGGGGAAGCCGCTGAAGGCCGGCCCTCCTCTTTCTGGCCTCTCCGTTTCATAAAGCCGAGAGTTTCCTCGCGCAGGGCTTTGGAGGCGCCTCCTGAGTGCCAGCCGGTGCCAGTCCCCCGGCAACCCCCGACGAGCTCGGCCCGACCCTCCGCGCGCCTCTCCATCCCTTCCTCCTTTGACGCGGAAGGCAGAGCGAGGCGAGGCTCCGCCTCCGGAGGAGGCAGGCCGGACACGCCGCAGTCAAGGGCGGCCCGAGAGGCTGCCGAGCCGGGCGGGCGCTGCGCCGGGGCCCGGGAGCGGCGTCGAGAGCCATGGCGCGTCGGGAGCGTGTGGCGGCGGCGTCCAGTGGGCTTCTCCTCCGCCTGGCCGCTCTGTGGCTGCTGCTCTGTCTGGGACCCCGGGTAAGGGCGCACGGCTGGGGCTCTCCGCTTTCCCGGGGGCGAGGGGGCGAAGCTGCGCGGTGCTGGGTTGGGGGAGAGGCGGAGAGGCGGAGAGGGGCGTTCCGAAAAGGCTTCCTTGCTTCTTCTCGCCCTTTCACGGGCATGGTGGGGGGCCCAAACATAACCCAGGGGGGCGCAAAGCGGGGTTCAGGTACTTTCTCCGTCGGGGAGAGATGCGGGGAAACTCGGGCGTTAAAACCCCCTGCCGCTGCTGGCGCCCCCTAGAGCGCAGAAGGGAGGGCAAATGATGGGGATATTTGCCCCACCTGCGCTCCCAGAGTTCGCCCTCGTTGCAGGTGAGGTGGGCAGAGGACGTGGGAACTGCCCTTCGGGGTTGTTGTTTGGAAACCGGTTCTGTATTATTATGACGATTGAATATTTTCCTCGTTTAACGAAAGCACAGGCATTGCCTCATTCTCCGGGTGGCGTTTTCTGCCGATTAGTTTTATTTGCCGTGAGACGTTGGTGTTATGGGGTTGGGAAGAAAACAGTGGGGGGAGACGGGGTGTGTGGCAAAGCTGATGTTCTCTTACTTAGTATATGTGTGGGGTTTTTGTGTTGGGGTCACTTGGATAGGTCCTCTTTCTACCCGCTTGTTATGTTTCCTTGGAAGTGAGAGAGGCTGTGGGGAGGGGTGTGGTCGATTTCTTCGGAACCAATTCTTTAAGGATGGGCACTTGTTGGAAGCAGAGCAGCACCTGGGCGTTCGGCTTTGAAGTATGGTGGCATCCTGTGGCCTGTTCCTCTGCCCTTTCTAGTGGGCACCTGTATGCCACATGGAACTCCCTTTCTCCAGAGCCTCCTCAGGGGGGCATGAGGGACCCCTTATATCGGGAGGCCGGCTCGGGAGGCCAAACGCCTCTACCTGCCATGCCACACGGAGGATTTGGGGTTACGGGTGCGTAAGAGATGCCCCAGACATCTCACCATCTTTGGCATTGGAGGCAATGTTGCTGGAAGACGGTGATCTCTTGGGAGTGTTGCCCTGCTCATCATCTTCCATTGGAGGCTGATATGCTTTTTGTAGGGGTTCCTTTCAAGCCTAGGGGGTCTGTTGCCATTTAGTAGGGATAAGTCGGATAATTTTCATCACATCAGTGCTCTCTGCAAGTGCAGTAGTGACTGAGCTCCATGGAAAGTCGCATGTCGGATTATTTGACATGGGGAACTGGATTTTGCCATGTTTCTGAAGCCCTGTGGATCTCTCCATGGGCCCAACTTCTCAAATTAACATAGGAAACTGAAAACTTATGAGTGACTTATGTTGCTGCTTTTCTCAATTCTAGAAACGTGGGCAAAACTCCTTTTGGTGAATTCAGATGAAGGTGCACATTTGCATCAAAACAGAAAACACTACCAGTGTTTTTATTGTTGTAGAAGACTGCTCAGTTGAATGCACTCGAGTAATTGCTGGTTTCAGTATTTGTCACACCTGACTATAGAGACATCAACTTTTTCCCCCTGCATCTTATTTTCTACGGTTACAAACTATTTTTGGTTGACCAATAACTGCACCGAAGTATAATATTTTTTGCAGCATAAGTTGCTTTTCAGTCTTAATTGGAGTACCGGCTGTGTGAACAATACCTCCAGCACTATATTAATATTTAGGGATAGAAGTACTATAATAAGGACACATCTTTTTCGTCTGTAGTGACAGGATAGTAACAGAAATGACTGGTTCTGATCAAAGAACTGTCAAAAAAGGTGAGAAGTTACGAAGTGGCTATTTTTGCATTATCATTTTTTTAAATACACCTGTTTGCTAATTTTCATTTGGTCTTTACTGCTCCATAGAATCAATAAGCTGCTACATTCCTTCCTTGTGGGGTTGTCCCACCTAACTCTGCCCATCCTGCAGTCAGGGGGAAACTAACACTAAAACTGTTTTCAAAGTTTCTCTCTTGAAGCTAGTTAGGCCTTCATCCTCACATGTATATTCAGCCATTATTGCACTGTAGCCAGCACATGTTGCAGTGAAAGGGTTATTACTCAATAACCTCTTCTTGAACTATCTGGCCTACTCCAGGGTTGTTTTATATAGCTGCAGAGATAATATGGGAAGTTGGAAAGAGCATCTGGTTTCCAGCTGAGCTTGGTTTTGTTGACTAGTAATGTAGACTAAGGCTGTGTGTTCAAAGTACCGGTTTTTTATTTATTTACTGCATTTATGTTCCACCTTTTTTCCTCCAAGGAGCTCAAGGTAGTGTAAATGGTTCTCCTCCTCACTTAATCCCAACAACAACTCTGAGCTGCATGGCCAGGTGGGAATTTAAACCCGGGTCTCCCAGGTTCTAGTCTGACACTTTAACCACTATTCTAACTCTTAATCCAGCTCCAGCGTGCTCCCACCCCCGGCTTTTGAATCCGTTTATACGTGACGCAACATTCCGCACAACAATGTCAAACTATTGTGTGGTTTCTTGAGAAATATTGCCGTTTGATGCGTTTCCCCTTAAACCTGGCTTCAATCCGGAAGGTGAATTTAAGCCACGATCACTTCACAATGAAGCTGGAACTGGAAGTGTGTACCTTGGAGACAGCCATTGCACATATGTGGGTGGCAGCTTAATTAGGAGTTTTGGGGGGGAGTTACAGTGGTGGGGAATCTGAACAGGTAACATGCATTGAGTGAAGACCTCGCTGCCCCCCTCTCTAGTGTGTATTACAGCATGGGGATGCAGGGGACGCTGTGGTCTAAACCACTGATCGGAAGGTCGGTGGTTCGAATCCCCGCAATGGGGTGAGCTCCCGTTCCTCTGTCCCAGCTCCTGCCAACCTGGCAGTTCGAAAGCACGCCAGTGCAAGTAGATAAATAGGTATAGCAGTTTAGTCATGCTGGCCACATGACCCAGAAAACTGTCTGTGGACAATGCCGGCTCCCTCGGCCTGACAGCGAGATGAGCGCCGCAACCCTATAATCGCATTTCACTGGACTTAACCATCCAGGGGTCCTTTACCTTTACCTTATAACAGCATGTAAATGCAACTTGCAAGGCAGTGGTCTGCAGGGAAATGACTTTGCTGCCTTTTAAGCCGCTAATATATACCTAGTGTAAGATTATTTCAAATTATTATAGGGGTTCCCCCGCATTACTGCTCTGCACATGTCTAGAGATAGCACGTTCATATGTTTAAAATCTGTTGATAAAATGACACTGTTTTATGAGATTCAAACTAAGAAGCATAGTGGTGTATTTCGTTAGACCATTTTTGATATAGAAGTGTACTAAAAAGAAGTTATGTGCATCTTTTTCAGGTTGGTATGGTAGCAACTAGTTGTATTAGATTCTCGTTTTCAGTCTTCCTGCTTATAATGACAACATAATTAGGAAACCCAGTCTTGGAATATGGGTTATATTCCCATTCAGGAGAGGAACTTTAAAGGTCAAGGTTTTTTTATTTAAAAAATGCAGCATTCTTTTGTACTGGTATACATGTATGATATTATGAGTGAGGTAAGAGAGACTAAATTATTATATTTCTTATTCACCCCCTTCCTCTTTCAAAATATTCATGCTTAACAGAGTGTTGCCATAATATTTGTAATACCAAGGATTTTCAAAACAAGGACTTCAAATTGGGAAAAAATATCTAAAATCATACTTGGGTTTCACCTTTTCTCCTTTTTAAATCCTTGCATTGAATTGTTGTTGTTAATAATTCACCCGAAGACCTACAACATTAAAAACACAATATTAAAACCAACTTACAGTCACAAATATAAGGTGGGTCCTAAAAATATTAGTGCTAATTTTCTTGCTTTTTTTATTTATGTTGCGGACAATGAATTAAATAAACATTGATCAAACTTGATGCATTTCTAGCATTACAGAGGGGAAAAATAAGAGTTAGTTATGCTTTCTTGAAGTAAAGAAAAAAAAATAGCAGAATTAACTTGTCCTGTCTTGTCATAAAAATCACACTGTTGTCTCTTGAGACAGGAATTATTGAGAGTTAGCCCTGAACCCTTTTAATGGGCATTGTTGAGAAAGCCTGGAAGCAGTAGGGTATGTTAGAGTGCTATTTTTTGCAGTCAAAGCCACAGCACCCGGCAAGGGATTGTACCAAAGGGTGCTATTTATCTTATATATTTTCACTGAATTTGTGCAGAGAATAATGTCAGAATGTGCAGTGTGCACCCTCCGAAAGGGCCAAACTTGGAATATTCTAAAACTTGTCTGGTTCACTTTCGCAGTATGCATAATAAAAAAATATTAATTTTGGGGAGAAAGCTTAAGGTTAAAAAAAGTATACATTATTAACGGGTGGAATTCACACACAGCCAGCCAGCATTGTTATAGCAGATGGGTTGGAATGGGCATACTACCAGGTCATGGCCTGATCTAAGGCCTGATCTCAGCAGCAGTATTACCACTTTACAAATATATGGTATTTATTTGCCCCCATATGGATGTTTGGTTTAAAAAATGGTTCCTGGTCTAGTGGGCCTGAACTGGGGAGACCTGACTTCAAATCCTTGTCCAACCAGGAATGTCACTGGGTGCGAACTGTCTCTAAGCACAAGGATAAATGGGGCAAACCCCATGTAGGCCTTGTAGGCCTTCATGAACTCCATGTAAAATAGCAGAATACAAATGGAATAAATAAGTGCAGCTAATATTCAGTGGGGCTGAAAATACAGGTAATGTATTAGAATTGTTTGATTTATTGTAGACAAAAAGTAACTTCAGCTATATTTTTGCTTTTACTTGAAAAGTGTGGTTTCCCCCCTGCTTCCTTTTAAATAGAAATAATAATGCAGAAATAACAGCTCCCTCTACTCCATTAAACATGCTTTAGTGACTTGTTTTCTAAAACCTATGCATGCTATCAGGCTGTAACCTAGCAATGTAATTAGAGCACTTGCTGACAAAATAAGCTCAATGAATCATAGGGCATATATGATGATCATGCTAGTTGCTTGTGTTATTGTGCGGAAGCTCTCTCAAATGTTTTGCCTTCCCATATGTCCAGCAATAAGTTGCCAGGAACACGATACAGTATATGTTTCATCTGCCCACTGAAACGTGTATTGCTCCGGTCTCGTCAAAGTTAAAAGAGGCAGGATTCAGTAAAATATTTGCAAGTGTGACTTGTACAGTCTGACCCTACATTCTGTTCCAGATAATAAGATATTGGGGCACACAAAGAAAGCCAGATGAAGGTTTAGATTAGGAGTGAATACATTTAGCATTTTACTTTCTTCATTGCATTTAATTACAGGACTGATTCAGGCAATATTTCCTCCTCAAAACAGCAGCCTGGGAGGGGGTCTTGTGCTGTTATGCCTCCCTCCTCTGCCCCTCCTTTTTTCCTTCACTTCCTCACTGGAGAAATGAATTACTACGCTTAGGATGCCCAAAGTGGATACGAACATAGGCTCCCACAGATTTTGTTAGATTAATATGTTGTAGGCCTCCGTCCGTCTCAAGAGACAACGGAGTGAGCCTCCAGGGATGTAGCCAAACTGCTGTGTTAGCAGCGTCGCAGTGACCTCCCTGGGGCGCAAGCCTGGGCAATGTGTATGGAGGTTCTAGGTTTCCCAGATGACAAGACCCCCACCCCACGCCCGGCCTTGCTGATGTGGTCCAAAGGAAATTGGAGCAATACATTTGGCACCAGCTTGACTGCAGGAGTTACTGGAAGGAGGCACTAAGAAAACAGATTTCATCACTCAGGGTCAGGGAGATCCCATGTTAAAATAAATTCTGGATCTCTCGGTTTGGTCATTCAGTTCTCTCTGGGAAGTGGGGAGACTTGATTCTGCATATAATTAACAACATTTCCATCTCATTAATAGGAGGTCACATTAAGTAGACAAGCTGGTAGAATATCTCTCAACTCTGATATTGAAATCGTCTGAAACATTTCTTTTTCTTTTTTATATTGCCTTCTGGTTTGTAAGCATTGAATTTTGAAGGATAAGAGGTAGGAAATATTTCAAAAAAATTTTTAGACATGCCAGATTCTGAGATGGCTGTTGTGTAGTAAGCAGTGCATTGCTGAATAGTTCATTACAACTGCCAGTGTATTCTAAATTGCAGAACAGGTACCAAAGCTGCCTCAAATTTGCTATAGCCTTTAAAAATAACATTTAAAGCTTCTGCTTTCACTTGCACTGGTAGACCAGTGACCAACAGCAAGCTAGTTACACCTGTTGAAACCAATATGGTACGTTAGTCATGATTTGTCATTGATTTTAAGAGGATTTAGGTAAGACTTAGGTCTTTTCTAAACAGTCAGCAAAGTAAGATGGTAGAGTTCTGAATAGCTAGAATGGACTGTACCACTTTAGTCTCCAAGTGGGGAAAATAACATTTGTGAATGCACCCTTGCATAAACGGTCTGTAGTGGTACAGTCCATTCTATCACCTATGAGTTATTTCACCTCCTACTGCATGTGTAGATCATAGGCCTCTTGATTAGGGACTATCAAGTAGAGAATGGATGGCTGCTATAACAAGATCCCATACACACAGAGATTTGATATTTGTGGTCAACGTCAGGTGGAAGACCACTTGTTATCTGATAGCCTGCCCCTTATATAGAGACCCAAGAGATCACTTTCTGAACCCTTCGTTTGCACAAGAAAGCAGGTTTCATCCTGGCAGAAATGGTTCAGTTTCTTCTGCGATACAATAATAGCTTCATAACACGCAGAGTGGCCCCCTCTATGCAGTGGCTGCCAAATCAATCAATCAATCAATCAATCAGGAAAAAGGAATTGGATGAAATTGCAGTAAATTATTTTGGTGAATCTGAAATCAAGCTGGATTTGAGATCATTAGTGTCTCTGGTGTCTTCTCTTTCTTGAATCGTGGATGTTGGCTTGTATTATGGTGGCATGTTCTGTGTTATTTTGTTGATACTTTTTCTGCTGGTTTGTCATGGCCTTTGGCTAGAACAATAAGCTTAGGAGCAAACAAGTACAGTACGATCGCATCTGATGTGTCGTTAACTTGCGTGATTTCAACCTTGTGCAGTTGAAAGCTGGCCGGTTAAAATCGTGCAGATGAATTGCACACAAGGTGGAGAGTGTAACAGCTCCTTTTTGCACTGTGTTTTTCCAGCGCGGAAAGCGCTTTTAAGCTCTTCGCCTTGCTTACTAGGCAAGGCCCACTCAGTGCACAAGCTCCAGAAGCTAAGGATATTTGCATAGGGGTGGTTCCAAGGGGGCGGTTCAAGTGTGCACATTTTTGCATATATGTGCCTCCCCCAAAATGTAACTACCGTGCAAGATGAGATTGTACTGTACAATTTATCTCTGAAAGCTATGCCGCATCAATCTTCAAAGAATAAAGGTAAAGGGACCCCTGACCATTAGGTCCAGTCGCGGACGACTCTGGGGTTGCGGTGCTCATCTTGCTTTATTGGCCAAAGGAGCCGGCGTACAGCTTCCGGGTCATGTGGCCAGCATGATGAAGCCGCTTCTGGTGAACCAGAGCAGCGCACGGAAACACCGTTTACCTTCCTGCCGGAGCGGTCCCTATTTATCTGCTTGCACTTTGACATGCTTTCGAACTGCTAGGTTGGCAGGAGCAGGGACCGAGCAACGGGAGCACACCCTGTTGCGGGGATTCGAACCACCGACCTTCTGATCGGCAAGTCCTAGGCTCAGTGGTTTAACCCACAGCGCCACCCGCATCCCACCTTCAAAGAATACTAAGTTACTAAAACTTATGAGAACACTGTCTTCTTCAAATTATTCTATACAGTGGTACCTCGGGTTACAAACACCTCACTTTGGGTTACAGACTCCGCTAACCCGGAAGTAGTACCTCAGGCTAAGAACTTTACCTCAGGATGAGAACAGAAATTGTGTGGTGGCGGATGTGGGAAGCCCCATTAGCTAAAGTGGTACCTCAGGTTAAGAACAGTTTCAGGTTAAGAACGGACCTCCGGAACGAATTAAGTATGTAACCAGAGGTACCAGTGTACTGCGATGCGGAACCTTTGTTTCTCCAGATGCTGCTGAACTACAACTCCTGCCCAGGCATGTTGGGAGTAGTAGTTCAGCAACATCTGGAGGGATAAAGGTTCCTCAAACGTGTTCTGCACCACAATAACTGCACATTGTGACAAATGTGACCGGCCAACCAGTCCATGGTTCTTTGATATATTTTTTTATTGCTTTTAATGTAGCTTTAGTTCTTTTTGTATTATATGAGTGTAAATCGCGTTCTCTATGAAGGCCATGCCACACCTTAATAAAAGAAATAGGCAGGCAGATAGCAAAAACAGGAGGTGTATTGATCCCTTGATAAGCCACCATGTAGGATTAATCAGATGCATTCTACATTCATATCTTGGTTCTCGAATGTACAGTCATACCTCGGGTTGAATGTGCTTCAGGTTGAGCACGTTCGAGTTGCTCTCCGCGGCAACCCAGAAGTAACGGAGCGCGTTACTTCCAGGTTTCGCCACTCGCGCATGCGCAGGCGCTCAAAATGACGTCACGCACATGCACAGAAGCAGTGAAAAGCGATGCGTGCGTGCCCAGACGTGCCGTTGCTAGTTACGTTTGCTACTAGATGTGAACGGGGCTCCGGAACGGATCCCGTTTGTATCTAGAGGTACCACTGTAATCCGTTCTGGAAGTCCATTCTACTTTCGAGAATGTTTGAAAACCAAGGCGTGGCTTCTGATTGGCTGCAGGAGCTTCCTGCACTCAATCGGAAGTTGCGTTGGATATTTGGTTTCCCAAAAAGTTTGGTTTCCAAAAAAGCAAACCACAACTTATGGGTTTATGGCGATTGGGAGCCAAAACGTACAAGTACCAAGGGGTTCAAGAACCGAGGTGCGACATTTATCATATTTTTCGCTCTATAAGATGCACCAGACCACAAGACGCACCTAGTTTTTGGAGGAGGTAAACAAGAAAAAATATATACTGAATCTCAGAAGCCAGAACAGCAAGAGGGATCGCTGCGCAGTGAAAGCACACACACAGTGCTGCGCAGTAAGACGCACACACATTTCCCCTTACTTTTTACGAGGGGAAAAGTGAGTCTTATAGAGCAAAAAATACGGTAACTTCCCTATACAGGATTGCCTTCAGTCATGTATGCTGCTTTACACTTATTTCTCATATCATAGACGTGTTGGAAGTAGAACTATGGCATGTGATCTTGTAACCAACATAGGGAAGTAAAAAATTGTGCCTGACATGCTTTACACAGTTTGCCTGACATGCTTTACACAGTTTGCTTTATTTCAATCCCAGGAAATTGGTTAGGGTTTGGTTTTCTGCGCCTCTTGCTATGCTTGTGGCTAGCATAAGAGGAAGCATGGTATGCTAAGCTTCATTTCTGCATTTTGACATCGTGATTAAAACTGATGAGAACGGTTTAGAAGTCTTCATAAAATGTTAGCATCCTATCATTTTCACGCTTTAACAAAATGTAAATTTTTAAATGTTCAAAATCTAAGCATTACAATTTAGTGAAATGATAAAATAGACATACGGTGGTACCTTGGTTCCTGAACGGCTTAGTTGTCGTACAAATCAGCTCCCAAACGCTGCAAATAAAGTGAGTGTTCCAGTTTGCAAACGTTTTTCGGAAGTTGAACGTCCGACGCGGCTTACAATTGAGTGCAGGAAGCTCCTGCAGCCAATCAGAAGCCGCACCTGGTTTGCGAAAGGTTTCTGGAGTTGAACGGACTCCTGGAATGGATTAAGTTTGAGAACCAAGGTAACACTGTATAGACATGGACCAGATGGTTTTGTACTGTGTGAATGAGCCATGGGAAGTCTTGGGTTTGTAGGCTCCCCCACTCCCCAAACTTCTTTCGCACCCTATAGGATGCTTCTGAAGTAGAACTAACCACGGTTCTTCATAATGTCAGAATTCAGGAGACCCTGGTTAGTGAGATGAAGCCAAGATCAAAGCATGGGTTCAGATCCTGTCTTGTTCTCAAACCAGTGGTTTAATAAACCACAATTTCCTGAATTCAGATATGATAGGGGCCCATTGGTACTTTCGAATCACAAGCAGATGCATCCAATCTCCTCTTCTGGTCCTCAAAATAGGAGAGAGTAGCTGTAGCTCAATGATAAGAGCACTTGCTATGCATGTAAAAGATTCCTGTAAAAGATTCCAGGTATGATCCCCAGCAATGCCAAGTAGAATGGGAAATCAGAATAATAAGCCCCATAGGAATTTCCTAGCCAAAACTTTAACTGTAGACATCTATGGCGTTGTTTTGTTTTGGGGATACTCTGTGGTCCAGTCTTGTATTTTTTAAAAAAATCTAATAAAAATCAATAATAAGCTAAATGCAGATTAAAACACCTGCAATTTCTGCATGTCTGTTTAGGCTTGCCTAAACAATCAGGTTTTAATCCCATTGATGTCAACGGGCAGGGAGTTCCAATGTGTAGAAACTGCAGCAGCACTAAAAGATCGATTTCTTAAAACTACCAAGGAAGTACAGCCATATTTTGGCCGTCGAACAGCTTAGTTCTCGAACGTTTTGGCTCCCGAGTGCCGCAAACCCAGAAGTGACAGTTCCAGTCTGCGAACTATTTTTGGAAGCCGAATGTCTGATGGGGCTTCCGTGGCTTCTGATTGGTTGCAGGAGCTTCCTGCAGCCAATCATAAGCCGTGCTTTGGTTTCTGAACGTTTTGGAAGTCGAACGGACTTCTGGAACGGATTCTGTTCGACTTCCAAGGTACGACTGTATTATGTGACACCTGTAAAAGTGAAAGTTCAGTCACTGGATGGAGGCTTCTAGGTTTCTAAAATCTGAGTTTTAGGCTTTCATCACCAGTGCATTGTCTCACTAAAAGCCCATGACTTGAAGACTGAGCTCATTATATTAGTTGAAAAATATGTATATAGAAGAAGCTATGGATGTTCGCAGACTCGTAGCTTATTTGCAGATGGAAGGAATAATGAAATGCAAAGTTTTACATTTTAAGCAAAAATAATAATAATTGTTCCAAGGAACATGATGAAACTTGGTAAAGTTCTGAAAAACCACCCACCCTTGGGTTTCATTTAAAGGTTATGAATGCCCCTTTGATAAATAACTTCCTCAACGTGCTACTATAAAAATTAGACCCTACTTTATCTAAATGTCAAATAGGACTGTTTATTCCCAGTGGAGCAGTGGCTGTGGCGTGGCCAAGTTGCAGAACAGACGGAACATTTGCTTCCAGGGTCTTTAGTAATGTTGTAGAAATGGAGCATTACGAACTCTCATTAGGCAAAGGTTAGCCCATTATATCCTTACTTAAGTGCCAGCATTTGGCAAGCCGCTTTGATTATTTCTTATATTCATTTCAGTGTTTATCCTACAGAATCCCAGGTGCTCTGGTTGTGTTTTTTGAAAATACATAACATTATTCAGAATAGTTAAGCATGCTTACAGTACAATCCTATTCATTCTTACTCAGAAGGAGTTCAATGGGGCTTCTACTCATGTAAGTGTCCATGGAATTGTGTGTCGAGACCCCGCAGCCACCCCCTCGTTGGAAAATAACTGACACAAGGACACAGATACAGTGGTACCTCGGGTTAAGTACTTAATTCGTTCCAGAGGTCTGTACTTAACCTGAAACTGTTCTTAACCTGAAGCACCACTTTAGCTAATGGGGCCTCCCACTGCTGCCGCGCTGCCGGAGCACGATTTCTGTTCTCATCCTGAAGCAAAGTTCTTAACCTGAAGCACTATTTCTGGGTTATCAGAGTCTGTAACCTGAAGCGTATGTAACCTGAAGCTTATGTAACCCAAGGTACCACTGTATTAGGTTTATGTTATTGGGCAAATTTGGCCACAACTTTATTGAATTACAGAATGGGAGCGATATTGGCTTAGGCATTGTTTGGACCCGACTATATCTGACTCCTGCCCGCTGCACAGGAAGTCCGGTAAGGGTAAACCACCGATAGGGGGAGTCCTGTCGATGCAAACCAACTCAAGCTCCCTCTGTAGTTCCCATCAGGGTCGTGTCAAGGCTTTAGCCCCCGACCGGGCTTCGTACAAGATCAACACCCCCAGATTCCTTTAACGGAATACCCTTAAGCATGGAGGGGCAGGTGATGGCCACACCTCCCCTCCCCCACACAAGGTCAAACAATGCCTAACCGCAACCCTAACAAAATTGTGATGATTGCTACGGGGTAGATGAAAACCAAGTGGCCAGTGCCAGTTTGCCAAATTCCTACCAGGCCCCTCGGACAACTAAGGTGACCAACCGAAGTTCATAGCAAGGCCAGTGCCTAACCTGTGAATAGGGAGGGAGGGCAGGTGATTGAGGAAGCGAGCCAAGAGGAAGTCCGCCGGCTCGCTCCTCAGTTTAAACTGCCCCGGCCACGCCCCCCCAGCCAGCGGATTGGCTGGCCGGGCTCTGACACGGCCGGGATCCCCCAGGCAACGGGGGACAAAGTCCCCCGCCCCCGGTGGGGAGTGGGTGACCACACAGTCCACCGCAGCTCCTCCCCACTGGGAAGTGGAGCGGATTTGCAGCCTAAATAACTGGTGCTTACACTTGGGTAAGCAGGGATAGGATTGCAGTGTGAATGAGATGTTTGTAGTAAGTCTCATTGAATTCAGTGACACTTCAGGGTGTGTGTGTGTGTGTGTGTGTGTGTACTTTAAAATTGCAATCTGTGATCTACACTTGTTTGCAGCTGTGAACCCCATGCCTGTTTACTCAGAAGTAAGGTCCACTACATTCAGTGGCACTGACCACCAAGTAAGTGAGTACAGGATTTCGGGCTTATAAAACATTAAAACTGCAGTTCTCACCAGCATTAACCCTTATCACCACATGTCAGCCCACCAAGAAGGTCTCAGAACGCTTCTGAAATATATTTGGGGTTTAGTAAGTCTAAGGGTTTTGGTGCTGTCTCCAAGAACAGGTCTCCATGTGTGTGTGATGTTATAACCTAGACCACCGACCATATTTGAGGGCATCTTATTGTTGTCTGAGACATCATGAATGGATGTAAAGGCAACGGGTTCGAGTTTTAAAGCCCAGAACCGGCAAGGATGTCCACAAAACAGCATTGCTAAAGTGGAGCTTGCAAACAGTTGTCAAAGGCAGCCTCATGCAGATGTGTAATAATACATTAGTCTCAGCTTAGTGTTTCAACACATGAATGATATGCTGCTACGTAGGTTTCTTTCTGATGTTAAAGGTTGGAATTTTATTATATTTTTAAATGAGATGGAATTGGTGAATGTCACTTTTGGTCACTGCAGCAACCTGGATTCCTTGTAGTAAAATAAAATACAATATAAGAAAATATTATTCTCCCCATCCTGCCATCAGGCCTCCATTCACTCTGAAGCCGCTTTGCTTCATAAGGATAATTTGGGGGTTTACACATATAACATAGTTCCTGCCTGTCCCTCAATCCCAAAGCCACATGAGCTTTTTAGTTTTTCTTCTGCAGCAGTCCCCTTTCCCAATATTCCTTCAATAAATTCTCAATGCCTTCTCTGAGGCACGAGAAGACCCTGTGAGATATGAGAAGTAAAAACCGACTGCCTCTGTTGCTTCGTGCCTCTGCTGGTCTTGGCCAAGGCTGAAAGCACCTTCATATCAGCCTGGATAAGCTCATTTGGTTAGAGTGTGGTGCTGATAATGCCAAGGTTGCAAGTTCGATTCCCGTATGGGATAGCTGCATATTCTTGCATTGCAGGGGGGTTGGACTAGATCAGGCACCCCCAACCTTTGGCCCTCCAGATGCTTTGGACTACAATTCCCATCATCCCTAATCACTGGTCCTGTTAGCTAGGGATCATGGGAATTGTAGGCCAAAACATCTGGAGGGCCACAGGTTGGGGATGCCTGGACTAGATTCCCCTCAGGATCCCTTCCAAATCCGCAATTCTATGATTTCTATCTCCATCTCAAGACATGTGCCAAAAAGACAAACCTTTCATATTCTTTCTCTTGATAACAGAAGTTGTGCTTCCTGTTATGGATTGAATTATGTGGAAAACCTTTCAGGTTCTCCTTTCTGCCCGTCTTTGAAAAATGTTGCAATTCTAATATCAGTTATGTGGTAGGAAGGGAGAAGTTTGAGCAATACAGGGTCTTCGTTCTTGCGCATGAAGGGTTTGCCCTCTCCCTTCCCTCCTACGCAAAGCTTTTTCATCCTGAAGTCTCTTTTTCAAAGAATTCAGGTTGCCGATATGATATTGGGTGACAGTGCTTATGGAGACTTGAAGGAGTAGTTTAAAAGACGAACGTTCACTTCTGAGTATAATTAGAAGGGTAGGGATTCACTTTGAAGCATTCCTGGGCAAAATCGGATTGCTTCAAAATACCTGCAATGCACTGTGCAGTTCAAGAAAATATATATATTGAGCTGTTTAAGACTTTATAATTGGTAATATACAGAACCATGGAAGTGGGGGGGAACCGACAACTGATTGTATAAGTAAATTAAATGGAATGTGAAAATTTGTACGTAATGGAAAAAAGCATTTTATTTTTTAAAAAGAGGAAATTGTCTTGTTCATAGTTGGGGTAATCTGTTGTCAGCCCAGAACATGGAAGACCATTTTTTTCTTCGGCTCTGTGGAGATAGTTCTCTGCTGGCCAGATCTTGTAGCTCATTTAGTTTTTAGAGAAGAAAAAACAAGGAACGCAAAACACCCACATCCTTTCGGTGTTTTAAAAATTGAAGATAATCACAGTTGCACTTCGTTTCTTGAGCAAGGGGTATATGGCTTGCTTACACCCCCCCTTCCCTTTTACAACACAAAAATTTAACTTCAAAAAGAGCAAAAGGCGTATGTTGAAGTTATATTTAAAATATCACCCAGGATAATCTTATTAAAAGTCAGAAGGGACTCCAGCCGTGCAAAGGCATGTTTTGGTTGCTGAACATATACTAGTGAGAGAATATTCCACAACAGAATATTGAGGAAGCCTGTCAATTCCTTTCTGCTTGCTTCCTTTTTTTAAAAAAAACTCCAAAGTGGGATTACATTTATGCAATAGTTAACACCTATTCCAAATATCATGTTTAAATTTTCCGAACTCAGTTTAATAAACTTCCCTTGTGAAATGGAAACTCTTGTTAAAAGAAACGAAACCCTGTTTTCTTAGCGATGCAACAGGTGCACAACATGTGTGAGATTTCATGTGTTATTAACCAGCATTGGAACAGTTAAGGGGCCGCTTGATTTCAAGGCTGTTTCTTGGAAAATAATCCACTTCTGTTCTTGTGTTCTGGCAGCAAATATTGTCGGCTAGATCTCAGGCATGGCCATCTATCCAAAACAAACACCGTTGGATAAGCGAAGTTTTAATTTCTTGGGTGAAGGGGTGACATTTATTTCACAGGAGTGCGAACTACCCATATGCTTCATTGTTTGTTTATTTACTGATAGTCCGTGCAGAGGAGAACGTTTTGTGTCTAAAGTTACTAGTTAGTTTCAAAGTTACTATAGATCAAGAGAGGGCTTCCATATAGGTTTTAATGCTCCAAGAATATGTTTGAAACTCAAAATGAACACAGTCAATGCAGAATAGTATTCAGTATTGAGAAGCAAATGAAGAAAATATTTGCTATAGCTATTATGAAGACCTGCTAGCATTTAATAATGCCTTTTAGATGTTACCTTGGGATTGGCAGATGTAACGTATACAAACAAACGTTAGTCTGTTCTAGTAGATGAACAGTTACTGTAATAACCAGGATCTTTGCATCCTGTTCCTGACTTGGTTTCACTCTTTCAAACTCAGGCGCAAGTCTGTGTCTTGGTTTGCTCATTTCATTTACCAGCATGTAAAAATCCTTTTCACATCTCCCAACAGGGGAGAGAGTAGAGTGTGGCAGAACTTTGTTAGCAAAAGTGGACTTAGCATATAGTCTTGAGAATGAACGAGAATTCAAACTGAACAACAACAACAAAAGAGTTGTGCTTTAGAGAGAGCTGCAAATGGCAAATTTATTGAAAGCAATGTCCTGTTTATGTAGTGTGTTTTTCATTTGAAACAGGAAACATTGCAAGGAGGATGAAAAACTGTGCCATCACTTTGTATCTCTTTGAACAAGATCAGACATGTGGATAAATCGATTCTGTGACTGATAGTTGTCTTTGTGGTGATACCTGGTGGTGGTGTTGTACGAGATCTTCAACGTGACTAATTTAAAGCATGTTGTGTGGTTGATTATTTTTTTGATATTTTCTCCAAACTTTCAAACTCATGCACTATTTAATTTCATGGTGTAGGGTGGGTGGGTGTATGTTTTATGTCAACATCACAAATGTTTTGATCTGTAAACCGCATTCCGCCAAGAAAATGCTGACCCAGTAAAATATACAATCTGAACAAACTGTTCTCAAAGATCAATATAAAGGGTTTGGTTTCAACTACATTTTACTCATAGTTAATGCATTGATACTACCAGACTGAAGTTAGTTGTGTACATGATTTTAAATGGGTCCACTCTGAATATGGGTAACATTGGATAGAACTCAAGGATCGTACCCTAAACAAATCTACAACGTTTATCTTTTGGAAGTGTCACGTGGAGTTCAGTTCTTATTGCACCACTTCTACTCCCCTAAATTTGGTGTGCATGTCAGATTTCCTAACTTTTAGTTGGAGAAGGATGTGTGAGAGAATTGCATAACTCTACATCAGTTAAATATTTATTGCTGTTTCATTTTCTCTCTCTTGCCTTTCCTACTTTCAGATGTAGGTCGAAAGCTTCTTGGGAAGGCAAGGTTCTGGGGTGTGTGTGTGTGTGTGTGTGTGTGTGTGTGTATATATGTGTGTGTGTGTGTGTGTGTATATATAATATATGTGTGTATATATATATAACATTACCATGGAAGGCATGGCGTGGTGTTATAAAAGTAGAGAAACAAATTTTGACTCTTCCCTTTGGAGTTTATATGATGTGATGCAAGTGTGCAAGTTTCCCACAACTCCATTCCTCTGGTCGATTATTTTATTTATCTGTTTTATCAGCCGGAGGTTCAGAAGTGTGAACTCCCCTGACCTGTGTATTACTGAACTTTCTTTTTTTATGGTTATTATAATAATTTATTTATTTATACCATACCCTTTGTCCTGACAAGACTAAAGGTGGCTTTTGGATTAAAAACAAGAATAGCTAAAAACATGGGGGGGACAATCATTAAAACAATTAAATCTTAGTAGAATTAAAACTATATACATGTATAAAATCTATTTAAAACAAACAAATAAGTACAATAAAAACTGCACCAGTCCTTTCATTAAAAGCAGTCAATTCCCAAAAGCCTGTTGGAACAAAAGAACAACAAGGAGGGAGCCATTATTTAAAACATATATACAATAAATGGAGAGGCAAAAACTCTAGAAGCAGCAGAGCAGGGAAGCCCTCCTCTCTATCTAATCCCATTATTAATCCCATTATTATTGAACTTTCAGCTGAACATTCACACGCATTGTTGATCCCAAAGTGTAGTAGCCGCAAAGAGCTTGTGTTTGAAGGAAGTCACATGTACCGATACAATTGATGCTGTCATCTGCCCCCCTCCCCGATATCGTGAATCTTGTTCTGACTGCTTCCTCCAGATATATGCCATTTAAGGCGTGTTAAGCTAAAAGCCAGGACGTGGGTGGCGCTGTGGGTTAAACCACAGAGCCTAGGACTTGCTGATCAGAAGGTCAGCGGTTCGAATCCCTGCGACGGGGTGAGCTCCCGTTGCTCAGTCCCTTCTCCTGCCAACCTAGCAGTTCAAAAGCACGTCAAAGTGCAAGTAGATCAATAGGTACCGCTCCGGCGGGAAGGTAAACGGCATTTCCATGCGCTGCTCTGGTTCGCCAGAAGCGGCTTAGTCATGCTGGCCACATGACCCGGAAGCTGTATGCCGGCTCCCTCGGCCAATAAAGCGAGATGAGCGCCGCAACCCAGAGTCAGCCACGACTGGACCTAATGGTCAGGGGTCCCTTTACCTTTTAAGCTAAAAGCCAGTGATTTTCACCTTGAGAATAGTTGGGCTTACGTTTAAGGCTGCACTTTCTAAGGGGAAGCGCCATTCAACTCAGTGGTATTTGCACTTTCATAGGATCAGGCTCCCCATCGTTTTAAATCATTTAGCTTTACAGGTTCATTGTATTGATAGCAGAGCCTTAATAGTTTTGGACTCCTCCAATGGATTGGCCAAGGCTACTGAATACTTCTTTCCCATGTGGTTAAATGTACCTGTCATCCCATCAGACATTACGGGAAAGATAAGGTTTAACACACTTAGTCCCATCCTTGCTTTTGGGACACCTGCCCATACATGTCCGAAAACTATTTCTCCATGTTCCAGGAATAACTCTTCCAGAACGTGAATGACCTGGGGGAAATTTAGCTTAAGTGCCTGGAGAGAACCTCTCTCTCTCTCTCTTTCTGCTGTGGCCTTGGCTGAATTCTGCCAGAGTACAGACTGTTGTGGAACTGGCTTGCAAAGGTGCACAAAAGCACAATATGCGTAGCTTGGGATATCATCCAGGTTGCAGAGTGTCCTTGTAAGGCACTCGGAAGGGATCAACCGAGATGGTATCGGAGCTTTTGCACAAAAAGGGGTCTTGTTGGAGAAGCAAAACAAAAGGCAATTTACAGATTACCTACTGAAGGTTGTTCCAGAGAAGAGAAGCTGGAGGGGGAGTGAGAGATACAAAAGGAGGCTGTGCAGTGATGCTTCAGTGTCCGGGGAAAGAGAAGAGAGATTGAAGCGGTGAAAGTTGGGAAGCAGGCAGGAGAAAGACCTTCCTTTTCCATACTTAAGTGGGAAGCCAATTTTCATCACAGATTTCTTACTGGTGTACTTTTTTTTTTTTTAATTATTAGATTCTTAATTATTAGATGCCAAATTTTCTTATGGTACCAGAGTACAGTAAATTGATCCTCCTCCTGCAGCGTTTCGTTGCTGATGTCATTCGCAGCAATCTGTATACACATTGTAGGACTCTGATATAATTTACTCATTCTAGTTCTGTTTCCTTGCAGCAGGGGTAGCTTTCAAACCCTATTTTTACCATTTAGGGTGTCAAGACAGGGATGTAATTTAGCCCCTCTTCTTTTTAATTTATTTCATAATGGCCACTGGTCCCAGATCTTTATGCTGTCCTGTTCTCTGCCAGAATACACTTATTGCTGTGCTGCTGCTGCTGCTGCTTTCATTGTCCAGAATAGGCCGACATAATTTGAGGTGGGTGGCGGCATTGTACTAAAAATAGCTTGATTACAAATTATAGTAAGCCTAAGGCCCTAATGTCATAAAAAGTATACAGTGGTACCTTGGTTCTCAAACTTAATCCGTTCCAGGAGTCCGTTCGACTCCTGGAACCGTTCGAAAACCAAGGTGTGGCTTCCAATTTGCTGCAGGAGCTTCCTGCACTCAATTGGAAGCCACGTCAGACGTTCAGCTTCCGAAAAGTGTTCGCAAACCGGAACACTTACTTCCAGGTTGCAGTGTTCGGGAACCGATTTGTTTGGGAACTAAGCCATTTGAGAACCAAGGTACCACTGTACATGGGTTTTTAATGGTAGTCAACATGCCACAGATTCATATAAAATGCTTAGATGTGAACTGTGGCTTTCTGACCTGAGCAATGAAATCAGCCAGCTGATTCTGCTAATTGTAGTCAGCAAGCTTTTTTATGGTCAGTTTCCTAAACATTTTTTAACTGGACTTTATTTATACAGTGGTACCTCGGGTTACAGACGCTTCAGGTTACAGACTCCTCTAACCCAGAAATAGTACCTCGGGTTAAGAACTTTACCTCAGGATGAGAACAGAAATTGCATGGCAGCGGCGCAGCGGCCGCGGGAGGCCCCATTAGCTAAAGTGGTACCTCAGGTTAAGGACAGTTTCAGGTTAAGAACAGACCTACAGAACAAACTAAGTTCTTAACCCGAGGTACCACTGTATAAATGATGATGATGATGATGATGATGATGATGATTTTATTTATACCCCGCCCATCTGGCTGGGCTTCCCCAGCCACTCTGGGCGGCTTCCAAAAAAATATTAAAATACTGTCATACATCAAACATTAAAAGCGTCCTTAAACAGGGCTGCCTTCAGATGTCTTCTAAAAGTCTGGTAGTTGTTGTTCTCTTTGACATCTGGTGGGAGGGTGTTCCACAGGGAGGGCGCCACTACCGAGAAGGCCCTCTGCCTGGTTCCCTGTAACTTGGCTTCTTTCAGTGAGGGAACCGCCAGAAGGCCCTCGGTGCTGGACCTCAGTGTCTGGGCTGAATGATGGGGGTGGAGACGCTCCAGGTATACAGGACCGAGGCCATTTAGGCATAATACAAAATTGGATTGCTTTATTCTAAAGTAATGGAATGTGTACAGTGTACATTGTTTGGTTAGAATGTTTTAACATTTGCTGCTTGATTTTGTTTTAAAGCATTGTGCTGCGATACTAGCAAGGTTGAAAATACAAAGCTTTTCAATAACAGAATGCAGTGAGGAGGTGCTTGTTGAGCTGACTTTCTAGGTTGTCCTGAAACAAATTCTGTTGCGGTGGCACAGAAGATACAGCCAGAATTTCGGTCTTCGTGGGTCCTTAGAGATTCTGAGAGAGGCAACTAGTTTCACGTTGCCTTCAATAGTAACTTCAGTTTTAAATAGACTTCTGAAAGTTCCCAGACATGGCAGGTGGCTAAACAGCAAAGCACAGTTATTCAACAGTTGTTTTAAAGGTAGCATTGCAAAATGTTTTTGCTTTGCACTTCTGTTTTTCTGGTGGATTTGGGGTTTGTGTGGAAACTTGGTAAAAAGAAATTCCAAAGTTGGAGCTGCCAGTGAAAACATAATTTACATGTTGTTCCATTTGATTGGCATTGCCACTTGGAGCAATGAATAGTCCAAAACCATTTTGATGCCTGAGAAAACCTTGCCCTCTCCAGAGATTTACAGAAGATAGAAAGAAGTACCGGTATATGAATTATTTGAAGAGCAACTGTAACCAACAAATTACGCTAGTAGGACTACAAGAAGTTTTGTAAGGAGAAATATATGAAGTGTTACAAAGTAGAAAAAGATAGAGATATTGGTTATGAGTTTGAAATGTAATAGGGAAAATAAGAAATGCATACTAAGAGATTAGATTGGAAAATTTTCAGACAGGACTGATGGAAGTAAAAAAAAATTGAATAAGATGTAAAAGAATGTTTAATTACTGTTGAAAATGATATGTTAAAAAACTAATAAGCATTTATTTTAAAAAGAGAGAGAAAACCTTGCCCTCTCCCTCTCACTAATTGGGTACATTGCTCCACTCTTTTACAACTCCTGTGCAGGAGAACTTGCCTGTGGATTGTGCTCCAATTCACCAGATCTGCCCATTTCTGCCCCCTTTAATGGCACCTCAAACCAGCCTGATTCACCTGCCTCTCATTGCTCATTTCCCTCTGTTTCTGTAGTTGGTGCTCAGCGTGACATGAGGGCAAGGAGCCCATGGTTTTCAAACTACTTGACAGACTTGAGTTGCAGGAAGTTGAAATGCCAGTGGGGCTTTTAACTTTTGTTCTGAGTTGAGTTGTTCCAGATTTGGTTATTCCCTTCAGCAAAGGCATCACCAGTTCATTGAGTTTCCTTTCTGGCCGTGTCCTTTCCTCTTGTCATTTGAAACAAATTAAAACAATTCTTTAAAATGATAGTTTAAAAGACTCTTCTTCTTTTTAAGAAGAGTCCTTTTAACTGTCTTTTTAAAGAATTGTTTTAATTTATTTTGACTACTGCAGACCAACACGGCTACCTTCTTGAATCTTGTCTTTTGGTTTGCATGATGTCCCTGAATAATATTAATCCTCATTTATATGTGACTCCCTAAGGATTTAACCTGTCTTATTCTACATTTTTGTATGTGTGTGTGTACATTTGTGTGTGTGTGGTTATAGATGGTAGACATGTAATGGCACCTCTCCCATCTTGGGCTAGGGGACCTGTACTAGCGGGAGATCAGGCCTGGGATTGTTATCCAAACATATGCACCTTGACTATTGAACCTTGTGATTCATTTGCTCTCCTCGCCTCACTGCTGTGCTGGGTGCCCTCATTTTCATGGTGCCCATCCCCAAACAAACCTCTTTTCCCCAAACAAACCTCTTCCTTTATTGGAGAGAAGTGGAAGAATCGTGGTACCTCGTCGGCAACCCTACAATACATTAGAGAATTGCCACAATTGTCTTTTTTTAATAAAAAAAAAACTGAGAGCCTTTGGGGAAAACCAGAATATGGTTGTAGCATTTAGAGTACGGGTCAGCAAACTTTTTCAGCAGGGGGGTGGTACACTGTCCCTCAGACCTTGGGGGGGCTGACTATATTTTTTTGGGGGGGGGATGAATGAATTCCTATGCCCCACAAATAACCCAGAGGTGCATTTTAAATAAAAGGACACATTCTACTCATGGAAAAACATGTTGATTCCCGGACCGTCCACGGGCTGGATTGAGAAGGCGATTGGGCTGGATCCAGCCCCCGGGCCTTAGTTTGCCTACCCTTGATTTAGAGAGACAGTTCAGATCAGGGCTGGTGGCTTGCAGGACGAAGGTCCCAGTCAATGTGTCCAAGTGGCTTTGTGTTAGCCAAAACATATAGGGAGGAATGCAGACCAGTAATTGCATGGGGGATGCTGGTGGTTACAATAATTGTTTTTCCTACAATTCTTAAATTTCCCTGAGTAATTAATGTTTATGTTTTCTTATTTTCCCCTCCCCCAGAACTGTAGTCACGCCAATTCAGTGACCCTGCCAGAAACACTGCTATTTGTTTCAACTCTGGATGGGAGTTTGCATGCCGTTAGCAAAAGGACGGGGTCAATCAAGTGGACTTTAAAAGAAGGTGGGTATGAAAGATGTCATCTTGCCTTCATTTCACTAACTTTGATAACGGCAAAGTCAACATAATGTTGGAAATGGTTCCAGACATTGGAGAAACCCGGCCACATTCTGAACAGCCTGACCCCTTATGCATGTTTACCTGGAGGAAAGTCCTGGCTTCAGATGGCTGACCTCCAAGTGAGTTTGGAGGGGATTGCAGTCTTCTGCAAGTCCCAATGAGCTCAATGGGATTTATTGCCAAGCAAGTGTGCTTTAAGGATGGCAGCTCAAGACTATCTGCTTATCGTGGCGGCTCATCTGCAAGAATCATAGGAAGCTCTGTGGTTTTTAACGTCTGCCTTTAACTCCTTGAAACATTAAGCAAAGTATTGTCATTGTGGGTGTAGCTTCTAAGGTTTTATATCTATGTGGCGGGTGGGTTAATTGCAGCACAAAGTGGAATCACTGTGTTACAAAATGTACATCCATGTTTGGCCTCTTTAAGACCAGCAGTCATGATTTGCGAAGACTTTGTCACCAGAAACCTACAATAAAGGCTCTGCATCTAGGTGCCTGTTCCAGGGCTTCTGGAGTGCTAAGCTTAGACTTTGCTATTAGGGCTGCCTGATGAAGTATAGCCATCTAGTTGCTGCTGTTCTCCATCTAAGAGTGGAAGAAGCTGCCATCTGGATGCGCCATCATTTTGCTTCTCTGATATGAATATTTGTATCTGTAGTGGGGAATATATTGATGCTTGCAAGGGCCATTTCTTAACTGCTGCCACCAGTCTTCTATATTGATAATCCAGGACAGACACATGTTAGGATGAGCATTCCTGACTCACTTCGAGGCCAATTACCTAACTCTTATTGGAGCTCTTCTCTTTGGAAGGCCCATATTAATAATTGTGTAATCTGATTTTGTTTTGGAAATAGCCTAATTGGCTTGAGAGTATAATATCAGGATGTTTATTTGCTTTTTTAAATATTATAAAATACATGGCAGAATATAGCTTGCATAGCAAAGCCTGCTTTTCTTTTCTTTTTACACCCATGGCTTTGGCTTATGCACTGACCAACAATAAGGGACAAGAGATTCCAAGGAGCTGGGATAGGGAAAACACTCCATTTACCGTATTTTTCGCCCTATAGGACGCACTTTTTCCCCTCCAAAAAAGAAGGGGAAATGTGTGTGCGTCCTATGGGGTGAATGCAGGCTTTTGCTGAAGCCTGGAGAGCGAGAGGCGTCGGTGCGCACCAACCCCTCTCGCTCTCCAGGCTTCGCGCACCTCTCCGCAAGCAGCGAGAGCCCAGTGCTGGGCTCCCGCTGCTTGCAGAGAGTTGCCTGCATGCTGAAGCCTGCGCGCGCTGAGCTCAGCGCGTCCAGGCTTCGCGGACCTCTCCGCAAGCAGCAGGAGCCAGCGCCGGGCTCCCATGGCTTGCAGAGAGCTGCCTGTCTAGGGGCTGGGGTCGGGGGAAGCTCGGGCTTCCCCCGCCCCAGCCCCGTGCCTGGGGGGGGGGAAATAATTTTTTCCCCTTTATTCCCCCCCCCCAAAAAAACTAGGTGCGCCTTATGGGACGGTGCGTCCTATAGGGCGAAAAATACGGTACTTTCGTTGCTGACCTTAGTTTTAAAGCAAATGTATTGCGAAATACCACTGCTACATTAGAACAGTCAGACTGGATAATCCAGTTCTATAGAAAGTTTTACTGCATTTGTACTGTTCATTTGGATTCTTATCTGTTGATGCATTGTAAGGTGCTTAATACTCATTGGTTTGGTTCCATATACAAATTAAAAAGTGTTTTGTATGCTAAAAGGAACATTAAGAGTCAGTAACATCAAGGACTTCTTTTGAAAGCTTTCCTGTGTTCCCTGTTATGAAATATCTTGGATCGGGACACTATGGGAATTGAGTTTGCCAGTTACACGCTTCAATGCAGAGCTGTGACATTTGAGACATCTTTGACGGTGACTATTCTGGTATAAGCCTTATCAAATGATGTCCCACCTGTAGTTGAGTTTTCATCCTACTTCTCAGTTTGTTTTAAATACTTATTTCCCAGAGGTTGGCATTCCACATGTTGGGGAAAAACACATGCTGGACTAGATGAATAATTTCTCTCATATCATAGGTTTCTCCTTACATTGTTTTCTTTTTAATATATAGTATTAATCTGCAATGCCTAGCTATATGCTGAGTAAAGGGACGACAACACAGGATATGGGTTTGGGGTTTTGATTTAGTTGGGTGCCTTTGTCACAAAATGTTTATCATGACTGTTGACATGTAAAACATTGATATTATCCAGGATTTTTACAGAGCCAGGAAGGATGTGGGAGAGAGACATGGCCCTGGTAGGAGTAATCTTTACTTCGGAGATTTAAAATAACAAGTTGGTCTTGGTAACTGGCAATTGATAAACTCAAATCAGATAAAAGAAAAATATGCTCTGGCCTTTTGACATTACCTGCAGCAGTGCAAAGCAGTTAAGGTTTCCCTCCTCAGGTATCCTTTGAAAAACCTGAAATGCAGCAATGACTCGAGAAAACACACTTCTCCCTGCTTTAGAGAATATGAAACTGCGAAACAGCGTTCCTGCAAAGCTTTTGGGGCACAACATGATAGTTATTTGCCTATAAAAGTAACTGTTGAACAAGTTTTGCAGTGTATATTTGCGAATTGGACAACTCGGTTCCCCCCCTACTCAATGAGATACTTATGTATGCTTTTTTAGGCCAATGATGGGAATCCTGTAGCCCTCCAATTGTGGCTAGGCTGCATATCCCTCACATTCCCTGATCATTGGTCATGCTGGCCAGGGCTGATTGGAGCTGTAGTCTAGCAACACCTGAAGACCACAGATTCCTCACCTCTGCTTTAGGCCAGTCACAAACACCAGTAGTTTGACAAGAACATGGGATATGCAGTCTTCGCTGTGTGTTGATTGATCCCCTTTTTAAATGATGTAGTTCAACAGGGTTCCATCTACCTAGCAACTTTAAAAAAGCAATTGCTTCATGCAAACATTGTGCTATATAAGTCTACCCTAAATCATGCAAATAAATAGAGAAAGAGGTCGGCTTTGCTCAGAGCAGTATTATACTATTATTCTTTTAGGCTATGTGTCCTATTAACTGGAAATTAGCAGTTTTTGTATATCCTCTTAGAGGCTATAGTTTCCTGAGAATGCTTAATTAAAAGTTTCTGACGGGCACATATGTTAGTCTAGACAAGGCCAGCAAGATGTTGGGAATTTTAGAGCAGGCATGTAATAAACAGGTTGGTAGAGGGCCTGGTACAGGAATATGTTCATAACCTTGCAGACAGAGTCTTATTTTAACTACAGACTGCTAGGGAGCCCAGGGATCTGTGCTGCTAAAACAACAGCCTTTTCCTGTTAAAAATGGGTTACATAGACTATGAACAAGGCAAAAGGAAATTTATTTGCCAGTTTGTCTATAATGGGGAGCAGACATGTAATAGGGGCCTGTATAATAAGGTTCCTGGTTCAATACCTGATATCTCTGCTGAAAAGCATCTTTGGTAACAGGGTTGTGTAAAGTCTTTGGCCACAACCTTGGACAGACAGTGTTGTGCCTGGCAGACAAACAAAATCTAGTATCTGAAAGGGAGAGTTTCTGCATTTGAAGCCGTCCATCATGCATGAATATATGAACCATACTTATCAACAATAGCTTAACAAACATTCCCAGTTAAAATATTTACTGGCTAAAGGTTTGGATGTGCTCTGGAAAGGAAATCAACTTTGCTTCAATCAGTTGGCCCGGTTCGCATGTCACAGCAAACCATAGTTTATGGTTCCTGTGTGTGTACTGACCTGGGCTGTTTCACTGCCCCCCCCCCAGCATATGGAGAATACAAACTACTATAGCAAACTTAGCATTATATGTGAACCAGATAACATTATTTGCTTTGCTTCAGACAAACCTTGATGATAAGGCAAGGTTTGTTCTTGGCTTAGCATTTGTGGTTTGTTTGAGTGAAACAGTGATCCCTGGTTTGGACATAACAGCTATGCCAGGGTTTAGAGTTTGTTTTCTGTGCATACTAGCAGGGAGGAGCAAAGTAGGTGCAATTGGTTGGTACCTGGTTAGCTATGGTGACATGTGAATGCTGCCATTGAAGGAACAAAAACTTTTTAAAAATGTTGCAGTCATAAAAACTAACCTGCCACATTCAAGCAGGCTTTAGCCATGAGGCTTCAAAAGGAGATGTTTAAAGTCAACCTTGAGTATTATAATTTTTTAAAAAATCAAGATAAAGCAGTTTTTGTGACCCTTTCAGGAAAAGAAACTGGAAAAAACTGCCCTGGTCATTGCTCAAGTTCAGTTTTGAGCTGTCTTTCTAACCTGAGCAGCTTATTTCTTCCCAGATGAGATGTTTCTGTCCCTAATCTGTTCACCAAGGCAACTTACAAAGTCAGTTGGTTACTTGCCTTGAGCAATGCCTTGAGTATTATTTGAGCTCTTGAATTCCACAGAGCCACTACCTTTCTTTTAAACACTTGATAAGTCACCACCATGTTCTCTTTCCTTTCTTATTTTTTTATTTAAACCAGTTGTTTCAAACAAATACTTTAGGCCATGGTTCTTCTTTCTCTTGTTCCATTCAGTTGCCTTTGTTTGAACATCCAGATTAATCTTAATTATGCCATATGCCAGGATGGGCAATGTATGGTCTGTGTGCAGAACATCCAGGTGAATTTTAGCTGTTTTCCCTGTGTAAAGGTCAGAGGGGGCAGGGTTTCTGTTGAGGCAGGGGATTAGCTGTGGGAGGAGCTTATCAGAGGCTGCAGGGCAGAGTTGAAGAAGGAGCAAAAAGGGTTTTCTTGTGTGTGTGGCTGATTAGCTGTTTTCCCTGTGTAAAGGTCAGAGGGGGCAGGGTTTCTGTTGAGGCAGGGGATTAGCTGTGGGAGGAGCTTATCAGAGGCTGCAGGGCAGAGTTGAAGAAGGAGCAAAAAGGGTTTTCTTGTGTGTGTGGCTGATTAGCTGTTTTCCCTGTGTAAAGGTCAGAGGGGGCAGGGTTTCTGTTGAGGCAGGGGATTAGCTGTGGGAGGAGCTTATCAGAGGCTGCAGGGCAGCGGCGCGCGCCTAGCGGCGCGCGCAGTTATACCCATCTTTTAGATTTAGGGGAGCTAGTCTCAAACGTTTGTGGGGGAGACCTAGGTGTTTTGTGTGTGTGTGTGTGTGTGTGGAGGGGAAGTTATTTGTCCTGTCCTCAAGCTTTTTATGATGGAGGACCTCTGTAGCCACCCCGAACGACACGATCTCAAGATGGAAGGGGAGGGAACAGCTGCAGTCGCCTGCGATTCCTGCGCAATGTTTGCCATCTTGCCAAAGGTTGCAGGCAGCTTTACCTGCAGCAATTGCATGTTGATTGCCCTTTTAAAAGACAAAGTTCAGCAACTGGAGGAACGTGTAGCTACGCTCCAAAGAATTAGAGAGCTGGAGCTCTTCTTGGAAGCAACAGAGCACACCGTCTCCACCAGAGAGGAGACAGGGGACTCCCCTGAGAAGGAGGATAGTTCAGCAACACAGGAGCCAGATATATGGAGAAACGTGACTCAAAGAAGTAGGAGGCCCAGGGTTCACTCTGATTGTTTAGAAATACACAATCGCTTTGAGGTCCTCTCCCCTAGCATGGAAGACGAAGAGCAGACTCCATTTGAGGATCTCTCCCTCATTACAGTCGATCAGGTATATGAAGACGAGCAGCAAAGTCAGTCCTCAGGGAATGTGCAGGCGACCTTGGAACAGACAGCTCACAGAAGTACCCCGACCAAACCCAAGAGGAGGCGTGTAGTGGTGATAGGGGATTCCCTACTGAGGGGAACAGAAGCAGTGATCTGTGGGCCTGACAAGATGTCTCGGGAAGTGTGCTGTCTCCCCGGGGCTAAGATCCAAGATGTAACTGAACGACTGCAAAAAATCATAAAACCCACTGACGAATACCCCTTCCTCTTGGTTCATGTGGGAACCAATGACACTGCAAACAATAGCCTCCAGAAGATCAAAAGAGACTACGAGGCTCTCGGCAGGAAATTGAAGCAACTAAATGCACAAATTGTCATCTCGTCTGTCCTCCCAGTTGAACGACGTGGCCCAGGGAGAGAGGGGAAAATAGTGGAAGTGAACAGCTGGCTTCGCAAATGGTGTAAACAGGAACGGTTTGGATTCTTAGATCACGGACTGCAGTTTCTTGAAGATGGACTTCTGGCAAGTGATGGGCTGCACCTCACAACGGTTGGGAGAAATGTTTTTGCCAAAAATCTCAGAAACCTCATCAGGAGGGCTTTAAACTGACTAATGTGGGGGAGGGAGACAGTGCTCCTGAAGGTAGGAGTCTATCAATTAATGAAGATGATCATCCAAATGTCATAGACCAAATGGAGCAAACAGCACGCGGACCTAGTGGAGGGAGGAAAAAATCCTTAAATAAGAGACACGGGGGAATGATTAATGGACTTCAATGTCTGTACACTAATGCGCAAAGCATGGGAAATAAACAAGATGAGCTTGAGCTCTTGGTACAGCAAACTAAATATGACATAATAGGCATCACTGAAACCTGGTGGGATAAGTCCCACGATTGGAATGTAATAATGGGGGGATACAATCTATTTCAGAGAAACAGACCAGACAAGAAAGGAGGAGGAGTGGCGTTATATGTCAGGGATGTGTATACCTGTGAAGAGATCCAAGATTTAGAACCTCAAAGCCAAAGTGAGAGCATTTGGGTCAAAATTAAGGGAGAGAAGAATAACAGAGACCTCATTGTGGGAGTTTACTATAGATCCCCAAGCCAAACGGAGGACATAGATGCTGCCTTCCTGGAACAGATGGCCAAGCATGCAAAAGGAAGGGAGATAGTAGTAATGGGGGACTTCAATTACCCGGATATTTGTTGGACGTCAAACTCAGCCAAGAGCATAAGGTCAAACAGATTCCTCACTGGCCTTGCAGACAACTTCATTGTCCAGAAAGTGGGAGAAGCAACAAGAGGAACAGCCATTTTAGATCTGGTCCTAACCAATGTTGATGACCTGGTTAGTGGGGTAGATGTGGAAGGATCATTAGGCGCGAGTGATCATGCTCTTCTAAAGTTTACTATACAGCGGAAAGTAGCAGCCAAGCATACTAGGACTCAATTTCTTGACTTTAAGAAAGCCGACTTCATAAAACTTAGGGAAGTGCTGGGTGAGATCCCATGGACAGCAATACTAAAAGGAAAGGGAGTTCATGATGGCTGGGAGTTTGTTAAGAGGGAGATAGTAAAAGCACAACGTCAGGCAATACCAATGAGACGAAAACATGGAAGGTGCCTAAAGAAACCAGGGTGGCTATCTAAAGAACTTTTAACTGAATTAAGATTAAAAAAGGATGTGTACAAAAAATGGAAAAGGGGGGAAACCACCAAAGAGGAATCCAAACAAATAGCCAGCACGTGTAGACACAAAGTCAGAAAAGCTAAAGCACAGAATGAACTCAAGCTTGCTAGAGAGGTTAAAAGCAACAAAAAAGGCTTTTATGGGTATGTTCGTAGCAAAAGGAAGAACAAAGAAACAGTGGGGTCACTCAGAGGAGAAGATGGTGAAATGCAAACAGGGGACACAGAAAGGGCTGAACTCCTCAATGCCTTCTTTGCCTCAGTCTTCTCCGATAAAGAAAACAATGCCCGACCTGAAGAATTTGGAGCAAATGATTCAGCAAAGGAAACACAGCCCAGAATAACTAAGGAGATAGTACAAGAATATTTGGCTAGATTAGATGTATTCAAGTCTCCAGGGCCAGATGAACTGCATCCAAGAGTATTAAAAGAACTGGCAGATGTGATCTCAGAACCACTGGCAGTCATCTTTGAGAATTCCTGGAGAACAGGCGAAGTCCCGGCAGACTGGAGGAGGGCAAATGTTGTCCCTATTTTCAAAAAGGGGAAAAGAGAGGACCCAAATAATTACCGCCCAGTCAGTCTGACATCAATAGCAGGGAAGATTCTGGAACAGATCATTAAGCAAACAGTCTGTGAGCACCTAGAAAGGAATGCTGTGATCACCAATAGTCAGCATGGATTTCTGAAAAATAAGTCATGTCAGACTAACCTGATCTCGTTTTTTGACAGAATTACAAGCCTGGTAGATGAAGGGAACGCAGTGGATCTAGCCTACCTTGATTTCAGCAAGGCATTTGACAAGGTGCCCCATGATATTCTTGTAAAGAAGCTGGTAAAATGCGGTCTTGACTATGCTACCACTCAGTGGATTTGTAACTGGCTGACTGACCGAACCCAAAGGGTGCTCATCAATGGTTCCTCTTCATCCTGGAGAAGAGTGACTAGTGGGGTGCCACAGGGTTCTGTCTTGGGCCCGGTCTTATTCAACATCTTTATCAACGACTTGGATGATGGACTCAAGGGCATCCTGATCAAATTTGCAGATGACACCAAACTGGGAGGGGTGGCTAACACCCCAGAGGACAGGATCACACTTCAAAACGACCTTGACAGATTAGAGAACTGGGCAAAAGCAAACAAGATGAATTTTAACAGGGAGAAATGTAAAGTATTGCACTTGGGCAAAAAAAATGAGAGGCACAAATACAAGATGGGTGACACCTGGCTTGAGAGCAGTGCATGTGAAAAGGATCTAGGAGTCTTGGTTGACCACAAACTTGACATGAGCCAACAGTGTGACGCGGCAGCTAAAAAAGCCAATGCAATTCTGGGCTGCATCAATAGGAGTATAGCATCTAGATCAAGGGAAGTAATAGTGCCACTGTATTCTGCTCTGGTCAGACCACATCTGGAGTACTGTGTCCAGTTCTGGGCACCACAATTCAAGAAGGACACTGACAAACTGGAACGGGTCCAGAGGAGGGCAACCAAAATGGTCAAAGGCCTGGAAACGATGCCTTATGAGGAACGGCTAAGGGAGCTGGGCATGTTTAGCCTGGAGAAGAGGAGGTTAAGGGGTGATATGATAGCCATGTTCAAATATATAAAAGGATGTCACATAGAGGAGGGAGAAAGGTTGTTTTCTGCTGCTCCAGAGAAGCGGACACGGAGCAATGGATCCAAACTACAAGAAAGAAGATTCCACCTAAACATTAGGAAGAACTTCCTGACAGTAAGAGCTGTTCGACAGTGGAATTTGCTGCCAAGGAGTGTGGTGGAGTCTCCTACTTTGGAGGTCTTTAAGCAGAGGCTTGACAACCATATGTCAGGAGTGCTCTGATGGTGTTTCCTGCTTGGCAGGGGGTTGGACTCGATGGCCCTTGTGGTCTCTTCCAACTCTATGATTCTATGATTCTATGATTCTATGATTCTAATTTTGCTTGGCTCTTCTAGCTACTAGTAAGGTCAATAATCTCAGTTCTCTGGATGTTGTTCCTTATGTAGCCAAAATGCTACTAGAGGGAAGGTATCAACAGGCTTGGGAATACCCACAGTTCCAGAAGTGTTTTTTTTGTTGTTGTTGTTTTTTAAAGCTTGGGAGGTGAGAAACCTCCTGGTAAGTTTCCTCTGGAGATGGGGTGTGGAATGGAGTACCCTGGAAAGGGCATGGCTAGCTGGTTCGGACCTGAATTCCACACAGCAACATGTTGTTGCAGATCCCCTTTGTTTCTTTCCTGAAACATCTCTCTCACCCTTATTGTTTCTGACAGCAACTCAAAAACATGGGATACTTATGTATCCTAAAGATTCAGAATTAAAAAGCCTGATTGTCAACTGCTGTGGGGCTTGTTTGTTTGTTTGTTTGCTACAATAAAGCATTATATAACTTATGAAATAAATTAAAAAACCCCTCGATTTGTAGGAGGGGAGATATCTTCAGAATTTTAAAGTTCATGGTTTTACGAGTAAAGTGGTACCTCGGGTTACAGACGCTTCAGGTTACTTACGCTTCAGGTTACAGACTCCGCTAACCCAGAAATAGTACCTCAGGTTAAGAACTTTACTTCAGAATTAGAACAGAAATCATGCGGCGACAGCGGGAGGCCCCATTAGCTAAAGTGGTACCTCAAGTTAAGAACAGTTTCAGGTTAAGAACGGACCCCCAGAACGAATTACGTTCTTAACCCGAGGTACCACTGTACTTTGGACGTTGGCCAAGGTCAGATCTGTTGAGGGTGTTCAGGGTCTGTTCAGAAAGATTGTTGTCTAGACTGAGCCTTTTGGATCCTACTAGTTGAAAACAAGGCCTAATACTTGCATCTTCAGTTCCACTATTAAGGAACTGTGGGAATGTAACATAATACAAGCAAAAATATTTGGTAATCCTTCATCATTGTCATGCATCAGTGAAATTTGTACTGCCATGGACGTGCTTGAGATTTGAAGAGCCTAAAAGGCAGCAACAAAAAACAGGCAAAGTACTGTTCCTCTGTCACACTATTTTGGAACGACCGTCAGCTTGAATGTGTGGGCTCTGGGCTGGGTTGTCCTCTGGTTTAGGATGGGTTGAGGCACCATTTGAGATGTGTGTTTAAGAAAAGAAAAGGAAAAAGAGGAAAGGTGGGGGCAAAGAAAAAGACCTGCAGAAAGAGGCGGGCATATGACTAGCTAAAAATTACCGTATTTTTTGCTCTATAGGATGCACTTTTTCCCTCCTAAAAAGCAAGGGAAAATTTGTGTGCGTACTATGGAGCGAATGCGGGGGGAGGCAGGCGGGAAAAGCCCCCCACCTCCCAGAAAAGCCAGGAGAAGCCGTGCAGCCCTTTTAAAGAGCGCGCGGCTTCTGCCAGTTTTGCGGGAGGTGGGGGCTTTTGCGAGAGGTGAGGAAATTTCCCCACCTCCTAGAAAAGCCAGCAGAAGCCGCGCAGCCCCTTTAAAGAGCGCACGGCATCTGCGGGAGGTGGGGGAATTCCCCCACCTCTCGCAAAAGCAGGAAGAAGGTCTGGGAGAAGCTGCTCCCAGAGCTGGGGGGGGTGTCATATTTTCCCCCCTTGATTTCCCCCTCTGAGAACTAGGTGCGCCCTATGGTCAGGTGCGCCCTATGGAGCGAAAAATACGGTAAATGGATCCTCAGATTGGGGGTCCAGATGGGTGCTTGGTCTGAAAGTGATAAAAAAAACCCCACTAATGCATAAAGCTATATCCTACACTTCCATGTACGTATGTGAAAACAGTGGCTGTACAATAATGCATGTGAAAGACCTGGCTGCCTGTTCTGCCTTGTGTACACATGGTGGAAAAACCAACAAACACAGTAGGCGATAGGTTGCTGCTGTTTGGGCACATGGCAAAACAGACGTTTGTGGCATCCTACCGAGATTAAATGTGCCTTTATAAAAGTTGTTTGGCAAGCAGGAATTGAACAGGGATGGCATTAGCTACTGGTGTGGAGATCCAGTAATGGGAGGAAACATGAACAGCTAAGCTTTGCCAGCAAAAGGTGGCAGCCCTGATTATGCAGAAGAGATTGCCTGGCACAAAGCAGTCCGGAGCCTGCCTGTAAGAGGCCTGCCTGTTCGTATTTCTTTGCTCTTGCATCATTTTGTTTGCTTGAGGAGGAAGCTGATCTAAAAACGTTTGTAGCAGCAGATATTGTTTGCTTGTAGACCTGGGGTGTTTTTTTTTTTACTCACTGTACTTACTGCTTTAATCTGCTGAGGCCAGGGTTTTCTGTTAAAAATCTCTTCTTTCTAATTTTTTCCAAAGACTCAAAATTATTCCAGGCAAGTGATGTTGCAGCAGTGTGCCTGTCTTCTGTGTGTTTTCCACTTAACAGGCAATAGAAGGAGAGAGAAAACACTTCAGGCTTGTACAGCTGTTGAATGAAAGCACTAGTGGAAGCATATGTCTGTTTACTAGGAAGTAAGTCCTATCCTTTCAGTGGGACTTACTCCAAGTAAGTGTGCATTAGATGTAATCCTTAAACAATTTGCGTGTGCGCGCGCGTGCACACACACACATTTTTATTTCCCTTCCCCCTCAAACTTATGTGACAAATACATTTTTAGTGCCCAAAGCTTTTTCAGAAGCACAGGTCAGAGGCGATAATGTTTCTGAGGAGCAGTTGCTGGAAACCAGAGGAGGGGACAGTGGTCAGATCCTGCTTTGTGGGGCTTCCTGTAGTCATCTGGTTAGACATTGTGAGATCCAGATGGTGGTTTAGATGGGCCTCTGGCCCGATCCTGCACTGTTCTTCTTGCATTCTTAAATTCGCTTCAACTCACTGGGGTCCTTTTGTGATCTTGTGGCGTTGCTCTTCTGCGAGCAGCTGATAGCGGAATTAAAATAACACCATATTCCCCATTCCATTCCCCAGACGCAAGATCCTAATATATGTGTAGCAAGTTCATTTTCAGCAAAGATCCAGCTTCTCTATTTGTAATCAATTTTTTTTTTATTTTCCACATTTGTAACAAATCTAACATATAAAAGGCACAAAACAAAACACATTACAATGCTAAAAGAAAGAAAAATAAAAACACTTATAACTTCTAAAATCCAAATTAACTTTCATTGTTATCGACTTCCTCAAATCCCCCCAACTGAATTTCATTGTGACACCTTTGTAACAGTTCTCCAAGATCATCTTTCTAATAAAATTAACTCCTTCAATTTACTATCTTCATCTCTTTTCTTATTGGCGTAAATTCAAAAGATCCAGCTTCTCTCCGCTCTTGGCTCTTTAATTAGTGGTTTCCTTCCTGCAACTTTCTTTTAAAGTGGCTTATGTCCCTTAGCTGAGGAGAAACATGGGGAAACACTAAAAAGAAAAAAGTAGACTGGCAATGATGAGGTAAACGGTTGCCCATTCTGGAGGAAACTGCTACAGTCAGAGAGAGGAACTGAGCGCTATTCACAAAGCATCCCTCTCTCCAAATCTTGTCTCTTGAAATGATCTTCAATGCAGGTGATATTCTGCCCCTCACACTTACCAGCTTTCCATCAGCTCTCTGTTTTCTTGAACATTACAGTGCATCTATTACTCCGTGACAAGGGAACAGATCCTTAAGTTTCTGGGAAGTTTAGTGGAGTCAAGGGCCATACAGTGATACCTCAGGTTACATATGCTTCAGGTTACATACGATTCAGGTTACAGACTCCGCTAACCCAAAAATAGTACCTCAGGTTAAGAACTTTGCTTCAGGATGAGAACAGAAATCACGCACTGGCGGCAGCAGCGGGAGGCCCCATTAGCTAAAGTGGTGCTTCAGGTTAAGAACAGTTTCAGGTTAAGAACGGACCTCCAGAATGAATTAAGTTCTTAACCTGAGGTACCACTGTACAGTGCAATCGGCATAAATTATACAGTGGTACCTCGGGTTAGCGGAGTCTGTAACCTGAAGCGTATGTAACCTGAAGCATTTGTAACGCGAGGTACCACAGTAATTTGCAATAATAAGATAAGTAAAGACAGGTTTCTGCTGCAAAGAACTTTCAACTGTTTTTTAATGGTACGTAATAGGGGAAGGGGCAAAAGAGATAAAATAGTTGAGTAGGTGGGACAAAATGAGACAAGCTAACAAATGATACGTGTGAACAGTGAGCTGGATGGGGGGGGGAAACTTTCCAAACTCAGAAACGTTCCAGTTCAAGGCCCACATTATACTCAGGCCTCTGCCCAGCCTTTCCTTCTTGGGTCTTGTTATTATTGGGACTTGGTTCCTGCAAACCTGTAATCTCCTCGTCAGGTGAAGCAGGTGACGGCAGCTTTATCATAGACTACAGGCTTGATGTGAGGTCAGGATGTTGAATTGCTTTCACCTCAACTTTTCTCTGTTTTTGTTTCTGCAGATCCTGTACTTCAGGTGCCCCTACATGTGGAAGAGTAAGTCTATTCTCTTTCTTTCTCCCCCCTCCGCCCCTGATTCCTGCAGATACAAACCTGGACAAGTCGCCCAGGCAAGCGCTTTAAAGTTACAGGGGTGGTCAGTAAATTAGCCCAGGTAGCTGATGCAAAGATCCCAATTCAGTAAGATGAATAATGTGCTTGCCAACGATAGGATATGAATGCAGGAGGGAAAGATGTTTCCAATCCATTCCATCCTCAGAATCTCTCTATGCTGAACTCGGGAGAGAAAGGGGGAAGACTCCAGAACTCTAGAAGAGATCAGAAGGCTGCTTTTGCCATAATCTGGTATTTTTGGATTACCAGTTGAATATTTACACTAGGAAACGGAGACAAATCAGTCCTTGTTCCATTCTGAGGCTCACTTAGCCCACAAACAAACAAACTTTGTCTTCCCAATAGACTGTGAGTTAGGTAGAAAAGGTGGTTCTTCTTCTTGCAAAGTGATTTTCATTTGTGCAAGTTGTCTCTGATTTCCATTTCTCTCCTCTTTGCCGATGCAGCCCTAATACTTCCCACACTGTTTCTGAGGATCCACTGACCCCCAGGACAGGCTTTGTGGGAAAAGGGGCAAAAGACCAAAATAGAAGAGAGATGTGGGAAAGCCTCATTCTGCAAGCACTTTCATAGTTCTTAGCCCTAGGCTTCTAAAAATCCTTGGCCATATTTCCATTTTAAGTAGGTTGCCTGGGCCTGTTTAGCAGCTTGTTCTGAGCATATTAATTTGGGAGCAAGTTTCATTGTCTTCTAATTGAGCACACTTAGTTATTGTGCTGTAAAAGTGATTTTTTTAGTTGCATTTCATTACAGAGATGCCGGGAAGCCTTATGCTGACATTGTGCTTTCCAGAATATTATTTTATTTAAACGAATGCCCTATAGCTAGTTGATCTCGCCAGCTTTTTACTTGGCCTGTGGCCATACTTTTAACTAAATCAGAAATTAACACACTGGGAACTTTTTTTAGTGTCTTAACTGGAAGAAAATTCACAAGTTAAATTTCTGCACATCAGGCTGCTGTTAAAGCCAGCAGCGCAAGACGAGTAAAACATGTTAACTTACAGTAAGTGTGGTTTGTTTTGATGTCATTTAGGAGAAGCGTTATTGCAAACATTCCCTAGAACTAAAATATAACCTGGCTTGTCCAAAATGTAGTCACCCTTATAAGAATATTGTGGTGGAGAACAACATGGTCTCTCAAGACCAGGGCTCCATATTGCCATGGAAAGTATTCTAAGATTTAATTTTCAAAATGGCACAACCTACTGCAAACTAGTTTCCAAACATACATAACAGAATAAAAACCTGTGTGTACCAATTCCAAATTGTGACTGTAACTAAGCTGTCATCATCAAGTTATTTCACGTAACATGTCTTGGTAATTGAAGTCGATGTTGCTATTCAGATATAACAAATTTCAGAACGATAAACCATGGCTTTACCCAGCTGGAAACAGATGTTCACATGCTTCCTTCTCCCTTCTGCTGTACACCTTATTTCCAGACGTAAACCAGTTTCCTATTATGTCCAAACAGGGAAATAGCGGCCACTTGTTCTCTCCTCCCTTCTCTTTTGATCTGAAATCTGATATTTCCATACTTTCCTGTGACATTTGGGCAATCCCTACAAGCCAGGATATCAAACCAGAATTTGATTTGGGCAATCCCTACAAGCCAGGTTATCAAACCAGAATTTGATCCTGGTTTGATATCCAAGTTTATGGAGAAATCTTAAACCATAATCTCTCCATTCAAGATTTCCCCATAAACTTGGATATCAAACCAGAATCAAATTCTGGTTTGATATCCTGGCTTGTAGGGATTGCCCAAACCACAATTTAAGAAGGGTGGCTTACACCATCGTCAAATTGATTGTATTAATCATCGCAGCAATAACTAAAACCATTAACATAGTACAGCAGGCAAAACAAATTCGGTTAAACACCAGATTACCTTCTCCCCAAAGCCAGAATGAACAAATGCACCTTTAACATTTTCACAGTGGGCAAGGCAGATACAATTCCCCCCTCCCTTTTGGTTACCCTTTCCTATACGGAGGTACCTCGGAAGTCAAACGGAATCTGTTCCGGAAATCTGTTCAACTTCCAAAACGTTTGGAAACCAAGGCACGGCTTCTGATTGGCTGCAGGAACATCCTGCAGCCAATCGGAAGCTGCGTCGGATGTTCGGGTTCCAAAGAACGTTCGCAATCTGGAACACTCACTGCCAGGTTTGCAGCTTTTGGGAGCCAAAACGTTTGACTCACAAGATCCAAGGTACGACTGCAGTCTTTTACAGAATGTCCAAGATATTTATCTTTGAAGCACAAAGTTGAGTCCTGTCTGGCATAGGTAGCTGGAAGAATGGACTGTGCTTCGTCAGGGTGCAAGGCGAGGGGTGCCATTTTTCATGCCTGCCTGCATTAACAAAACAAACACAATAGCATGTGGGCTGCACTCAGAGCCGGCCCACCCATTAGGCGGGATCGGGCGGCACCCGCAAGGGGCAGCACCCCTGTTCTGCCACCCAGGGGTAGAGAGGGACTGGTGGCAAAGCTCTGTGAAATGCCGGCCATCCTGCCAGGTCAGCTACGGGGGGGGGCACTCCGCTTCTCAGCTTTGCTGCCAGGGTGGTTGTGGAGCTCCCCCCACCACACCCTGGCAGTGTGGCAGGTGCTGAAACACCTTGGGCTGCCCCCAGCTGGGCTAAACCCTTTCCTTCTGGAGTTCTAGCATTTTTGCTTTTTGTTCTACTTGGGTGATGTTTTTCATACCGGAGAGCATTCAAAATGGCATCCTTCAATCTGAAGTTGTGCAGCCTTGCTCTGCACCCCAGAACTCTTATTATTTTCTCTAGTTGCATGTGTAGATTAGGGCTCCCCCCTTTTTTAAAAAAATCAGTAGTTAGAATTCTACTTTACTCTAATTATTCGGGTGAGAATAAAGACCCTTAGCCATAAAGTGCATTTAGATTTGTACTCTTCTGTCAGCTAACAAATTACAGCCCTTTGTGGTACTAGATCTGAAGATAAAAAAATTCCTTCCAGTAGCACCTTAAAGACCAACTAAGTTAGTTCTTGGTATGAGCTTTCGTGTGCATGCACACTTCTTCAGATACACTGAAACAGAATCTGAAGAAGTGTGCATCTGAAGAAGAAGTGTATCTGAAGAAGTGTGCATGCACACAAAAGCTCATACCAAGAACTAACTTAGTTGGTCTTTAAGGTGCTACTGGAAGGAATTTTTTTATTTTGACTATGGCAGACCAACACGGCTACCTATCTGTAACTAGATCTGAAAATTTATGGAAACAGCAATGTACTTAAAATAAAGGAATGTTTTCAGGAAGGAGCACTGAAGACTGGAACAGAGTCATTCAATGGAAAGGTGGCACGTTGCTTGCAAAATGACTGTGTTTATCCCGTCCCACATGGGACTGGATCTCTGGTGGTTTCATGTGCTGTGCCAAGTTAAAAAATAAATAAATCACATTTTACTTTTCCCCCCTAAAGAGAAAGAGAGAAGTAGCTACCTTCACCAGGAAGCAAAAACTGAATACTGTTGTGCTCACCCCCAATTCACAACATTAATTGCTGTTTTAATAACTTCTTAAGTCCTAGACCAGCCTTTCTTCCCGATCCGAATGATGGAAGTCTGTACACGCTTGGTGGCAAGAATAATGAAGGCTTGACCGTACGTATAACCTAATCAGACAATAGCTGCATTGTTTCAATAGAATAAGACACACGGCGACACAAGCCATGCTTTCTTTTAGCACACTCAAAGGCTATCCCTGCTGCTCAGAGCATGTCTTTTCTACCAGCTTTGATTTTGTTAAAAAGTAACTCTGCAGAAAGAAGCATGTCTATCCTTCAAAGAACATCCTTTACCTATACCTATGTATATCCCAGTGCATGTGAACAAATCTAGTCTTGTGGTTGAAAGTTTTCCCATTCTGGTTCAGGGGCCAAGGGTGTCATAGTTCACCAATTCATACATAACTGAAAACTTGAGATTTGCCTGAACTTAGAAGTTCGATGGGAAAATTGGAACAGGCTGGGATGGGGGTAAGAAAGGGCAGGAAGAATTGTAAGCCTAGTTGTCCTTTGGTGTTACGTTAGAATCAGCCTTGTGTAGCGAAAGGGAAAAGATGCATCATATGCAAACATAACCAGGGAGTGTGGCGTTCTTTGTTCAAACAAGGAACAGACCCACAAACAAATCTACTTACTATTCCTCTAGGCAGCAGACGTATCCATCGATAGTCACGTCGTGCAGAGATTTAGGCAGTTCTTGCACTTACCAGAATCATGTCCTACTTTGGCAATTAGCTAATCAGATTGTCAAGTTTTGGCGCCAACTTTGGGAACCTGTTTCCAAGAATTGATACACCCACATCATGGTGCCAGCTTTTCTGGATTCCCAGACACTTGCTGCAAGAGCAGGAAGGAACCGAACCCTTTACGGAGTTCATTGTGAGCTTCATGAACATGTTTCTGGCTTTATAATATGTCTAGTTTACGGGAGTCTTATCAGACACTTTGGATAATTTTTCAGTTTTATTACACATGCAGCAATTTGCAAGAGATTAACCCGTTCTTGGGCACTTAATTACAGCCTTAAGGCTTAAAATTACACTTAAAATTACACTATTAAGCAACCTTGTCAAGAACTACAACTTATTCCAGGAATACCTGGGTCCCTTATTTTGTATTGCTTCCAGTATTAATTTCAGTGCATGCTGCCTCTGTAGTTCTTTCCAAATAGATGGAGTGTTAAACAGCCATGATCAGACACCCCTACAGGCACTCGTTGCATAGTTGCTTCAGAGCTGCAGTTTTTTGTGATGAAATAAAAGAGATAAATAATGGCTTCGGGTGAGTTTCTTTTCCTCAATCTGTTACAACTTCCTCAATATAGGGGCAGCAAATAAATATTTTCTCTCGCATGCACCAAAAAACACAGAGAGGGAGCAAAATGTCCTGCAAGCACAAGGCAATCCCTGGTATTGCCAGGGCTGCTTGTTGTTAAGAACCAGGTAGAAAGACCTCTCTCTGTCCAAGAGTCTCTGCAAGGGCTACATGAGCAATGGAGCTGGCATATGGCAGTGGCTTGTATTCCCGATGCGCCCGTTGTTTTTTGTGTAGGTGGCAGACTTTTCCTGAATATTCTTTCTTTTGATCTCTTCTGCCCTTTTGAATGTTGATAAAAGTTACATAGTGGAAGGGCACCCTTCTGGACTTTGGAAAGTACATTAAGGTCCTGGGGGTAGCTGCTACGCTACATTTTTTTTACATCTTCCCACAAAGAAAGGAAAATTGCACAGTGCTTACAAGCTGCTGTAAAATGCACCTGTGATCTTAGCGCTTGCCCCAGTTTCTTCAGGAAGATATGCAGTCTGCTGTTGATGTGCACTGCTAGGCACAAGAAAGGATTCTTACCCTTCTCACAAGCATGGGAGTTGACTGAAGTGGCTATGCACCTTTAATGCTTTTGAGGATGCATTTTTTAAAAAAGCGTGTGTGCATGCACACGCACACAGAGATGTTGGAGTTGCAAATTCTTGAGTTTTTGTAGGGTTACCCTACGTCCGAAATTTCCCAGAAATAGCCGGCAATCAGCCGTTGGAAACAAGTGTGGATGGAAATCGCTGAAACGTCAACCTGTGTCGGCACTGTCGTTCATTTTCTCTCTCTCTTGAGATTTTGCAAAAAAACAAACACACAACTCAACAACTTTGGGCAAAACTCTAACAACTTTTCTTTCTGGATTTTTCACTTTTTGAAATAATGGCAACCCTAGTCATCCCACTCCCCCCCATTATAATTAGAAATAAAATCTCTTGAGTAAAAATTGGGGAGAGGTGAGGCTGGTGTGAGAATAAGGATGCCGCAAGCCTACAAAACACCTCATTTTCACCTATGAAATGTTGGAGGGTATGCTTTAGCTCAGTGCAGGCGTTCAGATCCTACATTCAGGATTGTGCCACTCTGCCCTTACTTACTGCCTGTCTGTCTGGCACCCCTTTGTTGGGCTTCATGTTTCCATAGTGGCTTACATGCATGGAGCCCAACACATGTCCTTCTGCTGCACAGACTTAATAATAATAATAATAATAATAATAATAATAATAATAATAATAATAAATTTTATTTATACTCTGCCCTCCCTGGCCAAAGCCAGGCTCAGGGCGGCTAACACCAATAAAATCACAATAGTAACATAATAAGAGAAAAAGAGAGAGAGAGAAAGAAAAGAAGAAAAAAAAACCCAATTTAAAATACAGGTTAAAATGCAATTTAAAATGCAGCCTCATTTTAAAATAGCCGATAAATCAAGACCATAAGGGGAGGGAAACATAAGGGTCAGACTGAGTCCAAACCAAAGGCCAGGCGGAACAGCTCTGTCTTGCAGGCCCTGCAGAAAGATGTCAAGTCCCGCAGGGCCCTAGTCTCTTGTGACAGAGCGTTTCACCAAGTCAGGGCCAGTACCGAAAAGGCCCTGGCCCTAGTTGAGACTACTTGAGTGATGACCATGTGCCCTAGGCACCTAGATACATGAACCCTATCCTAAGAGTATCTGCTGGAGCCTTGGCAGGGGGTTGGTGGTGATGACCCTCGGGACGCCTTCCAGATGTGCCGTTCTGTGATTCTGTGAGTGCAGCATCAGTGCTCTCAAGATCTCCTTGCTGCACGTCGGACATGAACTTCTGCAATAAAATAAGTATACCAGAATCAACGCAGAAGGGTAGTGAGCCCTGGCTCCCACCTCTCTCTCAGGACCAGAGAGATGTCAGATTTGGTTGGTTGGTGTGGTAGAGGAAACATCAGACATGGACTGAGGAGATCAAGGTTCTTTGGGCCGGTCCGCCTCTTAGTCTAACGTACACTGTGAGGATAAAATGGTGAGGAGGGAAAACGTGATCCTTTTAAAAAAAACACACACACAAATACTTAAAAGTCAGTCTGTGTTGCTGTGGTACTAAAATGCATTTATATCTGGCTGTTTTCTGCTCATTGTTCCATATTAGTATACTATGTGTTGGGGCTTCGTGGGAGCAAGTGGCGCCTAAATTGTCACCGTTACCCCGTCCCCCTCCCCTTCTTGTAAAAAATGCACATTTGAACGTTTAGGAGGGAGACAAAGGGGGGGGAGAGATAACATCTGTTTCTCTTTCCTGTGGTATTTCTCAAAATGGAGACCCAGATTCTATCTAGGACATGTGAGCAGTGTTGCAATATGTAATAGCGTTGGGTGTGGGGAGAGAATAGCAGACCTTCCATTTTCAATAACGGAGTGGAACTAAGGGGACTAAGGAACATCATCAAGCTCTTCCTTCAGAAGCAATTGCCATCTCTGAATTTTTATGTTTGAACTTGAAGCGATGATATGTTGTTGTAGCAATGGAAAGGTATCCAGGTCACAGCTTCACCGATGCAAGCCTTTTGTCGTGTCATATGACGCAGGGTACATGCAGATCGCAGATAAGCCCAAATAGCCCTGACGTACATTAATCTGCCAGAGCAGGCAAACCCCTAAACTCCTTCAACCCTAGAACGACAGTACGCTTAGAAATGGCGTTCGCTGCTGATTTCTTGTTATCTTGCAAATCTCGGTCAATGCTGAATATGAAATTGAGATGGCTAAAGTGAATATTTCTATTCCAGAAACTGCCATTCACCATTCCCGAGCTAGTTCAAGCATCTCCTTGCCGCAGTTCAGATGGAATTCTGTACATGGGTAAGGCTCCACTTGCTTCCTAAAAGTTAACTTGAGTGTATTTTAGGACACTGTCACAGACGTTGTTGCATGGAAATACTTCCCCTTTTCCAGCTCTTCTATCCCCATCGGTATTTTCTGGTATTTACGCCTAGCTTTTGATTCCTTAGGGATGCGGGTGGCGCTGTGGGTTAAACCACAGAGCCTAGGACTTGCCGATCAGAAGGTTGGCGGTTCAAATCCCCGCAACGGGGTGAGCTCCTGTTGCTCTGTCCCAGCTCCTGCCAACCTAGCAGTTCGAAAGCACACCACTGCAACTAGATAAATAGGTACCGCTCCGACAGGAAGGTAAACGGCACTGCTCTGGTTCACCAGAAGCGGCTTAGTCATGCTGGCCACGTAACCCGGAAGCTGAAGATGAGCGCCACAACCCCAGAGTCGGCCACGACTGGACCTAATGGTCAGGGGTCCCTTTACCTTTTACCTTTGATTCCTTACGACCACACAAAAGCACCTGTGACACACTGTTTTGTCCCTGGTCTTTTTAAACGTGTTTGTGTGTATATAATCTCTTTCATGCTCAAAATAGACCTCTGTCTTAGCCAGACCACCCAGAGCTATCTCCATGTAGGTTTCGGATAGCTGGGTTTAATTTTACATTCTGCACATTGACTGGAGTCACAGACAACAGCCCTTGCCAGTTCCTTGAGTAGTTTTGCATGGCTAGCATGCATCATTGAGCTCTGATAGGGCTCCTTGCTTGCCCAAGTGGAATTACAGAGTGATATGTGCTCCGCCTACTTTTGCTTCTGGCCCCACCCACCACCAGCGATGTTGCCCCTAGAAGGTTGCCTAGAAAGGAACGTGACCTCCAGCTCTACCATAAAGCACACTGTGCTGTAAAAGCAATGTTCTGAGTAGCCAGTTGCTGGTTGGCAGGAAAGAGAGGAACGGGGTGTTTTCAGAATTGATTTTAGCAGTACTAAAATGCTGATATTTCCCATTTAGGAAAGAAGCAAGACAGCTGGTATGTGGTGGACCTCATGACAGGGGAAAAACAGCAGACCTTAACTTCGTCATTTGCCGAAAGCCTGTGTCCGTCTACATCTCTCCTGTATCTTGGTCGAACAGGTAACACACACACACACACACACACACACACACACACACACACACACCCCTCTCCCCTGCTTCAAAGGTAGCTTTTGAAAGCCAAGCCAGCCAGACCTGAAAGGAATAAGCTCATAGTAATGAAGTTTATTTAACATATCTAGATGAAGGCTTCATGCTAAAAAATCATTAACTTTCACCTAACAATGGGACTGTGCCGTTTGCATGCATTCGATGGAGTTTACAATGGCTGCTCGCCCTTTGGTGAATTGTTCGTCGTTTTATTTTATTCAGGCAGAAACGAGTTATCCCACGTCATCCACAAACTAATTGGGTCTTGTCAAAATGGCTGTTGAACAAGGCCAGGGAGGATCCATTTGGCCCAGCATCCTCTTGGCCACAGTGGCCCACCCCCTGCAGCTGGGAACCTGTGAAGGCAGTGGTAGCCCCCTGCCCACTTGTATCTGGTGTTATTCATGGGCAGGGACGTAGGTGGCGCTGTGGTCTAAACCACTGAGCCTCTTGGGCTTGCCGATCGGAAGGTCGGCGGTTCGAATCTCTGCGACGGACTGAGCTCCCATTGCTCTGTCCCAGCTCCTGCCAACCTAGCAGTTCGAAAGCACGCCAGTGCAAGTAGATAAATAGGTACCACTGCAGCAGGAAGGTAAATGGTGTTTCTGCACTCTCTGATTTCCGTCACAGTGTTCTGTTGCACCAGAAGTGGTTTAGTCATGCTGGCCACGTCACCCGGAATGCTGTCTGCGGACAAACGCCGGCTCCCTCAGCCTGAAAAGTGAGATGAGCACCGCAACCCCATAGTCGCCTTTGACTGGACTTAACTGTCCAGGGGTCCTTTACCTTTACCTTTTTTACCTTATTAATAGGCTGCCTCTTAGCCTGGAGGTCCAATGTAGCTTGTCATTACTTCAGTCCATTTCTAGAAAGTAAAGAGGCGAGTCTGGCTGGCCACAAGGGGTGTGGGATGGGAGGGAGCAGCAATAACTTTTCTTGAGCGCCTGAATGTTGGTGGCTTGTACTTACCTGGAAATCTGCTAAGAATGGAGTGAGCTTGGAAGACGGGCTCATAGTTCAGTCTTAACGGCACGTATTTTGAATGCTGGTTGCAGGATCAATCCCTACAGGCATCGCCTGTTTTTTTAAAAAAGAAAGAACAGGTAACAGGTGATAGCAAAGACTTCGCTGTCCCTGCCTGAGATCTCAGGGGAGCTGTTGCCAGTCAGAGGAGACAATAGAAGGACTGATAGTCTGACTTGATATAAAGCTAACTTCCTGTGTTCCAAGGACCCTCAGCAGGCCATTTTGCAGAGAGGGCACCTCAAGTATGTTGTTTTGCTGGGTGTGGGAGCCAAAACGCCTGCATGTTCCTGTCTGAACATGGCCTTTGGTCTTTGAACTCGATAGCGTTTTTCAGTAGTGCAAGATCCTGTCTTGTAACCATATCATTAGTCACAGCGCAGAAGCCAGGGGCTCCTCAACCCACAGTCTCAGAAACTGGAAAATACGCTTTGAAGGTTGCAGGAGGTGCCGCTCAGCCATGATCTGTGAGATTCTAGCTTTTAAGACAGATGCTAGTCTACATTCAGAGGCAGACGTGTAGTTTCATGAACTGGAAAAAAAGTCTATACAGTGGTACCTCGGGTAACATACGCTTCAGGTTACAGACTCCGCTAACCCAGAAATAGTAGAAGAAGAAGAAGAGTTTGGATTTGATATCCCGCCTTTCACTCCCCTTCAGGAGTCTCAAAGCGGCTAACATTCTCCTTTCCCTTCCTCCCCCACAACAAACACTCTGTGAGGTGAGTGGGGCTGAGAGACTTCACAGAAGTGTGACTGGCCCAAGGTCACCCAGCAGCTGCATGTGGAGGAGCGGAGACGCGAACCCGGTTTCCCAGATTACATGACTACCGCTCTTAACCACTACACCACACTGGCTCTCGGGTACCTCGGGTTAAGAACTTTGCTTTAGGATGAGAACAGAAATCGTGCTCCGGCGGTGCGGCGGGAGCGGAGGCCCCATTAGCTAAAGTGTTGCTTCAGGTTAAGAACAGTTTCAGGTTAAGAACGGACCTCCGGAACGAATTAAGTACTTAACCCGAGGTACCACTGTAATCAGAAATTGAGTAGCAAATTATAAGAGGAGTCAGTTTTTCTTTTCAAAATACTGCAGGGTGGGTGTTTAAATCTGCTAATCGTGGGGAAGAATTTTGCAAAAAATACAATGATGTGAAGATGTCCGCATACTTTGTTTTGAGGACCGTCTGGCAAGAGAGGTGGGTGCTTTGTTTTGTTTCACACAGTATGAATTGAAATTTTGGGATTTTTTTTGAACAGAGTACACCATCACCATGTACGATACCAAGAGTAAGGAGCTACGATGGAACGCCACTTACTTTGACTACGCAGCCACCTTGCCTGATGAAGACGTCCAATATAGTAAGTCCTGGGGTTCTAATTTCAGGCTGAAATGCTAATACTGTACATTTCATATACCCATGAGTTCGCAAAGGCTTCGTGCGATTGCTTGCATCTCTTTACCTTGCAGAAATGTCCCACTTTGCATCTAACGGAGACGGACTGGTGGTCACTGTGGACAGTGAGTCAGGCGATGTCTTGTGGATCCAGAATTACGGCTCCCCTGTTGTAGCCTTTTATATCTGGCAGCGGGAAGGGCTGTGGAAAGTGATGCATACAAATGTGGGCATCGAGACCCTGCGCTATCTCACCTTCATGTCTGGCGAAGTCGGACGCATCACTAAGTGGAAGTATCCCTTTCCCAAAGAAACAGAGGCCAAAAGCAAATTGATGTGAGTACAATTTCTGCCCCTCCTAAATGGTATTATTAAAAAAATGTGTTTATTGTGTCAGGTCAACTTGGTTATTATCTAGCATGGAATTAAAACGTGCTTTCACTGTGGTCTCCCATTGCCTGCAAGTAACCTATGATTTTTTAAAAAAATAATAATTGTACACTTTGCTTCTGCAGATTATGTAACAAAATCACCCTATATTAAATAATTTGCATGTTCACAGAGGGCTTTTCCAAATGATTGTTTTACTGTCAATCTTTTTTTTTTTTTTAGTGCCAGACTGCCTCAGTACCCAACCACCCCCAAAATACAATCCAAACAGAAATCGAAGATGTGATGGGTGTAATGGGATATTCCCTGAAACCGAAATCATTCATTTGATTTCTGTTTGAGGAAGATCTCATGTATCAGTAGCCTCTTGAGAGGTTAAAATCTTCTAGCAAAATCCCTGCTCCATAACCCTGCCCTGCTTTTTGTGAATGTTCCCCTCCCCTGCCCTTTAAATATATTGGTAGACTCTTGCTTCTCTTTCCCATAGTGTATTTCTTCCCTGTTCTTACAATAATGACTGTGATCCAAAGACTTGCTTCAGGGACCCCGATTTCCACCACATTGATCCATGTGCAACATCTCATAGTGGCTGGGAGGTGTTGGGGGTGCTGAAATGAGATAGGCAGATGCACAGGAATCCAGGTCATTTTTTTAAAAGTCAGCCAATGACCTTACTTAGCAATAGCATAGCTATTCCCCCCCCCCCCCCCGTAGCATGGAATATATTTCACTATTATTCCTGGACTGGAACTAGCACCGTTATAGGTTTGTTTGGCTTCTTGTCATCTGGGAAGGCCTGGAGTGACAGGAGATCAGGATATACGAACGTTTAAGTAAAGAAAATAAGAGTTGTATGTTTGTTTTTACAATACGCCGTAAAAAACCAACGCTTACATAATTCAGTTTACTATCCTGCAGTCATGCTCAAAGATTTTATTTGATATTTCAAGATCTTTCTGTGAAAGTATAGTCATACCTTGAAAGTTGAACACCTTGGAGCTCAGATGTTTTTGCTCCCGAACGCCGCAGACCCACCGCAGTGATTGTTTCAGTTTGTGAACGTTCTTTGGAACCCGAACGTCTGTCGCGGCTTCCGATTGGCTGCAGGAGCTTCCTGCAGCCAATCGGAAGCCGTGCCTTGGTTTCTGAACTGTTTTGGAAGTAAAACGGTCTTCTGGAACGGATTCCGTTCGACTTCCAAGGTATGACTATAACGCAGTTTCAAAATACAAGGACACCATGGGATTTAATAAGGCAGAGTTTGGGTTCAGCCCTCCCAAGTTAAGTAATTAGCACTATAAACATTTTTTTTAAAGCAGCAGCTGTATTTCCCTATTTAATTTATAATGCTTAAAATGGAGATACAGATTTGAATGCAGACGTGCAAACAGGAAACTGTTGTAGCCCATACAGATGAATGGCACTGGTGTAAAACATGGAAACGGGTTTTGTGGCTGTCACTATAGACTGAGCCCTTGGAACATTTGGGCCTAGTTAACAGCTGTTTGTGATATTTTGTACTTCATTTTTCCAAAACACCTGGTCCTTTTTGTGTGTATATTTCCGGTTGCTCAGCTTGATGTTATCATGCAATATATATAGTGATATTTGCAGGTGGTTGTGTTATACAGTGGTACCTTGGTTTATGAACTTAATCTGTTCCGGAAGTCCGTTCTTAAACCAAGGCGCGCTTTCCCATAGCAGTGCAGGACTCAATTTACAAATGGAACACACTCAACAGGAAGCGAAACAAGTTCTTATTCCAAGGCAAAGTTCACAAACCAAAACACCTACTTCCAGGTTTGCAGCGTTCTTAATCCAAGTTGTTCATAAACTAAACTGTTTTTAAACCAAGGTACCACTGTATATGTATGGTGACACCTTTGTCTCTCAGCCATTTCGGGTTCACCCAAAAATAAGTATAGAAGTACAGTCATACCTTGGAAGTCAAATGGAATCTGTTCTGGGAGTCCAACTTCCAAAATGTACAAAAACCAAAGTACGGCTTCTGATTGGCTGCAGGAAGCTCCTGCAGCCAATCAGAAGCCACAGAAGCTCCGTTGGATGTTCGACTTCCAAGAGAATGTTTGGAAACCAGAACACTCATTTGTGAGTCGATTTTTTTCGGGAGCCAAGGCGTTCAAGATCCAAGGTACGACTGTATCTTAAATAAAGAAGTAAACGGCAGGCTATGTAATATTTTCTTCCTGTCTCCCTTCTAGGCCAACCCTCTACGTAGGGAAATACTCTACGGGCTTGTATGCATCGCCATCGATGGTTCACGAAGGAGTGGCTATTATGGTAAGCTGGGCAAGAGGCCTCATCTTTAGGAAGGACAATTTTCAGAATCTGGAATCCAGATGCAAAAAAAAAACAGAGAAAGGAACCTGAGCTCTTTTCCTGCATTTCTTCGCAATAGGAATTCATAATCCAGTTTCTACAGTGTGCCTGTCGGTATCTGTCTTGGGTGTGAAATGGTTTTTAATTGATCGGTCCCATTGGGATGTATCATTGGAAGTGATTACAAAAATGAAACGAATGAATAGATGCCTTAGGGTGAATTTTATTTATTTATTTGTTTATTTATTTAATCATTTGTCCCAATTGTGGGAAAATATTTTATTCGTGTAAATGACAAGAATCAAAGGCTTATTTTGTTCAAAGAAAAAAAGAATAATCAAGCTACATGAGTTCAGCAAGCAGATAAGAGTAATTCTGGCCATTTTAAATAGGGGGGAAGCAGAAAAAGACACTGGTAAATTGCTTATTTATTTTAAGGCATTTATAAACTGTTTAATCATTAGCAATTCTAAGCAGTGTACATGAAACTGAACCATACAGAGAATTAAAACAATACAAAGTTATCCTCAGACCGAAGATTGACTTAAAATGCCTGCTGGAATAAGGAAGTCTTTTGTGATGTTCAGATCTCATTCAGGAGCGAGTTCCACAAGCTTGGTCTAGATGCAGTAGCTGTGGCAACCATGGTGTCACTTTAATGACAAAAAGTAAATGGATTTGCATCATTTTCCTTTGATAATTGCTCTCCAAATCTTAATCTATTAAAAGTATTTTAGCAGTTTCATCAGTGAAGCCCTTCCCGTACAAGACTCAGAAACGGTCTTTGTCTTATCCCATAATTAGCATGGCTAAAGTACTTCTTTGCAATGCCCAGCCTTGAATTAATGACCCAAATAAAATACATGAAATTACCTTCTGAGCAGCTTACCATATGTCAACAACAGAGGCGCCTTTATGGCCCGTGTTCTTTGAGCTCATTGTTTGCCTGAAACATCTGTTAATATGTTAGAAATCGGCTTGAACATCCGTGGTATAAAATGAACACCCAATAAAATTTAAAAATTTCTTGTTATCTTTTTAAGTGTGACATTACTGCATTCAAAGAACAGGAAGTCACTGCACAATTTCCCTCCCTCTCTCTTTCTCTCTAGCCCCGGGGAAGTCCCATACCGCTGATTGAGGGTCCCAAAACACACGGCGTAACAATTGAAGAGTGTGTTATCACCCCCAGTACAGATCTGAAGTTTTCATCCGGATTTAAACAGAAGAACAGTTTGCGCTATTTGAGGAATCACTGGCTTTTAATAGGTATCAGGAAGTAAACATCAGGATTTTTTTTTCTGTGTTGCACTGCCCTCTGGTGGACAGAATTCAGATTTTAAGATGCAGATTATATCCTCAGATTTATTTAAGGGTTTGATTTAAGAATTTACCAGGGGATATGCAAAATGCAAATTCTTGATTTTAAATATTCAGTCGTGCCTTGCTCATACCATAAGATATCATGAGCAAGAACTTAAGAACAAAAAAAATTAATGAGCAGGCATTTTGCAAATCCATTAATTTACAAGTTAACACACCATTTTACAGGAATAGTTTTTGGATGTATGAAGCTTGCAGTTGTATAGTTATCGGCCCATCGCTACAAGACATGATAGTGGATTAGGTAAAGGTAAAATACATGCCAAAGTTTAATACGTACTGGTACATAGTTAACTGTAGGAAATTCTCAACTACATCACGAATTACTCACTAATATGCAGCTCAGTCGGCAGAGCATCTTAATCTCAGGGTTGTGGGTTCAATACATGTGTTGGGGAAAAGATTCCTTCTTTGCAGGGGTTTGGACCAGGTGACACTTCCAGCCCTATGATTCTATGGCCATTAGCTTTAGAAAGCTATTAAATTCATAGAGGATGTGTTTATCCAACTAGCAGGCTAGTGATAGCTAAATGGGCCCCTATATCAGAGCTGGGAAGCCTTTTGCAACCTTAGGGCCACCTTCCCTTCAGGGAAACTTCCCAAGGGCCACATACCAATAGTGGGCAGGGCCAAAGGCAAAATATCAAAGAACTAGTTTCTGCATTTGACTAGGGATAAGTTTCCATACTTATGCCTGCCTGTGCCCTCCACCCAGATTGGCAAGAGGCAGTATCGGACTTGACGGGTGCATTCAAGCCAAGCTTGGGGAGTGTAGCAGGCCGAGTGAGGCCATCTTTTCCTCCTGGGAATAACAGAAAGCACGTTCTTGTTTCCAGGGCACCACGAAACACCGTTATCGGCCCCAACAAAGATCCTGGAGAAATTCCCAAGCAATTTGCCAAAGCGGCACGAAAATGTGATCCCGGCGGATTCGGACAAAGCTGCTTTTGAAGAGGTTGGTGAATAAACGAGGTCTCATTTAACGGCGTCATTAGGAAAGTGTCATCACAGAATACATTCCACGTTGTGTAAAACGTATGCGCGTGAATGAGGTGGGGGAGACAGGATTTGCATGAGATTCCTCAGTCATGTGCGTGCAAATTGCAGGATGCGCTTTTTTGTTGAGCATGCTTTTAAACAGATTGGGTGGGGGGGAATCGTCCATTAGTTTTTCCAGTCAGATGTGTTTCTCGCTTAGATGTTCGCCATGCTGCAAAGGAACAAGGTGCACATATCGGCCTCTGTTTCTGTTGCTCTGTGACAATATCTCATTCAAAATACGACCTTTACGTTCTCCCCCAAACCAGGAAGTTTGTGGGTCTCCCAGCTGGGAGCAGTGTGAAGGCTGTATTTTAGATGCGATGTTCTTTCAGAGGCAGCGGGGGAACTTGTACACCCTGTTCCTTCCTAGGTGGGTAACGTCCAAAGCCGCTCGGTACAAACTCATTAGTGTGAGTTCGTGGGCTTTGTGAACAGCACAGGAACACCGGATGCAGCAGTATAGCTAAAGCTAAGCAGGCGTGGAAGATCTTGGCCCCTTAGATGGGAGAACACAGGGAGCCCCATTTAAGAAAGGAGTATTAATATATATATATAATGTTTTATATTTAAATAAATGCAACAGTGAGTTTATTGAGAAACATGGCCAAACTGCTTCAAAAGCAGCTTCGCAAGACCAGGGAAGTTCATAGGAAATAAGCTCTAAAGGATGGCAGACTTGTTTCCTTGTTTTATTTCTATCTGCTTAGTAGTGAAAATCGTGTTTGCATGGCTCTCTTGGGTCGGAATTATCTCTTTAAAAAGCATGAATCAGTTCTTGATATATTTGCTTAGAAACACTGAGCACTGTGCAATTTCTAGCCACTTTTTATTCACTCCCCACCACCCTGGATCTTTTAAGGGTTGAAAATTTGTTTTGTATTCATTTTCATGTTCCATTTTGGTATGTAAACTGCCTTGGGGGAGGGTTTTGCCCTGAAAGGTGGCATAGAAACATTAAAAATAGACCTTTGCCTAATTGTACGTTGTTAACTTTGCAAGCCCTTATCCTTCTTGACAAGTGCCCTTTTCGTACGCAGCTGGGCAGCCCTAATCGAGGTCGTTCCTTCCATGGAAGCCCCTTGAACTAATGCCGTCTTTGGTTCTCTCAGGCAATCAATATGGGTGGCAGTTCCAGCAAGGACTTGCCTCCTCCCATCTCGGAGAATGCTGGAGAGACCCCCGGCCAGACGCCACCTCGACCAGAGGCTCCCGTCGATTCCATACTCAAGGACACGGCTACCGTCATCCTGAGCACTTTCCTGCTTGTTGGCTGGATAGCCTTTGTCATCACATATCCAATGGTAATTGGCCAGTTTGCAGCATGATAGTCTTGTGAATCAATAAGAAGGGCTGGCGTTGTTGGTGCAGACTAACAGCAAGAGCGTGGGCATTTTGAGGTCGTTTTTTATTAAACAGAGATTTATGCCCTCCCAAACATGACCTCAACAAGTCCTGATGGCAACTAGCAACGTAATCTTTAAAATAACCCATGGGGTACAAGAGAGTAATGCACATTTATATATTAATTTTATAAACAGCTTTCTTAAAAGTCTGCACTCCAAGAACTGGTCCTTAGTTAAGTCAGGGATATCTTTGTTCTGTATCAAATACAGTGGTACTTCGGTTTTTGAACATAATCCGTTCTGGAAAACCATTTGACTTCCGAAATGTTCGAAAACCAAGGCGCAAAGGGCGGTCTGCAAATTCAATACAGAAAATTGGGGGGGGAAACCTCAGCGGAAGCTGTTCGTCTTCCAAGGCGCGTTTGAAAATGGAAGCATTTACTTTGGGGTTTTCGGCATTCAAAAACCGAAACGTTAGAAAACCGAGTTGATTGTTTGGGAATACCCCACGCTATTTGGAAGGACAAAGATAAATAGCTACATCTAAGTGTGGGGTTGGGAAATTGCTTGAAGCTCCATGTCAGCTGCTTCCCACAAAAGTGCATGTTTTTATCTCAAAGTAAAACAATTATAATGTGCATTTTTATCATTATTGGGAAATGCATTTTAAATTAATTGCACTATGAATTTCCTGTTTGTTGACACTGTATGAAACCAGCGTTCCATGGTTGGAAGCTGTGAAAATTAAAGCTGTTAATGTTGAAGCTAACCGTGAGTTGCATCCAGAGTGCCCCTCTGCTCATGGGAAGCTTCTTGCTCCTTTTGCAAATTCTCCTTTCTCCTGCAGCCTTCCACACTGTTCCAAAGGGTGCACCCAATTCTCTGGAGATTAGGGGAAGTGTGGGGGGGTGCACAGAGATGGAGGAATCAGCAGAAATTCTGTTCACGGAAACCTCTGCTTGATTAAAAACCCTACCATGAATGGAGGGATACAATTGGATACAACCTAAAGCCACAAAACAAGTACCGTATTTTTCACCCCGTAAGACGCATCTGATCATAAGACGCACCTAGTTTTTAGAGGAGGAAAACGGGGGGGGGGGGGGATATTCTGAATCAAATGTTGTACTAAATTATTTAATAAACTACCGGTATATCAGAGGGAGAGGGAGAGGGACAGGAGCTGTATGTTTCTTTAGCGTGCGCGCTCAAGGAGCGACGAGCGGGGAGGCAGCACGGCCCCGAACGGCCCCGACACAGGAACCCCAGCAGCCTCCTCTCGTGTAAGCAGCTCATCTCCCGCTTTGCTGCTTTAAAGTGAGCTGAGCTGGGAAGGAGGGAGGGAAGGAGAGTCCATCCGTCCATCCCTCCTCCGCGGCTCGCTTTGAAGCAGCAAAGCTGGACAGGAGCCGCTTACACCAGGACTCCTCTCCTCTCCTGCTTTGCTGCTTCAAAGCGAGCCACGGAGGAGGGAAGGAAGGGGAGCCATGGATCCTCTGCTTGCGACTGCAGCGGGATCCCGCCGCCATCCGTAGGCATTCACTCCATAAGGCACACAGAGGAGGAAAAAAAGTGCGTCTTATGGAGCGAAAAATACAGTAAACATTAAATGCAAGAAAAGCAGCAGTTGGAGATTCACAAAATAAAGTTTAATTTCCCTCCATATTCCTCCCCCCACCCCCCCTTAAGAGTGTGCATAATCAGCAACAGCGACAACATCAGCAATTCCAGAAACAGCTGGAGGAGAAGATACAGCTGTTGCAGCAGCAGCCTTTCAATCCTCCCATTGACTTGCCCCCCGAGGCAGAATTCCTGGATGGCTCCTGCGTCAGGCCAGAGAGCTCGGCCACCAGCTCACCAAACATGTCTCCGAAAGCATCAAACCACTCTGCCTATTCCAACGTCTCCGCTTCTGATGTCGGGAGCTGCCTTTCCACGGAGCAAGAAGAAGGTGATAAAAACCAAACCTAACCTTTTCTTGTAGATTCAGGCTGTGTACACATTGCCAGGTTAAAACGCAGCTAGGTTGTTCTCCGCCCCCGCCCCCATTCAGATAGGAAAAATGGATCAAGACACACAGTATTTCATAATCAACCATAGGATAGATATTGATTGTGGCTAATGTTGCAAGTGCACCAATGCCCGAACCAGCAGTTTGGATCCAGACTAAATGGGGAGGGTATACACAGCCTAAGAATGTAAGACTGCACTTCTACCAAGGTTTAAGCAAGCCTGGATGGAGAGATGTCAACAGCCCTCTGTCCCCAGCCTATTTCAGGATCAGGCGTAGAGATTATTATTTTTAATGAATCTTTTGAAAGTTTGGACATACATGAATTAGCATACATCTATTCCTTCAATGGGACGCGGGTGGCGCTGTGGGTTAAACCACAGAACCTAGGACTTGCCAATCAGAAGGTCAGCAGTTCGAATCCCCGTGATGGGGTGAGCTCCCATTGCTCGGTCCCGGCTCCTGCCAACCTAGCAGTTCAAAAGCACGTCAAAGTGCAAGTAGATAAATAGGTACTGCTCCGGCGGGAAGGTAAACGGCTTTTCCGTGCACTGCTCTGATTCGCCAGAAGTGGCTTAGTCATGCTGGCCACATGACTCGGAAGCTGTACGCCTGCTCCCTGGGCCAATAAAGCGAGATGAGTGCCGCAATCCCAGAGTCGGCCACAACTGGACCTAATGGTCAGGGGTCCCTTTACCTTTACCTATTCTTTCAATGAAGTTGGTTCAGTTCACCTTGTATGACACCGAGGACTACCTAATCACAGTGTCAGTCTTGGGAACTTTTCTAGACAATCCTTGTATTGTATCCCAATGCCCAAAAGCTAGGACAGACAGCACGTTCCCGGTTTAGTTTTTGGCAAGCAACCAGCTGGAAGAGAGCTCTGGAGTAATGGGGCAGACACTGAGCACCTTTCTCCATGTGCCTCCATTTTGGAGACTGGTACACAGGTGGTACCGTCCGTTGGCATTAGAGATTTCAGCAGAATGTCAAGGAGAAAGATGCAAGAATTGCTCATCCTCCCGTCAACATATGCAGTAACAACTCCTGTCAGGTGAAGGTTGGGTGAAGGATAAGAATATTGTTATGGCAATGCAATTGTTGGTCTTTGCTGTTACCCCTACAGACTGATTACACAGCTTAGTGTACAACATAAATGAGGCCAGATAGCTCAGTTGGTAGACTGTGAGATTCTTAATCTCTGGGTTGTAGGTTCGAGCCCAACATTGGGGGAAAGATTCCTGCATTAACAGGGGGCTGGACTAGATTGGGGTCACTTCTATGATTCTATTATTGCAACTGGTGTTGCTAAATCTGAATACTTCTTTGTTTTAAAAGAAACCAGTTAAGTCCTTGAAGGTAAAGGGACCCCTGACCATTAGGTCCAGTCATGGCTGACTCTGGAGTTGCGGCGCTCATCTCACTTTATTGGCCGAGGGAGCCGGCGTACAGCTTCCAGGTCATGTGGCCAGCATGACTAAGCTTCTTCTGGTGAACCAGAGCAGCGCACGGAAATGCCGTTTACCTTCCTGCCGGAGCGGTACCAATTTATCTACTTGCACTTTGATGTGCTTTTGAACTGCTAGGTTGGAAGGAGCAGGGACCGAGCAACAGGAGCTCACCCCATTGCGGGGATTCGAACCGCCGACCTTCTGATCGGCAAGTCCTAGGCTCAGTGGTTTAACTCACAGCGCCACCCGTGTCCCTCCTTAAGGACCCGTTAAGTCCTTCAAGTACCCTAAATGTCTTTCCTTCCTTTCATGGTGAGCCTTTAAGTGCCACGTGAGAATATGTGCCTAAAAGGTGCCATGGGTATGTTCATTCCCCCCCCCTTTCCTCTCCGCCCTTCTCCAGATGAAAACATGGCCACTATAGCGGTTGGAAAGATTTCGTTCAACCCGAAGGATGTGCTTGGACATGGAGCTGAGGGAACCATCGTTTACAGGTAAAGCACCAGACATGAATGCTGTACACCAGAGGCAAAGGCTTCTTCCAGACTATTGCTATATTGTGGGAGAGGTTTGATTGCATACCGACAAATTCAGGTTGTTGCACCATTAGAGTAGACTTGGTGTTCTTGCAAAGCTAGCTTTTTAAAAAAAAAGTAAAAGTAAAAAAGACGACTCTTTGCAGTAAGGCAAATGCACTGGCAAGTGTAGTATAACAATTTCTTCTTGACGCAAAGTCGCATGACCTCCCCACAAGCCAGTTGAAATGAATGCCCAGTAAACTGTTGATGTTGCATAACCTTCCCACCAGCTTTGTGCAAACAAATTGGGATGTGGATGCTCAATAAACAGGTTGCCTGGACGCACAACGAGGGATGCTTATTAAGCCAGTGTCTGTGGTTCTTTTCCTGAATTGTGTGTTGGAAGAAGCAGCTCTTATTGCATTTTCTTTAAACATGCATGCCTATATTGTTACTTGTACACTTGCTGATGTCTGTGTCAAATGTTCACATTGGGCAGGATTGAACTAACAAGCCCTGCTAGCAGTAGCCCACACATGGACTCTTGCTAGCATGAGCTAGTTACTTTGTGCTACTTTGCTGCTTAGTGCTACTTTGAATGTTTCTTTCCATCTGTTTCCAGCACTGAAAATTAATTTTGTGGCCTTCAGAGTTAAAGGTCTGCATGGTCTCTGTCACCATATTTATTCCATGCTGCATTTCCCCTTTCCAGCTTATCCTTCGAAGTACGGAGTGAGATTGACTGTCGTGTGAGAGGCCCACCCACTTACACAACAGAGCTTCACCTTCCCTCTGCAGGCATCCCAAAAACCTGCTCCAGAGGGTTGGTGGATTCCACCAAAGCAGATAATGGAAGTGCGCAGAAAGGCTGGAGGAGCAGAGAAACTAGAAATTCTATAGCACAAGCATTGGATGCCACCCATGGCACCTTTTTCTCTGCCTCTCTTGGAGTAGTTGATTCTCTTGCTTATTTGTGTCTCTTGTGTAGGAAAAAGCATGGCACCCCTTGCAGCATAACTACCACCTTTGTGATGGCCACACAAGTGAGGAAGCCATCTCGTGCATCAACTTACTCACATGTTTATCCATACAGTCCAAAACCTTTCTCTTTCCAACCCAGAATAAAATTCCTTCAATACAATTGGAAGCATGGTAGCAAGGCAAGATCCTAGCTGAGTAACACAGTTAAATGCTAAGGAGTTTCTCTGCTGTATCTACAGGGGGACATTTGACAACCGAGATGTTGCCGTGAAGAGAATTCTCCCCGAATGCTTCAGCTTCGCTGACCGGGAGGTGCAGCTGTTGCGGGAATCTGATGAACATCCAAACGTGATCCGCTATTTCTGCACGGAAAAGGACCGTCAGTTCCAATACATAGCCCTTGAGCTCTGTGCCGCAACTTTACAAGAGGTAAACTATGGATTATATATGCATCTGCAGCTAAAACTGGGAGGGCTTGGCAGTTCAAAAGAAGAGAAGTTTCCATTTTAAGTTACAGTAAGGCCACAACTTACATGGGAGCTACATTCCAGGGATCCAGCCTAAAGCCAAAATTGCATATAGTAATAACATGTTGGGTTCAATGGTGGTGAGATTTTCAGTCTTTTCCTGGATGCCCAAGCATATTGCCAAGTGCACGTTAAATGTGCATATTTCAAGCTTGATTGTGTGATGGGGTGATGGCTTTGCATCTGAATAGATTTTTTTCTATACTACATTTTCAGTGGCAGTGAATCACACTCAGGGAAGTTACTAGAGGCGAATAGACTGCTTCTATTCTAATTCTCTCCCACTAGCACTAATTTAAGCATACAAGGGGACACAGGTGGCGCTGTGGGTTAAACCACAGAGCCTAGGGCTTGCCAATCAGAAGGTCGGCGGTTCGAATCCCCACAACGGGGTGAGCTCCTGTTGCTCGGTCCCTGCTCCTGCCCACCTAGCAGTCTGAAAGCATGTCAAAGTGCAAGTAGATAAATAGGTATCGCTCCAGCGGGAAGGTAAACGGCTTTTCCGTGCGCTGCTCTAGTTCACCAGAAGCGGCTTAGTCATGCTGGCCACATGACCCGAAAGCTGTACGCCAGCTCCCTCGGCCAGTAAAGTGAGATGAGTGCTGCAACCCTAGAGTTGGCCACGACTGGACCCAATGCTCAGGGGTCCCTTTACCTTTTAAGCATACAAGATCATACACAGAGCGCAAGGAATACCAAGCTGTGCAGCTAAATCTTCTGCATGTTCACTCAGAAGGCAGTTCCACTGTGCTGAATGAGGCTTACTGACAAGGAAGTATGCATAGGACTGCAGCCTTAAACTCATCTTGACTTTGTTTATATGCAATTCTAGTATGTGGAACAGAAGGACTTCAGTCAGCATGGTTTGCAGCCGATCACCCTCTTGCAACAGACAATGTCCGGTCTTGCGTATCTCCACTCTCTCAATATTGGTAAGAAACCGTTTTATTTTAATATCCAACCACTGCAGTGGCTCAATTTTTTTCTCTTTCAGAGAAAATTAAGATACTTAGAGCTGGGAAGGAGCAATGGTATTATTATTGCTAGATATAAGGCCGTCGGTGCACATTGCCCCTTTGTAGAGTAGGCTTTAGTTAGGGGCTCAGTTATAATAGGGTTTGGAAAGATGACAACTCACCCCAGTGCAGAGTGTGTGTGCTCCCCAGTGAAGCCTCAAAAGTTTTGGAAGGCAAGAACAAATTTGATAGGGAGCTTGGGTGGCGCTGTGCTCTAAACCACTGAGCCTCTTGGGCTTGCCGATCAGGTCAGCAGTTTGAATCCCCGCGACAGGGTGAGCTCCCATTTCTCTGTCCCAACTCCTGCCAACCTAGCCGTTCGAAAGTGAGTAGATAAATAGGTACCACTGCAGCGGGAAGGTAAACTGCGTTTCCATGCACTCTGGTTTCCATCCCGGTGTTCTGTTGCGCCAGAAGCGGTTTAGTCGTGTTGGCCACATGACCTGGAAAGCTGTCTGTGGACGAACACTGGCTCCCTCGGCCTGAAAGCGAGATGAGCGCCTCAACCCCATAGTTGCCTTTGACTGGACTAAACCGTCCAGAGATCCTTTACCTTTTTACCTGTCCTTACTATGTCCTATTGTGAGATCACATACTTAGCTAGAAGCACATGAGAAGGTCTGGGGTCAGCATCTGAAAGTGCAGGTAAGGAACCTGGTGCAAAGTAAGGTAGTAATGCCCTCCAGCCCCCCCAAATTTAAAGGAAAACTGGGAAAGATCTGTGCTAATGGAGTAAGTATGTAACATAAGCCTATTGAATTGAGATAAATGTATTTAAGCAATACAATGGCTCTTTTTACTAATTAGAATCTCCACTTTCTTTATATTAGTGCACAGAGACCTGAAGCCGCACAATATCCTCATCTCCATGCCGAATGCCCACGGAAAGGTCAAAGCCATGATTTCTGACTTTGGCCTCTGCAAGAAGCTTGCAGTGGGCAGGCACAGTTTCAGCCGTCGGTCCGGGGTCCCAGGCACTGAAGGCTGGATTGCTCCAGAGATACTGAGTGAGGACTGCAAAGAGAACCCGGTAAGTCGCCTGCACTTCTTCTTAGGACTTGAGCCTGGGCCATATCTGGTTTTCAACATGGTGATATATCAGCAGCTAAATACTGTGATATGTTGATCACGATGTCTGGAATGTATCTCAGCTGCTTCTTCCTCCCCGTCTCCTGGAGAAGCCACATGGCCTGTCATGTACTCCCCTTTATCTTTTAAACCAAGCTTGAGGTTTATAGACTTCAGTACTGGAATAAATTATTTTTAAAAACACAACAACCACCTGCAGCAGATTTGGCAGAGTTATCTGACCAGTACACTATGAGTGAGACATGGGAGTTAGATATATCTGGTCCTTGAGTTCTGAGTTATTCTAATTAAAAGTTGTATACCTGTAGGTCTCATCCAAAGGTGCAAGAAAGTTCTTTGTGTTTCTGCCAATAACTTGCATACTTTCATTTGCTGTTACATTTCAATCTCTCTTTTAAAATGCTTCTCTTTACAGACACACACAGTGGATATTTTTTCAGCTGGATGTGTCTTCTACTACGTGATCTCTGAAGGCAACCATCCATTTGGCAAATCCCTGCAGCGGCAAGCCAACATTTTGCTGGGTGCCTACAGCCTAGACTTCCTCAATCTAGAGAAGCATGGTAAGCAAACAGAGAAGTTTTCCATTATTGTGAAGCTCTGCACTTCTGTTGTTTCCGAAATAAATGTACCGTATTTTTCGCCCTATAGGACGCACTTTTCCCCCTCCAAAAATGAAGGGGAAATCTGGGTGCGTCCTATGGGGCGAATGCAGGCTTTCGCTGAAGCTTGGAGAGCAAGAGGGGTCGGTGCGCACCGACCGCTCTTGCTCTCCAGGCTTCAGGAAGATATCCCGCAGGGACGTCCCGCAGAGCTGTCTAGGCTGCGGATAGCAGCCTGTTTGCCGGAGCGCCGGGCGCACTGAAAGCAGAGCGCCCGGCGCTTCGGGAACACATACGCAGCCTAGGCAACCCTGCGGGAGGTCCCGCAGGGCTTCCCACGCTGCGGATAGCAGCCTGCCGCCCAGCGCGAGGGGCGCACTGAAACAGAGCACCCCTCGCACCGGGCAGACATCCGCAGCGTGGGGAGCCCTGCAGGAGTTCCCCGCAGGGCTCCCCATGCTGCGGATAGCATCCTGCCGCCCAGCGTGAAGAGCACCCTGAAGCTGAGCGCCCCTCGCGCCGGGCAGACATCCGCAGCGTGGGGAGCCCTGCAGGAGTTCCCCGCAGGGCTCCCCATGCTGCGGATAGCAGCCTGCCGCCCGGCACGAGGGGCGCCCTGAAGCAGAGCGCCCCTCGCGCCGGGCAGACATCCGCAGCGTGGGGAGCCCTGCAGGAGTTCCCAGCAGGGCTAACTATGCTGCGGATAGCAGCCTGCCGCTCGGCGCGAGGGGCGCCCTGAAGCAGAGCGCCCCGCGTGCCGGGCAGACATTGGCCAGCAGGGAGGCGCAGCGCCGCCATCCCGCTGTTCCTCAACCTGGTTCGGTTTCCCCCCCTTTATTTCCCCCCAAAAAAACTAGGTGCGTCCTATGGGACGGAGCGTCCTATGGGACAAAAAATACAGTATATTTATACCTAGAGAAAATACAACCATAACATTCAAGAGTTGTTAGATAGAGTAGGAGACTTAGAGTTCAAATGGAAACTGAACTTTGCTTGTGGAACTTCACAAAGTTGCATAGACTTCTGTATACATATTTCTTTCTCTTTTTTTTCAACAGAGGACATAGTTGCTCGTGACTTGATAGAGCAAATGATAAGTACAGATGCTCAGAAGCGTCCTTCGGCTAACTGTGTACTAAAGCATCCATTTTTCTGGAGTTTGGAAAAGCAACTCCAGTTTTTCCAGGTGAGTCGCAACCCTTTGGTCTGCTATTTTAATTTCACAAGCTTAAATCTGTACTGGATTATATACACTGAAATGCTACATTTCAGAACCCTATATTGCACTGCTTTTGGGCCTGAGGCTGCTTTGGAGTGATGATTGTGCTGAGGGAGCTGCAGTCACTAAGCTTGGGGCTGCTGGAGAACTAGACTTCTGCCATTTACTGGAACCTTTTACTCAACATAGGAATCTGCCTTATACCAAGTCAGGCTATTTTGCCCATCTACAGCAGCCCTCCAGGGTTTCAGACAGAGAGAGTCTCTTCCAGAAAATGCTGAAACGGGAACCTCTGCTGGGGGGGGGGGCACATAATTCTGGAGCCGAATCTCAACAGGCCGTAAATGTGTGTTGTCGATTTCAGGATGTGAGTGATCGAATAGAAAAAGAATCCTTGGATGGTCCAATAGTAAAGGAGCTAGAGAAAGGAGGCAGAGCAGTGGTGAACATGGACTGGCGGGAGCACATCACCGTCCCTCTGCAGACAGGTGAGGCTTCATTTTATTACCTTCATATACAACTTGTTGGGGGTACTTAAGACTTACTGGTCACTCTTCCACTACAGAGTAAAGAAGCACTTTCAAAAGCAAAACCACTTGTTTCTTTATTTTTCTTTTGTGGTACCTGGCTACCAAGAGGAAAGAAATGGGCTGCTTGGCTTGAGTTTTTAATCATTCCAGTTTTACTTCTTGCAGATCTTCGAAGATTCCGATCCTATAAAGGCAGCTCAGTAAGAGATCTCCTGCGGGCAATGAGAAACAAGGTATGTGAATTCTGAGAAGCCGACTGCATAAATACCATTGAAAGCATGTTTTGAGGGGTGGAGCAGCTGGGTCATGATGCTTGGCCTCCTCATGCACCAAGCAGGTTTGGTGCCTGAGGTGAAGCCCTTGTTGGCTGGTGGCACGCTGTGCCATTGGAGTGACCACCGCCTGCCTGCCCAACACCCTGCAAGGCCAGCTCTGCAGGGCTCACCGGGGGCTGTGAGCTCTTGCGTCCTTCTCATAGTACCCTCCAGCTGAAGGGTGGCTGAGAGGCTCGCAGAGCGTTGTGAGGAATGCACTCTACACCCCCCCCCCAGCAGGGTAGAGTGTGTTAACCACACTTGCCAGGTTCTGCCCACCACAGGGCTCCTTCCTTGAAAATGTTGGGAAGGCCAAATTCCCCTCACCACCACCAGATGTAGGCCTGGGCGATTGCCCAGGACGAGTATGAGGGCTGACTGCAATGATGCCTTCACTCAGCTGTGTATTGCAAGTGAAACTGCCACCTCTTGAGTCCCTATGTAGTGTAGTGGTTAAGAGCGGTAGACTCGTAATCTGGTGAACCGGGTTCGATTCCCCGCTCCTCCCTCGGGTAGTGATAAAGCGGGATAACAAATCCAAACTCCTCTTCTGCTTCTTTAAACTGCTTGGCTGAGGAACATGCCCTGGCCTCAGCTAAACAGTTTTACAGAACCCCCCGGCCATGCGGTCTCCGTTCGACTTCCCCTCCTGAGGCAGGCCAGCGCATGCTTGTCTTGGCACAGGGATTGGGGGTGGGCTCAGCCAGGCGGTGTTGCTGGTGAGCCCAGTGATTGCCAGCAGCCCTGCTCCGCAATGCACGGACAGGGTGACTTTGCACCCTGTGCCTTGCAGTCTTCGCCTGGGAAGGTGGGCTGCATCTTTTTCCTCCTGGTGTGGTTATTCCCCCCTGGGAGGAAAGAGACAGCACGCCTGCACAGGCAAAGGTGAAGGCAATCAAACACACAGAGCCCAAATATCCCAGCTGCTCAAGCAGCAGGGACATTGGGGCTCACTCAGCTGGGGGCAGGAGCCTTTTCTCCACCCAGCTGAGCAGCAGGCTGGGGCAAAAGCGCTCCAGCTCCCGCGGTGAGAGCCAACGCAGTTTCACCCCGCAGATTATTGCCAAACATTGCCCAGCCCCTCATCACCAACACCACCACATTCACACTGCCCTGGCAGCTCTGCGAGGCCGGGGTTGGACCGAATGATCGCAGCCTTGCAAAGCGGCATGGTGGGCACGCTCACGTGGAGGAGAGGCTGTGGCTAGCTGAAGGCATTGGGCCATCATGTGAGGGATCTGCTGGAGCTCAGTGAAGGGAAGGGGCTGCCACAGTGTCTCCACTGCTTCTGCCCCCAGGGCACTCCCTCCTTGGTGGGCAGTGGCGGTGGGCGGCTTCACCTGGCAGCATATCACAGGTGAAACCAACGCCGCTTCTGAGTCCCTCTTCTAGGAGCAGCATCGGTTTCACCTGTGATATGTTACCAGGTGAAGCTGCCATTGTGCTCTGCCCCTCATACTGCAGTGTAGTGGTTAAGAGCGGTGGTCTCGTAATCTGGGGAACCGGGTTCGCGTCTCCGCTCTTCCACATGCAGCTGCTGGGTGACCTTGGACCAGTCACACTTCTTGAAATCTCTCAGCCCCACTCACCTCACAGAGTGATTGTTGTGGGGGAGGAAGGGAAAGGAGAATGTTAGCCACTTTGAGACTCCTTCGGGTAGTGATAAAGCAGGATATCAAATCTAAACTCTTCTTCTAAAAGCCCAGGGTAGGGACTTCATTAACCTGCTCTCATGAGCCCCGATGCCTTGAGCCAGAAGGACATTGGGGCTCACTCAGCTGGGAACAAGCTGCACCGTCCCTGCAAGGAGCCTGGTTTGAGGCAGCCTATTCCTTCCACCTCATCGGTCTGGGGCCAGTGCAGCTTGTTCCCAACATCAGGGTGTATCGCCAGATTGCAGTGTTTGGCTGGTGATACATTGCGATGTTGAAAACCTGACACAGGCCTGGCCCTGTGGCTCCGGCCTGGAGGGTGCCTGGGGCCATGCCTCTCCAACCCCTCTGAAAAATTGAATACCTTGTGATTCTGCCTTCTTTTCCTTCCAGAAACACCACTATAGAGAACTTCCGCCCGAGGTGCAGGAAACCCTTGGTTCCGTCCCAGATGACTTTGTACGTTACTTCACCTTGCGGTTCCCTCACCTCCTCCTGCACACCTACCATGCTATGCAAATCTGCCGCCAGGAAAGACTGTTCCAGCCTTATTATATGCAGGACTCAAGCAGCCACGTTCTTTCTGCAGGTGGTGTTTGAGAGCCAGAGACTCTTTGTTCTTTGCACAAACAGGGCTGTGAAACAGGCCTGTCCTTAGCAGGGTGACTCGAGGGATCGTCAGAGAGTTGAAAATCCTCTTTGAGAGTCCCGGACTTATCCAACGTGCCTTGAACTCTCTGCCTGCTCTGACTCAGGAAAAAGGGGCTCCGGGTAGGAATCCAAAGAAGATGCAGTAACTTGCAGAAAGCTTTATCCTACAGAAGTTGGGAGCAGTCGAAAGGAAATTCCCAAGAGGAAAAGTGAAAGGGAGGATCTGAAACAGCTCAGCTTGGCACAAGCAACATTATTCTCAATGCCTACACTGTTTGCTCTTTACATACCGGCATTCAAGCCACTTTACTGCACAGAACAGCAAAAAGACAGACTGAAACCGTAACATTGCCAAGCCCCTTATGGATCTCAGGAAGGAGCCTTTTAAGTGTAGCACACCATTTCCAGCCACTTTTGTTCCACTGCTATGTTGTGCACTTGAAGCAACCAGGGACCCTGATTTTTAATGGGAAGAGGCAGATTCAGAAAAACGAATGCAGTGGTTCAGCGAAGAGGCTAGCCCTCCAAATACTAGTTTTAAAATAGTTTTGTGTAGACATAAAATTATCCTTGAAATCACCAACTGGAAGCATCAGTCCAAATACATTAATAGCTGACAAATACAGAAGGATTGGCATGCTACGGTATTACAAATCCAGAAACCTTCTGGACCAAGGTTTGGCTTTGGCTATAGTGCTGGAAATCTCTAATTCCTTTAGAGAAATCCGTTCAGATGTCATTTCTGGTTCCTTTCCAAGAATGTGACTAGCTTAATAGTGTGATTTAGATGCAACAGTTGACACAGCTAGAAACTCTCCTTAATTTTATTTGTAAATCTTAAGTTGTTTAGCTAGAGAAAACAGAGCTGGCGGTTTAAACCTAAATTTTTAGAAACTCAGTCTCTTGGGAAGCTATAAAGGGAGAGAGGCATCTGCTTCCCATCTCAAAGGATGCAGTTTCCCTTTTCAGTGTCCCTAAAACAGTGATGCACAGGGCATGTGCAGAAAGCATTAAGAATTCCCACTGATGTGCTCTCCAATGTCATATTTGTAGTATTCTTTTACCAAAAATATTTATTTTACATATTTATATTTATTTAATTTTTACTTACAAAGTGGTACCACTTTGAAATGGTACAAGTGTAAAGCATGCCAAATCTTTTTTAAAATAATAAAAAAGTAAAATCCGCTCTGGTGCAGTAATCTTTTTTAAAAAAATTTAGGTTGACAAGGAAAAGGTATACTGCATCTTTTCAACCAAGCATATTCATTAGATCAGGATAAAATGTTCTCTCACATAAGGAAGTTTTTAATCTGTGTGGCTGTAATCTCTCTGTGTCTTAAAATGAATAAGTTATTAATGGTTAATTATATGATTGGGCATTGGTATGGGTAATTGGTTTTTTTGCTTTGTCTTTTGTCCTCATCATTTTTGGGCCTTACATTACAGGGAAATGGGTTTTTTTTCCTAGTTTTATAATGCAACAGCAGATATCAAGGTAAGATATGCAAATATGGACGTTACAGGATGTGAAAGCTTGAAAATGATGGTGGTCTTAACCTAACTTAATTGAAAAATCATATTTCCTATTTTTGTAGCTCTACTGTACAGTACTTTTATATTTCTTCTAAATAAGAAATTTACACAAAAATTAAAAGTAGATTTTGAAACAGTTGTATGGTGTCCTTTCATTTTAAAATGGCGTGCATAGGATCGGGCAAATTCATGGAGAATAAGACTATCAATGACTATGACTAGAGGCAGTAATGCTTCTAAATACCAGAGTGCTTGGATTCTGGCTCGCTTGTTTCCCCCCAGGCATCTCTTTGGCCACTGCAAGAACCAGGATACTGGTCTTGACAAGTCACAGGCCTGACCCGGCAGACTTTCCTTATATCATTTTTTAAAAAAATTAATTTTTTTATTAATTTTAACATACCACAAAACTTCACATCTTATACAATCTATTTTTGGACTTCCATCAGCACCTCTGATGATCCACCGTTATATCACTTCTTCTGCATTTCTTTAATTCATATTGCCTTCACTTATCATAACTAACCATCCTCCCCTTTATCCATTTTTGCAATAATTCAAATAATTCACCTCACAAAACTTCTTGCAAACCTACAAATGTAATCTGATCATCACAATTACAGTGGTGCCCCGCAAGACGAATGCCTCGCAAGACGAAAAACTCGCTAGACGAAAGGGTTTTTCGGTTTTGCGTTGCTTCGCTAGACGAATTTCCCTATGGGCTTGCTTCGCAAGATGAAAACGTCTTGCGCTTTTTTCTTAAAGCCGCTTGAAGAGGCGCAGTTGCGACGGACCGTGCTTCGCAAGACGAAAAACATCGCAAGACGAAAAGACTTGCGGAACGAATTCTTTTCGTCTTGCGAGGCACCACCGTACTTTTCAAATAGTCCGTAAATTTACGCCAGTCTTCTGTGAATCTCTGGTCCTTCAGATTTCAAATTCTTCCGGTTAATTTATCTAATTCTGCATAGGACTTTCCCTATATCATATTCATATCTGTGTGTATTGTGTGGCTCTTCAATCCAAGAGCCCTGACTACAAGATTCAGCGCTGGAAGAGTAAAAGCTAGAAAACTGGAAGTGTGCCAGCTTACTGTTCCACACAACAGTTCTATGGCAAGAACACACCAGGAAGGTGAAAGTGCCAATTGACTACCCTTCTGTGGAGAGTTACAATTATATAACTCTGCAATTACGGCTTTTAATTCCCCCCCCCCCAACAGTAAGCAGAACTAAATGAAAAATAAACGCTGGCGTTTGCATACATACAACACCCCCCTCCCATGCAAGTCACATAACACAACTGCTTGTCGCATGAAGATGTCCAACACAGGGAATGTAGCAGGCCTTACCTTTGCTTGATTTATGTCCAAGTAGAATAGCTGCAGATGGTTTTCTGATGCACCCGCTGGGGCTTCTGAGAGCTGAGATGAAGCTGTAGTGCTGCCGGAATCATCTGTGACCCATGAGATCAGGACGTTATAAAAAGACGCTGCAAGAAGAATAGATATGATAGTGGATCCGTTCCCCATGGTGCAGATGGACAGAGAAACCTTAGCCTGCATCAGACCCTACCCCAGTGTTTCTCAACCTGACTACAACTCCCATCATTCCTAGCCAGCATGACCAATGGTCAGGGATGATGGGAGTTGTACTCCAACAGCATCTGGGGACCCACAAGTTGAGAACCGCTGCCCTACCACCTGGTCTGTAGCAGCTGATAGACTATAATATGTCTGTGCAGGGCAGCTTTAGAGTGTTAGCGCAGGTTCAGGGAAGGAGCGAAATAAAAGTTTCACTGTACAGTGGTACCTCGGATTACATATGCTTCAGGTTACATACGCTTCAGGATACAGACTCCACTAACCCAGAAATAGTACCTCGGGTTAAGAACTTTGCTTCAGGGTAAGAACAGAAATCGTGCTCCGGCGGCGTGGCAGAAGCAGGAGGCCCCATTAGCTGAAGTGGTGCTTCAGGTTAAGAACAGTTTCAGGTTAAGAACAGACCTCCAGAACAAATTAAGTACTTAACCCGAGGTACCACTGTACTGTATTCTCTGACTTTGGCTGTGTACACAACCAGACTTTCAAAGCATATCCGCTCCCTCAATAATTCTGGGAACTTTTAAAAGATATTTATTAAAAGTTTAAACTTTTAATAAATATCTTTTAAAAAAAAAAATAATTCTGGGAACTTAGTTCACAGACCTACAAGTCCTAGCACCCTTCGTAAGCTACAATCCCCAGGTTTCTTGAAGGTGTATGTGCTTCAAAAGTCCCCTATAATAATAATAATAATAATAATAATAATAATAATAATAATAATAATAATAATGTATGCAACCAGTAAATTTATACAATTAATAATAATAATAATAATAATGTATGCAACCAGTATGGGAAACGAGCTATACATGAGGCAGAATGCCCTACCATCCACAAGGAGGCAGTAATAAGGACAGCCTGTCAAAATACAGAAGTACAGTTCTTTTCTACTTCAAATTAGAACTATAAATGGTTTCAGTAGAAATAAAGGCATTGGATAGGGCAGGAAGAAGAGGGAAGTGCTTCTGGCAGAACTGTTACTCCAACTCAGAGTATTCAAACTGCAAAGGCTAGTGGCTGATGCAAATGAATATTGTTATGAGTTTGGAGTGTTAGACTGGGTGGCAGACCCCTGTAAATCCTGGATGCAGCAAGTGTTAAAAGCTAATCAGGACAGGCTAGCTTCCTGAACCCCTGGATCCAGCAAGTGTTAAACTATTAAGTCAGGCTAGCTTCCTGATGAAGTAAGGGGGGCTCATGGCAGATGATACAAGCCAGAGTAGAGAGTAGACAGGAAATGCTGGGGGGGGGGGGACAGAGAGCAAAATGTTTGATTTCTGTTTGAATCCAAGGCTGCAGCTATGGGAGAAAAAAGACCCTTTTGGGGTGTTCATGCTGCAAACAGTTCCATCATAGCTTCAGGTGGTAAAGGTAAAGGGACCCCTGACCATTAGGTCCAGTCGTGGCCGACTCTGGGGTTGCGGCGCTCATCTCGCTTTACTGGACGAGGGAGCCAGCGTACAGCTTCCGGGTCATGTGGCCAGCATGACAAAGCCGCTTCTGGCGAACCAGAGCAGCGCACGGAAATGCCGTTTACCTTCCCGCCAGAGCGGTACCTATTTATCTACAGTTGTACCTCGGGTTACATACGCTTCAGGTTACATACGTTTCAGGTTACAGACTCTGCTAACCCAGAAATAGTACCTCAGATTAATAACTTTGCTTCAGGATGAGAACAGAAATCGTGCTCCAGCGGCGCGGCAGCAGCAGGAGGCCCCATTAGCTAAAGTTTTGCTTCAGGTTCAGAACAGTTTCAGGTTAAGAACGGACCTCCGGAACGAATTAAGTACTTAACCCAAGGTACCACTGTACTTGCACTTTGACATGCTTTCGAACTGCTAGGTTGGCAGGAGCAGGGACCGAGCAATGGGAGCTTACCCCGTCGCGGGGATTCAAACCGCCGACCTTCTGATCAGCAAGCCGTAGCCTCAGTGGTTTAGACCACAGCGCCACCCACATCCTTCGGCTCAGGTTGTATATATGTGTAAATTAACCCTATATCATGACACCACAGTCTCTGCAGTGCCTCATTTCCAAAGGGAAACGAGAACCCTGGGTAAGCGTCTGGAAGCCCTGAAATCTTGCACCGCTCAGAAATTGGGTGGCATGCGACAATATCTATCCCCACAAATGAGTCAGAATGAATGCTCAATAAAGAGTAGACTTAGTCCACTGTGTAAACTTTGTGAAAGCAAAACAGGTTGCCTAGAGGAGCCCAGTAACCAAAGTTGGCTTTTTAGAAGGCACGCATGCACATGCAATTGGCAGTGGGCAGGCAGCTTTAGCTAAGGCCTCACCAAATCATGGGGGAGACTAGTAAGTGAAGGATGAGCGGTTGCCTGCACAGGCAGTTGCAGAAGATAATGTTTGCTGGCCTTTTTCATCCTCTGCTACTCCCTACTCTGCTCTCTGGGGAGCAGTTTCTGTTGCTATGTAACTGCATATGAAACTACAATGAGTCATAACTGAGAAGGATATGGAGCTAGTGGAAGCACAGCTGTTTTATCAAATCAGGTGTTATGAAACGCTGTTAAGACAGCCATGACTGTGCTTTTATTTTGCTCTCTGCTAAACAAAGAAATAAATATATAAAACTACACAACACGGGACATATTAATGGTCTATCTAGCCTAGTACTGTGTCTCCAACAATGGCCAGTTCTAAGCAATGGATGCTGCACATTCCATTTCCTGTTGAAAACATGCACTCAGTGGCGCAAGGTCCATGATTATGTATTAAATTTGTATACAGCCCTATACCAATGGGTCTCGGGGTGCTTCACAGTGAATCCTCTGGGCAATTGGAGAGAACCCCCAGCGCAGTGCTTGGGAGGAAGAGAGAAAGAGAGAGGATCGTTCCATCTGGCAAACCAAAATGGCTGCTCCGACTGAACAATCAGTGATATCGCATACATTGAATTCCTCCCCAAAACTGCAACAGCAACAACAAATAAACAAAAATAAGCAAACTGTTGTTTAAAACATTATCATCAATAACAACCACCATAAAACCATATGGACAATTGAAGGAGGTGAGGACAATAGCACTAAACAGCAATAACGCAACTGTTAAGACCGTGTTTATGGAAGACAATCTTACTTGGCTACAAGCAATCGCCAAAGGAGGAGGAGGTGGTGGTATGCTTTTCAATACGTGCTCCAACCTTTGTTGGCAGGCTGTTATTTCATTGCCCACATATACTTCTGAGCAGTGCTGGATTTACATATAAGCTAAACAAACAATAGCTTAGGGCCCCACTCTCTTGCAAATGGCTCTAGATACCTATTAGGTCCATAAATTACCATATAGCATTTATTCAACACAAAAAAACAGTGACAATTTGTTGTTGACGAAGGACAGTTGGACATACAAAGGGCCCCATTACCTTCAGTAGCTTAGGGCCTCATCAAACCTAAATCTGGCCCTGCTTCTGAGTAAATTCAGCCATGCAAAAAAGAGACTTGTGGCTTGCTATTATCAAGCCCTCCAATTCCTCTAGCAGGCCTTGCCTCTAACTAAACATGTATACCAGGGAGGTTGTGACATGAAAGCAAAATGTCTGCTGCAGATAAGTCCTATGGGTCTGGCTAAAGGGGAAAGAGCTGCAGACAAATATCTGATTTCACTGGGGAAACAAAATGCAGAATGTTATACGTGGCTGTCTTTATGGCAGTTTTATTTAGACAGTTTGGACAAAAGTCATTTTTTTCTTCCTCCCAGTCATTCTGTTCTCATCTTGCAGCATCCTGCTAACCGTAAATGAAATCTACAGGTTGCAAACGCTGTACTTTGCTGCCCCCTTCTGCACTAGTCATCACGTACAGTTAAAAGCTTAAGGTTTTTGAAGAGAGATTGGGGAAAAGATGGCTTGTATTTCTCTCTCTCTCTCTCCGATTTCTAATTGTGGGCAGTGAACATTCATCCAATTTGCTGGCAGAGTGTCTGTTTTCCTGTGAATAATTTGCTTACCTACCCAAACTTTCCAAGGCATTTTCCCATCACTTTCTAAACAGCAAAAAAAACCACATTGTTTTTAAGTGGATTTGTTACGCTAGGGCAAAAGAGCTTTTTCACCTTTAAATGTGCAACCCGGAGGCATTCCTATTTGGGATGACAGGAGTGGAAATATTAAAAATGGACCAGAAACTGTTTATGTATGCTACAACAGCAGTGAGAACTTTATAAGTTCAAAAGTGGAAACAGCAAGAATTACCGACGGTAGATGAATGGCAGACGAAGATGATAAACTACGCAGATTTGGCAAAGCTGATGGGGAAAATCCGAAACCAGAGTGACCAAACATTCCAGAGAGACTGGAGTAAATTCATTTAATATATAGGCAATCACTGTAAACATATAAAGATACTAGCTGGACTGAGATAAACTTCACAACGTTTAATAGAATAAATTTTCTACTTGTGCTTTAAGTTTTAAATAATTCAACTTTAATGTAGAATTTTGACGGTATAAATGTGTGAATTTAATATATTTTCTAGAAAAACCAGGTGACGGAATGGAGGGAAGTCAAAAGCTCGGCAGAGCTAAACATTTGTAAAAGGTAGTAGGATGTTACAATATTGTTAAAAATGGAAAATTTATAAAAATATATTTAAAAAAATAAAAAAATATATAAAATGCTGCCTGGTGAGAGAGAGAGAGAGAAGGAGAGAGAGAGAATTAAATGTGCAAACCTTGAGTTTCAGCATGTGGTTGAATTCCACATTGCTACAAAACTCAGCTAAGAGTGCTTCAAGACTTCTGGCGGGAAAAGACTATATCTGACACATTACACAAGACACAACGAGTACGCAAACAATAGAACACTTGCCCATTTCTTTCTCAGAAGCAGGCCACAAAGTATAGCCCAAAATACTTAAATCATCTCTACAAACCAACAAGCTAGCTTATTAGAAAGTGGGGTATCTTTTTACTTCTGGCAGGCAACCATACAGAACCACAAACCTTGCTTCCTAGTGGAGGCGCAACATTGTGGCAGAGACCAAGCAAAACACATGTGGAGACCTTGGTTGTGGGTGTTCTGCTTTGTCCCTCCCCACATCAGAATGAGCCTTTGAGAGTGCTAAGAGAAGAGCAGCGGCCAGAAAAGTGTGTTTCAAGTTAAATTTACTATCGTTACTGTTTTCTAGAATATATAATCAAATCTGTACAGTTGATTTGAGTGTTGGTACTATTACACTTTTTTTTTAACACTATAGTGCCATTATAGTATATATAGTAGCACCAGGCAGAGGGCCTTCTCGGTAGTGCCACCTGCCCTGTGGAACACCCTCCCACTGGATGTCTATTTCTTTGATTTTTCCAACTATCTGACTTTTAGAAGATATCTGAAGACAGCCCTGTTTAGGGAAGTTTTTAATATTTGATGAATTATTATATTTTAATATTTTGCTGGAAGCTGCCCAGAATGGTTGGGGAAACCCAGCCAGATGGGTGGGGTATAATTAATGAAAAAAAATGTTGTTGTTGTTATAATATTTTAAAATCTATCCCAACCAGCATGGCATAATGAATATTGGACTAAAACCTGGGAGAGCAGAGTTCATAATCCCCACTCAGCCATGAAGCTCACTGAGTCACCTCAAGCCAGTCACAATCTCTTAGCCTAACCCACCTCACAGGGATGTTGTAAGAATAAAATGGGGAGGAGAACCATGGACACGACGTTGAGATTCTTGGAAGATAAAGGTGGTATATAAATGTGAATACAGTGGTACCTCGGGTTACATACGCTTCAGGTTACATACACTTCAGGTTACAGACTCCGCTAACCCAGAAATAGTGCTTCATGTTAAGAACTTTGCTTTAGGATGAGAACAGAAATTGTGCAGCGGCGGTGCGGCGGCAGCAGGAGGCCCCATTAGCTAAAGTGGTGCTTCAGGTTAAGAACAGTTTCAGGTTAAGTACGGATCTCCGTGGTACCTCAGGTTAAGTACTTAATTCGTTCTGGAGGTCCGTTCTTAACCTGAAACTGTTCTGAACCTGAAGCACCACTTTAGCTAATGGGGCCTCCTGCTGCTGCCACGCCGCCGGAGCATGATTTCTGTTCTCATCCTGAAGCAAAGTTCTTAACCCGAGGTACTATTTCTGGGTTAGCGGAGTCTGTAACCTGAAGTGTATGTAACCTGAAGCATATGTAACCCAAGGTACCACTGTAAATAAATAATAATAATAATGTATAACAGGAGAAAATTTTGATCTCTCACACATTTGTCTGCTTTTCAGCTCTGCTTCCTAACATAAGAAGATACAAGACTTGAAGACAAAAGTTGGTAGGTTAGGTAACCCTAACTCCTGAAGTACTGTGTGGTACCTCAGTGATCCAAACATCAAAAACAATGCTGCAGAGAAGGGTCTACTAAACGCAAGAGAAATGTCTCTGAGCTTACCATACAATAATGCCACCATAGGGTGATGTGGGAACAGGGGAAAGCAAACACCAGAGATGTAGGGTGTTTGCAATCAACTTTGAAAGTGTCCATCACAAAAACTCCTAGATGTATTTGTCTGCAGTTTGGCAGCTTCCTCACCCATGAGCACTTTTCTCATGTTTGTAGTTTCCCACCCATTTGTCCACGAAACACATGGGGACTTTAAACAATTCTTTGTTTGCCCATCCCAAAACTTTTAACAGCTGAAATTTCAGGAAAACAAATCCTTCTGAAATTTGGCACAATTCATTACAAGGGGCAGCATTGCTTGCAAAATGCATCCAAACCTGCCTCAAAATAATTATTTTTCTTTTTAAAAAAACAACCAACCCCCCCCCCAAACTTTAAAAAGGTACCTATTACAAAAGCCCCCGGACCTATTTGCCTGCAGTGTGGCACACTTTAGCAGCTCTGGAGAGACTAATAATGCCTGAATGTTTCATTAGCTTCTGACAAAAGGAAAAAATTAAGTTGTACCTGTTTTTGGTTTCTCAATCATGAATGGGGCAACGATGAAGCAGACTCTGATAAACCTGGAGCCAAATTTGATGGCCTACAAAGCACCTCAGACCAAAGGGAACTGCTTTCTAAACTGCTTCAATGGGGTTTGAAGCTACTCGTTTGTAGAAAGCTGAGATGCTGCCTCCATTCAGCTGACATGAGCCATAAACTATACCGATACCAGGGGAAAAAATCCACCTCTTTATCTTATTAAAATACAGACTACTAACTTCAGTCCACCTGTGGGCTATATGCCTCTGAAGAAAAGTGATGCGGCCTGGTCTGGCCTAACACATCAACACTCACCATCTTCAGCTGTGTCTCTCCAAAGGCAAATCTGCCATTGCTGTGCTAGAAGCCCAGAGCCATTTTTTTGCTTTTGAGGCTTTGTAATTGTTTATCGCTCATATCTTTCTTTTGTTTTTCTTCTCTTTTTTTGCAATGTCTAAACTTTAATAAATATTTTATAAAAATAAAAAAATAAAAGCCCAGAGCCATTAACAGCTGCTCATCACCTCAATTTTACATGCTCATCATTTCAGCTCCTTTTCAAGCCCAGGGCTACAGTGGCAGGTGAAGCCACTTCTGGCAGAATTTCCTGGCTTGTGGAAAACCTGGATCTTGGACCCACCAGATCTCCACCTTCCCTTCCTGTCCACTGCTATACTAATAGCTCACACAGCCCCTCCTGCCTGTAGGTTGTTATGTGAGGTTTTGCCCCAGCTCTAGTTGTTCATTGGCTTTCCTTTTTTTAAGCTCTAAGCCAGGCACCCCCCAACCTGCGGCCCTCCAGATGGTTTGGCCTACAACTCCCATGATCCCTAGCTAACAGGACCGGTGGTCAGGGATGATGGGAATTGTAGTCCAAAACATTTGGAGGGCCGAAGCTTGGGGATGCCTGCTTTAAACCCTTCCCCAGCCATTAATTGCTTTGCTGGCTGTTGTTGCCACTGTCTCACGTCTTCAAGGAATTGTGACTTTTAACCAGACCCCACTCAAGCCTTTATCCACCAACCCTGGCCATATGCTGGGGGAGGGGGGGAGCTGTTCTGCCTGGAACAAACCCACCTACATAGTGTAAATCAACCTGCTAAATTAATCTCCCCACATCCATACCTTCATGTACGATTGAGGCCTTGGTGTTCCTAATGCTTGGCTAGAAGGGGAAATGTCACCTGCTTCCTCCCACGTTTAAGTTCTACATGCTACACCTGGCAGAATTTCATTTTCAGGCAATGCTTAAAGATACAGACGTACGTCAGGTTTGGCCAGCCTAAGAGTTCCTGGTTCAGTGTCCTTCAGCTTCCCCCACTTCCTTCTGGTCATCACCTCAGGGCTCCTTGTGACCTTGGTTCCTATGCGAGACTTTGCCCAAGCCTGTTATAACTTTAGTTTCTCCTTCCCTAACTTCCGAGACTTTGCAGCCTTGTTTCCTCAGGCCTCTGCTTTTAGGTGCATGATATACCGTATTTGCCTACTGTTCCTTTCTTCCTTCAACCACCCTGACAGGTCCAGCCTCTCTGTTGTCCTTCCCCCATCAGCAGCATACTCCTTGTTGTCTTGTGCGTTTCCTACAACCATCTCCTCCAAATAGTCCCTCCTCAACCTGCCGGCTCCTTTGCCATTCTTCTCCACCTGCTCAACTGCGACCTACACCCACAGACCCACGTTTCTTGATCGACTGCCAACTCTACATTTTTCTATCAGGCACCTGCCCAGGCTTCCTGGATTTAGCTTCCTTACCTTTTTCCACGCATCTTTCCGGTCATTCTTCTTACTTCAGGACCACTAAGAGGCAGGTACAAAGGCCCCAAACTGAGCTTTCTTTAAAAAAATAGATGTGTCTCTCGTCTTCCTAGAAATGTAGTTCTGCTTCGGCCTTTTACCATTCTGTTCCATGTGCTTGCAGCAGCCAGTTTTGTCATGGTTAACAGTATTTCATATTTATAGGTTCCAGACTTTGTGTGCATATATATTGATTGTAAAATGATGTTGGGGGTAGGGAACAAACCCCATAACCTTCCTTCGCTGCACGTAACATCTTTTTGCCATTCCCTAAGAAAGGTAAAATGCTCGAGGGCTCATACTTACGGAAAAGCCATTTAAGTCAGATTGCACAGATATGTAGCATACAATTAATATAGTCAATTCCTATAACAAGGGCTGGCAGATACCTAAAACCACCCAGCATGTTGCTTCGGCCAATTCATCAATTCATCCTTTTTTTATTTACAATCTCTGTAGCTCGGATGTGCCATAAAGAGGTTTAAGATTTCTCTCCTGTGACCCCCAGGTGGCAGCAAAGAAAGATCTCCTGCTATCAGGCTTTGAGAAGACTAACATTTAGAGGAACCCTTATCATGAAAAGGCATACAGTGGTGCCTCGCAAGACGAAATTAATCCGTTCCGCGAGCCTCTTCGTCTAGCGGTTTTTTCGTCTTGCGAAGCAACCCTATTAGCGGCTTAGCGGATTAGCGCTATTAGCGGTTTAGCGGCTATTAGTGGTTTAGCGGCTATTAAAGGCTTAGCGGCTATTAAAGGCTTAGCGGCTATTAAAGGCTTAGCGGATTAGCGGCTAAAAGGCTATTAGCGGCTATTAAAGGCTTAGCGGATTAGCGGCTAAAAGGCTATTAGCAGCTTAGCGGCTTAGAAAAAAGGGGGGGAAAGTGGAAAAAAATCGGAACACTTGCAAGACGTTTTCGTCTTGCAAAGCAAGCCCATAGGGAAAATCGTCTTGCGAAGCAGCTCAAAAACGGAAAACCCTTTTGTCTAGCGGGTTTTCCGTCTTGCGAGGCATTCGTCTTGCGGGGCACCACTGTACCTTCAAAGCCCAAGTTAACCTATAGGAGAATATTCTTCCCAAATCTCCCTATATCCATTGCTAATCAGCAGACCTTCTCATGATAGCAAGCTAGTTAATGGATCATCACAGCTACTTGTAGTTTATCTCACAGCAGCCCAGTTGTTCGCAAGGGAGAAATAAGATTGCAGGCTCAGCAGATTTTGCCTACAATAAAAAGTCACCTAGAGTATTTCCCTCCTGCCTCTCACCCCCTCCATCCCACCCATTTTTTGGAATGCTGCCAGTGTTTTGGAAAGCTGCTGTGTTCTGTTCCAGAGATCTATACAGATTCTTAACTGCAAACCCATAAATATTTGAAGGAGGAAGGGGAGAATACTGTATATGTGTGTACACACACACCCACGAATCACATCAGCACTGGATATTTGTGAGGACTGTACATTTGTTTTAATAGCTGAAAATATTTACACAGTTAACTGTAGAAACAGCAGGTTCATGAAGCACTTTCCTCATTTTTGTCAAAAACATTCAAATAAAACCCGATCCAAATGGAACATGAAAAACACGAAAGCTAATATGGAGCCAAGGAAGAGCTGAGGGTTGCTATCATTAACAACAAAATTCCAAAAAGGAAACAGAAACACTGAATGAGGGAAGCTTAAGTATGCCATATAGCAAAACATGAAGTGATGCAGAGCAGGTAAGTCCCTACAACAACCAAGTCCTTGAACATGGGAGCAATTCAGGCATGAAATGCGGGCAGAAAGCAGTGAAACATCTCAGAAGAATGAACAAAACAGTGGGAGCTATTCTGGGCTTGCAAGGCATCAAGTACTCCCATAAGTGCCAATGGGAAGTTAGGCTGCTTCAAGTCTATGGGTAGCTACAAGATATTCCGCCATTGCATCCTGGGTGCTTTGTGAAACCCATAAATTCATATAAAAGATGCCATCTTTATATATGCCAGCAATCACCGCCAGCCTGCAAACTCAAACTTTAGTAAGTCACGTATGTTGAACCTGCTCTTTCCAGGGCTACAATGTCAACTGTCCATTCCTAATCAATTCAGAAGAAAAGGCAATATTTAATTTTGTGCTCTGGAACCATTTCCAGCTTACTGTTTATTACAGCAACAGAGCTCAGATAAAGCCATACCTAGGAGCCTGGATTTCTGGCTTCCTACAGCAAGAAACAGTGTACAAAGATACATGATGCAGGCTGACAAGTCTCTGCTCTTTGTGGAGCTAGTACAGTTTTAGAGTCTTTGCCCCTTTCTTTGAGCAAAGCAAAGCCACTCTTCACTTCACCGGCAAGCCCCTGGGAGCTTAGCTGTTTTCCCCTCTCTGCACCAACCACCACAGGATGAATTCTGTGTGACTATGCAAAAGCAGTGCTTCCAAGGCGGTGAAATGTGCTCAGCTACAAAACTCACAAGGGACTGGTGGGTGGCTACATGAGGATGGACAAGCTGCAAAATAGATACAACATACACACAAAGGCTATGAGATTACGATACTCTCCAAACTGCTTTGTTAGCATCCCTGAGCCCTGCTGTCTTCCGAGGGGGGGGGGGGGGGCAAGCGCCACGTATTCCTGTGTGAGGACAATTGTGAACCCAAGCTACGGTCCTCCCCTCTGTGTCGAGATGAGGTTTCCGGTGGCTTTTCAGATCCGCACCTGAAATCAGTTTCATTCTCTCTTCCGCACGTTAACCACCTCTAACGAGAGGGGAAACAGATCCTGGTAGCGACCTAGGGAAAGCACAGACTGAGCAGAGACACTTCCCTTGGAAGTGGGTTAGTGGGGCATGGCTGTTATCCTCATGCTCTGGGAGGCTATGGGGTATGTCACCATGGGGGTGGTGGCGTGGCTCATGGTGATGCCCCCCAGTGGCTGAGCCATGGACACGGCCACAGGCGCTACGGATACGGCCACAGGAGCCATGGAGACTGGTGGAGCCATCCCCTGGGCAATGGTCTGAGCCAGCGCTGCTGACAGCGGGGTGATTTCTGGGTTCATGGGTGGCGCTGCGTTGCTAGGGGGAGCTGCCTGAGCTCCAGCTGGAGCCACCAAATCCTGCTGGGACACAGGCCGTGGCTGCAGAGCCTGGCTGCTCAGGGTGGTGTGAGTCTGGGCAATGCTGTGGTTGTAGTTGGTGACGGTGCCCACGGTGGGTGCCAGAGTCTGCTCAGTAGCCGGGGCCGTGGTGCTGAGAGTTATCACCTTGGCCTGGTTGCGGAACTGGGCGTTCTGTTCCAGCAGGACCTCGTTGGTGGCTAGGAGGTTGTTGACCTGCTTCTTGAGGTCCTCCACACGTTTGCGGAGCATGATGTTCTCCTCTTCCAGGAGCCGGTATTCCACCGTGCGAGGACTGGTGAAGTTGTACTCGTAAGTCTCAAAGTGGAGCCCGTCTACACGCCGCCGCTTCAGCACAGGGTCGTGATCATCAAAGCACCGGTCGGAGTCGTACATGGGGTCATAGGGGTCGTATCGGCGCACGGGAGTGGTGATGCCCTGTTCCCGGGTGGCCAACCCCCGGCCGTCGTACTCATAATCCCGCTGAAGGTGCTGGAATTTACATTTGGCCCCACGCTGACAATCCCCCTTGAGAAAATCCCTACAAATGGGGACTTCCTCCTTGCTGTTGGGGAGGTCGGCTGGGGAAAGGCCAAGCCCAGCTGCCACTTTCTGGCGAAGGCGTGGGGGTAGCTCCCCCGTCTTTTTGTAGCAGTCTTCGTCTTCCTTGGTGCCATGGATGAAGCGGCAGTTGATGCGGACGCACTCCTTGTTCTGGAAGTCGTGGCAGAAGATGAACTCGTTCTTGCTCACTCCCAGGTTGGTCACCTCGTTCATATCGGGGTGGCGGAAACGGCAGCGCTTGCCCCGCTTGCAGACATTGCGTAGGAAATCCCGGCAGATGTCATCGGAGTTGGCACTTGCCTCGTCACTGCCGCTCCCACTGCCGTTATAGGTGTTGTCACGGTCAGGCATTTTTCCGTGGCCTTGTGCAGGCTGGGGGCCCAAAATCAGGTTACTGTGCAAGTACAAGAGAACAAGTAAGAAACGCAAGAGGGAAACCTGTCCAGTTAGATGATGATGATGATGATGATGATGATGATAATAATAATTTATTACTTCTGACTGGGAAGAGAATACACAATACATCAAACAACACTTTGTATCAGGTCCAAGTATTTTATAGTCTATATGTACATGTATATCCTCTCAACTATTAGAAAGAAACAACTTATTTGCTTGGACTGAATGGCTTCAATACTCCTTTTAGTTCCTCCTCATACTTCCCCCTACTTCTATCTTTTGAGAACAGATGATCAGAACTAAACACTGCACTCAACTCAGGGTGGAACTATATTACTGGCCTATATAAGGGCATTACGTTTTTGCTGCAGAGAAGGGGAACAAAACTGAATGAGAGTTCCAAGCGCTTACCCAAGACCACAAAGGCAATATGATCCAACAATTGAAAAAGATGCTGCTTTTTACTTTGTTGGATGATCAAGCAAAGATTTTATTAAGTCTGCAGCTGCCTGCATAGGATTCAATTAAATTTCAAGGTTGTTTAGGATGTAAATGCAACATAATCTCAGATGGACTGCATAGCCCTTTAACATTTGAAAGTAAGGTTAAAAAGGTAAAGGACCCCTGGATGGTTACGTCCAGTCAAAGGCGACTATGGGGTTGCGGCACTCATCTCGCCTTCAGGCCGAGGGAGGCAGCATTTGTCCGCAGACAGCCTTCCGGGTCATGTGGTCAGCATGATGGAACACTGTGAAGGAAACTAGAGTGCATGGAAATGCTGTTTACCTTTTTATCTGCTTGCACTGGCATGCTTTTGAACTGCTAGGTTGGCAGAAGCTGGGGCAGAGCACCTACTCTATTCCATAGACTCAAAGCAGCTCATAATAGTTTTTCTAAATCTTAACAGTCTTACCCCCGAAGGGTTCACACTCTGAGAAGTAAAATAAGGGTTTAGCAAGTATGAAAACAGAAGGTGTCATTAAGGTAATTAATAAACACAGGGTAAAATCTAGTGATGATTTTTTCTTCTACGTAGTTTTGTAGTTATGCACTACTACTTATTATTTCAATATGCAAAACACTGAGCTACAGCCTAACTACTTCACAAAGCTTTATTTTTAACCATAGTAATGAACGTCAGCCATTCACTTATACGGTAAATGAAGGGATACACTCAATGATGCCATATGAATAGGAGCTACACTCTGTCCCTGGTAACCACTGGGTGATATCCAATTAAGGCATAATCAAAGCAGACCCACTCAATTAATGTGCCAGATTGAGTTCTATGCACTCATAGAGTAGAACAGATATTTATACTGACGGATTTTTCCCCAATCAGATCTACAGTCTGCTGTGGCACAGCCCTGACCAAAGTTTACCAAATGGCTGAGAACTATGTGTGTGTGTGTAGCTTGGTTTATGGCAGGCTGCTGTTTAACAAGGAAGGAGTGAAGCTAAAACAAAGAAAATGAATGACTGCAATTCTTTGAATCTTGAAATCAACAAGGATTTCAACTTGCTACATGTATACCCAACATTCCTAGCAATGCTTAGAAATAATTCTTTGAAGACTTAGCTCACCATGAAGAATAGCAGCTTGAACTTTCAAACAGTTCACAAATGTGAAATCCTACATCAGTTAAAAGAAGCTCCTACCCATCTTCTGTCACAGAAAAGGCATGGTTAAAAAGTTGGACTCAAAGATTTGTGGAAATGGGAGGGCACCCAATTTGCAAGCAAGCGAGGTGACTGTGTGTATGGAGTCTGCAGAGGTGGCAAAATTTATAACAGAAAAAGGGTGAACAAAACCCCACACAAGAATGACATGCTTTTTCATTCTCATACTTCTGATTTTGCTTTAAAATTCCAAAGTAAGAGCTTAATGAAACTCCTATGGGGTCTTTTTAAAGTCTACATTTGCAATTCTATGCACACTTACCTGGGAGTGAGTCCCACTGAATTCAGTGAAATTTTCTTCTGGGTAGACCTATACAATATTACTCTTTACATTAATTTACAACCATGCCATTTCTAAATGACCGCCAGCTAAAGCTCCAAACACCAAGAATATTTAACTTCTGACCCCCAGCAGATCATCATATAGATAAACCATTAGTTGTTAGGAAGCCTAACTTTACCTTCATGACACAAAATTTTCAAAGTCATGCCAGGGTAGGTTACAGCAAGGATTCAGACTTGATTTGTCCCACAAGAGCTATAGAAAGAAAGATAAAAAGCCATGCATTAAAATCTTCATTTACATGCATTTGTTTTGATAGATCAAAAATATTTTCAATCCTATCGTAGTGTCAGGATTTTAACATAGATTTTAACTGTCCATTCTATTGAATTTTACCTTTTCACATTAATTTATAAAGAACACCTATGCATCTGCCATAGACCTACTTCTGATATGCCAATAATTCTGAAGAGAACTGTAGAGTGCATTTAGTTCATACAGCGTCCTGGCCAGGTCCGCTGTAAATTATACCACATAAAAGAAAAATGCATTTAAGAGTGTGCCAAATGCTCCCCCCTATGGCTGCACAATGCAGAGAGGAAAAACAGCCTTTGAGGAAGGCTTAGTCACCATTACTATCATTCTGTAACAAATCTGTTAGTTTTTAAGGCACTACAAGACACGTCGTTGTTTTGTTACAATAGACTATATATAGCTACCCTTCCACAACTTATTGTGAGGCATCCCCCCAAAAGCTCCTCAGAAACCCTAGGGATTCCACTTGTGTCTTTGAAATGAACCGTACATCCTTACTGTACTTCTGATCATTATGTGCTGCTTCCATGCAGTGGTGTTCTTAAGCCACAACCATGATCTGCTTTTAGCAGTTGTGTTACAAAGATGGGAGACACAAACTTTATTAGGAACATATTGGACCGGTCAGATATGATGCCCCCACCCCATATCTTTCTTCAAAAGTTGCTGCTTCTTTTTATTTGGCGATGAAGCAGTTTGGCTGTTTTCCGTGAACTGGGTACCATCCTGTGGTACTTTTGATGACAGGCAACGTTGATCTCGTGTGTGTGGTTTTGCTTTTTTAAAAAAGAAGAAGAAGAAAACTCTTCGGCTCAAGAGCAGTGACAACAACGTAACGAAGTTCTCCCCCCTGGAAATCCTGGGCACACCTGAAATCCACAGCTCACCTGAAACTTCGCAGCATCGCCCGGCCTGACCCCCGCCCCCCCCGAAAGAGCAACCCTAAGCCGGAGTGAAAACTTCCCGAGAGTCGTAAAGGGCCGAGGCAGGGCCTCCGCCGCTCCCTCTCGGCGAGGGTCCGCTCGGCTGAAAAAGGAAGGAGACCCCGCGGCGAGAGGCCAAGGCAGGAGAAGGGGCCTCAGGGTCTCTTGAGGCTCGGCGGCATTCGTCCCTTGGGGAACTCTCGAACCCCGAGCCCGAGCGAGGCCACGCCAGGCATGTCACCCCCCACCCCACTCCAATCACCCAGCCACTCACCCTCACACCGACCTCCTCTGGTCCAAACAAAGCGCAGCCCCTTCCGCCGTGACGCCCCTCCTGCCGCCGCCACCGGAAGTACTCTATGGTTCTTCCTCCGCGCGGGGCTGCTAGGGAGGGATGCGGGCAGCGGCGGTTGCCGTGGCAACGGGACTCCCTTTTCTCATTCTCTCCCGCGTCCCTGCATGTATCGGAGGGGACGAGGCGCTTTATACCCTCCCCCCCCCACCACACACACGTTTTACGCTGCTGGGCTTTGCAACAAAACGTGGTGTGCGATGCATTCACGCTGCCGTAACCTCACCATGGAGCCTTTTCCGATAGGATTTCTCGCCGCTACCCCGCAACTATTACATGGCCCCCTGTTATTGTGCCCACCGCTTAGTCAGGGGGTCTCCCGGAGCCCGGCCTTTCATACAGGCCAGCTTTTAACCTATGAAGCGTTTTTACAACTGTTCCGATTTCCAAGAGACCAAATCGTGTAACCAAGAGATAAGTCGTTTTGGGGGAATTTTCCACTGGCACAATTTAGTTATGGTAAAAACCTAACTCTTGCATGCGCCAGCCCAGCCCTCTGAGCACGGGTTTCTACACAACCATTGCCCTTTCCCAACTCTCAGCACTTTCTAGTCTAGGTCATACAAGGAATCGACTTGTTCTGTGGCTTGTATACTAAAATCAGGGGTTACTGAACTGGTTGGTAGAGATGGTCTGCAAACTTTTAGGCAATATGCAGTGCGTAAATACAATTAAGAATTAAGGCAAAAGACCCCTGGACATCCAGTCAAAGGGGACAAAGGGGTGCAGCGCTTATCTCTTTTCAGGCCGGGGGAGCAGTGTTTGTCTGCAGACAGATTTCCAGGCCATGCAGCCAGCATGATAAACCGCTTCTATCACAATGGGACACTGTGACAGAAGCCAGAGCATACTGAAACACCATTTACCTTTCCTCCGCAGCAGTACCCATTTACCTACTTGCACTTGTGTGCTTTTGAACTGCTAGGTTGGCAGAAGCTGGGAGAACAATGGAAGCTTACCCAGTTGCAAATTCGAACTGCTGACCTTCCGATCAGAGGCTCTGTGATTTAAGACCACAGTACCTCAAGAATGTGGGTTAAACCACAGAGCGTAGGACTTGCTGATCAGGTTGGCGGTTCGAATCCCCACAATGGGGTGAGCTCCCATTGCTTGGTCCCTGCTCCTGCCAACCTAGCAGTTTGAAAGCATGTCAAAGAGCAAGTAGATAAATAGGTACCGCTCCTGCGGGAAGGTAAACGGCGCTTCCATGCGGTGCTCTGGTTCGCCAGAAGTGGTCATGCTGGCCACATGACCCAGAAGCTGTCTGCGGACAAACATTGGCGAGTAAAGCGAGATGAGCGTCGCAACCGAGTCATACACGACTGGGACTTAATGGTCAGCGGTCCCTTTACCTCAAGTATCATAAAGCATCTAATAAAGCACAGCAGCCACCAGAGGCAGAAAAATAATCAGGTGACCCACTCAGCAATTTACAAGTGGTCTGTGATGTTTATCCACTGTGCTGCGTAACTTTATAAAGGTTCTCAAACTGTAGAAGCTAGTCTAGATCTTGAGTGTACAGTACTGTACTGCTCTCGTACAAGAGCGGAAACTATCCTGCCTGGGTGCCTAACCTACAAATCTAGAAGTCTGTCAAGCATTTCCCTTGTAAGCACTTGTGGACCAAGAAGAGTTCTGAATTCAACATGATTGACAATCCATTTGTATTGCTCCTTATACCTTTCTTTTTTATGCAGTCCGTGTTTGCTAGCACCAGATTACTGTTTAAGGAACCATGGATGGTTGGATGGATATAAAATCTGCATTAGAACAGAACTGTTATGGGAAGTGAGATGAAGTTGTTTTTTGTGATGAAAAAAACAAGCCAGATTCATGTAAATGAACTAAAACTCCAGTCTCATGTTTCCAAAGCAGCCCAACCTAGCTAAAATTAATATGGGTGCTAACAACCCCAATGTATTTTCCAACCACACATTTCACTTCATCTTACACTGGTAGTTACTGTAGGTCAGGGATTCACATTCATGGGCATCATCTTGCTCTCAAAGTAGCCCAGTAAGTCTTATCTCTGCCGCATCTGAAGATGGCACAATACCTCCTATGAGCTCACAAGCAGAGACACTTGTATGGTTCAAAGCTATGCACCTGTTGATTCTGGCCCAAACAAAGGAGCAAAGGAGCTTATGGTGTTGGCCAGGTTAGAAGCAGAGGGTTGTATCAAACTGTTTTACTCAAGAGTAGGGATTAAAACTGGATATAACCCAGATTGCTTTCACTTAAAGAAACCTTTACAAAATATCAGCACCAAATTTAGCCTGAATACCAGAGGACTTAATCCTACCCCACCCATGAAGTGATTTGAGTGCAGTAAGATACGTATGTACTGGATGCTGACACACGCACCCTCCCCAATTTCTCTAAGTTCCCATAAACAACCTTTGCATAACTGTTTCAAACCTTTTACTGACAATGTCAACATTTGGTACGGGGAAAAAATGTGCTGAATTCCCCCAAAAAAGGAATTTTATTGTATACAAGTCACTACATCAAGCCACAAAGAACAAGATCAGTCCAGAAGAGTAAAGCTCAGGGGCCCACACACCCCTTGAAAGATCACCGCTCTTAAGCTTTAAGATGGAATCTCCTGAAGATAGGCAAGGAGTCTTCTAGCAGCAGCAAATAGAAGGTGTTATCTGGAAATCAGCTTTTCAAGCTCTGCCCCTTCCATGCTCTGGTTCTGCAGCTTCAGTAGCACTGTGAGACATCTACTTGGACCTCTGTCTCATCTTTCTCCTTTTGCGCTTCAGCCTGCAGGGGATAATATTCTTTTAATTGTCAATACTAGCGAAACATTCTACCATAAGGCAATGTAGTGTTTCCAGTCGCATGAAGTGAAAAATTGTTTCTGCAGAGATTCAGTAGGTACCGTTTTTTCCTTTCAGGTTTCTCTTGGAAGACTTTTATGCCAACAGGTCTTTGAAGCCACTTAATTTTAGATTAGCCAGCTACTTTAATGATTATCTGTGTTGTTCTCAATAGCATTTAAGGTTTTGATGTTGTACCCCACCCTAATACTTTGGGATATGGCAGTACAGAAATACTTGTATAACTAAATGTTTAGTTCACTTTTCCTAAAGTAAGTCATTTCCTCCAATATCCTTCCTACCACACCAGTTACTTGCAGAATCAAAAGGCAACTGAGAAAAGCAAAACAAGATGCAGTTCAAGCAGCTCTTCTTCCTGCCTCCTATCCATTCCTGTTAAGCAGGTTAGAGGTAAAAAAAATCAGGTTAAAGAGGTCCACCAACTGTGAACCCCGGCACTAAACAGGCAGCCAACAACTTTGCAGTTGTCAGTAGAAACACTTAATTTCTTTGGCATCACAATTTCATACTCCCAACACGTATGTTACAGGCAGAGCCCAAAGGCATTGGAGAGAATGATTGTGGCAAAGCCTGTAGCTGTCTTGCCCCGTCAACTGAGAACAGATGGCAATAATGCAGGGAGTGGTATTTTTCCACTTTTATTGCAATAAAAGCACCACTACTGCCTGCATTATTGCAACCTGTCCTGATTAGTTGAAGAGCCACCACAGAAGCCTCCCTCTGTACTTTTATGAGGAGGGGAAGGAGAAGCATTGGCGACTGATCACTAGTGGAGAAGTACTGATACCTACTTTGGGGAGGAGGGCATTGGGGGGCGGGAGAAGAGGATCATATAAAAAAAGCAAAAGAATTCACACTTAAGTTCTCAACTGCTTAAGGTATTCAACGGTGAAGGGAAAATGAAAGATTACCTACCATCTCAAACAGTAGCTTTTTACCAAAAGTTGAGATCCTGCCCTCAATGAAATTCTCATTTATTACATATGCAATACAATCCTAGGCTTGTTTCATTCAAGCCCCACTGTGCTAAATCGTTTATCTGTTAGTGGGTGTTCCAAAGTACAAACTGAGTGTCTCAGATAACTATATACAACAGCTGCAGGGCTGTTTCACATAGCACCAATTCTAATGTTTCTGTATTTATGATCCCTAGTGGGTGCAAAGCTTATGTTGGGAACAAGAACGAATGTAAAGCACTGAGGTATAAGTGCCTCAAAAACAAAAAAGGGGTTGTAGTCAAAGAGAAGGCTAATTCTACTTTGGTTAGTATGGATATCATTGCATTCAGGCATGCATCTATGGAAGGAAATTGCCTCTGTACACTGGTCTCATGCATTAGTGATTGACCTGTGTTCGGCTTATTTTCTGTGCATCCCCAGTGAGGTTCACTTGCTGTTTTACACTGGTTGAATCTGTGATGAACAGGCTTCAGGGAAGGCCTATTTCTCTGGATGCAACATGTGGCAGTCTGTATTCATCCTGACTGTATGTTTTCCATTATATTACTGGGAAGTCTTATACTTTGAATTATCACTTTTTATACTTTGAATTATCACTTTTTTTCTAAAGCACTGCCTTGCAGAACAGCCACTGCTCCATCACACTGCTAGCATGTCTTCATCCACCTGCGATTTAGATAACCTAGGGTTAGTATAGCTCATCTGCATCTGTCTTGCCTAGATTCTTTGCATCAGTAACTGGTATGGACTTCTGGTTGCACCAATGTAAGAAACCTAGCAACATTAACATTAAGCCTCATTGAGCTCAATGGAATTTATTAAGCTAGCATACTGGGAGTGCACTAAGTCTGCATAGCCAGTAGACCAAATTTGAGCTTAGAAACAAGTGGGGTCCTCAGATTTTAATTTTCAACAGCCACTATTTAAAATTTTAGGTGCCGATGTTGTTACAACGGTTATTACTAAATTAGTCAATGCACTTTCGAGAACTCTAATCAAGAATCTTCAAAAGCAAAGCAAACAAGTGGGTTGCACAGTAAAATAAAAACACATGCTCACATACCTGCGCATTCGCTTCTTTCGCCACTAGAGAAAGGGGAGAGAAAGGAAAGACAAAGTCAGCGTTTTTTATAGCACCAAAACCCAGAAGAGTAACACAAATACACTGGTATTTAAACATATATGAGGTGCAAGATCTCAACTTGTAGTTTTTTTAAAAAAAAATGGGCCCAGCACCAACAGCATTTTATCCATTAGTGTCATTTCCTAAAATTGCTACTCTGGAGCTTGGCGGAGTCTTGATGTCAATTTAAAAATTCAAACAACAGCTCTACAAACCTGGGGCCCAGAAAAAAACATTTGATAGTGTGATCTTGGGCACTGCTTACTTAGGAGAAAGCCCCACCAAGTTCAATGGGACTGACGCCTAAATGCGCATGTACAATAGTCACTAACAAAACTCAGAGCGGCCCTGATAAATGCCTTCATCAAGTATCAGGTTTACAGACTCGCTTCTCATGCAGAATCGCCCCATGACACTCGCTTTACCAGCTATTCCTCCACCCTCTCCAAGCTGCGAGGCCCAACTCTCTATATTCACACGCCATCGCGCACCTAGGCCTCAGCAGGGTTTCCTATCACCGTGTAGGCCCAAAATATCAGGAGGGCCTCGCCTGGCAGAGAAGCACGAGGCGGTCTTGGCAACTCTTCCACTTCCCCGCTCGTCATAATAACCTTCCCCATTTCGCACCCGGCCAACCGAAACAATAGCCCGCCCCATTGCAAAAGACGGCAACGCAGGCCTCGAGCCCAGCTACGTTCACGGGTCAGCTCGCTATCCAAGCCCGAGACCCCACTCACCTTAGCTCTCATGTCGGGGTGGGTCCCCCGGGCTCAGTCCCTGAGAACAGGCAGCAAGGCTGTGGCCGGATGGCGACGGATAGACCTCGCCAGGCACCACAGAGCAGCTCCGGCACAAGATGGCGGTGGCGGCAGCAAAGGAAAGGCAGAGGTAGGCGGTACGTTGCTATTTATACGTCACGCGGCGGGCGGCAGGGGAGCGTCACAAACGGCGGTCTTCGCATTGCATGGTGGGAGTTGTAGTTTGCGCACGGGAGAGGGGACACATTTCTCTCAGAGTGTAGTCGAGTGCTCCGCCGCCATTTTGGACGTGAATAGGAGCCTCAGCCATCCTTCCTAACATCTGGAAATAAGACCCACTAAGTTCACGAAGACTTAACCGGGGCATAGACTGCACTGTTAGCCGGACAGTCCGGCGGAGGAGCAGTTAATAGCTACAAGCACACCCAACTTTTCGGTGGAATTAAATTTCAAGCGCTGAAACATGCCATCAAGACCGTCTTTGACCATGTGCAGAGAGCATTTGCAAAAAAATCCGCAAACGGAGTCCGCCTGCGCATCTGGGAGACTTCCAAAAGTGTAGTTTTAAGCTGCAGCTCTTCCCTACGGACTGTAGCAATCATGGAACAACACGCCTAGGATTTTAGCAAATGCCCACGGAATAATCATGTTTAAATAAAGGGTCTGATTGTTTGAATTATAGGCATGGGCAGGCTGATCCTAGGCATATTTGTGCCGTAACAAATCCCAGGTAAGGGCATAATAGGATTGCGCCCTTAGCGTATAGGTAAAAAGAAGACTGGGATGCACCTAACAGGTTTTAATTTAAGGTGTTTGGAACTAGAGCAACTGAACCATTGTTAACACTTGGCTGTACCCAAAATACTTGGGAATTGCATATTCACAACACTAGCCTAGGAGCACACACAAGGTGCACACTTACAAGGGAGCACTATCCAATCCTAAGTAGACAAAACTGACCCAGTGCCCACACCACTCAGTCTCTACCCCCCAAATACATTGCACATAGACCAGAATTACGCATAAATCTTCCTTGTAAAACAAAAAACCCCAAACCACCACAAAACTACATGAGGGTCAACAACCTGGTGCCCATGGGTCAGGTTGGCAATCCCTCCTAGGATCTAGCTATATGTAAGATGTTATGAAAATGCTATATGCAGGCTTTCCCATGTATAAATTCATTGCCTACAATTGTCATCTGGACTCGCTGTACCTGATATACTAAGGGTGCAATGTGAAGTAAAATGTGACCTGCTTTTTCTATGCTAATGCAAACATATTTAATGAAAATGGGCCCTTGCCTAGCTTTGCAAAGGAAAATAAAAATTGTTACCGGTAAGTCAAAGTCAATATCATATACCCCCACCCCACCCCGCAGATTTAAGTCGTCTTTTTTTTTTAAGAACTTGAAATACAATAGGGTGGGGAAGACCACACTCCCGGCTCCTACATTGAAAAATACTACATTTCAGGATTGCAGGCTTCTCAAAACCTCAGGTTTACATCTTTGTGAAGTTACATGCACTTTTCAAGTCAAACCCAGCCCTCGTCAAATGAAAACCGTGGATACTTGAAAACCTTCTGCTGATATTTAGTGACCACTTTATTCTGAGGAGCTTATTGTCTGAGCATTTGCTTCCCACACTTTAATTATTTCAGTTACTTATTAAATTTATATCCCACCCTTTCCCCCAAAGGAGTCCCAAGGTCACAGGACGTCTCTGCAAACACACAGCTTCAAGGAATTCATTAGCAATGGAGATTAGTTCAAGACATCAGAAAGAAAACATGAAGTATATCAGGCAGCATGCGATACCAACAAAAAGCTGAGTTCTGCTCTTTGCGTATCCCACCTAATAAAAGAATCAGCTAAAATGTGGCAGTCTTACAAATTTGGAGCCATCTGAAAATGTCCGCAATGAAATGATTGCACCTATTCTTCAACAGATTGTAAAAATGGAAGCAAGCCAGAAAATCACATCACCTAAGTCTTCTGCATTTTTAAAAATCTACATTAGCATCTCTGCTTCAGGCCTATCTTAATTTAAAATTGTGTTTTATAGAAATCCAAGGTGGGTAGTGTTAAGGACTTTTCCATCAGCACAAGCCTTTCTGCTTGTTGGATGGAACTATCTCCCCTGTCCTTCATCTGTGTGCTGATCTGGGGGTTCTTCTCATCCCCCAAAGCCAATGGAGGGGGTGGGGTGAGGACAGGGGGAAGCCCCCCATTGAAATAGCAGGATTTGATGCATTGGCTTCTGCTAGCACAGCTATTTTGTTTAATCCAGCCTGTACAATGTGCACTTCTGGTCCACAGAATTAAGAAAAATTATAATACTGTAAATAACAATATAAAATATAATTTTTTAATTATTATTAAAAGATGATCCAAAAAGAACTCCCTTAAGAGAATCAAGTCTTTTGTCTCAAGACAGTCTTTAAAATAATCTTTCAATTTTTTTTTTTAAAAATCCCAGTAGCACCTTAAAGACCAACTAAGTATAAGCTTTCTTTATACAATTATAATGGTCACAATTCTAACATAAAGGAGACAAGGTTGATGGGAGACCTCAGAACAGAACTCATTTTGGAATATTTCAAAGGCACTTCCTTCTCAGGTTGCAGTAGTCTTACATATCACTTGGGAAAACAGGCAAAGAAATGTGTACTGGAAAAAGCAAAGACCAATGTCGAAGCAATGATTCCACATCAAATTAGCTGAACTGGTCATTTTGTTCATATGCCTGATTATCGTCCTCCAAAGCAACTACAGTAGTACCTCGGGTTACATACGCTTCAGGTTACAGACTCCACTAACCCAGAAATAGTACCTTGGGTTAAGAACTTTGCTTCAGGATGAGAACAGAAATCTCGCAGCAGCACGGTGGCGGCAGCGAGGCAGGCCCCATTAGCTAAAGTGGTGCTTCAGGTTAAGAACAGTTTCAGGTTAAGAACGGGCCTCCGGAACGAATTAAGTACGTAACCAGAGGTACCACTGTACTCCATTCCCAACGTTAGAAAGGCAAGCATAATGCCAGTGGGCAACAAAAGTGGTTTAAAGGTGCTCTCAAGGCAAATCTTAAATGTAGTATAAACACAGACAAGTGCGAATCACGGGCCTGCGATCGCTCCAGTTGGAAAACAGCCTTGACCAAAGGCATCCTGGACTTTGAAGAAGCATGAACGCAAAACAGAAGGGAGAAACGTGCCAAGATGAAGGCATGTTTGGCAAATCCTCACAGGGATCACGCCAGGAAAAATGTCCCCACTGTAGATGTGCAGATCCAGAATTGGCCTCCACAGTCACTTATGGACACACTATTAAGAACGTGTTCATGGAAGACAATCTTGCTCAGCTACGAGTGATCGCCAAAGAAGACATAAAGCATCTCACTAAACGGCATTCTGTTAAAGCCCCCTTAACAATGATCTATGCCTTCTCATTACACATATCCATCATAACACAGAAGTTCTTGCACTTCATTCAATGTGTGTGGTAAAGGGCAACTCAACTGTGTTGTAAGGACCCTCTTTTCTGAACACTTCGGAGAATGTTACAAGACGACAGGTTGAACAAGTCATCGCATGGCATTCTCTTGCAAGGTAGTTATATCAACAGCTACTGCAATGTCAATGTAAAACACTCAGGAGGCAGTTTTCCACCTGCGCTGCAAATGTACTGCATGCCTTGTCTTCTACTACTGCTGTATGGCCTGGCACACCATGGGATCAGGATAATGAGATTTGTTAGAACAGGCATCCCCAACCTGTGGCCCACCAGATGTTTTGGGCTACAATTCCTATCATCCCTGACCACTGGTCCTGTTAGCTAGGGTTCATGGGAGTTGTAGGCCAAACCATCTGGAGGGAAGCAGGTTGGGGGTGCCTGTGTTAGAATAACCACGACACCGAACCATTCTCCCATTAATGCCAGAATGTAAGGAGCTGTCTCTTTGGCTTAACAGCAAAGAATAAATATAACATATTGTAGGCCAAGCGTTAAGAATCTCATAGTTTTACTCTTCTAAAACGTTAGCAAAGAGAGCGACAGAGTTTCACTATGCCGGGAATGTGGAAACTGTGGCTCACCGGATTAGGATGGACCTCAAATCCCATCATCAGGGGCCACTGGACTGATGGGAGTTTGGGCTCAAACACACCTGGAGAGGTACAGGTTCCTCACGCCTGCTTCATGCAAGAGAGGCTTAAATACTTAATGCTCATGCCTCCTTCATGGACATTAAAATGAAGAGATAACTACCCTCCATCCTCCAAAAAGCTGCTCATCCATAAGGCGGTGTAAGGGACACACTAACCAGGAAAGCTGCACTCCTAAAGATTTTTAGCATGGTCTGGATATTTAGAACTTTGGTGACCGCAGCAGTTTAGAATCATGAAGAGAATTCAACATTTTAACGTTCTCTGTCATCATGGCTAATAAATATATAAAAGATGGAACATTTCTTCATGCATACCATGTTTAGGTCCGAAACACTCCAGATTCCTTCCACCCCCCTCAACATAGCAGACCCATTCATCTATCCAGAGGTGTCACTAATCAATTTTATTTGGAAAAAAAATCAAGTTACAGAACAGTTTGTGGGAATTTTCTTCCAAAATTTCCAACGGCATTTCTTTTTTTTAATCAAGAGATACAATTGCCTTGACGTTTCAAAATAAAGATAGAAAATTAAATTAACCGCCAGCAAGTCTTAGTGGTTTATAAACTGGTAATGTGGCTGAACTCAAGCCTTTCCTTTATGGAAAGGCGGTACGAAAACATACTTATAAATGCTAAAATATTCCTCATTTGAACAAGTTCTTCTCCCTTCCCTTGTTCATGGTTAACAAATAGGAGCAGTTCAAAACTAAAATGGCAGTTAATTGCAAGTTTTGTGCATGATCCTCCAGGCTCATCGCTTTCATACGATTCAGCCTCCGCTCAACATGTTCCCAATTTTACCTCCCAAACGTAGCACTGAAAGCAACCCTTACAAAAGAGCAAGAGAACAGAGTAGAAATCAAAAGTAGAAAGTTTACAAAGAGTGATGGAAAAGGTTTTTCAGGAAAAAAACAATGTGTTTATTTCCTTTTATGGACTTGAAACTTTGGTAGTAACTGCAATTTTTTTTTTTTAAATATTTGAAATCCAGATATATTGGTCAAGAAGGACTTTGCCTGCCAGAGAGCACAAGAGCTCCCCCTCCTAACAAGACAGGTCTTCAATTCAGCTACAGTAAGTGTCTTAGACAGGGACCTGGTTAGGAATACAATAGGAAAAAAATCCCACAATCATATACAATTCAATTGGACAATTTAAAAAGACATACTATAGAAAAGCGATTCCCACAAAGAGCTTATCCCAGGTCCAACCACTTATGTAGCATTGCATTCATTCATGTAAAAAAGATGTTTGGAGGGAATTCTTCTGAAAAATCCTACTTTATACGACTTATCAACCTGAGCAGTGGCAAGTTGAACGGAAGTATCGAAGTGTCCATGCACTGACTGAAGCAATCTGTCGGTGGAATAGGGAAGACAGGCAATTTTTTGCTATTCCCTCTTTCCATGCAGCCCCTTAAATCTGTTCCAGAAGGTTGGGGGACCTTGCAGAACAGATCTGAGAAGCACAGAGGGCTGCATGGAGACGGAAAACTGGGGGGGGGGGGAGGAATTGCCTGCCTTCTCTATTCCACTGACAGCTGTTAGCAGATGGATAACCACTGGATAACCATCTTTAGTCCACAAAAAGCAACAGACAAGTGCAGATGAATAAAATGTCAAACTATCAAAAGAAAACTAGAGGGAGGAAGCTGCAGGTATCACTTTTGTCTCAAAGGATTTTGTGAGAGTTACCGTATTTTTTGCACTGGGGTAATTATTATTTTTTAAAAATAAAAATAAAATCACACAAATTAAAAGAAATGTAGCATCTTTACGAAGACAAGCTATCTACTCGGAGAATGATCTTTAAACCAGCTTCCTGTCAACTTTAAAAATACAAGGTTGATAGTTTAAAAAGAAACACACACACAAAATAACCCTAAGAATGTCCTATATGGTTTAAGCCAGGAAAAAAATGACTGAAGATTATTATAGGAAGAAGGCATGCAAGTTACATTAACTGCATGTAATGAAATTCTAAACCCAAGAGCTTTTGCATTTTTAACTTCAGTTGTGAAGATACTTGAGGATTTTTCAGAGGAATCAGAGTACCTGCAAAAGGGAATGGGGGGGGGGGAGAACTAGACGAAAGCTCAGAACTGTATGTGTTCACCTCTAATGAGCACAAGTAGTATCAAAGGCTATAAAGACTGGATGTAGGCTAGTTTTTACTCCTGATTTTATTATTTCATACTTTAAAAAGTATTCTGAAGTGGCCAAGAGACTCCTCCCTCAGTGGCAAAGTCAGTCACAACTGGTTACACTCTGTGGGAAGTCCAGGCTATTTGTCATTTGGTCCTATGAGACAAACAGCCGTAAATGGATATTTGTTTCTCTTGTTTTGAGTGGGGCATTTGAGAGAAAGAATCAGGTGCTACGCAGAGGCGGTCAGAGCTGTTCAGTCACCAGTCTCATTCTCTTCTGCTGTTTCCCCTGTTGTGGCGTTCTCGGCATTCTTAGAGGCCTAGAGGAACAGAGGGGGTGATATTAACTGAAACTGAAGCTAATACTTAGGAAAGGAAAAGAACAGTTTGCAAAAACCCTAGACACAGCATTAAATATTTCACAGTTATTAACAGTTTTAAAGAGGACACCTCAGCTTTCAAAGGAATACCTGCCCAAACCCATATGAAGTTGGATTTTTCTTTGTAAGGTTTGCATGAAATTTCTGATCAAAATATCTTAAAACTTTACCCGCATAAAACTCCACCTAAGACCTTAAGAAACTTTAAATACTGATAGACACTTTAAAAGAAAATAAGCCCCCAGAATCCATATGTATTGTAAGTTCTTCATTTGGCCCAATATTAAGCAACTGCACCCATTTACCCTGCAGTTGTCAAACTCATGAAATCCTACCAGTCATTTGGAAAAAAACGGAGTTCTAAAATATGCTGTACTATTATCGTATCCTGTTTAAGAAGATTTAAGGCGGGATGGGGAACTGGATGCAACCAGAAGGCTAGATCCTTATCTCCCTCACCCTCCATGGGCCAACGCTGATAGGTGGGTGGGCCATACTTCTGTCGATTAGCTTTTTAAAACAGTGTGTTTTTAGTTTTTGTTTCCAAAGGAAGCTTGCAAAGCTCCTTGCGTTTCACTTCCCAAGCACCTGACAATCAGCTGATTGTCGGATGCTTGGGAAGTACTGAGCAAGGGGGTTTGCAGGCACCACCAACAGTGGTGCCTGCAAAGGCCCTTTTGTCCAAGTCCCTGCCCCTCACTTGACATCATACATGACACCAGGCGTTGGGTAGGTGGGTGTGGCTTGGCCAAAATGGCTTCACAGACCATATGGCGAAGCCTAAATAGAACCACAGGCCAGAAGTTCCCCACCTCTGAGCTGAGGCATCAACATAGTAATTTGAGGTCACATTGTCTTCAAGAGCCATAATGATGGCAACAACACAATTTTACACACCCACACACACACACACTTAAATCTGCCCTTCACATAAGGTCTAAGGGCAGGTTACAGTATTTAAAAAATGTAATGAGATTAGCACACAAACACAACCAAGTACCTTCTTTTTCTTCTTCTTTTGGGCCTTGCGGCTTGCTGAGCTCTGTAGGAGTGCCTGCAAGAGGGGAAAATGTCAGGAGCGAAAGGAGATACCTAGAGTGCGATTACTTCTAAGACAACAAGGAAGGGAAAATCACTGCCAGCCATAAAGGAATGCAGCCAGTCCTAGAATGCTTGGCACATATTGGGACTAACAATTAGCCTCACATAAAGCTGAGCTATGCATCCTTTGGAGCCAGCAACTTCTAGTTTCACCTGCTTGCAGAGAATTACTCAACAGTAGCGAGTCTGGGAGCCTCACATTGCCGCTTTAGAAATTACAAGCTTATAAAATTGTCATTTAAATTTTCCTAAGAAGTAGAAAGAAGAATTGCAAGGGGTGGGGGACTTGCATGTTTCACTTTAGCAAGTAAGTGCTCGCATTTGTGTAAAACGGCCTTAAAAATCATTTTGGTTTTAATTCAAAATGCTTTCTATGAACTCACTCGTTCTTACACCTCATTACAATTCACAACAAAAAACTTTACTAGCTCTTTAGAAAGAAGCAGCAAATCGCTTAAACATGATATCTCACATGACCACATGCCTAAAACATTTTTGTACTTAAAAAAAAAAAGGCACAAAAGCTAGGGGAGGCAAGGCTTTTTCTTCTTAGCACTTATCTTGCCTGGTCAATGGAAAGTTAATACAGGTACCCATTCAGTGCACGACAGGGCGATATTTGTGGCACACCGTAATCCTAGAAGGGTGAGGAACTATGGACCCGAAACAGTCCCTGGGGCCTCTACATCCAGCCCACAGAGTCCTCTCCTCACCTCATTCCCCTGCCACAAGCTTGAAAAAGCTTGGTAGAAGCAAACAGAATTATTTCCTCCCTCCCAAAGTCTAATTGTAGGGCGGTGCTGTCATAGCTGGAGATGGAAGTTAACTCTCACCTTCCCATGTGCTGTAATCCCATCAAGAACATCGTGGCACCACAATTAAGCTACTCATTGGCTCAAATAGAATTGCTTCTTTCAAAGCCGATTTCGGGAAGTGGAAAACAGAAGCATGGGCTGCATATGTAGTATCTCTGTGGGGTTCTTTTTGGCGGGGGGCATACCTTGGCTTGCCATATCTACTTTTGTTTGGGACAGACTCACCATTGGCATGCAACCTCTAGAAGTTTGGCCAAAAGGGAACATGGCCTTTTGACCAAAAAATGTTCCTCACTTCTGTTCTAAACACACACTACAGTAAGCCTGCAACTTATGTGGGGATTATGTTCCAGGGATTGTCTCTAAAGCCAAAATGGCATATGGTCAAAACAGATTGGGTGTAGTGGCATGTGGAATTGCCACCCCCCTGCCCACCCCCTTTTTGCCAAGCAAAACTCCACCTAAGCTTACTTTATTTTAAAATGCTTTTCTTCTTCTCTATGGGATAGTCCTCAACATGTTAAAACCTACTTTGGATCCCAAATTTGTCACTCTCCCTTAGAACTCCTTCCCCAGCTTTATTAATGAACAGGTACTGGGAATAACAAGAACTATCAATTTTTATCTCATCACATTTACACTGGGAATAGGAAACTCAAGCAGTTCTCCCTACTGTGACAACATTTGTTCCTGGAACTCTGGGCACTTATACAAAGAACACTGTAATTCCACTGACCTTCAGATCTGCATCTTGCACCTCAAATTCTGATTTGTAGAGTTCAGGCTCAAAGGGACCGCTAGTTATCCTCATGGGACCATTGGGCATTAAAAGCACCGTGAACTTAAACTGGGCAACAAACTCTCCTGGGTGAGGGAATTAAGAGAAAGATTAGCCATGCACCGTATTAGACAACTCCCTACATCAAGGGTCTGACAAGCATACAAAAAAAAAAAAAAGAACCAAGAGGTAAGATTGGTTTGGTTCAGACAGATCTGCTATAATAGTGGAGAAACAGGTATGTGAGCTTGCCATGAGATGTTCATTTCAATTATCCAAATTAGAGCAGGGGTTTCCTTCCCTTTTTACCTAACCTCAGCCCACCTGAACTTTTAAAGGCACTACAGTGGTACCTCGGGTTAAGTACTTAATTCGTTCCGGAGGTCCGTTCTTAACCTGAAACTGTTCTTAACCTGAAGCACCACTTTAGCTAATGGGGCCTCCTGCTGCCGCCGCAGCACAATTTCTGTTCTCATCCTGAAGCAAAGTTCTTAACCTGAAGCACTATTTCTGGGTTAGAGGTGTCTGTAACCTGAAGCGTATGTAACCTGAGGTACCACTGTACTGTTGAGCTTCTTATTCAAGAAGTAGCAAACCACACTCTCATTTCTCACTGGTCTAAGATATTACTGCAAGTGTCCAGGGGTCCACAGTTGTGGCTGAACTGGAAATCAACCAAAATGTGTAGTTGCCAACAATCCTGTCCCTCTCCCTTGAAAGACACTCTAAAAGTGTAACTAACTGGGTAAGTAGTTGCTCAGGAGCACTGAGTTGTTTTGCTGCTTTGGAGCACCTGCTAAAAGCAACACAACTGCAGGAATGAAGCCTTTCTTCTAGGCTTGGAGTGTTCACCCCTGCAGTTGCACTGGGCTTCAGAAGTACTCCAAAGCAGAAAAAAAGTTTCACTGCTTCTGTTTCCAAAACCAGAGAGAAGTCCCTGCCCATCTTTCAGTTTGCCCTCATCACAAATGTGTTTACCAGGTGAAGAGACGTGCTCACCACTCGCAAGCATATTTGCGCACTCTTGCAAATGACACAAAATATGTGTCCTAGTCTCTAACTGTGACCCCCCAAATTTAACCAAAAAGCAAAAATCTCTGTTATGAAGCATGTATCTGTATTCAACATGTACATTCCGTTTAAGTGCTCTCAGAAGAGTTATTTCGACAAGAAACATATTGGGGCAACAAAGAGTTTATCAATTCAGTATATCTTTCTAAAGGTAAAAAAGTGCATAATAATTAGTCAGAGCTGCCAACTGCCTAGCCCCAAAGCAAGACAAAAATTGCTCTGACATTCAGGCACAAGTGCTTACCTTCTTTATCATAGAGGACATTAAAAGGCTGTAGCAGCTCATGTTTAGCACATTCTACTACTCCCATCCTTGCCTTCTTTTCATCCTCAAATGCCCTGTATGGAACAAACATAAAAACAAAAACTGTTTGTGTAGGCTTTTCTGCATCCTTTGGTTACTATAAGAATTGCAGCCATAGTACCAAAGATTGCTTATATATTGTGTAGATGCACACAAAATATAGAACATGTTGGACATAGAATTCAAGTTCCTACTAATCTCAACTTTCCACCCCATTATGGCAGCAAACTTAATTTGGAGAATGAGGAGATGCTGGCACAATCTCACAAGGGATAGCTGAGTAAGACTTCTTGCGCCCAGGGTTTCAGTGCCCCCTACCCAGTTAGCAGTTACCACAGTTACCAAATAAGCAAGACACTTGCGTAGCTTATATAGGCTGTGGAATTCGCTTTCTCTTAGTACAACATTTTGATTTCTTTAGCACTTAACAATTCTGCTTATTACCTGTATTAAGAGGCTAGCATTCTACACACAGCTTAAAATAGGAAAAGCAATATAACTCAGAACATTCCGTTCACTTTACAATACATGCAAGAGACATGACTGCAATGGTAAGGTAAAAAGGTAAAGGGATCTCTGACCATTAGGTCTAGTCGTGACTGACTCTGGGGTTGCGGCGCTCATCTCGCTTTATTGGCCGAGGGAGCCGGCATACAGCTTCCGGGTCATGTGGCCAGCATGACTAAGCCGCTTCTGGCAAACCAGAGCAGAACACGGAAACGCTGTTTACCTTCCCGCCGGAGCGGTACCTATTTATCTACTTGCACTTTGACATGCTTTCGAACTGCTAGGCTGGCAGGAGCAGGGACCGAGCAATGGGAGCTCACCCCGTCGCGGGGATTCGAACCACCGACCTTCTGACTGGCAAGTCCTAGGCTCTGTGGTTTAACCCACAGCGCCACCCACGTCCCTGACTGCAATGGTAGGAACCATTCAATCATTGAACTACCAAGTAGAATCCCCGTTGCCAAGTGTATGCACAGAGGCACCAGAAAACAAAGAGTACCTGAGAGTGAACGGCATAGCATCAAAGCGTCTTTCCACCTCACTGAAAAAGGCACGGGAAGTTTTCATTTTCAAACCATATTGCTTGGAAGGGTCCCTTTTGTAAATTGTAGTTCTCTGCCCAGCATCCTTTGCCTAAAGACATGCAAGTCATTAAAGACAGTTTTAGCAGCATAATATATAGATTTACTTATATGATGAAAGTGAAGGTAGCAAAAGAGTAAAAGGGGGTAAAGGATGTTTTTTGGGCTACGATTGTGGTTATGTAGAGCATTTCCCAACTTAACTGGCTTTTAAGACACTATATCAAACAATCTAACCAGGAAGTTAACATCCTTGTCACTTTAGATAAAGTTGCAGAACTTGTACGGCACCTGATTATAGAACAGGTGTTAAGCAAGGACACTTACCTTTCCTTCTCCAGTGCTGATGAGAACATCAATGGCATAAACTTCATGGACTTCAAATTCTGCTTTTTCATGGTCCTTTCTAGATTGAAAGAAACACACACACACACATGAAAATAAAAGACCACCTCTATTTGAACATTGTTTGGGAGTCAATATGAAGCAAGATACTAATTCTAAGTCATGTGTTTCATCTTACAACACATCTGCACTCCTAGTGCCCAAAAGGCACAAACACAAAACGGCTTGGCAACAATTCCAGACAAGAGACACGTACCTTTGCTGGTCTGAGGGGTTCTGGATGATAGTCTTCTCCCCATCTATCACATGCTGCTTCAGCTGGTGTGATAGCATCCCTGTCAAGAAAGGGTATCTATTAGCACTGGAGTTGCAAAGCAGCCAGTGAATCACAGCTGATAATCCAAGGCACTGCACTGCACTTTCTTTTTTTTAAACAAAGATCAGAGACACATCTTGTCATATGCCCAAAGGTCTGCGTGTGCTTGTTAAAAAACAGCTTCAAAATTACACTAAGTGTAGCCTGGGATAGGTATTCACAATTCCAATAGCTGAAGGCTGCTTTATTAATAAGACAGCTACATCACCATTTCTACTAAAGAAAAGCCTTTTTGCCACATTATTATTGTTTTATTTAGTCAACTTATAAATGGCTTATTTTATATAAAAATATTTCAAAGCTATTTACAGTAAGGAGTTAAAGATTTTCAAATAACGAAGAGTCAACTCCGTAGGCCACTCCGTTAACCACCTCCTCCCCTCTTCCCACCAACATATTCTTTTCTCTTTCTGCAACTTACTATTTTAACCCTCTCTTTTGCCTTCTACTGCATAGCATGCACACTGAACCTCATCTCTATTTTCTGCATCACAATATCTTTACCCTTTCCTCCAATTTAACTTTTTATGTTGCAGTTCTGTGCTCCTCAATCTTTCCTTGCTCCTTGCTGAACTTAACAGCACTCTCCCAGTACCTCGCACCCTAAGAGTCTCTCCATACTATGACAATATGGATTTGCAGACGAGTTTGCACTTGACAGGCAGCTGCAGCCAATTCTGACACTGGTAATTTCACAAGTATGAAGTGTCTGCTTCTAAACTCTCTCATTCATAAAGCGTGCTTAAAATCTAAATAAATCTTTAGATGCAGGTCTGAAATATCGTATGTTTATCTCCATGAGGGTCTCACTCACGAGCAGACTGTGGCACAGCTGGATAGTTGCAACACTGCAAAACTACCAACTCTACTGTATGCCTCTGAATCCAGGGAGAGAAGCAGCACACAACACAATAAAAGCATCCTCTTGCCCCAGTCCCCATTGATTTCTTCAAGAGTAGGAACAGATCACAAACAGCAGGGGTCTGAAATTGCTTCAGGGGGCATAATTAGTCAGGGAAGTGACTACTTAGCAGCCCATGGATTTTGTACTGTGCAAGAAGAAAGCTTAGAAGTGTTAAATGTGCCCTTAAACAAGGCGACACATTTAACTTGGGACTTTTAAAAAGACCTTTCCATTTCAAGCCTGAAACACTGTGTCAAGTAGTACTACAGGGACTTCTAACATCCAGGGTCACCAAACAAAGCATTCCTGCTCATCCAGAGACAAATGATGTGCCCAGAGAAATTTGTCCATTCTATTTATTCTCTTCCCCATACCACCCTCTGACACAATCTAGATCAGTACACCAAAGCATTCCTTCCTGCTTTAATGCACATCTTCAATATTTAAGATTCAATCTAGGGAAAGCCATGTCTCATCTGCCCTCCACATCACAAGCTTTGAGCAAGGAAATAGCACCTTTCTATTGGCAGGGGGCTGGTGGAGAGAGAGAAATAAGTCTTGACCTTGAGAGAAAAGAGCTCTGTTTAGTTTCATAAACTGCTGCCAGTGACTGGATGATTATAACACTTGAATGTTTCCAAAACAGTAGCTGCTTAGATTCCCTTGACAGCTTGAGCAGCCTCCTCCTCACTGTGCTGACATTTTTTTTTTCCTACATAGGCACACCACAGATCTACAAGACACTGCATGTGAAAAAATCTAACCTTAGAACCACATTTTTTGCAGGGTGGCCTAATACAAAAACCTTAACTGACTGGTGGCCGAGAACACTTCCATAACACATCACTAAAACAGCACATTTCTTTTACCTTGCTATCGCTTACAGCGAGCTTATTTTGTAAACTGCTCCCAAAGGTGTTTTATTCAACTCTGGTGCCATCAACAAAATAAAAGCAACATGAATAGTTCAGCTTGATACCTTGATCATCTATTTCAGTTTCTAACAAAGTTCCTCAAAGCATATTACCCTGTGCCCTGAACTGTGACCCCAAATTTAAGCAGTCAGTTCTTTTAGCCAAATGGGCAGGCTAGAAGGAAGCACAGGAGTAATGTGTACATTGAAGCATCCTAGGAGCTCTAAAGGGAATGTTTATTTACAAAGCATGTTATACCAAAGTAATCCAAACATCAAAAGCAGATATACTGTCCTCACAATAACTACTCTTCCAATACTTTCAAATTCTACAGAAGAAGGATCATTGCTATGTTAAATGCTCTTCTATTTCTGCTGTCTCATTTCATTGTTCAGTTAGCTAATCCTTACCTTCAATTGGTGTGCAGTTAAATGAATGAGCTATCTTGTTCCAGGCATCTGTCACTTGTGAATTCTATTGGAAAAGGGTGAATATTGGCATTTAACGTTGAATTTGAGCATATTCTGCAGTGAAACCTGTGATCAACACAGTTTAACGGCTCCTACACTGGCTATTATTTTGGAGAAGTGGATCATAAAAGTATTCCCCCTTCCCTGCACAATAAAAACCCCCTATAAATTCCAAGCCTTCAATAGAAAGTTGTTCAGCATTAGAAGCAGCCAAAACATTCCAGTATACAAGGCACTGTGTGACAATGATCTTTTCATACAGAACTTTTAATGGTGAGAAGCTGAATAGAATTACCACTGAAATCGTTATATATGCTATATAATTGAGGCAGAGATTAATTGTCAATAATAATGCAATAAATCTACAATTTCTTGTTTTCAATACGGTAGCATAAACATACTGCCCGAGACTAGGAGGGAATTACTGGAAGGGAAAAGCAGAACTTTCTACATCCTGTCCTAAAATTGTCATTAGACTAAACAAATGCTCAGCTGCCAAATACTTCTTAGCATGTTTGGGGTGGGGAATACCCAAGAACCTTCAGCCTTTTGCAGAAAGACTAATGGCAATAAAACTCTTCAGTAACTACTACCTTTTCTCCTCACCCGCCTCACTCCTCACCCCAGCATTTCTGCTATCTATGGCCAGCTGCCCTCAGAACAGTTTAATACTCTTCCCAGAGTAAGCCAATGATTTTTTATTTGTATGTTCAGAATAAATTGAGGATTGGATCTGTGGTCATAACCTCTGGTCACCCATCCTGAAACATGAAACCAATTCATGTAAAAAGTAGCCACCCATTGTCACCTGGTTTCCAGGCTTAACCAAACGCAGAGCAGCTTCAGCACAGAGGTGAGCAGCTTTGATGACATCAGCTTTGCGACCTGACACTGGAGTTTCCTGAAATGGTAGGATAAAACTAATATTCATATAAGCATTTAATCCTAAGGGGTGAAAAGTGAAAAGCGCTTTCTCACTGACAAATCCTAAAGACACAGTACAGCTGCACAAAATATGAATGGAGTAAACGAGCTAAAATTAAGCACTCTTGTCCCATTGATTCCAGTGAGAGGGTTTAAGCCTTATCTGAATCCCATCCTGTTGGAATCAATAGGGCTTTTAAAAGTGTTTAACTGATTGAATGGTGCCCTTCTCAATCTGATGACTTGCACATGTTTTGGACCACAGCTCCTACTGTCTCTGAACACTCGCCATGCTTACAAGGAGACATAGGAGTTGGAAGTACTAAAGAGATGGAGAGCACCTGTGTTTGGAAGGCTGCTGAAAGTACCATATTTTTCACTCTATAACACGCACCCGACCATAACACACACGTAGTTTTTAGAGGAGGAAAATCCGTAGGCATGCCACCCGTAGGCATTCCCTCCATAACACGCACAGACATTTCCCCTTACTTTTTAGGAGGAAAAAAGTTAGTGTTATGGTGCAAAAATACGGTATTTTGCCACTCCCTTAATTCACAAATGGGATTCAAATATTATCCAGCTCTACAAGTCACTCTTTTCTTTGTTTTGCCTTAGATGCTAAATCAGCATTAGCTATGGTTAAATAAACCAAATTGACAAGTAGAAAGAGTTCTCAATCCACACCAGAATGCTTGAGTCACCAAAGTGACTCAAAAAATCTGGCTACATTTCCAGCAATTGTGTAGAAATTCAAAAGTTTAATGCAGCCTTTCCAGGAATATAGTATATTATTATTAGTTTATTTTGCCTTGCATACTTTGAAGAGCTGCAGTTATGATAATTGAGAATTTTGCTTAGCTTGCAACTTTGGCCAAGTTGAATAGGGCGTACCACTTAAGAAGTTACACATTAATGTACAGCACCTGATGGAGTGACTGATCAATACAGCTGTCCCACATTCTTGGCAATGGGATGGATTGCCACTATACATCTAGAAATGCAACCACTTGCAGATAATGCAATGAGCAAAGTTACCCAGGACAAACATTCTCAGCACTAAGTGTTGCATAAAAGAAAAGTCCTTAAAAGTGATATGAAAATCCAGCAAACCCAAATAGGAAACACATTCTGTTTGTGCCCAGAACATATGGAATACTTTATACAAGTATGATACTTGTATTACACAGTTTCAGAACCTTGACCCATCATACTTCTTAGCAGCTATAGCTGCAAATGAATAACTAGCAAGCCAGTTCTACTTAAGGATGCCGCTTACATTACTCCCCCTACTGGGGCCAAGCCTGTCTTGAAAGTAGCACGTGCACATGCTACTCAAAGCCACATGCAGGAGATTTACCTTTGATGCATCAATGACAAAACTGTGAGCTACATTTGCTATGAAGCCATCAACATGGACTCCCAGGTCACTGCAACATGAAAAGGGAAAAAGAGATTTAAACCACAGCTAGCAATAAGGAAACTTCTGCAACATCAAAGGCTTAAAAAAATTCTGCTTACATGACACTTTACTTCCACATTCTGACCCTATTAAACCATTATGGTACACGCAATAGTTGGCACCCTAGCAGTTAAAGTGACTATCTCTACTTAGGAAGCAGGGCAGAACCATTAAAATGTGTCTCATTTGCCAAGAGAAATCCACACTAAACCAAAACACAAACACACACCTGCACCAACAATAACTTTGGCCCTCAAAGATGTGGCTCAGAGGTACCATATATAGCGTAATGCACTCTGAGCAGACCAGCTTAAAATATACAGCTGAGGGTAAAACAGATAACCCAAGAAAGTGAATGGAGATGCTTACATTTTGACCAAATCACCATCTTTGAGAACGTAATCCTGGTCACTCTTCAAGGGGGAGAAGTGACAGACACAGTTATTTACCGATATACTTGTGGGGAAGGCAATACCTACACAAAAAAGGGAGCAGTGATGAGATCATACAATCTACACAAGCCCTGTAACAGTTTTCCATCTCACAAATATAATAGTTACTGGTATGTATAAGTGTTAGTGTTTTAATGTGATTAGATTGTGTATCAGACATTGTTTTGACAACTTTTTTAAAAAGCAGGACAGAAATAAGTATCGTAACATGGGTCCCCTAAACCAGACATTTGGATTTGGGACACAAGTTGCCCTGTGTAATTCAAAGACTACATCAATCCCATAACGACTAGGTTGGATTGCTATCCTTTTTCTGCTGACACTGTGAGTGGTACTAGAGCTGCTACAGCTGCACCAACCTGTCTTGTAACTTTGGCAGCTTCCTCAGTATAAAATGAGCTGGGCTTGGTCAGTGCTTAGAGGGAGAGGCTTAAGGTGTGACCTGGAATAATTTATGGGAGTATGAACCACTTTTTCAGACGGTAATGTGCTACTTTTCCAACAGATCATAATGCTGCTGCAGAGCCAGTAATTCAATGGCTTGGATTCAGAGATCCCATGCATGGAATTTTGCCCATAGGACTCTCCCTAGGGAGGGAGGATGGGGTGATTTTCACCAGTTCCATTTTCCTTTGTAGCCCAATGACCCTAAAAAGCTGCTCTGGACCCTCAAGAAATGTGTGAGAGGAAATGGAGAGGGGGGAGGGAGAAAAGAGATGAAAAACCTTCCTCCAGCAGAAGCCTTCATGGGATTTCAGACACACTGCAATTCTGTAATTCCACAACTATGCAAAGTTGCCTGACCACTTATATTTGCTATCAGCCCTTAATTTTGTGAAATATGAAACACTATAGTGCTTAATATTTATTTTGTTATCCAAGATTTATAATGTTATGCATGATTAAGACACATTTTTCTTGTCAAGGTATCAGTATGGATGCAGACTGGCCAACTATCATGCAGGACAAGGCAAATCCATTCATGGTTTTGTCTACATAGAGTCAACATGTCTTAAACTCATGTCAATGTATTTTAAAGTAAACAGTTCATATAACACTACAATCCTCAAAACAGCATGGACCCTATATCCCCAAGGCTAATAGGTATTTTATACTTCTTGCCACTCTGAAATCCCAAAGCAATCTAGCATGGGTTGGTTTTCACATCAATTTAAAATTTGGGTTTTTTTGCCAGACTTCAAGGTACACAAAGAAGAGGGAAAGAAAATTATGTGCTGGGTGCCGAAGTATTGAATCAACCCCATTAGGGACAGAACAAAAGTAATTTCAAATCCTCCCCTTCCAGTTAACTGGATTCCATGAAGTGCCAGAAATGTGAGCAGCATTTTTAAACTGCTTCCAGCTAGACAAAAACGGAATGCCTGATGTTCAAAAGTATAATTTATCTGCACAAAATGGAACAAATAATTCAGATCTGGAATACAAACTAATACAAGCCTAAAAGCTTGTAAGCACTGGAACAACCTGCAGCAAGTCACACTGGAAATCTGGGCTGGGTCTGCAAATGCTGCATCTCAAACTCCACAATCCACATCACTGTACAATTAATTCTATTCAATGATGAATGCAATTTTAAATGAGGCAACATGATATGTATGTCAAAAATAAAGCTGGAAAATTGTATGTTACCTTTCTTCATATCTTTCTCTTTCTTAAAGATTTTGCCAGTCTCTTCCATGATCATGGCATCCCCTCTCTCACATAAGCTGAGGACAGACACTCCAGACTTAGCTGCTTCTACCACAGTCCGCAGGACTCCTGTAATTCAAAATAAAACTTCATATTTAATATTTTAATACACTTTACAGTTGCATAAAGCTATGCCACACTATGGAGCTCAGAAAGTGTATTTAACATTGGCAGCTCAACTTCTCACACTGAGGCAGGGTTCGAAATTAGCAGGGCATCAGGCACATTTTGTGCCTAAAGATTTTCAATTTGCGAGTGCCTCAAAAAGTCTGGGTGCCATTTTTTTGCACCTGGCTGACACTCAAGGATTACTGAAATGTATTTGCTTTGAAGCCTCAAAGTGTATGTTAAGGATAGGCAATATGCTAAGGAGTTTAACAATAAAGGTCCCAGAAGCCATTTGGCTCCCAGCATTTCTATTCCAGTTTCTAACACTGAACTGCTAGATTCCAAGGCATCCAGGTTCTATTCCCACATCAACTGCCTACAAAATGTACATTAAATTCCATTGTTGCATGCCTACTGAATTAGAATACTCTTACCTATACCATTTAGGGAACTGAGAATCTCTAGTAATGTCTTCAGATTCCTAAAGTCAACTCCACCTCATGAGGTGACAACAGGTTGCAGTAGTTTTTCCAAACCTGCATCTTTCTGTCCCCAAGAAACTTTCCATCAAAGTCTTCTAATCTAATCAACCTTACTTCTATAGAAACTTTGAATTTTAAATACTATAGAACACTCACATTTAATGAGAACCTAAGATTAAAGCACACCTAGTCTTTCATGGTTTCATTTATGGAAAGCATGTGAGCCAAAGAGAAAAACATTGAGGATTCTGTCTTGTCTAATTAAAGTGTCCTCATCAGAAAAATGGTAATATTTTCTCTAAAGCCAGAGAATATTCCAGAAACAATACAATACATTTTTGCCTGAGCTGGCTTTTGGTGGGCAATGGTTAAACTGGTTTAAAACAATTTAATTTAATGAATATTTTATGTGTCTTCAAATGCCACATCATTGTTTGTTCTTGTGATGATTGCATTTATCCATGTCATTGTATCTGCAACATATTTTGTGTTTAGCTTTATAATACCAATGGACTGAGGCTACTGAACAACTGGCAAAAAATAGTGTTTGAATTCTTCAAGTTAAGTTTGCATAAATATTTAATCCTCATCCTTTTAATACAGAAATTTCAAGAACTCCTTCATGTTATCTTAACAGATCGGCTGAAGAGAGCAAGGAAAAGAATTTTAACTCCATTTATAAGAGCTGAGACAGTTTTGTCCCATGTGCATTCTGCAACTCTGTGGTAAAGCTGAGACCTGCTGTTAAGTCTCCAGTATCTTTAACCTTTGAATTTAAGTAGAAAGAGTTTGCAGAAGTTTGTAAATGACATTAAGACAAAGTATCCCATTCCAGATTTTGGTAAATCCCAAATGTAGGATAGAACACAGGGATTCCTGAGTTCAAAAGCCTCACATTACAGTATGCACTCCTACCACCAATTAAGCAGTCAATAGGGCAAGCTTATCTTTGAACAAACTGCTTTCTTCCTTCGCAGCACAAAAATAAATTGAAAAAACTGGAAGCCTGACGCAGCATTTTAAAATTTAATGGAGCAGGCAAAGGTATTTCTCTACCCAGTATAAGAGTATGTGAGTGTGCATGCTCACACTTTGCAAATGCTCAGGCCTACAAAAGTCAACTGTGAGGTTTGCTACAGGGAAAGACTCCCTCCAACACAGGCAGTTAAGAGCTGAGTTGCAAAAGCCGTTTCCCCTTTTCCTTAGTTCGCTGTAATCCTAACAATCCACTTCCTAGAGTTCCCCGAACAAGGTGATCCGATCCGAAGCTGAAAACCTCCCTTAAACAAAAGGGGAAACCTGGGAGGAAGCCAGGATGTCGGAAGATAGTGAACGGGAGAGAGCGCCAGCAGCACATGGCAAGTCGCAGACCATGTGCCTTACAGTTCCTGGAGGACGGCGGCTCCATTCCCTCGGGGGGATCGTGGATCAACCAAATCTTACCCTTCCCCTCTCTCAAAATTACCAGAACACATAAATTTATTTGTTTTTTTAATGCACGTGATTATTTTTTTCTCAACGAGCTTTTCACGCTCGGGGGAAAAAACAAACACCCCAATGGCGGGCAGTGGACTAAAATTAGCCCTTAAAACTCTTTCTAGAGATTCCAAGTTGACCGAGGCAAGAAAGGAGAAAGGAAAGTACACCATGTGCCGGGCGGATCTCCCAGCTTACCTATCAAGGGCAACGGCTCTCGGGGGAGCGAGTGGAAGTATCCCACGTCCCGCAAAATCGGGGTGGTTTTTTTTTGAGGGGGGGAGTCAAGTCGCTCCAAGTCCAGTTTCTTTCTTACCCCCCTCCACTCTCCCTCCATTAACAAGAGTTCAACTTCAACCCAGAGTAGGAACCGGGGGGGGGGGAACCACCCCCACCCCCAGGTCATATTTCACCCCCAAGCCTTGACGACCGACCAGCCAGCCACACACACACACTCATTTTACTAGGCAATATTATATATACACCTCACACCCGGGAGCGAAGAACAGATAACCCCCCCCCCCAGGGCCGCCCCAGCAAACCTGCCCTGCCTGACAGCTCGCCTCGTCACCCCCCGCCCGGAGGGCTCCACAGGCAGGCAGGCGCCCGACGCCCAGGCCCCAGGCCCGCCCCTCCAAGCCCCCGGGCCATACTCACGGTTGGCTATTTCTCCCCCCATCTTGTACTTGTTCACGACCACGTCTTCCGCGATCGTCAGCTCGGCCGCCTCCTCCTCGCCCGACATGGTCGGACTGAGCCGTCGCTGCCGCCGCCGCGGCGCGCCTTCTTCTTCTTCTTCTCCTCACAGACGACGACACCGCCCGGCCTCGAGCCCTCCCTGCCGCTGCCGCGTGCCCAGGTCGTTGTCGTTCAAGCCGCCGCCGCCGCCGCCTCAGTAAAGAAGACCGACTGCGAGACAGGCTGCAAGAGGAGAGGGAGAGAGCGAGCGAGCGAGCGCGCGGGCTTTGCGCGCGGCACGCTGGGAAGCGAGTCCGCCTCCGAGGACTACAACTCCCGTCAGGGTCCAGGCCCAGCCAGGCTTCGGGCGCAGCGTGAGGTACGACGGGAAAGCTGAACCCCGCGCGCGCCCTTCTTTTAAGTGGCGTCACCTAATGGCCAGAGGGGGAATTGCGGGCAGCTTGTTGCGCCTTCGCCCGCCGCTCATGTGGTGACTGACGTTCGTTCTAGGTCGTCTTCCTGTCCATATATTATCGCCGCCTGGAAGTTGTAGTTTGGGTGTGCACGTGTAGCCAGTTTTGCTGCATATCCGAACCGTCCTTGGGGCGTTGAGATTAAACTTTTTGGGTTCTGTCCTCAGACTGTAAACTGTTGTCTCCACTCCTACGTACTTTATTCTTTTTGAACATTCACTCGTTGTCATGCTTTGTTTTCTCTGAAAGCCTTAAAATACCCTGCCCCTTAAACTTTTCCCGAAATATGATTTCCTGTGAGTTCTAAACCTGACAGAATTAGATGCCCGTAATCTAATACAATACTTAGCTAAGGCATTGCTAGAGCTGAACCGAGTGCTCCTTATTACAGTACTTTAGAAGTCTCTGGGTGCATTCACAAGTGACTGTAATGTAATGTAGTCAGATATGTGTCTAACTTATTCTGGTGTTCTTACGAACACCAGCCTATCCTTCAGAGAATTTGCAGTCAGGCCTGCATTTTATGTAACCTGTGTTTCCTGTTAACTTATTTTACTCAGTGATAGTGACAAGAACATGATCAGGCTGCCTTCCTCAGCTTGGCATTAATTCATTTACTATTTATTTTGCTGACTTTTTTTTATCAAGGGAGGAATACACTAGCTTGATCTAGCATAATGTGTACTTAATAAAATCATACTGGTGGCTAATATTACATGTCTGATGATTGCAACTTTTTATATATAACTCAAACTCATCTCTTCCTATGTCCAAAGGTCAAGCATGCAGCCTGATTCTATACTTGTAAATACGTAATAACAACAATAATAATGGGACGCGGGTGGCGCTGTGGGCCACATAACCCGGAAGCTGTCTGCGGACAAACGTCGGCTCCCTCGGCCCACAGAGTGAGATGAGCGCCACAACCCCAGAGTCGGTCACAACTGGACCTAATGGTCAGGGGTCCCTTCACCTTTAATAATAATAATAATAATAATAATAATAATAATAAATTATTTATACCCCACCCATCTGGCTTGGTTTCCCCAACCACTCTGGGTGACTTCCAACAAAATATTAAAATACAGTAGTCCATCAAACAGTAAAAGCTTCCCTAAACAGGGCTGCCTTCAGATGTCTTCTAAAAATCTGATAGTTGTTCTCTTTGACATCTGGTGGGAGGACATTCCATAGGGCGGGTGCCACTACCGAGAAGGCCCTCTGCCTGGTTCCCTGTAACTTGGCTTCTCGCAGTGAGGGAACTGCCAGAAGGCCCTTGGTGCTGGACCTCAGTGTCTCGGTAGAATGATGGGGATGGAGACGCTCCTTCAGGTATATTGGACCGAGGCCATTTAGAGCTTTAAAGGTCAGCACCAACACTTTGAATTGTGCTTGGAATCGTACTGGGAGCCAATGTAGGACTTTCAAGACCGGTGTTATGTGGTCTCGGCGGCCGCTCCCAGTCGCCAGTCTAGCTGCCGCATTCTGGATTAGTTGTAGTTTCCGGGTCACCTTCAAAGGTAGCCCCACACAGAGCACATTGCAGTAGTCATAGCGAGAGATAACCAGAGCATGCACCACTCTGGTGAGACAGTCCGTGGGCAGATAGGGTCTCAGCCTGCATACCAGATGGATCTGGTAAACAGCTGCCCTGGACACAGAATTGACCTGTGCCTCCATGGACAGCTGTGAATCCAAAATGACTCCCAAGCTGCGCACCTGGTCCTTCAGGGGCACAGTTACCCCATTAAGGACCAGGGAGTCCCCCACCCCCGCCCACCCTCTGTCCCCCCAAAACAGTACTTCTGTCTTGTCAGGATTCAACCTCAATCTGTAAGTATTCAGGGGTTTATAGCTAAGAAAACATGCATAGGATTGTATCCTCAATGTGGCTTTAATAGCCATAAAGGTCTTTCCCTCATTTCTCATGTTCCAGGATCATCACAGTTTCCCACAAGGTTGACTCAGACAGTACAATAATTAATTACATTTGATCCGTTAATTTCTCCACAAGCCTTGATGGAGGGAGTGAAGGTCACCAGGCCAAGCTGACCCAAATTATTTCCTTTATAAGTGACTTCATACAGCAATAGCATTTCTTAAGGATTTACAACACCATACAGAATTTTACAGATTTTACATTTTACAGATGGGGAACTTCTTTGAGGCCAACCAGTGTCATAGCCATGAGTAAACAGGGATTTGAATCAAGGGCTCTCAAACCCAACTGCAGCACTCTCAGGGCTAGCCCAATATATTTTGCTAGGTGAGTCAAGAGACAAAAGGACGACACCATCTCCCCATTGCATGAACAGAAGCCAACTGGACTGGCAGCTGAATCTTAATGCAACACTGACAACTTGACAGCATCCTCCAACACACCAGATGCAGCAGGCTAATTTAGGGGGCTCAGGAGGAGCAACGTATCTGCCCCCCCCATATTTGCTGCCTGGGGTGGTCACCTTCCTCTGTTTATTCGCAGGGCATCCAAGCGCTCTGTTCAGTTTGCTTTCACCGGATCCTGCTTCCATTCTTCTCTGTCCACACCAAGTCCCTTTTGATGGAGAGTTGGGCTGAAAAGGCCTACCTCAATTTTTTCCTGTAACAGTTGCAATGTCCTGTCATGTGCAAAACCCTTCCCACCTAATTCCAGCTGGTTGTGGGAACTCTGTACATTCTTCTGTTTACTGAATAATATGTTTTGAGTTAAGCTTTGGCTCAATCCCTTGACTTGTTTCTGGTGGTCCTATTGATTTGAAGGACTCCTCCATCTCTGTCAAGAGAAGGATGCCTATACAGGCTTTCCTTCTCTTGTTGGCAGCAGAGGGAAGGAGGTGCTCACACAAACCTGGGGCAAAAATGTGCAGATCTGGCACTGATGTGGTTTGATAGCACACAGTTGAGTCTGTGCCTAAGTTTCTGTTCTTAGACGACTAACTTGTCCCCAGCGAATTCAGCACATTGTTTGCAGCAGTGGCTAGCCCAATACCTTGAGAAACCCTAAAAGCAGCAGGGTATGAGGGGACACACTCCCCCTTATTATATGTATGGTGTTTCTGTTTAAAATTTTGTGGCTGGCCATGCCCCACAGCTGCCATTTTGTGAATGGTTGGATTCCCAACAGCAGCCATTTTGTGGTGGCTCCTGTCAAAATTCCAAATGTGTCCACAGGGGCAAAACTTTAGGGACGTTTGCACTACTGATTTTTATCCATCATTGTAGTCAGACATTAAAAATGCATTTATAATGTCACATTTTTTTATTTAGTATTCAAGCACACACAAACTTTTATTTTTTTCAGGTCTTCAGTAACAGATAGAGCCTCTGTCAGCAAAAACTGGGTCATTCTAGCTTAGAGCGTAATTCATATTCAACACTTGCCTTGCAAGGAAAAGAGGTCTGAACTCTAGCCCTAAAAACATACCTGTACTTGTTGCCACAAAGCTTATGAGGAACTTCCTTCAAAAAAGCTCACCGACTTCCACATTCAGTAGATAAGATGATGAAGAGTCTATCCACAAACTAGTTTAAGCATTATTCCTCTCTTCACATGAGAAAGACCTTGGGAATTGTAGTTTGGCAGGGAAGCACTTTAAATTATAACCAGCACTAAAACTACAATTATAATCAGTACCAAATGAAAATTCTCAGTATTCTCTGAGGAAATAAAACCAATGTCGTGAAGCTGTGGGCCTTCAGAGAGAACTTCAGCGTGGACTGAGTGTGTCAGGCATTAAAGTAAATAAAATAAAATAAAAAATTTGCCTTCTGCTCTGACAGGCAACCACACTGAGCTTTACCTAAAAAATGAAAGTGCTGAAAGCACTGCCTCCAGACAGGTTACGTTTGAAATAACTAAAAAAGGTTTGTTATGGAGCCAACTTTACTCTGTATATTAGCAAGCTAAGGTGTTTTTTTTAAAATGAAAAAAAATTGGCCCGAGGAAGGTTTATGTTACAACTGATGCCAGAGTATCTTATTATATAATTTTCTAACACTTAGGTTTGCCAGATTTGATTTTTTTTAATGGCCTTGCTCCTGTGGCTTTGACAGCAGCCTGATGTACACAAACTAAGCATCTTTTCTATATCACTTTGGCTGCCATTCTATCCCTTCCTGCTAGGAAGTCTTATTTAACTCAGATAAGGCTTATTTCTCCATGGCAGAAAATGCTGCTTCGACTCACTTTCAGTGTCTGAAGCTGCTGCTAAAGAGACAGGAATGGGGCCAGGAAAAAATGTGGAAACCGTATGCCGTTTCCATGAGCATCTGTTGCCTGCTAGATTCAGGTTTCTTAGTAAACATTCGATTTGGGCACAGAAAGCAGTATCAAATAAACCCATCTGAGACATCTCTCCTTATGACCGTGATCAAGGCCCATCACCTTCCTTCCAATTTGCTTACATCTTGGGAACAGGAGTTCTCCGGTGGCCTAGCTAATGGCAATAACGGTGTCTCGATTTGTTTGTTTTTTTAAAACACTGCTATTACTGCTTGTTAAATGATAGCTGGGGCATTGCAGAAAGCAATTTAAAGTGTGTAAACATCTGAATTCCTTCCAGTTTTTGGTGTTTTGTTTTGTTTTTTAGAGAGGGGGAAAAAAACCTTCATGTCACCAGTTTCAAAGCATGGCATAAAACCAAAACAACCCAACATGACATTTATGACAGACAATATACACATCAAGATTTGGGGGCAAAAAAATTAAAATGTGACACTTTTACTCTACAAATACAAAGACGCAAACAAAAAACACTCAAGCTACGTCAGTCCAATGGGGTTGAGTCAATGCTTTTTGTTTCTTGTGCATCATCATGTGTAACAATTGGCGTTTGTTAGTTTAATTGTTCCTTAGTTTGGCTGTTATCCTCAACCAATTCATATCACAGATGTCTCACTAATGAGAAGAGCAACAAAAATTGAGGTAAATAATGGAGCTGAAATCTCCATCTGATAACCTTGTCCACAGAGTTTGTTGTGCTTTAACTCTGGTTTTTCCACCTCCTCTGTTTGACTATGGTTCAAACCTTTCTCAGGGTTGAGCCCATTAGAACAAAATATGTCTCTTCCACATTCAAAACGTGGAGATGGAAAGGGAAACGTGTCCCCTTTGTTCTCGTCACATCATTCTGTACCTGCTTTTTAGCAAGCGTACCCAGGAGGCCCAGCTCCCATGAGGCTCTTGTACTTCTAAGTCTGCAGTCTTATGCATGTTTTATTATTAAATAAGGCCCATTATTTCAAATAACAATGCACAGGATGGAGCACAGAATAGAGAAGTTTGACAAAGCGTGACTGTTCCTTGCACATACATGTCATGAAGGCAGAAGCTGATGAATTAGTCCCTTCCACATGACTCTTACCAGGTCCAAGAGACCTCTCAAGTCTGAAGCTGCTGAACAGTTACCAGGCTTTAAACTGGACCTGTTAAAAAGTAGTTTGATTTGCATTAATAAATGATGATGTTTATCTCTATGCCACGAAAAGCTTCATGTGCTAGTTCCTGCATATGAACTTTAATTAAAATGCACAGGAGCAGGCCAGCCCATTTTTTCACTGGCCACTTGGTAGCCCTTACCAGGACTGTTCGGGAGCAAAAAAATATGAATTGCAATGTTCTGAGACTCAATATGCAAAACCAAAGTATTATTAAGCTTGCCAAAGTCCAGCTGTTGCGTTCCAGCACATTTAACTTTCTCTGGAATAAGCCCATGGTTCTCACCAACATTTTTATAAACACCTTGCACAAATATTGTGGTGGCTTAAGCACCAAGGCAGCACTGAACTTTGTCTCTTTGTATTTTCAGGTGTCCAAATCTAAACAGATACAGATCTGTCTGAAATTTAATCCAAAACTGGTTTCACTGCTATTATTAACAATCAAGCTCTGCTGCAGAACTCCTGCCAAACTAATTTCAGTTTTGTTCCAAGGTGTTGTTTCAGAATAAATTGCTAGCATTTTGTTGTCGCTGCTGCAAGGCGGGATGGGTTATGTTAAAATTAAACACTAAGCCCTACCACAACAAAGGATTCTACTGAGTAGCAGGTTTCTAGTTTTGAGTTGCACTGGATGAAGTTTCTTAGTTCTAGAATTAAACCAAGAGATCTTCCATTGTATTACAGGATTCTGGTGTGACTCTGGTTTTAGAACTTTACACCACAATCCTAGGCGTCTTTACTCAGAAGTAAGTTCCCTTCAATGTTACTGCCAGGATTGCAGAGTACACAAGGTTTATTTACTACTGCATTGAAAATGCTCCAGCTCTTTAAACTTATCTATCAACATATATTTATGTTGAAAGGCAACAACAACTTCTCTTAAGAAAGATTTCATTTCAGTGAATTTATCCCTATGGTAAGCATGTTAAATAGCAAGATTTTTCTTTCCTGCAGAGGGCAGTCAAATAGCATCTCTAGTGCCCTTCTCTGGTATTAACCAATACTGTACAATCTCTGGTTGGGATTTCACTCTGCTCAGGTACCAGTGCTGTTGGCAGGACCCATGTATATTTGGCTGCTAGTCAGCTCTAAAGATATCACCACACCCTGTAGAATTATAACTCAGACAGAGACTTAAATTTGTTCAATCGGTTCCTGATGTTTCCCACAATGAGGAGAGAAGCAACTCTCAGGGGATAGAGTACCTTGTAAGCACAAAGTCTAAGAACTTGCAAGTCAGAATCAGACTGCTCCCTCAGAATCCAGTCAGTCAATCTCGGCGTTCAGTTTAAATGCACAGCAATCTTCTAGGCTTTTTAAGTTTGAGGAAAACATGGAAATGCGTGGTACTGGTCTTATGTAGGCAGAGTGTGGAATTTGCTCTCATCTGTCACACATTCTCATTTGTTCGGACCAAATAAGATTAAAGGAGGATGGAAAGGTTGCTACATTCCATACAAACCTTTCTTTTTGCAATGGAATTCATCAGCGCATTGATTACATATACAATACAAAATATGCATTACAATAAAAAAACAAACAAAAGTTTAGTCACATATTTGCAATTCATATGAAAAGCCTGGAGGCCAAGCAGGGGGCCTCAGAACCTTCTGGATAATTTTTGTCACCCAAAAAGTGCTCTGTGATGCAATTTAGGAGCCTATCCAGAATGCAGGCCAACTACATAAAGGAGGAACCTGCTGTTGAAACTACAGTTTAGGAACCTTACAGGACTCAGACAATGCATTGAGATCAATTGCAGAGCTTCCCTCGCAAACTTCTTTTTTTCTTCATCAGGTTTGATGTTCCCTTTTTTTTTGGTAAATATCCCTTTATATGACGCAATCTAAAACTTGTGGGAACAAAGTCAAGGTTGTGCACAATACGACTGGCCCTCAGGGTAGGGTGGGGTGATGGAAGAGAGAAGTTTGTTCCCAAATAATACTCTAATGTAAGTGAGCCTGGTTCAAAAGAATTAAAGAGTAACATCATTAAGGCTCATAGTGCAACTTTTCAGCCTTTCGCACAGCACTCCTGAGCTTCAGCACTAAAACTCATCTCCGTGGTCTTGTCACGGATTTCAGCCTGTAATCCTATACCCACTTACTTGGACATAAGCCCCATTGAACTCAGTGGGGCTTACCTCTGAGTAGACGTGTAGGATTGCATAGTGAGTTGCTGCTGCTGTCCTTTTTACTGAGCCCTAGGGTGGCCAGAGGGAGAAGAGGGCAGGGACCCTGTACCTTCCACAGTTGTGCAGAAGAGGAAAGTTGAGCAGGAGTAGCTTGCAAGTCTGCCTGGCACCTATCCCGAGAAGCATCCCATAATCCCTTTAACCGAGGGAGGGACTGCGGAGAAGGCTGCCTTTCAAAAGGCCGCTCTGCTGCATTCCGTTCCATTGCTCTCTCCTACTTTTCATTCTGGGATGCTCAAGATCCATACTAGATCTTCCACGGGCTGGAGAAAATTTAGGTTGGCCTGCAGTAATGAGCATCTAAATGCTAGAGGTGGAAGTCTGGGTTTCTAGCATGTTTGTTCCCTTTCCACTCCTCCCTCCTCAAGGGTCTCCCATCCTGACAAGGGAACTGAAAAGGCACAAGAAGGGTTGCTAATGGAACGCTGAAAAACCAGTGACAGAGCTGAAAACAAAACCCAGGAGCTCTGGGTTCTAACACACATTTTCTACACCTTAAGTCTTACTGAGAGGTAGGATTGCAGCCCACAAGTCTTTATCTCAGACCCACACTTGGGTACACTGTCTTCCTAAATGAAGCTGTCAGGCTCATGGAGGGGGGGGGGAGCACCATTTTCCTTCATATCCACCCTTATTGCATATATTGTTGGGAAGACACATAAGCAAGACTTCTTCCTTGAGAAGGCCTTCCCTTCAGTCTTTGCAGCCTCCTACAAGGCTCAACACGCATGCCTCATACTTAACGCCCCCCTGCTATTGGTGGGCAGAGGGTTGTCTTGACGAAGGCCGAGACAGGCACCCCAAAGGCTTCAGCTGTTGCTGAGGACCCTGTACAGTAGGGCACTCGGCACTTTGGTGGGTCAGCCCAGAAGACTCTACCCGGCTTTCTAGAACAGAGCTGATTCCTGAAGAGAGTGTGTCATATTCACCTGAGCGCAGAGGCCTTCGTGTCCACAGAAGCAGTCGCTTCCTACACTTATCTGTCCTCTTATCACAGAATAAGCCCTCTCTCTTTGTACAGGAATGGCTCCCAGAGTTTTGGTTGTGCCCGATCAGAGGGTTCCGTTTGCCCTCTTAAGTCCAGAGCATTTGAACAGAAGAGACCTGACTTGTAATCGGTCAAAACACAGTGCAAGGCGGGGGGAGCTGCCATCGAACCCTTGAGAAGCCCAGCGCCGGTTGGTCTCGATACACTTGCCCATTATAGGGTCAATGTCACAGAGGCTTAATGGGCGTTTTCCCTTTTTGCAGCCCACCATCACAACAATGGTGTTTGCAGCGATAAAGGGTAAGGGCTCGGGTTTTTACTCCCAAGCAAAAGGACGAATGAAACCACCAGTCCAACGCTCGCTAAGTCCTCTGAACATCCGCCTGACTGAACAACCGGCTGTGCCAGTAATCTGGGTTGTCGAAAGCACAGTCCGAGGCCTCCAGAGTGCGCAGGGGCTTCACAAATCCGTTCTTTGGGCAGGGCGGACTCTGGCAGCCAGGGCACTGCACTGGGGGCAAGACAGCATCCATTTCCTCGTAGCCTTGTTCGTCTGGGGAGCCCTGTGTGATGCCAGAGTCCATATCCGTATAGTCCCCCCGGGAACTGCGGATGCTGCTCAGGGACTTGCTGAGCTTGGGCTGTTTGTTCATGTACTCGTAGTCTTCCTCGTCCTCGTCCTCGTCCCGGCAAGGCGTGGTGAGCTGGGAGCTTGGCACACTGCCCAAAGATGTGCTCAGCTCAGAGCCCAGATCCATGTACTCATAGCCAAGCTCCTCCAGAGAGGCTGGCCGGGCCTTTGGAGCCTGTGGAGCTCTCCGGTTCATGTACTCGTACTCTTCATCCACTTCGTACACCGGGATTGAGCCACGGACCAGGGAGGCAGCAACACAAGCAGCACGCTCTGCACAGGAGAGAACACAGAGGTTCTTACAGCCTTGTAATTTTGCACTCGCCTGGGGCGACTAACAGTTATTTCCCAGGTAACCAGGTAACATTCCCCACTGAGGCTAGGATAGAGTCATATCTTCATCTGCCACAGCAGAATGTGGAGGTTGGCTCTCTCATTCCTGCTTAGAGCTAGTGGCTCTTGGGCCAGAACGGGGATGGAACAGCGTGTGCTACTTTTATAGCGCTGCAGGGGGAGGCAGCATTATGAAAGCTGCACATGCACAGTTAGCTCATTCTCCATTCTAGTATTAAAAAAACCCATTTGTTCTAAGGCTAGAAGGCAGACAAAGGCAGTTCTGTGTGCAGCCTCCACAGCACTGCCTTGTTTAACTCGGGACAACAGCGTGGAAGCTGTGTCCGTGGCTCTATTCTGTTGCCATTCCCAATCCCAGGCAATGGGGATAACAACCCCATAGCAGGAGGGAGGGTAAATGGCAGTGGCAGAAAGAAGCATGGAGGAAAACAACCCCCAAGTAATTGTTTGCAAGAACCATTTTTCACTGCTAGATTCAATGATCCCACTTCCCTTTTTCAGAAAGCAAGGAGGGGCGAGCTCTGGCCCTTGCATCCAATGTGGCCCTCAAGCTGCTTTTGCTATATTTATTAGAGTCAAATGTCAGCTTCCTTTGCTCAAGTCCCGTATTTTTCGCTCTATAGGACGCACCCGAGCATAGGACGCACCTTGTTTTAGAGGGGGAGAACAAGAAAAAAAAACCCTCCCCCTCTCTGCTCAGTGCCCCTTCAGCGAAGCGGCAGGAGAAACGGAGCCCCTTCCATTTCTCCTCCGCTTGGCTGAAGGGGCGCTGCACAGCTCTCCCTCTCTGCTGAAGCCAGGAGAGTCTTGTCCTGGCTTCAGCGAAAGGAACCCGAAGCCTCCAGAATGCAGTGGGAACTTACGCTCCACTCCGAAGGCTTCAGGTGGCTATCCCTGAAGCCTGGAGAGGGAGAGGGGTCGGTGCGCACCAATACACCTTCCCCTGGGCCTTCCTAGCTCCCCTTCATTCTACCTAGTTGAGCTGGATTCAGTTCCAAGTCATCAGATATCTCAGGCTGTAATCCTAACTCTTGGCTGGGAGCAGCAAAGTGGCCATAGCCCTGCCCTTTGTACCAGCCAGGGCAGAAGCAGGAGCCGGGCACATCATAACTGCTGCTTTTTCCCCCTACACCAGGTCCATGTCCATCCTTGGGTCCATTGCCAGTAGCTAGACCAGATCCTTGGCTAGGCCAGTTCCATCTCCTCCCTCCTCTTGAAATGTCTTGCTTAGCTGCTGCCAATGGGAACCTCCTTGGCAGCTAAAGCCTCGAACCAGTGAAGCTCAGCAGAAACGAGCGGAGCCAGTCAGATGTAAACTTCTGGTGCAACCTAATCCCCTCCTGTGCAGCAGAACTGCACTACCCGCTTGATAAAGAACAGGCAAGCTGCTCACCGAGAAGACCCAATGTTGTAGAAGGCCATGGCCCAGAGAAAGCCAGAACCAATGAGCTGCCCCTGCAGGTCCGATTCGTTTCTACCCCACCCTTTCCACCTTGGTATTTGTGTGGTCCACTCCAGTCCATCTAGGAGACTGTGGGCTGCATCTCAGTACCCTACAGCCCCTCCTCTGTGATGCTGTACTTACCTCTGCCGTTTTGATCTGGCATGACGTAGCCATTGGCATCTTCCTCTCCATCGGCACTCCCCATTGGGAGCATCAAGCTCTCTCGCTGAGACAGGTAGGCGCTGTCTCCCCGAGATCGCAAGCTGCGGCACAGGCTCCCGGACAATGACAGGTCCTCAGTGAGGTCGTATTCAGAGGTTGTGCCCCGTCCCTCTGAGGACTCCGACACCGTGCGTCCTATCGACTCCTGCCTTATCCGCAAGGTCTGCCGGGAGCCCAGTCCAGCGCTCTGGGTTGCAAAGAATTAGAAATGAGCATATGATTAGCGGTCTGATGAGACCCCACAGGCTCCTATTTCCCCCTGCCTATTGGAAACACAGGACACGGGTGGCGCTGTGGTCTAAACCACAGAGCCTAGGACTTGCCGATCAGAAGGTTGGCGGTTTGAATCCCATTGCTCGGTCCCTGCTCCTGCCAACCTAGCAGTTTGAAAGCACATCAAAGTGCAAGTAGATAAATAGGTACCGTTCCAGCGGGAAGGTAAACGGCGTTTCCATGCGCTGCTCTGGTTTGCCAGTAGCGGCTTAGTCATGCTGGCCACATGACCCGGAAGCTGTACACTGGCTCCCTCAGCCAACTAAGCAAGATGAGTGCCAACTGGACCTAATGGTCAGGGATCCCTTTACCTTTACTGGAAACACAAATTGCTCACCCACGGGAGCCTATAAAACATTCAACTAAACTCTCCAGAGTCTGGCTACTCAGAAGTAAGTCCTGTTGAATGCAGTGGGGACTACTCTCACCTAAGCAGAGTTGCAGTCTGACCAAAGAGGAGCTGGAACGATAGTCATTTGGTCACTGTCTATTGCATGCCAACACAACTTGCGACCCAATGGCCATTCCTGGCAGTGCACCAGGGACTCAATAACCTTCCCAGTTTTGTTGCCTGGCAAGGCTGCAAAACAGAAAAGTTGTCAAGAGCTCGGCAAGCCGCATAACATGGCTGGCATGCCGCATTTGATTTGGTAGGTCGCAAGCTGTGCCGGCGGGCCTGCTCTAGGGCCGATTGGCATGAGCGCAGCAATGCCTCTGGCAGAGGCCTGTTCCAGCAATGCTGTCTAATAGGAGTTGCCAGGGATCAAATTGTGCAAAGCACATGCTCTGGCACTCAACCCTTCTACTCTACCGAAGTTAACAGCCTCCATACAAACACACAAATTACACTGCCCCCCCCCCCCCGTATCTGATGCTCTTCTCACCAGACATGCCACCCCTCCTTCTGTACACTAGCTCTGAATCCCATACAGATTTGGAGAAAAATCAAATACCTGGCGATTTCCACTGAGACTGCTCTGATTCATGGGGATGTATCCAGCAGAAGGATTCAGAAGATTTGGGCTCTGGATGTTGATTTTTTTAAAAACCAAGAAAACAAAGAAGAGTATATAGCAATGAGCCAGGGCAGGGCCAGAATTGGATTTATTAATTCAGTCTGCTTAGAATATTTGTTCAGCAAAAAGTTCTCAAAGCAGTTGACACAGCAAAATAGGGCAAGAATTAAAACATATTAAAACATAAAAAGCACATTAGTTCTTAAATTTCCAGTACAGTGGTGCCTCGCAAGACGAAATTAATTCGTTCCGCAATTCTCTTCGTCTTGCGGTTTTTTCGTCTTGCGATGCACGGTTTCCCATAGGAATGCATTGAAAATCAATTAATGCGTTCCTAGGGAAACCACCTTCAGACCAGGTCCGGGGACAGTCTGTCCCCGGACCTCTTCTGAAGGCTGGGGGGGGGGGACAAGGGCTTTTCTTCCCACCCCCAGCATTTTAAAAAACCCTGGGACAGCGGAGGACTTCTCCGCTGTGCGGGGCTATCTTAAAATGCTGGCGAGCGGCATTTTAAAATCGCTCCGGACAGCGGAGGACTTCTCCGCTGTCCGGGGCGATTTAAAAGCCCCTGGGAAGGCAGGCAGGGGGGACAAAGACTTTCGCCCCCTGCCCGCCTTCAGAAGGTGTTCCCGCCCCCCCCGAAGTGGGGCGGATGGGGCAGGTGTCCCGCCCCCCCGCCCCACTTCAGAACAGTTTTCCGAAGTGGGGCGGCGGGGCCAGGTGTCCCCGCCTGCCCGCCCCACTTCGGAACAGCTTTCCGAAGTGGGGCGGCGGGGCCGGGTGTCCCTGCCCCCCCCCGCCCCACTTCGGAACAGCTTTCCGAAGTGGGGCGGCGGGGCCGGGTGTCCCTGCCCCCCCCCGCCCCACTTCGGAACAGCTTTCCGAAGTGGGGCGGCGGGGCCGGGTGTCCCCGCCCCCCGCCCCACTTCGGAACAGCTTTCCGAAGTGGGGCGGCGGGGGCGGGTGTCCCCGCCTGCCCGCCCCACTTCGGAACAGCTTTCCGAAGTGGGGCGGCGGGGCCGGGTGTCCCCGCCTGCCCGCCCCACTTCGGAACAGCTTTCCGAAGTGGGGCGGCGGGGCCGGGTGTCCCTGCCCCCCCCCGCCCCACTTCGGAACAGCTTTCCGAAGTGGGGCGGCGGGGCCAGGTGTCCCCGCCCCCCGCCCCACTTCGGAACAGCTTTCCGAAGTGGGGCGGCGGGGCCGGGTGTCCCTGCCCCCCCCGCCCCACTTCGGAACAGCTTTCCGAAGTGGGGCGGCGGGGGCAGGTGTTCCCCCGAGCGCTTCTAAAGGCGGGCGGCTGGGAGGGAATCCCTTGGCCCCCCGCTGGACTTCCCGAAGCTCTTTTGAAGTCCGGCGGGGGTCCAAGGGATTCCTTCCCAGCGGATCTCTCTGCCAGCAGCGGCAGCTCTGCCGCTGCTGGCGGAGACTTGCCGGCATCCCGAAGCCTGTGCGCAGCGCGCCCAGGCTTCGCGGATCTCTCTGCCAGCAGCGGCAGCTCTGCCGCTGCTGGCGGAGACTTGCCGGCATCCCGAAGCCTGTGCGCAGCGCGCCCAGGCTTCGCGGATCTCTCTGCCAGCAGCGGCAGCTCTGCCGCTGCTGGCGGAGACTTGCCGGCATCCCGAAGCCTGTGCGCAGCGCGCCCAGGCTTCGCGGATCTCTCTGCCAGCAGCGGCAGCTCTGCCGCTGCTGGCGGAGACTTGCCGGCATCCCGAAGCCTGTGCGCAGCGCGCCCAGGCTTCGCGGATCTCTCTGCCAGCAGCGGCAGCTCTGCCGCTGCTGGCGGAGACTTGCCGGCATCCCGAAGCCTGAGCGCAGCGCGCCCAGGCTTCGCGGATCTCTCTGCCAGCAGCGGCAGCTCTGCCGCTGCTGGCGGAGACTTGCCAGCATGCCGAAGCCTGCGCGCAGCGCGCCCAGGCTTCGCGGATCTCTCTGCCAGCAGCGGCAGCTCTGCCGCTGCTGGCGGAGACTTGCCGGCATCCCGAAGCCTGAGCGCAGCGCGCCCAGGCTTCGCGGATCTCTCTGCCAGCAGCGGCAGCTCTGCCGCTGCTGGCGGAGACTTGCCGGCATCCCGAAGCCTGTGCGCAGCGCGCCCAGGCTTCGCGGATCTCTCTGCCAGCAGCGGCAGCTCTGCCGCTGCTGGCGGAGACTTGCCGGCATCCCGAAGCCTGAGCGCAGCGCGCCCAGGCTTCGCGGATCTCTCTGCCAGCAGCGGCAGCTCTGCCGCTGCTGGCGGAGACTTGCCGGCATCCCGAAGCCTGGGCGCAGCGCGCCCAGGCTTCGCGGATCTCTCTGCCAGCAGCGGCAGCTCTGCCGCTGCTGGCGGAGACTTGCCGGCATGCCAAAGCCTGCGCGCAGCGCGCCCAGGCTTCGCGGATCTCTCTGCCAGCAGCGGCAGCTCTGCCGCTGCTGGCGGAGACTTGCCCGGAGATTTCCCTATGGGCTTTCGTCTTGCGAAGCAAGCCCATAGGGGAATTCGTCTTGCAAGGCAAATCGCGGACGAAAAAACCTTTCGTCTAGCGAGTTTTTTGTCTTGCGAGGCATTCGTCTTGCGGGGCACTACTGTATGGTTTTACCATCTGCCCCCTTCCTCCCATTTCCTCTTATTGCTTTGAAGGATAGGGTCAATTGGTGGAACCACGAGGAAAATAAATAATATTACCATGCCCTTTGCATGCCAGTGCAAATAGATAAATAGGTACCACTCTGACGGGAAGGTAAACGGTGTTTCCATGTGCTGCTCTGGTTTCACTCTGGTCATGCTAGCCACATGACCCAGAAAAACTGTCTGTGGACAACAGTCGGCTCCCTCGGCCAGTAAAACGAGATGAGCGCCACAAGCCCAGAGTCGTCTGTGACTGGACTTAACTGTCAGGGGTCCTTTACCTTTTTTATTGGGTTGTTGTTTTTATTTTTATTAGGTGTTTTGTGGTTTTATATCTTAATTTTAATTCCGTGAACCGCCCTGAAACTCCCGGTTATGGGGCAGTATATAAATTCAATTAATAACAACAAACAACAACAACTATAGTGGTACCTCAGGTTAAGAACTTAATTCATTCTGGAGGTCTGTTCTTAACCTGAAACTGTTCTTAACCTGAGGTACCACTTTAGCTAATGGGGCCTCCTGCTGCCACTGCGCCGCCACCACGCAATTTCTGTTCTCATCCTGAAGCAAAGTTCTTAACCTGAGGTACTATTTCTGGGTTAGCGGTGTCTGTAACCTGAAGCACCTGTAACCTGAAGTGTCTGTAACCTGAGGTACCACTGTATATTGTAGGGCATCATAGGCAAGGTTAGGGAGGATTTCTTAATTGTTTGAGGAGGTTGGAGTCTCTCCCCCACAAAGAATCAAGTGGGTAAGGGGAAGGGAAGGTCTCTTACCCGCATGGAGTCAATCCACTGCCTGGACGCAAAAAGGTTATTAAGCTCCTCCTCCTCCAACTCTGTCTCCACTTCCAGTGTCTCCATCTCGTCTAGCTCCTTTTCAGTGAGTGTGGGTGGCTCAACTTGGGGAAGTGGCCCACTCTCTCTCTGAGGGGAAGAAGGAAAAGGTATTACCCTCATAACACTTACCAATGGCTGCTGAGCACTGGCACTTAAGCTCCCTTGGGAGTGTCTAAATGAGAGCAGAACATCCTGATCTATGAAGATTCTTTGGGCAGCATTTGGGTTGATAAAAGGAGAGGCCCCCAGCCTCAGGTCTTCCTGGATGCCCAACCTTGCAGGCCTAGATGCACGAAGCCTGGCTAGAGCGAGAGAAGAGCCATCTGCCACATGCACAGAGGCCTCCTCCCCCCATCCTCCAAACTGCCTATAAATTCAGAAAAGGAATCCTTGCTGACATATGTCTCATAATATCCAAAATCACATGCTCTGGCGTGGAAGCTGTTGCGCTGAAAAGTGGCTCGGGTAGGCAGCTCAGCAACAACGTGGGGAGGTTTTCACATTTTCAAACAACTTCATATTTTTTCTAAATGAAAACAACTAATGCTCTGAAGCCGACAATAAATTTAAGAGAGGAAATTCATTTTTTAAAAAGGCAGACTGGGTTTTAAATTTTTTTATTTTGTTCAGAAATTAACACGTGGAACATGAGCAGGACCTATCAAGTGTAACTAACTGTGCAGGACTGACGGAGAGCAGCACATCTAGGACTCATGGTATTGATGGAACATTTTTAAAAACAGCCAGACTCACTGAGTGCTTATCGCCTGCAGAGTCTCTACAGCAGGGTGTGGGGAAACCTGTGACCCGATGTGGCTGGATTACAGCTCTCATCATCTCTTAGCTACTGGCCATGCTGGGTGTGGGGGTTGATGAGAGCTGGAGCCCAACAATATACGGAGGGCCACAAGTTTCCCCTGGTTTGATTTGTAGACTAGACAATAGGAAGGACATTGGGAGCAAGCCAGGACTAACCTTAATCACCAGGTAGCGAGGGGGGTCACGAGCCATACGTGTGAACTCATTGGCTAGCTCTTTGAAGGTGGGGCGGATGTTCTCGTCAATCATCCAACCTGTGGGGTTAAAGAAGATTGTGAGCATCGTTCAGGCAGATACCAGTCATGACAGCTTCTGTGGCCAGGGCAAGACCATCAGCCTGTGGATTCTGGCTTAGGGCTTCCACTTGTCCTGCTGTTTTCCTCCAGGAAAACCCAATCTTTACCATTGAATCAGGGGAAAACATCAGTTGGGTTTTCCATGGATTGACATTTACTCTGATTCAGCACTAAAAAGTGGGTTTTCCCAAGGACAAGTGGAAAACCACTCAGACTCGTGCTTTCAAGGCACTGAACAAGTGGAAGTGTGGTTGAGCCCCCAGCCAGTGCCCTAATCTAGTGGTCAAAGTGCATCCAAGGAACTACTGAGTGACATTTCTCCCCAGGAGAGGGGAAAGTGTTACTCTGGTCACGTACATTTTACCATCACCATGTAGACATCAATGGTGCAGATCTGGGGCTGCGAGAGGCGCTCCCCTTTCTCCAAAAGGTCAGGTACTTCTGAAAGGCGGATTCCGGTATAAGGCTCATTTCCAAAGGTCATCATCTCCCACAATGTCACTCCTGGAGCAGGTGACAGAAAACGCTCATGAACAGAATGCAGTGGGCCAGATTCAACTACCGTATTTTTTGCTCTATAGGATGCACCCGATCATAGGACGCACCTTGTTTTAGAGGGGGAGAACAAGAAAAAAAACCCTCCCCCTCTCTGCTCAGCGCCCCTTCAGTGAAGAGGCAGGAGAAACAGAGCCCCCTCCATTTCTCCTCCCGCCTTGCTGAAGGGGCGCTGCGCAGCTCTCCCTCTCTGCTGAAGCCAGGAGAGTCTTGCTCTTCTGGCTTCAGCAAAAGGAACCCGAAGCTTCCAGAGCACAGCGGGATCTCCCGCTGTGCTCCAGAGGCTTCAGGCGGCTATCCCTGAAGCCTTCAGAGCGCAGCGCGAGTTCCCGCTGTGCTCCGGAGGCTTCGGGTTCCTTTCACTGAAGCCAGGAGAGTCTTGCTCTCCCGTTTTCAGCAAAAGGAACCCAAAGCCTCCAGATCGCAGCGGGAGCTTCAGGCGGCTATCGAGCCCTCTCACTCTCCAGGCACCGACCCCTCTCGTTCTCCAGGCTTCAGCAAAAGCAACGCAAAGCCTCCGGAGCACGGAGGGAGAGCTCCCTCTATGTTTCGGAGGCTTTGCATTGCTATCGCTGAAGCCAAGGAGCCTGCATTTGCTCCATAGGACGCACACACATTTCCCCTTAATTTTTGGAGGGGAAAGTGCGTCCTATAGAGCGAAAAATATAGTAACTGTCCCTGCCAGCATAAATCGGTGCAACAGGGCTTCCGCTAACACAACAGGGCTTTCCCTCCACCCCCCCACACCACCCATACTGGCTGAGGAGTGTGTGTGTTGGGAGAACCTACAGAACAGCACACTGGGAGGCGTGTGTGTGGACTGGGAGAGGGTAGATCGTTCCATCGGAGAAACAGAAATGCTTGCACTGACAGAGCAATCTGCATAGCACTCCGCTGAATTCCTCCCAATAAATGTGGTACAGGTGGCTGTTACAGACCCAGGGATATAGTGGACAAAAGCCCAGTGCAAGGGAATGGGCCAATGTGTCCCAGCTATGGCAAACAAGGCAGGAATTGCGCCAAGATGTCCTCACTATGCAAGTCCCAGCATAGTGGGCATTAAAAGACTCAAATGTGGGTTCCAGCCTCTCCCAATAGGAGGCAGTGAAACGCCTTGAAGCATAAGTACAGGTGAAGAAAAGGGCACCAGAGGGCAATGTTTCATAAATATTTGGCCCAACAGTGCCTTTCATTGGCAACAATGGCTAACCTAGAGGAGAAAGTCTCTTGGAACTTCATGCTGTGGTGGCACACTTAGGGAGGCTTGTGAACAAGCTCGAAGGCTCTAGTGATCACCTCTGCGGATCACTTTTCAACCTTGGTTGGGAACTGCACATAACTTAAGAGTCAGATAGTTTGCACTTGAACTGTTTTCTTTATTTCCAGAGACTTGCTATTGTGACAGATTTCCTGAAGGCAACCACAGTAGGAATCGGCTGGTCTGATATACCTACCGTAACTCCACACGTCACTTTGATGTGTATATTTTCCAAAATGTATGCTCTCCAAAGCCATCCATTTTATCGGTGTCTGAAAAATGTAAGGCAGAATGTCATAAATTATAATTAAGCTAAACATGCACACCACATTTGTAAGATTGCTTTCCAATCTGAATGCAACTGGATTCATTTCCTGTGAGTTTCTAAAACTGAATTTTCACTCCTAATTACCTATCAAAACTCATTTTGAAAATCTCATTTTTCACCTTGTTTCCCTCCTCTTCTGAAACCTTTTCAGGTATTCAAGCAGTTTCTTCTGTAATAATTTTCTTTCTTGAATTTACTAGTTCTGTTGGCTACATGGGATATGCAGTTCCTCACTCCATAGTCTGGCGGTTGTCATTCAGAACATGACGGAGGCTCAAACACAGAAATTGAATCTCTCTCTCTCTCTCTCTCTCTCTCTCTCTCTCTCTCTCTCTCTCACACACACACACACACACACTCACTCCCCAATTTAGAAATGATAAAGTTACAAGAATCATCCTCTCTGCTGCCTGCACTGTATCTCACTCTAGTCTAATAGATACCAACCTTGATCTCATTGTAGAAGTATTTCTTGTCATCTGGATACAGCAAGTCGGCAATGCCAAAATCTGCCACCTGTACCTGGCTAGGGGATTTTACCAAAACGTTGCGAGCGGCAAGGTTGCGATGGACCATGCGGTGTTCCTCCAGGTAATACATGCCCTTAACATAAGGAAGGAGAAACAGATGAATGTGCCTGGATTTGTTTTGGGTTTGAGCACCTGATTCACAGGAGCTATAGTCTACCCAGGCCCAACCTATATATTTGGGCCCTTCCCACCATAATGAAAATCAAGTATTTCACACAAAAGGAGGCGGCAGCAAGCCCTGAAATGGATGCATATCCTGTGTTTCTAAAGACCATTGCCAGTGGTGGAGCAGGAAGATGTGCTGGGCAGGAAGGTAAGGATCTAGAAGTTAAGTTAAAATACATTTTGTGGATTTCTGCTGAGTAGTGGCATTTCCACACTGACTCATCTGCTGAGGAACCAACCCCCAGAATATGAGAGATGGAATTCCAGCGCATGATAGAAAACTCTGGAACTTGTTCAAGGGGCATGCCCTGCGTTCACGCTAGACCTGCTGAGGCACGTTGGTGCACTGCTCTCTCAATTCATGCAATCTAGAACACACTCAACACACCTGCATATGGCAGGGGAAGTTTGATTTTTCTGGGAAGTTTTTCTGGTATTACCAATCTCACTGAGCAACTCCCTGATAACTTTTCAAGGGCCTGCGAGGCTCCCGGAACATCACCGGAAAGCCACTAGTTTGGGCTAGTTTTGATGGTGTGGCAAACACTCCGCATGCTTCTGCTGAGACCTTAGGTGCTTGTTGGCATTCTGCAACGAGCCACAATTATGTATTGTGTAACTAAATTAGCAGATCAAAACTGTGCTAATTACACAATTTACACTAACCCTAGCCAATTGCTTATCCTAATAAGGGAGTTTGACTGTCGTCTCCAGTCACGACTTCCAATCAAGTGCCCAATCCCAACTGCTGACCATCCTCAGTGACCACACAGTCTTCTCATGGTAGCAGTCTGTAGGGCAGGGCATGGACTCACTACTATGACTTACTGGAAGCGGGGGGGGGGGGCATGGAGTCCAGCACAGTGCAAATGCAGCAGTGTGCAGCACAGTGCTGACCTCAGCACCGCCTTGGCTCCCCTGTCTCCTGCCCTGTTTCACTGACTCCTACCGGCTTTTTTTTTAGGGACGCGGGTGGCACTGTGGTCTAAACCACAGAGCCTAGGACTTGCTGATCAGAAGGTTGGCGGTTTGAATCCCCGCGACGGGGTGAGCTCCCGTTGCTCAGTCCCTGCTCCTGCCAACCTAGCAGTTCGAAAGCACGTCAAAGTGCAAGTAGATAAATAGGTACCACTCCGGCGGGAAGATAAATGGCGTTTCCGTGCGCTGCTCTGGTTCGCTAGAAGCGACTTAGTCATGCTGGCCACATGACCCGGAAGCTGTGCACCGGCTCCCTTGGCCAATAAAGCGAGATGAGTGCCACAACCCCAGAGTTGTCTGCGACTGGATCTAATGGTCAGGGGTCCCTTTACCTTTACCAGCTTTTGGGTTCTGTTTCACTCCATCCTTCATCCCAACCTCTCACACCACTGACGACACCAGCAACAGGACTTGCCTGATTTGTCTCCATTTCTGTTTTATATTTATATGTTGTCCATGTTTAAGGTTCGGTATGTATTTGCTGGAAGTTCTCTCCGGAAAACAGAAGGAAGGCAGCCTCTCCCTCTGAATTTTGGCAGATCTTTCATCCCACTGAAACCCCTGGTGACCTGTCCTGTGCCATTCTTATTTCTTAGGAGCTGTCCTGGTCCAGTGCCAGACTCTAAGTGACAAAGCTTGGGATACAGGGAGCCGTTAAGGTTCCCTACCCCTGGCTTACAGGATGCAGCAATCAGAAAGCTAAACCAGAACTTGGTCGTTTGTATTGGACAAAACAGAAGTTTGCCTCTATTAAACAAACCAGAACAGCACCAGGAAACTCATGGCTCCACCCAGATACACCTTAGCCTGGTGCCACCTAGTGGTTAAGCTGTCTTATGACACTATCCATTGCCTTCAATCATGCTTGGGATACTCCCTCAACATTTTGAATGCAAGTGGTTCTAAAAAAAATCCAATATTCTGGGATAGATTACCCCCAACCTTATTTGCCCCGGGAAAGGCCCTTTACTTAACCCCAAAATTTCTCTGCAAAACCCATACATACCTTGGCAATCTGCACACACCAGTTGAGCATCAGCTGTGGGCCAATGGCATCTTTGTTTTTGCGGACATACTCCAGCAGCGAGCCGAGGTCGAGGTACTGGGTGACCAGTTGCAGTTGGGTGCCAGTACAGATACCCAGCAGACGGACAATGTAAGCATGGTCCAGGCTACCTATCGCCATCATGTGCTGTACATAGTAAAGGCAGAAACAAAACACACACAAAAATGAAATCACAGCATCGGAGCAGAAGTACCAAAACGCCAAGCTACACCCCAAAGAGAAGGAACTCGCAGAACTGCAAGAAAAATTACAGGGTAGTGCTAAGTGTAGGCAGAGCCAACAGTGATACCAGTTAGACAAGGTTCGCTATGGACAGCTCACTGCTCAAGATGAGCAAGCTAGCTTGCCTGTGCATGCACAGCTGGTCACCCTCCTCCTCTAGCAGTGGTGCAGAAAGGCCTGCAAGATGCCAGGCACATTCCAAGGTCAGATGAATGGCATCACCCAAGAGCATCGGTAGGCAAACTAAGGCCTGTGGGCCAGATCAGGCCCAATTGCCTTCTGGATCCGGCCTGTGGAATCTCCACATGGATCGCCAGTGTGCATGTTCTGTCCTTCTCCCTCTGTCTCCCTCCCACCGGTACCTCCTCCCTCCCTCCTCTTGGCTTCTCCCCGCCCTGCCTAGAAGAGGAAGGGGGCTGGGCTTTGTTGATGCCAGCAGCAGCACTCATGCGGCCGCCATTTTAAGCAGCCCCTCTCTGGAGCCCTTTCGTGCGCCGCTCATCGTCCCCCCGCCACCAGACCCTGCCGCTCACATGACACAGGTACGCTTGTGGTGCTCTTGCATCATTCCCCCCCCCAATATAGTCTGGCCCCCCACAAGGTCTGAGGGACAGTGGACCGGCCCCCTGCTGAAAATGTCTGCTTGCTGACCCCTGCCCAAGAGGAATCCTCTCAAAAGCCTGCTTGCAATGCCCATCACCTTCAAGGGGATTTCCCTCCACCACTAGAGAGCAAGTGACTTTTGATGCTCATATATCTAGGTATCAGCTGCCCAAATTTGCCACCCAAATTGTACCCCAACTCTGCTTAAAGGTCACCCAGAAACTGGGTGAGTTGAGTCAGCTCTTTCCATCCACGCTTTCCCCAATTTAAATAATCCTCCCTACCTGCCACACCCCCCCAAAAAAATTCCTAGCCACAGAGCCAGAATACCCGTATCGCACCTGCCTTTTAATCCTTTGCTGCAAATAGCAACTTGTGGAAAGGTATTTGAACTGGGGGAATGGTTAAACACACACTGCCCACAGCACTGTGCTCTCAATCCAAATTACTCCCTATGGCTGCTGTTAAGCAAAGAAAGAGAGGTATTGGGATATACAGTTCTGGATCTTCCATGGCGTATCTAATTTAACGCCCGCTTCCCCTATATGTCTGGCGTGTTTCTCAAGGGGACTACAAAAACAAGCATGAAACAGTGAAGGCCACGTTCAGTAAAATTTCCAAAGTGACGTGGGACCCGGGAAGGCCAGTCCTATCTCCTCCTTGCATGCCCTTGTAGCACTTACATCCGTGACAGCATGGAATGTCTGCCGGCCACTTGGGTCTTGGATGACTTTGATGCTCACAGGGATCTTGATGGAGTCTCCTTCTGGAATCCAGACACCCTGATGGAGGGGGGCAGAGAAGATAAACTATATTGTTGATCTGAGGATCTATTTATTAACAAACTAGTAACTGCTGAGGACTCTTGCAAGACCTTGGCTCTCATCCAAGATGGAATCAAACACTGATTTTTCATTTACCATTAGGATCTCACCCCCCCCCCATTTCCGTTCTCATTTTCTTGAAGCAGGAAAAGGTAGTTCCTCTCCCACTCTAGATGACCTGCACAAAATACTGGAGCCCCCCCCCCCGATAATGCCTGCCTCCAAGCACTCTAATCCATCTATGTCCCACCCCAGGTCCATCTCTGTAGCAATCGTCTAGCTCTGAACCCCTCTTCAAAGGCAGATCACTGTTCTCTGCCTCTGCTTAAACCAGCCAGAAGCAGAAGCTGTTCCTCCCAAGTCTCGGGCTTACTTTGTGCACTGTCCCAAACACTCCGGATCCTAAAACTTTCAGCTTCTTTAATTCTGTCTCCTTGAAGATTCGAGCCAGGACTTTATTGGCTTTCTCACTGGGATCCAGGGGCTCCAAACTCTACAGAGAAGAAAGAGACCCAGACAAATAATTCAATCCATAGTCGTCAAGAATCCCTGTTTGAAAAGAACATCACAATTCACCGTCACTTTACTCCTAATTGACTTTGCAGCATTCCTGGTTTTTTAAACATGTGTTCCTGTTCTTTTTTTGGCAGGGTGGGGGGGCTGTCTGTCTGCAGCTAGGTCTAGCACAGCTGCTAGATACAACTGTGGTGCCAAACAAACCCATCTGTGAAATCCTTTCAAATACTTAAGCTAACCCTTACTTTCTTCTAGACTTCACAGAAGCAATGAAGAGGATTTTCTAATTCTATAAAAGACCCATTGAACAGGCACTCTTAATTCCAGAAGATGCTAAGCTACAAATAAAGTGTTACTTCATTGCCCCTTTTTCTCCTTCATGCCCAGTGTCCCTCAATGGAAAGAGCCCACAATCAGACTCCTGGATAACAGCTCACCCACTTACTACCATACGTTCAAAGCTGGGTCAGACCAATGGCCCCCCCAAACCCAAGTGTCTCGGGGTGTGTGGGGTGACACAAGTTTACAGTCTCACCTCTCCTCTCTCCAGGTATCTGCGCATGGCTCGCTTCTTCTGAATCTTCTTGCCACGGCAATACAGAAAGGTGAGTAAGATGCAGGAACACATGGCAAAGAGGCAGCCCACAACCGTCAAAGCAATCACTGTCGGAGCTACCCTGGAATGCAGATGCCAGCCGTTATTAATAGTGAAGTCTGGGCACATGTCACAGTTCTGCACAAGCATGGCGAAAGCACAAGAATTAGTAGCAAGCATGAAGTTCAGCCATCTGAGAATCCCACCTTTACATATACACACACACACACATTTATAAATATATTTATTTACAGTGGTACCTCTAGATGCAAACGCGATCCGTTCCGGAGCCCCATTCACATCTAGAAGCAAACGTAACCAGTGACGGCATGTCTGCGCATGTGCGCATCGCTTTTCACCGATTCTGCGTGTGGCGTCATTTTGAGCGTCTGCGCATGCACAAGCGGCAAAACCCGGAAGTAACGCGCTCCGTTACTTCCAGGTTGCCGCAGAGTGCAACTCGAATGCGCTCATCCCGAAGCACATTCAAACTGAGGTATGACTGTATATATTTTCTGGCCCTCATGGCTGCAAAACTGTTGTTTGAAGGCATGAATGATGGGGGAAATCCCAGAAGAGAATTTTTCCATAGTTCCTTGCCCCTCCGATGGCTAGAAGAGGCAGAAAAAATGGGTAAATAGAGGGAAATGGGCTTAACTTGATTGGGAGGGGGATAAATCTGATCAACCTTATAAGGGTCATTGAGAATAATAAATGTGAAATGCACAGAGATGTATACTAAGCATTGTTGTTCTAAGTCACAGAAGTATCCAAATTTTTCCTCCTTGGTACAAAATCTGGTTGAATGGCGCAGAATAATAATACTCATAATCATTTTTCACACAGTGCCTACTAAAGATGGTGACAGCAAGATGCATCAGTACAACAAGAACCATGTGTTTGGCGCATGAAGCAGAGGTGCAGCCATCAGAGGTAAATTCTCTTCAGTGTTTCTTGGTGTCCTAAGCATCCCCAACGTTGAAGGATTTGGCAGTGGTTCTGCCTGTCCTTCTGCAGGACTTTTGCAACTGGCACTCCTTTCATCCCAGAGCTGGCCCCGTGCCAATCTTCATTATTCCCCACACCCCACCCCACGTCCCAGAGGCTCAATACAAGTTGCAAAATGCAAACAAAACCCAAGGAACATGCAAGCACGCTAAAGCTACAATGCCATGGAAGGCCAGTCCTTTCCTTGGCCAAACAAAGCTCCATATCATAGGGGCTTGTTTTCCCCTGTCGCGTTGCGATGCGGCCCTCAAATGCTTTTTCCTCGTCATGTCCCATATTCACAGGACAATTTGCACAGAGGGCATTGGAAGAGGGGCAGCAAAAGGAACTTTCGCGTGGTGGTGGGAGCTTCCTCCGCCTCGTAAGGGAGGAAAAGGGTGCAGGAAGGAGATCAAAGCGCAAGGATCCACTCCCTCCAGCGACAGGCAGAGGCCTGCTGCGGCCCTGCCCTCCTTTCATGCCTCCCACAAAGGCCTCCAGGCAAACTGGCATTGGTGGGAGAGAGCAGGGGTGTGATTGTGAAGGGAAAAGAAAGGTGGGAGTACGGCTGAGGGGAATAGCCCTTTCAAGCATCCATTGGGTGAGGCAGATAATTACCGTATTTTTTGCACCATAACACTCACTTTTTTGCTCCTAAAAAGTAAGGGGAAATGTCTGTGCGTGTTATGGAGGGAATGCCTACGAGTGGCATGCCTACAGATTTTCCTCCTCTAAAAACTACGTGCGTGTTATGGTCGGGTGCGTGTTATAGAGCGAAAAATACGGTATATATTTTTTTAGTTCTCCCTCTACAATCAATAGCCTGAGAGTTCTTTTTATGTTCTTTCTGACAAGCCTGAGTGTCTGAGACCCCTTTGTTGACACAAGAGCCTGCCTCCTCAGTGGAAGGACCATAAAAAGGTGGCAACAAATGGAAGCAAGAGAGAGAGGCTGCGATCTTGGCTGGTTTCCCTGCCTTGGCCTGCTGAAGTCTTGGCAGGCCTAAGACGGCAGCTCCTTAAAGCACCGGCGTCTGAAACAGGGTGAATTTGAGAGAGGATTCACGTTTCAGTTTCGAAAAGCGACTTAAAAAACAGGTCCCGTCCCCCCAGCTGAGAAATCAGGAGGCAGAAAAGGAAAGGGGTGGGGGCAAGGAGGGACATAATTTGATTAAAAGCCTTTGACATAATTTGAAAAAAAGGCCAAACCATTTGAAAAACCCTGCAATTTGATAGGTTCAAGCAGGAATATCTTAACTAGACATTAGAAGCTATGCTATGGGCTAATGGCTATTAAGCAGTACACAGAAGCTGTTGAGGTTAACTACCAGGTGCCGGGGGCAAACCCTTAGAAGAAAGACTTTATCTGGTCTCCAGCGGCTTTAGTCCATGTTAACACAACAATAGCAATATTGTTTAGCTTTTATATAACAGCTTTTAAGTGTTCAAAGTGCTCCATGCACATTATTTGAACCATCCTCATGGCTACCTTTTAAGGTAGGTAAGGGATGGAACCTAGGAACTTGAATGCAAATATGCTGCTCTGCCATTGAGCTTCATGGCGATAAGATCTCTTCTTGGTATTTGTAATCTGTAAGAGTAAGCACACTGGGGTGTGGGTGTGTGCAATTTATAAAGCTATCCCCGCACCCTCACTAGGTGAAGGGGTGCTGATAGGTACCTGTGAACAGGCAGTTCCTCCATGAAGCAATCTTCAAGCTGTGGTCCATCACACCTATAAGGAATGAAATCCAATAATTATCCCGGGAGACAGAGAATCCAAGAATCTAGGGAAACAGCCTCTAGCAGGAAAGTAAAAACCACAAACCCCAGTTTCCGCCTGCAGTAGACAAAAGACTATATAAGTTACTGCTCACCCCTAGTTGACGACTAACTATGATTTAGGCTGACAGGCATAATTTAAAAGTGTTCGTTTTGCTTTCTTAGCTGCAATAGCATTTAAACTGTAGCTGGTCAGGGCTCAAATGTGTGCAATGATTTTATAAAGTGTCATATTGATGCAACACTAACATTCTTATACATATATATATATTTATTATTATATTTTTCAAACGTTTTCACAATTACCTTCAAATCAAATACACTGTCTTGTAAGGCGGCTTCCCACAGTGTTTTTACTCAAACCTTTTCCACTGCATTATATCTTTATCTATTGCAGAACATTTCTCTACAATTATTTTGTCATTTTTCTTCCGCTGCTTTTATCTCAAATCCCGCCCACGATTTCATTTGACTGCAATGTTGTTGTTTTTAATAGTCCACATGTGCTTTTACAGAACAGGTGCTGTTTTTGTTCTTCTTCACTTATCTTTTCTGTTCCCTGATCATTTACTTTTTTTTTCAAAACACAAGTCACTCGGCTGCACTTTATGATGATGCTATCTGCATGCAACATACTATGGAAATAAATTAGGTATTATTGCTGAAACTCCCGATTTCTCACTTACCCCTGCGTGCAGTTCTCATGGCACGACCGGCACTCATTGTTGGCATAGGGGTACTTGAAGATGAGACCCTTTACCCCTACGATGCCTGCAGGGCAGTTTTCTACACAGTGCGGCCCATCCCGGTAGTTAGCACAATGCATACAGGCATCAGCACCCTGAGGAGAAAGAGGAGGTGAGTTGAGGAGACAGCTCAGTGATAGATCAACTGCTTTGCATGCAGAAGAACCCGGGTTCAACCCCTGGCGTCTGAGGAAAACATACTGACTGTGACCTTGGGCTTAGCAGTGCCTGCGTCATTCCCTATTCTTTCTGAAACTGTAAATAAAGCTTTCAGTAAAAGTAATCTCTAGCATTCCCTCCACAGACCTCTGCATGGTCTGAACTTTCCATAACTAGCAGGAGGAAAATTAGGAATATCCTAAGGTGTTCGGCCACCCAAGAATCTGCAGCCTGTGGCCTGAAATGTAAGCCCGAATATTGCCTTGCAAAGTGACAGGGAGACCTGGGTACCCTTCCCTGCATTTAATCTGGTTGAGATCTGGGTCATCTGGCCCTGAAAGCTGCTCCATTCATTAAATAAAGGCAGCGGCAGCCAGAAGCAGGGACTTCGTGACTTTGGAATCTTCTTCCTGATGAGGAATAACAATCTGCAGCTCTGTTGGATTCTGGAAGCCGCTGCAAAACGTCTCTTTTCCAGCAGGAATTTGCCTCAATTTGTTTTGTTCTGCAGATACTTCTTTGTAATTTCTTGTGTGTTTTTGTGTATTACTGTTTCACAATGCTGTCTGTTTTTGTTACGATCCGCTCACTGGTTTTGAGCTTTGGGAAATAAGTTTATAAATATATAAAATGAAACAATGGGTGTGTGCATGTCTCTCTGCATCCACTGTCCACGGCCCTTTATACTATAGAGTAAGCGCGATCCTAAACGTATGGCATTACCCCCCAAACAATTGCTTGCAATGCTTGTACAGCTGGCCCAGTGCTTAAAAAGAAAGCAACGTAACAAGGAGGCAGGCAAGATGTACAGGAGCAGGCCCTGATCCCACAGCCTGAAACCTATACAGTGGTGCCTCGCAAGACGAAAAGAATCCGTTCTGTGATTCTCTTCGTCTAGCGGTTTTCTCGTCTTGCGAAGCAAGCCCATTGACGGATTAGCGGCTTATCGGCTTATCGGCTTATCGGATCAGCTGATAAGCGGCTTAGCGGCTTAGAAAAAGGGGGGGAGGAAAAAACCCCCGCAGGAACTCGCAAGACATTTTCGTCTTGCGAAGCAAGCCCATAGGAGATTCGTTTTGCGAAGCACCTCCAAAACGGAAAACTCTTTTGTCTAGCGAGTTTTCCGTCTTGCGAGGCATTCGTCTTGCGGGGCACCACTGTACCTCAAAGGCCATTACTTTCCATAGGAGACCTAGTACCTGATAAGATATTGGAACACAGGCACTGCTCCAAGTATTATCAATAAGAGAGGAGCAGGGCCTTTGTTGCTGTGTCCCCAGAGCTATGAAATAACCTCCCAGAAGTGATTCATTTGAGCACTAGTTTCCTGGCTTTCAGGAAAGGCGGGATCTGTTTAGGAAAAGCATATAGCTTAACCCCAGCTCTTTCACATTATTTTATGTGTTCCAAGATGCCTTGAACATAACAAGACCACTTAACACCAGCTTGAAAGACCTACACTGGCTCCCAGTACGTTTCCGAGCACAATTCAAAGTGTTGGTGCTGACCTTTAAAGCCCTAAACGGCCTCGGTCCAGTATACCTGAAGGAGCGTCTCCACCCCCATCGTTCTGCCCGGACACTGAGGTCCAGCTCCGAGGGCCTTCTGGCGGTTCCCTCACTGCGAGAAGTCAAGTTACAGGGAACCAGGCAGAGGGCCTTCTCAGTAGTGGCACCCACCCTGTGGAACGCCCACCCACCAGATGTCAAAGAGAAGAACAACTACCAAACTTTTAGAAGACATCTGAAGGCAGCCCTGTTTAGGGAAGCTTTTAATGTATTTTATTGTATTTTAATATTTTGCTGGAAGCCTCCCAGAGTGGATGGGGAAACCCAGCCAGATGGGCGGGGTATGTATAAATAAATAAATAATTCATCATCATCATCATCATCATCATTATCTGCAAAGGTTGGATATAAAATGCACAAAGATCTTTGCCACCCCACCACTCTAGAGAAGCTATGTGATATTGCCATACCGATCCATTGCAGGTTAGGCCTCCTTCAATCTTCTGGCACTGCGGGTGGCAAGGGAAGCACGCCCCGTCTTGTGCAAATTCTCGAACATCCCTACGCAGAGCAGAGTAGGAGAGGAGAGGAGTTACACACTTGGGGCCAGGGTGGAACGAGAAGGCAAAAAGGGAAGCAAGTGTCCCTGGCTGGCTATTTCTTACCCCTCGTAGAAGCTGCAGGAGTCAACACAGGTTCCGTCACGGCTGTAGTTAAGGCAGGAGACACACTGATCTGGGTCAGGACCCCAACAGCCATCGGTGGAGCAAAGAGGATGACAGACCTTCCCCTCTTGGGCTGGGAGAGAAACAGAGTGCCTGGATCACATCTGGGACCAGGGCCCCATTTTAAGTTGTGGGGTGGGGCATGTGCTACCTGGAAGGAAAATGCTTCAAATCCCTTTCCCACCTCCCTGACCCATCTGTGGACAAACCAACAAAAGGGGGAAAGTCATGGATTTACTATTTTAAACCCAACATCATTTGGCTATAGCAGGGGTACGATTCTCTAGATCAGTGTTTCCCAACCGGTGTTCCGTGGCACACTAGTGTGCCGCGAGACGTTGCCTGGTGTGCCGTGGGAGGGAGGCGGGCGAGTCGGGCGGCGAGAGGCGGGGCGGCGGTGGCAAGGAGAGGCCACCCGGCGCGGGGCTCTCGCCATCTGCCTGCCTGGCTGCCTGCGTGGCGCTGACGTCACGGGGCTGTAACGTGCCCCACATAGGCACACGCGGGGCGGCGAGCGAGCTCCCTCCCACATCCCATTGCCGCTCGCTTCGGCCGGCCTACTGGGCTGTCGCAGGCGGAAGGCCTGCGCATGCGCGAGGTTTTCGCGCCTTCGGGATTCCCTTCACGCCTTCCTCCTCCCGGGTCCTTGAGAGCGCGGGAAGCGGCAGCGCGAGACCGGCGTTGAGCCTGGTAGGTATTGCGCTTGCCAAGGCAGTCATTTGGGAAATGAAAACTTGCAAAGCAAGCAACCAGTTCAATCTGAAGTACGTGTATGCTTAATATCCTGTATCTGAAACCTGTTCTGCCCCCTCCCCCACACTTGGTGCCATTTTCATCTACACATGCAGCAGAGTAAGTTGACCCAGAATAGTACCAAATCAGATGGCAGATGGGAGAATGACAGTGCTGAATGCTTTCCCATGTAGAACAGTCCCTGCAAATAAAAACCTAGCATATTTGGAAGAGGGATGCTAGCCTAACCATTACCTTCTATGCTGTTACTATTTTTTTATTTTTTTTTACATAAGTAAAAAGTGACCTTTTCCCATCTGGCATGGTGGTGTGCCTCGAGATTTTTTTCATGAAACAAGTGTGCCTTTGCCCAAAAAAGGTTGGGAAACACTGCTCTAGATGTCTGGCCACAGAAACAACTTTATTCCAGTTAAGACTAACTAGCACAGGGGTCAACAAACTTTTTCAGCAGGGGGCTGGTCCACCGTCCCTCAGACCTTGTGGGGTGCCGGACTATTTTTTTTTGGGGGGGGGGGGAATGAATGAATTCCTATGCCCCACAAATAACCCAGAGATGCATTTTAAATAAAAGGACACATTCTACTCATGTAAAAACACGCTGATTCCCGGACTGTCTTTGGGCTGGATTTAGAAGGCGATTGGGCCGGATCTGGACCCCAGGCCTTAGTTTCCCTACCTATGAACTAGCATGTTCACAGTCCAAGTGGTATCCAGCAGCAAGCATCTGCTCTGATGTTGCAGTGGGCAAGACACTAACTTCCATGTGCTGAGTTGCTCAGATGGGCAGGTAGCGTAGACCAAGGAAACAGAGCGCAATGGAGACTGCACAATTGTTTTGCCACTGGAACATATGGGTGGGATTCAACTAATTTGAATCCCGCTAGTGGAAATCCACACAAGGACTTCCAGTAGTGCATGGGGTCGTCCCCCCCCATGTCCTGAAATCGGCTGGCAGGGAGGGGGGTGGTTGATAGAACCCCCAGCACACTATGCAGGGAAGGAGAGGGGAATTGTTTCACCTGGCGAAATGCTTGTGCTGAAGGAACACTTGCCACACAGCTGCCTTGAATTCCTCTCCATAAGAGAGAGGAATTTGTTTGTTTGTAAATAGTTATGTTTGTAAATAATAATGTTTGCTTGTTTGTTTGTAAATAATTTTTATAAATTTTCCATTAAGAACATCCAATTTATAACAAATCAAATCATAATCCAATTCAAAAAAATAAAAATAAAATAAAATAACCAAATTACAATCTGAATTATTAATTATTAAATTTCATACAGACTTCCCATATTCTGGACCTCTGAAGAACTCCTCTCACATAGTTATAATTCTGCCCTCTTCTTGTTGTTTTCATATTTTCCACATTCCAATCATGTGCTGTTTGCACCCTACCAGAGTTCAGTAGCATCTACTACAAAGTGAGAGTGACTGAGCCCTCTACAAGGATAAGAGAATGTTGAAACTCCTTTGAAGGAGTTGTTTGGTTTTGTTGATGGCAATGCGGCCTAGTGCAAGAAGCACCAAGTCCCCTAACTCCAGGCTAACTTATCTACAGCTTGCCCACTCACTGCATTTCCTGGCAGGTTTGTTGCTCTTGATGTCAAGGTCCGAACGCCGGCGGGAGAGACGTTCCCAGTTGACCGTGTTGTAATAGCAAAGCTGCCGGTTCTCAGCGATGTAGACCTTGCCGGCACTGATCTCCCTAAGCGAGCGGAAGTCCAAAGAGGTCACATTCATGTTCTTCATGATCAGCAGCGAAAAGCCACGGCTAGGAAAAGCACAAACCAAAGTGTCAGCCTCAGGAAGAGGAGGAATGGGGACTATGTTTTGTGGCTGGGAAGGAACAGCTCGTATCTATGGTTTGCGACCCTGTCTGCCTGTACAACAAGCATGAGCAACTGGCAGACTGAGGTCCAAATCTGGCCCTGCTGTCCACCAAGCCCTGCACAACATATACAGAAGCATGGATTTAGGTGGGGAGGGGACAGTTTCCAGATTCAGCCACTCTTAATGCTGTGACTTTTCAGAATGGCATTAAAACAGCAGCTGTTCCACAGGTAGCCTTAGGCATCACCAGAACAGAGAAGGAGCTCTAAGACTCCTTCTACAACTCACAAGCAAGGTGAAGGAGGGTTGACCAAGAGAACAATTCTTACTTATACAAGCTGCGTCCACCTATGATTTCCAAGTTGGAGAAGACACTGAAGTTGTGCATGTGTTTGGGCCACGACTGGATGTTCAGGTAACCTAGGATGAAGGATACAAGGTCAGTGATCTCTGGTGCAACTTTCCCTAAGCATTCTCCCATCATCTCCAGAGTCCTTAGCTCTCTGGTCTCTACGCCACCTTCTGGGCTCAAGCGTATACTAATGCCACTGTTTCCTCCAGCTTCCACATAGGCATACAGCGGATACCACTCTCAAGGAGTGCTGTACTGCTTTTTTGCAAGCTCCCCTTTCTAGCAGGACACCTGCCTATTTCTTCTTGCAGTGCACTGTGGGATCTACATTGATCTGAGAGTCCCTAGGTTGCTCCTGCCCCACTCAGGCTGGGGTCAATCACAACCTGCACTGAGTCAATCTCAGCCCAGTCCCAGGCAGGCATGAGAAAGAATCTGAACCCAGCAGCTTCCCCCGGTGAACAAGGAGCAAGCATACGATACCTTGGGCTTTTCCCAGCAATCCACAGTCCCTTCTCAACTCACATGCATTCCTAAGCCATATTACCACTCTGTAAATTTCTATCTACCCTTCCTGCTTATATACTAAAATCACACTGGGTACCATATCAAACATTTTATTATTTATATAGGTCTTGATTGTCAAAAACAAACAAAAACACAAAAAACCTCAAAGTGCTTTCCAGAAAAGAATGAACATCAGCAGGTAAAAAAACACCACCCAACTTTTTAATACATTAAAAAAATAATTAAAACCAATGGTAAGCTAAAAACCAGATTAAAACGCACATCAACATTCTAGGTGTCCGGATAGGCTTGCCTAAATAAATAATGTTTTTAGCAGGCACCAAAAAGGGTACAGTGAAGGCACCTGTCTGGTCTTAATAGGCAGGGAACTCCAAAATATAAGGCTCATCCAGACTTCCTTCCACGCTGCATTTCTAGACACAGGTCCACAACTTAGAGTGCCATGTTTGAACGCTCTTTTTATGTTGTTGTTTTTCCGGTCCTGTGCTTTCCCTGTGAAAACCTGCTCTTTACCGCTGAACTGGAGCAAGTGGCAATCCATTTGTGTGACTGTCCTTTACTGCGGTAAAGTTAATACAGGGGTACCTCGGGTTACAGATGCTTCAGGTTACAGACGCTTCAGGTTACAGACTCCGCTAACCCAGAAATAGTACCTCGGGTTAAGAACTTTGCTTCAGAATGAGAACAGAAATTGGGTGGCTGCAGCAGGAGGCCCCATTAGCTAAAGCGGTACCTCAGTTTAAGAACAGTTTCCGGTTAAGAACGGACCTCCGGAATGAATTAAGTTCGTAACCAGAGGTACCACTGTAAAATGGTACTGTCTTGCTTGAAAATTGGTTGCGTTTCTTATTTAATTCCCTACCTGGGACGAACCTGAGAGGTGGTTTTAGCCACTTCCTTGACACGCCATTTGTTCCAATTCAGGGATAAAGAACGGGGTTTTCTGGATAAAGGGGGTGTGGGGGAAGCACTAGGACATGGTTCTTTAAAGTGTGGAACCTGTGCCTAGAAAGCACAGGGCAAAAAGCAACTGTGGATGAGCCTTAAAAGATCATTTTCTTTAAAATGTGGGACAAGTATTATATGGCACCTTGTAACAGTGCCAGCTCCGCAGACCGAAGTGGTCGAGTGGACCTGGGCAATTTCACAGGTAAACTGGTCCCAAATTTTCTGAGACTGTACATACTAATAGTAAAACCTGGCCCGGTAGCAAATCGGCAACTGGTGCAGGTCTCTAAGCAGAGGGGTCATGTGCTGACAGGGTCTCACCCCTGTCAGCAATCATGCTGCAGCATTCTGCACCAACTGCAGCTTCCAGATCAAGCACGAGAAAAGCCCAATGTAAAGCACACTGTGGTCATCTGAATATGAAATAACAAGTGCGTGAACTACTGTGGGAAAGTTTTCCTGGTCCAGGAATGGTCATAGCTGTTTTAGAAGTTTCAGCTGGTAAAGGGGTGCTTCTAACCACTGAGCCTACCTGGGCTTCCAGTGACAAAGCTCAACCCAGATGCACCTGCAAAAACTCCACTTTTGTGGGGATTGCAATCCAGGGCAGGCAATCTGACCAGTTTCTCAGACACGGGAGCCACTCACCCACAGGGATTGAAAGGGACAGAGTCCTTTCTTACAACCCACATTGCTCATGACACAGAGAGTTCCCTGCACCCAAGTTCACCTGTGATCTCTCGCACAGTCTGGAAGATGTTGAGTTTTTCTGGGTCCAGGGGAGCTATGTTGTGCCAGCGGTCTCTGCAGAACAAGAGCAGAAATGGTCAGAACTAGCAGACAACCTCAAAGTGGAACCAGCCTTTTTCTTCAAGGGCTGCTATGCATGATGACTTAACAGAGGATGGTAATCCCTGCACTCGCAACGCTGATGTTATTTACATGGCTGTGAGAACATTGCAAGACCGTGCTGAGGTTACAACCCACAAAAAGGAACCCCCAGCTAATCAAGGGCTCATTCCTCATCCTGGTTGTCAGCCCATTAAAGGAAAAGGTGCCCCAGTCAGTACCTGCCAAAGGTGGAGCCGATATGGCGTATTTATCACCTCTGCAATAAAAGAGATGTGATGTCTACAACTAGTCTGGTGACTGGGAGTGGCCACCGGGACCATATAGCACCAATCCTAAAGGATCTTCAATGGCTCCCAGTGCATTTCCAAGCACAATTCAAAGTGTTGGTGCTGATCTTTAAAGCCCTAAACGGCCTTGACCCTGTATACCTGAAGGAGCATCGCCACCCCCATCGCTCAGCCCAAACCAGGCATAGGCAAACTCTGCCCTCCAGATGTTTTGGGACTACAACTCCCATCATCCCTAGCTAACAGGATCAGTGGTCAGGGATGATGGGAGTTGTAGTCCCAAAACATCTGGAGGGCAGAGTTTGCCTATGCCTGGCCCAGATACTGAGGTCCTCTCCTGGGGGGGTCTTCTGCTGGTTCCCTCACTGCAAGAAGCAAAGTTACAGGGAACCGGGTAGAGGGCCTTCTCGGTAGTGGCGCTCTTCTTATGGACTGCCCTCCCTTCAGATGTCAAGGAAATAAACTGACTTTCAGAAGACATCTGAAGGCAGCCCTGTTTAGGGAAGTTTTTAAGGACTAATGTTTTTAGATATGTTGTAAGCCACCCAAGGTGGGTGTGGGGAAACCCAGCCAGATGTGTGGGGTATAAATTATAAAATTATTATTAATATTACAACTATAGATCTACTAGCCCCTTAGATATGGCCTCCAAATTATACTCACAATATTTATTAAATAAAATCCAAGAATGGGATAGTAACCAATCCATTAAATATGCTGAACAAGCACCAACCAATTTGGTAGATTGAGATGTGCTACTGCTGCACTGCTGTTACCTAGCCACTCTGTCCCAACTCACAAGAAGTTATATCTTAGTGTAGAGAACAATCTGCTCATACTTACCCTACAAGACCAGTGATAAGGAAGTCCAGGTTGCCCAAGATTTTCGTGCAGTTGATAAAGCTGTCAATATTGCTGGAATCCACTGTCTGATACTTGCTTCCAATTCCAGTCCCTTCACAGGCTGGAAACAAGGCAGGGGGTCAGGGTTAAATATTTCAAAGAGGTGAAAGCTACCAGCTTAACGTCTCTCCACACGGCTCCCTAACATGCCCCCAGAGCTGATGGAATAGGCAAAAATGACTTGGTAATTGGGATCAGTCCCAAGTTTATATATGTATTTTTTAAAAACTTTTCAATGAGGTTGTATAGCAGGAAAAAGAAAGGGGGGAGAGAAATCAATAAAGTACAATTGAACAAATATATTATATTATATTTCCTGTGGAATAAGCTACAGGAAGAGGGTATATAGCCTCTTCTGTACATAGACAGAATATGTAAAAGAAAATCCCAAGAACCAGTCATGTGTCTATTCACAGAGTCTCTTCAACAGGCAGCATATGGAGCGGAGGTCTTTAAATCTTCAGAGGTGGAATTAATAAAAGTCAGAAATGGAAAACAAATACAAATCAAGGTCAATTATCACTTTACTTTTTTAATCAAGGTACCCCAAGGACTAATTGCACACACCCATTAAGGGCAAATGCCGCACGAGTGTAGAATCACACATTTGTTTCTTAAAGAAGTCCAGAAGAGGAAGTCCAAGGCTTTCCCAGGCAGGTTGTCCGAGTTCTTTGAAGAAATGTGCAGATTACGTGGCATGTGCACAACCTTCACACCCGAAAGTTGGATATGCTCCACAGAGAAGAAAATCTGGGAGCCTCAGTTATGCCTTCCTTTTTAGTTTCCTGTTCCAGTAGCCAGAAGAAGCTATGGCTTCGTGTTACCTTTTGGGCAGAGCCCCACGCAAGGCTCACAGATCTTGCGGCCGCCTTTTTCCACTTCCATTTTGTGATTAGGGCAGGTCCGGATGCACAAGCTCTGATCCACCACAAAATTATCTGCAAAATAATGGGAAGGAGGTGAACAGGGGAAAGATTAAAAAAATGTGAGCAGCTAGTCACTGGAAACCCCTTAGGGATGTTTGGGGCTAAAACAGGACCTCATAAGTATCTGTGAGGAGAGAGATGGGGTGTTGGGGCTCCTAGATTTTCACTGAAGAATCCAGTCTCTTTCCATTTTAATATGAGAAAAGGAACAGCAGAGGATTATTATTATTATTACTAATATTTACTAAATTTGTATACTGCCCTTGTAGTTCACAGCATAAAAATACAAGATAAAAAACAGATAATACATAATACAAGCAGGGGGGACGACCCCCAAAGGCTTTCAAACTTGGGGGGGAAATCAGCAATTTCAACTACTGTGACTTCTCTCTCATTCTTGATCTGGGAACAATCAGGTTAAAATTAAAATAAAATACTCAAACTGTTAGTGTTGGGTTATAGTGATTTTAAACGTCTTATTAGACATTATTTTATTTAGACTTTTAGACTGTCAATTTATATCTATGCTGCATTTTCCACCAGTCAGTCCATCTGTGCTCAAAGTGGTTCACAAGAAAACAATGTGTGGGCCAGCTTAAAAGTTTAAGAGGCCTTTGTACATCATGGCCCCTCAATGGAGTTCTGCCACATCTGTGGCAATTTTCCCAGATGGGTTGCAGGTGTGTGTGGGGGGGGGAATAATGTCTAAACTGGCCCTGAAGGAAGTGGTGCTCCAATCTAAAGGAACACCCATCACACACACACAGAGAGAAGACAACCACCCCCTTCTCCCCTATAGCCACAACCTAGGACTTACGGGGGCAGTTTTTGACGCATACGCCACCATACTGATATTTGGCATCCGGGTTTGGCTCCAGTTGGAAGGTGAGCTTGTTGTAGATCAATGGGAGAGGGCAGCGTGTTTCACAGGCCCCATTGTCATTGACCTGCCGGCAGGCCTGGGGTTGAAAAAGCATGTGACAAAAAGCTGAGTAAGATCATGCCCACCCAACTCCCATCATTCCAGGCCGAAAGCTGAAACATTGAGCCAGATTCAACTAAACCAGTGTGCTAGCGAAAGCCAGCACTAGGACTCCTGCTAGCGCAATGGGCTTCCCCCTCTCCTCTGCCATGCCTCTCCCACACCTCCCTAAAATGTGCTCTGGAAGGGCAAGAGGGCCTCCCAAATGTGCAGGAAGAGGAGAGGGGTGACCATTCCATCAGAGAAGCAGAAATGCTTGCGCTGGTGGATCAGTTGTATTAGTGCAACACTGATTTCCACCCACTTCATGCTAGATTCTTCCCCCAGTCCTGAAAGCACACAAAAAACTTGGCACTAACTCCATGGAGACACCATAGGGAGCTTGGTGAGAAAGGATAACCCACATTTCCCCCAATATTCCGTTAAAAACTGTGATTGCAAAGAAGATTATCATTGTAGCTGAACATGGAAAGAAGCCAAGGCAGCCCAGGAAACAAAGGCTCTGGCAAAAGCTAAAGATCAGGAGCTGAGCTCAAAAGATTGGAGGGTTGTGCTGGCAGGCAGGTTGTGGGGACAAAAGGAAAAGGGGGCAGATATGTACACTCAAAACCAAACTGTTCCCATTCTCACAATCGTCTCCCTTCCTCAACACAGACCAGTCATACAAAGCACAGCCAAGGAGAGCCGGACACAGAGACTGCTTACGTACAAAACACTCTGTCTTCAGTGGGCCAGTGCAGCCTCCTGCACATTCGTCGTGGCAGCATTCATTGGGGTTGGGGCCAAAACAGCGCTCATTGCACTGGGGGGCACAGATGGTCTTGGTCACTATGGCAGGAGGAGAAAAATGTTGGGTGAGAAGCAGTCAATGCCATCGCCCCATCCTCCACTCTAATAGTTGGCTCCTCCCATATTCTCCTGACCTTCCCAAGACCCTGGGAGGTGGACATAGAAAACAAAATACCGTATTTTTCGCTTTATAAGACGCACCCAACCATAAGACACACCTAGTTTTAGAGGAGGAGAACGGGGGGGGGGGGGGGGAGAGAATTCTCTCCCTCTCTGCTCAGCGCCTCTCCAGCAAAGTGGCGAAAGCAACGCAAAGCCTCCGGAGCACAGCAGGAGAGCTCCCGCTGTGCTCAGGAGGTTTTGGGCGGCTATCCCTGAAGCACCGATCCCTCTTGCTCTCCTGGCTTCAGCGAAAGCTGCGCAGCCTGCATTTGCTCCATAAGACGCACACACATTTCCCCTTACTTTTTATGAGGGGAGGTGCGTCTTATAGAGCGAAAAATACGGTATTTAAGGCACAGTTACTACCCCTCAGCACAGAAATTTCCCATAGCATGATGCATCTGCAATCCCTGATCCAAAAGTCAGTATATTGCCTTCCCAATTAATGGAAGGTTGGGAGCTGAGGGATAGCTCGGTTGGTAGAGCATGAGTCTCTTAATCTCAGGGTTGTGGGTTTGAGCCCCATGTTGTGTGAAAGATTCCTGCATTGCGGGGGTTTGGACAAGGTGATCTTTGCCGTCCTTTCCAACACTACAACTCTGTGATTTACTAGCATTCACAACTTATTTTTTCTAAGGAGGGCTCTTTGAGTGCTTTTGCATCAACTTTGCCCAGCTGAGGAACATCGTAGAATTGGGAAAAGGTTCAGAAAACGGTAACCAAAACAATTGAGGAGACGGAGCAAGCCCCCTATGAAGAAAGGTTGCAGCGTTTGGGACTTTTTAATAAACTACCATTCCCAGGATTCTCTGGGGGAGGCCATGGCTGTAAAAGTGGTATCCAGGTGCTTTAAATGTATGCCATTATTGTCAGAGTTAAATCATCACGGATCACCTATTATATGCAGGCAGATTGCTTAAAGCAGGTGCTGCCATAGCTTTCCTTTCCAAATTTGGAATCTGTCTATCACCATGCCAAGTTTAAGATGACAGAACCCACATTTAAAGCAGCCATGAAAAGTACCACCCAAGGACCAAACCTGGGGTTAGGGGTTAGTCTCCTCCAACCTGCCCTCCAATACTGGCTGGGCATGGTGGGAGTTGCAGTTCAAAACATCTGGAAAGTCCTTGGTTTGAGGGGGGAGACACTGTAATACTTACACTTTTGACAGTTATTAGGACCAGGCCCCCAGCAGTGACCATTGCAGCTCTCATGACATGGAGAACCTATCCAGGGAGACAAAATGCAACATCAGCCATCTAAACCAGAGGTACTGAGTACGATGGGCCAATAAGCTTATAAGAATCACATTATGTCCAAAGACCTGCCTCACATACGATTTGCTTAACGTGTATGGAACCTGATTCAAAGTGTTTTAACTCCAATCTTTACCTGAAAGGGCTTCCACAGCAGCTTGACACAGGCACAGAGGAATCGGTCCTATGCAGAGTCAGACAAATTGTCTGCATTGACTGGCAGTTGTCCTCCATGGTTTCTTTCTTTTTTTTGTATATATTAGTTTTTTATTTTATTATTTCCAGTTATGCAGTATATTATGAAATAGTGAGACAGCTAGAAATATAAGGCTTCACTTAACATTCTCTAGTTTCAGTTTAGAGGTCAAAAGCAGCTATTTCGAAGGAGTATAAATATATGTATTTTCCTCCCTCCATGTTTTCATACCAAGGATACACATAGCCCTACCTGGAAATGCCAGAGTTTGACCCTGGGACCTTCTGCAAGCAAACAGGTGCTCTATTTAAAGATCATTTTAGATTGGTTATGGTCTGAGCCAGTTTGGATTTATTTGATATATGTTTTCAGGAACCTCATAAGAATTAATTCCCCAGGTGGCACACACACAAAACAAAGGCTAAAAACATAACAATAAAATCGTATTGCAGTAAAGACACAATAAACTTAAAAGACAACTGGTATAAAAGCCCCAACACAGAATGAGCGCAATAAAGATGCAGTGGTGGAGGACTTTGACTAGGAAGCATGTGATGGAGTCACCTTGTTGAAACTAGGCAGGTTTATGTCTGGTGACGGCCTGGATGGAAGATTTCCTGGGTTCTCGCATTGCAGAAAGAAAACGGGGCACAAATGTAGCAGGGAAAAGAGAAGAGAGGAAATGGCTGCATGGGGTTGCATAGCATCCAGGGCAGCTGTTTACCAGCTCCACCTGGTACAAAGGCCGAGACCCTACCTACCCACAGACTGTTTTGCCAGAGTGGTGCATGCTCTAGTTATCTCCCGCTTGGACTATTGCAATGCGCTCTACGTGGGGCTACCTTTGAAGGTGACCCGGAAACTACAACTAATCCAGAATGCGGCAGCTAGACTGGTGACTGGGGGCGGCCACCAAGACCATATAACACTGGTCTTGGAAGACCTACATTGGCTTCCAGTACGTTTCCGAGCACAATTCAAAGTGTTGGTGTTGACCTTTAAAGTCCTAAACGGCCTTGGCCCAATGTACCTGAAGGAGCATCTCCACCCCCCATCGTTCTGCCCAGACACTGAGGTCCAGCGCCGAGGGCCTTCTGGCGGTTCCCTCACTGCGAGAAGCTAAGCTACAGGGAACCAGGCAGAGGGCCTTCTTGGCAGTGGTGCCCGCCCTGTGGAACGCCCTCCCATCAGATGTCTAAGAGATAAACAACTACCTGACATTTAGAAGGCATCTGAAGGCAGCCCTGTTCAGGGAAGTTTTTAATGTGTGACATTTTAATGTACTTTTAATCTTTGTTGGAAGCCACCCAGAGTGGCTGGGGAACAAATAATAAATTACTATTACTATTACTCCTGTGTAAACACAAAACATTGGCAGGCCAGACAGGGGAATACGAGTGCAAGCACACACCTCACCCTACTTTTAGCCAATACTCACACTTGTCTGCGTTCTTTTGGATCACTGTAGGGTAGCTTGGATCCCGGACGATGTCTCCCCAATTGATAGTATCTGCATGACACAACTGCTGGTTCCTCCCAATGTAGACACCCCCAGACAGGATTTCTGAAAAACAGTAAGAGGCAGCTGTGACCACTTTCCTACTGGGAGATGCGAAACACCAAAATATCTGTGTGAGAAATAGCCAGCATGCACACTGTGCACATCCAGCTTCCATATACAGTGGTACCTTAGTTCTCAAACACCTTGGTACTCAAACAATTTGGAACCCAAACACTGCAAACCAGGAAGTGTTCTGGTTTGCAAACTCTTTTCGGAAGCCAAATGTGCTCTGTTTCGAGTGTTGCGCTTCTGATTTGAGTGCCACACTTCTGTTTTGAGTGTTACACTGAGGTCTGTCTGTTTTTGCTATTTATTTTGCGTTTTGTTTTTGCGGCTCTTTTTTTGTGACTGTGTGGAACCCAGTTCAGCTACTGATTGATTGTGCTTTCATTTTATGGATCAGTGGTCTCGTTAGATAGTAAAATTCATGTTAAATGGCTGTTTTAGGGGTTGTTTTTAAAAGTCTGGAACGGATTAATGCATCTTGCATTACTTTCTATGGGAAAGCGTGCTTTGGTTTTGGTACGCTTTGGTTTTGGAATGGATTTCTGGAATGGATTAAGTTTGAGAACCAAGGTACCACTGTACTGAAAATGAAAGCAACCCTTTTCAGAACTCTTTCCAGAACAGATTATGAACCTATGGAAGACAAGCATGTGCAGTCCCACTTCCTCTAGCTCCACAGAATCATATAAAATCTGAAATGGACTAGGATGGACTCCCAAAGAGGTTTCCCCACTCTCTGAATTCTCTCCACTATTATAATAATTCTCTCCACTGCTATGATCACTGCCTAACTCTCATTTCTATGGCTTTGCTGAGCTGTCTCCTTTTTCCCTTCAGACCTCTTCTCCACCAACTTCTTATTTATGCATTATTCTATTTAAATATATTTATAGCCTTGCCTTTCATCACAACCAACCCAGGGCAGGGCACAACCATAACACCGAACAAATTAAAACAATACACAAATCCATTTCGATTCACAGAGGGAACAAGAACAAGATAAAAGCGTAATTAAAAAGGCAGTCTTTAAAAACAGCAAAGCAGACTTCGTCCTTCCAGCATATGTGCTCGCTAAATTAAACAAGTTACCTTACAAAGGCCTGAGCAAATCGCTGAGTCTTGATCTGGCACTAAAAACAAAGTTGCTGTCATTACTACTTTCCCTCGAGCCATTTTTGTGGAGCGACTCATTGCCCGCACTTACAGTACAATCCTATACATGTCTATTCAGGAGTTCAGTGGGGCTTGCTCCCAGGCAAATGCCTATACGACTGTGGCCACAGTCTCCCTTGCTTCTTTGCCATCCTTCAGCGAAAGGAGTGTGTGTGTGTGTGTGTGTGTGTGTGTGTGTGTGTGTGTTTTGAAGAAACACATTTGTCCCTTAACAGCAAGCTGCTTAACAAACTGAGTTCTGGAGACTTAATGAGTCCTTACCAGCAGAGGGCTGGGAGCTATCACTGTGTTTTTCAGACTTCCAAAGTATTCTTCGGATATACAGTCATACCTTGGAATCCGTTCCGGAAGTCCGTTCGAATTCCAAAACGTTTGGAAACCAAAGTGCGGCTTCTGATTGGCTGCGGGAAGCTCCTGCAGCCAATCAGAAGGTGCAGAAGGCCCATTGGATGTTCAGGTTCCAAAGAATGTTCACAAAACGTTTGCAAAACTCACTTCCCGGTTTGCGGCATTCAGGAGCCAAAACATCCGAGTACCAAGGCATTTGGGATCCAAAGTACGACTGTATAAGCGAATAGGTATATCAGCCTCCCTATAAGCAGCTGGCAGGCCATTTATATCCAAGCCAGGCTGGGTATAAATACTATTTATTAAATTTGCACTTGCTGGCTTGATGAAATTGGTGCTTTCACAGTACAGTGGTACCTCTGGTTATGAACTTAATTCGTTCTGGAGGTCCATTCTTAATCTGAAACCATTCTTATCCTGAGGCACGCTGTCGCTAATGGGGCTTCCGGTTCGCGATTTCCATTCGCATCCTGGGGCAAAGTTCGCAACCAGGAGCAGCTACTTCTGGGTTAGCGGAGTTTGTAACCTGAAGCGTTTGTAACCAGAAGCGTTTGTAACCAGAAATACCACTGTATTACCTCACCCTGACTTCTGTTTACTTTTTTCCAGCTCTCATCTCCGCAATCAAGGCTTATGGGCCTTGGTTACCCATTTGGAGGTGTCATGTGTTAAAGGCGCTCAAGGTAGTAAACATGGTTCCCCCAATATTATCCTTATAACAACGCTGTAAAATAGATTGAGCTAAGATCCTAGTGAGTTTCATGGCTCAGTGAGGATCCGAACCCTGATCTCATACTCCAATCAACGCACCACACATGCAGACCCTCCAAAGGTCCCTGTTTTCCAGGGACAGTCCTGGATTTACAGAAGCCTCCCAGTTTCTGATTTGATCCCAGAATGTCCCGCTTTTTCCTTTGAATGTTTTCACTGGAGGAATGTTGGAGGGTATGGAGTTATGTGACACCCCTCCCAAGCCATCTGAAGGCAGCCCTGTAATGTTGAATGTTTTATTATGTTTTTATGTATGTTGGAAGCCACCTAGAGTGGCTGGGACAACCCAGTCAGATGCTTGGGGTATAAATAGTACAACGGACCTCCCTGTTTTTTCATCGGAGAAATATTGGAGGGTATGCACATGGATTTTTGTAGGGGGTATATCTGACCAAATGTTTCCCAAATCAGCATTGCAATATCGCCTTTCACATTGCTCTACTGCCACAAAGCTCTTCCCTGGCCTCCTACGCCTTGTCAATTCCACAATTCTTCCCACAGCCCTTTAACAATCTACTTTAGGCTGAGACATCGACCTTCTTTTCCCTTACAAGGAACGCAGTACACATCTGCAATTATGTATTTAAGCGCTAAATATTAGCGATGTGAAATACTTGTAGTATCCATGAAACGCTGCAGGCACTTCCATACAGCAGGGAATGTTGCCCAGGTAATTCTGAAAAGCCATGTCTCCTCCGCCAAGGGTTGTTCTGTCAGCCAACAGAAAGATCAAGCGATGGGAAAGCTGATAGATAGGTGTTGTCTTTTTTTGGTGCCACAGTAGCTGAACAACAACAACATCAACCCAACAGACTGGTTGGGGCAGGTACCTAAAACATGCAGAGGCCTGTTCTGGGCTGTCTGTCTTCCTCTTAGCTCTGCTGACATGATAGCCAAGAACTCAGATTTCACAAACAGCCACTTCCAGTGGTTACGGAAGACTTCATACTCAACCAACCAGTAGTGCTCAACTGAAGGACATACGTCAGGGGTGGGGAACTTGTGGCCCTCCAAATATTGCTAGACTCTAACACCCATCAACCCCAAGCAACATGGCCAATGGGCAGGAATGGTGGGAGTTGTATGACAACAATACCTGGAGTGCCATACATTCCCCATGGCTTATATAGTAGCTCCATGCTAAAATCTACGTTGGGGTCTCCATGCTTCTCTAATCTATGTTTGCACATGCATCCGTCTGCATTCAGATTAATATAGCCACTTTCTGAGGCAACATCCATTGGTTGTGGTCCCGTGAACAGAGAGATGAAACTGAAACTTGAATTTAAGTCCCTGCATTATCATTATTATTTCGAAGATTTATAGGTCACCTTCAGGGCAAACCCATCTCAAGGCAGCTTTAATCAGAATAACATATATAGGAGATATAGGTTACCTTTTGGTAATGCATACATATAATGGCTTGCAAATGCATTCTTGCTTAGGGCACTGATCAACAGTCAGCATTAATGATATTGATTACTTGTTGAGTGAAGAAAGAAGGGGATGGTATCCCAGTCCCTCTGCCCTGCAAAACACCACGGTTGACCACGCTGGACATCTGCTAAGGGGATACATGGTACAGAGCCAATCCAATACAGATCGGCTTGCACTCAGTTCTGGGTACAGAGATTCTTTATCCTATAGAATGCTAGCAGGACTTGAACCAGCATGAGAAACCATGAGCACAAGACTACTTTTTGGGGCCAAATTATGTTGCGAAAATTAAAGTGTGATTATATTCAATGGCGTATTAGACTAAAGTACAGTGGTGCCCCGCAAGACAAATGCCTCGCAAGACGGAAAACTTGCTAGACGAAAGAGTTTTCCGTTTTGGAGGTGCTTCGCAAAATGAATTTCCTATAGGCTTGCTTCGCAAGACGACAATGTCTTGCGAGTTCCTGCTGGTTTTTTTTTCCTCCCCCCCCTTTTTCTAAGCCGCTAAGCCGCTTATCAGCTGATCCGATCAGCAGATAAGCCGCTAAAAGCCGCTAAAAGCTGCTCGCTAAAAGCCGCTAATAGCGCTAATCCTTCAATGGGCTTGCTTCGCAAAACGAAAAAACCGCTAGGAGAATCACAGAACGGATTCTTTTCGTCTTGCGAGGCACCACTGTAAATACGGTATTTTCATGTCTGGATTACCCTTGCTGTATTGGGCTGTTTTGCCTAACGAAGGGTTGCCATACATCCGGGAATTCCTAGACATATCCTCTTTTGGGGGTTCTACAAGCTCATCTGGGTTGCCTGGGGTTTACATTTCAAAGCAAATGTCCTGGATTTGGAGTTTTTATTTTTATTTTTTCTGCGCGGGTGGCTCTGGTTCAGGCTTGGGCTCTGGCACCCCAGCTCTCTGGCGTGGACAGCGGAGGGGCTAGCGGGCGATTGCCAACCCTACCTAACACAGCGGGACCCATGGCAGAAACATATATTCAGTTTCAAATTAAAGAGCTCACTCCACAGATAAGCAGCAAATTTATCAGCCTGAATCAGATTCACAGCATCTTTGACATGATGATTAATCAGCTATGTTTGAAACCTCTTAGGATTCATTTCTGAATCTGGGAAGGAAGTAAAGCATAGCTGAAAAGTAGGTCCAAACGTGGCCATCATATTGTAGCAATGGGTTCTGGAGAGGTAACTGAACTTTGGGCTGAAAGAACCCTTCTGAAATAGCTTTCAAAGACATGCTATATAGTTTACAAGGGGTGCAGGTGGCGCTGTGGGTTAAACCACAGAGCCTAGGACTTGCCGATCAGAAGGTCGGCGGTTTGAATCCCCGCGACAGGGTGAGCTCCCGTTGCTCGGTCCCTGCTCCTGCCAACCTAGCAGTTTGAAAGCACGTCAAAGTGCAAGTAGATAAATAGGTACCGCTCCGGTGGGAAGGTAAACGGCGTTTCCGTGTGCTGCTCTGGTTCGCCAGAAGTGCCTTAGTCATGCTGGCCACATGACCCGGAAGCTGTACGCCGGCTCCCTTGGCCAATAAAGCAATATGAGTGCCGCAACCCCAGAGTGGTCCGCAATTGGACCTAATGATCAGGGGTCCCTTTATCTTTATATAGTTTACAATCTCTGAAAGTGAGCTTGTGTTCACAGAAAATACGTCTGAACTATCAGCGAAGAGCGCAAGATACGCAGTATCTTACTGCGTAAGATACATGTGCCTTATTCTGGGCAATGGAAATGCTCTTATAGTGCACCAAATCCCTTGGGCCTTCACTGGTCTCCTATGCGATTGTCTACAGAACGGATGGAATAGCAAGGGCTGTATCAGATGCAGCACAGCTGGGTTCTCAGTGCCATTGTTGAGGCATCCTGGGTGTAAAGCTCCTTGCATGCCTTTTCCAGGAACAATCCATGGCATTCCGATTGTGCACTAGAGCTAAACAAAACCGGGAGGCAACTGCTGTGCAGGCCTGCCCTTGGCCAGAGACTAGTATAAGATTGCCATACAGTAGTACCTCGGGCTAAGTACTTAATTTGTTCTGGAGGTCTGTTCTTAACCTGAAACCTGAAGCACCACTTTAGCTAATGGGGCCTCCTGCTGCTGCCGCGCCACCGGAGCACGATTTCTGTTCTCATCCTGAAGCAAAGTTCTTAACCTGAGGCATTATTTCTGGGTTAGCGGAGTCTGTAAACTGAAGCGTATGTAACCCGAGGTACCACTGTATTTCAAAAAGTGAAAACTCGGACACAAACGTTGTTGAGCTTCGGGTGGGGGGGGGCAAAGTTGTTGCCATATATTCATTTTGGCCGAATTCCACCCGGACGCTCTTTCTGGCAGACGAATCCCAGCTATTTCTGGGAAATTCAGGTCGTATGGCAGCCCTACCTAAGAGGGCTGGCTTGCAAATCATAGCGAAGCAACATTACAGCACTCAGAGCTGCTCTTCCAAACCCCAATCAAGGAAAAAGAACAATGAGGCAAACCCACATTTACCAGTTGCTAACTGTCCTTTCCTTTCTGCCCTCCTTCTCCCCAAATGCAGCTGCTTCTTGGGTGTGACACAAGGACTATATAATAGCAATCCTGCCCAGTAACGAAGGAAAAGTTCACATCCGTAGATGAAACAGTGTGAATGGGGTCCGTTTAGGAATCTAGACTCTGCTTAGCCAGGTGTCACCTGCCCAGGCTGCAAAACAGTTGACATTCCTTCTCATGCAGAATAACCCCAGGGGACTTTCGTAATGCAAATTCTTTATAAAGTTTCTGGGTGAGAAACAGGACAAGCAGTCTCTCACAACTGATTTAGTTTCCCTCAAAGTTCTGCTTCCTCAGTCCCCCACCCCCTTCCTCAACTAATTCCATTATCTCTACTGTAGCTGGAGTTGACCTTGAATTGGGACTCAACCCCAGGTTGTTTACAAGGCTTTTCTTTGTTGTACAACACCAGGTCTGGCCAATTAAAGGGGCAGTGTGCTAAGGGTGGCCCACAAACCTGCTTCTTTGGCAGCTAGTCAAATCCTGCGAGCTAAGTGGCTAAGTGGACCCATAAATTCTTTCTTATAGATTGGACTTTCACCTGCTTATCTCCAGCTCAGATTGTAAAGATGTTCTCTCCGATACAAACAGAAGTTCAGAGAGTTAAGCAGCAGGAGGGGCAGAGCCGCAGATTGACGTTTAGGATCCATAGCTAATGACTCCTGTGAGATAAACACGTTTTCTACCCTCATCCTGAAGCCATCCTTTCATTAGAGCCTCCATCACAGACTGGCCTCACCAACTTCTGAGATGCTGTGGATTGTGCTGGCTGCGTATAGGTTTTTCTGGCACCAAAGGTCCTTCTCTAAATATCCCTGCTACTCTGTATGCTTTCTTAGTAATAATTACTATTATTTATATGCCACCACCTGACTGGGTTGCCCGGAGAGCCACATTTTATAAAAAAAGATTTCCCAGTATTTTAAAGTGATTTTATATCTACTGCTTTTTGCATTTTTACTGTTGCTACAGTAATTGCTTTTGTTTCTGATGTTTTTGATTTGTTTTATATTTGTTTTATGGTTCTCTTTTGTAGACTATCTTGAAAAACTAGATTAACATATTTTTTCTAAAAAAAAGAAGTGCTTTAGAACAACTGGATTTTATGTTAGAAGTAACTTCCAGGATGACTCAATACATCAGACTCCTAGATGCTTTGTCCAAATAGTTTAAGACAAAGCCTTAAACGGCTCAGGACCGCAATACCTCAAGGACTGCCTCTTTCCATATGAACCTACCCAGACCCTGAGATCATCTTCTGGGGCCCTCTTTCATGTGACTCCTCCTCAAGAGGTCCAGAGGGTGGCAACACCAAAACGGGCCTTCTCTGCAGTGGCTCCCCGTCTGTGGAATTCTCTCCCCAGGGAAGTTCGCCAGGCCATTTTACACCTTTAGGTGCCAGGCCTTTGGTTGACCTGATTGACATCCTCTACCCTTTTAAAATGTGGATCTTTTTTGGGTGTGTGTTATTGGGTGGTTGTTTTATTTTGATTTTATATATCGGGCATAGGCAAACTCGGCCCTCCAGATGTTTTGGGACTACAACTCCCATTACCCCTGACCACTGGTCCTGTTAGCTAGGGATGATGGGACTTGTAGTCCCAAAACATCTGGAGGGCCGAGTTTGCCTATGCCTGTTATATATCGCCATCTTTTCTGTGAACCGCCCTGAGACCTCCAGGTATATAGCGGTAGAGTATATAATTTCAATAAATAATAATAATCCTGTCTGGAAGCTCCTAAAAGATCTTGCTGTTGCTCAGTATAGAACCATTCAATATCTGGTTTCAACCAGTGGCTGAATTTTGCTGTTGAAAGGAAAGGTAACAACCCCTAGATCAAGAATGGGATTCTGTGCACATGATTTCAAACTCCTAGACTCTTTCAGTGTCGCTCAAAAGAGCTTACTAGTACGTTTACTAGTACGTTGATTTAACCCCAAACACTGCCTATCACACTACTGATGCAAGCCCTATGGGTCGAATTACAGTTCCTTTCTGTCTTCAGTTCCCCTTCCCAACACCACACGACATACAGTGAGGGCTAGCAACAGATGCCAAGACAAGTACCCAAAAGTCACAAGTAAGGGCATGTCTGCTCTGCAAATTAATCTTTTGTAATTGATTACTCTACAAACAAGTTCAGCTAATTCTATGAACTGTAGGTGAAAGTGCTACATGTTCTCTGAGGGAGAGTCATACTCTCATTACAAAACCATGAGCACGGTTGCCAGTTTCGGGTGGGATTCAATCACACGCTGGCAAATGCAAGTTGTGCAATTAAGTCGATCAGTGCTCTTGCGCAGAAAACCCGTGATAAGCAAAATGAAGGGGAAATGTGACGGAAAGAGTGGGATAACCATGGCTTGACAAAACACTGTCAAGCCAGCCTCCTCACAAACTTTGTGCAAACATACCAGGATGACTGCTGACACCATACATTTAAAGCGCTCTTATACCACTTTTAACAACCATAGGATGCGGGTGGTGCTGTGGGTTAAACCACAGAGCCTAGGGCTTGCTGATCAGAAGATTGGCGGTTCGAATCCCCGCGACGGGGTGAGCTCCCGTTGCTCAGTCCCTGCTCCTGCCAACCTAGCAGTTCAAAAGAACAAAGTGCAAGTAGATAAATAGGTACCACTCCGGTGGGAAAGTAAACGCCGTTTCCGTGTGCTGCTCTGGTTCACCAGAAGTGGCTTAGTCATGCTGGCCACATGACCCGGAAGCTGTATTCCGGCTCCCTTGGCCAATAAAGCAAGATGAGCGCCGAAACCCCAGAGTGGTCCGCAATTGAACCTAATGGTCAGGGGTCCCTTTACCTTTATACCACTTTTAAACCTGGAGACTGTAGTTTGCTACGGGTTATGACTCTGCAGACCTACAATTCCCTTAACAAACTACAGTCTCCAGGTATCTCATGCCTATTGGAAAGAGTACTTTAAAGGGACATTAGTTAACATTTCAAAACCAGCTGCTGGATGGGTAGGTGCCCATGTATTTTTCTTGAAACATACATTTAGACTGAGATTGTGTTCTGCACAAGGACAGACTCCAGGCATAGCGTGCGATTGCCTGAGCCAATGGTGTAAGATCTTGAGCTGTGGAATGTACTTTCCTCCTCAGTGGGGAAGGTAAAAGGTGACAGATGCTGAAATCATTTATCCACTGAGCAATCATGCTCCACCCAGTGCCCCACATACGCCCTAGACTTGCCTGCAGGGAGCAACCGTGGGGATAGATATGCAATGTCTGCCCCATATACTTTTTCACTGGGTGCCTGAAGCAGCTTATAATTGCAAAGGAAACCAAGCATTCCATTTCCTCCTATCCATCCACTCTCAGCTTTAGCAGTGCTAAGTGTGAATGGCAATCTGGAAAAGGCTACTTAAACCGGAATGCCCATAACCCTAATCCCCAGTAGAAAGAGCCAGATAGTGGCTACTAAGCAGGGAAGGAAGCGCACTTTCCACATTATAAAAAAGCACTCTGTTTTCAGGATTGCTTCAAGTGGTTGAGGGAAATAACCGAAACTTAGATGCCCAGATGTGGATTCTTCAAGGCACATAGAAACTGTGCCAAATCTCAGATCAATTGTTGCCTCTGAGCAAGTGTACCACAACACACACACACACGGCAAGGTGCTCAACCCTACCTAAAAGTCATACTCTCCTATCTGATCATCCTTCTCTTCAGATCCCGGTTGCAGTAGGTGTAGTTATTCACTGCTGAACCTAAGCACCCTGCACACGCTAAAAGGGATCTCTCTTTGCTATTACTGCATATAAAAGGTAAAGGGTAAAGGGACCCCTGACCATTAGGTCCAGTCGTGGCCAACTCTGGGGTTGCGGCGCTCATCTTGCTTTATTGGCCAAGGGAACCGGTGTACAGCTTCCGGGTCATGTGGCCAGCATGACTTAAGCCTCTTCTGCCGAACCAGAGCAGTGCACAGAAACGCTGTTTACCTTCCCTCCAGAGCGGTACCTATTTATCTACTTGCACTTTGATGTGCTTTCGAACTGCTAGGTTGGCAGGAGCAGGGACCGGGCAACAGGAGCGCACCCTGTTGTGGGGATTCGAACCGCCGACCTTCTGATCGGCAAGTCCTAGGCTCTGTGGTTTAACCCACAGCGCCACCCGCGTCCCTTTTACTGTATATACTCAAGGCCAAACCCTGGCACTGAGCAAGACATCTTTGAATGCACTACTGGGGAGAGAGAAGTGTGGCATGCAGTAGCATTGCATGGTTTGCCAGTGCCCGGCGTGGGGCAAGTGTTGCGCCCCCCTGGCGGACTGGGCAGCTGGGGTGGGGGCTCACGTGGAGCCTGCGTGCAGGGTGTGTGTGTGGGTGTGGGTGTGTTTTTGTGTGTGTGAATGAAGCCCAGCTCCAATAGGCTCCTCTCCCGCTGCCTCAATCTGTCTGCCCACCAGACCAACCCGCTGGCCATCGCACCTCAGTTGCCAGGGCTCCATGCCTGTCATGGGGGCATCTGATTGCACTCCCTCAAAAATGTGCACCTGGGCAATGGCCCCTCTCCCACGCTACACCTCTCTGGTGGTTCCCTGGGGTGGCCCATGTTCTCAGGCAATGGCCCCCTACCCCCTCCCACGCTACACCTCTGGTGGCAGGAAGAAGTGGAGAGAAGCTGTGGCACAGCTAGTCTTGGGCAGGGATGGAAAAGTACACTCAGATGCTCAAGTGTTTAAGGAGGGGAACTGGTGGCCTTCCGCATGCTGCTAGACTACAACTCCTATTCATGAGCATTTGTCCTTCTGGCTGATGCCGGTTGGATTTGGAAGTCTAGGAACCTTGGGAGGGGGTGTGGGTTCCATCACCACTGGCTTAAGACATGCCCTGGCAGAGGACAGCAAAGCACCTTCAATTATATTGGTCCTTTCTGGTCCAGGGACTGTTTTCATCAGGGCCATGGAATGCTACAATCTGCTCGCTAACCTCCACAAAGGCAGAAAAGGAGTCAGTAAGTAGCAGTGCAGAATCCCTGGCTGCGTAGCGCAAGCCTCAAGGCTCACCTGTGAGTTGATTGAAACCCAACTGCTGTAGGCCATGTGTGGCATTTTTTCCATAGTTGAGGAGGATGTAGAGGGCGTACTTGTCACCAGAGTCGTCATAGTGCTGCATCCCTCGTATTATGCGCAGGTTCTGCAGTGGCAGATAGGTGAAGATGTTCATGGCGATCAGAACGTAGCCAGTCACTTCTCGGATAGCCTGGGGAAAGTCAGAGGTAAATTTAAAGGGCACCATAACACCCACCCATTCGTTATCGAATCGCGCAGCTAGCAATTTTGCTAACCAGGCTACATATTGGGACTGCAGAACATGAATGGAGACCTCTGCCCCTTCCCTGTCATTGGTCTGCCCCAGTCTCTTCTTCATTAAAAGCATTTGTAACAGCAGTGATGGAAAAGGAGGAACCCAAGGGGAGATTCACATAAACCCCTCCATGCATTGCCAGAATGTGTGGGGTGGGCGAGTGTCACATGACCTCGTGGCCAAGCCTCGCCCACTGCCAATTAAAGGGGGGGGGGAAATGGGTGTACATTTCCAAAATATAAGGTAAAAAACAAATACAGTGGTACCTCTGGTTGCAAACGGAATCCGTTCTGGAGACCCGTTCACAACATGAGCAGAACGCAACCTATGTCTGCACGTCTGTGCATGCACGGGTTGCGATTTGCTGCTTCTGTGCATGCGCACGTGGCGAAACCCAGAAGTAACCCTTTCCAGTACCTCCGGGTCGCTGCGGGATGCAACCTGAAAAGACGTAACCTGAACCGAACGTAACAAGAGGTATGGCTGTAAAATAAAAGCTACATACAGCAACAGTGTTTTGTGTTGTGTAGACTCCTATGATGTAAGTAATGGGCCCTGCCTGCTAGCCTGCTCCCTAAAATATCACTAGTTTTCTCATTTTCATATACAGTGGTGCCTCGCAAGACGAAATTAATTCGTTCTGCAAGTTTTTTCTTCTTGCGAGTTTTTCGTCTTGCGATGCACGGTTTCCCATAGGAATGCATTGAAAATCAATTAATGTGTTCCTATGGAAACCGCCTTCAGACCAGGTCCGGGGACAGTCTGTCCCCCGACCTCTTCTGAAGGCTGGGGGGGGGGGGGACAAGGGCTTTTCTTCCCACCCTCAGCATTTTGAAAAACCCCGGGACAGCGGAGGACTTCTCCGTTGTCCGGGGCGATCTTAAAATGCTGGCGGGCGGCATTTTAAAATCGCCCGGGACAGCGGAGGACTTCTCCGCTGTTCGGGGCGATGTAAAAGCCCCTGGGAAGGCAGGCAGGGGGGACAAAGACTTTTGCCCCCCGCCCGCCTTCAGAAGAGGTCCTGGACCTCTTCTGAAGGCGAGCGGGGGGCGAAAGTCTTTGCCCACCCGCCTGCCTTCAAAAGCCGCCTGGGACAGCGGAGAAATGCACTGTCTTTCTCCGCTCTCCCGGGAAGGCATGCAGGGGGAGCAAAGACTTTCGCCCCCCGCCCGCCTTCAGAAGAGGTCCTGGACCTCTTCTGAAGGCAAGCGGGGGGCGAAAGTCTTTGCCCCCCCGCCTGCCTTCAAAAGCCGTCTGGGACAGCGGAGAAATGCGCTGTCTTTCTCCGCTCTCCCGGGAAGGCATGCAGGGGGGAGCAAAGACTTTCGCCCCCCGCCCTGGACCTCTTCTGAAGGCGGGCGGGGGGTGAAAGTCTTTGCTCCCCTCCGCCTGCCTTCAAAAGCCGTCCGGGACAGCGGAGAAACGCGCTGCCTTTCTCCGCTCTCCCGGGAAGGCAGGCAGGGGGTAGCAAAGACTTTTGCCCCCCGCCCGCCTTCAGAAGAGGTCCTGGACCTCTTCTGAAGGCGAGCGGGGGGCGAAAGTCTTTGCCCCCCCCGCCTGCCTTCAAAAGCCGTCCGGGACAGCGGAGAAATGCGCTGCCTTTCTCCGCTCTCCCGGGAAGGCAGGCAGGGGGGAGCAAAGACTTTCGCCCCCCGCCCGCCTTCAGAAGAGGTCCTTCCCTGCTATCCCGGACTGCTTTTAAAATGCTGGCGGTGGGGAGCAAAGCCTTTCGGCCCCTGCCGGCCTTCCTGGACCTCTTCTGAAGGCCGGAGGGGGGGAAAGGCTTTGCTCCCCACCACCAGCATTTAAAAGAGCCCATAGGGAAATTCGTCTTGCGAAGCGCCTCCAAAACAGAAAACCCTTTCGTCTTGCGGGTTTTCCGTCTTGCGAGGCATTCGTCTTGCGGGGCACCACTGTATTGGGTGCCTACATTCTGCATGTGCAAATGGCTTTAGATACCTCTTAGGTCTATTAATTACCATATAGCATATATTCAACACAATAAACAGTGGCAATATGTTGTTGACAAAGGACAGCTGGGCATATAAAGGGCCCCATTACCTTCAGTAGCTTAGGGCCTCATCAAACCTAAATCCGGCCCTGGAAACAAGTCTATGTACAATACAGATATGCATGTGTAGAGCTTCTCCAAGTGAGGGGGACCCCAAGTGCTTTCCAATATCCACTGGGCGTGTTGGATGTCACAGGAGCATGGTGGCAGAAGTGGATGTGGCTACCTTTCGCAGTGGCAGTGGACAGGGCTAGCCCATGCAACTGTGGTGGGGCAAGGGTCCCTTCCAGATGTTATATCAACATGTGAAAGGGGTTGTGTGAATCTGCCGCCCCCAAAGTTTTCCAAAAGTGGTTGTAAGAGCGGTGCAATTTTGCAGTAATCCGAGGATCAGAAACCTAGAGAAGAGGAGCCGTTTGATACTGTTTCAAGAGTGAAACTAAACGGTATGGCAACAGACCTGCGAATTCAGGAGTTGCAGAGTTCAAACAAAATTCCTTTATTGCACACCCCAAACTCTTGTTTGAATTACTTATCAAGTTTGCAGCTGCAACCGTCGCCATGTTTCATTTTCCCTTTCTCTTTTGTTGGATCATACTCGTTGGATCAACGAGACACCTTCCTCATCTCCATGTTCTGACACTAGAGCAGAAATAATTTCTCTTGAGTTTCAGCCTCTTTTTTCTCCCCTCTGAGCTGAGGGGAAAAATTTATATCATCTAGACTTACCAAGATGCCCAACTATAATGATGCTCATTTCTCCGAAGGATTTTACATCCCCAAGTGATTCTGCAGCAAGCCAGATTACGGCTACTTTGCATTAGAAAGGTCAAGGCAGAGGCCTGCTGGTTACCCTACAATCTTTTTAGGCAAGATGTTCTTAGTTTTTCTATAGGGATCACAAAGCATTAGAGCTTGTGAAATCCCCCGAGACTATGATATCATCATCTTTGCTGGGGAACTGTTGTCTTGTGTTAGTGACTGCATTTGGTGGCCACCCACGTAAGGTACGTTTCATACTCTCTCAAATTAAATGAAGGGGGTGGGGAAGGCTCTTTCCCTGTGGGAGAATGCATTAGTCAGGGAAAGGACCACTGTGACTTCAGACAACACTCAATAGGTCAGTTGTTGTTGACAGCTCACCCTACCACTGGACGCAGGAAAGTTAATTCCTGCAATGATGAGTTGGCTCCATTTGTACAATCACATTATGAAGAGTCTTTCCCACTCATCATACTGTGGTTCCCACATACCACAGGCAGGTTCAATCTAGATTAACATATTATACAGCTGTTCAGATTGGACACTGGATATCTCGGCCTCCCAGCTACTCTGGGAAGGTGGACAATCCGAAACTCTACTGCCTCAACCATAGCTGTCAACTTTCAGATTTGAAAATAAGGGATCAGCAGCCCCGAAAATAGGGGTGTGGGTGGCGCTGTGGGTTAAACCACAGAGCCTAGGACTTGCCGATCAGAAGGTCGGCGGTTCAAATTGCCACGACGGGGTGAGCTCCTGTTGCTCGGTCCCTGCTCCTGCCAACCTAGCAGTTCGAAAGCAAGTCAAAGTGCAAGTAGATAAATAGGTACCGCTCCGGCAGGAAGGTAAATGGCATTTCCGTGTGCTGCTCTAGTTTGCCAGAAGCGGCTTAGTCATGCTGGCCACATGACCCAGAAGCTGTACGCCGGCTCCCTCAGCCAATAAAGCAAGATGAGCGCCGAAACCCCAGAGTCGGTCACGACTGGACCTAATAGTTAGGGGTCCCTTTACTTTTATCTTTCGCCCCAAAAATAAGGGATCAGCAGCCTCACCTGTCCCGGGGACAGTCTACAGGATATCTAACAATCCGGGATAGCAGCGGGAAGCGGCGCTGGAATAAGGGAATTTCCCGCAAAAAAAAAGGGAAGGTTGACAGCTATGGCCTCAACTGTGAGCTGAAGGAAATTACCCCAGCATTGAAACCTTTAGCCAGCTGCAGCATAGATCTGAAGCAGGGATGCCCAGGCTTCTATTCACCCTCAAAGTGCAAACCTCACTGACGCCAACATATGACGAGCAGCATCGTTCAATCCCTCCTCCGTCTTGGCACTAACCTATGACTCCCCACTTTAAGATGCAGGAACCCAACACAGCAAAAACTCCACAACCTTGGCTCTTTATCAAGGAAGAGTCTAGGTGCCATAAGTGCTGTCTACCTGTCTGGTGCCCATAGAAGGCAAGTCAGGGCACAGCCCTGTCTGGCAGGAAATCTGGGAGCAAGTGAGAGCAGGAAGAGGGGGAGAGCTAACAAGACAGTTCTCCACACTAGTGAGATGGGGTAAGGACCAAGGAGGAAAGACAGAGAGGTTAATTTAAATCCTAAGACGGTAACAAGGGTATTGCTTAAACTGCTGACAGTCAATATTCCCAGGGTGCCTTGGAGAAGATTCCGTGCTAGCTTCACAAATCTGTTGTCAACAGGAATAAACTTAGGCCTGGTGCACTCGTAACACGGGCTTTTTGCAAATCATGGTTTGCAGTTGGGATTCAGATTCAGGATTGAACTATCCCCCTTCCCCACTCCAGCATGCTTTCTCCCCCTCCCTTCCTGACAGTAACCATGTTTTCATTTTATGTGTGTGATAGCTCAATAGCTGTTAACGGCAGACTACATTCTTTTCTAACCATGGTTTTGCAAATCGGCTTGAAATCAGTGGTTGTGAGGAAACCATGACTTATATCAATGAACATATTCACACAATATCATGTTTATCTGTGGAAAGGGAAGAGTGGGGCAGGAAATAGCTGCAAACAAGGGAAGAGGGAGAGAAAGGAATGTACATGCACAAGGTTGGCTCCTAGTCTGCAAAAAAAGTGTGCATGGGATCTATTATTTTACCTGCACCAGCAATACCTGGGCCAGCAGTGTGCATGGTACTTTAAAGAGTATAAAATGGCAAACCCCTGCCCCAAAGAGTTTACAGTATAATCTAAAATTATTTTAGATTATGTTATTTTAAAAAGGAAGGGAAGCCCCAGGAGATTGTACACATGCTTAAGCTTCATGACAGGCTTAAGTAGTAGTAGCTTATAGTAGGGCATGGGTAGGCAGACTAAGGCCCGGGGGTCGGGTCCGGTCCGGCCCAATTGCCTTCTAAATCTGGCCCACAGAATCAATGTGTTTTTACATGAGTAGAATGTGTCCTTTTATTTAAAATGCATCTCTGGGTTATTTGTGAGGCCTGCCTGGTGTTTTTACATGAGTAGAAGGTGTGCTTTTATTTAAAATGCATCTCTGGGTTATTTGTGGGGCCTGCCTGGTGTTTTTACATGAGTAGAATGTGTGCTTTTATTTATTTAAAATGCATCTCTGGGTTATTTGTGGGGCATAGGAATGTGTTCATCCCCCCCCCCAAAAAATATAGTCTGCATCCCCACAAGGTCTGAGGGACAGTGGACCGGTCACCTGCTGAAAAGGTTTGCTGACCCCCCCCCCCTGTCGTAGGGCATGGGCAGGTCATGCCAACTTGAACAAAATATTGGGGAGGCCAGGTAAGCCCCTTAATTGATCACATGATGCGATGCACACACACCATTTGAATGGCAGCCCCCTCAAATATTTATTGGGTGAGTGAAGACCCTTCAGCCCCTATGGGCATGGGAGCCATGGGGTGTCAACATCTCTTCCTGCCTTCTTTATTTCAAAGCATTCTCCTCCTCCTAGATCCTTACTGGCTGATGCCAACACACAAAGGTCTTTCCCCCAACACACACGCTCAGCAAGTAATCTCCTTTCCAACCCCTCGTTACCTGCAAGAATGAGAGGTCCGAATTTCTTTCAATGAGCACAATCTCAAGGTTGCCCATGACAATCTCACAGTTGTTGTACATTTTCTGTAGCGTCTGGTATGTCTGGTGGGAATCTCCCGTGACGCTGAGACCATTCAGGGTGCCTGCACAGACTGCAACAAAAGAAGGAGAAAAGATGCATAAGTCAGGAGCAAAGCACAGTAGCTGAAACTTGGCAGCCAACTGGAGACAAGAAAGATCAAGGTCAAACACACACACACACACACACACACACACACACCCATCATAAGCAGGGCTGCCCACACATCAGCGCTTCACAATTTGGTCCACGATCCTGGCCAGAGCATGCTGCAAGTAAAGATTAGGTGTGAACCAAGTTAGCTGTCCAGGGTCACAACAACCTTCCTCTGGAACATATCACTCAAGGCACTTCACTCAAGCCCCCTGACACTAAGGATATATCCACACCATGAACTTACCAAACTTTTATGCCAGTTTAACTATCATGATTTCCTTCCCCCCAAATCCTGGTAGTAACCGTAGTTTGCTGAAGGAACTAAGAATCCCCAGTCCCCTTCTCACAGAATTACAGTCCTCAGGTTTTCTTTGGGACAGGGAACTGCTATGAATTTGGGTATGGATTTGTTGTTGTTGTTGTTTAGTCATTTAGTCGTGTCCGACCCCATGGACCAGAGCACGCCAGGCACTCCTGTCTTACACTGCCTCCCGCAGTTTGGGTATGGATAGATCTTCTCAATGGGAGAGACAGAGAACCTGTGGTCCCTCCAAGTGTTGTTGAACTACAGCTCCCATCATCCCTGACCATTCCCCATGGTGGCTGGGGCTGATGGAAGTTTGAGTCCAACAACATCTGAAAGAACACAGGTTAACCACCCTTGCTCTATGGACTCACTTAGGATGCCTCTAGAGAAGGCTTTCCCAAACATGGGTGTCCAGCTGTTTTCAGACTACAACTCCCATCATCCCTATCTAGCAGGGATGATGGGAATTGTAGCCCCAAAACAGCTGGACACCCAAGTTTGGGAAACCTTGCTCGAGGCACTCTTGTGAGTAACAAATGTGACTGACATCTGCAATCCATATGGGATTATTTATTAAATCTGTATACTGCCCTTCATCCAAAGATTTCAGGGTGGCTCACAATATAAAAATACAAAATGAGAGCACAAAATACGTAACAAAATAAAACAAAACAAAAACTCCTATATATATATATATTTAGTAGGATCAGATGATGTAGTAAAGCAACTATGGTCGATACCAGTTAGGGTAATGCCAAACAACCATGTTAGATGCCATAACTTTCAGAACTATCCTTCGACTTGAAGCCTGGCACAAACATCACCAGGGAGAAGCAGCCACCTGTAAAATTGCTTATAGTTCCTCAGAAGGGTGGCAATGATGGCCAGCATCCAACTTCAGAGGTGCTCAAGGGCTTGGACATGCCTAGTAGGCTTGTTGCTTGTTTTCCTCAGAACACCTGACCCCAATGACACATTACAAACTGTTTTTTGAACTCACTATCCCCAGTTTCAAAAGGGGTTTGCCATGGAGAATGGGGAGCTCCTGCTCCAGAGATTGAAGCCCAAAGTGTATTGGGCACACAGAACTTATTACATAGTTCTATATGTAAAAGGTAAAGGGACCCCTGACCATTAGGTCCAGTCGTGACCGACTCTGGGCTCATCTCGCTTTATTGGCTGAGGGAGCTGGCATACAGCTTCCAGGTCATGTGGACAGCATGACTAAGCTGCTTCAGGTGAACCAGAGCAGCGCACGGAAACGCCGTTTACCTTCCCGCCGGAGCGGTACCTATTTATTTACTTGCACTTTGATGTGCTTTCAAACTGCTAGGTTGGCAGGAAGTTCTATATGAAACACAGCCAAATACAGTGGTACCTCGGGTTACATACGCTTCAGGTTACATACGCTTCAAGTTACAGACTCCGCTAACCCAGAAATAGTACCTCAGATTAAGAACTTTGCTTCAGGATGAGAACAGAAACCGTGCTCCGGCGGCGCGGTGGCAGCAGGAGGCCCCATTAGCTAAAGTAGTGCTTCAGGTTAACAGCAGCTACAGGTTAAGAATGGACCTCCGGAACGAATTAAGTACTTAACCTGAGGTACCACTGTATAAGAAAGGAGAACCTGCTTTTAGCAGTGGTTGTTGAATACAAGATGACATTCCACTTTTATGTCAAGAGTTCAGAATTTCAAATTCTGAATTTCCTTAAAACCAGACAGTAAAGTTTCAAAAAGTCAAGTTCTGTATATATGTGTGTGTGGGTACGGATATATCACACCGCTTGGAAAACAAGTGGGCACTATTGACCAGTTTTACTTTTTTTGGAACAGAGGAAGTCAATACAAAAAAAAAAATACCAGTCACCATGGTGCCCACTTCCTGGCAGCTTGCCATTGGCTAATCTCACCCAGGGCCTGAAGGCAATTTGCCAGGGAAATGATTGGCAACCATGAGCACAGGCAATTCCAGCTCCACCCCTTGGAAGGTAAATAAGCAATCAGCTTCTCCCCCACAGCTGAAGTGGCAGGTAACAAGAAGAAGTGTGCAATAGGGCAGAAACCACAGAGAAGCAGGTTCCTTGACTTGATAGGCCTCAGAGAGCTTTGCTGAGATCTGGATCTGCCCCAGAATGGTTCTTTTGTTTTCTGTTCTCCTTGACAAGGAGTACATTCTGGTGTGGGTGCATTTACACTTGTGGGTTTTTTTGGCATGCAACACACGCATCAAGCTGCATCCTCAACACACCACTGACCCACTGGGTGCCATCTTTGCCCCTTGCAAAGCACCACTACACAATGCCCTGACTCCATCAAGATCCATACCCTAATTCTCCAGCAGGCTCCTGCAGATATGGTCTGAGAGTCTTGTTCTTGGCATGGCAGCGTAAGTCCATCAGGCCCTTGGCACCCGTACCCGGCTGCCCACCCTCCCCTGCACAGGCCTGATTTCCAGGCAAGCACCACCCTCTTCATTGCAACCCTACAGAGCAGGTGAGGGATGGGGTGTGTGAAACAGACCAAGCGCTAGTTACAGCTTTCAGCACTCCTCTATTATCACGCAGACTTCTCCCAGCAGCTTTGAAAGGAAGCTTAGGGTGTGAGGATGCAGAAAACACCTGGCTTCTAGTTCTCTTTTTATTTCAAGGCTTGTCGATGCTCACTATTTTCTGTTCTCTTTGGGCGAACGCGCCAGAACCACATTTTTAATATTCATTTGTTCTTTTTAAAATATTTCTGCACTGCTCCCTCTCTTAGTGATACTTAAATGGTTCATAATATAAAACAAAATAATAATGTATTAAAACACTGAAAACAACTGTAGAATTCCACTCCCTGTCGCCAGCACTATATATTATTCAAAGCTGGAAATTAGGAACCAAACAAAGACCTGGGCAAACAGGTAGGGCTTAAGCAGGTACTGAAAGCTCACGACAGCCAACCTGTTGGGTTCTTTCCAAGAGCAGGGAGTTCCACAGAACAGGCACATTCACAAAAAAGAAATATAGATTAGTTAGTTACCACTGACTTTACCCTTCTCTTTATCATGTAATCAAGTGAATTACAAGTGGCAAAAGGGTGGTTTTTCTTCTTTCATGTTTATAGGTAAAGCGAGGATGTTACTTAAATTATCAGTTGTGTGCGCAGAGCAGGCAGTAGTGGTTATTCTGGATCAATTAGCCATGGAGACAGGTGTGCTCTCCAGTATCTGGTGTTTGCAGGTAAACTTTTGTTGCTAAATCACAGGTTAGGCACACTGTGCCCCATCATCCATGAACGCATAAACACTTGTTGTTAATAGGTAACAGAGCGAACACTGAATAAACAAGGCTACCCTGCTCGGTTTTCATTTTGGATTAAATCATCCAAAACAAACTCTCACTCAACCCCCACCCCCATGTTCCTTATTCAAAACCACTCATTTGTACTAAAAGCAGAAGATATACATAAAACATGCAGTTCAAGAACAGGGGAAGTCCACCTTCTTTAGTCCAGTTGCAATGAACATAGGGTTGTGTTTGGTAGACCTAAGTGAGTCGTGCCCATTAATTTCAGTGGATTTACTCTGAATAGGACTAGCATTGAATACTGGTCACACTGCCCTAAATCCGCCTCTGATAGGAGTCTCCCAACAACTCTCAGCACCTTTAACAAATTACAGTGTCCAGGATTCTCTTGGGGAAGCCATGACTGTTTAAAGTGGTATCACAGTGCTTTAAATGTACTGATGCAGATGGGACCAAAAGAAGCACTTCTTTTGTTTGTTTTTAACTCATCCTGGGTATCTGCCAGTGACTTCCACCCTTAAAGGGGTCGAACAGCTATGCCAATACCCAGGCTTACACATTGCTTTTAGAACAGCAAGACTGTGATGCAGTAATGTTGACTAAGCACCACACAAGAACATTTTTCTTCCTCGGGGTGTGGATTTAACAGCTATTACGATAAGAACTTCAAACAATGTACGGTAAGCAAACAGAATAGTAAACAAACCAGGCACTGTAGATGATCTGAATTTATTCAGCCCCAGAATCCATATCCAGTGCGCAGGGTTATAAAGGATATGTCTTAGATGCATTTCCTGCTAAGCAAGGGAATTGCCCTACCTTTAACTCTGTCTTCCTCCTATTGCTGCCCTCATCCCACCGCACAAAAGAGGCTTTGTTTCTGTGCATGATGGAGAGAGGTACATCTTCCCCACACCAATGGGCAGGGAAGATTCCAGGAAAAGCTGCATCTGAAGAATTTGTGCCCATTGTACTACTGCTAAAGGAAAACATAAACAACAAAACTACTGCTCTGTAAATTAATCCCCAAAAAGAACTAGTCTACTTTATTTGGTATGTTCTAAAACAGGCAGAGGGATGCAGGTGGCGCTGTGGTCTAAACCACTGAGCCTCTTAGGCTTGCTGATCAGAAGGTCAGCGGTTTGAATCCCTGCGATGGAATGAGCTCCCGTTGCTCGGTCCCTGCTCCTGCCAACCTAGCAGTTCGAAAGCACGTCAAAGTGCAAGTAGATAAATAGGTACCGCTCCGGCGGGAAGGTAAACCGCATTTCTGTGCGCTGCTCTGGTTTCACCAGAAGCGGTTTAGCCATGCTGGCCACATGACCCGGAAAAACTGTCTGCAGACAAACGTCAGCTCCCTCGGCCTATAGAGCGAGATGAGCGCCCCAGCCCCAGAGTCATTTGCGACTGGACTTAACTGTCAGGGGTCCTTTACCTTTACAGTGGTACCTCGGGTTACATATACTTCAGGTTACATACGCTTCAGGTTACAGTCTCCGCTAACCCAGAAATAGTACCTCAGGTTAAAAACTTTGCTTCAGGATGAGAACAGAAATCGTGCTCCGGCGGTGCGGTGGCAGCGGGAGGCCCCATTAGCTAAAATGGTGTTTCAGGTTAAGAACGGACTTCTGGAACGAATTAAGTTCTTAACCCGAGGTACACTGTACCTTTTAAAACAGGCAGAAGGCCAGACAGAGCCCCCTGTTGCTTCTCTGCCAGCCCCTCTTATGAACAAAAAGCAGGCTAGCAAAAAAAAATTCCCGCCTAAGAATGGGCACTTCCCTGCCATTTCTGTTTCTTTTGTGACGAGCACACAGGAACAAGTTTTGCCATTCCTCTTCTGGCAGCGCAGTCACCTTGGAGAAAGTCCTGCTGGCCTAGGTTGACATGGCTTGGATCTGGTATAAACATTGAAAGCCTAAAGGAGCAAAGACAATTGCCATTCTTTGCTGATTTCAGGCTAAGTATGCCATCACCAAGCTCTGCACTGCCCATCTTGTCCCATGGTTATAAAGGTGTTGGAACTGATGGGGGGAAAGTGCTGGCTGCTACAGACAGGTGAGGGAGGAATGCTCCCCTACAGAAACATCGCAGCTGACTTAGGGCAGCAGAGAGCAATGTACCAGTATATATGCAGCAGGAAGGAGATTGCTACACCCCAGAAGCAGTAAGTAAATAAGTACATTGCAGGTGGAGGGGGGAAATTCTAGAGGAACGGAGTTCCTTTGAGCATATCCTATGCCAATCAATAATCACAGTCACGTCTGAAGGTACCTTTTATCACCTTTGGTGGACTTGCCCGAAGATTAAGGCCTTCTGGGAAATGATCTATAATGAAATGAAAAAGGTACTTAAATGTACCTTTCCCAAAAAGCCAGAGGCCTTTCTTCTGGGCATTGTCGGCCAATTGGTGACAAAGAAGGATAGAACTTTTTTTATGTATGCTACAACAGCGGCAAGAATACTCATCGCAAAGTATTGGAAGACACAAGATTTACCCACTCTGGAAGAATGGCAGATGAAAGTGATGGACTATATGACATTGGCCGAGATGACAGGCAGAATCCGTGACCAACGAAAAGAGACGGTGGAAGAAGACTGGAGAAAATTTAAAAGTTATCTGAAGGACTATTATAAACTTAATGAATGTTAAAAATGTCGTGGTTTTCAGAAACAAGGGGGTACAGGGATATATGGTTAGAAGATAGAAAAGAACTAAGTTGACAGAGACTTGAAAGCAATAATTGGGAGTTGCTAGTTGAAGTATGGACATTGGGATGCAGAGAGGGGGGGTATGGGGAAGTCCAAGAAAAGAGGTTTATAAGAAAATATGTACGAAACTATGCGTGTTTGTTTGTCATTTTCATTGTTTGTTTGTCTTTTTAAAACGTTGTAAAACCAATAAAAATTTTATAAAAAAAAAATAATAATCACAGTCACGTTCTTCAAAACCTAGAGAAAATTTCAGAAAGCATTTTTTTATTCATACCTTGTGCCCATGGGCCTTAGGTTGCCTACCCCTGAAATCTGAACTCCCTTCCCCATCCCAGAATAAACCCACTGCTGTCTGCCACTAGACCTCCCAAGCTCTCTCTAGCATGGTTTCCATGTAGGCATGAGTTCTGGACATTTGACTTTACATTAAAAAAAAGATACTATGCTGTACTTATCCATGACCTATAGACAAGACCACATTATGATGTGAAATCTGGTGAGCTACAGAGAAGAAGCCATTTACTTTCAAGCTCTTTAACTGCTGCTATTTCCTACAGTTTGGGTGTGTACATTTGCTTCATATCTGTAAAGTTCATGAGGGTTAAGCACGAGCCCATAAATCTTCCGCAGTTGCCTCAAAAACTGACACGCACACACCAAACTGGCTGGGCAACTTCTTTCGCCAAGTATGACACAAACAAACAACCTGATCGGCCAACAGTCTGAGCCAATCAACAGCCCAAAGTGATTGACGCACAGCAGGTTCGTGTCGTACCTGGAACACAACAGGACTTCGGCAATCCAAACACATACACAATGCCAAAAGCCACACCTACAGTTTATGTTCCCAAGGTAGGGAAAGAGAACGGGGGCAAAAAGATGCATTTGGGGCCAACTGGGCTGGAAATCTGGACACAGGATTCCCCGAGCGCAAAAGTTATTTGTGGTTTCTGCTATGTGTTTCCAGTGGAATAAGGACAGAGATAAATTCCCCTGGCAGATCCTGTAAAAGTTCGAGCCTTATCACTCCACCAGTCATTCCGAATGTCCCAGTAGCCATGGAAGAAGTAGACCTTCTGGGTGCAGGAACGGAAACCCCTGCCAGCTCCAGAAGGGGAGGAGAGCCTGGACACAGGGCCTTCATTGTCCCCAGATGGAGCTGCTTTGCTCCCCAGGCCACTCTGTGAAGGGACAGCCCCAAGCCATGTCCTGGCTGGACAACAATGGGGTGATTATCCATGGGGAGGGGTGGAGACATTAAAAGATCCTGCCACAAGACTGCTTGAAGGGAAGGGAACAGATATGTCCATCAGCCCCCCACTTCACCCAAAGAGGTGGTGGATCCAGCCCTGAACTTTCCGAGCTCATCCTCCCCCTCCCCTTCCTTACCTCTGGAATATTCCCTCCTTACTGCTATGTCAGTGAACCCCATCTCTTACTTATTAACACGTTACAAAAAATAAATCTACACAAATCTATCCCACCTCTCTTAATTCGTAGAAGTCACAGAGTCCTCTAATCCAGATTCATTGACTAAAGCAACATAGCTTCCCTCCTGTTAAATGTTAGGCAAACAGCATCTCTGTTGTTGTTTTCGGCACTTACCGAAGACCTTCCTCTTCCATGCAACCTTTTAAGTAGAAATCTTTTTTAAAAAGTTGAAATATTTCCCTGTCTGCATCTGTACTGGAATTGTTTTTAGATGTTCTGTTAAATCTTTTCTGCATGGGTTCCTCAAGGATTCCCCATTGCTGTGCTATAACCTTCCCTGGTCTAAGCTGGGATAAGAATCGCAAAAATTGCAGCCACGTTCCCTGATCAGTGAGACACTTCTCTGTCCTTACATCTGCACTCTTTCTATGCTTAATTGTACTGTGGATTTAAGTCACCAAAGGGCTGAAAAACAGTAGTGATGGTAGCAAGGGCTGCCTTTGATAGTCCATAGCTATTTATTGCCACCAGACATAAACAATGCTTCCTTTCCAGGCAATCTATACTCCATCCTTCTGCCGCCTCTGGCCTGGCAGCCTCTTTCCTCAATGGGCAAAAAAAGGCAGAGGGAGAATTGGCATGAACAGCTACCCACCCTCTTCTCCCCAGTCCAGACAGTGGCTCCAGCCTGGGAGGCAAGCAACAGCCAGGCATATCAAGTCCTTTCCTGAAGCGATAACTGGAGGGGGGAACATGAAAGGGTTGGAGGGGGTGGAAGTGTTTAACTCCTCTCAATCATTTCCCTTGTCAGTGTGTGTGTGTGTGTGTGTGTGTGTGTGTGTGTGTACACACACACACATGCGCCACACACAAGTGCCCCTCAGTTTCCTTCAGCCCCGAGAACCTAGGAGCCCAGGACTCCTGGGTTCTACTGCCAGCTATAAGGGATTAATGAGTATTAATAAAGATTAGAACGTGGTGAGGGATGAACTTGGGTTGTGGGTTGGCAGAGGGCAAACGGGAAGGGGTAGCAAACAGGAAGGGGCTAGGAGCCAGGACCACTGAGTTTTGTCCCATTTTTCTAGTGACATGTTCTTTGCCGGGTTGCTATTCAAGAGCCAGACGTGACTCAGAGCTGAGCAGCTGGGTGTGGGGAGAGGGGAAAACAGATAAAATCAATGACACCCACTCCCCACCGCCGTAACCACAATCTCTTCACCCGTCCACCTAGATTAGGACACCCGAGGTTCATTCTTTATATGTAAAGTTATTGGCCTCATGGTATATACAATGCGAAAAGTATTCCCCAACTGTGGCCACTTCTCTTGGGCTCTGGATCTAGACACGTCAAAGAAGCAAATCAGTTAAACGCATTGTAAACTCATACAGGGAAATCCGGCAGGGAAAGGCGGGACTCCACAGTGACATCTGGTGTCACAGTGTTATATAACATATAAAAAGGTAAAGGGGACCCCTGACCATTAGGTCCAGGTGTGACCGACTCTGGGGTTGCGGCGCTCATCTCGCTTTATTGGCTGAGGGAGCCGGTGTACAGCTTCTGGGTCATGTGGCCAGCATGACTAAGCCGCTTCTGGCGAACCAGAGCTGCGCACGGAAACACCGTTTACCTTCCCGCCAGAGCGGTACCTACTTGCACTTTGACGTGCTTTCAAACTGCTAGAGTTGGAAGGGATCCCAAGGGTCTTCGAGCCCAACCCCCTGCATTACAAAGGCGAGCAGCTGACATATAGAAGGACACCTCACAGTCTGTCATTAGAACCCTATGTCCCAGACCTTCACTGCATAAATATGTAGGTGATCCAAGAAAGGTGAGAAGGATTCACACTGCCCTCCAACAGGTTCTGGCTTTTACTGCAACTGGCTGAGATATAGGGCATCCCTTACCTACTTTTGCTTTGCCTCCATAGAGTAGGACCAGAAGCACGGTAGGTTGCTGAGCAACCACAGACACTCCAGACAGGCATCCAAGTTTGGCCTGGTCAGGCATCTGCCAAGGGCCTACACCCCAGTAGGGGGCTCAGGACAGGAGCCCCTTGACCTGCTGAAGTGAGAAAGTAGCTCCTTGGCCTGGAGCTGACCCAGAGGATGGCGACAAAGATGGTCAGAGGCAAGGAGATCAAGCCCTATGAGGAAAAGTTTATGGAGATGGGGATGTCAAGCCTGGAGAAGACAATTAAGCAGCAGTAGAATCAATCACCATCTTCCAAGGGCGATCAAGTAAATGATGAAGGAAATCAAACCCCAAGTGGGAATACTACCCAAAATCAGAACTTACATAGGAATCCGTAATAAACAAACAAAAACAAAGAAAATGGAGCAAGGGCAGCTCATCTTGTTTTGCCACTTGAGGTGAAACAGGAAGTACTGGCCACCTCCACAGAATCAGCACCAATTTCCAGCAAGATCTCACCAAAATCTTGCGAGATCTCACTGGAAATCTGGCGGTGGTGGCAGGGTGGGTGGGGCCCCTGAAGGGTTGTCGGCCTGGGGGCTCCCAACACCTGAGGCAGTTGCTTCACCCCACCTCATGGTTGGGCCGGGCATGGAAAGGAGGATGCTTGTCATCTACAGTATTGGCTCCTAAAGACTAAGTGTGGCTGTTCCCTTGAACTGTTTGTTTGGATCTGAGGTCTCTCTGCATTTCCTGGGAACAAGAGTAGGCCGAAAGGTGCCATCCAAGGTGAGGAGGGGGAAGCAGATTTATTCTGATGTCAGTCTTGTCCCAGTCTGGATGAAATCACATTAGAGCTGTCACTTGAGATAAAGAAACCTTTAATGGAGAAAACACAACAAGCCTGCACAAGAAACCTCAACTTAGCAAGCAAACATCCAAGCAACCCAGTTCAGCAAACAGATTATTGGGTAATATGGGGACAGACACCTCAAGATCTCAGTGATGGAGAGAGAGAGAGAGAGAGAGAGAGAGCGCTTCGGTGGTCCGCAGATGATTTCTTAACATTAACAAATAGGAAACGGAAACACCACCTGACTGCAGGAACTAACAGAGGTCAAATCTACCATCCCTTACTCTCAATGGTGTGGTTGGGTAGCAGTTTGCAATTATAGGGCCCCCTGCTCAAATGGCAACGTGTGCTTCTTTGATTCAAAATGAAATGAGTCAAAATTGCTGAGTTTGGGGCCCTTCTGTTCATTCCACTGAGTGGAGTCCTAGACATCCGTCCTGAAGTCCTGCTTCATAGCACTGCTGATCATCCTCAATAATTTTCTATTTCACTTTTAAAGGTTCTAAATGAACCCTCCTACCTTACCAAAAATAAGTCAAAAGAAGAAGCTTTCACTAAGTTGCTGCCCTCCAAGGTCGGCTAGGGCTCATGAAAGTTGTAGCCCAAAACATCTGAAGGGCATGGAGTTGGCAAACAGGGCTCTAAAGGACGACTCTGGAGTTGCGTGCTCATCTCGCTCTATAGGCCAAGGGAGCTGGCGTTTGTCTGCAGACAGCTTTTGGGTCATGTGGCCAGCATGACTAAGCCGCTTCTGGCGAAACCAGAGCAGTGCACGGAAACACCATTCACCTTCCCGCCGGAGTGGTACCTATTTATCTACTTGCACTTTGACATGCTTTCAAACTGCTAGGTGGGCAAGAGCTGGGACTGAACAATGGGAGCTCACCCCGTTGCGGGGATTTGAACTGCCAACCTTCTGATCAGCAAGCCCTAGGCTCTGTGGTTTAGACCACAGTGCCACCCGCTCTAGCAGACTATAAAATGCCACCCAACCCTGACTTGCAGCCCTGTGTTATTCAAATTTACTCCATCACACCACATCTTCAGTTGCTGAAAGGTTATGTGTTTTAATTTAGACACCGCATATATGCGTAGACACACAATTCATTGTGTGGCCAGCTGCCCGCTCCCTGTTCATAGCAGTGGCACACAGACACTGAATCACTGACAGTGAATAGAGGTCTGGAGGCTCTGCTAGAGGTACCGAAAATAAAAATAATTTTAAGAAGAGCTGCCATTAGTCACAGAAATAGAATGGGGACAGAAGAGAGAAGGACTGCAGTCATTCAGTGCATATAGACATCAACAACTGAAAAGCTGCAGAGAACCTCTTGGGTTCTCCCCTAAACTAATAGAGACAATGGATTTTAGTGCATGGGTAGGCAAACTAAAGCCTGGGGGCTAGATCCGGCCCAATCGCCTTATAAATCTGGCCCATGGATGGTCCAGGAATCAGCGTGTTTTTACATGAGTGGAATGTGTCCTTTTATTTAAAATGCATCTCTGGGTTATTTGTGGGGCATAGGAATTCATTCATTTTTTTTCAAAATATAGTCCGCCCCCCACAAGGTCTGAGGGACAGTGGACCGGCCCCCTGCTGAAAAAGTTTGCTGACTCCTGTTTTAGTGCATTGCTATTTCATTTGCATCCTAAGGTTCCTCCAAGATGATCAAGACAATTTATTTGGGAGTTGTCCTATTGAATTCTCACATCCATTCAACCAGCTTCTCAAGGCTAGCATTATAGCATACCCTCCAACATTTTTCTAGTCAAAATAGGGACATCCTATTCCATCATCATAATCATTTTATTTATACCGTGTCCATCTAACTGGATTGCCCCAGCCACTCTGATCGGCTTCCAATTCCAATACTTAATTCGTTCTGGGGGTCCGTGCACAACCTGAAAAGTCCGCAACAAGAGGCGCCACTTCTGCGCACACGCACGACGTGATAGAGAGCTTCTGCACATGCGTGCACGGCAAAACCCAGAAGCATACACTTCTGGGTTTGTCATGCTCGCAACTCAAAAGTTACGTTACCCGAAGGTACAGTAACGTAACCCGAGGTACCACTGTATATAAAAACATAACAAAACATTTAACGTTTAAGAACTTCCCTAGACAGGGCTGCCCAGATGTCTTCTACAGGTTATATAGTTACCTATCTCCTTGGCTAAGGGGTCACACAACTCCATACCCTCCAACATTTCCCTGATGAAAATGGGGACATCCTAAGAAAAAGCTAGGATCAAATCAGAAACCAGGACGGCTTCTGTAAATTTGCGACTGTCCCTGGAAAATAGGGACACTTGGAGTGTCTGTTGTAGTTGAGCAGGGAGTTCAACCCAAACATCTCCAGACACGCTAACCGTGACCATTAGAGAGCTGGGGGCAGGGGGTGAGAAGACCTAAAAGCAAGGACTGCTGCCTAACCCTAGATTTGGGTGGGAACTAATGGGGCTAAATTGCTTTTTAGCAGAAAATACCAGGGCCTAGGTCTTCCTGAGATTTTCGCTCAGAACTTTCAAAGCAGTTTTTGCTAGGTGAATGTTTGGGAGTAGTGGTACCCTTGGATACGGGTGCTGCAGAGTAAATAATTACCCACCTACTACATTCCTTTACAGATTAACACATAAGTAGACATGGCCCTGGTTCTAGCTGACCTGAAACAGAGCTGATATTTACACAGCCCCATAATTTGTCCATCATTCCAACTAATAACTTGTTGTCTCGGCACTGTTTTTGTTTCAAGTCCCAGCTAACCCTTCAAATGCCTGTTATTGACCAGCATAGCGTAGTTGCTAAGAGCAAGACTCACGAGCCAGGAAGTCTACAGCTAAAAAAATCTAAGAAATCATTTAAGGTGGCATTAGGCTAGCCATTTTGTTGCAGCTTCAGCCTCCTCATCCAGACCTTTCCCTGTGAGATATAAGAGGATACAGTAGTACCTCGGGTTACATACGCTTCAGGTTACAGACTCCGCTAACCCAGAAATATTACCTCGGGTTAAGAACTTTGCTTCAGGATGAGAACAGAAATCGTGCTCCGGCGGCGCAGCGGCAGCAGGAGGCCCCATTAGCTAAAGTGGTGCTTCAGGTTAAGAACAGTTTCAGGTTAAGAAAAGACCTCCGGAACAAATTAAGTACATAACCCGAGGTACCACTGTAATAATATTTGCAGAAGCGCTAGGCAGATTATTGTAAGGATGTGAAGAAGCCCTCTTAATTATGAATAAAATACTATGTAGTATTAACCACTACAACTACTGCCTTTCGCAAAGATACTATTATGAGTTTGAGAGGGAGGTAGGCTGCATGCCCGACCCCACCCCTCCTTCTAATTCCTGAATCCAGCATGGATTCAATTCCTGAGACAGCCAGGCCAGCTTCCTGGTGAGGCCTTCTAAGTATGGGCATTAAGGTAACAAAGGAAGTGGCTCTGTGCCAGAAAACAAACAGGTGGGCCCTTCTCCCTCAACTCGCTGGTAATTAGAAAGACAAAGGCCAGAGTTAAGAGTTGAGTTATGTGAGCTAAAAGCTGGAAGCTGGAAACAGGCTGGGAAGCCAGAGAGACAGAGCCATGTCTGATTTCTGTTGGAATCCATGGCTGTGGCCTATGGGCAAAGCAAGACCCACTTGCGATGTTGGTAAAGGTAAAGTTGAAGGGACCCCTGACCATTAGGTCCAGTCGTGACCGACTCTGGGATTGTGGTGCTCATCTTGCTTTATTGGCTGAGGGAGCCAGCATACAGCTTCCGGGTCATGTGGCCAGCATGACTAAGCCGCTTCTGGCAAACCAGAGCAGAACACGGAAACGCCGTTTACCTTCCCGCCGGAGCAGTACCTATTTATCTACTTGCACTTTGAACTGCTAGGTGGGCAGGAGCAGGGACCGAGCAATGGGAGCTCACCCCGTCGCGGGGATTCGAACCGCTGACCTTCTGATCAGCAAGTCCTAGGCTCTGTGGTTTAACCCACAGCGCCACCCACGTCCCAGCATGGGATGTTGTATATATGTGCAAATAAGCCATATATCATAGATACCAGTCTCTGCTGTCCCTCATTCCAAAGGAAACCGAACCCTCGAATCTTGCACCGCTCAGAGATTGGGGTGGCGTGCAGCAATACGTTGCACAGTAAGGACTAGGTTTCTTGCAGCTGTAGGACTTGAGACAGTTGCTGCCCATCTGTAATTTGAAATATATATTGCTGTCTCAGAAAACGTAATTTGATAACCCTGAGATTTACAGTGGCGTTAATTTGTGCCTGTAAATATTAAGCACTGTAGCCATGGTGTGCAGACATACTCTTGCCTATGAATATTATTTTGTTGGAAATTCAAATAAATTCATCTGTGACATGAAAATTGCCCTGCATGTCTTTTTCATCTTCTGCTTCTCTGTGTTTAGGAGTGTCATATATGCTCAGTTTATCACATCACTACTAAACAGAGGCTGGGATCCAAATAAACTACTTTAGGCACGCCCAAGACTGGGGGCAGGCTCAGTGAGATTTTTTTGACTCTTAAAACAAAATAGGCTTTTAACAGCAGACTGCCCGGCTCCTCAGCCCTGCCGTATCACAAGCTGCATTTGAAATTCTCCAGTCAAAAGCTGCTTGTCACGTGTGTCGTGGGGAAGCTGCTGTATTGAGATCCACAAGTTCAAGATCCTTTTAGAGCTATGGAACTTGCTGCATGTTCATTTGAAAACATTCCGAATTGTGCTGTTTCCCCTTAAAAACAGGAGGCGGGATTCACCTAACCAGCTCCGTCAGTCAAAGCCCTGCATTAGAACTTCCATGTGCACAATGGGGAGCCTCTCTCCTCCCACCCATCGCCCCCAAAATAGGAGAACACCCCCCCAGAAGAGCACATGGGGGTGTCATTCCACCTGGCAAGTTGAAATACTTGTGCAGATGGGACATTCATCCTAATAATAATAATAATAATAATAATAATAATAATTTATTTATACCCCACCCTTCTCGGTTCAGAAAACCGGGCTCAGGGCGGCTAACAACAAATTTAAAACACTTAATTGTGATACAACAAAAAACAGCATAAAATACAGTATAAAAACGTGAATAACAATAAATTCAAAGTTCTAAAATCAATTTAGGGGGAAATCCATCCAATAAACATTAGATGATCACCAGGGCTAGCTGGCTAAATTAGTCCTATTTGGGCCAGCAAGGAGGCCAGGGGAGAATTAGGTGTGGGATCCAGAGATGGTAATCTTCATAAAAAGGGAGGGGGAGGGAGGGAAGGAAGGGGAATAAAAGATCAGGCTAAATTAAAATTGAAAGCCAGGCGGAATAGCTCTGTCTTACAGGCCCTGCGGAAGGAGGTTAAATCCTGCAGGGCCCTGGTCTCATGGGACAGAGCATTCCACCAGGTTGGAGCCATCACTGAGAAGGCCCTGGCCCTGGTCCTAGAGGGATGTTGAATTCCACCCAGTCATCACGCAGGCACACTGCACTACATTGGACTCAAGGGAACTCAGAGTCCCTTAGGGAGTTGGGCAGCAAAAGCCAACCTTCCTAATTTCCGACAACAGAAGAACAAACATACCGGTAAGTCTCTTGTAGATATTCATTCTTAGTAGCTTGTATAGTTGCAAGTGCATCAGGATTGCATTTGGTGGAATGATTTTTTAAAAAAAGGAATTACAGGTACCACCATCCCAAAGGAGCAGAAAAGACTTTTTATGTATGGGACAAAAGCTGCTCGGGTGTTACTAGCCCAGAGATGGAAAGAAGTCCCTACCAGAGAGGAATGGCAGATAAAGCTGATGGACTATGCTGAAATGGCAAAGCTGACTGAAAAACTCAGGAACCAAGAGGACAAATAAAAAAGAATGGGGGGAAATTATAAGTTATCTAGGAGACCACTGTAAGCAGATGGAAACATTAGTAGGATTTTAATTTCACTTGTAATATAACAAATACCATGGATAATATGGATTGATATAAAATTTAGAGTATGGAATAATATGCAGTTTTAATGTTGAGACTAGGACCCCATGGAGGGGTTGGGGGGGGAGTCGCGAGATTCAGACTCAGTATATGAATATGTATTTGGATTGTTACAATTTTATATTTGTAAAAACTAATAAAAATGGTTTTTAAAAAAGAATTGCACTTGTTGGAATCCCCCGCCAAAACAACAACAACAACAACAACACCCAGCATATGTTTTCCCATCTTTGAAGGACCCAACTCCACAACACAAGACCTATTGTGCAACACTGTTGGAAGATGTGTGATCTCTGCTGTTTAATTTTGTTGCTTCATCAGTTTGTAAACCGCCTTGCGTACAGCAATATGGAAAGGCAGCGCACAATTTAAAAGTGAAATGAAATGAAGTGAAACATAGTTAAGTCCCAAATGTTCATTCTGTGCCCTATGTTTTTCCACAGAAAGATCACTAGGCATGCTGTCCACATCCCCTGCCCATCATCTGCTGCCTGAGGCTGCTATTTCTCCTTCCCTAATCATGGGGCTAGCCCTATACAGTGATACCTCGGTTACAGACGTTTCAGGTTACAGACGCTTCAGGTTACAGACTCTGCTAACCCAGAAATAGTACCTCAGGTTAATAACTTTACCTCAGGATGAGAACAGAAATCGCACGGTGGCGGCAGGAGGCCCCCTTAGCTAAAGTGGTGCTTCAGGTTAAGAACAGTTTCAGGTTAAGAACAGACCTCCAGAACAAATTAAGTTCTTAACCCGAGGTACCACTGTACAGCTCACATATCCAGAGTCTTTGCATATGGCATGTTCATGTACCTAGGTCCCTTGACAGGTGGCTATCAGGGGCAAAACTGAAGACTGATGTCCCCAAGTATTGATGTCCCCGCACACAAATACACTTCTTCAACCTTTGTTCTGACTACAGGCTGATACTTGCATGGATCTGTGATGGGCTGAGAACGGGCTTGGTAAATTCTTGCAACAGAAATGTTATTAATAACTTAATAGATCATTGCTGCATCTCAAAGCAGGCTAAATGAGTAAAATTGTTATATACAGCATATGGAAAAGTCCCGACTCTGTAATCTGTAGATGGAAATCTGAAAAACAAGGTTTCCTTTGTGCACATCAAGCCTCATCTGCCCCATGTTAACTGTGTGACGTTTCTTTGAATCATTCCGTTAATGTTGTGCATCTATTCTGGTCATTTTGAGCAGTCTTGGAGTAGACCCAAATCAGGAAACTGCTATAGACATTATAGCCCCAAGCACATGCACCAATTTGGTTAGGAGCCTGTCCTTCATTTGTCCGGACAGAAAACTGAAGGAATTCATTCAGAGAATTTTTAGTCCAAGATTTGTAGCTGTTATCAGTTATAGAAACTTTCATAAAGAAAATGATGATGGAGAAACTTTAAGCTCTTAGATTTCTGCTTGCTGTTGTTAATGGCACAAGAGCTCTGCTGGAACAAATTAAGCAACCCTCACTTAAAATATATCCTATAATGTGGTCTTTTGAAAACACACACACACACACACACACACACACACACACACACACAAGTTTCAACCCTATCAAGTAAACAAATACTTAAATAATATCTTCTATAAAACTCTGGCAGTCTCCTTGTGAAGTGTTTGTGAAATTTGCAAAGCAGAAAACAAATTCCAAATCCGACTTCACAATAATAAATTTCAAAAATCTATTTACTCGTCAAACCTTTATTAGGCATTATAATCCAAAAATCTATGCAGTGCATCTTTTAGCCCTGAACACTGCCGAAACACGGCAGTCTCATAGAGAGAATAAAAACTGCAAACTCTTTACACAAGCCTTAGCTTGCAAGAGTTTTTTTAAAGAAAAAGGTCAAACTGGGAGCAAAACAAAGATAAGGAATAAACCCAGTATTTGACTCCTTTCCATTTTGATCACCTTAAGGCTTCCCTGAAACATAAGGGAGGACCCGAATGTTATTTTTAACCTGCCACTGTAACATTTTTTTACAAAACTTGAATTGCAGCTTCTGTTTCTGACCAATCCAATGGAAACTGGAAGGAGCTTTTCAGCAAGCTCATCAAAGCCAAACTAGGAAACTTCTGGGGAATGTGCCAAGACTTCAAGGACCTGTCATTCCACAAAAGGGCTTGTTGTAAAACCCACGGAGCTGCATGTCACTTTCATGGTCCATTCTGCACTGTGAAATCAATTTTCCTATTTACAATCCCAGCAGTCTTGGAAGGGTCAAACTGCGTTTAAACCTGTTCCACTCTGGAGGCCAAAAAAGATGCCATCCTGTAGTTCAAGACTTAATACTGGGGACTGGCATATTGCAGAGCACAGCATCTCATTGTTTTGTAATGCGTTCCTATGAACATTTACTCAAAAGTAAGATCCATTTTAGGGACACGAGTGGCACTGTGGGTTAAACCACAGAGCCTAGGACTTGCCGATCAGAAGGTCAGCGGTTCGAATCCCCATGACGGGGTGAGCTCCCGTTGCTCAGTCCCTGCTCCTGCCAACCCAGCAGTTCGAAAGCACGTCACAGTGCAAGTAGATAAAGAGGTACCGCTCCGGCGGGAAGGTACCGGTAAACGGCGTTTCCGTGCGCTGCTCTGGTTTGCCAGAAGTGGCTTAGTCATGCTGGCCACATGACCCGGAAGCTGTACGCCGGCTCCCTCGGCCAATAAAGCAAGATGAGCACCGCAACCCCAGAGTTGGCCATGACTGGACCTAATGGTCAGAGGTCCCTTTACTTTTAAGATCCATTTTGTTCAGTGGGGCTTGCTCTCTGGTTAGATGTGTTTGGTATTCCATCTTTAAGTGACTTTAATCCCTGGCTTCCACAGTTTTGGAGGGCTGATTTTAATGCAAATTTAAATGGGAAAATATATGCGGAAATGCTGGAATTCAAAATCCATAGCCTGGATTCAACTATTCTGGCACACTAGCAGAACCGAGCACACGAGGCTTCTATTAGTGCAACTGACGTATCTCGCTTTGCATATCATGAGTCTATCTCATATATCAGTTTCACCTTTTAAGTTGAATTACTGAAATAAATGAACTTTTCCACGATATTCTAATTTTCCAAGTTTCACCTGTAATTTAGGAGGAAAAACCTTATACCAGAATTACAAGAAGAGCTTGGGAAAAGAGACTATTCATTGAGGTTTAAAAATTAAAAGGCAAATAGGAAGAAGTCAATAAATGTTATGATCCATGGCCTGAAGGCCAGTTCGTTATTTCCAAATGTTTGTGTTACCCTGGGAGAACAGAAGATCGGCAAAGCACACTGGGCTGAAGGAACTGATTGTGTGGGTTGTTGCTTTGTTGTTGTTGTTTTGGTTCAAAAGATTGAAACAGAAGGTTGGGGGGAAATTGTTTTTGCCACCTATTTGGCCGACATGGATTCTTCATTTGACTAGATTCCAGCAGAGTGTCACATATTTCACTACAAAGAGGCTCCTGGGCCCCATGAGGTCTGGAACCTCAGCCGTATTGCACATGAAATTCAGACACACAGCAGGTGACTCATGAAAGATCTGATCATATCAAAAGCACCTGGAGGGAATTACAACATATCAGTACATATGGGTTGTACAATCGTCAAGCTTGCGAAAATATTGGAAGATGTAAGTTGCACAGTCTACAATTTTATGCTTTGCCCCACCAAGTAAAGCTTTGCTTTTCCTTTTGTTTTCCTAAGTTTAGGAAAGGAAGTCAATCCTTTCAGTTTGAATGTTAGGCTCCAAATGTTCAAGGTCAATTGGCACCACCATTTCAACCTTTTGTGGACACCTCCATGCGGCCCTGGGGGGATAACTGCTTTCCTCACATTCAATGGACCCCATCAGCTTCCTTTTGAACATTTCAAAAGGTGTGAAGAAGTCATTTGGACTAAGTATTCAAAGGCAGTTTCCCACAGGAAAGAAGATATCCAATCAAGGGCTGAAAAGTCTCAAGATTAAGTCATCAGCATTGTAAAAAGTCTATGGCAATCAACATATAAATGACTCAACCATTTGCTCTTAGCAGTCCACAGAGGCAGATGGTTGTAAATGCAGCTGTTTTCTTCCTCTTTAAAGGCTTCTATTAATATGGAAATAGGAAGAGGCCGGGCAGCAAGCACCAACACATCTATGTTACACAGTGGCAAAACCTATAAGAGATGCCACCACTTCTGCATGGGATCCCTGTCATTAAGCCAAAATCACCTCCAGGGGTCAGTATATAAAACGGCTGGCTGTAGCTCAGCAGCTACAGGTATATCTTGGATACACCCCTGTACACTCAAGGGTTAACCGTCCAAAGCTGCTGCTGCTGCCAGTCAGTGAGGACAATATGGAGATGGAGGAGTTTTGACTCAGTATAGAACAGCTTCCTCTGTCTGGGCACCTAAAATGAAAGGGGGTCTCTTAAAGAATATGAGATAAACCCACCCTATGGTGACACTTTAGGAATCCTACCTGAATTTAATGTGGTGGTTAAGATGTATTATGGGGTAACTAATCTGCATTAATTCTGGACCTTTAGAGAAACATGTCTAAAGTAGCATGTATATAGTCCCTGCCTATATAAATAAGTTTCTGGCTGTGCCATTAAGATGAACGACAACTGTTATAAAGTAAACATACAAAAATATTCATTAATTTTTTTAGTTTTTGTTTTTTTTAATCATGCTGCAATAATCTGTTACTTCCTAAGGCACCGCCTGTCTCTTTGTTGTTGTCTTTGCTGCTTCAAACTAAATTTTTTTTAAAAAGGTAAAGGACACCTGGACGGTTAAGTCCAGCCAAAGGCGACTATGGGGTGCGGTGCTCATCTCGCTTTTCAGGCCAAGGGAGCTGGCGTTTATCCAGAGATAGCTTTCCAGGTCATGTGGCCAGCATGACTAAACCGCTTCTGGCAAACGGAGGACGGTGATGGATGCCAGAGTGCATGGAAATGCCATTTACCTTCCCGCCGCAGCAGTACCTATTTGCACTGGCGTGCTTTCGAACTGCTAGGTTGGCAGAAGCTGGGACAGAGCAACTCACCCCGTCGCACAGATTCAAACCGCCGACCTTCCAATCAGCAAGTCCAAGAGGCTCAGTGGTTTAGACCACAGTGCCACCCGCTCCCTGTAAACTAATACAGTGACCACCTCTGGAAAGAATGCCCGGGAAATTATGCCCAGCTTTCAGGGCCAATCTTTCTAAACTTCGGGCATGATATAATGTCATCATGATGGGAACTTGCCACACTGGTTTCAATAAGAGTCCTTCACAGCGCATAGTTGCCTGATCAAGAACGTGGCCTGCTTTATAACTTATCTGTTGACTCTGTTGGTCAAGTTACTTAACCCACTTGATAAAATATTGTCATTGGACATGACCCACGAACTAGATGTCAGTTAGGTGGCAGTACTGACAATGGCAAGAGAAGGAAGAGGGAGGTTCACTAATCACTGTCTGGGTTTAATTGCACCTTTCCCAATTAAAGTCCCTCTGTTCACATTTCAAGAGTACACCACACACACAAATTTTCTCACACACAACTCCTATTTTCTTTGCTCCACCTATACTTAGCAGCTAAGGAACTGGAACATTTTCAAAGGGGGGGGGGGTATTACTGATCAGGTGCTTTTTGGAAACAGTAATTGGAGCTAGATTCAATCTTCCTCCCCTTTGTTGCTGAGTAGCTTATAACATGAGTGTGATTTTAACTTTTTTTTTTTTGAAAGATCTCCTTTGGAGCCAACATTGTTGCTTTGTGTTTGTGCGTGTTGTTCTGCTCAAAGGGGCCATCACCCAGAAACTGATAAGGAAGTGAAAAGTCAGAAGAATGCAAAGCAGGTTAGAATAAGATCGACAGGAATGAAATATAGCACTGTAAGTAAAGCAGAAAGGCAGGCTTATGCACCATCACTAATCACTTCAAAAACCACACCTCTGCACCAGGTGAGACTGTCAGTACTGTAGTGCTATAGTTTGCTCATAGTTGGGGGCGGGGGATGAGCTGCAATGGGAGAAGTTCTTTTCCAAAAAGTAAAATATTCATTCAATGTTTTAAAAAGCAGAACAGTGAGAATATAATAAAGTCATGGTTAGGAATAAAAGTTGTCTGAGTTCTCATGAATAAACAACCAAGACAAATCTGAAGAATAGGAATACAGACGCAACCAGCCTTGGAACAGTTCAGTTCCTGATCAGGTTGCGCTGTGAGTAGCTTGTTCTTCCATGAGTACATGGTGCCACATTTCATAGAATGATAGAATTGTAAGATTGGAAGGGACCCCAAGGGTCATAGAGTCGAACCCTCTGAAATGCAGGAATCCTGCTCACAGCCAACATTGGGTGGCCTCGAACCACCAACCTTCTTGGTTAACAGCCAGGTGTTCTTAACCAACAGCACTCTGCCATATTGCTGCTCCCCACTAGCTGTCTATAGCTGTTTTTATTTCCCAGTGGTCGGCTAAGTTCGCTGAAAGCCCCTGGTGTCAAATGATGGAACAGTAGCTCAAGCTGTCATATATTATCAGATGGAAGCTATTGGATCCTTCTGCTACGGGGTAGCAAAGGCATGTATGGAATACAGCTGATATCTGAGGCATGTCGCACGGATAGGCCCTGCTTGGGCGGGGGTAGGAGAATTTATTTCACCAGGGAAGAACGGGGCAGAGAGAATTGCAGCTGGCTAGGAAGGCTTGTGTCCTTTATGAAAGGTGGACAAGGGCACATGTCTTGGGGGAGGGAAGGGCAGAAAAACCAACAGGAAACATTACAAGACGTCTGCGATTCAAACGTTTCAGCTGTAATTCCAATTAGATCAGTGGGATGGAATTGCACACTCTCCCCTCCAATGACAACCTCACACATTTTTCCTCTGGGAAACCTTGCTGCATGGGGTTTCGCTAATGCTCAGGGTCTCTTCTCAACTGACTGCCTTGTTTGGCCCTCTCTTGCACACCCAGATCACATTTGCTGGTGACTGCAAGCTGGGCTATGTATGGCAGCTGGTGGCAATAAGCAGTTTCTTCCTGAGATTGCCAGTTTTTGATTTGTGAAAAAGACACCCACCCAGTGGACCCTAGAGGACTCAAGGCAGAGAGCCGGCTCAGAAGGATTTAACAAGTTGAGGCCAGAGCCAGGCGCGACTCAGAAAACCATGCATTCAAAGCCTTTCGCACCCAAATACGGGCGAGCAGACAAAATTACAATTTGACCGGTCAGCCCCTTGGCTGGCAACACTGAGCATGTGCAACTTGCCTCCCTTGCGTGAGCCACAAGGAGATATCTGTATGCTCACCAGAGATCATTTCACTCATCTGGATGCCGTAATGTACCCGGGGCGGGGCGGGTTGCCCACGGGGGTGATTGGCGCAGTGATCCCTGCCCACGGAGGGTGATCAGTGGCAATCCCTGCCCAGGAGGGTGATTGGCGCTTCGATCTGCGGCAATCCCTGCCCAGGAGGGCGATCAGCGCAGCGATCCCCGTCCAGGGGAGATTTTGTAAACCCTCCCCCCCCCCAGAGATGACACTCGGGGCAGACAGCTCCGCCTTCCTATGCCCCTGACCTACCTCAGAGGGTGGTTGTTTGTGAGGATGAAATGAGGGGAGGAGAACTTTGTATGCCATCCTGAGCTTCCCGGAAGCAAGATAGGATGTATATTTAATGCAATAAATAAGATGAACGGAAAGTAAAATCGTACGATTCTGAGACTTGGAAGATGGAAAAGGGCATCAAACCAGGTTGCCTAAGGGGCAAAACATTCCTGGGTCTTTGCTTCTCCCCATGACGGGCAGACACAGAACAAAACCCTCCTTCCTCTGATCTTTTCTGGACACCCCCGCCTTCCCTCCCACAGAAAGGAGGTGCACCCAACTTCTCTCATCGCCGTGGGTAGGTGTTCCAGCGATCTGCCTCCCATTCCCACAGACTTCCCCTGCGCTGCTAGAGAAGGCTGCTGGTGGGTGCATAGCAAAGGGGGCAGGAGCTTTTGAGTCACAGGCTGCCCCAGGGTCCCGACCCAGAGCCCCCTCCAATTAAATGGCTGTCATGGCTACACAATGGGGAGCCTTTATGCCCTTGCATGGAAAAGGCGTTGGGCTGGCTTTCATTCCTCGGCTGCAGCCCATTAGGGGCCTTACTATAATGCTTGCTTGTCAGAGCAGCGACTAGCTTGAAACAAAAGAGCTACAGAGACAGAAAGCACCATGTCCCAAGATTTAAAAAAAGTAGAGGGGGCTGGAGGAGAGAGAGAAAGAAATCCATGTTCTCAGCAGGGAAGGCAGCCTCCCCGCTACTTTTAGTCCTCCTATGATTGAGAATCTGCAGAGAAGGCAGGCAGTGGGAGGCAGAGGACACCAGCAGATCTTCCAGGTGAATTGTTGCCTGGAGGTCCACACATAAGAAAACTCATTCAGATGCCAGCACCAAAACAGGCCTCTATATTCCCCCTTCCACTTGTTACTTATTTCTTTCAAAGGATTTATCGTCCCATTTTTTGAAAAGATGCTCCGTAAAGCTGCTCACGATAAATACATAGCCAAATACAAGATTTGAACCTCTGAAGGCTGTAAAGGCAGACTTCGGAATGAATAGGTAACTCCTGGCTAAATCTCAGAAGAAAGCAGGGGGGACGACCTTTGCATAGCTCTCGCCTCTCCCCGTGATTAGCAGAAGGAAACAGTACATTTTGCAGAGTAAAATATGCAAATATATGCCGGTGTACAGTAATCTATAAAGGCAGTAGAGGTCATGGCCCTGAACTTGGGTAAACGTGGCCCAGAGTGCACACTCTGAGCTGATAACATCAGTAGAGAGCATCGATATGTATTTGTACGGCATATAAAAACTGGAAACCTCTTCACATTTAAAAATATTTGTATTGGTAATGTTTTCCAAACTACACCTGCAGCTCTGTTAAACATTTCCTACATTCCAATTGCTCTTAGCAGTTTCTGGATGAACCTTCCCCCCCCTTTTTTTCTAAGTCCCCCATGAGAAGCTATATATATATATATGCATTCCTTTGCAGAGCTGGTATCTGCCCCGTGAAACCAAGCACTCCACCATCAACATTCCTACACGCCCAACAACATGCATACACAATGCTTGCCGCTGGCTACAGGCGGCTGCTCGGGCTTGTTTCCATTTTGGGGTTTGCTGTCCAGCCTTTTATCTCTCTCCTTCTGGGAAATGTCCTTGCCTTTGTCCCTCAGCCCTCCCCACCACCCCCCATCCCAGACCACCACCATGGCCACCTTATTGTAAAACTAAAAAGGTGAGACAGAACATGACTCAGAGATAGCAAAATGAGCTGTCAAGCTTGGCTAAGCCATGTCTTAAAAAAAAAAGGGCAGAAGAAAGAGAGAGAGAGAGAGAGAGAGAGAGAGAGAGAGAGAGAGAGAGAGAGTATTTGCTGGAAAAAAGAAGTAAAGAAGTTGAATTCATTCAAATTAACAGGGAGGTGTGTAGGGTTTGCTTTCCCTCTACTGCGAAGAACTTATTAGCTAAATGATTTCTTCAACCATGAAGGTGCAGAACCCCCCCCCCAAAAAAAAAATCAGGGGTGCCACTTCAGTGGAGGGGTGAGCAACTCTCCCCTCAGAAAAAAAATATTATCATGTATTAAACTGTAACAAATGCTCTTAAATGCATCGCTTTCTTTTCTTCCAAATTGAGCTTGAATACAGTACAGTGGTACCTCAGGTTACATATGCTTCAGGTTACATACGCTTCAGGTTAGAGACTCCGCTAACCCAGAAATAGTACCTCGGGTTAAGAACTTTGCTTCAGGATGAGAACAGAAATCGTGCTCCGGCGGTGCAGCAACAGCAGGAGGCCCCATGAGCTAAAGTGGTGCTTCAGGTTAAGAACAGTTTCAGGTTAAGAACGGACCTCTGGAATGAATTAAGTTCTTAACCCGAGGTACCACTGTATATCGCTCTGGCGGGAAGGTAAACAGCGTTTCTGTGTGCTGCTCTGGTTCGCCAGGAGCGGCTTAGTCATGCTGGCCACATGACCTGGAAGCTGTACGCCGGCTCCCTCGGCCAGTAAAGCGAGATGAGCACTGCAACCCCAGAGTCATCTGCGACTGGACCTAATGGTCAGGGGTCCCTTTACCTTTTATACCTAAAATAAGGCCTTTGAACCTTGCTATATGAATCTTGATGCACCCTCACTTACATTTGTTCTCCCACCCAACAAACCCCACTTGCCAACCCTGCCGCTGAAGCCTGAAATGGCATTCCTGCCCACAACCAGCACTAGAAACTGATAAAGGATTCACTCACATTTAAAAGCATGTGGATTCCCTCCCAAAGAATCCTGGGAACTGTAGTTTGTTAAGGGTGGCAGGAACTGCAGTTTCAGTTCCCAGGATTCTCTGGGGAATTCCATGTGTTTTTAAAAGCATGGCGTGGGTGCGAACAGCTACGTAACAATGAAGGGATCCTCAGGTTCAGTTCTGTAAAATTCGTCGAAAAATGTTGCTGTCATCAGCAGAGAACCACCAAACCAGTCCATTCAAACTCTTTCATTACTGCTGCCATCAGGGCAGGAGTTTGGGACAGAGGTCCAAAGTCATATCTAGGGAATGGGGAGAGGCAAACACAGCAGGGGTGGCGTACTACATTTTAAACTAAATTAATTAATACATGTTGCCATCTAGACACCAGGGTGTGCACGCTCCCACAAGGCCATTGGGTGCTATTCAACTAAATATTTATGCCAGTACAGGGATGAGCGCAGACCCTCCAAGTGTCCCTATTTTCCAGGGACAGTCCTTGATTTAGAGAAGCCGTCCCAGATTCTGATTTGATCCCGGCATGTCCCACCTTTCCTTAGGACATCCCTATTTTCATCAGAGAGGCGTTTGAGGGTATGGTAGGACATACCTATATTCATAGGAGAAATATTGGAGGGTATGGGAATTCACACCCCTATTTTCATGGGGAAAATGTTGGAGGGTATGTTAGCGCTGGGGCAATGGGCCTATCCCACACACACACACACCATACCACACCTAAATCTGCTCTGGAGCAGTGGGGGAAAACAGAGACCAGATTTAGGGGGTGTACAGGAAGAAAAGAGGGGGAGAATGTACTATTGAGCAAGGAGGCTCGCTTGCCTTGACAGAACGTTCTCTGCAGCTTTACAACCCATGAAGTTCAGAGTCCAAAACTTCCTCATTGCACTGCGGACTCTTAGGAAAAGTGTTAGAAACGAGCTAAATGGCACCTTAAACCTAGGTTGTGGGCACAACAACGGAATGTCTAGGTGCACTTTTTTTAATAATAAGAATACGAAGCTGAAAATGAAGGAACTTCAGCTAAAATCTTATGTTCATTTTTCAGGTGGTCTAGTCCTTCCCCTGGCCACCCCCCTAATATTCTTAAGAGGGTATCTTCTCCAGTCTTCAGAGCTGGAAGTGGGGAGGCATAAAAAAGGTCCTCCTTTCCTTCCACTCTGAAGTTTTAATCTGAAATCTTAGGTGCAGTACTGCGCCCAGTGCTCAGAAACTGTTCACGCTACTGAAATTCCCTATCGCAAAATGTGCGTAGAACAATGGGAGCTTCGACCACTGCTTAAAGGTAAAGGTAAAGGGACCCCTGGCCATTAGGTCCAGTCGCGGACGACTCTGGGGTTGCAGCACTCATCTTGCTTTATTGGCCAAGGGAGCCGGCGTACAGCTTCCTGGTCATGACTAAGCCACTTCTGGTGAACCAGAGCAGCACACGGAAACACCGTTTACCTTCCCGCTGGAATGGTACCTATTTATCTACTGCACTTGTGTGCTTTCGAACTGCTACGTCGGCAGGAGCAGGGACCGAGCAACAGGAGCTCATCCTGTTGTGGGGATTCGAACTGCCGACCTTCTGATCAGCAGGTCCTAGGCTTTGTGGTTTAACCCAGAGCGCCACCCATGTCCTAGGCAAAATGTGCCTAGAACAATGGGAGTTTCAACCACTGCTTAGGAGTGTACTATTCTCCTATAGGCAGAACTTGGGTGACTATGACAGAGAGTGGAAAGAAATGTACGGATGCAGTGCTCAAAGGAATCACATGCCTTCAGAAGGGATGGGTGGAAAGAGAGGAATGGTTGACAGCTCTGTGGCAGTTGGAAGCAGCAGCCAGCCGTGGGAGAAGGATAGCATGCAGAGTAACACATCTCCACAAAGGGGGCCGACCTCTGATCCTTCTCTGCATTCTTCTGTTTATAAATACTTCTCACTGCTGCCCTTCTGGAACGACAGCACAGAGCCCTAAACAAGTATAAACCTGAGTTCCACATTTCCAGCCTAGAAAGACAGGCAGAAAACAAAATAAAACCTAGCCGCCTTAAGCTCACCATTCAGCACGCAACCATCTATGGGTGTTCCTCTTCCCTCCCCAGCCCTTTTTTCCTCTTGTGCCGTGCCTATTAGATTGTGGGTGCAGGGATTGCCTCATTTTAGGTACTTTTATACAGATTATTATTCACAATCATAAATGACCCATTCTCCTCCTTACACACTGCATGATTGTGGTTTGTGTAGGCTGAGTTCACAGCTCGAAAACAATCGGGAGTGTATTAAAACCAGGAGGAAGTTGGCTTCTATAGGAAGAGGAGAGAACAGAGCCCCCGGTTTTTACTAAAGCCCAGCTACTTCCCATCTTAAAAAGCTGGAGCTCAGGTTTCTATAAATCATCGGCTGCCAATTGTGTTCTCATACCTGGCCCTCGGCCATTTCCAACTGCCAGGGAACGTTGTCGGCCCCATTCACCCTTTTGCTTCCTGGTGCCAACTGGAGCCCTTGCCCATCATGACATCAGGGGAAAGGAGGACAATCGCCACACTTATCTGTGCACATAGGATGCATGCTACTGGTCCTGTGTATGGAGAAATCATGGCGGTGGAGGGAGCCATACATGCATTCAACAGGGCTTCATAGATCCATTAATTCAACCTTCACCAACCTAGTCCTCTCCAAATGTTTTAGACTACCATCCTCCCTAACCACTGGCTGTGCTGGCTTGGGTTGAAGTCTTTAAAAATATCTGGAGAAGAGGCTGATCTGGGTTTCAGATGCAGTACCTTGGAAATTCACAGTTCAGATCTTGCTCCCACAACCGCTCCTCTACGTGCAATTTAGGGATTATCCATCTGAGCTACATTACCGGGCTGTTGTACAGATGACCGGGATAATGTGCATCAAGAACACTCAAAAGAGCTGCATAAACAGTAGCAGTAATACTACCAACCCTGGCACACGGTTGCCTGCCACACAGAATTCAAAGTTCACAGTGGCTGCATTCAGGTGTACTGCAATACTAAGCCACAGTTTAGCTTTATGAGAACAAGCACAGTGAACCTCCCTCTCATATGCTCCTATCTTCCTCTCGTCCCCTGGCACAACCATGGGGAGATTGAAAGGTTCCATTTTAGGGTCGCTGCGGTTTACGTGAAAGGCCAACATCTGGGGCCCTCCAGATGCTGCTGGACTACAAAACCCATCATCCCTGGCCATTGGCCTTATTGGTTAGGACTGATAGAAGCTGTAGTCCAACATCAGGGGGTTGGACTAGATGGGCCCTTCCAACTCTACAATTCCATGATTCTATGATGTGGACTCTCACTTCCTGCTCTATGGTTTTCCCCATACAGAAAATACAAAGCAAGGAGTGGCTGGGTGGTAACTCAGTATTTCCTCCTGTACCTTTGAGCGGGCCACTCAGCTGGGAGATGAGGCAGCAAGTGCCTTTCATCCACCTGTTTCCTGCATACAATGCTTTTCCCTTCACCGGTTGGAGCGAGGAGGGTTATAATCCCATAACGTTGTGAGTTGGGCTTTGATGAGACTATTTTGGAATGGACTTGTTAGCACCCAAAACGAGAGTCCCCCTAAACTGTCTTTGAAGAGAGTGCGCCACAGTGATTGACAGGATAACAGAGGTCAAATTCAACCACTAAACTTACTAGATGACCTTGGGTCAGGCACACTTCCACGATCTATTTATACCTCACAGGGTTGTTGTGAGGGTTTGTTTGTTTTGGTTTTTTTTAAAAAAAGAGGCTTATGTCACCCTGTTCCTCAGAAAAACTGCAGGATGCAACTATAATAGTCCTGACGGTGGACTGATGGAATCTGTCTTGTCCTAAGCCATTCCTGAACTTCCACCATATTCCAAGCAGAGGTGCAGTGGTCCAAGGTTGCAGGGGGTCAAAGACCCATTACTAGAGTCCTAGCAGGTCCCTACCTCCAGCATCCCAGAGCCACCCAATCAGCATGAAAAGGAAGCTGTTTAGCAACTAAGAAGCAGTCTTTGCACCCTTTGCGCTTATTGGAGTCAAGCAGAGTGAAAGGAGGTGAGTCGGGTAAAGATTGGCTCCTAGGGTCACTCTGAAGGAGGCACGTGGCATGGGAAAGGAGTTGTTCTGTATGCTCCATAGCTAAGCATTTAGGAAGAATGAAAACTGAAGGTGTTTCAGTTTCAAGAGAATGGTGTGCATGTTCTGTTGCGTAACAAGGTAAACACAACTTAAGTCGCTCAGAAAGAAGCTATTGGAGCGTTCCAAAACATTTGCCCACGAACATGCACACAAAATAGCAGACCTAGCTGAAAGGCAACCCAGAGAGATCTGCATTGAGCATTGCAATGCATACATCATTATCATCATCATCAAATTATATTTGTGAGAAGAAAAGGCTAAGGAGTAAACTCTACACAAATCCCTAAGACAGCTGGATGGCGCCTTGCAGGCCTCCCTCCAGCAACTCCAGCAGCCAAGCTAGCGTCAAACGTATTGCTCTGCTTCCCTTTGGACCACACCAGCGAGGTCTTGTTATCTGGGCATCCCCAAAACCTCCATTCAACACTGCCCAGGCTTGCGCCCCACAGAGGTCACTTTTGGTGCTGCTAATACAGCGGTTTGACTTCACCCCCGGAGGCGTGCTCCATTGTCTCTCGAGACAGACGGATGCCGGCAACCACAATTATAACACGACTGTATAATCTTGCATAATCTTAGAAGGGGGCTTGGCTTGAAGTGACCCTGCACTTCTGATCTGGACTGATTCCAAGGGAATATGCATGCTGTGAAGCTGCCTCTAGCAGAGCTTTATTTGTGCCTCTGCTGCTACAGCCACTGTTCCAAAAGTGTATCCTCTGTCAGGAGGAGGCGTAGGAATGTAGAAGAAGGCAGGCTCTGAAAAGCCTTTTTTTTTTTTTTTTACAAGGGGCAATGTCAAAGTTGAAAAGCCTAAAATTAGTGCAGGCAGCTGCACTGGAAGCCACAGGTGCTTCTGTGTGGCTTTCCCTCTCTGCCCACTTCCTCCTCCCTCCTCTCTGCTCTTGGTAAGAAAGAAAGAGAAGAGCAACAATCATTCTGTCCCTCCAGGGTGTCCCTATCATCAGGAGCCTTCTTCATTTCAGTTGATTAAAATACTTAACTAAAAGTAGAAAGATTTTGACAGATTTTATTCCTGAGCACTTGGGGCCAAAAGAAAGTAATTTAAAACAACTGCTGAGATATTTCGTTCCGAATCTGCTAGACAGAACCAGTCAGAGGAGGATGATAGTGGGTGTCCAGTCCCCCTACCCCATAAAATAAATCCTGGCTCCACCCATGGTGAGGGGTGAACTACAGTTCCCAGCATAAATGTATAATAATAAAAATAAATAATAATAATAATAATAATAATAATAATAATAATAATAATAATAATAATAATAATAATTTATTTGTACCCCGCCCATCTGGCTGGGTTTCCCCAGCCACTCTGGCGGCTTCCACAAAGACCAAAAATACACTAAGATGTCACACATTAAAAACTTCCCTGAACAGGGCTGCCTTAAGATGTCTTCTGAATGTCAGGTAGTTGTTTATCTCTTTGACATCTGATGGGAGGGCGTTCCACAGGGCAGGTGCCACTACCAAGCAGGCCCTCTGCCTGGTTCCCTGTAGCTTTGCTTCTTGCAATGAGGGAACCACCAGAAGGCCCTCGGCGCTGGACCTCAGCGTCCGGGCAGAACGATGGGGGTGGAGACGCTCCTTCAGGTATCCTTCCCTCAATTCAAAAACAACAACAGCAACCCTCTTCTGTGGATAAGCTCCCTGTCCTAAAACCAACATCTGCCATAGGATTGCTTAAGTGGCGATTCCAAGGGCTATCCTGGTGTCTGTCCCCAACACCCATTCAAACTGCGGGGGATGAGCAACATTGTTTTTCTCTCTCTCAGTTGACTCAGTGCTCTGTTTGTGAAGACACCCTGTGCCTATCTGGCAGGAGAGGACACACGCCAGGTGTGGGCGGAGGCTGTGGCCACGATGCTTCTCAACACCCCTTGTTTGGATATGATTCCTCAAGTAGATCACCCCTCCAATACATCATCCCTCTTGCTTTGCTGCCACTCGGAGTTGCTTCATGGCTGGGCATCCACCCTTCCGATCTTCCCCTGCACACCTGGTTTTTCGCTTGCGGCTATTTACTCAGCAAGCACTACCTATTACGAAAGGTCCTCCCTCCACCCCCCTCCTTTGGAGTGATTCAGATGGGAGGGACAATCCTGCCCAGCCCTGGCCATGCAAATCTCTGACAACATAAGCTGTGCATAGATGGAAGAGATTAGGGCACAGCCCCTTGGACCCAAAAGTTGCACCACAGGGAAATCGCTGCCTGCATTAGGAAACAGGAGAGCGTGAAAAGGAGAGCTCCTCCAAGGAGGAGATCCAGAATGACATTTTCAGTGCCAGGTGAGCCTCAACATCCCATAAGAACATCTGTGCCTTTTTGTGAGCATCTCTAGCTAAAGTGGAACAATCTCCCCCATCAATTTTGGACCACTTGCTTAAATACAGTGATGATTTTTCTACCAGGTTAAATTGGCTACAGACCCTGCAGGATTTATTTGCATTTCCCTGCATCAGATGGCTTGGCCCAAATGCCTGAGTCAGCTGGAGCATCTATAAGTCATTTTCTGAATCTGTTGGGTACCCTTTTTTAAAACAATGATTCTTCACATCCCCCCCCCCCAAGGAGCTCCATATGAAGCCAGCAACCAGAGTCTTCTAGATATGTGCTGGTCACACTCCTTTTTCTCAACTAGAAACTCTGTGGTCATCCAGCTAGAGCTCATGGGATTTTTGAAGAGCACATAAGTACCCTGTGTTGACTGACCCTGAGTAGGCACAAGAAGTGCCTTGTTGGAAAAAGCCCAGCATTCTTCGCAAGAACCCCAGCGAGCAGCAAAACACTCAGTGCTCAAACAGAATTAGCTTGCAGACCATAATCCATGTTCTGTCCACCTTCATTCTACAGCATGCTTCAGTCAGCAGGGACCATTTTCATACACATTTGCAAGATGGACGCGGCCATGATACTCAGTGTCTCTGTTCATGCACAAAGTACCTTCCCCTCTCCATGGAGTAACCACAACCAATTTGGCACTAAAACTTGGTTCTGGGGCAAAACCTTATATTACAGTTAATCTACTATGGATTCCCTACATAGTCATGTTCCCACTGAAATGCCATGATTCCTGAATCCCCTCCATTTTCCTAGCACTTCGCAGTTTCCAAATTAATAATCATTGAGCAAGAGACTTAAGGGGTTTGGTCAAACCAGAAGCGAAGGTCCAGCAACAAAGAGTTCTTTTATCTCAAGAGCGGGAGGCAGGGACTGAACCAAGGGCTGGACAGATTCCAATCAGAAATAAATGTATCAGAGAAATAGGCTCCATTGTTTGGTCCCTGCCCCGTTATCATTTGTATCTCAGCCCCACAGATGTTTATCCCCCTGACAATACAGGCTGTCCTTCTTCCATCCACAGGCACACACACAAATAACATGCATGAAACCCTAAAGTTACAATACACTCACACACTAGTTTCTCTTTCACAAACTCCCAGATTTTTGTGAAGCAAATGCAATCGGAGGTACAGTCAGTGATGGGCAACCTGTAGCCCTCCAGATTACGCTAAACTGCAATTCCCATCATCCCTGACCTATTTGCCATGCTGGTTATGACTGATGGGAGTTGGAGACCTTCAACAACTGGAGAGTCGGGGGTTTCCCAATCCCTGGTGTAGACAATAAAAGCAATCACAGTCTACGTGATTAGAGTGTCAAGTGTAGATGCAAGAATCCAAGACTCAAATCCCTGCTTAGCTAGGAAGTTCGCTGCTGACATCAATGCCTCTTAGCCATAACCTACCTCACAGGGCTGTTGAAAAGGTTAAATTAAATAGCTCAGTGTAAGCCACCCTACAGTCGTGGATAAATGTGACAAATAATGGTCTTGGTGTGGCTCAGTGTTAGAAACTGGGGTAGAACAGCTAGGAGCCAAATGGCTTCTGGGACCTGGGTTGGAGGCGCCAAAACAGAATGTCTAGTCGCCACGGGGCGGGGAAGGGGGTCGGCAACACTATTTATTTATTATTTTGATAAGCATGAATTAGTATTAACAATGTGTTACTTATGTGAATTGCATATCACATTTAATGCATGCTTAATTTTGTGTTTACAATAAAAATATTGGTATCATACATCAGGTTTTCAAAACATTCTTTACTGTTAAACTCCTTAACACATAGTCTATCCTTAACATATACTTTTCAAAGCACATACATTTCAGTAATCCTTGAGTGTCAGCCAGGCACAAAAAATGGCAACCCGACTTTTTGAGATGCTCGCAAATGGAGAACCTTTAGACACAAAATGCGCCTGGCGCCTGGCTTCTAAGAGTTTTGCCCTCCCTTCCTTTATGACACGTGCCCTCTCAACTCATCCAGTCTGCAGGAGGAGCTGGTGCTCTGCAGGCACTTTGGCACAAGGCACCTCTTTTGCTCTGGCACCCTTTTTGTGGCATCCTACTGTCTGACTTTCATTCCAGCTTAATCTGCAGGGAGGCCAATTTGTGGCTAATGCCACATGAAGGCAGGGTGGACCTGGACTGATGATGTCCCGGTCCCTCCCAACCCTAAGATACAATTATTTTCTCTGCAGCCTAGAAAACACACACACACACACACACACACACACAGAGAGAGAGAGAGAGAGAGAGAGAGAGAGAGAGAGAGAGAGAGAAGTAGTTGTTGTTGTTTAAAATCTATCAACAGAGCAGAGAATTGGCCAGGAACTGGAAAGCCGACAAAGCCTTCTTAACCTTTAGAAGATTTCTTGTACATATTAATTGAATGACCCTTTCTGGAAGGGAGCAGGCCTGGAGAAGGTGTGGAGAGTATTTGTGGCCATTAGCAGTGTGGCTGTGTTGCAGTGTTGTTGACACGAGAGCAGAACTGTGAGGACTGGGGTGTTGGAGAGATGATACCATGGCAGTGCTTAGGGTAAGCAAGATGGATTTCCTCTTATCAACTCATCGCCTTCAAATCTTGTAAAAGCTACACTTGAAACCTAATATAACAATGGGCTCATCCCGGCGTCAACCAAAGAGAATTCCTGGACCAAGGCTAGACCAGGCGATTGCATTAATTCCCCTATTCCAGGTATAGCCAATGTGCTACCGCTTCAGTTGTTGTGGCTTACAACTTCTAGCAGCCCCAGTCAGCATGCTCAGCAGCCAGGGATGATGGGAGTTGTAGTCCAAAACATCTGGAAGGCACTATGTTGGCTACCTAATCAATACACGTAAGCAATATGTCCAACATACAGTCGTACCTCAGCTCCCGAATGCCTTGGGAGTCCAATGTTCCAGCTCCCAAACAACTGAAAAACGGAAGTGACTGTTCCGGATTTCAAATGGAAGTCGAATGTTTCGGAAGTTGAACAGACTTCCGGAACAGATTTTGTTCGACTTCCGAGGTACGACTGTAAGGCCAAACTTCCCCTTGGTGTTTAATGCCTAAAAGTGAGACAGAACGGAACTCATGCCTGTCTGGGGTACCTTCCCCACAGTCCCAGATGCACATAGCATGCTTGTGGTAATTTGGGGAAGGGGAAGAGGCCTGCCATACGTGCTCAAAATGTTACCACCTCATTTTTTCAAGCCAAGTCTAGTTCTGTGTAACATCAGGATTCTACAGACGTAACATTGTCATTAGAATTATAATAGACCTCATCTCACAGATATGGTCCATTTAGGACATAGGCAGGCAAACTAAGGCCCGGGGGCCAGATCTGGCTCAACCACCTTCTAAATCCAGCCCGCGGACGGTCCAGGAATCAGCATGTTTTACATGAGTAGAATGTGCCCTTTTATTTAAAATGCATCTGGGTTATTTGTGAGGCATAGGAGTTTGTTCTTTTTTCTTTTCTTTTTTCAAAACATAGTACGGCTCACAAGGACTGAGGGACAGTGGACCAGCCCCCTGCTGAAAAAGTTTGCCGACCCCTGATTTAGAAGTTACTAGGGGTCCTTTCCCATGTCTTTTCACACTTGGAAAGGGCCAGGACAAATCTGTGCAGGTACATACTTTTCACATGGAAGAAAAATGCAACCGAAAAAGGTTGATTCCCCCCCCCCCCATCAGTACTTGGTTTTAGGCCAGCTTATGTGTGGGAAGGTGGGGGGGGGGGCTCTGACCCATAGATTCTTAAGAAGTAGACGATTTCCTCCCAATCTCAGCATTGCTTAGGCAGGTGTGTCTTGAACTGGGGATCTGGTTAGAGAAGGGAGGTTTTCCCTCTAGTTTATCTGACCGACACTGTTTGATTTTCTTCCCACTGACAAAAGCTACAGCATACATGGGGAAAGCAATTAGCAGAGGTCAAGAATGTTGACACAAAACTGGTTTCGGGCAACTGGGGAAACCTGGTCTCTATTAACCGAGGGAGGAGAGCAAGAGAGGGCTCATTAGCAAGTGCTCATTAAGTAGAAAAAAACGTAAACAAGGTTCCCAGCACTCGGTTGTCCAGCAGCTGTGTACCAACACATCAACTTAGGGAGAAAAATAAAGGTTGTTTCCTCTTGGCAGAGGAAATTAAGACAGCTGAGAACAGAGGAAGCTGCTTTATACCATGTCAGGCCACTGCCCATCTAGCTCATTTCTGTATGCACTGACTGGCAGAAGCTTGCCAGGGTCCCAGGGCAGGGGCCTCTGCAAACACTACCTGGAGAGGCAAAAGGTTGAATCTGGGATCTTCCACATGCAAAACCGATGCTATACCGCTGAGCTATGGAAGGAATCGCAGAAATGCTTCTGTAGGGGAACCAGCAAAGGTTCCCTACGGAGGTCTCCCTTCCTTCTCAGTTTCATTGTGTCTATTTGGCCTGCTCACTACCTTCCAATAAGGTAGCAGTTCCGAGGGTTAGAAACCTGCCAGTGCTGACTTGGTGCTGGCAGCAGAAAAGGTTGTGAGATGTGATCTCTCTGTAGAGACCTAACAACAACATAGAGGACAATGACCTATCTGACTTCACAGAGGGTGATTTCACCTACGAGGTGGCTCCCCACAGCATAGTTGTTCATTAGCGAACAGCTGCAGAGTCCAAGTGCCTTGAAACACACTGTGTAAAGTACAAAAGGCAGAATACATGTCAGCAGAAACGCAACATAAAGCGAAAAGATGCATTATCTGTGCCAGTGCAAATATACCAGCCTCAAGAGATAGGAAAGACAGGAAGGGGTTGTTCTGGTTAGGGTCACCGGGCTGGAGGTGTGCCAAGAGACCCGGTCCAAGGCCACACTTCCCTGCAAGTACATAACCCTACCCAAGGCCACACATCGCTGCAGGCACCTCACATAAACATCTTTGCAGAGGAAGACCGGTATCTGTTCGTTATAATTGAATATACTGATTAGTCGCTTTTCAGTTAAATAAGGTCTTACAAAAACAAAGCACATTGCTCCCATGTTAATTGGCATGGACTGACATTACTGCTCTTTTAAGCAGCTTCTAGTGCAATGTTTAAGGGGTAGACCCAACATTTAGTAATAATCAGAGCAGGCATATTGAAGTCAATGAGTTTAGGTCAATTCATTTAAACTGGTCTGCTGAAATTACTAATGTTGGTGACTGCCCATCAGATTAGTCCTGCAGCACTTTAGATTTTGCAAGTCCAACAGCATCTGGAGGACCACTGCTTGGCCACTCATTCGACTTTTTTTTGCAAAGGGCCCTGTGCTTTTGGAGACCCTCCACGCTACTATCGTTTTTAAAACGACAACAACCCATCTTAGCAGTTCAAGCACAATTTATTGATTTTCAGCATAAATTATTTGTGCAGGGCCTTCTCGGTAGTGGCACCCACCCTGTGGAACACCCTCCCACCAGATGTCAAAGAGAAAAATAACTACCAAACTTTTAGAAGACATCTGAAGGCAGCCCTGTTTAGGGAAGCTTTTAATGTTTAGTAGGTTATTGTATTTTAGTGTTCTGTTGGAAGCCACCCAGAGTGGCTGGGGAAGCCCAGCCAGATGGGCGGGGTATAAATAATAAATAATTGTTGTTGTTGTTGTTGTTGTTGTTGTTGTTGTTGTTGTTGTTGTTGTAATGACCTCTGGGTTAAATGACTTTAAAGCAGGATTAAACACCCATATGAAAAAAGAGCCTATCAATGAACAACAGTCATGATGAAGCCTCCAAGTTCTAGTTGCAGGGTTCAAGAGCAAGAGAGAACTATTGCCTCTTAGCATTGCTTGTTGGCTTCCCAGAGGCACCTGGCTGGCTGCTATCAGGATCCTGGACGGGAAGGACTTTTGCCCAATCCAGCAGCATGGGATCTTCTTATGTTCTTATGACAACAAAGCTTTGCTAAAAGGTTACTCCCATCTCTCTAGCTTTCTCCTTCATCCACCACCTTGCAGCCCCTAAACATTCCCTAGATTCTAGGGCCTAGAATACACCAAGAAAACTGCATTCCAGATAACATGGACATAATAAAGCAAGGATGGGGAACCTGTGGCCCTCTCCATCAGCCTCAAACACTGGCCATGCTGGTGGGGGGGTCTGATAGGAGATGGAGCTCAACAACATCTGAAAGGTTGCAGATGGTTCCCCAACCCACTGGTGCAAAGGGAACCTGCCGAGGAAGTTAAGCATTCCAAAGGACTTTGTTCTCAAAAATATTTGCAAACATATTTACGGGCAGAAAAACGGAACGAATGCTTAACTTGTTTTGACTCTGTGTCCAGTGTCTAAGAGAGGAGGACATCCATAGTTCTTTCACACACAAACCCCTCCCCGAAGATTTCTTTTTTAAAACAACAGATAGCCAAGGAAACACTACAGAAAAATTCCTCCATACCACAGTGCCTAGCTGGAGAGGTTAACCTTTCAAACAGCATCGATTTAAGGGACTCCTTTTATTTCCCCCCGTCTGTTGGCTTAAGAAACCACAAAACAAGCTAGGACAGTGGACTTGGCCCTTTTCAAATCAAAACTTTTTCTCCCTTTGCGGTGTTTAATCTTCGCACTTGGAACCTGCCTGCCCAAGGTATGGATTGAGTCTGACGGGAATGAAAGAATGCCACCTGCAAGGCAACAGGGCCTCTCCCCTTTCTCCCTTTCTCCCCCAATGACACAGTTCAGCAGTGGGAGATGGAAAGGCAGGAATGACTATGGCAAGTCCCACACAGAGACACACACAGACATTCCTTACGTAGAATTTAACTACATAGTGGAAGTCTCCTCTCCATAATCAGAAAAGAAGATCAAGCCCAAAACCTGTCCAACATCCTGTTAGCTACACTGGTCAACTAGGGACAAGACTGCAGTGTATTTGTATTCCCCAGCAACTAATATTCAGGGGCTTACTGCATGTGCAGAGTGCATTTCCCTCTTTGTAGCCTCCTCGAACTTGTCTAATCTCCTTTTAAAGCCATCCAAGTAGGTGGTCATCCCTGCCTCTTGTAGGAGCTGTTGTTATGTGCCGTGCAAAGAAGTACTTGATTTTCTCTGCCCTGAATCTCCCCAATATTCAGCCTCATTGAATGATCCTGGGTTCTAATATTATATGAGAGCAGGAGAAAGTCATGCATCAATACTAATGTAATTCCCCCCTTCTTTTTGGGTAGCGGGCAACAAGAACCCACAGAATTCTCTACATCACAACACCTACATTGCACCCCCAGGATCACTGGGGCAAGGCAAGCTTTTCCCAATAGTTGGCAGTTGGAAATATTATGGTTGGTTCAGAATTTGTGTAAGCACAGCACACTGGAGAAGAGTTGAAAGAGCGTGTGTTATCTCATTGGATTTTTCTACTCAAGATCACCATTAGTTAAAAGTGTTGTCAAGCTTGTTTCCAACTCTCCCCCCTTGCATGTTCTTTCAAAATAGGTGGAGTCAGGATTCTAATCTATATTGGTGAGTGGAATGTCAGATACACAGGCTCACGCCCCCAAACTCCATTAATTAGTCTGGAGTAGCTGCCACTCCCTCACGCAGCCTCAATAACTACAGTGGATCCGAATCCCCTACTTAACCCCATAAACCTGTTTTGAAAGGGCAGGATGAATCCACTCCTTTGCCATATTTCAATCTACCAACAGGCAGGGTTATTAGAGGGCAATTGATCAATATGAACCGCAGGTCCCAACCATGTTTACACAGAAGTTAGTCATACTGTATTCAACTGAGCTTACTCCCAGGTAAGTAGGGTTAGGGTTTGTTATTTTATGTGCCCTGGATAAGGAACTATGAAGAGGAAGTTACTCTGACCCCAATCCCCCCCCCCAACCAAATAAAGAATGAAAGAATTAAGTTCTCCTTAAGAACATCATGAGTGGAGGGACTCCTCAGGGAGGAGAACATGGCACTGAATAAAATTTTGTGGAAGGGTTGTGTGAAGTAGCCACTTGTCTCATACATCACTAATGACTAATACAATAATAATTTTTCCCTCGAAGATGGCACTTAACTTCAAGGGGAAAAACAAAGAGTCGAATCCTACCTGAAAACCACACCTTCTCTAACCTATATATCCTGTAAGCCCCAAATCCCAGGTATGTAAGTGGGGAGGGGCTATGGAAACCCAGTGAAGAGGGAAATGCACTTTGCACATGCTCACAGTCACTTGTTTATTATCATTACTTCAGGTGCGCCAGGGTTTTGAGGTTTAAACAAGACCTAGGGAATCAATTTCAAAGGCTGGGAGGGCTGAAGATCAAGTCCAGGTTCTGTAATTTCAGCCTAAAGCACACACCCCCCCACACACACAGTTGATTCCAAAACCCAACCCTTCAAACAAGCGAAACAACATTTTACAGATTCCATAAAGTTTGCCTTGAAGTTTCTGCCCTCCCTTTTAGGAGAAACACAGACGCCTCTCCTCCAAACCCCGCAATCAGCGAGCCAGGATCGCGCTCCTCAGACCCGTACCAATCACGAAAATAAAAGATCGTTGTGGTTGGTTTGTTTGGGGGGGGGGGTGTACCTCTCCCTTTAGAGAAAGGAAGAGCTGAGAGGCTGGGGAGGACGAGACACAAAAGTAGGTTTTGCCACAGCTCGGCGGCACAGGTTCAAAGGCGTCTCTCCGTGGTGTGAAACTAGTACACAGTTCCCCTCCCTACGGCTGACAAAACGAGAGAAAGATAATCAAACGCGTCGGATCCGATTTCAGGGGGGGGGGAGTAGGGGGGGTTACACACCACTATCATGCGGGATATAAACACAGCCGCCGTGTAAGGTCCTGTTTAGGGCTAAACAGACACTCGATTGTGTTATTGCAAAGGGCAGTTTTCTCCTCGCGATTCCGCTCAAGGCAGCCAAAAAGGAAAGAAGACGACAGATAACACACATTTTTAGACTGTTCGGGGTCACTTACCTGCTTGAGAAGCTGCAGACCGCAGGCTCCACAGGAGAAGGACCAGCCAAGGCACGAAGCTTCTAACCAAGTTGCTCTTCATCGCTGGAAGATCTTGAGTCGCTTTTGTATTTTGCCTGGGCTTTTTCCTTCCTTTCTCTGCCTTCCTCCCACCACCACTTGCTCCTGGCATGCGGCGGCGCGTTTTTCAGGCTATGGCATTCTGCATTGGGGATGAGGAAGAGGGCGGCAGGATAAGCCACCTGATCCCCAAGCGAAATGCCCACCAAGCTCTCCGGTTCTCTGGCTCAGCGGGGGTGTATGGGGCTGATCGCCTCCGTCCCCGCCGCCTCTCGACGCGGCAAGTTCTCCTCTAGAGCCAAGAACACCAGCCGTGGCGCCTTTGATCAGTTTCACTTACACACAACAACTCGCAAATTACACACACTTCATTCAAGGGGAAGCTTAAGTCGCGCCTCATTGGCTGAGGCTGCGCCCTAGCCTGGCCAATCAGAGGACAACAGTCTAAGCTCCCATGCCGAGGAGTGGAAAGCGGAGATTTGTATTAGTACTGTATTATTACTTTTTTAAAAAGAAGGGTGGAGGTAGAAAGCCTTATCTAGTTCTAGGCAAGGGTGATCCACGTTGTTGTTGTTTTGCAAACTCTCATGAAAAAGAGTTCATAATAACGGGCGCACCGCTGTGGTCAATGGATCAAACTAGCAACGAAACTACGAACTTGAGAAACCGTGCCATATCAACATAACCCATTCTCTGACTATATTGTGGATAATTTTTTGTTAGTGGTCATTTTGCTTTGAGGGTGGGGATTCCCCCCACTCCATCAAGCAATGTGTAAATTATATTAAATAAATAAATACTGCTAGTAGCAGGGACGTGCAAACAACTTTGGTTAGTAAAAATCCCACCGAGCCACGCTCCGCAGATTTAATCCACTTCCCTGATTATATCAAAAGTAGATGAGCCATTTTTCCCGTTACAATCTGACTCCTGTGTCTATACATAAATACCCTTGGCTGGACCAGGCTTCCCCTTCACCTCCAGGTTTAGTAATTAAGAAATCCTAAAAAAAGGCTCTCTCTCCCATTAAGCACACCTTGGTTCCTTAGGACTATCCTGCTATATGAAGAAGGGCAGCTGGGCTGAGGTTTTTTTTTAATTAGCTGTGATTTAACTGATATTGAAAAAGTTGAGATGCCCACCACTTTCTCCCCTTGTGTAATGTTAATTCTGTGTAATGTGTCTGAATAGATGAATTTATTTATTTGCCTGAGATGAAGCACTGACAACATATAAAACAAGCCTGCCTTGGGGTAATGTGAGTTCATTTTGCAGTTGCTGGAATCTACAAATCTACCTACCTACTTATCATGTGATTGCATGCATATTTGGGAGGAGCTAAAATATCAGCTCCCATTGCTCAATCCCAGCTCCTGCCAACCTAGCAGTTTGAAAGCACACCAAAAAGTGCAAGTAGATAAATAGGTACCACTCCGGCAGAAAGGTAAACGGCGTTTCCATGCACTCCTCTGGTTTTGGTGTTCCGTTGCACCAGAAGCAGCTTAGTCATACTGGCCACATGACCCAGAAAAACTGTCTGCGGACAAACGCTGGCTCCCTCGGCCTGTAAAACGAGATGAGCGCCGCAACCCCAGAGTCGTCTGCGACTGGACTTAACTGTTGGGGTCCTTTACCTTTACCTTTACCTTTAAAATATCAGGACTGAACAAGGGGGTGGGATTCTCTCTCTTTCAGTGAGGCCAATGTGGTCTATTGGAAACTTTGGGTATTATAACAGTGTTTTAAATGTGGTTAATGTACGGTCTGTGTCAGGGAAGAAAGGCTGTATTTCGCTCACTTTCAGGTTGTAATTCTATACATGCTTAAATGGGACTTACTTCCAAGTATATATGCACTGTCAGGTGCCCAAAGGAGATTCTTGCCACATCTGTCCAGAACATGCTTCAAAAACAAACAACACTTAAAGTAAGATTTTAGTCTTCACTGTGTAGAACGGAAACATGTCATGCCACTTCACAGACAAATGTGGTTTTTCACAGGTTGGGAAGTAGGATAGATTTCCTCTAATACTGTCACAATTCCTAAAACTAATCATCAGTAAGGTTTCCCTTTTCTTAAATCAGCTTGTTGTAGAGGCTGAAGAACTACATTTGGCTTTGGGAGAACTGAGTCCAAATCTCAGATTAGACACAGGGCTCACTAAGTAGCTTCCAGTTCCTTATCTTAGTCTTATTCAGCCCACCTCACAATGCTACTAGGAGGAGGAAGAGCCAGCCCTACTGTTGGGCAGAGGGAGGCGGCTGTCTGAGATGGCCAATGCTGATTGGCAGAAGATGCCAGAACTGTACAGTGCCATGATGTCTGCCCCCTGGACTCCCTAAGTTAGCCAGTTGGTGGAGGACCCGACTGCTGAAGAAAAATTCACCTGCCAGTTTTATTCTGTTGCATTTATATCTCACTTTTTTTCTCCAAGGAGTTAAAGGCAGCAGGTATGGTTTTCTCCCTCCTCATTTAATCCTCACAACAACCCTGTGGGGTAGGTTAGGCTGAGAGGCAGTGGCTATCCCAAAGTCACCCAGTGAGCTTCATGGCTGAGTGGGGATTTGAACCCTGGTCTCCTAGGATCTAGTCCAATAATCTAACCACTACACCACACTGCCTCTCTGTATGTGGCTTTTGTATGTGGCTTCTATATGTTGAATGAAGTGGTGGTAGTGAGAGAATCTTGTTCATAACCTCAGGCAGCAAAAATGTTTGGCCCGGTCTTGGGAAGGAGACATGAGATACAACTTGCAGAGCACTGAAAAAAGCTCCTAGAAAGGTAAATAGGAATATTTGGATTGAAGAAGAGACTATTTGAGGATGTTTCCTTAAGGCTGCTACCAGGTAACATGGGAGGACTTAACAACCTAAGAACAAATATAATGACTCAACCAAGGAAGGACATTTGGGTGGATGCTTCCATCACACCAGCCTTGTTTACGTGTATTTAGAAATCTATCAAAAAAGCTCAATCTCAGGTCCTGATTTCAGAAGCCCCCTGACAAGTTTGCTGTGCCGGGTTTTATTGTATTTCCTTACGTTTATATCGCCTTCCTTCCTTACATCATGTAACCCAAGTTAGCATACATGTCAGTCTTAGAGAAGTCCACATTTAAAGCACATCCAACACACATTTAAAGCACATGACCTTCCCCCAAAGAACCCTGGGAACTTTGTTTGTTAAGGCTGCCTGGAATGGTATCTCTGTGAATGGGGAATAGTCATTCCCAGGATTCTTTGGGGGAAGGTCATGTGATTTAAATATGTGCTAGACGTGCTTTAAATATATGTGTGGATCTGCAGTCTCCCATCCAGGCACTGTCTGAACCTCATTGGCTTTGGCAAAGTGGTAGCCTCAGCTGCCTTCAGACCATATCCTGGAACCATAGCCTTGCACATGGGGCTAGTACCTCCTTGAGCATATGTAAAGTTGAAGAACAACCTAACACCTCTAGGGTTTGGATGAAATTATTAAAGGGCAAAGAAGTGTGGATTCTAGCCACCTTTGGACTCGAGACCCTTGTTCTACAGCGCTAGATCACTGTTCCCTCTCAATATCATCAGTAGGACCCAGGAACCAGCACCTTAATGCAACGCTGTGTTTCTCTTCTGTTGTACATAAAGTTAGACCGGGTCACAGAACAGGAAAGAGAAAAATTATTTCAAGACAGCAAGAGAGTTTACTGAACATGAGAACAGCTGCGGAACTGGGTAATGCAGTACCCTGAGCGAGGGCAAAAGTTGTAACCCCCTCCAAATATTTCTTATTTGCACTATAATTCCGTTCAGTACAGTCACTTTTTATGGATCTTCTCAGTAGGTACTCCTATAATTATAGGTGGTGGTGGTGGTTATTATAATATTTTGTGCTCCCTCAGCTCTGCATGCCCACACTGCCTTAAATCTGGCACTAATAAGAACCTCCTTTCTCTCTTGCATTCTGCTTATAATGTCCCTTTTCCTCGCCATCTATTCCTCTTTTCTAATACCTTTTGAGTTCTGCTGCTGTGTCTGCCACAATCTTCTGGGAAGAGCCAATGGGAAACAAAAGCAGCCTCTATATCTATCCATCCATATCAATGGCTCTCTTTGGCCATTCAGAGTGAAGACAGCCTGGCAGAGAGGAGAGAGAGATGGATGGACTGTTACTGTTGTGTCATCATCCTTATTCTCTGCCTGGGCCTTTGGCGGGAGAGAGCAACATGAGGAGCAGCACGCCACCAGCAAGGTCACTCTGTCACAGCGCATGGCGTGGAGGGAGGGAGAGGATGGCAGAGATTCAGGAGTGGGTGCTCAGAACAATGGCCGCAGTCAGGAGAGGAGTGGGAGGAAATGAGATCAGAGATAGCGTCAGAAGAAAGCAAAGTTCATGGGCACTGGAGATGGGGCCCCCACCCTCTGCAGAAAGTAGCAGGATTCACCTGATAAGGTGTTGAAGGAAGCAGCCCTGGGGATCGATTTATCTGCTGGCAGCTTCTGAACCAAACAGACCCCTCTGGAAGGATGAACCACAGGCTAAGCATGCGAAGCACGGAAGTTGCACCTACCAGGCGGCAGAGTGTCTAAGGATAAAGTGCAAGAAATCTGTAACTGGATCTCCCAACTTTTTTATATATTAGTTCTTTTATTTATCTATTTATAAAAAATATTTAAATACTGCTGTATCATAGAAATAGATCACAGCAGTTTACAGCAATATAAAAATCATACTCACTGTAACATCAAACCCAGGAGTGGGGATCCTATGACTCTCCAGATGGTACTCATCTCTCATGATCCCTGATTGTTGACCACGCTAACTGAAGCTGGCAGGAGTTGGAGCCTAATAATAATAATAATAAATAATAATAATAATAATAATAATAATAATAATAATAATAATAATAATTTATTTGTATCCCGCCCATCTGGCCGGGCTTCCCCAGCCACTCTGGGCGGCTTCCAACAAAGATTAAAAATACATTAAAATATCACACATTAAAAACTTCCCGGAACAGGGCTGCCTTCATATGTCTACTAAATGTCAGGTAGTTGTTTATCTCTTTAACATCTGGTGGGAGGGCGTTCCACAGGGCAGGAGCCACTACCAAAAAGGCCCTATGCCTGGTTCCCTGTAGCTTAGCTTCTTGCAGTGAGGGAACCGTCAGAAGGCTCTCGGTGCTGGACCTCAGTGTCTGGGCAGAACAATGGGGGTGGAGACGCTCCTTCAGGTATACTGGGCCGAGGCCGTTTAGGGCTTTAAAGGTCAACACCAACACTTTGAATTGTGCCCGGAAACGTACTGGGAGCCAATGTAGGTCTTTCAGGACCGGTGTTATATTATCATCCCTGGTCTAATGCCCCTCTAAGTCACAGCTGTGGTCCAAAGAGCCCCAACCAATTTTTTATTATTCATGGAGGGGCGGGAATATACAGGCACTATACCAGTGACTTTAAATGCCCAGATCCTACTCCTCGATTAAAGCAGCTCTCGGGTGGAGCTGAGTTCTAATCCAGGTCAGCTCAAAATCCTGTCCAGATGAGCCACAGATGAGACATTCAGCACTGTAGCTGCTCAGCCTGTCCTTGAGGCATTGCTGAGCTTTAGCCTCAAATTTCCCTCCACCCAGCTCAGAGGATGAGTCACACAGAAAACAGGTGACACCAAAGAGGAAAAGATGGTTTCTGACATAAATAGGACCTCAGGCCTGGAATGCAAGACTAGCCTTCTGCAAACCTCAGAGCAGATTACATGGAGACAAGGTTTCAACTTGAAACCTTGCCATAAGAGAGACGCAGAGCATCTAATTGTTCCTTCGTTTTCCCCCATTACTGATCTCATGTGCTTCAGGGCACCTCTACTTTTGATGCTGTCCTCCAGAAACAGTTTGCAGTCTGTCTCACTATTCCTCCCCCCTTTCTCTTCATTCTTACTTCCTTTTGTTCTGAGCAATCAGAAAACAAAGGGGACATTCTTTGTTTTTTGTGTGTTTCCCCCCCAAATCAGCCTTGGAATGTAGATGAAGTACAAAAGCAGGGATAAGCACCTGCTGCTGCCCTCTGGCGCCATGCTGTGGCTCCTAGCTGGATGTGCATGGGGAAACCACACACATAAGTGTGAACAGATTACTGCAGAGGTTTTCAAACTTTTTGAGTCCACGGCTCCCTTAACCAACTACATTCTTTCTGTGCCACACCTGTGGGGCTCAGGAGCCCAGTTATGTCACCCCTTGCCTGCAGAGCTGGCAGCCTCTCTCCCTTTCTTGAACACCCTCCCTTGTGGAGTGTTACCTCAGCCTCCTCTCCTCTCCCCTCTCCTTGGGAGTCCTCTGAGCAGCCACTGCCCCAGGTCTCTGAGCTTCACCCCCTGCCCCAAAGAGGGGTGCCTCCCAGAGGTACAATTCGCCTGCGAAGCTTATACAGTCATACCTTGGGTTGAATGTGCTTCAGGTTGAGCGTTTTCAGGTTGCGCTCTGCGGCAACCCAGAAGTAACGGAGCGCATTGCTTTCGGGTTTCGCCGCTCACGCATGTGCAGACGCTCAAAATGACGTCATGCGCATGCGCGGAAGCAGCAAAACGCAATTCGCAGATGCGCCATCGCGTCTTACATTCTATTCAGGATGTGAACGGGGCTCTGGAATGGATCCCTTTCGCATCCCGAGATACCACTCTAGTTTATAGCCAGGGCTGCTGCAATAAACAGCTGTGCAAGCCTTTGGGAGACAGAGAAAGGAGAGGGCATCAGAGGAGGGAGGGAAGGAAAGAGAGACATAGGCCTGCGGCACCCCTGACCATCATTCAAGGCACCCCAGGGTGCAACGGCACACTAGCTGAAAACCACCGCATTAATGTAACATACTCCACGCTGGCAGCTTTTGAAAGGTTCTCAATAACTATCTCTGATCCACAGGAATGCCAACTTAGCCCCGTGACCATGGGTGCCCAGAGCAGTAGGTGCCATGCAGCGTGCATGGCCTTGGCATTGAAATTTGTGGGTGCCCAGCCCCTTCATGGGGAATTTTATGGGTACTTGGGCACCCAGGACCCCAGGGAGTTGGCACTTATGCTGATCCAGAAGGTAATTCCAGAATGTTAACTGGGGATGGCAAGAGTGGAACATACAGTGTTGATTCTAAGACAACTTCACTGGATCCCAGTTGGTTTCCAGGCCCAGTTCAAAGGGACATGTTTAACCTCTGTGGTGTTTAATTGTGTACAGCTAGGATAGCTCAAGGACCAACTTCTCCCTTTTAAAACATACCTAGGTAAAGGTAAAGGGACGCCTGACCATTAGGTCCAGTCATAACCGACTCTGGGGTTGCGGCGCTCATCTCGCTTTATTGGCCGAGGGAGCTGGCGTACAGCTTCCGGGTCATGTGGCCAGCATGACTAAGCCACTTCTGGCAAACCAGAGCAGCGCACGGAAACACCCTTTACCTTCCTGCCGGAGAGGTACCTATTTATCTACTTGCACTTTGACGTGCTTTCGAACTGCTAGGTTGGCAGGAGCAGGGACCGGGCAACGGAAGATCACCCCATTGCGGGGATTCAAACCACCGACCTTCTGATCGGCAAGTCCTAGGCTCTGTGGTTTAACCCACAACGCCACCCACGTCCCTCATAAAACATACCATACCTATTCATTAATAAAAACTTCCTGAGAAACCTAACTATAAGCCTTTAGTGGGTGGGTGGTTAGCCAAACAGGGCATTGAGACATTGGCATTCTCTTTGTAGGGTCATTGACCATGCTTCCACTCTTCTGTCTGTTAGGGAACTGATAAGAATGAGTCCTTTTTCTCCACAGAAGGGTTTTGGTGCTTATTGGTCACTTTTATCTGATTCAACTTGACATTCTTTTCTCTCCTGATTTTCCTTGCTGCACAACCTGTTTTATTATTTATGCAGTTTCATTTTTGGATGTTATGTAGTTTTTAACTGCAGGTTTTTATTAGTTGCCCTTCGGATCTATCAGCTCAGAATATAAAATAAGAACGTATTAAATTAATACATGTACAACATGACAGCAAGGATGCTTCTTTATTCCACTGTGAAAACATAGCTATAAGGAAGAAGATAGACCCCACCTGATTCTGTGGCTAAAAACAGTCAACATCCCATTAGGGATGTTTTCTGAAAAAGGAGACCATAATCCCCTCACTTTGGCCAGAAGGAAACTGAATTGTAAACCTTTTTGAAAACTGAAATATTACACAGTAAATATTGCCAGTGGTAATTCTTGTCCAGACATCCATATTCTGCAGCTGGTCATCACATATAAAACCCAATGTTCTGCTGGGATCAAATAATACAGCAGATGTTCATCTAGTTGCTGAATTTACAGAGGGCCCAGTTGCAGCAGTTTATGTAGGAACTAGGGACAGGAATGATGACCCAGACTTGATCAACATGTCAAGTTGTCATGTTTCTACAAGCCACATCATAAGCAAATAATGCAACCAAGACCATGTCCACCCCTATTTTTGCAAGGCAAATTGGTCTTCCAAGGGAAATCTTCAATTAGATTCATGATGTAAACAAGTGATGCTGAAGTGCAAGGTAAGAGGCCTCGCTCCAGACGGCCATGGGCAGGTATGATTCACCTACAGTACATTTGCACCAGGCATTAGTTTGACAAACATCCAATTAGAAGTAGTACTTGCTTTTCCACTTAGGGACTATGGCGAGTGTTCCAGTACATTGAAAATTGCTTAAAAGATTAACAGAACTGGTTTTTCTTTATATCAAGGGCTTGTTAGCATCAGAAAGTGGAACAGGATATGCTCATGCTCCTCCCTGGTGCCAGTTAACTTCTGGAAGGTCAACTTGAGTCAGTATCAATGTACATCCACAAGCATGCAAAACTGAGAACAGCATAGCATCTCAATTCAAGAAAGTTAAGTCTCAGAGTCATTCTGCATTCTGCAATCACAGCTCAAATTCTGTAATTGTATAATACTTCCTACTAGCAACATTTGGGTTTCTGAACAAGGATTTTTAGCTGGGGCTAAGAAACAGATCTGATATTTCTGAGTAAGGAAACCGCCGTGATGTGGCCTTTTTTGGTTTCTGAATGTTTAGTAAACATGAGAACATAGGAAGCGAGTCAGACCCGTAGGAGCCAACTCCTAGGGGCCAAGGTCCCTTCAGGCCCCCCAGTAAAATATTTGAGGAAGTTGCCCTAAGTTAATAGGTATTGCCATTCAAATGGTGTGCATACACCGCACTATGTAATTATGTAAGGCAGGGCTTACCCGCTCCCCCCAATATTTTATTTGAGTTGGCACTGAAACCATTGGTCCACCAAGCTCAATAATGCTGATATGCCAAGGGAACCTTTTCAACTCAATTCCTGTTTGGGGGCACCATATGCCAATGGTGGGCAGAGGCAGAGGGAAAATGGACAGAGAAACAGATGCATGTGATTCTTACCTTTGTTCAGTAGGCTATATATCAGCAGTGCTGCTTTTAATGTTTTATGACGGTGAACTTCCCTTCTGGTCACAGAGGTGTATATCCTGATACTCACATTGCAGTGGAGACGGCCAGCTTCATCATTATTATTTTTTTAAAGCCCCAACACTGCAATTGCAATAAACATAATCCATCATCATCATTTCAATACTGCAGGTTGGAAACAGAGAGGAAGTGCAGATTATAACAGCCCTGCAATTGACACCTGTGTTATTGTCTCCATACATGATGTTGGGGGCAGGAGTTTACAGCATATCCTCCACTTTTCTCCAGTTAAAATAGGAACGCCCTATCTAAATAATAATAATAATAATAATAATAATAATAATAATAATAATAATAATTTTGTTTATGCCCCACCCATCTGAATGGATTGCTCAAGCCACTCTGGGTAGCTTCCAACATATATAAAAACATAATAAAACATTAAACATTTAAAAACTTCCCTATACAGGGCTGCCTTCAGATGCCTTCTAAAGGTTGTATAGTTGCTTATCTCCTTGGCTCAGGGGTCACAAAACTCCATACCCTCCAACATTTCTCTGATGAAAATAGGGATGTCCAGTGCTTTTTTCTGAGGGGACGCAGGGGTACGCATACCCCTAAACATTTTGTGAATCTTTGTACTTTTGCCCATTTACTGTATTTATTTTCCCCCGATTTGCACTACAAAATGGTGATTTTCTTGAGTCAAAATGAGAGTACCCCTAAACATTGTTTTTTGGGGGGGAAGCACCGGGGATGTCCTATGGAAAAGTGGGACATTCTGGGATTAAATCAGAAACTGGAATGGCTTCTGTAAACCTGGGACTGTCCCTGGAAAATAGGGACATTTGGAGGGTCTGTTACAGTTATCCTGTATTGTCACGATTATCATATTATCAAGTGAGGGGCTGAGACTGGCAGATATTCTGATAAGGAGAGTTATTACAATGGGGCTTTCTCCATCCCTGGCATAGGCCCAAGGCTTAGTGGTGCTAGGTAAATGGAGTCCTGTCAACTACCACAGAGAGGTGTCATTTCTGGGAGGCCTTGGCAGGCTCTCAAATAAAACAACAATGGGTGGGGAACCTTAAACTGAGCCTGAAGGCCACTTTTTTCGTTCGAGGGGCCAGACGCCAGTACTGGGTGAGGCTAGAGGGCAAAGTGGGCCTTGCAACTGTGAGGGGAGAGACTCCATCAGGCAAGGCCTCCTTCCACCTGCCTTGCTCCACCCTCTAGTCTCTGCTTCTCAATTTGTATTGTATTATTTTATGTACTGTGGCTTGCCATTGTTTTATTGATTATAGTTTTAGAAATTATTTATTGTAACTGTTGAGTGGATTTTTATTTAACTTTTATATGTTCATATTATTTTATACTACTCTACTAATTGTTGAATATTACTTTTTGATGTAGGTTGCTTATTTTAAAGTTTTGTTTTATTATCATTTTTGTATTGCATTAGATTGTTATAAGATGTACATTTTTTTGTTTCTTCCGCTTGTATTGTAAGATAGAAAGTCGGTATACAAATAATAATAATAATAATAATAATAATAATAATAATAATAATAATAATAATAATAATAAATAGGTGTGTTACCTTTGTACACTAGGCTAGCTTCAACACCCTCACACGTTCCTCTTTCCAGGCGTGCAGGAGGCATTAGCAGAATTTCAAGTAACTGTTCCAGACAGGTAAAAACACCCGAGCAGAGTACAAAACAGGCTTGTGGCTCAGGGAAGAGAGCTGAGAGAGGCCTGGAAGGCTCATTTGGGCTTTTAAGCCCAAAGCCTTTCCCCAGGCTCACCCTCTGTACAGTGATACCTTGGGTTACATACACTTTAGGTTACATATGCTTCAGGTTGCAGACTCCCCTAACCCAGAAGTAGCACCTCAGGTTGAGAACTTTACCTCAGGATGAGAACAGAAATCGTGCTCCGGCAGCGGGAGGCCCCATTAGCTAAAGTGGTGCTTCAGGGACGTGAGGTCACCAGGCTAAATAAATGGACTAATGGACTATGGTTTTGGGATTGAAACCGGGGAGGGAAGGGTGGGGTTGGGAAATCCAAAGGGGGCCTGATCTTTTTTACTCTGTGTTTAATTTTTATGCTGTTATCACTATGAGAATGGGGAATTCGTGGAAGGGAATTAGGGTCAACCTTAGAAAAAGTTTTTTTTATAAATGATTAAGGTACATAAGTTAAAAGTTGATATACAAATTGAACTAAATATAACAACGAATTAAGGGCAAAAATTTAATATAAATAAATATAATAACAAATTAAGGTTAAGAAATTAGAGATAAGAACTTGTTGGATAAATATTCGGATTTGGAATACAAGAAGGGGAGGTGAGGGGAAGTCATGGAAAGAAGTTATTGAAAATGGGACTTTAAAGGTTGAATTTTTTTGTTTTTTCTTTTTTGTTTTTGATTTTCTGTATTATTGGAAACTCTAATAAATATTACTTTAAAAAAATAATAAAGTGGTGCTTCAGGTTAAGAACAGTTTTCAGGTTAAGAACGGACCTCCGGAACAAATTAAGCACGTAACCAGAGGTACCACTGTATACACATTTCCCATTTAGGATGATCTGCAGGATGCAGGACCACCAGCCCCTTAATGCCACACAGTGCTTCTCTCTCCCCTCCAAGCATGTAGAATTAAGACTGGATCCACATAAAGGGGAATACTTGTTTCAAGACAAGCCAGCAAAAGAGTCTGCTGAGCCTAAGAGCATCTGTTTCTCTTGTGCATTCTGCCACAGCCTTCTCGTCGGTCGCCCTTTTGCAATAACTTTTGAGTCCCACTGCTGTCTCTGCTGCAAAATTATAGAAAAAGCCTATGAGAAACAAAAGCGACCACTGTTATCTATCCATCCGTTCAGATGGCTGCCATTCCAAGCAGAGAGAGAGAGAGAGAGCCTGGCAGAGAGGAAGGAAGGAAGGAAGGAAGGAAGGAAGGAAGGAAGGAAGGAAGGAAGGAAGGAAGGAAGGAAGGGCTGGGTTATTACTGTTGTGGCATCATCCTCATTCCCTGCCTGGGCCTTTGGTGGCAAAGGATGGCAGGAGCAGCGCCACAGCCACTGGCAAGGTCACTCTGTCACAGTGCATGGCATGGAGAGAGGGAGAGGATGGCAGAGATTCAGGAGTGGGCGCTGAGAACAATGGTTGCAGTCAGGAGAGGAGTGGGAGGAAATGAGATCAGAGATAAGTGTCAGAAGAAAGCAGAATTCATGGGCGCTCGCTGCAAACAGGGCCTCCCAGCCTCAGTTAAAAAACAACTGATGGGGGCTGATGTGCTGAAGGCAGCAGCCCTGTCTCTTGGCAGATCTGTCTCTTGGCAGCTTCCGAGCCAAGCAGGCCCTATGGAAGGACGGGCCATAGGCCAAGGATACGAGGCACGGAAGGGACACCAAGCAAGCAGCAGTTCCCCCATGCAGCCCTTTTCCTGATTGAATTCCCATTATGCTTCATGCGATCTTCAAAATTAATTTTTAAAAATGGCAAAACATTATTACCCTTCTGAAGCACAGTATTCTGTAATCAACAAAACCCCTTTGGTGTTCAGAGTCATTGGTGCCAGTGTGGCACCTTCACTAGAAAGTCACAAAAAAGTGAGCAAGCTGTGCGCATGCGCATTGAAGAGGAAGCATGATGCTGGAGCCTAAAGTCTCCAGCTTGCAAGTCTTGAAATGAGAATATACAAGGTGTTAAGATGAGGTAACTGGGGTAGTTTCTTGTCTGGTGGAAGGGTGTGAATGTGTGGTCCCCTGAGGTTGTTGGAACAAAGAAGTAATAATGTTTGCTTGCAACGTTACTGAATATATCAAATATAGCCGTTTTTAGAGATCATAACTCTTTCGTTTTAAGCAAGGATATAAATCACCACGGGATCCAATCAGATTTGACCTTTAAGTGCTCTACTACCCAATTTGGAGCAGGACCTATAGCTGTGACATGTGATCTCCTGGCAATAGTTGGGAATCCAGAAACAACTGGAAGGCTACAGGTTTATCATCACTAGTTAAAACATCCCACTTCTCTACTCTAGCTCTGGTCCAAACTGCCCCAACTGTTGTTGAGGAAATATACAGGAACCACGCAAGTGACTTTCAACCTGCTTAAAGAGTTATTAAATGCCCAAATCCTACCCCGAGATTAGAACATCTCTCAAGTACAGTTGAGTTCCAATCCAAGTCAGCTCAAAGTCCTGCCCAGATGAGCCACAGGTGAGAAACTCAACATGGCGGCTACTCAGCCTGCCTTTAGGAATTGCTGGGCTTTAGCCACAAATTTCCCTCCACCCAACTCAGAGGGTGAATAAGACAGGAAATAGGTGACACCAAAGAGGAGGGGAAAAGTTACTGTTGATCTAATTATGGCCTCAGGTCGTTTCTTGGCCTGTAATATGTTAAGAGTTTTGATTATAAACTCTTCATTGTTCACACAATCCCAAAGTGAGAAACACGTAAACATAATAAAACAGTTCAATTAAATATACCTTGACTATTTTGACATCAGAACGTCTAATTGTTACCTGGTTACTTCCAATCTCTGCAGGGCCTTGATCTCATAGGCTTCAGGGGACCTCTAATTTATTCCTGTCCTCCCTAAACTGTTTGCAATCTTTTTCTAATATCCCCCCCACACTATTTCTTCAATCTTCCTCCATGTGTTCTGATACAAAGTAGTTAGAAAGCCAGAGATACATTCTGTTTAATAAAAATCATCACCGTTTCATATTGTTATGGATTTGGAACAATGCACAGTACTGTATTAGGAAGTAAGCACCTAGAGCTGCCCTCTGCTGCCACCCTGTGCCTACTAGCAGGAACTACATGAGAAATAAATCACCCAAACCAGGAAATTTGAATCTTCTCCATATTCAGATTTGATGACTGCAACAGACTCTATTGAGCAGATATTACAATTGGTCCAGCATGTGGCTGCCATAATTTTAAGTGGGTCAAACAACTTCTTTGCGTTGTTATGGTCCAAAGAAAGGCAGAGTAATACGTTTGGCACCAGCTTGGCTGCAGGAGTTGCCAGAAGTCAGTGTACAACGTGCCATCCAACAGTAGATGTAGAACGATGTAGGGGGTTGCTAAAAGGGACCAGGCATTTCAAATGTAGTACGTTGGTCCTTGCTCTTTTGCCTTGCCTGCCAGTGCATCCCAGGGCCCCATTCAGTGGGCTCATTTTAACCTATAATGCTGCAAAACAGCCAAGGACCCCAGTACCTGAAGCACAGCGATCCCAGAGTGTGCTCGAACCACCAACCTTCTGGTTAACAGCAAGATACACCAACTCATTGTGCCACTGGGGGCTCTACCTGTGGAATCGTCTCCCCAGAGTTCGCCAAAGTGTATGGGGCCTATGGTGTTTGGGGGTTACTTACTTTTATATAAGGGCATTTTCTTTTGGACTGTATCCAACAAAGCTCCACTGGCACGTCAGACTTGTATGCATGCAACAGATCTTCCTCTTCATCTCCCGTCTCATCCAGCCCCTTCCCCCATCAGTGCCAGGAGGGTGGGAGTTAATCTTTTGAATGAGTTATCATAAACCAGGAATTACCTCTGTGTGGCTTGGAGAATGGTTTCCAAACCATCTTAAACACAGTACTACCTTGCAGTACTTTCACCAGTCATAGTGGGAGTTCTTACCTAGAGATCCACATTCTGGTGGTTGTGGATTAAACAAAGGTTCTGCTAGGCTCAATGAATGTAGAAGGGGTTAAGGCCAAACACAAGAATTATGACCCAGATTGGATCATCATGTTGTCATGTATATATACAAGCCACATCATAAACAAAGAATGCAACCCAGACCATGTCCACCCTTATTTTTGCAAGGCAAATTGGTCTTCCAAGAGAAACCTTCAATTAGATTCATGATGTAAACAAGCAATGCTGAAATGCAAGGTAAGAGGCCTTGCTCCAGACTGCCATGGGCAGGCATGATTCACCTACAGTGCACTTGCACCGGGCATTAGTTTGACAAACATCCAATTAGAAGTAGTACTTGCACTTCCACTTAAGGACTATGGTGACTTTGTAAAGCACATCAAAAACTAGCAAAATAATTCATATTTAGGAAAGCCTTCAGGTTCAACGAAGCTTACTCCCAGGTAAGCAGGTTTAAGTTTGCGGCCTAAATGTTCTTTTCTTTATACTGGGTTGGATTTACTCTTCCTTCTGCTAAAAAGGGCTCCTTCTATTTGCTGAAATAGCTCTGATCAAGGGGAGACTTCTGCTAGACGAAGCAGTAGAGTTGTTTTTGCTGCATTCCTCTTTCCTCTATAGCCTTCAGCATCACCTCGCTGCTCAGAAAGATCCCTTAACACCCCCCCCCGAGCCAGAGCAGCTTTTTAAGGAACTGTCAAAAGAAGGAAAAACCCTGCTTAACTCCAGTGGAGTGTTATTCCACTCAGCCCAAGTATGAATGTGATCAAGTAAACTTTTTGTATTAGAGGTGGGCAAGTTTGAATCCTCCAAAAGCTGTTATAATACAGCTATATCTGAGAAGCATAAAAAAGGAACACAATGTACATGCTTCTCCCAGGCCCTAGCTACTTCCAGAAGTAGTTACTGGTCAGTGTGAGGACACATCAAGAGTTCATTTCCAGTGTGCAGGCCCACACAAGCGCAAACTGAGTAGAAACAAAGTTGGAGGTGCTTTGTGCATCAATTGATCCAATCCACCGCTTGATCTATGAAACCTGAAACTAAAGCATCCACAATACGCATGTGGCCAGCCTCTGCTTGAAGATACACCACTACATTTAGCCTAACTCTCTGGAGCACAAAGTAACAAGTCTCTGCTAGCTTCTATGGCAGTCCTTAAAGTGCCTGATTATTTGCTTACACCCACACCCACCCAGTTCCTTACCTCATACAACCTTTTTCCAATACAGCTGACCACATCTTTGTTGCCCTCCACCAAACCTATTCAGTTTGTTCAGCTCTTGTTAACCATTTTGTGGTTGTGGGCAAATTTGGAAACACAAGAAACTGTTCTGAGCTACACACACACACACACACACACACACACACACAATCACAGAGGCAAGTACACCCCGCCCCACTGCCATGCAGCCAGTCTCTTTCCACCCACCAGCAATTAGCTTGAAAAAACGTGTTTTACCTTTTTCTGAACCCTAATTTGCAGGGAGGGAATCTTCCTGGAAACTCCCCAAGAAGGTCACCCACAAATGATGGGGGGGGGGGGGGGAATCAAGGAATGTTCTCACCAGTGAAAACACATCACATGGCATTCTTGGCTTCTAAACATTGAACACATTTCCCATTACTTCAGTCCTGCCCATAAACGTGAGGACTACCAATACAAATGGCACTCTACATCTAAACATACAGATTTCCAAGTTCCACAGTCAGTATGCCTAAATAACGGCTAACAAGAAGACATCCACCCCTTAAAGTCCAGCCGTGTAAAAACAACACTCTAAACCAATAACGCATAAAGACCAGCTGTGAATTTATTGTGTCAATAGTAGAAACTGGCATCATTCAAACCATCTCTTTACATAGGCTTAGGGGGTGGTCTTGGTGCAGCACCCTGGGGGGAAAAAAAGAAAGGTTGTGTTAGGGGACAGTTATTTAATTATGACACAGTTATTTAAATCAAGACAATACTCAATTGCCATCACAAGACCAATTTGATACAGGTGAGTTGCAACAAATGAACAATGCAAGGGAAGCAGTCTGGGGAGCTGGCCTTGCCCTTTTGGCGTCATCTTCAACTTTGAGATTAGGCATTTTAATGAATCCTGGCTTATATACATCACCATGTACACAGGTGGCACAGCAGGAGCTGCAGTGCAGCTGCCTCCTGGGGCAGACTATGGCTCTATAACAGCCTTTCTCAACCTGTGGGTCTCCAGATGTTGTTGAACTACAACTCCCATCACCCCTAAGAAGGGCAGAGCTCAGGGATGATGGGAGTTGTAGTCCAACAACATCTGGAGACCAACAGGTTGAGAACCACTATAAGGTTCAGTAAGAACCCGGAGATGCAATTATTCCTGCAACATTCTGGTGCCTGTATTCCGTATTATTTCCAACCTCTTCCCCATGTAATTTTTCATTGGCACTCAATACAAACTGCAAATCTCTACTGTAAGCCACACACAAGGCTTCCTACAAAAAAACTGGGAAAGGATGCCAGCTGGTATAAAAGGGCATAGATCAAGAATCTCAGAAAAAGCAGACACACAAAAACCCTATGTTTTTTTAAAACGGGATCACAGGAAAGTGCTCAATTTTTATGCTCGGGACATTTTGTTACATAATAATGCAATATCTTAGTGCAAAGGGGCATTTCAATGCTGATGGTGCCTCACCAGCTAGGAGGTTTTGAAGTGCATAACTTTAAGAACAGCTTTAAGACAATACACTTACAGCAGGCCTGAACCGGGGTGGAGGGGTACGGTCCTTCCGGGCCTCACGGGAACGGTTCCTCACCACCTTGCTGTGGATGGCACAGCTAACACAATAGTGAAGCTTCACATAGAGTTTGGGCAGCACATATGCTGGAGAGAAAGGAAGAAGCAACAGAGCTAAGTACACAGGCATGCAACGTTTGCATTACAGAAAGGCAAAATCCAGTTCTTATATAGCACCCATGAAAAGCTTCCGAAGTCTTCCAATGGATGGAGTACTGCTGGTTAAGCTCATTAATGGGCTCTGAATTTTCCAAAGGAAAACCAGCATATAAAATAGTATTTTAAAAGAAAAATATTCAGGAGCTTAAAACTTTAAAGAGAAGTATGCCTCATGTTTATTCTGACAGAACAAAGCAGACTAAGCATACAACACACTTCAATTAAGAGTCATAATGGGATTTGATTTCTGTTTTTACACAAAGAAATCCGTCTTCATTCCACCCTTCTCAAACTTTATGAATACTGGTAAATCAGAAGTAGTGCATGGAGACATAAGATACTTACAGTCAAACACACTTGCTTCCGAGATATCTCGGACTGCGGCTGCTTCTACTATGTTTCGGATGACAAACTTCTTAATGGCCTTGTCCTTTGGGACACAGCGGGCACAGTTGGTACAGCGAATAGGCTGGACATGTCCCCGGCCCTTCTTGGCACGGCCGTTATTCCTTCTCTTCTTGGTCTGTTTACAGAGACAGAAATTTTTAAATATTAAGGTATTGGAGAACCAACATAGCGCTACAGAACACAGGAAAAGCACTGCTCAATACCAAGCAGTATATTCGAAATACCTCTCACTTGGGCATCTCTGGTAAGCATCAGCTCCAGAGATAGACAAGGAAACTTTGCAGCAAATAAAACAGGCATAGGCAAACTTGGCCCTCCAGATGTTTTGGGACTACAATCCCCATCACCCCTGACCACTGGTCCTGTTAGCTAGGGATGATGGGAATTGTAGTCCCAAAACATCTAGAGAGCAGTTTGCCTATGCCTGAAATAAAAGCAGAGATCCCTAAAATCACCCAAATTCACACCATAACTAACGAATAAGTCTGAACGTTCAGGATACCTCTGATAAGCTGTTGATGGGGTCAAACGAAGCTAATGGATTTAAGTACCATAATGTCCTCACCTGTGAGCTTCAACAGCACTGGCTTCTGGTTCATTACGATATATGGTGACAGCTACTAGCTTAAATCATGGGCATAGCCAGGAGTGGGGCAGCTAACCTCCCCAATAAAAAAAATAAAAATGGCTTAACTAAAAGCAGAAATAATCAGAATATTTGAAATTGAAATGCTCTCTGAGATCAGTTGGGATGTTGTGGCATGTTCTAGCAATGCAATTGGCAACCCAGCTGCGTGATAGGTGTGGCTTCTGTTAAGTGACCCATTGTGTCGCAGGTAGCTCATCCTGCCCCCCCTTAACATAAATCTTGGAAACACCCATGGCTTAAATGATTTTGAAAAGAAAGAGTTGCGACATTCATGGCAGTTAAATAGGATTTCCATGTTATTATAGATTTTACCCATGGATATCAGGCACTGATAATAAGAAAGCACCGTTGCTTTTGTGTCCCATTCACAAGCTTTCCAGAAGTATCTGCCCAACCACTTCTGGATACAGAATGGGCTACAGTGGACAGCTGTAGGACTGATGCAGCTGGCCCAAACATGAATTTGGAGACCTATTTCTGAATCTTTTACCATATATCTGCATAGTGGTCATGTTCCTGTTGTGACCCACCCTGGATCAGGCCATGGCCCATCACTGGAAGTCAACTTTTCTCAACCTTTTGTCCTCCAGGTGTTTTGGAGTGCAACTTTCGCTATCCCTGACCACTTTTAGAGGAGTTGTAGCCCAAAAAACTTGCAGATGGCCAAATTGGGGGAAAGTTGCTTTAAGTGATGAGTTAGGATCCCAAACAGTACACACTCCATTCTAAGTGAGATCAAATGGCACCCTGCAGTATTTCTGCTTCTTTAAGTGTTTGTTTGGTTTGTGAAAAAGAAACTAAGTCACTAAAAAATAAAATGGGTTTCTTGTTACAGGCTGGGATTTAAAGTGATTCCAGTGACACATTTTTTTAAATGTTTGGTATTCCCCCCCAAACCCAACAGAACTAGGTGACAGAAAGATAAGTAAGTAACGTGCTAACAAATAAAGCAGTTCCCATGTTAAAAGGTGGGTTTAATGGTAATTCTATTCTCAAATCTGGCCAGTGTTTGCAGCCTCCTCCCAGCTTCCCAGTTATGGCTGAGCAGGTGCATCATAGACAGGCCTGTAAAGGTTAGCAATTCCTTCCTCCCCCCCTTCCCACACGACCACTGCCTATTCACATGCAGCAGGGTGACTTGAACCTTCAGTATAATGGTAGAGGCTGAGGTGTTCAAAGAACCAGAGGCATCATAACACTATTTTCACCTGCAAAATGTGTGTGCACTATGCCCACTGCCACTCACCTCCTAGAGCCACACCAACGCATTTTTTTTGCGAGTTCTAGTTATTTATGTACACCCTGCCTTTCATCATGGGACTCCAGGAAGCATAGGAGCAATTCCCTGGCAATATTCCATTTAAGTGCAGACCAGACCCAGGGGCCTGCTTAGTGTCTGCAAGGTGTCTTCAAGTGCATCTTTTGAGCTCTCCCAGGCGCCAGTGACATCTCCTGCCCCCTTTTACATTCTTTAAATTGCGCCTTTTCAGTTCAGTATTAAATCTTTCAGTTTGCGAGCCCAAGTCTGAGAGATCTGAACAAGAGGCAGCCAGGACAGAATGTGAATGTTTTCAAGCACCAATCCTGTCTCTCGCTCTTCATGGAAAGGAGGGGAATCCTCATGTTCCCGGGGGAACGTTCATAATCATCATCATCTATTATTTATACCCTGCCCATCTAGCTGGGTTTCCCCAGCCACTCTGGGTGGCTCCCTACAGAATATTAAAAACACGATAAACCCAGAAACTCCCTAGCGAGCACAGGAGCCAACTCCTGGGGGTCTTTTCGGCTCCCCCAATAAAATATTTGAGGGGTCCGAGCCCCCCCAAGTTGATGGCCATTGCCATTCAAAAGGTGTGTATGCATTACGTCAGTGTGATCGATTATTTGGGGCGGGGATTACCTGCCCCCCACCCCACCCAATACAGTGGTACCTCGGGTTACATATGCTTCAGGTTACACTCTGCTAACCCAGAAATAGTATCTCGGGTTAAGAACTTTGCTTCAGGATGAGAACAGAAATTGCAGCGCGGCAGCAGCGGGAGGCCCCATTAGCTAAAGTGGTGCTTCAGGTTAAGAACAGTTTCAGGTTAAGAACGGACCTCCGGAACGAATTAAGTACGTAACCAGAGGTACCACTGTATTTTATTCAAGCTGCTCACCCCCAGCAAGCTAGATGAGGCGGGCTGCCCTGCAGGCAATCATGCGCACGGAGGACGGGCCCGTCACGAGGCCCAGAGGGGTCCCGAGAGGGAAGCCGGCGCCAAAGGAGCAGGAAAAAGGGGGGAGACGGGCTGTACCAACTGGAGCCCGAAAGGGGGGGGATACCTGAGGAATGTTGAGGTGGGGGGTGTTTGAGGGCCGAGACGGTGACCCGGAGCCGTTAACTCCAAGCCGTTAAAGGGGAACAGGATGGCAGCTCCACCACCAAACCCATTCAAATTCCTAGCTATTTCGCTCTTCCCGCTCCCGCCCTCCCAAACTCAGGGCTTCGGCCTCCATTCCCCTTTCTCTGGCCCAGCGGAGCCACACGCGCAACTCTACCCACCATTTCGGCGCTCAAGAAGAGGCGAAAGAGGATCCGGCGGCCGCCCTGCGATCCTTATATAGCTATCCCTCCGCGAGGCGGAAACGCTTCACCTCATTTCCGCCCACGGTGAAAAAAGAGGTTTTCAAAGAACGGGTTAAGGGGGCGGGGGGAGGTAACCCACCAGTGTGTTTCGTCCTAGGGACAGAAAAAGCAATGCTGTTGGGCTTTCCCTCGCTCAGTCCCGACTCTGAGCCTTTTTTAAAAATGGGATTATATTCCCTTTCCCTCGTCTGCGGAATGATTTTTCAAAAAAGGAAGAAGTGGTTTGTTAAAAGCCCGGATGTTTCCCAGGATGCATCGGAAGAGGTGTAAGGGCGAACGTTCTTGTTTCAGCTGCAAAGATGCATGCCGGGAGTTGTAGTTCTTTCCCCTTTCTCGTCTTGCGAGGTAGCGCATGCAGGAAGACGCAGCAGTCTTCTCTCTTCCGCGAAGCACATGGTCATGATGTCGTCATGCGAAAAACTGGGCCTAGCCAGTTTTTTTTTTGTTTTGTATTCTGCTTATATTTCAACTACTTTAGTGATTTCATTAATTTTTATAAAACTCTGGCTTTATTGCACTGAAGACTTGTAGCAACAATATTTTTTTTTTTTTCTGAAACCATGGGCGTAGCACGCAGCTGCCTCCCCTAAATCAAGTAAAGAAATAAAAATATGTTATAAGAATTTTAAGGTATTTATAAATTATATAAAATAGATGCTCATAAATGTACCAAGCAAACACATACTGTACAAATATGTAAACCACATGTCTGAAACCCACAGAAAAGTCCTGAAACCATTTTCTCTCTCCCAAAATGACCTCAAATACTTCTCTGCAAGGTTGAAGGAAATGGGGAACCTCCCCATTGTCTCTTTGCTCACAAAGCCTGTCTCAAGGGCACAGTTAAGATATCAATAGGGTGAGCCTGTGACCTGGATTCAATAACTGAGTAGTTATCATAACAAGAGAGTGGCCAGGATGCCTAGGTAATCCAACCAAGTAACCTGGCAGACAGGATATAAACAACTCACTGATTTCTGTTATGGTCTGCCCCTTCTCTGATGTACATATGACCTATGACATATGACCACTTCTGTGATGTATGTATGATGTATGGAGGGGTGGTCTTGAGCTACAGGGTGGGCAGTTCAAAAGTCTATATAAGGGCTTGCACACCTTTGTGCTGGGTCCCCCCCCCCCCGGGTGTGTAGTTGAGCACCCTGTTGCAACAGTTTTAATAAAGATCAGGCTTACTTGCTGCTTTGCTTCTCAATATTCTCTGTTATTTTCTCCTTCCGATGGAGTACCTATAAAGGACTCTATAAGGGCTCTTGTGTACTCCATAAGGGAAAGGGATCCGTTTTTGTTTACAACAAATACTTCACCGACCAATCACATCATAGATAGCTCGGTTCTGCCCCCACCCCAAACATAAATCCTGGCTACACCCATGACTGAAGCCATCTAATTTGTGTAATCAAAGGTGCTACCTGTTAGCCAAGCACTCAGGCTGTGCTTCCAGGCTGACTGCAATCCTCCAGAATTATGCTGAGGAAAATGGTTCACTCACAATATGTATTTGAGACAGTTCTAAGGCATGTGCCATGGCGGAGACAGATTTAGGGCAGCACGACTGTTTTCCCCCACGCCGGGCACCGAGTCAAGAGGGGCACCGCAGGACATTGAAACTATGACGTGCACATGCAGAAAAGGTGAGAGGCAGGGGGAGCAGAATTTTGGTTTCACACGGCACTGCTGAAATTTGAAAAACCAAAATCTGGCCATGGGCATAGATTGCTAGGCTAGACCTGTGGGGTGTATGTCTAAAAGGGCTAGGGACAAAGGTGAGAGTTGTTTCCTAGTTCTGCTGGATCTCTCAGCGGCCTTTGATACAATCGACCATAACATCCTTCTGGACCGTCTAGAGGGGTTGGGAGCTGGGGGCACTGCTATACAGTGGTTTCGCTCCTTCCTCCTGGGCCGTGTTCAGAAAGTGGTGGTGGGGGATGAGTGTTCAGACCCTTGGGCCCTCACTTGTGGGGTGCCTCAGGGTTCCGTCCTCTCCCCCGTGCTTTTTAACATCTATATGAAGCCGCTGGGAGAGATCATCAGGGGGTTTGGACTGGGTGTCCATCAATATGCAGATGATACCCAGCTCTACCTCTCTTTCAAATCAGAACCAGTGAAGGCGGTGAAGGTCCTGTGTGAGTGCCTGGAGGCCGTTGGAGGATGGATGGCGGCTAATGGATTGAAGTTGAATCCTGACAAGACAGAAGTACTGTTCTTGGGGGACAGGGGGTGGGCTGGTGTGGAGGACTCCCTGGTCCTGAATGGGGTAACTGTGCCCCTGAAGGACCAGGTGCGTAGCCTGGGAGTCATTTTGGACTCACAGCTGTCCATGGAGGCGCAGGTCAATTCTGTATCCAGGGCAGCTGTCTACCAACTCCACCTGGTACACAGGCTGAGACCCTACCTGCCCGCGGACTGTCTTGCCAGAGTGGGGCATGCTCTAGTTATCTCCCGCTTGGACTACTGCAATGTGCTCTACGTGGGGCTACCTTTGAAGGTGACTCGGAAGCTACAGCTAATCCAGAATGCGGCAGCTAGACTGGTGACTGGGGGCGGCCGCCGAGACCACATAACACCGGTCTTGAAAGACCTACATTTGCTCCCAGTACGTTTCCGAGCACAATTCAAAGTGCTGGTGTTTACCTTTAAAGCCCTAAACGGCCTCGGCCCAGTATACCTGAAGGAGCGTCTCCACCCCCATCGTTCTGCCCGGACGCCGAGGTCCAGCGCCGAGAGCCTTCTGGCGGTTCCCTCATTGCGAGAAGCAAAGCTACAGGGAACCAGGCAGAGGGCCTTTTCGGTAGTGGCGCCCGCCCTGTGAAACGCCCTCCCATCAGATGTCAAAACGATAAACAACTACCTGACATTCCGAAGACATCTTAAGGCAGCCCTGTTCAGGGAAGTTTTTAATGTATGATATTTTAGTGTTTTTTTGGTTTCTATGGAAGCCGCCCAGAGTGGCTGGGGAAACCCAGCCAGATGGGCGGGGTACAAATAATAAATTATTATTATTATTATTATTATAAAACAAGGATAGCCAACGTGATGCCCTCCAGATGTTGCATTACAGCTTCCATCATCCTTGATCATTGCTGGGGGTAGGGGATTGCTGACTACTCCTATAAGCACTCCACTGTACAGTGGTACCTCTGGTTGCGAACGGGATCCATTCCGGAGCCCCATTCGCAACCTGAGCAGAGCGCAACCCGCGTCTGCGCATGTGCGGGTTGCGATTCGCCACTTCTGCACATGCACATGATGTCATGTTGCGTGTCTGCGCATGCGCGAGCGGCAAAACCCAGAAGTAACTCATTCCGTTACTTCCAGGTCGCCGCAGTACGTATCCTGAAAGAACGTAACCTGAACCTAATCTAACAAGAGGTATGACTGTAGTGCCAAAAATATTTCTGTGCCTGCAAGACCCCCTGGAAATTTGTCCTTTAACAGCAACAACAAAACCTTTTCAAAATTTAAATGATTGAAAATAGCGTGGAACAACTGACCAGAAAGTCCTCTGAAAGGCAGCCTTGTTATTGCTGCACCCATTTTTACACTTTGGCCATGCCCACTTTGATATGCAGCCCCTGGAGGGTTGATCATGATTCATGTGTCAGTGCAATCCTTGCCCCCCCCCAATTTAACCACCCCAGGTTAATGGTTGGCAGTCCAGGGCTTGAACACAAGGCTCTTGCAGACAGGCTGTCTTTCAGAACAAGATGGGAAGCTGTCTTCCCATGCTCCTAGGAAAACTGTTCAAAAACTTACTAGACTTCAGGAAATCAGTGCATAGGATCTAGGTGTACAAACTGCAGTGGTGACATGAGTTTACAAGCATGCAGGATAGTCTTGCTGGCTACACCACATGTTGGCTACTGGTAACAACAGTATATGTAAATGGTATTGCAGTGGCAAAATCTGATCTCTGACAAATATAGTTCCAACATTATGTGGTTGCTGAGAGTGAATGCAGACATGACGACTCAGAGATTTAATGGCTGTGTGGTTCTTACACTAGAACAACCTATGTTGCTTTATATATGATTGTAAGTTACCACAATAAGATTTAACATAGACAACATCATGGGATGAGTCTTCCTGACTTTAGATGACACTGCAGATGTGTCAGACACAGTTATAATCATTTAGCAGACGAGAATAGTTACACTGGCTCTGTGTCACATGCACAAGAAGATCATCAGAAGGGTTCAGAGTTATCGCAGTAACTGAACCATTCCCTACAAATAGAATAAATAAAACAATTTTAAATAAAATTTATTTGTGGCTCAGTGGCATGTCTCAAATCATTTCTGAAATTAGCTTCAAAAATATTTCCTTTTGCCCCATAAAATATGCACACATATCACATACAATTTTTGTTTTGTTTTCACATGTAACTACCACATCTACTTGTTTTTATTTTGCAAAATATATTGACCCCAAAATGTCAACATTGACAGAATGTCATAAACAGAATATGCAAGGAAAGTTAGAATCAGAGGTGGCTGGTCCCAAAGATGACACGGTGTAAAACATGAACAACCAGTTCAGTATCAGGGACAAATTCCGTGTACACCATCAATCTGTACCTATAGTAAAACAACAGGCATTTGAGAATATGGCCTATAAACTTGAGTTTTTAGGTGGTAGCTTTATGCATGAAAGGGTATGATTTTATATTTGTTTTATAGGGCAAGGATGCATTACTTAGAACATGGGCATACTTGGTGATGGCTAGTTATTTAGTTTCATGTGTAATGATTTATGTTTCTGACCTGTTCCATCTTAGTTTCAGGTGAGCAACTCAAGTAAGGGCTAGTTGACTAATGTATATTCATCGCTTGATAACCTGAATGAACGAAACCCTCACAGACCCAACACCATAAACAGAAGTGTTACATCGCCTCACATCACCTCTTTCAACAGTTTCAATAGATTCATTTCATGTCTTTGTTTGGCTCCAAGTCATAAATTATCAAAATGTTAACAACTCAGTCCTATATGTGTGTCCACTCAGAAGCAAGCACCATTGAGTTCAATGGGACCAACTCCCAGGTACGTGTTTGTTATGTGTGTGTAAAAATGCATCACTCGGAATCAGTCTCACATACTTCTAGGCAGACATGTTTAAGATTACATTGTCACTGATGATAAACGAAACCATCTGCATGTGTTTGAGACCTAGTTCTAGACTATCGATAGAACAAGGCCAGCAAAAGTAAAATTACACATTTAATAAACTATATCCCTGGTTTTTAGTGCTCCATATTTAAGATAATCCAGTTAAGGTCTTACAATTCGTCCTCAAAATATACTGGTTCAAACTTTGGTGAATCTCGCAGGAAAGGAAATCCTACAGTTGTGGAGCAGCCAAACAGAGGAGGTGGGAACAGCTGACTGTTCCTGTGATAATAATTTTGCAAATCAACACAGAATTATTAAGATGGCATTTTCAGTTGATCCTAGCTTGAGGGGTAGCATTATAAGAAAAGAAGAGAGATTAGCTAAGGTATACAAGGGGGGGGGGGGGGATTCCAAGCAGCTTTGAACGTTTTCAGGTCAAAATTCAGACCCTGAATTCCCCTTTTAAAGTAACAGAAAGCCAATGCTGATGTTTCCCTAAAATGTGTGATTTCCATCCTCTACACACCATAGATTACTTTGCCATCCTTGTCCTCTCTATAAAGTCTGATCACTCCCTAAAACATCATTTCCAGAGCAGCATCACAGCCTGTCGGTAAGCTAGTTAGGACTTAACAGTGTGATTAAAATTTATGGTTTTGAGTCAACAAACAAGTGACAGTACTGAAACCCCTTTTAAGATTGCAAGCCTCCCTTGGTGGCCACTTTCAGACCACTTACAGAATGTCCTGGGGAGGCTGAAAACACCCTCGATTCCAGCTACTGTATCCCCATTTCCACGTGGAGAAATTTAAAGCAGGTCTCGAGAGCAGCACGCTCAGCCACAGATGTCAGAAGATGCGACTGCGTTGAAAATCCGTTGCTCAACAACCTCGGAAGAGCAACTGATTCTGTTACTTTTGGAATGGTTGTGGAAACAGGCACGGCACGGTGCGTGATTTATTGTTGAAACGCTGTGCAGTGCAGGAAGGGAACACGGCGCCTCTTCCCGTTAAGGTAGCGCCAGAAAAGAGACCATTGGTGGGGTGTTGTTGTTTTTTTGGGGAGGGCGCAACTGGAACCAAACGACTTTAAACCTTGCAAGCCCCACGATCTCGCTTTCTGCAGTGCCAGGGAACTTCGCCTTTGCCAAGAGAGAAAAGTCAAAACTCAACTGCTCCAAACACCTCATAACGCAAACACCCCTCTAAGGCCGAGACGCGTCAAGAGTTAAATTGACTGGCAGGCCGATCCTCAAACCAGTTAAACAGGAGCCCTTGGATTTAAGCCGGCTTAGTCCTATTGAGTGAGAGCTAAGCCCTGGAGAGGCCCAGGAAGCCGAGAGGCGGCGGGGGGGGGGAGATGCAATAGCCCAGGCGCCATCCTGCTCCGCCCTGGATTAAAAAACCTCGGGATTTGAATTTTATTAAGGGGTGTGCAAGGGGGGGGGGGATTGTGTCTGCAGGGCTCGAGATCCTCAGGGGTCCGCGCGGAGGAAAAGAGCTGTGGGGAGCGGTGAGTTTCAGGGGCATCTGGGGAAAGGGGGAAGAGCCGATGCGGCTGCAGGAGAGGGAGAAAATGGGGTGGGGGGAAAGAATCAGGCGGAGCCGAAGTGCAAAATCCGGGGGGGGGGAGAGGGGAGGGCTGGCAAAGGAGGCAGCCGGAGGGGGGGCTGATTCCTTTCCACGGATCTCTGCAGATCTGCGTGGAAAGCTTTGCAGGAGCAGGGGGGGAGGGGGGCGGACACACGCACACACACTCGCCTCGCCTCTTTGTGGAGTTGGGAAACGACGGCCGTGGTCTGTGCAAACATGGGGGGGGGGTGCGCTTCTGTAGGGCCTGCTCCATGGAGCTGCTTCTCTCTCTCTCTCCCTTTGTCCAGGGTCGAGGCGTCCGCCCCCAACCGGCTGCACCGAGTCCCAAGCAGCCAGGCTTCATGGATGCCATGCCTTAAATGCAATGCTGTTGTTGCTGCTGCTACTACTAATAATAATAAAAAGTGGGGAGGGGAGGCGGGGCGGGAGGGGTGTGGGGGGAGGGGAGCCATGGGGTTAACTTAATTCCGTTAAAAAAAAAGAGAGAGAGACACAAAAGGAGACAATCCGGAGTTTTGTGTTTTGCTCGCTTGTTCGCCGAGTGGGAGGGAACGGAAGGAACCTTCTTTCTGCTGAATGGTTGCATTCAGGGGAAACTCCCTCCAACGGGAAAGGCAGGATTCCCCCAAAATGGGGTTGCTTACACCAGATCCGAGCCCCCCCCCCGCGCGCGCGCTTTGCTCACGAAACACCCCTTTCTTTAGGACTCCCCATTTCCAGCCACTCACTGAAGGAAGAGAGTCCCAGCAGACTTTGCTAGTTTAATTGGGGTGGGCCAGGAAGGGGCAATAGGATCCGTGCACACCCCATTCTCACGCGCTTGTAGGGCAGGACTTGAGGTGGAGAGTGGGTTTTGTTTTTGAATTGGGGAGGGGGAGCCCCAGTGGACACCGCTGCCTGATGGTGGTGGGGAGGGCGAGCTCTGCAGAAACGTATTTAACTCCTGAGCCGATTAAGGAATCTGCATGCTGAGCCTGCTTTTGGTCCCTGAGACAATAACACCTCTGTTTTCCCCCTTCTGCTCCATTCCTACTCTCTGGGCTACTCTGCGTCTCATAAGAACTAAAAACAGCCGCCCTGCGACAGAAATAATTCAGGCAGCACCCCTTGATCCCTGGATGGGAGAGGGATAAACTGTGTCCCAGCACAACCATCCAGGGAATTGGGTCTATCTAATGTGACTCTCGGAGGCTGAGTGAAAACATTAAGAATGATTTCACCACATGTGTGTAGTTGTAATAAACTGGGTAGCAAAGATGTCCATCTGCGCATGAATTTGGCAGACACTTGATGCCATGTGTTGCTCCCAGAGAATAACATGTATTTTTTGTATATAAAAATAAATCCAACAGATTGCCTCATAACAATTAGTTAGCACAATCAAGCCTCTGATGTTGATTTCCCAACATCAATGAACCAAATTCTGAAAGAAATAAAAAAAATGGGGGGGAGGCTTCAAGAGTTGGACTGCTCCTGCCCTCATAAGTCTTATCAAAGGATTTCTGCTACTACAGTGGTACCTCGGGTTACATACGCTTCAGGTTACAGACTCCGCTAACCCAGAAATAGTGCTTCAGGTTAAGAACTTTGCATCAGGATGAGAACAGAAATCATGTGCCGGCGACACAGCGGGAGGCCCCATTAACTAAAGTGGTGCTTCAGGTTAAGAACAGTTTCAGGTTAAGAACAGACCTCCGGAACGAATTAAGTACAGTGGTACCTCGGGTTAAGTATTTAATTCGTTCTGGAGGTCCGTTCTTAACCTGAAACTGTTCTTAACCTGAAGCACCACTTTAGCTAATGGGGCCTGCTGCCGCGCCGCCAGAGCACGAGTTCTGTTCTCATCCTGAAGCAAAGTTCTTAACCTGAGGTAATATTTCTGGGTTAGTGGAGTCTGTAACCTGAAGCGTATGTAACCCGAGGTACCACTGTACTTAACCTGAGGTACCACTATATATAATTTTTTACCCAAGTTTCCCCTTCAAAGACTCAGACTGCAGACACACCATCCATTTAAAGCACATTAGCAACAACACCCCAAACCCTGGGTACTGTAGTTTGTTAAGGATGCTGGGAATTGTCACTCTGTGAGGGGTAAAGCTCGTATCCCCCAACATTTCTCTGATGAAAATAAGGATGTCCTACCATACCTTCCAACATTTTTTCCAATGAAAATAGGAACGTCCTAAGGAAAAGTAGGACATTCCAGGATCAAACCAGAAACTGGGACGGCTTCTGTAAATCCGGGATGGTCCCTGAAAAATGGGGACACTTGGAGGGTCTACAAGCTACAGTTCCCAGGGTCCTTTTCTGAGGAGGGGGAATGCTTTAAACGTAGGTTGTGTATGAAGCATCATGCCCAAGCTAGGCTTCATATGAACCTGGAACACACCACAACTTCAGCTATGAAATGTGTTTTAAGTGCCAGAAATCTGCTTAACCTGTGAAATAATTATTAAATAATACCTGTGGGAATGCAGGAAGCTGCCTATTTGTCCATCTAACCCAGTATTGCTTGCTCTGACTGGCAGCAGCTCTCCAGGGCCTCAGGCAGAAGGAAGTCGTTCTCATGGTCTTGCTCCATCATCCTTTTATCTGGCGACTGAATCTGGGGGTCTTCTGCAAGCAAAATGCTCTGTGTCACTGAGCTGCGACAGAGTAGGGCTTTTAGGCATGGCGAGGGATGATGGAAGTTGCAGTCCAACAACACCTAGACGGCGCCTGATTTAGGCCCTTGATTGTGCTATGCTCAAAATATCCTCCCCTTCTGCCAGCCAGTCTGTCAAGAGAAACCACTGGTTGTTATTTCTCAGGCTAACTTCATATTGCAGGATTCTTTTAGGGCAGGGACAGAAACAAACAGCCTTAGGTACACTGTCCTAAGCAACCTGGAGGACATATGTGAGCCACAATTGTTAATAATAATAATAATAAGAAGAAGAAGAAGAAGAAGAAGAAGAAGAAGAAGAAGAAGAAGAAGAAGAAGAAGAAGAAGAAGAAGCAGCAGCAGCAGCAGCAGCAGCAGCCACCCGTTTACTGGGTTGCTCCAGCCACTCTGGGCGGCTCCCAACAAAAAAACAGTAAAAACACAATACAACATCACACAAAAACCCCTTTCCTGAACAGGGCTGCCTTCCGACGTCTTTTTAAAAACCACATAGCTATTTAAGTGTTTGACATCTTCTGGGAGGGCGTTCCACTATCTAAAAGGGCCCTCTACCTGGTTCTCTGTAACCTCTCTTCTCGCAATGAGGGAACCCCCAGATTAATTTTAATTATTTTTTTTCTCTCTTTCTCAGGAACAAGCTCCAAGTATCTGAACAAGAACTCGGGCCTTGTCCACGACCCTGCTGTTCAAACTCACAAGCACTGTCAGGAGGGTATATACCTTCACAAGGGTATATGGTGCAGAAAACAGGAAAAAATAAATAAGAGTAGGAGAGGATTCCAAGTGTGAGAGTAGGCGAAGGGGTGGGCAGCTGAGAGGGTGGGGATAAATCTGTCTCCAGAAAGGTAAAATGGCTGAATAGTCGCAGGATGTGGCAGCTGTGGGTCTCCGGGTTCAGGAAAGGTTTGACAAGACGACAAGGCCAGTAGGGAAAATGGAGAAACAGGACCCGGCAGGCCCAAGGCCAGCAGAGAGCTTGGACGGAGCAGGAAGAGAGAGCTTTGCCATCCGTCCGGGAGCCATCCAGGAGCTACCTTGCTGGGCAATGCCACGCCAGGAGGGCAGCATCCCTCAGCACTTGCACACCCAGTGGCAGGATTTCCTGAAGACCATGCAGTCCCCTCACGCAAGATGGGGGAACCCGCCGTTGCCAGAGCTGACCTCCTGGGACGACCTGGTTGCTTTCGAGAGGGTCTTTGGCACCTGCCAGTGGCCCAGGGGAGATGCTCTGACCCGGCTGGTGCCGGCCTTCAGCGCGGAAGCCCACCAGGCGCTGAGCAGCCTGGCCTCCAGAGACAAGATGGACTACGGGAAGGTGAAGGCCGCTTTCCTGCAAGGGAACTCCACCGGCACGGAGATCCATCGCCAGCGCTTCCGGCAGTTCTGCTACCAGGAGGCTGAGGGGCCTCGGGAGGTTTGCGGCCGGCTGAGGGAGCTCTGCCACTGCTGGCTGGAGCCGGAGAGCCGAACGAAGGAGCAGATCGTGGAGCTGCTGATCCTGGAGCAGTTCCTGACCATCCTGCCTCAGGAAATCCAAAGTCAGGTTCGGGATCGGAGCCCAGAGACCTGCGCCCAAGCAGTGGCCCTGGCGGAAGGCTTCATTCTGAGGCAGCAGGAAGGCGAGGAGCAGGAAGAAGAGGTGAGGGAAGCAGCAAAGCCAGAAACAGGGTAAAAAGGGCAGGCCAGTGGTTCTCAAACTTTTTTCTCTGGCCACACTTTTAGAATAAAAACTTGCTCATGCCACCACCAGATTTTTTACAGATTGGAAAACAGTATCTCCTAGCAGCGCTCAATATATAACATAAAAGTGAAGGTAAAGGGACCCCTGACCATTAGGTCCAGTCGTGGCCGACTCTGGGGTTGCGGCGCTCATCTTGCTTTATTGACCGAGGGAGCCGGCGTACAGCTTCCGGGTCATGTGGCCAGCATGGCTAAGCCGCTTCTGGCGAACCAGAGCAGCGCACGGAAATGCAATTTACCTTCCTGCTGGAGCGGTACCTATTTATCTACTTGCACTTTGATGTGCTTTTGAACTGTTAGGTTGGCAGGAGCAGGGACTGACCAATGGGAGCTCACCCCGTTGCAGGGATTCGAACCGCTGACCTTCTGATTGGCAAGCCCTAGGCTCTGTGGTTTAACCCACAGTGCCACCCGCGTCCCAATATATAACATAGAACACAACTATTATTATTTATTGAATTTATATACCACCCTATACCTGGGGGTCTCGGGGCGGTTCACAAAATAAAATCGAGATATAAAATCACAGAATACATACAGTGGTACCTTGGGTTACAGACACTTCAGGTTACAGATGCTTCAGATTACAGATTCCGCTAACCCAAAAATATTACCTTGGGTTAAGAACTTTGCTTCAAGATGAGAACAGAAATTGTGCTCCGGCAGTGCAGCGGCAGCGGCAGCAGCGGGAGGCCCCATTAGCTAAAGTGGTGCTTCAGGTTAAGAACAGTTTCAGGTTAAGAACAGAGCTCCAGAACGAATTAAGTTCTTAACCCGAGGTACCACTGTATATAAAAACAACAACTCAATAGCTCCCCCCCCCCCCATAACATTTGAAAAGGGTATAGGATGTCAATCAGATCAACCAAAGGCCTGGTTAAAAAGGAATGTTTTTGCCTGGCGCCTAAAGGTGTACAGTGGTACCTCAGGTTACGTACGCTTCAGGTTACATACGCTTCAGGTTACAGACTCCGCTAACTCAGACTTCAGGTTAAGAACTTTGCTTCAGGATGAGAAGAGAAATTGTGCAGCAGCGGCGCAACAGCAGCAGGAGGCCCCATTAGCTAAAGTGGTGCTTCAGATTAAGAACAGTTTCAGGTTAAGAACAGACCTCCGGAATGAATTAAGTACTTAACCTGAGGTACCACTGTATAATAAAGGAGCCAGGCGAACTTCTCTGGGGAGAGCGTTCCACAGACGGGGAGCCACTGCAGAGAAGGTCCGTTCTCGTGTTGCCACCCTCCGGACCTCTTGATGAGGCGGCACACGAAGATGATGATCTTTGTAAGATGACCATGGGACATCCAGGAAGTATAAAACAATGCAGCCATGTAAGAACGTGGATCATTCCCAAAATGTAATTATAAATGACCATGTTACATATGTACCTTAAGTAGGTAAACAAACTCAACGAGAGGTGTGAGCTTGCGGTATCGCTTGGTGCTTTTGAAAAGATATCTGTGCATATTCGGCAAAAAAAATATTTTGATACTATACTATTTACTACACCGAAATGTTTAAATGTTTCTTAGATTGTCCTTGAATCTTTCCACCACACTTGCCAGCCTCTCTTCCCACACCCTTTGAGAACCACTGTTTCTTTCTCTGTCTCCCCCTCTCTCTTTTTCTCTTTCTGCATGAAACCAAATGTCACTGCTGGGGTGTCCTGTGGCTGGGGTTGTGGCTGCTGTCATGATGAGTTCCTGCACTTCAAAATTCACCGCTGCCCTACTGCATTTAACCCAGTCCTGTCCATCTGGACTGGCAGGAAGTTTCCTACCCCGTTTTTCATGATCTCACACACAGGTTGTTTTTAACGCTGCTGTCCATTGAATGGGTATGCTAGGAATTGAGGTTTTCCTATATGCAAAGAACACCCTCTACTGCTGGGCTGCCAGCCTCTTTGTGAGCAGGACTTTCAATGCTGTTTCAGGGGCACGAGCCGTTCCGAGAGGTGGCTGTGGATTTTTCTGAAGCGCAGAGAGCTCCGCTGGATGCCAGGCAGAGGCAGCTTGGCAGGGAGGTCAGGAAGCCAGAGAACGGCGGTACCTGCCTAGTGGGTAAGACTCCCTCTGGTACAATTGGTGTTGAGTCTTACATGCTCTTGGTGCCCACTGAAAATGTGCTTCTTCGCCTAGAGTGGAATTCCATTTTCCTCTCTTCCATTTGTTCTGTCTGCACAATCATTTCAGCTCTCCAGACGGAAGGATACCCCCTTTCCTCTCTACCTCAATATGCTGTTCTGCAGATTCTCTGGACCCTCCCTAAGCCAATTTGAAGAGGGGGTGCATGGGGGAAGGAGATTAGTTGACACCATGGCACAGGGGCAAGTGGGGCTGGTTAAATGTATCCCACTCCTAGGGTGGATCTTCACTCATGGTTTTTAATGTTAAGGAATAATAATAATAAATAATAATAATAATAATAATAATAATAATAATAATAATAATAATAATAATAATTTACTATTTATACCCTACCCATCTGGATGGGTTTCCCCAGCCACTCTGAGTGGCTTACAGCAAAATACAGTGGTACCTCGGGTTACATACACTTCAGGTTACATAATCTTCAGGTTACAGACTCCGCTAACCCAGAAATATTACCTCGGGTTAAGAACTTTGCTTCAGGATAAGAACGGAAACCGCACAGCGGCGCCGCAGCGGCAGCAGGAGGCCCCATTACCTAAAGTGGTGCTTCAGGTTAAGAACAGTTTCAGGTTAAGAATAGACCTCAAGTACGAATTAAGTTCTTAACCCAAGGTACCACTGTATTAAAATACAATAATTCATCAAATATTAAAAACTTCCCTAAACAGGGCTGCCTTCAGATGTCTTCTAAAAGTCTGGTAGTTGTTTTTTTCTTTGACATCTGAAGGGAGGGCATTCCACAGGGCGGGCGCCACTACCGAGAAGGCCCTCTGCCTGGTTCCCTATAACCTCACTTCTCGCAGGGAGGGAACCGCCAGAAGGCCCTCGGAGCTGGACCTCAGTGTCCGGGCAGAACGATGGGGGTGGAGACACTCCTTCAGGTATACTGGGCCGAGGCCAGTTAGGGCTTTAAAGGTCAGCACCAACACTTCGAATTGTGTTTGGAAATGTATTGGGATCCAATGTAGGTCTTTCAGGACCGGTGTTATGTGGTCTCGGCGGAAGAGTTAAGGAATGGTTTTCATAGCTTAGAAGGACACATAACATTCTACTTTTAACATTCATAATGTGCTATTAAAATGGGTGCTGAAGAGCAACCAGGAACCAGCAGTAGGGAAGCAGCATTTTTACAGAGAAAACAAGGAAAGGAATGTTTTTAATTTACAAGTATGCCCTGTGACGTTTTAGAACGATATACAGTGGTACCTCAGGTTACAGATGCTTCGGGTTACAGATGCCTCAGAGGCTGCTACTTCTCCTTCCCTAATCATTGGGCTAGCCCTATACAGTGGTACCTCGGGTTACAGACGCTTCATGTTACAGACGCTTCAGGTTACAGACTCCACTAACCCAGAAATAGTACCTCGGGTTAAGAACTTTGCTTCAGGATGAGAACTGAAATTGCATGGCAGCAGCGGAAGGCCCCATTAGCTAAAGTGGTACCTCAGGTTAAGAACAGTTTCAGGTTAAGAACAGACCTCCAGGACAAATTAAGTTCTTAACCCGAGGCACCACTGTATCTAATATCGTTCTAATAACGTTGAAAAGGTCGGTGTAGATCCAGCCCTAGTTTTTTTTGGCCCCATCTTCCTCCCACCTTTGCAATGGCCCACGGCCCAACATTGTCATTTGCCTCCTCACCCTCCAGGCACCACTAACACAGCCAGCAGAACCGAGGAGCAATTTGAACACCAGGGATCCAGGAGGGAAGACGTAGAGGAAGAGGCGGCAGCGCCCGCAGCCCCAGAGGGAGCCCAAAGGAAAGAGAAATCCCACCTCTGCATCGAATGTGGCAAGAGCTTCACCCGCCCCTCGGACCTGGCCAAGCACCTGAACGTCCACACAGGAGAAAAGCCCTACCTGTGCGTCGAGTGCGGGAAGAGCTTCAGCCAGCTCTCACACCTTACGAGACACCAGAAAATCCACTCGGGAGAGAAGCCCCACATCTGCTCCGAGTGTGGGGACACCTTCAGCCAGCGAGCGTACCTTGTCAGTCACCAGAGGAGCCATTCGGGAGAGCAGCCCTACCGCTGCTCCTACTGCCAGAAATGCTTCAGCCACCAGTCGGCCCTGAAGATCCACGAGCGGAACCACATGGGGCAGAAGCCCTACGCCTGCGCCGACTGCGGGAAACGCTTCGTCTCCTCTTCCTCCCTCACCACCCACCGGAGGATCCACACGGGGGAGAAGCCCCACGCCTGTGGCGTGTGCGGGAAGAGGTTCATCCAGCACTCGAACCTCGTCTCCCACCAGCGGACGCACTCGGGGGAGAAGCCCTTCTCCTGCAAAGTGTGCGGCCGGAGGTTCGCCTACCCTTCCGACCTCACCAGGCACCAAAAGATCCACACGGGAGAGAAGCCCTACCCGTGCGACGAGTGCGAGAGGCGCTTCACCAGGCTCTCGGACCTGATCACGCACCAGAGGATCCACACGGGGGAGAAGCCCTACCGCTGCATGGAGTGCGGGCGGAGGTTCAGGCAGAGGGGGGTGCTGGTGAAACACCAGAAGTGCCATTCGAAAGAGAACCCGAGAGGAGGCGAGTCGGCGGAGTCTCAGCCCGGCGGCGAGTTCAAACTCTGCGAGATCAAGCAAGAGAAAGAAGAACTGGAGAGCCTGGCAGAATCCGGTTTGATTCCCTCTCCCAGCTCCTGATGCTCACCATCACTCTCTTACGCCGCTGCACTAGAGGGAGGAATGATCTCGTAGGCTACCCAGAAGGGTTTTCACTGTGCTTTTATTTCTTTTCTTTTCTTTTTTTTAGTTAAATAGTTCCCCTTCTTTTGGTGCTGGCTAAAACCGGTTCCAAGAGCAGCTATCCATTGCCATCTGCCGCTTGGCCTGTGAACAGATGTTGTGAACCGGGGTGGAGTGTGTGCATTTTGTGGATGGGGAGAAAGGACGCAAGGAATCCGCCTCACCTTCTCCCGCTTCACACGGCTGAATGGCCTGCTGTCACGGTGACCTTTGGAAGAAGCGGAGGCGAGGTGGAACGCTCTGTGTACAGCAGTCAAATACACCTCTCTAAAGCAGCTGGCCTGTCTGTGTTTTAGCTAGATGCGAAAGGGACGGCAGGGAAATAGGATTTCCTCTCTGCTACCTTGAGGGAGAAGCTGGATGCAGTGGTCTACTTTGTACGTCTCCAAAGGGACAATGGCATCTTCAACGCCAGACATTGTTGCTGGGCTGGGCTGGGCTGGAAGTGAATGCAGCTGCCAGGGGAAAAAATGAAGCCAGGGGCTGGGGAAAGGAGTCGGGACCATAGCTGTCAACTTTTCCCTTTTCTTGCAAGGAATCCTATTCGAAATAAGGGAATTTCTCTTAAAAAATGGGAAACGTTGACAGCTATGGTCAGGACACCACAAGACCAATGGTTGTGGGGGGTGGGAATTGTATGTGTGAGGTGCGCAGCAATAATAATGGCACGTCAGGTAAGCTTCCTTGAATTGGAGCAATGGTGGCTCCATCTTCTCCACATCCCTAGGCATTTGTGCAAAACCCAGCGGGCTGTCAAACAAGACAGGACTGCCGACAGTAACCTGCTTTTCATTCCTGCTCTTGCCACACACCCCTCCCCCTGATCGCACCCAGACAATATGAGCTGGTCCTGCTCAGTTAATGATATAAGAAGTGGCTTTAAAAAAAACCAACTCTGGTCATTGGTAGTGCCCAATCTGGCTGGCTGCAGCTCCTCAAGCTCTCAGACAGGAGTCATTCTCAAGCTTGCTACCTGAAATCGCAGGTGGTAGGGATTGAACCCAGGACTTTATTCCACACAAGTCATGGGCTCTGCCACCGATTTATGGGCTCTGAGCTCTGCTGGCTACAGATTAGACCTTTTTTTTTTTTTAATGCCCTGTGGCAAGCAGGCAGTCCCAGATCAATTGCCAAAATCTCTCGTTTTAATGTAAGCCACTTTGGGAGCCTCTGTGGCTGAAGAGCGGTGCACAATGCTCTAAATAAATACAAATAAAATATCCGCATTGCCCTCTGCTACCCAGCTCATTAGCAGATCTGCAAATCTGAAGTAGACAACAGATTAATATATGCCTCCCCATCTCAGTGTTATAGAAGGAGAAGGAATGCATGGGGCTGTACACTGGAGGAGAGGGGCAGGGCCTGCAGTAACTAAACTTGGCTTGTGAACACTGAGATCCTGGAGCAAACAGAGCAATAGGATTTGCTCGGCTTCTGTTCATTCATCCTGAGACTTTAAATAGGGAGATTCAGTGATGGGAAAAGTGGGTCCTGAGAAATTGCCTCTGTTGAAGGCCTCAGAGCCCTGCCAGGAGAAAAAGTTAGCAACCTGCTGTATTCAAGTGGTTGGCCTCTTAAAACTATTCTTGTTAGCATCACCATTTGGGTTTCTCCTGACAGCAGGATAGAGATTAGGTTAGAGTAACTGTTTGTTGTTCCAAAGCTGCAAGGTATTTGTAGAATAAATTCACCCAAAACCTCGGAAAGGAACCGGCAAAAATACGTATGTTAAAAGAACTTTAGACAGGGACTGTGTGTACTTTATGATTCTGCAGAGGTTTGGGAATAAACATGTGGTGGACCTCACCTTTTAATCTGAAAGGTTTTTGACTTTCATAGCTGAGAAAATAAGCTTGAAAATTATGCAGATAGGAGGGAGAGCTCTGAGCCAAATGCGTAGTCACCAGGAGACAAATAACTGGTGCCTTAAGAGAACAATCCGAACCGTGTCTACTCAGGAATAAATCCTACTGAATTCAATTGGACTTACTCCTAGGTAAGTGGGTTTAGGATTGTTACCTACTCTCCCCATGGTTGAACAAGCAGAACGGTGAAAATGTATGCCGATTTATAGACACCACAGAGTTTATGTTTTCTTGGCATGGGACTTGGGTTTCCCCAGTACAGTTCCCACAGCCCTACTTTTATGGAACTTCTGATATATAGAAATACTTTCAAATGCGGGTGATTTTAATAAATAGAATCCTAAAAATTACTCTGAGCCATTTTTAAAACATTTGAGTTTGTACTCACGCGTGGCAGTTGTAAACCGTGTGTCTCACTCATATTAGGCATCTTGGGAACCTCTGTTCCTTTTTCAGTGTCCTGAGGTAAAGAAACAGATTATCTTGCTGATGTGGTTTCAAGGCAGCGACATATAAATACGGTAGTTTGAAGTGTTTGGATTTTTAAAAAAAACAAAAAACACCACTCCAGCCAAGTGTGTTTTTACAGCTTCTTTCTTCGTTAATTAGGTAGTAGCGCTCTTCATAGTCAGTGTTAGGGATGTAATTGATTACTTCCAGAGATTTTCTTCCTCAACACTAGTGCATCACATAGGGAACCTGCGGCCTTGACCTAATTGAACGTGAATGGGGAGAAGGAATAAAAGATAAAAGGTGGGAAGCAGAGAGAGAGAGAGAGATTCTTCCTTTGCTGCATCTATTAAAACGTAAGTTTGCTTAATTCTGAGAACTTGATTGTTTGCCTTGTCTTGGGCGTTCAAGAACAGGCTCACAAGAGGGTGGGCAGCCATGGAAGCGTCCCCCAACTATAGGATGGAGGATTCACAGAAGGGATAGCTTGAAAGGCTTTTTGCCCAGTTTTAAAGAATTTGGTATATTAGGATAAGCTCCGAATTGCACATAAATTCTCCGTTGGAGGGTATTTGGATGTTTTGAGCGTTAGTTCTTTTTCAAGTCTGTTTTCCCTTCCAGAAAAAAACACAGCTTTTCTTTCTTCACTTAAGGAAAATGCCACCTAGGCTGGAAGGTCATTGGGAAGTCACAATATACAACTACCATAGGGAGTTGGGAAGAAGGCTCACTCTGTCAAGACTCCGAAGTTGGGGGTGGAAATGGGCTTGCACCCTACTTCGTATGAAGTGGTCAATGATGTGTGAATTCTAAGATGGGCTCTATTTCAGTATCCCACACCCCTGTGACCCTTAATGCCTCATGCATTTTTCTGACCACGGTTAGAGTAGTACCAGTTTGGCTGTCAGTCACACCCAGCACTTGGGTTTTCAGCCGCTGCCTGAACTGCTACTGTATCAGACACCTGAGTTGGAAACACAGCCAGATGGGTGGGGTATAAATAAAATTTAATAATAATAATAATAATAATAATAATAATAATAATATTTCTGTACTCAGTCCTGTGGGACTCAGCTACATTAGTAAAAACAAATTATAAATGCATTATAATACTAGTTGACGCTGTAGAGCTGAAATTGGAACTCTATGAAATTTACCATCGTGAGCTTTAAAACGTCCCCCCCCTCCCCCGAGAATTTGTATTTATAGTTGTGTAGATGCAGCCACAGTCATGTTTGCGGAGAGCATGACATTGCATCTCAAGGTCACTTTGAATTCACCTTTCTGAAATCAGGTGACAGATATAATAACAGCGACAGAATAAAAAAAGTTAACAGACATGAAGATTAGCAGCTCAGTTTTCAGTGCTGGCTCTCACTCTATTTAATGGGATCCTATGGAAGAGCCTATAAATATAGGTATTTGCTTATACACTATCCTTGTTTCTGTCCAATCATAGACTGGCAACTTGGACTGGCATATATGCTTTGGGTCCTAAAACGGGGGTTGGCAACCTAAGGCCCACAGGGGTTGTTTAACCCGCCCCCGAGCCGCCCCCGAACCAAGCTGCCCATTCGAGACTCGCTTCTGTGGTGCCGGAAATGGCGTCTGCGCAGACACCGAAAATCACAGGCGTGCGCGCGATGCAGCCCACAGAGGGATCTCCACTGGAGTGAACTGGCCCAGGTGAGGTAAACCTTGCCAACCCCTGTCCTAAAACTTATGAAAATGTCTCTCTTTGAAGCAGAGTTCCTCCATAAAGGAAACTGCAGTGCTAATAATAATAATAATAATAATAATAATAATAATAATAATAATAAAATTTATTTATACCCCGCCCTCCCCAGCCAAGGCCGGGCTCAGGGCGGCTAACAACCAATAATAAAAACAAGTTGAATGAATACAACTTAAAAACAAGATTAAAATACAACAGTAAAACATTAAAATGCTGCCTCATCACAGGAGGAGAAAGGAAAAAAGAAAGGGGGGGAGGGAATCAAATTGACTCCAAGCCAAAGGCCAGGTAGAACAACTCTGTCTTACAGGCCCTGTGGAAAGAAATCAGATCCCGCAGGGCCCTGGTCTCATGAGACAGAGCGTTCCACCAGGCCGGAGCCAGTGTTGAAAAGGCCCTGGCTCTGGTTGAGGCTAATCTAGCTTCCTTAGGGCCCGGGACCACTAGGGTGTTGCTATTTATGGACCTTAAGGTCCTCCGTGGGGCATACCGGGAGGCCGTCTTTGCAGGTAGCAGAAATGCATACATGTATCTTCACGAGCACATCAGCTCGTTTCTGATGAAATGAAAGGGGAGGGGGGGTTGTGCATGTGTGAATGAATCAATCAGCATGGCTTTGTAACAGGGTGCTGATCTAAGAATGGGGAGCCAGCACAAACCTGGCAATAATCCAGTTAGGAAAACAAGAGACCAGGCTGTTAAATTACTCATGTTTATTTATAACAGACCTTCAGCCAGTACAGTACAAAACTTAACAGTAGTATAATCTCCATTACACAAATATGTACTTACAATATATTACAGATACAAAAAAGCTTTTGCAGTAAGAGGTTTTTCTTTTATTTAAAAGTGAGTTTAACCCCACCAAAAAAAAAAAAAGGGAAAAGAGTGCGACACCAGCAAATCCAATAACAATATACAAATGAAAGCTTGTTAGAAAGAAGAGAAGAATATTGTAGCGGGTTGGGGATATTGCACATCTTTTTGTTCTTCATACATCTGGTTAAAAAATATATAATATTTACACAAGTTAGAGACCTGGAGTTTTACAAAATTTCCAAGATTTGTTTTTTAGGCTCTTCATACAGGTGAAAGCAAAAATAAAACAGAACACTGGTTTTCTTAGAAATTTTAGAGCTTTGTTTCTCTAAAAACAAACCTGTTTCCATTTTCACAAAAGGGGAGAAGCAGGAGGTAAGTTGTGAAGTCTGAAACAGGATTTTTGCTCCCTGATTCATCACAGAAGCAGGTTTAAGAGAGATTCGTACCATTCCACAGTGCTGTAAATATAGTTCAACAGTGATGAGCTGGAGGTCTTCATTTAGCTCAAGAACTACCCAATATATCTGATTTAAAAAAAAAAAAAACCAAAAGAAAACCAAAGAGTTCCTGCAGAGAGCGGTTCTATTCCCACTAAAAACAGGAAGAAAAAGTCTGAACGTGGGCTTTGTATGGAGGCACAAAGGGATATCTTTACTTTTTACAAATAGAAATCAACAGTAACAAATGACCCTTTAGGTGCTTCAATTTACCAGTGTGGCATTAATTGATGCCAAGCACCCAAGGGCCATCTTTGGCTTTCAAGAAGTCGGTACCCAACTATGAAAGCCGATTTTCCTATTAATTTTTTGTTGTTGTTCTTGTCAAAGAATCACACTTGTATCTGGAAAAAACAACAACCTGTAAAAATGTCTAACAAGAAAGACTGCACTAACGTATTTCCTTCCCAATGTTATATGTCAAGAAGTCAATACATGCCCCCACTTCTTGACAAATGTATCAAGTTGACAAGCATAGCTAGTCGGATTATGTTTTACAGTTTTCACAGCAATATTAGTCTCTGCATTGGAAAAAAAGAAAGAAAGATGCATCTTCCCAGAATTTGGTCTAGGGGAGCTGGAAAGAACTCTAATCTCACATGGAAAAGATGAGAGCATTGAGGATCACTTCTAGAACTGGAAGAATAGATTATTTTAGGGAAACAAACTCCATATTCTTAGCAACTTTCCCTAAGGTGGTGTTTCAGATGCTTTGTACTGTAACTCGCCTTCAGCCCAAACCAAGATGGCTGTGGCTGATGGGGAGTTGTAGCTCCCAAAAACATGTGGAAAGGCCCCCGGTTGTGTAACAGCTGCTTTGGGGTGTGTCTCCCCCAAGCTCTATTTTACAGATTGAGATTTATTTAAGTGCCTAGCATGAACTATGCAGCTGATCTACTAAGTGGGGGGAAGCAGATACAAATTTTGCTCTCTGCTTTATTTCCACTTCTGCTTAAAAGACTGGTCACATAATCAAACAAAAAAACACCACACATAAGATTTTGCCTATGTCTGGGGAATAAGTGATCTCTTTCGATAGTTGGAGGACTTCGTAAATACCAACTTTTGTTTCACCTTGATTGATGGACCAAATAGTGCTTGCCAATTAAATATAGTGTTGCAAAACACACTGGGAGAAAAGCCTTCAACCCTGCATGTGTGCCACAACCAGAGGTCCAGACAGCCTCATGTACCTAGAGGAAAGTGCTCTTTGTCAGATCCTACAAGAGAGAATCTTCCTATAAATGGAAATGATTCCTGCAAACACCATTCTAGGCCTAGATTCATACTGGGGTGGAGAGGGAGGAACAAAAACATGCACACATTGAGTTTAGGAGTTTGCTTCTCTCATTACTGCTATACACACAGGTCTGCCTGGATCAGAAGATGTGCAAACATCTCAACTCAGAGATTTAATTCTATAACATTTGTGGTTCACGCGACAAATGTTTTAGATCTTTCTCTGAACGCATTTATGTGAAAAGCTAGTTAGCTTTCACAGGATGAATCCTATAAGCAAGATGCAAGAATCATCTAAAATACTGGCGTGTTAGGCGGTTCATGGGAAAAAATGTTGAAAACGCATTCTGGAAGAAGCTTTTTTTTTACTTGCTCATATACACAAAATGGGCCAAAACAGTCACTCAATGACAGGTAAATGTCTTTAAAAGTTGGAAATCAGCTTTGAGGTTTTTTATTAAATGTAATAAATGTGCATTAGATTTCCAACATCCTGCTTTCACAAGTCTTTAGATAAGCCTTTCCTGAGAACCCAAATGTGTGTTTTAAAAAATAGCTAAGAAGCAGCTTTAAGATATGCTCTCACAGATTTCCAGGGGCACAAATGGAACACCTTGAGTTCATTCATTCAACACAATTATCTTATCAAACTGCTTGTGTTAATCTGACTCAAACCTTCATGTTTGCAAGATTTGTAGTGGACAAATCCTAACTTTTAAAGCAGTATGAAGTCAAAACATTCAAAAATACAATGTATAATAGCTGGATCATAAGATGTCTTCCAGTCACATGAGAAACCCCGTAACAATTCCCAGTACAGAAGTGTCATCCCCAGAATCACCACTGGGCAGTTTCATTCAAATAATATAATTTAATGAGCATCCAAGTCTTGGGAATTATTGAGGGGGGAACTATGCCTTCTGAACTGATTCTTCGGTTTAACAATCACAAAAAGTGCTGAATACTGTACACCAATAGGAGATATGAGTGCTTTAAAAAAATCAAAATCCTTTATCCAAGGGGCCTAAGGAATAACAGGGAGGGAGGGGAAAGTACAATCCTCATTGAAAAGACAGGAAGTGGACTCTCAAGTCCCTTTAGCAATTTGGCAAAGTCTCCCAGCAGGTTCCATTCGTATTGCACAATAGTAATCTTAATGACAAGAATTTTAATATTCTATTCCCTCTGCTTGAAGCCACAAAATACACATCTGCCGGAACCAGCTCAAAATGCCTTCTGAACCTGTAAGATACAATTCGTATGCTGAACTCAAGTGACAAGGCAGAAGGGGAAAGTGACTTTGTACCAGAAAAGTTAAGAGCTTTAGAAAGTGTGGCAGAACAGTGGAGTGCAACTATTCAGTGGCGTAGCGTGGGGGGTGCAGGGGGGCCGGCCGCACTGGGCGCAACACCTGGGGGTTAGGGTTAGGGGGCGCAAATCCATGGGTTAGGGGGCGCAAATTACTTGCCTTGCCCCGGGTGCTGACAACCCACGCTACGCCACTGCAACTATTTGAAGGAAGGTTCTCACCTTCCCATCTTCTAGAGGAATCCCCCGGAATATCTCATTTGTCAAGGCCTTTCCAGTTAAGCAAATCTGTCCGGCCTTGCAAGGGGTGGCGACAGCTCGGAAAATTTAGCATTTCACATCTCAAAAAAGAAGTCTAATAACAAAAGGGCAAAACCGAACAAAACGTTGCAACTTGAGGTGTTTCTATAAGTAGAAAAAGAACAGCCTTTGGTTTATCCCACAAGGAAGCAGTTTGCTGAGCTGCTGTTGAGCAAGTTATTTTTTATGCATCATGGGCATTTATCTAAAACCACAAGCCTTCTCCCCTTGCTGTGTCCTAAGACTAGAGATACAATTTTACCCTTACCTCCCATCTCTTTCTCTCAGGCAAGGTGCTTCTAGCAGGTCAAGGTGCTGAGACGAAGGACAACACCTTGCAGAAAGGCAAACTTCCCCAGTTATGCTGCCTCAACGCCCAAGCCTTTACATTTGGCGATTACACTCTTAAAAGCAAGGATAAACAGAATTTCTGCTTGGGCTGGTAGGAATGACTGCATAAGCCTGACGTGGAGTAACAAATCCTGCCTACAGTCCACTAACAGAAACGCATCTTCAACCAAACTACAGAATTAGAGGTTTCAGCCCTTCATGGTGATCAAGGCTTTAAGACACTAAAGTACACAAAGCAAGGTTTTTTCGGCGGGATCTGCATTGCAGAACACCAATGGCCCTCTTTGGCACCACTGATCATGTACCTGTGAGAAAATGGGAGACTCTGGCTACTGTGTAGATATTGGGCAGACAGGTTACCAGAAGTTACTCTCTACACGATTTTGTCCATGCCACTGTATGCTTTTACGTAGCTGTACAAGACAAGGAACTTCCACCTTCATGGCTGCTGCTGTCAAGAGTTTGCTAATGGAGTCCAAAAAACCCCCATATGCTTTCTGAGCACGGATCACTAAGGTTTTTGACTGATCTGTGCAAAAACAAGGCAGCCCTTCCTGCTGGGAAAGGAGTCAAACCCCAAGCTGCTTTGTGATAACCAATTCCTGGGCAACTGACTGGAGAGAGGCAGAAGTCAGGCACCAGAACAACAGCAAGAAGTGACAAGGCTTCAGCACCCGACTCTAGTAGTTGCAAGGGAGGTTAATAAAAGCCACAGAGGCTTTTGCTATCTTGTTTCCTGCCTTCCACTGAAAGTCCCTTGATTGTGTCTCCTAGGAATCACATCCAACAGGGTCATGTTTATTTATTCACCCTACGGAAGTTGCATGCTTTTGGAGAGAGAAGTCAGTGACACACTCTCACCTAAGGGTTGAGGCTCACACCTTCTAAAACTTCCACTAAAAAAAAAAATTGACTCTTTAAGAGCCGGCAGAAGGAAGCTCAGAGGACATTAGCTCAAGCAACCCTCCTGGAGAGAAGGTCACGCTGAACAACACGGACATGAAGCAAATCCTTTTGAAGGAGGGCATCCCAGATTCCTAACAGCTGGGATGCAGAACATGCCCTTTAACCAGGCAGTGCTAAGGTTCCTTCCTTGCATCCTGGGGGGGGGGGGGGAGGATTTGCTTTCCTAATGCTGATCTTCAACTGAGCTTGCAAAAGCAGCACCCTGGCAAACTTTGTACACAAACGCTTGCCACCTTCCTTCAGACTATTTGGTGCTGCAGCTCCTTCATTTTCACCAGATGCAGAATTCGCCACCTTTTCTGTGCCCCGAAAGAAGAGACACAAAGCTGTCATAAAGCAGAAGCATAGAGGTATAGAGTTCATGGGACCACAGAGTTCCTAGTAGGATACCTTCCTATGCTGTGTTTCACAGACACCCAAAAAAGAGGGAACATGCGGTTCTTCCTGACATCACCATCTAAGTGTAACTCAAATCGTGGCTTTCCTAGCCCCTTTGAAAGGGCGAAGTTCTACAAGAGTATATTAGCACCTGATCTGAGGTTCTTAATGTCTAACATGGTGGGCTTGACAAGAGATAGATACCTGAACTGAAATTCACCAAAAGAAGCCCAAAGAAACTTTGAATGGAGGAGGAAGGAGGGACAGACATGAAAGACACTAATATCTTGCTGATGTGTACCAGAGGGGTGTGTCGTGTCCCTCAAAATGGAGGAAGCCCCTGGCAAAATGACATAAAGAAAAGGCTTACATGACAACAAAATAGCGAAATGAAATTAATAAATAACAACTATGAGTGGAAGAGAATCAAAAGCACAAGAGAACTTTAAAATCAATAAACAGTATTTAAATAACACAGCGTAGAAAAGGCAAATGTTATGAGCTCCTCCCCATCTCAAGTTTGTTGGATTTTTTTTTTTAAGTTAGGGTTTTTATTTTATTTTTTTAGAACATTTCTCTTTTTTAGCCAAAGTCAGTGCAACGGAGTACAAAAGAAATGAACGGCTCCATACCCGGCGAGGGTGGGGCACGAGAGATGGGGAGGGAGATTTAGGAAGGTGGGGAGAGAGGGGAGAGAGTTTAGGACTAGCCGACTTTATGCTCCCCTCTCACTATGTGGGAGGAGAACTCGTACCGGTCTTGGCTGTGATAGCCGCAGATGTTGCATTCGAAAGGGTCTCTGAAGCCGTGGCAGCCCATGTGGATAGTGAACATGACGTGGTCCAGGAACAAGATTCGGCAGTGCTCGCATTTGAAGGCTTTTATCTGTTCCCCTTCATCATTCACCACACGCAGGGCTTCTTTGGCTGAGCTGGGAGTTGACCGAGTGGTGGTGGGAATGATGCCCTCTTGTACTTTTGGGTCCTCTTTGGCGTAGGCCGGACTCTGCCGGCTGCTGGTGCAGTTCCCAATGACGGACAGCAGCGGCTGCTGTGAGCCCCTCTCCTCGTGGATGCTCTCAGTGTCTGTGGAATCCTGGCAGCCGTTGCTAGGTGACACCATGCTGGGCTCCCGAGATGCCCGGTACACAATCTGCGTCCCGTCGGGAAGGTCCTCGTGGCCTTCCGCAGCTTCCCGGCTTCCTGCTATTTCCAGCCTGCCCGGGAGGGGCTGAATCTGCGTGTAGACGGAACTGATGACGGGGGTGATCTCGGAGATGCAGTTGGTCGGCGGGATTCTGAGAGGGCGCAAGTGTTCTGCTCCCATGAAGGACAGGGATCCGCCAAAGCTCGTGTCCATGGGATGGTGGGCCGCCACCATCTCCACGTCCTTCTCGAAGCCGGAGCTGACGTCAAATGCCATGTCGGAGAGGCCAAACCGCATCTGCTTCTCTCCTAAGGCAAAGGACGAGAGGTATCAAAAGACAAGTTCCCTCTACAGTCAATACGATGAGCCTGTTAGGGATGGAAGTCAAATAAGAGCACAGCACATGGACAAAAAGCCTTGCAAAGAAATCTCTGGATGCAGCTATTGCCGCACATGCAGGGCATTAATCTCTTACCCCTGCCAATTCTTGTACGTAGCCCCCTCTTGTCCCTTTCAAATGCAAAAGGAGAACCTGAGAGACATGACCAACCTGAGCAACTGGCTCTCATTGGTCAGAAAGAGCCAGAGATCACTCCTTCAAAAGAACCAGAGGGGAGGGAACATTTAAAAAGTTGAGCAGCTCCTGCAGTTGGGAGGGGGGGGGGACCAGACTGGGTCTTCTATACCACCAGAAAGCTAACCATCCTTGCTGTCTACTCATAAACAGACTAGAAATATTATATCGTAGAGGCTGGGATTAGTCCAGTTTCAGGCCCACAGTGCTCTCTGGCTTATTTTGTATTCTGATCTTACCTTCTGTCAATTTCCCCCCACCATTTATTTCTAATAAGGTTTCACAATTTAACCGTGTGTGCAATTGCCAACCACAGGATTCTAGAACTCCCACATGTCTAGACAATTGGAATTTACATTGCCGGAAGTTTAGGATCAGAGTTGTAAAGAGACTAGCGTGTCCCACAGAGCTCTGGGAGAGACTCAGGCAACGTGGGCTGCCTTTACATTCAACGTAAGTTACAAGGGAGTGGTCTGGAAAATACAAGGTGTGTTGGTCTCAGGGTTCCCGGTCATAAGGAAGTTGAGGGGGGGGGGGTCTGCCAGGGAAATGAACAACCTTTCTTTGATCTCCAAGGTTGGATAAAGCAGCCGAAAGCAAGGCTTGCTTTCCTCAGCAAGTTGTGTGCTGGCTGAATGGAAGCGTGTAGGATGCGCTGGCTCAGAGCCTGTTTAAAAAGGAATGGGCTTTGGTGCTTTCCTGTTTCCCTCCCGTCTGGTCTGCAAGAGGGTCCTGGAAGCAACTACCAGATTAAAAGACTCAGCTGGCAGCACTGCAGGACTGTTGTGCAACAGCTGGGCAAGGAAGCGGGTGCATGAGGCTTTCCTCTTCTCCGCAGCACATAGCTCTGAGTCCTGAGTCTGCACTTGACTGGAGGCAAGAAATACTTTATGTAAGAAGCAGGGGGAAGGCTCAATTTGAACTTGCTTCTTGAATTTGTGACTCCATTTTGCACCTATTAGTTGTTTATTACTACTACTACAACTATTAGACTTGTCAGTCACATGTTACCTGAAGGTCTCTAACTTACAACACATTCAATAACATGAATACCATTAAATTATACCATGAAAACAGAAGAAAACAACTCCCACAACAGCCAAATTAATCTAGTGTGTCTACCACCTTGTAGTTTGGTTCAGACTTGAAGCCACACTTTAGACCACACTTGAAGCCAAATCCCACTAACGGCAGCTATTCCAGAGAGCATAAATGGCTGTCAAGTCCCAGTCTAGTGGTAGCTGCCATCTTGCTGCTTGCTGAGAGATGCCCTGCCTAACCACTTTTTTGTTTTTGCAATGCAGCATGGAGAGGGATGATAAAAGCTGGTGGGGCTGCGAATGCAAGGTCTGATGGCCCACAGGGAAACACCCAAGACAATAAATAACACAACTGTCGGTGGTCAACAGCTCCGTTGTCCTGCCACTACCTTTAGTCCACTTCCAGGAATCCAGGGGAAGCTCCTTACCCACAAATTTCTGAGGTGTGGAGCGTTTTCGTTTGGTGATGCTGTTTGCCAGTCGGTCAATGAAGGTTGGCCGGTCGGCTGAGGAGTGAAGCATGGAGTCCGGCACCATCTCCAAGTCTCGCATCTCGTCACCTGGCAAGGAGACAAAAGCAGGTGTGACGTTTGGCTCCCTAGAGCGTTTCTGCCTCAACCTTTGGAAGGCCTATATTGTGAAAACAGTAGATGCTGATGGTTCAGCGATTTGCCGAGGAAGGAAAAGTCACACAGCAAAATCGGCAAGGATGGAACAGACTCCCAATGCTAAATTTAGTCTGTCCAATTTAGATCCTGTTCCCCAGGTCCATGATAACAACAACTTTATTATTTGTAGCCCACCTACTATTACAACAACAACTTTATTATTTGTAGCCCACCTATCTGACTAGGCTGCCCCAGCCACTCTGGGCGGCTTCCAACATATATAAAAACATAATAAAACATTACACGTTAAAAAACTCCCCTATACAGGGCTGCCTTCAGATGTCTTCTAAAGGTTATATAGTTACTCATCTCCTTGACATCTGATGGGAGGGCGTTCCACAGCGGGTGCTACTACCGAGAAGTCCCCCTGCCTAATTCCCTCTACCTTCACTTCTCACAATGAGGGAACTGCCAGAAGGCCCTCAGAGCTGGATCTCAGTGACCAGCCTGATCACTGAACCCATTTAGACTCTGTCCTTCAAGGCCACAGTTTCTCTGACTACCAGGCCTTACATGTTCTAGACACTAAACCCAAATTTTCACCTGGACTAGATATGGGATTCTAGTCCTCATTACCTAACTAGTGCCTGCTGCTGAAACAGATGGCAGGATGCCTTGTGCTAAGTGATCCATAAATGAAGCAAATAATAATGATGATGGCAAAAGTAACTAAATCTGCATTTAGATGGAAATTCCATGCAGTGGAGGGGAACCACCTCAAAGAGGAAGTACCAGCTAGGGAAGGCATTTTGCATTGCAGACGATTTGGACTGTTCCACCCACACAGACCCTGCTAGCCGGTTTGGATACTTGCAAAAATTGCTGTGCGTAAAGCCATCCTAAGTGACCGACAACACTGCCCCTCAAGCTCACCTGTTCCCAGCCTGGCAGGTCCAGACTTACCTTGCTGGCCAGCCAGCGACTGTGGTTCAGTGTTAAGACTCTGCAGGTAGTTGTGGCAGCGTTCCTTGTGCTCTTCCAACGTGCTTTGCTGCTTGTAGCTGCGGCCGCAATAATTACATTTGTAGGGCTTTCCGACGGTGGGGGAGGAGACTGGAATGGAAAGGGAAACGTAAAAGGGTCCAGTAATAAAACTCACATCTTTCTCGAACCACCACAGCAACCTTTGGGTCAGTTAGAACCAGCAAGCGCTGACAGCCTGCCTGCAGCTGTAGGAATGAAAGGAGACAGGCACAAACAAAAAAAACCAGCCACCAACTTTGCAAACGGTTCAGTTGTCTGTCTCTGCAACTGTGTCTGCCTTGAGACGCTAAAGGAAAAGGGGCATCTTTCAAATGATTTCCTGCTGAAAGAAGTCCTCCTCTCGCCAATCGCCATTTCTATGATCATCGCTGCCAAGATCAAATATATGTGGGTCCCCCCCCCCCAGCTTTCTGGTAAGGAACTCGGATCAGATCCGAACATCCTCATTAGGCCCTAGTCATTGAAGGCACTCCAAAATGGGAGCTTTACGACAGTAATTCAAGGACGACTGATATAACTGCCCTCATTCTGTTCTTCCCCCTTTACATATTTGAATGTTACTATTTAGGGAGTAAGGGGGCTTTAGCAGAGCATCAGGAGTCCTCACTGATGGATCAATTGGAAATCATTGCTAAAAGAAGTGTTACCCCCCCCACCAGAAAAAAAAGCAAAGAGGAAGTGATTGTCAGAGTCTGAATTAGAAGCCAGACCAGTGCCTGATTTTATAATGAAATAAGCTAATGGCGAGATTGTTATATGCACAGAGATGGAAAGATACAACCCAACCCACTATAGAGGAATGGCTGATAAAACTATTGGACTTGGCTAAGATGGCAAAGTTAATGCGTTTAATTAGAGAAAAATCATTACTGAAATTTATTAAGGATTGGAAACTTCCTATGGGCTTTTTGCATGAAAGAGAAAGTGAACATGTAATATTTGGATTTGAAGATTGAAAAAAATATTCATCAGTAGAATGGCTGGATGTTAATGAGTGAATACTATATTTAGCTGCAGGACAGAGAATTGGAAGTCTTTTTATCTTTCCTTATCCTTTTCTCTTTTGCTTTCTCTTCATTTTTCTTTTCTTTTTTTCTGCCTCTGTTGTTTTTTAGATCAAGTATCTGTTTGATTTCAATGTATTATAAAAACATATGAACTTTTATATATCTTTTATATATGTTTATATCTATTTTATAACAGGTATGAATTTTTTTATATCTTTGAGTAAGTATCAATAAATATATTAACAAGAAAACACCTGGAAACCACCTCTAATCTTGGTGATTGTAGTACTCAATGGTGAAGGGAAAATAAAGACATTTATAACAATAGAAATCTATATTAATTTTTTTTTTTAATTTTAGAGACCAAGTTTGTTCTTGGTATGAGCTTTGCATGCACACAAAAGCTCATACCAAGAACAAACTTAGTTGGTCTCTAAGGTGCTACTGGACAATTTTTTAATTTTTAAAAATATATTTCTACTGCGTCAGACTAACACGGCTATCTACCTGAATTTATAAGAATGTATCACTGAATATACTCAAGCTAGCTACTTTTCTTCTTCACATGGTGTACTCTGAAAACCATGTTCCAGAGCTAAATCTTCATGAATGCTGTAACAAGACAGACTTGCATGTTTATTTTAGGCTTGGAGCAAGCTAGCAAATTTAGTTAATTTATACGCTGCCTTTCTATAAGACATTGCCAAAGCAGTTATTTTGCTTAACGTTCTCCTGGTGCGTGAGCCTTCTTTGCCAATTGACAGACACACATTTGCAATAATGTCAAAATCTATACTAGCTACAATACCTTTATTAGGCTAATCAAAATGCCACAAAACAGGTGCAAGTTTTTGATTCTATTGCTCTTGTTGGTTTAATAAAGGTTTTGCCCTGATATGAATTTTGGATTTTCTTCCTATGGGCCATGCTTTTAGTTTTCTCTTTGCAATGCTGTTTATCTTTTCATGGACTCCCCACTCCAGCCAAACGACAATTTGTGCAATTGTAGCAGCCACCAGATACCATTCACAGCGCCCATGCAACGCAGGCGCAACAGCTCTGGCACATGAAGCCACTAGCGGGCAACATTTTGTGCAATTGCAAAAAGAACCTGATTTGGTGAAATGGAGCAATGTTTCAGCCTTTGGCAAGTTTCCCCAATAAGAAAAGTCTGGGCAACAGGCAGTACCTGCTTGCTGGAAATTCTTCACATTGAACCCCTGCACATAAGCGATAAAACTTTTTGGAAGGCTGGCATGTTATACAGTAATAAACAACAACAACAACAACAATTTATCATGTATACCCCACCCATCTGGGAGGGTTTCCCCAGCCATTCTGGTGGCTCCCAACAGAATATTAAAAACACGATAAGACATCAAACGTTAAAAACTTCCCTAAACAGGGCTGCCTTCAGATGTCTTCTAAAAGTCAGATAGTTGTTTATTTCCTGATGGGAGGGTGTTCCACAGGGCGGGTGCCACTACAGAGAAGGCCCTATGCCTGGTTCCCTGTAACCTCTCTTCTCGCAGCAACGGAACCGCCAGAAGACCCTCGGAGCTGGACCTCAATGTCCGGGCTGAACAATGGGGCTGGAGACTCTCCTTCAGGTATACTGGGCTGTGGCCATTTAGGTCTTTAAAGGTCAGCACCAACACTTTGTGAGAGACCAGCATGGACCAGGATTTACACACAGAGAAACAGAATCATCAAGGTGAAGAAATGGCACGAAAGACGCAGAATTCAGAACTCTTTAAAGTTCCTTGTCCACGCAACATATTTGGGAAAGGCTGAAGCGCAATGGTAGGGCATCTGTTTTAAATGCACAAGTTTCCAGCTTCTCCAGGTAAGGACTGGGATTGTCCCCTCTCCCTGAAGTCCTGGAGAGCCACTACTGGCAAGTGGAGACAGTGGAGTCTCAGCTGATCAGTTTGACTTCTGGCCTAGCTGTGGGTTAAACCACAGAGCCTAGGACTTGCCAATCAGAAGGTTGGCGGTTCAAATCCCCGCGACGGGGTGAGCTCCCGTTGCTCGGTCCCTGCTCCTGCCAACCTAGCAGTTCGAAAGCACGTCAAAGTGCAAGTAGATAAATAGGTACCACTCCGGCAGGAAGGTAAATGGCATTTCCGTGTGCTGCTCTGGTTCGCCAGAAGCGGCTTAGTCATGCTGGCCACATGACCCGGAAGCTGTACGCCGGCTCCCTCGGTCAATAAAGCGAGATGAGCACCGCAACCCCAGAGTCGGTCACGACTGGACCTAATGGTCAGGGGTCCCTTTACCTTTACCTAATTCCCAATTACAGTGGTGCCTCGCAAGACAAAATTAATTTGTTCCGCAAGTCTCTTCGTCTTGCGGGTTTTTCGTCTTGCGATGCACGGTTTCCCATACGAATGCATTGAAAATCAATTAATGCGTTCCTAGGGAAACCGCCTTCAGACCAGGTCCGGGGACAGTCTGTCCCCGGACCTCTTCTGAAGGCTGGGGGGGGGGGGATAAGGGCTTTTCTTCCCACCCCCAGCATTTTAAAAAACCCCTGGACAGCGGAGGACTTCTCCGCTGTCCGGGCAATCTTAAAATGCTGGCGGGCGGCATTTTAAAATTGCCCCGGGACAGCGGAGGACTTCTCCGCTATCCGGGGCGATTTAAAAGCCCCTGGGAAGGCAGGCAGGGGGGACAAAGACTTTTGCCCCCCGCCAGCCTTCAGAAGGTGTTCCCGCCCCCCGCCCCGCTTCGGAGCACCGTTCCGAAGCGGGGCGGTGGGGGAAGGTGTTCCCACCCCCCCGCTTCGGAGCACTGTTCCGAAGCGGGGCGGTGGGGGAAGGTGTTCCCACCCCCCGCCCCGCTTCGGAGCACCGTTCCGAAGCCGGACGATGGGGGAAGGTGTTCCCACCCCCCCGCCCCGCTTCGGTGCACCGTTCCGAAGCGGGGCGGTGGGGGAAGGTGTTCCCGCCCCCCGCCCCGCTTCGGAGCACCGGGAGACGCGATCTCCCCGCAGCCCCTTGCTTCAAAAGAGGTCCGGGGACAGCGGGAAGCGCTTCCCGCTGTCCCCGGACCTCTTTTGAAGCAAGGGGCGATGGGGAGAAGCGATCTCCCTGCAAACCCTTGCTTCAAAAGAGGTCGGGGGCAGGGCGAAGCGCTTCCCGCTGTCCCCGGACCTGGGGCTGCAGGGAGAAGATCGCTTCTCCCCGCCGCCCCTTGCTTCAAAAGAGAAGACCTGCTGTCCCCGGGGCAAGCTTCGTTTTGCGAAGCAAGCCCATAGGGAAATTCGTCTTGCGAGGCAACTCGAAAACGAAAAAACCTTTCGTTTTGCGAGTTTTTCGTCTCGCGAGGCGTTCGTCTTGCGGGGTACCACTGTATCTATGAAGTGACAGATCTCAAAACTAATACAGTGGTACCTCGGGTTAAGTACTTAATTCGTTCCAGAGGTCCATTCTTAACCTGAAACTGTTCTTAACCTGAAGAACCACTTTAGCTAATGGGGCCTCCTGCTGTTGCCACACTGCCAGAGCACAATTTCTGTTCTCATCCTGAAGCAAAGTTCTTAATCTGAGGTACTATATCTGGGTTAGCGGAGTCTGTAACCTGAAGCGTATGTAACCCAAGGTACCACTGTAGAGCACATCCTTAGGCTCTTCCTAGTAAATGGTGGAAATAAAACAGCTCAAAGTTTTTACAACATACTGGCTGATATCGCAGTCCTCCAGCCCAGCCCTGGGGGCAAGAAGATCATGGATCAGGAGGGGGGAAGGGAGGGAGGGGCGAAGGAAAGAGAAAGAGACCAGGACCATGAAAACTAGCAGCCTGATTTTAAAAAAACCCAACAAAAACAAACAAAAACAAAAAAACACTTCTGGGAAGTGGCTAGAAAAGCAAAAGGTTCACCAAAAAAGGAAAAAAAGAGGCTGGCGGGGGGAGGGTGGAAGACGTCTCACAGAGCCTGTGCAATGTCAAATACAATTGTGAAGATCAATAGCCCTACACAATGCACTGAGAATGAAAGGGGGGGGGGTAACTTTCTGCCTCTTGACTCAACTGAGACACACAGAGAAACTGAACTAGGAAAGTTTTTAGGAATGGAGATGGCCTTTTGGAACTCTCTGCCATTTTATATAATGCAAGGGACCTTCTCTATTGCCCTTTTGACATTCCTCTTTCAACAAGCCTTCTAAGTGAAATTCTTAAGCCAGCTGGTGTCTGTCAGAAACTGAACTGAATTGTGTGCTACTGAAAAAGTAATTTCTGGAATGGCTTAGTGCCTTACTAATTCCAAACTGAGGAGTCATGATCAGGGGTCTTCAATCCAATTTGCCATACTCACAATGGCAAGTGTTCCGCTGCCTTCTCTTAAGCAGAACGAGGCGCAGCCTTCCTGGATATATAACCTTATTCTCATTCTGTGCTTCTGAGACACACAGAGCACATGGGAAGCACAGTACAATTCCAGGAATAATCCCACTTAAAGGAGGAAGGGGTGTGTGTGTGTGTGTGTGTGTGTGTGTGTGTGTATGTAAGAAAATTAATGGATGCAGTGGTGCAATTAGGTAATTCATGTATCTGGACTTAAAGGGTCCAAGTGCGATAAGCCAGCTCTGTAGAGTTTGGGAGCCCTCCTGTTCATTCTGCAAAGTGGGGTTCTGGGCTTCTGCCACAAGTCAACCGTACAATGGTAATACCACTGAGTGTTCACGCATGTGGAGGAATGGGGCAGGTGGCCCTGCAAAATTTTAGGTCCAACCCCAAAAACCCGTGACATTCGGCACCCAACAAATTATTTCATAAGGAAAGTGGCCTTCAGGGGAGAAACTGGCACTCCCCACACCTGACGTACAGCATATGAGTTACCCCACAACTAGGACTCTGTTCCCTACTGACAGGGAGTTTTTAAGAGCCCAGCAAAGAAGGTCTAGGTGGGTCCCTATTTGCAAGAGCCATTGACTCTGTAACACAATCCTGGCCAGCCGTGCATCTACAGTGGTGCCTCGCAAGATGAAAAGAATCCGTTCCGCGAGTCTCTTCGTCTTGCGGTTTTTTCGTCTTGCGAAGCAAGCCCATTAGCGGCTTAGCGCTATCAGCCGCTTAGTGGGCTTAGCGGATCAGCTGATAAGCGGTTTAGCGCCTTAGCGGATCAGCTGATAAGGCAGCTTAGCGGCTTAGCGGATCAGCTGATAAGCGGCTTAGCGGATCAGCTGTTAAGCGGCTTAGCGGCTTAGGATCAGCTGATAAGCGGCTTAGCGGCTTGGGAAAAAGGGGGGGGAGGAAAAAAACCCCGCAGGAACTCGCAAGACATTTTCGTCTTGCGAAGCAAGCCCATAGGAAATTCGTTTTGCGAAGCACCTCCTAAACGGAAAACCCTTTCGTCTAGCGGGTTTTCCGTCTTGCGAGGCATTCGTCTTGCGGGGCACCCCTGTATTTCTGAGCTACACACGCAACACCCGGTACTGTTTGTTTTAAAGGAAGCCCGTTGTCATACCTAATCAAAAGAGTACTTTCTCATTTAAGCTGTGCTGTTAAGTTGTGCTTCACTTAAAACCGCATTTCCTCTATGGGCAAGAAGACCCTTTCAATCTTCAAATTGCATATATAAAAACAGGGAACTAAATTCTGACAGTCTGCTCTCCAAATATCCTGGGGAGGAGGGGAGGTGAGAGAAGAGAAAATTCTATAGAATTGGGTCTGCTGAATGCAAATTCCAAATGCATTTGTTTACTGGGTTGGAGAGAGAGAGAGAGAGAGAGAGAGAGAAAGAAAGAAAGAAAGAAAGGAGAGTTGTGTACCGAAGAGAGGTAGCCCCATGGGAGAAGAGTCATCCTAGTGATCCCACGTGTAGATGCAGCTTCTGATCTATTTCTAACTGATGTGATGCGTTTGATCTGGTTTATAAATCCTCACTTTTTTGGAGGCAGATCTTCAAAGATGAAAGCAACTGCCTCACCCAGGGGAACAGCATGAAGCACACATGTCAGGTTAAGGGGTGGGGTGGGGAGAAGAAAGATATTCCTTGCTCCCCTTCCCCAGGTGGGACAGGCTATTTTTACAGCCGTAAAATCTAAACGCTGATGAGGACACTGTCATTTCACTCATATACCCCCTCTGCCTCATATTAACAATCTGCCCTTCTGCACAGCCTTAATTTTCTTTGATATTACAAACAAATGTTAGGATTTGGCACATTTTATCCGTCAACAGCTGCTTATCATCATTCTGTGCCGTGATATACGGAGGGCTGGTGGCGCAGAAATTACACTAATGAAACAGAAGGCCAGGCCTTGGAAAAAGCATGCTTCTGGAGACAACTAGGTCGAATTCTTGAGGGTCCTTCTAAACTGACCATTTGTGCAGGGAACTGCAGGCGAGTTTCTGTCACTATTTATCACACTCTTAAGCATTTTTCTCCTCTTAGAGCAGACCATACTGCCCTAACTTTCCTCAGTATTCTCTAGCCAATATCAGGATCTTGGGCAGAGGTGCCAATGTGCACACAGATTTAGGGAAGGGCTGTTGATGGCTCAGTGGCAGAGCAAATGATCTGCATGCAGAAGATCCCAGGTTCAACTGGGCAGGCCTGAGAAGGACACCCTTCTGAAACCTTGGGAAGTTGTGGCCAGCCAGTAGAGAACAAGATGTGCCAATATCCTGATGTGGTGTAAGACACATAACCGCCCCTACCTCACCACATAACAACAGTGCTAGAGGAGCCTCCATTAGAGCATTTCTATCAGGGCTGAGGTTACTAGCCAGGCTTTGGAGACCAGCGAGTTATAGTGGCAAACGGTCCTTCCAGAGCACGGGTCAAACTCAGGAGTGTACCCTGCAAGGTCCTGAGAATTCAGTCATACCTCGGGTTACAGATGCTTCAGGTTGCGCGTTTTCGGGTTGCGCACCGCGCCAAACCTGGAAGTACCGGAATGGGTTACTTCTGGGTTTTGGCACTCGCGGAAGCACTAAATCGCGCTTTGCACATGTGCGGAAGCGCTGAATCACGACCCGCGTGTGCACAGACGCGGTGCTGCGGGTTGCGAAGGTGCCTCCTGCACAGATCACGTTCGCAACCCGAGCGTCCACTTTATCTTCTCCACCCTGTCTTCAGCTATGGTCTGAAATTTTCAGTGTTCACTTCTGTTTTCTGTTGGAGGACTTGGCATATACCAATGATAAATAAGCACACACATAGATATTCAAGCATAAAAGTGGTTTTTTAAAAATGTAGGAACATATCCATTGCTTTAAAAGAGAGGTTTGTAAGTACAGTGGTACCTCGGGTTAAGAATTTAATTCGTTCTGGAGGTCTGTTCTTAACCTGAAACTGTTCTTAACCTGAAGCACCACTTTAGCTAATGGGGCCTCCTCCTGCTGCTGCGCCGATTTCTGTTCTCATCCTGAAGCAAAGTTCTTAACCTGAGGTACTAGTTCTGAGTTAGCGGAGTCTGTAACCTGAAGCGTATGTGTCAGGGGCTCAGGGACAGAGGCACAGGGGAGAGAGGAGATGGAGAGCGAAGGGGAAGGATCTGAGGGCAGCATAGGGGAGTATGACAGTGACCTGAGAGATTCCATGAGCTTCTCCAGCGAATCAGAATATTCCCAGAAGGAGGCGCCGATGGTCAGGGCGAGGGGGGTCCCAGGGGACACACACCAGAGACAGGGGGCCAGCGGGGACTCCCAAAGCAGCAGCTGGAGATCAGGACCAGCTTCCCCACCAGAGCAGAGTGGGGGGGAAGAGTCCCAGGTGTCAGGGCCAGCTAGCCACCCCGAAGGGGGAAGCAGTGACAGGAGCAGTGAAACGGTCAGAAGGAAGGTTACCGGCTGGGCGCGCGCGCCAAGTTCAAATGTACAGGCGCGCGGGACAGCAGAAAGCCCAGATCGGGAACCAGGTCCTAAAGCCCGCCGGAGGCAGGGGGAGGACTCAGGGGATTCAGCGTCAGAAGAGTCCAGAAAGGGAGAAAACCCAGCTGACAGGCGGACCCAGCGGAGGAAAGAGCAAAGGAAGAGGTGGAGCAAGGCTAGGGTCTTAAACTGGTTTATTGGGGGAGGAGACTCAGACGGAGCTTCGGCGGTCTAGAGTCTCAGACGTAGAGCTGCACGCTGCTGATGTGAAAGGGAAACTGAACTTCAATACAGACTTTTGTATATAACAACGGACTGGCGTTGGTCCTTTGTGAGCTGGGACCTCGGGCAGCTCTGACAGTATGTAACCTGAAGAGTATGTAACCCGAGGTACCACTGTAAGTAAAAGGGGGGGGGGGGGTTTAGTTTGATTTTAAGATCAATTTTCAGGGGAAGGGAGCTTAAGCAACCAAAACACAGTGTTAAGACCAAACATATCCGACTCCAACATAACTCTAGGAACAAGAAAAGGGTGACACTGCAGAAAGTGAAGAATGGTATCAGCTGTGCCTTGCATACTGGCTCATTTACCTTTTTAAGCTGCTTGATAGCTGCACATGCTGACTGTCAGCTGAGCTGGTTTATATGCACAGCATCAACTCATGCTGGTTGAGAGCACATGGGGTTTGAGCCATGCCTGAGGCTATGCATGCTCCATGCACTTGAGAGAATATTCTGTGCTAAGGTAAATAAAATGCTGAGTCAAGAAAGCGCAATTCTGTGCCCTGCACGAAGCATGCAAATTAATCACTTTTGCATACATCTGCTTATTTTACACACTCTGTTCTGCTACTGTCAGTCATACATGGAACTTTATACATGCCAGTGAACCCTCACCTCCAGACCACTGAGATACCTTCTTTTCTTCTCCCTATTTCACCAGGCATCGCCTATCCACACACACTTAAGCTTATTTTCACAGTCAGGTAGGCAACAAACCAAAAGGACCAAAGCAGGGATTCAAGTTCCACGCGTGCACAGATTAAGTAAAGATCTACAAAAACTACAATGTCACTAAAGACAGTGGAGAGATAAAGATGGCTGTCTGCACTGGAGTCTGAACCTACCTTTTCTTTTTGCTTAAGCAAACCTAGAAACATGTAAGCAGCATCTCAAATGCCTACATACCAAGAAATTTCTGGGCTAGGCTTTCCGGGGGGGGGGGGGGGAGGCATGTGTGCATTAGTTTATACTGTGCCCACTTGAATCCTTTAGACCTCAGATGTAGTCTCACTTCAGTCTTTGCCCTCATGGCCTGAATATATTGTAGAGTGGTACCTCTGGATGCGAACGGGATCCGTTCCGGGATCCCGCTTCCACGTGTGACATTATTTTGAGCGTCTGTGCATGCGGCAAAACCCAGAAGTAACGTGCTCCATTACTTCTGGGTCGCTGCGGAGCACAACCCAAAAATACTTAACCTGAAGCTACTTCAACCCGAGGTATGATTGTAGAACAGGATTTTGCATAAATCGTGCAAAGCACAGAATTTAAATTGTTTTCGGCACAGGCTCTGGATTTCTGGGGTGCAGATTATAAAAGCCCAGGCTATAAACTCCTCTCTCTAGTTCTCAGGACAAAAGCTGTGCAAGTAATTATGAAGCTGTTGCCTCTGGAGGCTTAATGGCTTCAGCCCAGCTTACCAAAGAGACCTACTCTTCCCTTTACTCTCTTACATTCCCTTGAGATCAACTGAGAGCAGGCTCTTCCATATACCTTCTGTGCACTAATTTCATTCTACAAGGACACAGCATTCTTGGCATAGGCTGCCCTTGATCTAGAATACTCCCACTGTGGACTTTCATAGGTCTTTCAAAAGCCCTACAGTAACGCTTTCTAATCTGAGCAGGCTTTCAGTGGGAACCCCTAAGTTGGAAAGGCAGGATTTAACAGCTATGCCTTGTCTTTTGATTTGCCATTTTGCGTTTGAGTTTTTAGTTATAATACACTGCCCAAAACTGTCAGGGGGGAACTAGAAATTCAAGCCAACATATACTGGCATCTGTACATGTATCTATTCCTCTTTGTTACATAATGCAAAACTGTTCTCCTGCAGATTTCCCTGCCTGGGGATATCAACATCTTAGCAGGAGTTGAAGGGATGAACCAGCGATAAGGATAACAAGAACATCAAGGTACACCGGAGATAGCAACACGCTTTCCAGACTCTGCAATAATCAAAAGGGTAGGTAAGCTAGAAACAACTTCTCTGAAAAGCTAAGAAGGTTCAGGATAGGGTTCCGTTACACAAACAGCCTATGGCAATATAAACTTAATTTCAAGTGGTTTGATGAAAGAATGCATGGGTTATCCAACTCAATTAGTGCATGATTAAATGACATAAAAAGGTAAAGGTAAAGGGACCCCTGACCATTAGGTCCAGTCGTGACCGACTCTGGGGTTGCGGTGCTCATCTCGCTTTATTGGCTGAGGGAGCCGGCGTACAGCTTCCGGGTCATGTGGCCAGCATGACTAAGCCGCTTCTGGCGAACCAGAGCAGCGCACGGAAATGCCATTTACCTTCCCTCCGGAGCGGTACCTATTTATCTACTTGCACTTTGACGTGCTTTCGAACTGCCAGGTTGGCAGGAGCAGGGACCAAGCAACGGAAGCTCACCCCGTTGCGGGGATTCGAACCACCGACCTTCTGATTGGCAAGTCCTAGGCTCTGTGGTTTAACCCACAGCGCCACCCACGTCCCTCTAAATGGCATAAGGAGGCCATAATTTAAGCTATGTTCTGGGGCTGCCACGTGCACAGAACACTGCAAAGTTGGCAGATATATTGCACACTACACATCAGCAGCACACGGTATGGTGGGGCTTTAAAAGAGAATTAGACAAATTCATGGAGGATAAAGTGATCAATGGTTACTAGTCATGATGGCTGTGTTCCACCTTCACTGTTGCTGAATGACTCCGAGTACCAGTTGCTAGTGAACCAATTGCAGTTGAGCAGGGTGGTGTTGTGCTCAGGCCTTGCTTGAGTGCTTCCTGGAGGCACCAACTGGCCACCAGGATGCTAGTCTAGATGGGTCATTCGTCTGATCCAGCAGGCTTTGCCCCACCCCCACCCCACCCCACCCCCGTGTCTGCTACTGACTCACATTCTAAATTTGCTTAAAGCATTTCCAAAAAAGAAAAAGAAAAATGCTTCCATCAAAATTGCGGTGGAATTAAGAATTGTACTTTTGTGTGCACATGTGTGTATGGGGAGGTGCCCGTAGTTCTTTCTCTCTGATCTCTAGCCATGGCACTAAAATCCCTAGGGACCCTTAGAGAACAGCCATAATAGCTAACTGTCATGTATATACTGAATAAAAAAGGTAAAGGACCCCTGGATGGTTAGGTGACTATGGGGTTGCGGTGCTCATTTTGCTTTTCAGGCCGAGGGAACAGGCATTTGTCCACAGACAGCTTTCCGGGTCATGATGAAATCGCTACTGGTGCACGAGTGCCAGAGTGCACGGAAATGCCATTTACCTTCCCGTCGCAGCAATACCTATTTATCTACTCGTGTTCATATACTTGCGAACTGCTAGGTTGGCAGAAGCTGGGACAGAGCCACGGGAGATCACCCCATCGCGTAGATTCCAACGCCGACCTTCTGCTCGGCAAGCCCAAGAGGCTCAATGGTTTAGACCACAGAGCCACCCGTGTCCCTGGTCCCAGTTCCAAAGCAAGTTAACTAGGTACTGCTACAGTGGGAAGGCAAACAGTGTTTCTGTGTGCTCTGGCACTTGTCACGGTGTTCCGTCGCATCAGAAGTGATTTAGTCATGGTGGCCAAATGACCCGGAAAGCTGTCTGTGGACAAACGCCGGCTCCCTCAGCCTGAAGTGAGATGAGCGTCGCACCCCATAGTTGCCTTTAACTGGACATAACCGTCCAGGGGTCTTTTACCTTTTTAACTATATACTGAATAACAGCAATTGTAGCAGTTCAGCTAACCAGCTGCTGGTGTTTAGCCTTCTTCTGGGCTTAGGTTTACCCTTTGACTAGCAGGGAATCTCAGTGAAACACAGTTTTATACTATAAGCCTTGGGAACAAGGGTACACTTGTCTTGTTAGGCCTCAGATACAGTTTTCCACCCTGAGCCTTTTGGGACAAGCACAGTTTTAAATATATGGGGAGTGGGAAAGAGACATGTACAAAAGGATAAAAAAGGAAGTCAAATGACAATCCTACCTACTTCTGCACTCTGGGATATTTCATTTCAGTGTCTGAAAAAATGGTACAATTGGGTACAGGAAATTAGCAAGCAGTTGTAGCATCCCCTAACGAGTATACTTCAGGTTGGCTTAGGGCTCCTTGAGATACCTCAATACAAAGACATTCCTTGCACACAGAAAACAAGCATGTCAGGGACAAGTCTAGCGTTTGGCACGGAGGAGCAGTCACAAGTGGTATAGGCCAGACACAGGTGTGCCACCTAATTAGGATTGAGGGGAAGAGAGAAATGGAAGCAGATAGGTAAGATGGGATACCACCTTAGCTGCTAAGGCTTAGCACTTCCATGATGCCCCATTGTTTGTATTTAAGAGGGTTGTTCTAAGAAAATTCCTGAGCATCTGGTCTACTGGGGCTGAACAGAGATATTTCCCCAAACCTATCTGGAACCTCAGATGACAAAACTCTTCTGCGTTAACTAACTTTTCAGCAGGGTTGTGGCGGCTAAAGATTACAGCCTGGTTCTTTATCAGGTGAGGCAGTCTTCCTCTGAAGGCAGGACCTTGACTTAGCTGACGTTTCATGTCAGCTCCCACAATCCATCTGGCTGGCCCTTCAGGGTATTTTCTGATGCTCCCGCATACGATGACCCCGAAAGTGCTCTTTGCAGAGGCAGCGTCTCACTCGGTGGCAAATGCCAACACCTTTTGTTTTGCGACTGAGCGAATCCCCCAAACTGCAAGTTCTCTCTCGGTCTCAAAAAACGATACGTGCAAAATAGTTCTGAGCCCGTACTAAGCACCATGGATACCTACTGGCACCCCTGCCCAAAGGGTCGGAATCAGAGGAGCTGTCGCCACTGTGAACTGTCGCCAGGAACCACCCAAGCGGAAGCTGGTTGGGGGAAGTGACAACTGATTTTGATTGCTCCAGACTGAAGGACTCTTCAGGAAGGCCAGAGGCCTCAGGGCACAGAGCAGCAGCATCCCAGCAATGCACAGTGATCTGTGAAGAGAGCTGTCGTGATTCCACGGCATCCCTCAACTTCCATGCAAGCTTGCGGGGGGGGGGGGGGATGACAACAACATGCTGATCTCCTTTGCTCACAAAATAGGGCTTCCTAAATAATGCAAAAAGAAACTTTTCTTCAGGGAGGGAAGTTCAGCGCGTGAGAGAAGAATTTTGTTTGTGTTAAAAAGCCCCAAAGCACTGCAGAAATAGAAGCTAAGAGAAAATAATATATGCTCAGCAGGTGGGCAGATTTCCCTCTCTCTTTCCTGCCCCCTCTGCCCCCCCACTCACGGCACGCCAACTGCTACAGTAAAAAACCTTAGACTAAATTTAAAGAGCCACATCACAAGTATCGTGGGTTAAGAGGCTGATGACAAACTCACCCGTCCATCTTCATGCCAACCGTCCACACAAATCCTACACATCTCTACACAAATAAGGCACCCTATTGACAAACCAGTAGCCCACAGAAAGCCAGCAAGGAGTTGGATCCAGCAGTGCAAGATAAGAGAATAAAAGCAGCCCAAAGGTCTAAATCATGGGTAGGCAAACTAAGGCCCGGGGGCCAGATGCGGCCCAACCATCTTCTCAATCCAGCCTGCAGACGTGTTTTTACATGAGTAGAATGCATCCTTTTACTTAAAATGCATCTCTGGGTTATTTGTGGGGCATAGGAATTCGTTCATTTTTTTTTTTCAAAATATAGTCCAGCCCCCAACAAGGTCTGAGGGACAGTGGACCGGCCCCCTGCCTGAAAGGTTTGCTGACCCCTGGTCTAAATGATCCAGCAATCTCTTTCCCGCAGTGGCCAACCAGATGCCTATGGAAAAAATTGCAAGCAGGACTAGATTGTAGTAACAGAGGAATACTTCTCTGATACAGAAGGAAATATACCCCCGTCATGACTAGTAGCCACTGATAGTCTTATTCTCCTTTTAAATCCATCCAAGCTGGCAGCCATCACTACTTTCATAGAGTTGTAGAGTTGGAAGGGACCCTGAGGGTCATCTAGTCCAACCCCCTGCAATGAAGGAAACTTTTTGTCCAGTGTGGGGCTCAAACCCACGACCCTGAGATCTCATATGCTACCAACTGAGCTATCTCGTCATTTGCTTCCCTAACCCGTGTCTTTTTTCTAAGCTAGAAAGCCCCAAACAGTGTAACCTTTTTCTTATAAAGGAGTTGCTCCAGTGCCTTGATCATTTTGGTTGCTTTTAAATTTAATTTCTCAGTTTTAAAAATATCCCTTTTGAGGTGTGGTGTCCATAATTACATGCCCAGCATTCCAGGTGTGGCTGAAACATAGATTTGCATAAATATGCTATGACACTGATAAGTTTTATTTTTAGCTTTATTTTAAATGTAATTCCTTTCCTAATGAAGCAGATTCTAAGTTTAAGAATTTTGTTTAGATAGTCACCCCCCCCTTTTTATATCAGTCACAACTTTGAGAAGTTTACAGATCTTCAGCTGAACTTTAATTGCTGCAATTGAGGTTTTATTCAGGCGCAACATGAGGTCATGTTAATCCATAGGATTAAGGACAGAGTAGGCTCAATCTAAGAGATTACTAGCACCAAAGGAAAAGCTTGATAAAACTGCCATTAAGATAATGCGGAGTCAACAATACGAAGATTTCCAGGGTCAGTTAGAGAAGAACCTGAACGACAGGAATGTTCCTAAATAGCAGAGAATGATGTGAAGACAGTTCCACCTTCAGAGTTGAAGGAAGGGTGGGCTACAGATGTAACAAGTAAATAATATCTGTCAGAGAGAAAGAAATCATGAATGGGTGGATCCAGATTAGAAGGCAGGCACTGGAGGTGATGGAACATAGGGAATGGTTGGATGGCTGTGGGTTGCCAGGGGCTGGACTGAGGAGGAATGGTGGGGGCTGCCCCCACCTTCTCCTGAACCTTCCTGAGAACAGGAAGACAGTATAGATTTAGAACAGTGGTTTGCAGAAGGGCATAGTTTAGAGGCTGCAGAGTGGAAAAGCTGGGAAATATTGGGAGAGGAACAGCAGGAAGAAGCAGCACCGGGGGCGCGACAGTTGACAGACTCAGTGTCTTTGGAAAGCGTTCCTGAGCCCCCCCTCTCCCAGGACGGCATTGAGAGTAGTAGAACAGAAAGCTTACAGGCAGAAAACTCAAATTAGCCGGCGCAGGGATGACGTAGAATAGGAGAAATGGAGGGGGTTGGAATTTACTCGGAGTAACGCCATTATTTAACAGAGATTGCATTCCTTCGTCTCTCTCTGTGAATACTGAATAAATTACGTGGTAAGAACTATTCTTGTTTATCTGCTTTTTGGCTGCCACCAGGGGAAAGGTCTGATTCCCTGAAGCCTGACATGGGTGGTCACTGTGATCTACCTCCCTTTAAGAAGAGGTGACTCCAACTAGCAGAGGTCTGGGCCGAGGGCAAAGAGCAAGAGATAGTTCTGCCAACCCACCAAGCCCTACCTTGCTCTAACTATTTTTTGTCTAAGAAATTTATAAACTGCTTAATTATACAGTCATACCTCTTGTTGCGTTTGCTTCAGGTTAAATCTTTTCAGGTTGTGTCCCGCGGTGACACGGAAGTAACGGAATGTGTTACTTCCGGGTTTCGCCGCTCGCGCAGACGCTCAAAATGATGTCACGCGCATGCGCAGAAGCGGCAAATTGTGACCCGCAGACGCAGGTTGTGTTCTGCTCATGTTGCGGACAGGGCTCCTTAAAGGATCGCGTTCGCAACCAGAGGTACCACTGTATACATTTCTAAACACTGTACATAAAAGAATGGGACAATAAAGAAAAGAAAATACCCATAAAACTGAACTAGAGCAGAAGTGCCTCATGACCCACCTGAGTGTGTTCGGAGGTGCCCCGTGAGTGCGTCTCTCCTCCGACAGGCATAGTTACAGAAGGGACATTTGAAGGGCTTCTCGCCCGAGTGCAGCTTGATGTGGCGCAGGAGGTTGCCCTTTTGGGTGAAGGAGGCACCGCACTGATTGCAATGGAACGGCCTCTCACCTAGGAAGAAGAATAGTGCATTGGGATGAGTATCCAGAAAGGTTAGCCTCGACCCTTGCTTTCACTGATGACCCATGACCCCCAGTTCAAACATGCTGATAAACTGAGTTTAAAGGAAACAAACAGACTCGGGGTTGTATTCAGTGTAGTGTTAAATGGTGCAGGTGGCGCTGTGGCCTAAACCACGGAGCCTATTGGGATTGCCGATCAGAAGGTTGGCGGTTCAAATCCCCGTGATGGGGTGAGCACCCATTGCTCGGTCCCAGCTCCTGCCAACCTAGCAGTTCAAAAGCACACCAGTGCAAGTAGAGAAATAGGTACCACTGTGGCGGGAAGGTAAACAGCATTTCTATGCGCTCTGGTTTCCATCACAGTGTCCCGTTGCGCCAGAAGTGGTTTAGTCATGCTGGCCACATGACCCGGAAAGCTGTCTGTGGGCAAACTCTGGCTCCCTCGGCCTGAAAGTGAGATGAGCACCACAACCCCATATTCATCTTTGACTGGGCTTAACTGTTGAGGGGTCCTTTACTTTTTTTTAACCTAAGTGGACAGTTCCATTGGGGCAAGGATTTCTCATTGTGCAGCAGAACTATCTCCCCCTCTGCTCCCCCCCCCCACCACTTCCGAAATCTATTCTGGGGAATCCTCCAACTCTCTGGAAGAGGAGAGGGAGGAAGTCCCATTCTGCTAGTGCCAATCCTTGTGCTACCACAATTATTTCCTTTAACACTGTCCCCCTAAGTCCTCCATGGAGCTGTTCAGGAGCAAGCATGAGTGTTTCCAGCTCATGCATCTTGCAGAAAACCATGGTTTAGCATGACATTCATCTAACACCCAGTCTTGTAAGGAAAGAGCTATAAAGCAGTTCAGAGCCTTATTAGGCTAAAGAGCCTGAGCGTGACACATAGAACGTTTAGACCATTGAGACTTAAAGCACTATACAAGTGCAAAGCTCATGCATCAGCCCTTACGGTTACCAGCAGCCATGCCTGCTCACCGGTGTGGCTGCGCTTGTGCACCATCAGTACGTTCGGGCCAATGCACACCATCCCACAGATATCACATTTCAGCTTGCCATTGGGTAGCCGGATGCCGCCAGGGGAATGTGGCTCCTGCCCTGTCCCGTCACAGTAGCCGAGTGGCTCAGAGAGAGAATCCTCCACAATCACGCTGTCCTCTTTTTCAAGGAGCCGGTCGTCATGCGACAGCAGCCGGCTTGATTCTTCATCACTGTACATTTCCACCTTGATAGAATTTGCTATGGAGGGGAAAGATGTAAAAAAAAAAAAAAAAAAAAAAACCAAAGCACGTACAGGTTTGTGAAAAGTATTTGTAAACAGTTAACTTTTTTAAAAAAAAAAGTTGTTATGGTCCAGGAGAGTGAAAAGAGACTTCTAAAAAATAACCATCAATAATTATTAATAGGTCCTACTAGCAACTAAGGCCAGGTGCTTGGGGAGCATGACAGAAATTTCTAAAATTATGTATGATGTGTGTGTGTGTGGGGGGGGGAAAGATTTATCCTTCTTTCCCACTATTTTAGATCACCCCTTGACACTGATCGGGAGCAAATTCAGCACAAACCAATGGAGTATTTATTCTGAAAGTGCATCATCAACTTATGGGATTCAGTGTGACAAGAGAGCCAGTGTGGTGTAACGGTTAGAGTGTGGAACTAGGACCTGGGAGAGCAGGGTTCGAATTCCCGCTCAGCCATGAAGCTTACTGGGTGACCTTGGACCAGTCACTATCTCTTACCCTAATCCACCCCACAGAGTTGTTGTCAGGATGAAATGGGGAAGAGGAGAACCATGTGCACCACCCTGAGCTTCTTGGAAGAGAAATGTGACATATAAACGTTATAAATAAGCCATTAGTTTAGAAGAAACTTTAAAAAGGGGTTAGACAAATTCATGGAGGCCGGGGCTATAAATGAGCATTAATCACATCAGCTAAGTGAACTACTATGATTACTTTTTAAACTGCCAGTTGGTGTGGGGCAACAGTAGGGTTCTTCTTATGTTCTAGAGCAGGCATCCCCAGACTCAGCGCTCCAGATGTTTTGGGACTACAATTCCCATCATCCCTGACCACTTGTCATGTTAGCTAGGGATGATGGGAGTTGTAGTCCCAAAACATCCAGAGGGCTGACTTTGGGGATGCCTGTTCTAGAGTATCAAAAGGTGTAAAAATCAAATACAATCCCCAGTGCTCCAAATAATGTAGGGCTCAGCACATGGGGGGCGGGGAGCAGGCCTCTCCTCCACTAGATCCCCGGCCAGGTAGAAAGGACGTTTCACTCTGACAATACAGGCAGGAAAAACGGTCTGAAGAGCAGCCTTCTAAGGCATTTTTCTGCCAGCACCCTGCAAGAATGTTGTGGCATCTTTTCTACAGACAGAAGGTCAAGAGTCCTAAAACCAGGGTCTGGTTTCTAAAACGTTCAGTTAAGAATGCGCAAGAAACCGGGATGCTATGACATTAGCAAGAAGAGCTCTTTGCTAGGGGAACACACAGCCGGCCTGTAAATCCAACCACATCAGTTGGTGTAACAACGGATGCTCGTCCCATTTCAAGGTGCAAAAATGGGCAATAAAATATTTAAAATCTAGCCCTTCCCAAGCCAGAGATGGGGGAAGCTCGCAACTTGGAAAGCAGGGAGCATCTAGCGCAGGGCTTCCCCCTGAAGCAGCTAATGGAATGTAAAGCTTGAAAAACGAGGACTTCCTGTTTCGACCGACAGACACATGGAGCAGCCTCCGCCGCAGAAGGAATGCTGTTTGCGAGGCCTTGCTGAATAAACACTCCTGAACCTTTGGTACATGGCCAGGTTACATCATTCCAAGGAGTGTACTGAAAAGAAGGACTCTCATATATGAATCTCCTCCCAATTCCTAAGTCCCACTGCGTTCTCTTCCAAGCAGCATTCCGCTGCAATGGGAAAACAGGAGGAAGCTGCCTTAGACCAACTCAGTCCATTGGTCCATGTAGCTCAGTATTGTCCACCATGCTTGCTACACATGCATCAGGACCACCTATTAATACAGCGGAAGGTGGAGAGCCTCAAAATGAAAAGGGAAGCTGAACCCTTACCCCCCCCCCTGTTCTGTTTTTTGCTTCAGGTAACTTTCTCCCAATCCAGCTTGAGACTAGGCTGGGAGCAAAATGCCCATAACAGCAAAGCATAGGCAGATAAAGGGAGGGAGAAGGTTCAGTTCTCTCACCTGTGTATCCTTCTTTTCTTAAAATTAAAAAGCCCAGCACCACCTGCTTTGTATATAAACACAGCAGGCACATGAACAAAGGTGCTCCAATCATATTTGGTCCCCCCCCCCCCGCAAAGGATGGCACTTTTAGCTATGCTCATGTGTTTTGGGATAAGGAAACAATATGAACCAGCCTTCCACAACCTGATGTCCTTCAAATGATTTGGACTCCAACCCGCATCAATCCTAATTGGCATATCCCCACAGCATGATGGAAGTTGAAGTCCAAAACATACGGAGGGCGCCACGTTGGGGAAGGCTAGACGGCTGATATAATCCCTTCAGACTCTCCATGAAATGTCACCTAGATTTTTTTCACACGCAGGGCAGGATAAAGATAATAGTTTGAGTTTCCTCACTTGAAGCTTTATAAGTGTATACAGTATATTGTAACATCACGAATGGAAATCGTTAATTATATAGCTGTTGACTAAGGGATTATTATTATAACTGACATCAATTACGATTATGGAACACAGTGATATAAGATTGGAAATGCACCCAAACCATCATGCGGGGAGCCGATTTTAACGAAAATGTATTAATTGGAAGTTGACTGGCACTTTGAGAATTGAATAATTTGGGAATTAATTGTTATTGTTATAATTTGGCTATTATTGGAAGTACGGTGGTACCTTGGGATGCGAACGGGATCCATTCCGGAGCCCTGTTCGCATCCTGAATAGAACGTAAGGCGCAACTGCGCGGATCGCGCTTTGCTGCTTCCGCGCATGATGTCATTTCCGTTACTTCTGGGTTGCCGCAGAGCGCAACCCGAAAGCGCTCAACCTGAAGCACATTCAACCCGAGGTATGACTGTATATTGGAAAACTAATAAAAAAATGTTAAAAAGGAAAAGAAATGGCACCTAGAATTAAGGTGGCAGTTACCATGTTCATTCTTAAAGAGTGTTTGATTTGTGGCATTCCACAGAGCATTGGAATAGTTAAGAATGTAGGTCATTGCCCGCATCTCTGCTTTTTCCTCTCTTATCTAGTTGCCACCTATTCATGCTATACAAACTGAAGGTAGCAACTAGAAGGCCTTGCGCACACAGCTACGGCTGGCAGCCATGGCAGGAGGCTAGTGCAGAGAATTTACCTGTGCTCCTAGAATATCTTGGCATTAATTAAATTAAAAGAAGCCAGGCTGCTTAGGTTAGGCATACACTCCTGTTTATACATCTTGGAGATCCAGCTGCAAGCCGACACCTCTGTGCGCAAATATGAAGTGAAAACCTGCTCGCTGTGGCAGGAGCTGCTTGGGTATATTGATGCTGGTTGAACTTTGATGTTTTTTCACTCCCCTGGGGATGAGTGTTTCTTTTTCTCTCTCCCCCACAGCAAACGGAGGGCTGGCTTTTGTTCTGCAACTTTCCTTACAGAAGGAAGGCAGAGTCTGGTTGGGTTGGCAAAACAGGTTATGTAATATTTCTGCTCCACTGGGGCATGAACTTGCTGGCTGAACCAGCTGTGAAATCAAGACTGATCAGAAGCAACGGTATCAGGCAGCGTCTCCCTTTTAAAGGCGAAGATACTCATTTCCTATTTGTTCAAACCATACGCTGGGTTCTCCTCCTGTTACACTGAACAAGTGTGATCATGCTTTTCCAGGGGATCAACTGAATTTTAACGCAGCGGATGTGTTAACATGGACATTTGAACGTTCCTTTCTAAATGACTAAAACTGGATTTAATTGTTGGTTTTTATAAGCCAACTGTAATCAGTTTTATAAACCAACTGGAGTGTAGTTCAGATAAAGAATTAAGAGGATGTTATAGCTATCTAACGGGACGCGGGTGGCGCTGTGGTCTAAACCACAGAGCCTAGGACTTGCTTATCAGAAGGTCAGCGGTTTGAATCCCCGCGACGGGGTGAGTTCCCGTTGCTCGGTCCCTGCTCCTGCCAACTTAGCAGTTTGAAAGCACGTCAAAGTGCAAGTAGATAAATAGGTACCGCTCCGGCGGGAAGGTAAACAGCATTTCTGTGTGCTGCTCTGGTTCGCCAGAAGCGGCTTAGTCATGCTGGCCACATGACCCGGAAGTCCTTGGCCAATAAAGCGAGATGAGCACGCAACCCCAGAGTCGGTCACAACTGGACCTAATGGTCAGGCGTCCCTTTACCTTTTATAGCTGTCTAACACAAAGCAGTATTATCAGGTGAGAGACAATAGTCAGAAGTCAAGTCTGAGAACGCTAATCTTTCCCATACATTAACTCTGCAACATGGTGGTCATACTTTTCAGCAAAATTCTCAAAAAAGAAAAAAAGGAAAGCCCAGTTGATAATTTCAGCAGGAAATGCTGGTGGTTGCAGAATATGGCAAATTAGAATGCATCAGAGCAAACAAATCTTTTTCCAACACCATCTGAATATAGAGTCCTCTCCCGCATCTCCAACTCTTTGCTTACATGATCTAGCACCACTGGTGCTTTCCCAGCAACCACAATTTCCAGTCATTCACTCACTATGAGAGGAAACGCCTTCTTTGTCGATAAATGTGTCAGGAACCAAACAGTGACTTTTAAATCTCTCAGACTAAAAATCTGAGCAGGAGAGAATACTAGGCAGAAAGTTCAGATAATCCAAGGCTGCTGTATAAAAGCTGCCTCTTTTCCAGGGCCTCATCCAAAAGGTAAATTCTTCGCTGATGTGATTATCTTTGTGCAGACCTTTTTGGAGGATTTCAAAGGTGGTCTCTGCCTTGATCACAGCTTGGGCCCAACACCTTTTGGACATAAACTACAGGAATCAGAAAATGACATACTTACCACTAAGGGAGCGGCTTGGGGAGGAATGTTGGCTGTTTGGTGTGCTCACAGTAGGGCCCACAATCGTGGAGGTGAACTCCTTTTCCAAAGAGGAATCTCCACTACCTTTGGGGAACAAAATGAAGCAGAGAGCACAGGTAAGCCTCGTTTCAAGAAATCAAGAAATATTTTTCCTGTGCTTAGGACTGAAGATGGGCACAGAGGAAAGGGAACTCTCCTGATGAGTTTGAGTAAAGTCTAGATTTTGCAGCCTACAAAATCTGAATGAAAAAAATTCCATTGGTGCTCTGACTGAATGAAAACCTAGCAGGAGGAATCCCAACAAATCCCAACCATGTATATAATAAGTGCCCTGTTCTTGCACCGTATAGTTTATGATCAGATGATTATCAGTGTAGACCCAGATACAGTGAACATCCGACCAGCATTTCAGAAGAGAGATGCCAGATACTGATAGAACCAGTTCTATTACATACATAAAGCAGCCTTCTTGTATTTATAAGACTGAATTCATAAATGTTTTCAGAATGATGATACTGGTTTAACATGTATAACATGCATTGTCAAAATAAGCCTGCAGCCTCTAAGCTACCCCAATGCTTGTAACCAATATATGCAGCAGCACTTGGGAATCATCAAAGAAGTGCAAATATCTCATTACATGGCAATTACAGGATAAAGGGATCCCCATTTAAAATTTGAATCACCTTAAATAAAAGCCAGGATATACGTAGCTTTGTTGTTGTGCAAATAATACGCAATATGAATACAGAAATGTGTCATACAGAAGAGTTTCAACATGAAGTCTCATGGAATAGCTGATATATATATATGAATGATTGCGGAATCCAGGCTCAAGATAACAATACTACAGTGAACTGATTTCAAATACATTCTTCATGTATGGATTCCTGTGTTGTTTGCTGTTGCCTCCAAGAGGAAGAAAGCACGCACCAAAAGCACTTGCTTACTTTGTTCTCTTTATCTGTTTATGGGGAAGAACATGAATCAGTTGCATATAAAGATCTTATTAAGGGTTTATTAGCTACAGTGTACATGGAAGTCATGCAACACTAGGGAGTTCGCAGAATCTTGCATTTGACTTTTTTTTAAGAGTCTGACAGCTTGCCCTTTTAGAGAAGCTAGCCCAACTAAATTATCCAAATGTGTACTCTTGTTGTTTTTTAGCGTGCAGTTTCCATTTCTTCCATTAATAAGAACCCATCCTCCCTAAGCCCACCTCATTTATTGTTTTGGAAAGGGTGTGGGTTGTATTCAACAACAGTCATGCTCTAAGTAGGACCAATGGAATTTATGGACATGGCTAAGTTTGGTATATTCATTTCAACAAGTCTTCTCCGAGAAGAACTTCACTGGATTCAATCTTACTTAAGAGAGGAATTCAACTAAGTTTTACTCAGAGTAGACCCACTGCAATGAATGGGCTTAACTTAGTCATGTTTATTAATTTCAGTGGGTCAATTGCTTGAACTGACACAACAATCTCCTTAGTGCCATGTTATATTCCACACATTATCCCATTTTTTAAAAAAAATCATTGTACACTGTATACTGAAAACACAACCTATCGATAAAAAAAACTACTTGTGTAGTGACTTAACATGACTATGGAGGGACAGAATCACTCAACAAGATACATCAGTGCACTTTACACACCCATATTAAATATTTGCACTGGTGTATCTGCCTGCAGCTCCACCAATTTAAAGGAGTTAAGTGTGCTTAATCTAAAGACTCAGTTTAAGATGGGGCATCATCATCTTTATGTTTTATAACGAAGCCAAATGAAGGCAAGGGACGATGTTGCTCCTTTTGGATACAACATTCCTGGCTTGCTATAGGATTGCAGCCTACCTCCTTTTGCATGCATTGGGGGGGGGCCCTCTTAAATAAACTTTGTTCATTTAAACTAAATATACCAGGATAACTAACTACGCCAAAGCTAACATAAAATGGGAGACCCAATGTTTGTCGCTGACTTGCTAAGGAATCTCCAGCCTGTCGGTGTGTCATTAGGCCCAGGGTAGGTCCCAATTTAGCCCACAAAGCCATTTTCTCCAAACCACATCAACCTTCCTCCATACTTGATATCTTATGTGGGGCATGGTTCCAAAGGAATAATCTTGAAACCACTGGGGGCTTCAAGGGAACTCTGGACTGTTCTTTTCCAAGCAGGGCTTGCTGATCTGGTGGAGTCCCATATTGTCTATTTGTAGCTAATTAGCAGCTAATTAAAGCAAGCCCTTTTGAAGCTGTCCCAGGAGGTCATAATGATGCCAGGAGGTTGACAGGTAGGCAGAGCTGCCCACCTGTCAAAGTTGGCCCACAGGTGTGCATGCGGGAAGGATTTAGCTTGCCAGCCACGTTCAGTTCCCTACCCCTGTGCAAAACTGCAGTTTAGCAATCCAGGATAATTACAACTTAGCCAGTCCATTGTAGAAAGCAGCAGGGAAGCAGAGCAGAAACCATGGAATGCTAATTGACGGTAGCTTGGTAAACTGCATTTATCACTGTTTCTCGCTGAAGGTTTTTGAAGAGACTGGAAGGAATGTCTTGGGCTTAAATCTCACCGATGTGACAAAATCTGTCTCAGTTCTACTATTTCAGAATGCAGGTGGGGGCTCACAGGAGTCCACGCTCCTCCATACGAGAAAATCCCTGCGCACAGGAAAGAAGCGTTACAGCTGTCAAGACAGGAGGTTACTAGAGTATGCAGAAGTGTAGCCAGGCTGAACAGCAGCAGCTGACAAACCAGGCAAAGCTGGAAATTGGCACTCCTTGCCACTTGATGCCACTGGGGCCTTGTGTAGCAATGATGGCCATTGAATGTCTGCTATCTCCTTCCACGCTGCAACTTAAGACTGTGGGTTGTATCCAATGTAGTGTGAAGTTAAAGAAACTTAGCAATGAACCTGTTCCATTAGTGGGTTATCTTGTGCGAGAGGTTCCAAAAAACGAACAGCTTGGATTTCTAAGCGCAATTTGTACACCTGCGCTAGTGCAAGTTCTTGCGCAATCGTTACATCAGCGGACCTGCTACGTGGGTTTACCCATAATATGCAACACAAACCTAGACAGCATCTTAAAAAGCAGAGACATCGCCTTGCCAACAAAGGTCCGTATAGTAAAAGCTATGGTTCTCCCAGTAGTGATGTATGGAAGTGAGAGCTGGACCATAAAGAAGGCTGATCGCCGAAGAATTGATGCTTTTGAATTATGGTGCTGGAGGAGACTCTTGAGAGTCCCATGGACTGCAAGAAGATCAAACCGATCCATTCTGAAGGAAATCAGCCCTGAGTGCTCACTGGAAGGACAGGTCCTGAAGCTGAGGCTCCAATACTTTGGCCACCTCATGAGAAGAGAAGACTCCCTGGAAAAGACCCTGATGTTGGGAAAGATGGAGAGCACAAGGAGAAGGGGACGACAGAGGACAAGATGGTTGGACAGTGTTCTCGAAGCTACAAGCACGAGTTTGACCAAACTGTGGGAGGCAGTGGAAGACAGGAGTGCCTGGTGTGCTCTGGTCCATGGAGTCACGTCCATGGAGTCACATGACTAAACAACTAAACAACAACAACAAATGCAGCACTGGAAAACAGACCTCTGCTTTCACAAGGAAACTTGCACGAGCGGACTAACAGCTCTGGATACAACCCTTTGACTTAAAATACAGACTCAAGCCATTAGCTAAACATCAGCCAAGCTCTTCCCTCTAGCCTGGTGAAGGATTCTGTGGAACCTGAAAGTTTGCTCAGTACAAAGGTATTGTCTCCTAATGTTGGCTTTTTTTCTTACGGGTCAACATGAGTACTTTTGCTTTTCTATTTATTCAGATGAAAATAAGAACAACTTCCCTGTTGTTCATTGGCACTGCATTTAGAGAAGCAGGATCAGTGCGGGCAGCATAATGACTGCAATGAAAATACTGCAGCAATGCCAGCCCCCTGAACGTCTTTTCTGCAAGACACTCTCCCCTCACCCCAATTCCTGTTTAGTGCCCCCGTGGTTTGGAGGCACTCTTATCTACTTAGGAAAAAAGCAAGTTCTAAAAGACAGGAAGCATGTCTGGAGACATTCTCATCAGAGAGGCTTTAGTACAGAGACAGGTGATTTTCTTCAGAGTTTGAACGAGCTGCTGTTCTCATGCCCACATAGCTGAGCACATTCCAGGATCTGTCACGATAAAAGGAAACAGACTGTTCCAACCAGGTGAAGTCAATTTTAACACAGGCACAGCATGCAAGGCTGGTGCCTTGTGATCATTTTATCTTTAAGGAAAAGTTGTTGCTTTCTTCTCCCAGGTGGGCCCAAAGGCCAAGACTTTCTGGATCCTGAAAAAGGGAATTTCACCCTTTCCCTAAATGCTGTCATTCCTCAGGTGGGTAAACAGGAGAGTCTACATCATAGTAAGCCTATCTCTGCAACTGCTTAGAAGCAGCCACACACCCCTCAATATGGATATTAATCGTTTAATTAGAAGTTAGCCACGATATGGCTAAGCAAACTAGGCACCAGCAGCAAACAGTTCGCAGCGGAGCACATTTAAGCATCAATGACTTGAACTAAGGATTTATTCTGCTCCTTGCCAGAACACACAGATAATTGTGGCCCTGACCCCTTCCCTGGGCTTTTACTAAATAGCAAATGGTGGAGGAAGAAAAAGGGGGTGTGGGTCTTTAACAGCCTCATCCACGGCTTTTATAACACATACATTTATCTTTCCCCTTTGATTGCTCATCCCTAACTGATCGCCTGCAGGTGCATTTCTGATTTCGAACAGACTCTATCCCCCACCCCACCCCCCCGACACAGACGATGAAGGAATTCTAGAGATCAATTTACTTGCATCGAAAGTCAGCCACTTCCTGCACTGTTCTGCATGGCATCAGACACACCCCAAATGGCGCCAAGTGTAAATGAAAACAGAAAAGAGCATGGAGTTATTTCACACGGCCACCCCGCTCCCCATTTAACTTACATTATTCTAGCTTGCTGAAGATACCCTGGAGTGTTATCACAGCCAACTCCTTGGAAACAGCACTGGAATACAGACTGTGTGTGTGTGTGGCTGCATCTCGGCAGTAGGGTGAACTCAGCCACTCACCTTCCAGGAAGAAGAGATTCCTGGAAGTGAGAGAAACGGCCGTCATTTTACAGTCAAGCAGCACAGTTAGAGCAGGAATCCATACGGCTGCAGTGTCCCCTTTCGCTGAGATTCTGGCTTGCTCCACTGAACGCTTTATATGCCTTGCCTCTGAAAACAGAGCCATCAGCTTACATGGGGACATCCCTTTAGTGATGGTTTTTTTAAAAACAACAACAACAACAACAACAACAACCCCACATTGCCCAGGCTAGACAGAGCAAGGAAGTCCATGGAAAAAACATCGCAGTTGTTGCCTAACCCCCATCACTTTGGCAACAGAATGAATGCTTCACAGTTGCTCTGGAAAGATAAGAGCTGCCACAGAAAGAGCCTTTAACACTCCAGAAAGTGGCAGGAGAAACTGTATAAGTACAATGAAACACTCCACTGAATTCAACAGAATATATATATATTTCTATTAAGGTGTGCTGCACATTGTACACAATTGACTCATTCTTTCACAGTAAAGTAGCCATGTTTCTTTGGCTAACCAGTTTTCTCTTGGCCAAATAGCTAGATCAAAACCATTAGGTACGGGATCAGCGCAAACAGCACACTTCATTTAAACGTTACTTGGGTAAATTGAAGAGTCAAAGGAGAGAGGGGAAAAAATCTACTGAATGTGTGGAGTGGGGAATAAAGAAAATGTTTCCCTGCTCTTTCGAATACCTTGAGGAGATAAAGTAAAATCTTGAGGGAAGCTTTCCCGTTGTTACTGGGCTCATCACAAATCTAGTTCATTATTCTTTTTTAAATCCCTACCCCATAGTTTTTCCCCATTCCGTCTTTTCCGCTAAGAGTTTAATCACTTCATGGAAACATGTTTTTTTGTTTTTGATGAGGAGTATAAATGCAAGATACTGCTATCTTCTGATTAAAATTATGCACTTAGCTGTTGTATTTCTATCACGCCTACTTAAAAAAATCAGGAGAAAGAAGTGCATGTTACAGGAGCTTTAGCCAACTTCTGCAGAGTTAATTTCCATAATAAAAATAATAGTTCAAAAGGGGGGGGGGAAGCAAATGTCTAAATTTTAAATTATGCATATGTGTCCTAGCAGGCATTCATCGCCTCCTGCACGCAAGTGAGAGAAAAAGCAAATGCCTTCAAGAAGGCGCCTACCACCCATGGCTTTTAATCAAGAATAATGCTAAAGATCTGCTGCTCAATTAGTCAGAGGCACTTTTTAAATAGTTAAAGTCAATTTAACCGATCAATCAACTTGAAGTTGCGTATTTAACCATTTCAGACCAAGCACAGGCCTTTTCTTGAGAAAGGGAAATCCTGAGCTCAGTACTACAAACAAACAAACAAACAAACAAACAAACTCACTGGAACCAGGACCTAAATTTTCAAGTCAGCACTGTAGAGAGCGAAAAAATAAAAACTGAACTCCAGCTTTGAATTTTTCAATGGTCAGACTCTGGGATTTTTCTAGCCTTGTCTACACTATGTATTTACCGCACATCAGTGCTGGTTTCACGGTCCAATGTGTTTCTCACCTGCTAGGTATACACTGCAACATATATCCTCCCTGCTTCTGCCTGATATGATTACACCAACAATAACGGTTGCCATATTTTATCCCAGGCCAATGAGGATGGACTGCTGTGCTTCCATCTCTCCGTCCTGTTGCAGAAGTGTGCTTTAATGGAAATCCTGTGAACCAAACATCAAGGCTATTGTCCACTTTCTACTAGTTGAGAAGGAGCAACTGCCAATGCTCAGCTGCAATCGTGGGCATTCTGACAGTTTTTCTTTTTTTTAAAAAAAAAAATCATTTTTATTGATTTTCCAATAAAAAACATCCAATTAATATACTCCAATTAAAATAAAAAACTAAAATTAAAAAGACTAAATTATAGTCCAAATTATAATTTTTAATTTTTCGGAGCTCCCCACGGTCTAGATCTCCGACAGTTTTTCAAATAAAAAAGAGAGCACCCACAATTGCAATTCCTAACCTAAGGTTCCATCTCGTTTCCTCATTTGGAACACACGTACAATAATATTTTCCATGATGGGAATATACAAGAACAGGAGGAGTACACAACTGTTCAATTCTAGCTCAAGTAAGGGGGGGGGGGGAGAGAGCTGGGGAAAAGGGTAACAAACTAGGAAACGTAACTAGCTTTGTTGTCCTAGAAAAATCCAACAACATTCGGAAACAGGATGAGACGACAAGTCTAAGAAGGTGATGAGCAGATTCCCTGAGTTAATGCAAGTCATTGTCAGAGTAGACTCATGGGCTTACTTATGGATGGCAATGGGTTTACACGGAGCATTCCCCATTATCTGAAGAAACCTGAGAATATTCTTGGCTTTAAATGAACTGAGAACAGGAGCCCATAACTTTCAGCTGGCCTTGGTCAGCCACAATTTGTGGGTGCTGTCGACCCTTGCTATTGCTCACCCCATTGGGGCACAGAGCCTTCTTCCTTATTCATGCTGAGCTTTATAAACGTTCTGAAAGCAGTGAGACCTCTTCCTCCTTTCAGAGTGCCTCTAGTCTAGACCTCTTGCCAGATTAAAAGATTCCTCCTGCCACTGGAAAGCTGGAAAGCATACTTGTGGACCTGCTGATGGTGAAAAGTCTTTTCCATGTTCTACAGCATCAGTCTGAAAGGTTGTTGTTAAGTAAAATCCCTAAATATGACTGTCCTCACACCATAAAGGTTAGGACCATACTCACAACAAGAGGCAGTTTAAGCATCTGAAGAGGAATGACCACTTGAATATTGAATATCTCTTGAATATTTCCCCATCAACAGGCAAACTGATCAACATCTCTACCGGCTTCCTTGATTAGCTCTGCTCACCTTGTCAGCAGCCTATTCCCAATCTGCATGTCACATTAATGTCACAAGCATAACTGAGAGTTCAGCAGAAAAGGGAAAAACAGATAAGACTGAAAATGTTTCAGATTATGTAGCTCCTGGACTGTACATTGTAGGGGGAAAGGCTTTCAAAGAAAGGAACCAGACTGGTAATAATCCTTTGCTGACCCTGTGTAAGCATCTGTGGCTGCAGAGGATATCAGCCATGGCTTGAATGACAATCCTTAGGATCTAATATTGGATATACGATATCTCTTTATGAATTCATACACAGCAAGAAAATACCTACTACACGTAAGCCCATAGAGTTTCCTTTATTTCTCAGTTTTATTATCATAGGATGTTCTCACAGCCCTCTAGGGTTGTTGTTTTTTTAAAAAAATGATGACTAAATATGGATTTCTCCAAAACAATTAGTACTTTGCATCCTGTTCCCATAATCAGATCCCCACTAGGTCTCTTTTAACAAACTCCATCCTCCTGGGGTGTATTGTAAATTTGGCCTTCATCGGTCTGGATGATTTACCAGCATTAAAGAATGAAAGGCGAAGCAGCATTTCGCAAACCAGCCACACAAAATATGCATTTGATTCTGCACAGTTAGACACAGCCTACTGATTACTGCGATTGGTGGCATATAAGTCATTGATTTCCCTCACTCTCTACACTTTTATAGTTGAACAAAGGTTCTTATTTCATCCTTAGCCTCATAACATGCACGTCACCTGATAGTGACTGGTTTTTTGTTTTTTAAAAAGATATGTAAGAAATATACAATCTTTAAGCTTCAAGGCACTACTGCATATATCTCCTGAAGATTGTTAAATCCAAACAGTGTCTGTTACAAGTACAGTGGTACCTCGGGTTAAGTACTTAATTCGTTCTGGAGGTCTGTTCTTAACCTGAAGCTGTTCTTAACCTGAAGCACCACTTTAGCTAATGGGGCCTCCCGCTGCCGCCGTACCACCAGAGCCCGATTTCTGTTCTTATCCTGAAGCAAAGTTCTTAACCTGAAGCACTATTTCTGGGTTAGCAGAGTGTGTAACCTGAAGTGTATGTAACCTGAAGTGTATGTAACCCGAGGTACCACTGTACAGTGGTATCTTGATACTCGAATGGCTTGGCTCCCGAACGCTGCAAACCCAGAAGTGAGTGTTCTGGTTTGCGAACGTTTTTCGGAAGCCAAACATCCGACACAGCTTTCGACTGAGTGCAGGAAACTCCTGCAACCAATTAGAAGCTGCACCTTGGTTTTCAAACCGTTTCGGGAGCCAAACTCCTGTAGTTACTTAATGAGATTGTCTTGCTCCTTTGCATGTTGCATATTCTAGCCATCATTTCACAATTCTGGCTACCATCAGATCAGTCTGCTCCTTGTAACTCTGATAACTGTTGAGCTACTTACAGCTTCACCAACAACCTTTGTCCAGGACAAAATATGAGCTGGTGTACCTGGCTATGAGCTAGAGGATGACATTTATTGGGTGGGTATACATCCCCAGCAAACATACTCCTTCACTTCAATTTAGTGGGGCTTTCAGTACAAAGAAGTCAACTCATTATTCCAGTAGCCCACTCTGAACTGTAGTCAGTCATTATGTTTATTTACACCAATGTATTTGTATGCAAGTAGCTTTGATGATCTTTCCCTCATTCATAATTACTTCACGGCTCTGTTTTTTCCTGTTTAATGAGGACTCTATGCTCTGTTCTTCCAAAGAGAAACAGCCAACAAAATAAGATCATGCACTTTTGACTTCTTTTTCTTCAAAACCAGTGTCTGGTTTTATTTTAGTGTGTACCACAAACAATCCCTCAGAGGTTTTTAAAAAATGCTTGAGTAAATTATTTAAATCCTATAGGAGTGTTATACAAACAGAACCAACTAATATATTTTCTACCTTCCCTACCTTCCTCTATTAGGCTGTCCTATCCTATGCATAAAGGTAAAGGGACCCCTGACCATTAGGTCCAGTTGTGGCCGACTCTGGGGTTGCGGCGCTCATCTCGCTTTATTGACCCGAGGGAGCCGGCGTACAGCTTCCGGGTCATGTGGCCAGCATGACTAAACCGCTTCTGAAAAACCAGAGCAGCGCACGGAAACACCGTTTACCTTCCCGCTGGAGCGGTACCTATTTATTTACTTGCACTTTAATGTGCTTTTGAACGCCAGGTTGGCAGGAGCAGGGACTGAACAACGGGAGCTCACCCCGTCGCGGGGATTCGAACCGCCGACCTTCTGATCAGCAAGTCCTAGGCTCTGTGGTTTAACCCACAGCACCGCCCGTGTCCCTATCCTATGCATACTTACTGGAAATTTGATTTCCATCAAAAGAAACATCACTAGATCAGGCTGTTAGGCAAGTGTTCTAACCTGGTCATTCTACAATTCCCCTTTTCTGAAAAATGTATTTAAGTTACTACAGTTTCACTTAGTATTGCTAATAAGAATTTGAACACTCTCAGTTAATGCACTTCAGATATGGCACTCCTGAGTAGCAACTGCCTTTATAGCTTTAAAGAATCATAGAACTGTAGAGTCAGAAGGGATCCCAAGAGTCATCTAGTCCAGCCCCCTCTAAAGCAGTAATCTCAACTAGATCATACATGACAGTTGGCCATCCAACCTCTGCTCAAAAACCATCAAGTCCTAGTCTCTGGAGCATACGGGAAAAAAGCTTGCTCCATTCTTCGTGTGACAGCCCTTCAGATATCTGAAGATGCTTATCACATCTCCTCTCAGTCTCCTCTTTATCAGGCTACACATACCTATTCCCTCAACCGTTCCCCATAAGGTTTGGTTTCCAGACCCTTGATCATCTTGGTCGCCCTCCTGTGCACATGTTCCAGCTTGTCAATATCCTTCTTAAATTGTAGTGCCCAGAACTGTACACAGTACTCCAGGTGTTGTATGACCAAGGCAGAATGGAGTGGGACTATAACTTAGCCCTACTTATCTTCTGAAAGAGAATGTGATCGGGGACAAGATATTTTAAATAAGGTATATTTTAAATAAGGTAGAAGCATCCAACTATGCTTAAGGATTAATTGGAAGAAACTTTTCCAGTTATCTTTCCCAGCTGTAAGGTAACCACCATATTAAGTGAAACAATTTTACTATCAATCGCCAAACTCTTTCTGTACTCATATTTAATGAAACGGTCATCACACAAAAATACTGCCTATGGTCAAGCTAACTGAAACAAGCAGAAACAGATGGAATCTAAAGGGATGCCAAAAGTTCGCTTTTCCTTCAGTATGATACGTAGGATTTGCTCTAAATTTTTGATGAATCAAATATCCTCAAACTGATTTAATTGCTGTCTGTGTGAGTCTTAACTATGTTGCAAGTCTCAGGTATATTTAACAGCTAAAACACCTGCCGAATTTGGCAGGTGGGCAAATACAGAGCTCTAGCATTTTTCGCAGGCACCGAACAGTAACTTAGTAAGACATGGCCATCCATTTGAGGTTGAGCTGAATTTGGAGGGTTGCTCCAGGCCAACTGCAGCCAGGGAGAAGATTGCATGCCACAAGATCAATGTGCAGTGACCTGGCGGGGCATGGCTTCTTGTCTCAAGTTGCACTTTGGAGCACTGCTCTGAGCTGAATATGGGTAAGGAGGGCAGAGGCCATGAATCGCCAGGACACTGTTCAGCTGATCAGAACAGAGGCTGGCTGTTACACTCCCTTAGGTGATGACTCCATCACCAGTCAGGTCCATGGAGCAACTATCACTGGTAAGAGACTGAAAGGTGGAGAGGAGGCTATTCTCCCGTGTCCACCCCCTGAGATCTTGAAGCAAGACGAAAATGCTGGAAGTAGCTGCCCAAGGGTGCATCTATCTAAGAAGGCAGGTCATGTCAGGAAGCTGGGGGGGGGGGAACCATGTTGCTCCTCAAAACCTGAGGCATGCTGAATATTCCAGTGCCGAACCAAAAGTTTATTGTGACCAAAATGCAGAAATCCTATCCTGTCTTTTGCACTATGTATTAAAGACAAAACGGCATCTAAAAACAAAAATAAACAAATCGAGATCTGTGAAAAGCAAAATGAGAACATACCGGATATGTAAGAGCGTCCATTGCAGTCCTCTATATCCATCTTTACAACACTCTTCTAAAGAAAAAGAGACAAAGGTCTATCAGAACAGCAGCTATAAACCAAAGCAGGAACCTTTTGGTGAGATCCCAACCCACCCCCTGGTTGCACATCCTAAAATACAAAATTGAACTAAACTACTTTTCAGGACTGAGGCCACAATGGCAAAGGGCCATAATTCACTGGCAGAGCATTTGAAATGTATGCAAAAGATCCCAGGTTAAATCTCCAGCCTCCTCAGGAAGGGCTGGGAAATCTCCTCTCTGAAGCCCTGGAAAGCAGCCGCCAATCAGTGCTAGTCAATACTGAGTTAGAGTGATCAATGGTCTGACTCAGAGTAAGGCAGTTTCCCATACCAATATAATCGTGGATCATTACCATGGAAGTATTTTAATGAGCTTTTAAAAAATCCAATTTGTCTCTTAACATTTTACCATTTTTTAAAAAAAAATCCAGCCTATGTCTATAATTATATCAATATTATATATATAACCAATATGATATCAGATGATAACCTGGGAGTGCAAGTCTTCCAATTTGTGGCTTGGCACAACGAAAGAAGCCGAAAGCACCAGCCTGAAGATGACGAGTGAGACCTCGTCGAAACGTCGCCTAGACACCCCAACTCTTACACGGGAAGACACCCGAAGACACCAAAACCTGCATTCCTATACCCGTGAAAATCTACGAAAGCATATATATATATATATATATATATATATATATATATATATATATATACACACACACCAGCAAATAACTCTCATAAAGTGGGGCCCATGCAGTTAATTTCGGTAGGTTTTTCTGTCCTTGTGTCTGTATTCAGCTGCCCTTTAAAGGAGGAGGCTGTCAAACGGTGTTAGTTCACGAAACAGAAGCTAAACACTGCTTCAAAAGGTTGCAAGGAAGGAGCAGCTGTCAGTCTTACATTTGATGAGGCAAGACCAGATTCAAACTTCATTGGTCTAGAACACAAGTGGCCACAGGCCACTGCTAAATTTGAATCCTTCAGTGGCAAGGTACAGTAACAACTGTCCAATGCTATTCATTTTCAATAAAACAGACTCTCTGCTGTCATCTGCTCTTCTGGGTTCAGTCTGAACTAAAATTGATGCTGGTGTGTAGAAGGTACAGAACACAGGTAATTCTGAGCCCCAAATCCAGAAGTGCAGCTTTTATCAAGGAAAAGCAATCGTTCTTTGGAAAATGAGACTGAAAACCGACACATCGCATCACTGAGCAGTCAAGAAACAGGCATTTTCAAAGATCAGACTGGAATAACAGTATATATCTTGGTACTTAGCACCCCACAGAGATAATGAACATATTATGAACATTTTATACATTCAAATGCCTTCCCCCCATTACACTTAATGTTTTTTTTTAAAAAAAATAAAAATAAGTGCAAACAACCACAAGTTTTACCACTTTGAATTCAAACTGTAATTGACTACCAGTAAGCTCATAAATGAGAACTCACTGGGAAAAAACAATTAAGAGCAACAATTTCCCGAGATATATTTTGGCTTAAGGATCTAATTTAGGTGCAGTTCGCAGAACACAGGGGAAACAAAGAATTAGTATAAAGAGGAAGGAAGAATGCAAGTTCTCCGGGGAAAAGTCAAGTGATGTACTTACATCTGAATGCAAAGCGAGGACGTTGATGGATCCTAGGATAGCTTCCAAATACGGAAGACAAAGGCAAAGGAGAAAGATACTCAACTGCAGCTAGGTTTAAGTTAATATCAGGAAGTAAATTCCCAAGTATAAAAAGTATATCGCTTACCATGGGGAGTTTTTAACTCACCCACCCCATCAGTAGCAAATGGTTTAGGCCAATGGTTCTTTGACTTTTTCAAAGCAAGCCTTTCTAACCGATAAGCAGGTGCGGGGGGTGGAAGGAGGTGTTTATGGTAACCCAAGGTCTCAGGTCTGGGAAGAGGCATATTTTTTTTTTTAAAAAAGCAAGCGTGAAAAGTGCAGGACCAAATGGATTAACAGCATACTGTAAAGTTATTAAGGGAAGTACGCTTGAAAGCAAAAAGCTCCAACGTTATTAGAAAGCATAAGGACACACAGTCAATCTCTACCTCCATTAATGTACAGACTAAGGACAGAATCAAGGGACGCGGGTGGCGCTGTGGGTAAAACCTCAGCGCCTAGGACTTGCCGATCGTATGGTCGGCGGTTCGAATCCCCGTGGCGGGGTGCGCTCCCGTCGTTCGGTCCCAGCGCCTGCCAACCTAGCAGTTCGAAAGCACCCCCGGGTGCAAGTAGATAAATAGGGACCGCTTACCAGCGGGAAGGTAAACGGCGTTCTGTGTGCTGCGCTGGCTCGCCAGATGCAGCTTGTCACGCTGGCCACGTGACCCGGAAGTGTCTGCGGACAGCGCTGGCTCCCGGCCTATAGAGTGAGATGAGCGCACAACCCTAGACTCTGTCAAGACTGGCCCGTACGGGCAGGGGTACCTTTACTTTTTTAAGGACAGAATCAAGCCACTGCTTACGACATGGTGAATGCTTGAAAAACTCCCCATCACGAATGAGAGTCCACAACCAGGGTGTTAAGCCAAACATATCAGCCCAAACGTACGATAAGAGCTCGACTGCATCCGACCAAAGGCTCAGCCCACTTCCCAGAGTGCTTATGGGAAGCCCAAAAGCAGGAAAGAAGTGGAACGGTCCTCTCCTGCTTTTGTTTCACAGAAGCTGGTCTTCAGAGGCATGCTGCCTCTCATTCAGGACAAAGGAAACAGCAATTATGACTAGAGTCTTATCCCTCGTGAATTCGTCTCACTCCTGTTTGAAGTTATCAAAGTTAGCAGCCATCATCACATCTTATGGCAGCAAAATACCATGGTTGAAAGCATGCATGGTCCAAAGAAGTACTTTCTCTTGTCGAATCACATTTCCGGTTGTCCGTAACCCTTGCTTAAGAAGTCACTCAACAAGCTGACTCTCAGTATGGTTGGAGTAGTCACGTAAGAAGTTTTAAAGTGGCCGCTATATAGCAGGTTAGGGACGTGGGTGGCGCTGTGGGTTAAACCACAGAGACTAGGACTTGCCGATCAGAAGGTCGGCGGTTCGAATCCCCGCAATGGGGTGAGCTCCCATTGCTCAGTCCCTGCTCCTGCCAACCTAGTAGTTCAAAAGCACGTTAAAGTGCAAGTAGATAAATAAGTACCGCTCCGGCGGGAAGGTAAACGGTGTTTCTGTGCGCTGCTCTGGTTCGCCAGAAGTGGCTTAGTCATGCTGGCCACATGACCCAGAAGCTGTACGCCGGCTCCCTCAGCCAATAAAGCGAGATGAGCGCCGCAACCCCAGAGTCGGTCACGACTGGACCTAATGGTCAGGGGTCCCTTTACCTTCTATATAGCAGGTTGGGGAACCCCTTCCTGCAACCTTGATACTGCCTACAGCCATTTGAGCCTCTGGGTCTTGTCCTGCCCATCAGCTGTTCGGCAGGGAGCAGCAGGGAGGAAAATGAGGGCTTTGATGCTATGAGAAGTGTGCAATTGCAGTTCTTTTCTCCGCAAGAAGAGCAAAGCAGAGGGGAAATACGAGAACAGCCAGCATGGTGGGGTAGTGCCATAGACTCATCCTCCTGACAACTGGATCAATGGCACTTACCTTGACAACGTAGAGGCAGGGATTGGGCAGCAGTGGGGTCAAACCTGTACAGCTGCCCTTGTAAGCGTGCCAGATTGCTTCCACTGGTGCAGCCACATAGACCTAACCTCATGTTCACCCTGCCCCAACTACGTGCCATTCATGACCCGGAAGCTGTACGCTGGATCCCTCGGCCAATAAAGCGAGATGAGCACCGCAACCCCAGCGTCGGTCACGACTGGACCTAGTAGTCAGGGGTCCCTTTACCTTTAATATATTATAAATAAATAAATGTGGAAGTCAACCTTCGATCTTCCATCAATTAATGAAATGTACGTAGTTGTATGCCTCTCCACATGCTGTGCAACACTGGACAAGCTAGTGCTATTACAAGCTGGTGCTGCAATTTTGTTTTATCACAAACAAGAAACAAAGCTGCCTCCACAAATAGGTTATGGACAAAAAAAACCCCCACCAGGCTGCAATAATTTGACAACACTGTCAACTAGACGCTCCGTAAAAATAGGGTGAATAGAAACTGGCAATTCTAGCTAGTTACGAAGCAGTTTGAGCCATTCCTCTCTTCATTCAATAGTCTAGTCCCAGGACTTTATGGCTCTATAATGGACGTTTGTGCTGTTCTGATCATTCCCATTATAGACATTTAAGAAATTATGTTCACCTAATGATTCAGCCATTGGTATCTGAATCCTAGAAACACACTTCTTGTTTAATTTTGGCATGAAAAGGACATAGGAGCCACATTGATTCCCTTGAGCTAGTTACTCACGTATCTTCTAGTCGAAACCCCAGTGGGAAAAGGTCCCAGGGAACTGGGTTCTGTGTTGGAATAATGGAAGCATTTGGGCAGGGTGGACTTCATGTGTCACTCAGGCACAGTCCTGAGCCATGTGGAATCTTCTAATGGAAAAGTAGCTCACACTCAGCTAGAGCTATGTCTAAAGGGCATGCAAGTACTAACTGAACACTGGCAACACATCCTCTTTCTTTATTGGAAAACTTATGAATTGCCATGCTGAGTTACAACAAGGATCTGCCCAAAGCTCTGTTCTCTGTGATGTTCATTCCCTCTTAATCCAAGGAACTGGACAAGGATCCTCTGTGAAAACAGGACTAGTGCACATCCACAAAGATTACCTGCCCACAAACTTTATTTTAGTGCATCTCTCTGCACACAGCTGCCAGCCATCTGTATACCTGTGACATAAAAGCAAAAAAACAAAAAACAAACCACCGCCCCCAGGAATTTATAAATTTACAAAACTCTTACTTATTCCTATTCTGCTTTTCTTCCATGATGGAACTTGTGATGTACAGTGGTGCCTCACAAGACAAAATTAATTCGTTCTGCGAGTTTTTTCATCTTGCGAATTTTTCGTCTTGCGAAGCATGGTTACCCTGGGTATTAATGGTTTTAAGAAAAAGGATACAAACTCGCAAGACGTTTTCATCTTGCGAAGCAAGCCCATAGGGAAATTCGTCTTGCAAAGCAACTCAAAAAACGAAAAACTCTTTCGTCTTGCGCGTTTTTCGTCTTGCGAGGCATTCGTCTTGCGAGGTACCACTGTACAAGTATTTCCCATGTAGTTTCCTATCTAGGCACTGACCAGACCCACTTAACTTCAGCAAACAGCATTATATGTCTTCAGACCATACCCTGCAAATAACGCCTCTAGCAGTTACATTTTGAGTCCCCTACATGCAGAGGGAATTCTAAGCACTTAGGACAAAACTCCAATGACTGTAGCACCACAGCAGGAGGCTGTCATTGACAGGACAAACCAGTCCTTAAATAGAAACCACAGTGAAATGGAACTTTTCTGCAATGGGATAGTATGGCAATGAACTCTTTTATGTGCATCTAAAGTGAGAAGCAATACATACAATGCTTAGTGTGTGACTATAGAAACTCCAGCATTATAACTACACTTTCAGGCAACCAAGTAGAGAGGCCGAGGCATCTTCTAAAGTTACATACACAACTATTTTCTAAATGAAAGTCAATGCAGTGCTATTTTAAAAGGCTAATTTTGGCTAATGGGCATCCATAGCGTTTTGTGACAATGGATTCCTTGGCTTTATTAGCTTACTTCAGAAGGCTCCCTCGTGGCAAACACTGAACTACACTCACCTTCCAAGGAAAGCAGTTACCCCAGTGTAACATTTACATCTTTACCCTGCCTCCTTGGAGTTATGCAACTGCAGAGGTAAACGTGTCGTGCAAACATTCCAGAGCAGATGGAAGCCTTGAGAGGGAAAAGCCACCATTCACTGAAGAGAATTCATCCTCAGTTGAAAGCTGCTCAAGGAGACCAGCTGGCTTCCACAGTTTAGCCATCGGGGCCGTCTAAACAGAATGGACGATTCAGCTCTGCTTGGTGTTTTCTCAGGAATGAGTTCAGAAGATAGCTGCTGCAACAGAGCTACAGAGCTCTGCCTATGGTCATGACCACATATAGGGTTGCTATACGTCCGGGAATTCCTGGGTATGTCCTCTTTTGGGGGTCCTACATGCCCATCCGGGGGGAATTTTAAATTTTAAAGCAAATGTCCTGGTTTTAAAAAAATAAAATAAAATTGTGAACGGGTGGCTCTGGCATGGGTTCGGGGCTATCACTTTTTGTCTGGGTTTTTACCTCTTGAAATATGGCAACCCTTGTCTGATCTCAGAAGCGCTGCCTAGTACTTCTAATTTCTGCTTCATCACTGTTCACTGCATCAAACATAACCCATAACCTAAAAAAACAGGTTAAGGGTTCTAGCTGGGGTGACGTCCCCTGCTGGAGCAATGCCCCTACCTGTAACAGCTCCCACAATCTGCGAGTCATGTTGCAGAAAAAGTCTACAATATCCTTACACTATCACAGATCCCTCTTCAAGCCTAGAAAGCTACTGCCTTTTAGCAAGTAAGGATGTTTATTGTGGAGTGGCACATTTGGGGGAATCAACCTTATTGCCTGGACTTCCCTAAGGCAGCAGACCTCCTACGTCAATATAGGTAGTGTTATGCTACTTTAGGAGGTGAGGAGGAGATCATAAGCATCCACAGGGAACATGAATCGGGAGGCAGATCAAATCAACTCTCTCTTTTTTTTTATCTATACCCTGTGAGCGTTTGCCAGCCATGTGTTACATGGAACTGGGGAACAGCTTTTGGTGGAAATCAAACATTCAACTCTTTTTTGAGGTCTGTGTCTGTTCACATGCTTTTGTACTAGAACTCCATCGTATAACACATTATGGCAATATTATAGCTTCCTGGGAGTGAGAAATTCTCACTGTTTTGGAATTCAAGCCCAGATACACGGTGAAGTTTCCAGATTTCAGGTACAGCAAGAGAGAAACAGGGCCAGTGTGCAGAATCCCCTCTAGGCTCAAAGAATTAAGAACATTAGCACATTAAAAGTAGAACACAGTGGCTTCAGAAGCCCTTGAAGTTCCTTTCACTTTTGAAATAAGGGCTTTCCCCCCCAAGTGACAAAACTTAGGGAATAAAACCTTCAGAAGTAGTCCAATTATTTTAAACATGCATCGCCTCCCAACCTCTGCATGATGATGTTTACATGCATCCTTTTGCAATAGTTAAGACAGATCAGCATTTTTATTTTTTTTTAAGGAAAGCAATAACTGAAAAGCTTCAGTGAAAAGAAACCCAGCTGGACCTTTGCATATCTCCTTTTTGCTCCAGACTGTGTCCGCATCTCGGAAATGAGAAAGTCTTATCGGGTTAATGCAGACCTTTTCCTTAGAGTTACTGTCGCTCCCTACAAGATACTTCCAACTGGGAAATATCAGCCGCACCGGGCAAATTTCAGTCTTACAGGATCTGTTGTGTTTTCTGCTAGAACCCCCCAGGTTCACCAACTGGAGCCAGGTACAAGAGAGAAGCACTTATAAGCTACCAGAGATCTGACAGTAGATCCTACCTTCCGCTTACAGTTTTAACTCTTTCTTGCAGAGAAAGAAGTGAACACAATGCAAGGTATTGCCCCAGGGCTACAAATCACCCAGGCCAGAAGTTTTCAACCTTTGAGTCCACAGCTCCCTTGACCAACCACATTCTTTCTGCAGCACTTCTGTGGGGCTCAGGAGCCCAGTTATGTCACCCCTTGCCTGCAGAGCCAGCAGCCCCTCACCCCCTGTGGAGTGTTCCCTCAGCCTCCTCTCCCCTCTCCTTGGGAGTCCTCTGGGCAGCAGTCACCACCGCCCCTGGTCTCTGAGCTTCCCCCACTCTGCCCCAAAGAGAGGTGCCTCCTCACACTGCCCCCCAGGGGCCTGGGAAGAGGATGCCCCCAGCCTTAGTGGCCTAACAGACTGGTCAAAGGTGAACATGAGGCCAACACCTTACCTTGGGAGGCAGCAGGGGCAGCAGCGGGCGCTGTTAGGCCTGTATGGCGGAAAGGCTCCCCTTCAGCACCGGGCACTCAGCTCCCAGGCGGGCCTTGCACACAGCAAGCACAAGAAAAGCCAGCGCAGCGCCTGCCCACCCGGCCTCCCACTTGTCTGTCTGTGCCCAAAAGCAAGGGCTGGTGGATTGGCTGCCTGGGCTCCTTCACCCGCTTGCTTGCTTACTCCGGGGCTGCTTCAGGTCCTGGCAATTAGCATCCCCTAGCCAGCCCCAGAGGCACCAGGAGCTTGCAGCCAGGGCTGCTACAACAAACAGCTATGCAAGCCTTGGGGAGGCAGAAATGTGAGAGGGCATCAGAGGAGGGAGGGAGGGAGGGAAGGAAGGAAGGAAGGAAGGAAGGAAGGAAGGAAGGAAGGAAGGAAAGGGGGGCAGAGGTCAGTGTGGCCTGCAGCACCCCTGACCATCATTCAAGGCACGCCAGGGTGTCACGGCACACTGGTTGAAAACCACTGACCCAGGCTATTGTACCAGTGCAGCAGCTCAGGGTATCCCAGAACTGTATTTTTTAAAATGTGATGCAAATACACACACACACACAATAGAAGTAGACATGCTATGTGGGCAGAGGGGTTGCATGGCAACAATACAGACAGTCTTATACATCAACAAAGTCCAGGATCTTCTTGCACTGGCACGGCAATATGACAAAAAAACCCCACGGCATTTAACTGAAAAATTGCATGCATCCTGAAGCTCCCACATGAACCTCAGGATACCAAGAAGGAACAGGATACCGACTACCATGCAATGAAGCAAGTGTTGACACAGCAGCAGCTCTTGCGAGTGTCAAACAACAGAGGCAAACATCAATCATGTAAGGAGATGGAATTCAGCAAGCCTGATCAACCTTTTAAGATGCTGCTCTGCATCTAAAAAAAACAAAACAAGGTCAGAAGGGAAACATTTTCAGGTTTCCCGATATTATCATCACTGAAGCACACAGCGACCTAACATTCCAAACAAATTACTCAGCATTACCTGGAAGACAGATAGGACAGCAAAGCAATGCACGTTATTAACCTCCAATGAATCTGTTGGTGAGCAACTGTTGTTGGGCAGTGCGGGGACACACTGCTTCTGATACAGCGCTTGTGGGATTGGGTGGGCCCGTGAGTCTGCATGATGAAAATGTTAACACCAAATTATAGGTCACATTTATTTAAAATAATTTATGCTATGCTATAACCATGCTCTTAGGTTGGCAGTTTACTACAAATATTGAAACAAATTAAAAGGTACGTTGAATTTAATTTTATTTTTAATGCTTACGATCAGCATAAACACCACATCTCAGACAGAACTACATTAAAGCCACGATCTATGAAAAGGCCTGGGGAAATAAAATGTGTTTGCCTAGCAAGTTAAGTACTAGGCAAGCATCTTTCCGCAGCCAGGGTGCCACCACCAAAAAGGCCCTTTACTCAGTAGTCAGCACACTGAGACCCCCCCGGAGAAGGGCTTTTGATGAAGATTTTAAAGTTAGGGTATGTGCATATGGAGACCAGGGATTCTTCTGGTACACTGGTCCCAAGCCACAAAGGTCTAAATCGGCAGATTGAATTTGGCCTGGAAACAAACTGGGAAGCCCATGACAAATTACCAGTGTGATATTCTCATACTACCCAGTCCCAGCAATCATGTACAGAACTCTATGAAGTTCCTGGACTATACTCAAAAGGCTCCTCCACACAAAATGTGTTACAGTAAACCAAACAGGAGATTTAACAAGTAGCGATAACTGAAGCCAAGCTAACCCTGTCTATGTAGAGTCATAGTTGATACACAAGCCCAACTTGGCAAAACCAAGCCAAATAAGGAACCTGAGCTTTCCAGTGGGGAAAAAATGGATTAAGGTGCAGTCTTGAGGACTCAAGCAGTTATTACTCCAGCACTACCTTCTAAAATGGTTTGTCTGCATAGGAATTCTCTAACTCAGGCAACCTACCTAGAAGCATACCATGGTTGGCAGTATTGATACCTGCTGAGACATCCAGGAGAAATAGGACACATACAGCATTTCTTTCCCAGCAATGGTCCTCCCACAGGGTAACTATAGCATGTTCTGCATCAAAACCAAGCCTGAAATTATCTAGAAGTATGAGTCTTATCTAGGAATGCCTGGCGCTGACCAAGAACTGCTTGAGGACCTTGCCCAGGAAGGGAATGTTAAACACCAGCCAGTAGCTTTTTCAAACCTTCAAGGTCCAATACAGGTTTCTACAGATGTGGCCATACCACAGCCTCCTTAAAGCCCACATGGGCCACCATGTTTCTCAATGGACGTAACTGGACACCCCCCCCCCTTCTACTATATTTAATAAGCTGAGACAGACAAGAATAAAGAAAACAGATGGTTGGCTGAACTTGGCCAAACAACTTATATAACTGAGTCATTCAACAAAATAACCCAGATGGTGCCTTGGTTGCCTCCATTGACTGATCTGCATTGCGGTGGATAGGAGGGATGCCCTATAAACATCTCTTTGTCAATTAGATTTGGGTATGCTGAGACCCCCAAAAGTTGCGTGCCACACCCATGCCTGACGCTCCAATAGGTCAGGACTAGGACTTTCAAACATTATGTCTTTCACCTACTAAGTTGTAGGTTGACTTTCCTAACAAAAACTGTAATATAAGATGATGTAGATTGCCTTCAGATATTTCATATCCTCTGGATTAACATATTTTTTCATTTGTGCTTTGATGTTTGTGATCAAATAAACTAGACCCATTCTTCTTCATCAGCGATTACAATGAGGTCCCTAAGCGACTGCAAAAGTTAAACATTCTTTAAAGTGTTAATGGCATCACTGTGATTACCGGACAAAGCAAAGCTGTAATTTTTTATTTCATTATATTTTCATCTTCTTCTTCTTCTTCTTCTTCTTCTTCTTCTTCTTCTTCTTCTTCTTCTTCTTCATGATCCACCTTGAATTTTTATAAGGAAAGGCACGACGCAAATATTTTAAATAAATAATAAATAATCTTAACATATGGCAAGTTGCAGTAGACACTTCCCAGACTGCTACAAGGAAATTGCTTTGCAGAAATTCAAGAACCAAAGATGAACTCAATGAGCCCTGACCATTGGATTAGACTGGAACAGGTCATAATAATCTTAGAAAATAGGTAATACTTTTTCAGCCTGGATGTTTCTGCTCAATCTGTATCATATGTCTTCAGTAAAGCAATTCCAGAATAACTTCAGGTAGGCTGTTTGGGCAGTAAATTACCATCCCTTAAAGATTTGTGCCATTTTGACAAGATTTATCTAAACGGCATCTATCTGCCGCTAAAACCCACTATGCTTTTAAAAACTAAAATGAGTGATTGTGTTTGTGTTCCCGTTTCATCTGCATAGTTCACACTGTGACAGAAAAAGCCTGCTCTCTCACCCCTCCATTTTCCCCAAGTGAGGGATAGCATGTATGCAAACAGCTCCTGAAAACACAAACCTCAGGAAATGTGCTGTCTGGCAGGAAATTAGGAAAATCCCAGTGATATATATTTATGTCTACCCAGGGGGTGCCTAGTATCCCCTCTCGCCTCCAAAAGGTGTCAATCCCTTTTACCTGCTGAATATGAACATTGTCAAAAGGAGCAGGTGCTACTCAAACCAACCTGGAAGAGTCCCTAAAAGTGAGCTGAGCTTTGCAGCTTTCGTCCCTGCCTGAAAGGATAAAGGGTCCGTTCCATCCTTTATCCTCATCTATCAGAAACCTTGCAACTAACCAACCGAACTCTGTTACATGTGAATAGGCTGAGGCGTCTACTTGTAAGTTCCTAGGTCAGTACAAGTTTCTTTTCCATCATGTTGGTAAGGTCCCACCAGGAGTCTCAGATCTGCACAAAACTGGAGAACGGCACAAGCAAATGTACAAGTACCTCTTGCACACTTCTTGGGTGGGGAAACTTAAAAAAACCCACAAGGTGCATACACAGCTATTTGCCCTTTTGTCATTATAGGATCAACAAATCTGAAGGCAGGGACAAACAGAAAAGGGAACATCTACTGGTATGCATGGGAAAGCCCCAAATTTCCTACTCCTTATACACAAATTCAAATACTGGGCTAAAAAAGGTAAAGGACCCCTGACAGTTAAGTCCAGTTGTGAATGGCTCTGGGGTTGTGGCACTCATCTTGCTTTACTGGTCGAGGGGGCCAACGTTTGTCCGCGGACAGTTTTTCCGGGCCATGTGGCCAGCATGACTAAGCCGCATCTGGCTACTCTGGTCTAATTCAAACAGGCAAATTGTGGAAACGTAGCTTAATAATGCTCATATATGGACAAGCCCTGAAAGGTCATCAGAAACCCTCAATCCTGCATTTGATTCTATGCATGTAAGTGTTGTTGTTTTTGGAAACTAACTAACTAACATGCTCACAAGTGGGCACAGGCTCAAGGCCTTTGTGGGTAAAATCCTATACCCACTAGTCTGAGAATTAGCCTCACTGTATTCAGTGGGACTTCCTTCTAAGTAGACATGTATAGTATGACACTATCCTGATGGTTATGTTGGATGTCGTATAACAAGGAACATCACCTAAGCCTTCAATAACTCTGAGTGCCTTTGGGGAACCTTTTCTCATTTTTTCCTAATCCAACACTTGACCAAGAATCATTTCTGAACAATGAATGGCTTTGTTTAATTGTCTTCACATGGATGAAGGGAAATGTCAGGTACTCATGGAATATTAAGATTTGCTGCTCAAGTTGTCAAACTTGTTTTATCTAAAAAGGCACAATGATCTTTAAGGTTAGCACCTGACAGTTTACTATACATTTTTGTTGAGGTCTCTGGTGTTAACAGCAGTGCCATCGCGGACTGAATTGGGGGGGGGGATGTGGGGGAGACAAGAGACTGAATTTCATTAAACAATATTAATTTGAATCCAGATTTTCAAGTAATATATTTGATGTGAAACACTGTGTTAACCAAAAATGCCCTGTTAATCTGTAATGTACAAATTCTTACAGAGCAGAACTGAATAAAAATCATTATATAAGGAATTTTTTTAAAACAGTGAGGCAGGATTGTAGGTTTCAGCTGAAGTTCAAATAAAAATCTGCAACCATCAACATATATAAAAACAATCAAATCACAAGAATCTGGGGGTTAATTTATGTTTTGGTTTATGTGCATGTTTATGCTATCATTTTCTTACATTATCTGTTTTGTCAACACTTAATTGAAAGCCTCAGTAAACAAATGATTCTTTAAAAAGAGACAAAAGGAACATTCATACAGAGAAACAGTCTATGTGGCTGTTACAACTACGGCCCATCAGAACAGTGGTACCTCGGGTTACATATGCTTCAGGGTACAGACTCCGCTAACTCAGAAAAATTACCTCGGGTTAAGAACTTTGCTTCAGGATGAGAACAGAAATCGTGCTCCGGCAGCACAGTGGCAGCGGGAGGCCCCATTAGCTAAAGTGGTGCTTCAGGTTAAGAACAGTTTCAGGTTAAGAACGGACCTCTGGAATGAATTAAGTACTTAACCTGAGGTAACACTGTAAATCTATTTAAAAATCCTGGGCAAGTAAAAAGGTCCTTGGTGATAAAAACAAACAAACAAAAAAACCATAAGAATACCAAGCAAGCCTCTCCACTTGTGACCAAGTGAAGATGCCCTGGGCATCAGGATGATGCCTGACATCTCTACCATCTGGAGGTGCATGCCTGGGGATAACTGGATCTTGACTGTTTTCACACACTAATACCCCATCCTGTAGAGTTCTATCGGCTATATTTTTTCTGCACAATTGGAATGAATTTCAGGAACCAAAATGCTTTTTTGTGCAGTCTGAGCAGGAGCTGTGAACAACGTTATAGTTAATTGTTGTAGCTTGTCTTCACTTAACCCACCCCACTGTCCTGCTCACAGCTGTGAAGAATATCCCTATGTTATGAATGGTCCAGGTCACCATTAAGAAAACAGGTAGAAATAGGTATACAGTGGTACCTCGGGTTACATATGCTTCAGGTTACAGACTCTGCTAACCCAGAAATAGTACCTCGGGTTAAGAACTTTGCTTCAGGATGAGAACAGAAATCATGCTCCGGCAGCGCGGCAGCAGCAGGAGGCCCCATTAGCTAAAGCGATGCTTTCAGGTTAAGAACAGTTTCAGGTTAAGTACGGACCTCTGGAACAAATTAAGTACTTAACCCGAAGTACCTGTGTGTGTGTGTATGCAGACTGTCCCTGACCCAGTGACTTTTAAGTTCTCAAAGTTCTTAACCTAGCTCAAGATGGTCATCTGAACTAGCCAGATGTTACAGTCAGTCTGTCATTTGAAAAATAAGGGTTTAGAGCCATATTGCCCAAAAATGGCAACAAGACAGTCTGTTTTGATGACTGTAACCTTGGTTTAAGAAGCTATTTGGAGCCTAGCTTATACATCTGTGTTCCTAACCCTGCTTTAAAATCAATGCTTTTATTATAGTTTTCCAACGTTGGCTCTTTCCTTATATTGTGCTGTTCCAAATAACAACCAGAGTTACGAAACCAGCCCATACTGTGGGCTCAAGCGAATAAGTCATGGGTAGGCAAACTAAGGCCTGGGGGCCAGATCCGGCCCCATCGCCTTCTAAATCCGGCCTGCGGACGGTCCAGGAATCAGCATGTTTTCAGATGAGTAGAACGTGTCCTTTTATTTAAAATGCATCTCTGGGTTATTTGTGGGGCCTGCCTGGTGTTTGTACATGAGTAGAATGTGTGCTTTTATTTAAAATGAATCACTGGGTTACTTGTGGGGCATAGGAATTTGTTCATTTTTTTCTTCAAGATATAGTCTGGCCCCGGACAAGGTCTGAGGGACAGTGGACCGCCCCCCTGCTGAAAAAGTTTGCTGACCCCCTGGAATAGGTCATCAGGGGGTTTCTTTTTGTTACAACAAATCCAATGTTATCAGGTCTCATGAGTAACAAAAATTATACAAACACCAAAAAAAAACAACCTAAAATAAAAAACAGAAAATGTATCAGTAGCACATAATGGTTATCATCTTATGCAGCAATTTCAGTTTTCAGGGTAAGTATGACAGACAAAATTCTATGCATGACATTTCTACAAAACAGCTTACTGTTACCAAGTCTTTTTTTTTGTTTGTTTAGTTCTGCCTTAAAGAGAAGACAGACCTGACATTCTCAGGCAGGTCACAGTGGGTTCTTCACCCACAAGGTGAACTTGGAGCCACAACACATGTTACAGACATAAAGAAAATATAACAAACGCAAAGGAAGTCTGTCCATCCAATCTTGCCCCACTTCTTGTGCTGCATATAGCCACCTGCCATTTATATTTGTGTATACACACACCCTAAAGTTCAATCATAATGATAATAAATGTTCCACTGCGAGCAAAATGCACTTCACAGCTGGATTCAGATGCTGAAACTGTCCAGGAATGAGCAATTATTTTAGTAGGTTAGCCCTGGAATATAACATATAATGCAGGTCTCAAAACAGATTGAGGGTATTTTTAAAAAACCAAAAGGCAGGGAAAGGGCAAGAAACCCTTTCCCAACCTCTATTGTATGCTGCCAGCCAGTGCAATGGAAAACCAAGGCAATTAGCAAACAAGGCCAAAAAAAGCAAAGAAAAAAAGCAGCATTTAAGTGCCCAATTCTCATTAAGAGACACTGGACAATCCTAAGTCTCCAACCAGGGATCTCACCGAAGGGATGGGGAGGGATGGACATTTGGCAAGACTAGCACTCAAAATTCGCTAGTAGCCAGCAATTAGCTCCATAAGGCTTACAGAGTTAAGGGAAGATTTAGTAAGATCCATAAAGGCTTTACTGTTTTCCCCCAACCCATTGTTTCCATGAGCAGCCGTTTATTTTCCTCTGTAAAGACTTGTTTTCCACTCTTGCTGCAAATAGAAGTTAGTCAGATGAACCAACCATTTGAAGCAAAGGGGAAGAAGGGAGGAGGGGGTGGAAGAGAAAGAGGCAGGATTGTTTAAAACATTTGAAAAGCCAGCCTGGAAGAAACCCATTTGTATTTTTAAACAAACAACAAAAAGCTAATGTAGCTATCAAACTGGCAGCACATTAAACACCAAAGAAAATGTTTTCCTGGCGATCAGTGTGTGTGCTGACACTAAATGGCTTCTGGCGGTGGCACAGAGAAAACTTCATGAAAAACTGGGGAAGCCTGCGCAAAGGGGCAAGACGGAGACGCAGCAATCAGAAAAGGAAAGCCTACACAGCATCGTATCATTCTCGAGGCTGCTGGGTTGCAAATGTTTTGGGGCACATTTGCAAACCTTGTAGAGTTATCACAGCTGAAAGACGGGAGGGAGTCAATGGTTTTGTGGAGATCTTCGATTAACACACATACCACGGGGGTGGGGGGGGGGCATTTCAAGTTTATGTGGGTCAACAGTTAATGTTTAGGCTCCCCAGATTTTTCCAGCAGCAGTTGCAGAGGAGGATCACATTAGTACAGGAGGAGGCATCAGATGCTACACTATCACTGTCTCCCACCTGCCTCAAGCCACGAGCAATAGTTAGAAGGCTAAGAATCTCAAACTTTCATTTAAACGTATTTGCAGGCCTCATGCATGAATACACAGGGGCTAAGACCTGGCCACAGTGATCCATGCGATGGTCACCTCCACGCTTGACTACTGTAAATCGCTGCCCTTGAAGCTGTCCCAGAAACTCCAGCGAGTGTAAAATGCTGCAGCGAGGCTCCTCACAGGGTCTCTGCCATGGAAGCATATTCACCCAGTGCTTTTCCAGCTGCACTGGCTCCCAGTGGAGTACAGGGTCAGATTTAAGGTGCTGGTTTTGACCTTTAAAGGCCTTCACAGCCTAGAACCCTCGTACCTACGAGACCGCCTCTTCTGGTATGCCCCACGGAGGACTTTAAGGTCCATAAATAGCAACACCTTAGAGGTCCCAGGCCCTAAGGAAGTTAGATTAGCCTCAACCAGAGCCAGGGCCTTTTCAACACTGGCTCCGGCCTGGTGGAACGCTCTGTCTCATCAGACCAGGGTCCTGCGGTATCTGATTTCTTTCCGCAGGGCCTGTAAGACAGAGTTGTTCCACCTGGCCTTTGGCTTAGAATCAGTTTGATTCCCTCCCCCCTTTCTTTTTCCTTTCTCCTCCTGTGAAGAGGCTGCATCCTACTGTTTTAATGTTGTATTTTAATCTTGTTTTTTTAAATTGTATTTTAATCAACTTGTTTTTATTATTGGTTGTTAGCCGCCCTGAGCCTGGTCTTGGCTGGGGAGGGCAGGGTATAAATATTATTATTATTATTATTATTATTATTATTATTATTATTATTATGAAAACCTTCCCAAAGCCCTGCCCGTTTCATGATTTCAAAGAACTGGATCAGTTTTGAACATTTTAGTTACCCGTTTGGCTGGACGGAAGTCAAGACTTATCTATGCTAAACGGGATCTGGTCATAGCCGTAGGAATGCAAAATGATGCGGGCATTCTAGGCAAAGTTAAGCATTGTTAATTGCGTGCTTATCTTTCCCGTGTTAAATACTATAAACTTGAAATGCGTGTGAGCAGTGGCCCCCTGGTTCACAATATGTTTCTGATGCAGCACACACTGGGTATCTGCTCCTCCATCAGCACACCACCAGCTTGTTTTACGGTTATGCATCTTCTACACTCCCACACTTTAATATTAAAAGTATTTAACATTTCAATTTAGCATTTCCTACATGCTCGTTCCAACAGAACTCTTGATATCTCCCTTAGGCCTATCTTTGCAGGCTAATGCACTTTAATTTTGTTCTTTAGAAGAAATTTACATACAAATTCCCTCAAACAGCTTCCACCAGGGAGCTGCTTTTTTCAAACAACTAAGCGCATATGACAACATGTTTCGGTCCTTCTGAAGGAAGTTAAAGACTTGCGATGAAGATGCCGCCAATAATAATTGACTTGTGGACCACTGCCAAGATCCAAACACTTCATGCAGGAAGATTCATGCTCCCTATCAACTTGATTTTGCAGAACAATTCTCAGAAAGATTGCAACAGAAAGAGGCAGAGAAATTTTCCACCTTCCCTATTTCCCATGCTACCCTCACCTCCCCCAGAAGCCAAAACCTCTGCCACAGAAATAGGGAAGAGACATTATGAGGAGTAGATTTACAAGGGACCAAGAGAGAGTAGCAGGTAGCCATAAAAGAAATGGTGATTGTTTTCTGCCCTAGTGTATATAATAAATCAGAAGTCAATGAACTTTTCCAGACATTGGAATCGAAAGGTCTAACACTGTACCACATTTTATTAGCTAGTGGATTGTTCCTGTGAGGATTCCCAGGCAAATCTCTAGTGGTGATGGACAGGGGAATTCCATGTCAGCAATTCGGGGAAAGAAACTTCAGCTCAAGAGAATTTTCATCCCCAGGAATGTGGGCAAACAATTCTCCTGTTAGTACAATCTGCTCATCAAATTTGTATGGTAATCCCATAGGAATAATCCTCCAGCAGACAAAATGTTGAGAAACCGTGCAGTGCAATTTACGATCACAAACTAATTATCATATGGGCAATTATTTGAGTGCTCATCAATACAGTATTACAAAGACACAAGTTTTTTTAAAAAAACACACACCAAAAAAGCCCCACACACTTACTTCTTCAGCACATGTCTAGAGTGAGTCACAAAAGTTAGTCCAACATTTGCCCACCGACCCAAGATGGAGTAGCGCTTACCATTAAAAGTAAAGGTGTGTACCACTTCTGAACACTGATATTTTAACAAGTACTGAAGAAACCCAACGAATGTTGCTCATGAAAGGCACACAGTCGTTCCAGATTGAAAAGGTCCACAGTAACTCAGCTTCTCTCTCTTGCCTGCCACAGAGCTCATCCTGACACTTTATGCCTCTCTCCCTGCAACTGAACTCAGATAACCTCCATCTCGCAGGGTGGAAGGCCAAATACCTGTGACCCTATAATTCTATTACGTACTGGCTTCCCCTGTCTAAATCAATTTCAAAAAGAAATTTGTATCCCTCTTGGGGAAAAGGGTTAACTGCTAGGCACCATTACCATCAGCTATAAATGGCGACACATATAGAGAGCTGTGGCAAACCACTTTCATTCCACAAGTGGAGTCATAGAGAGCTAAACCAACAACAGTCACACTCAGAGCAAAGTCCACCACCAAATATAACTAACATTTGCTATCTCCCACAGATCACTAGGGTGTCAGGCTGGCAACTGCCATATACTTATAGAGTGCTTTGGAATGATGAAAAATGTTTCCTGTACAATACAATAGCCTAGTTCGCATGCAACAAACGAGTCTAGCTTGTGAAGTGTAAATCCAGGCTCCTAGAGGCTTATTCCTCTCCAAAAGCCCTGCAAGCGGAAGCCAAAGTTGGTCATTCTTTGGAATGAAAGAAGGTTGCAGTAGCTGGGTTCTCATGTCGTGACAAGCCAGACTCTAGTTTGTTTCCTCCCATATGGAGCAAAGTCAGCAATGGGGAGGAGCAAAGTGCTGGTGTAAATTAAACCATGTTTGTTTTATAAACCATGGTTTAACATTACATGCAAATTAGTTCAATATGTACTGTCTTGTCACCCCAAGAAATGAGAGAGGTATGCTGGGTTAACCTTTAAAAAAGACTTTAAAAAGACTTGGTCTAAGGGCATAGAAAGAATGGTGCTCACATTATGGAAAGTCCTTCTAGTAATCAGAGGTGGAGAACCTTTTTTCTGTCTCCAGGACTATGTACCAGTGGTAGGCATGTCTAGAAGCAAAAGTAGTATGGCCAGACCTAAAACTGGGGGAGCAACAAATGTGACTTATCTGTATACAATAAGCTACATTCCAGCCACGCAAAAGACAAAGGTTTCTACATATCTAAGCAAGCAAGAGCCACTATAACAACTAAAGGACACTCCTGAGAAGGGCTTGAATCAGTGCTAGTGAGGGGTATAGCCTGAGGGGAGCCCTCAAGACCAGATAGGGAGGCCCCAAGTCCTGTGACTTCTCTTCCCTAAAGTAAATGCTTGCCAGAGTCATAGCAAGTACACATGTCAATATGGTTGTGCATAGGAAACATGAGAAGCTTTAGGTATTTTAAGATTCTGCACTATTTTATTTTTTGATAGTTTGAGACACAACCCACTCGGAGTCTCCAAGGTGAGCTGTTTATGCATCCAGATAAACTAACAGGAATAACTTCTGGGACAAGGGATTTCAGTCAAGAAGTCTGATCCAAACATGAAAATTAATCATTTGGCTGATCTTCTCAGTAAAAGAAAAACTTCAGGAGGCTACAGCTAACTTGAGTCAAAAGTCTTGCTGAGCTTTTGCTTGGATCTATGACAGTTCCCTGTTCCAGTTTTTAAGCTTACCTTCTCCTATGAACTAGAGTAATACAACAACATTGCTAAATAGTGTGAAAAGAATAAGAGGCAACTGAAAGATTCACCATCATGGTCAAGTCCACCCTATGTAGGCTTAGTCCAGGCCACCAAAAGACTAAATAAGAAGTTTGCTACATAATGTTAATGGCTGAGGCAAATCTAAACAACTCTTACCATTAAAGAGCAGGTACCAGGAATGGTTCTCTATGATTTTTTGCCATACTGGTAGGCTATTCAGTCTGAGGGAGGTTCTGACAAAACGTCCTGGGGTGATCTTGAGATCACAAAAAGGAAACAAGGTTGGAAGTGGTTGCTGAAGCACATACAGTCCAAACCATTTTAAAACAGGAAGCTGAAATACAAGAGAAAAGGCCACTTTCTCCTGCTGCTCAACAGCCTGCCTTCAAGGTGTGGTGGCAAAGGCCACACCATCCATTTATCGTGATTACAGATTTTTAACTTGTCAAAGCATAATCAGTACTATTCATAAGAAACAAAGCTTTCACCTTAGATAAGCCTGGAATACAATAGCAGAGGAAGTGTTATGGTTTCACATGGTTGTTAGCAACAAAGTAGTCCATGGAGAACCGGTGTAGCATAGCAGCTTGGAGAATGAACTTGGAATCAGGATGTGTCTGGTTCAAATCCCTCCTTTGCCATGAACTAAATAGGTTGCCTGAGGCAAGCCATTTTCTCTCAGCCTTACAATTGCTAATAGAATAATCACACTGTCCCTACCCTACATGGTTGTTGTATGGATAACAAGATAATGTATGTGAATAATTTAGAACAATCTCATTATATAAATGCTAAGCATCATAGTTCTTTGTATGCATGACTGCAAGCTCTAACCTTGTAAGTGAGTCATTTAAAAACAGTGGGATTTACTAAGAATTAGCCACATATAAGACCGGAAGAATAGACCTGACAGAGAGAATCCCAAAGCTTATCATAAAGTATTGCAGTAACAAATAATGTCCACATTTGATTGTCAAAGAAACTCAGTGAGATGAGTTTACACAATACATTGTGATAGTTAAGAACAAATATGAAACACTAGCATCTTGAAGTGGGCAACAAGAACATTGTTCCCTTTAGACAAAGGAACTACCATGGCTTAGAAAGTGGCATGGTTTCTAATGCACAGATCCCGGGCTACCCCTGCACTTTACACCATTTGAATAAGTCAGCAGAGAGGTTCGTCTTGAAACCTAACAACCAGTTTGGGGATAAAAAGCCTATCTACAAAGCCAGTGCCAGCTCATGTGACTTAAATGCACCAAACTAAGAAACTTGAAACCTTCTTAAGATTCACTGGCCTGATACATGTCTAGCAGCATTAAACATATGCTAGAGAATGAATGAAGTCCTGCCTTTATCTGATGAGCCTCAACTGACTTGGAAAGAACATTTTGCCCCATGAATAACGCTTTCAGGTGTATATTGTTGCATTCATGACAATGAGAGTCAGCTTGGTTCTGAGACTCTGCTAGGTGGGATCCAATAACTCAACATTTACACATCTCCCAACAAACACCGGCTATTTAGAGAATTTGCCACTTTATAAATATAAAGAAGCAATAGAAAATTAAGGCTGATAATCCAAATGCATGCCAGGAAAAGCATGGCAGACAACTTTCCAACATAACCTTGTTAATATCACGCTGAAAATGTCAGAAACTCTTGCACTACTGTGTCATACTTAATAAAACCCCAACTATATTTTTAAGGAAGCTCATACACACAGAGAAGAGAGCATGTGGAACAAATTGTCCTACTCTAGCACACCCAGCTCTCAAGTATAGTTCCACCTTCTCAAACTCCACACCTCCTCTATTCACTGCAGATGCAAAAGCAGCCAAATTTGGGAGCTAGGCAAGCTGGAATTCAGTCCTTCAATTCCAGAACAAGATGCCCATTACAGCTTACCAGTATTTCTCTTAGCATGATACTATGGTAGTTTGAATAAAGAATACAGTACTCCAAAAATGTAAATTATGATATATTAGTGTAGAAGAAACTCAACTAAAGCAAAACAGTGAAAATGAACTTTTCATACTATAAGCCTAAAAGTTTCCACATTTCCCCAAGCAAAAGAATGTTTTTTGTTTCAGTTTTAGACTGCATTTTTAGGGGAGATACTCGCATTCCTGTTACTTTTCTCTTGCTCTCTCACACATACAACCACCCAGGAAAAATATACTAGTCTCATTGTACAAGGGAAATATTAAAAGTTTAATTTAGCAAGAGCTGGAAATGGGAAGTGATTGGAATTTCGACTAACCAGGCTACTAGCAAAGCTTATCATCAAGAGAAGGTTTGTTTCCTTTCAGAGGTAACCACAGATAACCAGGCTTCTAAGTCTTCATTCAGATTCTTCTCTGCAATAAGTATGCAGTCAGAAGAGTACAGTAAACAAGCATGCTCCCAAATCTATCAATTCCTCCTTCACCTTCAATTACTGATGCATAATAAGGGATGCATTAGAGGAGGCAACTACACTCAACGATGTACAACAGAGAAACCTTTCCCAGGGAGAGAAGTACCTTTTGCTAAAGACTTCATGGCAGCCCATCAGAATACAACACTCACAATGTGTGTGTGTGTGTGTGTGTGTGTGTGTGTGTGTGGATAAAAAACAGATGCACGGGCAATGCGGAGCCAAACCTATTCAAAACCTGAATTCAAATCCATAGCCTGGCACAAGACAAGAGCCTGCATTTCGTTGCTGTTTCCAGCATGTTCAGAGTAACACTGCCCTGAAGTGACAGGTACCTCTCCTTCCTTGCTTCCCACTTCTTCTCCAACCTGTATGGCAGACACCATCCCGAAACAACCGCCTCCAGTCCGTCCCCGCCACTCAGGACGAAGCTGAACTTCTAAGTGCTCCTAGCCCGGGGGCTCGACTTCCTCGCCGGGCCCTTCTTGAAAAGCCTCTATTATTAGCTCCTGCAAAGGCGCAGCCCAAGTTTGCGCCTTTCTCCCTGCAGCCAGCTGTTCCTTAGTTACCACCTCTTCTCGCACAGAGCTGCTCCTGACAGAGCGCCGCACACTTTCCCCCTCTGCCCACAGAGGAATCTCCTTCCTCCCCTCGGAGCCCTCGGCGCCTTCACCCCAACTCCTTCCCCCTCGCCTTGCCTCACCCTCCGCTATCCGACTCCCCACTTCCAGAGACACCTTTCCCCCCCCCCCCCTGCCCGCCTCAGCCCCGCTTTGCTCGTTGTTCCCTCCCGGCCCCCGTCCGCCCCTCTCTTTCCTCACCTGACTCGGGGGGGCTCCAGACCCAGCTGCCTCGCCGTGGGGAGGGCCCCCCCGGCCCAGCCGCTGGGAGGGGGGTGGGGGGCGCTGGAGGGGGGCTCAATGGCTCCGCGACGGCGGCTCCATCCACAGCGCCTTCACCTGAGGAGGGACCGAGCCCCCCTCCCCTCCCCGAGCCACTTCCGGTCCCTCTGCTAGGCGACAGGCGCGGGGAGATGAGCGTCGAGAGGCTCGAGTGGTGGTCAAAGAAAGCGCCCAGGGCATCATCATTCCGTCAGGGGGTGGTGGGAGAGGGAGCGCGTCGAGCGCATCGAGCGAAGGCTTTAGAGGATAGGCAAGGAGGAGCGGGTAGAGAACCGAGCGAGTCGATACGGGAACTGATGGGCGGGGGGGGGGGGGGAGAAGGGTCGTCGCTGGGGGAGGCGGCGGCGAGGAGGGAAGCAGGCCGAGCACGGAGGCGCCTGGATAGAAGTAGGGACGATCCGAACGCCGGGCGTATCGATGGCGGTCTCAGGAGGAGAGGGAGCACAAGCTGAACGCCGAGAGCATCGGCTCAGAGCGCTGGCGAAGGGGAGATATGGGGGGTGTCGGGGCGTGTCTGTCTGGGAGTCCGAATATTCGCCGATCGGGGGACCCCTTCAAGTTGTTCCCCAATCTTAAATTAACAGCAATTAGTCTTGCATCTTAAATTAACAGCAATTATTAGCATTGCATCTTGAATTAACAATTATTAGCCTTGCATCTTAAATTAACAGCAATTATTAGCCTCGCATCTGCCCCCCGGTCGCCAGCCAGCGATTAATGCAACGTGACAGTTCGAGGCGGGTCCTGCCGTTTCCCCAATTCCAGTCCTTGCAAACCGCGATAATGATGGTTCTAGAGGTGCCGAAGGAACTAATATGTTTGCATGCGGGGGACCGATAGTGTGTGTGTGCGTGTTTCACCACCAGCAGGGACGACCGATTTGTTTCCGACGCGCGTGGGAACGTCCTTGCCGATTATCTTTCATAGTATTTTTTTTTTTTTTAGTGTAACGAATAAACTGTCTGCCTTTATTACGTACTCTCTCTCTATCCTACCAGTTTTCGCTCAGACGTAAGTACGCTTGCAGCTTCACCCTTAACGACCCAAAGCCTGGGAAGTTTCAGTGGGATTTATTTGGAACCGCCCAGCAAGCAGGCATAGCATTATATATATACCCTTAGTAACAAAATTAAGTACTGGAGCAAACCAGTGGGGATAAATTAGGCAGGACCCAGCCTGGCCCTTTCTTACACTTGCCGATGGAGAAGGTTGCTTAGATGAACTGTAGGTCTCCAGCATCTTCACGTGTCCCGTTATGTCCGTTTTACATTTTGACACAGTCTAAGAACAGACCCCCCCCCAACAAACACACAAAGGCACAACGGCTTAAGTAACCAGCAGTTATTTATTATTATTAATGGTGATGCTGATGAAGAGGCATAGGGTTTCCTGTGGCTCTAGCTTCCAGCACAAATTACTGGTTATAGCTAGCTTGCAAGAGACCTATAATTCCTCCTGCTGCCACAGGGACTGTGGGTTCTCCTATATGTAACACACAGGATGGAAGCGCTTCATGGGGGTTTTTTTAAGGGGGGGGAAGGATGAAGCACTTCTTCATCCTAAGGCTGATAATAGTTTTCAAATTGTCATTTCCCGTCCAGTCGATTTTAATTTAAAATTCTCTTTGAAGCTGGCAGCATTGTCTGAGGAACACATTAAATTTGGTTGTTTTCACCCTGCGTGTGCTAATGTGGTCCTCTTTTGAGCTTGCAGCTGACGAATTAGCTAATTAAAGCCCTTTATCCCACATGTAAATAGGACAGAGAATCCGTGCTGACATGAACCAAATTACCTTTGGCTCCGAGAATCTCTTTGATCTGGATGCAAGATGCACATCAAACACAACACACCATCTAATAATGTTGGTCAGGGAACAAAATCACCATTGTCCTCAAAATTGTGGCATACCACCCCTCATTTACTTAGGCAATCATTATTATTTTCATTATAATTAATCCATAGGCACGAACCTGCAAAATTTGTCCTTGTGGGGGGTGGGAAATGTTATGAGCAGAAGCAATCCCCTCATCATCTACTTCAACACTTACCCAGCTCCCCTTGCAAGAGCCCACTAGGAAACTTTATTCAGTAGCGTTATGTTCCATCCGATTTTATGTTTAGCTCAGCACTGCTCAAGTTGAGGCTTTTGCATTGCTGAAAGCTTGCTGACTTAGACTTGAGGTTGTCAGCAACAATCTAAATCAGGTTGCAGTCACTGGATTCCAGCCCTGTGTTGCATTCAAGGCTACCCTCTCACCCTTGATATGCCACTAGATCCTGGGCAGGCCCACTACAACCTTGTCAAAGAACCAGCTGACTTCTACCACTGGTATGCTACTGAATACCAGTTACTGGGGGAGCAAATAAGGAAGCTGGCTATTGTCCTCATCGTGCCCTGGATGCATCCTAGTGGCATCTAACTCGCCATTGTGAGAAGCAAACATCAGATTGTCCGGACAAGAATAAGATAGAAAGCTTCCAGTTATGGGGATCCCTGCAAATGAGACCCCAATGGGGTCAGCTGACAAATTTAACAGTCGAGAGGAAATGTAAATTAATTAAGTTATAAGCAATCTGCCAACTGACATACACCTAATAGAGCCAGTGTGACATTGTACTATGCTGAACATTCCTTCTGTGCAAGCATTTCAGCATGCCAGATGGAACAATCGCCCCTCATGACACCCCCAAGCCAATTTCAGGGGGCACAGGGGGAGAGGGGAGAAGGCTCCATTGCAAGTCCTTGCACAGGGAGCTCCCATTCATCTTCAGATGAATCACACTCAAGCAGTTACCAAAGTACATATACTGTTTTTATGGAATCAGAAAGGTGGATGGGTTGTTAAGATATAATCTAGTCCAATCCCCTGGTGATGCAGGAAATCTAGTGCTACAGCACCCCCAATAATTATATAATTATGGCTGTGGTTTCCATAACTGGGGCCTGTCGCAAGAGCAGAGTATAGATTAAACTAATAAGAATATACACTGCAGACTGAAGGCAAGTTCCCCTGAAATTAAGCGGATGTACCTCAAATTAAAGAGTGTTTCAGATTACAGGTGGTTCCCATTGGGCGTGGAATTCTCAAATGCAGCATTGTTAATTTATCCCGGGCTTTTATGTCTGAATGAAGTTCAAAAGCAGAGCAAGAGATGGACCTGCTGATAACCTTACAAGCAAGGAAGAAGAGATGTACATAACACAGGTGGAAACAAAAAGAAGAGAGATAAAATCCGGAGCATTTATTAAGGACTACTAGAAAATATAGATTCTTACCCTATGCAAAATTAACAGAACAAATGCAATATTTTATCACACTCATCAGCTTTCAAATGAGGACAGAGCAGGAGGAGCCATTACACAGTAAAAAAAAGTTATAGTTTCCCCTGTGCAGTGTGGAGATATTAAAAGGTATCTGGTTTTAAGAACTACTCATTCCTTCCCCATGCAAAAGGGGAAGCCTTTTCAGCTTAAGGGCATGTTCCCTTGTGTACAGCCTTTGAGGGGAGGGGTGCTTGCCAGTGGTGGGGTGGGCCAGAGGCAAATCTGGGCGGATCATTGGATGTAGCTCTTACTTTTGTACAGTAGGCTACATCAGGGTTTCCTAAACTTGAGTCTCCCACAGTTGTTGGACTACAACTCCCATCATCTCTAACTAGCAGGTCAAGGATGATGGGAACTGTAGTCCACAAACAGCTGGAGAGCCAAGTCTGGGAAACACTGGGCTACATTCCAGCCACGCAAAAGTCAGAGAGGTTCCTCCACCTACTCAGAACACACTTTACACCTGCTCTAAGACACCTGCTCTAGGAAACCAGCCTGTTGATGACCATTTTTCAAACAGACTGCTCGGGCTTGCTTTCCATCTTATGCCTGACAGCTCAGAGTTCTCAAGTCTTGCTCTTAAGTGGGTGGAAAACTTCACCTGATAAATTTGGGATAAAGCAGAACAGCAAGGCTAGGGAGAAGTTGCAAGCCAACTGTTGTAACATATAAACTTCAACTTGCCTATAGGCAGCCTTTGACGAGTTCCCATTGGCTCTCTTATCGCTAATGTTTTCTGTGTGCACTAAGGAGGGAAACCCCTACTAAAAGTGCCAGGCGTTTACCTTTGCTTAGCAATGGTTTAAATGCAAATCCCTTCCCGAATCAAGAAGGGGTTTGCATTGAATCCTGCCAAAGTGAGCAGGATTTAACCCCTGCGGAGGGGGGAGTTAAATCCTACTCAGTTTGGCTACGCTTTGAAGTCCCCATGTTGGGACTTTAAATAACCTCAGAGGCAGCCAAGTGCTAAATCTTGGCTTTAGCAGTGCCTTGCTACCAGTGAGGTGCTTTGAAGCCGAATCCAGACTTCAAAGCCCTGAAATGTCGTTTGTGATGTCAGGTGATTTGGCATTTGGTCAGCCCCACCTGTCAAATTTGGCTTGTGAGGCAGATCCTGATAAGGCTCCACACACACACACACACACACACACACACACACAAACTTTGAAGTTTGTTACCACAAGCGGGAGGGACACGGGTGGCGCTGTGGGTTAAACCACAGAGCCTAGGACTTGCCGATCAGAAGGTCGGCGGTTCGAATCCCCGCGACGGGGTGAGCTCCCGTTGCTCAGTCCCTGCTCCTGCCAACCTAGCAGTTCGAAAGTACGTCAAAGTGCAAGTAGATAAATAGGTACCACTCCAGCGGGAAGGTAAACGGCGTTTCTGTGCGCTGCTCTGGTTTTCCATAAGCAGCTTAGTCATGCTGGCCACATGACCCGGAAGCTGTACCTCAGCCAATAAAGCGAGATGAGCACTGCAACCCCAGAGTCGGTCACGGCTGGACCTAATGGTCAGGGGTCCCTTTACCTTTACCACAAGCAGGGGTGACAGAACAGGCACTCACCAGCTCCTTGCAGTCTTGAATAGCCAATTTGCCTTCCAAACCAACAGGTGTCACCCTCCTCTCTTGGGCTGCCTGGGACTTACCCAGGAAGCGCTTTGTGCACAGTGCCAGGGATGGAGAACCTGTGGTCCTCCAGATGTGGCTGAACTCCAACTCCCATCAGCCCCTGCCAGCTTGGCCAATGGTGAGGGATGATGGGAGTTGAAACCCAGCAACATGGGAGATTCCTGGTGTACATGCATATCCTGATTTTCTGGCTGTAACCCAGCACCATTTGAATCATGTTGTAGTTCCAAACCAACCACCCCATTGTCTTGCTTTGTTAAAGAGTTAACAGGACCTGGAGCTATGGAAGAGAATCTCCTGGAACCATACAGTGAGATGAAGGCACCTGGACAGGATTCAACCCATTAAATCCTCTTGCCTGCCCCACCCCATATGCAATCCTACAGCACTAGTGGAAGGGAGGAGGTGAAGGAATCCCTTAGCATTTTTGTACACTGCCTCAAACAGGTCATCATGGAAATTCTAGGCAAAGTAGAAAAAACGAATGAGATGAATACATTTTCCACCATGGCCAGCAGAGGGAAGCAGCAAATTAAAACAAGGACAAAAACCCTGAATAGATACAGAAGTCTTTTATAGTGTGATGAAAGCTTTTCCTAACCCCTCTAAACCGGATTCTTGAAGCTTGGCAAGTGTTGTAAAGGGGGGGGGGATGCTTACAAGCTAGTAGGTAGAGTTTCCAGTCTGGAATGTGATTAATTTCCCCAAAGCTCTCCAAATCCGGCCTCCAATTACCACTTCAGATACTTGGGGAGGGCAGGTTGGAGACTCACCCAAATCCATCCATAGCGAAGTTTTCCATCCCCACCCTGAAACGTCAGAGCAAGAACTGGCAGAAAATGCTGGGGTACCAAGAGTACAGTGAGTGTCACATAAACTCACAAATCTACAATGGAAAAATTTCTCCAGGCACTTATTGTGGCAGGTGCTGGCAGTGCCCTGAACAGGCACAGGTCGCAAAAAGAAAAGAGGTGCAGCTATGATGTCCTGATCTGATGAGAAGGATCAGCGATGGCGGTGGGGGGGGGGACACACCTAATTTTGGACGGGGTGGGTGGTGGTACACACTGAAATGCACAGCACTGGCTCCCAGTGCATTTCCAGACACAGTTCATAAGCACTGGTGCTTCTTGGCCGTGTCCTGCCTGCGGAATGGGTCTCACCAGCGAGGCTCATCTGGCATCTACATTACAATATTTTGGGCAGCAAGTTAAAAAAGCTTTAATGTTTTCCCAGGGCTTTTTTTTCTTTTTCAAAAAGTGGGTCTTTAAAAAAGTCCTGAAATTAAATTGAATGTTACACTGTTTTACCTATGACTGTTTTCCTGCAAGTTTGTGATGTTATTTTAATGCTTCATGGCTAACACCTCCCCCCCCCAAAAAAAACTAACACACACACATATATAGAGAAGGCACAAAGTGTTCATGGGAGGAGATAAATGCCCATGGAGAAAGCCAATTCCTTGGACACACATAAATCTAAGCTCCCCATATGACCAGGTGCAATCTGCCCTACAACTACTGTTGCAGGAAACCCAAAGCATTCAAATTTAGTTTTGGTGTACACACAAACACACAATGCCTCTGTTTTGTATGCTGTTTTCCTAAACCTGACTTCCCTTATGTGAGCAAACTACCTTTATTCCCAATCTCATTCTTATGTGCAAGCAGAGTAGCCATTCTCTCTGTGTTTTTAGTCCTGCCAGGACAGGAGTTAAGTGTTTCACAAAAGCGATTGTCAGACCCCTTTCCTTACAGATAGAAAACTGTGCTAGATTGCTGGACGCAAAGGGCTCCTGTAACGTGTAAACAGCTGCTGAAATCGCCTCTTCGAAAGAGTCGAGATTTCTATCCTCCTTTTTCACCCACAACCGTGTCTTCTGAGCAGGGGTGGGAAATGAGGGAACAGCTCTTGTAATGGTGGCAAGAACAACGAGAAAGCAATCCTGAGGAGGAGGAGGAGCAGAGCGCAGGAGACAACGAAGGAAACTCAGTGAAGGTTGCGCGCATTCGCCTCTCGAGAAACAAACCCACAAGGAATTCTAAAGGGCAGCAGAAGGGCTTCCTTAAAAGACAGAGAGATTAGAGAAGAGGTAGTAAAAGGGCCTTCATCCATCTCGAACGGGGCTTGCCAAGGTGGTGACCTTCAGGTGTTGTTAGGCTACAACTGCTTTCAGTCCCAGCCAGCAAAGTCGATGGTCAGGAATGATGGAAGCTGTAGCTCAGTGGTAGCTGCAGAGTGACAACAAATGCTCTTCTCCAAGAGGATGTAGGCAAACGTACTCTCAGAAGAAAGAAGGAGCAGAACAACCGCAATCCAAAACCCTTTCTTTCTTTCAGGCAACGAGGCACGACTCAGCCTCTTACTCCTCGCCCACGCTGACGTGGACCCGATGCCACGCGCTGTTGAGCACTCCCAAAATGTTCCAGATGGGCGCCACTGTGTTGGGCTGGTCGTTGTAGCTGGCATCCACAGCCTTGCAGACAATGTCCATCTCTTTGGTGCCTTCGGGCACGCAGGCGTCCAGCTGCCACAGCTGCCACGCCCAGGCTTGACCAGGCAGCTGCTCCTTCCCGGTGAGCTTGGCCACGTGCCAGCTCTTCCCACCATCCAGCGAAACATCGACGCGGATCACCCTTCGCCCCCCTCCGCTCCAAGCGTAGCCCTTCACCGTGAGCTCCCCGGGGCAGACGCAGGCACCCGGGCCCGGCTCGGTGATTGCCGACTGCACGGGCATATCTTGGATGGCAGGGGCGCTGGAGAAGTCCACGTTGTCCCACGTCACGGAAGGGGAGAATCCTTTGTAGTCCTTCTGCTGCCAGTGGCTCTGGCTTTCTTCCGGGCCCACCGTGATCCGGGCCAGCCACTTGACGTTACGCGCACCGACTATCCCCGGCGCAATGACTCGGAGGGGGAAGCCGTTGTCCCGGGGCAACTCCTCCCCGTTCATCTCGTAAGCCAAGAGGACGTCCCCGTCAGGACTCATGGCCTTCTTGAAAGGAATGGAGGCCCCGTAAACGGTGCCACTCTGATCCTTGTCCAGTCCCTCAAAACAGACGTGCCCCTTGTCGCTGGGTTTGTACCCAGCTTCCGCCAGGACATCCCGAAGCAGGGCCCCACCCCAGCGCGCGTTACTTATGGCCCCAACGCCCCAGCCCAGCCGGTTGGTGTTCTTGATCGCGTTCATCTCGGCCCGGCGATTGCCGGCGCATTGCAGGGTAGCGGTCACCTCGTGCTTGCGGAACCTCTTCTTCAGGTCCTGCAGGGATAGGGACATCGTCCGCCCGCCGGAACTCTGTACTTGCAGCCGGTAGGTGGCAGGGTCCACCACGGGCACGGGGAAGTGGTTGCGCTTGAAGAAGAGCGCGTTGGGAGTCAGGTAGTTCTCGGCAATCAGCTCCAGGGGGGGCTCTGCATTGAAGGGCTTCAAGGTGTTGATCCGCAGGGCGGGGTGCCGCTGGGGATCCTCGGCGTATGGGTCTCCCGGGCTTGGCTGCGGAGGCTCCTCGGGGCTCAGCTCCCCCACTTTGTACCCGCGGAGGATCTCCAGCACGTGTTCCTGCTTGTGCATGGCGTAGAGGGCCCAGAACGGTTCCAGAGCGCCCCCCGCCGCCAGGAGGATCTTACTTTTGCCTCCAGGATGCACCTCTACGAAGTCTGTGATGTCAAAAACGTCGCTGCCATAGGTCACCCACACCCGACTCGCTTCGCTGTTGTGGCGAGCCACCTCCTTCCGGGTAAAGACCGGAAATGGGGGTCCAGCTGCGGGCGCTGGAGTCTCAGGCTCAGCTGCCTGTAGGGAAGCAAGAGGGGAAAGCCATTAAGAAAGGAGAAACAAGGGGCTCTTTGCAGACCTTAGCACCCTTTTGCCATGATCAAAGAGCCTCACTTATTTACACGAGAAGCCTGTCATACCACAGTTGAACTACTGAGTTTGTTTCCTTTTCTTAAGCAGTTTTTAAACAAATACAAACACAATAACCACGAAACAGCAGTACATAAAAAGGGCGGGTGTTTTATCCTATGTCTCTAGACATACGCTTACACATTCATGCATATTACTTAACGTAGCCCCTCCACTGAGAATATAGAGCAGTTGGTATAAGAAGGTCTTGATGTTGGTCATTAACATTGTTAAAGAAAGGGGTTCACGTTTCTTGGGAGGCGTCTCTATTTGTTAGGCCTTTAACTACCCCTCCTGGATCTGGTGAGACGCTCAGACATTGCTATATCCAGGAGTTTGTTTTCATAAGGCCTAGTGATGGTCACTAACTTCCATGACTTTCAAAGAGGATGAGATAAATTAATGGAGGATCAATGGACTACAGTGGTACCTCTGGATACGAACGGGGTCCGTTCCGGAGCCCCGTTTGCATCCTGAAGCGAATGCAACGCACGTCTGCGCGTGCGCGGGTTGCGATTTGCCGCTTCCGCGCATGACGTCATTTTGACTGTCTGCGCATGTGCGAGTGGCGAAACCCGGAAGTATCGCGTTCCATTACTTCTGGGTCTCCGCGGAGTGCAACCTGAAAGCACTCAACCTGAAGCAACTTCAACCCGAGATATGACTGTACAAGCTATAATGGCTACATTATATCTCCACTGTTGGAGACAATGAGCCCAGGAATACCATTTTCTGGGAGCTGCAAGTGGGGCTGGCAGTCTTACGTTTATCATCTCCCACCTTGCTGCTTGCAAGTTTAAGTTCAGGCACAGTGCCAAGACCTTTTTTTGTACAACAGCCCAGCTCTCAACGTTTAGCTCTTCACATCCCACTGTCGGCACGCAGAGGGTCGCAAGGCCAGCTGGCTAGCCCCAGCTGGCTCGTCTCCTTCCAGCCGTCCCACTACGAAGACCCATCGACCTCTGCTCCGACGTATATCAGCAACCCAGGCTTCAAAGCCAGGGCACACTATGTCAGCAGAGCGAACTGCGCACACAGAATAGGCGTGAGGCTTGTGGAAGCATACTACAACTACGGATTTATTAATCATAAATCAGGACAAAGAAACATGTTGTCTCTCTCTTTGTTTTCTCTGAGAGACAGGGAAAGAGCAAAAGCTATACAGGCAACGGAAGTTCCCAGCAAGCTGTGCTGGTATGTAAACAGACACGTGACATGCAACAGTTCCATGTCTGCAACTAAAGGTGGAATGGAATTTTCCAACACCCACGTACACATCCCACTTCCCCAAGCGGCCCCACTCACCCGCCGACGGTGATCTCCATAAGCTAAGATGGTGCCTAGGCCCAGCCCGGCCCCTGCTGCTACCATGACCCTGCGCCTTGTGCTGCCAGCATCGTTCCAAGTGCCATGGTTGCGAGAGGTTGTCCACGCCATGCAGGCTGGAGGGTGGGGCCTCCAAGGCATCTCTCTCAACCTGTAACCAAAGCAGGCCAAAACCTTAAAAGAGAAGATATCTACAGCATATACTTCGGACGTGTTAAAAAACACTGTTCTATGATTCTGAAGTTTTAAGCAGTGTCATTACCTGCAGGCTTAAGAGACAAACAGGAAAAGGACACGGGAAGAAAATGCAGAAATAAGTTGCAGAGTGGGACAGGGGAGGAAAACAGCCTCGGCCCAGTATACCTGAAGGAGCGTCTCCACCCCCATCGTTCTGCCCGGACGCTGAGGTCCAGCACTGAGGGCCTTCTGGCGGTTCCCTCATTGCGAGAAGCAAAGCTACAGGGAACCAGGCAGAGGGCCTTCTTGGTAGTGGCGCCCGCCCTGTGGAACGCCCTTCCAGCAGATGTCAAAGCGATAAACAACTACCTGACATTCAGAAGACATCTTAAGGCAGCCCTGTTCAGGGAAGTTTTTAACATGTGATATTTTACTGTATTTTTGGTTTCTATGGAAGCCGCCCAGAGTGGCTGGGGAGGCCCAGCCAGATAGGCGGGGTATAAATAATAAGTTGCTGTTGTTGTTGTTGTTGTTGTTGTTGTTGTTGTTGTTATTAATTTGCTATGGTGGCACAGGGTCTGTCTTCCAGGATCCCAACAACATAATCAAAGGAATCTGTACCTTCCCTTAAGAGCAACCCTGCCTGACACAGGGAGGGAACTTAAAAAGATGATGATGATGATAATGATGATGATGATTTATTACTTATAACCCGCCCATCTGGCCAGGCCTCTCCAGCCACTCTGGGCGGCTTCCAACAGGATATTAAAAAGATCAGACATTAAAAACTTCCCTAAACTTCCCTAAAGAAAGACTGTGGGCAAGTAACCTAGAAAATGTTTGCCAAAGCAGAAAGGAAAATGAGTGCAGTTTGTTCTGCTTCCAGGCTGCCATTCTTAACTCCTTGGCAAAGGTGCCTTTCTCTTTTTCTTTTTTAAAAAAGAGTGTGTGCCTGCAATTGCAACATGCAGCGTGTTATTTGGCAAATTCCAGACCTGACATACAAAATAAGGAAGCTTTCTAGAGCCTTATGGTAATCGTTTATAAAAACAGGCCTGCCACTTCTCTTAAGAGAGTCAGAACAGGATGGTGATTCCTGTGGGGCAGATTATCAGCACCCTGCAAAGCTACCTGATCATTGTTCTCACCTGCTACCCTCACAGAAACTGCAACATTCATATACTTCCTAAATTCGCCTCCTTTAGCCCCCCCCCCAGCAATTCATTGGGCAGGTACCCTCACCACCATGTTTTAGATTGCCTGCTGATTTTTTCATTACGGCAAGCCTACCCAGACATATCATTTAGCTATGTATTTTTTGCTTCAAACAGTTTTTTCTGATTCTACAGTCTATAAGAATCTATATTCTGATTCTACATGTGTTTTGCTGATAATATTGTGTGTACAACCTAGGAAATTTTATAATTAAGCAGCCTAAACATTTTTCTCAATAGAAATAAATCCCAAGGGTTGTCCTCAATGTAGTGCTAAGCAAAACATTCTGTCCAGAAAAAGAATTTGGAACATTCTCCACCTCTTCTTCCTCTGCGCACCCCCTAAATCTGATCTGGGGGTTCCCCCTAACCCTTTGTAGCAGGTTTTGTGATGGCGGGAGGGGGGCAGAGTGGGGAGAAGGTAGAAATCCCATTGTGCTACAGCTAATCCATGCGCTAGCACAAATATTTAGTTGAATATCATCCCACATTTTTAATTCACAGACTTTCAAAACAAATCCTAACCCCCCCCCCCAAAAAAAAAACACCCTGTGAGATTGAGATAATTACATTTTTTTGCTGGGATTTCTAGACACCAAGAGCATAGGTAGCCTATTTCCACTCAGGTCAACCGGTGATTAATCTTTAACTCCTGCCTCCACTCAACGCAAGGTAGAGGGAATTATAAACCTAATAAAAGGAGTCTCCCTACCTAGATCCTTTGCCTAGGATCATAGAAGCAGAAGTCACATTGAAAGGGAAGTGATGCACTTGGAGATAAGATTAGAGTCTATATACAACTGGGTAAGGAGCCAAAACAAATACTCTGGAAAGGCTCTTTAGGAAAGTTCAGGTAAGGTCTTTTTGCAAGGTCTTTTTGCTTCCTTTTAGGCCATAGGGGCAATACTGCCTGCTGGAAAGGAAGAGACTTGGTAGGATGTGACTGGATGGGGGGTTTAAATTGCAAATGTGAGTGGAAATTATTGAATAGAGCTAGAGAGGGAGGAATAGCAAAAAGGCCTTAGCTTGAAATGAACTTTTATTAGTGAAAATACAGCATTTTTTAATTACAGAAGCCTTTTCTCTGTGTGTGTGTTGGAAACTTGGTCTCCCCTTTCAACCTCTCTGCTTTTCTTTGGGACCAAGAAACAATCTGAGGGAGGAATGTCAGCCATGAAATTTTATTTCCTAAGAAACTCAACAACTTTCCACACTAGAGCTTTTCCTACTATATTGTCTCTAAGCCTTCCTTACCTTAGAGAAGAGCCCTATGCACTTAGAAGCTTGCCCTCTATTTGCCAATTGTTCCAATAAAAACAGTATTGTTTTTTATTTACTTTCGCAATTTTTCGGCCTGACTCATTTGCCCAAAACCCCACAGGCAGCAGCTTTTTGAGTCCATGTCAGGATTTTGAGAGGTGAAAACAGAAAGGAAAGATGTCAACCGTGTATAGCAAGTTAAAGATCAACATGTCCTTTCACAAGAAATACAGAGACGATGTAAATAGTCCATGCTCCTTACCAGTGTGTTCTGTGAAGGATGCAGAAGCCATTCCTGCTGGGTTTGGACAGCAGCATCTTCCCAATACCTACATGCAACAGGAAAAGTCAGACAGGATTTGCACCAGACAACACAAGTTCTAGAGCTGCCCATCAGCTGGAAATTCAGTTGTCACAGGGACAGTCTGGCTTCAGTTGTCTATGCTCTGATACTCCAAGTTAGACTATTGCAAGGTATTGGGCTGCCTTTGAAGATGCAGAGCTAGTGCAGAATACAGTGGTTGTATTATTAAGTGAGATAAGAAAGTGTAAGCTCGCTTTCAACATTTTAAACATTATTGAACCAACCAGAGTCTTTACTTCACTTCCACTGCACTGTATTTACCTCTCTCTTAATAAAGGTAAAGGTACCCCTGACCATTAGGTCCAGTCGTGACCGACTCTGGGGTCGCTTTATTGGCCGAGGGAGCCGGCGTACAGCTTCCGGGTCATGTCGCCAGCATGATTAAGCTGCTTCTGGCGAACCAGAGCAGTGCATGGAAACGCCATTTACCTTCCCGCCGGAGCGGTACCTATCTATCTACTTGCACTGGTGTGCTTTCAAACTGCTAGGTTGGCAGGAGCATGGAACGAGCAATGGGAGCTCACCCCGTCGCGGGGATTCGAACCACCAACCTTCTGATCGGTAAGTCCTAGGCTCTGTGGTTTAACCCACAGCACCACCCGCGTCCCTCTCTCTTAATAGATTCTTATTAATTAAGAGGTACGTGCAGCCCAACCCATGTTTACTCAGAAGTGAGTGCCATCAAGCCCGAAGGAATTTACTTCTATGAAAATATGTATATAATTACAGTGTCCTGCATTATTTCAGCCTTGCTCTACATGTTCCTAGTTTCCTCCATGCTAACCATCAATAGGGTTCATACTTGCAATATTGGAGACCCGTTTCGCTCCTTACATTTGTAGTTCTAAAACGTACAGGTTGTAGCCATTTAATTCCACATCAGCCAAGAGAGGCAGGAAAACACCCCTAAGGTAGCAAAATGGCTTCTTGGAGACCAGCTAAAAATGCTGACCTTAATTTAAAGTTTTAATAAAATGCATACAGAATACATGGTATGATCAGTTATTATTTACTTACTCGGCTGGATGAAAACAAAATCTAATTATTAGCAAGGAAACGAGAGAATGCAACTTGAGGCTCATTCTGAATTTGCCCACTTGTCCTGGCAAGACCTGGTTAGCATGACATTCCCCTTACATACTTTATTTTATTTTACTCTTGTATTGGTTCTGGCTGTGTCCTAACAGCCTGAAATACGTAAGTTAACACAGGTTAATGTTTTCCCATCGTTTTATCGCCACTTGCTGCATGTCAGGCTGCTGTAAAAAGCAGTCTGTTAAAAGGGAAGTCAGCAAGCTGATAGTGGGACCCACACCTTCCCCTGCAATAAATATTCTCAAGAGATAACCTTTCCTAGAAAATGAATTTTAAAAAAAACTAGGTGAAAAGTGATCAGACTACTATTTTTTATATGTGCACCCAGAGCCGGATTTAGGTTTGATGAGGCCCAAGCTACTGAAGGTAATGGGGCCCTTTGTATGTCCAGCTGTCCTTTGTCAACAACAAATTGTCCCTGTTTTTTGTGTTGAATATATGCTATATGGTAATTTATGGACCTAATAGGTATCTAAAGCCATTTGCACATAACAAATAGGATCCCATACAACGCAAGATACTGTTGCTGTACGTAGGTTTTATTTTATTTGTTTTTTATCTTATATTTTGGAAATGTACATCCAGGTTTTTTTCCCTTTAAATTTTTTGGGGGCCCCCAAGAGAGCGGGGCCCTGAGCTATAGCTTGTTTAGCTTATACATAAATCCGACACTGCACCATATCCAAGCTGTGCAATACAGAAGTAGATAAAGGGACCCCTAACCGTTAGGTCCAGTCATGACCGACTCGGGGGTTGCGGCGCTCATCTCGCTTTATTGGCCGAGGGAACAGGCGTACAGCTTCTAGGTCATGCGGCCAGCATGACTAAGCCGCTTCTGGCGAACCAGAGCAGCGCACGGAAATACCATTTTCCTTCCTGCCGGAGCGGTACCTATTTATCTACTTGCACTTTGATGTGCTTTTGAACTGCTAGGTTGGCAGGAGCAAGGACTGAACAACGGGAGCTCACCCCGTTGCAGGGATTCGAACGCCAACCTTCTGATCGGCAAGTCCTAGGCTCTGTGGTTTAACCCACAGTGCCACCCGCGTCCCACAGAGAAGTAGATAGATGGATATAATAACACCGCAGGCTTTTGAGAACAATCCCTGCATACAAAGGTCTCCTAGGAAGCTCCACGAAAAGCTGCTACAGCACCCAGAGGTCGCCAGAGGTTCACTCAGATTTAAGAAACAAGGGGTCTCTCCGTACAAAATGCTGAAGGATAAACGCTTCTGAAAGGCTGGAGAAAAAAGGCCCAGGGCAAAGCAAGACACATCCACAGAAAAAGAGCAGTGACAGACGTCTGACTCTAAGGAACCATAACGGGCTACCTTCCAGATCCTTTTTTTAAAAATGGAATATTATTGTGAAGAGGAACATTTTGTTTAAACTGGCAACCCTATTAATAACGCTGATAATGCACATATATTTGGTTTTTTGCCAGTCTGCTGAAGTGCGTTGCGCTCGGGGGTGCCAACCTGAATATAATTGGGGGGGGACGGGGGGGGGTGTTAAAAGGCAAGTAAGCCCCTCCCTGCATAATCGATCACATGACATGGCACATTAGAATGGGAGTTCCCCATACCTTGGGGGGGGTGTCCCCTCCAAATATGTTATAGGGGTGGAGGGGAAGGGACCTCCTGGGAGTTGACTCTACTTTTCCACGCACATCCTCGTAAAAAAGAGCAGCCCCCATAAGAGGCAGGGGACGCGTCAGCACACCCCCCCCCAAAAAAAAAACAGATGCCAGTCAAAGCCAGGCTCTTCCCTCCCCTCCCCCCGCCTTTCGCCCCACTTCACCCCCCAGGGCATCCTTGCCCATGTGGATTCCTTTTCCTCCCACCTTCAAGTCAGGCCGGTCCTCCCGGGAAAAGGTCCGTCTCCGTGACGCAGCGACGGCTGAGGGTTGTGGGATCGATGCGGGGGAGGGGGGGCGGCAGCGACGACAGAAAACGAAAGTCCTCGCCCACCGAAGCAGGAGAGATTTAAAGGGCCCGCGGCCCAAAAAAGAGCTGCCGCCTCGGACACGGAATCCCCCGCGGCTACCTGAGTTGCGCGCAGCAGGCGAGAGCTCCAGCTGCCCGACGTTGCCCGCCTGGAAGATGCTCCCGTGAGCCGCGTGGAGTTTTCTGTTGCGCAGGTGCTGCGCCCTCTTGGCTCCGCCCTCGCGGCTCGGCAAGCGGAGGAAGAGGCCGCCCTCCCGCCCAAAATGAAGCCCAAGGCCGGGCCGGGCAAGCAGGCGCCGGCGGGGAGAAACAGTATTCTTCCATCCCCGATTCTCAGCCTCCCTGGCTGGCGTCCCAGGTTCTTTTTTTAAAAATAAATAAAAATAAAATAAAAAAATCTTTATTGGAAGTTCAAAAAAGTACATAATTCTATGGGCACTAAACATTGTGAGAAGCAAATAAAACAGAGGAATGAAAAAGAGAAACAGAACCCGTGTAGAAGGAAAAATAAAGGGGCTTCCCCGAAACTGTATACTGTACAAGGTTGTTATTGTACTTAACCTATTACAGTATTTGTAAGAATGGATTCCAAATTTGTCCATGGCAAGTCTGCGTTTATATGCAAGTTGTTCATATGTTGTGAGACTTCAAACTTAGAAGGGAGCCGCCTTTTTATTTTTCCAATTCCTCAGGATTTGTCTTTTTGCTGTAAGGGCACGAGACTGCACTCATCTTGTCCTTTTGTAAGGTTGCAGGTGCTGGGTATATAATTCAAGAGGATATTTTGCTCTGTAAATGTGAGGTTGTTCCGTATGGTTCTGCTGATGGTTTCAGCTACCCTCTGCCAAAAATCTTTCAATACAGGACAATGAAAAAACATATGTTTTAGAGTTACCTACTTGCACTTTGACATATTTTTGAACTGCTAGGTGGGCAGGAGCAGGGACCGAGCAACGGGAGCTCACCCCGTTGTGGGGATTCGAACCGCTGACCTTCTGATCGGCAAGCCCTAGGCTCTGTGGTTTAACCCACAGTGCCACCCACATCCCACAACAACCCATGTACTGCATAATAAACATATGCACCTCTGTCATGTTCACTCCTTAGTTGTTTTCCCCCAGCTATGAAAATTTCTAAAAATCCCAAATGTCATAACCTTTAGTCATAGGGAAGTTGTGCCATCTCTGTTGTGCCATCTAGTTTGCCCTTTCTAAACCCTTTCCTGCTCTGCAATGTCTTTTTTTTTTTTTTTTTAGGTGAGGTGACCAGAGCAGCACACAGTATCCCAAGTGTGATTGCACCATAGATTTGTATAACAGCATTGTGCCAGGTATGAGGAAGCTGTGACCTGGTAGATGGAGGGCTCCCAACTCCCAGTAAATGGTTAGGGATGATGGGAGTTGAAGTTCAGCAGCTGGAGAACCCTGACTTCCCCATCCCTGTTAAATTCTTGGTAATTTTAGCTTTAATAATATTTTCCTCCAGTTTTCCCAGATCAGATATTAACCTAGGTAAAGGTAAAGGGACCCCTGACCATTAGGTCCAGTCGTGGCCAACTCTGGGGTTGCGGCACTCATCTCGTTCTGTAGGCTGAGGGAGCCGGCGTACAGCTTGCAGGTCATGTGGCCAGCATGACTAAGCTGCTTCTGGCGAACCAGAGCAGAGCACGGAAACGCCGTTTACCTTCCCGCCGGCGCGGTACCTATTTATTTACTTGCCCTTTGACGTGCTTTTGAACTGCTAGTTTGGCAGGAGCAGGGACCGAGCAACGGGAGCTCACCCCGTCACGGGGATTTGAACCACTGACCTTCTGATCAGCAAGTCCTAGGCTCTGTGGTTTAACCCACAGTGCCACTGGCGTCCCGATATTAACCTAAGTAGCCTGTAATTTCCCATATCTCATCTTGCTCTGATTTTAAAACTGACCACTTTCTAGTCCTTGATGCGGAGGCTGATCTTAGGGACAAGCTGAATATTTTTGTTATAAGATCAACAATGTTCTTTAAGAATATTTGGGTGGATGCCTTCCGGAATGGACAAATCTGCCAGTTTTAAAATTGTCAGTAGGTGTTAGAATTTTTGTTGCGTAAGTTCCTCATTCTTTCCTGAGGAACTAATTTAGTTACAGGGATCTGCCTCACTCTTTCCACTGTGAAGATATATGCAATTAATTAAGCGTTGCCAGTTTTCAAGTTGTCATTATACGTCTGCTAACTTGGTATCTTATCACCATTAGTTTCGTCAGTTCCTCAGACTTTGTTTTTCCTGAGGACGCTACTTTACATACAGGAACCTGCGCTACACCTCCCTCTGAGGAGACGTATGCAAAGTTCTGCAATATTCATTTCCTCCTTTAGCATCCTTCTGACTTCCTTGTCTTTGAAAGGTCCAGCCACCTCCCTGGCTGCTCATCTGCTTCTAATGCAATTATTTTGTTGTTGTTCTTCAGCTAAATACTTACCGGTACTTACATATTCTGCATCCCTTATAGTCTTCTTAGATTTCTTTTGCCAATATTTCTTCCTTTTGGTCTCTTCCTGCCTTTAATAGCTTTATTAACTCTGCTCATTAAACACACAGGGATCCTCTTAGGCCTGGTGGTATTTTTTTCTGATTTGCAGTATATATTCTAGCTAAACTTCTATTATTATGGTTTTGAACAACCCCCAAGCATTTTGGAGAGATTTGACCCTCTTGACTTTCCACTTCGACTTATTTTTTACCTCATTTTTGGCAAGTTTTTTCTTTGGCAGTCAAATGTGACTCGGTGGGACTTTGTTGGCAATTGTCCATCTACATCTATGTTGGATTTAATAGTACTATGGTCGCTGTTTCCAATTCAGTAACACTTATATCTCTTACCAGGTCCTGGGTTTAGGATTAAGTCATCTCCCCTCTTGTTGGTTATGTGACCAACTGTTCTAGGACACAGTCATTTAGGGCATCTATAAATTTTGCCTTTTTGTCATGACTGGAATATGCATATGCTTTGTCTATGCGAAGCAGTGTTAGAAACTGAAATATGAAAGCTAGAAGCTAAATGGCACCTTAAACCTAGGTTGTGGGCACAACAACAAAATGTCTACGGGCTTTTTTTTTTTTTAATAACAAGAATACAAAGCTGAAAATAAATGAACTGCAGCTAAAATCTTACCTTCATTTTTCACATGGTCCAGTCCTTCCCCTGCCCATCCCCTTAATATCCTTAAGAGGGTCTCTTCCCCAGTCTTCAGAGAGTAGCTGGAAGTGGGGAGGCAGAAAAAGGCCCTCCTTTCCTTCCACTCTGCAGTTTTAATCTGAAATCTCAGGTGCGGTACCGTGCCCAGAGCTCAAAAAACAGCTTGCACTAATGAAACCCCCTGTATCAAAATGCACCTAGAACTGTTATGTACTGAATTTCTCACCCTGGGCCAGCAGGGGGATACTGTGGATAGTTTTCACTCAGGTCCACATATGCAAATAAGGGATTGAAAGTGACGCTCAGTGATTGGATAGTTACAGAAAGTGTTACAGTTGCGTTGTAGTGGAGCTCTATATAAGCAGGCTGGCTGAACCCTTCAGTTCAGTTCTGTTCTGTTCTGTGAGTAAATAAGAGCTGTTTGAAGAATCGCTGTGTCGTCTGATATGTTCACCCACACATGGGGGATCTGTAGCTTGTTGGACTCCCATGTTCTCGTTGATATGCAGATTTATATTACCTCCAATACACCCTTCGCGGTCCTCCATATAAAATTTATATCCAGAGATAATCACAAGCCTGCCTTTCATCTAAATGACCTCATTGCCATTATCGTCTATGTTATGTGTGCATTGCAGGCGATGGGGGGGGGGGTTATTTATAGCTTTATTAAAATAAAAAAGTTGTGTGTTTTTAATGTTTTAAAATGGAATGGATATGGGTTTTAAAATGCCACTGTAGCCGACCAAAAGTCCAGAGGTAACATTATTATCAATTTACGATGGGGTGGAAGGTTCGCAGGCTATGAAGGACTTGCTCACAAATTTATTGACAGCTGCACAAATTAATATAGCTAGGAAGTGGAAGGGGCAAGCAGAATATAAAATGGAAGAATGGTGTAAAGAGGTGTGGGATATAGCTATTAACGATAAATTAACATGTGCCATTAAAGTAAGACGGGGAATATGCAGGAGAAATGATTTTGAGGAGATATGGAAGGCGTTTGTAGAATTGGTACTGTTAAAATGGAAAAGGGGTCAAACCATCACAATTTTGGGAGGTTGGATAGTTACAATGGAATGGTCTCGGTGGTGGGGTGCACATTTTTATTCATATTTATTTATGATTATTACTTTGTCAAAAATAAAATTATAAAATAAAAATAAAAATGCCATTGCAGTGTGCGGTGGTGGGTGTTCCTCTAAAGCAGGCATGGGCAACTTGTGGCCTTTCAGAGATTGCTGAACTACACTTCCCATCAACCCCTAGCAAGCACAGTCAATGGCCAGGGATGATCAGAGTTGTAGTTCTGCAACATCTGGAGGACCAAGGTTCCCTACATTGGCTTTAAAGCATAGCAGCATAGGAAGCTGCCTTATACGGAGCCAGACCATTGATCCATATAACACAGTACTGTCTGGCCACAGCTCTCCAAAATTTCTGGCAGAAGTCCCAGCACTTACCTGGAGCTGCCAGGGCTTGAACCTTGACCTTCTGAGCTACATCCCTTCAGCAGCAGTGCTTCTGATTTTGAAAACAGCAGTCACGGGTCTTGTATGCTTTTGAGTCTTATGAGGTTCCATAGCACTTATTGCTAGGTAAATGTAATAGAATTGCAGCCTTAAATACGTGTTGTGAGTTGGAAAACAGATGTTTCTGGAGGTTATAAGATACGGCGGCTTTCCTTGACGTATACCCTTCATCAACTAAGTGCAGAAAAGCACACATGGGCACTTGTTATGGAAAGATAAGAATGTAAATTCACCAGTAAGGACAGGAGGAAATCTCCAGCCCTCTCCTATGGAAACAAGCCCCAATATACTCTATTAGCTTTGAACAACTGAGTGGCAACTAAAAGGAGCGGAACTGTCATTAGTAACCTGTTTCCATTCAGCAGAAGGGAGCACTGTACTGCAGCAGGAAAGGAGCCCAGGAGGCTAGCTTATTCCACGTCAGGCCTTCAGTGAATATTGGCTGTAGTGGCAGCTCCAGAACGCAGGTGGTGCTGTGGTCTAAACCACTGAGCCTCTTGGGCTTGCCGATTAGAAGGTTGGCGGTTCAAATTCCCGTGACGGAGTGAGCTCCTGTTGCTCTGTCCCAGCTCCTGCCAACCTAGCAGTTCAAAAGCACACCAGTGCAAGTAGATAAATAGGTACCCCTGTGGCGGGAAGGTAAACAGCATTTCCATGTGCTCTGGTTTCTGTCACGGTGTTCCGTTGCACCAGAAGCGGTTTAGTTATGCTGGCCACATGACCCGGAAAGCTGTCTGTGGACAAACGCCGGCTCCCTGGGCCTGAAAGCCAGATGAGCGCTCCAAGCCCATAGTCGGCTTTGACTGACTTAACTGGCCAGGGGTCCTTTACCTTACTTTTTACCTTATTGGCTGCAGTGACTTTTCAGGATTATCATGGTACAGTGGTACCTCAGGTTACATACGCTTCAAGTTACATAGGCTTCAGGTTACAGACTCCGCTAACCCAGAAATAGTGCTTCAGGTTAAGAACTTTGCTTCAGGATGAGAACAGGAATCGTGCTCCGGTGGCAGCGGGAGGCCCCATTAGCTAAAGTGGTGCTTCAGGTTAAGAACAGTTTCAGGTTAAGTACAGACCTCCGTAACGAATTAAGTACTTAACCTGAGGTACCACTGTATATTTACCAGACTTTCTGTGATCTGGCAGGGAATCAGAGAGTCACCTGACTTTTTGCATGCTAAGTGTGTGCTGTAGCACCAAGCCATGGCCCTTCCCTACAAGGAAACATTTCTTGGGAGTTTCCATGCCAAATGTTCACTAGGCGCCTGCTTGATTCACTTTGTTTAATTTGGGCTAAGGTATTGAAACATTGCTGGCCAAAAGATAGGGCATGAGGAAGGGCTGGCAATAAATTAATACTGTGCCTGGCATGTGAAGGAAGTCTCTTTCTCCAACAGCTGTTTACAGGGCCAGGAAATCAATATCCTGACACAGCTTGTGAACGTAACAAGGTTTTGTTTTGCCACAGGGAGAGGGAACCACCCTCTCGTTTGTAAAACTGTTTGACATATAATCGACAGGGCTGTTCTAAGACACACCCATGCCATTTCATGCACAGAAGCCAACTAGACCTAGACAGCATGGTTCATTATTCTCAAGAGTAGTAGGCTAAGTTAGGGGTGCAAACCTGCCCATGTGACACACAGCAGCTGTTCTACAAAACATCAGTACAGTGGTACCTCGGGTTAAGGGACGCGGGTGATCAGAAGGTCAGCAGTTCGAATCCCTGTGACGGGGTGAGCTCCCATTGCTTGGTCCCTGCTCCTGCCAACCTAGCAGTTCAAAAGCACGTCAAAGTGCAAGTAGATAAATAGGTACCGCTCCGGCAGGAAGGTAAATGGCGTTTCTGTGCGCTGCTCTGGTTTTCCAGAAGCGGCTTAGTCATCCTGGCCACATGACCCAGAAGCTGTACGCCGGCTCCCTCGGCCAATAAAGCGAGATGAGTGCCGCAACCCCAGAGTCGGTCACGACTGGACCTAATGGTCAGGGGTCCCTTTACCTTTACCTTACCTCGAGTTAAGTACTTAATTCGTTCCGGAGGTCCGTTCTTAACCTGAAACTCTTCTTAACCTGAAGCACCACTTTAGCTAATGGGGCCTCCTGTTGCTGTCGCGCCACTGGAGCACTATTTCTGTTCTTATCCTGAAGCAAAGTTCTTAACCCGAGGTAATATTTCCTGGGTTAGCGGAGTCTGTAACCTGAAGCATATGTAACCCGAGGTACCACTGTACCCAGCATCTGCCCCTTTGAGGCAGGTGCCTCACTCTGCCCAATGGTAGAGATGGCTCCAGTTGTTGAGGCACAGGCTGTGGCAGAAAGGCTAAAAAAGGAAGAGATTTCCCCCATGTCAACTGCATTCCACGCCCCCCCCCCATGTACAAGATCACCCACACAATTTCAGTGGTGCAAACTGCCCTTTCTTAAGTCTCCTTTCAATGCAAATAGTATAATTAGAAGAGACACAACAAAAGGTGCTATGTAAGAAGGCTGCGTTTTAGACGGTGTTAAAACATGGGTGCTGACTCCAGGCAGAAGTATATAGCTGACTAAGCAGAAGGATGCTTAAGGACTATTTTGAAAATGGGATTTTGTTATGAGACTAAAGCACAAGTCTTCTACCCAGCAAACACTATTATATTCAGTGCGCCTCTGCTGGTATGTCAGCTGGCAGGTGTCAGAATTGATGCTCAATTTATCGCAGCTGAAGTGTTAGACTGAGCGCCAACATTTGCATACAAACATCAGAGATGTTGAAGAACTGAGATACACCAGTGACTGTCGGCAATCAGTAAAATGCAGTGTGTGTAAGATTTAAAGGGGAAACAGAACTATAAATTATTCAGCCATTTACAAAATTAATTAGGCAGCACTTGCACATACCTGTGTGTGTGTGTGTAATCACTAATGTTGCTTTTTAAATCTAATTAGCTTAAAAATATATTGATTGTAAAAAATAATCAGTATACGTTTATCACTTCAAACTTGGGGAACTTGAGTATAAAAGTGAATAAAAAACACCATTTTGTCCTATGCAACCTTACTTTTGTAGAGAGCAGATTTTGTGCTAATGTAGGCTGAAATGCACTGGTCAAGATGGCAAAGATCTCTATCCTTCTTTCAAACCTGGTCAAGAGAACGAGAGAACTATAAAGATCTTTGAATGAGGTCCCAGCCCACTGAGGTACCATCTTGAAATAACCTGTTGAAGGGTTTTTAAAACTGTTTTTTAGTTTTTTAGTGTTACTGTTTCTAGAACCATCTCCCATCAGAACTGAGACAAGCACCAATGTTGATGTGCTTTGTTTTCTGAAGACCCATATTTCTGGGCACTCAGGCACTTGCTGGTTAAGTGGCTGGCCTATTATAGATTGTGATGCATTTTATTGCGTGGCTTTTATTGGACTTGTGAACCCTCCTCCCCCAGGCATGAATGGCAGTTGAGAAGCATTTTAATAACGACAACACCGGCATACGTATATTCTCGGATTTTAAACTGGCTGCATAATACATGGTGACCTGCATCTCTTGATATTATGCCAGACTAATCTGAAACAATTGTTGCCTTGCTACTAGCTTCCAAATTTTCAAGGATGCTTTAGTCAGGTGTTTAGATGAATAATGGCGCTCAACTGGGACTGATTCCTAGAAGGGAGACTTAACCCTCAGGCCTCTTCATACGAAAAGGTATCCTCCCCCAAAACAGCTAGTACTTGCAATTCTACATATAATTACTCCCTTGAATCCTGCTGAATTCTGTGGGATTTCGTAGGACTCGGCTCTACATACAAATTACCGTATTTTTTGCTCTATAAGACTCACCTTTTCCCTTCTAAAAAGGGGAAATGTGTGTGCGTCTTATGGAGTGAATGCAGGCTGCACAGCTATCCCAGAAGCCAGAACAGCAAGAGGGATCGCTGCTTTCACTGCGCAGCGATCCCTCTTGCTGTTCTGGCTTCTGAGATTCAGAATATTTTTTTCTTGTTTTCCTCCTCCAAAAACTAGGTGCGTCTTATGGTCTGGTGCGTCTTATAGAGCGAAAAATACGGTAATTGATCTCAAGTGTAGAATCAGTTCTAGCAGTCTAAAGAGCTCTCTTGTCTGGTTCAACATGGACAGATTTTGTCTCTGTTCTCCTGTGCCTGCTTTTACTGCCCTGCTGAACTGGCAACAAGGTACGTTAATATTAAAATAATTTATGATGGACAGTCATGTTGCTACCAAAAGGTATTGAGGAGGAAGACTGGATAAGCTTGGCAACTCTGCTTCTTCCGTCACATCCATTTAGGCCAAACACTGGACTCTTGTTATTCTAGTTTGGATTTCTTTTCTGGAGGCAGCAATCAATCCTCAATCCCCCCCCCTATATAGGTACCAATTAAGAAGAAGAGGAGTTTGGATTTGATATCCCGCCTTTCACTCCCTTTAAGGAGTCTCAAAGCGGCTCACATTCTCCTTTCCCTTCCTCCCCCACAACACACACTCTGTGAGGTGAGTGGGGCTGAGAGACTTCAAAGAAGTGTGACTGGCCCAAGGTCACCCAGCAGCTGCATGTGGAGGAGCGGAGACTTGAACCCAGTTCCCCAGATTACATGACTACCGCACTTAACCACTACACCACACTGGCTCCTAACCAGGTTGTAGTGGGATTTAGGCAATTCTTTTGTTGGGTTGGGATCATTAGGCACTCTTGGTTTTCGGCCCCCGTTATATTAAACATGTCCTTTGGGTTTATTTGTTAAATATGGAAACAGTCAATCTACCAGTCTGATCGAGCAGAGGGAGAGGAAAAGCAAGGATTCTTTCAATCACTTCTGGTACCAACCCCTCATATTACATGAACTTTCCCAGGAAACTGGCAGTTTATACAGCAGCGCCGTCTAGTGGGCACTTTGTGAAAATACAACCAGAGATATCAATTGTTGACAAGGAATAAAGCAAGCCAATCCGGATTTACCAAAGGGCTTCTGCTGATTTTCACTTGCCCCCTCACTCTGTTAGGGTAAACAAGGCATAGGCAAACTCGGCTCTCCAGATGTTTTGGGACTACAACTCCCATGATCCCTAGCTAACAGGACCAGTGGTCAGGGATGATGGGAATTGTAGTCCCAAAACATCTGAAGGGCCGTGTTTGCCTATGCCTTGCTACTATTTCTCTGATTTCAACATGTCTGCTAGCCACATAGAAGAAATGTCCTCTTGAGTGGATTTTAATAAAATGTAGCCTAGGTACGAATACTACTTCACAAGCCATCAGTTACAGAGCAATTTTTGTTTCAGCTGCCAAGTATTACAGCATATGCAGAATGCAGCTCATGGTAAGCTAGTGATCCAGTAAGTTAACCAGAAATATTAAGATGTTTGCCTGGGTGTTGTACAGGAAGCGGGTGGCGCTGTGGGTTAAACCACAGAGCCTAGGACTTGCCGATCAGAAGGTCGACGGTTCGAATCCCCGCGACGGGGTGAGCTCCCGTTGCTTGGTCCCTGCTCCTGCCCACCCAGCAGTTCGAAAGCACGTCAAAGTGCAAGTAGATAAATAGGTACCGCTCCGGCGGGAAGGTAAACGGCATTTCCATGCGCTGCTCTGGTTCGCCAGAAGCGGCTTTGTCATGCTGGCCACATGACCCAGAAGCTGTACGCCGGCTCCCTCAGCCAATAAAGCGATATGAGTGCCGCAACCCCAGAGTCGGTCACGACTGGACCTAATGGTCAGGGGTCCTTTACCCTTTACCTGGGTGCCGTACATTAGCTAGTGGATACCCTTGTCATAGAAGGTAGCGTTTTGACACTTTTAAGCGCCAAAGGGCAAATCAAAATAGTGCAAAGTTTCGAGTGCTTTCAGCCGGGACATGCCCACCATTTACCCTGGAAATAGAAGGTGGTTACTGAGCACGGTCCAAGTTCTATAGGTTGGGGTGTGTATGCTAAGGGATCGTGAACTTTCCCCCCATTGGCCTTCCTGTTCTAATGTTAGAAAGCTTGGCATCTCCCACCCCAAATGCATGTGTGGGGTTATGGCTCCTCGAGATTTGGAAATTGACAATTTCATTTAGCCTCTCTTCACCGGAGCCTCTGAAAATACGCTTGAACTCCTTACCAGGAACAAGTGGACAACTATCACCAGTTCTTAAGCACATCCGTAGCTGCCTGCTGCCTCTGCCAGTATTTTCAAGTGTCTCATTTACATCCCCCCATCCCAATGTACATTGCATTAGACTTCATTGGGAGCTTTGACTGCCATTAAGCAAACTCCATTAACACTGATCATGTCAGGGTTTTTTCCAGGCGGGTGGTCCCTAGGGTGGAAATTTCCACAGTATACCTAGGTGTATGGAATTTCCCCATGCCCATCCTGCAGGGTGAATCACATTTCCAGAAGAAAGCCGTAGATATCAGATTATGGCTGCAATCCTAGGAAAACTTATTTGGAAGTAAGATCCTATTGAGATGAGGACTGCTTAGTAAACATGGGTATATCTGGTCGTAAAGATTACACTGTTGTCCAAACTGTAAAGAGAATTTGTTACTGAGGAATTCCAGGTTTACTGAAGTAAACTCCCTACATTGCTACCAGATCAGGTCTGCTGCTACTAACATGTTAAGTTTTTGTTTCTGTTTTTCAAAAAACTTTCTATATTCAGTTTGCCTAGCTATACCTTCCCATGCTGATTCTGTTGCCAGTTTCAACAGAAAGTAAAGGGTTGGCTCAAGGTTTTAAGGGTTAACTAATTCGTGTTAATTAAGTGACTTGAGAATTTATAGCTCTTGCTGTCTCAGTGGAGCTTAACAAAAGAAACACAAAATCAAAGTGTTGCCTAATATTTGGGGGTCCCCTCTTGAACCAAAGTGGCCCTCTAATCAGCCGCTATGACTGGGATGTCCCTGCTTTGATGGGCAAGAGTCATCTCAAGCTTGTGTTCAGAACCATCCAAGTCACTTATCTCAAATCGAAATAAAGGAGAAAGTTCATCTAATACACTGATTTTTTTTTGTTTACTTACATTAAATACATTGGTAAATCAGCAGTTGAAATTCTGTTACCATGATTGTTATTTTAAATGCAATGTAAGAGCTTTCTCAAAAGAAAAAAAATAAAGAAAAACCAAACTGTTCAGAAGAGTAGAGTAAGCAGAAGAGAAAGGGTGTGGTTTTTAATAGCAAAAAGCTGCAGTGTCCTTACTTGGTCTAGGAACTAGCCAGGAAGCAGTAACCAAAATTTGTGAGCAAGATGAAAGCATTAGGGATTTTTATTTTTTGGGGGGGTATTTAAATGCATAATCTATTTTTGCTTTGCCATGAGCCGAGAACAAAACAGCACCTTAGCTTTGTTGGAATGGGATAGGGCACGCTTGTTCCTGCTCCTAGGTCCTTCTGGAGGGCCACGAACATCACATTACATGTGCATAACAAAAAGATGGAACTCTCCGTGAAGTAGGTTTTAACAGTAAATGCAGCTGAAGGCGCAAGGCTCCATTTCAGGGTCCTCCCTCACACACAGCTCCGCTCTTGAGACACAAGTGAAGTTTGAGAGCACAAAATAAATACTGGGGAAGTGCTACGGCACTCCCAAAGTCTTTATCAACACTGACATCAGAAATTCCATGCACAATTGCGGCGTGGAAGAACTCTGCACTCGTGCCAATTGGATGGGCCAAGTCACAGCGCACACTACTTCCAGTTAACTTAGATTTTGAGTTTTCTTGCTCAAAGCCTCGTGTAGACAGATTTGTCCGGCTCCTTCCTTAGTTGCTCCCAGCTCAAATACAGCCACCGGTAGAAGGCCATTTCAAAGGCAGCAGAATAACGCCACATGCTGTCAGCGGTACAGGATTTAACCGTTTCAACTTATGGCTAAGAGCAAAGCCCTAAATGCACACATCTTGCTTGGGTGAACATCAGCCATTTAAGTTGCACTGGTGAATGGGAAGAGGCAAGTAAATGCAAACCGGTATCAAGCCACAGGTGCAAGCATGTGGAAAATGAGAGTGCTTCAAACCATGCCGGGGGAAATAATGGGAAAGGGTGTGCAGGTGTGTGTGTGTGTGTGTGTGCTTAAACATCATCCGTTTCAAGCTCTCCCACAGTAACATTCAACCATATGTGAGAAGTCTGCATGGGGGAGCCAACAGAGTACACCCAAGAGTTGCTTCTGTGGGTAGCCAGCTGATTCGCTGCCAAGATGTGGACAGCACTGTGGAACTCTTAACATTTTAGAAGCTGTACTCATGCTTGAGGCTTCAAGTAAAAAATGCCAGGAGGGATGGAGGCGGGAAGGTGCTATTTACCCTGGTGAAGGCCACTGACGGAAGAGGAGCCATTTCTAACCGAGATGCTGGGCTGCTGCTAGCTCTTCAGAGAGCAAAATGCGGGTGAGAGATGGTAGCATGCGTCGCCTTTACAGGTCAGCACTATCTACAGCTAAATTTTAAAAGCTATTACTTTGTTCAGCTAATAGCAGGGAAGTAAAAATCCCGCAACCCCCCGCCCCCCTTTAATTTATACAAATTTGTGCTGTACTATTTACAGAGAAAACTGAACACAAACAGGGCACAAACACTTATCAAGTTTAAACAGCCCTTGGGGTCTGAGGGAGGTTGAAGACAGAAGGGGCTGCTCTACCGCTCTAGACTGCCACCTCTCGACAGCTTCCTAGGGCAAGACTGGGTTTGTACACAGGGGGGTTCTGCAAGGGTATAGGAAAAAGCCAAAAGGCAAGCTGGGCGCTCCCTGGCAGGAAAAAGGGTTTAGAAAGTACAGTACTGGTCCTCCTACTAGCAGCTCTACTCCCATCTAGCATGTTGTCCTGTTTCTGACTTGCCTGCACCCGCAGCCCCAGCCTTCTCCCAAGGACCCAATGGCCTTTCTCCTTTTGGCAACTTTAGAACAAAAGTTCTGCGCAACGTGCAAGGCTGTGCATACAGGTGCAGGCCGAAGCTCTCAAAAGGAAACTTCAGCAGGCTCCTCTACTGTACAAAGGGAGCTTGACTTCCCTTGCACATTCTTCTTTCAGACAGCAGGCCACACCCATTTTGAGCAGAGCAGAGAATCTCTCTTAATGGGACTCTTGATAACTGAAGCACAACCTGCAAACAGCAACCTGAACATTAACACAACAGGAGGAGAGACAATCGCCTTTTTGACTTGGAAAGCTGGTCTTCTGCAGGTCAACGTTGCCACTCCTCTCCCTCCGCTACACTATCCCGGCCGCCAAAACTTCTAAGGCATCAAAATCAAGGGCTATCTGAGGGTCTGAGGAAACAAATTCCGATATTCTACACTTGTACACGCATGATTCTCAGATTTATGTCACTGACACCAAGGACCACATTCAGGTCATAGCAAGCAAGACACGAGCGAAAGTTCAGATACAATCTTCCTCTCCGACCCAGCCACAAAAGACTGCCCTGGAAAAAGAAGATAAATGAAGGACACTGCAGCTTTTCTGAAAACCGGGAAAAAAGGAAATTAAAAAACAACTCTGGGAGGACCCCCTCAAAAATGCATTTTCGTGAGGGAGCCCATTCAACCTCGCTCTTAAAAATGAATCTACAAGAATTAAGATCTCCCTCGGTTGTGACCCTCCCCACCCCACCCCACATAGCATTAAACAAAATAAAGGGAGGTGGAGGTAAAGAGAGGGTGGATGTTACAGGACCAAGAACACAGAGCAAAGACAGCGGTGGGGGGGGAGGGGGGTAGAGAGGAGAGAGGAAATGTTATCTGGAGAAAACAGAGCAGGGGAATCAGAATAATTAGGTAGCTATTTGCACCTATAATACAAAGTGAAGAAAGAGTTTGTTTTTGGAAGTTAAGTCCCCGGTCGGTCTATCTCCACTTTCCTTGTGGGGGGTGGTGGTAACAGACGTCTGGTGGTGGTTTCTGAAGCATTAGAAGTGCAGTTAAACGGAGCTCTCGGGAGAAGGGAGGGAGGGAGGGCGGCTTCCAAGTGCGCCGATGCTGTTATTGGAGGTGAGGTGTGGTGTGGTGGGGCGGAAATGGAGGTTATATCTTATCTCTCGCCGGCTGCTTTAATGCCACCGTTTAGTTGCTGCAACACTGGCTCTTGTTCTGCTGGGACTGCTCGTGAAGGTCCACCCCTCGATTCCGACCCACGGCACCCCCTGTGCTCTGGGGCTCGCTCTTTGGCAGCTTCTTAGCTAGAAGGAGAAAAAAAACACAATATGTGTTAGGTGTGGGGGAACTTCCTGGGTTCATCCCCCTTTGGGATTAAACAACAGGAGTAAAGTTTGGAACAAGGACATTTCGGCTATACAGAAATCTGGAACTCCTCTATCTCCTAAAGCCTTCCCAACTCACTTATTTTTAATGCTCCAAATGGCAGGTGCAACAAGCTGTCTGCAGTTCTTGTATTGCTCAGCTTTCGTACTGTTAATGTTAGGTTTCCTTAACGGTGGCTGACAAATCTCCGTTATAGTTCCACCAAGGTAACTACAAATATGTGTTAGATTGAAAGCAAGGTAGGTTTGAACAGCGACAGTTTCAATAAACCACAGAGTTCTGCAGAAATATTTCACATTCCTGCTAAACTGGAATTTATAAAGGGGCTGGTTTGTTCTAGGAACACCCCCCCCTCAAGTGGAGCAGTGGTGGGGGCTATGGAGGTATTTCCTACACTCCCCCCTGCCTCTGCTGCCTCCAAGAGTCTGAATTTGGACTTGCCGTTTGGATTAGCCGCTCAAACATGATCATTTACCCAAAGCAGATGAGAGATGCAATTGTAAGCCTGAAGTGCAGGCGAAAAGCATGTAGCATTGCCACTGGTAATAGCCAGCAGTTTTAGGCCACTTTCCTAATCCAGGGCAGGGCTATGTGTTGCAACTTCTGTTTAAAGAAGAATATGCAGGTAGAGCCGACTCATCCTGCAAAACACACACTGAGGAATCAAGGGGAAAGTTCTGAGTTTCCTGAAATACTCTGTCTTGCAGTCCAACCAATGACTGCAGGTGATAAAAAAAATTAAAGGGGGAGGGAGGGAGTGCAACAGACAACAAAACATGTCTGCAGGCATATGGCAAAGCACAGCTATGCAGCTCCTATTCCTCAATGGTTTGGCTACAGCACTTCATATAACAGCCAGCAAAATAAAGTAATGGAAATGGAAGGAAAGCCTAAAGCATTCAGAGATGCAAAGTGCTACCAAGTATAATGTTCAGTATGAGGACCCCTACTAGTGTCATTAAGGGGTGCGGGTGGCGCTGTGGGTTAAACCACAGAGTCTAGGGCTTGCCGATCAGAAGGTTGGCGGTTCGAATCCCTGCAACAGGGTGAGCTCCCGTTGCTCGGTCCCTGCTCCTGCCAACCTAGAAGTTCGAAAGCACGTCAAAGTGCAAGTAGATAAATAGGTACCACTCCGGCGGGAAGGTAAACGGCGTTTCCGTGCGCTGCTCTGGTTTGCCAGAAGCGGCTTAGTCATGCTGGCCACAAGACCCGGAAGCTGTACGCCGGTTCCCTCGGCCAGTAAAGCGAGATGAGCGCTGCAACCCCAGAGTCGGTCACGACTGGACCTAATGGTCAGGGGTCCCTTTACCTTTACCTGCATCAGTGTAAATAGGCAGGGCTTCCTGCACCCGTGGAAGTCCCTGGAAAGTATCTTCACCCATTTCAAGACTCTTTGATTTCTTTGTAAAATATCCTAATGATGCATCGCAGTGAAACCCTCTTTGAAAATAAATATATTGCCTATCATGAGATTGCTCTGCGATGGCCAGAAAGTACAGTACTTGTGGCCTTTATGCTGGTCATGTTTTCATTCTTAAGAATGCCGTGGATTAATAGTAATAGGAAAGAATGGAAAACAGAACGAGCACAGCTTGATACCCATCAGTAGCAGCACTCTTAGCCCTATTCCTGAAAATGGGTGTAACCAGGTTATTTATTTCAGCATTTGCCAAAATTTGATGTATGGAGGACCAGGCTCATGCTGGGAGGTAGCAGCATGGCAGAAAACTCACTAAGAAAAAGGGGAGACGGTAGAGAGAGACAGAGAGAGAGAAGGAAGCAGCATACTCCCTTAAACCTGTATTTAAGGGCCTGCAGCCCTTTCCATCTGCAAGCAGACCTGCGGAACTTCCACCCTGTCAATACAGCAGCCCAGAATGCCTCAGGTGGGCCTCAGTACCTGGGGGCCATTCCCACAAAGGTCCAATATATGAAGGCTGCACATGGTATAACGATGTCTGAAAAGAAGCATGTCAAGGAAAGCCCAAAAGTCTCTAGCTGGTTCTGCAAGTTGAGACCTGACGGAATATTTGCAAGACACCTTTCATTCTCTTTAGCTGGCATTTGCATCTGCTACAACAGGGTGGGAGGGTCTAGCCCAATACCTGCTCCAACCATTGGCTGCTGGGCAGTAACCCTAGGCAGCAGGAGGCTGCGGAACTCAGTGTACAACTTAAAGTGAAGCCACGTGAATCTTTAGAGAGACAGTGCCCCGATAAGCAATGCAACGTAGTGTCTTTGGGTTACCTATCGCCAGGAAGAGATCGTTAACATTCATTGCTGTCTTGGCTGATGTCTCCATAAACAATAGACTGTTGTCATCTGCATAAGCCTGGGCCTCCTGCAAAGAACAAATGTAGGTCTTACTTTTAGAACAAGACTGCATATTCTAGATTGCCCAGATCAATCTGGGCAGACAGGCTTGCTCAGGGTTTTTTGTTTACAATACAATAAAGTACCAAAAGGCTGGACAATCTTGAAGGAGTGACAAATCAGGTTGGGAAGTTTGGAGGGAGAGGGAAGCATACTCCTCCTGATACAGGGGTACCTCGGTTTTCGAACGTAATTTGTTCTGAAAGGACATTTGACTTTCGAAATGTTCGAAAACCGAGGTGCAAAGGGCAGCCTGCAATTTCAATGGAGTAAATTGAAAAAACCTCAGTGGAAGCCGTTCGGCTTCTGAGGCACGTTCAAAAATGGAAGCAATTCCAGGTTTTCAGCGTTCGAAAAGCGAAACGTTTGGCTTCCAAGACGTTCAAAAACCAAGGTACCACTGTATTATCATTATTATTAATTTGATTTCTTACCCACTCTTCATCACTAGCTCCCGGGTTGAGTTACAGCCATTTAAAAATACAGTATTAAAATCACTTAAAAAAAATGATTTTAAAAATTAGGCCAGGCCCTAAAACTCTGTATCTCAGGTGTCAAAGGCAAGGATAAAGAAGTCTTCAGCATGTGATGAAAACTATGCAATAATGTGTCAGATGCACCTCTTAGGGGTGGGAAGTCCACAGCTGAGGGGCTGCCACAGAGAATGCCCTCTCCCGGGCTGGCAAACAATGGACCATTCCTTCTGTCTTGAAGTAAGAATGAGTACAATAGACATCTGAGGGGTTTGAGAAGCTCTACTTACTTCATACTCTACCATGCGCTTATTGGCAAGATCCGCCTTATTTCCTGCTAAGGCTATGACAATGTTTGGGCTAGCTTGCCGCTGGAGTTCTTTCACCCATGTTTTCGCTCGTGCAAACGTTTCCTATCAGAAAAGGAGAGGCCAAAATGTCAGGTGTGCAGTCAGAAGGGACCAGGATTCCTATCTTCAACCAACTCACCCAATGTGCACCTGCAGTACGTTGAAACAAAAGGCTTCTTCCAACTGTCACTGCAACAGTCTATTGGTGGACATGCAGGTTCTCGAGGACATAATCAAACCAAACATCTACTATGATTGCTATTATTTTAGTTTCTTACCCCACCACTCATCGTAAGGCCCCAAGGCGGGTTACAAGAATTTAAAATGCAACATTAAAAACAACTTACAACCACAAAAATAGGGTGGATCCTAAAATTATACATCTCAGGTGGCAAAGGCCTGGATAAAGAGGTACATCACCTCCAGCCCATCACCACCTCCAAGCACTGGTCTGACACCACAACTGCTTTTCCCAATACAGATAGAACAGAGAGATGGAGCTGGGTGTCATCTGCCTATTGATGAGACTTTCCTCCACATCTCCTGATGACAGCTCCCAGTGGCTTCACACAGATCAGTGTTTCCCAAAGGGGGTGCTGGAACAATCCAGGGGGGCGGTACTAGACTCGGGTGAAATTCGGGGCGTTGAATAAAAATAAGGGGGCAGTGGAAGCATAAAAAAGAAGAAAATTTTGAAAATCCATTCATACATGTTTCATCTGTTGTGTAATGATATTTACTGCCAGGTTGGGCACTATTGTGGGATGGTCACAATGCCTCCCCTGGATCAGAGGGGTTTTCCTGGGCTTGGGTGAACCCTTTTCGGCTTCACCCAAAGCCTGGAAGTAGATTGCAGCTTGCCTGCTTATTTGGCCAATGGTAGATGGGCTGCCACACTGTCCCTGTCCCTGGGGCAGATTGGACTGAGTCATCAGGCTTCACTCCATGGTCCACCCCATGGGTTTTAATAATTTTATAATTTCAAGCTTCAAGGTGTCTTCTTCGCAACAGCAGCATTCTCTGCTATGTTGTAGGACATAAGCAGAAACATAGATACACAAAAGAACACAAATTTGTCAGTGTCTTAATGTTTGTTCGCTTAAATAAGGTAGATCTCCAGGGGGATGCTGAGTAAAAGAAAATTCTGAAAAGGGGGTGGTAGGTCAAACCTAATTGCTGTGGAAGCGGCAGGTGGGGCCCAGGAGGATATGCTGCAAAGGCACCATGGTTCTTAATTCCTGCAACATCACACTTAGGCTGCAATCCTAAACATAGCAACTTGAATGTAATTTCCACTCAACTCAGTAGGACTTCCTAAGTAGGTTTTTCTAGAGTGTAAATTCCTATCTAGGTATCAGAGCGTAAATTATACCTATCTAAAATTATTTGCCTTTAAAAAACCCCGAACTACCCTGACCTCTATGAGGTGTTGATCATATTTATTCAAGGCGTCAAGGAAATTGTGTTGCTTACTCCAGAGCAAATGCAAACTTGTGGTTTTAACTTTTCAAAAAATAACAAATCAGCCACTAGTCGGGAAGCTTGTTTAGAGCAAAGGTTTAATGTGAACAAGGCAATGCTTTGGTCAGACAGTGGGTATTACTTGGCAGCAATCACCTGAAGTTTCTAACCAATAATTGACTGTGTTTAAGTCTTTAGATGGCCCTTGTTTCCAACAAGCTTCATCTGAAATGGGAAAGGATGTTCAAAGGAACTGAGGCATCATCAGCTGATAGACACTTCCACTGTAATTGTATGAGGTCTCCACACTGTTGGTTTTAACCTTGATACTGCTCTTTCTCCCCAAAAGATAGCAAACACTGCATGCTTACCTGGTTGGTTATGTCATACACCACAATGGCAGCTTGAGCCCCTCGGTAATACATAGGGGCCAAACTGTGATATCTTTCCTGACCAGCTGTGTCCCAGATCTCAAACTTTACCGTTGTGTCATCTAGGCAGACAGACTGTGTGAGGAAAGCAGCTGTGAAATGAGAAGGTGAAGAGTTGGCTTAGGGACCCGACAAAATAGATGCAATCATTTAACTTTATATATCATAATTACAGTGACTGAATTTTTACTGTTGTGAACCAGCTGAATCACCCATGGGGAGACCAATCAAAAAGTGATATTAACCTGATAAATATTCTGACCTCTAACAATCTGTTAAGAAGTCTCCAAGGCTGCATGGAGCAGCTTGTACAGAAATAAGCATGAACGCAAATAATATGAAAATTTTTCTCCTGTAAATATTGTGGGTTAGGCCTAGACATGTAGAAAAAACATATGGTGCAAGTTCAAAAGACTGTACCACTATGAATGATGGAATAACCTAATGTCTGAATGTTACCTTACACACACAGACACACAGACACACACACACACACACACACACAGAGAGAGAGAGAGAGAGAGAGAGAGAGAGAATATAGCATCTTCCCACCTTGTCCCCTACTTAGTGTTGAGTTGATGCGCAATTGCCCCTCAACCCCCAAATATCCCTGTCTCGCAGAAAGTAGCCAAACAATGATGGTATTTAGGGTGGCTGCTGGTGGCAAAACCTTAAAAGGACTCAGCATAAGGAAGCATTATGGAGGAATTTAAGTGAAAATGCAGTCCATGTGCACCACTACATAAAGCAAAAGAATACTGGTGTTGTTTTACAGTGGTCTTGCATCTTTTGCATGGGGGTTACATTCTGGGGATGGTGCCCATATGCAAAAACACATATAGTCAACCCACTCTCTTGGTACCGCCCTCTCATGAGCAATCTTAGCTTCCAGAGCTGGCGCACAAAACAGGTCTTACCCCACATGCAAGGCAGAGAGCTTTTAAGCGCTCCACCTTGCTTACCAGCTGTCTGGCAGGGCTGTCTTGAGTTCCTGTGAGATCTCACCAGAGAGCCCCATTAGCAAGTCTGAGAGATTAAAAGCTCTTTCTACACTGAGAAAACCCTGCTTTTAAGCGTTTTGCCTTTTGTGCGTTTAATCTGTGTGATTTCAACTGTCAGCTCTCAAATGCGTAAAGTTGAAATCAAGCAAGTTAAACACGCGCAAGTTGTAAGTCCACTGCACTGCATAAATACAGGTAAGGGATTTTAAAGGGGGTATGAGGTTTTATAGAAGTACTTCTGTGATCATTTAGTTTTCTGCAGTACATTTAGCAAACCAAATCTAGAAAAGAAAACTTTTTTAAAAAAGAAACACAGTGTTCTCTCTCTCTCTCTCTCTCTCTCTCTCTCTCTCTCTCTCCAGTGACCGCATACAATATTTTATGGATAAAGCAAGATTATGAGTACTCTAAAATGGGTGAAGGTAACTGGAATTAAACAGTGTATTAATAGCGGGGAACTGTGGGCCCATGGGCCTAATTAGGCCCACAAGGCCATTTGGGCAAACCATGCCCACCTGCCAATCACCTGACATCACATGATGTCTGACACAGGATAGTAAAGGGATTTTTCACCTCTAACCAAAGTACCAAAGCCCTAAAATCAGAGATAAGCCCTCTCTGAGAGCAAATAACAGAAGAGGTATTTTGTGCCTCACAAGGCTAAGATAAAGAGATAAAATCCCTCTGTCTTCTCTTTAGAGAGTCTCCCTAAATAGCACAAAAGGATCTTTCCAGTCACCTCCACCCCAGCGCTGGAGAGGGCTAGAAATGCTTGTGTCTTCCTGCCCAACGCATCAGAGTGTATGTATATGTGCCTGGAAGTATGTGTGTGTGTGTAAAAGAGGGAAAGTGCACTGTGTACCTGGCACTTGTGTTTTTGACAATGTGGGGGGGGGGGATAGAAATCCTTGCACTTTCCCCCTCTTTGTGTGTGTGTGTGTTTGGCCTTGCCCACTTTTGTCCCAACAATCACTGAAACGTAGTACCCAGAAGGATGGGTAAGTTCCAATTTGGTCCTCAGGCTGAAACAGGTCTCTCCCTCCCCTACCCCACTATTATTAAGTATATACTGTTTTAACTGTAACTATTGGGAGGGGTCACTGTATTTTAACAATATGGGTGCGATTTTTTTTTTTTTTAAAGCAACCATTGCACTAGTATATTATGATTTAAAGGTAAAGGGACCCCTGACCATTAGGTCCAGTCATGGCCGACTCTGGGGTTGCGGCGCTCATCTCGCTTTATTGGCCGAGGGATCCGGCGTACAGCTTCCGGGTCATGTGGCCAGCATGACAGCCACTTCTGGCGAACCAGAGCAGCGCACGGAAACGCCGTTTACCTTCCCATCGCAGCGGTACCTATTTATCTACTTGCACTTTGACGTGCTTTCTAGCTGCTAGGTTGGCAGGAGCAGGGACTGAGCAATGGGAGCTCACCCCGTCACAGGGATTCGAACTGCCGACCTTCTGATCGGCAAGTCCTAGGCTCTGTGGTTTAACCCACAGTGCCACCCGCGTCCCATATTATGATTTACTGATGCCTACTTGCTTGTTTAAGACCTCCACCCAAAAGAGCAACCAAACCATGATGCTAACAGCCTTTCAAAAAGCAGATTCAGCTGCTGGGGTCGGACTATCACCGTTACCACCTGCAGACTTCCAGAGGGCTACTGAAAGGGTAAACAAGCACAGTAAGTGGCTACGCTTCGGGATGAAGGTGTCGGGAAGTGCACCCTATTTGAAAGTGGATGGCCTTGCCCAGGTGGAGTTTGTTATGCTGGAATCCAAAGGTGCTTTCCTAAAATTTAGGCTATCGATTTTCCTCCCAAGAAGAGATCCCCCCCCAAAAAACTCACCACCTATGGTGCTCTCCTGGTATTCGTGGAACTGTCCCTTGACAAAACGCAGCACCAGGCTGGACTTGCCTACTGCCGATTCGCCCAGTAGTACTAGCTTGAACTGACAGATCTTGCTGGCTTGCGACTGACCATTCGGCCTGGCAGCTCCTCTGCTGGTCATGGCCTGGATTCTAAGAGCAGCCTGTGCTCCAGCCAATGCAAAAAAACTACCAGCCACCGATCAGACTTTGTGAGTATAGGAGCTTTTGGCCTGGAACAGGTTGACAACTTCGTCCAACAGCTGTGAGCAACTCCTTCTGGGGAAAGAAACAGAAAAAAACAGATAGATGTGCTGTGCTGGACAGGTGAAAAACACTGAAGGCTTGGGATGTAGGCGCAATAAAGACAAGTGAAAGGTTTTAAGTTGAATCGAGCAGTAAAACTAGCTTCAGTCAAAACCTGAGCAATTAACAACAAAAACATATTTGGTTCCTCAATTTGTGAAATGGGGGGGGGGGGGCAGCCCTGTCATTCAAGGGGTGTGTGTAAGATAAGCATGGGCTTTCGAACCAGATGTCAGGATGGATATCCAACAATATTTAGCCCAGAATCAGCACAGTAACCTGACACCTGACCAGACAAGCCACAGACACACTCGATTCAGCAGGGAAAGAGTCAGATTCCTGGTTATCTGCATTGTAGCTAAACACAGCATTTGGTGATTGTAATGTCAAAACACCAAGAACAAACTTCAGAGGAGACAAGCTGTTATTTTATTTTTTAAAAAAATAAATCTCCTAGAGCAAACAAAGCCTCCAGAATTAGCCTTGGAGGGGAAAGAACTCCCATGTGCAGTGAAACGCTGTGATCCATGAGTCAGCAACTACTGCGGATGTCTTTCCGGCTCACATTCTTCAAGACGTCGCAAGCAGTTTCTGAACGGGATTTTTCTTCACATCACATGGCACCAAGAAGAGCCAGGGCTACAGGGACAACACCCCTGACCCGGCCCAGAACGGTATATTACAACAGTGCTTGACATCTCAATTACATCATGCGTTTGGACCAAGCTGTCAGTGAGAGGCACATACAGCTGTCTGAGGTTCACAAAGTAGAACTCATCGGCTCAACGCTTTTCTTCAATGAAGTTTTTCTTCACACCACAGGCCTGCTTTACAGATTACAGTGGTACCTCGGGTTAAGTACTTAATTCGTTCCGGAGGTCCGTACTTAACCTGAAACTGTTCTTAACCTGAAGCACCACTTTAGCTAATGGGACCTCCTGCTGCTGCTGCACCGCCGGAGCACAATTTCTGTTCTCATACTGAAGCAAAGTTCTTAACCTGAAGCACTATTTCTGGGTTAGCGGAATCTGTAACTGAAGTGTATGTAACCTGAAGCGTATGTAACGTGAGGTACCACTGTATTCAATATTGGGGGGATAGATAAACATCACAAAAGATACCAGGGTGAAGATTTCAAATTCCTAGGCGATAAGGCAGTTACCAAGTCATGAACCCGAGCGTCTTTTGTCCCAAAGCTGGAAGATGTGTTTCATTTGCTTCCCAGTGCACAAATGGCCCTGTCCCCCACCATACATTCTCTGAAACAGATTGATTGGTAAGTTAGAAGTAAAAATGTGTGACACCACACAGACATTTGCTGGCAGCAAAGCAGACGGTACAGTCTATCTCCATGTTTGTTTACAGGGGCGCCGACTTATAAAAAATATTGGGGGGGGGGCGGAGGAAAAGAGGTGGCGTCTGTGGGTGTCCTTGTTCAAAACTGGTCCCCTCTGGCCATTTGTCTACACCCTACCATTCAGTTACGAGCTCCCCTTCCTAAGCCACCCTTGGGGGGGTGTCATTCAGTGCCCCCCATTTCCCTCCTGCCTTGTCCCCCCTTCCCCAGAGTCCACGGGTGGAGGGCGACAGGAGACGCCTTAAGGGTAGGGCGAGGTGGAGTGGGCTCGCGCCCCTCTTTTCTCCCATGGGGGGGGGGAGAGATGCTTTTGCCCAGCCCTCCTCGCCTCCCTCTTTCCGTGGCTGACTAGGCCGCGTCTCGGGCTCACCTCCGTCCTGCCTGCTCGCGGCTCCGCCTGGCCGAGGGATCTTCCGCTTGCCCCTCTCCGAGAGAGAGAGAACATAAAACGTATAAGGTATATCTATATCTATATATGACTGCTGTCCCCTTCATCCCTCCTTTTGGTTCCTCAGCATCAGCGGTCGCCGAGAAGGCGCCGGTGGAGGAGCGAAGCGCCCGTGTAGACGGGCCTGGGCCTCGGCTGAAGCGCCTGCGTGCCCCTCCGAGCGGCGGGGGGCGCTGGGGGCCGGCCTGGGGCGGGTTCTCCAGGCGGAGACAGGGCGAGGTGCGTAGGTCGCCACGTCAGCAGGCGCCGAAGATAATATAACTAATAATTTTCTCAAATTATTGGGGGGGGGGCAGAGCCCCCCAAACGATTTTTTGAGGGGGCTCGGGCCCCCTCAGGCCCCATGGAGTCAGCGCCTATGTTTGTTTACCACCTTAGATTTGGGTAGTATTTTGGATTTTTTTAAAAAAGCAAGCTCATAATAGCTCACAGAATCCTTTATTTCAACATGGAGATGTAACTGGAAGCAAAATCCTAGCCAGCCACCCACCCTTAAAAATGAACTCCAATAAAGCATTAAGTTTCTGACAGGTAACAATTGAAATCATAACCCATGCAAAAAAAAGCCTCTCTCTCACACAAGCTTCTCTCAAGGCCAGCCACCTCTGACAAGCTTCTTGTGTGGGTTGACATTTTTATTTAAGCCAGTTTTGAGCAAGAATATAAAAGCTGAGGGCAGCAAGTTAATTCTCAGGAATCTTCAATCACCACTGCATTACTAACCCCCGCTTAAAAAACATAACAAGCCAGGAATTGCAGCATCTTCAGGGAAAGGCTGAAACATTTCCTAAAGCTTTCTAAACATCAAGTTTTGCTTCCTCTTTCTTAAAAGCAGAATTCTGGGCCACCCAAGGTCTGCATTCATTATCTTATTAAGCTAATTATGCATGAGCCTCTTGCTTATGGCAAACATCTCCTCCGCAATGAGCAGCAATTAAAAGCGGCAAATACCTAACTAACCAAAGCTTCCCATTCCATCTGAACAAGTCAGGATCTTAACTCAACTTCAAACTCAGCAACTTTAAATACAGCAAAATCCAAAACTTGGCTAGAAACGTCGTCTAGGATTCACCTAAGTGTTCCACGAGTCAAAAAATAAAATCAATTGTTATTCACAGGCTTCAAAATGGTTAAGGCAAATTATCCAGAGAAGTCCCTCTGCACTATGCACCCAGATTAAATGTGGAACACAGTTAAAGCCAGCAGCACAGACTTTCACTGGTAGCAAAGCAAATAGTATGTCTTTAGATCTAGTTTTGCTGAATCTGCTGAACGTGGGAAAACGCTTCTTTCCTTTTCCAAGAACTCTCTTGTGAGAGTGAGAGTGAGAGAGTGCAGTTGAGCAATGACCTTGCAGACATCCTGCCCTGGGAAGAGAGCTCTGTGCACTTCGAAAGAAGCAGTTTGCACAGCTGCTCCCTGGCTGTTCGGGGAAGCTTGCTGAAGTGACATGCTGCCCTGTTTTATGCAGAGATCCTTCTCTGCCCACATGTATTTTCCAATATGCGCCCAGAGAACCGCAGAGTTGGAAGGGACCCCCAGGTTCATCTAGTCCAACCCCCTGCAATGCAGGAATTTCAACTACCGTATTTTTTGCCCTATAGGACGCACTTTTTCCCCTCCAAAAATGAAGGGGAAATCTGGGTGCGTCCTATGGGGCGAATGCAGGCTTTCGCTGAAGCTTGGAGAGCGAGAGGGGTCGGTGCGCACCGACCCCTCTCGCTCTCCAGGCTTCAGGAAGACATCAGCAGCCTAGGCAGCCCTGCGGGAGTTCCTGCAGGGCTGTCTAGGCTGCGGATAGCAGCCTGCTTCCCGGAGCACTGGGCGCGCTGAAAGCAGAGCGGGCAGACATCCGCAGCGTGGGGAGCCCTGCAGGAGTTCCCCGCAGGGCTCCCCACACTGTGGATCGCAGCCTGCCGCCCGGTGGGCGGGGCGCCCTGAAGCAGAGCACCCATCGCGCCGGGCAGACATGGGCCAGCCCCATAAGCTCGGGGGACAGCAGGGAGGCGCAGCGCCGCCATCCCACTGCTCCTCGACCTGGTTCGGTTCCCCCGACCTACTTTTGGGGGGGGAAATAAAGGGAAAAATGTTTTCCTTTATTCCCCCCCCCCAAAAAAAACTAGGTGCATCCTATGGGACGGAGCGTCCTATGGGACGAAAAATACGGTATATCGTAATAGAATCATAGTCGCTTCCTCTGCTTCACTTTGCATATTTGTAAAGGAATCTCAAAAACTTCAAAAAGCAACAGCACAAGCCGTTTCCTATAAAAGGAAGCCAAACTCAGATATGTGCTCCCTCTGGAACTTCTGAGAGCTTGAGGAAGTAGGGTGCATGTAAACACTGGTGTTCGTATTGGCGATTATGTTTCCTTGAGCTGGCGCCGCTGAGCCAAAATGGAGGATGTGGCAACAGCAGTGAACAAACCATTTGGCACTTGCCATGCCTTTGTCTCTTGCATCTCCTGTTGACTCTGCTCACCCACCACCATCTCTGCTTAGATTGCAAGCTCCTAAGGGCAGTGATCTATCTTTTGGGTATGCAAAGCTCCCTGTACCCTAATATCATCATCAAAATGCTGATCACTCTTCTATGCAATTTCCTTACTGTGAAAACTGTGGGTTGCACAGCAGATCTAAATTTTGTATATTGCAATTTAATTTAATTTAATTTAATTAGCTTTATAACAACAACAACAAATTTTATCATGGTGATGAAGAAACGGCAGAAAATGTCCAGGATAAGGTGCTGCCTAGAACGTTTGACCAAATGCCCCTTTATAATGAGAGATCATGGGGAGAACACTACCTGTTCCCAAGTGTGTCCAGCAGTTTTTGCATGATAAACACATGAAGGTATGGCCTGAATCGTTTCCTACCCAAAGGATTGTACGGCACTGATATAGAAATGAAGATTAAAATTAAGGAGGGTGCAACTAGAGCCTTAAACCAAGCCGTTGACCTAAGTTTAGTATATTGCAAACTGTTGAGAACAGTCTCGCAGTACTATTTTTTGAGCTTGTCAGCAATATTAGGTTCCTTCGTGCAAATAAGAGTCCAGCTAAATAGAAACCTCTTTTGAACTTGATGTTTTGCTCCAAACAGGGCAAAATTATTGTTTCAGCAATCATAAAGATTGGTTTTCAGACCCTTGATCATCTTGGTTGCCCACCTCTGCACACCTTCCAGCTTGTCAACATCCTATGATTCTATGGGCACTACTACTTGAGACAATCTGCAGCACAATCTCTTTCTCTTTTGGTAATTTATTTCCAACGAGGCTTCATGATTTCACAGTAAAAGGCATTTTAAGGGTGCACTACTCCCTGAGATGATTTTTACACCCCCCCCCCAAAAAAAACCCCATTTCCGTTTGCAGGATAAATCCCAGTAATACACAGCAAAGACATAACCATATTGGAAACTCTTGTAGTGTGTTTTCTGTACATTGAAGTATTTTTCTGCTTACAAGGCCAGAGAGGAGGAACTGGGTGTTTGGCTCCTTACTTTAGGACACCTGGAGCACTTCTATGTTACATGATCAACCAAAGCAGAATACTTTATGTTGTAAGGCGATGAGTTTTTAAAACTTTGTTTCTGCCTAAAACAAAAAGGCATCTACACTCTACAATACCCTGCCCCAAAACTGATCAAGTGATAAAATGCTATCACTAGAAATATTTTTCAGCAAGCTTCTTAAAAGACACTGCCAAAGAAAGAGACACTAAAAAAGACCAAACTAGCCCACAAATCCATTTTGTGGACTTCCAAATGCTTTCCTTCATATATGCGGAATGCTTTAATCTTAATTTACACGGTTGCTCGTATATATTTTGCAGCAGCTTATTTAGAAACCGGCATGCATTCTAGCAACAATTAAAGTGTTCAAGAGAACCTTAGAAGATAAAGAATAGGTTGACATCAGGAGATCTCCCCTACATAGTAAGAGTGCTTTTGGGAAGTAGTTTTCTTCATACCTTGTGTTTGAAGGGCACTCTCCTAAGCAGTTTAATCAAGCAACTTTAGAGGTGACCTGATTAAGGAGACGGCATGTGTAAGAGGGGGGAAAGCACTGAGCTCTGAATAGAAAACTGGCAAAACAAGTATTTTCGGCGTAGCCTAAAGTTGTAGGCAGGCACATTCCAGTCAGAAGTAAGGAGCAGACCAGAAGTGCATTTATGAACAAGCCATTTGTGGAAAGAGAAAGTTTCTGAAAGCCAAATATGCATTTGTTGGCGGGTTAAATTACTGGGTTGGCAATGACATCTAGGGGTGTTCAGTTGTCCTAAGAAGTTTTACTATCAAGTATATTGTCACTTTGTTCACAAAACCTGTAAGCTCCTTTATGCAGTTCAATAGACATGCACCAGAACAAAGTCATCTTTCTCCAAACCTGTCAAAGGAAACTTTCTAGAGCTCCCTTTCTGCACTGAAGGAGTTTTAACACAGTGTCTAGCAAGGCATTATTGTCTCCTTTTCCTATTAACAAGGAGTGCCAACTAGCCTCACTGCTAAGGTAGATAATGCTTGACACCATGGTAGAATGGAAGCATATTTAAGAAATCGGTAGTTGAGAATGATTGGCAAGGACCTGCAAGTACCGTATTTTTTGCTCCATAAGGCGCACCTCCCTTTTTTCGGGGGGGGGGGGGAGGATTCAACAAAAAAAAGAATGCAGTTCTTGGGGGCTTTTGGGGGAGGTGGGGGAAGTGAGAGAGCTTCACTCTATCCCTTCCCCCACCTCCCGCAAAAGCCAGGGTTAGCCATGCGAAGCCTCCCCAGGGCAGCGGGATGAAGGCTCCCTGCTGCCCTGTAGAGGCTTCACAGGCTACCCCAGAGCTGCTCGACCCAAAGAGCAGGTCGGGGAGCAGCGGAAAGGCTGCATGCAGCTCCCCGGGGCTGGCAGTGGAGGAAGTGCGGCTTCCCCCCACTGCCAGCCCCACAAGCCTTTCTGCTGCTCCCCAACCTGCTCGTTGGGGAAAGCCACTGCCAGCCCCAAACAGCTTGTGGGGCTGGCGGTGGGGAAAGCCTGTCCGCTGCTCCCCGAGCTTGTGGGGCTGGCGGTGGGGAAAGCCTGTCCGCTGCTCCCCAAGCTTGTGGGGCTGTTGAGGGAAGCCCAGGCTCCCCCCCCCCAAGCTACCACACATTCGCTCCATAAGACGCACAGACATTTCCCCTTAGGTTTTAAGAGGGAAATGAAGATTAAAATTAAGGAGGGTGCAACTAGAGCCTTAAACCAAGCCGTTGACCTAAGTTTAGTATATTGCAAACTGTTGAGAACAGTCTCGCAGTACTATTTTTTGAGCTTGTCAGCAATATTAGGTTCCTTCGTGCAAATAAGAGTCCAGCTAAATAGAAACCTCTTTTGAACTTGATGTTTTGCTCCAAACAGGGCAAAATTATTGTTTCAGCAATCATAAAGATTGGTTTTCAGACCCTTGATCATCTTGGTTGCCCACCTCTGCACACCTTCCAGCTTGTCAACATCCTATGATTCTATGGGCACTACTACTTGAGACAATCTGCAGCACAATCTCTTTCTCTTTTGGTAATTTATTTCCAACGAGGCTTCATGATTTCACAGTAAAAGGCATTTTAAGGGTGCACTACTCCCTGAGATGATTTTTACACCCCCCCCAAAAAAAAACCCCATTTCCGTTTGCAGGATAAATCCCAGTAATACACAGCAAAGACATAACCATATTGGAAACTCTTGTAGTGTGTTTTCTGTACATTGAAGTATTTTTCTGCTTACAAGGCCAGAGAGGAGGAACTGGGTGTTTGGCTCCTTACTTTAGGACACCTGGAGCACTTCTATGTTACATGATCAACCAAAGCAGAATACTTTATGTTGTAAGGCGATGAGTTTTTAAAACTTTGTTTCTGCCTAAAACAAAAAGGCATCTACACTCTACAATACCCTGCCCCAAAACTGATCAAGTGATAAAATGCTATCACTAGAAATATTTTTCAGCAAGCTTCTTAAAAGACACTGCCAAAGAGAGAGACACTAAAAAAGACCAAACTAGCCCACAAATCCATTTTGTGGACTTCCAAATGCTTTCCTTCATATATGCGGAACGCTTTAATCTTAATTTACACTGTTGCTCGTAAATATTTTGCAGCAGCTTATTTAGAAACCGGCGTGCATTCTAGCAACAATTAAAGTGTTCAAGAGAACCTTAGAAGATAAAGAATAGGTTGACATCAGGAGATCTCCCCTACATAGTAAGAGTGCTTTTGGGAAGTAGTTTTCGTCATACCTTGTGTCTGAAGGGCACTCTCCTAAGCAGTTTAATCAAGCAACTTTAGAGGTGACCTGATTAAGGAGACGGCATGTGTAACAGGGGAAAAAGCACTGAGCTCTGAATAGAAAACTGGCAAAACAAGTATTTTCGGCGTAGCCTAAAGTTGTAGGCAGGCACATTCCAGTCAGAAGTAAGGAGCAGACCAGAAGTGCATTTATGAACAAGCCATTTGTGGAAAGACAAAGTTTCTGAAAGCCAAATATGCATTTGTTGGCGGGTTAAATTACCGGGTTGGCAATGACATCTAGGGGCGTTCAGTTGTCCCAAGAAGTTTTACTATCAAGTATATTGTCACTTTGTTCACAAAACCTGTAAGCTCCTTTATGCAGTTCAATAAACATGCACCAGAACAAAGTCATCTTTCTCCAAACCTGTCAAAGGAAACTTTCTAGAGCTTCCTTTCTGAACTGAAGGAGTTTTAACAAAGTGTCTAGCAAGGCATTATTGTCTCCTTTTCCTATTAACAAGGAGCGCCAACTAGCCTCACTGATAAGGTAGATAATGCTTGACACCATGGTAGAATGGAAGCATATTTAAGAAATCGGTAGCTGAGAATGATTGGCAAGGACCTGCAAGTACCGTATTTTTTGCTCCATAAGGCGCACCTACTTTTTTTTTTGGGGGGGGGTGTTTCAAGAAAAAAAATGCAGTTCTTGGGGGCTTTTGGGGGAGGTGGGGGAAGTGAGAGAGCCTCACTCTATCCCTTCCCCCACCTCCCGCAAAAGCCAGGGTTAGCCGTGCGAAGCCTCCCCAGGGCAGTGGGATGAAGGCTCCCTGCTGCCCTGTGGAGGCTTCACGGGCTACCCCAGAGCTGCTCGACCCAAAGAACAGGTCGGGGAGCAGCGGAAAGGCTGCCTGCAGCTCCCCGGGGCTGGCAGTGGAGGAAGTGCGGCTTCCCCCCACTGCCAGCCCCACAAGCCTTTCTGCTGCTCCCCGACCTGCTCGTTGGGGAAAGCCACAGCCAGCCCCAAACAGCTTGGGGGGCTGGCGGTGGGGAAAGCCTGTCCGCTGCTCCCCGAGCTTGTGGGGCTGGCGGTGGGGAAAGCCTTTCCGCTGCTCCCTGAGCTTGTGGGGCTGTTGAGGGAAGCCCAGGCTCCCCCCCCCCCAGCGACCACACATTCGCTCCATAAGACGCACAGACATTTCCCCTTAGGTTTTAAGAGGGAAAAGATGCGTCTTATGGAGCGAAAAATACAGTGTATAGCCTTGTCAGAATGTAGTAGATAGACTGGGGTGGGTGAGGGAGTCCAAGCCCTCCCTCCAGCTCATGAAGTTCAACAGACTGCCTTAGCAAGTCATAATCTCATCTTCATCACCCACAGGATTGTGGTAAGGGAAAGATGGAAGAACATGAGCTGTGTTAGGATGACGGACTTAGACTGCCAGTCTGATCTGTCTCCAACACTGACCATGCCAGAAGCTCACAAGCAGTACATAAAGCCAGTTGTCCCTTGCTTGTTTAGTAGAATTTATAAACCACTTAATCCAAAACCCTACAAATAAAACATACAAATAAAATCAGCAACATTCAAAAACAAGTATGCATAACTAAACTTTTAAGTATATGACCATGAGTTTGGGAGGACAGGTAGAACACAAATATGCCACTAGTTCACTACAGTCACTCCTACGTGATCATGCTAGGCTTGCCCAACATTGTTACAACCGACTTTATTCAGTGTAATATCAGAATCAAAGAAGAGAAAGAAAAATTGGTACATCTTAGCTTCCACCATAGGTTATCCAAATTTACAAATAATGGTACCTGCATCCAGGATGGTACCATACAGCTTGGAATAAGGGGCATTTTAGAAGCTGGTTTCACACACTTCTGTGAACAGCTATCCACAAAAGTACTGGGCATGGACTCCAAGCCTGATTGCACCTGCCTGCTCTGGCAAGTAAAAGAATGAAACTGTTAACATGGGGCTCAAATAGGCTTTGAAGTTTGTTTGTGCTGCTAATCATCCAAATTCTAAAGGTGTGGAAACATAGGAAACTAGAAAGTCACTCTTAAAAAAGCATTAAAGGGTGGGTCCAATGATGTTACCTTTGCTAATCAAACAGGCTTAAAATCAAAGGGGAAGGCTTGATCTCTCTGAAGTCCTAGGTCAGTCTGGAGCAAGTGTTTCCAATTTCAAACTGCCGCCCTGAACTGTGAAAAGCTACATAGAAAATGAATAAAAGTAAGAGACTTTGTTAAGACTCTACTTTAGCTAAGCAAAGATGCTCAATGTGTTTTACAGATCGAAGCTCCCAAGTTCTCTCAAAAGCACACGCACCCTGGCACTGAACGGTCCTTACTCTCCTACAATTGTGCACAGTCTTTCAGTTTTAGAATAATGTGACAGAGAGTCAAATAGGGCTGGGCGATGTTAGGTTTTCAATATCGCGATGTATCGCCAGCAAAACATGGCGGTTTGGCGATAAACCACAATGGGTGAAACAAGCTTAACTGGCCCCAGCTGGCAAGATGCTGGGAGAAACTGCCTAAGCTGTCACGGTGGGAGATGAGGCACTTTCAGCCAACGTCTGGCGAGCTGGGGACACTGCAGCTGGCCCCAGCCTGCTGCTCAGCTCTGGGGCGGAAAGGCACCTGCGCCAACTAAGCGATGCCCAATGTCCCAGTGAGCAGGAGTGGGATCAGGGCTGCCCAGCTAGGGAGCACGAAGCCTGCTTGCATGCAAGTACCCCTCAATGGAAAAGTGTGATGGAGCATGCACCTCCCCAGCTGAGCAGACCCGATCCAGCTTCTGCTCCCATGCAAGTGGAAGCAGGGATCTCTCAGCTGGGAAGCAGAGGCTTTGCGCTCCCCAGCTGAGAAGGCCTGATCCCGCTCCTACTCGCGTGCAAGCAGGAGTGGGGTTTGGGCTCTCTCAGCTAGGAAGTGGAAGCACTTTAACAGAGCCTCCCCCCTGCCACTGGCTTGTGCAAGCTGGTAGCGGGATGGGGGCTCCCTAAAACTGCTTGGCTGAGGCAAGGGCAGCAGCATGCTCCTCAGCCAAGACCACAATGGCAGTTTCACTCAGCAGTATATCACTGGTGAAACCACCATCACTTGACTGGAGGAAGAGGGACTCGGGAGCAGTGGCAGGTTCACCAGTGATATACCACTGAGTGAATATGTCATCGTGGTCTGTCCCTCGTACCAGTCCTGGTGATATATCAATATACAGCGGTACCTCTACTTACGAACTTAATTCATTCCGGAGATCCGTTCTTAACCTGAAACTGTTCTTAACTAGAGGCGTGCTTTCACTAATGGGGCCTCTTGTTGCCGCTGCGCCGCCGGCACACGATTTCCGTTCTCATCCTGGGGCAAAGTTCTCAACTCGAGGTAACTCTTCCAGGTTAGCGGAGTTTGTAACCTGAAGCGTTTGTAACTCAAGGTACCACTGTATTGCCCAGGTCTAGCGTCAAAGTCCACAGTTAGGTTAATCAAGTCAGAGTGGCTTTTTGGCGATTCTGAGAGCCCTAAGTGAAGGATCATGCATACCAACTCTCTGATTTCATTAGAAATTCTGAATAAAAATAACATCTAGAATCAAACCTTTCCAAACTCCAGGGGGAGCGTTTCAGTGATAAACCACATCTAACCTATGACACTAGCCTATGCAAACCTATGCCGCAGAAGCCATATAAAACAGCCTTGCAAGTTAGCCCCCAAAGGTTACTAGCCTGCAAACAAAATCACCACCTATTATTTGCCAGCTCCTCTTAGGGGGCTACTAAAAAAAACCTGCAGGCCAGAAACACAGAGCTTGGCGGCGGCAGCAGCAGCAGCAGCAGCAGCAGCAGAGAGCACCCCGCCAGCCTGACTGGTTTCTTTGGTAGATATACAAGAGCTGGCTTTGCCTCCAGCAGGCCAAGTACAGAAACAGAGCAGGTTTTCTGGTGGAGGAAAGCAATTTTCTTAGGGTAGCCCCAATGAAGCACTTATTAGTCTAGCTCTATCAATGTAGCTTTAGTGATGGAATCTGTCAACAGCTTGACCTGCTACATGTCCTCTGTGAGTGCTTGACTGGCAAGCTGATCAACACAAATATTAGCTTGGTTCAATGTTTCTCAAGATTCTTCTGATCATCGTTTCTGGTATTTTCCTTGAAATCCAGTGCTAAAAACAACTGTTCAGGGTGCCTGGGACATCAGCTTTCTTATTGCAGTTGCATTTTCTTGTGCTTTTAAGCCTCCCTGAGCAATTTTTTGCCCCAAGAAGTTGGCATAGAACAGGTGTTTCCCAGATTTATGTACGCAGCTGAAGATTGATATAATGTCCACATGTTAGCTGCAGGAATTACCAGTGTTACAACAATTGCCCAAACAATTTCAGAACAATTGTTTTATATGCTCAGATAAGGTTACCCCTATTTTATATGATCTTATCCCAAATATATGAAACTTTCATAGAGGAGAGCTATTAAGTTAGGACAATATGTGTAGAGATCTGCCAAGCCAATCTGAACACTTTTTCCCTACACTGGAAGATATTTCATCATCAACTCATTTCAGAACCAAGGTTTGGGCACTGTGTGGGTGACAACACTCAAGTTCATAGAGTTTATTCCAAGTTTCTCTGTAATGCATCCAAAGTCTCACTGCTGCCTGCACATTCAGCCTGCCATTTCCTTCCGATTAATTTAGGGTTGCAAAAGAGTTGAGAATAGTTGCTCTTGCTCCAGTGAAGTTCCCCTATGAGCTGCATATTATTTATTAAGCAATCTCTGGGCAAACAACTCCTTGGGCCAAAAACAGCCCATTTCTCCACTCAACAGATCATATAATTGTACAGTTGGAGGGGACCACGAGGGTCATCTGTATATACAAATAATTTTCTGTTAGTCCCTTAATATTACCAGGAACAGTTAGGGATAGATGGAATTAAGCACATAATGGGAAGAAAAATGCTTAGAGGGTGAGGGAACGGATATCTGAACTACCTTAAACATTTATTGGTGCAGAGCAAGACAGGTGAGAACATCTAAGTAGCGCTGATTGACCAGATGGAGTAAGTGATCCAATAATAATTTATTATGTGTTCCCCTCTTTGTTGAGAGCCAAGTCTGGTTTGCTGATACTTTTTGCAAGGGTCCTCAGAATGACCAGAATGGCCTCCACTTGGCTCTTTCTCTGTAATTCCCACTAAGGGTCTCAGAGAAGCCACCGTAGTTCTGAGCACATCTTACAATCTCTCTCTTTGGACTACAACTTTAATCTGTATTAACAGCCAAATGAGATAATAGTTGTATGCAGCATGGTGTGTAATGAAGGATGATGCATTAAGTACCTACATGACCAGTGCAGAGAACGTTCTGTTAGAGCCACCCACCTCTGATGCCCCCATGGCCACCAATTCATGTTCTTGTTCATATGGAAGGATAAACATGTAATAGTTGATGTTAGTATGGTGTGATCAAGTGCTTAGCTACTAGGATGGCCACATACCAAATAATGAGTAGGCAAGATACATAGGAAGCCAGAAGTCTCCACCAGCGTGAATATACAAAAAGGTTCAAAGTTTGGAAGCTCTGAAAGATTCCCAAGACCCTTAGGGTTCTGATTTTTATTCTACTTTTCTATTAAAAAAATTAATAATGTTAATTCTCTTCCAGCCCATACAACTTGCGGGGAGTTACAACTAAAAGCCCAGAGACCAGATCCCTCTCCCAACTACACTCTCTATTCTACAATCTAGTCCTTGCCAGTGAGTCCATATTTGCAAAGGTGACACAGACAAAGTTCATGCAACAGAATTTGGATTTTCCACACAGAACTTTAGTCCGGCAGAAATGCCACCCATGAAGGCTTGCCACTATAAATGACATGTGGTACTACTGCCTTGCTGCTAACTTTTATCTGTGAAGATTTGCTGAATTCATCAGTTGCTACTGCAACTAATTTCTGCTTACTAGTATTTCCTGCAGCTTTCCAAATGTCTGGTGCTCCCAGGGCTTGAAACAAGCAAATATCAACAACTGAGGGACTTTGGTCTGAAGGAAAACCTTTACTTCTGGGTCTGAGTGCACACACTTAGCACAATAGTTGCAAATGGCTCTATTTGCATTGAATCTGCCTGTACCAATTCAAGGGCAAGCCTGGAAGAGGTGAGATTACATGTTTACCCCATCCCATTGTTCTAGGATGAAAGGAAAGTCTCTAAATACTGGCAGAGCAAAACGGGAAGCTGAAGTTTGCCAGGGATATTGCATCAGGGTCAGGGAACAGGAGGCAGCAGGCAGTTGAGAAATAAAATATCCAGCCCAGATTCTCATGGCCAAGAGTTTGGTCCTTTCTGTTAGTTTACTTAGCTAGACTGTGGCACAAGTACTTAAAACAGAGAGGTTATTGCCTACCATTTTAGCAATATGCCCCTTAGATTAAGATTTAGAATAATATATGTGATATCCTTATGCTAAGGGACCCAACATAAAAAGACTCTCCAAAAAAGCTTTAAAATAATTAGGATTTTTCTTATGCAACTTACTCTACTTGAGTACAGTAAATTTTCAAGTCTAGAAGTATGCTGCATTAGTATTTTCTCTCTTCAGAAAACTAGCAAAGTTCAGAAAAGTTAATGGTAGGCAGATATCAAAGTGAAAGCAAACCTGGGCCTCCTTTTCGAATTGCCTTCAATGTACAACCCATTGATGTAAGCAATGATCTCCCTTATTTAGTTATTTAGGGAAAAAACATGCTTATATACCTTCAACTCATAAGATATCAAGGCAGAGTCAATATATACAACATGACACACCATAGAAGCAATAGAAAATAGTCATTAAAATGACTAATCAAGAAAGCATAAAGGCCTGTCAGTATAAAAAGGTCTTCAAGGAGCACCTTTGGAGGACAATGGCAACAATGCCTTCCCAACAATGCCTTCAATTTGCCCTAGCAATACATTTTCCAGACCTTTGTAATAAAAGGCTAATCTTTTGTAATAGGTTCTATACAGAGTTGCCTATGGAGTTTGCAAGTGAGGGTAAGATGGAGCATCTCATCTTTTAAGAGGTGTGGACAGTGGTGAACACATTTTGCTCCACAGCTTGCAATGACTTCTCTCAGCTACAATTCAAAGTACAGTGGTACCTCAGGTTAAGTACTTAATTAGTTCCGGAGGTCTGTTCTTAACCTGAAACTGTTCTTAACGTGAAGCACCACTTTAGCTAATGGGGCCTCCTGCTGCTGCTGCGCCACCGGAGCAGGATTTCTGTTCTCATCCTGAAGAAAAGTTCTTAACCTGAAGCACTATTTCTGGGTTAGCAGAGTCTGTAACCTGAAGCATATGTAACCTGAAGCGTATGTAACCCAAGGTACCACTGTACTAGTTCTGACAAAGCCCTAAGCAACTTAGGCCCTACATACCTTTCAGATATCTTTCCCTATGTCCCACTGCAATCTTAATCAAAGGATAACACCTGTTAACAGTATGATGTGTGTTCCATGACTGAATGAATGTCAAGGACACAAAACAGAAAACTACTCTATATTTTTGGAACTCCCTCCAAATGAAGCTCAAAGTCATGGCCTGAGCATATTTTGGAAGCAACGCTATATCCTTAGTTTTGGATGGCCCATTTTGAGGCCAGGTTTAACCAAAGTTTAGAAAAGAGTTGGAATACCACAGCATTTTTTTTGTAATGTTCCAACCTCCAAAATAAATGGAGGATGAGAACACAAGAAAGGAACAACATAAATGATTTTTCTTCACCAAGATCTAAGAAGAACTAGATGTTTCAAAACATTTAGTTGGGAGTTTCAGGGAGCTCTCCATTTGTTACTAATGAAACCTAATGTCCATTTGAATTTTTCAGACAGATTAAAGGCACAGCTGTTTAATGTGTCAAACAGCCAGGGAAACTGCACATGCCTATATTAGCAAATATAGTGGTCACAAAAACTGTGCCGTTGGATCAGAGCAAAGGTCAACCTGCCTTCTGTTCCAAAATTCAGACAACCAAACACTCCTAGAAAGCTCCGAAGTATCATATGAAGCCAACACTCCCCTTGTTCTTTGATTAACACATACCTTGTCTGGGTATTTTTGCTTTAAACAACAGCTCTTGAGATTCCTTTTTGCCTTCAGTGTTTATTTGCTGATTTGCTATTTTTGCTTATATACCACTCTTCCACCAAATGAGTTCAAAGCAGAACACAAATCTATGTTACACTCAACTTACCAAGCTCATCAATGCAATTAGGAGAGCAGGTATTTTTCCAAGATGAAAAGGGAAATCCTTCTAGTTTTCTCATATACTTTCTGGTCTCCAAACTATTCCATGTTTAAGACCACAGGAGTTCACAACCTTTTTATATAGTGGGAAGGAGATGTGTGGCAAGTTGTTAAGTCACAATGTCAAACCAGTGTTGGGGGATTTTCTAGAAAACAGATGATGCAAACATTCCTTGAACTGCTATATCCACCAGAAAAGAAGCCCAGAAGTTACTTTTTGTAGCAGTGTACAGTTATGGATGGTAGTAAGCAAAAGTAGGGCAGATGCTAATGCTACTTTGCAAAAAAGAAACTGAACATTGAGGGGTGCAACTTCCCTGTTGAGAAAGTGAGTGCAAATACGGAGCATAAGCATCCAAATATGTTCTTCTTATAACACTTGTAGTGGAGGGAAAGGGTGCAGCTAGAATGGTTAAAGTTGTTAACATATACAGGGTTGTATCCAACTTTGTTTTGCTAAAAGCATACACATTGAAATTAAAGGACTTAAGTTACTCATGTCCGTTTCAATAGGTCCAGTCAAAGTATGATTAATGTTAGATCGAACCCATAATACTGGCAAAAGCCAATAAGCTTGTGAATTGCTACAATATGCAACTTCCAATAAAAATAGCAATTTGTTACTACAAGTAATTTTGATAATTTTCATCAAGATTTTGGAAGCTTATTCCCATTAGACTACTGTTATGAACCACTCTTTGTTTTTGATTATAATCAGTAATCAAGTCTTACTCATTTGGGGTATAGTGCTACAAGTACAGAAGTATTGCTCTCTTGAAAAAGATCTCTCAAACCAGGTATGATACTTAACCGATGCCAACTCCAAAGTCATTGAACATATACGGTGACCCCGTTGTGAACATATTTTAATGTTACTAAGTTGTCTTCTAACAAGCAAAGTTGTGTTACACTGATCAAGAAAAAAGTAGGAAGAGGTAACTTCTTTCAGAGATTCAGTAGAAACTGTCCCATCAGTAAACAATAGAAGGCTTATCACTTGACATACTGCAGACTGAAGAAGAAACTCTAGGACAAGCCCACACTGGATGACCTCATAACTCTCTGCAATCTAACTTTCATGATTCACATCCTTCCTTTTCTTTACAGCCCTACAAATGATCCAATATCAGATTCCACACATGTGATCAATTTTATTTGTCTGCAGCACAATGGCCATTACAAAACATGGAAATAATATAAGTACTGTACCTATATTCACACATTGGAAGCAAATCTAAATTACTGCTAAGACAAAAACCAGGGAAGCAGGGACGAAACATAGGACTAATAACAACACTAGCAATATGAGATCAACAATATGGAAATACTATTAATAATATCAAAGAATCCTATGGAAAACATGCCATGGGTGCTAGTTCTTAAATAATCAGTATATAATGTCACATGTGAAAGTAGTCAATCACTTTATCTAAAGGTGCTGAGCACATGACTTTGTTTTTACAATTTCAGCTTAAACACCTGCAAATTTCCACCATATAAAAGACCCCCATTAAGCCTTATGGGTTGAGGACACATTAGCGTACTTCCAACTAGCTCTTTCTACTTTTCATACTGCATCAACAAGGAACCTATTTTTATTTCATTCTGTTCTCTGGGCAGTTTGCCTACCCCAATACATTTTTAATAAAGTCAAGCTGTAAGAAGCGATTATAAACCCCTTACAGTAGAGAAATATCTATGAATCCCTAATGTGCCCATCTCCTGAATATCCAGGGGATAATTACAAGGATTAGTAGAAGCATCACACATGCCTAACTAGAACCCTGAATTTAAACAGAATCAAAGACTCCCTGTGGATGCTAATCACACAATAGGTGGCTTTGCTTTGAAAAGCAACAATAATCAAATAACTTTGCCTCTCCCAGGTGACTACGCCGAAGAAAGAAATTCTGGATTAAGGAGCCCAAGGGAGGAAAAAAAGGAAACCGAGGTACTATAGGAAGGCAGAAATGCTCCAACACTGACAAAACATGATGGACTAAGGATAGCAGCTTCAACAGGTCAAGCAACTGTACTCAGGTCACATGACAACTAGCAAAAACTAGGACAGCTGCAATTTCACAAGGTGGTGGTGCTACAAAAGTACCACCTTCATAATACAAGAAACAGGCTTGGAGACTTTGATATGGACACCCCACAAGCAGTGTAACCAGCTCAAGATTTCAAGAATAAAAGTGAGAGACCATGGAAGCGTGCAGCCTATGTTGCAGCGGCCGATGTTTCTTAAACTATCACCATCAAAATAAAGTAAAGTAAGCCCTGCCAATACTTTCAACACAGGGGTAGCCACAGTATCGAATTTACGGAAGATACAGCAATACACACAAAGGCTATTAAATGCACCCCAAGTATCAGCCAGTGCCCCCTTGACTTCCTACCACAGGCCGGGCCCATCTAGGCTCTGCTCCACCACACAGGGAAACAAGAAGCCAATTTACACAGAGTCACACCACTGGACCATCTGCCTCGACAATGACTAGCGGTGGCTCCCAGGGGTTACTCGGGAGAGGGCAGGGACTGAACCCTGGACCTTTGGCATTGCAAAGCCTACGCTTTTCACCCGAGCAACCACCTTTGCTTCCACGTTTCAAAAAGGAGCCTGTCTAAATACCTCAGCCATGGCTAACCACCAACATTGATTCTATACTTGACAATTCCTATAACACCACCTACATTCGATAATAAAAAAAGACACATTAAAAGCGCATTATTGGGGGACAAGATGCTCCTCTCTCCCCCCCTCCCCACGCATACACCCCCTGATGGCCTCTGGAGATCCTCACCCTGTCGCCAGCCCCCAGAGTGAAGCAAGCGCGCCTCGCCATCCGACTGCCCAGGGTGCCAAGGCCCTTCCGCCTCCACCTCCCATCTCCATGCCTTCGCAGACTCAGCGGGACGGGTCGCCCACCCTTCGTGGCCAAAGGAGGGGGGGGAGGGAGAGGGCGGCCCTGCCGCCCCCAACCAAGCCCACCCCCCCACGCCAGGGATCCTCCACTCGGCCTCTTCCCCGTTCCCTCAGCGCCCCGGCGCCCCGGAGAGGCACTTCGCCACCCCTTCCCACCCGAAGGGCCCGACTTCTCCCCACCCCACCCCCCGGGGGTAGCCAGGCAACCACCTCTCCGAGGGAACCCCAGGCAACCACGCTCCACTCGGCGAGGACACTCGCTCAGGTAACCCGGACAACCGTCAAGGCCCGAGCCTCTCTCCCCCCGCCCTCCTGTGGGTACCTGAGGCGGCTCCGACTCGGGGCCCCCCCTCTTCTCGGCCCCCGTCTGCCTCGCACACAAACAAACTAGCTCAACCGAACCCACCTCTGCGCCGGAAGGCAGGGCTTAGTCTGCGGGCCGAGCCAATCAGCGCCGGGCACCTGGGGACCGGTCACGCCCTCCCGGCCAATCGCGCCGCGCGAAACCGCACCCAGGCCCCGGCTGACTAATCGCGACCCGGCGAAGGGGAGGATGGGCAGTAAGCTCCCCCGCCAATGGCGTTAGAGGAGGCGGGCTGGCCAATTGAAAAGCAGCTGGCCTAGAGGAGGGGCGGGGTATTTCTCTAACAGACGAGGGAGAGAACCAGTAGGAAGGTCTCCGATTCAGGAGGTTTCATAAACAACAAATAAGGTGACCTGACGGGGAGGAGCGCTCTGGCATCTCCAACCAGTTATAACCCGGGGCTTTAGTAGGCAGCGTCCAATCCGAGGGCCAGACATCCTCGGCGAGAAGCGGAGGATTGATTGACAAGCGCGTTGGTGGGCGTGGCCTCAACTTTTTTGGCCCAACCAGAGATTACGCTATCGGCGCCGGCCAGTGAGAAGCGAGCTGCCCTTTGAGCGGCAGTCTGAGGGGGAGCGGGGGGAGGGGGCACCTGGGAGCGTTGTGACCCTTGACCTCTGGAGGCGTGTAGTAGGGAGCAAGTCCCACTGGGCTCAATGGCAGCTGCTTCTAAGGGACATCCTCAGGCTTGCAGGGGGTTAGACTAGATGACTCTCAAGGGTGCCCAGGATTCTCAGGGACCACGTGGCCCTATTCCCTGTATTTCTTTTATTTCGTCTTGCAAAGCAACTACTGTACAGTGGTACCTCGGGTTAAGTACTTAATTCGTTCCAGAGGTCCGTTCTTAACCTGAAACTGTTCTTAACCTGAAGCACCACTTTAGCTAATGGGGCCTCCTGCTGCCGCTGCACAATTTCTGTTCTCATCCTGCAGCAAAGTTCTTAACCTGAAGCACTATTTCTGGGTTAGCGGAGTCTGTAACCTGAAGCATATGTAACCTGAAGCGTATTTAACCCGAGGTACCACTGTACTCTATTCCCAACTTAAAAATGGAAAGCATAATGCTGGTGGTCAACAAAAGAGGTTTAAAGACAAGTCAAATCTTTAAAAAATGTAGTATAAACACTGACAATTGGGAAACACTGGGCCTGCGAGCGCTCCAGATGGAGAACAGCCTTTACCAAAGGTGCCATGGGCTTTGAAGACACTCAAACTCAGGTCGAAACGTGCTAAGAGGAAGGCATGCTTAGCAAACCCTCTCTGTGTTCAACTCCCACCTGGAAACCTATGTCCCCACTGTGGAAGGACGTGTGGATCCAGAATTGGTCTCCAGTCACTTACGGACTTACTGTTAAAAATGTGTTCATGGAAGACAATCTTACTCGGCTATGTGTGATCGCCAAAGAAGAAGTAGTTTGGAAGAAGAAGTAAGATTGGATCTTAATCCCCAAGCTGCTTGTTGAGGCAAGAGGAAATCACCTGTTGGGTTTTCATGGAAGTATCTCACATACACATTGGTTGCAGAAAGACACAATTTCTTTGTGTGTCTGCTCATGTTCTGGATGAACCACAATGTAACTCTGCAACACCAGCACAACATACAGTGCTACCTCGGGTTAAGAACTTAATTCGTTCCCCGTACGGGCCACCAAAAAAGAAAGAAAAAAGAAAGAAAGAGAACTTAATTTGTTCTGGAGGTCTGTTCTTGACCTGAGGTACCACTTTAGCTAATGGGGTCTCCCGCCGCCGCGCAATTTCTGTTTTCATCCTCAAGCAAAGTTCTTAACCCGAGGTACTATTTCTGGGTTAGCGGAGTCTGTAACCTGAAGCATCTGTAACCCGAGGTACCACTGTACTAGATCCTGCAGTAGAGTGCAGGGCAGATAAACAGTCTAGACGTCTTTTGCCCCATTGGACTTAGGCAAGAATCCCCGGCTCACATGAGACCAACGACAAAACAGAAAAAATTTCTTCAAGAGGATAGTCGCATGTATAAAAATTACAGATATTTTAATGAGTTAAATGTACTAGTTCCACAATATTTTAGAAACATCTGTCTTGCAAAGAGCTACCAAGGAAAGGACAAAAATAGTTTTTTCCTTAAAAAAGTTTAATTACAAGGTGCTTAGACTAACAAGTTCTATACAAAACCAGAACTCTTTTTTAAAAACAACAACAGCCTTATAAATATATAAACATCTTCTAGTCCAAAAGATGAAGGGGAGGTGGAAGATAAAAGAAAAAAGTCTCAATTCTAAATATTGCATATGCATAGTGCTACGGTGAGGGGAACAAAACCCTTTCTACCTTGACATTTTCTGGATGGTGTATTGCTAGCATCTTAAAGTTATCCAGAGCTAGCATATTTTCAGCTTAATGGAACCGAAATGCCACACTTTCTCAATGAAGACCCATTCACGTCTGCCAGGTTAGCATGCTGTCTTTATACAGAATACAGTTGTTCATAGAGAGAATATATCTAAGAATAGTTAAAAGTAAGCCTTCATCTAGACCCAAAAAACCAGACACTTCATCCATGAATGAAGACTAGTTTATGGCTTATGATGAAGGGGTAACTCCCCTCCTTCAATATTCACTGAATTTGAATAGGCAATGTTACTTCACAAAGCACATTTTCTTGTAGAAAATGTGTATATCGATCCAACATACCTCTTAAGTTACAAAAAAGGATCGAAAACCTTACAGAAATAAGAAATGATCCCTTGCTTTACAGAAGTCTCACATTTTGGACCCATCACACTATTCATTGGTAAGTGGGATTTGCCGAAACAACTAGAAAAACACCTTTAAAGTTTACTATAGAGAAGGCAAAGAGACTTTGTTTAGATGATTCAAGTTATTGCAGCACCGGTGCACTGAGCAGGCTGTCTTTTGGGTTTCATAGTGAATCTTGCTTTCTGCAGGCAAGCTTTTATAACCAGCTCAATCCAGGTGACTGAGTGATCTCTACCAATTACACTAGTTCTAAAAGATTAGAATTCTAGTTCATCACATGTAATTCATAAGAAACTAATCAGGATTGAAAGTTTAGATTTCTGCCCATAGATTAAATGCTTGTCTGCACCTAAAATCACACCTATTCTTTGCATTTCACTGAAATAACCTGAGAGGTCTGAGTGCCTTCAAGGCATAGTAGCACAAAGATAGAGGTGTTGACATTTGCAGCTTGGAACAGTGCAGTTCACAAATAATAATTTCCTAACTGAAGGTAGGAGTTGCATTATTTTGGCTAAAATACAAGAGGGGAGAGGAGAAATAACTGCAATTTTATCCCTTTAATATTCTCACACCTGAACTTCAAAAAATTAACAAGCACTCGCACACAATTTTTGTTATCAATCTATTTTCACACGACACACTGCTTGAAGACAAAGCTACTTGGCAGATCCATTCCAGCTGAGGGCTTTGCTAGTTTACCAAAAATAAGTTTGAGCCCAAAGAGCAATGAACTGAAAGTTTCCCACCTTCTGTCATTAAATCGGCCACCCACCCACACAGATGGAAAGGCCTGTGACTCAGGGCCACAGACCAGAAAGGCATGTACAGGAGACAAGACAGTAAGATATTGTAAAGTGGATAGGGTAATGCCCATTGCCCCAATGAACATACAGTGGTCATATGGCTGGTTAGCAAGCTGTTCTTATGAGCTTTGACAGTCCAACTTCTTTTTCCAAGGGCTTCTTGTGGGCTTCAACCAGCAAGCATCACAAACCACGGTCCATCAGGAAAAGGCTACCAGACTTTTGACTGCTATCGCTGGTGCAATGAGGAATATCAGGTTCGCATATTGCAGGCATTGCCCAGCTCCTTAACAAAAGGAAATCTTCCTGCTTGTGAAAAGTGGATAGTTAAGTGCATAGTCCTCATTGAGGATCCCATCTGAAAGGAAATGGTGAGCACCTCTGCCGGCACCAGGAGGACTTTATCATGCAAGCACCAACCAATACCCATGATCCAAATCAGAAAGACGCCATCTCTGGCTGCTGGAAGCAAGGACCGCTCAAGCAAATGCACAGCTGACCTTTGCAGAGGAAGCTGGAATTGAGCGAGTCACGACAGTACAGAAGACGCTTTGTAAAAGTTACCAAGGGAAGAGAGACAGAAATCCTGGGGTTTTTTTAAAAAAAGGAATGACACTGTCGCCTCCTGAGCAATTAGACTTCCTGCGGCGGCTAGCTCTGGGGGCTTCTGCCTCTCTTCTCATGGAAAGTCAGTCTGGAGGCACCCTCCACACTCAGCTAGTACTTTAAAATAAACCCAGGAGTAAATATAAAACAACCCCAAAGGTGTGGGCTGGACCTCCAGTTTTCCATTCAGGGTGAAGTTGAGAAAAGTTTTTTCTAAGTGCAGGCACCTGGCGCAATCCAAGACGGGACGGGCTGCTGAGTTTGCCAGAGGGCAGGTTTGCTGGCTCCACTCTCCTCTCACAGGCGGAGGTGCGGCACGGCTTTTGTGACATCCCGGAAGAAGGGGTGGCTGAGCGCGGTCTTGGCCGAGATCCTCTTGTTGGGGTCGTAATGCAGCATTTGCTAAAGGCGAAAGAAGCAAGGAGTTAGCGGCACGCAGGCAGGGTGCCCAAGAACGGGCAGCCAACTCTCCTCGGTCCTGCACAGGAGACACATGATACAGTCTCTGTAGTGGGACACAGATGTTACCCCAGAAGCAAAAGCAGAGACTGAACTCAAAACAAAAACGGGACTGAGAACAGGGAGGTGGCGAAATATAGGAAGGGGGAGTTTGCGGCAACAAGAGCAAAATGTCAGAAAGCAGGGGTGAGGAACCTGGTTCCCTCCAGATGTTCTTGGACTACATTTCCCATCAGCCCCTGCTAGGATGTTATAGGTAAGGAGGTCCAGAAATAGACAGAGGTTAAGTATAAAGGCAGCTTTTCTTCCGTCGGTACCTAACACTGCTACATTTTAATCAGATACAGTATATACAACAGAGTGTGAGGTGCAAAGGTGAAAGCAGTGGGATGTGGAATATATTCTGGATGTGTCCTAAATTCAGAAAATGATGGGAGAATACTGGAAAACGAAGAAATAACGGGCTACACTTTACCCATGCACCCTCACATGTTGTTATTTGGAGATGTTAAAGATGTTGCTCTAATTGAGAATAGGGAATGAATACATCTCTTGACTGCTAAAATTTCTTGATTATTTGCCAAAATCAGAAGATAACGAGCGCACCACCCAGGAGATAATGGATAACCAAAATCTGAAACAGTTTAGGAACAAGCTAGCTCGCAAATATGGTGACAAGCAGAGAGAACAGGCAGAAGCCAATGTCTTCGTGGAAAAATTCAGTCTTCACTGGACATTTATCTGCTATATTTCTTTTGGTGTGGAAATCTGATTTTATATCGGGGGGGGGGGAGTGGTGTTTAAAGCAGATCCAAAGCCAGGACTGCCAATGCATCATTCTGAAGGCAATGGCAGGCATATGCCACTTCCTAAGGATTACTGGGCTTAAGCTCTGCAAGATATAGACACTTGCATGGGAATGCATACTCAAATCTCTCTAAAAAGCCAGAATTCCACTTATTGGACTTTACTCCAGGAAATGATCCATGACTGGGGGGGGGGCTGAAGACATGTACAGAGCAAATGCTCTCATCCCAGTGGTCTGGATATTTGCTAATGCTCATCACCCTTTCCCCCCTAAAGCTGTTGAGACTCTGTCCGCACTGCCTTGTAACTCACCGCTAGGAGTTTCCTGCCCTCCTCATCCAGAGGCGGCACTACTTTACTGAAGTCCTGTCGGGCCCACTTGGGAAAGCTGGATTTGTAGTCGGGCATAGAGGTGACACCTGGCCACACAGTCTCGTCCGGCGTGCCGAGGGTGCGGAAGATGCGGAAGAGCTGGTCGATTTCCGAGTCCCCAGGGAAGAGAGCTCTGTGGGTTATCTGTTGGGAGGAGGAATATAGTTCAGAATCCCGGTGCCATGAAACACCTTCCTTCCTTCTGCCAGCCACGCCTCCTTCTTCTCATGGCTGGCATAAAACTGTTGTGCTCAAGGGACTCAGCAGGGTGTAGTAATCAGGACTGGAGAGAAGCGAGTTCAAATCCCGACTCACCCATGAAGCTATTGGGCCAGACATTTACCTTTTACGGTGGGAGGACCTGTCACCCTGCAGTTCTCCCTGGACTACAGTTCCCAACATTTCTGGCCAGTGACTACACTGGCTGGGGCTGACGGGATCCAACATTCCCCCACCCGTTTTATGTAAATCACTCTTGAGCATTTCTCGGTAGTCATGCATGCCCTGTGGAACGCCCCCCCATCGGATGTCAAGGAAATAAACAACTATCTGACTTTCAGAAGACATCTGAAGGCAGCCCTATTCAGGGAAAGTTTTGAATGTTTGATGTCGTTTTGTATTTTAATTTGCTGGAAGCTGCCCAGAGTGGGAGGCTTAGACTGTAAATAATAAATTATTATTATTGCTATTATGAGAACGTCTACTGGAGGTATATCAGTTGCTGTAGTAAGTTAACTCCAAAGGTGAAGCAGCAGTAGCAAGAAACCTACAATCCTTTACCATTTATATTCATTTATGTGCAGGGAGGTTTTCTCAATTGTGCTTAGCCTCCCCTACAACCATAGGAAGAGTGCAGAGAATGAAAGAAAAAAACACTTGGGCTGTCGCTTGTTCAAGGCCACAAAAATAGAGCAGTTCCATGTCTAACCAGATTCTCTGCTGGACTACTGTGATGTGTTCTGTGTTGAGCTACTCATCAGAATGTATCAGAAGCTGCAGCTAATGCAGACTGCTGCTTCTCTATTAGTAAGAACAGACTCAAAGGGAGTATATAGCTCCAAGTCAGGCCTATCCGCACTAGCTTCCAATGTACTTCTGGACATTGCAAACTGGGTAAATAACCTTAAAGAAGTCTTAAACTGCCTGGGCCCTGTCTCTTCTCCCACGTATACTTCCCACTTTCTGAGATCAGCAGCCTTACATGGATCCTCAGCTATTAAGGTGAGATAAAAGTAATGCACAGAGTACAGCTTCCTTTGGGATGACCACTAATCTCTGAAACTAATCTCTGCCCAGGAAGGGCCACCTGGCACCTCCCTGCCTAACTCCACTGCAGGAACAGCAACACAGCTCAGTGCTTTGAGTGCAGAAGATTCTGGACTCGATTCTCTGCACCTCGCAGTTAAAAGGATCAGGGAAAAGATGACGGTTCCATCCAACACCCAGAGAGCAGCTGCCAGTCACATAAATAGTTTGACAGGTTGTAGCAAAAGGCCATTCTCAAACTCTTTAATTTCTTATTTCCTCAACATTCGATTATGCTGCTGCTACATTGATCTTTTCGGATATCCTGCAGAGTTCTAATCATACCTATCAATTGACTGAATGCTTATCACATTTTTTCACAGCGTATTTCTTTACATGAAACCCAAGTAACAGGTTTATTAAAAAAGCGATCTTTTAAGCTGTAACCTTTTTTATATAACTGCTTTGATCTGCTTTTCGTCTTCAAATTCCAACCTGCCACTTTTAGGTTCCATTTGGCTTTTTTAGTGCTGCCACTTGTACACAACTATTTTTCTTTGTTGCATTATTTACGTATTGTTATGTAAGCTTCATTTACCGGGCGGAAAAGCAGCTAGTAAACTGAAATGCATTTTTGATCCTGGTACTACTTACAAGGGCTAACAGCCTTGTAAGATGCTCAGACCAAGATTGCCAGGCGATCCAGACCACCTAAGACCAAGGAAAGATATCTGACCCAGAAAGCTCCCATGGGAATCGTTCCACAAGTCCCTCCCTCCATGACGCACAGCCCTCGGCATGAGCTGCGTGCAACACAGTTCTGCACTCATCTCCGGAGTACAAATGCTCAGCTGCCCCCACCCCACAGGAAAGGGAAGCATCGCCGCCTAGAGCAGTGCTGCCATCCTCAAAAGGTGAATCCACAACAGATCCCCTTTTGTTCCCGGCTGCCAGTTCTCTGGCAGTTTCTGCCCCAGGGAAAGGGGATGATGTTAGCGGTTGCTTGCCCCACAAGGTGCTGCCAAGTCAACTGATCCCATCAGCAGCTCTTCACAAGGCAAAAGGCAAGGAAGTGGGAAGCATTTGATCAGGGCTCTAGCCCTGCTCCAGAAAGGAACACGTGAGAGCTCACTTATGTGAGCACCCAAGCTGATGTCACACCAACAGCATTGAAACGGGGCTGGGACCAAGACTTTTGAAGAAACTAAGAGTTCCATGGGTGCAACTGATTATGTGGAAGGCAGAAATCCTTGCAATGTTTAAGCATCTGCGTGGAGATTGGGGGGTAGGTGGTAAACATGCGTCCATCAGCAGCATTTGAAATTATTGGGCTTGGGCAGTTGTACAGTGGTACCTCGGGTTAAGTACTTAATTCGTTCTGGAGGTTTGTTCTTAACCTGAAACTGTTCTTAACCTGAAGCACCACTTTAGCTAATGGGGCCTCCTGCTGCCGCCGGAGCATGATTTCTGTTCTCATCCTGAAGCAAATTCTTAACCCAAGGTATTATTTCTGGGTTAGCGGAACTGTAACCTGAAGCGTATGTAACCTGAAGCGTATGTAACCCGAAGTACCACTGTACTGGGACAAGAAGTGCACTGATCCAGACGGATGGAAGTAGGATACAATGGACACTTGGGTTGCGAACATGATCCGTGCAGGATGAACATTTGCAACCCGCAGCGGTGCGTCTGCGCACGCATGGGTTGCGATTTGGCGTGTCTGCGCATAGCGCGATTTAGCACTTCTGCGCACGCGCGACTGCCGAAACCCGGAAGTAACCTGTTCCGGTGCTTCCGGGTTTCGGCGATCCGCAACCCGAGAAAACACAACCTGAAGCGTCTGTAACCCGAGGTATGACCGTAATCTTTTCCTGCAGTTCCAGAACGCACTGTTCAGATCTGGAGAACGGGACAACAAAGCTGCGTTATACTGAAACCAAATCATTAGCTCTCCTCTTTGACAAACGTTGCTCTAGAGGAGGAGGCAGAGAATTGATCCCACCCCCAAATATATTGTTGGACTCCCAATTCTCAACAGTGCCAGCAAGGATGGTAGAAGTCAGGGCTGGTAGGAGCTGGCAACAGGCTTTTCCCAACTGATCTTGGGCTTCAGATGCCATAACCCCCTGCACTTGTAAACACATTTTGAACTGAGCATTGTAACTTTTAGAGGGTATGGTGGATGTGCTGAACTCGATGACATTTTGCTGCCTGCTGATACTTGGGATTCCAATACAGAAGTGAGATGAATTATCCCTCCCTATCCTATGAAACTATTTGCTCATGAACACTGGGAACTTTTGGTTATTCCAGAACTTTTCTGGCCCAGTTTATTTACAGTCTCCGCCTGTAGCATCCCTGAGCAATTTAGGGTCAAGAGATGCAGCCCACATAGTGGGGCAGGGCATCATCAGTTCTCCAATACTTTTTGCATCTATTACAGTGGTACCTCGGGTTACATACGCTTCAGGTTACAGACTCCGCTAACCCAGAAATAGTACCTCGGGTTAGGAACTTTGCTTCAGGATGAGAACAGAAATTGTGCTTCAGTGGCGCCGCGGCAGCGGGAGGCCCCATTAGCTAAAGTGGTGCTTCAGGTTAAGAACAGACCTCCAGAACGAATTAAGTACGTAACCAGAGGTACCTCCTTCTTTCCAGGACAGTGTGGCTTCACATCTTCTGCCTCTGCCTCCCCAAGAGAACTTGCTTCGGGCTTTCAGACCCTGGTCTGTATTCAAGATTCCCTGACTGCCCCTTCCAACCTTAGCACCAGCTGATGCCACGTTCACCACGCCCACCCCGCTTCATTCCCGGAAAAAAGGTACATACCATCTCTGCGAAGATGCAACCCAGACTCCATATGTCCACAGCTGTTGAGTAGTATTTGCAGCCAAGGAGAATTTCTGGAGCTCGGTACCAGAGGGTCACCACCTAGTGTAAAGCACAAAACACCCATAAACAATTCAGTGATGTTGTTTCCCCCTTTTTATACATACGTGCAATTAAATTACAAGGCATTGGCAGGAAGGAGTCCCAGTTTATTACAGATGCAACTCCAGCCCCTGTGAAGGAAGGTAAGATTAGCATTCAAAACAGGGACGCACACCAGCAACTCCTTCATAAGGAGGGCTGCCCTGAATGTGCACACCTAAAACAACTGGATAATCAAGAGGCTTGGATAAACATTCCCTCCACCAAGGTTTTTTCTGACGAAGAAAACACAGGGTCCAACAAACAGCAACCATGAGGCTTTCCAGTTATTAGAAAATCAGCTATACACGATGCTTTGACTTTAAAACACTCAGGAATTATTTTCAAAAGAGCAGCCCTTTCCCCAACCTATATTGTTGCTCACTGCAAATAACAATAGTATTATTAAGAATAATTTTATTTCTACCCCGCCCATCTGACTGGGTTGCCCCAGCCACTCTGGGTGGCTTCCAACAGATATAAGAACATAATAATGGTTGAAGGAGCTGGGTAAGTTTAGCCTGGGAAAAGAGGAGACATCGAGATAACAGCCATCTTCAAATATCTAAAGGGTTGTCATATGGAGGGTGGAGCAAGCTGGTTTGGGTTGGGGGTGTTTACTGAGTTGTTTATGTTTACATTATGTATTTTGCATTTTATATTGCGATTTTACATTGTAACTGCCCTGAGACCTGTGGGGATAGGGCAGTATACAAATTTAAGTATTATTTTTGTTAAATATTATTTTTTATTATTACACACTAAAAGACTTCCCTATACTGGGCTGCCTTCAGAAGTCTTCTGAAGGTTCTAGAGTTATTCATCTCCTTGACGTCTGATGGGAGGGTGTTCCACAGGGTGACTGCCACTACCGAGAAGGCCCTAATCATCCAAATTTTATTTAAAAGATAATCTGAAGAGAATTTTTTTGCAGGCAAGGGCAGTACAGTGGTACCTCAGGTTACAGACGCTTCAGGTTACCGACTCCGCTAACCCAGAAACAGTACCTCGGGTTAAGAACTTGGCTTCAGGATGAGAACAGAAATCACACGTTGGCGGCGGAAGGCCCCCCTAGCTAAAGTGTTACCTCAGGTTAAGAACGGACCTCCAGAACGAATTAAGTTCTTAACCCGAGGTACCACTGTAGCTCAGTGGCGGAGCACAAGCTGTGCAGACAAAATATCCCAGATTTAATCCTTGACATTTCCAAACAGGGCTGAGAATGACCCCTGACTAGAATCTTAACAGTCCACTGCCAGTCTGTGTAGCCTATACCAAAGAAGATAAAACTAATGGTCTGATGTGCTGTAGTGCAAATTCCCATGTTGCTCACAGAACCCCAGAGTGGCTGCAGAAACCAAGCCAGATGGGCAGGGTATGAATAATAACATTATTAAAATTATGATTATTATTACAGCTAGGGGAAATCCAAATCCCCAGACCAACCGTCTCTCTCGCACAAAGCAGGTACCAACTAAATAGGGAATTCTGGGCAACCATGTATCCTTAGATCATAGTAGTTAAACTAAAGCACTATTAATGTCCGCATTGCTTTGGTTTTTTACGGATTTATGCTCATAAGAAAGTCACAGCATCATTTTACATTTTGCAGGCTGCATCTCAATGACAGCTTTTCTAATACCATGCCCAAGAAATGCCCATTGCTTATTGAAGACCTATTTTACCGTGTTTATGTAGTGGTACATTTATTATTATTGTTATTATTGGTTGGTGAGAATCCTGCAGCTTGAGGCAGCTTTCTTTTGTCTCTCCTGGGGATTTCAATGTTTAGTATTGCTTTGCTTGCTGACTTCTTTATTGATGACTGATTTATGGCATTTCCATCCACTCCAACTGCATATATATCTGCTTTAATATGCCCACCGGTAGAAAAGCTGCGCATAAATAAATCATCAAACAACAGCATCCACTTTTCCATCTAAAAGTACAACAGAAACATCTGGCCACAATTTGAAAAATCTATAAATATACTTTAAAATACGGGAAACAGGGCAGACACAGAAAACCCAACAGTCAGTAAACAGGGAGCAGCAGCACGACACTAATATCACATCGTTAAGAAAGCCATGTAAACCAGTTTTCAGTGCCTGTAAGAAAACATGGGCCAGAAGACTCAGAGAAGGTCCTCTGCCCTGTACCCACAAACTGACACTTATGCCAACGTTAAAACACACAATAGGGTCTGTGATGTGGACTTGAACGATCAGGGCAATTTCTTATTGGAAAAGACGGTTCTTAAAGAGTATCCCGGCTCCAAGGCATTTAAAGCTTTAGAGCTCAAAAGCCTTTTGAATTGAGTGTGGATGCAAATTGATGGCCAGCAAAGAGGGTTTATGCGACCAAACCTACTGGCACCAGTTTGAGGTCGGGAACTGAATTTTTAAACAAATCAAGCTTCCAAACTGTCTTCAGGTGCAGCCAGGATGCATTTGATTTAAATCACGAGTCAGTATGACTTGATTTAAATCATATATTTTTTTACAGAAAGACTCATTTTGGCTGGTATAATCTTAATATTTACAACCAGAAGAAGATTTCTTTTTTGGAATAATAAATTTTCAGAGTAGTTTTCACAGTTATATCAAAAATTACTGATTTGGTTATACTATTAGAATTACATAGACCGATAATTATGAAATTATTGTGCGAGTTAAGTTCACTGTTTATATTTGGACAACTCTTCTGCTGTACCTTATTGGAAGGAGAAAAGAAATCATTTCCTTAATAACAATTTAAATAATTTATTTAACTAAAACAGCAACATTATAGCATATGTACCCATGTTTGTTAACTGGTGTGGTTACACTTTTTTTAAAAAAAATCCAAGTTAAATAATAAAAAAATCCCTTTTTTAAAAAAAACAAACAATTTTTGATTGTTATTATTTTTAAATCATTGAATTTTATCCACCCTGGGTGCAGCCCCATGTAATACTAACTAGTGATATGGAGCTTCCTGGACCATCAATTTGGGGGGAAATCTCTGGCAAGCCAATTTGTGCCATTACATTACATACTTGCAGCACCGGGACAATTATTTTCCCCAAAATCTGGGGAGTTGGGGGGGGGGAGAGAAAATCAATCAGAAACAAGCGAGCAACACACACTCACTTCGTGCGTGTAGGTTCGCACGGGCACGCCAAACGCCCGAGCAAGCCCAAAGTCGGCCAGTTTTATGGCTCCCTCTGCGTTGATGAGGAGGTTTTGCGGCTTCAGGTCGCGGTGCAGCACGCGGTGAGAGTGGCAGAAGGCGAGTCCCTGCAGCAACTGGAACAGGTAGCTCTAGGGGAAGAGAGACAGAAAGGATGAGAGACAAGAAAGCAGCCCTACAGAACCAACGGAAAGCTCGCTGTCAGGAGAACTGGCCTCAGCACCAGCAGCTGAGAGCTTAAAATGCTGGGAACCCATCCAAAGTTCCTTCTTGCTACTTGAACCTACGAGGTGTCGCCACTTAAGCTGAGTCAACAGCTCAAGCAGAGATGACCTAAATCCTCTCCCGTCATTAAAATTCATTTGATCTCGGCATTTTGGAAATGAATTTTAATGACGGGAGGGGACATCTCTGCTGCTGAGTCACCTGAACTGGCCACACCTAGAAAGTTTTAAGTAGGGAAAAGGGATTGGATTTGTCTGTGTTAAGTTTGCCACTGGAGCACCAACTTCTTTCAGCCTATTCACCGCTAAATATATGAATAAGTCGTGTATATAACCAGGCACATCTGTGCTGGAGTTGGAGACTTTATACTTATTTTGGAAGGCGTGTTGCCTCAAGCTTGAATCATTCTCTGTTTGATACACCATCCAAAAAATCCCCTACTCTGGGAAATTTGCTTAAGTCACATTAGTTGGTGTTACCTTGTATATATTGTAGGCCACTTGACTTTGAATGAAGATACAATTTAGTAGCTGTATGAAGTGTTGCAATCAAATTATCAGCCTGACAGTGGTGCTTCAGGTTACACACGCTTCAGGTTACAGACTCCGCTAACCCAGAAATAGTGCTTCGGTTAAGAACTTTGCTTCAGGATGAGAACAGAAATCATGCTCCGGCGGCGTGGCAGCAGCAGGAGGCCCCATTAGCTAAAGTGGTGCTTCAGTTTAAGAACAGTTTCAGGTTAAGTACGGACCTCCAGAACAAATTAAGTGCTTAACCCGAGGTACCACTGTACTTTTAGGTTGCCAGGTTTTTCTGTTCGCAACACAGGCAATCCTTGCTGCCACTTTTTGTCTCAGACCTGGCAGCTAAGGATTTACAACCCAGTTCAGCCCAGGAGAAAGGACTGCTATAAGATCCAACAGAACATTTCCCTTCCCAGCTGGCCTTGGGGCTCACATGGATCCTAGTGCATTTGCGATTACCGTGAATGGATGGAGAAGAGCAAATTGCTCCTCCACAGAATCCCTGCTTGCTGAAGTATGTAGAGTCTACACTATGGGTAGGCAAACTAAGGCCCGGGGGCCAGATCCGGCCCAATCGCCTTCTAAATCCAGCCTGCGGACAGTCCGGGAATCAGTGTGTTTTTACAGGAGTAGAATGTGCCCTTTTATTTAAAATGCATCTCTGGGTTATTTGTGGGGCATAGGAACTCGTTCTTTTTTCTTTTCTTCAAAACATAGTACGGCTCACAAGGTCTGAGGGACAGTGGACCAGCCCCCTGCTGAAAAAGTTTGCTGACCCCTGCTCTATGCAAACCAAGGACAAACCAGGGGGGACCACATCAAGTCCCGCCCCCACCCCTGTGGGCAGATTGTCTGCCCCAGTTCTTCTTTTGTTATAAGCCAAGTTGGCAGTTTTTTGTCATTTTAAAAACACAACACCGAAGGATAAAGTGTGAAAACAACATTAAACCATATAATCTGTACCCATGTCTATCACAGGTGGTGCAGTGGTCTAAAACACTTAGCCTCTGGGGCTTGCCGATCAGAAGGTTGGCGGTTCGAATCCCCATCATCATCATTTATTATTTATACCCCGCACATCTGGCTGAGTTTCCCCAGCCACTCTGGGCGGCTTCCAATCGAGTGTTAAAAACAACACAGCATTAAATATTAAAAACTTCCCTAAACAGATTCTTTTAAAGATAAGATAGCTACTTATTTCCTTCACATCTGAAGAGAGGGCGTTCCACAGGGCGGGTGCCACTACCGAGAAGGCCCTCTGCTCCCGTTGCTCTGCCCCAGCTCCTGCCAACCTAGCAGTTTGAAAGCACGCCAAAAAGTGCAAGTAGATAAATAGGTACTGCTGCGATGGGAAGGTAAACGGCGTTTCCGTGCACTCTGGTTTCCGTCACAGTGTCCCTTTGCACCAGAAGCGGTTTAGTCATGCTGGCCACATGACCCAGAAAGCTGTCTGTGGGCAAACGCTGGCTCCCTCGGCCTGAAAGTGAGATGAGCACCACAACCCCAGTCACCTTTGACTGGACTTAACCATCCAAAGGTCCTTTACCTTTATTTTACCCATTTCAATATGAAGACGCTACCCAACACTAGAGAGCTCCAAGATCTAGCCTTTATCCACACTGGTGCATTCCTTCTATGCATGCGCATACGAGACTCCCTGAACATGCCGGGAGTTTCCTCATTCGCTTCAACGCTGGCCTTGTGCACACATTCCACTGCAGACACAAAGCCGCCCTCAAAAAAGGAACAGGGCGAACCTGCGAGTGCAGGAGCACAACATCGGCGCTTCTGCACTAATCTGGGCATTAGCGAAAACCAACGTCGCCAGTGTATTCACCGTGTGTGAGCATACGTGTTTCATAGCCCAGCAGCCCTGCCCTCCTCCTAGTCACCTTGGTAAGGGGCAACTCTACGCCACTGATCGCAGACGAAGAATCCATGAACTTCTTGAGGTCCTGGTGTAGGAACTCAAAGACCAGGTAGAGCTTGTTCTCGGTGTGGATCACATCAAGCAACCTGGAGAGTCGGGGAAGGAAGAGATAAGGAATCTGATAAGGAAGCAGTAATGAGAAGGCATTTTTTTGGCCAGGAATAATGCAACACCCTTAAACCTTAATAATAATAATAATAATTTATCAGTTATACTCCGCCCATCTGGCTGGGTTTACCTAGCCACTCTGGGTGGCTCCGAACAAAATATTAATAACACGATAAAACATTAAAAACTTCCCTAAGCAGGGCTGCCTTCAGATGTCTTCCAAAAGTCAGATAGTTGTTTATTTCCTTGACAACTGATGGGAGGGCATTCCACAGGGAGGGTGCCATGACCAAGAAGGCCCTCTGAGCTGGACCTCAGTGTCCCGGTAGAATGATGGGGGTGGAGACGCTCCTTCAGGTATACTGGACTGAAGCCATTTAGGCTTTTAAAGGTCAGCACCAACACTTTGAATTGGGCTCGGAAACGTACTAGGAGCCAATGGAGGTCTTTCAGGACCGGTGTTATATGGTCTTGGCGGCCACTCCCAGTCACCAGTCTAGCTGCCACATTCTGGATTAGTTGCAGTTTCTGGGTCACCTTCAAAGGTAGCCCCACGTAGAGCGCGTTGCAGTAGTCCATGCGGGAGATAACTAGAGCATGCACCACTCTGGCGAGACAGTCTGTGGGCAGGTGGGGTCTCAGCCTGTGTACCAGATGGAGCTGGCAGACAGCTGCCCTGGACATAGAACTGACCTGTGCCTCCATAGACAGCTGTGAGTCCAAAATGACTCCCAGGCTGCACGCCTCAAAGATTTATAGAAACAGAAACACTGGGGAGTGGTAGCTCTGCGCAGTTTGACTGTTTATTATGTAATCTTCTTTGAAGCGTCCTCTGATAGTTGCTACCAGATACTGGTTAGAATGGGCAGTTAGGAGGGCACCTCCAAGGAGTGTTGTATCCTTAATAAATTGCCTGGAACTGAAGACATTCTACTCACTCCTTCCCAAAGCACAGATCTCAGCCAACTTCCTTCCACATACTTACTTGACAATGTTAGGGTGGTTCAGCTCCTTTAGCAGGGAGATCTCCCGGATGGCTGTACTCGGGACGCCTTCAGTCTCCCTGCAAACAAAGAGGGGAAACAAGGTGAGAAGGTGCTATAGAGTGGAAGTAGCCGTGTCAGTGACCCACTGAAATGACACAATAAGATGCTCCCTCAATGCGGCAAACTGGGCATCAAAAACTTGTGGGTGAAAGGATTTTCCACTGTGGACGTTTATCCAGCAAAGGCACATCGTCTAATCAGTTTGCACACGGAAGCCCAAACAACATTGCACTGGGCCTTCCCCTGTATCTAGCCTAGCTGATTAACCTTAAATCATATAAAACCAGTTCCTGGAATGTGCAGCGATGCCACGGGCTGAACTGTTTTTGATGGTGGTGCTACATACCCAGACTAACTCACTTTGCCAAATACCTTGGTTTTTGAACAGCTTAGTTCCCGAACATTTTGGCTCCCGGACGTCGCAAACCTGGAAGTGAATGTTCCACTCGCGAACTATTTTTGGAACCTGAACGTCCGAGGCTTCTGATTGGCTGCAAGGACTTTCTGCAGCCAATCAGAAGCTGCAACTTGGTTTTTGAATGTTCTGGAAGTCAAATGGACTCCTGGAACGGATTCTTCCAAGGTACGATTGTAGTATAGAAGAGTTTGAAAGGGGGGGGGGATTGCCCTAAATAAGTTAAAAGCAGGGCAGGCAAACTGTCACCATGTTAGAACAGGGGTACAGAACTCTGGATATTGCCAGCAGGCTAAACAGGCACAGGTTTCAACCTCCACCTAGTGTTGTATGGGGAACCCCGTAGCACATCCAATCTCGCTTGGTTTGCCCTCACCACCACTCAGATAACTGGCAGCGACAGCCGGCCTCCCTTGCTGATGGGACAATCAGGAGTGTGCTTTAAGGCTCCCAATTCTGAACTGGCAAGCTGCATTTTCACCTGCCCGGCACCTGATTTCGCATGTGCATGGCAGGTGGGCATGCCATGAACTGCAGGTAATTTGCACGTTAAGTCAGCAATGCAGGAAGAGTTCTACCTGACCAACTGGACAGCCAAGAGTTCTGGCAATGCTATGCTCAAACAGCATTTTCCTGTCCCTGAAAACCATGAGGCAGGGGTTTAGAAATCATGAGATCAGAATGCTGAAAAATGGCAGCAACTGCGCACATTCCATGTTCTCCTTGGGGAGAAAGATACCTTAAAAGTAGGGACAGGGGTGGGGGATAATAATATGCACAAAGTGTTCTGTATATGGCACACTGCCTCAGTTTACCAAGTAGCTACAGTATCCCCATCAATGTCTAAAATAAAAAATATATGCTCATTATACTGTTAACAGTGCCCTCAAGCACTGGGAAACTCTTTCCAAAGGCACAGCTCAAGCGGCACATTTTCAAATATGCAATTAATGCAGCTAATTAATCTATTAGCAACATCAATAAAATAATCATTGCTTCTGGCCTACCATACAAAAGGGAAAGGAACGCAGCGCAAGTCAAGTTGATCTATTTCGTTAGGTCAACCTCTTTCGGAATCAACAATTCAACTGCCAGGGATCATGTTTGGCTGCAAGGCTGCTCATAAGCCATAGGGACTGGCCTTCTCCCTTTCTAGAGCAGGGAAACAAACCCTAAGCAAGAGACCAAGAACAAACCCTAGCTCCCAGCCACGGCTTATTTGGGAAGAAACGCAGTGCGCATACACACTGATTCACACAATGCTAAAAGTCGGCTGCTTCCTTTGTCGGCTTGCTTCTGTGCTCTAGGAAGCGAAGTGCAAAACAGGGGACATTTGAGTTGTGTGTACCAGTATGCAGTAGGTCTTTAAACCGGGCATGTCCAAAGTCCGTTTCAGGGGCCTAATCCAGCCCACCGGTCGGTTTAATCTGGCCCCTGTGGCAGTTTATTCCCTGGGGTAAGATCCTAAAAAAAACACCTCTACAGCTTTAACCCTAAAAATCGCTCAACTACCTCAATCTTAAAAATAGCTGAACAACTGTGGTAAAATCATAAAAAGCTGAACAACTTCAATTCTAAAAAAAGGTCAACAACTTTGGCTGGCCCTTCACTTCATCAAATATGGCCCTCTTTGAAAAAAGTTTGGACACCAAAGCTTTAAACTATGGTTTGCTGTTAGCTTTTCTGAGTGAATGTCATAGAGGCTCCATTGAGCTCCATAGAACTCAGCCAGATTCATGGCTCAGTTTCAGATCCTACCGTGAATGAAAGGTGAACATCAGGCATAACACAATGTACCTCTAAAAATGTCAAACCACAGTCATTGCTAGGCACATGAGAAGCCTGCACCCATTTTTTTAAAATTAACCATTGCGGTTAGCTGTCCACATAGCTATTTACATCAGTTTGCCATTGATTCCAGGAACTTCAGGCCTTGCTTTTCAAGAACAACTTAAAGCTTGTTTTTCCCACCTGATGGCCTTAGCATTAAACAGTCAGTAGGCTGTTGGGCAAGGGCTGGGAAAATCCAGAGCATGAATTCAGCTAAGTTCACTGGGCGACAAGCCTAATCTTCTGAAAAGTTGTCGTGAGAATTAATTAGGAAGAAGAAACAAGGATGTCAACGTGGTGCTTCTTCAGAGTAAGGTTGGGATATAAATGTATCACAGTCAACGTTCACTATGTTTTAAACCCCCAAGTAACAGTAATATAAATAGTTGACCCTACAACACGATCCTAAACGTGACTACTCGAGAGGATGTCCCCTTGAGTTCAACAGAAATAGCTCAAGGGTGGCTATAGGATTGTAGATCTAGGGTAATTCATTCCAATCCAGTACATTGGGCACTGTATAAACACAGAGTAGCAAGACTGCTCAGGGACGCGGGTGGCACTGTGGGTTAAATCACAGAGCCTAGGACTAGCTGATCAGAAGGTTGGCAGTTCGAATCCCCACGACAGGGTGAGCTGCCATTGCTTGGTCCCTGCTCTTGCCAACCTAGCAGTTCGAAAGCACGTCAAAGTGCAAGTAGATAAATAAATACCACTCCAGTGGGAAGGTAAACGGCGTTTCCGTGCGCTGCTCTGGTTCGCCAGAAGCGGCTTAGTCATGCTGGCCACATGACCCGGAAGCTGTACGCCGGCTCCCTCGGCCAATAAAGCGAGATGAGCGCCCCAACCCCAGAGTCGGCCACGACTGGACCTATCAAGACTGCTCAGTTTACATTAAACCCACAATAGTGGGGAAGGGAGTAGGTTTTGCCACTCATGTAAAGTCATACTTTGCCAGCAGCACATCCTGAACCAAGAACCTATTGCCTGCCTTAAGATATAGGAGGATTAGTGTTCAAAATTTGCCTGGCGCCAAGAGCATTTTGCATCTGGCTATCAGCCACTTGAAACCATGTGAAGATGCCTGGGTGTCAGGATGACGCCCGACATCTCCACCATCTGGAGGTGTGTGCCTGACGATCCTTGGATCTTGACGGGTTTTCCCACACTGGCAACACACCCTGTAGAATTCCGTAAATATTTCATCTGCACAATCAGAATGAAGTTCAGGAACCAAAAACTCTTATACTGAAAAATATGACTTCCGAGCCGCCTGGCCCCAGAAATGGCAACTAGGCATTCTGTCTGGGCGACTGCAACCCTGGTTTAAGGAGCCATTTAGCTTACACGTCTGAATTTCTAACATTAATGAGGATAAATAAAAAAATTCCTTCCAGTAGCACCTTAAAGACCAACTAAGTTAGTTCTTGGTATGAGCTTTCGTGTGCATGCACACTTCTTCACGCACACGAAAGCTCATACCAAGAACTAACTTAGTTGGTCTTTAAGGTGCTACTGGAAGGAATTTTTTTATTTTGACTATGGCAGACCAACACGGCTACCTATCTGTAACTGGATTAATGAGGATAGGCTGTGGTCACAGAAAATACATCACTTTGCCCATGCTCAGAGACACTCTCCTCTCCAGCCTGGAAGAATTAATCCCAACCACTGATTAAGAATATGAGAGCAGGAGAAAAGTCCTGCTTGATCGGGTCAAAGACCCATCTAACCCTACATTTTTTCCTCACAGTGGCCCATGGGAAGCCTGTAAGCAAGGCCCGAGTACAACCTTCCCACTGCGCTTGCGACTCCCAGCAAACAGCATTCAGGGGAAATTCAGGGTTCTCTTCCAGCCCAGATTCTCCTGGACTGCTCATTTCGAAAGCAGCACAATCAATACGAGGCCCCAACGCCACTACGAAAGAAATCTAGAAACAAAATGAGGGGCTCCCTTCCCTGTCAAGAAGACACACACTATACATTTAAGGTGCATGACGTTTCCCAAAGAATGGGAGAACTATAGTTTGCTAAAGGTGCTGGAAACTGCATGCCTGTGGAGGGGAAACTACAGTTCCTATTGTTCTTTAGGGAAATCATATATGTGTTGATTATTCTTTAAATTTATGGTGTGTATAAATCGCCCTGAGGATCCCATGGGCATAGCCAGCAAGGATTTTTCGGGGGGAGGGGGGAGTTGTTGAGCTTTTTGGGGGAGATTACCCAAAAAGTTGATCATAGGTTAAAAAAAATCCCACCAAATAGAGCACAATTACTGGGGGCAGGCTTCTGCTGGGGAGGCTGGAGCTCAGTTAATTTGGTACTGTATTTTTAAAGTTTTTCAATAATTTTGGAGGATGGGGGGCAGCTGCCCTCTGCCTTCCCCCTTGGCTACGCCTATGGAAGGTCCCATCCCGACAATTCGATTAGAACTTAAAATGTGTGCAAAATAAGCCCGGTGGCCTTTTGCAATGCAGTAACTGGCCATAACAAACATTTTAGCATCGCTTAGTAAATTAACGCCTGCAAGGGAGCCATTCAGATCCGTATGAGCAGAATCGTACTTCTCAATAAGTTGCAATTCAGAAGTTTCATACGAAACTTGAGAGAGAGGGAGGGAGGGAGGGAAAATTGTGTACTCAAAATAAGTCCAGCACCCTGAACCGGAGTAACTGGGCATTGCAGCCAAGCAGAACCACGACTTGAGGGCAACCCCCCCCCCAACAGAAGAGCAGGTACTACGAGCCCCCCCCCGAAAGAGAGGCTAAGAGAGCGGGAGGGGAGGGGAACGGCTCTCTCCCGCTCCGCCTCGCGTAGTAGGTCGGCCCTAAACATATACCGAATCCGCGCACAAGGGAAGTTCTGTTCTCCGTCCGCGAAGTTACAGGAAGGAGGGAGGGCCGCGAACTTCTTCCCAAGTCCCCTTGCTCGCCACCCACCCATTCAAAAGAGAAAATCCCGGCTCCTCCTCCTCCTCATGCAAAGAGAGGAGCAGATTCGTCTGCAGATTCTTTCCAGCGCCTTCAAGAAGCAGCAAAGGGGTTGGGTTTTTTTTTTTTTTTGCTGCCAGGCCACTCAGCGTTTCTTTCTTAGAAATTGGGTTTTGTTTTTGGGGTGGTTTTTTTTTTTGGAGTGGGGGTGTCGGGCGAGGAATTATTTGCACTCACGTGTCCAGGCGGATTTTCTTAAGCGCCACCACCTCCCCGGTGACTTTGTTCTTCGCTTTGTAGACCACGCCGTAGGTGCCCTCGCCGATCTTCTCCACCTTCTGGAAGTTCTCCATGGGAGGAGGGTTTGGCTGGGGTAGATCCCAGCTTGCCTCTCCGTAGAGCGCAGGGAGATCGGGGCAGGCAGGAAGGAAGGAAAGAAGGAAGGAAGGGGCAAGTAGTTAGCGAGATCCAGGCGGGGCACTTCCCTGATCAGCGGCCGCGCAGTTGGAGAAGGCTGCAACCTCCCCGCGCGTTCAACGCCGCGCAAAATGGAACGTTGTGTATCTTTTTTCCCCCGGCGGTTGGCCGCGCTCCTGCGTTCTCTTTCCCGCGCGCGAAGCCGAGCAACTTGGCAACAATGCGAGCGCTTCCCGTTCCACGGCTCCTCCTCCGCCTCCCAGTCTGCTTCCCGCGTTCCATTCGCCACGCCCACCCTCTCCTCCGATTGGCTCTGGCGCCCTCGGCGGAGCACGCGGGTGTCTGGCTTGGCGGGAGTTTTTCCTAAAAGGGCTAGTAGTAGTTTCGAGAAAGAGAGGGAAAGGTGCGGTATCCTAAAAGGTGGGTTCTGGGGGGAATCCTGCTAACGTCTGTGTGGCTGTCAACACAGAGATGCAGCTTAAAGCCCGCTTTTTGCCCCACCCCGCCGTAATAATAATAATAATAATAATAATTTTTATTTATACCCCGCCCTCCCCAGCTAAGGTCGGATAACAAGCAATAATAAAAACAAGTTGAATGAATGCAACATAAAAATAAGATTAAAATACAACATTAAAATATTGGAACATTAAAATATTTATTATTAAAATATTAAAAGTTAAGTATTTCAGCTTCCTCTTATGGCAGCACTGCCCATGGCTTCTATGGGGTGTAGGCAGTAAATAACAAATACTTAACTAAAAGCAGAAATTGTAGAGAGATTTTGACAGATTTTTTTCCCCCTAAGCACTTGTGGAGACATTTCATTCCGAATCTGCTAGACAGAGGATTTTGACAGGTGGGTGTCGTGCCAACCCCCCCCCCCAATTAACATAAATCCTGGCTATGTCCATGGCACTGCCTCTGGATTTTGAAACCATTTCGAAAGAGGGGGGCAGGAAGAATCCTTTGAACGCTTTGGAACCTTCACAAAGGGATTTCTGAGTAAGCATGCGCTGCAGAGTGCGTTTAATCTTCCACTTGACTATACGGAGGGGGGGCTATTTACTCAGTGAAATTCCAGCGTTTTTTGTCACAACCCCCCCCCCAAACATAAGGATAGCCTCCTGGATCAGGCCAGTGGCCATCTAGTCCAATATCTTGTTCTGACAGTGGATACCTAGAAGTCCGTGGGAAAACTGCAAGCCGGACAGGAGAGCTGTGGTCTCCAGCAACTGATATTTATTATTATACTCAGAAGTATTGCAAACTCCCACATACAGGAGGCAGCGTACAGCCATCATGCCAAATAGCAATTTATAGTCATATTCTCCCTGAAATGTTCTAATCCCCTTTTGAAGCCATCCAGGCTGGTGCCTGTTACAGCCTTCCGTTGGGATTGAATTCCATATTTTAACTGCACTCTAAAACTATAAGCAGAGCTTTTTCCCTAGCCGGAACTCCCCAGAACTCATTTACGGCACCACTCAGGTGGGTGCCATTGCCATTACAGTGGTACCTCGGTTTCCAAACTTAATCCGTTCCGGAAGTCCGTTTCTTAAACCAAATCCGTTCTTAAACTGAGGCGTTCTTTCCCTAATGAGGCCTTCCACCGTTTGGCTTCCGTTCGTAGACTGAGGTAAAGTTTACAAACCAGTACACTAATTCCAGTTTTGCGGGGTTCGTAAACCAAATACAGTCATACCTCGGGTTGAATGTGCTTCAGGTTGAGCGCTTTCGGGTTGTGCTCCGCGGCAACCTGGAAGTAACAGAGTGTGTTACTTCCGGGTTTCGCCGCTTGCGCATGCACAGACACTCAAAATTACATCATGCGCATGCGCGGAAGCAGCGAGATGCACCGTCGCGTCTTACATTCCATTCAGGATGCAAACGGGGCTTTGGAACAGATCCCATTCGCATCCTGAGGTACCACTGTAGTTCGTAAACAGGACTGTTCATAAACCGAGGTAGCACTACACTGACAACAAGGGAGGTGTTCATGGTGAGTTCCGGCACCTCTTTTTCTAGAAAAACAGCACTGACTATAAGAGTCTCATGAAAGTGTCTTGCAAAAACGATAATAGAGCTGTTTGGCACCTTAAAGAATGACACTGCATTCTTACGCCTATTTATCTGGAAGTCATTGCCAGCCAGCGAACACGTTGCATTAGGCTGTAATGGCATACGCTTTCATAAAGCGAAGCCTGCAACCCCCTTCATCAGGAGAAGATGTGTTATATTCTTTGTGTCTATGTCGAAAGACTGTTGTGGCACCTTTAAAATTAATACCTTTATTGAAGTATTGATTTTATATTATTTATTAATTCCTCTGATTGCTCCTCAGATGCATGAACTGTAGACCACACTTGATGGGGTGTATACATGAGTTTTCCCAGTAGTGATGTATGGAAGTGAGAGCTGGACCATCAAGAAGGCTGATCGCCGAAGAATTGATGCTTTTGAATTATGGTGCTGGAGGAGACTCTTGAGAGTCCCAATACACTTGAGAGTCCCAATACTCTGGCCACCTCATTAGAAGAGAAGACTCCCTGGAAAAGACCCTGATGTTGGGAAAGATGGAGGGCACAAGGAGAAGGGAACCACAGAGGACAAGATGGTTGGACAGTGTTCTCGAAGCTACCAGCATGAGTTTGACCAAACTGCGGGAGGCAGTGGAAGACAGGAGTTCCTGGCGTGCTCTGGTCCATGGGGTCACGAAGAGTCGGAGACGACTAAACGACTAAACAACAACATACATGAGTGTAAAAGGGGGGGAAGCATGGACAACGAACCGCAAGCAGTACACAATATGCATGTACAGAATAAGCACAGTGACCTTTTGGAATGCAGTAATTGGCAATAACAAACATTTTAGCATTGCTCAGTAAATTAGCACAGGAAATCATTGCCGCTATTCCGATCCATATGAACAGAAGCATACTTCTCAGGGAGTTGCAGTTCAGAAGTTTCACATGAAACTTGGGAGAGAGAAATTAAACATGCTATTTATTTATTTGAATGGTGCAGGATGAAATTAAAGAAGTTAGAATGGTACACAGCTGTGTTGTGAGGACCCCTGCCAGCAGGAACATTCTCAAATCTAAGGGAGATTCTTATCAATTAAAAAAATATCAGGAGGAGCAGATTGCATTCCATAAACTAAAGGGAAATATGCAGCCCCTGTGAAATGGGTGAGTTCATTTGCTTATTGTTATTTTATCACTTATACAGCACAAAAAATGTGCTGTGCAGATTAGCATTTAGGACAGTCCAGTCCCACAGCCTCACAATCTAATAGAAACTATACAAAAGGAAAAGAGAATAGTGAGGGATGAGAAAAGCAAGCAAATTCAGATACCAAGTCTTTCCCATGACAGAATTGCATAGTAAATTGGTACCCTGCCCTTCCACCAAGGAATTCCAAGCACTGTCAATTGGGGGCAGTTGTCAAATTTGTTTCCCTGTGAGGTAGGTTAGACAGAGAATGTGCAACTGGTTCGAACTCCCTTGCAAGCTCCCTTCCTATCCTCAGCAGGAAACAGAGCCAACCTTCTGTCCATTTCACCTCGCTATCCTGTCACTATGGCTTGTTATCACTTGTATGCTTTTCTTTCTCTGGGCCAGCGGTCAGCAAACTTTTTCAGCAGGGGGCCGGTCCACTGTCCCTCAGACCTTGTGGGGGGCCAGACTATATTTTGCGGGGGGGAAATGAACAAATTCCTATGCCCCACAAAGAACCCAGAGATGCATTTTAAATAAAAGCACACATTCTACTCATATAAAAACACCAGGCAGGCCCCACAAATAACCCAGAGATGTGTTTTAAATAAAAGGAGACATTCTTCTCATGTAAAAACACGCTGATTCCCAGACTGTCCATGGGCCGGATTGAGAGGGTGATTGGGCCGGATCCGGCCCCTGGGCCTTAGTTTGCCTACCCATGCTCTGGGTCTTCTGAGCCCACCAAACATTGTGCTTATTCTTGACCCAGAGGCGAATGGGTTCACCAGGCAGCTGAAGGCGCCCTGTAATCTCACCCCCGGTACCCTTTAATGAAGTTGCATAACTGGCAATTTCACTCTCTCTTGTCTTCTCTCTCTCATTACACTTCCATCCCTCGCCCCCTCCTGAAGGAGCCCTAGTGTTTCAGCCTTGCCCACCCCTTCCCCTGAACTTCCAGCAAAGGAATCTCATAAGGGGGGCCCATTGTGTTCACCCTGGAAACTTGTGACTTGGGTCACACACATCCCATGGCTCCCCGCTATTAGAAAGGGGAGGGGGGCAGGCGAGGAGAGAAAGTGATGCCCTTGGCGCCCAGAGGAGGGGAGGGTGTATGCAAATGAGCTCCCTTTCTTATATGCCCCCAGCTCTCTACTCCACTCCTTCGCCTCTAGAAGCTCAGGAGGCTAGAAAGAACTCGAAGAGCTAAGATGCCACGGACCTGGTACCTGTGGGTTGCCATTGGGGCCCTTCTGGCCGTAGCTACGGCTCAGCACAGTAAGTACAGTCCAGTTTTTCCTCATACGGCGAATGATAACCATTTATTTTACTGGCTTCTGACTGACCTCCATCACATGGAGGGGGTCTTGAGTGCTGGAATTGATTTTGCAGAATCCGTCTGGTTAAATATTGGACCCCGGAAACTGAAGAGTCCTAACTCTAGCCCAGGTATGTGTCCGTGAGCAAATCTGCGTGGAGGACAGTGCCTGTTCCCACACTGTTATTACAAGGCTACAGAGACTACATTTCTTATTTTCATCCTGTAGAAGCACAAGAAGCCGAGCAACCACTTTGCTCTAAGCTGTTAATTGATGGATTCGTCTTTGTAGCCCAACCTGCCTGCCGAGTGATTAACGTTTATAATATCATAACACACGTAAGCAGCATAGGAGAGAATATGCAAAGGAAACTATACAGCATAAGGATCAAAGGAGCGTGAAACTCGGTTGCAGCACGTGAATTATACACCTCTCTATACCTTGTTCGTTTTGCTTTGTGTTCTATTTGCTATCACGTCGCAACTGCTTTTCCCTGCTCCTCAAATCATTATTCTTTTGCATCTGCGTTGATTTTTTATGCAAGCACGTATTTTGATTCCCACTGCACTGCAATAAGACTGGGAGAAAAATTAGGCAAAAGATCCCCAGCAAAGGGCATTTGTGAGGCTTAAGTAAGCTTGGTTTTAGATCAGCTCCTAACACAAAATAATAGCCTACATGCCAAATTCCTTCTTACAGCATTCAAATGTGACTCAAACAGCGCAAGGGGGACTCAGATCTGCTTTCTAATGCCATAAATGCCAATGCATGTGTGTGTGTGTCCATTATTTTACTTCTGTGCAAGGTTCTCTGAAGGAACGCAAGCCTAAAAGTCTTTTGCACGTTTTAAAATTGGATTGGGAAGTCTCTGACAGAAGCTTGTTCAAAAGCCGGTTTCCACTGAGTCAGAGCTGTGGGTCCTTTTACAGAAACAATTTCAGTGCCCACAAATGTTTATCGAAAAGTCAGGTGTTTAGCTGAGCGACTGAACCTCTCGCCCTTTGAAATAGACCATTTATTTATTCTGGGCACCCCACATTTAAAGCGTATTCAACACCCCTTTAAAAGCACATGGCATCCCTGCAAAGAACCCTGAGAACAGTCATGTGCTAAGGGTGCTGGGAATTGTAACTCTGTGCGGGTGGAACTACAGTTCCCAGGATCCCTTGGGACGGGGAAGTCATGTGTATTGGATGTGCTATAAATGTGTGCTATGGGTCTGCCCTAGGAACAACTACCGTAATTTTACCTCCAAGATCAAGACAACTTTCTGGAGCTGCAAGCCAAACTAGATGCAACAACTTTCATGCAGGTAGCAGCTGCATGAATATATATATTTTGTTGTTGTCGTTTAGTCGTGTCTAATTCTTCGTGACCCCATGGACCAGAGCACACCAGGCACTCCTGTCTTCCACTACCTCCCGCAGTTTAGTCAAACTCATGCTGATAGCTTCGAGAACACTGTCCAACCATCTCATCCTCTGTTGTCCCCTTCTCCTTGTGCCCTCCATCTTTCCCAGCATCAGGGTCTTTTCCAGGGAGTCTTCTCTTCTCATGAGGTGGCCAAAGTATTGGAGCCTCAGCTTCAGGATCTGTCCTTCCAGTGAGCACTGAGGGCTGATTTCCTTCAGAATGGATGGGTTTGATCTTCTTGCAATCCATGGGACTCTCAAGAGTCTTCTTCAGCACCAGAATTCAAAAGCATCAATTCTTCGGCGATCAGCCTTCTTTATGGTCCAGCTCTCACTTCCATACATCACTAAGATAGATAGATAGATAGATAGATAGATAGATAGATAGATAGATAGATAGATAGATTTACAGAGCATGTGTGATCCAAATCTGGGCTCTAGCAAGCACCTCTAACCTGGAATACAGAATTAATTCTCAGGGTAACCATGGCAGAAAAGAATGCAGACCTGAAAAAGCAAAGCCTTTTGAATTTGTGTGGCTCTAGTTTTGAATGTTGGCTTATTTCTGGCATAATCGGGTGGCACGTGAGGATTAGCCCTACTCTGGGGGGCTGTTTTGGCCCCCACCCATCCCAATGTGTGTAGAGGAAACATAGTGATACCACTCTGCTTTATGAAATGGCATTAAATGTATTCATTGACTTAATGGGTTATGGCAGAGGCAGGAATATGCACACACACACACACAGCCGTAAAGCCAAACCTCGTGGTGATCTGGATTTGTGCCGGGGCGATCCAGACCCACCCCGCGCCCCTCTAATCCTCTTGTGGTGCTGCTGGCTGTCTGGGATGTGGAATGTGTATTTGTGCTTTATACACAGAGAAGACTTAACGATGGAGACTCTCTGCGCTGGAAGTCAGATCGCATTAGGAGCTGGTCTAATTGCATTAAGGAGGGAGAAGACTTTGTAGACGAAATTCGGCCGGCTTGAAACTCCCAGTCACTGGGCATGGCCGTACATTCTTCGGCCAGATTAAAGATCTCAAAGGTTCTTCTCTCTCTCTCTCTCTCTCTCTCTCTCATACACACGCACACATCCATTTTTGCAACACAGCACGTTGCGCCAGTACAAAATCGCAATCTCCGGTCAGTTTAGTGCGACCGTGTGCGATAAAATCAGTGCCATCCGCATCAGAACGGTTAAGCGCAGGCTGTGCGCATGATGCGCAGTTGAGCCACAGGATCCCGATTGTGCACCAGTGCAGCCGCTTATGTCATGCTAATCCTAGGCTGTTGCACCTGTCCTTGCTGGTTTTTCTGCTTATAGAAAACTAGAGGAAACGGAGAGTGTGAACAGACACAATCCTGTGGATTAAGGCTCCCTCTCTCCTAACACCATTTTGGTCTGTCCTAGGTTTATCTCCAGTATCGCTTTCTAAAGTGAGAGCTGATGTTGTAGGGGATAGATAGTTTGCTCCAGGATGCTTTGTTGGAAGTCTCAGAAGAAAAGTAGTTGGGAATGCCCAAATTGGCCTTAATTGTTACACCCCAGCCTCCAGCTATGAAGGAGAGATGTCTTTATTGTTACACACTGGCAGAGTGGGAAATAATATAGCATTGTAAAAGGTCAGGGGCTGCCATAACCACTGACAACTGGATGAAGGAATAGATGGACCATAATAATAATAATAATAAATTTTATTTATACCCCGCCCTCCTCAGCCAAGACTGGGCTCAGGGCGGCGAACACCAGATATAAAACAATTGATTAAGATACAACTTCAAAACAAGATTAAAATACAACATTAAAATGCAGCCTCATTTCAATAGAAACTCAAATCAAAAACTTTTGGGGGATGAAAACGTCAAATCTTCACCAAGGCCAACTATCTAGCCTGGTCCTACGTGGGCCAGAAAAAAGCCAGGGAAGTCCCCAAATAGGAGTTCCATCACAGAAGGAGAAAGGGAAAAGGAAAGAGGGGGAGGGGACAAAGTTGATTCCAAGCCAAAGGCCAGGCAGAACAACTCTGTCTTACAGGCCCTGTGGAAAGAAATCAGATCCTGCAGGGCCCTGGTCTCATGAGACAGAGCGTTCCACCAGGCCGGAGCCAGTGTTAAAAAGGCCCTGGCCCTGGTTGAGGCTTATCTAACTTCCTTAGGGTCCGGGACCACTAGGGTGTTGCTATTTATGGACCTTAAGGTTCATACCGGGAGAGGCGGTCCCGTAGGTACGAGGGTCCTTAGACCATAAGGCTAAGCCCAGAATCAGGGCAGCCTGGCATTCACTGGATGTGGCTCTGACGAGGAGGAGAGAGAGTTCATCCCATGCAAAAGCTCCTGGGTTCATGTCCCAACATCTTCAGGTAGGACCGGGGAAGACTCCTGCATGAAGCTTGGGGAATAAGCTGCCAACCAGTGTAGCTAGCATGGAGCCTAGATGGCCCGGGAGGCTGATCTACTCATTGGACAGCTTGAAATATTTCTAGGCTGTATTTGAATGGGGGGTTTTTTGGCAGCAAGTTTTTCTCCCCAATTCCTTCTCCACTTGGAGACTGGAAACAAAAGTTTCAACAAGGGAAGAGCAGGCTGTGTAACTTAAAACCCAAGACTATCCGGAATGACAGTGACTCCAACAAGGATGCCAGAGCTATTGGCGTCACTACCTGCAGGTAATGCTGCCAGGGTGGAAGAGGGAGAAGTGAGGCGAATATTAAAGGAGGTAAACACAAGGAAGGCTATGGGGCCAGATGGGGTGGCTGGCAGAGAGAATAATTGGGTGCACTCTTCCCACCTTAGATCAAATCTATGCTGTCAGGTGCCATAAGAAAGCAGCAGAGATAGCACAGGATAGTACACACCCCGGAAATGATCTTTTTCAGCTTCTGCCTTCTGGAAGAAGTTATAGGATTATAAAGGCCAGGAGAAACAGTTTCTACGCAAATGCAATTCTGGTTCTAAACGCAGCATAAGGGGTCTCTATAGTATAGTGTATTTTAAAATGGGGTTTCAGAGTTTTTAGGGGTTTTTGAATGTTTTATGTAGTTTTTCAATTTCATTGTTCTGCATGGGACAATGACAATAAAGATATCGTATCGTATCATATAATCCAACCACTATTTTCTAACTTAAGATCCTGGGAACCATCATTTGTTAACGGCGCCGGGAATTGTAGCTCTCCGAGGGCTAAACTACGGTTCCCAAGATCCTCGGGGAAGTCATGTGCATGAGATGCCAGGCGCACCCTCCTCTCTGATCGCATCTTCATCCAGTTGTGTTTCAAGGAGTGAATTCTCCTTCCAGCTCGCCGCCCTTTGCAGAACTCTCTCCTCCTCCATTTCTTTTCATGGCAAGGAGCCCAGGACTTTACTCCTCTGCCGTAGTGCAGGCGGCATGTGATGGCTCAGCCCTCACAGTGCCGTGGGGCTCCCATCACATGGGGCCTGGCAGGCTGTGCCCAAGCTCTTTCATGTGACTCTCAGCTGAGGGCAGGGCGCTGTAGCTGAACGATGGGTCGACAAGGCACAGGCTGCAAGAGTCTGGATCGGCAACCTCCCGCCGGAAGCTCACACATAAAACAAAGCTGGCAAAGAGTGGTTTGCTTGCATAATGTGGGGAGGTTGTCGTTTGCTCCCGGGGCCTGGCAGAAAGTACAGTGGTACCTCAGGTTACGTACGCTTCAGGTTACAGACACTTCAGGTCACAGACGCTGCTAACCCAGAAACAGTGCTTCAAGTTAAGAACTTTGCTTCAGGATGAGAGCAGAAATCGTGCTCCAACAGCGGGAGGCCCCATTAGCTAAAGTGGTACCTCAGGTTAAGAACAGTTTCAGGTTAAGAACGGACCTCTGGAACGAATTAAGTACTTAACCTGAGGTACACTGTAAAGATGAATATCCATTTAGATTTGGGAAGGGGTAGCAAGCTGTGTTGTCCAGATGCATTAGCAGCTGAGAGATTTGAAAATGTCACAGAGCGGCCGGACTGAGAAATGCCATGCTTACCTTTTTTAAATATTGAACTGAATTTTAACAAATCAACTTCAACTTTAATACAAATTTCCCTGAACAGTTTAGACTTCCCACCCTTTACCCTCCATGATGTTTTGGTTCCCACCCTTTTCATTGTGTAACATAGTTAGATCTCGTACTTATTTCCTCTGTTGCAATTGCTGTCGTTTCCCTTCCGCTGCTTAGAGTTCGAATCCTGCTCAGTCACGACTTCCTTGGACTGTAATACTTCCTCAGATAGTCCAAAACGGGTCTCCACTCTTCCATAAAAAGTTCATCGTTTTGATCTCGCTGTCGATTTTACCGTTTCCGTGTAGTCCTTTAGCTTTAAGATCCATTCTTCCTTGGTTGGAACTTCTCCTTCCTTCCATTTCTGTGCAAATAGGATTCTGGCGGTTGTTGTTGCGCACATAAATAATCATCTTCTTTCAGACATTCCTTCCTATTATCCCTAAAAGGAAAGCTTCAGGTTTTTTGGGGGGTGGGGAGGAGCCAATTTTATCATTTTCTTCATTTCGTTATATATCATTTCGCAACCCCCACTTAGCTTTTGCACATGTCCATCCCAAATGGGGAAAAAGACCCTTCAGTATGTTTACATTTCCAACATTTGCCTGACATAATCTTTATACACCTTAGCCAATTTATTTGGCCTTAAGGATCACCTGTATATCATTTAGCCAGCACCTTTTTCTGTGAAGCTGTAGTATTATTTTGTCGCCAATATTCCATCTAATTCCAGCGTTCAGAGGTGAGTGCCAGTTCTCATGGCACCAAAATGGCAGCATCTATCCACAAGAGAGAAGTACCCACAGGCTTGAGGGGGAAAAATTGATAAAAATTGCCTCTAGAGGGGAGGGAATCATGCTCAGTTATGGAATGGAACACCCCAGAGCAGGCTTGGTTGGGTGGTCGGCTGGACAAACAATGAGCAGGTGATCTCCATACTGCGCCAATGGACAGTCAGCAGGAAAAGGCGTAATTGCTGTACTGTGAATGCCGTACAGCGAATCCCAGATGCGCACATAAATTAAGTGCACTGAAAGAGTAAGGGGTATCCAGTATGATCACCCAATTTTTAAAATTCCGTGGAATTGCTATGTGCTGTGTAGATTATGGAAGTGGCGTGGAAGCTCACCATTTAAGACTTAGATTTTAAGTCACCGAAAGACGACAGAGAAGTAATGAGAGGTTAGGGAGCATCCGTGTATCTGATGAGGATCCCCTGGGGGGGGGCAGGGGAAGAGCGGCCGACATTTGCAAAGAGGGTGTCTGAGGTCTTTTCCAGATGATTGCTCTATGGTGGAAAGAACATGCAGCCATTAGTGGTTGTGAAGAATGCAAACTTCTCTTCCTGTCCACCACCCCACCCCCAGCCAAGCTTCCATAGTAGAGGGAACTGCTCAGTCTTTAACATTTTACCTTGAGGGAAATGCAATTGCCTTTTGCACCTGCTAGCACTTCCATTGCAACTTGCAGTGCCCATGTGGAAAGGGGTTTTGTGAGTGTGCTTGAAATGCTGATGGAATATGCGCAGCTTGCGGACTTAACATATACTAGAATGACATGGTATAATAAGAGAATACTAGAAAAACAGAGACATCACCTTGCCAACAAAGGTCCATATAGTTAAAGCTATGGTTTTCCCAGTAGTGATGTCTGGAAGTGAGAGCTGGACCATAAAGAAGGCTGATCACCAAAGAATTGATGCTTTTGAATTATGGTGCTAGAGGAGACTCTTGAGAGTCCCATGGACTGCAAGAAGATCAAACCTATCCATTCTGAAGGAAATCAGCCCTGAGTGCTCACTGAGTGCTCACTGGAAGGACAGATCCTGAAGCTGAGGCTCCAATACATTGGCCACCTCATGAGAAGAGAAGACTCCCTGGAAAAGACCCTGATGTTGGGAAAGATTGAGGGCACAAGGAGAAGGGGACGACAGAGGACGAGACGGTTGGACAGTGTTCTCAAAGCTACAAACATGAGTCTGACCAAACTGCGGGAGGCAGTAGAAGACAGGAGTGCCTGGCATGCTCTGGTTCATGGGGTCACAAAGAGTCGGACACGACTAAACAACAACAACAACAACAAAGAATAAGAGAACAAGAAGACCATACATTTAGAGAAGACTGGAAAATGTTTATTGAACGTATGGAGGGGAAACTGTGTATACTTGAAAACGTTGGTGGCATTAAAACAAATTCAACAGTGTAAATAAGTTTTGATGGATGTAGTAATGGAATACTGAATGGTTTAATTTATGTAAACTATGCAGGGATTTAGGATATGCAAAATGAACCATGGAAGGGGAGTCTTTGATATTTTAAGGATGTTTAAATATTGACATCCAATGCCCTTTAAAATGTTTGGGGGGGGAAGGTTAATTGGATTGTTTTTGTTTTGATTATTTTGTGATTGTGTTTTTATCCTGTTAACCACCATGAGACCTGTGGGTATAGGGTGGTATACAATTTTAATAAATAATAATAATGCTGCTGCTCTTGAGCATCTGCCATAAGATGCTGGGAGAGGAGGAGGAGGACAGCTGCCAGCAGCCCTTTAGAGGACTTTCTACCTTTCTGTTATACTGGGATCCTTGGAAAGAGAAGACCCCCAAGCCGGAAGATTTTCAGACTGGCGAGCACAGACGGGCGAGCTTTAATGCTGTGGGTCTCAGCGATTAATCCAGTCAGACCCACTCATCCCTCAGTGCAGTCAAAGACCTGGGATTGACTGGGCCGCAATTCTTCACGTGCTCTAAAATCCTGGCTTGGAACAATGAATTGGGGGTGTTGTTAGGTAATGTTGTACTCTGGACTTTAATAATCTTCAGCTGGTAATCGGGGCTGGCTCTGCCATTAAGCAGACAGCTGCCTGAAGCAGTGGGTACTGGGGGTTTCCCCCCATGTTATTGCATAATTGCCATCCGGAGGGGAGGGCACTCTTGCACCATAGCATGATAAAAGCAGGACAAACATTAAATTCAGAACATTGGCAATATGAACTATTACAGGCATTCAGCAGGAAAATACAAGACATGCGCTAACTGGAAATGAAGTTGTATATCTGCCCCCAAATCCTTTGCAGACGCAAACAGTATTTGAAACAATTTTTTTTAAAAAAAATCCTTCTAGTAGCATCTTAGAGACCAACTAAGTTTATTGGTATGAGCTTTATAACAAGTGCGCATGCACACAAAAGTTGGTCTCTAGGGACGCAGGTGGCGCTGTGGTCTAAACCACAGAGCCTAGGGCTTGCCGATCAGAAGGTTGGCGGTTCGAATCCCCGTGACGGGGTGAGCTCCTGTTGCTCGGTCCCTGCTCCTGCCAACCTAGCAGTTCGAAAGCACGTCAAAGTGCAAGTAGATAAATAGGTACCACTCCAGCGGGAAGGTAAATGCTGTTTCCGTGCGCTGCTTTGGTTCACCAGAAGCGGCTTAGTCATGCTGACCACATGGCCCGGAAGCTGTACGCCAGCTCCCTCGGCCAATAAAGCGAGATGAGCGCCGCAACCCCAGAGTCTGCCATGACTGGACCTAATGGTCAGGGATCCCTTTACCTTTACCTAAGGTGCTACCGGAAGGAATTTTTTTATTTTGTTTCGACTACGGCAGACCAACACGACTACCTACCTGTAACTAGCAAACAGTATTGAAGGTGGGCTCATGTATAAACCACCTAAATGCCACAATCAAGAGCAAAAATGAATGTATAATAAAAAGGGCGTCTGCAGAGCCCAGTCAAAACCATTGCAATCACCGCTGTGAATGATCAGTGCTCTCATCCTGCATACGTTGAAGCTTTGTGGCACTGTCATTTTATTCACCCATGCTATGATTCTGTAGTCGGCAATTACTGCTGCTGGTGTGCATCCCTCTGCAAACATTTAAGCTTTAACTGAGTTTTTACGGAATGTAAATTTTGCAACTCCAACCCTTTGCACGCTTCCCAAGAGCGCCCCTTTTCGTAAGCGACGGGTTAGAGACCACACACCAGAAAACAGCTTGACCCCCCTGCTCTTCTCTTTCTTTTAGGGGCCGGGGTCAGGAACAGGAGCAACAGGTGGGGACAAAACTGGAGCCAGAAGCACTCTTCCTACAAGACTTGGAACTCTAGACTTTACCCACAGTGGAGGCCGGGAGACGCCAGGCAGAGGAACTGCTGGAGAGGTGAGGACTAACTCTGAACCGAGGACATAGGCCTTCCAGTTGCCCATGGGAAAGAAACCCTACAGATTGAGACTTCTTCTGGGCCTCAACCCCAAGAGTTCTGAGGGAGACTGACCCCTTTCTTTTCCCTTCCCCCATCCAGGAGGCGATGTGACCTTTGACATCAGCAACGATGCCCCAACTATAACAGGTGCCAAAGCCACGTTCAGCATTGCCCTGCGCTTCCCTGGCAACCAGACGGTTCTACCAGACGGAAGCATCGTGTGGACCCAGAACTGCACCATAAATGGTAAGCTGAAGTCCCTGCAGAGGCACCAATGCCTCTCTTCCTCCCTCTCACCTTTCCTTTCAGGAGTTCTGGCTTGGCCCCACAACCGTGGGCGCCCGGGACTGTGGGTGCCATATATATATATATATATATATATATATATATATATATATACCCAGCCACTCTGGGCAGCTCCCAACAGAATATTAACAACACGATAAAACATCAAACACGAAAAACTTCCCTAAACAGGGCTGCCTTCAGATGTCTTCTACAAGTCAGATAGTTGTTTATTTCCTTGGGATCTGATGGGAGGGCATTCCACAGGGCGGGCGCCACTACCGAGAAGGCCCTCTGCCTGGTTCCCTGTAACTTCACTTCTCACGGTGAGGGAACCGCCAGAAGGCCCTCAGAGCTGAACCTCAGTGTCTGGGCTGAACAATGGAGATGGAGATGCTCCTTCAGGTATACTGGGCCAAGGCCGTTTAGGGCTTTCAAGGTCAGCACCAACACTTTGAATTGTGCTTGGAAACGTACTGGGAGCCAATGTAGGTCTTTCAGGACTGGTGTTATACGGTCTTGTAACCCGTCTAGTAAACAACGCAGGTGAGCTCCCCTTTCGTACAAATAAGCCAACTCAGACTCTGTGCTGAGAGCAAACTGTGCATCTCAAAAACAAATCTGGATATGTATCTTTTGAGTGCCTGGCGCGATTTATTTTGCTGGGCCGAGGCAGTGTGCACCAAAATTTGTGGGTGCCCAGCCCCTTTCTGGGGAATTTTGTGGGTGCTCCTGCACCCAGGGCCCCAAGGTCTTGTTTCCTATCCTTGCCTTGCAGGTACCCGTGTGACGCAAGGAGACCCTGTTTTCCCCAATCAGGAGACTGACAACTCGGACTGCTTCTTCCCTGACGGGCAGCCCTTCTCCCAGAGCGACCGCCGCAAGCGTGGCAAGTTCGTCTACGTCTGGCAGGCGTGGGGTAAGCGCCTGCTTCCTGGCTGATAAGGGACGGCTTCCTCACACACAGAAGTCCCAGGGCCATCTCTTAGCGCAGGGATAGCCAACGTGGTGCCCTGCAGACGTTGCTGGAATTGCAACTTCCATCACCTCTCACCATTGTCCACGCTGTCCATTGGGCCCCATCTGTGCTATAGCTTTAAAGCATGACAATACCACTTTAAACGGCTCCCCCCCCCCCAGAATTCTGGGAAGTGTAGTTTGTTAAGGGTGCTGAGTGTTGTTAGGAGACCACTGAGCTATGGCCCCTCTTTCAGTGCAAGGTGGAGAGTCTTTCGATAGGTGACTGTCTGGGTCATCAGAACTTAAAATACTGCAGGGTTCAGCATCACTGCATTTCAAACAGCACCGGGACAAATGTCCTCATTGCAGCCGCCTCCCTTGTGGGGTCGTCGCATCCTGCACCCCTTTGCCCATTATAATCGTGTTCCCTTTCCTATAGGAAGGCTAACAGACAAAAGGCTGGAGACCTCTTTCTGTTCTTCCCTTGGGAAATTTGCGTATATGGACAGATTCCCCCACTTTTCTGATTGTATACTGCTTAGACTTCACTGTACAACTCAATGATTAAGCCCCTGGGTGAGAAGAAATGCTAATTGCACCGGAACAGTGTTGACTCAAAGGGACGCGGGTGGCGCTGTGGGTTAAACCATGAAGCCTAGGGCTGGCCGATCAGAAGGTCGGCGGTTCGAATCCCCGCAACGGGATGAGCTCCCATTGTTCAGACCCTGCTCCTGCCCACCTAGCAGTTCGAAAGCACAAGTGCAAGTAGATAAATAGGTACCGCTCCAGCGGGAAGGTAAATTGCGTTTCCGTGCACTGCTCTGGTTCGCCAGAAGTAGTTTAGTCATGTTGGCCACATGACCCGGAAGCTGTACGCCTCGGCCAATAAAGTGAGATGAGCGCCGCAACCCCAGAGTTGGTCACGACTGGACCTAAGGGTCAGGGGTCCCTTTACCTTTACCTTAGTGTTGACTCAAGAGTCGATGCTGCTTCTACAAACTACATGAGTGACCGTAAAGGAAAAGACTACTTCTGCAATTTATTTGTTTTCTTGTATATGCTCCTTATTGTGGAGGGGTTGCCTTTGGTGACATTTTTGTGTGTGGCTTTGCTAGTATATCACTACCCTGTTGGTTGCAGGGCGGTATTGGCAGGTGGTAGATGGCCCCTCGTCCCTGCTGACTGTTGAGACAGCCGATGTACCCCTGGGCTCCTACACCATGGAAGTGGAAGTCTATCACTACCGGGGACGTGAGAAATTCATCCCTATCGGTAGCACCTCTTCAGAGTTCAGCATCACCGGTAGGTCTGGGTGAGCGGGCTCTTTTGCTGTGGGTGGGGAAGCAGTGTGTAAGGGGCCCTTAATGCAGTTCACAAGCTCAACCCCTGGACTCCAACAAATCTTACTTCCCCGCAGGAGAGATAACAGTAAAAAAAAAAAAAGGAGATAGATCTGTGTGTTTTTTTCAGGTAGAGTGTTGCCCCAGAGGTATCAAAGGGAAATGGTTTTAAAATGGATTAATGATGATTATAGACAGTTCAGAGAGGATTTGCTGTACTCGAATATTTTGTGGATAAGTTATAACAAGGGATAAGAATCATAGCAGAAATTGGAACTTGTACAGTTTATGTGTGGGGAGAACAGATTACAGTGGTACCTCAGGTTACATACGCTTCAGGTTACAGACTCCGCTAACCCAGAAATAGTACCTTGGGTTAAGAATGAGAACAGGATGCTTCAGGATGAGAACAGAAATCGTGCTCCGGCGGCGCGGCAGCAGCAGGAGTCCCCATTAGCTAAAGTGGTGCTTCACGTTGAGAACAGTTTCAGGTTAAGAACGGACCTCCGGAACAAATTAAGTACTTAACCCGATGTACCACTGTAGTGAATTTTGAAATGAAAGGTGGGTAAGATACTTGGAGCAGCAAGAGAGGGAGGAAAAAGAAGAAATATTGGGGGGTGGGGCCGAAGGTTGCAGAAAATCAATAAAAAAATAATTGGCAAATCTTACCTCCCTACAAGGGATGCGGGTGGCGCTGTGGGTTAAACCACTGAGCCTCTTGGGCTTGCCGATCAGAATGTTGGCGGTTTGAATCCCCGTGACGGGGTGAGCTCCCGTTGCTCAGTCCCTGCTCCTGCCAACCTAGCAGTTCGAAAGCACGTCAAAGTGCAAGTAGATAAATAGGTACTGCTCTGACGGGAAGGTAAATGGTGTTTCCGTGCGCTGCTCTGGTTTGCCAGAAGCGGCTTAGTCATGCTGGCCACATGACCCGGAAGCTGTACGCCGGCTCCCTCGGCCAATAAAGCGAGATGAGCGCCGCAACCCCAGAGTCGGCCACGACTGGACCTAATGGTCAGGGGTCCCTTTACCTTTACCTCCCTACAAACCCATCTAAAACAGTAGCTAATGGGTGCATCACAAAAACTAGGAGGGCTGAGTTGCTCTCGTGATGGAAACACTGGCTGTAGGGCAGGTTGATAGCTCAGGAGCCACTGAGGACCAGCAGGAGAGGCTGGTTAAGCAAGCACGGAGCAGACCAAGTGTGATTCGTGGGGGGTCAGACGTTGTTAGTTCTCCACCTGCTGCCCTCTCTTGCCTTACTTCCATGCCCGTAGCTGACTCTCTACTCTGCTTCCCAGACCAGATCCCGTTCAACGTGGACATTGCACAAGTGCTGGATGTCGACGGGACCGATGGGCGCTTTGTGCGCAACCGGGCCATCTCATTTGGCGTGCGCCTCCACGACCCCAGCCAATACCTGCGCGACGCCGACATCTCCTATTCCTGGGATTTCGGTGACCAGAGCGGGACTCTGATATCCCGGGCTGCCATGGTGACCCACACCTACCTTGCTGCCGGCACCTTCAGCCCTCGCGTCATCCTCCAGGCCGCCATCCCCTTGGCCGATTGCGGAAGCAGCACCACGGAGGAGCCGTCCGCCGCCCCCACGGCAGACCCGAGTGGTACCACGGTGCCGAGTGGCACGACGGCCCAAGGCACCGCGGTCTTGCCCACTGTCAGCAGCATAACCGGGTCAGGATCCGCGGGTGTCCCAACCTCAGGTAAGTACTGGTGCTTCTCCTTTACTAACTACAGTGGTACCTCGGGTTACATACGCTTCAGGTTACATTCGCTTCAGGTTACAGACTCCGCTAACCCAGAAGAGTACCTCAGGTTAAGTACTTTGCTTCAGGATGAGAACAGAAATCGTGCTCCGGCAGCGCGGCAACAGCAGGAGGCCTCATTAGCTAAAGTGGTGCTTCAGGTTAAGAACAGTTTCAGGTTAAGAGCGGACCTCCGGAACGAATTAAGTACTTAGCCCGAGGTACCATTATATAACAATAATAATTTATTACTTATACCCCGCCCATCTGGCTGGGCCTCCCCAGCCATCCTGGGTGGCTTCCAACAGAATATTAAAAAGACGATACAACATCAAACATTTAAAACTTCCTTAAACAGGGCAGTCTTCAGACTAAAAGTCAGATAGTTGTTTATTTCCTCAACACCTGGTGGGAGGGCGTTCCACAGGGCAGGTGCCACCACCTAGAAGACCCTCTGCCTGGTTCCCTTGTAACCTCACCTCTCTCAATGAGGGAACCGCCAGAAGGCCCTCCTTGGAGCTGGACCATCAGTGTCCGGGCTGAACGATGTGGGTGGAGACGCTCCTTCAGGTATACTGGGCCAAGGCCGTTTAGGGCTTTAAAGGTCAGCACCAACACTTTGAATTGTGCTCAGATACGTACTGGGAGCCAATGTAGGTCTTTCAGAACCGGTGTTATATGGTCTTGTAACCCGTCTAGTAAGCAACGCAGGTGAGCTCCACTTGCGTACAAATAAGCCAACTCAGACTCTGTGCTGAGAGCAAACTGTGCATCTCAAAAACAAATCTGGATATGTATCTTTTGAGTGCCTGGTGCGATTTATTTTGCTTTCAAAGATTTGCAGTTTTTTTGTGGGTGGGAAGGACTAGTTCTCTACAAGAACTAGAGGGGCACGGCAGTGTATTCAGAGGCTGTGTAACACAGAGGCTTTCACCCTGTGTTCTGAGGAATGTAGGGGCCTCTGAAGGTTACCAGAGGGTCAGTAATGATGGAGAGCTGTCCCTGAAAGAGACATTATTAATCTTCACAGGGTATGTTCTGGGGCTCATTCTCAGTTCATGTTGGGTGACAGTGACGCTCAGTAGGCTTAGTAGTCAATGCCTAGATTTGCCCTGAAGGAGGGGAGGTTTACCTCTGGCCCTCCAAATCTTGTTGGACTACGGATCCCATCACCCATGACAATTGGCCATGATTGCTAAAGCTTTGGATTCCAACAACCTCTGAAGGACACAGATTCCCCAGTCCTGGCCGGCAAATCCTCACCAGGACATTGCGTATTCCTGTCTTGAGAGTCAAGGCAGGTTTTCCACCTACATCACTGTCGTGCTGAGTCCACAACTTTCACACTTAGGATTACTTGCCTTTCACTTTGACTAATTCTAGGGTGGTAATATCTAAATCAGGCTTCCTCAACCTCGGCCCTCCAGATGTTTTTTTGGCCTACAACTCCCATGATCCCTAGCTAGCAGGACCAGTGGTCAGGGATGATGGGAATTGTAGTCTCAAAACACCTGGCGGGCCGAGGTTGAGGAAGCCTGATCTAAATGGTTCACAATATATGAAGAGTATGCCATTCCACAGCAGGAGTCGGGGTGCTTCGAGATAGACCCAGTGTATTCATTCCACCTCTTGAACCCCAGAAACTGCTTCCGCTCTTGCCCCAGGCGTGCAAAAGCTCCCAGACAAAACCATCCCTAGACCTCAATCTGACAGATGGGTGTTACTCACATCCCAGATGCTCAGAACAGCTGGCCTGTCCATCAATGGCCAGCGTATACCAAGGCTAAAGGGGTGTTCTTTGCACAAGAGAGCAGCAAGGTTTACATTTCCTTGATCTGGCATATTTTCTGAGCTATCCCATGGCCTCACTTAGATAGCCGCATAAAAGTGTTGTTAAACCTGTTGCCGACCCATGTGGTCTTTGTTTGAACCAGCTACTGAAAGCAGTTTGTTTACACCAGGGGTAGGCAACCTAAAGCCCGTGGGCCGGATGCGGCCCAATCATCTTCTCAATCCAGCCAGGAATCAGTGTGTTTTTACACGAGTAGAATGTGTCCTTTTATTTCAAATGCGTCTCTGGGTTATTTGTGGGGCCTGCCTGGTGTTTTTACACGAGTAGAATGTGTGTTTTTATTTCAAATGCATCTCCGGGTTATTTGTGGGGCATAGGAATTTGTTCATCCCCCCCCCCCCAATATATAGTCTGGCCCACCACATGGTCTGAGGGACGGTAGACCAGCCCACAGCTGAAAAAGGTTGCTGATCCCTGGTCTACACTCTTTGCAAAATTGCATGCTTAGAACATTTTCTGTATTACGTCTCATTCTCTCCTCATGTGCAGCCCCAGCCTCCGGGACGACTCAGCAGCAACCCGAGACTAGTGCTGTGGCCACTGCAGCTACTGCAGCTACTGCAGGCACTGCCACAGTAGTCAGTGCTGTGCCCGAAGGGGCAGATTTAGCTGTAGCGTCCGTGGAGCCTGTGAACGATGCCTCCGTCGCCCCAGCTGAAGACGCTACAGGCACTGCGGACCCTGCAACTGTTGCCACGGCAGCGGCAGCATCCCTCCCAGCCACCACGGCTTCTGCATCTGTGTCCACCGTGGTGGCTGCATCTCTGCCAGGCACTGTGGCGCCTGATTCTCCCTCCGCAGTGACGCCTGAAGGTGACCCAGGCACTCTGGCACCCGCGGTTTTGTCTCCAGCAGCATCGACAGCTGAGCTTCCTGGGGCATCAACAACACTCCCTAGCGTGGCCGACACCCCGCTCTCTCCATCAGCGGCAGGTAGGTCTAGCTGGCAGGAGATTCCTTGCCTTGCTTGAGATTCAGCACGGGGCCCCGAAACACCCAGCCATGCTTATACACCATGGCTGTCTTTACCCTTTCCCTCAAATGGAGGATTGCTTGCTGTGTTGACCTTGCTGAAGGCAGGGGCTCAGGGATGGGAGATGGGCAGCGAAGGCAGCAATTTGAGGTCATTCGCATGAAGGTGCGTGATGGTCAAGTCCAGCCTTTCTGTTGAAGATGTGGATACACTGGAGCACCTGCAAAACTTCCCCCATCTGATTCAGCTCCTTGCAGAGTTGTGATTTCAGACCGAGCATTTGAGAGGGTGGCACTCCTCTCCCCATGGACACCTCACCTGCCATTCTGATCAGCTCTCGTGTTCCTGTTGCTCATCCTGCGCCCAGCTCCCCTTGCAGATTGTCCTCCTTGAACCCGCTCGTCCGTCCTACCCAGCACAACCTGCAAACGTCCTTGCAGCCTGCTCAGATCCTCTCAATAGAGAGGAAGAGCCACTTTGTGTCTTTTAAGACCACAAACCCAGATTGCTCAGCCACTGCATGCAACTATTATCTTCCTGCGATACCTGCTTTTGAGATGCATGCAGCACGAGGCTTTGGGGTGGGGGAGGAAAAGGAGGCATTATTATTCCTTTGGCCTTGTTCCCTCAACAGATGCCGCTGAAGATGCAGCAACCATTGACCTGACTGTGTCCGTCGTCCCAGACGCTGGAACGGTGGCGACTGAAGTGGTCCAGGTCTTGGTGAAACGCCAGGCGCCTGCTGGCTGCCTACTCTACCGCTATGGGACCTTCGAAACTAACCTGGACATTGTCCGTGAGTCCTGGGGACGGTGTGTGTGTGAGAGAGAGAGATGTGCGCAAGGATGACCACTAAACTCTGCTCACATTGGGCAATATTAAGGGAAGGAGGTGGTGCTCAGTGGAGTCTAAAACAGGAATGAGAAACCTCTACCCTTCCAGATATTGTTGAACTACAGCTCTCATAAACTGCGGCCATTGACCCTGCAGATGGGAGCTGTGATTCCAAAAATACTTGGGATTACTCACCCCTAATTTAAATGAAGAGGCTTCTAGTTCCCAAATTAAGACCAATTTGCAAGTACCAAGACCTTCAGCCTCACAGCCGCCAAAGGAGTGTGACAGAGCATTGAACTCACCAGAAGAGGATGGAGGCTGATCCAAGTGGCAATCTTTGTGGCTAGATGCAAGAACGAAGATGTGAGGCTGGGTGTAAATAATTTCCATTCTGGTTCTAAAAACTAATCATCTCAAAATGTACCCAACTCTGCTGGTAGGCAGATCCATCTCCCCTGTGCAGCTGAATTTGGTGCCTCTCCTTTTGGGCGTCCCAAGTTTTCAACTCACCTTCAAAAGATCTCCCAAACTTCCCTTGCTTCCAGTGTTGATTCTCAAGCAGAGTTGGGGGTGGACCCCAGTCAGAACTAGGGAATGAAAGGAGGGCGAGAGGGAGAACAAGAAAGAGGCACATCCTTGTTCTCCTTTATTGCAGAGGGCATTGAAGGTGTTGAAATTGTGGAGGTGGTGCCACTGGTGTCAGCTGTTGCTGAGAACACGGTAGACCTCACAGTGACGTGCCAAGGAAGGTAGGTTGCATAAGTAGGAGTAGCCTCTTTTGATGTGGCTCCAAGGTCTTCCGTTTTCCCGCTGAAAAATGATGGGCTGAAGCACTGGGCAAGTAGAGTTGGGCTGTTTCAAGATAGGTGTTGGGGGGGGGCAGTTATTCTGCAAAATGTCATTGATGCAATAATAGTTCATGAACGGTGAATTTATACCAGACTGTCCCACAGACCATTTCACTTTATTAGTTGTTTGGTGATGCTTCCCCAGTGATGTTGTAAAGTGCTGCCTGGAGGGACGGTCCCATGCTATGGCACAGGAAAAGCGTAAGGAAAATGCCAGAGCATTTGTGGTATGAAGTGTTATAGCATCTCTGCAGGACGTTAAGGGGCACGGACCACTTGGAAGCAAAGCAGCATGTCTAACCCCCAGGTTTTTGTAGTGTTGAAAGCAGGAGCATGTCAAACTACCCCAATACCGTCACATGCGTGCATCACTGTGAACGCGCAATTGAAATGGCATTGGGAAGGAGCCCTGGACTAGTGGAGAATGAAAGGAAGTTAGGAACAGAGCCAAGGGAGCTCTGAGCAGCATGCGTGTGTGCTGTTCGTGTGTGTGACATGTTGGAACACACTTGACAGTCCCTTGGGAAGCTGGGAGAGAGAGGTGCATCAATACTAGAAAGGGAGAGCAGTGACCTGGAGAATGCTGTGGTCATGGGAGGGAGAGAGAACTGGCTCCCAACACCTGAACGGAATAGCCTTGTCCTGCTTGCAGCCTCCCTGAGCAAGTCTGCACAACCATCTCGGACCCCGATTGCTTGACAGCCCAGGAGACTGTGTGCATCCCGGCCCAGCCCAGCCCCGACTGCCAGCTGGTTCTGCGCCAGGCCTTCAACCAGTCTGGCATCTACTGCGTCAACATCTCCCTGGCTGATGCCAACAGCCTGGCTGTGGCCAGCACCCAAGTCAGCATCCAGGGTAAGGACCAAACCTCAGGGAGGCAAAGAGCTCTCTCTGCTCCTGACGCTTAGAAGGACTTCTTGGGGGTTTGCAGGGGAAGACAACTCTCCCATCAGTTTCTCCCTGTCGTATCAGCGATGGTGTGCCTATCCTTGCTCTCAGCACCCTGGAAGGCCAAGGATGGACCAGGGGGAGGAGGGTGGCCTCCCTGTGTTTCGTGCTCTTTGATGGCATGCATTATCAGAGCAGCTGCAGAGATGCCTTCCATGTTCCCCAAGGAAAGACGGTGTGCTCCTCTCTCTCTCGCTGAATGAGCAGACATTAATTTCTCTTATCTTCTCCAGCCGCAAGAACTTCAGGCTCAGCCCAAATTGCACTAGTTGTTGGAGTGGTGCTGGTCGCTGCTGCCTTAGGGGCTGTTGCCTATACCTACAGGTGAGCCTTTGTTGAGCCGCATGGGAGCCTATAGTCAGTTGAGGAACAAGAAAGTGTGTCGGTCCAGAAGCTAGTGGAATGTTGTAGGGCTGGTTAAAGCCTCTCCGCCGAGAACGGAGGCATTTTGCCAAGGCCTGCCCTAATAACCACATCTCTCTAGCTGGGAAGGATCCAGAGGCCTGTAAATCTGGCGGCCCCCTAACAGCAATCAAATCCTTCCTGCAGGGGGTTAGCCAAGGTGGTGCCCTTCAGATGTTCTTGCACTCCACCCAGCATCCTCAGCTAGTCAGGGGCAATGGGAGTTGTAGTCCAACTACATATTGAAGCCACTCTATTGGCTGTGTCTGCCTTATGGCATTTGGGTGGGACCTAACACAGGGAGGTGGCTGGTCTCTCGAACATTTACAGCTGACTTATATTGAACTAGCCCACGAGTCCACCTAGGCCAGAATTTCCCAAACTTGGGTCTCCAGCTGTTTTGGGGCTACAACTCCCATCATCCCTAACTAGCAGGGATGATGGGAATTGTAGTCCAATCTAGGCCAACAGTGATGGCCAGTAGCCCTTCAAGATTGCAGGCAGAAGATTTCCCCAGCCCTGCTTCCTGTGCTTTTGACTCAGGGGTGGGAGATCTGTGACGTTCCGGATTGTTGCTGGACTATGACTCCAGTCACCTTTGACCACTGGCCGTGCTTGATGGAGGCTGATAGGAGCTGGAGCCCAACATGGCCCATTCCTGCTCCTCTAACTGGAAGCGCCAGAGCCTCCATGCAACACATGAGCTTTTCCAGGCAAGATGCCTCTTTAACACGACTTCTTCCACCTCATATTTGGGGAAACTACAGTGCAAAGGCGAGGCAAGCTGACCAAACCCAGCCAAAGTAGCCCTGTTGGTTGTAGAACTTGTAAACCATTCTGCTCTAGCAAATAGCAAAGCATGCCAGTGGAATGGGAAAGCTCCCCAAAGTGAACGTTCATTGCATTCAAAGCTTGTGGGCAGATAGTCAGTCTAATCTCCAAGGCTTCAACTAAGTCAGTTTTCTTCTTTCCTCTGCACACAAACCATTTCTACCACAGTTCACCTGTCATTGCTCCCCGCAGTACTTTGTCTTCCATCTCCTCCATCCTTGGCAATCTATCCCAACCTCAAACTAACCACTTTGAATGGCCAACTCAGTAGCATGGAGCTCTCCATTGCCCAAAGTCTTCTGAGCAGAGACAAGGATGGCATGTAGATCAAGCCTACGTGGCCAAAATCCACCTGCTTTGCTGAACGAAGAAGCCTTAAAAGCCTTATTATTTCTGTTCGAAACACTGAACAAACCAAGCTAGAAAACTGTGGCTCACTAAATATTTTACTGTCACCGTTTTCTTCCACTACAGGCATATGAAATACACACCCCTCCGTGCTGCGACATCAGCCAGCACCTCTCCCAGCAGCTGGTTACCTGACCGTACCACTGTACGCCTCTTCCTACGCCAGGCTTTTGGGCAGGGGGCCAGTGGGGAAAGCAGCCCACTGCTGAGTGGCAACGTGATCTAAAGATGGAGACGAAGGCCAAGGAAGCCAACTGAAGCCTTGCTAACTACTGAACCAGATGCCTCGTGGAGCCAGCCCTGCGAAAGGAGATAGTGTCCTCCTCTGCAGTTCTTCCACCCTAAACTGACCCCACCCAGCATTCTTGTTCTTTTTTAAAAATTACCCGCTAAGTAAACACTCAGACTCCTTGATGGTGCCATCTCAGTGCCTGCCTGGGTGGGAGGGAAGACACAAGACCCTGCAGAGGTGCTAAATCGCTTACTTTCCTAGACCTCCACATTCTGATCTGCCCCCAGCATCAGCTGCCCCTAATGTCTACCAATATGCCGGCTGTGAAACCACTCTTGAATGAGGTATAGGGCTGGGTGACATATCATCCAAAACTGATTTCAAGTCCATATTGTGATATTAGTTACATAATTTTTAACCTGGCAATATATACTGTGAGTCATGGTATGTGTGTGTGCTGTGCAAAAAACACAATGTGGGGAAAAACCCATGAAGTCATACCCTTATTTCACCCTTATTTCGGCCATTGTGATATACCAGTATACAGTGGTGCCTTGCAAGACGAAAAGAATCCGTTCTGTGATTCTCTTCGTCTAGCGGTTTTTTTGTCTTGCGAAGCAAGCCCATTGACGGATTAGCGCTATTAGCGGCTTTTAGCGGCTTATCTGCTTATCGGATAAGCGGCTTAGCGGCTTAGAAAAGGGGGGGGGGAGGAAAAAAAACCAGCAGGAACTCGCAAGACATTGTCGTCTTGCGAAGCAAGCCCATAGGAAATTCGTTTTGCGAAGCACCTCCAAAACGGAAAACTCTTTCGTCTAGCGAGTTTTCCGTCTTGCGAGGCATTCGTCTTGCGGGGCACCACTGTATTGCAATGTTGAAAACCAGATATCGCTCTCTCTCTCTCTCGCTCTCTCACCTTTCCCTGTATCTACACAGCAAACTAATGTATCAAAGAAGATTTAAAATAGCTTTCTTCATTGTGTGCCAGTTTTGTATATGCTGCAAGCCTTTTAAGTAAGGAGAGGCTGCAAAAACAACACCTCATTTACTGCCTGAAGTGATATGGTCCCTCTGCATAGATGGGCTCCTAGTTAACCACATTCCCTTGCATGACGCTGTACATGTCATGTACCTGGTGAGCATACCATAGCTGTCACTGGTGGCCACAGGGTACACTAGAGCAATGGGAAGGAAGCAGCAGCAGCAGCTTGTCAGGGCAGTTAGAGAAGCTGGAGAGTAGGAAGGCCTGGCTTTCGAGGAACAGGTTTTATAAAGTACAGCTCTCCCAAAGAGAGGTTTCTGCCCTGAAGGAGATAAGAGAGTGAGAACAGGCTGCTGTGGAATGAGCAAGATAGGAAGATCTGCAGCACAGACTAGGGTGAAAGCATGTGGCAGAGCAATGTCAGGATGAGGCCCAAGACAAAGAAGGGCGCTGGGATCTCAGATTTATGGGGGAATCATTCTGCAGAGTGTGCTGTGGGGCTTCCTGGCTGACAGAAGAGGCAGGGCTGCTTGTACCTGTTATGTGAAAGAACGGCTGCACATCCATACTTGTCCTCTTCTATCCATTTAACAAAGAAGAAGAAAAACCCAACAACAGGCTAGTATGTTCGAGAAGTGCTAGCAAATGCCACCTAGTTAATTTCACCACTCCACTGACTCTTAGGAGACAGAGGAGGAGCAGCAGGTCTTCCTAACAAGCGAGAGAGAAGGAGCAGCAGGTCTTCTAAGAGCCACATTCCTAACAGAGCCCAGTTTTCCGTCCTTTCTTCCCAACAGGTTTTTAAAAGCTACCAATGCACGATCTGGGCTGGTACCACAGAAGCAGTAACATCGCTTTCGGGTACTTTCACATGTGCGCAGACACACATACTCCACCCCCCCTTTCCCAAACCTCAAAAGTAAGCCACGGCACATCTCATCTTTTGGGAAATAGCCAACACACAGCCATTTTAAATTTGGTGGCCCCACGATGTCCCAGGCTTTCATGTCTGCCCGTAACCAAAGAAACCAGCTACAACAACAGGACAACCACCACCATCCAAGCCCAACTCTTTATTACTACGCTGAGGCACTTCTGAGAACGCTAAGTGGAGGACTTGGAATGGAGTTGCAATAAATAAAAGGGGGACGGAGGGGAGGAGCGGGAAAGGCGAGCCGGTGCCGCCACAGTCTTTCAGTAGTAACCTCGAGTGCAAGGGGTAACAACCTACAAGGAACAGAACCGGAAGGGCAAGAGCAGACAATTTACAGGGCCTTTTGAGTGGTCAGTGAAGGAGGATTTGGCACCCACACAATTTGGGGTAAGGGCGCACCGGCACATGCAGGCAGCCCACAAGGGACAACACCCGATGGCAGGGGTATTGCAACGGCTCTCCCACCCCGGTTCAAGGAATTGGCAACGTCGATCTGTGTGGCAGAAGCAAAGGCGCTGTGGCTGCAGCTGCCCACCCGCTTTGCCACGTACCAGGCAGCAAGAAACCTTGTTCAACTGTTTGTGTTTGGTGGTGGTGATAGAGAGCAGGACTTCCCCCCATGGTGCAAGAGCATTGGACATCCCGACAACAGGTCTCCAGCTGCATCACCGTGGCTTCTGATAGACCCAGAAGCGCTTTTTCTTTTAGGGCTCCTGTGGTCCCTTCTTCAAGCCGAAAAAGCTGGAGGATCGGGGAGGTGGAGCGATGAGCATTGGGGCTTGGTTCTTGTGGGTTATTTTGATCTGGAAACACAGGAAAACAGGGTGCGGCAACACTTAAGAAGGACTCTATTAACATGCCATAGTGCCCCTGCAATGGTAGAGCAAAGCAATGGCTGCGTCCCTTTTTCGACCCAGCAAAACATAGCATCCATATCAGTGAAAGAAGTACAAAGCATCTCAGGTCCCATAACCCAACAGGCTCCGCGTCTCAGGAACTAATGTACAGCAGCTTTGGGATTTGCCTTACGCTGGCGCGATCTGTATCGGTGAGGTGAGAAGCAGCTTCCTGACTGGGCAGCTTCAGAAAGGGGTCCTGACTGGGCAGCTTCAGAAAGGGGTCCTGATTCGACCCACAAAGCTGTTTTCCCCAAAGCATGCCCACCTGTGATGTCAGGCGTGGGCAGGTAAAGGAACAATTGGTAGCCTTAAAGGGTGCTCGCAAATAGTCCTTGGTGAGTGGGGCTTGTAAAAATTTGGCGCCATTGCAATTGGAACTCCTGAGTGCAGCTGATCCCTGCCAAAAGCAAGGGTTGCAATCAGAGCCAATGAGCTGATCTGTGCTGACTGTAACCCCCAGTGGGACTGGCTAGAGGCATCCATCTTAGCAGCGCAGCTTGACTTCAATCAGACGGCAAAGGGAAATGCTTCTCCTAACATCATGCTTGCATCAGGTGACTGACAGGTGAACAGCCTCTTCCACTGGACAAATGTGGTCCATGGGGGTGGGGAATCCAGTTCCCCAGCCCTGCACTAGGTGCTTACCGTGCATGGGGCTTGCATCCAGGGCTCTCCATCAATCTGCATGGGGAGATGCTTGAAGGTTCTGCAAAAGCACACAGAGAGGGAATGGTGAGCAGATGCTAACATGGAAACATGAGACACAGACTTCTGCAGGTGAGTGGCTGCGTCTCATCATGGATTTTCTGCTTCAGCCAGCCTATACTACTAAGAATTTACAAGTGGGCTTTGCAACAATATGTTGCAGTAGGCAGTCCTGTCCTGTTATAAACTCGAGTTGGAAGGGACCTCTGAGGATCATCCAGTCCAACCCCCAACAATGCAAGAATATACAGCTGTCCCATACAGGGATCGAACCTGCAACCTTGGCATTATGGGCACCATGCTCTAACCAACTGAGCTGCCCAGTGTTCCTGTTCACTGATTTAATCAATCAGTGATGCCCTCTTTCAAAATTCACTCCACTCTATTCCGTCACCCTCTCAGTTTTATGATTTCTCCCACCAAGCATGCTCAGGTTTCCCCCCTAAATATTTTGCATACTTCTGCAAATCTTAAAAGCTCTCCCCCTCCTTAGTGTGTGTGTGTGTGTGTGTGTGTGTGTGTGTGTGTGAGTGATGCCATTTTGGCAGCATAAGCAACAACACTCGGCCCGGGCGTCAGGAATAAGAAGGAATAAAACAGTTCATTTCCGTTCAAAGCCCTTCACGTGCCTTATTGGAGTAATCGTTATCACAGCCCTGTAAGGTAGTCCAGTACTATTATGACCATATTGCAGATGTGGGGCTGAGGTTGAGAGACAGTGGTTTGCCTAAAATCACCCTCACACTATACCATACCCTATGAAACACTACAGGCAACCTCCTATTCACGTGGGGGTTGAGTTCTAGGTCACGGTGCGCTTGCATGAAATCAGAGACCCACTGGAAAAACCAAGCGCTCTGCCTCGTCCCCATTCTGCCCTTTTAGTGATGTCTTTATGACATCCAGGTTCAGTGTGGTTCACCTGTGCTTGGTCGCACCTAAAGCAGGAGTTGCTTGTATAGTGCTGCATCTCGAGTGAAGGGCTTAAATAATTGCTGATAGAATTTCATTCTGCGCACAAAAGGGCCACCATCATTACTTCACATGCTCCAGAGCCAAGTCCTTGGGCTGAATCCTGGCACTAATTAAGCCGTGGACACCCCTTTTGCTCGTTATCGCTCGCTCTGCCAATGACCATGTATCTGGTACCCTTTGGGAAGGGCGGAAGGAAGTTGCCCAGCAACCCGGCATCTTTCTTTCCCTTAGGACATGTGAGGGTCACAATGGCAACTGCAAGAGAAGGAGAAGCCCCGTTGCAGACCAACCGCCTAACTCACCGCAGTGTGATCTCAGAGCACTTGGCCAGGCGTTTGCCCGCGCTCTTCAGTCCCGTGTAAATCTGTCCCATCTCTAAGACGCCTTCCAGGCCCACCACCTCCATCCGCCGGTCACTTAGGTCTAGGTGAGAAATAGCAAAGGGGAGGAAGAGAAGAGGAGAATATTGAAAGTTTTGCCCATATCTACTTACAAGAACAACAACTTTATTATTTATACCCCGCCTATCTGGCTGAGTTTCACCCAGCCGCTTTGGGCAGCTTCCAGCACATATAAAAAGCTAAGACATCAAACATTAAATACGGAGTGGCCACCGAGACCACATAACACCGCTCCTGAAAGACCTACATTGACTCCCAGTACGTTTCCAAGCACAATTCAAAATGTTGGTGCTGACCTTTAAAGCCCTAAACAGCCTCGGCCCAGTATACCTGAAGGAGGCTCTCCACCCCCATCGTACAGCCCAGCTCTGAGGGCCTTCTGGTGGTTCCCTCCCTGCGAGAAGCGAAGTTACAGGGAACCAGGCAGAGGGCCTTCTGGGTAGTGGCACCCGCCCTGTGGATGTCAAGGAAATAAACAACTATCTGACTTTTAGAAGACATCTGAAGGCAACCCTGTTCAGGGAAGTTTGTAATGTTTGATGATTTATTGTGTTTTTACTATTCTGTTGGGAGCTGCCCAGGGTGGCTGGGGAGGCCCGGCCAGATGGGCAGGGTATAAAAATTTTTACACACACACACACACACACACACACACACACACACACACACACACTATTACTACTACTACTACTGCTACTACTACTACTACTACTTCCCGAAACAGGGCAGCCTTCAGTTTTCTTTTAAAAGTTGTGTAGTTCTTTGCTTCCTTGGTATCTGGTGGGAGGGCGCCACTACCAAGAAGGCATTCTGCCTGGTTCCCTGGAACTTTGCTTCTCACAGGGAGGGAACCACCAGAAGGCCCTCAGAGCTGGGCTGTACGATGGGGGGTGGAGAGCCAGAAGGTCCTCGGAGCTGGACTTAGAACTGCTTTCCCTAGCCAAACCCTCCCTGTGTGATGTTCTCAGGAGTGTCAGCAATATTACAAGCCTGCCTGCCACCTGTGCAGCATCACTCCATTCCTTGTTCACGGTCACAATTCAAATCTGCTCTGGCTTTCCACATCCGCTGCTGCCTAAAGCAGCCCAACCCACCTGAGCCCAGCTGCTGCCCCTTCTTCCTCAGCTCACCTTGTACACAGTTCTTCAGAGTTTCGGCATCACTGATGACCTGGGGCTGTGCGGCACCCCCTGCTGTGCTTCGTGCCGCCGCCTCCCCCAAAGGTCTTTTGGTCTCACCCCAGAGGTTGGAGCCACCGTGCATGCTGGGAATGTTGAGGACTGCTACTCCAGAAAGTGCTCCGCTGAGGTCAATAGGCTGCCCACAGCACTTGGGGTGGGGAAAGGAATGTGGGGGGGAAAGTTAGCATCACTCGATATAGATATAGGTATAGGTATAGGTATAGGGTGTGTGTGTGTTCTTTATTATTTGATGCAGAGGATGCAGTAACTGCAAAAACATAACAAATGCATATACATTCATATAATTTCTCATATATATATATGTGTGTGTGTGTGTGTGTGTGTCCGAGAGAGAGAGACAGCTACAAATACCAATATTATAAATATAATCCAATAACTAATTTACCACTTAGAGAAACTTGTATATTTATAAATGTATTTATTTATATCTATTCTTCATTTTATTTTTTATAAAAATATCATAGAAATATCAAAGCACTTGGCAGAGTAAAAACATGAATCATAAATCATATGACACAACCCCTATAAAATAAAATGAATTCAATAGAGAAAGACGCCACATCATATTTAAAACTTCCTCTCTCTTGCTTACCATCTCTCATCAAGAGAGGTAACTGACATTATTATTATTATTATTATTATTATTAATAATAATAATAATAATACTAATAATATACCACCCATCCGGCTGGGTTTCTCCAGCCACTCTGGGTGGCTTACAGCATATATAAAAACATAATAAAACATAAAATATTTTTAAAAGAATGTCTTGTAGCGACTATAAGTAAACCAATAAATCAATAGAAACTAATAATTTTACAGTTATACCAAAATTAAAACAACCACCAACCCCAAGCCAATGAAAACAAGACAGAGGAACCAAAACATTTTAGCCAGCTGCCCCAACCCACAAGTTGTTCAAGCAATGCCCCTTTAAATGCCACCCCTACAGCACTGAGGTGAGGGTTAAGTTCTAGATCCAGCCTTGACCAGCAGTTAATAGGGTAGAGAGAGAGAAAAACAACAACATTATGAAGCTATCAAGAGAGTAGTTTTTTTCCATGGGTCACTTCCAGACTGTCAGTATTTTCCAGGAGAGATTCAGTCACATATAATAAATTGAGGTTTGCACAATGAAAAGGAATTAAAGTGATCTGGTGTAACAAAACGCCTTTCTTTTTTTAAAAAAGGACTTTTTGTTATTAGAAAATGCACCAAAACGTGGCTGGTAAATGCACCAAAAAGTGTGGGATCATGACCAGTCAAACAAATGCTTGGTAAGCAGTGCAACTGAGCAAATCAAGATGAATTCTCGAAAGGCCCATGGAAAGGTGACAGAGGGAGAGGTGGCAGTGCTTATTTTTAAAATGAAAAGTGCTGTGGGCTCCAGCCTGCTTGGCAGTCCCCCTCGTCCAATGCAGAAGTCCAAATGTCAAATGTGTAGTGGGTGCCAAGCTGCTTCTGGCAACTCAATGACGAGTGCACCCATGCTCAGAGGCAGCGTTGTTCCTAAGTCCTGGTGTTCACAAGAATACCAAGTATCTCTTGGAGTCTGACTTAACCTTAGGGTTCATCCACACTCCCCTTTGCTCCATGATTTCTAGAAACAAGTCTGAGAGGTTTCCCCGGGAAAATTTGCGGCTTACTGCTGAATCATAACAAACGTCGATCGGGTTTTTTTGCGGACTGACGTTTGCTCTGATTCCCCAGTAATCTGCAGCAGAGATCACTGAAAAGGACAGAAAAGGCAACTCTCATCTTTCACAGTTGCAGCACAGCTGTTCGACTTGAGCGCCACAAGGGGGAACCTCACCTCGACAGACAGGCACTCCTTGAGCTTTTTGCATGTGGCAAAGATGGTCTCCGATGTAGCAAACTCAAAATACCAGAGCTTGTTCTTCATCCTGGTCCAGGGGAAAAGGGAGTGCGAAACAAAAAAATGAAAAGCATGTGGCTGGGTTCTGTTTCTCCCAGGAAGGCCTCAGCCAAACACATCCACCTGCAGGACTTGCCAGCAGCATCAGATTTAGGGCAGTGCATGTGGTTCCCCCGCACGGGAGCAAAACTGAGAAGATCCATAACTGAGAAGATCATTTGGGGCTGCCAAATTTTGACCTTGCTCAGGGCACCATATTACCAACCAATGTTGCCAGCCTAGACTGCCCCCTCTGAAGAGCATCCTCTTTTACTACCCAACTACTCCATGGCCCAAACCATCTTCTCCTTAGAACCAACTGCTTTCTCGGCCACATGGCAGCCCCATACCACCCACAGATGCTTCCCAGGGAGAGACGGAAAAGCACCGACAGTGTGCTAAGGAGGCCAGGGACCAAAAAGCCCCTTCCTCCCCACAGGCAGAGGTTCCTATGCATGAATAAGGAGACTCAAGTGCCAGATCGGACTGGCTACACAGGGGAAGACAGCCATGATTCCAGAGCAGAGGATTCTGGGTAGATACAGCGCCCAAGGGAAGGTGCTCCCCAACCGTACTGCGCTAACCTGCTGTTAAATTTCTCCGGGTATTTCTCCCTCATGACATGGAATCGGTGGGCAATGGAGGCATCCTGGAGAAAGGGTGGGTGAGAAAGACAGAGTCAGAAATAAGAGGGGGCGTCATGGAGGTGGAGAGGGAACAATGGGATGGGAGGAGATGTCCCACACAGCTTCTTCCAAAGTTCCCTCCCACCGCCTGCCACCTCTCAGCTCCCCAGAGTCCCCTCTCCATCCCCTGCTTCCAGTCTTTCTCAACTTTCTGCTATGTCCTGTATCCCTCTTGCTTGAAACCTCCTGCCCCCTTCTCTGCAGTCTCCTGCCACTGACTTCAGTGGCAACAGTATAGCAACAGCTCAGAAGACCGCAAAACCTCCCATCTCTCCTTTCTCACAGTAATACACACACACACACAGAATATGCACCCTCCACGGGCTTGAAGAGGAGGGCTGTCCTCCTTGGTATTTTCACTTGCCCCTTCCATACTTACTACCCCAATGGAGAAATAGTTGTTGATGATCTCGTAGGGGACGGGGTCCCCTTTCTCATCAGGGTTGTCGGGCGTCACCTGGACTGACCAGCGATCCATCTGCAGGATGCTGCTTGCCTCAATGTCTTTAAGGATCTTCACTAGGTTCTCGCCGTCATAACCTGGGCAGAAATTTATGCATTAGAGACTGAGGAGGGAGGGAGTAGGCTTGTGATTTTTAAAATGTTGTAAGTGTGAACTCGGGTAATAAGCTCCACTCCCCCACCTTGGCCAGACAGTCTTAGTCTAGTAATCAAATCAAGATGAGAGGAGCACGAAACCAGGCAACCTCAAGCTGCTTTTCCAGTGCTTTCCTTTCTCCAGTACTAGGACTAATTCCCATGCTAGAATGTTTGGGTTGCTACTATTTAAGGGAAAGATTAAGCCACAACAGAAAGCACTTTTGTTATGGAGCCAAGATCTGTCAGAGGCTTTTTATAAAATGCAGCTTTATTTTATACATGCTGCTGTGCTTAGCTTTCCAGTCATATGCTGGAGTTCAGGGTAAGGGACATGGGGTGATCCTCACAACAACCATGTGAGGTAGACAACGCAAATGACTTTGTGGCCGGGCAGGAATCTGAACCCAGGTTGTCCTAGCCCCAGGGGAAGAACTATATGCTATCACATTACTGTTTATGAGTTATTGCTATATCAGCTATGTACTGAATGTTTTCAACACAAAACTGCAGAGGCGGACGTTTTGCTTTTCAAAGAGACAAAGAGAGAGGGGGAGGGGGAGGGGGAGGGGGAGAGGGAGAGGGAGAGGGAGAAAGAAAGAAAGAAAGAAAGAAAGAAAGAAAGGGAACGTAAGAGAAATTGGACAGCACAAGATTCATACCCAGGGTCTAAAACCCCAGGAGAAATATCAGGAGACTCTGTACACTCACTTGTTCAGCTAACCTGCCTGACATCAGGGCACCTTCTTTGCTGTTATTAATGGACCCACTGGTCAAATTCAGGGCTGTGGGAGAAACCTACATGGCTAAATGGTCTTAGCTGGGACAAGGAAACAGCATAGTCTCTAGTGGGTCACCTGGTCTGATTCCAGGTGATTAGCAGCATGAGATGGAGACCAACTAGTGTTACTCACCTCCTCCCCAGCGAAGGCAGCGGGCCAGATCATTGCCAGTTCCCAGGGGCAACACAGCCACAGGAGGCCGACTTGGTAGGTTGGCTTTGTCTAAAAAGAGAATGAAAACCGATCTTTTCTTTATAACATGGAGTGGCAACATTAGCGACGCTAGCAGACAACCCCAGGTGTTAGGATGATGGGTACATCATTGGCCCTTTTAAAGCAAGTAGCAGTTATCGTGTTGACACAAAAACGGAGGTTTTGGATTGGCTCTTTATCCACACCAGACTGTGGAAAAGGAAAACCTTTAAAGTGTCTCAAAGACCTACCAATGGCATCCAAGATCCATCCGACTGTGCCGTCACCGCCGCAAACCAGGATACGGAAATCTGGCACATCCCGGAAGAAGTTCAGCCTGGAACAAAAAAGGTGCATACAATTAAGTTTTAGCCACAGGTTCCATAGCTGCCTCTCAGTCCTGATCACAAGCCACCTATAGATAGAGCACAAAATTCCTCCAGCTGTGCTCGTTCACACACACACACACACACACACACACACACACACACACACACCATTTCCCACCAGCAACCTGCTTTATCCTTCAAGAGATGTGAAACATGGGCATCTACTGTCACAACAGGAAGACACAATTGACATGCACTGAAGGTCACAGCAACTCACCCAGGTCCGGGCCCCCCCTTCAGTAAATTGTAGACCTGCCGTGGATTGAGGAGGTATTGAAATTTCCGCAGCACCCTGCCAAGAAGATAGGGGGAAAGATAGCCAATCAGAAACCACCTTAATCAAGTTCGTAATATGCTCTGCAGGAGAAACCAAGTTTGTGGGACATGCTTGCAAATGATGGGGTTTCGTAGATTAAGGGATGGTCAGCTAGTGTCCCACTGACCAGATCTGGAGCCCCAAGCAATTTTAACAAGCTCCTGGCAGCCCTGCCAAATGTGAATTGTATAAGTGATTACCCAGAGTTTTTCTGGCAATTAGAAGTGGGCGGGGGAGTTTCCATGTTGTAAGAGATATATTCTGCTGGGATTGTCTATAGAACCTCAGACAAAAAACTCATAAAAAATAAACTGCATCTAACCACCCAAAAGCAAAACTGATATGGACCATAAGACACACATCCTAGAAAAAAGAATGATGTGGTACAATGTGTCAGTGCATCTGGCTCTTAATCAGAAGGTTGGTGGTTCGAGTCCACCCAGGGATGGCTGTGGGCAGGATTCCTGTATTGCAGGGGGTTGGACTTGATGGCCCTTGGCGTCCCATTCCAGCTCTACAGTTCTATGATTCTAGCCTCCCCTGCCCCGCCACCTTTGTGCTTCAGACCCCATTCCCCTCTCACCTCTCTCCCTGCTTCCCACCACTCTTGGGATTGACAAAGACAAGCAAGGGGTGAGTGTCAGGCACCGGGATGATCTGCGGAAAGACGGATCGAAAGGGTTTTTGGAGAGCAGCTTGGCCAATGGTCAAATTCGCTTTTCCACTCCTGCTAACAAGCAAACAGCACTGTAGGTTCAGCAGCACAGGAAGGGATGGAGAAACAGGCATGTAGATGCGTCTGGGTACAGCTGAAATCGATGGGATGCGGGTGGCACTGTGGTCTAAACCACTAAGCCTAGGGCTTGCCGATCGGAAGGTCAGTGGTTCGAATCCCCGTGACAGGGTGAGCTCCCGTTGCTCTGTCCCAGCTCCTGCCAACCTAGCATTTTGAAAGCACACCAGTGCAAGTAGATAAATAGGTACCACTCCAGCGGGAAGGTAAACAGTGTTTCCGTGTGCTGATCTGGTTTTGCCAGAAGTGGCTTAGTCATGCTGACCACATGACCCGGAAAAACTGTCTGCGGACAAACGTTGGCTCCCTTGGCCAGTAAAGCGAGATGAGCGCTGCAACCCCAGAGTAGGTCACAACTGGACTTAACTGTCAGGGGTCCTTTAGATTTACAGCTGAAATCACCCCTAACCACCCACCTCTTCCCTTTGCCATGAGCATGGCTTCCAGAGAGGTCTATGGAGATCCATACATACAGCTCTTGGGTTCACCATGGGCCTGTACACACGTGGCAATTTTTAACCAGCTGAAACTGTCATAGTTGTTATCCCCTTCCTATCCCTTCCTATCCCCTAATCTCTTGGGGTGGTTTTGTTTTTTGTGTTTTATAATCCTGAAGGGTCTAGGGATCGTTCACAATTATTCTGCAGCACCCTGCACTAAGCAATCATACCCGGAATCCCTGGAGGAAAGCCACAGCGGTCAGAACTAGTTTAGGGTTACAATGCAATTGAGCCCTCTGACCCAGCAAGTCTTCTGCTTCAGCAAACAGCAGCTGCTGAGGATTTGAGTGGGTGACCTCCATGCATGGTTCAAAAGTGGTTTGAGCTTAAGCTGCATTAAAAAAAATAAACTCTAAAACCCTGCACTGACCGGACCGTATATTCAGTACAGTGGTACTTCGGGTTACAGACGCTTCAGGTTACAGACTCCGCTAACCCAGAAATAGTACAGTGGTGCCCCGCAAGACGAATGCCTCGCAAGACGGAAAACTCGCTAGACGAAAGAGTTTTCCGTTTTGGAGGTGCTTTGCAAAACGAAAATGTCTTGCGAGTTCCTGCGGGTTTTTTCCCCTCCCCCCCTTTTTCTAAGCCGCTAAGCCGCTTATCAGCTGATCCGATAAGCTGATAAGCCGCTAAAAGCTGCTAAAAGCCGCTAATAGCGCTAATCCGTCAATGGGCTTGCTTCGCAAGACGAAAAAACCGCTAGACGAAGAGAATCACAGAACGGATTCTTTTTGTCTTGCGAGGCACCACTGTACCTTGGGTTAAGAACTTTGCTTCAGGATGAGAACAGAAATTGTGCTCTGGCGGCGCAGCAGCAGGAGTCCCCATTAGCTAAAGTGGTGCTTCAGGTTAAGAACAGTTTCAGGTTAAGTAAGGACCTCCGGAACGAATTAAGTACTTAACCCGAGGTACCACTGTATATTCTCTCACTGGTATTACCAAATTCCACACATGGCACAAACAGCACGAGAGGGACTTGAATGTGCTTCAGCTCGAGGGCAAAGGGACGTTTGGAGTATTAACTAACCTCCCTCTCCTGCCAACTTCCTGGGTTATTTGTAACTAACATGAATGCGGAAGGCATTGCTCAGACTAGCACAGGACCTCAGCGCCAACAGGGTACCAACAGTAAGTGGGGACCTGCCAACACCCTCCTTCCAGTTTCCCCAGGCTCACCCGCAGTGCCTGTCCCTCAGGGGTGGTGAAGGGCTGAGCTGGCTCTTCTGAAGGGGTCCCACAGACTCCGTTCTTCTGACTGTTCTGTCGCTCCTGGGACACAGAAAGGGGCAAGAATCAGCAGGGGAAGTAGCACCACAACAGCTCTAAGGCTGTTGCTGGGATGAAAACCATTGGGGTCAAATGCTGGAGGAAGGCTCAGCACAAACAAACAAGCAAGCACTAAGAGGATGGGTACATTTCCAAGACCTGCAGCTTGCTCCTCCTCTTCCTTCAACACCTACTTAATGTGCTCCCTGTGTGCATTCTCCTGTACTATCTCCAGAGCAAAAGCAGATTCTGAGGATTATATGCATGTGCCAGAAATGTGGTGATATGTACTTTACAGTAGACTTCAGTGCTGAAATTATGCCATCTTGTCTTAAACTGGGCCATATCAACAGCAGCTTTTGGTCTAGTCAATTTCACTCCTGAGGCAAACTTTAAAAATCATCCTAAATACACAGAGCATTGAAGAGGGGCAGAGTTAACATTTTCTCTAAACCCCACACCTCTACGTAATACTACTACTACTACTACTTATTACTATTATAATTATTTATTTGTACCCCGCCCATGTGACCGGGTACCCTTTCACATACTAAGCATACATAGAAATATACATATTTAAAAACCTTAAAAAATAGTTCCAAAATTACTTTAGTGCTTAGGGGCTGAAGAAGAAATGCTGTATGCAGAATGGGCATTCTCAACAATAGGACTTGCACCCAGATTTTATATCTATTGCAGCCGCAATGATTTCTAAGGGTGTGTTTTAGTGCTTTAGCTGGAAGCAGAATGAGAACTTATGAAACTGCTTGATCAGATACTATGGTAGGACACAAGAAACGACGTACATTATGGGCAGTGACTGCTCCCTCGCACTGCCTCCAAATCTTTTAAAAACAATAGTGAGCAAGCTGCATCAATGGGCTTCAGAAGAGAACTCTCTTTCCTGTCATTTGTGTCCACCTTGACAGCTGTGATTCCATCTCTATTATTCTGTGCATAGGTGTTGTGGGGGGGTGTACACATGTGCAAACATTTTGTGTATAATCCATGTGTTTCAATAATCCACTCACCAGCACAACAGGGTAGATTGCTGAAGGTGGCAGGATATGATCTCTGAGGACCCCGCAATCACAAGCTGAAGGCATGAGAGACATGCACTCGTCATGGATCTAGAGAGAGAGATTTTACACACACACACAAAAAGTTTATTCTGAGTTCCGACCTGCAAAATGGAAAGGGCTGAAAGGTACCACCAAAACCCTCGAATGCAATCTCTTCCTTTCACCTAGAACACCAGTTCAGGAACAGCATTTGTGATTTTGCTCTCTGAACCATGAAGCAAGACAAAAATGGTGATCACTTTTAACTGATGAAATGAGAGTTCTGCCTACATATAAACCACACACAAAAATCACTTAGCAGAATATCTATACATCAGTTACTTATAACGTGGCACACTATGCCAGGAAGGCATAAACCAGTCATGCTTTATTAGGCCACAGGACAGTCCTCCACCTCCGTTGTTGCTTTCACCTTCCACCTTTTCACAGGCTCCCTCGAGAAATGCTCCTCCTCCCCACAAGTCCTCTACTCCACCAGTCCTCTGCTGCCCTTTGCCGATCTTGCTGTGCTTATGCAGGGAACAGTCTTAGCTTAGTTGTAGAGCACCTGCAGGTTCAATCCCCACAGCCTCTCCAGGTAGGGCTGGGAATGCCCCCTGCCAAAAGCACTGGAGAGCCACTGCCTAACTGTGTTTAGGCAACACTGAGTTAAAACCGATGAATGGTCTGACTCAATACATGGCAGCTACCCGTGTTCCGATGCTTGACAAGCCGGACAGCAATGGAGGACTCCTTCCTACAAGGTAACAGGAACACCTGGAAGGGGCCACTCTGTGATCAGACACAGTTCCGCTTCTCACAGCCATTCTGGCGCATGGGATGGGACCATTGGTTGCACCCCGGCTGCTGCTGCTTCTCCCCCCACACTGCACCACAACTAACAAATGCTACCACTCAGTGGAACGGCTAAGGGAGCTGGGCATGTTTAGCCTGGAGAAGAGGAGGTTAAGGGGTGATATGATAGCCATGTTCAAATATATAAAAGGATGTCACATAGAGGAGGGAGAAAGGTTGTTTTCTGCTGCTCCAGAGAAGCGGACACGGAGCAATGGATCCAAACTACAAGAAAGAAGATTCCACCTAAACATTAGGAAGAACTTCCTGACAGAAAGAGCTGTTCAACAGTGGAATTTGCTGCCAAGGAGTGTGGTGGAGTCTCCTTCTTTGGAGGTCTTTAAGCAGAGGCTTGACAACCATATGTCAGGAGTGCTCTGATGGTGTTTCCTGCTTGGCAGGGGGTTGGACTCGATGGCCCTTGTGGTCTATTCCAACTCTATGATTCTATGAAAGCAATGAGTGCTGTGGGGGCTCTCCACAGTGAATATAGAGATGCATCATGATCTCCCAAATGAGGGAAGGGAAACCTGGAGTTTGAAATGCAAGCAGACAGATAACTGAGAAGCAAGCCCTTAATGAAGAGCCGTTCCTGACTTATGGCACCTATGCCTCCAAACAGGGAAAATTGGGGGGTATGAACTCACCTTCTGATGGCACCAGGCACAGTGCATTCCCGTCAGGCTCTGAAAACTCTTGATCTTCTTCTGACACCGGTCGCACTTGCTGCCGTCACAGCCGCCTCTTACCCAGATGTGGGCTTGTGCCTGCAAGTGGAAAGAGCGACGGGCGCATGAAAGTGGAGGGACGGGGACCACCGGGCTAGATCAGCAGAACCAGAACCCACAGCTCTCGAGTTCTAGCCCTGACTCCCTGGAGAGAAGATAGATCTAAAAAGATTGGAACAGGAAGGGGAGAATGGGAGCCAGAGCTCTAGAGTCCTTTGTCTAGGACATCCTCTCCCTGCTCTTGCATGCTATTTCCTGATGGTTAAGAGGACTGATGTAATTAAACTGGGCAGGAGCAAAGAACTACGGTGTTTATAATTAGCTGTGCATTCGCTATTTACTTGGCTAATGATTTTGGAACTGTGAGGTGCGATGACGCTGCCAAGGAGATGTGGAGGTCATGAATGAATTAAGAGATCTGAAGGGAAGAAATAATTCCTAGAGATGTGGTCTGGGGACAGGAGAAGACAATTCCACATCCAGGAGAAGAAGAGTGGGGGAGCACCCCACAAATCCTTAGAAAAAATGGATCCAGAGAGTTCCTAAAGGGAAGGCATGAGAGTCAGTGGAGGGAACTGTAGAATGAGGCAATCTGTTCTCTTGCTTGGACAGGAGATCATGACAGAAAGGAGGGAGGCTGAGGATACATGGCAAGGGAAGAGAGGAAGCAGAGAAAGGGGAAGCCTGAAAGAAACCCTAGGTAATAATGCAGCCAGATGAGCCAAAGGCTGCTTTATGGATGCAATGCCCTCCCCTCCTTTGCCCACGGTACTCACACTGGTGTCACGACGGCTCTTGGCATAGGTGCTGATACAGCTCAGTGGGGCTTTGCGGGCACAGCGCTCGTGCACTGTGTACTTGCAAACTGTGGGTAAAAAGAAGGAGGATGGATTTGTTGACATGCGAGCAACTAGGGACTGAATATGCAACTCCAGTTACAGACTGCCCCATGAAATCCCCACCCCATCACCAGCTAATGCCGCCCAGATTTAGGCCTCTCATTTCCTTCCGCTCTCCCTGCTTCCTGATCCTTTGATCAGCATCCTGCAAGCACAGAGCCACCGAGAACACCTCTCCAAGAGGAGAGCATGAGAGGCCAAGGGATCCAATAAGTTTTTGTTTCACACAGAGCACAACCAATTGTTGAACGGATGTCATGTTTTCTGACTACCGAAACTGCAGCGCTCCGTGCCTGGGCATCATGCAAATCTCTCCAAGGGCAATGCATTATTCGCCCCTGCGGGATACTGTTTGTGACAAAATTAGTGATGAGAAATGCTCATTAAATAGCAAACCCCCTCACCCCATGTACATGCCACATTGCAAACCATGCTTTAAAGGAGCTTGCAGATTTTTAAGGCAGCCCTGTTTAGGGAAGTTTTTAATGTGTGATATTTTAGTGTATTTTTGGTTTCTATGGAAGCCGCCCAGAGTGGCTAGGGAAATGCAGCCAGATGGGCGGGGTATAAATAAATAATAATAATAATAATAATAATAATAATAATAATAATAATAATAGTTGTTGTTGTTGTTGTTGTTGTTGTTGTTGTTGTTGTTGTTGTTATTTTAAAAGCAGCAAGCAACTATTGGGCAGCTCAGGGAAATCCCAGCTTTATTTTCTTTTAAAAGGCAAGCTTCTAGAAAAGTTGTTGGGTTGCTGCTGCTGTTGTTTTAATAGGAGAGGAAGTGCCTGCAAAGATGTTGGGAGAAGAACGGAATTGCAGGGGCTTCCAGAGCAAAGGTGCTGGTGTGCATGGCTTTCAAGGGCAATCCTGTTGCATCTCCAGAGGCCACAAGAAATTTCTGATCTAGTCAGTTTCACCCAATAGGGAAAATTAAAACACCCCTCCGCCCTCTGCTCAGTGGTACAGGCCACGCTGCTGGAAGCTCCTTTTTTTGTTAGTTCTTCCTGAAGATGCCTCAAATATGGCAGCATTTGGAGGACTCTCCCTCCTCCTGTTCTCCACCCCCAGGTCCCCTTGTTCACGAACGCAACATTTGCAGGGCACTCATTCCACAGCAGGGGTGGGCACAAACTAGAGAAGCCCATACTGGATGAAAGGAGGAGATGACCACCTTCACCCCAAAGACAAAGGGAGCCACTCACAAGTGCAGCGCAGCCCCTGCTTGCGCAGCCCCAGCAGAAGCGTCTCACACACGTTGCAATAAACGGGCCGGTTGAAGTGCTTCAGGCGCCAGAGGTGCTGCCCATCATCCTTCATGGTCTGCAGCAACGAAGGAAAGTAGGCAGTGAGGGCAGAAGTTGGTTTTTGTTGTTGCGTGTGATTGTTTTGTGAATGGGAAGGGAAGAGAGATGTCAGGGCTCGCGGGAGGTGTGGGAGGGAATGGGTTCTAGGCAGGTCAGAATTTTGGACAAAGGTTGGCATATTTTTGGGGCGGGAGGGATAATATGACCTTCAAAATGTGCATGTATGGACCTATAACTTTGGCCCCTTGGAATGAACTAATGCAAGAGTAAAAATATCCCATTTTTAATAAATATTTTAGGGAGGGAGGACTCTCCTCCAAGAAGCCCCCATGATGGAGAAAAGCACCACATGCAGCAGGGGTGCCTATTTTGTGGTGTGTCAGGTGTTGCTGGACTCCATCTCCCATGCCCCCTTAAACATTGGCCATGCTAGCTGGAGGCTGATGGGAGTTGGAGTCCAACAGTGCAGCAACCGCTTCAAATCAACACAGTGGAATAGCAGTTTTGCTTTTGCTCCAGTCTTAATAAAGCCAGCTTGTGACTTATCCGTCAAAATGGGTGGCAGCTTGAAGCTCGTTTCCAAGGAAGCCCCAGGTAATATTAACTTGTTGCTAGAAAGCATTCCTGCTTCCTGTACTGGAGACCACAGAATGCCCCCCTGTCCCAGAGCACAGCACCTTAGTCTGGCTCAGGTGGGCAGAGGTGTGTCTGCCTGTCTTATTATCTCAGCCCCCATCCCTCTTCCCATCCTTCTCCCTTGTCCCTCTGTGCACTTACGGCCTCCAGTCCAAGTAGCACCAGGAGGGGGACGGTGGTGGCGCCGCCACGGAGCCACTCGGATAGAGACACTGTGCCACTGCCGTCGTAGTCAATCTCTCGCATCATCTCCTGCAGGATCTGTGCCGATGAGAGATGGGAGAAGAAGAGGGCATGGGAGGGCTTGCTGAAGTCCGTTCGACACAGGTCGACAATGCACACCATGCCTTGTTCCCCAGCTCATTTTTTATGAGGCACGTCTAGGAGACAAAGCCATTCTTCCCGAAATGTGCATCCAAGAATCCAATGTTATTTGCAGCATATGGCAATTTACATCCACCCCCAGCATCCATCCTCCTTTCTTAAACCCCAAAAGCTTCGTAACTGCAAAGATTATCTGGAGAGAAGGGGGGCGGGGAAACAAGAGCTTGTATTCTTCACCACACTGTCCCCTGCAAAAAAGCAACAACCAGCCAGCAGAAAGGAGAGGTCACTCTATGAGGACACTCCCATCTAGATTTTATATATGAACCCCATTAGCCTACCCTGGCTCATTTAACCGTCAGAGTCTTCTCTTCCAACTAAATACACACTCTACTCCATAACTGTGCAGTCTGAGCTCCATCCCCTTCCTGGTGCTGTGCTGAAGACAACACCTTATCCAGCTTTCCTGTGTGCTCCATTAACCTCAGATTCTAAGAGGCAGCAAAATTCACAGTGTTTCCCAAACCTGGGTCTCCAGTTGTTTTTGGACTACAACTCCCATCATCCCCAGCTAGCAAGACCAGTGGTCAGGGATGATGGGAATTATGGTCCAAAAAAAATAGCTGGAGACCCATGTTTGGGAAACACTGCAAGAGCCAGCACCTCCCAGCATAGGTGAGTACCGTATTTTTCGCCCCATAAGACGCACTTTTTCCTCTCCAAAAATGAAGAGGAAATCGGGGGTGCGTCTTATGGGGCGAATGCCTGCAAGCCTCGCGCCCTCGGCAGGAGGTCCCACCGGGTGCGCGAGGCTTGGGGCGGCAGCCTGTCGCCCGAAGCACGGGGAGCCCTCGGGAGGGCTCCCCCTGCTTCGGGCGAGTGTCTGCAAGCCTCGCGCACCCGGCAGGAGGTCCCACCGGGTGCGCGAGGCTTGGGGCGGCAGCGGACTTCTAGCTTCTAGGTGCGCGCAAGCAGTCCGCTGCCGCCCCAAGCCTGGCGCACCCGGCAGGAGGTCCCACCGGGTGCGCGAGGCTTGGGGCGGCAGCGGACTGCTTGCGCGCACCTAGAAGCTAGCAGTCCGCTGCCGCCCCAAGCCTGGCGCACCCGCAGGAGGTCCCACCGGGTGCGCCAGGCTTGGGGCGGCAGCGGACTGCTAGCTTCTAGGTGCGCGCAAGCAGTCCGATGCCGCCCCAAGCCTGGCGCACCCGGCAGGGGGTGCGCGAGGCTTGGGGCGGCAGCGGACTGCTTGCGCGCACCTAGAAGCTAGCAGTCCGCTGCCGCCCCAAGCCTGGCGCACCCGCAGGAGGTCCCACCGGGTGCGCCAGGCTTGGGGCGGCAGCGGACTGCTAGCTTCTAGGTGCGCGCAAGCAGTCCGCTGCCGCCCCAAGCCTGGCGCACCCGGCAGGAGGTCCCACCGGGTGCGCGAGGCTTGGGGCGGCAGCGGACTGCTTGCGCGCACCTAGAAGCTAGCAGTCCGCTGCCGCCCCAAGCCTGGCGCACCCGCAGGAGGTCCCACCGGGTGCGCCAGGCTTGGGGCGGCAGCGGACTGCTAGCTTCTAGGTGCGCGCAAGCAGTCCGCTGCCGCCCCAAGCCTGGCGCACCCGGCAGGGGGTGCGCGAGGCTTGGGGCGGCAGCGGAGTGCTTGCGCGCACCTAGAAGCTAGCAGTCCGCTGCCGCCCCAAGCCTGGCGCACCCGCAGGAGGTCCCACCGGGTGCGCCAGGCTTGGGGCGGCAGCGGACTGCTAGCTTCTAGGTGCGCGCAAGCAGTCCGATGCCGCCCCAAGCCTGGCGCACCCGGCAGGGGGTGCGCGAGGCTTGGGGCGGCAGCGGACTGCTTGCGCGCACCTAGAAGCTAGCAGTCCGCTGCCGCCCCAAGCCTGGCGCACCCGCAGGAGGTCCCACCGGGTGCGCCAGGCTTGGGGCGGCAGCGGACTGCTAGCTTCTAGGTGCGCGCAAGCAGTCCGCTGCCGCCCCAAGCCTCGCGCACCCGGTGGGACCTCCTGCCGGGTGCGCCAGGCTTGGGGCGGCAGCGGACTGCTTGCGCGCACCTAGAAGCTTGGGGCGCACTGAGCTCAGCACGCCCCAAGCTCCTGGTATAGCGCAGCGATCCGCTAGCCCTGGGAGAGCCCCGCGGCTCTCCCAGGGCTAGCGGACTGCTTGCCGGCACGCAGAAGCTTGGGGCGCGCTGACCTCAGCTTGCCCCAAGCTTCTGGATTAGCGCAGGAGTCCGCTAGCCCTGGGAGAGGCGCCCGGCTCTCCCACGCTAGCGGAGACCTTGCCTGCACGCAGAAGCTTGGGGCGCGCTGAGCTCCGCACGCCCCAAGCTCCTGGTGTAGCGCAGCGCACCTGGGGGGGAAATAAATTTTTTTTCCTTTATTTCCCCCCCCAAAATCTAGGTGCGTCTTATGGGCCGGTGCGTCTTATGGGGCGAAAAATACGGTATGTGTGTGGGTTGTGTGTGATGGAACAGAAATATGCCTAGTGAAAATCAGGTATGGGTATTCTGCACTTACTGGCTTAAGCTCAGTGACGTCCCAGTCCAGATATTCAGCCACACGCATCATCTGTGTGATTATGCGGTCCACCTCCTACATAAGAACATAGTTTAAGGCCTGCATTAAAGGTGAAGGAAGGTGTTTACATAAAAAAAGGCACGTTAGAAACTGGGGCACATTTAGAAAGATAAAGTCAGGAGTCAAGAAACACCAGTTGATAAGAGGTATCACAGATTGGGAGAAGCCAAAGATAGCATCGTATCTCAGCTTGTTCAAAATAGGATGGCTATCTTTGTTCTAGTAGGAGATGCAGCAAACTTGACTTGCTGATTTTCTTCCTATCATGCAGCTGTTAAAGGCATAGGAGTCCTGCCAGGGAAAAAAAGTGGCAACCTTGTACAGCAAATCATAAAAGTGCATATGGCGTGGCTCTGGTCTCTGACATTAGTTGGACTGGGCCAGGAGGGCACATCTACCACAATGCATTGCAAAGAAAATATGAAAAAAAAAAGAGATTTGCTCCCTTTTGCTCCCAAATTTCCTCTTCCAAATATGGCATCTGTGAAATAGCCGAAGCCCAGAAGGGCTGGAATCATGGCCAGGATGGGGCCCCTCTAGGCTGCAAACTTGGCGGTAATGTGGAGGTCTCCCACAGAAAGCAGAAAAGGTGGAATGCTGGAAAACAAACAGCAATGCTTCTGTGCCAAGGCAACAAGATACAGACCTCCTGGGAGCGTGGAGGGAAAAGTCCACATAAGTGCAAACCAGAGATAAGCTATGAGGGGGAAATGAGCACCCACAAATGAGGGAAGGAAGGCAACGTATTTTGGGCAACATCAAAGGCAGGAGTGTGAGAGGCAGAACAACAGGGAACAATGTAGCAGGATGTTCTCCTGAGCAAGCCTCACTAAAATGAAGCTTCTGCGAGAGAACTTCCCTGTAGAAGTCTGTCTGGGCTCATGTCAATTAGTGTGTGTGTGGGTGCCACTGAAATAGCTTGGGTCATCCCAGCTACTAAAAGCACAAATTTTCAAAAGCTTTGTGGGTGGAGATGCGTGTTGCTGGGTGTGTAGCCTGTAATGCCTGAATGGGGAAAAAGAGGAAATGAATGGGGAGAGGATATCCAATGCCAACAGGCCCAAAGTTAGCTCCTGAAGATCTCATGCTACTCACTGAACTGTCGAGCAGGCCATTCCCATCTTTGTCATAGAGCTTGAAGGTGACTGTGGGAGGAGAAATAAGATCAGAACTAGAAGCTTCAAGATCAAAGGAAAAAAACCTCTGCCATCTCCCTTCTGGTTCAGACACCTTCCATAAAGACCCCATTCCCTTCCAACCCTTCACCAAGCCTTTCCCCCCCTCAAGAACCGCCAGGGACAGATTTTCACCAGTGTTTGTTTACCCCAAACCCACCCACCCCAATATCTGAGGCTAAGAACTGGGGTCCTCAGCTGCCTCATCCTTCTCTTGATCCTTTCTCAGTTACTCACATTCCAGCTTGTCTTCTGGCCTTCCACCTTCCAGCAGAGAGAAGTAACAAGAGACATCATTGACGCAAACAAAGCCACTGGCTGCAAAGCGAGGGGGGGAAGGGAGAGAGAGGAAAGGCTTTAGGGGCAAGAGATCTGTCAATAATTCTCCACTCTAGGGGCTGCTAGATATTACACTGCATTCACATTTATGTACTGTGTTAAAAACAACTCTCAAGACATTTTTATTTCAGGCTACATTTCATTCGTTGTCATCACCTACCTGCTGTATATCTCTGTTTATTGTTCTTTTGGGGCTCACTCTAAGGAGTTTAATTTTTTTTTAAAAAAAACACAACAGTTTTCAAGTAAGTGTTATGATTTGTGTATGCCACCTTGAGAGGACATTTGTCCTAAAAGACAGGATATAAATAAATCAGATGCTAAGTCAAACCTCCACCCAAAAAAGATGCTTAGCAGAGCATGTCCCTACTTTTTAAGCATTTTTTCACCACCACCAGAGGTTGTGCAGATCCCACGCACCCCCTGAATAAAAGCAAGACAATATAGCAGCCTTTCTGCTGGAAGTCTCCTTACTTGGTTGCACTCCTGGCTCTGCTGTGGCCTGTCCTGCCGTAGTCTGGAAAGACATGAAGAGATGGCTGCAAAGTTCATCTGAGATCTCCTCTGCTTCCAAGTAGGTTTTCAGGAAGAGCTTGAAGCCCTCGAAGTCTATCGTCTGGCAACGGCATCAGTAGAAGAACAAAGCGACAGAAGAAAAAGAGGAGGAATGTGAGGAAACCCATCCTTTCAGTTGTAATAGAAAATGGACAGAGTACTGATCTGAGCAATGTCAGTGTTATGGTAGTGGTCTTGCATGGTAAGGGAGAATGGAGAACCTCAATTGTTCTGTCCCTGATTTAACGGGACTGAATAAATAACCTCCTCTAATGGAAAACTGATAGGAACAGTTTTTGTAAAATATGCAGGGATTTAAGACATGTATAATGAACCATGGAAAGAGAAGAAGTCATTAATGCTTTAAGGATGTAAAATGAGTATGTGAAATTGTAAAACAGAAAATTTAATAAACATTAAAAAAATAAAATAATCTCCTCTCCATTCGCTCCACTGCATGGCAGCTATTGGATTAGCAGACACAGGAAGGGGAGAAGTCATCACATAGGCCGAGTAAGAGACAATGGTCAAGCAACAGGTAAGACTTGCGATGCATAGGGCAGGTTCACGATAATCCACAGGGGAGCCTTGGGTTGTTTGATTACAGGAAGGAAGGCAGAAGTAGAGACTCAGCAGATTGTGTAAATGCTGTGGATGGAATGAATCTTGATTTCGGTAAAGCATTTGACAAAGTCCCTTATTATATTTTGGTGAGCAAACTGGTTAAATGTGAGTTAGGTGATAATACTGCCAGGTGGATCCACAACTGTTTGGAAAACCACGCTCATCCATGGTTCCTCACCAAACTGGAGGGATGCCACAAGTGGGATGCAGCAGGAATCCAAGCCTGACACGTTTCAACATTTTTTATCAGTGACACAGTAGAGGGACTCTTTATCAGTTAAGAGAATGATACAAAACTGAAAGGGACAGTTAACATCTCAGAAGATACAAAGAGAAAAACTGGGATGACACAGACAAATTAAACAGGAACAAATGCAAACAGGAAACAAACTAAATGCAAATGTAAATAGGAATGCAAATAGGAAACAAACTACAAGTACAGGGGTGAGGGGTGCCTGGCTCAACAGCAGTACATGCGAAAGAGATCTTGAGATTATAGTCAGACATGAGCTGAACATGAGGCAGCAACGTGAGGCAGCTGCAAAATAGGCTAATGCGACTCTGGGCTGCACTGACAGAACTGTTGTTTCCAAGTCAGAAGAAGAAATTTGTTTTCATTTTTTGTTTTGCTTGGAGTACTGTGTCCAATTCTTTACTAAGAATGTAGACAAATTGGAGCAAGTTCAGATAAGGGTAGCGAAGGTGGTCAACTGTATGGAGAACAAGTCCTATGAGGAAAGGCTGAAGGAATGAGCTAAGTTTAGTCCAAAGATGCGGGACATCATGATAGCACAAGTACCTAAAAGGCTATTGCATTCAAAGTAGCAAATATTTGCTCTCTGCTAATCCAGATGGCAGGGTTAGATCTAGTGGTCTTAAATGACAGGAGAGTGAATCTCTATGGAACTTCAGGATCAACCTATCTGTAAGAACAGGTTAAAAATTAGCATCCCTAGCAAGGAGCTCTATCGTCCCACCTCCCGGAAAAAAATGCTTTTGTGTCATGGTGTGAAAAGGACAAAGATTCTCCCACGTTTGATCTTGCTACGACAGTGGTGATGTATTGCCACACACATATACATCCTATACTCCATAGATAGGTGAATTTTGCGCCTCTCCTGTGCCTGCATCCTGGTGGGGGCTGGTTTTGCCAACCTCCAGGTATGCCTCTGCTGGGACTTGAGAGGTTCAAAGGGATGGCATATTGCTTTGCAAGGTCACCTTGCCCTACATGAATTTTGGCGGTAAATTCTTTTATTGGAATGAGTGATTCCCTCCTCCCCCCCCTGAAAAAAAATGTACAAATTTTGCAAGGCAAGAGATGAACGGGTGCAGGGGAAGAAGGGTGTACTCACATCTCCTTGAAGGTGCTCAGACAATTTACCGTCTCCATAAAATTCCTGCAGCACGTCCTGCACCTTCTTGCTGCTGTCTGTAGGGCAAAGAAAACAGATTGAACAGAGGGAAATTATACAGTGTAGGAAACATGATACATGCCGTGCCCAGGGGTTGTAGGACTCTGCCCTACGTTTGAAAGGAATGTGAGTTACCAGTGGGCTGCAGAAAGGCAGCAGTTCTGCCCCAAATATCTCCTGGCTTTCAACGCTTGTGAACCCAGGGCATTAGGAATTCTGGCATTCAACTTCCACGTTTGCCCACCACTGTTTGGGGGGTGAGTAGGCCAATAATTTCAATGCGGGGAAAACAGGGGTCTAAAACTATCTTGCTCTTTTCAAGCCAAGGTACTCCCACAAGCTGCAAGCCATCCCCCAGCTAAACTCTCACAGACCATACTGTTTTCTCTGTATTTTTCTGTAGCCGCCAAATCAGGATTTCTGACTCCGACATTCCAAGATGATATTACGGGGACAGCTACAGAGTGAACAGACCTTTCAGTTACACTCAGCCCCCTCCAGATTGGCATAGAGAGACGGTTCCTTCCACCTTCCCCCCTCTCTCCCACCCTGCCACTGCCCTAGCTCCATCAAAGCAAACCTAGATTTTGGCATGTCAATGTCCCACATGACTCCCTGATGCTTTAGGATGGGGAGTCCCTTTCAACCTTTCCTGTTGTCACAGTCCTTCCCCAATAGGTCCCAGCCTGGTGGGGCCAGCCCAGAGAGATAGATGGGAGAAGGGAAAAGACTCACAGTCGATGTACTTCTGCAGCTGGGTGAACTCCTCTGGGCTGAGCGTGGCCCATTCCTTGCTGTCGGACATGCTGCTGTCCTTGCTCCACTTTACGCCTGCAAAGAACAGGGGAGAGTCAAGGAGATCTTGTTAGGCAGAGCGGTGGAGACCGATATTTTGGGCACAGGTCCTCTCTCTCTCTCTCTCCTTCTTCTTCTTCTTCCTCTCACACTCTCCTGGCTGATTAGCTGAGCCGGCACATTCTTCTCTGGCACAATTGGTTTCCAGAGCAGCGACTGGGAATTTCGCCACAGCACACCCAGCCACAGAGCAGGCGAGATTCCAGCTGCACAGCCTCTGAGAGAGGGAGGGAGGGAGAAAGGGAGAAGTACCACCGGCAGGTTTAACCCCTAGAGGAGCAGCACAGTCTGCTCCCTATTCAGTTGGGATCCTGGCTGGAGCAGAGAAGTGGATGAGGAGGGCGGTCTACAGCCCAAGTGCATAAACACCTTGCACAGCAGCCCTTTTAAATCCTGACATACTTGCATGATGCAGCCTCTTAAAGGGACAATCCCCCGTTACCTGAAGTAGGGGAGCAGTTGGCGGGGCACTTGCTGCACCTCTTACCCCAGAGCAAGCCCATAGCCACAGACCCACAGGGCGGGGGCACGGGTGGAGGAGGAGGAGGGGAGGAGGACTCCACCAGAGCTGCCCACAGGCGAGGCAATGGATAGGATGCTGGTGGTAGCAAGACCATCCAAACAAGAAGGCAGAGGGAAAAGGCAGTGTGGAGAGAAGCAGTTAGGCAAATTTATACCCTTTTGCCGCAGATGGTGCCAGCCCCATTAATATTTAAAGGAGAAGAGTCCCCGTGCCAAGGTTTTGTGCGTTATTGCTGGGAGCTCCACACATTTCACAGGGATGCGATCCTGGCAAGCGAGTGCAAGGGCGGGGGATCTGAAGGGAGCCAGCCAGGCTGGCACACTGCGGAGGCTCACTTCATCAAGGGGAGTTTGGGAAGCTGAAAGCAACACTGGGGAAGTATCAATTAAGGTCCAGCCTTACTGGGTCGGAGTAACAATCCATCTAACTCTGCAGCTTGTCGTCGCCAACAGTAGCCTATTTGGGATGCTTCAGGAGAGATGCTCAATAATTATGTTCCAGTTCATCAATCACAGCTTCCAGCAACTTCGTGCTTAAAGAGGACCTGAGCAGAAAGCTACCTTCCCTGATACCTTTAGCCTTCATTAAATATAGTTAGAACCCTCTTTTTTAAAAAAGCCCATTTATGCTGCAGGCCTTCACCAAATCCCATGGCAGTGAGTTCCACAGATCAATAAGTTGTGCAAAAATAAAAACTGAGTTTTAGTGGAGACCCCTGAGATTACTTAAAAGCTTTAACGACGATTTAGCCTTGCCTAAGCTATGTATGATTCTTATGCTTTCCCGTCATTGTAACCCTTCTCAAATCTTTCTTTCATGAGCCAAACAAGCCATTTTGAAGTTCTTTCAGAATCTGCCACACACTTTAGGAGAAGGGTGGCGCAGAACCAAGCAAAAGCTCTCTCTGGGTGTGCATTTATCCAAGTTCATCTAGGTGCGCACATTTAATTAATGTTATATAGTTTTCTGGGTTATTTCTGGATTTTAAATACATGGGCAACTTCTGCTATGTAGTTCAAAGAAAGGGAGAGAGGAGTAGATGGAGCGCCCAATATATTCTAAAATTGCCCAAGCTGGGTTCACTATGTAACTTAAGCAAATTCATTCAAATGTAGCCAGTTTGTAAACAGCAACAACAAGAAGACACCTTTCATACACACAACACTTTACAAACTGCAAGGGAACAGCACCTAGCCCTAAGGGGCTTAAAATCTATGTATCACCACAAGGGAGACACTGAAGTAGAACAGAAACAGGGAAAGACTAAACAATTATTTCAAGTTACAGGTAGGCAGCCATGATGGTCTGCCATAGTCGAACCAAAAAAAAAAATTCCTTCCAGTAGCACCTAGAGACCAACTAAGTTTGTTATTGGTATGAGCTTTTTCAGACCTGAAGAAGTGTGCATGCACACAAAAGCTCATACCAGTAGAAAAAATTAATAGACCACCCGAAGGACGAGCAAAGCATCCGAACAATAAAACTGCTACAAACACAATACTCGATGCTGACGAGTCAAGAAATTGAATGGAAAATCAAACTAATGAAGCAGAGATACTTTGAGTCAGCGAACAAAATAGGGAAATTTTTAGCCTGGCAATTGAGGAAAAGACAGAAACAGAATATGATAAATAAAATAAAGGTAGAGGAAGATCTGATAGTAGACCCCATAAGAATACGAAAGAAGTTTCTCGAGTTCTACGAGGAACTATATAACAAACTTTGTTGGTCTCTAAGGTGCTACTGGAAGGATTTTTTTTATTATTTTGTTTCAATTATTTCAGATATGCATACTTAGGCTTAGTTACAGCAAGGTTTTTGGTGTACAAAATTGTTTTTGCTAATAATAGGTTTTTGTCAAAGGCTTCAGGGGGAAATATATCCCAGTACCAAACTCTAGACTTTCTAGTAGCAATGAGGCTGTGAACCAGGAAATCCCTCGATTCAAATATTGCCTTCTGCTTCTGCACGATTTGATGAGGCTTTTTTCTTTCAGCCTCTGGTCTGCAGTATGAGGATAATACTTACCTAACCTACAAGCATAGAGCAGAACAAGCAATGAATAATTTTAGACTCTGTATATAACTAGTGCAAAGGTGTTCCAGCAACGGGACATTAGTGGTGGAAAAATGTTGTCCCTGGAACAGAAGACGTAACAAAGGAAGGTGCTTTATACCTGATCTAGAGTGAGCACTGCCAGTTGCAATGCAGATATTTATGTTTGCTAACCTGTTGCATCAATACTCCTTCCTATGCCTCAGTTTCCCTCTCTTGCAATCCAATCCCCTCTCCTTTTCCTTAAACCAAGAGCCAACACTTTCTGCTGTCAAAGATTTTTTTCCAGTTTCATTCCCGCACTTGGTCCATCTGCTATTTACCACCCTGCAGGCAGGAACCTCCCATGAGAATCATTAATTCATGCTCAGGCAGATCCCTCTGCCTTACTTTGCAATGCTCAAGAGCACTCCACTTTCTCTGCTGGGCATGGAGAGAAAAGCCCTGTACTCAGACCCATTAGTGCTAATAGGGCTAATTGCAATTACCACTGTTAAGGGATTAAGGACAGGAAGGGCCCACTCTGACTCTTAAGAGCCATTTTTAAGGCCCACGCAAATCCCCACTTTCCCTCCTCTCCACCCTTCCCTCTCTGGCTGCATTTCTCAGCCACTGTTTTTCCAGATCTTTCTCTGATCCCCAAGTTTGCTCCTTCACTGCCTCAAACCCCTTCTCTCCTGATGCTAGTTTTCATGGTATTCATCAGCAGCACAGGGAGAACAGGACAGGGCCCTGGAACAGACCCTCCAAGTGTCCCTATTCTCCACTATGTCCAGTTGTGACCGACTCTGGGGTTGCAGCGCTCATCTCGCTTTATTGGCCGAGGGAGCCGGCGTACAGCTTCCGGGTCATGTGGCCAGCATGACTAAGCCACTTCTGGCGAACCAGAGCAGCGCACGGAAACGCCGTTTACCTTCCCGCCGGAGCGGTAGCTATTTATCTACTTGCACTTTGACGTGCTTTCAAACTGCTAGGTTGGCAGGAGCAGGGACCGGGCAACAGGAGCTCACCCCGTCGTGGGGATTCGAACCACCAACCTTCTGATCGGCAAGTCCTAGGCTCAGTGGTTTAACCCACAGCGCCACCCGCGTCCCTCCACTATTCTTAGGACATCCCTATTTTCACTGGAGAAATGATGGAGGGTATGGTATGCGACTCCCGAGAAATTTGAGGGTATGCTGGAATCACAGGTGAAGAGGGTGGGATGGAGAAGGTCGTTGCTAGCACTTGCAGTTTCTCCCACATACTCAAGTTATTTAAAGACACAAGAAGTGAGATGGCCATCTGTCACGTATGATCTAGCTGAGATTCCTGAACTGCAGGAGGTTGAACAAGATGACCCTCAGGGTCTCTTCCAATTCTACAATTCTAAGATTCTAGGATTCCCTGACTTGTGCCGCCCTGCCACCTAGTTTAGTCACTGGACCTTTCCTCTAATGTTGCCCCTCTGTTGAGACTCTGGACTGCCCCAGCCATTTAGACTGCTGTGAGACACCAATTCCGGGACTGCCCTTGTTAAGCCACAGCTGCCCTGCCTTGTGCAGGGCGGAAGGCCTTGAAAGACAGTTCTGCTTTAAAAAGTGCTCTGGGTTTTTTTGGGTCTGGGATGGCTGTGTGTGTTTTTTGCCACATCCTAGGTAGTTTATCCTGGAGGCACTTGCAACAGCAACACCGACATATACCAAGAGCTACTGTAACAGCTTTGGGCACACTTTGAAGGACTGATTTACACTAGGAGGAGAGAGGGATGAGCAAAGATGACTTGGGGAGACAGGCCTACAAGCTCCCTTTCCCCGCTCAGCCTGTTGCTTCTTCCCAGCTCTTAACTGTTCCTGTGTGTCCTACAGCTTTCTGCCAATTCTCTCCCGTCTCTGACAAAAAAGGAAATAAAGCAGAACATAAAACGGAAAAATTCAAACCATAAAATTATACAACTGTGTACGTAAGGTCTGCCAGCTAAATAAAACATGTGAATATAGGCATGGCTTTGCCATTCAAATACTGAGGATTTGTGGTTGCAGAATTAATGGATGGTTTAGTCAGGAATTTTGTATTTTCTGAGGAGGGCGAGGACGGGGACGCTACACTACTAGACAGCATAAAGCTGGCCAAAGTCAGTGCTTGTGGGAGACACAGGAGGTTGGGCTGCTCTGCCTACACGTCCCCTCCTCGCAAGGTGACACTCTGGCCTTCCCTACTGCAACCTGCTTGTCAGGACCTAAATAAAACAATAAATTTCACGTGGGCTATGACAAAAAGGAAACGTTTCCGCGGCAACCACAACAACATCTGCCAAGGTTATTGTAGCCGCTGAATAACAGCAGTTTGGCTGCTGGAAACGAACATGGTTCCCGCTGCTAAAACAATACTGCCATACACAGGATGCCCCAAGTGCATTCTGGGAGGAGAGTTAGTCAGCTGGAGCCTCAGCCAGAATTTCATACTTTTTAAGGTCAGGAGGATCCACTGAGATAATAAGCTTGGAAATCTGTCTCTTTAAGGAAGGCCCCAGAATCTCCTTCAGTCTCCGCAAGTGCTAAGCTATGAAGCCACTCCAACAGCCAATAAATAATCCCATGAACACTCCATGTTCCCAGTGCGATGCTCTCTTCCGTGCAGCCAGCAAATCAGCCCAGCCCAGGAATGAATGATTATTTCATGCATGCACAGAGACGAGCTAGGAAGAAGGCGCGGGAGTTCTGGAGCTGCAGCGGGTGAAGGAAAAAGCACCTAGGCTTGAGAACTGGCAGTGCTGTAAGCAGAGTTTGAAAGGACCTCCTCTGAAGCTATGATTGTATGACTGTAGGGATGGACTAGGATTATATAGGGGAAAGCAGTCTGCCAAGCATCCTGGAGCCAAGTTGTTCAGAATTTTCTATATGTCCGCAACAACACTTTTGAGTGTTGTCCGGTAGCCACTAGGCAGCCAGTGCAGTTCCTTCAGCACAAGTGAAGTATGTACATACCTGGGTGCCCCATTTAGCACTACATCTGCTGGATCCTGCACTTAGCTGCAGTTTCTGTGCTGGCTGCTAGGACAGCCACAGATATAGCACATTACAGAAACCTAAGCATGCGGATACCAACGCATGACCAGCAGTGGCCAAGCTACTCTATCCAGGAAAGACCACAGCTTTAATACCAAGCAAACCTGGTCATAGGTGCTCTTTGCCACAGAGGTCACTTGGAGTTTTTAGTGACAGAGATGGTTCCAGGAGCACTCCCCAAATGCACAGCTGACCCATCAAAGGGAGTGCAACTTCATCCAGAACAGCCAAACAACCCAATATGGCTTGTGAAGCTGTACCCAGCAAAGCAGTGAAGGATCCTTTCCCTCTCTGGCACGTCTTTTAGTGAAGCAAGTTCAAATTATAGATTTGCTTTCCCAGTTCTATCGTAGTCAACAGGCCTCTCCCTTGCTATGCAGTTCTTTTCTTAAGAGTTTGTGTGTGTGTTTGTGTGAAGTCTGAATTTTGAAAATGAACACTCAGCATTTGCTACTTTTTAATTTTAAGTAAGTAAGTAATTTATCTGTCAAGGCTGTAAATCATAACTTGCTACTTGGAATAATGACAAACTCAATATACTTTTTTTTTTCCTGCTGCTGTTAGGTTTTTCTCTCCCTCCTTTTTCCTGTGGAGGCAGTTTTAGTTCCAGCTGCACACTCCTGCAAATTAAAAGATAAATTTATCCTCACTGTACTACCACATAGTTTTTAACCCCCTTTTCCATTTTGCAATTAAACTGCCCTTCTCCATTATGAAACTTAACTGGACAGCAGATCAAAGCCTAAAGATGTATTTGGAACCTTTCAGGTGATCATGGCAGTAGGTGGATGCTGGTTCAAGCTGCTTCAGCTGAAGTTACATTGCTGTTTTTAAAACCCTTCCATCTTCCTCTGCTTCCTACATCCAGCTTTGGCTAGCAAGGGTGCTCCCTGAAGCAAGGTGTTTTAAAACTACAAGGCCCACTAGCTTATCTGATATTAAGCACAGAAATCTGGCATCTTCTCAATAGATATGCAAGTCCACATTAGAGAAAAATGGGTGGGGGGGATTACTTTGGGTTCAAAAGCTTTCAATTTATAAGCAACTATAGCTTATGCAATAAAAGATAATCAAGCATTATTGTGGTTCCTGAGTTCTCATTCATACCAAGGAGTTTTCATAAGACATGCCCCCTAGTTGATTATATTTCCATCATATATTGCTACTTTCCCCTTCATTCTATGGAATCAACTCAGCAGCAACCACGTTAGTGCATTCCATCTCTCAGAGACATGGATATCATTGTTCAGATGGACTCAACCCCCAAATGCAATTTACACGGAGTGCATAATGGTCAGTAATTTTAAAATGACTCAAATTAAGTATCCTGGATTTTGCAATATGGATCTGTGAAATCAGATTCCCAGCTACTTAAGTCCTAGATCTCAGCTCCCTTAATGGCCACACTAAACAGCATAGGGGGTTGGAGCAGATGTGTAAGAGAGAACATGGACCAATGGTTTAAAAAAAGAAGTACGGGGGGGTGGGGTGGAAGGTCCTACAAATAAGGATATTGGTTTTTATAATGCTATGAACATTTGAGCCTGTAGGTATAATCCTACCAACTCAAATATCCGGTGGTCTAGGTCTGCCTGCTCTTGCTATTCCTCCACTATTTCAGAATGGGAGGCAATGATGAGTGGACACATTGAAATGATTCACTAGGCAAGGACACCCACCCACACCCAGCTCAACTGTGCAAGACTTGAAAAAACCTTGCCCGACACCATGGCTTTGCCAATAGCCGGAGAGACATGTGCTGACAAGCGCAACAGAGACAAAAAGAGACTTATTCTGCTGCACAGCCCTAAATGCTGAAAAGAGGCTGTTCCTCAGACAAAGTGAAACAGAGCAGCAAGAAAGATGGAGCAGTGTTTCCCAAAATTTATTCCTTGATGGACCACTTGACAATTGCTAAGAGCCCTAAAGGGCCACTTAATGATTTCACTACCTATTGTAGCAATTGTAATGTGCTGCGCTAGATGCTGTGCTAGATTCCATCTCAAACTGTAATACAATCCCATAGAAGGGGGGGAAAAGGTGAAAATGAAATGAAAAATACATATGGCTATTTCATGTAATACATGTATCACTTCCCATCTTCAGCCAAAAATCAACATACCACCTGAATGAAGCTCACAGACAACTAGTGATTCATGGACCACAGTTTGGAAACCCCTGAGATGTGGGGAAGAAGCAAGACTTTCCTTTAGCACTACCAACCGATGCAGAAACCAGAGCAAAGAAAAGTGGTCCCAAAGAGCCTTGCTGCACAGGACCAGCATCTGATCAAATGTGCACAGAGGTCTGAGCAGCAGGGTTGAGGAGGAGAACTGACTCATCTCTGGAGCCAGCCCAGGAGCTTGGAGTTACCAAATCCAGCTAACTAGATCAACATCCTGTGCTAATTTTAGCTTTATGGCAGATGCCCTTGGCTCCAGGGGCCAGGCGTACACAATGCAAACCAGATGCTGGAGGGAGAGGAGCCAGAGATCACTGTCCCAGCTCTCCCCCACCAATGACCTCAAATTGCTGGGGAGGGAACCCCTGGATATACCTAGCTTCCAGCTCTGGACAATCTCAACTAGAAAGTCATAGCATGCTGTCTGTTCAAAGGGCAATGGACGTTAACTGATGATGATGATAGCTAAGAGAGGTGAGATGACTCTTTCCGGGGAATATGCCTCACACAGCACCAAATGGAGGCAGTCGTACCACAGCCCTGCCAAGACACAGTGAGCCATGGACCACCAGCACAACCTTGTCTGCCAAAAATAAGACCAAGAATGCACTACTAGTCTATCTGTAAGCTGGGTGGAGTTGGGAACTATGTTTAAAATTATATGGCTGAAGGGAGTGACAACAGCATACTTTTTACATCTCTAGAGCCTAGAGCAAAAGAAAACACTTCTCTGACTCAAGACCACCGCATATGCAATATACATATTAGGTACTTTATGGAACAGGGGCATCTAGAACACACTGAAAACATTATCATATATGGCACAAACAACCAGCACCCGTAATAAACTACAGTTCCCAAATCCCCATTGAAATCTGGTTAAATAATATTTGGGACGTGGCTATCGGAATGCTTTACTCGGCATAGGAGGGTAATTAAAGGCACTGAAAGGACAGACACTTTTGGTGAGATTTGGCTTCCTTTCTTTTCCTTTATAAATGAGACAGAAGATACTTTTATTATACCCCCAACACAAGAAACACTATGGAGAGGATACTTGATAATGCATAAATAAGCATACAGTTGTACCTTGGATCTCAAACAACTTGCAAGACGAACGTTTTGGGTCCCGAACGCCGCAAACCCAGAAGTGATTGTTCCGATTTGCAAACGTTCTTTGGAACCCGAACGTCCGTCGTGACTTCCATGGCTTCCGATTGGCTGCAATCGTGAAGCCACGCCTTGGTTTCCGAACTGTTTTGGAAGTCAAACAGACTTCTGGAACAGATTCTGTTTGACTTCCAAGGTACCACTGTATTCCTTGTGTACTGCATATGAAACTTAATAAGAATGTACCTACCACTGGACAAGTTACTGTACTTACATGCTGTTCTTACATTAACATGAAAAACAATTAAAATTATGGGGGGGATTACAGTTCCCAGGATTCCATGACTGTTTAAAGTGGTATGAGTACTGCTTTAAATGTATAAAGCAGATAGGGCTTGGGGTTCTCCTAGGCTCTTATATAACACTTTTTCCCATCAGCAGCTAAGGGCTCATCCACACTTAGCTTTTGCCCTGTACTTTCTAGGCACACATCCATGCTTTTAAGCCCCATGCCCCATCACTTTCCCCAAGAAAACCCACTCCTTAATGCAGAATCAGAACTAATTGCAAATCAAGTTTTCTGCAGATGCCATTTACTCTGATTCAGAGGTAAAGAGCAAGTTTTTGCAGGGAGAGCTTTAAAGCGCAAACCTAGAAATGTGGCACCAAAGTCTGATTGAGCTCTAAGTGATGCTTATTTCAAGTAGTGGCAACCTAGCCAATTCTTTTTAAAATTCTTTTTAAAGCATGAATAAAGCACTCAAGTTAATGTCTTCATGAGGACGAAGCATAACACAAAAAGCAACGCAAATGATTCATGCTGGATGGGTTGTGTTCAGCCTAGTGCTATGGCAAAGGTTGCATCAGTGGAAAGGTTTTCCTTGTGCAAGGGAACCTCCTCCTTCCTTCTGCCAGCACCACCCAAAATCTGGTCTGGGTGTTCCCTCATTCCTCCAGAGCAGATTTGGGGATTGTGCAGGGTGGAAGCAGGAGGTGAACAGGTGAAAATTTGCATTGTGCTAGCGGGAATCCTTGCACTGGCTTCCACTGGTACAACAGGCTAGTAGAGCCCAATGCCTCCAGAGGAGTCTTTAAATGCTGACAACCTCCCCCTTAATCTTGGCACCCACCCTGGCCACCTCCAGTAGAATTAATCTGAGCTTTGGGAAGCGCATAGAGATGAAAGAGGAAGTGGGAAAGAGAGTCAGTCTTCTAACTTCCTCCTTCGGTTCCACGTGCTTTTCAAGGGAGAAAAAGGTAGCCAGCTTCACCACCTTAGGAGGCTTTATGGGCAGCAGGAGAAGACCTTGAGAGCACCAGCAGCATCTGTGTGTCTGTGTGTGTGTGTGTGTGTGTGTGTGTGTAATATTTTTCACTTGACCCAAAAGCCCACATGTAGCTTAAACTAAGATTTCAGGAAACCTTTAAGAAGAGAGAGTAAAAATTGCATTCCCTGCTCATGAACTTGGTTCCTGAAGCTCCACCACCCACCACAATGTGAAAGTCTCCTGGTCCTTCAAACCAACCAACCAACCAACCAACCAACCAACCAAAAAACCTTCACATTTTCTCCCTTGGCGGCTTGTATGCCTGAAGCTGCTTCCTAGAACACTCTTCCTACTTTACTTGACACCCCTCCTCAAAACCCAGCCTAGTAAGTCTTTGGCACAGCCTCCTGGACCCCATGCTCTAGAGCATGGGTGTGGAACATTTGCCCCTCATGATGTATTTTTAACTACAGCTCCCATCATCACTGACCATTGGCCATGCTGGTTAGGGCTGATGGGATCTGGAGTCCAGCAACATCTGGAAGGCCGCACAGCCCACCTACAGCAAGGATATAACTCATATACATATATTTCTTTATTATGTTCCCCTGCCTCCACTTCCACTGTTGCTTACCTTTAGGTCAAATTTTAGACTGTAAGTTCCTTAGGGACAGAAACTCTTGTCAATTTGTGCAGCACCAAGCACACTAATAATTAAATACTAATAATTAATTACTTGCTTTTTTTTCTTCAATAGACAACAACCACAAATGGCACCAAACTTACTCAAAAAGGACCACAGACAACCTAAACACCTGAAACGGAAAATCCGCATATGAACACATCCTTCCTTGAATTTCTATACACACAACAGAGATGCAATTAAATACTGAGATGGGAACACAACAAATATAAAAGGCCATTTACGTGTGCACACCCTTTGAAGTCGGAAGCAATCAGCAAAGTAGTAAAATAAAAGGACCGTGAGGAAGCTAGGATTTCCCATTTCTGCTCATGATGGGTTACTCTCTAGCTACAACCATCTCCAAGAAACATATTTGGCCACAGTGTCTTGCTATCTGGTTTCAAGCCCAGCCTTCCCAGGCTGCTGAATGGGATACCAGCAGACTTTGTCACTATAACTAAACCGTGAGGTGAGCGTTTTGCTTTCCCTCTCTATCCCAGCCCCATAAGCACCTAGGAAAACAAGGAAGAGTGTGCTTATTTGCTCAGACTTGAGGCCTCACATTTCTAAAGATTTATAAGGCAGCTTTTTCTTCTTCTTCTTTTGCCTAGATTCCCCTCTAAGCATCTGGAGGGTTTGCTGAGTTTAACCCTTATTTGGTATTTAGAAGGAAAGAAGAGACTTAACCCTTTGTGGTGGTGTTCTGAGCATTACAATCAAGGAGAAATGTACACTGGGCGGGTTCTAAGGCATTTTTTTAAGCAATCTTATTTTCTGAGATCCTAGCCAAGCAACCTGTCCTATTGTGCCTGATCCTGGGTTTGTTGAATTGTAAGTAGGATTCCCATAGCTGTCCCCACCAGCTATTATCCCCATCCATCTCAGTAATTAAGCCTTGTGCCTTCTGTTATGAAATGCTGCAGCTTCGCCACATAGGCTCACTGGAATCTTCGCTCCCTGTCAATGTCTGTTAATTGGCCCTTTCAGGCTCCTTTCATCTTCCCTCAACATTGCTCATATGGGTATGCATTCATGTTCATGATACCATTAGTGTTAAAACTCTTGTACATGTGAACAGTGTTCAATATTAGCCAGGCACCAAGCGCATTTTGCACCTGGCTATCAACCACTTGCGACCAAGTGAAGATGCCTGGGTGTTAGGCTAGTGCCTGACATCTCCACCATCTGGAGGTGCATGCCTGGGGATCATTGGATCTGGACTGTTTTCACACACTAATACTGCATGCTGTAGAATTCTACCGGTTATATTTTATCTGCACAATTGGAATGGATTTGCAGGAACCAAAATGCTTTTTTGTGCAGCCTGAGAAGGAGCAGTCCCTATTAAGAAAAAGAGGTCGGAAGAGGCCAATATATATGTGGACTGCCCCTGGATCAAGTGAATTTTCTTCTTTTAAGTTCTTAAAGTTCTTAACCTAGCTCAAGGTTGTCATCTGAACTAGCCAGATGTTTAACTGAGAATCAATCAGTCAGCCCACCACTTGAAAAATAAAGACTTTAAAGCCATCTTATCAAAAAATGGCAGCTAGACATTCCGTTCTGGCGATTGTAACCTTGATTTAAGGAGTCATCTGGCGCCTAGCTTATATATATGAGTTTCTAACACTACATGTGAATCAAGTTAACAGTGGGAAGAAAAAGTCCTTCTAACCTGCTTCTGAAAAATGGAATCCCCAGGCACCTAGGATCTTTTGGTGTGGCTCCTCGTGGAAAAAGGCAGGTGAGCCTTCTGGGTCCAACCTGTTGGTGTGAAAGTGAGAGGTAGGAAGGTAATCAAAAGCACAATCCTAGCCACGTCTACTCAGAAGTCCTATTGAATTCTCATAAACATGCTAAAGTTTAGTAGACTGAACTCTACACTATTGGCACTAGCATAAGCTCAGTCTTCACCAGCCATGTTTTGGGGTACCATCAGTACAGCCATGCTGCCTGGGGCCGATGAGAATTGTAGTCCAACACATCTGGAGGGCCCCATATTGGAGAAGGCTGATTCTATAGTAAGTTAGTGTGATTTTCCTTTTGCGTCTACTTTCAACGCCCCCCCAAACAGCAAACATTAGGTTGTAACTCTCTGTGCTCTTCCATTGGTGAGAGGTGCGAATTAGTGTTCAGATGTAGGGATCCTCAGCCTCAGGGGCTGTTCCTGCTCCCCACTTGCACCATTTGCAAGAGTTCTTCCACCCACTCCTTCCTCTCCATCACCTAGAAACCAGATTTCTTGCAGAACAAACACCTAGGGCTTGCACCGATCTGCCACTTTGCAGATTCAAGGGGACTTCAATGTTTTTCCGCCTTCAAGGATCCCATGAACCTAGACTAAACCAGAATCACACCTAATAACTCTGAAGATGTTATATTTCCACCTGTGGCTTATGCAGCTGCTGCATCTGACAGGAGGTACAGACCCAGTTGCCTGCAGTTCAGTCAACGGAAGCAGGTCTCTCTCACACACTTTATTTATCTTGCAACTGCATCTTTTCCTTTGATCCTTTCATCGCACGCTGCTCACCCCCACCCCCGTGTTCCTGCAAGTTGAATTACGTGGGCTGTCCTCCGAGGATGCATCGCTAGTGTTTGTTTGCCACGCTCAGACTTACTTTTGTAATTGGAAACCGTTACAAGCAATATTAGAAAAGCGTAATATAGCAGTGGAAAGAAGTGTGTGAAATGATTATTCCAATACAAGACTTTCCTGGCTTATCCAGGGGTGCTGCTGAGCCAGGGCCGGATTTAGGTTTGATGAGGCCCAAAGCTACTGAAGGTAATGGGGCCCTTTATATGTCCAGCTCTCCTTTGCCAACAACAAATTGTCGCTGTTTTTTGTGTTGAATATATGTTATATGGTAATTTATGGATCTAATATAGGGGTCAGCAAACTTTGTCAGCAGGGGGCCAGTCCACTGTCCCTCAGACCTTGTGGGGGGCCAGACTGTATTTGGGGGGGGGATGAACGAATTCCTAGGCCCCACAAATAACCCAGAAATGCATTTTAAATAAAAGCACACATTTTGTTGTTGTTTAGTCGTTTAGTCATGTCCGACTCTTTGTGACCCTATGGGCCAGAGCATGCCAGGCACTCCTGTCTTCCACTGCCTCCCACAGTTTGGTCAAACTCATGCTGGTAGCTTCGAGAACACACAGTCTACTCATTCTACTCATGTTCTACTGATGTAAAAACACGCTGATTCCCAGGCCGTCCGCGGGCCAGATTTAGAAGGCGATTGGGCTGGATCTGGCCCCTGGGCCTTAGTTTGCCTATCCATGACTTAATAGATATCTAAAGCCATTTGGCACTGTTGCTGCATGTTTTATTTTATTTGTTTTTTATCTTATATTTTGGAAATGTACATCCAGGTTTTTTTCCCCTTTAAATTTGTTTGGGGCCCCCAAGAGAGTGGGGCCCTAAGCTATAGCTTGTTTAGCTTATACATAAATCCGGCACTGTGCTGAGCTGACAGGGAAGTACTTGGCAGGTCCCTGCTCTGCAGAATGGGGATGTGGGGGAACAAATGAGGAAGGCTGGCTTACCACATCTGAAAGTGAAGTAATAAATGCTACCTTCTGAAAAGGCTGTGTAAAAGACCATTAAGTCTAGAATTACCTAACTGTAGAAAAAATGAAAATGCTATTCCATGAATGCTGGTCTAGCTGTATTTCATATATACCACCAGGGAGAACGTTAACTGCAGTTCAGCCTTTCACACGGAACATTATAGAGGAATTTCCTGCAGTAAATTGTATACCATATCCAATGCTTTATTTTTTGTAGGGGAATAGGTATTCACAATAAAGTTGTTTGTTACAGAAAATTTGAACATTCGGGGGGGGAGGGAGGTGCCAGAACTGCATATCTCTGAGTACCCCCAGAAAATAGCACTGACAATATTGAATATAGCATGGACCTATGTGCAACTTATTTATTTCACAATCAGCACTTTATTTCTGTTCTTCTACATCAGCGGCCAGCAAACTTTTTCAGCAGGGGGCCGGTCCACTGTCCCTCAGACCTTGTGGGGGGCCGGACTATATTGTGTGTGGGGGGGGAGAAATGAATGAATTCCTATGCCCCACAAATAACCCAGAGATGCATTTTAAATAAAAGGACACATTCTACTCGTGTAAAAACATGCTGATTCCTGGACCGTCCACGGGCTGGATTGAGAAGGCGATTGGGCCAGATCCAGCCCCCGGGCCTTAGTTTGCCTACCCATGTTCTACATGATTGGACTAATGAAATATATAATTGATATCAATATGGACTGTATGGCTGAGCTGTGTTGTACTACTGTATTTTGTACTGTTAATGTTACTATAAAAACTAGTGAAAAAAATCTATTTTAGAAAGCAAATAATTACCTAACTGCACTACTGGGTTGATTGGTTTGTTTCAGAGTGTTCCAAGGTGTTGGTACTGATCTTTAAAGCCCTAAATTACTTCGGATCTGCCTAGTTACCGGAGCATGTTGACTCTCATACAAACAGCGATGTGGGTTTTCTGGAAAATTCTGAATTGGATTATCTCCCCCAGAAAACAGACACCACTATTTGTAATTTGATTAGAAAATGTTCAGTTTGTACAGAGTAATTTTCTGATACCCTAGAGAATGATCTTATTTAGCATGACGTTTTACTTGTCTGCTTTATCTTTTGAAAAGTTGTCTCTTTGTCCACTCTCTATTAATTTGAACACTATTTGATATATCATAACAAAATTTTGCACGATGGTTCCTGAGATCAAGGAACAGATTTTTTGTCTATGTTTGGATACAACTGAACACCGTTTTTATTCAAGGTGGCAAACTGATCCTTTCAAAACTGCATTGATTTTGACTGCTGATTTCTCTTTTGTTCGTTTCTTAGAATATTGAATCAAAGCTGGGCGCTTTTCATTAGTATTCAACAAACAAAGCTGAAATCTTTGAAAAATGCCAGGCTTGCCTAAAATTGGGTTGGCATCCTTTTGCTGTTACAAGTGAACTTACGAAACTGAGAATTTTCCACAAGTGAATAAAGCACCAGCAAATTTTCCGTTAAATGTTCTGTGAATTTTTTTCCGTCGTGCATCTTTGCAGAGAAACATCCTCACACTGTTAGATAATGCCAGTTCCAGGTGTGTGGGTAGGAAGAGGCAGAGCTAGCTGCTATGGCACCCAGAGGGCGGGGTTAGCCACCCGCGGGGGCGGGGCAAGCATCCCAGAGGGGCGCCGCCCGCGGCGAGCGCCCCAAGGGGACAGCGTGGCAATGTCACCCCCCTCAGGGATGAGACCCAGGTCAGACCACACCCACCGCATCCCCCTTCCTCCGCCAGTGTGGGTAGGGGGACTTGTGTCGGATGCTCTCAGTCGGCTCCCTCCCCAATTGTATCTATCATGTCTTCTCCACCACTGTTGCTGCCCATTTGCTTCCCTTTCTCTCTGGCCCCAGCCCAAGCCACCTTCCAGAGGGAGAACCAAACCAAAGCCCATACAGGTTACTGCTCCTTCTCCTTTCTTAGAGAGGGCAGGTGAAGAGACTGCAACACAGAAAGGGAGGAGGTGGAGGCCCACAAGGCTCTAGGAATTGGCAGCAAGCCTCCTACTAAGGTGTGGGCTTTGGCAAGCGGCCAAAGATACTGACTGCCAACAATAGCCCTGCACTTAGATCACCTAGGGAAGCCCAGCTCTGCGTGCCAACACTGTCGATGATTAGGCTGGCAGTTCCAACCAACAGGACTTTGCCTGCTGTTGATGTCACAATGCAGAACTCTGTCCCTCAGGGTGCCTGCGAAGCAAAATCTTTTACTGCTTTCCAAAGAACAGCAAAAGCCTTTTCCTTTTCAGAAAGCACTTGGGATGCGGATGCAATGTACTTTTAAATGCACTGCTCTTAATTTTATTTCGAGATCATTTTTGTGATTGAAATTTGTTAATTGGTTTTGACCCACTCAATGATTTATGGCTTTCTTTATAAGAGAAAGGTGGGCAAGAATATACTTAAAAATTATTCACTCAGCTCCCAAATAATAGTGCCAAATCCAATATGCAGTACTTCTGCCCACGCACATTTTTAACAACACCCTCATGTGTCATTTCAAAACAATTTGATGCATGGTTACACGGCACCACCATGTACCTACTTCCAGGGAATATGAGAAGACGTGCATTAAGAAGCGATAAGAAACAAATAAAACAACTAGCATGGCAGGGGCAATGCTAAGCATTCATCTCCTTTGTTCTTAGAGTAAAATAACTGGCTTGTGACACCACAGTTAGTTTGTGCATCGATGTGCAGCCAGCCCCCTTGATTTCAACTATAATGTGCAATGCTTACATTACACTGGTACCTTGGGTTAAGTACTTAATTCGTTCCGGAGATCCGTTCTTAACCTTAAACTGTTCTTAACCTGAAGCATCACTTTAGCTAATGGGGCCTCCTGCTGCTGTCGTGCCACCAGAGCACGATTTCTGTTCTTATCCTGAAGCAAAATTCTTAACCCGAGGTACTATTTCTGGGTTAGCAGAGTCTGTAACCTGAAGCGTATGTAACCTGAAGCATATGTAATCCGAGGCTCCACTGTACAGTTAAGTGTGACTGTGGATTCTCTTGCATGACATCATTTGTGGGCCTTAGGTCTACATTTGATGTGTAGAACCAAAATTGTTAAGTGTGTGTGTTTACAACTGACTGACCTAATAACAGTCGCGCCTCTCCTGTCCAATCATGACAGGCAGGTGAGAAGCAAAGAATGGGCATGAGAGATATCTGTAAAGCAGAGTTAAATAACCTTTTTCAGGGGCCACTTTCCCAGGGCCACATACCAATGATGCGAAGGGCCAGAGACAAATGTGGGTGGGTTAAAGTGGGTGGAGCAAGTAATCTAAATTTCATCATCGTAGAGCAGGCTAGTTTCTACATTGACACTATCCTCCCTCTAGGCCAGTGTTTCCCAACCTTTTTTGGGCAAAGGCACACTTGTTTCATGAAAAAAATCTCGAGGCACACCACCATTACAGCCCCGTGACGTCAGCGCGCAGCGCCACGCCGGCAGGGACATGAATTGCTAGCAAATTACATAATCACCTCCTTGAGGGCTGGCTCATCTTCTCCGAAGGCAGAACCCCATTAATTAACAGCACAGACTCACACCATAGCCAAGACGAGGGGGGAAAACCTCAGTCATGCACAGTCATGCACATGTGGGGGCTAAATGAGGACGAAGACCGGGCAGAGAGCAGGGTTCAAATCACCCCACCTGGCCAGGACAATCCCTGGGTGCTCCCTTGGGCCACTCGCCTGACCCACCTCGCAGGGCTGTTGTTGCGAGGATAACACGGGGAGAACCACGCGCGCCCCCAGGAGCTCCTTGGAGGAGAAAGCGGGCGATGAATGCAATGCACGATATATATGAGAGGCGACCAGGTTTTGCAGGTGAGGGGCCCCCGCCAGCCTCCGCTTCCAACACCCGGCGCAACGACGCCGAAGTTTCCCCCCGGGCTCGGCTCGGGGAGCAGCGCTGCTCCCCCCAGCTCCCCTTCGCCCTCCCGGCTCTCTCTGCCGCCCACTGGGGACCCCCCTCACCTGCCAAGTCCGGAGCACCAGTGGAAGTTGCATGCATGCATGCAGGGCGCCGCGTTGCCATTGCATTGCACTGCACTCCATGCAACGCCTGCATGCATGCATTGCCTTGCACGCCCGCCAAGGGGTCTCCCCGCGGTCCGATGCATCCCCTCCGGCGCGGATGCAGCATTGCAAAAATAAAACCCCCCAACGCAGCCCTACCTGGGGGGCAGCCTCCGCCTCCGCCGCTCCGCCTCCGCGGGGATCCCCGGGCTCCATCCTGCCGCCCGATCTCCGCGGGGGCGCAGGCAGGCTGCGCGGGGTCTGCGCAGAAGAGCCCCTGCCCGCCCGGCCGCCGCCACTGCGCTCATTCCATGGCCGGGAGAAGAGCGCTTCAAACAAAACGCCCGGCCCGCCAGGCCACGCTGGGAAACGTAGTTCACGCACCCCGCGCGGGCGCGGAGCCCAAGGGCGAGGGGACTACGGATCCCGGCAGCCCCCGCGCCAGGGACGGAGGGGGAGAGGCCGGGTGCAGGGATGGAGGGACGGGTGGGCGAGCGAGTGAGTGAGTGGCAGCCGCCAAGCCTTGGCCGAGAGCCAGGAAGGGCCTCCCCAGAGGAGGAGGAGGAGGAGGAGGGAGGCGCAGAGCGGGAGGGAGGGAGGGAACCCCAGGGGTCATCTAGTGACGGCGCCCCAATCGAAAATTTGACTTTAAAAAAAAAAAATCTTTCGAATTTTTTAATTTTTCCCGCGGCACACCAGGCAACATCTCGCGGCACACTAGTGTGCCGCGGAACAGTGGTTGGGAAACACTGCTCTAGGCCATAGGTAGGCAAACTAAGGCCCGGGGTCTGGATCTGGCCCAATCGCTTTCTAAATCCAGCCTGCAGACAGTCCGGGAATCAGCATGTTTTTACATGAGTAGAATGTGTCCTTTTATTTAAAATGCATCTCTGAGTTATTTGTGGGGCATGGGAATTCATTCATCATCTCCTCCCCCAAAAAAATATAGTCCAGACCCCCACAAGGTCTGAAGGCCCCCTGCTGAAAAAGTTTGCTGACCCCTGCTCTAGGCAAGCAGAGGGGCATTATTCAAGGACACATTCCATGCAGACAACAGTATTTGGGACGTGTAGCAGGGCCTGTGAGAGGGTGTGGTCTGTAGCAGGTCTGAGGTTTCCTGCCCCTGCTGTTAAGAAAAGAGACAAGGAAGGCTCTTAGATTTTGCTTCTGGCTTTGAAGTGGAAAGAAAGGTGAAATATGAAGGTAGGATGTGTGGGCTTTATTTGTTCCCATTACCGCTGCCTTGTTTTCCACTGAATCATGCTCCCTGCTAGCTCTTTCAAGGCAGCACAGTTATTGTCCTCACCCTTGCAGACCAGAAACTTTCCCTCCCAAACCTCTTTATAATCAAGTGGGATCCTTCCGTGTGCCTTCACTCTCACATGACAGGCCCTGCGGTTGGCAATCCAAGCACGTAGAAAAGGAAGAAAATTTAGGAAGAAAAGCTCTTTTCAATGCCTTCCCTTTGTCAGGCTGCCACCCAGCATCCCCTCAGTCCTGAGTTAGCAGCACAAGCCATTCCTTAAAGGGGTACGGTGGTGTGTTGTGAGCAGCAACATGTGCCGAAATGGCTATCTAATCCTCTGAGTTTGAAAACTCCCCCAACGGGTCAAGAAGCGTGGGTTAAAATCAGATTGATGCTTACCTATTTTGCATCTGTGAAGCCCTTCATCACCTGTTCTGTTGTTCACTTTTTTTTGCCTAATCCCCACATTGCGGCCTTAGCACTGCCAGTGAAGTTGCAATAAAATAAATAGAAGCTGGAGACAGACAATTTTTTAAAAGAGACTTGTGAGTGGTCTAAGGGAGGCACTGCTTCCCAAAGAATGCACACATTCCTCTTGCTCCTTTGTCATCTCTGGTCAAACAGATTTTTTTTTTTAAAAAAGCAATATAACCTGCTTATTGTCAGCAGCGGTGAATAGCGGGATGTGCGCATACACTACTATCAGCAGCCCCTTTCTGGAAAACACAGATCGATCTCAAGCTTAATGTTGCAGAGGCTGTGCACTCACCCCACATCATTCTCTGTTCAACCACCTCCTTTCCTTTTCCCACAGCTGTTTATTACTAGCACAGTGCCTCTTTCCTCACCATACCACACGCTCAGGGCAGCCCCGCTGCGATTTGCAACAAGGAAACAACACCAGGTGCCCCTTCCTGTACAGGCCTGCATATGGTTGTGTGGCTAGACAGACAAATGGGACACACAGCTAAATGTCGCAATGCACCCCCATAAGAGACAGCCTGAAAGAGAAGTCTAGTAGCACTGTTCAGGTCTCAGTGAGGTGGGGTGGTGGGCAAAGGGAGCAGGAGAGGATCCTGGTTTAGGGCTGTTGCCAGCTTCAAATCTGAGCATTTCATGGCTATATCCTGCTTAACAGAACATTCATCCTTATTGGTTTGCGTGAAGTTTGACAACATGCGCTCTTCAATGAGCATTCATTCTGACTAGTTTACTGGGAGGTTAGACAATGTTGCATCAAGCAAATGGGATCTCTGTCACTTTCCCTATCACAAGAAGTCCAGTTCTGGGATAGGGGGAAAGTGAGATTGTTGTGCAACCTGAATGCTGGTTTATAACTGAATCCCTCCAAGAAACAGCAATAGTCTGGAAGTGCCCGTTGTGGTGAATGGAATGGGTGATAAGTTTTGGTGGTTGGTTCAGGAGTGTGAGTAGCAAAGTATGTCCTTTCCCCTCACCTCCTTTTCATCCAAATATAGTGCAAGGAGGGCAGGGTTGCTGTTGTTGCTTTTAAATCCTCCTGGATCCCAGCCAGTAGTCCATTTCACTACTTCCACCCAACCTCCACTCTGCCTCAATATTCCATATATCCTGGAAACTCACAAGTCCTGTACAGATTTACATACTTCTGTGTATCTATGTACTTTTAATTTTGGGTGGCCCCGTTTCACTTCCAAACCAGATGCACTCAGCTGGCCAAGTTCATTATTTGTTTAGTTAGAACAACACAGCTGCCATAGGCAGGTGGAGGAAAGAAAGGTCCAAGTGGTGATGTTTGCCACTGGCTTGTTCATCAGGGACAACAAGTGCTACATGGGAGCAGGAGGACAGCAAGGGGCAAACTGCACTTCTCCCCTAACATTTCTACAAGGAAATAGTGTTTGAAGAGAAATCTTTGGAGGACTATTTTTAGAGGAGAATTCTCAAAGCCCACTTGTGATTTATCCCCTGCCCCCCTCCCCGAAATTTGGAAAGGGAAAAGCATCACTGCAGCCTCTGGTGTGTTCCACCCCCCATCTAAGAGGTGTCCAGGTTCCCGCCTTGCTCTTCTCCAGTTGTTCTTGTTGCTTGTCCCACCTGTGGATTTTCAGCCAGTTTTGCATTCCCTGAAAGAAGGTCATGCAGCAGCCATCTCCACCATTTCGCTCCATCTCCCTGCCTCATACATACACTCAAAAGCCAGGTGTCGCATATTGATATTAAATAAAGCAGGTTGAATCTGCACAAACTACTCCGAGAGCACTTCCAGATGACTTGTTTATTTAATATTCATTCTGATTTGTTTGCACGCTTTCCGATGCATTTTCCCATCACTTCCTTTCCCTCAAAAACTCCAGTCTCCTTGGGAAATGGGTTTGCTGTGCAAGACTTCACAGCCAACAAGAATCGTGCATCCTCAATTTGTCGGGATGTGGCTGAATCCTACCCAAAACCAGTGATTGTATCTGGGCTGGGAACAGTCAGATCCCAGGCCTGACAGGTTGCAAACACCAGCCAGGCAATGATGGCTTCCATTAGAAACCTCACTTCAGCTACATGGCATCCGTTACCCAGGGTGTAAGCATGCCTCAAGGATCAACCGTAATTCAAAAGCAAACACACCTCTTTCCTGTGCACAGTGCCTGTGTGGACTTTGCACAATTTCAAAGGCAGAACAGACGTTTGCTCACATATTGAGAAAACGGTGACTGCTGACAACACCTAAGACAGTATACTGATAGGGTATAAAAGCAGGCCTTCAGGCTAGCTGTGCCTATGAGAAACAGTCACTTCTAGGGCAATGACGCAGGGTGATTCTGCTCCAAAATTAGGTCACTCGTTTTCAGCAAAGAGAAGTCTGCATATTTCTATGTATTTTCTTAGTTCTACATAACTTTATCAGCTTTCATGAGTCAGGCTGTTAAACAACATGGAATTTTAAAGCACCAAATGGCCATTTCTGCTATAAGAGGCTCTGGCAACTCCTCTGGGGTGGAATTTTATATGCAAGGCATATAAATTAGGAATGGAGAGAAGGGACAATCAGGCATACATTTCAAAGCTTTCCTCCATCATGAAGGCTTTTCAAATGATATGGCATATAGTTAGCATTTCATTACATTAGCCTACATGCTAAAATGCTCAAGATGCCACACAGGGGCAATCCATAATCTAAATCAAATGTTAGGGTGGTTTTCTTTAAATCACCCTTTATCGCTACCCACTACCTCCTTTCATTGCAAATACATAGGGTGAAAAATCCCTTAGCACAATAGATAGCAGATTCTATACTAATGTGGTGAGATCTAGGGCATGGAAAATGCTTACCCCCCCCCCCCATATGCCTGAGGACCATTGCCACCTATGGATTAGTGCCAGGTTTATTTTTCCTAGTTAATTTCTGAACAGGAAGTACGTTTATTTTCCTAAATTAAAAATAACTCCATTGGGAGGTTATAAAGTCCTGTGATATTTGCCCAACAACGGGCCCCTGATCTCTTGAGTAAATGTGTACTTTGGCATATGCAGATTTGTGTGCACTGTAACTAGGCTCTTGAACAAAAGGAATATACAGACGCTCTCGGTACTGTGGGGCCGCACTAGGCAAGGTGCTGAGAAAGATACAATTGACTCACCCATGGTTTTTCATTAAAAAAAAAAAAGTTCCAGCCGTCATGTGCATCCCCACCTGCAAATTGGATTGGAAAAGCAGCTAGAATGCAGAACTGTTAAATCATTTCACCATGCTGTTTGCTCAATATATTGATCCCCTGAAACTACGACGAGGGCAAGCATGCAGGTATCTTGATAATGTTTCTATATTTTCCCTTGCATGACAAATAGATCCTGGAGGGCAATTTGAAATCAGGAAAATCTAGGGAGGGGAGAAGTTTAAACACCCCTAACTCCAACACCGCTTCCCTTTCCTACTGAGCTAGCAACCTGCCACAGTAGATCTATGCACAGTTCTCCCAGAATCTTTGTCAAGTGAGGGAAGACAGTTGCCCAGGTACACCAACACATTACCCCCTCTTGTAATGGCTCGGGCCATTTTCCTGGAAGAGCCAGTTGTCTTATCAAAATAGAAGATGAACTGTTTCACCCTAAACCAATCAGGGAGGTTTATCTGAACCACAGAGATGACAAGTAAGATATAGGAAGTCCTTGGAAGTCTGGGGCGAGAATGAGTTATGTAGAATGGCACTTGAGCATCTTCCAGGTTCTGGTCAGACTCTCAAGAATCTCAGATTTTTAATCTATGTTGTTGCAGTGACTGCTGTTCACAGTATATTGGCATAATATTCTTATTCTATTTACTGTATTATTATTTTTTGTAATACTGCTTATACGCAGTAAAAAGAAGTTCATTAAGTTTCTAATATAATGATTTCCAACCTCAAATACATAAAAAAAACTCCAGCAACTAATTCCAACTGTTTACATTTGAGAATTAATGGCTTCTACAAATATTGCAACTTATGTGCACAGGGCCCACCAGCTGTAATTTGGCATGACGGTCTTCAAACTTTTCAAACCCAAGAGCTTAGTCTATATATACATTTGGAAACTCACTTTTTTATTTTTTTTTATTTTACCATATAGCTGTATGGTAGTGGTGGTGCTGCTATTGCGATCCACTTTGGGTGACTTTGCAGTTGTGAGTTCTGACCCGCTAGTTGAAGACAGGGCTGTCCCAAGGCATTTTGACACCTGAGGCAAACCACAAAATGGCACACACCCCTCCCTAAGGGAAGAAGGGGTGAGTGAAGATCTACACCAGGAACTACCTGGGAATAAAGATCTACATTGGGAACAAAGTGGGGAATCCAATCAACCTTACCTGACAACTGAATTGGAAATCAATGAAGGGGAAAGTGAAACTGCTCTGAATCACACCAGGTGGGTGCAGACTCCAGCAGCCCCCAGAAGGCAGCCACTGCCATTTCTTCCCCAGGGCTGGGAGGAGACAGTGCCTCCTATTCCCCAAGAGGCTCCTGTACAGGCAACATTGGGGGGGGGCTGCTAAGGAGGGACAGATCCAACATCCAAGGAGCATGCTGCAACTGACACGGCAGTAGTAGGAGAAGTGGGCAGTGCATTGCTTGGAGGCTGGATCTGCTGCCCCTGTGGATCCTGCTGCCTGAGGTTGTTGCCTCACCAGGGTGGGCCGGCCCTGGTCGAAGACCAGCCAGTGGCGTAGCGTGGGGGGTGCAGGGGGGGCCGGTCGCACCGGGCGCAACATCTGGGGGGGCGCGGAAGAGACTCGAGTGCTAAAATCCACGGGTTAGGGGACGCAAATTATTTGCCTTGCCCCGGGTGCTGACAACCCACGCTACGCCACTGAGATCAGCAGCTTAGCACACATATGCCCAACGCACATAGACAGGGGTTCTCACCTTTAAATAAGGAAGGCAAGTAACAGGACAGGCTCAGCAGTATACACTGTGCTCAGGTGTCACAATTGCAGAGTTCAAGAGCAGGACAAGAAGTTCAGAACTAGACAGAAGCAGCAAAAATATCCCAACAAGTTTTCCTGCTCTTCTTGCCAAGCATTTAAAGACGGGCAGCGGCACGCTCGCTCGCCTTACAGGAATGTAAAGATTGTGGGGGCAGGTGGCTCTGCTGCCATGTGCAAAGGCAGCACCTGGTTCTAGGTGATAAAGCTGCACCCTCCCGTTCAGCCGCTGCCACATCCTGTTCAGGCTTCCTCCACAGCTGATCAAAGCCTTTCCCCACACACGCACTGAGGCTCTCTGCTCTGCAGGAAGATCAGAAGGGAGAGTTGGCATCTCGGCTCCCCCTTCCAAAGTGACTGATGTTGGGGGGTGGGGGCAGGGAAGGGGAGAATCCTCCCTGCTCTAACCCAGGTTCCAGCCCCCTCCTCGTTTCTTCCTCCTCCCTCATGCATTAAAGCCTGCCAAGCCCAGCCTGATTCCAACAATGCTGCAAGGTTCATGTCAAGACTGAACTACTGTAAATGAGGCAATTGTTCCTTCTGCACTACAACCCTTTGCTGCTGCTGAGACATTGCTTTACCATAAACAGCTGGGATTGGGATTAGAAATGGAAGTGCCATACAAGTGCGAAATCTAACATAGTAATATTCAGCAATGCCCTTTCCCCATGGCGAAGATCCTCCTAGGGCAGTGGTTCCCAATTAGCTAATGACTGAGGACCACCTATTTTACAAACAGCCAAGACACAGACCCCCTACTTTTGAAAATTTTGATAACTCTATGGTAGTTACCTCCGCAAAGCAATTTTTTGAACAAGATGTGTGGTAGCCCCTAGTAAGGAAAGAATTTTAGGTATACTAAAAAAAACAGACTAGAGCTCAGCAATATCTGTTTTTTAACATTGTGATTTATCGGCAGCTGAATATTACGATATTCCAATATATCACGATGCCTGAAATTGGAGATAATGTGTGGGGATGAGGGAAGGAGCAGCCACTGAGATCGGGAGGGTGGGGGAAGAAGAGGAAGCGGAGTCACCTCCACCACATGGATTAAGTGGGAGGGGATGGGGGGTACATCAAGCCACCATCAGTGGGGCAGCCAGCGGTGGCAGCCAGCATGAGGAAAGACTGTAGTGTTATCGGCTGCCCTGGTCTTCCTCCACATGAGGAAGGGAGCTCAGATCAGCAGCATTATTGGTTGAGATAATTGTGAAATATCGGTGGTGCCTTGAAATTGGCTGCCCTGCTCTCATTTGCTTGAGGGGCAATATATTGCTGCATATTGCCAGGTCAAAATCATTATTGCAGTGCGATTTCAAAACCAATTTTGGCCAATATATTGAAAAATTGCACAGTGTTAAAACAGGCCATAAAATTTGTGATACAGTGGTACCTCGGGTTACATACGCTTCAGGTTACAGACTCCACTAAACTAGTAATAGTACCTCAGGTTAAGAACTTTGCTTCAGGATGAGAACAGAAATCGTGCAGTGGCGGCACAGCAGCAGCAGCAGCGGGAGGCCCCATTAGCTAAACTGGTGTTTCAGGTTAAGAACAGTTTCAGGTTAAGATCGGACCTCCAGAACGAATTAAGTACTTAACCCGAGGTACCACTGTATTACCATGAAAAAATGACAAAAAAATAGTGGTGGGGGGAGGCAAGGGATTGGGCAGCGGACCCCCTGGGTGCATTCAGTGGACCCCCAGGAGTCCCTGGACCCCTAATTGGAAACCACTGTCCTAGGATGTTTCCTCACAAATAAACCACAATCATTAACATGTTCTCCCTTATAAGGTCAGCCAGTTTTATTGCTTCCTTACTTGAAGAGGTGGGAAATCAATGATCAATAGCCTATTAAGTGTTCCTTTCTGTCTTTATTAAGCAGAACCTTAATTACTGATTGCCTCTCATTTTTTCTTATGAAAATGCTTACAAATAACTATGAAAAAAAACAAAATAATGAGGAAATACCAACAATTAAAGCGTCTCCACTCCCCTTTGGGAACAGAAACTGACACTGGAGCAATTAAGAGAGCTGAGGCTATTCAAGGGGCAATTTACCCCACAACCTGTGCTTCTCATGAACCTATTAAAAAGGCTGAACATGGAAGTAGGAAATGTTAAATTTAAGGAAAATGAACTTTTAAAGCCTTAGTCACACTTTGCCCATCTACCATATAATGTAACTTCTCAAAGCTAAATTTTCTCACCTCTTTCAACTAATCCCCATAGGTTTCCACTCCCGCAAAATCCAGGTCCCCCTCTTGCAGACAAACTCTAGTTTGTCAATGTCCTTAAATGGGATAATGTCAACAGGACAGGACACAGAAAAACTAGCTTCCCCAGACCCGGGAAATTGTGGATGTGACAAGCTTAATATGAAAGGGCCAACTTGTAGGCCGCAATCCAATAATAATAATAATAATAATAATAATAATAATAATAATAATAATTTATTATTTATACCCCGCCCATCTGGCTGGGTTTCCCCAGCCACTCTGGGCGGCTTCCAAAAGAATATTAAAATACTGTGATACATCAAACATTAAAAGCTTCCCTAAACAGGGCTGCCTTCAGATGTCTTCTAAAAGTCTGGTAGTTGTTGTTCTCTTTGACATCTGGTGGGAGGGCATTCCACAGGGTGGGTGCCACTACCGAGAAGGCCCTCTGCCTGGTTCCCTGTAACTTGGCTTCTCGCAGTGAGGGAACCGCCAGAAGGCCCTCGGTGCTGGACCTCAGTGTCCGGGTAGAACAATGGGGGTGGAGACGCTCCTTCAGGTATACTGGACCGAGGCCGTTTAGGGCTTTAAAGGTCAGCACCAACACTTTGAATTGTGCTCGGAAACGTACTGGGAGCCAATGTAGGTCTTTCAAGACCGGTGTTATATGGTCTCGGCGGCCGCTCCCAGTCACCAGTCTGGCTGCTGCATTTGGATTAGTTGTAGTTTCCGGGTCACCTTCAAAGGTAGCCCCACGTAGAGCGCATTGCAGTAGTCCAAGCGGGAGATAACCAGAGCATGCAGCACTCTGGCGAGGCAGTCCGCAGGCAGATAGGGCCTCAGCCTACGTACCAGATGGAACTGGTACACAGCTGCCCTGGACACGGATTTAACCTGTGCCTCCATGGACAGCTGTGAGTCCAAAATGACTCCCAGGCTGCGCACCTGGTCCTTCAGGGGCACAGTTACCCCATTCAGGACCAGGGAATCCTCCACACCTGCCCGCCTCCTGTCCCCCAGAAACAGTACTTCTGTCTTGTCAGGATTCAATCTCAATCTGTGAGAACGCTTAACCTTGGAATAAGTCCCACTGAACTCTGTAAAACAGGCTCTTCAAAAGATATGCATTGCACAGTTAACCACCAGATGTTAGTTCAATAAAAAATATCACCTTTCTCACTTTGAGTACTTTGTATTTCCCGGAGCAACACTGCTGTAACATTCTATACCAAACTAGATATTATTCTTGGCATAACACTGATGTGTTAATAGCTGAAATATCAAGTACTTGACTAGCACAAGAGAGGAATTTCTGAGCAGCACAAACAATAAAATAAGAGGATTTGTTTTGTCACTTTGAGTCATCACTTGCCCATCTTCCTCCTGTTCAACCTAACCTCAATAATTGGAAGATACCCAAGGAATTTCACCTTTTTCTGATAATTAATCCAGAGCCTAAAAAGTAGAGTTCTGCTATTTTTCTCCCAAAAAATCCAGGTCTTTACAAAAACCATTCGGCATTAAAATTTAGAAAATAAGTTATGCATTGACCAAATGTCCAAGGCCTGTGTCGGCAGAATCAGAAGATGTATTTGAAACACATGAGATTCCTATACACTTTCAAAGCTCCTATACACTTTCTAGCAAAAAAAAATGGCAATTCTCCAAAATCGCAGGACACAAACTCATAACATCACAAGAGATCTATTGGAAATTACTATTCCGATTTTAAAACTGTCGGGATGAAACGTTTTGAAGAAAGTGTCCCCTGGGAGAAAGTTTGAGAGGGAGAGAGGCTCTTTCAAGCCGTCTTTGTAGATTATAATTTAGTGAATTTGGAAGGCCTAAATTTGTTTGCTGGAGGAAAAATGCCCTTTGCTCAGGGTCTTACACACACAAACAGGATCAAAAATCATCTAACTGGTTTACACAAAAGATAAAGGATCAGATTTTTCAAAGCTGTTTCTAACAGTGGATTTACCTACCATTTTATGGCACTTTTCAGTGTTTTGCAATTTTATCCAAATCACTGAGGTAGATTGTTTGACAAAACCATGAATTGCCTAAGGACATTAAGCACACAATTCTCTAAGCGAGAATTTGAACCTTGGCGTCTTGCCTTCCAACAAAAGCACAAAGTTAAACTGAACTTTGCTAATAACAATAAAAATAATAATATTGCACTTATCCACAGGCCAAGCCTGTAACATAACAGCCTGTTTGGCTTTGCCACATTGCCACCACATCCTGCCCTCATAAACCCGTTTTTCTCAATAAGCTCCATCTTCCAGCCAGAAGGAGGAAAGAGATGGCTCATCCAAACCTAAACTGGCCCATGGGGTACCTCAGAACTCTCCGTCCACTGTGAAACCCTGCACCATCTGCTTTAATGCTGCATCCAACAAATTATCTAATGTTCATAAAGTTCCTTTTTTGTTATGGATTTCAGAAATCATAAGCAGTGTTCCAAACTTCCATTGTTCTAGGTGCATTTTGCCACAGGGAATTTCATTTGTGTGAGCAGCTTCTGATCTTGGTGTGCAGCACTGTGCCTAAGATTTCAGATTAAAACTGCAGAGTGGAAGGAAAAGAGGACCTTTTTCTGCCTCCCCACTTCCAGCTCTGAAGACTGGAGAAAATACCCTCTTAAGGATATTAGGGGGGTGGGCAGGGGAAGGATACTAGACCATGTGGGAAATGAACATAAGATTTTAGCTGCAGTTCATTTATTTTCAGCTTTGTGTTCTTGTTATAAAAAAGCAAGCTAGACATTCCGTTGTTGCGCCCATAACTTGTTTTAAGGTGCCACTTAGCTCCTAGCTTTCATATCTCAGTTTCCAACACTGATCATAAGGGACCCGTATAATTATCAAAGCCTCACCCATTAATTACAAAAATATGTACAAAGCACTCTAGCAGATTGTAGCTCAGGGGAACACGCAACGGTCATTTCCAGCATCTTTATTTAAAGCATTCTCACAGGAAACAGCCCAGGAAAGACCTACTAGTGGAGACCTTGGGAGTGCTGACTTTCAAATAAATCCTACTTGCTAGAAAAATAGGAGACTCTTTGTATCCTCGAACCCTACTGTCGTAGGCAACAAAAGCTGCAGGAAGGGACTTCACCAGAATAGAAGCTCGAGAGATATTCATCAAGTGCTTTTAATCCAAACGTGCCAATTCCTTTCTCTCTCCTCCTTCAGGAAAGCTGCCAAAACATCTAGACGGCATCTCACCGTTAATGAGGGGCAAACTGTCTCCTGCATTGCAGAGATAAAGAAAGCTATGTGGAAAGCGAAGGAGGCACATTTCAGGATGACAATCCGGGATCGCTTTACAGGGCTCATGGCACGAAACTGAGGCATGCAATGTCAAGTTATCCGTGGCAAATCAGAAGAATCAACGCCCTCTTATTCACAGGAAATGAGGCCAAGCAAGCCTTCCCCAGGGTCAGATAAAACCAGAGAGCCTTCAATGAACGAGGTAACCGATAGCAGCGGCAGCAGAACATTTAAGTTTTAAGTGGTCCTAAGTACGGTCTTCCCCCCCCCATGCCCCCCTCCCTCCAGCAGGCTAGACCAAAATGGGTTTCCTTCCTCTTGTGGGATGGGGGTGGGGAAATAAATACAAAAGAAAACTTTGCGGCTGGCATTGTTTCTTGGTGCAGCGACGTGCCACATTGCTGCATGAATCACCACAGACATTGAAGTTGTACTATTCGTTTTTCTCTTCTCCCCCCGCACCCCAACCCCGTCGCCCCACCTCCCCTCCGAAAGCACACAAAGTTCTCTCTCAGTCTCTCCCCTCGTTGCTGCTAAAATAAGAAAGCCGTCCGCCTGCTTCCCCGGGACGCGCCTTGGAGTCATACATATTTTAAAGAAACCTATTTTTGCCCCTTCCCAGATTGCAGCGCTCTGTCGCTCTTGCAGACAGACAAAAATAATGACAACGAAATCCGGTCGAACTGAAAAGCTGCTGGTGGTGGTGGGGTTTGCAACGGCTGTGAGGATCTCTCCCCCCCCCCGCCCCGCACGATTTGCACACATTTCCCCACCCCAAATGCTGTCTCTGGTCGCAGACAAGCAAAGCAACTCGGGGCTCTCGTGGTTTTACAGCCTACTGCTTCCGTCCAGTCCACTTGGGAAGAAGCTGACAGTTCACAACCACGCTGGCCCTGAAAACTGCCCCCCCCCCGCACATCTCATCTCCTGAAACTTCTACAACAAATACCCCCCAAAATCCTGCCGGATTCCTTTATCCTGAGCGCGCGCCGCGCACCGCGCCGCGCGCAAAACGCACACACATCTCCGGCAACAAAGCGTCGCTACAGAAGACAAATAAAAGAAAGCGAGGGGTTTCTGTACCTTGCTTTGCAGACCGGCTCAGCAGCACACTGGAAGTTGGCAGCACAAAATACCGAGGGCTGACTGAAGCTCAAGCAAACTCAATCACACCCTCCTCTGAGCCAGCCCTACTCCTGACATCAGCGCAAGGCAATTCTCTTTCGACTTCTTCTTTCCTTCATTGTATACATTAAAGCGCACAACACCGGGTGGAGGGGAGGGGCGGGTGAAAGGAGGAGGAAGAATGGCGGGCAAAAAGAAAAGAAAAACGATACGAGCTGCTTCCTCAGTAGAGAGCTGGCCATCCAACGAGGCGGTGGGACCCGGGCTCAGAAATTAGGATGGAAAAGAGCCCCCCTATCTTCTCCACAAAACCTATAAGAATCTCTCTCTCCCTCTCCCACGTTTCCTCTAGGCCTCCCCGCTGCTGTTTTGCATTGCTGTTTTGCATTTCTCTCTCAACCATGTCTACTGATTATTTATATGATGTTTTCATGGAGAAAGCAAGAACAATGGGTGAGGAGGTAAGTGGTTACATACAGAATTCCTGAGGAAGGCTTTTTTAAAAAGTATTAAAACATTCATCCTAGTTCCCTTAAACGTTTTCAAACTTCTATCTTTGGGGTCTCCTTCTGTCGAAAACTTGATTATGGGTATATCCTAAGGTGCACACTAAGCCCACATGGCACATACGAGCTCAGTCACTTCAGAAGAGCTAAGCATGTGCTCAGAAGAAGATACCCAACATTTCAACAGAAACCTGTGAATTGTGATCAGAGCAATAAGATCCAGCAGACAGCTTTATAATCAAACTGCTCTAGAGCCATTCCAGCTTTATCGAACTGTATCCTGATATATTAGGATCAAACTGAAAGTTGAGCTATGACAGCTATGGAGCTATGAAGGAGCTAATGGGAAACAGATTGTTCAGGGATACCTGAAGGTTGGCAGAAGCAGAAAAATCTTTAGAGGCAGAAGGGAACCCAGAGGACAAAAAGACACACAGAGAGACAGCTAAATGGTGACTGAATATGGACAGTGGTCACAGAGTGTTGGGGTAGGACAAAAAAGAAAAACGTATGTGATGGATTGGAATATCCTGGAAAAAAGCATAGTTGATGATGATGATGATGAATATACTGCCCTTTACCACCTGGAGGTCTCAGGGCAGTTCACAGAAAAGATAAACATAAAAACCACTGGTTTTTATGTTTATCTTTTCTGTGAACTGCCCTGAGACCTCCAGGTAAAATACACACACACACACACACACACACACACACACACACACACACACCACACATACACACAGTATATATATTATATGATCAAAATAAAAACAACCACCCCAATAACACCCTGAACAGGTACAGTCCACACTGCAACGTTTTGTTACAGGTTCCACCTGTGTATTAGTAGTTTGTGGTTTAGAGAGAATCCTTTTCTATGCAGAGCAGCACAGTTCAGCGCTGGATATAGGGCTGTACAAGCAGTACCCCCCCCCCCCACACACAGAGTGCCAAGTCAAGAGGGTGCAAAATTGAGAAGACCCATAAATGAAAAGAGGGCATCAAATTTTTGGCCTCACACAGGGTGCCATACTACGAAATATTACCAAAGTCCACCCCTGCACAGTTAAAAAGTTTGTTGTTGTTGTTTTTAAAAAAACCTTGCCTTCCCACTATTTTCTGGTTCATCCTCTTTCCTTTGAGTGCATTGAATTTGCCAGTGTGTTAAGACTGACTGATGGAACACATTTGGGGACTAGTTTCCAACTGAGCTGCTTTGCTGCTGCTTAAATCAACCCATTTTTAATTAATTCACAGTGATGAGTTATGTGGGTTGGTTTGCCGCAAAGCCAGATTGCCAGCATGTCCAGCAGTCACTGTGTTTTAAAAATTAGGGCTAATCCACACCACCCTTGTGCCTGTGGGCAGCCCACTTACCAATGTGACTCCGAATGAGTTTAGATTGTGGCCTTGGAGGTTCTTTTTTATGTGCTTGGTTATGCAAGTGGTTTGTTGCAACTACAGGCTGCACTTTTCCACACAAGGTTTTCTTCCTTTCCATTTGTTACATCTCGTTGGTTGCAAGAAGAGCACTGTTTCTCTAGCTTTGCACACACAGACCTCCATCTTGCATACTATTCAGTGGTACACTTCATGTCTGTGTCTGTGTGCGTCCCTGTAGATTTGTAGGCATTGTGCAATATGCCCATTGCTTGGGCGGGCAGAGGAGGCCCAACAGCAGTTTTAGCAATTTGTTTATAGGACACAAGAAAGGAACTGGTAGGAAACTCTTTGGCCCTTACTGCAATACTGAAACTGGAGTTGGGTGCTTTTGAAAATCTGGCCCACAAAGGGCTAAACAAATGCATTCCACATGCCCTGCTCACTCCTTGGCTGAGGCAGATGTTACACCCATCACTGTTATTTGTTTATTTCCTCAACAGGGTTTTCCTTCTTGGCAGAAATCTAAGCCCAGAGCCAGGGCAGGGCTGCTTGATTACCAGCATCTGCCTGCTGCTATGGAGCAGGAAAACATATACACACAAGGGCAGGTGAGGAATAGGTGAATGGAGTTCCCAGGCCTGCAAGCTGAGGTGGGTGGAGGGAATGTATTGGCCACAAAAGGTCATGTTTGTCTGAACTCTGTTAGGTGTTTGCACATCTCTTTTAGGGTTCCCACTTGATTAGTGCTGAAATGGCAAACGGATCTTTTTTTTTTTTTTTAATGCCTCTTGGCTAATTGTCAAAGCTATGTGTGCACTTCTATATTTGCAGTTTATTTAAATACACATTGGCACATATGAATGGAAAATACGTTTGAGGTGGCATTTCTGTTGACTGTCCCTTTAAGTGTATTTATACATGTGAACATGAAAAACGTCAGCAGTGCCACAATTTCCATTTTTTTCCTGGTGTATGTGTTGTGTTTTGCATGTGCACCCATCTAGTATTATATATGCATGTTCTATAGTCTTAGGTTTCTGTTTAGCATGTGATCAGCTCGTCTCTGTATTCAATCTGTTAATAAAACTGCACGGCAGGATAGGGGAGTCAGCATCTACAACTGCTCTGTGTAGGAACGCGTGGGTGTTGATGTATGTATGTGCACTAGTCTTGACTCAGTGTGCCTGCCTGTCATTCTAGAAATGCTGTGCACATGAATCAATCCATCCATCTGGGTGGGTGGGTGGGTGTGGTCTATGTGCATGTTGAGCTGTGACTATTTTCTGAAACAAAGAGTGTATGTTCCCAATGACATATTTATGTTTTGTTTGCTACATCTTTGACCCATATACCACATCTTACTAAGCTCAAGGTAGGTAACAGCCATGGGGGGGGGGGCAGAGCAAAACACATCAACAAATATATGCAAATTTGCAGGGGGAATATGCATGCTTACCATTGTAGCAAAGGTTTTTCCAGGTTTAATCTTAAAATCTCAGCCAGGTGGTACACTGCTCAGGCTACCAGCTGGGAGGCCTAGGATTCCAGGTAACAGCTACATTCCCAGACAACGTGGCAACTCTATTCCTACCCTTCTGGAGCCCCCCCCTCTCACTCACACACACACACAGAGAGAGAGAGAGAGAGAGAGAGAGAGAGAGAGAGAGACCAAAAAGATCCAGGCCATACACTGTCTGTCCTTTATAAAAGTAGATGGATTGACCACGGAGGCTCATGCATCCTAGAAAATGGATTAAGGATATAGTCTTATTCTGCTAAAAATTTAATTGTTATAATTGTCAGCTGCCAAGTGGTGGGGCATCTCTAACAAATAAAATAACAGCCAACTGTCTCCTGATGGATCCTCAGCTCTCTTCCCCTTCACAACCTGCAGGTCTGATTTCAAACTATATCTATATGCTCCCAGTTTAGAGCAAATATGCAGTTCACACCTTGATTCTGCAGTTGTACAGACATGTTTAGGAACAGTGTGAACAGGCACAGGTATTCAAGCCTGGGGAGAGAACACACACAATTCCAGTTGCTCCCATTGTTCCCAGGCTCCTAAGCATGGTTAACTGAGAGCTGGCATGACATTTGCACTGCACCTTACAGGCCAAAGCATGCATTTCCAACACAGAGCCAGAGAGATGCTCTGATGTTTTAGTTCATTTCAGCTTGGCTCTGTAATCCACTAAAGTATTGTAGTTAAATATATATTTTGAGCGATTCTTGTGTAATCCTGCTTATGTCTCAAGAGACCACAGATTGATTTCATGGAACGGGTGACAGCTCGGTTTGTAACGGAAAGTGGTGAGGCGTGAATATGCTGTGGAGCCCACATTCCCCCCCCCCTGCCCCAGAGAGGATTCCTCTAAGGCAGGTGATTTTACTTCTCTTACTATTCCTGGGGGTGCAGGATTTGCAAATGTCAAATCCGGAACAGGGGATGCCTGGTTGACAGAGAGGAACACCCCCCCCTCACTACGTCACAAATGCTGCATCTGGAATTTCCCCTTTTCGAGGTTGCAGATGTTTTTCTCTGCCAGTTAAATGTGCGTGGGCGGGAGGTGTTTGGTGCTGCGGTTTATACAGAGTCGCAAATGTGCACACTCCCAGCCCACTTGGCAGTCACATTTGTAGCTCAAATTACAATCATTAGCTAATTAGTCCTTCCAGCCCCATATTTCAGTTGCAGGGAAAAGTCACCATGTTATGATCCCCCCTGCCCACCAACCCCCAAAAGCCCCACCTGCTCCTAGGAAGGACAAGCAACATAAAGAAAAAGATGCTTCGCTTGCCAGCTCAGCAATGAAAACACCAGGTGCAACAAAAAAAATGTTGAGTTTGGTTCTGGGAAGAAAGTACCTGTTAAGCTGTGCACTTTCTTGAGTGACCTTAAGCAATTCACAACCTCCCAGGCTACCATACCTTGCAGGGTTGTTGTGGTGATAAAGTGAGCCTAATTAGAATCCATGGACCTGATAAGGAAGGAAGGAAGGAAGGAAGGAAGGAAGGAAGGAAGGAAGGAAACTCCAAATGCAAGATGAGAGGTTTTGCAATCGGTGCAACAGAGAGAAGATTGAGACATAGAAGAGATGCTTCCTGTCTTTCATCCGAGGACATGTGCCAAACATGTTTCAAAGTTATTTGCTGGTGGTTTCTGGAAGGGCAAGAGGTATCTACTTCCATCTTTGGTGGCTATGACCCCCAGGCAGCACAGAAGTTCTGGAGACTAGCTGTTGACCTTTGTCAGAAATAGGAGCATTCAAACCAACCACCTCACATGTTAAACTAAGGCACAAAGGGCTGTAGGAGCGAGACCCTTCCGTCTCTGCACGCACTGGCCATGCATTTGGAGAATGCGCTTGTGCACACACTCCTGTGTATTCTGGATCCAGTACATTCCACCACCGGTTTAGGAAGTGGCAAACACACGGTATTAGCCATAATCCATTTCTATCCTTTATCTATCCTGCAGTTTCTTATGAAATACTGCATTTCAATACATTACCTCCTGAAGCTATCTTCAGTGTGACTTCAGAAAAAGAACAACTGAGCAGCATTTTCAGTCAGTAATATGTACGCAGCCCGTGAGAAGCGGCCCTACATGCATACTGATGTATAAATTCCAATGCAAAGGAAGAGCCTGATTAGCCCAGGTTCCCCCCACTCACATGGAGCTTTATGAATGTACAATGGTATGCATGTAGGGCCCCCTTCTCATGCTCACCTAATCTGTGCCTGACTCCACTGCCCCCCTAACACATGAAGGGTGTACCATGTTTGTCCAAACACCCTAGTCACTTCATGCCAGATCACATGAGACCACTAAGGACTGTGCTACTTAACCACTTGGAACCAAGTTACCCCAGCTTCCTATACAGGAACCTTATTACAGCTAAGCTATGTATAACACTGGGCTGGAAATCTCCCCACCAAGATGATAAAATATTGGATATAATCAACGAGCTCTTCCGATGATGCATTGCCAGAATAATGTGCACATCTTTGGTCTTCTCTCCATGACAGAAACAGGCATCATGGCACTTTCAAGTTTAGCACATTTACTGCGGCATAAAACTTTATAGATTAGGACCTATGCATGAAGCAGAAGTTGTGAAAGCTTAATTGACCATATATTTGTCTCTAATGGAGCTACTCTACTAGCATTCATGAGTATGATACAAGCATTGCTGATATTATACAGAATTGCTGGCTGTTCAACAATTCTGTCTGGTAACAAAGGCAGCAACAATTTCTCATTTCCCCAGAAAGTGAGTGGTCAGAGGAAGAAGGGGGTGAAGACTGGGAAGAGGAGGTGTTGGAAGCTGAATGGGTAACAGGGCTTTATGAGCTGGGAGAGTCTGGCAGACAGAAGTCCAGAATCAGAGGCAGAAGATGAAGCAGGTGAGTGGGAGGAAGGAAGTCAAGAGGCAGAGATGAGTTGGGCTGGTGAAGAGTCACAGGTATCTCCCCTTCCTGCTGCAACAAGCTCCCCTTCCCCTTGATCTCCCAGAACCAGAAGAGGGCTGAAATGTGCAGAGCAGCAACAGGCTGCATGCAGTCTTAGTCTCCAAAGGCTTGGCAAAAGCCCTGGAGAGGAAAGGACTTAGATGGCTGTGTGCAGGTGGGGACCTACTGAGAATGAGCTGCTGACACTCTGCCAGGTTGGTGGAGATCATGTTTTGCTAATAAAGAGTTAACTCCAACTTTGATCTGTGTGATTACTGACCGGCACACTCTGTGACACCCACAGACTACTCCAGGGGTAGCCAATGTGGTTCCCTCCAGATGTTGTTGGACTCCGGCTCTCATCAGTCCAAGCCAGCATGGCCAACAGTCAGGGATTATGGGAGTTTTAGTCCAACAACATCTCAAGAGCACTAATGAACAACAAAAATAAAACAGAAGCAGTAAAAACAATAGTGAGAAGCAATAAAGCCAGTAACAATAAAACAACAAAATTAGCATACATTAAAAACTTTTGGCAACCAAAACTCCAATTCCCATCAGCCCCAGCCAGCATGGCTAACAGTAAAGGATGACAGTAGTAGTAATGCAACATCATCTACATGGTACCATGTTAAGTAGCCCTGCTCTAAAGGTACATCTCACAGCCATGCATTGTAGTGATGTAAGAACACAATGAAAGAGTGAAATAATAGAGCTGAGTACTCAATGTCCTGTTGTCTCTTCACGTATATGATTGCATAACCTGTCTCCTCATTATGACATGTAAATAGGGAGCCAAATGCCGCTTTGTTTGCTTATTGCCAAATACTCTCCTGGTAAGAAAAACCAGAACTCTCCTCCCATCTCAGCCCCTAAGTGCCTTGGTAGAAGCAGATCTGCAGAAACCAAAGCCTTGTGGCAAAAATAGCACATGAACAAAGAAGATGAAATGTGATGTTGCTATCTTGTTTAGGGATCTAAGGCTGGTTCTACCCACACCAAAGATGCAGGATGTTTGGGGCTGCTCTGCAGTTAAGTCAAGTAAAATGGCATATTTGCTCCGTGGCTATAAGACCTCTACAACGCAAGTGCTGTAACTGATATGAGAAAAAGTGTTTCAAAGGGTAGAACCCCCTCAAGCCTTAATTACCATGGTACTGCATTGACACTGAGCTTAGTATTCTCATAAGCATCCTCTTCAGATATGCAACATAATCTCCTCAGAAGGCTTTGGGGTCGTTTGCTAGCTAAAGCCACTTGCTAAATTGCTTTTGAGCTGTGTATGCAACAAGGCATTATTGTGCATGTGGGTCACAGCAGCCCTTTTTTAATGTGTGCTCTTGCGCCCTTTTGTCTCCCTGTCTATTTTGATCTTTCCCAACTATACAAGTGGGTGGTACTTGATGGGATGTATTCATGCTGTTGTCCCCTCATCTCAATTACTACTTCCCCACCCTCTAGAAGTTCCAGAAATTTGAGGTCCATGGTGGGTTTGCACAAGCGATATATTTGTTTACCTGTGCACATCTGCCATATAGATAATTGTCTGTAGATTAGCACAATAATGAACAACTTTCACAGAAGCAAAATATCAAGCATATTTCACAGTGGGCAAAACAGCCAATATTAAAACATACTTTTTTGGGGGAAGGTGTTACCAGATTTATGCCGTAGTTTAAAAAATGAAAACGTACTTGTATGTCAAAGCCTTGCCTGGTAGAGAGCCAGCAGCCCACTGAGGAGTGTCTCGTCAGGACAAAGAACGACTGGGTCAACAGATGCGAACAATGTGAAAAACATGCACACGTGATTAATCAAATCTACTTTAAACTGTTGTGTGTACATATCCTTGATGGCTGATGGTTACTGGGTGCTGAACACAGGTTGCCCAACTGATTGAGGGTGGAACCAACTAGTTTGGACAAGCTGAATGTAGTCAGTAACAAGAGAAAAGAGGTTTTTGCAGCTGGCTACTAAGAGCAAGCCAGGGAGATTTCATAAGAGGAATCCTGCTGAATCACACAACAGGCCACCTCAGCCAGTGTTCTGCTTCCCACAGTGGCCAGTGCTTGAAGACAACAGATATTTCCCACTGCTGCTCTCAACTGGAACCTGGAGGAAATTGCTCCAAGGTCACGTGATTTTTTGGTGGGGTTTTTTTTTTAACCAGGGTAGGGGGGAGATGATGGTGCTTTAAAGACTAAAATTCAGTTTGAGTGTTCACCACAAGTCTCCATTGCTCTCTCTCCCCACAAGAGAACTGATCCTGTAAAAGGCTGTGCCTAGAAGCTCAGTAAAACAGTATTGATCCTCTTTGTCTATTTATCAGCTTTGATTGATTCTGATCTGGCTTACACACTACGGTATAGCTTCTCTCCATTCTGGCTCAGTTTTTTGCCCTTTCTTATAGGTGAAACTCGTATGATTCCTCAAGAGAACAAGAAAACAAATTCACAGCGCTTCATAAGAAAATATTGCTCCAGTTTATGACGGGTCAGCAAGGTTTATCTTGCCTGGGCCAGATCGTCCCCCCCCGCAATTTTCGGCACCGTGGAAGTGAGACCCCGCGCCATGCTGCACTGCTTTAGCGCAGTGCGCGAGTGGGCAGCTCAGTTCAGGGGCGGCTCATGGGCCAATCAAACAACCTCTGCAGGCAGCTTCCGGCCCATGAGCCTTAGGTTGGTGACCCCTGGTTTATGATCACAATTTTAGTATTCAGTGAGAGCCTGGTTTCAATCTGCACATTTCACTGTGGCAAGCTGGACTGAGGAGAGGTGATCACTCTGTGTAGCGATTGGTAACAGATTGGAGGCTCTCAGATACCATGGAAACTGGGTGCGGGGGCAGATCAGAAAATTACTGATATTATTCCACTTGCAAAAATATAATTGTAATGTATGAACAGTTCAGATGAATCAACGCAACCCTGATGATATGATCTTGATGGTCTATCATTGCAAAAGCTAATTAATTCTGAGATCCTGGCAGTTGTCAGACTTCTGCGGAGGAGCTGCTTTGGCAAGAGGAAGGATCAAATACACAGCCATGAGAAAATCTTCAATACCTACTTGCATTAGGTACACAAAGTCCATTCCAGTGGGCCAAAATGGAGTGGTAAGAGGGAGACAGCAGGAATGGAATGGAGGGTAGAAATGAAGCTGTTACTACTTTTATATTTATGTAGAAGGGTTTTTCTCTCCCCCTCCCTCACCAATGAGTTTACAATCCAATTTCCTCACAGAGAAGAAATCATAAATAGGACTGGAACCATATTTCAGAAATGTATTATCTTTTCAGCACCTAATTTTTAGGATCTGAATATGTATTTCAAATATTTCAGTTATCAGTCTTAGTTTTCTAGTGCATATGGGAACCTAGACTTTCCATCACTGATCACTAATGAAGTCAGGGCCCCCACAGACTGATGGGTTTGTTTGTCTTTTGCAGGTGCATTCTGCAATATGTCACTGATGCAAAAAAAGTGCATTCATGATGGATTTATACTGGACCATCCACTTTATTATATGTCCTGAGATGCTTTCATAATCCTGCATTATTGCCATCTGGAAGGGCACTCTCACACTATAGTAGGACAAACACACACACACACAAACCATTTGTGGTATGAAAAATCACAGGGTTTCAGCAGGAAGCAATAGGATATGCATTGTTTGGAAATGAAGCAGTGCGACTGCCCTAAAACTTTGGCAGGTGCAAATAGCGTTGAAAATGTGATCACATATAACCACCCCAGTAGCATCCTGAGCACAAATCACGATGACTGCTCAGTAAACTGGATGTCTGGAAGGCGTTTGTAAGGTTTAGTACAAAACAGAGAAGTTATTTCCCGTAGAGTGACCCAGTCGGCCTGCAGCTGGCTGCCAATGTCTCACAATTCCTATCAGTTGGGAAGGGGGAAAGTAAGAAGGGGGCACTGCACCCCCCCCACTTTTACCTTCCAGTTACAGATAGGTAGCCGTGTTGGTCTGCCATAGTCAAAATAAAAAAATTCCTTCCAGTAGCACCTTAAAGACCAACTAAGTTAGTTCTTGGTATGAGCTTTTGGTATCTGAAGAAGTGTGCATGCACACGAAAGCTCATACCAAGAACTAACTTAGTTGGTCTTTAAGGTGCTACTGGAAGGATTTTTTTTATTTTACCTTCCACTTCATGCATTCTGACTGTCAGGTTTATCATGCAAGCAGTAATTGGAGTGGATAGAATCTGAAGGATGCTGAGCTGCCTCCTTCCCCTGGCTCCTTCCCCTCCAATGGCAAAGCTATGACCAAGATGTAGACATTAAAACCCTTGAAGGATGTTTCGGAGAAGAATCTACTGCTCCCTTCCCAGTGCACATGGCCCTTCATGATAAAAACATCTAGAACTGAGTAATAGGAGTGCGGGGGATGTCCCTGTCAGTTAACCACCATAACAAAGATATAGCTGAAACACTCTCAACTTTTATCGAACAATAGTAATTCTGGCAGAATTACAAAAGAATGGAGTTCCCACCATTATGTTCTGAGAGAGCCGTGTCTTTGAAAACCACATTACAGAAGAGCAAAAAGTACAGATTTGCCCATCAGTGCATTGCCGTGCTGGGTACTTGATATTTCTGACTTCATTTGTTCTACATATAATTTTAATGTATTATGAAAACTTTTAATAAAAAAAGTGGGGGGAAATGTAATTGTTTTGTGACTCACTTCATGACACGGAAAAAACTCACCCCATACACAAAATGGATGGCAGTGACAGGCTTTTAAAATACAAAGTACCGGTAATTATTTGGAAGCTGTGGGCTTCTTCTGACCACATTTAGCCGATGAAACACACACCTAGCCATTTTGGAGTGGGGACTGCATTGAACAGAAGCCTAACTATCTTCCTACTGCAGTGACTTTCCTGTTTGTTCACCTTTAGGGAATTGTTGTTTCAGTCAAGGCTATGCACTCTTTTGCTGCTGGATGCCCGTATAAGGTGCACATTTAGTTAAATCTAAAAAAGGAGGTGGTCAATGGCACAGCTCTCGCCCAGGAGCAAGTATGCATCTCTTCTACATGTGGGTAGGATACGCTGTATTTTCACATTTGCAAGGGGGTCATGCCTAATCAGAGTTTTGCAGCACATTTTCAGTAATGCTGTGGAAAGGGACTTACTGAGAAAACGAAGCAGCTTGCAGAGCTTATTCTTATTGCACTATTTGGGTTACCTTATGGGGGCAGGAGTTAAGTTCATAGCAAAGCACTATGACGCAGTTTCACTGGTGTTTGGATCTAGAAGTGGAAGGCAACATAGTATGGACATATAAAGAAGTAGCTGCAGAAAATTTATTTTCCCCCAGATGTTATCTTAGGTACCACACAGAAACGATCGCGAAAAATAAATATGTCAGCCAAAGATTTGGAGACCAGATAGAGATGCTAGAGATCCATGCTGACCAAGTTAAAAAATGCGGATTGGAAAATAGGACAATAACTTGAGAGACTTAATGGAAATTTTGATTGATCTGTCTTCAGAGAGCCCAGATAAAGAAGGCTTTCTTGAAAGAGCAGAACCAAACACCCCAGATCTCAGTTGATCACCCAAGTACGTATATGTTCCCTGGCTCCTGGTGCCCATTTCCTTCTCCTGCCATGGTTTCCATCCCTTCCCCATATTTTATGCCATCTCAGTGTGCCTCAAGGTCAGATTGAGCATTTCATCTTCCCTGTCGTGTGCAGTGTAGAACATTTGCTTAAGTCAGCTGGGACTGTTTGAGACGAAGGGTTGCACTTATTCTTTTCCAACCCTAGGATTCAATGCGGAGCAGGAGAACTAAGCACACACAAAATTTATTATTCTATTTGGATGTCTAGCACGCCCCAATTTCCAAAGTTTCAGGATGCATAACAAAGGTTTAGCAGTCTTAGGCTATGCACACATTACTGGCTTAAAAGGCAGCTAAGTCACTCTTCCTCTCAATTCGGATCGAAGCTGGTTTGGGGAAAAACACATCAAAACACAGCATTTCTTAAGAAATGACAGGATAGATACAGGCTAGTTATGGACTGTGGCTAATGTCATGTGTACACTGCTTCCAGAACCAGCTGTGAGAGAACACTGGATGTAGAGCAAAAGGGGGGGGCATACAGAGTCTTATTCAATGGGATTTGTCATGTTCAAGACAGCTGAACTGTGGAAGAGGACAATTTTTTTGCAGAAACTGAATGGCACTTATTTGCATAATATATTCACATAGCATAACTTAACTTTCTTTGCTGCAGAACTGGATATTGCTGAGGTAAATAGATGCAGAATACACACTACTCTAATTATAAAGGAATCTGACTACACAGAAATAGCACTATTTGGTTATTTATGTGTATGAAGCTTTTAAATTAGTCACTTCATACACTCTACCTCCGCACCCCCCAAAAAGCACTCTTTCATAAAAAAGAGCATGCAACCCACATGTAGCTATTAATGTATGGATTTTTCTGTGTATGCACATAATGGGAAGCCCCACCAAATATGGCCTCCTAGTATACACATACAAAGCAAAATGAACTCATAATAAGAGATCACACCTGATGATCTGCATGCAGTCTACACAGTATTTTCTACACTCGTTTTCCATGTTCACAAAACGGGATGATGAACTGTCCCTAGGTAACATATGATTTAAAGCGAAAACCCAGAGGGGACAAGAATATTTTCCGTGTGTCTTTTGAAAATGTTCACTCTTCTGTGTAATAACCTAGTTGCCGAAATAGGCTTGCTGTGCAACTGTACAAGAGACGTTTGATGCTCTGTGTGAGCTGATTGGCCCATTCAATTGCAGTGCTCTTGAAAGCAGGTGGCAACACACAGAGGAAGTTAGAGACATAGTTCAGAACAGGCTGGTACCAAAGAAGCAAATCTAATCCTTGCAGAGGATGAGTCACAGCTCTCCTACATACACAGTTCCAAGCCTGTAGTTCTTCTCACAAGGACCACATCACCCACGTCTCAGTAAAAGCGAGAGAAGCAAAAACCATGAAACAACAGAGGAGAGGAAAGAATTGTGTTTGAAAACACAACCCTACAGATGTGCACCTGTGATGATGATCTGTACAAGATTAGGAGGCACTGCAGACGTTTTTAAAGCTGCTAACACTATTACTAGGAAGAGAGATCCATCTGTCCTAGTTTTCTCTTTCTGCCAAGGCTAGCCACTTTCTGGCTGGCTATAAGGCAGCATTTTTGCTGAAGCGGCAAGTGGAGGAGACTTTCATTAGCAACCTCGCTGTCTGCATTCACACATAATCCTGAACCAGGCTGTGTGGCTTCTTTTAACTATAATATGCATGAGGTGTCTGAGCAAAAATGCCTCTCTTCATCAGTGAGGAAACAAACCACAGAGCGGCTGGCTTGGTATTGTTATGAATTTGGGAAGTGAGGAGGGAGGGAGTAGGCTATATGTGAGGTCCTTCTAATTCTTGGATCCAACAAGTGTTAAAATATAAGCCAGGCTAGCTTCCTGTGTTGAGGTGACCGCCTGGGTGATGGGCCATTAAGAGAACAAAGGAAAGGGGCTCTGTGCTAGAGAACAAATGGGTGGGGCTCCTCCCTCAACTCAAGGGTAGTTAGAAGGACAAAGCCTGAATTTTAGAGCTGAGAGTTTGCAGTGATGTAAAGCAGCAAGCTCGAGAGTCAGAGAGCAATACCCGATGTCTGTTTGAATCCAAGGCTGCGGCTATGGGAGAAACAAGACCCTTTTGGGGTGTTAATGCTGTGAGCTCCTCCATCGCAGGCTCAGGTTGTATATATGTGTAAATAAACCATATATCATAAAGACATCAAAGTCTCTGCTGTGCCTCATTCCCGCAAGAAACACAAACAGTGGTTAAGTGCTTGAAACCCCCAGAATCTCACAACGCACAGAGATTGGGGTGGCATGTAAAAGTATTATGTCCAAACAGTGATATATTTTTTTCCCCTTCCAAACAAACAGCACTGGCCTGAGTGTAATGTGAACTCTGTGGTTTGTTTCTCCACTTGACTAAGGGAGGAGCAAAGCTGAAGTATTTGAGCTGCGTTCACCAGAATGCACTTCTTTCACTCCACTGTTCAAACAAACCACTGCTTGGCTTCGAGTTACACATGCATGCAGCCTCCACCTTTTCTGAGCAAATACTACCCACCTCTACCAGGAGCACAAGGACTGCAAAATACCAAGATATGCTTGCCTTGATTGGTATCCCCACATCTTCTAACATGTCGCAAATGAAAACAGTAATAATCCTGAGCATATACACGTGGCCCACAAATCACTGATCCCACTTTATAGGTGAAGAACACTGAAGCTTACAGATAACTAAAGTGACTTACCTAACTGGGAAGAACATTCTTCACTCCACCATCCAAAAAAGTTCAGCTTTCCTCCATGGTAGGTGTGCAGAAAGGTGATGGACAAACATTAAAATGAAAGACATTTCAATCATGTTTCTGTCCTTCCTGTGATACTAGAAGGGAAGCCCGCCCTTCAGGAAAGTAACTTTGCTTAAAAAATTAAAGAAGTAAAACATGAACTATAAAGAAGTCTGCATTGCTCAACTTTCACTGCTAGTCTTCTGTAATAAGCAGTGGAGTTTTGGGACAAGACTAACTGGAGAGCATTAAAGCTAATGTCTATTTAGAACAAACTTGAGAATGCATACATGTGCTCAAACGTCTTTTAGGAATATAAACAGCTGCCTGATTAATTTTGAGTACTTCTGTTTTATATTACTAACGTTGCCAACTATATAACTAACGTTGCCAAACCCTATTAACTCTTGAAAACATGGTATGACCAGAAAGCTAATTGAACTAATACCATCAAGCAAATATTGCTAATTAGCAATAATGAAACAATGCAGTATAACAAAAGTCCCTAATGTTGTTAGCGTGTGTGTGTGGTAGTGCTTAATTTTCTCTGGCAACGCCTATGAAGGAGCTATTTTTATTGTGCATTCATGATGACTTGTTCTCATGATGGTATCAAGACGATTATATATGATCATGCCTTCAACACTGTTTGCGGTTGCAAAAGTTTCAGGGCAAACACACTGGTTTGTTTCCAATCAGGACATGTCCTATAGCTTCCTGTTGAAAACATGTAACTTTTTCATTTCACAAATGTTCAGAGTGTGTGCCTGTCCTGCTTTTGTTGTGCTATAGTGCTAGACTGCCCCTCCAGATGGCCATAAGATGGAAAAAGGAAGGTCCGATTTACACTGCCCCATTGTTAAATTCAGTAAGACTTGCATCTGATTACATATGGTAAGGATTGTGCTGCTAGTGTGTCAAGAGTCCTTTTTAACTCCTTGCCAAGTTGTCAAAACTTGAGACTCACAACATATTCTCCCTTCTGCTATCCTTACTTTAGCTCAAGGTCCCAACTCCAAAGGAACTAAACAAAGAAGTGTTTTATCTAGCTAGAATGAGTTATTCTCAAAACCCTTGGGGAAAATACTGAGAGATTTACTTAAACTAGTTCCTGGGCAAAGCACAAATGAAGATATAGGTAAATATCAGATACAGGAAAAATTAAAGATATCTGTGGAGCAATGAGCCATTTCACAAAAGAAACCCTTGGGAAAGTGATCATAAATCTGTAGTACCTGTGTGTCTGTGGTATACATGCCATGATGTGTGTTTGCTTTGGGTATGGCCAAAGGTAGAAAGTAAAGAACAGCAGGGAGGTCAGATGTTGGCGAAGTTGGCTGTGCTAGGATTGCTAGAGATTCTAGACTATAGCATGTTTGCAGCATTTTAGGATAGGTGTGACATATACCTGGACTATAGGTATAGGCACAAGTCATCAATGTAACAGTGGCATTATTAAATTTGGAGGATTTGCTGCCATTGGGGTCAAATCTGTGATGAATTAGCCATTAGCAAATCAGCTAAGCCCTTGCTACAATGCAGCTATCTGAAAATGGGGTAGAAAACCTGTTACTCTCTGATGATAAGCAGAGTTCAGCAACCCCTGGATATCCATGGGTTCTCCATCCCCGTTCTCCTGGAAATATGCTCCTTTCTTAATCTCAGGGTCATGGGTTTGAGTCCCAGGTTGAGGGAAATATTCCTGCGTTGCAGGGGGATGGACTAGATGACTCCTGTGGTCTCTTCCAATTCTACAGTTCTAAGATTCCTGCTCCCTTTCATTTCCCTCCCAGCTCAGAACCTGGTAGCTGTTCTGAGCTCCTAGAATTTTAAATGGGGGGTAGATTACCTACCATCAGCTGCAGAATGACCCCACACATGCTACAACAGAGAGTGGGATAACAAGGAGAGGCAAAGGGAGTGAGTATGCGTACAAGCCAAAGGCATGTATGTGATGGATGGGCGAAAGGGATGTGGGCCCCAGATTAAGGCTTTGCACAGGGCACCCATGACCATTAATACAGCACTGTCAAGACATTGCTTTCTCTGGCCACACAACTAGATGGGAGAAATAAACCAGACCCTCTCTCCTGAATCCAGCTGCTAGCAGGCCAGACTGACACCTACTGGACAATATATTTGAAGCACATTATTGCCTTCATGGCACTGAGCAGTACACTGAGCAGGGCGGGACTGCTATCTGCTCCAATACTCCAATATTCACCCGTGCAGCTGCTTTCATTGTTAACCAAGTTGAAACACCTACTACATAAATATCTAGCTGTTAGAGCTTATCACTACTATAGCAGCTTTCTCTCTGCAAAGTGCTACTTTACAGGTCTTCGCACTTAATATTGACTCACATAAGCAAGAGTAAAACATGGCAATGAAACACGGTAGGTGGCAACGATGGCAAGGAATCGATCAGGATACTAGCCACCCTACCAACTCTTACATAATGTCTAAGATGTGGAACATGCATCATCACTCAGATAGTGAGGAAAGAACAGTGAATCATTTTGAAATAGTTCCCCTTCTCCTGTGGTCTCTAGCACTGCTCATAATAAAACTGGGAAAGAGGCTCAGCCAAATTCAAAGGGTGAAACCTACCTCAGTCTACCCCACAAACCTCAGCATCCCAAGATCAAGTTTCAGCTCTCCTATAATCAGGTATTTCATCAGTGTGAATGCTCATAAGGTTATTAAACTGAATTTTAAAAAATTGGCTTGTGATGCCACATTATTCCACATTTCAAAATAGATAGGAAATTATATTGCAATGGTCCATTTTTGCAGGTATAGAAGTTCTTGAGCTGCTCAGGATTCCTTTGTAGGCAGAACAGAATCTTATTATCTACTGTAGAGAAACCAGTGCTGGATTAGCCTTTCAAATGTTCCTAGTACAGTGGTACCTTGGTTTACAACTATAATCTGTTCTGGAGGTCCGTTTGTAAACCAAAACAGGTTGTAACCCAAGGTGCACTTTCGACAATTGGGCCTCCCAAAAGAATTTGTCCGTAATAAAAAAAAGGGGTTGTAATCCAAAAATGGTTGCAAACCAGAACATGCACTTCCAGATTTGACGTGTTTGTAATCCAAAACGTAGGCAAACCAAGAAATATGCAAACCAAGGTACCACTGTATCTTCAAACCATCATGGCAAAACCAGCCACTCACTACTTCAGCCAGGATACTGGCAATTGCCTCTGAGTAAGAAGCTGCTGCCAGAGTCACTGGGGAGCCATGCCAAAAAGAACTCACAGCATTGTATGTCCTGCATATGCTGCTCTTCCAACAAATGTGACTTATAAGGGTCAGGACAGGAAAACAGTACACAAGATGGCTGCAAAATCAAGCTGCCAACATTGTTTCCAGTCCATGATCTTTCTGCTCCTAACAGCTGGATTTCATCTGACAGCCCAGGACAAAAACATCATCATGCTGCTCTGGGGCCTTTGCAAACTTTTCCCCCAGCAGCTTTTAGTTTATAGCACAATGAGTATACAGTTAATACTCTCTCGGGGCAAGGGTTCCAGCGTCTTCAATAAGATTTAATAAGAATTCTTTTGTAGGGATATAAAACTGTCCCAGAACTGAGTTTCAATATAGGACAAATTGTGATCGTGCAAGTGTTATAGGCATCACCAATGGAAAAGATTTCGTGAGTTATTTAGTATAGTTCTCTGCAACAACAGAATCCCTTATGCTAAAACTAAACCTGACCTGCATATTTTTCCATGCACCTGCCTCTTTTTTTCTGCCAATAAAAAGCAACATTGGGAGCTTGTGTTCGAGGAGGAGTGATTGAGAAAGGTGCTCAGTGGTGTGAAGTCTACTTCCCACATTAAAAGTATACGGGGGGGGTGAGGGACTGGGGTGGCAAAGCTTAAGTTCTTTTATTTAGTATATGCTTGGGGTTTTTGTGTCAGTGTCACTTGGGGAAGTTCTCTTTCTATTCACTTGTTATGTTTCCTTAGTGGTGAGAGAGGTTGGGGTGGCGTAGGGTGTGGTTGATCATCTTTGGCCGGCTGCAGTGGGATTTGTTTGTGCGTGGGTGAGGTGGGTTGTCGGGTTAAGTTAGCCATATTGAATCATATGCTGTTGGTGGGTTATGAGCTCTTTATAGCGTGAGTGGGCATTGTTATCTTGGAAGATATTCAGTAGGGCCAGTTCTGGGGTGACTTCTAGTACCTGTTTAGATATTTTGCTTATTTCTGGTATGACTGCGAACACCCCTTTTCTGACTGGGTCCTCGATTATTTGGTTTGTGGTATCTACTGCTTCAGACACAGCATATGTCTGAGAAGACCCCAGGAGCGATCATGGGGAGGAGGTGCAAGGAAAAAACTGTTGTGACATTTATTTCTTTGGCAACTTGGAATGACTGATGTGGGATCCAGAAACGGCAACCTGGAGCTCCGCTGACCACTTAACTCAGGGGTCAGCAACCTCTTTCAGCAGGGGGTCGGTCCACTGTCCCTCAGACTTTGTGGGGGGCTGGGCTATATTTGGGAGGGGGAAATGAACGAATTCCTATGCCCCACAAATAACCCAGAGATGCATTTTAAATAAAAGCACACATTCTACTCATGTAAAAACATGCTGATTCCCGGACCGTCCGCGGGCCGGATTTAGAAGGCGACTGGGCTGGATCCGGCCCCCGAGCCTTAGTTTGCCTACCCATGACTTAATTGCTCTCTTCTCCATCAGCTTGGAAGCTTTTTCTGAGACGCCTGCGGGGTATGACAGCATCCTTTGTCGTTTGAGCATCTTTATCAAGATGCTAACAGATCTGCCTGCCTTCAATCAGTTGTGCTTCAAGGGAAGGTCACCAGTCCTCTGATTCTTTAATATTTTCCAGCCCAGATAGATGTTAACCAAAATATCTCACAACAGTAATCTCCCTGCAGGAGCAAGGAAGCATAAGAGAATCAGATGCACCACAAGAGCATCTTGGATGGGATGGCTTTCAAAGAGGGCTAGACAACTGCATGGAAGGAGAGGCCTATCAAAGGCAACTAGCAGGGATGGCTATGCTCAGCCTCCCCTGTTGGAGGGAGCAATGCTTCTGAAAAGTACTTGCTGGAAACCACAGACTCCACAAACGTGTTTCACAAGGACCCCTTCGTTCCCTCTGCCCCAGTACCTGAGGGTTGTCACGTCTCTCCAGGGATTTGGCCAGAACGAAGTATATGTTGGGGAAAGGCTCCCTCCCTGCGAAGAAAATGGAGCAATCGGCAGGCACCTGGCTCCCAGCCATGATAGCAGCAGTCTGGCACATGAGGTTGGGGGACATGGGAAGGAAGCATTCCTGTAGCATAGGACATTCAATTGGCATTTCCACCTACATCAACTCTGAGCCTCCCCCCCCCCCTCCGGTTCTGGCCTGCCTCTCTCCTAAGGAAGATGCAAGCTCTTGCTGGAAGCCACTGGTGGGGAAAGTGTTCCTATGATTCCCAAATGTTCCAGAAGCATCTTTTTGTTCCTTTAGCTGATTCATATAATCATAGCATGGTAGGATTGGAAGGGATCCCAAGGGTCATCTAGTCCAACCCCAGGCAATGCAAGGATCCTACCCATAGCCAGCCCTGGCCGGGCTGGGCTCCAAACTCCAGCCTTCTGGTTACCATTGCAATTCTGCATGGTGTGGAGAAATGAGAGTGTAAGCAACACATTTCTCTCTCCCCTAACACTGATATGAGATCCACACCATGCAGCCCTTTCAATAACTAAAATCTAAAGGGCTGTCACATGAAGCAAGCTTGTTTTCTCCAGCTCCAGAGGCCCTTAGGTACTGAAGCAGTGACTTGGAGGTTTTTAAGCAGTGCTTGGATGGCCATCGGCCATGGATCATCTAGTTGAGATTGCTGCATTGCAGGGGTTGGACTATATGATGCTCAGGATCCCTTCCAACTCTACAATTCTATGCTGGTATGTTTTAAAGCAGGGGTCTGCAACCCGCGGCTCCGGAGCCGCATGTGGCTCTTTTACACCTTTGCCGCGGCTCCGGGGCGGATACTAGCGAGGGGAGGAGGCGCATTGTGCGCCCCGACACTCCTCACTGTGGCGGGCGCTGTACTGGCTGTGACGTCGCATGGGGGCGGTGCGTGCGTTAGTCACGCACCGTCCTGACATCACCTTCCCGCCCGCTGTCAGATCGTGGCTCCGGAGATATATTTGTTTTAAATGTCGCAATGGTTTTGCGGCTCCCAGTTGTTGTTTTTTCTTCGGAAACGGGTCCAAGTGGCTCTTTTTGTCTTAAAGGTTGCAGACCCCTGTTTTAAAGAGCATCCAATGCACCTTTAAAGCACATGACTTCCCCTGAAATGATTCATGCCATCGTGGCTTCCCTCTCACAGACCTACAATCCCCAGAACCCCTAACAAACTACAATTCCCAGGATCATTTGGGGGAAGACACCTGGTTTTTAAAACAGGGATAGAGAACCTGCAGTTTGTTCACCCCCATTTCCTAGGAACCAGGAATGGGAAGCTCAAGTGCTTCTAACAGTATGGTTATAGGGAGCAGCGAGTATAAATTGTATCAGAATTAGTATGGGAATGTTAAGGAGGGAGGAGGAATAAGATTGTGGAATTCTGGTAGTGAGTGATGATTGGATGAGGATTTGAAAAGGAGTTTGAAAGCAAGGCAGTTGAGAGTCAGTTCAAAGCAGTGGGTTCTAGAGGGGGTGGTTGGGCAACTAACTATTCAGTTTGAGGATCCGTCGTCATTTTTGTAATAAAGCAGCATATAAGATAAAGAGAATTTGAGGCCATAAGCTTAGGTACACACACCATCCTACAATCATTTAGTGAATCTTCCATACAGTCTCCTTTAGTGAGGGTGCAGTACCTAGGATCTGGACCAAACATTGGTATTTTTTGTTCTTTTCTAGTTTCATAGGTTTATGTTCTGGTTCTAATGATGTATAGGGGTGGGGGCTCTTTAAATACTGGGGGCGGCCACACACTCCTTTTTTTCTTTAAAAAAATAATAATTTCCCCTTGTTTTCAAAAGCACATGTATTGTCTCTTTTCTTCAGGTTCTTCAGTTACATTTGTTGTGAGACATTGGTGTTATATGCAGTACAGGGTTGGAAAGAAAAGAGGGGAGTGAACCCAACCCTCCTTCTGGGCACTCCACTGCTTTAGGCAGTTTTATTATCACCCAATTCTGAAACCAGAACTCAACCAGGTAAGGAGAGAGAAGGGAAAAGACTGGGGGGGTTGCCTTCCTCTCTGTACGTTTATTTTGTATGAGAGGTAACCCCTCCATCCCTTATGCAAACTGGCAAATGTGCTTAAACTTGGTCCTCACTTTGAAGCCTCTTTGAACAAAGTGGTCCTGACTTCTGAGACAATATATATATCTTCTCATTTTAGAAAGGAATAGTTATCTTTACAGTGGTGCCCCGCAAGACGAATGCCTCGCAAGATGGAAAACCCGCTAGACGAAAGAGTTTTCCGTTTTGGAGGTGCTTCGCAAAACGAATTTCCTATGGGCTTGCTTCGCAAGACGACAATGCCTTGCGAGTTCCTGCGGGGTTTTTTTCCTTTCTCCCCCCTTTTTCTAAGCCGCTAAGCCACTTATCAGCTGATCCGATCAGCAGATAAGCCGCTAAAAGCCGCTAATCCGCCAATGGGCTTGCTTCGCAAGACGAAAAAAACGCTAGACGAAGAGAATCACAGAACGGATTCTTTTCGTCTTGCGAGGCACCACTGTATCCCAATGTCAAAATCTTAAGAACCACAGCCAGCCAGCCATTTTAAAAACAGGCTAGAGGGTTTCCCTTTCTCTTCAATATGGCCATTGTTACAGAAAGTGATAAAACAGATAAAAGGGGTGGTTGATGAGCACAAAGGCACTGCCTAAACTATTCAAAACTGTCTTCCCCCTGTATGTTCAACAGTCACAACTGGGTTATAAGAAACAGATGTACAGTACAGTGCAATTGCATGAAGGTTTGCTGAAAGGTAAGTCCTATTGAGATCAATAGTACTTACCATATGGTTCTGAGAAACTATTGTTCTGGCTGACTCCTCCCTGGAAGAGAAGATCTTACAATTTCCTTACCAGGTCTGGAAACTGGCAGAATTGCTGTAGCCATCCCAACATTATAGTCTTCTTCTCAAAGTTCTGCTTATTTTTCAAGGAAGTTGCATGTTCATGTTTGGTAACTTTGCATCATTTATTCACTGTTGTCAATTTTGAACCTGATTTTTATGTATTGGTCACATCACTTCACTTCAAATTTCCTCACTCTGTAGATGTCATGAGCAGGCTGTCCATACCATTATATACCAGTTCATGTGAGAAATTCTATCCCAGGAAAAAATTTTCTACAAATTATCTTCCTTGCCTGAAGATGTTCCTTTCAAAGTATATTTGGGTCTTGTCTGCAGGTGTCCTGTAATCTGGATATCCTCAACAGTGGGCATTAATGTAGAGTGTGGGATACAATTCTCTAAAGTGTATAGTAGAACAAAGCATTGAGCTCAGTTTTCTGTGGAGCCCCTATTTCCCTATGGTTCTCTTCAGACAGCACCACTTCCATAATCATTATCGCCACTCTTTTATACCCAATGCTTTCAGCATGTCTTTTTCAGTAGTTTATCTGCAAGCATAGAAACTCAATGTTTGACTACATGGCATGTGAGGAGGACTTTGCACAACAGTCTATGCACAGCCCTGCATCTGAGGAATAGCCTAACTACACCACATGATCAACTTAATTCAGTGTTATTGTTTGTAATTAAATGAGCAAGCTTGTCTTTATAGAGAGAGTTAATTTCCACTCATGGAGATAATCACACAACGTTAGGGTTTTAATCCAATCAAGAGACTTTAAGGTACATAGGCAAGCTTTTCAAGCCTGACTGATAAATCTTCCTTTAAATCTTGAGTTTGGAAGCACACCGTTATCAAGTTGAAAACCAGACTCTTAAAAATGTCTGTTGCCTTTCAAAATGTTCTGTTGCTGTGGATAGTTCTAAAACGTGAGTCACACAATTCAGAGCCAGGATATGACATTGTGGTGCCTGAGGCAGTCAATGATTCCTCCTGTTTCATGTACAAAAGGCACCCAGACTGGCAGCCGACTCTACATCAACACTGGTGACAGACCACCACCACACGTAAGGGCAGCAGGCTAGCTTAGGTGTCACAGTTCACACAATTCTTTTTTATCTCTGGCCCTCACTATGCCACCTGAGGCAGCTGCCTCACTCTTCCTAATGGCAGGGCCTGCACTGTTCTGATTCGAAGTCTCAGGTACGTGTAGGAATGAGTTTTTAAACTCCACAGAAGACAATCATGGGCTTAAGACACCACTCTCCTAAGGTGTCCAGTCTTAACCATCCTTATTTTAAAGCAAGTTCCACTGCACATGGAGATAATCTTTGTTGCCTAGGATTTCAGTTATGATCTCCCTTATTTATTACTGCACTTTGTGACTTAACATTTCACAGCGTAACAGTGAGAATCGTTCTGCACTTGGCAACGCTCTCCCTACTCTTCAGGTACTTAAAATGTCCACAAACATGGATTTTCGAAGTGACGGAAAAGATTTAAAACATTTAACAAATGGGCAGAGGAAGATGAGGAAGGGCGAAGGCCCCTCCTTTCTTTGGACATTTTTGACCGGCCTCCACAGACGGCCTGTTCCTGTCAGAATAAGTAACCCAGGCAAGGGCCACTTAGGCCAGGATTGGGGAACTTGCGGCCATGTAGGAACCTCCTTCTATTCCAAGTCATTCCTCCAGTTAACGTAGTTCTGTATTGCCAACACGGGCTGGCACCAACTCTCTGTAGTTTCAGGTCGCAGCTTTTCTCCAGCCCTACTCGGGTGCCACTGAGCCCCGAACCTGGCGCAAAGCATATGTATTCCTAACTCCCACCATCCTTGGGCTGAGGCCAATGGGAAGTGGGAGACACTGAGAGTCCCAACAGCACCTGCAGCGCTGCCTTAGAGGTAAAGTTGAGGACTCCGCTTTCCACCTCAGAAACGCGGGGTTTTGCATTCTGACGTGCTTATGAGGCTTGTTGGCGACGTCTCTCCAGCCCCTGAACTTTCCGAAACCCTAGCAACGACGCCGTTAACCCTTCAGCGAAGAGAAGGCGCTCCCTCAAGAACAAAATGGCGGCAGAGCCACTTTCTCTTCCCCCCGTCTCCTCCCCGCCCGCACACTCTCTTCTCCTCCCAATTACGCCATATCCGGAGGCGGAGGCGACGCGACCGGAAGCTGGTCGCGTTTCCAAGATGGCGACTCCCTATGTTACTGATGAAACCGGTGAGTGGCGGGGAGCCGCGGCTAGGATGGGGGGGGGCTCTCGGGTGCCGGCGTCCCCCTCCCCGCCACCGCCACCACCCTGCCTCACGCCAACCCCGACAGCTGCCTCGCCTCACCCCACCCCCCTCCGGCCGCCGCGCTCCTCGGTTATCCCCGACATGACGCCCCTCCCCTTCTCCATCCTTGCCCCGCCTTCCCCTTCCATTCGGCTCCGCGACCACGCCCCCTCTGAAGGCCTTTCCCGCTCCCCGGTTGCGGCTTATCCCGCGCTGCCTTCCGTTGTGGCCCCGCCCCTTGGCTGCGGTGGCCACGCCCCCACGGCCGTTAGAGCCGAACCTCCCCTCAGTCGCCTCAGATCCATCTGGCCGGAGGGCGGGGGCGGCTTCTCCTCTCCGCCTTTCGCTTAGGACCGGCGCTGTTGAGGGACAGCGATGGGGGTTAAGCATTGCCTGCGGCTCCCACTCTGACCCCTCCGTCCCTCTTTATATGAGGACAGTGATGGTGTATAAATCGTGAGACCCTTAATATCAGGGTCCTGGGTTCGAATCCCACGTTGGGCGAGAGATTCTAGCATTGCAGGGGTTTGGACTAGATGACCCTTCCAACTCTACAGTTATCTGGTTCTGACATTGCATAAGGTGACTCTACCTGGTCACTCCCTCCAGTGCTGGATTAAACCCTGCGGAGGCCTCCAGGCTGTTGAAACCTTGCAAATGATCTCCTAATACGTTTTTGTAATTTTCTTTCAAGATCACATCAGTGTTATTTTGATCGTTGTCGCAGGGCCCCTAAAAATGCCCATTTGGTAATCCGGCACCACCCTCCCTCCCCATTATGAACTATGTGGAAGCAACGCATATAGCTTTCAGTGAAGCTACTCCCTCCCTGCCACCCCGTATCTTAGCTTTTCCTCACACAGGTATCCCCTGTTAAGCCAAATGCTGCTAGGGTTTTAAGACTGCGAGTGATTACGGGCCTCTTTTCTCCCACACCCAATACCAAGAGACCAGATGCAAAGTAGGAAACTTGGATAGTTGTGCAGAAGATGAAATTTCAGCAGGGATGGAAAAAGCTGCTGCTGCTGCTGCTCTTTCTCCTCTAACAAATCAAGGTACAGAAGAAGCCTTTTCCTCAAATACATGTGTAGTGGCAAGGCTTCGTTTTATTTCTGTTTGCTTACTGCATTTATATCCTGCCTTTCCTCCAAAGAGCTAAAGCAGCCCCTGTTGTTGTCCTTGCCTTTATTTTATTCTCACAAGACCTCTGTGAGACTGAGAGGTAGTGACTGGCCTAAAATTAGCCAGAGAACTTTGTTGTTGAGTGAGGATTTGAACCCAGCCTCTCATATCCTAGTCATGCTCAAACTGTTATGCTGCTTAGGCTCAAGTGACCAGTGAATAATAATAATAATAATAATAAATAATTTATTATTTATACCCCGCCCATCTGGCTGGGCCTCCCCAGCCACTCTGGGCGGCTTCCAACTGAATATTAAAAACAGTACAGCATCAGACATTAAAAACTTCCCTAAAGAGGGCTGCCTTCAGTTGTCTTTTAAAAGTAAAATAGTTGTTTATTGCTTTGACATCTGCTGGGAGGGCGTTCCACAGGGCAGGCGCCACTACCGAGAAGGCCCTCTGCCTGGTTCCCTGTAACCTTACTTCTCGCAATGAGGGAACCGCCAGAAGGCCCTCGGCGCTGGATCTCAGTGTCCGGGCTGAACAATGGGGTTGGAGACGCTCCTTCAGGGTGCATTGTGCACCCTCTGACAGATAATGGTGGTGCAGTGCTTTTTGCTTTTTTCCTACATTGCATTATGGTAGTTCCAATACTCTTCCCCATGACTTCTAGTAAATGAAATGATTTGTGCGTCAGCATATGCTGGGTACTTGCATATTTCATCTTCAATATGGGATTTAAAATACTGAACTGATTTATTCTCTGTGATCCTTGCAGTAGCCCTGTAAGTGAAGTGTTATAGAAATGTTAAATGTTCTGCAGCAAGAAATCCACTTGTGGGATAATCAGATGGGATGAGCTCTAGGGATGTTTTCACATTAATTTCTACCTGCAAGCCACTTCCTAATGGGAACATGGGAACATGCAAAGCCGCTAGATAAAGTATGGTTCAAATAACTTGACTTGTTTGAAACTGATGTGCCTTTTTAATGGAAATGGTTTTATAGTAATTTAGTAAGTATATTAAATAACTATAAAACCATTTCCAAAGCCAATTTCCATAGTAGCAAAATTCCTCTCGGAAAAATCAGAAATCAGTATGTACAGGCTAAAGCTCCTCTGCAGGCTAGCAAGGCTGATTTTACACCTTAATAACTGTTGATATTTATTATTGTGGTACTGTGTATTTTGGGTTTATGGGCCGCAATAAAGCTATGTTTGTGTAGATCAAATTTAGGCATATCTTGTCTTTTGCTTTTGCTTCTTTTAAAGGAAGTATTATGGTGTGATACAGCTTCATTGTTTGCTGGCTTGGGTGGACACGGTCCAGAAATGTGGCTTATGAATATTTAAAATAAATAAACATTCACAGGATTTTTTAGAACGCTGAAAAGCCCACATGATCACATAGAGATATGTAAAGATAGGGTATCTTTTCACAAATATTTTTGAATGTTTTAGGGAAATACATCGCTTCCACACAGCGTCCAGATGGTACCTGGAGGAAACAGAGGAGGGTGAAGGAAGGCTATGTTCCCCAAGAAGAAGTGCCCGTGTAAGTTAAACACTCGTCTCTGCTATCCTCTCTTTCTTTCTTTTCTCCTTTCTCCAAACAATGCATTGCCCTAATTTGGTGCAAGCAAAGGGTACATTGTTTGGTATCTTCCCAACAGTACAAAGGAAATAATGTAGAAGGAAATATAGGTCTGTTCCATCAGGAAATTTGTGTGGGGCCCATCTATTGTATGTCACATCTTATCTGTTTACACATATATGTAAACACAGCTCCTAATTACATTAACACTATTTTATTTTTATGTATTTAATATAAATTTAATAAACTACTGTTAATGTAATTAGGAGCCATGTCGAGCATGCGAACAGATCAGATGTGCCATAATACATACGGACCCCACACCAATTTCCAGATGGTACAGACCTTATGCTCCTTTCTCCATTCCTCCCATTTTACCATTTGGTACCTTCCCTTCAGTCTCACCTTCAGATTATGATTATGACAAACCTAAATATCTGAAAGAGTGGCTGGGGAAACCCAGCCAGATGGGTGGGGTAGAAATAATAAATTATTATAATAAGAAACAAAGGACAATCTTGTTGAAACTTGTTTTTCAAGGAATATCTTCTCCCCACTGGCCTCTGTTATTCGAAATGAGAACAACATGCAGTTCTGTTTAACCTTTTGCATATCTGCAGTTATGACATCACAAACCAAACAGAAACTCCTGCCTCAGTAGTTCTCAGTGTGAAAGTGCAGCAAGAAGGAATTGCAGCAGGAATGGTAAACACACTTGTGTTTGACTTTAGATACTCTCCCCCTCAATTTAAAAAAATACGTGGGGTGAGATCCAAAGAGCCACCAAATTAGTTCTGTGCCGCCAAAGAAGCTTGTTTCTCAAACAGCTCACTCTGCCACACACAACATACCACTTTTGAAATTGAGGGGAATTTCAAAAGCAAATTGCAATATTGTCAGGTATGGGGAATGGTTGTCATCATTCTCCCTAGGCACTCCCTGTCCACTCAGAATTAATTAATTAATTTAGTTAGTTCCATCCAATGGTCAGGGACAACAGGACTAGTAGCCCTACAAAATCACGAGGGTCTCAGGTTCCCCATCACTGCCCTCGGACCAGGTGCCTAATAACATTAATGTGGTTTTATCACCCATGTCTTTCTGCTTTAGAGACACCATTGATCTATCAACAAAAGGAAGCCATCTATACCAGGCAGCAAAATAAATAAATTCTGTACCTGCCACCCTGCCTTTTGTAGGTGCTGCTGCTGCACTTTCCCCACCAATCAGTGTTTATGGCTTCCCCACCACCACCAACAAAAAACCATCATAGCTAAAAACGTCCCTTTAGACTTGGGACGGGCGTTTACTGAAGCAATTACTCCAGACTGCAGTATGCACCGTCCGTCTGAGAACCCAAAGGTGGCATGGATTCTTCAGGGCACTTGCATGCAGCTGCAAAACCAGTGTCTGCCCTAAGTAAGGAGCTGCACAGACACAACATCACTCCTGCCCCAGCACTTCATGCTGCAATATCTGCTGCTTTTTTATGGAAACGAGCTGGAATTACAAATGGACAGTTCTATTATACTTTTTAGGGGCTCCCCCCTGCTCTCCTTTCTTATAGAAGCACTGAAGATATGATTCCTCCCTTCTCTCTCCCCCCCCCCCTTTATTTCAAGTTCTGATAGAAGACAGTTCTGATCTCTTTTGTTCCATGCAGGTACGAGAATAAATATGTGAAATTCTTCAAAAGCAAACCAGACCTGCCTCCGGGCCTGAATCCAGAGGTCAACACCCCGGTGGCCAGGCAAGCTTCAAAAGGACCAGAAAGTGGTGAGATAGGTCTCTCCAAGACGGCCAAGAGGAACCTAAAACGCAAGGAGAAGAGAAAGCAACAGCAGGAGAAAGGGGATCGTGATACAGATGACCTGATCCAGTCGTTAGAGAAAACTACCTTGTCAGTGACACCAGGCAGCAGTGGGGATGCTAAGCTGGCTGTCCCCGATGGGAGCACAAGGCCCCCTGCAGGCAGTGGCGATTCCTCATCTGCCACAGCCAACTTGGAGAAGAACAAGAAAATAAAAAACGTGAAAAAGAAATTGCGGCAGGTGGAGGAGCTGCAGGCACGGATTGACTCTGGGGAGATCAAGCAACCGACCAAAGAGCAGTTGGACAAGCTGGCTCGAAGGAAAGCTTTGGAAGAGGAACTCGAGGATCTGGAGTTGGATTTGTGAGGGGTTGGAATTTCCACCGGACATAGTGTGCATAGGAACAAACCGTCCCCAGGGGAACATTCTGAGAACTGTGCAACACAGAGACCAGAAGAAGCTGTCTTCAGGCTCTTCCTTTGTACCTTTTATTTTATTTTATGTTGGGTGCTGTCTGAATTTTTAAAAGTATTTCTCCCAGCTATTGATGTGTTAGATACCTGAGGACTCTAAAACCTATTTGCCACCCTCCTTACAATTTCCTCCTAGTCTCTTCCTCCCCGTTGAGGTGGGTGGCTGGGAATGTCATGGCACAGGGGGGTGGCCTTCAGAAGAACCTGAGTGGGTGGAGTGTCCCCTATCGTCCTTCTCCCTGCCCCTGTATAATACTCAACACCTTTATGTTCTCTGTAGTGGCCACTCCACCTCCCATCTTCTCTCCTTCCTCATTTTTAAAAGAGATGCAATAATAAAAATTGCAGTAGTGATCTCTGCGTCTAGGATGTTCTTCCTCCCTTTTAATCCAAGCAGCCTTTTGGTCTAAAGCTTGTTTTGTTTTGTTTTTTAAAAAGCTTCTCCATGGTAGCAATACTTGTATACCCTTTCCTTTTTTAAGCTGGTAACTCAGTTAAACTATTCTTTTGGGTGGCAATTGTGAAAAAGGTAAATTCAGTGTGAGGGGTTGAAAATGAAGCTGCCAATATTGTAATGTATTTATGAAAATCTATGGTGTAAGGTAAAGGACCCCTGGACACTTAAGTCCAGCTTTTCAGGGTCATGTGGCCAGCATGACTAAACTGCTTCTGGCGCAGGAACACCATGACATGTGTCGGAGCGCAAGGAAATGCCGTTTATCTTCCCGCCAAATCGGTACCTATTTATCTACTTGCGGTGGTATGCTTTTGAACTGCTAGGTTGGCAGGAGCTGGGACAAAGCAACGGGTGCTCTCTACGGTGTAACCACATTTGGGACACTAGTTTCCACATCCCCGAAGGATACTGTGGAGCTGGGAAAGGTATGGAAAAGGACAACCAAAATCATGAGGAGGCTGCTCTTACTTCCCCTGTTACCAGGCTGGGAAACTTCTTGCCCACCATAAATTGGACTACAGTTCCCCTCATTTCTGACCATCACTTGCTGGCTGGGGCTGATGGGAGTTTGGGATCCATCAGCATCTGAAGGGCAACCTGTTCCCTATCCCTGCCCTATGAGGAAGGATCAAATGCGGAGAAAATGGGTTAGAGACCCTTTTCTTCCTCATAATACGTGAGCCGAGTATCATTCGATGATATCGATTGGCAGTAGATGAAAAGACACATTCAGGAAAGGAATTCCATGCCATTTGTAGATTTATGGACTTCGCTGCCACAAGATGTGTTTATGGCCACAGGCTTAGAAGCTTTTAAAAGGGGATTAGACACATTAATGGACTTGTCAAAGCATGGTCCCTTTGAGTTATGGACCTGCTTTTCTACCCCGCTGTGTTTAATGTTGCATCTTGGACTGACAGTCTTAGTACAGCCTCTCTCTATCTCCATTCATGAGTAATGAGCTGAAGTTCTCAAAAAGCAAGTAGCACTGAGTTATCCACCCATCCCGAACTAAAACAGTGTACACTTTTCCTCTGCTAATCGTGTTCTCTCCCAGCAAACAAAAGCAGGGCTGGGAAACCTTCAGTAGGAGGGCCAAATTGCCTTGTGGAGGCCACATGCCAGTGGCAGGCAGTCCCAGAAGCAAAAGTGTTTAAAGCAGGCTTCCACAACCTCGGCCTTCCAGATGTTTTTGGCCTACAACTCCCATGATCCCTAGCTAGCAGGACCAGTGGTCAGGGATGATGGGAATTGTAGTCTCAAAACATCTGGAGGGCCGAGGTTGAAGAAGCCCGATTTAGAGCAATGGATGAAAATATTCCTTTCGTTTCCACACACATTTTCCCTTCTTATGTTCTCACACAGCCAAGCAAGAAGCATCAGAGTTCAGTTACGCATTCTAGACAGGCAAAAATGCCCAGGGAGGTTGCAAAGCAGGGCTGGACAGGGGTCAGCAATATTTTTCAGCCGTGGGCCGGTCCACCATCCCTCAGACCATGTGGTGGGCTGGACTATATTTGGGGGGGCGGGAATGAACGAATTCCTTTGCCCCACAAATAACCCAGAGATGCATTTTCAATAAAAGTACACATTCTACTCCTGTAAAAACACCAGGCAGGCCCCACAAATAACCTAGAGATGCATTTTAAATAAAAGGACACATTCTACTCATGTAAAAACACGCAGGCCGGATTGAGAAGGCGGCCTGGAAGGGCACATTTTACCCCTGGTCTTGAGGTTTGCCATCCCTGCTCAAAAGACAAGAAGTTGGATAATGAGAAAATAGGATTCCATGTTTTCCTCTTCGTTGTCACTGTCCAGCAGGTGGCACCAGAAGGTCTTATTAGTGGTGCAACATCCCAATATAGTATATTCTTCTATTACTAGAGTGTTGAGCTATTTTGCCCTTCCTGAACCCCTCCCTACATACTGTAGGGGGAGGTAGTAAAGGACCCCCCCTTTTTTTTTTTTTAGCCGAGAGGGTGAAATGCCAGTGTTGGTTGGCAGATTCTGTAGCTGTCTTTTTAGGTCAGTGTGGCTGGCGGTGGATTTGAGGAGTATAGCTGACCTAGTTCCCATCCCAGACTCTTGATTATTTTCCACCCATTAGCATCACCACCCAATCTTCCAGGGCACTCCATGCTCCATATTCCTCAGGATCATTACAAGTGCCAGTCACTGAGATCATGGCTGAGAATAAAACGGAAATTGCACCAGTGTGGAAAAAACAACTCTCTCGTTTGTGTGTGTGTTTCTCGGTTTGCACAGCTGCCATAAGCGGCAAGAAACTGCCTGCTGACTTGCCAAGTGGTGCACTTGTGGCGGAAATCTTGCCCTTGGGAGGCTACTGCCCAAATAGCTAAGGTTTGCCAGCCTCTTGGTTCAGATATGGTGCTTGTCACTTTAAAAGCACTCAGAAGAGGGGCAGTTTTTGGGATAAAGGATGGCCAAAGGAAAGATTAGTATGGAAAAGTGAATGCAGCCGCTGCTTCTGCCTTGCTTCTCGGTCAGGCCGGTCAGCTCTCCTTTCTTTTTCCACCTACTTGAACCAAAACGGATGTTCACATTTCTGGAAGCAGAGGGTGGTTGGTAGAATCAAGTGCTGTAGGCTGGGAGTTCTCCCACTGAATCAGATGAAACAGAATTGGCACACTGGCACCTGTCCCTTCCAGACATGTGTTCCTCTCTCCTGCCTTGTTTTAATTTCTACTGAAACCTCTGTTTTGAGATTACTGCACTTTATATCTTGCTGTTCCATCTAAAGAGCTTGGGGTGGCATCTATATTGTTCTGCCCATCCCTGATATTTGACTTAACAACAACCTTCCGAGGTCAGCTAAGGTAAAGGCAAAGGACCCCTGACCATTAGGTCCAGTCATGGCCGACTCTGGGGTTGCGGTGCTCATCTCGCTTTATTGGCCGAGGGAGCCGGCGTACAGGTTCTGGGTCATGTGGCCAGCATGACTAAGTCGCTTCTGGCGAACCAGAGCAGTGCACGGAAATGCCGTTTACCTTCCTGCCAGAGTGGTACCTATTTATCTACTTGCACTTTGACGTGCTTTCGAACTGCTAGGTTGGCAGGAGCAGAGACTGAGCAACGGGAGCTCACCCCATCATGAGGATTCAAACTGCCTACCTTCTGATCGGCAAGTGCTAGACTTTGTGGTTTAACCCACAGCGCCACCCGCGTCCCTAAGCTAAGCTGAGAGATGGTTTATTAGCAGGCCTAAGTTTCACGGCTTTGGGGATTCGAACCTGCGTTTCCTTGGCCCCAGTCTAGCTCCTGCTCCACTCTGGTTCTCAGAAACAGCAATAAATGATCCTCAAATTAATTTCTGCCCAAGCTGAGCAGCATGCAAAAAGCCCTCTTAACTCTCTCCTCCCATGTGTGAATAACAGCCGAGGCTTTACAGTTGCCCACCAGGAAGAAGCAAGAAATTTAATACTGTATCTCTCTCCCTATTACATCACACAGAATGAACAATAACTTAGGCTCTGTCAAGAGTTCTCACCTGCTCATTCCTGCCCAAATGACTACCTCATTTTTATAGTATCCATATACATTCACAGTTTGCTGACATCTATCTGTGGATAGACAGCATCTAAAAAAGTAGAGACATCACCTTGCCAACAAAGGTCCGTATAATAAAAGCTATACGTAGTTTTCCCAGTAGTGATGTATGGAAGTGAGAGCTGGACCATAAAGAAGGCTGATCGCCGAAGAATTGATGCTTTTGAATTATGGTGCTGGAGGAGACTCTTGAGAGTCCCATGGACTGCAAGAAGATCAAACGCATCCATTCTTAAGGAAATCAGCCCTGAGTGCTCACTGGAAGGACAGATCCTGAAGCTGAGGCTCCAATACTTTGGCCACCTCATGAGAAGAGAAGACTCCCTGGAAAAGACCCTGATGTTGGGAAAGATGGAGGGCACAAGGAGAAGGGGACAACAGAGGACGAGATGGTTGGACGGTGTTCTCCAGGCTACCAGCATGAGTTTGACCAAACTGCGGGAGGCAGTGGAAGACAGGAGTGCCTGGCGTGCTCTGGTCCATGGGGTCACGCTTTAACTATATCGGGGGGGACGGGACACCTGCACATTAAATGCAAATATGCATTTAATATTATGTCACGTTGGGCGCTCAGTGTATCGCCAGTTGCAATTTTATGAGGTTAGAGGATGTCAAACCTGGATTCAGTTCCTGTTGAGTCATGAAGCTTGCTGGATATCCTTGGGCCAATAAGTAATCACATAATTGTTAGGATAAAATTAGATATTTCTTATGTATGTTGCTGTGAGCTACTTGGAGGGACAGGGTGCCTGCCTCATATGATCCATAAATGATAATCATTTATTTCTCCTTGGTTTTGATATTAAATAATTCAGGGTAGCCTTTTATTTTAGATTTTGTTTCTGTCTTTTTTTAAATAATTGGTTAACTTTTATTTATATGATTACCCCTCTAATTTCTGAAACAGGAAATGCTGCTTGTTTGAAGAATGGATAGGAAGGAGCAGGAGGAAGAAACCCACCCTGTTCTTTTTGAATGTCGCCAAATTTTCTTCACACCGCATCTTGCTTACTTCCCATGATAAGAAGAACCCCTGTGTGTATTGCTGAAATTAAACACAAACATTTTGGATAACGGAGTCTAGCAGGCGCATGTTGAACTTAGATTGCAAAGGCTCGTTTGTAGGGAGCTGGTGGTGGGAATGCTAGACAGGAACGGATTTTGAGCCCTTCCGAATATGATTCTGCTTGGAGAAAGGCCAGCTCATTATATTCTGCTGCCTGAGATAGACAAGATGGAACCCCCTTTCCACATAGAGTTGTCACCCAGACTATCAGTTGAATCTTATCTTAAAGCTTCTGTTGCTACTCCACACCCACCCACCCCACTATCCACTGCCTGAGGCAGCTACCTTACTCTGCCTAATGATAGGGCCGGCTCTAGAAAAGAAAAGCATCAAGATTTCTGAGAGGAGCTGTATGTGCACATGAAGCTGTCTTACAGTGAGTCAGACCATTGGTCTGTACACCTCAGTGTTGTCTACTCTGATTGGCAACAGCTCTCCAGGGTCTTGGGCAGCTGTGCTTTTGTGTGTTTGTTTGTCACTTTCACCCAATTTCTTTTAAGCAGTGATACCGGGATTGAACCTGAAATCTTTTCCATGCAAAGCATGGACTCTCCCACTTGCCTCTCACACAAGTAAGGCCTTCATCTGGATTGCCCCTTACAGAGTGATAAATATAACATGTCTCTCCTCTCAAAACATCTGTGCTACAGATAGCTACATAACCAGCTGTGCTCTCTAATGCCCTGTTTCTTCATAGCTTGTCATTCTTGTCGCAATAGGTTTTTATTTTGATTTATACTTTGCCCCACCCCTAAGGCACAGAGCAAATCACAAGATTTTATTATCTTTTTTAACCTTGTAACTGCTAGTGTAACAGCAGAGAGAGGTAAGCGAAGAATTTGAGGGTTACAACCGTTGTCATACACGAGGCGCTACTGCAAAATAAAAAGACATTTTCAGCGATGTGCAGAGGCCCATTCTGTTTTATCCCTCATCTATGCTCTGGTTATCTCTCATCTAGGCCATTGGCTTTCCAGGATTCTGCCTTCAAGGAACACTTTCCACACGGGCTTGTCTGCCATAGGAACCTCTGAGCATTGCCAATAATTCTGGGGGACACTTTAGTGTGTGCACCCATTTCATGTGGAACACCAGTCAGCCATGTTGGATCTTCACTATTGTTCTGCATGAACCGAGATTGTACCCTAGAATAGGAGTTTTCAGCTTATTCAGTCTGGGAGCTATCATTCACCCAAACGTATTGTGACATGCCATCCAGATCTCCGAGCAGTGAGAGATTCCAGGTGTTTACCTAGGGTTCATGTGGAAATCAGGCACAGCAGAGACTGTAGTGTCTTTATTAAATATGGTTTATTTATGTATCTATCTATCCAACCAACCTGACCTTATGACGGAGGGGTTACAGTGTTGGCACCCCAATAGGTTATTGCTTCTGGCATAGCCTCAGCCTTGGATTCAAACATAAATCAAACTTGCTCTAAAATGTGGCTCTGACCCTTTCTCCAGCTTGCTGCATTTTTCAGACTGTAGCATCGCTGCCAAAACCCAATCCTGATCTCAGCTCTAAAACTTTGTTCCTCCCATTTCCCTCCTGGCAGGAAGACCCCTCTTTCTGGCTTTCCTGATGCCCCATTACCTTCCCTTTGTCTTTGATTAATGGCTCATCTCCCAAGCAATTTCCTGAGCATGGGAAGCTGTTCTTTAACACTTCACTAAATCCATTGTCTGGCAGCCAATTTTAACACTCCAAGCTTTGATTAAATTCTAACACCTATCAGACCTAGGAATTTAGGGGAATCTGGAAGCTACAAACCCTGGCACCCACAACTCATAACAATATATTTAGGGACCTACGATGCGTGTGCATGTTGGACCTGTCTCCAAATAATACCTGTTTCACATCTGTGAGATGAATATGTTATTTCTAATACAAGTATATATATTTTTTGTATTCAGGGGTGAAAATAGACCTAATCACTTGCATGAATGCCAAAAATTTTATTACTCTGGTGGTAAAAGCCCTGGTTTCTTCTCTCCCTGGTAAAGAGGCCCACTCCTTATATAGGTTCCAGTCCTCAGAAAATGGGTATGTGCCACTCATGTTAAGGCAGGTTCTTGTCGCTTGTGAATAACAATAATAAATAGGAGTTGGTATTTTAGGCCATCAGTGTGCCAAAAATGACTGACAGGGGTGTGGGAGCAGACAAACCGGTAAATATGCTAGTGGGCCAGAATCTCTGGTAAGCTTCGTTGCAAAGTTCTTTTACACAGATTTGAAAGCCAAGCTTCAAGAGGTTAAGCATCACCTCTCCAGTGTCTTATAGAGCATATTCATCCTTTGCTTTTTGTTCTCAATGCCATTCTTCTTCTCCATTCTTTTTGACGTACTTAATGAACTCCAGATGTGAGAAGGCCCAGCTGTAGGTTCACAAAGGTTAACGATTTGCAGTTCCTTGCTTCCATGTGTCTGTGTGTAAGTGTTAGCAACAGTGTTTGTTAGGGATAAAAGTTTGTGACTAATTAAAAAGTTCATTGCAGGGGGCGGGGAGGTGAGGAGTGAATGCCTTGGGGATGTTTCCATGGTGACTGGTCATGATGACTAACCCATCCACATGCCAATAAACAAAACAGCTCTGATCTGTCTAAAGCAGGAATGCCAAAGCATCGGAGCACAGTATTTTAAAAAGTGTGCGATAAGTAAAAGAGGCAACTATTTGAGATAGCGCAGTTCCTTTCTGCAGACATGAGACAAAACCTTACTTTGTTTCCCAAACCTCTGCTACTACAGGTACCTCAGGTTACATACGCTTCAGGTTACATACGCTTCAGGTTACAGACTCCGCTAACCCATAAATATTACCTTGGGTTAAGAACTTTATCTCAGGATGAGAACAGAAATCATGCTGCAGCAGCGCGGCAACAGCGGGAGGCCCCATTAGCTAAAGTGGTGCTTCAGGTTAAGAATAGACCTCCAGAACGAATTAAGTACTTAAGCCGAGGTACCACTGTATATGCATTTTCTATCCTGCACCCCCCCACCCCAATGATTACTTTTTCAGCAGGGAGGTTGTTTTCCACAACTGCTAAACTTCTCTCTGCCACATAACTTACAGGTGCTCTACTCTTCGTCACAGCTTGACACATCCTGGGTTGTATTCAACTAACCCAGGGAGCAGGTGGCACTGTGGTCTAAACCACTGAGCCTCTTGGGCTTGCTGATCAGAAGGTTGTGATAGGAATTTTGAGATCTTAGATATATGGTAATGTTCATAACCGCACGTACATAGATCAGCACAGGAAGACCAACCTGGAACCATTTTGATTCCTAAACTGAGCCAATGTTTTCTCTGCAAGGTCAAAGTGGGAAACCTCCCATTGTCTCTTTCCTAACAAATCATGTCTTAAGGGCACATTTAAGATATGAATAGGGTGTGAGCCTGTGACATGGCCCAGGAACTAAGTATTTATCACAACAAAAGAATGGCCAGGCTCCCCAGGCAATCCAATCAAGTAACCTGCCAGACAGGAGATAAACAAGGACAGGAGAAAAACAACATTCAAATTTCTGTTTTAGACCGCCTTTTCTGTGATGTAGGTATGATGTATCTGAGGGGTGGTCTTAGGTTACACCCCTTCTGTGATGTATGTATGATGTTTCTGGGGGTGGTCTTGATCTACAGGGTGGCAATTTCAAAATGTCTATATAAGGCCTTGCGCACTATTGTTGTAGGTTCCTCCTCCTTTCCTGCATATGAGGGGAGCACCCTGTTGCAACAGTTCAATAAAGATCAAGCTTACTAGCTGCTTTTCTTCTCAGTATTCTCTGGTTGGCCTCTGTTATTTTCTCCTACCAATAGGGAACCTATGTAAGGACTCTATATGGGCTCTTGGATACCCCATAAGGGAAAAGGGCAATTTTTATTTACAACAAGGTTGACTGTTCAAATCCGTGCAACAGGGTGAGCTCCCATTGCTCTGTCCCAGCTCCTGCCAACCTAGCAGTTCAAAAGCAAGATAAATAGATACCACTGTGGCAGGAAGGTAAACGGTGTTTCCATGCGCTCTGGTTTCTGTCACGGTGTTCCCTTGCACCAGCAGCGGTTTAGTCATGCTGGCCACATGACCTGGAAAGCTGTCTGTGGACAAACACTGGCTCCCTTGGCCTGAAAGCGAGATGAGCGCCGCAACCCCATAGTTGCCTTTGACTGGACTTAACCCTCCAGGGGTCCTTTACCTTTACCTTTACCTATTCAACTAACTGACTCAGTGTAGACCCACCAATGTTAATGACCATATATCAGTTCACTCCATTAGTTTCAATAGGTCAACCCTCCTCCTCACCACCATCCCGTAAATACAATTGTGAAAATGCCATTTCTTCTTTGATAATATCTCCAGGGAGCTGCTTTTGAATTCCGCAACTATCTGCTGTTCTAGCAAATACCGTTGCTCAGTCGCCCACATCCTTTCCCCCCTTAGTGGGGAAAGAAGGATGAAAATAGAAACAAAGTATTAGCTCCGGAGGACGTGGGGTTTGCTGTGCCACACAAGTTTCCTAAATGACCTTGAGTTAATCACTTGCAGGCTGTGTATCTGTTCCTTGCTGGTGATGGTGGGAGTGGGATGCTGTGCTGCGTTCAGCTTGGCGGTTTGGCCTTCTCCGTCCTCTCAACAGTGGGGCCCCTGAGCCCTTGCTAAGGAATATTGTAATAATAAAATTTAAGGTCTTTTTTATATAATAAATGTTCATAAATGTACCAACCAAGCACGTACATAGACCAGCACAGGAAGACCGTCCTGAAACCATTTTGACTCCCAAACTTACCAAATGTTTTCTCTGCAAGGAGGGAGGGGGTGAGGGAACCTTCCCATTGTCTCAGGAATTGGGTAATCACCATTTCAAAGGAATGGCCAGACTACCAGGAAAGGCAATCAGATAAGGCATTATCAGATAACCTGGCAGACAGGAAAAACAACAACATTAAAATTTCTGTTGTAGACCACCTTTTCTGTGATATAGATATGATGTTTGTGGGGGTGGTCTTGGGTTACACCCCTCCTGTGATGTATGTATGATGTATGGAGGGGTGGTCTTGAGCTCCAGGGCAGGGAATTTAAAATGTCTATATAAGGGCAGGCACACCTTTGTTCGGGGTCCTCCTCCGTCCTCCTGCGTGTGAGGGAAGCATCCTGTTGCAACAGCTTTAATAAAGATCGGGCTTACTAGCTGCTTTGCTTCTCAATATTCTCTGATTGGCCTCTGTTATTTTCTCCTACCAATAGGGAACTCACGTAAGGACTCTATATGGGCTCTTGGATACCCCATAAGGGAAAAAGGGCAGATTTTATTTACAACAATATCGAGGGGGCTGACAACACCTCCACCCCCTAGAGTAGCCTCTCCTGTTATCCAGTGTTATTTATCTTCCATATTACCCTTCACTCTAAGGTCCCAGGGCAGGCCATGGCATACACAGTGTTAAACAAGTTGCTGTCATAAAAATTGTCTGTTTCACCCTCCCCAGCCTGGACTACAGTTCCCATGGTCCTCAGCCGATGAGGCTAATGGTCAGGGATTATGGGAGCTGTATTCTAAAACATCTGGAGGGCGGCTAGTTGAAGGAAAATAGGACTTATTTGACTGGCAGTAGCTTTCTAGGACAGTGTTTCCCAAACGTTTTTGGGCAACGGCACACCTGTTTACTGAAGAAAAATCTCGCGGCACACCACCATTAAAGCCCCGCCCCGTGACGTCAGCGCGCAGCGTCACGCCGGGAGGGACGCACAAAAGTGAAAGTTTTTTCCCTCGGCAGCTCCTCTCAGCTGCGCTCAATCCGCCTCGGAGCGCAGGAGCGATGCCTCTCTCTGGCTCTCCCTCCGCGCAGGCTGAGGGAGGGAGGGAGGGGCGCGTGTGACCCGTCTCTGCTGGGAGACCAAACCCAGCGAGGCAGAGTCGCGCGGAGGCGCCCAGGCAGCGCTGCCGGCTGCGAGGAGGAGCGCCAGGCAGCAGCAGGAGGCGCGGCCTCTCCTCGCCGCCGCCGCCCCGCCTCTCGCCGCCCGACTCGCCCGCCTCCCTCCAGGCATCTCGCGGCACACCAGCCGATGTCTCACGGCACACTCGTGTGCCGCGGAACACCGGTTGGGAAACACTGTTCTAGGATCTTGGGGCAAAGAGGTCTTTCCCATCCTACTTGGTCCTTTTTTCAGCTGCCATTAATCGAAACAGAAAGCTTCTGCATGCAAAGCACACTGAGTTATGAAGGACCCCCACCCCACCCCATCCCCCAGCTGTTAAAGGCACAGGAACCTAGCCAGGAAAAAACTAAACTAAACCAGAAGTAGAAACTCAACAGTGACAGGAATACTCCCTTTTGCAGGAAGAAGGAGATGAGATTAGATAAATGGGATGGAAAACTTTCTGATTAAGCAATGGAACAAGTTCACAGAGGGCGTGAAGCCTCCTTTCTATGAGTGTTTGTTGAGATGCTTGAAGAAACAGCCCCAGTCCCCGTCTGCTGTTCACTTCCCTGAAGGATGGGAAGTTCTAGGGGCAACTGACTTGTGAGAAAAGAGTACTGGAGACTGTACTTTTACAAAAGGTGGTATCAAACACTAGTCTTATTCCGCAAGACCCACTGATGTTAATGGGCATGACTAGAATCGTAGCATTGGAAAGGGCCCATCTAACTCAGCACCCTGCAATGAAGGAATCTCAGCTAAAGCATCCATGAGTGATGGCCATCCAACCGTTGCTTAAAAACTTCCAAAGAAGGAGAGTCTATAACCTCTCGAGGGAGACCATTCCACTGTCAAACAGCTCTTACTATCAGAAAGTTCTTCCTGATGTTTAGTCAGAATCTCCTTTCTTGTGACTAGAAGCCATTGGCTTGAGTCCTACCCTCCAGGGGACATGGGTGGCACTGTGGGTTAAACCACAGAGCCTAGGACTTGCCGATCGGAAGGTCGGCGGTTCGAATCCCCACGACGGGATGAGCTCCGGTTGCTCTGTCCCTGCTCCTGCCAACCTAGCAGTTCGAAAGTCAAAGTGAAAGTAGATAAATACGTACCGCTCCGGCGGGAAGGTAAACTAAAACATACAGTCTGAGTGAAGATGAGCACTCAAGCATCTTTTTTTTAAAAAAAAAAAAAGTAGCAGCAGTTTCCCCAAAGCAGCAGCATGCCTTTTGAGCATTTGAAGGCTCCCGCTGTCTGACCAGCTACTAAGAACTGTGGTTATAGGTTGTGGTTAGTGAGGAGAGAGCTTAACTATGAGTCCTGGTTTGTATGACATGCTAAGCCAAACCTTGGCTAAACTCAACAAGGGGGTGGCAGAACAGCAGAAAAGCAAAAGAACAGGAAAGAGAAATGAGACTGCAAGCCTTTCTACAGGAAACACCAATGATTGGCTTAGTGTGTCGTGAAAACTAGGCTCTCGGGCTTTATGTAGGTTGTCTTTTATTTATTGCTTTTAACTAGAAATTCATTCCACGGTTTTTTATTTTTAAAAATCCTTCTTTCAAAAGATTTAAGACTATATATTTTTTATATAAGTTTTTATATAAGTTATTACAAAATATATTTTTTATATAACTTATTACAAAATGTTATTACAAAAATATTAACTTATGCAGTTATCTGGGAGTAAGCCCCATTGAACTGACATGTTTAGAATTGTACTGTAAGGTGTTTATTTTCATTTCCTGTCTACAAAATGTTATTACAAAAATGAAGAAAGAATGATCATCCCTCCAAGAAGAAATCTTTATAGTCTTAAGCTGTGCCTCAGATGTAGCTTTGCCTAACTCTCTGTCTGCAGGGTATGGGGTTGGGGGCTGAGCAGAAACTGGGGCCCTTTAATTTCTAATCAGAATTCACAAGGAAACAAAAACGTTGGCATGTAAATTCCTTCATTTAAGTTCCGCGGAATGGTAAATTGTTTTCCCCTCAAGTACCCTTCATGGCAATTGTATCTAATCCAATCATGCTGTCGCAAACTGTTCCCGCTTTGCGCTTAATACCTTCTGAGAAAATACAACATTTGGTAAGATACAAAACTCATTTACATTGATTGTTGGGAGTTTGCTCACTCTTAAGCCCAACAGCAACAAAAGAGAGTAAAGAGGTGCTTCCAGAATGTCCCTATTTTTATCAGGATTCAATCACACACTGGTTGCACAATGAAAGTTGATTTGTTGCTCTTGTGCAACAGACCTGTTATCCAATCCCTCTCACAATCAGACATGTTGAAATTCATTGGAGAGTGTGAGATAACATTTGACACAATGTTTTATAGCCCCCTCCCCAACACACATACACAAACAAATCAGAATGAATGTTCAGTGTTGCCTAATGTAGTCTAACCTTCCTGCAGACTTTGGGCAAACAAACCAGGACAACTTTCTCAAAGAAAATAAGTATCTAACTTCCATTTGTTATTTTCCATACACACAAACTCATTTCCCTGGGGCATGGGGGCGGGTGGCATCTATGTGTATTTATTTTTGGTACTTAATTAAAAATAATCATAATTCAAGCTTGTCGTCTGAAATGTTAGAGCTGAATGGCTGCAACAAAAAAGTTGCGGGTCGTAAAGTGGCTCAAGCTCCATCTTCCATGATTCCCTCCATGATTCCCTCTATTTGCATAGATAATATCACTGTGCAATGATTTGTGTACACAATGCGACTGGCTTGGCTTCCAGGCTTTTTTGAATTGTAACTGACGATCAGAGACAATGGTAAAAATTTAAAACAACAACTGGCTGTTAGCAGTTCATGTGGAGCCTTGCAAGTCACTGAGTACAGTTCCGGATTGGAAATAGTTTCATTGCTGTGCTCTGCCCCATCCACTACCCCACTCTTTACCCCACTGATTTAAAGTCCTCAAAGGAGAGAGACATACCAGAGAAGCGAAAAACAAAATAATTTCTTCTCTGTGCCCAGCACAAGCAAATGCAAGCAGGAAGACATACAGTCACCCGTGTTACTTTTAGGCTGTGTGCATCCCATACACACATAAAACACATTTCCTCCCTCCCCCCAAAGAATCCTGGGAAGTTTGCAGTTTGTTAAGCATGCTAGGAATTGCAGCTCTGGGTGGGGTGGGGGGTAAACTACAGTTCCCAGAATCCTTTGCTGGGTGCACATATTTTAAATCTGAAGTGTGCAAAACACAATATAGATACAGGAGCAGGGAAGAGAGGGATACTATGGACAGAGATTTGCCTCTCAACTAATGTGTCCAAGGGCGTAATCATGTGGTAATTTAGGTTTCTAGGTAGGATGTTGAAAGCCAAGAACTTTGTTATGTTCTGAGTTGAATAGGATCCAAAAGGCAGCAGTCTGATTGGTCCTAGAACAATAGGATTCAGAATGCAGCAGTCTGATTGGTCCACAGGAGCCACCCAATCCAGCTCCAGGTGGAAGGGAACCCGCAACCTGATTGGCCTACAGGTGAATCCCGGAATTAGCCAATCACGTAGGGCCCATTGTGTAAATAATGTATATAAGGCAGACACTCTGGGGGAACTTCCATTCCTCCTCACCACTATGAGCTCAATAAAGAACATGAAATCCACTCTCGACTCCGAGTATATTTCACTAAGGTAGATTTACCTGAAATGCTACTTGTTCCATGCATAGGAAAAGCAGCAGATAAAAAAGAAAGAAAGAAATGTTTTGATTTGGATTCACACAGTGGCATCGTAAGAGGTAAGGTAAAGGGACCCCTGACCACTAGGTCCAGTCATGGCCGACTCTGGGGTTCTGGTGCTCATCTCGCTTTATTGGCCGAGGGAGCTGGCGTACAGGTCATGTGGCCAGCATGACTAAGCCGCTTCTGGCAAACCAGAGCAGCGCACGGAAATGCCGTTTACCTTCCTGCTGGAGTAGTACCTATTTATCTACTTGCACTTTGACCTGCTTTCGAACTGCTAGGTTGGCAGGAGCAGGGACCGAGCAACGGGAGCTTACCCCATTGCGGGGAATGAAACCTCTGACCTTCTGATTGGCAAGTCCTAGGCTCTGTGGTTTAACCCACAGCGCCACCCACGTCCCATATCGTAAGAGGTAGTCTAGGGTTAAGGATTTCCCGTGACCTCCTTCCAATCCATCAGTTCTATCACTATAAGCTACAGGAATCGCTGGACGTCATTACTTTTCTCGTACGGCGACAACAGATGAAGTGATGCCTCTTGACAGAAAAAGAGCAAAAGGGACGTGAATGCACTTGGAAGTGGTATTGCAGTGGGTGATTTATCAAGTGACAAATCCGGCTGTTTCTGAGATATAAATAGCATGTCCTCCCTTTCCCCCTCTTCCTTCAATTGGCACTTTTTGTACTTTCTTTGCCTTGTCAGATCTGTGATTCACATTCCCCCCGCCTTTTCCTTCCTCCCCCGCCCCCCCGACCATCATTGTCTAGTCGTATTTCTGGACAATTGTGCCACGCACGTTTCCTAGCATAGTTGCCTCATCGCTATGCCACCTGTACCAGTTTCACCCCACAAGATGCATGTGGGATTGCTGCCACCATCACCCGCTGAATCATTCTGGGAAAACAGCTTGATCCCACAAAGGAAGTCGTTCAGAGTCATTGGTTTGTCTTTTGTGTTAATTTTCTTCTTGGCTGTAAAACTGGAGTCATCTTCTTTCTTCCAGCCAAGTTCAGAATAGGGATAAGTACTACTGACCAACCTTACAGTTTCACCCTCCCTTCATCATAATGGGTACCCAAAAGACAGAGGTATCTCTCAGGCCAAATCGGAAAGGATTAAACCAGGGTTTCCCAAACTGGTTTTGGACTACAACTCCCATCATCCCTCGCTAGCAGGACCAGTTTTGGACTACAACTCCCACCATCCATCGCTAGCAGGACCAGTGGTCAGGGATGATGGGAACTGTAGTCCAAAAACAGCTGGAGAATCAAGTTTGAAAAACTCTGGATTAACCCTGTCAGGAGAAAGCCTAGCATCTGCGGAGTTGGGGAATATTTTCCTAGTAAATGAAGGTTTCTGTAGAGACTTGGGGAGCCATACATGGTGTCCTGCAGTGTCGTTTGCCAAGGGATGATGGGAGGCATAGTCTGAAAATTTCTGGAGGGTGCTACATTAGCTATCCCTGCCTTAGAGACACACCCCAGGGTGTCATAGGCACCCAGCAGATAGGATAACATAACATGGTATTAAAGTTGTTCAGGGCTTTGTAAATCCATTCAAGAACCTTGAACCCAGCTTGGTAGCACATAAGCAGCCACTGCATTTATTTGAACAATACTTAAATTGTCAGATGTTAACCAAATGTGGGTAGAGTAGGGGAACAAGGATCTACCCACTGTCCGTGCCCCTAACTTCTTTTTTATGCAGGCAAAGGTGTGAATTAGAGATGGAAGAATTTGCCGATTTTACAGAAGGTAAGGATTTGCTGAAAGGACTTTTTAAATGGGAATACAAAAGGGGAGGTGTGAGGAGGTCAAAGAATCAAGGAAATGAGGCTAAGGATTATTGAAAGATGGAGTTAATTTTAAACTTTTTCTGTTCTCTTTTTTATATTTAGCTATTATGATCTCTTCTTTTTTATATATACTTTTTCTATGTGTTTTTTCTTTTTTTCTTTAGTTTGTTAATTTCTCTATTTTGTAAACTTATGATTTTTTGTAAACCTTATCGTGTGATTCTATGTCTGTGTTTAAAACTTTAATAAATATTTTATTAAAAAGAAGAAGAAGAATTTGCCGATTTTGGTTTTCTTGGTTTCTAATGTTTTCAGTTTCTCTTTAAATCCAGTTCTCCTCATTTCTGCAGCAATGTGATATTTTCAAAAAGCAAAACCCCTAATGAAAACTTATCAGCAATTTAGTTTAAATTTCTCTCAATAAACACATTTTTTGTATGCCGTCTAAACTGACGTACACATTTCCGCAAGCAATTTTTTCCCAATATAATACATTTCTATGTTATTTTCGTGAACGTATTTATCTTTATTCATCGGTTTTCTAAGACAGCTTCTGTAAATCTGGGACTGTCCCTGGAAAATAGGGACACTTGGAGGGTCTGTAAAATCTCACAAACATTTGACGCAGCAGTGGTTGAATCATGATTCTTGTGCAAAAAGGGGGATCCTTTGATTCATGGTAAGTCACAGTGCCTGTGTAGACTATACAATGTGCTGTGCACTCTTGACGCTGGTTTGTGTCAATTGCTGTGTTTGTAGTTGATTCACGTGCCTGGTGTGTGTGTGTATAGGAGGAATTCATATCAAGGCCAAAAACAACATCTTGTTAGGATAAAACGAAAAGGCTGCCGGCAGATACTTGGCGTGAATGATGGGAACAAGGAACGAGAGCCTCTGCAGTCGCTCTTTTCCAGCTTATACTTTTCTAATTGGAGCCTGGGAGAATGGTCTGTTTTTGCTATGAGACTGAAGTAGAAACATGTTCTCTGGGGACACAGGAGCAAAACTCTGCTTGGAAAACGGGGTGTTGGGTTCTGCTGGAGCGTAACGAGTAACCAGTTTTTAATGCTCAACTGTAGCTGTCACAGATTTGAAAATAGGGGACCAACAGCCTCGAAAATAAGGGACCAGCAGCCAAAATAAGGGATTTTCAGAGCACAGGTAGGTTCAACTTCTGAGCCCCTCCGAGCCAAAGGCAGAAAGCCCAGCCAGCAGCCAAACGAAGCCTCAAGCGGTGGTTCCCACAGTGCAGCAACCCGACAAAGGGGATGCAGCAAGGAAAACCATGTCACCTCTCCGCTAGGAAGCGCTGAGCAAAGGCGTGTCCCCAGGCAACGCGGCCGATTTGATCAGCACAAGGCCTGCAAGCTCCACCCCCCCAGTCGTTCTTAGACTCCTTATTGGGTGAGCAACGCAGCCAAGTAACACAGTTGGAGCCTCCCTCCTCCCTGGCCGGCAGGGAGGGAGGGAGAGGAGCTGCTTCCTTTGAAACCCGGGAAATTTAAGGGACATCAACAGCAGCGGGACACGGCGCTGGGATAAGGGACTTTCCCGCCAAATAAGGGACGGTTGACAGCTGTGTGCTCAACATAATTTTTAAACCATTTAACAAATGAAACCTGTTTAGTTCAGAGCAATTGGCATGCTTGTTTGGTGCTGGTGTTTTGCCAGTTTTCGTTCATTGATGTTGCCACCTCGACCACCAGATTTGACTGATTTACACCACACAAAGACCTTGTGCCCAGAGATTCTTTACAGCTGAAAGGGCAACAGGGTATGGGATGCAGGTGTCAAGAGCAACATCTGTAGAAAGTGTGAGTTGTTGTACTTTCAAACAGAGGTTAATTTCTTCAGAGCTGTGGAGCCTGCCCTACCATTAGGGCGAGGCAGCTGATTCGGGGTGTCACGGCCTAAGACCCTCGTACCTACAGGACCGCCTCTCCCTGTATGCCCCACGGAGAGCCTCAAGGTCCATAAATAGCAACACCCTAGAGGTCCCGGGCCCTAAGGAAGTTAGATTAGCCTCAACCAGAGCCAGGGCCTTTTCAACACTGGCTCCGGCCTGGTGGAACGCTCTATCTCATGAGACCAGGGCCCTGCGGGATCTGATTTCTTTCCACAGAACCTTTAAGACAGAGTTGTTCCACCTGGCCTTTGGCTTGGAGCCAATTTGATCCCCTCTTTCTTTTTTCCTTTCTCCTCCTGTGATGAGGCTGCATTTCAATGTTTCAATATTTTAATGTTGCATTTTAATCTTGTTTTTAAGTTGTATTCATTCAACTTGTTTTTATTATTGCTTGTTAGACGCCCTGAGCCTGTCCTTGGCTGGGGAGGGCGGGGTATAAATAAAAATTATTATTATTATTATTAAAGGATGGTAGAATGATTAGTTATTTATTAGTGTTGTAGCTTTATTGCTAGGGAAGGGGAGAGATGCTCAGCCTCAGCAGCCCAAATAACCAGGCTGGTCTAGGCTCTGTATCTTGACTTGAAGGTGGGGAAAAGTGGCATTTGCTGCTATGTGTCAGGCAGCAAAATGTATTGGGCTAGCCTTGTGGCCAGAGGACTCAGGATTGTTTCAAAATATGCCCTTTGACCTGAGATCCTACCCCTTTACTCACCCACATAGGTCAACGACTCTGGGCAGCTTGTTGTCTGTCCCGCTGCCATATGGCTTGGCTCCCTTGAAGGAGTCATTGCGTGCCGCTGCTTTGTGAGTCATCTCCACTGCATGAATCATTTCATTTGCTTGGTAAGCATTTCACCTTTCTGCAGCACACCAGATCTCTTCTTGTATAGCATTCTGTAGTTCATGCCTGAGTATGGAAAGAGGGCAAGAGAACGGGTTGCGACTCATCTTTGCAACAGGGACTCCTTTGCCAAACGGCATTTAGGAATCTTCCGGTTATAGGTTTTTGCTTGGAAGGCTATTATTACTCAGCGATATGGGAAAATGCACTCTGTACATGCTCCATGACTTGCCTGTCCCAATTATTTATTTCATTCCCCCCGCCACCCGGCCTGAGTTCTGAATGGTACAGTGGTACCTCTGGTTAAGAACTTAATTTGTTCCGGAGGTCCGTTCTTAACCTGAAACTGTTCTTAACCTGAAGCACCACTTTAGCTAATGGGGCCTCCTGCTGCTGCCGCGCTGCTGGAGCACAATTTCTGTACTCCTGAAGCAAAGTTCTTAACCCGAGGTACTATTTCTGGGTTAGTGGAGTCTGTAAGCTAAAGCGTCTGTAACCCGAGGTACCACTGTATTCCCAATAGGGGTGAGGCCTGGTAAGCGTAGGCCGTGTTAAATTCTTCAACGTTCAAATTCCAAAAAATGAGGGGTGGTAAAAAGTTGAAACAAGACTTGGGAATTGAAAAGTTGTTTTGGTTAAATTAATATAATTTAGTTTTTCCTGGTAAGCAAAATGTGTGTCAAATTGCATGTTGTTGTTGTTTAGTTGTGTCCGACTCTTCGTGACCCCATGGACCAGAGCACGCCAGGCACCCCTGTCCTCCACTGCCTCCCGCAGCTTGGTCCAACTCATGCTAGTAGCCTCGAGAACACCGTCCAACCATCTCGTCCTCTGTTGTCCCCTTCTTCTTGTGCCCTCCATCTTTCCCAACATCAGGGTCTTTCCCAGGGAGTCTTCTCTTCTCACGAGGTGGCCAAAGTATTGGAGTCTCAGCTTCACGATCAAATTGCATAGAAATCATTAAAACCTATTGCCAAGTACTTGCAGTTATTTTATACATCAACATTATTATCAATATACTGTATTATTATTATTGTTATTATTATTTGGGGTATATGGGGAGGGGTTAGGGGAGGGGTAGTATCTCTGGTGGGGACACACTGAGCTCCTTCTAGGGTAGTTTGTGTACCTTTGGTCCCTACCCTGCACTCAGCCCTCACCTGTGGCTCCTAGAAGCTGTCAGCATGCGACAGCAGCCACACCTTGAGAACAGCTTTGACTGGCTGGCTAAACCAAGTGAGGGTAGCCGATGGGTCTCAAACCCTCAGGGAGTTAGAGACTTCCCCTGCATGTGAAGACAGGCTCCGTCAAATTAAGTGAATGGGAGCAATGGTCAAGAAGGCGGTTTCTGCACATGATGTAGTGTAGAGGGAAGTGAGGGGCAGATGGAGCTTGTCAACTTGGGAAGGTAGTCCATCTAGGACAGGGGTTTGCAACCTTTAAGACAAAAAGAGCCACTTGGACCCGTTTCCGAAAAAACAAACAAACTGGGAGCCGCAAAACTCGTCATTATAAAAATAACTTTTTTGTCACTTTTTTATTATTTCTTTGTTTGACCCCTCAGAATTACTCCTCCTCATAGAAATAAACGTTAAATTAACAAGTTCCCTTTTTGTGTGTGTGTGTTCACTCCCCTTCAAAACAGTGACCAGCGTACATGCCCCCTTTCAATGCAGTGACCAGCGTACATGCCCCTTGCATGGGCCCCCATGCGATGTCACAGCCAGTACAGCGCCCGCACAGTGGGGAGTGTCGGGGCGCACAATGCGCCTCCTCCCCTCGCTAGTATCCGCCCCGGAGCCGTGGCAAAGGTGTAAAAGAGCCACATGCGGCTCCGGAGCCGCAGGTTGCAGACCCCTGATCTAGGAGAAGGAAAGACTCCTTAACATCTGCTTCCTTGTAGGAGAAGAAAAGGCGAAGGAGTAAACCCTACACAAATCCGGACTGGAGTCCCTGAAATGACTGAACGGCATCTTATATGGCAACTCTGAACGGTATCTTTATATGGCAGCTGTGCTGGTGCCAAATGTAGTGCTCTGCTTTCCTTTGGACCACATCAGTGAGGCCGTGAGCAGGAATATTGTTGTCTGGGCAGCCCAGGACCTCCATGCACACTCCCCCGCCTTGCGCCCAGGGAGGTCATTTCAGTGCTGCTAACACAGCAGTTTAATTTCACCCCCGGAGGTGAGAGCCAGTGTTGGTGTGATGGTTAAGAGTGGTGGACTCGTAATCTGGTGAACCGGGTTCGCATCTCCGCTCCTCCGCATGCAGCTGCTGGGTGACCTTGGGCCAGTCACACTTCTCTGAAGTCTCTCAGCCCCACTCACCTCACAGAGTGTTTGTTGTCAGGGAGGAAGGGAAAGGAGATTGTTAGCCGCTTTGAAACTCATTAAAAAAGGTAAAGGGACCCCTGACCATTAGGTCCAGTCGTGGCCGACTCTGGGGTTGCGGCGCTCATCTTGCTTTACTGGCCGAGGGAGCCGGCGTACAGCTTCCGGGTCATGTGGCCAGCATGACTAAGCTGCTTCTGGCGAACCAGAACAGCACATGGAAATGCCGTTTACCTTCCCACCGGAGTGGTACCTATTTATCTACTTGCACTTTGACATGCTTTCAAACTGCTAGGTTGGCAGGAGCAGGGACCGAGCAACGGGAGCACACCCCGTTGCGGGGATTCGAACTGCCGACCTTCTGATCAGTCCTAGGCTCTGTGGTTTAACCCACAGCGCCACCCGCGTCCCTTGAGACTCCTTAGGGGAGTGATAAAGCTGGATATCAAATCCAAACTCTTCTTCTTCTTCTTCCTCTTCTCCATTGCCTCTCGAGACAGACAGATGCCATCATCATCATCATTATTATTAAACATTACTTGACATTCTCAGAAGGTAAAATTACAATTCTTTGGTTTTCCAAAAGCAGTTTATGTGCTTCTTCACCGAGTGTAGATTTACCAAGCTAGATGTTGTCCCAAATCACAAACATAATAGCAGATAGGAATTCCTCACGCCCAAAAACACATTGCAGAAGAAATCTGCAAAAAAGTAAGTTTCACCCCCTTAAGATGACATGCCCTGCTGCGGAGGCCTGTGTCCATACGGTGGTGCCAGCCTATCCCAGGCATAGGAAAACTTGGCCCTCCAGATGTTTTGGGACTTCAACTCCCATCATCCCTAGCTGACAGGACCAATGGTCAGGGATGATGGGAGTTGTAGTCCAAAACATCTGGAGGGCCGAGTTTGCCTAGGCCTGGCCTATCCAAAGCATTTCTGGAGAATAAGAAGCAAGTGAGATTTCCTTAGCTCAAGGCCTTGACAGAATGTTATGCAGGTTTCATTCCTGGTACTTGTGCATCTATGAGTACAAACTGCAGGGAATTCTCTGAATTCAACTGCAGAGATGGCAGTGGGCCAGGAGTGGGGGCCCTCCAGATGTTACAAAGTCCCATCAGCTCTAGCCAGCGTAGCCAATGGTCAGGGAAGATGGGAACAGTAGCCCCACATCTGGATGACCACAGATTTATCCATCCCTACAACAGGCCCTTGCAGCTGCAGAGACTCTCTTTTGCATTATTTACTTTTGGGGGTGGGCAGGGTGCACTACTTTTCTTGTGTCTCTAGATTGCAGGCCTTTATCTGAATCCCAATGAGACCCCAATGCCACCCTACAGGCCTGGTTATTAGCAGCCCTTGCAACAGGAGGGCTTGCAGGGAGTGTTTGCTCTGCGAAGAGTTAATCTTCGCAGAGGGGGCTCCTCCAGGCTTTGCGGTTGCAACATGTTTGAGTTGGAAATGACTCACTCCTGCTGTTAGGAGATTTATAAACTTGAGAAAGCAGGGAGCGCAGATATGGATGGATGGAGGGAGCAGGGAGGGCAGAGCAAAGCTTGAGCCGCGGAGGGAGGAAGTGGAGAGAAAGAGCTCCAGCGCCGCTTTGGTTCCCTTCCAGCGAAAGCAGTTTCTGAAGAGCTCTGTGGAGTTTCCTGCAAGGAAGCGTTGCTCTGTATTGCTGTCGAGGGTCTGCGGAGAAACTGGACATGAGGCTGCCCCAGCTTCCGTTGCTGCTGCTGTTCCAGGTCTATGCTTTGATCTTCTCTTCCAAAGGTGCTGCTCTCAACCGAGCAGAGAAGAAGGAAGCCATGGTATGTAGGGCTTGGGTAGCCCCTCTAAGTCTATAGGCTGAGAAGTGGAGTCAGTGCATTTGCAGTGATGGGGGTCACACGGAAGAATGTGGACAAGCAGGGTAGGATTGTTCCTCAGCGGTGACCCCCAACCCCAGACTTTTCCGACTTTCTCCAGGCCTTCGGTCCTGGCAATTGAACCTTGAAACTTTTCTAGGTGCTTCCAGCCTTATCCGTGTCTCCTGGCTTATCTTGCAAAGCTTTGTTTCGTGCAAACTTTCCCCAGAAAGGGACAGGACGTCTGGAGGAAGATTTCCCTGGCCAAAAGAAACCCTCAACTGCCTGGGCCTCCCTGTAGCAGAAGGAACCAAGCAGAACATTTATGGGTGGGTGCGGTGGGCAATCATAACAGAAGCAAACCGCTTTGGCTGCTGTGCAGAAGATTGGCAAGGAGTTTCCACCCTTTGTGAGCTGTTTGTGGTGTGTTTGTGCGGGATGAGGAGAAGGAAAGCAGAGTCTCTCAGCTGTCCTAGTGCTGACTTCTCTTTTCCTTTTCCTTCTTCTTTTTCTTCACAGTTTTACTCTTGTTCCTTGAACCCAGCTTGCATTCTCCACTGTTCCCCCAACCTTGGGTTTGCTTCTGCTTAGCGAAAGGCTGTAGCTCATGGGAAGAACATCTCCCTTGCTTGCAGAAGGTCCTAGGTTCTCTGACATCTCCTGTAGAGCTGGGAATATTCCCTCCCTAAAAACCCCAAGAATCCCTGCCAGTTAGTGCAGACAGTTGTGAGCTAGATGGACCAATGTTCTGGCTCAGTATAAAGAGGGCAGCTTCCTGTATTCCTACCCTCTTCCAAAGAACCTCAAGATATATCTGTCTTATTCTCCTGAGACGTATGGTAGATTTTCTTGGCCAGGTGTCCTAATTCCTGAAACATCCATTCCCTTTGCAAGATTAAAAAAGGTAAAGGGACCCCTGACTATTAGGTCCAGTCGTGGCCGACTCTGGGGTTGCGGCGCTCATCTTGCTTTACTGGCCAAGGGAGCTGGCGTACAGCTTCCGGGGCATGTGGCCAGCATGACTAAGCCACTTCTGGCGAACCAGAGCAGCGCACGGAAATGCCATTTACCTTCCCGCTGGAGTGGTACCTATTTATCTACTTGCACTTTGAGGTGCTTTCAAACTGCTAGGTGGGCAGAAGCAGGGACTGAGCAACGGGAGCTCACCCCGTCACAGGGATTCGAACCACCTACCTTCTGATCGGCAAGTGCTAGGCTCTGTGGTTTAACCCACAGTGCCACCCGCATCCCTATTTGCAAGATTACCCAGCTGTTTTAGGCACCCAAAAAGTCTCTCTAAACCAAGGGCAAGTTAAAGAATGAGATATATTTGGGAAATGCTAGAAGGAAGACTTGATGCTTTCTCTGTGACCTATCTAAAGTGTGCTGCTGCTGCTTTGAACATGGAGACTTCCCTTTCCCCCCCCCCTCTTTTTTACCCTTGGTGATGCCTTGCCTGTGTTAAAACGGTCATTTAACTGAGTCATTTGCCATGAGCAGAACTTGCAGCCTTGGCTGACATGGAGAAGGCTTGAAGTGGCATGTAGAAGGGCAGTTTTGGCTCATAGCAAACAAGTCAAGTAATAGCAGTCTGTCATGAGTAGTGCAGGGGGCAGGGGCGGGGGCAGGGAAGTAATCACCAGCAGATTAAAAAAAAAGCAGCAGATTAGTTCTCCCCACCAGCTCTCAACCCACTGGATGTTACTTAGAATGGGATACAGAACCCCTCTGAAAGAAGAGTACAGCAAATGGGAATGTGGGGTCCAAAAAGAAAAACTGGACATTCTTTGTAAAGCAGCATTTATTGTGTAAAGCAGTATTTGTTGAGCTATGTGTCTGTTTTGTGCGAGATGGAGAAAGCCTTTGCAAGAATGAAGGGCAAAGCTACATCTTACGCTGGTGTTCCGTGCTTGGAACTTCCCATGTAATTTTCTTTTTCAGATAGCATCTGCTTGGTGTCCCAATTTCGATTTGGTTTGGGGACAGAGGTTCTAGCCCTTTGCCCCTGTACTGATCCACTGGTTTAAATCACCTCCCTGATCCCAGTGGCACAATGCAAAATTCATGGGAATTTAATTGTCTGTTTCAAAAACGGAGTTGAGATTTAATTTAATTGTCTGTTTGATATACGGAATTGAGACGGACTCAGAAAGTTCTGGGAGAATGCCCTTAACAATTACAAACTCTTTAGAAGTAATAGGAAAGTCTGGGGTATCTGAAAGTATGTGGAGCTTGTTGAAAGACTAAGGTACCCTTTTGAAGAGTGAGGAGTTTGGGTATAATGTTTTGCCCATTGTTCCTGATCATCACCAGTTTTTCTTCTGTGAAATAATGGTGCTTGCAACAGTTTCTTGGATTTCCAAATGCGCCACCAGGCAGAAAAAGTTTGAGGACCCCTGCCCTGTTGGATATGGGTGGGGAAATCTGTTTGGTTGTAGCAGCAGGCAGACCATAAATCAGGCATAGGCAAACTCGGCCCTCCAGATGTTTTGGGACTACAACTCCCATCATCCCTGACCACTGGTCCTGTTAGTTAGGGATGATGGGAGCTGTAGTCCCAAAACATCTGGAGGGCCGAGTTTGCCTATGCCTGCCATTGATCCAGTTGAGGAAAAGTGCAGAAAAACAAGTACTGTGCACATCATTGCAAAAGCAAGGATTGATGCCGTGACATTTGAGATTTCTATAGATGGAGGAGGGTTGCTGGCAGAGATGGCTGTGGCTAGCCTCTTATTTGCTGAGTGAGCATGGTGGTAGTTTGAGTTTCCCGACTCATGTCTAGAAAGGAGAAGCCGGGGCTTTTATGCTTAAGTGCTGGAGTGGAATCGGGCCTTTGGAGATGGAAATCAGGAGAATACATTGTTCCCATATTTAGCTATTAAGTGAGAATAAGGGACAACATGTACACATCTCTTGGCTCCAGACTAGCACAACCACATTCTGCTTAGTAGGTTTCCCTGTAAAAAGAAGGGCAGGGAGCGTATTTCAAGAGATATAAAGCACGGGGAAAGCCAGTCCAAACTGTGGTCTGTTGCCCACCCAGCAATACTCATTGCCCCAGAAGTGGGTCTCTTTACAAGAATGTCCATGTGGGCCTCCTGCCCCGTTTTCTGAGAGACTTTGCCAATGAGTTGGGGCTGAGAGTTGGTTTTAACAAGTGTCATTATTTCAGGACTTCCTGCTGCAGTTCGGATACTTAGAGAAGCCACTGGAGCAGTTCTCGAATGTCTTGACCGAAGAGGATATCGAGAATGCTGTGAGGTAAAACTTGAGCCATGAGGTAAACGAAACAAGAAACACACAGCCCAACCCAAACAACAAGGGGAAACCATTACAAAGGCTTCAATTTGCCCTGCGAAGCATCTCATAACGACCCGGTTCCCACAACATAGTAGGGCCAGACCATGGCTTAAGCCACATTCCCACCATATATTTAAAGCACCATGAAACCACTTTAAACAGTCATGGCTTCCCTCCCCCCCAAAGGATTATGGGAGCTGTAGTTTGTTAAGGGTGCTGAGAATTGTTAGGCGATCCCTGTTCCCCCTCACAAAGCTACCATTCCTATAGTTCCCTGCTTGTCAAAGCACTCTGGCAACTGTCGTTTTGTGAGGGGAATAGGGATTCTCCTAACAACTCTCAGCACCCTTAACAAACTACAGTGCCCTGGACTCTTTGGAGGAAGCCATGACTGTTTTAAGTGGTATCATTGCTCTTTAAAAGAATGGTATGAATACAGGCTTAGTGAGAATATATGAATACATGGGATCCCACGGCGTGGCTGGGGGCGAGCAAAGTGGCTGTGAACTCCTCTCTGGAAACCTGCACATTCGCACATTCTCACCATGTTGCACAAACCACCCATCATGTCTGAACCACAGTTAAATGTTGACTTCTTCCCTTCCTGCTCCCCCAACTTCTGCCCCCTTAGGGCTTTCCAGCTTGCATCAGGACTACGTTCTACCGGACGTCTGGATGCAGCAACCCTCTCCCAGATGCGGCAGCCCCGCTGTGGCGTAGAAGACCCGTTCAACGAGAGGACCCTCAAATATCTACTCTTGGGTGAGCAAGATGCTGGGCAAATGATCTCTCCTCCTGGCCGAAGCAGAGAGATGGATAGGGCTGAGGGAAGCTGGTGTGAAGGCATTTCCCTAAAAAAGGAGTTCTCCTGCTGTGTGGATCTTTAAACAGAGAATTCTGCAGGTTGAAATGTTGGGAGGTCATAATAACACTGGGTTTGGAGCTGTCCTTATAATGAACTATTTCAGTGGAGGGTTGAATGGACAGTGAGCTTCACAGGTGCTGCCGAGCTCATCTGTGCAAGAATTCTAGGAAGTAGATTTGTTAGTCCTTCAAATTGCTTTGTGTGGTCAGACTAGTGCCATGCAATAATAATAATAATAATAATAATAATAATAATAATAATAATAATAATAATAATTATTATTTATTTATTTATACCCTGCCCATCTGGCTGAGTTTCCCCAGCCACTCTGGGCGGCTTCCAATCAAGTGTTAAAAACAATACAGCATTAAATATTAAAAACTTCCCTAAACAGGGCTGCCTTCAGATGTTTTTTAAAGAGAAGATAGCTGCTTACTTCCTTCACATCTGAAGGGAGGGCATTCCACAGGGCGGGCGCCACTACCGAGAAGGCCCTCTGCCTAGTTGCCTGTAACTTGGCTTCTTGCAGTGAGGGAACCGCTAGAAGGCCCTCGGTGCTGGATCTCAGTGTCCGGGCTGAACGATGGAGACGCTCCTTCAGGTATACTGGACTGAGGCCGTTTAGGGCTTTAAAGGTCAGCACCAACACTTTGAATTGTGCTCGGAAACGTACTGGGAGCCAATGCAGATCTCTCAGGACCGGTGTTATGTGGTCCCAGCGGCCAGTCTAGCTGCCACATTCTGGATTAATTGCAGTTTCTGGGTCACCTTCAAAGGTAGCCCTACGTAGAGCAATGAAACACATTGAAATCTATGGAACTTCTAAACGGAGGCCTATAGAATTATGGTATTCATTTACGAGCCAAACCCTGCCCTTGCCCAGAGACAGAGGGTTTTCTCTTAACTGTGCAGGAGGTATGGAGAAGCAAACCTTCTCCTCTTGTTGTTTTTTCTCTTATACAAACTGCAACGCAAAACCCTGCTGTATCCCAAGTCATCACACTTGCCAGAGGGCCTGGCCAAAGTCATTTCTTCTCGTTTGGAGAAGCTAAAAAATAATTTGAAAAATCAGCAGAGCCTTCTTGTACTTTTTAATGATCATACCTCTGTGATGAGCTAGCAAGCATGTAGCTAATATCATAAGCATCTGATGAGCTGGCAAGCAGATTTGTAGATGCCTTGAACAAGGTCTGTTTAGTGGTGGCCCCACAGTTTTGGAATGTCCTCCTTGTCTTTGCTAAGTTTTTGGCAGCAAAGGAAAACTCCCCTCCCACTTCTTTATAGGTGGTAATTAACTTGGGTTGCTGATTTTTGGGTTGTTATAAAAAAATCAGCTGAATTTGATTTGTTTGTTGTTATTGTTTCTAGTTATGAAGATGCTCTTCTCATGGTGCGTTCCTTTTCTTGAGGGGGGAAAGCAGCTAATACTTTTTAAAATAGCACAAAAGATATTTTCAATTTTTTCCCAGTTGGGAAACTGAGGCTAGACTTTCCCAAAGTGTTTCTGGGTAAACCAGAACTGGAACCCAACTCACTTAGGCCCAAACCTGAATCCCCACCCACCAGCTGAAACTGTGATTTCTGACATTATGGCCAACTTGGGTACCACACGAGCCATGTGCCATTGTTGCCATGTTATGCGCCAGCCAGTGTCATAGCCAGACGTGGAGTCAAGGAAGGTTTGACAAAGCTTGGATTAAGTCCTGTTAGCTGAGGACGTGCTCTGTAGCTTCCTGCTTGTAGAAAGTGGGTTATCTAATTAACCCGCCCCCGCTAAGAGAAGTTGGAATGTCTTATGCATTGTTCCATCCACACTGATGACGGTGGCATGTAAAAATGCAGATTCAGCACTTGGCAAACAACCGAAGTCTGTGGTTTTCAAACTTTTTCTATCATCATGGGATTCTTGTCTGCTGAGAAACTGCAGCACATTGAAGAGGCATGTTCTGCAGCACAAACACATGTAGGGCAAAAGTCAGGTCTGTTCAGCCTCACTATTACCCAACTTTCAAGGACAAAGTCTCCTGCAGATCCACATTTCTAGGGAAGATCAGTAGTGGTGATCATGGATGGCTGAAAAAATGGCTGCAGAAAAATGAGGGGTTGGCTTTGGCTGCCTAACTCCCCAAGACACTCTGAGTCTCCTATGTCCATGATTGGTGAGAGAAGAATCAACGGAGGTATTTTCTGTTGCAAGAGTCCCCTGCCCTTTGCAGGCCTGTTGTTGTTGTTTAGTTGTTTAGTCGTGTCCGACTCTTCGTGACCCCATGGACCAGAGCACGCCAGGCACTCCTGTCTTCTACTGCTTCCCGCAGTTTGGTCAAACTCATGCTGGTAGCTTCAAAAACACTGTCCAACCATCTCGTCCTCTGCCGTCCCCTTCTCCTTGTGCCCTCCATCTTTCCCAACATCAGGGTCTTTTCCAGGGAGTATTCTCTTCTCATGAAGTGGCCAAAGTATTGGAGCCTCAGCTTCAGGATCTGTCCTTCCAGTGAGCACTCAGGGCTGATTTCCTTCAGAATGGAGAGGTTTGATCTTCTTGCAGTCTATGGGACTCTCAAGAGTCTCCTCCAGCACCATAATTCAAAAGCATCAATTATTTGGCAATCAGCCTTCTTTATGGTCCAGCTCTAACTTCCATACATCACTACTGGGAGAACCATAACTTTAACTATACGGGCCTTTGTTGACAAGGTGATATCTCTGCCTTTTAAGATGCTGTCTAGGTTTGTTATTGCTTTTCTCCCAAGAAGCAGGCGTCATTTAATTTCGTGACTGCTGTCACCATCTGCAGTGAACCCAAGGAACCCAAGAAAGTAAAATCTCTCACTGCCTCCATTTCTTCCCCTTCTATTTGCCAGAAGACGATGGACCCAGTGGCCATGATCTTTGTTTTCTTGATGTTGAGCTTCAGACCATATTTTGTGCTCTCTTCTTTATAGCTTTAACTATACGAACCTTTGTTGGCAAGTAAACAACCTCAATTAGCTTCTGAAGCAGCACAGAGTTTGCTGGGAAACAATTTTGAAATCCATTGAAGTTGGTGACACATTGGCCACAAGCAGTGATTTTTTTATAAAAAAAAAAGAGTCTCTGGAGGCAGAATGGGCATATGAACCAGCTCTGAGTCAAGAATGGGGGTCTGGAAATGACTGCAGTATCATGAATAAGACATGCAGCCGGATCATATTCAAAAATAAATCCCATTGATTTCCTTGGGACTCCCCTCCCCCCCCCCAGTAAGTCTGCATAAGGATGCAGGCTTAGTCAAAGAACTGTCTGGAACAAATTGAACTGCAACAAAATGTTGCAATGTGGAGTGTTCCTGTTTGTCCAGCCAGCCAACCAGCAAGCCATGACCTTTCTCAGGATACTCCATTTCCTTCCACCCGTTGTCTGTTTCCCCAACTGTCCATGGCCAGTGAGCACGTTCTCTTCTTCACTCAACTGACAAGCGTTTTCCCCATAAACGTATTTTTTTTTTGTACTTCTGCAATCCTTGGAACGCCCTCAACCACCCAAGCCTCTTATTACATCTCTCTTGTTGCTTGGATGCTGTAAGGTTTTCATGCTCTGAAAACCGGGCTCCCTATTAAGTAAAGAGTTTGTTACGCCTTCTCCCTGTAACTGTTATAAACAAAAATCTGCCCTTTTCCCTTATGGGGTATCCAAGAGCCCATACAGAGTCCTTACGTAAGTTCCCTATTGGTAGGAAAAAATAACAGAGGCCAACCAGAGAATATTGAGAAGCAAAGCAGCTAGTAAGCCTGATCTTTATTGATCTGTTGCAACAGGGTGCTCCCCTCACACACAGGAAAGGAGGAGGAACCCAGAACCCAGGTTTGTCCGCCCTTATATAGACATTTTAAATTTCCCGCCCTGGAGCTCAAGACCACCCCCAGATACATCATCCCTACATCACAGAATGAGCGGTCTACAGCAGAAGTCCAAGTGGGTTGTTTACCTCCTATCTGGCAAGTTACCTGTTAATGCTTACTTGATTGCATTGCCTGGGGAGCCCGGCCAGTCTTTTGTAATGATAAATACTTAGTTCCTGAGCCAGGTCACAGGCTCACACCCTATTCATATCTTAAATGTGCCCTTAAGACAGGATTTGTGAAGGAAAAGACAATGGGGAGGCTTTTCCATTTTCCAGGTCGGTCTTCCTGTGCTGATCTATGTAAATGCTTGGTTGGTACATTTATGAACATTTAACATATATCTAAGACCTCAACATGGGACGCGGGTGGCGCTGTGGGTTAAACCACAGAGCCTAGGACTTGCCGATCAGAAAGTCGGCGGTTCGAATCCCCGTGACGGGGTGAGCTCCCGTTGCTCGGTCCCTGCTCCTGCCAACCTAGCAGTTCGAAAGCACGTCAAAGTGCAAATAGATAAATAGGTACCGCTCCGGTGGGAAGGTAAACGGCGTTTCCGTGTGCTGCTCTGATTCGCTAGAAAGCGGCTTAGTCATGCTGGCCACACCAGCTGTACACCGGCTCCCTCGGCCAATAAAGCGAGATGAGCGCTGCAACCGCAGAGTCGTCCACGACTGGACCTAATGGTCAGGGGTCCCTTTACCTTTACCTTAAGACCTCAACATTCCTATCACATAACCCAGGCTAAGCTGTGACTTTCCTAGGATAAAAGCCCCAGTTTCTGACACCTCTTGCTCTGGGTCTCCCCCTGCAGGACGCTGGCGCAAAAAGCACTTGACCTACAGGATCTACAGCCACAGTGAGGATTTGGGGGCCGCAGCCACACGCACTGCCATCCAGACAGCTTTCAAGTACTGGAGTGATGTGACCCGGCTCACCTTCCAGGAGGTGCGAAGCGGCCGTGCTGACATCCGCCTCTCCTTCCACGGCACTTCTACTTGGGGCTGCTCACGGCCCTTTGATGGGCCTGGTATGGACCCAAGCTTTGCTCTTGGGGGGTTGGGGAGTGACTTGGGGCGTAGAATAGGGCTGGCAAGGAGCAGGGATCTTGAAGTGGTGTGCCACAGGGAGGTGTGATCTGCTGTGCTGCAGGGATTGAATGGAGCGTCTACTGAGGGGATGTCAGGGGGTACCAGAAGCTGGAAGCATCAACAGGAGGTGCTTCGTGGTCAGGTGGAGCGATGGAAAGGAGGCACAGGAGAAGGCCCTCTCTTGTGCCAGAATGGATTGACTTTAAAGCGATACATCATCCCAAACTGGTTTGAACGAGAGCAGGCACTGGCAAAAATCACGATGTGGGGGAAACTGTGAAACTGGCCAATGCCTCCATCCTTATTTCAGACATCATGATATATATCGGTACATCGCAATGTTTCGTTGCTGGTATATCACGATGTTGAAAACCAGATATCGCTCAGCCCTACTTTAACGCTGAGGCACTTTCTTAAATCACAGGGAAGAATGGATTGGCCTAAATAGCTGATTCTGTTGTTCTGTGCTGCAGTGGGCTTGGAAAAGAAGCAAAGATTCATCCTTGTTGCATCTCACTCAATATGACCATTGGCATGTGCCTATCTATAGTTTATACAGGGCACTTTCACTAGATTTGGTATAGCTCTTTGCTACACAGGCGGGGTACAACACATCTGCATATATTATAATTATTATAGATCTTAGCTTAGTTTATCTTAGCTTAGTTTATCTTAGCTTAGTTTATCTTAGCTTAGTTTAGGACGCGGGTGGCGCTGTGGTCTAAACCACTGAGCCTCTTGGGCTTGCTGATCAGAAGGTCGGTGGTTCAAATCCCTGCAACGGGGTGAGCTCCCTTTTCTCAGTCCCAGCTCCTGCCAACCTAGCAATTCAAAAGCGTGCCAAAAAGTGCAAGTAGATAAATAGGTACCGCTCCAGCGGGAAGGTAAACAGTGTTTCCATGTGCTGCTCTGGTTTTGCCAGAAGCGGCTTAGTCATGCTGGCCACATGACCTGGAAAAACTGTCTGCAGACAAGTGCCAGCTCCCTCGGCCGGTAAAGCGAGATGAGCGCCGCAACCCCAGAGTCATCTGCGACTGGACCTGTCAGGGGTCCATTACCCTTACCTTTTTAGCTTAGTTTATTTTAGCTTAGTTTTGCTTGGTTTAGCTTAGCTTAGTTTAGCATAGTTTGGCTTGGTTTAGCTTAGGTTTAGGTTTAGGTTTAGGTTTAGGTTTAGGTTTAGGTTTAGCTTAGCTTAGTTGGCAAGAGCGTCTCGCACAGCTCTCAACCCGCCTTCCTTTATCTTCCTCAGGACATGTCCTGGCCCATGCTGACATCCCTGAGTTAGGCACAGTTCACTTTGATTCCGATGAGCACTGGACAGAAGGGACCTCACGCGGCGTCAACCTGCGCATCATTGCTGCCCATGAGATTGGCCATGCTCTGGGGCTGGGCCATTCCCGGCAACCGGGTGCCCTCATGGCTCCCGCCTACAGCGGTTACCGCCTGCGCTTCCGACTGCACCGCGACGACATCGAAGGCATCCAGGCCCTTTATGGTACGGACTGGGGTATTTTTAAAAGGCGATAATAAATTTGAGGAATGCGTAGACAAAAAAATTAAATACGGATGATTGTCAGAGAAGCAGAGGGAAGTTCAAAAGATGAAAATTTGTTATTTGGGAAATTGTTTGATTGGAGATATTTGTGTAAAATTTAATAAAAATCTATTCAAAAATAAATAAATGGTACGGACTGGGGGAGGGTTACAAAGCACAGCCCACCAATGTTCCCCTTTTGTTTTGCAAACCTGCACCCCTTGCTTTGAATGCGATGGGAGCAGATCTGGGTTTAAACAACTGACACCTAACTTGGCCCTCAGGTCTTTCCATCTTGCGGGCCTCAGGCACTTGACTGAGGTGTGCCATAAAGCCAGGGAAGGGTCTTGGGAATCAAGGCTGGAGGAAGATGCGAAGTCCTTGGGGCCGGATAATGTGTGTTCCCTGTCTCTTCTACACCTGCCAGTTGCCTATGCCTCATTTGGGTCATTGGGAGCCTCCCAGAGTCCAGCTAAAAAGCAATCCAAGTATATCAAAGTCATGAAAATAATACTTTTTTTGTTTTAAAACAACCCAGTTCTCTGTAATACAGTGGTACCTTGGTTCTTGAAAGTAATCTGTTCTGGAAGTCCGTTCGACTCCCGAAACCTTTTGAAAACAAATTGGCTGCAGGAGCGTTGGACGTTTGAAAGACATTTGAAAAACGTTCAAAAACCGGAACACTTACTTCTGGGTTTTCGGCGTTCGGGAGCCAATTTGTTCATCAACTAAGCCGTTTAAGAACCAAGGTTCCACTGTATTCCTTAATTTGTAAAGTGCTGTGAGGTTTTATAGCAGCGTAGACATATTTTTAAAATGATGATGAATTACATTTAAAATAAATGTTTAAATGAAGCCGGGGGAGGATATGCTCTATAGACATATTATTCTTATCCTCCACTCAAACCCCACCCCATTTTAATGCACAATGAGTGCAAGTTTGTCTTTGAGGCAGCTGTTTTTCCAAAGGTGTGGTGTCCACGTAGGAAATATGTATGGTCGGCTCTCGTGACAAACTATTAAGTGATAATCCTAAACCTTCAAAGAAATGGTTCTGCCTTTCCTCTGGATCACCCCCTTCCCCAATTCCATCATTCATTTCCTCTCTCTGCATCCCACCACCCCACCCACGGCTGCCTTCATGCTCTGTTTCGTGCTCTGTATACCCTAGCAACAGGGAGGCCTGTTCCTAATTATGAGAGGCTTGGGCCTGTTTTCAAATCATGAGGCGGGCCGCTGCTCTCTAGGGGAGGTGCGGACAGTTGCCAGGTAACACCAGAACGTCTTCCTGATCCTTCCTCAAGTAGGTTCTGGGTGGGTTAGGAGGCAAAACGCCAACTTGTCAATCCAGTGCCAAGGAATCAGTAGCCGGCCAAGAATTCCACTCTCTTTCTCACCCCAATTATTTCCCTTCCTTTAATATATATGACTTCTCAATTTTATACATTTTAATAATTTTACAATCATTTTAACCATTCGAAACTTGACTTCCTTCCCCCTCTTTCTTCAGTTTCTCTCTCTCTCTCTCTCTCTCTCTCTCTCTCTCTCTGCATATTCCAAATTAACTTAAACATTTATTCATCTACTTTAAACGTATACTCTTATAAACCTGCAGGTTATTACAATAATCCTGCCAATATCCTTAGCTGTTTAAAGTTTGTTTGTAAATATTCAATAAACCGTTTCCATTCTTTTATTTTTTAAAAAAGTTGTTATCTTGATTTCCTGTTTTTTCCAGTAAGTTTCGCCATTTCTGCATATTTCATAAGTTTTTGTCTCCTTTCTTCTTTCGTCAGAACTTCTTCTTTCCATTTTTTTGCAAATAACATTCTTGCCGCTGTAGCCGCATACATGAATAAATTTCTGTACAGTTTGGGTAGTTCTGCCCCTGTAGTTCCCAAAAGGAAAGATTCTGTCTTTTTTTTACAAATGTTATTTTAAACATCTTTTTCAATTCATTATATATCATTTCGCAGTAAGCTTTAACCTTGCCACAAGACCACCTCATAGGACAAAAAGAAACCTTCTTTCTCTTTCCATTTCCAACACTTTTACAATTATTTCCCTTCCTTTTTCTTTTTTCTTTTTGGTGGAGATGCGGGGCACCCAAAAATAATTCCCTTCCTTATATTTACCTGCAGGCAAGAAGACCATCCCAACGACATCAACGACAGTGACTTCACCTGCCCACAGTACTGTCCCGGCTGTTTCACAGAAGCCTAGTAAAATCCCTAACCCATGCAAAGATGGACTGGATGCTATCATGCTAGGTAAGGCCCCTTCCTCACTCCAACTCCTAAATCCAACCACCTTCCAGAACATACTCCACCCATCCCAGGTTTGCATAAATGGATGTCTCCCCGGTATCCCTTTCTAGCTGGCTATATGATGTTTCATTATACAGTGGTACCTTGATTCCCAAACTTAATCCGTTCCAGAAGTCTGTTCCAAAACCAAGGTGTGCTTTCCCATAGAAAGTAATGCAAAACAGATTAATTAATTCGTTCCAGACTTTTAAAAACAACCCCCAAAACAGCAATTTAACATGAATTTTACTATCCAATGGGACCATTGATCCATAAAATGAAAGCAATAATCAATGTACTGTACTATAAAATAAATACCATATTTTTCGCACCATAGGGCGCACCGGACCATAGGGTTCACCCAGTTTTTAGGGGGGGAAATCAAGAAAAAAATCTTTTTTTCCCCCCAGCCCCAAAGAGCAGCGTACAGGCTGTGCACAACCTCTCCCTGCCGGAGGGGTTGCACGCAGCTATGGAGCAAGCCAAGGCAGGGGGCGGGATGGATCCCGCTCGCTGTTTAGGCTTCCCCTTTAGCCCCACGCAGCCTCCCCCTCCCGGGAGAGGCTGCGTGGGGCTAAAGAATCCATAGCCCCGTGCAGCCTCTCCTTGCCGGAGGGGTTGCGCGCAGCTATGAAGCAAGCCAAGGCAGGGGGTGGGATGGATCCCGCTCGCTCTTTTGGCTTCTCCTTTAGCCCCGTGCAGCCTCTCCTTGCCGGGAGACACTGCACAGGGCTTTCCTGGCTTTCCTGGGAGGTGGGGGGATTCCCCCACCTCCCGCAAAACCGGCAGAAGCCGCGCACACTTTAAAAGTGCTGCGCGGCTTCTTCTGGCTTACCTGGGAGGTGGGGGGATTCCCTCACCTCTCGCAAAAGCCAGCAGAAGCCGTGCAACTCCTTTAAAGAGATTGCAGCTTCTCCTGGCTTTTCTGGGAGGTGGGGGAATTCCCCCACCTCACACAAAAGCGGCAGAAGCCGCGCGCACTTTAAAAGTGCTGCACGGCTTCTTCTGGCTTACCCGGGAGGTGGCGGGATTCCCTCACCTCTCGCAAAAGCCTGCAGAAGCCGTGCAACTCTTTTAAAGAGATCGCGGCTTCTCCTGGCTTTTCTGGGAGGTGGGGGAATTCGCCCACCTCCCGCAAAACCGGCAGAAGCCGTGCGCACTTTAAAAGTGCTGCACGGCTTCTTCTGGCTTACCTGGGAGGTGGGGGGATTCCCTCACCTCTCGCAAAAGCTTGCAGAAGGCGTGCAACTCTTTTAAAGAGATCGCGGCTTCTCCTGGCTTTTCTGGGAGGTGGGGGAATTCCCCCACCTCCCACAAAACCGGCAGAAGCCGCGCGCACTTTAAGAGAGCTGCACGGCTTCTTCTGGCTTACCTGGGAGGTGGGGGGATTCCCTCACCTCTCGCAAAAGCCTGCAGAAGCCGTGCAACTCCTTTAAAGAGATTGCGGCTTCTCCTGGCTTTCCTGGGAGGTGGGAGAAGGGACTGATGCGGCCAGTCAGTCCCTTCTCCCTCCTGTGGAAAAGCCCGCAAGAGCGCATGGAGCTTGTGTGCGGCTCTTGGGGGCTTTTCCCGCCTGCCTCCCCCTGCATTCGCTCCATAGGACGCACACACATTTTCCCTTGCTTTTTAGGAGGGAAAAAGTGCGTCCTATGGTGCGAAAAATACGGTAATACAGTATTGTAGATGATAAACATTAAAATTAATTCCCCCCCCTTATGTGCACTGCTTATAGTCATTGTTTGGATGGGGGGCTTTTATACATTTCTGCAGTCACAAAATCAACCAATCAGTTGCAAAAACTGATTTTGTGACACACATTCACAAAAACAAGTCACAAAAACGAAGTCACAAGCCACAGTCAAAAAAACGGAGTCTCATTCCGTCTGAGACTCAGGAAACACCGTGACAGAAAATGAGGCCTCCATTGGGGTAGCAACGGAACTGACGATTCACCTTCCTAGAGAAGAAACTATTTTATTTTTTTACATTTTTAGTTTCTTCTCCCGTTAGATTCACAGAATGTTTAGGGGTATGCGTCCCCCCCAGGAAAAAAAGCACTGGATTTATGAATGAACACATGCAAAACTGACTCAAAGCAGAAACACACCCTTTTCAGGACTAAAAAGATTAGCATGCTAGATTCCCACTTTTTAACATTTGGTCCATCTCTTCTGCACCTTGCCTAGGGCCCTATGACAAGACTTACGCTTTCCGTGGCGATTACGTGTGGACGGTGACAGACTTTGGTACCAACCCACCCATGAAGATCTCGGCGCTGTGGAAGGGGCTGCCTGGGGGGCTGGATGCAGCTGTATATTCCCCCCGAACTGGGCGCACTTACTTCTTCAAAGGTCTGTGGGTCCGAGAGTTAAGAAATAACTTTCCCGCTTCCCTAAATGATCTAAACCTGGTCCTTTGGAGGGAGATTATGACTATGATTATTACGCCAAAGGCCGTGTACCTCTGCAGATACAGCTCTTCTTTGTCTTGATCAGCTGTGTGCAACTCAAAAGCGTTGGTGGTGACCTTTAAATCCTAAACAGCCTCGGCCCAGTATACCTGAAGGAACGTCTCCACCCCCAGCGTTCTGCCTGGACACTGAGGTCCAACTCCAAGGGCCTTCTGGCGCTTCCCTCACTGCAAGAAGCAAAGCTACAGGGAACCAGGCAGAGGGCTTTCTCGGTAGTGGCACCTGCCCTGTGGAATGCCCTCCCATCAGATGTCAAAGAAATAAACAACTATCTGACTTTTAGAAGACATCTGAAGGCAGCCCTGTTTAGGGAAGTTTTGAATGTTTGATGTTTGAATCGTGTTTTTAATATTCTGTTGGGAGCCGCCCAGAGTGGCTGGGGGAATAAATAATTTATTATTATTATTATTATTATTATTATTATTATTATTATTATTATTCCCCTTTTTTATTCTCCCACAAGCTCCAAAGGGCCAACCAGCCTTTCTCAACCTATGGGTCCCCAGATGTTGAACTACAACTCCCATCACCCCTAGCTAGCAAGGCCAGAGCTCAGGGATGATGGGAGTTGTAGTCCAACAACATCTGGGGACCCACAGGTTGAGAACTGCTTACGCCTCTGACACAGATTGCATTTGTATTGCCAGCTTTTAGTCAGCTGGTGTGTTATCCTCGCATTGCCTCCTTATTAATTCATGTCACTCTGGCTACAGGTATTAAACTGTGGCGTTACCGGGGATTTAAGCTGGATCCTGGCTATCCCAAACCCCTCACCCGCATCCCAGCTAAGATAGATGCTGCCCTCTACTGGCCTCAAAACAAGAAGATCTTCATCTTTAAGGTAAACTGCAATAATAACCATTGCAACACATTATCCCTTACGCTATCCAGACATGTAGAACGCAGACATGTGTTTTAATCTCTCTCTTTTTGCTTATTGTCAAGTTTAATTATCTTTTGAACATATTTAAATGCCTGGTTTTAATGGTCTTTTGTTGTTAATATAATATTTTAGGGTTTGGGGGGGGGGGTTGTACAGTGGTACCTTGGGTTAAGTACTTAATTCGTTCCGGAGGTCCGTACTTAACTTGAAACTGTTCTTAACCTGAAGCACCACTTTAGCTAATGGGGCCTCCTGCTGCCGCTGTGCCACCGGAGCGCGATTTTTGTTCTCATCCTGAAGCAAAGTACTTAACCTGAAGCACTATTTCTGGGTTAGCGGAGTGTGTAACCTGAAGCGTATGTAACCTGAAGCGTATGTAACCCAAGGTACCACTATAAACGGCTTAGAGGTTTTATCACAATAAAGCGGTATGTTGTGAAATGAACCTAAGGGACCGACGACTATTGGCTAGTATTGAACCAGGAATAATTTCAACAAATGGGCTGCCGAGGAGCAGAATGTGAGCAGGGGGACAAATAATAGAAAATTTGGGCAAATGAATGATTAGGATGTGGGGATATCGGCCTTGAAGTCACAACAGTGTTCGTTCTGTGCTGTTTAAATATTCCTTTCCTCTGATCCATGTGGCACCTTTCATGTCCCAATTCACTGGCATTTACTGGGGAGGGGAGGGGTAGAAAGAAGCAGGAATTCCCTAGGCCCCAAGGCATTGTGGGAGATTTTTGAGGGGACATAATGGGCACAACAGATGCTCTCTGAGTATGAGCCTTGACAGGTGGATGCTAGCTTTCAGGTGATGAGAGACATAAGAGAAGGGTGTGGAGATGGATTGAGTACTCTCCGTAGGAACAGGCAGAAGTCAACAGAGGGAAGAGGGGATCACACTGTTCTAGCGGTGGCAAAATGGCCAGTAACATCTATTTATGGCTCCCAAGACAATGGGAGGTTAGGGTGATCACTGCCCGCTTTCTGGCTGAATGGTTTTCTTGTTTGCCTTTCCAGCAGCACGTTTTTAAACAGTAATTGCTCGGAACAGTTTCACGTACACTTTTTCATGTCCAGTGGTGACTTTCACCTCAAAAGGGAAAAGTTAGGAGATGATAGATTGATAGATACAGATCATAGATAGATAGATGGGTAGATAGATCTCCTAGTTTCTTATCTCTGTGGGGAACACCAGAGGAAATGGAACAACCTTTAGAAGTCATCTGAAAGCAGCCCTGTATAGGGACGTTTTAAATGTTTAGTGTTTTGTTATGTTTTTCTGTATGCTGGAAGCCACCCAGAAGGTCTGGGACAGCCCAGTCAGAAGGGTGGGGTACAAATAATAAAATTATTATTACTATTATTACTGGGGAAAGTGCAATCATTCCTCTCTTTTTTTCCTAGGGCACGGGCTACTGGCAATGGGACGAACTGGGAAGCCACTTCTCCACTCTCCCCAGGAAAATCTCCAGCCTTTTCTCAGGGGCGCCATCACACCTGGACGCCGCGTTCACCTGGGAGAACGGCAAAGTCTACTTTTTCAAGGGCGGCATCTACTGGAGACTCAACGACCAACTGAGAGTAGACCGGGGCTACCCACTGAGCACAGCTGAGCGCTGGATGAACTGCTAACGCTGGCAACGATGCCCTGGCGCACTTCCCAGGACTGGCACAGGTGTGCCAATTAGACAGCACACAACTATTGTTAACAGACCCAACAGTGACGCCTAGAGGTGGTGTGTCGGAACAGCAACTCTTCTGGAAAGAACCAAGCTTGGGAGAGCTGGAGCAAAACTTAATTACTGTTCCTGCTGTGCATTTATCTTTTCAGTGCTGGACATCATAAACATCCCCATTTACCTTGGTATCAGCATGGGTGGCAGAAGGGACCCAACTGACTTCAGGACGCAGGGAGCCTTGGTTGGGGGGCATGGGGGGGTGCCTAAGTGTCTTGCCTCAATGTGAGAAGACAGTAGAAGAGTTCAAAGTTGAAGACGGGGTTTTCCCTGTTTCTGTAAGATTTGAAGGGGGTGGGTATGATACGGGCACCACTGCTCACCAACCAGCCTGTAAGTTTGGGTGGCAGAGTACTGACTGCTCACTTTTATCTCAATCAGTAGAAGAGCTAGCTGTTCATTTTTTAAAAAATAAATAAAAATATAATTAGGATGACATTTTTAGGGAAAGGGTCTGGCATACCCATTAAGGGCAGAGGGCTGGTCCTTGCGCCACACACACACACACACACACACACACATGATTTCTGTGGCAGACCCAGAGGGTTATTACTGACTGTATTCCATGTGATCTTGTGTATCTAGCAATATGAATGACAACTCCAGTTTGCAGGGCTTGAATGGCACTCATGCCATATTTACTCAGCCCACAATAAAAGGGATATGTGTCCCTCCCCCCACTCTCTCTTTTCCTTCAAGAATTCAGAATCCTTTAAGCCAGTGGTTTTCAACCAGTGTGCTGTGGCACCCTGGGGTGCCTTGAATGACAGTCAGGGGTGTCGCAGGCAACACTGGCCTCTGTCCCTCTTTCTTTCCTTCCCTCCCTCCTCTGATGCCCTCTCACATCTCTGCCTCCCAAAGGCTTGCACGGCCCAGGTGAATCGTGCTTCTGGGGCTGGCCAGGGGGTGCTTCCCAGGCCCCTGTGGGGCAGTGTGAGGAGGCACTTCTCTTTGGGGCAGCTCAGAGACCAGGGGCAGCAGCTGCAACTGCCCAGAGGACTCCCAAGGAGAAGGGAGAGGAGGCTGAGGGAACACGTCACAAAAGAGGGTGTTCAAAAAGCGGTTGGGGGCTGCCGGCTCTGCAGGCAAGGGGTGGCATAACTGGGCTCCTGAGCCCCACAGGGGTGCCGCAGAAAGAATGTTGGTCAAGGGAGCCGTGGACTCAAAAAGGTTGAAAATCTGTGCTTTAAGCAATATTCTACCCCACCACCAAATGCAGTGATGAGAAACCTGTAGCCCTCCATATGTTGTTGAACCCCACCTCCCCTAATGCCTGACCATGGGCCTGCTGGTATGGCAATTGGGCTTTGGGGCGGCACACAAATTTGCTATCTCTGCTGTAAAAGTTCCTGCGTGTGCATCAGTGTTGGTGCTTATCTTTATTAAGATGCTCACTACAGTTGTACCTCGGGTTAAGTACAGTGGTACCTGGGGTTAAGTACTTAATTCGTTCCTGAGGTCCATTTTTAACCTGAAACTGTTCTTAACCTGAAGCACCACTTTAGCTAATGGGGCCTCCTGCTGCTGCCGCGCTGCCAGAGCACGATTTCTGTTCTCATCCTGAAGCAAAGCTCTTAACCCGAGGTACTATTTATGGGTTAACAGAGTCTGTAACCTGAAGCGTATGTAACCCGAGGTACCACTGTACATGTCATCTCTTGTCTATTTTCCAGGGGTGTGGGGGTGGGGAGGAATCCTTTCTTGCTAATGTGCAGGTGGGATTTACCGTATTTTTCACTCTATAAGACGCACCAGACCACAAGACACACCTAGTTTTTTGAAAAAATATTCTGAATCTCAGAAGCCAGAACAGCAAGAGGGATCGCTGCGCAGTGAAAGCAGCAGTCCCTCTTGCTGTTCTGGCTTTAGCGATAGTTGCACAGCCTGCATTCGCTCCATAAGACACATTTCCCCTTACTTTTTAGGAGGGAAAAAGTGAGTCTTATAGAGCAAAAAATACGGTACTTTCACTCTTCTCAGAAGTAAGGGCAGGTAGTTTTTCCGTTTCCTGCAATGTCACTCTGGCCCCATTTTGCAGGAGGCCACAGTGCAGAACTCTTTTCCGTGTTGGGCATCTGACACCTCACATCCCAACACACTCCGACACGTGCTTCAACAGCGAAAGGAAACCAATTGACCCTCCAAACAAAGAAGTCATAGCCATTTCCATGTAGCCATTTCCAGGCAGCAAACATTCCCAACCTCCAGTAATTTAGCTCAACTATCTTATAAGCTCCTCTTATAATACCAGAACAACTCGATCACAGGAGACGACCCGATCGCAGGGCACCATGCTCAAGTATACAAACTCTTTTTGTAGATCCTACACAAAACTGAAGGACACAGGTGGCGCTGTGGGTTAAACCACTGAGCCTCTTGGGCTTGCCAATCAGAAGGTCGGAAGTTCGAATCCCCGAACTTGGTCCCTGCTCCTGCCAACCTAGCAGTTCGAAAGCACGTCAAAGGGCAAGTAGATAAATAGGTACCGCTCCAGCAGGAAAGCAAGATGAGTGCCGCAACCCCAGAGTCGTCCACGACTGGACCTAATGGTCAGGGGTCCCTTTACCTTTAACACAAAACTGATGGCTTTCATTTATTTTTCTCGCTCATGGGAATTATCTTTCCTACTGCAAATGCACTGCAGAGAAGGCAAAAGCTGACGCTTGCCCAGGCAGAAGGGTGTGTGGTTCATATCCTTTTTTTCTGCTGCGTGATGGACTTAAAATCCAAGGCTCCAATCCCACTGTATGTCTGCAGCAGTCACAGCAACAGACTCCTCCAAATCACAGAAAGCAGGTTGATGGGGGGGGGGCGACAAAACCACTTTCTTCTCCTCCCTGTCCTCAGAAGCAGCTGATGGGCATTCCTGTATTTTGAAGAGAGCCCCATGTGACATAAGCACGTCAGGCCCTCAACCTGCTGGGACAGTCTTTCCCACACGGTAGGCCTGGGGACACCACTATGCCGCAAGGAACAAATGCTTTTATGAGCCCAAGACACTCCTCCACAAAGGAGGCTGCACACCATGTATCTGCGTGCTTCAAGGCCCTGGCTTTGCACCTTTCTATTCTACCTCCAGTTGGCGATGCAGTCATTCCATCACAAATGTGTATCACTGGCTCAGCACAGCACGAGACGGCAAGGTTACAGGTCCGCCTGGTCAAGAGATGCGCTCGGAAAAACAAAGTAATTAAAAGGGGTGGCACCCTTTGCTATCACACTGTGAAAGTGTACTTTAGTTACTGGGAATTCAGGAAACACAGATGTTAGTGCCATGCCCCCAGCAATTCAGATGAGATGAGATGAGATATTTTTATATATATATATATATATATATTTGTTTTCGTAGATTTTCACGGGTACAGGAATGCAGGTTTTGGTGTCCTCGGGTGTCTTCCCGTGTAAAAGTTGGGGTGTCTAGGCGACGTTTCGACGAGGTCTCACTCGTCATCTTCAGGCTGGTGCTTTCGGCTTCTTGTTACTGGAACAGAGCGGGATCTCAGTGTTTGAGTTCCTATAAATACTGTAGAGGGGTGTGGTGTATTGCCTCAAAAGTTCTGGGCAGAGGGGAAGTTCCCAGGCTAGTGTTCTTTTCTTCTTTTGTTCCTTAATTACTTGAGGGATATCTTGAGTGATTTCTTGAGTGATATTCTGAGTACCACTTAGGTGGGTCATTAGGTGTGGATTAGTTGCTAAAGCCTTCGTGTCTTGACCTCTTGAATTTGTGAAGAGTTTTTCTGGGAAGATGGCTGTACTGCACTTAGTTGTGCTTTGGCTTGGCTTCGTGTATAGGGGCGAGCTGTGGTTTTGTGCCCTGTGCCAGCCAGATCTGTGTAGGGATTGCAGGGGGGTGCAGCATCCGGAGTTGCCACTATGGTTTGGTTACTGGATGGTGTCTGTAATTTATCTGTGGAGAGGGTCTGGGTTTGGGTCTGGTGTGGTTGATTGGTGGTGGCGTTCTGTGTGCCTCTGGATCTGGTGTCGGTTTTTGTGGGGAGGGCTAATTTCCAGATGTCTGGCAGGCGGGACGTGTCGTCACGCTTGTTCATGTTGTGAGGGTGTTTCTCCACAAGAGAATAATCATGGAAGCCATCGAGATAGAGAAACACCCTCACAACATGAACAAGCGTGACGACACGTCCCGCCTGCCAGACATCTGGAAATTAGCCCTCCCCACAAAAACCGACACCAGATCCAGAGGCACACAGAACGCCACCACCAATCAACCACACCAGACCCAAACCCAGACCCTCTCCACAGATAAATTACAGACACCATCCAGTAACCAAACCATAGTGGCAACTCCGGATGCTGCACCCCCCTGCAATCCCTACACAGATCTGGCTGGCACAGGGCACAAAACCACAGCTCGCCCCTATACACGAAGCCAAGCCAAAGCACAACTAAGTGCAGTACAGCCATCTTCCCAGAAAAACTCTTCACAAATTCAAGAGGTCAAGACACGAAGGCTTTAGCAACTAATCCACACCTAATGACCCACCTAAGTGGTACTCAGAATATCACTCAAGAAATCACTCAAGATATCCCTCAAGTAATTAAGGAACAAAAGAAGAAAAGAACACTAGCCTGGGAACTTCCCCTCTGCCCAGAACTTTTGAGGCAATACACCACACCCCTCTACAGTATTTATAGGAACTCAAACACTGAGATCCCGCTCTGTTCCAGTAACAAGAAGCCGAAAGCACCAGCCTGAAGATGACGAGTGAGACCTCGTCGAAACGTCGCCTAGACACCCCAACTTTTACACGGGAAGACACCCGAGGACACCAAAACCTGCATATATATATATATATATATATATATATATATATATATATATATATAAAAATAAAATTTCCAGTCTGTATTCAAATTGTGATAGCGAAGCAGTAAACCTAAGTTTAATACATCTGAGGCAAACATTTCTGAAAGGGGAAAGAGCTAACTTTCGATGAGATCATCAGGCATTAGAATAGAAAGTTCGGCAACAGCAAAATTATTTCTAATGCAGCCCAAGTCTCAGGCGGGTAACGGCTTGTCTGCTTTTAACTTTTGTGAACAGGACACCAGAACCTTTTATTTCCGCTAGGCAGATTTGTATCATATTACATGCAGATGCACACAACTGCCCAGCAGCAATGTTTGGACCCGGGCAGAAAGAGAGTCAAAATAATGCAGTGTGTGACTGTGGATGTCAACGGAGTAAGAACCAGCCCCCCAACTTTCTTTTGCATACAGGGGGCAATCAATAATTTTGTGATGGTTTTGAGGGAAAGCCCTTTAAAAAAGGCTTTATGTCTCAGATCCATGGTTTTACAGGCTGCTCTGTAAAAATGGGTGGTTTCTACAGTTCAGTCAATGATGGAGAGAGATGTGATTAGAAATCCCTGGGAAAATTGTAGAGTTTCAAAAGGATCCAATCCGCTGGATCTGATGTGTGTACACATCTATGCTCCGACCCGCTGTTGCACCCCATTTTCTCTCCACCCCCATTTCACCCAACTCCAGCCTCTTTATAGTGTGACCCAAGTGATTATAGAGACAGACTGCATAGCACAAATGTATCAGTGTTAAGTATTATAAGCAGAAGTTATAAAAACAGTAACAACAACAAATATCCACAGGAAACAATCTGCTATAACAAAACAGGTCTCTTGACCAGGATTCAAACCCACTGTGTACTCACTGAATTCAGATTAATAGTTTAGGAATTGAAACCTGGGTGGTTAGCCTACAGTTTAGAGTTCAATCTTTCTCTTTCTCTCTTTTTTTAAAAAAAGAATGGTTTTTAATCCTTCTCTACGTGTTTTCAAAAAGCACCACAGTCAGGTTAAACTGAAAGCCACTTCAGTGCAGGTAAGGCTCTGTATAGACGAGAAAAGGCACTTTGGATGATAAATAGAGCCCTTTAGGGGAATTCTTCCCTTACACACTTATAGCCATTTGAGCGGGAAGGTGGGGCCATATTTGCGAACTCTGCTATTCCTCTCATAACATAATCAAGGTTTTATGAATGACTGAACAGGATCTGGGAAGGTAACTTTTGAGTTTGATGGGGGTTGGGGAGAGAAAAGCACAATTTTTCCTTCTTATATAACCCTGGTGTGGTAAACTTTCGGGCCTTCAGGTGTTTCTGAACTACAACTCCCCATATCCCTTGATAGGCCATTGACCATGTTTGCTATGAAGGGAGATGTAGTTCAAATAACTTTGGACGGTGCAAATGTTCCCTACGCACGTTGTATCGGCAAGCCAAACTGCCCTAGAGAAAAAATAATTGAATGGCGACTCTACTCACAAGATTCTGCCATCTGACCCACATACCAAAAAAAAAAAAAAAAAAAAGCAAATTGTTGTGAAAAGCACCATAGATCAGAACCATTTACCTCACCAACCTGTGGTGCGAAGATTTCAAGTTACCCCCTAGCTATTTTATCCCCGAGGTAAAATAGGGCTGTTCATCTAAGCCAAAAGGTAATCAAAGTACCCTGTTGCTAGTCCTAGACCTCTAGGGCAAATAAACCCCTTCATCCCCCAAAAGAGGGGATGTCTATGGCTTAACTGAGCCCGCAGAGGACAGATACTATACTAGCTTCAAAGTCAAGGACAGCCACCTTGAGAGGGAACCAGTTCATTGCAGCATAGCTTGCAAGGCAGCTGTAGATACCCTGCAGAGGAAGATGGCTTGCTTCTTTCACTTAACTTAATTGGGAATAAATTAATAGTGTTGTTGTGGTTGTTGTTTTTCTATTAAAAAACATCCCTTCTTTCCTGCTACTTTGATTCAGTCACATTGTTGGCCTCAAGTTTCCCTCATGGGAAAGGAAACTGCCTGCTTTTGAACATTTTTAAAAATATATATATAGCAGGCTAGCTGAGGGTGCTTGCATATCAGTCAAGCGACTGCACGGGACAAAAATATTCAAACCCCCCAGTGAGGGCAGAGTTGTGCTATGTCCCTGCTTAAGGCACAGGCGGAAGTAGAAACCGTTTCCTTCAGAGGCAGCCACGGGGCGTGGTGAGGGGAACAGTTGAGCCAGAGTCGTAATCCAGATCCACAGCGGTGTGAGCACTGGCACTCAGGTTGCTCAGCGAAGTACCAGTTCCCAGTTGCTGGCGGTCGCGCAGGCTCTGAATATAACTCTTTGGGGTGGAGAAAAAGAATGGAATGTGAGTGCGTGAACTGGGAAAGGGGAACGACATATTAACCCCTCCCCACACACCTCCATTAGGAGCCAATCCACATTGACAAAGAACCTGCCTTACGCTCAGTTATAAACAGTGGCGTAGCGTGGGGCAGGGCCACAGGGGCGGTTGCAAAATTATTAGGGGCGAAAAATTTTGACACCAAGTGCTGCCTCAATACAGCTGTACGCTTCTGTCGCTGGGCTCCACTGAACCGGCTTCGCCATGCGAACCAGGAACCAACCTCTCCGGACAACAGAACATCTCTTTTCTCTGTGGCTGCGATCTCCTGGGTGATGCAGACACGGTTAGGCAGTTGACCGTTCATGTGTTTCCCTCTCTCCCATCTCGTGCGGCCCCGGGCCCTGGCAACCCATGCTATGCCACCAATTATGTAAAGGGGGAAGGGACACAGGAGATATGTGCAAAGGAGTGATGGTCCACACTCCCATTGGCTGGCTGCAGAGTAGGCATGGGGCATTGGGTGGTTCGTAAAAAAAACATTTTTTTTTTTTAAAATGCCTGCTCCAAAGGTCTTATGTAGCTATATCTGTAATTTTATGCATATCAGTTAATATTGAAATTTCAGCCTTCACGACATAGGAAAACGGCCAAGTAAACAGCTATTTTTGTGGAGCAGGGTCAAGATATTAACTCATATGCATGAAATTTCAGATATAGCTATATAATCCCTAGTGTAGTGAGATAAGACCTTTGGAGCCGGCATTTTTTTAAAAAAAGTTTTTCATGAACCACCCTAATGGGGAACCTTTTCAGTTCTCATCATCCCTGCCGGCCATTAGCCACGCTTGTTGGGGAATTGAGGAACAGCTAGATGGCGAAAAAGTGCCCCCACGCCTGCTCCAGAGGATTGAGAAGATGCCAGGAAAAGGCCAAAGGGGCATTCTGAAGGTGACGACACAGCTGAGATCATGGGTTTGACACTGCATGTTGCAAACGGGGGCCAAGAGTTAAGATTGTGAACATTTGTGACAGGAACTCTTTCAGCCACTCACCGGTGCAAGGACATCTCCTGCACAGCGCTTGACAGTGCTGGGCTTATGCCGGTACGAACCATCCTGAGGAAGCTGGCTCTGCCTCTTCTTGGCTTCGCGCTGCCGGATCCGTAAGAGCTGCAGCTGCTTCTGGCGCCGATTCAGGACCACTGGGCAAGAGAAGAGGTGTGAGAAAGCAGAGGGAGACTACTCCTAAGAAGGCTAGTTTATAAATACAAATTTATACGTATGTGTATTTCTCTCTCTCTCTCTCTCTCTCTCTCTATATATATACAGTCATGGGGAAAAGAAAGTACAGCGGTACCTCAGGTTACATACGCTTCAGGTTACAGACTCCGCTAACCCATAAATATTACCTCGGGTTAAGAAATTTGCTTCAGGATGAGAACAGAAATCGAGCAGCGGTGGCGCAGTGGCAGCGGGAGGCCCCATTAGCTAAAGTGGTGCTTCAGGTTAAGAACAGTTTCAGATTAAGAACAGACCTCTAGAACGAATTAAGTTCTTAACCCGAGGTACCATTGAACACCCTCTTTGAATTCTGTGGTTTTACATATAAAGACAATCATTTGTTCCTTAAGGGGTAAAGGGGACCCCGGACCATTAGGTCCAGTCGTGGCCGACTCTGGGGTTGCGGCACTCATCTCACTTTATTGGCCGAGGGAGCCAGCGTACAGCTTTCGGGTCATGTGGCCAGCATGACTAAGCCGCTTCTGGCGAACCAGAGCAGCACACAGAAACTCCATTTACCTTCCTGCATTTGTTCCTTGTCCCACATTTGTTCCTTAGCAGATCTTAAAATTAGGTAAATACAACCTCAGATGAACAACAACACATGACATATTACACCATGTCCAGATATGTAAAACCACAGAATTCAAAGAGGGGTGCACTTTTTCCTATGACTGTGTGTATGTGTGTGTAAATGGTAAAGGGACCCCTGACCATTAGGTCCAGTCATGACTGACTCTGGGGTTGCGGCGCACATCTCGCTTTACTGGCCGAGGGAGCCGGCGTACAGCTTCCGGGTCATGTGGTCAGCATGACTAAGCCGCTTCTGGCGAACCAGAGCAGCACACAGAAACGCTGTTTACCTTCCCACCGGAGCGGTACCTATTTATCTACTTGAACTTCGTGTTTTCGAACTGCTAGGTTGGCAGGAGCAGGGACCAAGCAACGGGAGGTCACCCCGTCGCAGGGATTCGAACCGCCAACCTTCTGATCGGCAAGTCCTAGGCTCTGTGGTTTAACCCACAGCGCCACCTGCATCTATTTAGTAGTAGTCTTTATTAATTTACTACTTTTTACCAGACCCTTCATCCATGTAGCTCAGAGGGCTGTTCTTGGCTCTCATCCTCTTCCCCAACCCCAATCTTACTGCAATTACGGTCCTCAGGCCAAGAGAAAGTGACTGGCCCAAGATCACCCAGTGAGCTTTCTGGGCCAATTGGGGATTTAAACTGGGTCTCCCTAGTCCTTGTTTGACACTCTCAACACTCCGTGTCATACGACTGAGAAATGATTTGCACGAGGCCTTTGGGGACAAGGAAGGACAGAAGAAAAAGTGATTAACTGTGCAGCACACCTCCCTGTCTCTCTATGACTGTTGGCACTCTGCTGCCCATCAACTTTCCCTCCACTACCAGCGTCAGAAACTCTAGGTGCCAAATAGCTCCTTAAACCAAGGTTACAGTCACCAAAACAGAATGTCTAGTTGCCATTTTGGGGCAAGACGGCTCTAAATTCTTTTTTTCTTTTCAAATGATGGACTGACTGTGAGGTCAGATTAGCCTCAACCAGAGCCAGGGCCTTTTCAACATTGGCTCCGGCCTGGTGGAACGCTCTCTCTCATGAGACCAGGGCCCTGCAGGATCTGATTTCTTTCCGCAGGGCCTGTAAGACAGAGTTGTTCCGAGTGGCTTTTGGCTTGGAATTAACTTGATCCCTTCCCCCCTCTTTCTTTTTTCCTTCTGTGACAGAACTCCTACTTGGGGACTTCCCTGGCTTTTTTCTGCCCCACGTAGGACCAGTCTGGATAGTTAGCCTTGGTGAAGACTTGACGTTTTCCTCCCCAAAAAAGTTTTTGAGTTTCTGCTGAAATGAGGCTGCATTTTAATGTTGTATTTTAATCTTGTTTTTAAGTTGTATTTCAATCAATTGTTTTATATTTGGTGTTAGCCGCCCTGAGCCTGGTCTTGACAGGGGAGGGCAGGGTATACATTAAATTTATTATTATTATTATTATTATTATTATTATTATTATTATTATTATTATTGATTCCCGGTTAAATATCTGGCTAGTTCAGATGACAACCTTGAGCTAGGTTAATAACCTTTGAGAACTTAAAGGAGAGAAGTCACTTGATCCAGGGACAGTCCACATGTATACAACCTCTTTTTCCTTTGTCGCGACTGCTCCTGCTGAGGCCGCACAGAAAAAGCATTTTGGTTCCAGAAATTTATTCTGATTGCGCAGATAAAAATATAACTGAGAGAATTCCACAGGATGGGGCGTTAAGTGTGTGAAACTAGTCCAGAGCCAATGATACTCAGAAGGTGGAGATGTCAGGCACCATCTTGGCACCCAAACATCTTCACTTGGTCGGGTGCAAAATCTGCCTGGCAAATCTTGCACACTGTCTGCTACTAAAGTCTCTTACAAAAATGGGCCACATTTCGTCGGGCAGGAGGTAGGCAGGTACAGGCCCGCCTCCAGATTTTATTTTATTCATTTTTCTTTTTCATTCATTACATACATCTCAATTTCTTAACATATATTATATATTCCTCCCTCCCTCCCCTCCAGGGCTTCCCCCAACTTCCGCTTCTGGTATGTTTCTCTTTTCACCCACTTTGCTATCTCCTATATTAATAACGTAACATCAAGCCTAAAAACCTAAAAATAAAAGTAAATACAGTGGTACCTCGGGTTAAGAACTTAATTCATTCCGGAGGTTTGTTCTTAACCTGAAACTGTTCTTAACCTGAAGCATCACTTTAGCTAATGGGGCTTCCTGCTGCCACCGCTGCACGATTTCTGTTCTCATCCTGAAGCAAAGTTCTTAAGCCGAGGTACTATTTCTGGGTTAGCGGAGTCTGTAACCTGAAGCGTATGTAACCCGAGGTACCACTGTACACTATAATTTTTGAGGGGGTGGGGTCCCAGGCAGGTTGCCACGAATGCCCCCTGCCCAGTACAACTGGACCTTCTCCCCTCCGTCGGCATGGTCCTAAAGCCATCCACTCACCATCTGTGTGAGAGAAGCCCTCTGCGGTCACTCTCCACTGCAGCAGCATTCCCATCAAGGCCAGGACGGGCCATGTGGCCAGCACAGCCCAGCCACACCAGCACAGCGGGGAAGGGGGAGCCAGGCGGAGGCGGTCGTACACGTGGTGGCCCAGCGCCAAGTTCTCCACAGCGTAGTCCAAGCAGAGGGTCAGCACGGCGCCCCCAAACACCGCCGTGGAGACCACCGTCAGGGCCTTCTGCCAGCGCAAGGCCAAGACGGCACCCAGTAGGGCTGATCCCAGCAGCGAGCCGGCGGGGACCCAGGCGCTAGGCAGCTGGCACAGAGGCTCCGTGGCCACCAGTCCAGCCGTCGCCAGGAGCAAGCCGAGGAGGAGCCCCGTCAGGAACAAGCCAACCGAGTGCACCAGCATCGTGACTAAGCCGCAGAGGACGCCGATGCCCAGGGCAATCCCCGCGCTGACTTCCAGGCTCAACTGCGTGTCCAAGATGCGCTCTTTGTAGCAAAGCAGGAAGATGACGGCCGAGCCAAAGAGCAGGCCAGAGAGGAACATGATGGCTTTGAAACAGCGGTAGCCTGGCAACAGAAAGAGGGCCAAGTTTAGCGGGGGGGGGGGAGAAAGAAGGTTCTTTTTATCATAAGTGGTGGTCCTGTAGTAAGGTTGTTTGATTTTTTTCTAAAAAAAATATTAACAAATTCAAAATATAATAAAAATAATAATAAACAACAACAACAATAATATTTATTATTTATACCCCGCCCATCTGGCTGGGTTTCCCCAGCCACTCTGGGCGGCTTCCAACAAAACACTAAAATACAATAACCTATTAAACATGAAAAGCTTCCCTAAACAAGGCTGCCTTTAGATGTCTTCTAAAAGTTTGGTAGTTAATTTTCTCTTTGACATCTGGTGGGAGGGCGTTCCACAGGGCGGATGCCACTACCGAGGAGGCCCTCTGCCTGGTTCCCTGTAACTTGGTTTCTCGCAGCGAGGGAACCGCCAGAAGGCACTCGGCGCTGGACCTCAGTATCCGGGCAGAACGATGGAGGTGGAAACGCTCCTTCAGGTATACTGGACCGAGGCCATAGCAAATCAACAATACAAATCATCTTCATTGTTTTCCCCCCTCCCTTTTCCCCCCTCCCACCTCACCAACAAATCCTCCCTCCCTGCCCCCTCAGGACTTCCCTCAGCTCCTCTGATTTCTCATCTCCTATTGTTTTCTGCATATTATAAAATTGTATACATCCTTGTATTATCTATCCATCATATTAACCCAACTAATTTGTGTATGTTTATTCAAAACCTGGCAAGGAGTCCAGTTCATTTTGTTGTCTTTTTAAATAGATTGAAAAAGGTTCCTATTCTTCTTTGAAGTCACAGTTGTGGTCCTGTAGTCAGGTTAAGGCAGGGGTGCCCAAACTTTTTCAAAGAGTGCCAGATTTGATGAAGTGAACATCCGTTATTTTACCCCAAAGTTGTTGTGCTTTTTTAAAGGATTTTACCCCAGGACGTATACTGCCACAGGGGCCGGATTAAATCGATTGGCGGGCCAGATTAGGCCCCGAAATAGACTTTGGACATGCCTGGGTTAAGGCTTGCTGGGAAATGATATATAATGGAATGAAAAGCATGTTTAAAATAACGTTTGCTTAAAAACAACAACCAGAAGCTTTTCTTTTGGGAATTATAGGGACAGAACTGTATAGAAACTTATTCATGTACATTACTACAGCAGCAAGAATGTTACTCGCCCCAAAATAGAAAGAAGCAGAAGTCCCAGCAAAGGAAAAATGGATACAAAAACTTATGGAATATGCTGAAATGGCGAAACTTATCGGAAGAATAAGAAATCAAGATAGCAAACTTTTTATAAAAGAATGGAAATGGTTTGTTGAATATTTACAGATAAACTGTAAACAAATAAAAGCATTGGCAGGACTATTATAATAACCTGCAGTTTCATAAGAGTATATATTTAAAGAAGATGAATAAGTGAGCAAATTAAGTTAAGTTGGATATGCAGAAGATATTAAAAATAAATTTAAGGAACCGCAGAAAGCGGGGGAAGGAAGTCGAGTTTTGAAATGTCAAAATGATTGTAAAATCAGTGAAATGTATAAACCTGAATATTAATTTTTTAAATATATTTTTTAAAGGAAGATGTCCTAGACAGAATCTGGGGGCTTCTGCACACACCAAGTTTAGCAGAGGAAATCTTTAAAAACAGGGAGGGTATATTTCGTTAATAGGCTATTCCAAGACAGGGGCTACTGAAAAAAGGTTACATCTAAATTCTCATTATGGTTAAGCTAGAATCTCTTAAAACTGAAAACATGGCAAGAAAAGCTACCTTGTTGTTGTTTTTTGGGGGGGATGTAGGGAAATAGTCCTTCTGTAAACATCAAGAAAGAAAAGTTTTATGACGCAGACTCACTGTTATCACAATTACTGGAGGACAACTTGTTACTTGTTGCTTTTTGAAATAGGTCAAGTATGGAGGACACACAGTTCTTATTAGCTTGGCTATTTCATGTAATTCAAAACATGGGCTGAGAGGTTGTTGGAATTTTTGCAGGGTGGCAGGGAAGAAGAGGTGGAATTTCTGACTTTTTAAAGAAAACACAACTCTGATTCCCCCAGCATTAAAAAATGAAAATGGCAATGAAAAATTATCACCCTCTTCTCTCCCTCCCCGTCGTTCCTCACTCTTTGAAGGCTAAAATGCCCAAGTCAGTCAGTACATGTGACAGGATCATTTAAGACTCTTAATACATGGTTTTGTTCAGCCTCCAGAGTTAGGTTCCAAATAAGTCATCATTTATAAGCCACCAACCTTCCACAATAGACTCTGCTTTCTATCTCCCTTGCAAAGTTCAGGCTGGCTAACCTACCCCAGATCGGAAGACCCCAAATATTTTGTCTCCAGTTGTGACTTATATTCTTAATTACTCAGTTCACTTAATGGGAAAATGCGACAATTTTTCAGTGTTTCAGGTATATTTCCTAGAACCACGATTATGTTCAATGAAACATCCTAGAGTTTTCCTGCTCTCTTGGCAGAATAAAATAAAACATACATACAGCAACAGTGTTGTTGTGTAGGCTCCTATGATTAAGTAATGGGCATATATAGCATACATTCAACACAAAAAACAGCAACAATTTGTTGTTGACAAAGGATAGCTGGACATAGAAAGGGCCCCATTACCTTCAGTAGCTTAGGGCAGGGGTAGGCAACCTAAGGCCCATGGGCTGGATCCGGCCCAATCGCCTTCTCAATCCAGCCCACGGACGGTCTGGGAATCAGTGGGTTTTTACATACCGTATTTTGCGCCCCATAGGACGCTCCGGCCCATAGGACGCACCTAGCTTTTTTGGGGGGGAAATATAGGGAAAAAAATTTATTTCCCCCCCAGGTGCAGGGCTGGAAGAACCAGGTCGGGGAACAGTGGGAAGGCACGCTCTGCCTCCCCGCTGTCCCCCGAGCTTGTGGGGCTGGCGATGGGGAGAAGTGCGCTGATCCTGGGACTGCAGGCAGCTCTGCGCCGCCATCCGGAGCGGGGCGGGACTTCGCGCCCCGCTCCCGGTGGCCGCGCAGAGCTGCGCTGATCCCAGGATGGCAGGCAGCTCTGCGCCGCCATCTGGAGCAGGGCGGGACTTAGCGCCCCGCTCCCGATGGCCGCGCAGAGCTGTGCTGAGCCGGGGACTGCAGGCAGCTCTGCGCAACCCCCGGAGCCGGTCTCCCGAGGGTTGCGCAGAGCTTCCTGAAGCCTGGAGAGCGAGAGGGGTTGGTGCGCACCGACCCCTCTCGCTCTCCAGGCTTCAGCGAAAGCCTGCATTCGCCCCATAGGACGCACCCAGATTTCCCCTTCATTTTTGGAGGGGAAAAAGTGCGTCCTATAGGGCGAAAAATACGGTAAGTAGAATGTGTTCTTTTATTTAAAATGCATCCCTGGGTTATTTGTGGGGCCTGCCTGGTGTTTTTACATGAGTAGAATGTGTTCTTTTATTTAAAATGCATCTCTGGGTTATTTGTGGGGCATAGGAATTCATTCATTTCCCCCCCCCCCACCAAAAAAAAAAAATAGTCCGGCTCACCACATGGTCTGAGGGACGGTGGACCAGCCCACAGCTGAAAAAAGTTGCTGACCCCTGGCTTAGGGCCTCATAAACCTAAATCCGGCCATGGCGCCAACCACTATCCCTAGTGCATGTAAACAACCCATTGGGAACAGAGGAAAAAGGAAAGAGAAGTGAAGTTTGAGATGGAATCAGAGACAGAACTGTCTCTTTCCCCTTTCTACTCACCGAAGCAGCAGTAGACAACTCCGAAAACGCAGCAGAGGCCACAGATCACACAGGGAATCACCTCATAGTGCCTTTCGGAAAGGAGGGCGCAGGGATCGGAGGCAGGATCGCTGGGCTCTGTTGCCCCCTCATTAAAGCCCCTGGGGTCAGGAGTAACTGGAAGCAGCGGAGTCGGGTCCATGCTGGTCAGCGGGATGCAGCTCAGCTTTCAAGAGCCATCCAAGCAGGATTGGCAGCCTGCAGAGAGGGAGAGAGGTTTACTCTCAGCTTGAAGAGTGCCAAATGCCCCTGACTTGAGAATTTTAGAAAAACCTATAACCAACCAACTCCTCTTCCTCCAGAAGCACAGCAGGGGCCATCAGAGATCTAAATCCTTTAGGATTGCCTGGGGGAAGATTGAGAGATGTGGCTGGAGGAGGAGAGCAGTGCAAGGAATGTCCGATGAGAGCGTGGGGGGAAAGAGCTGTGGTGGCACAGCTGAAACGGAGCCACAAACCTCACCAAGTATTTTTGTTTAGGGGCAGTTATGCGATTCAGGAAAGAAGAGCACAGCATAACAAGGGAACACACTAGGACATCAAAATGATGCTAAAATGTGTAAGGAAACATAATGCGTAAGATGCCAACTGCCCAGTACGTATAGGTAGAAATATTCCTCAGGGATACAAATTAGGATTATAATATGACATTTGTGACTGCACCTCTGTCACTAAAGAAATTTATTTTGGGAGGTGGAGGAAGAGAGATTTCTGCTGTCCCTCCCAGCACTCCTCAGCCCAAACCTCAAGAACAGGGTAATCCTACTACACATAACCATAAATGTTAAAGGGACCCCTGACCATTAGGTCCAGTCGTGGCTGACTCTGGGGTTGCAGCGCTCATCTCGCTCTATTGGCCGAGGGAGCTGGCGTACAGCTTCTGGGTCATGTGGCCAGCATGACCAAGCCACTTCTGGCAAACCAGAGCAGCACAGGGAAACGCCGTTTACCTTCTCGTCGGAGCAGTACCTATTTATCTACTTGCACTTTGATGTGCTTTTGAACTGCTAGGTTGGCAAAAGCAGGGACCGAGCAACGGGAGCTCACCCCGTCACGGGGATTCGAACCGCCAACCTTCTGATCGGCAAGTCCTAGGCTCTGTGGTGTAACCCACAGTGCCACATGTTTGCTTATTGAATAAATCTAAGTTACTGGCTCTGAACCAGGAGTGAAACTGATCAATAGTTCCCCAGTGTCTCGTCCCTAGAGCTAGAAAAGGTGCAGAAAAAGGAAATCAAAGCAATCAAGGGGGAAAGCAATACTTAAGCTTCTCAGTTTAGGGGGAAGACAGGTAAGGGGACTGAGACATAGATTTAAGTGTATATGATTACTTATGGTAAAGAGAGAGAAAAAGGAGCTTTCTTGTGTTGAGCGTACTTCTCCAGTGGGTGGAGGGATCCTGGTAGTCATTACGAACATAAATAGGTGTGTGATGGGCATACAGACTGTAGAGTAAATTGCCTGCCTGGTAGGGCTGGGCGATACCTGGTTTTCAGCTTCGTGATTTATCACCAGCTAAACATTGCAATATACTGATATACTACAATGTATGAAACAAGGATGAAGCTATGAAGGGGCATTGGCCGACTTCACGGTTTTCCCACACTGTGATTTTAGCGTGCACACACACATCATGATTCATGATATATTACCAGGTCAAAAATTATGAAACCAATATTGTGATATGGACATCAAACCAGTACTGGACGATATAGGACCCACGTACCTAAGGGACTGCCTTTCTTGGTATGCCCCACGGAGGACCTTAAGGTCCACAAATGAAAACATTTTGGAGGTCCCAAGTCGCAAGGTGGTTAGATTGGTCTCAACTAGGGCCAGGGTCTTTTCAGTACTGGCCCCAACTTGGTGGGACGCTCTGTCACAAGAGACTAGGGCCCTGAGGGACTTGACATCTTTCCGCAGGGCCTGCAAGACAGAGCTGTTCTGCCTGGCCTTTGGTTTAGACTCAGTCTGACCCTCATGTTTCCCTCCCCTTATGGTTTTGATCTATGGGCTACTTTTAAAATGAGGCTGCATTTTAAATTGCATTTTAACCTGTATTTTAAATTGGTTCCCCCCCCATTATGTTTTTACTGTAATTTTACTGGTGATAGCCGCCCTGAGCCCAGCTCTGGCCAGGGAGGGCGGGGTATAAATAAAATGTATTATTATTATTATTATTATTATTATTATTATTATTATTATTATTATTATTATTATTATTTTATCGCCCAGCCCTATTGCCTGATGTGAAGGTTGTGGATGTTGCCCATCACCCACATAGTGCAGTAGTCCGCAGTCATTTGTCAAATTGGCACCAGTGACATGGGGAAATGTAGTTGTGAGGTCCTGGAAGCCAAAAGAAATAGGCTCTACTTGTATTGGGATGGGACCAGGCTGATTGTTAGCTGCTTTGAGACTCCTTAAAGGGAGTGAAAGACAGGATATCAAGTCCAAACTCTTGTTCTGTTGGTGCTTGAAATAAACAAGATGTCAGAAAAGCCTTTAAAGTGATTAAGAGTGAAAAGTTGGCAAGAGCTGAAGAAAAAGAAGAAGAGGAGTTTGGATTTGATATCCCGCTTTATCACTACCCTAAGGAGTCTCAAAGCGGCTAACATTCTCCTTTCCCTTCCTTCCCCACAACAAACACTCTGTGAGGTGAGTGGGGCTGAGAGACTTCAAAGAAGTGTGACTGGCCCAAGGTCACCCAGCAGCTGCATGTGGAGGAGCGGAGACGCGAACCCGGTTCCCCAGATAACGAGACCACCGCTCTTAACCACTACACCACACTGGCTCTGCGGAGGGTTTCCCTACACTGTCAAAGGCAGTACAGTGGTACCTCGGTTTACATATGCTTCAGGTTACAGACTCCGCTAACCCAGAAATAGTACCTCGGGTTAAGAACTTTGCTTCAGGATGAGAACAGAAATCGTGCTCCAGCGGCATGGCGGCAGCAGGAGGCCCCCTTAGCTAAAGTGGTGCTTCAGGTTAAGAACAGACCTCTGGAACAAATTAAGTACTTAACCTGAGGTACCACTGTACAGTGGTACCTCGGGTTACATACGCTTCAGGTTACATACGGTTCAAGTTACAGACTCCGCTAACCCAGAAATAGTCCTTCAGGTTAAGAACTTTGCTTCAGGATGAGAACAGAAACCGTGCTCCGGCAGCGCAGCAGCAGCAGGAGGCCCCATTAGCTAAAGTGGTGCTTCAGGTTAAGAACAGTTTCAGGTTAAGTACGGACCTCCGGAACGAATTAAATACTTAACCCGAGGTACCACTGTATGTCTCTGAATACCAGTTGATGGAAATCACACGTGGGCCGAGGGCTCCTTTGCTCAAATCCTGCCCGTGAGTTTCCCACAGGTATCTGGCTGGCCACGGTGAGAACCGGATGCTGGACTAGATAGGCCATTGGCCTGATCCAGTAGGCTCTTCTTATGATGTCCACTAGGCCCTGCCCACCTCATTTCCTATCCCCCTTTCCCGCTCCCCAAGGGTTAAGCTGTTCACATGACCCAAGTGGTGGAAAACATAACTAATCTCCATTCCCACCCCCCAAAACACCCAGATGGAATTGGCAACGGATTATTCCTCCCCTCTCTCCCCCAATCTGGCATCCGTCACATACAATCCAAGCCAAAGCTTGCGCATACAACTTTCAACCCCTTCCCCTTGCACCAGGGAGAGATGAAAGGGGGTAGTTTGGGGGCTGTCAAGAGACACAAAGAGGTGGAAGTCAACAATTACATCTAAATTCAACAACTATTAAACTTGGTCACCAGCCATGGCTTCTAGGTCCTATCCCCAGCTCTGAAGGGGAAGGGGAAGCCTAGTGAATTGGAGCAAGAGATAGAACTAGGTGCCAGAACTTCTGGGCTCTTTTCCCAGCTTCAAGGGAGAAGGTATCCATCATTTTTCATACAGGCCCTGGGTGAAAGGCAAGGAAATCTAGACAGGCCCCAAGACTTCCCTGTCAGTAGGGTTGCCAAGTGCCCCCTTTTTCCAAGAAATGCCCCATCAGTCAGAGCATCCCAGTCTCCCTGAGAACATGACAACAAATTTCCTGATTTCTGTGGAGTGTTGTGTTCTACAGTTAAAAGCTGGCAACTTTGCCTACATCCAGCCACTGTTCCCTTTGTGTAATACTTTGATGGAGTGGCCTCTAAAATAACCAGTAAAGATGGCAAGGAGACAGATGGCCAGCAGGAATGATGGGGGCTCGGGGGGGGGGCGCTTTCTCCCAAAGTCAATGCAGGAGACAAACGGAACATTTATCCTGGGTGCAGACCTTTGGGTGGGGAGCACAGGACAGCCAGACACTGAGCTGCACAGTGATGCCCCTCAAATGTTGTCCCTAATTCTGTCATATGTACCCAGGACCTTGAAGAAAGATGCTTGGGCAGCTCTAAATGAGAATTAGACAAATTCATGGAGGGTAAGTGGCTACTGCTCATAATGGCGGTCTGCAACATCTGCAGGGTGCTTCCGAGTGCCAGGAGAATAGCAACCAGAAAGTGCTGTTGCCCCCTGGGCTTCCTATAGGCATCTGGTTGAGCAACCAGAGGGACTTTCATTCTCTTTGCTTGTTGCTGAAAATCACAAATGGGAAGATTGCTGTTGCCCTGATTGTGGGCTTCAAATAGACATCTGGTTGACCACTTCTTTATATGGTTCAGGACTCCTGTACATAAAGGTTCAGCTTTCCTCATAAGAACCTGCCCAGATCCCAGAATGGTCATCTGAGGCCCTTCTCTGTATGCCACCTCCAAGGAAGGTCCAGATGATGGGAACGAGAGAATGGTGTTTCTGCAGTAGCCTCCCCATCTATAGAATGCTCTCTCCAAGGAGGTCCACCGCACACCAACTTTGTCTTTGTTTTAGCTCCAAGCGAATACGTTGCTGTTTTCTCAGCAGCACTAATGATTGGATGTTTTTATGTTATGTTTCAATACGTTTACCTGTTTTTATTAGTGCATTTTATTCTCATGAATCACTTGGGGACTTTGTGGAAAGCAATACAGTGGTACCTCAGGTTAAGTACTTAATTCGTTCCAGAGGTCTGTTCTTAACCTGAAGCTGTTCTTAACCTGAAGCACTACTTTAGCTAATGGGGCCTCCTGCTGCCACTGCTGCGTGATTTCTGTTCTTATCCTGAAGCAAAGTTCTTAACCTGAGGTACTATTTCTGGGTTAGCGGAGTCTGTAACCTGAAGCGTCTGTAACCCAAGGTACCACTGTACACAAATTCAACAAACCTAAAACCTGTAAGAACGTAAGACTCCACTTGAAGGGTCTTTAGTCTAGTCCAGTTCTTACAACAGGGCAATGAAATATTACAAGGTAGTCGTGAGAGGAAGGGATCACAGTTACATAAGAAAGCAGGAGATGTATTCACAAAGAATGCCTCTCACCTGCGCAAGGTGATGAAGCAGACTCAGCTAGCCATGAGTAATTAATTGTAGGTTGCAATTCTGTTATACCATCAACCAAAGCTTACATTTGATTCCATTATTCTATCATTCTCGCCACTCCTATCAGTATTCTCAGTCACTAATGTGCATTGAAGTGATTTTAAAATTCCACTTTTTTAAAATCATCCTAAATGTGACAGGATGGCTAAAGCAGAGAACTTAATGCAATTCAAAGGACAGTACCTTTGAGTCATACACATTTCGTTGCAGAAAAACAACACCAAACCCACGGGGAGAGCCAGGTGTGATTATCATAAACAGACGCCTATCTATTTGTGAGGACGGGGAAACGACGATTGACAGAGGGGTGGTACGCATGGTGTTTGGTTATACATGGTACAAAATGACTTCACATAGGAAATTGCATGAAACTCTTGTGCCAGTTATTAAGTGAGAACTCTTCTCCTGCAAGAAAATTAGAAGAAGCAGCACAATGCTAGAGACATCTATAGAGAAGAGTTATTTCCAGGAAAGTACATATAGGCGGCAGCCTTGTTTTTGAACTTTCAGGATGAGTGCCAGAAAGGGTGTCAGAGCTCATCTGCTGGAAGCTATAGCCTATCTCTCCTTTAAGGGGACGCGAGGGAAGGCGGCATTAATTTGGGTGAGCGGAGGGTACTTAAAGGGGGAAACACTCTGCAAATATGCAGAAGCATTTTTTCTTTACTGCATGTATAATATGATGACCTTGCCCCAGTTTCAGGGCTGAGCCCTGGTTCAGATCAAAACTTAGTCAAACTCCCTGAATATATTTGCTCCCATCATACACACACACACACACACACACACACACACACAGCATTTTCACACACAATATTTCACTCATGCACGTTTGCCATGTTGAGGACGGCAGCTGAACCAGTGGTTCCCGAAATCCTGGCTATTTGCATGTGTATATACAATATTGGCTACAGAGGTGCTGCTGGCTCCTCCCTGTGTGCCCCCCCCCAAACCGCCCCAGCCATGGCTTGACTCCCAGACAGGAAAACGGTGCTGAGTTTAACGGAAATATTCCCTTTGGGATCAGAGAACAAGAATCAGTTTAGAATACCATTAGCTTGCTTGAGCTCAGAGGGAGGGAAGAAAGGACACAGCTGGGAATCTGGGAGGTGGGTGGAAGGCTTAGCAAGCAATCCCTAAAATTTAGGGCTCGCAACAAAGTTCTGCGGATTGCTGAAGAAGTGTTGGAGAGAGTCATAAAAAAATAAAAAAATAGCAATCAAATCCCGGACAGTGGTAGGAGGAGGCTCACACTGCTTGGCCCTCGTTCTTTTCTTTTCTGAACTCGTTGGTAAAAGCTTCCCAGATATTAAATTGAGGAATGAATTCTACGGAAGCTCAGAAGGACTCAGAATAATCCGGACACTGGGAGGAGAGAACTGTTGCTGGTCTGCCTCCCCCCCTTTACCCATCTTAAATCTCGTTCAGGGACCAGTCACCTCCCTCCAGCCACCCTGATCTGAATTCCAGCCAACTTTCCAAGTTGGCAAAGACCTTCTGAAACGATGCAGAACATTTCCCCAAAAAACATTATTTTTGAAGCGCGCACGCAGACACAAACAAAAAACTATATTGACTTTGGAGGGGCTGGGCGGACGCGCGAGACAACCGCTCTCGGAGCTTTAACGCTGAGCATAAAGGGAGTCCGGATTTCTATTCCACATCACCGGAAAAGAAAAGTACATAAGCCGCTTGGTCGATATAACTTACCAGTCCAGAGCAGGGTTCCCACCACCGCATATAGACGGGACTGGTTTGCAAAAGAACCATCCCATCTATCAGCTCCACCCACTCCGGAGAGTAACTGTTGGGAACTGAAAGAGCATGCAAAAGAGGTGCCTAAATAAAAGATCAAATCTCCTCCCCCGCACAGACCCCACCCCCGATTTAGCCCCCCTTTCCTCCAGTTCAAAAAACTCGGGGCAAAATAATCTCTCCCCCCCCCCACGACAGCTGAAGAGTGACCTCATCAAGCGCTGGGCGGGGCCAGCGGAGAAGCTGGGCGACCCGAGGGAGAACAGAATGGGGTCTCCAGAAAGAAAGGAGAAACTAACCGCCGCCTCCTTCTCCATGTTTCTGGCAAAAAAAAAAAAAGAGGGGTAGCGGAAAGAGAAACTGGGCTCTTGAATCCGCGGAAAGCCGCGGCTGGAAAAGAATGGTCTATTCCCCCCACCCCCTCTCTTTTTGGGGGCAAGAGGGTTGGTTCCTTCCAGTTGCAGAGAATGGTTTGATTGTCCTGCAGAGAAAGGAGCAATTTAGACTTATCAGTGCGCGGGGAGAGCGGCCTTGTGGGGGCTTCTATAGGGCCAACTGTTGCAGGGCAGGGAGGGGGAGGAATCCTGGGGGCTTCCAGCAGCTTCTCTCTTTGCACCCCCCCCCCAAAGCTGGGCTGCTTGGGGGCGTTGGAAGCTTTGCAATCTCTCCTTCCCGCCATTGGGCCCTTTCGAAAGGTGGGAGAATTGTAGAGTTGGAAGAGACCCTGAGGACCAATCTCATCCGAACCCCTGCAATGCAGGGATATGCAGGGGATCGAACCTGCAACCTTGGCATGATGGGCACCATGCTCTAACCAACCGAGCCGGGACACAGAAGACCTGCCGGCTGCTGTGTTCCAGCCCCAAGGCCTAGGCTTTGCCGCTGCTGGCTCCTAGGCTCGCTGGCCTTAGCTCCTCCAGGAATGCTGGCAGTGGGCATGTCAAACAGCAGAAGACTTTCCTCGCAGGCTTATTAGCCGGCCAGCTGGCCAAGCAGGTGTCTGAAGCCCAGCAACTGGAGCAGGATGGGCTGGGGGGTGGAGTGGACAGCCGGGGGGGGGGGCTCTTCCTCAAGAGGGCTGGAGCCCCCAGCAGAGAATCAGCCTGCTTCCTGGCTGGGAGATGGGCCAGCTATGCGGCTGCGCTAGCTCACAAGCCCCCCAAACATATCGAGTCCCGAGGCCTTTTCTCCTGCGATGCCAAAGCTGCAACGTTGGTTTTTCCACATCTGGTCTTGTACAGATGTGTTGTGTTGTTTTTTTTAAAAAAAGCATGGGCCAAAGTTAACATTTGATTTGAAAACGACCCCCTCCTCCTCTTCTCCTGCACAAATGTTTTCAGATGTGCAGCAAATAACACAAAGAAAAATAAAAAGTACAGTATTTTTCGCTACATAAGACGCACCTAGGCTTTGGAGGAGGAAAACAAGAAAAAAATATTCTGAATCCCAGAAGCCAGAACAGCAAGAGGGATCACTGCGCAGCGAAAGCAGTGATCCCTCTTGCTGTTCTGGCTTCTAGGATAGCTGCGCAGCCTGCATTCGCTCCATAAGACGCACACACATTTCCCCTTATTTTTTAGGAGGGAAAAGGTGAGTCTTATAGAGCAAAAAATATAGTACGTTTCATAGAATGCATGGGGGAAAAACTCTACTTAGTCTAACCTGCTGGATGCCACTCCTAGCCAGAAACTAGGTGGGAAATTGGGGCAGGGGGTGGGAGGAGGGCTGACTCTAGGGTCCTATTCGCTGGCTCTGCTATTTGAATTCAAGTAAGCCCCACCTCCTTTTGAATGCCCCAGATCCTGCTATCAGTACAGCGTTGCCCTTTCCAACAGTGACAACTAGGGAGGACAAGAGCAGATGGCCTCAACAACAGAACATTTTGAATTAGCATCAGCCCCTTCTCTTTGTCACTGCAGGAGGAACGTAACGAGCAGTGGAGGCTTGGCTTCTTCCTGTCCTGACCATCAGTGATCAGAAGCTCACCCACCCGGCCAGGAAAGAATACCCAACTGTTGGTCCATATGTCTTTTTGGGAGGTTGTTTCTCTCCTCTCTGATTCCTTCCAAGACTAGGGAGGAGAGAGAGAGAGAGACTGGTAATATTGCTGCAGCCTCTGAGATGCTGCCAGTGGCCTCATGTCACCTGCCAGCAAGATTTTCTCATCCTTGGTTGAGCCAGGCTCAATGCAGTTGAGTCCTGCCAAGGCAAAGCAGGAACCCCCTTGTTCTGCAAAGTTACAGGTGTTGGGGCTGTCTTGGTGACTGCCTTGAAGCAATCTTTGTGTGGCCATAGGCTTTAGGAAAATAACAGTAATGTTCCTTGATAGCTGGAAATCTCCCTCCAGTCATTGGGATGCAATACCCAATATGTTTTGGAAACGTGACACTTGTGCACCAAGTAGAAGGGGAAAGGGCCACAGCTTAGACCAGTGTTCTTCAACCTTAGGCCGCCCAATGTTGTTAGATTACAGCTCCCATCATCCAGAGCCAGCTTAGGCAACGGTCAAGAGAGATGGGAGATGTAGTCCAACAGCCTACGGTTCAAGGACACTGGTTTAGAGACAGTGTCATCCTTTGACTGGCTGAGAGCAAAGAGTTTAAGCTGTTGCAGCCTTGGGGAGCTAAAACAAACTCTCTGGGAACCTGAGACACTTATCTGCATTTTGGTTGCTGCCGGTAGGAGTCTGTTTGCATCCAGAAACAACAAATAATCTACTCTTGGTTGTTTTTGCTGCAACAGACTAACATGGTTACCCTCTGGAGAGTCTTGCTTCCAGCAGGCTATGCTTGTATATTTGTGAATAAAGCAAAGAATACAAAGACATCAGAAGTCGCCGGAGTGCTCATATCCAAGGAAACTAAGCCAGTCAAACTGTCCGTGGGACTTTTTGCTCTTTGGGGAAATTTGTGGAGCAGAGCATTAGGATCCAGTCCAATTCTTGGTATTGTACAGAATATAGGCAGAAGCCAACAGAAGCTTGGGTTGGAGAGCTGCCTTTGAAGTATCCCAACATCAAAGCAATAAAGAAATGAGTAAAAAAAAAATATTTAGGTCTTTGGAAAGTTTATTTCTTCCATGCCAGAGCTCCCATAGTATATAAATTTGATTCACCCCTGTACCAGTCTCCTGTTTTCTCTGTTCTCCTTTCAAAGCCATGCCCAGAAAACTTCTCAAGAGTGGCTCCCAAGTTGGTCTCATGTTGAAGGGAAAGGGAATCTGACTGGACAAAAGAGGAAGCCTTAGAGCAAAGAACCCAAAAAAGTAAAGGATGCTTTTCAGTATGGAATTGCTCTGGTGAGAGTAGGGTGCTTCTGAGTTGCACAGCTTTCTCCCAATAAAAGGTAGAGGCTGAACCACTTTGTGTACCACAACACCACCTCCAATCACTAATCTTTGCTGCTTTCCTTATCAGCTTCCAGTCACGCTGATCCACTAGTCTCTCATTCCCTTTAGGCGCTCCAGACTCTTACAGAGTCTCCCCTAAACCACCGCGGCCTTATTCCTTTAATTTCCACAGGGGACAGCAGCCATATTAATCTTTTGCGGCAAAACCGACAAAGAATCTTCTGATCGGCATCTGAAAGATTAACATAGTTATTAGGGCATGAGCTTCTTGCAGATTCGAGTCCGTAATAAATGTGTTGATCTTTAAGGTGCCACAAGTTTCTCTGTTTTTCCCTCTACCGCAGACAGAATCGGGGCCTCTTTGGTGCTGATTTTTCATTGGCAGGGCATTGCTTCCCCTACCCCTTTGGGAGATGGGTAATAATGTCCAAATGTTGCGATCTCCTGCAAGTCTCCAAACAATGTGCCCTCTGCCCCCGCCTTCCTCGGAGGCACACTGGATTCTCTCAGGCCCTGGCTGGAGCAAACAGAGGAGGCTTTGTGTCGGAGGCAACTCTCAGCACCCAAGGCCCATAGGGCCCGGTACTCGTAATACTAGGCGCATGATCCTGGGAGGAGGGGATGTCCCACAGTGGCTGGGTCACCCATGACCAGCTCCCTGCTACTGTTCTGTTTGCTGCTGGTGGGTTAGAATGGAGAGGAGGCCGGGAGCCAGAGGGCTTTGAGTTCTTGCCAGCGCTCTGGGGGAGAAGAAAGAGGAGTCTATTGAGTCATCACAAAGAAGGAGGAATGGGAGCAGGATAACCTTTTTTTTTTTTTTAATCCGCAGATCGGAGAGAATGGGGTTTAGTGGGTCAGGGCAGAGGAGTGGGTTTAGAAGCAATCACTGTGGGCTTTTCCCCCTGTCTATAATCAGAAGTCCAAAACCTGGACAAAGGCATGTGGATTCTACGGCTGTTGGATCTGGGCAAAGGTTGGCATTTGGTGGAACTTGGCTGCTAACTTCATGTATAGGTAAAGGTAAAGGTACCCCTGCCTGTACGGGCCAGTCGTGTCCAAGTCTGGGGTTGCGCGCTCATCTCGCTCAAGAGGCCGGGAGCCAGCGCTGTCCGAAGACACTTCCGGGTCACGTGGCCAGCGTGACGAAGCTGCTCTGGCGAGCCAGCACCAGCGCAGCACACGGAAACGCCGTTTACCTTCCCGCTATAAAGCAGTACATATTTATCTACTTGCAATTAGGGGTGCTTTCGAACTGCTAGGTGGGCAGGAGCTGGGACCAAAAGACGGGAGCTCACCCCGCCGCGGGGATTCGAACCGCCGACCATGCGATCGGCAAGTCTAGGCACTCAGGTTTTACCCACAGCGCCACCCGCGTCCCTTTAACTTCATGTATAGCCTTGAGCATTTCACTTGGTTAAAAACCCATCATCATTATATTTATATATATATATATTGGGGGGTGGACAAAAGTCATGCCTAAGTAGAAACTTCCTCACTTCTAGGTTCTAACAAGTCTTCATAACTAGCTCAGCTTCTGAACCACATGTAAAAGGGGTTTTGCACACCATCCAAAATATGCAAAGGGGAAATGGACCGCCACAACATATTAAACAAGGGAGCCAGGCTTGGATGATGATCAAGTTGTTTCTGGGTGGCTGTGTGTGTGTGTGTGTGTGTGTGTGTGTGCGACCCAGCACACCACACCTGACTAAATTTATGGGACATAAAAGTATTCCCTAAATCTGGTTTGTGTGTGTTCATTTTTCATCAGAAATATAGGCTGTGAGCTTGAATCGCCCCAGCACTGCTGTCAACAGACCAAATTGTGGCATCTTTTTACAAAAAATGTAAAGAGAGATCTGATCATGATTTGCCATCCTCTAGTTTCCCCCCAAAGGCTGAGTTTCTCAGTGGCCCCAGTTCCCATGTAGTGCTAAGCCAAACCACAGTTGAGCGTGAATGAGCAAGCGGGTATTCAGAGCAAAACTCACTTCCTTTTCACTCCTCTATTTTCCTGCCACCTTGAAGAAATACACATGGGCACAGTAAGACTGGTTTGCCATTACATCAGAATCTGGACTTGTGGTGTGTTCCTCTTCCAAAATGTGGAAAGGACACATTTATAGTTAAGAAACTGTGATGTCCTTCTGCAACCCAAGTTCTTGGTACATTTCACTGCCATTCTCAAATCAGTAACTGGCCAGAAATTCATCCATCTTATGTTTACATAAGCAAGTCCGCTTCCTCCAAAATAATTTTCCAATCAGCCCTGTCTCTGCCATTCTGATTTCAGGCTAAGGCTGCAAACCTAATCCTACTTACCTGAGAGAAGGCCTCATTAAATTCAATCAGATTTACTTCTGAGTAGACATAGCTAGGATTACTCTGTTAAATCATAAGATTAGCAATGTTTTAGGCTGCAATCTTATGCCCTCTTAACTAGAAGTCACATTGAACTGAATGGGTATGTGTATGACTACCGGTATATTGCATGTGTTTACTATGCTGCCAAAGGGAAGCGGGTGGCACTGTGGTCTAAACTACTAAGCCTCTTGGGCTTGCTGATCAGAAGGTTGGTGGTTCAAATCCCTGCGACGGGATGAGCTCCCGTTGCTGTGTCCCAGCTTCTGCCAACCTAGCAGTTTGAAAGCACGCCAATGCAAGTAGATAAATAGATACCACTGTGGCGGGAAGGTAAATAGTGTTTCTGTGCGCTCTGCTTTCCGTCACAGTGTTCCGCTGCACCAGAAGCGGTTTAGTCATGCTGTCCACATGACCCAGAAAGCTGTCTGTGGACAAATGCCAGCTTCCTTGGCCTGAAAGCAAGATGAGCGCTGCAACCCGATAGTCGCCTTTGACTGAACTTAACTGTCCAGGGGTCCTTTACTTTTACCTTTTTTACATACTGAGTATACTGTTAAACACTTTTCATGTATGGTACCTTCTTCTTGGGAAGTGTAGTCTTATGCTACCCACATGTCCAAGTATCCTTAGATATTTTAGTTAGAGTAAGGACCCAATTCTATAGCTTATTCCAACTAATAATTAATCCAGCTATGTCCTAGATTCTGCTGTGAAACTCCAGCATGTGGAAGGAAGCGGGTTGTCTGGGGGATTGAGGAAACACACCTGGCTGAATCTAATGAAACCCCAAGCAGAAATGTAGTAGGGAAGATTTTGTGTCCAAAAGAGCGGAAAATATTGTTCCTTGCTCTACGAAGGCAGCCAAATTTCCAAGCTGCTCCCACAGACTCCCAAATCACTGGATCTGCATTCTCGGTGAGTTTGTGCTTCCTCAAGTTACAGGATATACCCCTAGCTTCGAAGGTCCAACTCATTCCCCAGATGCCACAGTGCCAGCCAGGACATGCCCACGCCAATTTCCTTTGCAACAATGCATATCTACCAGCTGTTGCCACTTGTGAGAGAGGGGAGTTGAAAGGGGATGAATTGTCCTCTGCTGGTGAAAACTGGAACTTGATTTGAAAACCCTTTACAGTGCATTTGCAGCTTTGAATGAGATAATGTTTTTCCTGAAGCACCAATTTCCCTCGGAAGACTGCATGGTCTTTTAGGACTCAGGCTTGGGTAAAAGCCAGCCCAAATGAAAATATTCTCAAGTGCTTCCAGTTGATATTCAGGTTCTGGGCACATATCCAGGGGAAGGGAGTTCCATAACCAATCTTTGCATGGCTTTGTTAGATGACCTCAGTATATAGTCAGGAGAGAACTCTTGCAGCCCAGGCCTTTGCCTGAGTTTTGGAAGCCTGCGGAAGCATGTTCCCATTCTCTGCTTTTTGTTGTGGTGTTTTCCTTCTCAACTTTTCTGCTGGGCAAGTACAGCATACTGCAATCCTAACTCCATTTACCTAAGAGTTAGCCCTATTAAATTCAAGAAGACTTCTTGAATAGACATGGTTACTGTAAGTTGTGCTGATCTTCAGGTAGCAAAAGTACCACTCTAGTTTTGAGGCTATAGAATTGCCCTGCCTAGTTCTGTATTTTAATCTCGGGAGTCTCCATTTCTTCATCCACTGTAAATTCCAAATCATGAAAACGGGGGTAGCTATAGATGTATAAAGGTAAAGGTAAAGGACCCCTGACAGTTAAGTCCAGTCACGAATGACTCTGGGGTTGCAGTGCTCATCTCACTTTACTGGCCGAGGGAGCTGGCGTTTGTCCGCAGACAGCTTTCCAGGTCATGTGGCCAGCACAACTAAGCCACTTCTGAGAAAACCAGAGCAGTGCACGGAAATGCCGTTTACTTTCCCGCTGGAGTGGTACCTATTTATCTACTTGCACTTTGACGTGCTATCGAACTGCTAGGTTGGCAGGAGCTGGGACAGAGCAACGGGAGCTCACTAGGCTCAGTGGTTTAGACCACAGCGCCACTCAAATCATATTTCAAATGGTGTGCTATAAAAGCAAAAAACATTACAATGCTTCCTATTGCTTTGCTTCAGGGACTTTGTCTGCTCCATTTTAAACTTCTGATCACTATCAGTGAATGCCTTTCTTATCATGAAATCGAAAAGGAGTCTTGCGGCACCCTAAAGACAAACAGATTTATTGCAGCACAAGCTTTTGCAGACTGAAGCCCACTTGTTTCAATCCACAAAATGGAAATTATCTTGCTAACAATGGAGCTATGTCTTGCAGGGAACATTGATTTAGTAACTCACGTTTTGATCCAATACCTCAGGCTTTTCAGGTCTTAATTTTAAAAATGCTTCGCTTTGATTTATCACAGTGGCATTCAAACTTCTACCCTCAGGGAACTCTTTCCACATTGATCCATTTGTCATGGAACCACTATATTTGGCAAGGAAGGTCAGCTCATTCAGCAGTACTTTAAATGCTGACCCAGTGACCTATTCTGCTTTAGTATTATCTGGAGGTTTCCCTGTCTAAAAAATGCCTTTACTCTTTGCAGTGTTTTGCCCTCACTACTGTCCTCCTAGGATTAAGTGCATGGTTCTGACAGTTGAGTCTTGGTCACTTCTACTTTTAACTCATTCAGCACTGACGAGACTGAAATAAAACTTGCAGCTAGATCCAGTGTATGTATGCTTGTTCAGAAGCAAGCACTATTGATTTCTTGCTGTACTGTATTGGAGATGGCAGATAAATTCAAGGTGGTTCCAAATATATTGCTCTGCTTTTCTTCAGATCACATCAGCAAGGCTGAGAAGGGGGGAGGGGTCTTGTCATCTGGGTAGCCCAGAACAATGCCTCTCCGAAACACATGTTTGTACAGTGTTCTTTACTTAACAAGTTTTGGGAGAAAGGGCTGACTGTGCAGAAAAAAAGTTAAATATTTCAGCGGAGAATGTTTTACGTATTGAACTATAAACCTGCAGTATGGAAATTATCAACGGGACAACGGAAATGGATTTTCCGTGTTCTGATGGTGGCCAAGAGATTGATATTGAGGAATTGGAAAAATAAAGATATGATACCCTTCAATCAATGGACTGATGATAGTACATCACTGGCAATTTATGAACAGACTGCTTACAGCCACTGATTCTGTAAGGAAAAATATGATAACACTTGGAATGAGTATACAAAATGTAGTAGGCTATTAACATTTACACAAGCACTAGAACAATAACACTATACCAATTTATTCAAGAATGTATGGGAATACTGTATATTGCTTTTTTTGGCATATACATTCTATACGTATCTTTGCTGTTGTTTTTCTCCCTGTCACTTCCTTCTTTTCTTCCCCCTGTATCACTTTATTTCTTTTAACTGAAATCACATCACCTTAGTAAAATATAAATATTTTTAAAGTCTGGCTAGCCAAGAACCTCCATACACACGGCCCTGGCATGTCTCTCCAGGCAGACCAATGCAAACAAGATTTTAAAAAATCAGGGGTAAGCAGAAGCTAGATTGACTGGTTGAAGCCTGGGGTGACTTATTAAAAGATTGGGAATGGTTTCTGACACCCAGCTGCTAAACAGCAACAAGAAGAATATCCCCCCCCCTCCACTAAATTTGCCATGTAGAGCGAAGAAACCCATCCAGGCGCGGACTTTTGCGCGTGAAACGAATTCCTAGACTCATAATGTGCTCAGAGGCACAGTTGTTCTTTCGCTCTTAACTGGATCTCTTCTGGATCTGGGCGTGGCTGGCAGGGATCTGGTGGCTCCTAGAAAATAAAACAGAGCCGATCCGACGAGCACGAAGTCTGCGCGCCCGGGATAAGGCTGAATCACCTTTGCCATTAGAGAAGCCAGCCAGCACCTCCCGCCCCCTGACCGGTCCGAGGCAACCGCGCCAGGCGAACTCGCCTCACTCTGATCCGGGAAGAGTCGGAGGGAGGCGCTGCCCCAAGACGGCGCTGAGCGGAATTTTGCGCTCGGGCCCTTTAAGAAAACGAACGCCGCGGCCGGGACGGGCGATGACGCTACCACGCGCCCCGCCCCCTTACCCACCCACGCACTTGACCCGGACGCAGAAGGCGGGGAACGAGATGTCACACATAGGCGGGCGGAAGTGGAGGCTCGCGGAGAGAGGGAGTGAGGGGGCAGGAGGAGGGGGAAGTAGCGCCCCCTCTCGTTGCCAGGGTAACAGGACCAGGTAAGCTCCCCCCCCATTCCGTCCTCCCCGCTTTCTTTCGTGTCTCCTGTCCCCCTTCGTTTGGGGGGCCACGTTTTGAGTCCTTTCCCGCGCCCCCCAAGCATGGAGCGGCCCCCACTTTTCTCTGCCCCCACCCTAGTCCTAGAAGTGGGTGGTAGGGATCTCGCTTCCTGTTAACCATTATTGGGGGGTGGGGTGGGGGGCGTTGGGGGGGCGGGTTGGTGCTGCGGTTTTTAGAAGTATCGCCTGGGTTTTGAATCTCTCCTGTTACTATTATTATTATTCTTTGCAGGCGGAGGGATCGACGATGGCTGTAACTTAACCACTCGTCGAGGCCAGAGTAACCCTGGAAGCCCAACGCCATGGAGGACGCTGGGTGTGAGACTGGAGATCTGTCTGAACGCAAGCCAGCTTGCCCTGATTTGGGCAGGACTGTTCCGGGTACTGGCAGCCCTTGTATGGCGAAGGAGAGCAGCTCCGTCTCAGGCGGTGCTGATGCAGGAAGCGACCTGCTAGCCGCCGGCCAGGTCTCCCAAGAGGGCTGCAGTTGCGAAGGTTGCCCCGGCAAAGAGGGGCTGGTTTTGGAAGCTCCAGAGTCTGCTGGAGAAGCTGGAATTTGGGGCGGGGAGGAGGAGGGTGCTAGAGGAACCGAAACCACTTGGAAGAAAAGGAGCGATCAAGATAACGGCAACTTGCACTTTGCTGGCGACAGTGAAGCTGGCTCTTGTAATTGTCAAGGAGATATCCCCGATCTCTCCGAAACTTATTCAGAGAAGGGGAATGGCTTGTGTGCTTTCACTTGCCAGCACTGGCTTTCGGCCTCCAAGGAGAAAGGCCCGTCCAAGTTACCACAAGGTCAGGAGGAAGACGTTGAAGATGATGCGGCATCCAAGGCCAAGGAGGAGGTCCCAGACTGTCCTCGGGCTCCCGGTGGAAGGAAGTTTGCCCGGCAGCAAAAGCACCATTCTGCAGCCAAGGGCGAAGGGCGTTTTGCACTATCTGGGGGAAAGCACAGGCAGGCCAGGAAGAGGAGTGACGGTGGGCGGCACCATGACGTCCAAGTCCAGCTGCTCAAACATCTGGAGGGCTTAGCTTCCTTCTGCGTCTCCTGCTTCAAACTCTTTATCAGCCTGATTGTGCAGGTCACCCACAGGTGTGGCGAGGGTGTGGAAGCTGGTGGGAAGCTCCTGTACTCGTGCTGCTCCTTAAGTGCTCATGATCTGGATACCATCCGAACCAGCATGCGGACTTGGATCCAGCATGCAAGGCTGGGCTGCAGGAAAGTGACGTGGTGGCTGGGCTCGTGGCTTAGTGTGGCTTACCGCCTGCTTAAGATGCTATGTGCTATACTCTTTCTGGTGCTCATGCTTCTCCTGGGTAGCCTGAGACTCTGCTGGCGGGTCTCTAAATCAGCCCTCTTCAGTGTCTTGGGTAGATTGGCCCACACCAGTCACGGAGCCTGGATTGTCTCAGCCGTTGACCTGCCCCAAGTTTGGGCCCTCTTTAAAGAAAGCAGGACTTGCAAGTGGGCAGCCGGCCTGCTGCTTAAGTGGCAAACCCTCCTTTGGCTGCCCAAAGGATTAAGGACCAGCCAGCCAGGGGACACTGCTTATAATGGGTCTCCTGGAGGATCTGAGCCATACCAGCCTGGGGAAGAGGTGGCACGCTTGCTGGCTATGGCACATACCCCCGAAGAAGAGCTTAACCCTTTCCAGGTCTTGCGCTTGGAGGCAACTGCATCGGATGCTGAGCTGAAGAGAGCCTATCGGCACTTGGCAGTACTGGTGAGCACATTCCTTTTGAGCTGGAGGAAGACGATTGGGTGTCTTGAGAAAGGTGCCATCATATTTCTCTGCTGCCTTGGGTTGGCATGTGCTTGCAATTCACAAATACCGCTGTGTTCACTACGTGGATTTGCAAAGCTACTGCTGGTTTTCTTCAAGGTGCAGCGGTGCAGGCAGAGGCCCCCTCTGCATCTGGTTGGCACAGTTAGCAGTTTAATGTGGGTTTGTGTGGAGGGGGAGGTTCAGAGGATATTATCCAGCCAGTTTTGTTCAACAGTGTCTCTCGCTTGTAGGTTTAGCAGTCCTCTTGCTTCCTCTTGCCTCGTCTGCCATGCCCTGCTGCACACTCTAGGGCCTCCAAGATTACTGTGCTACTTGGAGGGACAAAGTTTTGCTAATCCTTTCTTTTATCAGGCTGGCATGATCACTGTCAGCAGCTTGCTTGTCCAGGTCATTGTGATGAGTAATCACTCTGCTAGTTTTTCTGCTTCAGGTATCAAGCAGCAGTATGCTGGGAAGCCAGGTTAAACCTGTCTTGACTTAGTGCCTTCAGGTGGTAAACTTTCCGCCTAGTTCCTAGGGCTGGAAAATTACCAGCCTGAAGCTTTAAGGATGCAAATCTGCTCCCTTTCGCCCATCCCAAAATGAGTTAAAAGGGCAACTGAACTGCAGTAGTGCAATGTTGATGTGGGGCCATGGGCAGACATGGAGTGGACTCAGACTTCAGGCCCTGTCTTCACTGGGAACTGCTAATCTGTCTCACTGACCACAGGGGCTGGCCTCATTTGTGACAAGGATTGGTTTTAATCAAAAGCAGTTGTATCTCGTTCATTCCTTGTTATGATTGGGTATGGCTACATTGGAGGAAGCAAGTCTCTCCAGTCTGAGCTTTTGAACAGAAAGCATGCCAGTATTAAGAAAACATGCCTGTATTAATTGGAAGTCCTGGTTCAAGTTTCTGCCACTCTTATTCTGTCGATCTGTATGGGATATGTGGATGATAAGGCTGGTTGACATTACAAGGTCCCTATTAGAATTACTGAGTTAATGAATAAAGAAATTGGCAGAGTATATAGAATTGGCCATCATGACAACAAAAATTAGAGGTCAGGGAGAAACACAGCTGAGGGAGGAATGGGAATTATGTGTAGATTATCTAAAGAGGTACAGCAACCAAATAAATCTGCATGTAGGAATTGACATATAAGCAGATGTCAAGGAAATAAACAACTATCTGACTTTCAGAAGACATCTGAAGGCAGTCCTGTTTAAGGAAATTTTTAATGTTTGATGTTTTATTGTGTTCTTAATATCCTTTTGGAAGCCGCCCAGAGTGGCTGGGGAAACCCAGCCAGATAAGCGGGGTATAAGTAATAAATTACTATTATTATTATTTATTATTATGGAGCAGTAATTACAAACTAGGTTAACAAACAGAACAATAACGGGTGGTAATTTCCTGGCTAAGGATATGCAGCATAAAAAGGAAAAACAGGAAGCCACGGTGGGGTGGGAAGTCTAAAGGGAATAGATGGATAAAAATATTTAGGATATGCATGTATGTACTGAAACTCTGGGAAAATACAAATTAAAAATATATATATAAATAAAAAGGATTACTGCGTTCTTGTATATGATGTGCTTTTCCCATGGGCTGAAAAAACTAAATGCTATTGATGCCACAATATAGGCATTTTCTGACTTTCTGTTTGTTTTTGGGATGGGGTGGGGTGTTGCACAGGTTCACCCAGACAAGAATAAGCATCCACGAGCAGAAGAGGCCTTCAAGGTACTGCGGGCAGCCTGGGATATTGTCAGCAATCCAGAGAGGAGGAAGGAATATGAAATGTGAGTGGACTGAAATCCATTTGGCCACAATGTTTTGGAATCAAGTCCACATTACCTGTGGACTGGGAGTGTGCTGCTCTCAAAGTAAGGCCATATTTAATGGGCAGGAAGATGCATTGCAAATGAGGCCCTGATCATTGGCCTCATCTTGTGACCAAGAGTTATTTAAATGTTCCAGATGTATGCAAAATGCTGCCCTGTAAAGAAAATGGAAAGGTGGGGTATGGTTCTCTTAAATTATTAACTCTCCTACAAATAGCCAATCAGGCCCTCCTGAGTGCCCATCATGGGGTTGTTTAGGAGGAAGTGCATCTCTAACACACTATTAATATGCACAGGAGCACAAGTATTCACAGCTGGATACAGATGCTCAGGATAAATGGTTTTGAAAATTAGCTTGTACCTCTAACTGCTGCTTGTGTTGATCTCTGCTTCTGCTCTCCCTTAGAGGTAAAGGCCAATATTGTGGTGGCACCTTATCCTTTATCTAATTGAAGATAAAGGGACCCCTGACCATTAGGTCCAGTCGTGGCCGACTCTGGGGTTGCGGCGCTCATCTCACTTTATTGGCCGAGGAAGCCAGCGTAGTTTCTGGGTCATGTGGCCAGCATGACCAAGCCGCTTCTGGCGAACCAGAGCAGTGCATGGAAACACCGTTTACCTTCCCGCCAGAGCGGTACCTATTCATCTACTTGCACTTTGACGTGCTTTCGAACTGCTAGGTTGGCAGGAGCAGGGACCAAGCAACGGGAGCTCACCCCGTCGCGGGGATTCGAACCGCCGACCTTCTGATCGGCAAGTCCTAGGCTCTGTGGTTTAACCCACAGCACCACCCGCGTCCCTATATCTATATATCTATATATCTATATATCTATATATCTATATATAATTGAAAGAAGTGTATTATCACTAGACTCCCCCCATCCTCTGTGAATTGTAGTAAATTAATGTATCCAAATTAGTAGAAAGAAGAAATCGAACTCCTCTCCCCCTGGCAATTGTGCAAGGGCGTTATCTATAACTAGATAAGAGTGCTGGAGATAAGGGTGCAGAGTGTGCTCTTGGCCTAAAGGCCTTCTGAGGAGAAGACCCAGAGGAGTTTGAGGTACTGACTGAGGCCAAGCAGCTGCTGCACTGCTTTGACTCCCAGCTCTTGTAGAAAAGTTTTGCGCTCTAAAAACCAGGCTTCAGCATGCTGGCTTGAAAGAGCCACTGTTTTGTGAGACTGGCTTCTGAGTAAGTAGGCTTAGATTTAGATTTGCAACATAGCTCCAGTGGGAAGGGTGTGGAAGGTCTAGATTTCATTTAGTTGACCCAAGTGGAAGGTGGAATCAGCAAAAAAAAAAAAAAGTTACTTCCAGTTAATTGGGCAATAGATCTTTTAAAAGTAACAACAGCAGCAACAATAAGGCTTCGTAAAAAATGAGGATGGTGGGCACTGTCTTAGAAGAGGCATTTTCCACCTCTGCACTATATGAGGCAGAAAGGGGATTCTGCCTCTAAAATGTTGCATGCTTTGATATACAGGTGCATCATCAAAACATGAAGTGTCCTTTTTTTTACAACTGTTTTCCCTGTATATAGACGTAATCAATTGTTTAGCAGGCTAATCATTCAAATGTGAGTAGATTAATCGGTAAGGGTTTTTTTTAACTGTTAAGATCTGAAGTTACCTGCTACCTAGCAAGGAACAGTCTCAGGTCTATTTATATCAGGCTTCCTCAACCTCGGCCCTCCAAATGTTTTGAGACTACAATTCCCATCATTCCTGACCACTGGTCCTGCTAGCTAGGGATCATGGGAGTTGTAGGCCAAAAACATCCAGAGGGCCGAGGTTGAGAAAGCCTGACTTACGTTATTGTCAATTCTTGTGCAATTGTCCTTGCACCTTGGTCTGGCACAGAGTCCTCTAGAGTCTAGTATGTTCTGTTGGAGGATGCAGACACACTCTCAGGAATAGCAGCACGATTTAAATTAAACTCCTAGCCATTCCTGTCACCTCATGAGAAACTGGATACAGCAAAGGATACACACATCTTTGGAGTTAGGCGGAGTTGCATCAAATGCAAGGCTGAAATAACAATCATGTGTTTGCTGTGTGATCTAACTGAAGCCCATGCAGGGAGTATCTGGGAATACATCGGGGAACATTTTGTTTACTGAGCACACTATAGTGAACTCCTTTCAAGTTCCCTGTATATCCCACAATGCTTTGACATGTTATGAAAGTGTTCCTGCTTGTTTAAAACACTGGAAGATTTCCCAATATGAGAAGCAGAATGTATCTGCATCAGTTATATTTAGGAATACCTAGCTTTGAAGTCACCAGTGTAAATGCAGAGACAGAGTGGCATATAAGTTAGACTAGTGGCTGGGAGAGCGGGGCTAATACTGCTTCAGCATATAGCACTTACAGTGGTACCACTCAGGCCGGGTGGCGGGGGGAATGAAATAAATAATTGGGACAGGCAAGTCATGGAGCATGTACAGAGTGCATTTTCTCATATCGCTGAGTAATAACAGCCTTCCAAGCAAAAACCTATAACCGGAAGATTCCTAAATGCCGTTTGGCAAAGGAGTCCCTGTTTCAAAGATGAGCCACAACCCGTTCTCTTGTCCTCTTTCCGTACTCAGTTCCTTGAATAAAGATCAGGCTTATTAGCCACTCTGCTTCTCAATATACAGTGGTACCTCGGGATAAGAACTTAATTCGTTTTGGAGGTCTGTTCTTAGCCTGAAACTGTTCTTAACCTGAAGCGCCACTTTAACTAATGGGGCCTCCTGATGCCGCCACGCCGCCGGAGCCCGATTTCTGTTCTCATTCTGAAGCAAAGTTCTTAACCCGAGGTACTGTTTCTGGGTTAGCAGAGTCTGTAACCTGAAGTGTATGTAACTTGAAGCATATGTCATCCGAGGTACCACTGTATTACTTACTGCCTGGTCCTAGTTGTTGTCACCTAGAAGAAAGTTCTGTTGCTTTAAGTGCTTAGTATCGCAGCCTTAGTCTGGCATTGTCCAGGTTTCTTTCTTGTACTGATGCTACCGCCATAGACTTCTGACTTCCCTTGTTGCTCTTTTCAAGCAAGCGCATGGCAGAGACAGAGCTGACCAAATCCATGAATGAGTTCCTTTCTAAGCTTCAGGATGACCTAAAAGAAGCCATGAATACAATGATGTGTAACAAGTGTCAGGGGAAGCACAGGTAAGTGGTCAGCTGTCGTTATCTCCTTAATGGTCCCACCATTATTTCAGGCTGGGTGCAATAATAGCGAGAGCATGTCTGCTTTCCAGAGTGTGCAGTATCTCAATTCTTGCTGGGCATTGCTGCAGCAAAGCCATGTGGCAGAGGGACTGTATACTATTTTTATTTGATAGGAAAAATGGTTCTAAGCATCCATTGAAAAGCTTGGGAATGTGGACAGTAGCTGGAGAAGTTAAAGCATAAGAAAAACAGCTGGGAAGGTTTCCAACAGCTTGGAGAGGTGATGCTCTCATTCATGGCTTAGCTACCATTCCCTCTTCTTAGGGCTACTGATTCTTCTAACCATTTTTGGATACAGAATCTCAGCCCCCTCTGAAATGAAGAAACATTGGATGGGGAGGAGAGTTTTAAAGGTTCCAAACTCTAGAAAATCAGGCGCGCACCCCCCCCCCCCGTACTCTCTGGTCTCTGATAAACTCTTTGTTGCTGCAGGCGGTTTGAGATGGATCGTGACCCACTGAATGCTCGCTACTGTGCAGAATGTAGCAAGTTTCATGCGGCCGAGGAGGGAGACTTCTGGGCCGAATCCAGTATGCTGGGGCTGAAGATCACCTATTTTGCCATGATGGATGGAAAGGTTTATGACATCACAGGTAACAGCTCCACACTTCTGGACAAGTGGGAATGGAAGTGGAAGGAAGGTGGTTAAATGGGCTTTTAAAACTATATTCCCCTTTCCTCCCATTGGATGCTTGCCATTCATGGAATAGATGATAAGGTCTTTATAGGCACCTTCTATTCTGTTCAGCGTGGTAGATTTTGAACCTTAAGTTAAATCTGGGCAGCTCTGCGTTTTGTGCAGCGAGCATGCTTACTGCAAGCAAGCACACCTCTCATTCAAAACACAGTGACAACTTTGACCCCCAAAGAAGGACCCCTTGAGAAGGATTTTTAAATAGTTGGATGGGGTGCCCTGTGAAGGATAAGTCATGCTGCTGCTGGGATTGTGGTTACTGTTTAAAGGCAGGAGCTCGGATTCTAATGGCATTCCTGCTTTCTCTGAGAGGCAAATACCTCTCACCATTTCATAGTTTACTTCTTTCCTTTTTAACGTGCAGAATGGGCTGGCTGTCAGCGAGTAGGAATCTCCCCAGACACACACCGTGTTCCATATCACATATCTTTTGGATCAAGGGGCTCAGGAGGACGGCAGAGGTCAGTGATGAATGATGTTGTTTATTTGTTCCCCTTAAAAAATGTTCTGTCCCCTAGTCTGCACACGGATGAGTCCTTCCTTAACTTTTAAAGTGATACCAGGCTCTGTGAACCCCATCCAGAGACCTGTGTACTATATTCTGTGAGTGAGGATTCCCATTCAGTACAGTGTGGGGAGTGGATCTGCTCCATACATACAAGAGGCCACAAGTGGTCCAGCTCCTATATAAATACACGGGGGAGTGCTGGGCACAATCAGAGCTCTTCTGCATGGAGATGATCTGGGTTCTGATGTACTTATACAACATGGCTTGCCAGTGATGGTTGTGTTAAAACAGCCTGTATGCACAGGCAGGGAACAACTCATCTTGGTTCTAAGTATTTAGCTAACAGGTGTTCAGTTTTCTTTCTGTCTGCAGCTCGTGAGTCTAGGACTACTTCACTGCCCCCCCCCAATTCATTGGAAATTCGGAACACATTTTTCATTGCAGTTGCCAGTTTCTATGGGTTAGTCACGCGGGACACAGGTGGCGCTGTGGGTTAAACCACAGAGCCTAGGACTTGCCAATCAGAAGGTCGGCGGTTCGAATCCCTGCGACGGGGTGAGCTCCCGTTGCTCGGTCTCTGCTCCTGCCAACCTAGCAGTTCGAAAGCACGTCAAAGTGCAAGTAGATAAATAGCTACCGCTCCGGCGGGAAGTTAAACGGTATTTCCATGCGCTGCTCTGGTTCGCCAGAAGCGGCTTAGACATGGTGACCACATGACCCGGAAGCTGTATGCCAGCTCCCTCGGCCAATAAAGTGAGATGAGCGCCGCAACCCCAGAGTCGGCCACGACTGGACCTAATGGTCAGGGGTCCCTTTACCTTTAGCTTTATGGGTTAGTCACAGTTATAAAGTGTTCCAGATAACTTGCCTCCAACTCCTGTGCATGAGCAGTGCTAGTTCTGGCCTTTTTCAATAGGCTGATACACTTTAGTACAGCAACTTGAATGTAGAGTATTTAATACCCAGAGACCACATTCTTGACCCTAGAGTCCTCATAACCTGTGCTGAAACTGGTCCCATTGAAACCATATAGAAATTGGGCACCTTTTGCATGTGGTGAAGAGGGTTCTGACATAGTTGAGAGCACTGAAGCGTACCTTCCACCTCCTGCTTTTACTGTTAAGCCGAGCTTCTTGGTCTGTGGCAGTCAGTGCTGGATCTGATGGTATCATTGGTTCTTCCCTTTCCTCTGCTCTCCCCATCCCCTTCGAAAGAGCTGCTTCAGACGGCAGCCCTGCTTCAGCTGCAGAACTGCAGGATTTCTTCAACCGCATCTTCCAAGGGAACCACGGACAAATGCCGAACGGGAACTTTTTCAGCACACCCCAACCGCCATCCCCGGGGAGCGTGCCAACCCCTCCTGCCCCTCCATCAAAGGTGGACAGCACCTCCCAGAAAGGAGATTCGAAGCAGAAACGGCGGAAGAAAGTGCGGCGCCCTTTTCAGCGCTGAGGACTCCACGAGAGTGGGGAGTGAAATCTCCCAGGCCTGCTTGGATGCCAGGCTTTCTACATCAGGTAGCAAAAGGGCTGTTTCAAAAGGGAAAAAAGTGTGTTCTGGTTAGTGTCAAAGATCCAGATGATTCAGGCTCCTCTGGACTCATCCATAACCCGGTAACTTCCAGCTGGAAAACGACCCTCGTCTTTCCACTGCAATTGTCGACACTGATCCCGTGATACCAAAGAGCTCCGACGGACGGCTTCCTGGAAGTGTCATCATGCAGATGTGGCACGGACAGGTGTGGGGATGGAGCAGCCTGCCTAGAGCCATGGGATCTCCTTTAAGGTGACTTTCTCAATGAGATGCTCCTGTAATTGTTCAGCGTTTCCCCCTTCAGCAGGAGTATGACTACCACCAATAACGTTAGCTGATTCTTCACTTTTGGTCCACAAGGACGCTTGGACTGTAACTTCTGCTGTACTCCAATTGTCACACTATCAGACACCTCCTAAGTCACCTGAGACTTGGAGGAAAGGTGAGCCTTAGAGGGTGCCTAGTTGCCTAGGAAAGACTTGGTTTGGCTGATGGTAATATTAAGGCAACATGTAGAAAAGAAGCATATATCTTATTGCTGTGCAAGATTGGGAATTAAATTCTTACCCCCATGCTGGGTGTCCTACAAACTATACAAGAAGAGGGTCAAGGGAATTGCCCCCCCCCTCCGGTAAATATCCTTGCTAGAAAATATTAATTCAGTGCTTACCATGCAAAAGATTTATCTAGGCCCCAAAGTTAGGAGAAGATGAAGATAGACTTTAGTTGTTCCAGGAGCTGCCCAAATATGATGCAGATACTCAGGATTATACCAAATGGTCTTTTTGCTTCTACGTTGAGTCAAAAAATGTTCCGCAGTTCTGTTGCAAGACTACTGAAAGGAGGTGTTCTGCACCACCCCGTAAAGCAAATGGTCACATCTGGCTTTGGGTGCAAAGTGACTCTTGGACAGAACCAGGTTCCTGTCTTTCTAAAGTGCTTGGTTTGCTCTTCCCTGATTCTGGGAAACACATGCTCTTTGCCTCTGCTGTCCAAGGACTGTGATCAAATCAGTTAAGAAACTGGTGGATTAAACCTCCAAGATTTAGCATGGACAGTTGGCTCTTAACTGTCCAAACTTGTTTTATTGAAGGTTACTTTTTTAAAAAAGTTCAGATTTGTATGTACATACATATATTTAATACCATGTGTATTCCCCTTTCTATAAATATAAATGCCTTGGAGAGTCTTGGCCTTGGAGAGTCGTTATTACCTTTTCCTTTCACAATGCAGCTACACATTTTCGGAATTTCTTGCTTCGCTCCCCCCCCCCCCCAATCATTTAAAGGAGAGGATTAATGTTATCCCTGGATTTGTCTTGTGGTGGAAACTAATGACATTAACTGACAGATGAAGCTGTGCATATAGCTGTACTTATAAGCTCTAGATCCAGTTTATTAAAATTTAGGTTACACACACTGCCAGTGGACTAATTGCAGTATGTGTCTAAGGACTTATGTGTAAATCCAGGAATTGTTAGAAAGTTTGTAAAGGGCGGTATATAAATTTAATAAAGAATAATAATAACTTCAGTTCTATAGGCCTAATTAAGGAGGCTGAAAAGATTAACACCTGAGAGCGAGAGTTATACCCTACTCTTCCATTAAATAATGATTAAGTAGTAGTATTTTGCTACCTTATGTCCTTGCTTGCAGGGGAGGAGTACAGCAAATCCACTACTACTTTGAATAAGTAGTAGAGAAGCAGTTATCCCGTGATTCTCTCCTCCTCCTTAGGGCTTGTGGGTTGAGCTCCAAGCAGCTGAGGGAAAAGTGCAAGCAAGTCCCCAAATCACTGCCTCATGCTGATAAAATGGGCAGCTAATTTTTCTCCCTGTGACAGAGCTTTTTAGCAGCCTGTTGGCTTACCGGCAAAGGAGAGAAAGTGCTAGCGCTAGCATGTGCTTTAACATTAAGCCCAATATCTTCACCACACCCTGCTATTGCTGTATCTCATTACCTTTGCCACTTCTCTGCAAGTCTCTCTTGTCTACATGTCTCTGCCAACTGACCTGCAGCCCTTGCTCATTTCTGTTTGACTGGACTCACGGCATTCAAACGAAAATGCGTGGGGTGAATTCTTGCAAGGCCCAAGGGAGAAGAGAAAACAGGATGATCTCTAATGCAAGCTGTTTGTTTATGCTAAAGTACCAGGTCACATCCTGCAACTTCTTGGAGAAGGCTTGGCCCGTGATGTTCTCTGCCCTAGGGGTCAGGGTGGCTCAGTGGCTCCCCTTGTCTTCCTGCTATTCCTTTCCTTGGTCTAAAGGGATTAAATTGCTATCCTAGGCCTCCAAAACAGGACTTGCTATGTGTTTGTCAGGGCCTCACCTGAGCTATTACAGTGGTGCCTCACAAGATGAAAAGAATCCGTTCTGTTATTCTCTTCGTCTAGCGGTTTTTTCGTCTTGCGAAGCAAGCCCATTGACGGATTAGTGGATTAGCGCTATTAGCGGCTTTTAGCGGCTTTTAGTGGCTTATCGGCTTATCGGATCAGCTGATAAGCGGCTTAGCGGCTTAGAAAAAGGGGGGGAAAGGAAAAAAAACCCGCAGGAACTCGCAAGACATTTTCGTCTTGCGAAGCAAGTCCATAGGAATTTCGTTTTGCGAAGCACCTCCAAAACGGAAAACTCTTTCGTCTAGCGAGTTTTCCATCTTGCGAGGCACCACTGTATTTCTCTGCCTGATCCTTTCCCCTTTTGGGTTATCTTTTCATCTTGGCTTGGTTTTCTTTTGTACAAGCCATACATTATCTTAAACTAGAAGCAACCCAGTCCAGTGCAGACTAAGGCTGCAGTTCTGTAGTACTTACCTGGAAGTGAGTTTAACTGGAGTCCGTGAACTTAACTACTGGGCAGAGATACATAGATTTACATTGTAAATCTGTTTTAAAAAATGCAGTTTCTGGATGCTGATTGCATCAGCTTAGTGGCTGGCTTTTGATGTTGCTTCTTCTTGGTTGAGTCCAACCTGTTTTGGATTTTTAAAAGAGAAAATTGAACTGAGATTCTGCATTTCAGTACTTCTTGTTTTGTCAGTTGGTAGCTCTGTAAACAAGTGGTTGCAGCATGCAACCACTGACATTCTCCAGAAGGTGGTGCTCTAAAACCTATTATAGGAAAATGAAACTACACAAAGGTATCTCAAAGCTGTCCCCTGAATCAAACGGTACGTCCTGCAAGAGACTCCCTTATTTGTATAAATGTTTTAGTGAATATCCTGCCTCATCACGGACCCCCTTTTATGAAGTCCCCAACAAAACTTACCAAGACACACATGGAAGCTAAACAGAACTAAAACAGACCAATGTGGCAGCATCAATGGAGAATTTCCTGTATTCAAAAGGACATTGCCGGAGTGTGTAATGCACTGAACTGTCTCTGCAGCAAGTGCATGTGCTATTAGACTTCAGAAACATTTTGCAGGGGACACATCTGTGGAGCTATTTGTTTCTATTTAGGTCTGCCATCATGGGTGTGGAGGTGACAACCAAGAGCCAGAAACATACGTAGAGAAGTGCAGTGAAATTATAATTAGCAGCTTCGAGATAGAATTGAATTTTATTATTTCGGTCACAGACCAGTTCCAGCCCACATACAATATCAAGGAAGTCATAAAACACGATAGGGATATATTTGAATTTGCAATTAGGTATGACAGGGACAATACAGATATAGCAACAATTAAAAATATATATAAGTCACTAACATATAACCTAAAATTATCATTTAAAACCTTAATCGTTATGATAGCACAGCTTGTTCCCTAAGTTTTATGGCAATCGCACAGAATTTGGCCACCCTTAACGTGAGGTTTGAGATAGACCAAGACTCCGCTAAAAAAAATTTAAAAAGTAGTTGATAGTCACAGCTGGGTGGTGCAGGAAGGAACAAGAAATATTCCTCCAAGGTTTTTATTGTTTGGAATGAGCCTATATTCAGTGGTATGGGGTGAGCGAATAAAGTTTTCTGGTCTTCACCTTTTTCTTGCTTCAGGCCCAATAAGTGACAACCAATGTATTATTGACATATGCATACAACCGGGTAGTTTTGGATTGTGATTTTCAGCAGGGGAGTGGGAACCTGTGCCCCCCCCAGGTGTTGCTGGATGGACTACACTGCCCATCATCCTTGACCGTTGGCCGTGCTGACTAGGTTTGATTGGAGCTGTCGTTCAAAGTATCTGGAGGATACCAGGTTCTAGATATTTGCCCTAAAGACTTGAACATTTCTTAGCTTCTCTTTTAATAAATTCAGCTGAGCTCTAAGTGCTGAGGAAAAATTAGACTGGGTGAAGAATAATTAGAAGTGGATTTTGTCTGTTCCAGCAAAGCCAGGGTGCAGGCAGCATATAGAACTGTGTTCATCAGTCCTTGGGTCCTCAGATGTTGGACTACAGTGGTACCTTGGGTTACATATGCTTCAGGTTACATACGCTTCAGGTTACAGACTCTGCTAACCCAGAAATAGTACCTCAGGTTAAGAACTTTGTTTCAGGATGAGAACAGAAATCGTGCTCTAGCGGCGCGGCAGCAGCAGGAGGCCCCATTAGCTAAAGTGGTGCTTCAGGTTAAGAACAGGTTCAGGTTAAGAACAGACCTCCGGAACGAATTAAGTACTTAACCCGAGGTACCACTGTACATCAGGGTTTCCCAAACTTGGGTCTCCAGCTGTTTTTGGACTAAAAGTCCCATCATCCCTGACCACTGGTCCTGCTAGCTAGGGATGATGGGAGTCATAGTCCAAAAACTGCTGGAGACCCAAGTTTGGGAAACTCTGGACTACATCTTCCATCACCCCTATAACTGGCTAAACTGACTGGGGAGGATAGAAGTTTTAGTCCAGTAACACCTTGAGAGTCAAGGCTGAAGAGCAGCAGAAGAAGAAGAGCTCAGTGTTCCCACCAGTTTCATCAAGGCGGAGATCAAATGGCATATTTATACTTTGCTGAGAAGAAGGTCCTTTCCGTTCTTACTAATAGTGGTTTCACTCTTAATCACAAAGATTTGGAAAAGATGGTGATGGAAACAAGCGTGTTCAAAGACATTCTGGGGGATGTAGTACATAAAGCCACGATTGAAACACTTGCTTAATTCTAGGGCGCAGCTGGATTTAACCCACCAGGGCTGAATTCTGTCACTTCACCCACTTTCGTTGCTTAAATTTCTTTGCAGCACACGAGGAGATAGACAACTCCCATGATCCTTAGCTAGCAGGACCAGTGGTCAGGGATGATGGGAATTGTAGTCTCAAAACATCTGGAGGGCTGAGTTTGAGGAAGCCTGGTATAATGTATAGCATGAACCACTGAATACCTTTAATTTTCTCCCTTGCTGGGATTAGGAGGCAGGTATTACAAGTAGGTTTTTAGGCTCTTTGCCCCCCTTGTTCAAAGCAAGTACCATTCTAAGGTAGGCTGCCTGTCGGTGTCTCATATATCCCCAAATACCTGCTACTACTATGACCCACTTGGCCTGTTGGATACAGTAGGAGGGCCTTGGCTGTTGCTAAAACTTCACTGGGTAGGCAAGGAATGTAATAGCTCCCAGCCCAAGGCTGCCCCAAGGAAGCCTTAGCTACCACCCTTTCTGTGAGAGCTGAAGTGTGGGAGTGGCAGATCTGTTCACAAACCAGTGTAGGCCCAAGCCTCTGCGTGCTAACAGCTGGCCTCTTTTGGTGGGTATCGTATACAGCTGGCAAAAAGCCTTCACAACAGAGAGAACATGCAGAGAGTACATGCACCAGTTATTGTTCACCTTCCAATCTGCATTTATAATAATATATAATAATAATAATTTTTTATTTATACCCAGCTCATCTAGCTGGGTTTCCCCAGCCACTTTGGGCAGTTCCCAACCAAATATTAATAACACAATACAGCATTAGACGTTAAAAACTTCCCTAAACAGGGCTGACTTCAGATGTCTTCTAAACATCAGATAGTTGCTTATTGTCTTGACATCTGATGGGAGGGCGTTCCACAGGGCGGGTGCCACTACCGATAAGGCCCTCTACCTGGTTCCCTGTAACTTGGCTTCTTGCAGGGAGGGAACTGCCAGAAGGCCCTTGGCGCTGGACCTCAGTGTCCGGGCTGAACGATGGGGGTGAAGACAGTGGTACTCTGGTTACATACGCTTCATGTTACATACGCTTCAGGTTACAGACTCCGCTAACCCAGAAATAGTGCTTCAGGTTAAGAACTTTGCTTCAGGATGAGAACAGAAACCGTGCTCCGGCGGTGAAGCAGGAGACCCCATTAGCTAAAGTGGTGCTTCAGGTTAAGAACAGTTTCAGGTTAAGAACGGACCTCCAGAACGAATTAAGTACTTAACCTGAGGTACCACTGTACAGGACTGAGGCCGTTTAGGGCTTTAAAGGTCAGCACCAACACTTTGATATACGCGCGATCCAGACCCTTGCTTCCAGACCTGCAGGTGATAGTCTTCTTTCCCTTTTTCCTTAGTGTGAAATAACACCAGGCATGCAAATATTTGATTTGTAGGTATGCAAACAGAGTTGGGATAGGGGGTAGGGATCAAGGCAATTGTTGCCGGCATCAAAAGACCCCAGCGCCTTCCTAAAACGCAGGAGAAAGTGGTGATTGTCCCCTCGCGTCATTCCTTAGTGGAACAGGCATTTGTGTAGGTGGGAGTGAAATGTTGCAGGTTCCATTCCCTGCCTGCTTTCCAGCAACGGTACTTTTCCCACCCACGTGCTGACATATTGGCTTAGGAGGAAAACTGGACAGACAGATTTACAGAGATAGGAGACATACTTGCAAAAGATACTGGTAGCGACGCAAGTGGCACTGTGGGTTAAACCACAGAAGCTAGGACTTGCCGATCAGAAGGTGGGCGGTTCGAATCCCCGTGACGGGGTGAGCTCCCGTTGCTCGGTTCCTGCTCTTGCCCACCTAGCAGTTCAAAAGCACGTTAAAAGTGCAAGTAGATAAATAGGTACCACTCCGGCAGGAAGGTAAACGGCGTTTCCGTGCGCTGCTCTGGTTCTCCAGAAGCGGCTTAGTCATGCTGGCCACATGACCCGGAAGCTGTACGCCGGCTCCCTTGGCCAATAAAGCAAGATGAGCGCCGCAACCCCAGAGTTTGTCACGACTGGACCTAATGGTCAGGGGTCCCTTTACCTTTATTCAGTAAACAAGTTAACACATATCATATCCTATGGACCTAGGATGTGCAGAGAATATAAAATCCAAGCAGGACCTGCAACAAAAAGCTGTAGTGCAAAGTTCTCTGATTCCGGGTTCCAGCTAGCCATGACCTTTTATCAGGCTACTCCATTCCGTTGCCACTGTCTGCTAGTGTGGCACCAAATGGCTACACACCTCACAGGACATCTTTCTTTATAGTATTCTCCCCCCCCCCCAATATACATCATGCTCCCCCCCCCCAGTACCATTTCCTTTTATCATGTTAGGGCTATATTAAGATTTCTGTTGAAGCTTTAAGGTGGCAGTCCTAAAGCTGCACTACAGCTCAACTAGAATAAGTTAGATGAAGCAGAAATAATATATATTTTTTTAAAGATGGGGGTGGGGCAGGGAGGCCTTATGAGTTAAAGGAAGTTCTCTAGAACTGCTGCTGCAAAGGGTTTCCCCATAAGCCCTTGTGGTTGGCACAGAAACAAGAAAAGCAGGGTGACCATGCTGGCTCTGACCACCAGTCGCCAGTCAGATGCCACAGGGCAGTTCACAAGCAAGGAACGATGACAATATCTATTCCTCCTATCTGTCCCCAACACCTCATCGTTGGTGCAATCCATGTATTTCTGGAACGAAAAGTGAATCAGAGAATTGTCATTCTTGAAGGCACTGGGAATGGGAAATTGCAGTGCTAAGACGTAAAAACGAATTGCTCATTCAAATTAGCCTTCATACCTGATGTGGCCAATGTAACATTGATTTTTCACATGGAGATCCTGCAACGGAGAGAGTCCGCTACAGCAAGCCCACAATTTACATGGGGGTTACGTTCCGGAGATCAAGCCTAAAGCCAAAATCGCGCATAGTCAAAACTCATTTGGTGCAATCTGGCGGGGGGTAGGATTGCAAAAGTCTTTTTTCCTTTTCTACTTTTTTTTTCTTTTTTGCCAAGTGCATAAAGCTGAATGTGCGCAAGTTAAATGTGTGCAAGTTGCAGGCTCACTGTACACGATTGGCCTTTCACCGTGTTTTGTTTCCCAGGTAAACTGGTAAAATAAAATTGTAAAAAATGAATACTAGAATTGGTAACGTGATGTTGGCGAACAATAAATGTGACTGCTTGCAGAGCTTATGCCTTAACACTCTCAGATAATGATGGTAAATGGTTATCACAATTTCATTTGAGTAACAGATATTTTAGAGAAATGATAAGGGATTTTATTTTTGTGTAGGAAAAGCAGGATACAATAAATAAAACCAAATAACTCAGCAGAGGGGGAGTTGAGGGAAGTCCAGAGGAGGGGAGGGAGAATAATTGTATATAACATGATGAATGAGATTTGTATTATTTGTTATAAAATTCAATAAATATTCATTAAAAAAAGAATTGGTGCAAATGAACATGTGATGTTGTCGAACAATAAATGGAACTGCTTAGAGAGCTTATGCCTTAACGCTCTTAGATAATGACAATAAATGGTTATCAAATATGTAAGGTAAAGGTAAAGGGACCCCTGGCCATTAGGTCCAGTTGTGGCCAACTCTGAGGTTGCAGCGCTCATCTTGCTTTATTGGCCGATGGAGCCGGCGAGTCCTAGGCTCTGTGGTTTAACCCACAGCGCCACCCGCGTCCCTTATCAAACATGTAGGCAGGCATTATTCAATTGATGCATTTGTCTGAATGTGTGTGTCTTTTTTTAATAAAACAAAGCATTTTTGGGGTGTTTAACCATATTTCTTCTCACCAGCTCTATGACCGTCTTTGATCATTCATTTCCATGCCAGAGTCACTGCATCCCTATTGACTTCTACCTATTGTGGTACTGACCCCCAGCTCCTCGGGAAATAGCTGTGTTTGCTGCATTCTCCTATCTCTCTTTGCCCTGCTGCTCCCTCACCCTCTTCATATGTGAAAGCAATCAGAAATCCCAGTTCCCATTACAAATCCCAGATCCATCCAGGGCAACACTATGCAGAGAGCATGCCTGGCCCCATTATTTTTATCTAAATCTACTCTCTATACCACAGGGACGCGAGTGGCGCTGTGGTCTAAACCACTGAGCTTTGGGCTTGCCAATTAGAAGGTTGGTGGTTCGAATCCCCGCAACGGGGTGAGCTCCCGTTGCTCGGTCCCTGCTCCTGCCAGCCTAGCAGTTCGAAAGCCCCTCAAAGTGCAAGTAGATAAATAGGTACTGCTCTGGCGGGAAGGTAAACGGCGTTTCCATGCACTGCTCTGGTTCGCCAGAAACGGCTTAGTCATGCTGGCCACATGACCCGGAAGCTGTATGCCGGCTCCCTCAGCCAATAAAGCGAGATGAGCGCCACAACCCCAGAGTCAGCAACGACTGGACCTAATGGTCAGGGGTCCCTTTACCTTTTTTACTCTCCATACCAAGAGCTCTATGTCCGACAACCCCATGGCCTTCACTTTTCAGAGTGATCTAAAAATAGTTGAGGTATTTTTTGTGGTGTTACCCCACAATCCAGATTTTCCTTTTCTTACACCTAGAAAAATATCTGACCACAGTGTTGCTTGAGGTCTAACCAAGGTCAGGACCCAGAAGCCTGGCTTCTCACCATCATTGCAGAACTGTAAACTCGACCAATATCCCTGTAAACTGGTGCCGCAATGGCGGTTTTGTGCCTCTGGCTTTCAACCTGGGAGTTTTGCCCTTCAAAGCTGGCTTGTTAAGCCACAGGGGCAGGAGCCTTAGGGCTTGTCATTGTCTAGGTGAGTCAATCAAGGAATTCCTATTCCCTCCGGTCCCAAATCAATACTCTGCTGTTTTCTTCTTCTGGAATTCTCCCTACCAATTCAGGCTACTAATATCTATTACCTTTGGTAAACATTTCATTTAATGAGCTTCAGCCAGGAATCTGGTGCTAGCCTTTTGGGGTACGTACGAATTCAGATTATCTGTCCTGTTAACCTTCCCTCTGTCATCACTATAGGGTTGTTCTCTCCTTTCCATGACACATAGCTCACATTCCCTCCTTGTGTGTATGTGATGCTCATCTATTAAGATGCCTTTCATGATTAGGCCAATTTAGCATGTATATCAGCTAGCCCTTGGTTGCATATTATGCTGTGTTCTTTGTGATGGGCCAGACTCTTTCCATCACTAACAGTGTACAGTGGTACCTTGGGTTACAAACACTTCAGGTTACAGACTCCGCTAACTAGGAAGTAGTACCTCAGGTTGAGAACTTTACCTCAGGATGAGAACAGAAATCATGCGGCGGCAGCGGGAGGCCCCATTAGCGAAAGTGGTACCTCAGGTTAAGAACAGTTTCAGGTTAAGAACAGTTTCAGGTTAAGAACGGACCTCCAGAACGAATTAAGTTCTTAACCAGAGGTACCACTGTACCTATGTATTATTTGTAACACAAGGTTTTATTTGTAACACAAGGTATTATTTGTAACACAAGGAAATATCTATAGGGCAGCAGCTTCCCATCAAACCCTTTAAAGTTTTTTCTTCCCCTTATCAAAAGATATCATAAAATATTCCCGCCTTTCAAATCTGTGTATAGTACTACAATTGTTCAGATTTGTTTTATTGGTTTCTTAATTTTTTTTGTATTGTTTATGTTACACCAACTGCACAGGGAAATTTCTAATGCAGATAGGAATATAATAATACTGGTAAATATCACTCTAATACAAATTCCTATGCGCCAGTATTTTACATGGATCATGATCCCCCATAGGTTCTAAAGCATGTGTGGAAAGAGAGCTTTTCACGTTATGCAGAGAAAATATAAGGCAGAGATAGGCATCCCTGATAGATAGCATGATAGACTAGAAGTCAGCCCCTGAGACATTTTGCTGTTCAACAACCATCACTAGTAGGGTCAACACTAACATCTCTTGCTGCACTTCTTGCCTTCCCTATCATTCCCCCATCCCCAGCTCAAGTAGAGCCTCAAACAGTTAGCTTTACTCTGTTGCAAGTCTTGACAGCTCAATATCTCCATAAGAATGCAAGAAAAAGCCCTACTGGATCAACCCAAAAGTCAATATAGCCCAACACCCTCATTCCCAAAGTAGACAACCAGGTGTCTTATGAGAAGCCTGCAAGCAGGACATGAGCACAATAGCCCTCTCCCACTTTTGCTCCCAAGCAATAGTACTTCTGAATCTAGAGGTTCCATATCCAGCCATCGGGACTAGTAGATTCATCCTCCATGAGGCTGAAGGAGCTGGGTATGTTTAGCCTGGAAAAGAGGAGTCTGAGAGGAGATAGGATAGCCATCTTCAAATATCTCAAGGGCTGTCACATGGAAGAGGGAACAAGCTCGTTTTCTCCTACTCTGAAGGGTAGGATTCGGAACCAATGGCTTCAAGTTACAAGAAAGGAGATTCCAACTGAACATCAGGAAAAACTTTCTGGCAGTAACAGCTGTTTGATGGTGGAATAGTTTCCTTCTGGAAGTTGTGGACTCTCCCTCCTTGGAGGTTTTTAAGCAGAGGTTAGATGGCCACCTGTCATGAATGCTTTAGCTGAGATTCTTGCATGTCAGGTGGCAGGACTAGATTCACCTTGGAATCCCTTCCATGCCAACTCTACAATTCTACGAACATGTAAAATCTTTTAAGACTGTGGCCAAGGGGCGAGGGTGGCGCTTTGGGTTAAACCACAGAGCCTAGGACTTGCCGATCAGAAGGTTGGCGGTTCAAATCCCCGTGACGGGATGAGCTCCCATTGCTCGGTCCCTGCTCCTGCCAACCTAGCAGTTCGAAAGCACATCAAAGTGCAAGTAGATAAATAGGTACCACCCTGGCGTGAAGGTAAATGGTGTTTCTGTGCACTGCTCTGGTTCGGCAGAAGCGGCTTAGTCATGCTGGCCACATGACCCGGAAGCTGTATGCCGGCTCCCTTGGCCAATAAAGCAAGATGAGCACCACAACCCCAGAGTCAGCCACGACTGGACCTAATGGTCAGGGGTCCCTTCACCTTTACCTTTAAGACTGTGGCCACCACCACATCATGTGGCAGTGAATTCCATAGTTTGTGTTGTGTGATTAAGGTCTATGGGCCCCCAGTTTTGTTGGGAAGCCTTAGCATTATGGGAGAGATAGACAGACAGACAGACAAGACACACACACACACAGAGAGAGAGAGAGAGAGAGAGAGAGAGAGAGAGAGATGTTCTGGTATGGAGATGCAGGGCTTGGAAAGAATTGCTGTGTGTGTGTGTGTGTGTGTGTGTGTGTGTGTGTGTGTGTGTTGTTTATCAAAATATATTGCAATTTCCAGTGGCTAGTTTACAAAACATTTATTGCATAGACAAGTGGTGGGCAGGCCTGTGCTTTGTAGCTCTTCGTAGCTGATCCTCCTTACTGTTTGGAAGCCTGTACATCCCTCCTGTGCTGAGTTAGTTCCCATTCCTCAAGCTTCAGGGTTGTGACTTGCTTACCTAGACTTAAGGGCTTCATTGTTTCCTAACCCTTTCAAAGCTGCTTGTTAGAAAAGTAAATGACAGAGACTGCAGACGTTTTAAAGAAATACCACCCCTTCATCAAAAGTTGGTTTGGACAGAACAAATTACAACAAACTCCTCATTATTTGTCACTATTGTAAATCTCCCCAATTCTGTATTTGTTCCCTCCTCCTTTTCCCCCCGAATAATTTTGTAGTGACCCCTGCTCCTCTTGACCTGCAGTCCAGCTGTAATTATGGTCAACAAATCATGCCTACTAGTGGCTCAGGGTAAAGACCGCTGGTCGCAAAATACCTCCAGTTAATTGGTGGGATTTGGATGAATATAACTGTGTTTAATTGTTTGGTTTTTTTATTTTAATTCTGCTTTTCTACACAAGTATGCAAAGCCGCTTGCAAAAAGATAAATACATCACAGCCATCACATAGGATTAAAACAATTAAAATGTGTCAATAAAACACACATGTACACATTAAAAACAGCTCAGTTTAAACAATGATAGAAGCTTAAAACACAAGAGCAGCAAATTAAAGGCTATCAAACTTGCTAAACTGACCTGAACAATGTTCAGTAAATGTCTAAGACTACACAAGGAGAGAATGTGACAGATCTGTAATGGTAGCGAGTTCTACAATCCTGGTGCCACCACACTAAAGGCCCAGTCTCGTGTATCCGTCTGCCAAAATTCTCCAAGGGTAGCGCTACTTTTAGGTAGAATGAGGTGGCTGCCTCAGGTGGCAAGTTGTGGGGAAATAGAGCAGTGAAATGTTGTGGGGGGAGGGTTAAGGTGCTATACATTTTGCTCTGTCTCCTCACCCCTAAGCTAGCCTACTGTCCTCAGGTATGGTGAAGACAGCCAATACTGAAGTATGACACAACTGCTAATCCAGTTGGCATCCCTCTCTGGAAGGGCATCTTGTCCTTCACTTTAGGCAGCAAATTGTCTTGGACCAGTCCTGAATTTAACTATGGTTGGCCTTTGTCTCCAGTCGTAGAAAGTAGGCAGACTCACACAGTCCAACAGCAGCACAGTCCTTTAAAATGGACTTGGAAATAGATACACGGTTCAACAAAATCAGAGTAATAAGTGAAAACCTGTCAGCACCAGATAGCAACCAGATGCGGAGAGGGATGTACATCTTTGTCAACAGCTACTTATAAGAGCAGACCCCTCCCCATATCTACATAGCCAAAATTACATTCCCCTCCATTTAGTTTTTTCTCAGTATAGAACAGCCCTGCTACTGTTAAGTGCAGGTGGGCTTGCTTTCTCCCACAACAATATACAGTATGGAAGTACATACAAGTAGAGATTCTTTTACGCTAGAGCCAGGGGTCAGCAAACTTTTTCAGCAGGGGGCCGGTCCACTGTCCCTCAGACCTTGGGGGGGGGGCGGACTATATTTTGGAGGGGGGAAATGAACGAATTCCTATGCCCCACAAATAACCCAGAGATGCATTTTAAGTAAAAGCACATATTCTACTCATGTAAAAAGACCAGGCAGGCCCCACAAATAACCCAGAGATGCATTTTAAATAAAAAGACACGTTCTACTCATGTAAAAACACACTGATTCCCGGACCATCTGCAGGCCGGATTTAGAAGGTGATTGGGCCAGATCCGGCCCCTGGGCCTTAGTTTGCCTACCCATGCTGAGGTTTACTCAATGTTATTGCATTAGTGTTTGGAGGAGTGTTTTGCTCTATAGTGCAACCAAAAGCAGGGCAAAAAATAAACTGGAAGATTTGCAGAATAAAAAGGTACAGGGTTTCAGTAGGAAATTACAAGACATAACACTAATTGGAAATGAAGCAGTATGCCTACCCAAAGCTTTTGCAGGTGCAAACAGTATTAGAAATGGGGTTGTGTGTAACAGTTTCCTCCAATCTATCTCAGGTACTGTGCAAATGTGACTTACCATGGAGTTTTTTCCTTTTAATGAGAAATACCAATATTAATAGGGGTTTATAACAGCAGCTCCAATGAAGGGACTTATCCAGAGACATTAGGATTTGGAACTAAGCATTTGAAACGCACAATAAATGGGATAACTGAGAAGCTGGGTTACGGGGGTTGTAGTGTTTATATTTTGTGATCCTTTATTATTTGGGACAAGAGATTCCATGGTTGTTGTGACTGAGCAATTTTCAACACAATGGACATTAACGTAAATCAATGGTGAAGCCTTCTCCTGTGCTCAGCTGACACACTCTGTTAGCCAAAGGAGATATAAAGCATACTATATCTGACCTTTTTATAACTGAGCTTGATAGTTTGCGGAGCCGGATGGCAAAGAACTGAGATGGGCTCATCAATCTTTAGGGTTCTATGTATATGAAGGTGGCATTCCTTTTCTAATTCTCTTTTAATGGCTCTGGGCTTGATACAGTACGGCTGCTGTTCTTCAGGCAGCAAAGACCTGAGAAAGAGCTTTCTTATGCCTTAGAGTTTATTTGTAAATTTATAAAAAAATCTTTATATACGGCTATATCATTTTTTGAAAAAAATCATAGCAGTTTACAAGGATATCTATATACAATAAAAACCATGTGAACGTTTAAAATCAGAGACCATCAGCTAACCATTACAGAGGTTGGGTTTCTTATTGCTGTCAGATCAACCTCACCAACTCAGGGGGTGATTAGCAACGCTTCTGCAGATCATCTCAATGACTGAGCTGGAATATAAGGGCTCCGTGGTCCCTAAGGTCCCTTTGGTCCAATTTTTAAGGGCTTCATACATTGATACAAGAATCCTGAACTTGTCTTGGTATTAGATGGGCAGCCAGTACAAATGTTTTAACAATGGTGTCACATGTTGTAAGTCATGTGCCCCATCAGCTACCATATTCTGAACCAGCTAGAGCTTCCAGACCAGACCCAAGGGCAGCCTCACACAATGTGCGTTGCAGTAATCCAGTCTCAAGGATTACCAATGCATGGTCTATAGTGGTCACGCTATCCCTGTCCAGGAACAATTGTAACTGGTGAACCAGACAGACACCAGCCCAGACCTTTCACAGCCTTTCCTGATTCAGATGTTCTGGAGAAATTGGCCTGCCAGTCCTAAGAGAGTACTAATAACACCTTGCTCCAAAACTCCCAATGACTGCTCCCAACAGCTTCATATTGGTGTTAAATAGCACTGAAGAGAGAATCAAATTTTGTGGAACCGAGTGCCAGGAGGCCAACAAGCCCTCACCCAGTGCTACTCTGTGAACATGGCGCTGAAGGTAAGAACAGAGGTGCTGTAATACAGTGCCACCAATACCCATCTCACAGCGCCAGTTCAAGAGAATATCATGGTCAAAAGCCACTGAATGGTAAAGCAGAAGGAATAGGGTGTCTCTCTCATGATAAAGGTCATCCACCAGGGCAATCCAACACTGGCTCTGAACCCAGATTGGAGTATATCCAGAAGTCCATCCAAGAATACCTTCAGTTGCTCCACAACTGCTTTCTTCTTCATCGCTGTGGCGATCACACAGGGTCCCCGGACATTTGACGGTCTATTGATCCCTATGCTACCACTGTGATTGCTTCCCCACTGCCACCAACCCGTTTCTCTCGGGTACACACGGAGTCCAGACAGTTGTTAAGATTAAACCAAATAAACAAGTTTATTTTATAAGCCTTAACAAGTTTATGGTTTCAGATAATTTTTCTTGTCAATGTTTCTTAATCTTAGTTTCTTTACCGGCCTATACCTTCCCAATAACTTCTAACTGATTATCCCAACTGTATATCTGACTCCTTTTAACAGATTCTCTCACTCTCTCACATCAAACTATCCCAACCCACAGACTTATCCTCCCTCTCTCTAACACCTGACTGACTCCTTAACAACACTAACTCTAATTCCTCCCCTTGGGTTCCCACTTGCCAATCACTTCACACTCATTTAACCCTTTCCTTATGACCCAGCATGATGTCACCTAGGAGGGCAAAAGCCACAATCACCTTGCCAAGAAATGGGTGCTGGTGCTGGGTCCATAGTTGTTATAGTCCATTGGGCCCAGGGTGGGTATACTAGCACCAGGCAACATATCATCACACACAGTTGAATTTAGCACATCCGTGGCCCATTCTGTTGCTGGGGTCAGGGCCCTGACATCCAAAGAGAACATGTGCAAGCTATCTTGTGCCAGTTTGGGGAGCGGAAAGACTCCCACGGACTTGTGGGGCTGAAAGGCTGCACAACAGCTTTTTTTATTTCTTTAAATCTCTGAGTATCAGGCTAGTATAATCTGGCTGATTTATTATTTTTTAAAGAAAAACCCATTAAAGGCAGCTGAGTTATAGCCTTCACAAAATAAAGTAAAATGGACACATATTAAAGCAGAGGAACATAAAGCATGTCATTGGGCTTCTAGGAGAGTCTATTAAGTCTCCAATAAAACGTCAGCAGTATTGATGTAAATGGCAGCCAACCAGAGCAGAATTAAATAACTTCATAGATGGCCTATTAAGCAGTGGTGTTATAGTCAGAGACAAAATGGTATTTCTAAATAACATTAAGACTTTATGGGCGCTCTTGGATTACTGTACACAAGTATGTATTTGTCCAGAGCTTTTTGATCTGAAAACACCTGGAAACCAGCATAGGTGTTTTTCAACTCGCTGCTTAAGATTGTATTGGCTTGAAGAAAGGCAACCCCTCTTGATTAAACTTACGTATTGTGTGTGTCAATGGATCCTATAAAGTGCACATTACATGCAGGGGGAACTATTTCTGTCTTTTGAGCCATCCCTTGTACTTTATGCACACTGGGAGCCAGTGTAGTGTAGTGGTTAAGAGCAGTAGTCTCGTAATCTGGTGAACCGAGTTCGCGTCTCCGCTCCTCCACATGCAGCTGCTGGGTGATCTTGGGCCAGTCACACTTCTCTGAAGTCTCTCAGCCTCACTCACCTCACAGTGTTTGTTGTGGGGGAGGAAGGAAAAGGAGAATGTTAGCCGCTTGGAGACTCCTAAGGGTAGTAATAAAGCAGGATATCAAATCCAAACTCTTCTTCTTGGTGTATATGCAAGATGTTCTGCTCATACAACTCAAAGGAAAGCCATTTAGTCAAATGTAGGGATGGGGAAGGGACGCGGGTGGCGCTGTGAGTTAAACCACAGAGCCTAGGACTTGCTGATCAGAAGGTCGGCGGTTCGAATCCCCGCGATGGGGTGAGCTCCCGTTGCTCGGTCCTTGTTCCTGCCAACCTAGCAGTTTGAAAGCACCTCATAGTGCAAGTAGATAAATAGGTACCACCCCGGTGGGAAGGCAAACGGCGTTTCCGTGCGCTGCTCTGGTTCGCCAGAAGCGGCTTCGTCATGCTGGCCACATGACCCGGAAGCTGTACGCCGGCTCCCTCGGCCAATAAAGCGAGATGAGCGCCGCAACCCCAGAGTCGGTCATGACTGGATCTAATGGTCAGGGGTCCCTTTAGCCTTTAGCCTTTACCTAGGGATGGGAAACTTGTGGCCCTCCAGATGTTTGTTGGACTACAACTCCCATCACCTCCGATCTCTGGCCATGCTGACTAGAGCTCAATGGGATTTGGAGTTTGGTTCAGTAGGTCCCCCATTCTCTGTACAAATGAGTACCCAGTTTTGAGTAAAGGTTGGAGATCCCAATGGCAACATGGAAGGATAAACAAAGAATCCAGTTAGGCACAAACAGGTGGGTGAGCAATAGTGGCTTGTCAGGGCCAAAAAGCATTAAAATAAAGTGAGCCAGACCATTGGGCAATTATTGTCCACACTAATTGGCAGTGACTCACTCTCCAGGGTTTCAGACAGGAATATTTTCCCAGTCCTACTTGGAGATGCTACTAAATATGGGAACTTCTGTTTGCAAAGTAGGTGAACTGCCGCTGACTTATGACCCTTCCAGGTAAAGTATGGCAGATTAGATTCCTTTATATAAAATAAACATGTTGCCATGGCCAGAAGTGAGCTGGAGGTGAATCATGAAGAACATGAGGCTTAACAATTTCAGGGGACATAGCCACAGGATGTAACCTGAAGCTCCAAAATTGCATGCTGAGAATTGTTGACAAGGGATAAACCTTTAACAGCTCTCTTTTGATGATGCAGATTCTAATCCGTGTTGCCTATTTCTTTATGTAAGCTATCCACCTGCTGAAATGCCCTTTCCTTCTACACAGCTATTAGAAGTGCAATAGCTTTCCCCTCTGTTTCACCTGGTTACTGTATGCTGGTTCTATAAAACTAAGACATTCTGCATATTCAAAATGGTTACAGTGGTACCTCGGGTTACATACGCTTCAGGTTACAGACTCCACTAACTCAGAAATAGTGCTTCAGGTTAAGAACTTTGCTTCAGGATGAGAACAGAACTCGTTCTCCAGCGGTTGGGCAGCAGCGGGAGGCCTCATTAGCTAAAGTGGTGTTTCAGGTTAAGAACAGTTTCAGGTTAAGAACGGACCTCTGGAATGAATTAAGTACTTAGCCCGAGGTACCACTGTACTTTGGAATCTCAGGACATGCTCCTTAAGGAATGCATGTATGCTCCTCTCCTGTGCTGCTACAGTTCCTTCAGTTTACAACTGTTACAGACTTCTACAGATGAAATTATAATCTGCTTCTTTTGTCCAGAGAAATTATGAATGAATCACATCCAGGTAAATTTGTATAGGACTGCAGCTTCCAATCTCAAGCTGCAATACTTTGGGAAAGCTCTATAATGCTACTTGTGCAAGTGATGCACGCCATTGTTCCTTTATTTCAGATTACATTTGAACATGTGTTAAGCAGTGTGTTTTGTCACTATTTTTCTAGAAAAAAGAGGTGCCAGAACTCACCACGAATGCCTGCCTCCTTCTCTTTGAATGGCAATGGCGCCCACTGGAGAGGCTGGAAAAAGCCCAGGGTCTAAATATTGGACACATTAATTCTATGCACCGAGTGACTAATGCGTATTAGAGACATGAAACTGTGCTCCTGCTTAAAGTGAGGATCTCCGGAGTCACTTTCCTTTCCTGCTTTCCTCCCTTTTAAAAAAGAAAGAAGACTGAGCAGTTTGTAAACTACAGAAGGGGAATTCAGTCCATTTTTGTCATGTACCTTTTTGGTTATTGTTGAAAGTAGACTCTTAAACTGCATAGACTGAGTGTCAAGCTGTGACTATTAAATACCTTTTTGTGGGGTGGGAAGAAAGGAAGGGCCTAAATGTACTTCCCATCCCATACCAAAACAAATACACCTGATGCACACATTCTTGTAAACAGCCCCAAACCTCCCGAGGTTGTAAAATTGACTATTTTTGCCAGGTCCTTCAGACACCAGGAATGATCCATTCACTGGCAATTGCCGGTTAACACTTGGTAAGATGCGAGTCTGTGTTACTCTGAGAAAGAGGAGGAGATTCTGACTCCCTTGGAGACTTAGGCTCCCTGCTTCATCAGATTCCTGACCAGGTGCAGATGCTTGCTCATCACCAGGCAAGACCATAAAGATGACCATCTTACCACTTGGTTATCCGAACCCCACAGCGCTAAAGTTGTTGTTGTTGTTTAGCTGTTTAGTCATGTCCAACTCTTCGTGACCCCATGGACCAGAGCACGCCTGGCACTCCTGTCTTCCACTGCCTCCCGCAGCTTGGTCAAACTCATGTTGGTAGCTTTGAGAACACTGTCCAACCATCTTGTCCTCTGTCGTCCCCTTCTCCTTGTGCCCTCCATCTTTCCCAACATCAGGGTCTTTTCCAGGGAGTCTTCTCTTCTCATGAGGTGGCCAAAGTATTGGAGCCTCAGCTTCAGGATCTGTCCTTCCAGTGACCACTCAGGGCTGATTTCCTTAAGAATGGAAAGGTTTGATCTTCTTGCAGTCCATGGGACTCTCAAGAGTCTCCTCCAGCACCAGAATTCAAAAGCATCAATTCTTCGGCGATCAGCCTTCTTCATGGTCCAGCTCTCACTTCCATACAACACTACTGGGAAAACATCACTACTGGGAAAGCGCTAAAGTTACCGCTTGGCTAAACGGCCGTCTGAATTCACCCTGGGGCGGGGCGCGGACACGGAAACGAATCATTCAAACAAGAATCGCTTTCCGGCTCATTAAGGGAAAGCGCATTTCAGGGACAGTGGGGGTTTAGGAGGATTGCCTTGAGTGCAATAGCTTTCTCTTGGAACCGCGAACCAGTCTTTTTTTTCTGAAGGAAAAGAGTCGTTTAGTAAAGGAGAACAGGCGCTGTTTAAGCGGGTGGCCCGCATCTGTTGGAAACGTTAAATAGAACTTCCTTTCCCCACTTTATTTCCCTCTTTTTTCCCCCAGGAAGAGGGAGGGTCGCCTTTCGCTCGCTGTCCTTGGCCTCCTTCCTCCTCCTCCTTTCTCGCTCGCTCGCTCCCAGGCCGTGGGCTCTCTCGCTCGCTGTCCTCGGCTATACCGCCCACCTCATTAATAGGCGTCTCACCTGGCCAGCTCCCCCCTGCTACGCTCCCTTGACCCTGGAGGCTTTGACTGTGCCCAGCAGAGCGGAGCAGGGCGGGGTGGGCTGCCTGCAAAAGGGGGGGGGCGCGGAGAAAGAGAGAGAGAGAGAGAGAGATGCTCGCTCGGGAGATTCGCTGACACAAGCGAGGGGTCTCTAGAGCCCTGGAAAGGCAGTCGATGAACCCTGGGGCGGAAGGTGCAGCGCTTGCCCTCGGAAAGAAAGAGAGAGAGAAAGAAAGAAACGCACCTCCCCCGCTCGCCTTTTATCAGACGGCCAAAAACAACACCGCGGGGAAAAAGGCAACAAAACCGCACGTGGCTCCTGGTTGGAGCCGGGCTCGGGACCTGCCAAAAAACAGCCTCCCCCAGCTACCCACCCACCGACCCCCAGGCGCAGCCCCGGTTAGCAGCGCCCTGCTTGGAGACGCGATTGTAACTTGTGAAAGGGAAAGAGGCAGCAGCGCTCCAGCATGCAAAGCAAGGAGCTGCAGTGCATTAACGCGAAAGGGCAGCGGAGGGTTATTGAGTGGGTGACAGCTGCGACGCCAGAGCCGGGGAGAAAGGCAGAAAGAAAACTGCTCGCTTGGCAGAAAACGAATCTCTCTCTCTCTCTCTCTTTTGCAGCGGAGGCGCGCGGGTCTTGCTGCGCCGGAGTGGGGAGGGGGGCACTTAAGGACTGTCAGAGCGCCCGCGACCCGGAGAGAGAGAAAGGAGGGATCTAGAAACCGTCAGATCGATCGGGGATTTAGATGGTCCGGGGGCACTTAGAAACTGTCAAACGTCCCAGAAATGAGAATGAAAGGGATGAGTGGAGAGAGAGAGAGAGAGAAAGAGAGAGGGAGAGAGAGAGAGAGAAACTCTCTCCGGATGAAAAGGAGAGCTTAACCTGTCCAAAGTGGGCAACTATAAGGAAGTGCCAGGCGAGGATCGGAACCACGGGCGAGTAGGAGGAGGAAAAGGAGAGAGGGTCGGCAGCAATGCCTCTCCTCCCAAGTCCCCTCGTTGCTTAAATGGCCATCTCTGAACCCGACGCGGCTCAGCAGCCCTTGCTCGACTCCCAAAGGCGCCCGAGCCGCCCCCTCCCCGCTGGCCGCTCCCAGCAGCCCCTCCCCTGCCAGATGCATTATTAAAACCACCTCGCAATTTGCCTCCCGGGGAAGGTAACCAGAAGGGGGGAAGGTGGCTGCGCAAAGGGGACTTTGTGTCTTTAAGGGGCTGTCAGATCCCTCTTCCCCACGCCCCACGCCCCCCGGGGCGCCCCCTCCCCTCCGGCTTTCAAAGAGAGCTGCCAGCGCTTAAAAGGTTTGACACACAGAGGCGAGCGAGACTGGACTGCTCCGCGCTTACACGAGACGAGCGCGCAGAACTCCTCGCTCGCTTTTCCCCCTTTGGTGACAGCCCTTTTGCCAGGAGATCTTTTGTTGCCTCCGCAGCCAATCAAGGCTTTTTACGACACAGTTCAGTTGGGATATAAAAGGAGAGTCCTTTTTTCCCCCCTCTCCCCCCCACCCCGGCCTTTCCTTTCCCCCAACCAGCAAGTCACCCACCATCTCCAACCCAAAGAACTTCTAGCCATCAGAAGAGCAGCAGCAGCAGCACCAACAACAACCAGCACCCAGCAGCTGCGGCTCGCCATCCCTCCCCATCCCCCCTGCACGGCCAAAGCAGGGCGATTTTTTTGTTTGTTTGCAAGAGAAAGGACCGGGGTTTGGTGCGGGCGGGGGGCGGGAGGGTGGACCGCGCAGCTCGCCCACCATGCGGGTGCCCAGGTCTCGTGTGCTCTTCTGCTGCCTGGTGCTGTCCCTGGAGTTCTGCGCGGGGGAGCCGGCGGAGCGAGGGGCGGATAAAGCGCCCACGGTGGGAGTCCCCTTGGTGACAGAGGCAGAGGACCAGGGCTGCCCGGTGTGTCTGTGGCGGAAGCACAGCAAGGAGATGAGGCTGGAGAGCATCAAGTCGCAGATCCTCAGCAAGCTGAGGCTCAAAGAGGCGCCCAACATCACCCGAGAGGTGGTCAACCAGTTGTTGCCCAAAGCGCCTCCGCTGCAGCAGATCTTGGACTTGCACGACTTCCAGGGGGACTCCTTCCAGCACGACGACTATCTGGAGGAAGACGAGTACCATGCCACCACCGAGACTGTCATCAGCATGGCACAAGAAAGTAAGTTCTTTGTTAAGGAGGCACGGCCGCGCTAAGGGGGTCTTTGGGTGCATGGGAAACGCAACTTTAGCGGTCTCTGGGGTGTTTTTTTGGGGGGGTGGGGTGGGGTGGGGGAGCCGAGCCAAGGAAGAAAGCAGGCTTCTCGCCCGGCCAACCCACATCTCCTCTGCTAGTCCCGGAGCTTATTGTTTATTTCAGCGAGGAATAAATCACTCGGAGAGAACAGGCAGCGCTGCCATCCTCAGGGACCCCTGAGCCCAGATTGGTTGCTCTTCTGTATGTGGAGGGGGATGCGCGCTGACCAGGTGTTCCGGAGGCATCTTCAGCCTCCTCCTCCTCCACAGCGCTGGCAAGATTTCTCAGACTCTCTCCGTGAGAGAGAGCTGCTTTATTCCATGCTGAACAAGTCGAGAGCAATGGCCGGGAGGGGACTGGCCTGAATGGTTGGTTGTTCGTGTGTTGGTGCACATTAAAAGGTATCATCTCCCTGCCCTCAAAGATACCTTCGGCTCCCTTTCCTCTATTTGCAAAAAAAAAATAAAATAAAATAAAAGGGGAAATGCAATGAGGTTATCGCCCCCCCCCAAAAGCCCGACCGTCGCTTTTAAGTTGTGCAAAGTTCTTTGCCAACCGGCTGCGTCTGAAGAAGGAAAGGTCTGCTTTGTGTAGAGTGGCTCCATCGAGCCTTTTGCGTTTGGAGTATTATTGTGCAAACTCGTCTTAGCGGTGAGCTTTGTCGCTGTGCTCTTTGCGGATCTTCTGTGGATTTCCGAGCTGGGGCTTTGGAAAAGAAGGCGGTGGGGGTGCGCGCGCGCGCGCGCATAGGTTGGCGTTGCATGAAAAGTACTCCCCCCCCCCCTTGCCAAAGCCAAATAAACCTAGGAGAGGTCATGGAGAGGCTCTGGCCCCGAAGCGCTGCTGCTGCCAAAGGTGTCATGATTCTGAAAGCGGTCTGCCACTCCAGCTCTCTCGCAAGTAGAAAGGCGGAAACGGCATTTCTCAGCTCTGGAGAGAGTGTGGCTCCTTTTTCTCCCCCTGCCAAGTGAAGGCGTAATCCCTTTTGTGAGGTTGCCTTTCGCCAGCTGCAAACAGCTCGAGAAGTTTGCCCAGCCCGAGGCTTTGGAATATCCAGCTGCCTCCCTGAGCATGCACACACACTCCCTCCCTGTTCCCTTTCCAGGTCTGCCAAGATCCATGGCCCTTTGTACTTCTCTCACTTATTGTAGACTCACATGGATGGCATTCCCCCCCCCCTTTTGTGCAAAAAAACCCCAGTTAAAAATAAATGTTTCTTAGTGTTTTGGGAAAACAGAGTCGCCAGGGGGTGGTGACAGCTTGGGCCTAAGTGCTGTGCAATATTTCTTGCTGCTGTGTCCTCTTGCCAAGTTTATTTGTAAGTGGGCTGAATGTGAAAACCCAACAGCAATATTCAACCTCTGGGAACATCTGGTGTTCCAGGCATATTTCAAAACTTGGGGCATCACCGCATGTGTCAGGACTTGGTGTTTGAAACCAACTCTGGAGCGAGTACTGCCAGATATATTTTTTTTGTTCTGGGCATGCAGTTATTTGGAAAGAAGGCCTCTTATTTATTCACTTTGAAATATGCGCCTTCTCTAGAACATAATAAGTGACATGGGTAGTGTGGCCTGTGGGTGGAAGATAGAATGTCAAGCTTTCTGTTAAAATCTCTGTGTGACAGGAGCCACACCGTTCTCTTGGAGCGGTAGGGACATTTGCTCCCAGTGCCAACTGAACAGGGACACAAAATGGGCACAAGAGATCTTGTGCTATTCCTTCAGGTACTTTTAAACAAATGTTAAATTTTGTGGCTCCCCTCCACCCTGGAATAATTATACAGTGGTACCTCGGGTTACATACGCTTCAGGTTACATACGCTTCAGGTTACAGACTCCGCTAACCCATATATATTACCTCAGGTTAATAACTTTGCTTCAGGATGAGAACAGAAATCGTGCGCCGGTGGCACAGCGGCAGCAGGAGGCCCCATTAGCTTCAGGTTAAGAACAGTTTCAGGTTAAGAACGGACCTCCGGAACGAATTAAGTACTTAACCCAAGGTACCACTGTATTTATTTTAAACCAGCTCTTAGCTTACTGTGAGGCTCAATGAGGGTGACAGCCCAGGAGCATTTGCTTAGCGCTAGCAGCCTAGCACAGTAAAGCACATTCAGCCATTGTATATAGCCACAGGTAGGGGAGAGGGCCAAATCCTAAACATATGGCTAAGCAGATATTACTGATTGGATAGCAGCAGGTACTTTTTTTGTACCACAGCTGACTTGCTGCGGTGCAGCAAACAGCAGGTGCATTCTATCTGAAGAGTGAGTCCTTGGAACCTCAGAAGCGGTACCTTTAGGGGTAACAAAATCTAAGCTTCACTCACTCAGTCTTTCAAAAGTTGTGGGGTGCATGGGAGCCTGAAGAGAAGAGCAAGTATAGACAAGACTAGCTACCTAGCTACAAGACATCAATATCCTGGAGTGTAATGCCCAACCATTCTTCATATGACAGGTGGTCCTATGTGAAAACACTACATACAACTGGCTCCACAACTGCTTAAAACTTGATTTAGCATATCTCTCTTGTGGCCAATTCAAACACACATGTCCTTCATTTGTTAACTGCAAGTCAAGCAATTATTCTCCTGTGTGAAGGAGTCATCATGGATCCTTACAATTTCCTTATATTACATTGATTTTTTTTTAAAAAAGATAACCGCATGTGTGAACTATCAGCTCCTATCCAGCTAAAGCTTGATATCACAAAGCTCCATTGAAACCAATGGAACAAGTTAATTGCAAATTACTTAATTTTCTATTGCTTTCAGTGAAACTTGACCATGATGACTAACTTTTGCAGGATTGGAGCTATCAGCCCTGATCAGTGACGCACATCTTGAGTCATGCTCTGGTCCTCTCTAGTTCTAGTTTTCAACGAGGCTGCATGTCAGTGTAGAATGCAATGACAGCACCAAGGGAGAGCTGAGATTCTGAATGGTAACCGCACGACAATACTTTTCTGGATGCTAAAAGTCATTGTAACTCAGCCAATTTTCCAGCACTCAGAATGCTAGTGGTGCTCACTGAATGCTAAATAGTAGCAACACCTGAATTAGAGCACACTGTACACCCATCTTGTACATTCTTATATAGATGTGAGGGGTTTTTGACCCTTAAATTGCAAGAACCAGAACAGACCTATTTGACTCCAGCCATGAACCACATGGAAGAATTACCTATACAGTATGCACAACCTCATCAACTTCTTGTTACATTTGTAATATGTTTGTTAGCATTTTAATATGCAAGCTGATTTATAATCCTTACCTAATTAATAATTTTAATTCCAGAAAGGCAGATACATAAAAACAGGCTTTGATTATGGTAGGGAACTCATCTCAGAACTGTTAAATGTCTCTAAATCCATTGTCTGCCCATGCCATAAACATTCATGGCTGGATCATCAGAACTAACTCTTAAATCCCAATTTCTGGTGAACTGAGAGCTGAGAGAAGTTGGAGTGTACCTGAGATTAGAAGGTTAAACAGAAGAATTGTGGTTACTATTGATTAGTGTAATATTCTTTTCCTCTGACTTCCTTAACCCAAACGTATTTTACAACAACCAGCAGAAATATCGCAGCAAAAATGACCCAGCACTAAATAAGCTGGTTTTAAGCTTCTGTAGCAATTTGTGCTGATTATATTAGCTCAATAAAGTTCAAAGAGACATGTAATGTTTCTTCTTCGAAATCAATATCTGCCAGAGGATAATCATAATTACTTCACTGGCTATTAGCCAGATATTCAGGCTAAGGAATCATTAGTGAAATCACTATGTGGCAAAAGCTTAGGTAACCTGATGGTGAAGTGAGCAAGAATTGACAGGTAAGGAGTACTACCAAACATAATGAAGTACTTGCAATACACTTCGTCCATATTCATCACTAAATTTAGAGCAATGCCATCTCATGTTTGAAGTGTGGGAATGGCCTCATGTAAAGTAAGTAGTGCATCATCGACTCAACCATAGTTAGAGAGCGTTGTTCATGCAGTCTCCTACATAAATAGAGCTGCCAGTCTACCTTGAAAATTCCTCTGACTCCAGCCTTGATCTCGTTTAGTTTCCCTACATATTTCTTAATGACACCGAAAACTGGAATTGGATTTGAGGTAGTATTAGAAAGAAGGCCTGTTTGGTCCATCTTGATCTAACCCTAACCCTTGCAAAGGCATATGCAGTTATTATTTTTTCTGGAGAAGTCTGGTAGGATGCGATATGTACCCAAGGATGGAACTTCTGCCTCCATCATGGGCAGAATAGCTTCACATGCCTCCTTGTGGAAGGATGGAAAGAGCAAAGCAAGCAACTGTTTGCTGTGCTTGTTTGGTATAAAGGTAAAGGGACCCCTGACCATTAGGTCCAGTCGTGACCGACTCTAGGGTTGGTGCGCTCATCTCGCTTTATTGGCCGAGGGAGCCGGCGTACAGCTTCCGGGTCATGTGGCCAGCATGACTAAGCCACTTCTGGCGAACCAGAGCAGCGCACGGAAACGCCGTTTACCTTCCCACCGGAGCGATACCTATTTATCTACTTGCACTTTGACGTGCTTTCGAACTGCTAGGTTGGCAGGAGCAGGGACCGGGCAACGGGAGCTCACTCCATCGCGGGGATTCGAACCGCCGACCGTCTGATCGGCAAGTCCTAGGCTCTGTGGTTTAACCCACAGCGCCACCCGCGTCCCTTGTTTGGTATAGTTTAGGACAAATCTTGGGTGTACAAGGTCTCATCATGCAGTGGTGATACAGTGAGCTTGGTCCTTCTTTTCTGTGGGTGGAATTACCTGTCCAAGCTCAAGGGTGTAAATAAGTGTGGGGTGCCGTGAACTTAGGGGTTTAACTATGCTGAATAGTTGGAATGATTTTTATGACTCTGTAATACTGGTTTTATTTGTTGCTTTGATGTAATCTGCCTTGGGATCATTTTGTGATGAAGGGTGGGATAGAAATGAAATAAATAACCATGAATAATAAATAACCTGCTTGCAATATTGTGAGGCGATGTTGACCCAAAGCAATCCTGATTAAAATCCTTAGCTGTCTGACTTTTAGGAGGAACATTCTACCACCACATCCTTGTTCATAGATATTACTCTATTCAATAGCAGGCTTCCTCAGCCTCGGCCCTCCAGATGTTTTGAGACTACAATTCCCATCATCCCTGACCACTGGTTCTGCTAGCTAGGGATCATGGGAGTTGTAGGCCAAAAACATCTGGAGGGCAGAGGTTGAGGAAGCCTGCTCTATTCTAACAGTGACTTGCTTCCCCCCCAATGTCCAAAAGATCTTCCAGATCAGTTTGTTTTTTCCTTTCATATATAGCTTTAAAAAAAAGAGATGGAGAGAGATATGTCTTGTTTGAGTTGAATTGACTATTCAGTATGGGGTATCTTATTCTTCAGGGTTTCATGTTCTACTGCTGAAGGCTTAGTACATAAGGGATCCCTTCACAAAAAACATTTTATAACTATGCTTTTTTTGTCATTATGGCCTCTGTGATTCCATCTTGTTTTTGGACATGCCAATATAGAAAAAATTAGTCTGTTCCTTCCTTCCATCATCCTTGTTGTTGCTTGCAACTGGATCATAGATTCTTCTGTATTGTGTGGCTTCTGGAGCGGTATCTCAATGGGGACAGTTTCCCTTTTATTTTGTATCTGTGTGCATGTGCGGTTTGCATACGTGCATTCAGGACATGCCACAGCCCTATGCAGAACACAATGCAGAGAGTAGATTATGTTCTAGAGTGCATCAAGGCTTACTTCTGACAGTGTAAATAATATGGGTTATTAAAATTATTCTTTCTTTTAATCCATATATATCTATTTGTTTCTGTGTACATTTTTTGGTTTGTCACTTGGTTCTCTTTCTGCATTGCCACAATTACCAGATCCCTACCTTGCTTCTTCAAGACTGTGTGAGGTTAAATAATTATTTACCAGTTTGCTGCTGTTCAAGGAAAGCATCTTTGTTTTCTTGAATACACAAGGTGCTGCCATCACAACTGGGATACATGATCCTTTTTGATGAGCCTTTCCCTTTGGAACAGCAATTTCCGGGGAGACTGCGATATCAAAAGTCTGATGGTATCTTCTTGTCCATACAGTTTTTTATGCAGGACAGAGAACCTGGAGGCCATCCACACAGAGGTCTAACATTGGATAAGTATATACTGGATGGAGAATCAGGATTCATTAGTCAGCCATGGAAACATAGTGGGCTTGTGTCTAGCGGAAATTGGGACTCAATCAAGTATAGAGAGGAAAGGATATGTGTTTGGATGCTAACTCAAAAGGTGAGAGTGACAAGAGAGGCTTCAAACAAACAATTTCCCATTAGAGAGCGATCTCATTATCGATCTGTGCTGGATGCTGGGTATTTGCTGCTGCTGAGATGGAAATGGTTAATTCTTGATTATTTAGGCATATTGCTTGACAAGTCAAATCTTCTTGCTAATCAACAGTTACTTAAGCACCTAGATCCTAGAAGGATCAGAGCATCCTAACCCTTTTACTGTCTGGGCAGCAGCACAGAACTGGCATAAAAAATAATTTTGTTGGTGTTTATTAGAAGCTGAACCTGCTTCAGCTCAGGTTATCTTCCCAAAAGTTAGGACAGTTAGTGAAACTGCTGGAACTAAGTCAAAGGCAATATTATGTGTTGGAGGTAAGCACTCAGTGGTTCTTAGGTAGGCTTTGATTGTTGTTAGCCGCCCTGAGCCCGGCTTCGGCTGGGGAGGGCGGGATATAAATAAAATGTATTATTATTATTATTATTATTATTATTATTATTATTATTATTCTGAGCTTACGGCAACAAGATTCATGACATGAAATCTGACATTAAAGCCACATAGAGGCTGTAGCTTGAAGAAGGTTAGAAGCAATGGGCAAAATCCTTCCTGGAATATCTTTATGATTCCTAGGCACTATATCATGCATTGCCTTGCATCTCACTACAATATGGCAAACAACAGCATTTCCAGACCGCAGTATTATTTTATTATACTGAAGGGCTCAGGTCTGTGTGAGGAGGCTTATCAAAACCAGTGGGCCAGTTGGCACAATCCAATTGGATGTGGTTCATAGACTTCAGTTATCAATCACTGGCTTACTGGGGCTTAGACCAATTAGGCTTATTTTCCTGTGCTACCAAATAAGTGCCTGTGTTAACAACTCTACAAACACAATCTTTTTCTGCTTCACTGAAATAAGTATAGTGTCAAAGAATATAGTAAGGGTTCTGATGTTCTAACTGTCCTCTTGCACTCTTTGGGAGTGATAGAGAAACTTGATTATGTAAGAGGAGCTATGATTGGACATGGGAGGTGTTCATGGTGAGTTTTGGCAATTCTTTTTCTAGAAAAATAGCACTGGATGAAAGCATTGTGGTTGTGAGGCTCCCAGCAAAAAGAGCCACCCACTGCTGGCTGATTTGACCCCACAATATATAGAGATTTATTTACAAATCCTGAGCACTATTCGGCGAGTTATTTGCATAAATGGCACATACTGGCTATCCAGAAAGTGGTTGTTTTTAGAAGTGAGAGATCTAAAATGGTGGGTCAAGCCTCTACATTGGACTTGGCTGCTATGTCAGGCTGCCTCCAGAACACTACTGAGGTGGTTAAGGGAATCAGAACACTGAAAGCCATTAAATTCTCAGAAGGGATGATTCACACTGAACCGCTGGACTTGAAATCAACTCGGGAGATTGCCTGGCTGAAAAAGAAAATCTGGCCTCAGAACAAGAGACAAAATGGCCACCAGATTTAAAAAACACACAACTGCTCTAGGAGCCTCGTAAGGAAGACATGCAGAGGTTTAGAAGAAAGGTATTTGGAATAGAGGAACACCTATGCAGTCATGTAAAGAGGATGGCCATCAGTGCTTGCAACAAGATAGTGGGCTCTGAAAGTAAGTTTAAAGTTAACAGATCCAGGATTCTCAGAGGAGATGTGAGAGGTGGGCAAAGTATTGCTACCATATTACTGATCCATATCTCTGTATCAGGATGAGTAGGGAATAATTAATGTTGGAACTGGAACTCACAGCTGCCTGTATGTGGAATTTTCTATGCTTCCACATCAGCAGAAAATCTCTGCCCCCCTCCAAAGAATACATTTACATTGTGAGACTGAAGGGTGAGAATGTACAGCAGGATGCAATGAATGTGCACATGTTTTGGAACTATAAGTATGATGCCACTGTTTCTACCAAAGGAAGAATTCTGTAAAAATCTATGACTCAAAATGTTCACTCGAGCTGATGCCAACTGGGAGGGGAGGCAGAGTATGGTCTGGAGTGTGTGAAGGCTGAGCGGAAGGAAGGGGTGTTGGACGGGAGGGTGTGGGGGGCACAAGTGTGAGGAATCGCAGTAGGGAGAAGGACTTCCCTCCTGGCCAATTCTACAGCTCATTGAGAAATTTCCTTCTCCAGCATTAATAGACTTGGATGGCTTTGAAATTTTACTGCCCATAAAATCGGCGACACGCTGGGGCTTTTTTCTGTGTTAAACGTTTGCTGCTGCTCCCCACAACCATCTCTTTCCCTTTAACAACTTGCTCCCTCCAACACACCCCCCTGCAAAAATAAAGCCAGCGTGCACACACCACCCAGATTGAAATTGACAAGGGTAGTCCAATCTGATTTTAATTGGCCATCTGGAATAATTCCCCTTGCTTGTAGGCTTACTGGATTGGCTGGAGCCAATCCATTGGACCCACAGATTCCATCTCCTAGAATCTTTATCATTCATCCTCACTCCCTTTTTCCTTGATGGCAGTTATGATTTTTGCTCCTGACACTCTTTCATGGAGCAATTGTGTGTGTGAGTATTTTTATGGTTCCTGAACAGAAGGAAGGGAAGGCTTTATAGGCAGTGGGGCCATAAACCTTTCTGGTTCCCCTCTCCTCACTCCTTCTGTCCTGTCCTCCCCCCTTTTTTAATCTAAAGCTTACATTTCCCCCACCCATAGACAAGAAACTAGGGAAGGATAATTGGGTTCTAAACCATTTATTGGCTACCCATGACCCCTGATGACCTTTCGTTTGGGCATTGGTGGTGGGGAGGGGAAGTTAATGAAGTACCTTGAAGGGAGACTGGGGGTGTGTGACAGTGTGAAATCCACCAAATGCTCCCCCCCCCTTTAGTACTGCATTCTGACAGCTTGGAGTAAGTCTAACACAACAGTGACTTCAAATCTACTTGCAGTCATCACTACTTTCTGGGTACAGGGATCATTTTCAAAGTGGCAGTTTTGCTGGAAAATGTAAAGTTGGGATTTTGCAGCAAGAAAGCCAGGGACACTCAGCGCTGGTATAACAGGGGATTGGGAACTGTAAGGGATGGGCTGAGTTGTGACTTCAGACATTTAAAAGAAGTTGCTGAATAAGGGAAATATGTCAAAATCAGACAAAAACTAACTGCTGTGCTGATATTTTAGGAGGGTAAATAAGATACTCACATTAGTTACAGGTTGTTTACAAGATAATATACAAAATTGTATTTCAGTGCTAAGAATGCCTAATAGCGTTTTGTGTGTGCAAATATGTACCAAATTCTTCCAGGTTAGTGGCGCAGCAGCATATAATGTTTTGAATTGGATTTACATGGAGTTCCTGCCCAGGTTGCACTGAAATCAGTGGAGTTGTAAAGTACCATTACTTAATTTCCCCCCAGAATGGATATAACTATATTGAGGTTTCATTATTACTGCTAGTGGAATTCTAAGGGTGGTCTTAAACACTCTTGTGTGTCAATATTTAAGGTAGTTATTCCCATTTCACTAATGAAGCACAGAAAATCAGAGAGAGCTGTGGAAATGCTCTCGAATGCAGAATAACAGTTAACTAGGAATTACAATAGCCTTCACCGGTAACTGGAAGAATTAGAACAGGCTTCCTCATCCTCGGCCTTCCAGATGTTTTTGGCCTACAGCTCCCATGATCCCTGGCTAGCAGGACCAGTGGTCAGGGATGATGGGAATTGTAGTCTCAAAACATCTGGAGGACTGAGGTTGAGGAAGCCTGCATTAGAAGAATTGACAGCAGTTGATACCACTAGAATACTAGCAGTGCAGTGGTACCTCGGGTTACAGACGCTTCAGGTTACAGACACTTCAGGTTACAGACTCTGCTAACCCAGAAATAGTACCTCGGGTTAAGAAATTACCTCAGGATGAGAATGGAAATCGCACGCCAGTGTCAGCGGGAGGCCCCATTAGCTAAAGAGGTACCTCAGGTTAAGAACAGTTTCAGGTTAATAACGGACCTCCGGAACGAATTAAGTTCTTAACCCGAGGTACCATTGTATTACAATGACTCCACAACAGTTGCATATAGTAAGCTGATTAGTGCAGTCCAGATCACTCAGTTACTCTAGTCTAGTGTATGGTAGACTATATTAGTGACTATCCATTAAGGAATGATTGTATAGGATTTTACAAGTATGTGTGTCATGTCAGCAAGGTGACTATGGCTTCCTAGTGTGTTGCTGTAGCACCAAGTACTACCTCATCCTTGGATGACCACCTGGGCAGCAGTGGGTAGGGCTTGATTACCTGTTAAATTGAGTAATTGACAGAGTAGGGCCCCAGCCAAACTAGAACTCTTTCTGTGGTGGAAATTCATGAATGTTTCCCATGACGGAACCTGAAGTATGCCCATTCTTCCGTCTCAAAGCATAGTAATTGATCATCCGTCAGAAAAAAGGGAGTGGTGGTAATGTTCCCATCTATAGAGAAATTAATAATATGGGAATTAATTAATAATATGGGAATTTTTAGTGTGAAAAGCAGGACATTGTAGAACAATTCAGAAGCAGGACAGGACAGATCAGGAAGTGAGAGGCTTTGTGTGTTTTGAATGCTCTCAAAGGTGAACACATGGTTCATTAAGGGTTAAAGATACGTGAAACCTCATAATATGTTTTAGAAGAGACACCCTGTATTCTTAACCTGGTTCTGGAGGCAATGAATGTACCAGGATTTTTTTATAAAAAAAACCCAATAGCCCTGCCATTTAGAAATGTGGCACTGGGACCTAAATATTCTAAATATTGATATAACTCAGTACAGCAGGACCGGTGCTTTAAAATTATGCTAGGTGCCTAAGGACTGGACAAAGAATACATGTTCATAGCATACACAGAACAGAGAGATTCCAATAAATTTTTAGAACTATGTTTCCTATTCAGATACTTAGAACAATGCTACACAGAGAGACAAGCGGGAATGATTAGCAATAGAACCTAAAGTAAGCTGGAAGGATATGTTAAGTTCTGTCTATTTAGCTACCAAGGAAAGTTTAAATATAGAAGAGGGAGGAAAAATAGAAACCAACCATTGAATCAAAATGAACTCCACTTAAAAACAACAGCCAAATATTTACCAGAAGAACTAGCCAATGGAACAGAATGCCTGTAGAGGAGGCAAGTTCTTCATTAGAAATAAGGACCATTGCTTGGTTTCGTAGAATTCAGAGTGTGCATGTTAGGATGAATAGACTTGAAGATCTCTGTGGAAATTATTGTATATTCAATCTCGCCTCACTTGTGCAGCAGCAGAAACAAGATGTGGGGCTCTATACTGATCCTATTTGCCTCTTGTAGCCCATCTCTGATTGGTAGAGACCATATATATGACCAGGATGCTGCAAATCATAATATCCTCCGGTGTTTCCACTCACAGAGCAGCCACACTCTATAGAAGTGCTCCCTGCTCTGGTACTGAAACTTTTAAACAAAGAACAAATAATAATACTAATAATAAGAATAATAGCTTCAAATTGCCTGTGAATGGTAACTGGATAAATGAAACTTTATAAAAAGAGTTTCTGTGGAAGCATGGTGTTCAATGGTTTCCATTGCTCTGGCTGTGGCATGTGTATTTTGGGAAAGAGTGAAGAAGGGTTGGAAAAGAAATGCGTATATCATAAGAGCAGTATCTAGTCATGTTCAGCAACAAAGTTCTAAATGATGGGGGCCCAGGATACATAGAGGACACAGGAAGTGTTAGAAGTCTCTTCTTTTCCATACCCCAATTGATTACGGTTGAAGGCATGACTGGTAAGGATGCAAAAGGGGCATTTTTGTGGTTACATCCAGATTAGGGAATTCTGTCTTGGAAGGTTCATTTGGGCCCCTTTTTCTTGGCTTTTTGCCATCTAGTTAAGATTTTTTTATTCTGGCACGCATTTGATTTGGTGAGTTGGATGATTCTTAATAGGCTGATATTTTGTCTTAAATTGTTTTCCTTTGCAGTGCCTGTCTTATCCACCTCTTTAATCTATTGGATTAGAGGTTTTATAAATTAATTTTCACCGCTGTTATCAACTTCAATGTTAACAACTCTGAATACTGCATTACAACGGAAGGATGGGGTCTAAATTTACCGAAATAAAACAACAAACAGGTGCTTCTCATCTAATAAGTAGCTACAAGAGACATAAACATTCTCTTCTCAATTTCTGTCTGTAAAGCAGTCAGTGTCTGAGTGCTTGCAGGATCAGGTCACAACATTTAAACAGATTGCAGGTCTCCTGAAACAGGAATGGATGGGGTGGAGACCACAAATGAGAGCTGAAGACAATTCTACAGTCCCACTTGGAGTGAGTTGAGTAAGAAAGCTTTCATAAATGACTAAAAATAGGTGAAGGTTATTATGAACTTGGATGTAATGAAGGCATAGAGAAAAGTGAGAAGAAGCAGAGCATCCAGTTCTGAGTGTTTACCCATAGTGGAAAGTAGCACTGCCCTATTGCATAATCTTTCCCCTCTCTTCCCTATTGGCAGGTGGGGAATGGCTACTGTCAGGGCACAGAACCATGGACAGCAGCCTGGTAAATTTTGGGTGGGGCACATTAATTGCCAATGAGAAGACAGAGAAGATGAACCACTGGAACAGAGAGTGGCTATTGACTTATGCTCACAGACAAGTTTGACTTAACTGGAGGCTTCCACATAACAAACGACAGAATTTCACATCAAACTTGGGGGACCTGGACATAATAAGCCAGCGTGCTTTTGCTTTGAAGGCTAGATTGTGTGCTTTCCCAGCCCCAATCTCATAATTGCCCTTTCCACCTTAGTCTGCGCAACGTCTGCGATTGTGCGGAGGGTTTTGCATAGCTAGGCCGAAAACACTGAGGGGAGGGGGAAGAGGTTTTCTGTCACTTTAAGAACTGGCAGAGACTGGGGGTAGAGAGAGGAGTTCCCAAGGGAGCACAGCATTAATTTGGGACTTGTGCACAGCAAATTGCCTTGGGCATTTGTTAGCAGAAGCCTTTGCTCCTGGTTGGCTGCGCAGGGTGAGGCAGCCACTCCGTGTCATGACCTTGGCGTGTTAGCAGGGCCTGCAGTTCATGGCACATGCAGCTGGGGGTGATTAAACGGAGCGGGGTGCACCAGGCAGGGGCAAAGGGGCACTCCTAGCTCAATGTAACCCAGATGTCTTTGAACAGAGAGGAGTGGGAGGGGGTCGGCCACTGGGAGCTGCTGGCTGGAGCTGGGAAGAGGGGGAAGTGCCTCCTTCTCGCACCCCTTAGCCTATGCGAATGGCAAAACGACTCTCTCCCAATCTCCAGTTTGCCTGTTTAGATGGCGATCATCCTCTATTATTCTTCCTAGCCATTCTTTCTGAGTGGAGGGTAGGCGAGAGTATTCCCCACCCCCCGAGCTTCGCTGCTTGACTTGCGACATACATATTGGTTTGCTTGTTGTAGGAATTCAACGGAAGTGTCAATTCAATTCTTTATGTAGTGAGGGAATTATCCTATCTGATAATGCACCGGCTTCTGCAGGAGTGGCCTGTGTATCGCACTAACCCTATATAGCATGGGTAGGCAAACTAAGGCCTGGGGGCCAGATCCGGCCCAATCGCCTTCTAAATCCGGCCCGCAGACAGTCCAGGAATCAGCGTGTTTTTACATGAGTAGAATGTGTCCTTTTATTTAAAATGCATCTCTGGGTTATTTGTGGGGCTTGCCTGGTGTTTTTACATGAGTAGAATGTGTGCTTTTATTTAAAATGCATCTCTGGGTTATTTGCAGGGCATAGGAATTTGTTCACCCCCCCAATATAATCTGGCCCCCCACAAGGTCTGAGGGACAGTGGACCGGCCTCCTGCTGAAAAAGTTTGCTGACCCCTGCCATATAGGGTATTACAGATGCATGTACTTCAATGTATAACATCTATGTATATCCTACTACTCTTGACTCTGTACCTGCCCATACAGAGTATGTATATTCTCTTTCCCCAAGAGCAAGTTTGGTCCTTCACACTGTTCCAAGCAGTAGAGTGTTCTAGCACTGCTTCAAAGCAGGGAAGGTGGCTCTCCAGGGCTCTTTCTTTGGTGTTTAGAACATGCCTCAGGCTTGGTTTGTTTTGCCTGACTGAAGTGTATCACTGAACTCTAATAATGCCTCTTTTTTGCCTAGACCAGGGTTTCCCAAAGTTGGGTCTCCTGTTGTTTTTGGACTACAACTCCCATCATCCCTAGCTAGCAGGACCAGGGAATGATGGGAATTGTAGTCCAAAAACAGCTGGAGACCCAACTTTGAGAAACCCTGGTCTAGATGGAAGGAAGTGAAGGGGATGTGAGCGTATGTAGAAATTCGTTTACTCTACAAAGGCATTATTTTCTTTGTTGCTCCACCTACTGTTTTCACTGGCCTCATCTGCCCCTGGCATGTGACCCTTGGGCTGAAAAAGTTTTTCTGCCCCTACTTTAAAGCACCATCAGTTCTCCTAAAAGACAAATGTGGTTCCCTCAAAAGTTCCTTCTTCTCAGACTTGTAATCTGCCTATGATCAAATCTGCCAAACTATTGTTCCAGTTCATTCCCAAATACCGTAAGTAGGGTGTGCTTAGTAGAAGCACTAGGCATCACCGCTCAAGCAGTGAATGAAGCCATCACTATCAACTGAATAAGCATGTTTAACTTTTAGCTAAACAAAAGCATAGAGAAAAGATCACTTCCTATTTTAGCTGTTTTGTAAGGAACCATGCAGCTATATTCATAAATAAGCTTTTTAAAGGTGAAAGATTCCTCTCTCACAGTAAATTCCATCTTCTGCCTATTATTTGAGCTACCCTTCTCTGATTTGACTGTATGCTACCCTCTTATTCTGTTGCCTGTTCTCTTGAGTGTTTGTGTGTATTTGTGCTGCTCCCCTAAATACACACATGTTGAACTGGGTGTGGGTGGGCGGGTAAGGGAAATGCTATCTGCTGTAAATACTGTACCTGGCCTGTTCATTCAGGATGTACAGGAACATCTATTGTATGTGCTGTACTGCTTTTGGGGAGGTCTCTGCATCTCACCAGTTCACTTTTTATCTATTCATACTGAAGTTGGGGTGAACAATTTGTCTCTATCCTAGCCTAACCTGCAATGATGCGTGCTTAGAAAGAAACCTGGTTAACTTTCAAAAAGTGCTGCCAGATTGGCACTTTCCTTCCCCACTTACTCTAGAATAAACTGAAGTTTTCCCTACTACAGCAGGCAGGAGATGTGGGCAAAGGAGACTGGCAGAGCAACTCTCCTGTTGCACTCAAACTTTTAAAGACAGGATCTGGCAACCCTATGTTTGCTGATAAACCTGGTTCTTCTCAAATGTCCAATTCTGTCTCAGAGGTAGGTGGTTGAAAGGAAAGCCGAATGTGCTTTGTGATAAAACTACCTAGGACTATGGACGAAAGGACGGGTGGAAAGTTTAAGTTTAACAGGAGCAATCACAGTATGTCATTGCAAGGGAGAAAGGAGTGTGAGTTGAAGTGGACTGAATGAGTGACTAGATTAGAACAAACAAACTAAAGAGGATAGGAAACTCTTGACTATCAACGGAATGGACTATAGGCCATAGATGACAACAGCTAAACCATCTGATAACCATTATATAAATGCTGACGTTCTGAAAATAGGGATGTGCCAAAATGGGAAAGGACATGCCAGTGCTGAAGACTTAAGAGTGTTCAAAGGGAGGAAACTGTAAAAGTACCTTCAGAGCTGACTGTGCTGAAGGCATCCGCATAACACCATAGCATAATTAAAGCAATCTCCAAATCACAAAAGGCAATGAAATAACACTGTCAATATAGCAAAGCTTCTCTTGGATCAATCACTAATAATAGATTCAGAAACAGCAAGAAAAAATACAAATTTATATTCCACAAATAGCAAGAATCTGTGCTGGGACCAAAGCTTGTTAAAGAAATCCAGGATTATTTGATTACTGGAGGGTAGAAGTGATCAGTATTGGGGCTGAAATAATAACCTGCTGTCTTATAAGCCTTGTTTAAGCATTCAGATGTGGCATTCATTAGAGACATGGGGTGGTATTCAACTAAGTGCTAGTGCAATTGAGGACCCCCCCCCCGCAAATCTCCTTCCCCACTCCATCCCCAAATCTGCTCCAGAAGGTTGGGGAAACACTTAGAACAGATTTAGGGGGCACATAGGGGGAGGAAAGGAGAACATTCTGTTACACGAGAAATCCTTTTATTGGTGAAACTAGTGACTCAGCACTGCATTGGCTACATCCTATGGTATGGAACCAGTTGTCCTTTTTTGTATGACTTGTTTAGGACAAGCAACAAAGTATTACTATGGATAGACATGGACTGAGAATGTGTATAGATTTGGATGAATTTTCTGAGAGTTGGGTTAAGTAACACATGAGTCTTATGCTAGAGTTAGACCTCGTTTTAGAGGCCACATAACTGTGGCTCATTGGACACACAATTTCTCTGCCTTCATCCCAAGGCATCACTGGGTCAGATCAGTTGTGCATCCAAGTTAACATTTTTGTCTTCTGTCAGTGACTCACCAGATTCATGGAAAAGCTTATTAGCAGGCAGCAGTAGTGAAATTCACCCCAGCAGCTAGCCGCTAGAGAGACACTATGGCTAACATGGGTCCTGAAATTCTTGCTAGCATAGCTAGCAGTCACTACTGGGCCCATTTATATTATCTAGTTCTTATATAATTCCATCTATAGACATACACACAAGTCAAAGACAGGCTGTCTTCTTTCCAGTCTCTTGCCCTGTCACACATTGCGTTACTGAAGCGGACAGAGGACTGGGTATATAGACGCACACTATTATGACCGCTGTCCTTGGCTCAGCACTGAAATAGTTCTGATAGTCTGGAATAGGAACCATCTCTTTTTACTGGAGCCCATACAAAGTCTCTATTTTGAAAGAATCTAACAATTCATACACTATTCATTTTATGTTTGAAGGATGAAAATATTGAAGAAGCAGGTTATCTAACATCAATTAAACACTCCCTCAACATCAGACTACCAATTTACCCATCGAGGAAAATGAAGGAATAAAAAGGGACGTGTTGCAGTGGTGCCTAAGCTTCAGTCGGAGAAAGGCGGTTTCCAAATGACAATCTGGTTTCTCATTCTTCCAGCTGAGCTTGGAGCTAACCAAAACACTATAGTGTGCTAAAATGGGTACAATGAAATCAGAAGAAAGGTTGAGACTAAAAAACTGGAAAAAACAACTCACACTCACAAAAAAAGGTACAGTGGTGCCTTGCAAGACGAAATTAATCCGTTCCGCGAGTCTCTTCGTCTAGCGGTTTTTTCGTCTTGCGAAGCAACCCTATTAGCGGCTTAGCGGATTAGCGCTATTAGCGGTTTAGCGGCTATTAAAGGATTAGTGGCTATTAAAGGATTAGCGGATTAGCGGCTAAAAGGCGCTTAGCGGCTTAGAAAAAGGAGGGGGAGCGAAAAAAAATCGGAACACTTGCAAGACGTTTTCGTCTTGCAAAGCAAGCCCATAGGGAAAATCGTCTTGCGAAGCAGCTCAAAAACGGAAAACCCTTTCGTCTAGCGGGTTTTCCGTCTTGCGAGGCATTCGTCTTGCGGGGCACCACTGTACAGGAATCAGCCTGTGTTCAAATAAGTAAAGGTAAAGATAAAGGGACCCCTGACCATTAGGTCCAGTCGTGGCCGACTCTGGGGTTGCGGCGCTCATCTCGCTTTATTGGCCGAGGGAGCCGGCGTACAGCTTCCGGGTCATGTGGCCAGCATGACTAAGCCACTTCTGGCAAACCAGAGCAGCGCACGGAAACGCCGTTTACCTTCCCGCCGTAGCGGTACCTATTTATCTACTTGCACTTTTGACATGCTAGGTTGGCAAGAGCAGGGACTGAGCAACGGGAGCTCACCCCGTCGTGGGGATTCGAACCGCCGACCTTCTGATCAGCAAGTCCTAGGCTCTGTGGTTTAACCCACTTAAACACAATTGTTAACTATGCTAAGGATCATGTGATGGTCCTGATAGTTGCCCTGTGTATTCTTTTGCAGGATACTGTAGAATGCAGAACCCAAAAGGCTGCAGCATCTCTAGTGAAATGAAACACGATCCCTTTAGGAGGCAAAATACACAAAACCTTGTATATTTCTTGGATTCAAGGTTTACTCTACTTTGCATCAGAAGCTAGATAAGCTTTTAAACTATTGGTCATTCATGTAAGTCAGTCAGTCAGTTAGTGTAAACAAATGTAAGGTGATGCATATTAGCACAAGAAATCTTAATTTCAAATATGCACTCATGGGGGTCTTAACTGACCAGGAGAGAGACCTTGGGGTCATAGCAGATGTCTCTTGCTGTGCTGTGACACTGCACCTGTTTGGTGAGGAGAGGAGAGGGACTGGGAGCTGGCCACCCCTCTCCATTGTGCCTATGACTGCCATGGTGAGTGAGCCACTAAAGGAAGGCAGGCAAATGCAGTGGCGCAGAGAGGTTCCGCTGGCTAGCAGCCGTACTGAGGCTAAAAGGTGAGGGAAATCCTGCAAGACAGCCCCCATGCCTGAGCCGTATTAGCCCTGAGGGGGCTGACTCATAAAGGAGTATGGAGCTGAAAGGAGGCAAATTCTGGCCAGTTGGGCCAAAGCCCTAAGCAGTTAGTTTGAAATGGTTGTTTTATATTTTATTATTTGCTTGTATAAGCTGCTTTGTGAGGGCTAGCCCTTAACAGGTGACCTATATCATCCGAGGCCCTTCTTGCTGTGTGTCACCCACAGGAGGGTGACAACATGAGAACGGGCCATCTCTGTAGTGGCACCCCATTTGTGGAATGCTCTCCCCAGGGAGGTTCGCCAGCCGCCTTCATTATATATTTTTAGGTGCCAGGCAAAAACATTCCTCTTTAACTAGACCAGGGGTCTGCAACCTTTAAGACAAAAAGAGCTACTTGGACCCGTTTCCGAAGGAAAAAAACCTGAGAGCTGCAAAACTCGTCATTAAAAAAATAACTTTTTTGTCACTTTTTTATTATTTCTTTGTTTGACCCCTCAGAATTACTCCTTCTCATAGAAACAAACGTTAAATTAACAAGTTACCTTTTTGTGTGTGTGTGTTCTTCACTCCCCTTCAAAACAGTGACCAGCGTACATGCCCCCTTTCAATGCAGTGACCAGCGTACATGCCCCTTACAATGTAGCGGGCGGGCGGGCGGGCGGGCGGGCGGGAAGGTGACGTCGGGACAGTGCGTGACTAACACACGCACCGCCCCCATGCGACGTCACAGCCAGTACAGCGCCCGCCTCAGTGGGGAGTGTCGGGGCGCACAATGCACCTCCTCCCCTTGCTAGTATCTGCCCCAGAGCCGCAGCAAAGGTGTAAAAGAGCCACATGCGGCTCCAGAGCCGCGGGTTGCAGACCCCTGAACTAGACCTTTGGCCGATTAATATTCTATAGGCTTTTAAATGTGTATGTGGGAGAGAGGGGGTTATTGTTTGCTGTTTTGTTTTACTTATTTACTTGTTTTTGTCATGTTATTCTGTAAAACGCCTTGAGATCTTATAACGAAGGGAGCTGTAGAAATCTAAATAATAATAATAATAATAATAATAATAATAATAATAATAATAATAATAATAAGAAGAAGAAGAAGAAGAAGAAGAAGAAGGAGGAGGAGGAGGAGGAGGAGGAGGAGGAGGAGGAGGAGGAGGAGAAGAAGAAGAAGAAGAAGAAGAAGAAGAAGAAGAAGAAGAAGAAGAAGAAGAAGAAGAAGAAGAAGAAGAAGAAGAAGAAGCAGCAGCAGCAGCAGCAGCAGCAGCAGCAGCAGCAGCAGCAGCAGCCATATCAGTCATGGGCTGAGTGAGTGGTGGGCTGACTATTGAAGGATTTCAATTTTGTGATAAGGAATTGTTTGATCAGGGCAAGCATTTCAGTTTGCCAGAGAACAATCTCCTCTCCTTGCTGTTCTAGGGGTGCTCCTGACTCTGCAAGCCATTTTTAGGAGGGGGGGGGGAGCAATGGGGGAGAAAGCCCCATTGTGCAAATGGAAGTCCTTACATAGGACTTCTGCTGACAGGGTTTATCAGTTGAATGCCACCCTATGAAAACAGTAAAGAGGTAGAAGAAAAATCTGGTTCCAAAATGAAGCCTTAGACTTGGGAGTGGACATTTATTAAAAAAGTATTAAAGGGCTGTAGCTCTGTCGTAGAGCATATGCTATGCGTGCAAAAGATCCCAGGTTGAATTCCTGGTGTCTCCCTATGAAATACTGTTGACAATACTGAGTGAGATGGACCAACGATCTGACTTGGTATAAGTTAGCTTTCTATGGTCATGTGATTTTTTTTTTTTAAATCCCCACAAACATTCTGGCACATCACATCTGTAGCTGGTAGTGGCTACAAAGGGTTGTTTTAAACTAACTTTTATTCAGAGCAGACTCATTCAAGTTAATGGCCATGAATAACTTAGCTCCACTAATTTCAGTGGGCCTACTCTGAGTAAAGGTTAGTTGAAGTCAGCCTTAAGAAAGGAATGCTGAAGGGAGAAAGGACAAGAAGTTTACGATGTTGGAACACTGTTGGATGTTAACTGGTGGATCAACTTAGCCTTGAGAAAAATGGTGGTGCCAAATCAGGCTTTAGTATGGCTTGCTTCTAATGCAGTTATATAATTTTTTATCACTGGTCTTAATTTTTTGAGGGATGCTCATTGAATTCTTTCCTTTTTTTGCACCTTTTCTTGTCTGCTTGCATTTATTTTGACAAAGTCTGTGTTCCTCTTTGTTCTCATTTGGATGTGATTTCCATTTTCTGAAGGAAGACTTTGATAACTTCTTTGGTTCTTCTCATTGACCATGTTCACGCCCTCTTGGATTTGGTTTCCTGTGATGCACATTTTATTCTTGCTTTTAATATTTTAATTCTTGGTATTAATATTTTATTGGAAAGGGTTCAATTGTAAAGAGTTGTTTGTAAACCCCCCCCCCTTAAAATAAGTTTTGAAGGGCTGGGGGAATCCTCAGTAATGATGTGGGAATGGCTGCAAAGGAGAAGTCACTAGAAAAAGTAGTTTCTGTCCTTTGGAAGGCTATTGACTTTACTAGGCTGCATAACCTTTTTTACATAAGGTAGTGCCATTTTAGATGCATCCAACTGACACGTAATCACCAATGTGTGGGTCCTTTTGGACCCAGAAGAAGGTGGAAGGGGGGGGGGCGTAATGGGGTGAGGCATACTTTTGTGTGCTCTGCTGACAGAACCCCTACACGAAATGGTTGCTGCCTGTATCGTGACCCTTCTCACCCAAGTCCTTTTGACGCTACCGCCCCCTGATTTTAGTGTCCCATTTTCATGGCTGCCAATTTTCCAACTGAGAATCAGTGTACAGTGGTACCTGAGGTTAAGTACTTAATTCGTTCCGGAGGCCTGTTCTTAACCTGAAACTGTTCTTAACCTGAAGCACCGCTTTAGCTAATGGGGTCTCCCGCTGCTGCCGCGCTGCCGGAGCACGATTTCTGTTCTCATCCAGAAGCAAAGTTCTTAACCTGAAGCACTATTTCTGGGTTAGCAGAGTCTGTAACCTGAAGTGTATGTAACCTGAAGCGTATGTAACCCGAGGTACCACTGTACCTCTTTATTCTTCCCTTATTTGTTAGGATACGCAAGAAGGGGGTCTCTTAATTGCTTTTATTTTTTAGCTTCAGATCTATAGAGAGTTGTATCTTAAAAAATGACTACCTGACTGGAGAGATTAATATTCACTGTACCTGAGGCTGATTTACACAACCAGTTGAGGGCATCTTATTTGTGTACAAGACTACCTCCACTGACAGGCACTGTATTCAATCAACAAGAAAGTACTTTCATACACACATGTGATAAACAGCTGTGTGAATGGCTCCTTAGGCAGAATCCCCTGACCACAGCACTGGGAAATGGGTTGTGAAGACATTCTGCTCACTGCTTCTCTCTCTGTCTTTCCCAGCGGACCCTGTGGTACAGATTGAAGGCAACCCGCACTGCTGTTTCTTCAACTTCAGCCCCAAGATCATGTTCACCAAGGTAGTAAAGGCACAGCTGTGGGTGTACCTGCGGCCTGTTCAGCATACCTCCACGGTCTACCTACAGATCCTGCGTCTCAAACCAGTGACGGAGGATGGGAGCCGCCATATTCGTATCCGCTCACTCAAGATTGACCTGAATTCCCGCATTGGCCACTGGCAGAGCATTGACTTCAAGCATGTACTGCAGAACTGGTTCAAGCAGCCTCAGAACAACTGGGGTATCGAGATCAACGCTTTTGATCCCAATGGCAATGACCTGGCCGTCACCTCTCTTGGGCCTGGTGCTGAAGGCCTGGTGGGTAAATAGGAGCATTGCTTTTCTTCTCTCTCCATCTTAGCTTCTAACGTAGAGCTGGAGGCCAAAGAAATACCTTTCCCACAAAGCTCACCCAAGCTGCAGGTGTCTGCTGACGTCAGGAACTGAGAACATGCCTCAGTTCCCTGTTGTAGCATTACAGTAAGCTGTGCTGAAGTGAGTAAGCGGAAGATTAGTAGAAGAAGCAGTCTTTCAGAACTAGTGATGGCCCCAGTGCCCCTGATTCACTGTTCTGTTGCATACGTACAGGGTCACCAGTGAGCTACGTGTTGGGAAGCTTTACTGGGAGAAAGGAAGTGCTTTCCCTTCCATACCTATTGGTTTGCCCTCTTGGTTGTATCTCCTCCTGCCTCCTACAAGTTCATTGAGGGCATTAATACTATTGTACTGCACGTAGTGTAGAGGTGTGCTTTCATGCCAAACCATAGTATTAAGTCTTACTTGCGAGCATCTCTCACTCACTTAGCTGGTCTTTAAATAAACAGCAAAATCATTGTACGTTTTGATATTACTGGCCTCCACCTGTGTAAATAGCCCATCAACAGGTCTGGAATAACCATGCACAACTCTCACTGCTCTCCAACAGATAAAACCACCATCTACCTTCTGTACTTCACAAAGGCTGAACATTATGTAACTCAAGAAAGCAGAATTCCTATTTGTGCCAGCTCTGAAGTCTCACTAACACTCAGACCACCGCCTGTAAAATATCCAGAATTCAGCAAAATATTTGATATTCTTGGCAGGATATCACATTTTGAAGTGGCATCTTAATTCACTGATTTTCTGAAGGAGATTGCATGTTACAGATTATTGGATACATACATTCATGATTGAATCTTATTCTGTTAGCCTTCAGCTAGTCTTCCATGTAAACAGACGCAATTTACTGAGATTCAAATAACGTTGAAAGTTGTTTTCCCCCCATTTTAATTTCATAAAAATATATCTTCTTGGTTTATTTTCCCCTCCCCTTTTATTATCTTTAATCTCTTACTTGTCCCTTGAAGCTTATTCTGTTAGGTATAATTACTCTGCGAAAACACACCTGATTAACTGAAACCTTGCTATATGCAGATGGTTTGAAAAATCACATAAAGACATGCACATATCTTTCATATCTTCACCCACTACCTACAAATTGATCTCTTGGTCTCCCTTGTCAGATTGTGCACCTCATTTTTTTTCTTTCTCGCAGCAGGTGATGGGTCAGCAGCCCATATATTGCATTCTCTCTTGTTGACTTTTTTTTTTAAAGGAACATATAGACACACACACACACACACAGAGAGAGAGAGAGAGAGAGAGAGAGAGAGAGAGAGAGAGAGAGAGAGAAGGAGGGAGGGAGGGAGGGAGCTGCACACGGTCAGCCTGTGCCTGGCTTTCTAAAGGGGAAAGCAATACTCTAGGCTCCTACTGGGAATTGGATAAATTACTGTACGCTGTGATAAGTATTGTTAGGATTGGAGAAAAGATGGCTTGTCTTGGAAGGACAGATAAGGACTCGAGCTGGACAGAGCTGGGATATGGCTAGGGAGATAAATATGTGGTTTTAAAAGATATACAGAGCAAGAGGACAGATGGGGCTGGAAAGATGGGTTGTGGGCTGATGATAATTAATGGAAATGGTGTGCTTCAAAACTATCCTTGTGAGCTGGGCTCCTGCTATGGGGCTAGTTATCTCTGTCTTTGTGATGTGGGTAAATAGACACTGCACATAAACACGTAACTCTTTTGTTTTCTCCCTTCCATTCCCACCCCCAGCACCCTTTCATGGAGCTACGCGTGCTGGAGAACAACAAACGGTCCCGGAGGAACCTGGGACTAGACTGCGACGAGCACTCAACTGAGTCCCGTTGCTGCCGCTACCCACTGACTGTTGATTTTGAGGCCTTCGGCTGGGATTGGATTATCGCCCCCAAGCGGTACAAAGCCAACTATTGTTCCGGCCAGTGCGAGTATATGTTCATGCAGAAATATCCTCATACCCATCTGGTGCAGCAGGCCAATCCCCGGGGCTCAGCCGGGCCTTGCTGCACGCCCACCAAGATGTCCCCCATCAACATGCTGTACTTCAATGACAAACAGCAGATAATCTATGGCAAAATCCCTGGCATGGTTGTTGACAGGTGTGGATGCTCTTAAACCCTCTGCCTGTCCTGTCACCCCTTCCTCATGATTTCCCTGGATTCCTGCTTCGATGATGCATCCTGACACTGATGAATCCATTCCTGATCATTTTGAAACATTTCTGAAGAGAAAATAATTGTGGGAAAAGAACAAGATGGATAGAATTGTATTGAAAATCTCTGAAGTGACATCATGCACTGTGCAATAATCAAAACAGACGTCACGTTACTGGAGAGTGAATGAGTTGGCTTGGATCAATACTTTCCTCGCTGAGGCAGATCTGAAATGACCTCTTCTCTTCCAAAACCCTTTGTTTGACCCATCATTGCTCAAGCTTTACTTTTACTGGTATTGTTTTTCTTCCCAACCCCCTTTCTCTCTCAATCTGAGAGTAAAATGATTACAAAGTGGGAAAAGTTCATCAGAAAGAGAGAGGCTCTTCAACCCGTTTACAAACAGTGAAAGCTTCCTAGATTGTGATTGTTAAGTTAAATAAAATGTTGTATGGAGCTATAGAGATAAAGAGGGGAAAAAGAGGTAAATATTTTGTATTAAGATGAAGAAAGACAGAGAAAGGGACCAGCCAGCTTGGGGAATATTTGGCATTTTGGGGGGTGGGTGGGTGGGTGAATATGATGTGGGACTTTGAGGGTTGCTGAACCTGCCTGCCTTTTGTGAGACAGACTCCCTTAAAAGTTAGGAGATGCCCAAGAAACAGAAACTAGAGTCCACTTGCCATGTTTTTCTCTGATGCATAGTTCCAAGGTGATGAAGTAGAAGTGTAGTCCGTAGACTTAGATGGGTGTTGGAGGAGCTGTCCAATCAGAGGAAAAAATTAATTCCATCTGCCTTGGGTGTAAGTCCACCTCCTTAGTTTCAGTATCCCTCATGCAGATTGACACTATCCACTTCAAAGTTGATATCCTTCAGTGTTAGTGTCCTTAGGAAACTGTAAACTCAACTCACTGAATTCAAAGTTGCTGTTAGCTTAACATGTACTTAACCTAAGTTCATTTTTGAAGTAGTGGGGAAAAGAGTCTTGTTCATGTGAGGACAAAGGATCTCTGTCCCCTTTTACTCCTCAGGCATAATTTGACTTATACCACCAAGGGTTTTCACTTGCAGGGTAGGAGTCTGTCAAAGATGCAGTAGAGGAGAAATATTTCCTTTATTTATTGAATCATTCTCTGCATTGGAGCTTTCCTTTAAGCATAACTTTTGTTTAATGTTTCAGTGATGAAGGCCCCCCCACCCAATGTATATATAGAACTAATGGTTTTCTTTGCTAACTGAACTAGACACACACATATGATTTGGCCACTTGCAAGAATTGTTTCTAATGGCTAGAGCAGGAATGGGGAGCCCATGTCCCTCCAAGATGATGTTGGGCCACCACTCCTATCATCCTTGACAACTGGTCATGTCAGCTGAGGCTGATGGGATGTGAAGTCTTATAGCATCTTAGGGACTGCAAGTTCCCCATCTCTGGGAAAAATGGCTTGTTAGTGTTAGGCAGTTTTTAATAACACAGCAGTCGCATGAGTGTGTTGCTGTGTCTGGCTCCTCTTCACCTTCACTGTTGTATCAATGCTCTTTTTATTTTAAAATGCACTTATGTAGATCCTTAACCTGTCTATAGCCTTCCATGAAACTACAGTGTGACCTTCCTTTCTCTAACCAAGAAACACAGTGCAATTCTGCTTCCTACTATTTGAGGCAACAAAGCCCAGGATAACATAGGGAAATTATACTTTAACTCATAAAAAGAGATGCAATGGTCTCTAATTGTTTTTATGCCACAGAATGTATTTAATCTAGAGTTGGTGTTACTTTTTTTCAACAGTATATTGAAAAGATCATTGCTCTTCAGATGATGAAACACTAGCCAAACACTGGGCATTTAGCAAATGCCATATTTGAGCTTGATTTCTAGGTTTAGAAACTGGCATAGAAGGGTCAGATAGAATGCCTGCTGAAGCCTCTACACTGATGTCCCCAGACAGATGTAAGTTACTTGATAATGCCAAATTGGTTGTAGATATTGTCACTGGCCTCCTTCGAGTCGACAGCCTTGGGAAGATGTTGGGTTATAATGGATTTCATATCCATGGCTTACGATTCTTAGAATCAAAGGAGGATATAAAAGTTTAAATAGGAGAAGCTCTTAGGGGAGGATAAGGTCTTGGTAATTGTGGTGTTACCTATAATGGCTCTAAATGTGGAGTCAAGGTATTGATTCCAGTGTGGATTTTCAACCCAAGTGACTAATGCTATACTGCAATTTGGAGCCAACAGAGCAACCCATTGGTTAGTGGTTCACATCCTATGTGAATTAGAAATTGTTGCTGTTTGATAGTCACCACAATTCAACCATTCCCTGTAAATTTTCCATCTGTGATGGGACAAAAGTTTGAATGTAGTCTGTTTGGGGGGAGGGGGGATTCATTTGTTCAATTAAGCAGCCAAATTATAGATTGAAGGAGCCATTGAAATGTTGTTCTCAAAAGCTGAAGCACTTAGGCAGATGAAATGGCATATATCGTGAACTTTGTTTCTTGCAGAAGTATTTCTATATTCAAATAGGGAAAAAGTTAGGTGTAGGAAAGCTCTTATAGTGAGTAGGTGGCCCCAGGCTATTTATGGCATTTGGAAAGTAGACTTACGCACCTCAATTTGTGAGGTCAAAGTATGAATTCTATTCAGGCAAGAGTTTGCTTCTGCAGGCTGTTCATAATTTCTCCAATAAATCTGAGGTGCAGAATTTGCAGTTGCTTAATGAAGGAAGGGGAAAGAGCAAATGAGAATTCTCTCTGAAGTAGACAATGCCTTATTGCGCCAAACTGGAACAGTCAGGCTCAGACTACTCATACCATTGTGGCGTCTTTACTTCCCTTCTGCTATTTTCATGACAGTATGAAATCAGAATCCCTGTTTCTCCAGAGTTCAGCTGTTCCTGCTGCTTTAGGGCTTGTTTCTCCACTTCTCTGCTTGGGCTGTCTAGCGAGCTGCTGTGTGGCATGATGCAACCCTTCAGAAATTTCTGTCATGGGTCTGGAACCTGGGTGTGGGGGTGATGGACTGGAGGGGAGTCTGTAGCAGACCCTGGAGCCAAGTGTTTGTTCAAATTTTTTAGCAAGACTCTATTGAGCCACCCATCAACTTGTTTGCCAGAATTACAGCTGTTCTATTGCATGAAAGCAGCTAAACTATGTCACTCGACTTCTCCTGAAGTTGCTTTTTTTTTGGATGGATAAAGAATCAGATTAGACCACCAGGAACTAATTCATCCTACAGATTACCACCTTTCAAAATCTAGCACTTATTGTATTAAAGAAGCTGTGTACATCACCACCCAGTTCAATTCTTGTATGGACAAATTTTGGTCCTTTTGTAGGTCGATACATACTATGGAATCTTTGCCTTCCTGATCTGAAGTTACAGGGTACCAGAATGTTGGGCAAACTTTGAATGAAGGCTTGGATGAAGGTGCATAGGATGAGATGCTGTGGAAAATCTTAACTCCCTACCCTGCCTCTTACCCTGTTGCTAGGGAGTTCAATGCTGCCCTAGCTAAGCAAAATCTTAGCACTTCTCATGGGTTTAAACCCTAAAATCCAAAAAAGGGAACAGTCCCTTGCTCAAGGTTGCACAGAGATCAGCTCTTTTTTGTGCTACACTACCCCTCTCTAGCACTTATAGACTGAAGCGCTTCACTCTTTTTCAAAGCACTCAAACTTACCTTTTCTTATGCTAAATTACATTAACTTAACTTTGTGCAAATGAACTAGCTAGCTTAAGTATATACAGGACAGCAGCTCTGCAGATGGAAGCCCATGACAGGATTTAAGCCAGGAATCCTCAACGGTTTGGGGTCACTTGGATTCTTTAAGGTGACTGCAAAGCATTTAAGTTCTCAATATGTTATATTTGTTACCTTCATTTCCTTTTTCTGCAGCTTGTATTTTGGGTGGATCATTAGATTAAAAACAACAGAAACTAAATTATAGTTTCCTTCATAGTGTGCCACCAAGCATCACAAAAGAGAATATCAGAAATATGAAGGACATATCTTGCTAGTTTCATATTAAAATATACTGTATTTAGAATAAAAAGCTGAGGGAAGAGAAGTGTACTTACTACATGTTTTTTTTACTGTGAGATTTATCTAACAAAATATATCCCAGCAATTTGACATGAGTGGAATTGGTATTTTTTATTAATGGGGAATCTGAGCAGTTGCTACATGGTGATGTAGAGCAATGCCATTCTTTTTTCTCTCCAGTTCCTGAGAAATCAAAAGAAATAAATCTCTAATTGTTGTGATTGATTGGAACAGCTTTCTCTGGAAGTCTGAAGAGAATCTGGTATTTGAAGAAATGTCACCAGTCCTTTTGATGCAATGGAAAATGATGATCGATTTCATTTGTTCTTGTTCTTTCTCTGAAAGATTCCATGGCTGTGGGCCTTTGCCAGATGTACTAAAGAAGTCACTTGTTCAGCAATACTTTAATCAAGCACAGTTACCTCTACTTCATGCCTCTGCTTTTCCCTTTGGAAAATATTAGCTTTGTAGGATCTCTCCTTGAACTGGGAAAGAGCATAGGAGCAGGTGGTTCAAAGAAAAGATGTGAGATGGGATTCCTTGATTGATGCCATTGACTTTACCAAGTGATCTTTAAGGCATGACACTTCTTCTTTGCATAACAGCAGGATATATATATAGAGAGAGAGAGATAGAGAGAGGGAGGGAGGGAGGGAGGGAGGGAGATAGATAGATAGCATATTGATCAGCTTGTGAGTTAAGGAGCTAAGGCCCTCCACTAGAGATTGGTGAAGAGGTACTGAAAAGGAAGATGACTTTTAAAGGAAAAGAAATAATCAGGCACTGGTCTCTTTCCCCATCTAGTTCATTCCTTAATACAAAGAACATTTGACATTATTCCTCTTCTAACGTTAGTTGAAATACAGTTGCTTTTCTTACTGGATCTCTATTGTTCCTCCCCAGCCAGCACTTAGGTAGGCAAACACCACTGTGATCATTACCCACTCTGGCAACAAGGTCAATTTGACAATCAGGACAGTGTTGCAGAACCCATTTTCTTAACAGATTCAGGAGGACTGTGCCTGCAGCCTCCTCAGTCCAACAGAATTGATGTACCTGAACCATGAAAATCCAATTCAGACTGGCAACAGAATGCTTTACTAATTTAATGAGGGTGTGCTTCCTAGAGAGCCAAGTTACTGATATATAACACACACATGTATAACACTGGCTTTGATAAAGGACTAGGGGTTTGAGAAACTCAGTGTTACTTTTTGTCGAAAGGATGCAACTTTCATGTTTGCTTTCTAAAGTGCATAAGTGTACAGTATCTATGCATGCTTAGAAAGCAAAGGGGATCTTGAACTGGTCTTGCAGTGTACAGGAGGCAATTCTAGCTAGTATCCTGTTACAACTCTTGTCTTCCAGCCCCTTGCCTCTCTGCTTCTGGAAGTATAAAAAGAAGTAGAACATGAGTTCAGATTCAGTTGCAGTGGCCACATCACTGGTTTTATGTCATGCATAAAACAGAGTTATGTGTTCTGTTATTGTTTTAGAAGGAATTGTGGTTGGAAGCTGAAAAGAGGGAAGTGTATAGAAGTGAGATTTCAGGTTAGCAGTGTCATACTCTCAGACTGTTATATCTGGCACTATTCTATAAAAACAGAGTAGGAAGATAGTTGTGCAGTTTGTTTTAAAATCAATAAGCAGGCTTGAGTTTTGTTTCTGGGACTGAAATCAGAATGTTTCAATTGAAAAAGGAATTTGACAATAACATGCAGATGACTGTTAATCTGTGATAGGGAAAGCATGAATCAATGTGATAATCCTCACTGATGTGGCATATTACCTCACTCAGCTATCTAATATCTAGCAGATATTATTACACAAAATCTCCATTCAGAGAGGACCGTCGCAACAAATGTTCCACAAAAATGCTTCTTCCTAGAACCCAGTTTGAAATCTGCCAAGACCAGCCAGGGTTTATTTTGCTGTTATGTTATCAGATACTTAATTTTAATCTTGCTTTAAGAAGTTGTTCTTAGTTGAACTGCTATGGCACAGGGCCACATACTTTGCACTACACAACTCTTCCCTGTTGCGAGACGCAGAGGGGGGAAGTGTACGACAAAACTATTTTTCATTAAATATAATTTCCTGTTGGTGGCTTTGCTCAGCTGTAGGGGGTGGAAGGATATAGACACATCATTGTGGAAAACTGAGGTGATCATGGTCAAATTGGATCCCTAGGAGTTGGGCTTCTTCCAGTGGGACATCTCCAAATGTCTATTTTTGAATGCAGTGTAGTTTTCCAAAAAACAGTTCATTGCTGTGACTTGCTTGTATAGTCAGTAGAGAAACAGGACACATTTTTTAAACTTGTTATAACAGCAGACATTCAAAATGATTAGCTGAAAATAGCTGAAGTTTAGAGTTAACACAGAATATGCAATTAATTGTATTGGGATGGAATCACTGTATTGGGATATGCCTACAAGTAGCTCATTAGATGCATTTGTACATCACAGAGACTATGGTCAGAAGGGATTGTTGAGGGAACGGCTGATAACTGGAGAACTTTTTTTCATAACCTCTCTATTATTTTTTTACCAGTTCATTGTGTTTTGGTTAATGCGTACCTCATTAATACAGAGCAGACATAGGGACCCCAGGGCCCTCCACATATAGTTGGACTCCTGCTTCTTATTAGCCCCAGAAAGCATGGTAAAGGATGATGGGAGCTGTAGTCCATCAACACCTGGAGGGCCAAAGGCTCCCATTCCTGATAACAGAGTTTCTGGTTAGTGAAGAAAACTTAAGAGTGATGGAGAATCTATTCCTGAATCTCACATGTGGAGATAAAAGTCCCAGTAGAACAAATGCCGTTAAGGATTGTTTTGAGAGGCATGCAACCTGATCCCATGAACGCTTATTCAGAAATAAGCCCTGCTATGTTCAGCAATGCTTACCTTGGGGTAAGTGTGCTTAGGACTGCAATGATACAGTCCATTTTACCATTCTTTTCCTGTTAAACACTAATCCAGCCTACCCATTAAGTATGGTATACAAAATAGATGGGCAGGTCTCACCTGAAACGTGGATGTTTTCTTTCTGGGATTTGGGTGGTTTGATTCCCCACCCCACCCTTCTACTGCCCAATGGTGCTAAACTAGAAAGATAATTCCAATTCACCTGCTACTAGTGGCTCCTTTGATGGGATAGTATTTTGCTTTGGGTAATTTGACTCACAAAAGGCAAACAGGCATGGCTATTTTTGGATGTATGCATGTAAATATCAGTCCTACAAGTATATTATTATTATTAACTTTTTTGTTGATGTTACTGTGCATAAATGTCATAGGGGTGTATGAGTGAGTGTGAGCGCGAGTGTGAGCATGTGAGCGCATGTGCCTGTGGGTATGAAATGAAGAAATGAGTTTGAGGATGACAAGTGACACAGGCAAAGTATTTTTTAAATCACATGACCAAAAGGCCATTCACTGGTTAAGATTGTTTTTGTTTGTTTGTTTTGATCACATGACCAAACACAGCACTTGAACAACAAAATAAAAATGTAAAAATATATAAAAAAATTAAAATATAAAAAAATAAGAGTTCAGAGCTTTTCACTCCAGTCCTGCATGTGGGACGTGCATAGCTGTCATCTCAACCTTTCCAGATGGAAACCCATTGGCTGTCTTGAGACTGACTGCCAATGAGGGGAAACTGGGATTCTGAGAGGAAAGCTAATGCCACTATAGCATGCATCGTGCCATATAGTCATTTTAGTTTCCCCAAGAGGTGCAAGTTGGTTTTAGGTCCATGGCTGGTGTTAATCAACAGGGACTTCTGTTGTATTGGGGCAGTGTGTGTCCCATTCACACCTATCCACCAACATCTTGAATGGCTGCCTTTCTCTACAAAAGGGATACCAGTTCACTTTGGAAGCAAGAGGCCATCCTATCAGGACATTTGAGGAGGCCTCAGAGACTTTGCAGGAGTGAAGCAAAGCATCTGGACTTAAAAACGCTGAATGTTCACTGTAAAAATTGTCTGTATTGAAAGACTGCTTTGGGCTAAGGTACCATTTGCACTATAGAAGGTTAAAGAAAATTTAAAGAGACTAGGATGGGCTTTCCCTTTTGTGACACACCCTAGAGCTCAAGAAGAGATACTTTTATGTCTGTGCTTTCTCTTTTTGTAATGGCTGTGTGTGAAGATTAGTGCATATGAATCTTGGTGTCGAATCCTTTCCTGCCGAAGGCAATACACTGCGTAGTTCTGCAATCTCAGCAACCACACATTGTTATATCTGACTTCCAAGCCACAAAGTGTCTTGTTACTGCCATGCCACCGAATACAATGCTCATAGGGCAAACTAACTCACTAGCTGCTTTCTTAGTGAAATAAACACCTACCGGCCATTTATGTACTTCTTCTTGCTATCAAATCTTTCTGAAGATCTTTCATAGTTTAGAATTAGTCAACCAATGTCCAGCTAGCTTTAGTTTCCCCCAAGTTGTCATGGACGAGCGAGAAGAACCCATGCCAAATAATTAAGTCTGGGAGAAGAGGCTGAAGTTAGACTTTTAGCACAATTACAGATTGTGCCTCATTTATGGGGAAAAGAGGAGTCCTAGAAAGACAGTTTTTTGCTGTTGCCTGCGAGTCAAGAATGTGTCAACAGGAGAATGGATGGCATAATACTTAGTACTAAAGGGCTTGCTCTTAAAACTATTTAACTCTTCTGTGAGCTTCAGCACCAATTTTGGTGTAACTTTGAGGCAAATTAGCTTTATCTCTGTATCATCTGTGGAACAGGGATATCTTTTATACCAGTAGTATGAGACTTAATTACAGAATCCAGAAATGAGGAAAACGTAAAGGCACAGAAATGACTGACAGTTACTCTAAGTGGGGTGGGGTGTGAAGTGGTAGATTTTTTTTTAAACCCCGCCCATTGATTCCAGTGGGGGGAAATTATTTATACCAGCTTTAGGCTGACATAGGTGGAGAGAACCTGATCGTTGGGCCTCTCTCAAGAGAATGAAGGGGACTTTAACCTAGTAGACTCAAATTCACCCCAACCCATCCCCACTCTGCAATGTCCACGCTGCATTCCATGGGCATGGTGATCTGCCTATAAGCAGAGTGCTTCTTTGCTGATAAAGAGGCACCTCTGCCTAATCCTAACCCCTCCAGCCAGTGGATCTGAGTGTTAGGACTACTCTGTAAATTTTTCAGTACAGTGGTACCTTGGTTTAAGAACAGCTTAGTTTATGAACAACTTGGATTAAGAAAGCTGCAAACCCGGAAGTAGGTGTTTTGGTTTGTGAACTTTGCCTTGGAAGCAGAACATGTTTTGCTTCCTGTTGAGTGTGTTCCATTTGTAAATTGAGTCCCCCGCTGCTATGGGAAAGCACGCCTTGGTTTAAGAATGCTTTGGGTTTAAGAACGGGCTTCCGGAACGGATTAAGTTCGTAAACCAAGGTACCACTGTAACTATTGGAAAAAAAGAAACCAATCTAATTCTGCTGGCATTTTGCTGCCTTCAAAAATCATGCCATATCATACCCTATTTTTGATGCTGTTTTTTTACATGGTTTCATTGCCATTTATCAAATTGACACAGTTATGGTCTGTTTCACTTAACAAATTTAGAGTTAGTTAAGAATTATGTCACAGACCTTTTACCGCGAAAACAGTATTCCTCTCTCAGTTGAACAAGCTCCTAGCTGTTCGCTTTGCCAAAAATCCACCATTGCACATATTTTCTAATCTCTCCTGCCCCATAGGGGTTACTGACTGAAAACACAAAAATTAAATTAAGATGGCACTCATTTATGAGGAACTGGGGTCAGAACAACTGGATCTTGTAACAGCTGTTATTTCACATACATCTTAGAAAAAGAAAATTAGAGGAAAGCAAACACAAATAAGGATTGCCTTGGCTATATTTCTCTTCTGTGTTGTATAAACTAAATTTGTTCTGTAACTGGCTTTAGTCTGTCCAGTATATCATAACCATTGCTTCTGTTCCAATTTCTCTTTGTCCTTTTTTAGATTTTTTTTGTACAATAAATATATATAGCAAAAAGCATTTTCTTCTTTTAATGCACTGGCAGAGTTTTAAATCTTAAAAAGTTTATAGCTCAAAAATCCCTGTATTTGAGTGTCCAGCAAAGCCATTATGTACAATTTGAGGCTGAGTTATTATACTTTGGGATATCTTTGGTTCTATTCCTAAGAAGGAAAATATTAGAATAGAAAGTTTGAACACATGTGCAAGGCTGGAACTATGTATCCGGGTTCCCAGAACCATACGTTATACTTCCCTTGGAGAGCTGGCGTTGATATGATTCTTGAATCAGTTACAAGAAGATATTATGCCGGTAGCTACAAGGATGCTGGAAGAAGGAGACACACCTTATTTTGAAACCTTCGCTATTCCATATTCCATTATTCCATATTCCTGGCAACTTGTTTCTCCCCATTAAGTTTTTTTGTAACAGCAAGAAACAAAGAGTCCAAAGGTCTTAGTTCTCAGTTTCCCTTGTTTACTCTCCAACACCATCTTACTGGGCACCATACCATTCATATCGCTGGAGCAATCTGATTATGCTAAAGCACGCTTGCAGTCAGAACACAGGGGACCTAACCTTATTTTTTAAAAACAGCCTTATGATTCCTAGCCCCTAGCGAATTCTTGGACAGGATCAAAAAATGTTCCCTAATGCCTCTCATTTTTTTCTTACATGCCCTAACACTGAATCATCAAACTATATAACTGAGAAATATTCCAAAGAAGCCTTTCGCAATTGTTTCCTCCTAGTCCTTGTTCCCAGATTAAGGCTGCAATCCTGAACACACTTATGACAAAAACACAACAGGACGTTTCCCAAGTAAACATGCACAGGATTGCATTGTGAGAGAGAAAGGAACTCTGATCACATTAAAGGTGGACGGAGGATGGAAATCAGTGTTTCTCATTTTTGTTGATAAGCTCTAAAAGAAAAACTCACTGAGGATTGGAACCTAAACTGAAACTGAATTAGTTTTGATTCTCTAGGTCATCCTTCCCTAATGTACTCTCCTGATGGTTTGGACAACAACTATCCAGTAGTCTGGAATCAAAAGAGCTGTATGCCAAAACATCCAGAGGACACCACATTGGGTAAGGCTGTCACAGGGGGAAAAAACCTAATACTAACCTACCATTTAAGCACTATATGTATAAAACTTAAATAGCATTTCCATCATTCCTAAGTGCTTATCTGGCATGTGTCGCAAAAATCAAAATGGGTCAATGCCTTATTAAAATAATATTCTAATATCATTTAGCCCATGACTATTATTTTTTTAGATCTACTTTGCATCCGTTCTACAGCTCTAAATCACATACTCTAGTCCAGAGCAATGAGCTATACACAGGCTATCATGCACAAGGATTGCCGTGCATGGGCCTGCTGGACAGATGGTGGTGTCAAACTCTGAGAGTGCGCTGATCACCTGCTGGGAGAGAAAAGGGGAGCTGACTTCAGTCCATTCCCCTGTACAAATGGATGATTGTCAAGGCTGTCAGCTTTAAGAGTGGCAATCAAGGTTATGTGCAGCCCTAAGTAGTGGGTTGTGTGCAAGAGATGCAATCCAAAAAAGGATGCTGTGGAAAGCCTGTATTTATATGCAGATTATCCTTGCTGGCACCAGCTGTTTAATACGATCACTATTATAAGTGATTTAAGGTGTTTAATACAACCACTAAGTGATTTAAAGCAGTCACCTTTGGAAATGCTTCTACCGCCACAGCATCTAAATTTATTGATGGTAAATTGCTCCACTGATGAGATTTAGTTAGCGCTCGTTCATCTAGCACCATTTTCTCATGTTTTGTGACAAACACTGAAACTTGGGAAAGAGCGGCAGCAATTCATTTAGTTCTCTCATCCAAGTTGTGGAGATTGTTAGAATGTCAGCAAGTCCACCCTTCCTTTCTTCCCACAGAATGTACAATCACTAATAAGCCATCACTTTCACATGGAGAATGCACAACCAGACCCCAAAATAATCAAGTCCTGCATTCTAGACAGGGACAGCACAGTGCAAGCTAAAGCAAGCATTATGAATAAAACACAGGCTTGTAGCTGTTCCTAGAAAAGAAAGCAGAGTGTAGCGTTCTCAAGAAAGACTGACACACTGAAAAGTTCAGATTGAAATGGAAGATGGGCATTCCAGTTGCTGACCTGGTGCCATTTCATAAAGAACCAGACAACATTGTCAAAAATGGGGGGGGGGGGCAGTATAAAAATAAACAAACAGGGAAAAACAGCTCTCCCAAATAACCCTTAATGCTTCACAGTTAAAGTCACTACCGATCACGCCAGTGTTAACTTATCCTTCCCATTCATTTTGATCCAGCCTGTGTAACCCTAAAGGAAGGCACCAGGACAAAAAGAACTCCGCCCCCCCCAATGCCTTTCAAATACCTTTCAATGTGACATTTGAATGATTCTTACTAGGCAAATGAACCTTTGCCTAACCCCAACACTTTGCTAAACACAGGACTGAATAGAACTGCACTCTTCTGACTGTTCTGTCCAAATCAGAAAGATCCCAATCCAAGTCAAACAAAACATGTTTGGCAAGTGTGGTGGGTTTATGTCCTTGGATCAGGAAATATACACATCTAATAATCACTGCCTTAGCCCTAACGCTACGTGATTCTTCACAATGACATACATAGAGGAAGGATGTATCCTATTTGGTGCAATAATCCACACCCTTCTTCTCTCCTTCAGCATTTTACCTTTATCCCTGTAACCATGAAGGCAAGGTCCTGGACAGAACTGTGCATGTCTGAGTGCTGTGCAGGATCTAGTAAAGCACTGATAATTTTACTTTTATTATTTATCTTTACTCATTTATTTTATGTAAAGAATGCAGATTATACAAAGGAAATAAAATACTGTCCCGAAAGGCAGACTCACAAACAAAAAAGTTATTCCATCTGTTTTGCTGTCCCAAAATTGTAAAAGCTGAGATTTACAACTGGCCAGAAGTGCTGCAGGAAACTGGATCATGGGATGTTGTTTTATGGAGCCCTCATTAGGAGGTGACAGGTATGCTGAGAATGTAAGAGCTAATTACATTGCCCCAATCAGAGGAAGTGGTGTGAATATATACACATATGGACATGAAACCGATCAGAGCAACTCTAGCTTGCTGGCTACATGTGTTGTCTGGGTGAAAGGGCTTGGCGAACTGAAGTTGCTTGGTAAAGCAGGATAGAGGGAAGTAGTTGTGGCAGTTCAAGATAAGGAAGGCTCTGAAAACACAGGTTTATTTCATTAAGCACCTGTGTATGACCAAATAAATATGTCCCAATCTCTAAGCAGCTCAAATCAGCCAACTTCATTAAGCTGACTCTTAGGTAAAAGGTAAAGGGACCCCTGACCATTGGGTCCACTCGCAGATGACTCTGGGGTTGCGGCGCTCATCTCGTTTTATTGGCCGAGGGAGCCGGCGTACAGGTCATGTGGCCAGCATGACTAAGCCACTTCTGGCGAAACAGAGCAGCACACGGAAACGCAGTTTACCTTCCTGCTGGAGCGATACCTATTTATCTACTTGCACACGTTTTCAAACTGTTAGGTTGGCAGAGCAGGGACCGAGAAACAGGACCTCACCCTGTCGCGGGGATTTGAACCGCTGACCTTCCGATCGGCAAGCCCTAGGCTCAGTGGTTTAGACCACAGCACCACCCGCATCCCACTCTTAGGTTTCCTCAAACAACTTAGTTCAAAATGCTTGCTCTTCCTCAATCAGATATTCTGGAGAGCCTTCTTCATGTGATATTTTGCATCCACAGAATTTCCAGGACACTTTAGAACACACATGCAGATTATATCCAAACCAATGTATACAATCTACAGAGCCTTTCCAAAAGATATTCCACAGACATTAAATAACACTGCTAAAACTAGTCCTCAGAGGAAGGAATTTCCAAGACAATCTCCATGTGAATTTTATAAATGTTCCTTCCAGCTGCAACATATAAATAATAATCCAGTACACAACACAGTACTAGCTCCTGTAAGTAATTGTTTGGTTCAAATATGTTTGTAGAGGATAAGTGCAAATTCACAGAGGACAGATTTATCTATGATTTATTACCCATGTGTTCAGAGATAGCATCTTCTAATTACCAGATGCTGGGACAAGCAACAATATATGCTATCACCACCATGCCCTGCTTATGAATCTTCCTAAGGCAACTGCCTGACTGCTATTGGAGTCAGAATGCTGAATATACAGGTCTTTCATCTGATCAAGTAAGGCAATGTTTAAGTTTTCGTGAACCACTAACATATGGACTCTTGGCGGCTTCCTAGTCCATGCTCCCTTAGAGGCACCTTTTTGTGCTTTTTCTGCAGTTTCCTCATTTATTAATGTATGTTAGATGTTGTACAAGTCCACTCCTAAAGGTTCACCAATCTTAACAAAAATATTTTAAAACTAACTCTCCAATGTTTCATCTCTATCCTAAATTTTGTCTCTATTCCATTAGTTGTGTGCTTTTCTTTCTAACTCAATAATGAAAACCTTTTATTTAAGATCTCACATATTTTTAATGTGAATCTCTGTCAACCGCACTTGTATTTTCAGTTTGTGCAGCTTACTTGCCAGTGATTTCTTTACTGTGGGTAGGAAACAACTGGCTAAAGCTCTGCATTTCCTAAGAATTCAGCAGCTTGAAGGGCTGATAAAATGGGAACACCCTATTGGAATGTATTGTTATGTATTGTTAAGGGTGAGCGGCACACATGGACCCTGCAGATTCCATTGGAACTGATTGAAAAAAAGGAGAATGAGAAGATCTGTGGAGAAGAGGGAGAGGCAGAGGGATGACAAAGAAAGAAAGAGAAAAGGAGGGGGGACACATGTGTTCAGCTGGTATAGCTGTGGACAAACCAAAGAGACAAGAAGGACTTCCTTTATTATTATTATTATTGAAGAACAACCCTGGTCATGGGTGGCATGTAACCAAGGAAAGCAGGATCAATAAACAAGGCCAATATTTTATACATTAACCTGTCACAGTATTTCATAGTTTTGTATTTCACTTCCTCTTATTAATTGTACTGTATATTAATAGTAAATTAATGTTTGTGGGTAACAATGAACATACCAACCGTATAAGGCTTGAAAGAGAAACTATTCAAGTCCATTCTGGGCTCTTTTGGGAAGAAGAGCAGAATATAAATTTAATAAATAATTCTGAAAATGGCTGTTTCTGTTTGACTAGCCTCAATATTCTCTGGGGCCTTTACAAGTAGGGACATGAACAGGATATGGATGTCCAAAGCTCAGATCAGTTAAGCAGGATAGGAAAGCAAGGTCAGGGCCTGCTGGGAATGATATTCCTTGCTGGTTGATGTTTACTTAAGTTTTCATGGTATATTATTCTGGGTTGTTGTGAGAATAAAATGGAGAGGAGGAGGAAAAACCATGTATGCCACCACAAAACACCTTAAAGGAAAGGTGGAATATAAATATTAAAAGTTTAAAATTAGTTAGGAAATACCGCAACCTCAGCTGAATGAAAGAAAAGGCATTTATCTGAAACTGAATCAGGAGCACCAGGCAAAGGATGCCACTAACCCACTGATAGATTAGATGGAACCCAGCTTACTGAAAATGCGGAGAAGTGAGCTATACTGAGAAAAATGTGGAAAGCTGAACAAGAATGTTAAACTGGGTGACAGAGACATCTGAGGGTCTACTTGTGCTTTCTATTATTTAATGATGATACTTTCAACACTAAAATGGGGGGACGGGACCCACTAAGCAAACCACAGAGGTATAAAAGGCGTAATAATGCTGTGGAAAGGTACATTTCTAATATGGCTCAGAAAAATGAAATTGGGAAAGATTGGATAACACAAAGATAAGCCACAGTTGAAGAGAGAGAGAACAACCTCTTAAAATAACTGAGATACTCACAATCAACTGAATAATAGACTGATCATGTGCATTTGCAGTGTTGGACTGGTGGAGAAATTAGGTCCCATAACTCAAAAGGTATTTTAGGGGAAAACTTTGCAGCCCTGCAGAAATGCTTTGACAAGATCCTTGATCATTTAGAGCAAGAGGAGGCAACTTAGATAAAATAGGATGTGGTATCTCAGCAAGCAAGGTTGGAAGAGATGCTATAAAAACGTTATCTGGTCTGCAAGAAAGCTACAGAAGCAAAAATTAAATCTGAGAAGAGGCAGAATGAAACTAGAGTTTAGCAGCTAGAAAATTAAAACTCATGGTTTTATGACACTGCACAAATCTTGGGAGTCTTGGGGAAATGAAGACAAGTATCCAGAGACTCTCACATAAGAAAGATAGGGGGAAACTGCAAGACAGCATTCACAACCTTCAGCAAGAGAAAAGAGGGGGGATTTAATTTCCCCCCTCTAGTATCATGGAAACACTGCAGCTAAAATCAAATGCACAAAAAAGACTCCTCTAAAATGATGGGCAGAACTTGGAGGAGCAGGCTTCTTGATGAAGGTGAATGTTGGAAGTAAATCCGAAAATACTTGACTCAAAAAACAAATACACACTACTCAGGAATATAAGAGTGCCAACAGCAACACCGCAACTTTTAGCTCAGATTGAAAACATATAGGTTAAGTCTCATGACAAGATGTCTTAGTTTAGTAGCAAATAAATGAAAGGTTTGCAAAAACCTACTGACTGAAACTTGATGCTCTCTATATATCAAGCCAGTGCCATTTCCCCCTGAAATATTCCCAAGAACCAACTTCTGCCGTGCTTGGACCCATTGCCAATTTTAGGGGTTGCATATGGGTTTAAGCACACTGGGGAACACATTGGAGGTGAGGCTGCTCTGACAGTTTGGCCAGGAAAATTTACTTCTTAATTCCGAGATGTTTTATACACATTATTTAGATGCATATATTCTGCTCCATCCAAATGGATGGATTGCATCTGCCTATAACTTTAAGCACCAATCCTGCTACTCCCAGTACAAATCGTCAACACTAGGTGCTTTCTTCCCATCATGCTTTCCACAATGCAACACCTTCCTCAGAAGAAAGTAATATAGCCAAGAGTGGCTTTCCAGATAGGACCTGAACTTATACAATCATGCCTCTGGAACTAATTTTATGCTCCTCACTTGGAAGAAAGCATCTAATGTGGTGATAGCAAGACTATCAGGACCGAAAAGTTTCTGCTTGGGTGTGCATGTTTGTTGTGAAGGGAGATGTTGAAAGTTTAATGAGCAATTGCTATTGTTCTGGTCATGTCTGTATCACCTGCTTCTGCTTGGTGACTAGCTGACCTAATTTAAAGGGAGAGAGTGTCTGTATGGATATGGGGGATAGATAGGAGCACAATCTGAGGAAAGACTGGACAAATGAGAACAGTGATAGTGATGGCTATGCCTCGTGCTGACGGCCACCCACAAACCAGGGCCAAAACTTGTGCCAGCTATGACATAATATAGGCTTTCTAGCCTTCCACTTTGCTGCCGCATAACAAGTCTGCCCTCATACAAATGCCCACAGTAATTAAAACACGGAGCAAGAAAGCATGACTGGCTTCCACCTGACTTGCTCATGGGAGATAATGTGGCCAGGAAGCACGCACAGAAAAGGGGGGGGTCTCTGAAGCCATCTGCTTCCCATTCGAGGTATGTCCTGGACTCCTTAGGAAGGGCGGTATATAAATTTAATAAATGCCTTCAAACAGCAGCACAGAAGCACCTGAATTTGTGGCCCACAATTTAGGATCTGCCAGCTGATCCTTTTTAAAACTGGAGATGATGATGATGATGATAATAATAATATTATTTATACCCCGCCCATCTGGCTGGGTTTCCCCAGCCACTCTGGGCGGCTTCCAACAAAACACTAAAATACAATAACCTATTAAATATTAAAAGCTTCCCTAAACAGGGCTGCCTTCAGATGTCTTCTAAAAGTTTGGTAGTTATTTTTCTCTTTGACATCTGGTGGGAGAGTGTTCCACAGGGCGGGTGCCACTACTGAGAAAGCCCTCTGCCTGGTTCCCTGCAACTTGGATTCTCGCAGCGAGGGGACTGCCAGAAGGCCCTCGGCGCTGGACCTCAGTGTCCGGGCAGAACGATGGAGGTGGAGAGACCAGGGATTCAGCTTAGGACCTGGTTGAAACTGCAACAATGGCAGAGTCAAAGTCACTCTGAAGTCGAGGGACGTTATCCTCAAAATGTGCAGTCAGCTGGCACAGGGGGTCTTCAAATGTTCCAGAGGTCCCTCCACCGCAATGGGAACCAGTCATCTCTTGATAATTTGAAGTACCGTAGCTCTGCTGGGCAGCTGCTAAGGAATGCAAACACAGCTGCAAAATGGCCCTCATTGTGGTCTCATGGTAGGCATGATTATGTGTACTAACCAGTGTTTTGTTGACTTCAGGGTGAGACTTGTATCACTTTCATGATCTACTTGAGATCCCTGCAATGCATGGGGTTGGACTAGTTGGCCCACAGGACCCCTTCCAACTCTCAAAAGTAACATATATGGTCATATCCAGCACACTTATGAACTCTGCCTTAATTCTTGCAGAGCGCTGGATATTTTCCTCCGTTGTCTAATATTCATTCCCAAAGCTAACGTACATTTGTGGATGACATCCCCTTATCACCTTGTTAATGAGTGATAATACAAAAACACTATTGACCCCACCATTGTGTTAGAAAAAAACAGTGGCAGAAACTGTATAAATTGATTCCAACAACATCCACAACCGGCCCAAACAAACTTGCCCCACAAACAAAGAGGAAAGCAAAGTGGGACCAAACACAACAGAGATCCAGTTAATATCTGAGGAAGAAATCCCGAAGCAGGGACCAAACACAACAGAGATCCAGTTACTATCTGAGGAATAAATCCAGGAGCGGGGTATCAAAACAAATGAAGCAATAGAAGGAGCACCCCTGAACCCTGGAAGGAAAACATCTGGAAGTATAGATATTAGAGAAGATATGATCCATAACATTGATTGTGACATATTACAGGGTAACTCAGTTGCCTGGCAAACCTTGGTCCAGGGAAAAGGAAAGAATTTGATATTGATACCCCGAAAACTTGTATGTGTCAGCTACCCAAAACCAAAGGCCTTTCTATCACGGATAGATCACATAATGCATCTTCTGGACACCTTAAATGATATGGTACCAGGTGTAGTAAAACCAAACGACATTGCTTCTATAGAGAGTACTTATAGTATTTACCCCAATTTGTTAAATGCATCGGTAGAGATGCGAGCATGGTGTAATTAACAAGACTAGTGCCTATTCCAGGAGAAATTTGATGTGGAAATAACCAGACCATTTTAAACTAAAGCAACCATTCTGTTTCTTGGGATAAGTAGAGGCAATGTGGAAAGTGGCTGACATTAAAGAGAAATGACAACTCTGAGCACAAGGAAACAGTTCATCTCACAGCTGGCATGAAACTGACCAATCCTCTCTAACTCCTCCCCTGGCAGAGGGGAAATAATCTGAGTTTCAAGAGGTCAGAGCTTCAGGTGAGAGGTCACTTGATTTCCCCACCTCTAGAAATAAAATTTCGCTGTGTCTCTATAAATATTTAAAAGAGCAGCGGGACTGGGGGCAGGGAGGACGACACATTTCTCTTTATTAACTCCTCACTGGCACACACTTCCAGGCTCCCCCTCTCCCTTTGTTTTCTTATTTTCCTGAATTTAAACAGGAGAAAGATTTTCAAACCCACCCACAGAGGGCTCAGGGGCAAGAGGCCACTGGGGAGAAGAGGACATTGCAATTGGGAAGAACATGTGTTTGTATTTCTTTGTGAAGGGATGCACGCACGCAGGCACACACAAGATCCCTTCTCCCGTTTACATTGTGCAAACTTAACACAAATTTCCATTTCCCCCCTCCCTGACCTATAGTCCTACTTGCATTTAGAGCCCAAGCGTCTACTGTTGAAAAGTGACTTCATGCTGAATTTGGGTGCTACACGGCCTTCCTTAGCTCTCACGCTGCAAGGCTCGGCCATCCCTTTCTTTCGCTAGTTTTCCCACACTTTCTGCCGCTCATTGTATGCCTGATGCTTTTTCTATCTGCCTATTCAGCTCAAATTAGTCACGAGCAGCCCCCAGCTTAGAGAGGAAAAATAAATTAGGTAGTGTTTTAAACACAGTTTGATTAGAATGATTTCACCCCCACCCACCCCTTTGCTGAAGAAGGGGAAATGCATACCCTCGAAAAGATAGTGTCCTCTCTAATAAAACCCTTCTCCCGATGCAGGAGTGGGGCACAAGGCAGGGAGAATAAATACGGAGGGACAGTTACCCTTGAAGGGTACAGAAGGTGGCTAGGTAAGTAAAGGAGGTGGGGAACAGGAGTTATGACTATACTATTATTATAGGACAGTAGATATGACTGATAAGCAACGTATTCCAAAAAGTATTTTTATTTAAAGCACTGAAATGGGGGGCATGGGCAAAGTGTAGATGGACCTATAATAAGATATCAAACCATCCTTTAAATCAACTAGTCATGTTTTCTGTGCATATTTACATTTATCTTTTATTTCCAATAGTTAACCTGGACTGCAGCTGTTCTGTTTCAACTAAATTTTACTCAGAGTAGATCCACTGAAATTAATGGACCTAACTTTGAAATTAATGAACATGACTATTGGGACGCGGGTGGCGCTGTGGGTTAAACCACAGAGCCTAGGACTTGCTGATCAGAAGGTTGGCGGTTCGAATCCCCCCAACGGGGTAAGCTCCCATTGCTCGGTCCCTGCTCCTGCCAACCTAGCAGTTGAAAGCATGTCAAAATGCAAGTAGATAAATAGGCGGGAAGGTAAACGGCGTTTTCATGAGCTGCTCTGGTTTGCCAGAAGCGGCTTAGTCATGCTGGCCACATGACCCGGAAGCTGTACGCCAGCTCCCTCGGCCAATAAAGCGAGATGAGCACCGCAACCCAGAGACTGGACCTAATGGTCAGGGGTCCCTTTACCTTTTTACTATTGCCCTACTCTGAGTAAAACTTAGCTGAATACCTCCCATTTCGTTCTCAATTAAAGAAAACAACTGCCACCAATGGGTCTTTGGTTCAGTATAATAAAGGGATAGAAAAAGATGCTTGTATATTCATTCATCTATGTCCTGTAATGGAGAAACAGTAAAATTGCCTCCACTGATTTAGAAGCAGCAGTTACAGCAGAAATAACAAATGTTAGCACAGGCTTCCTCAAAGTTGGCCCTCCAGCTGTTTTGAGACTACAATTCCCATCATCCTGGACCACTGGTTCTGCTAGCTAGGGATCATGGGAGTTGTAGGCCAATAATAATCCTAACCACTGGATTAGAAGCAGCTATTAGGTTCTTCCCTCCATCAACTGCCACCTGACAAAAGCAATTCTGTCCAAAGATGGAACACAGTAGACAGAGGAAGAGGTTGGAAGCAGAGCCATTAAATTGGCCCAGCTGAGAGATAAGTAATTTTTGGCTCATCATCTCCTTGTACTGTTTTCTGTTCCAGCTGGTTGTTATAAGAACTGTGTAACTAAAGAACTAGTGCATGAGTTTGCTTTTTTCCTTCTCTCTCCCAATTTTCCTTTTACATTCTTTCAGATTGTAAGCATCAGCCCTGGGACTGTCTTAATATTGATATTCATAAACTGCTCTGGGAGCTATTTTTGGCTGGGGAGTGGGACAAAGACTCTTTAAATCAGCAGAGTGGAGAAGCTTTCGCAGCCCAAGGGCCACAATCCCTCCTGAGCAGCCTTCTCGAGGCAGCACACTATTTATGGACAGAGCCAGGGGCAAATAAGATAGGTACAGCAAGGGACACAGCTCTTCCCTTTGTACAGTAGACTACATTCCAGCCATGCAAAAGTCAGAGGTTTCTACACCCCCATCTATTCAGACAAGTAAGGGTGCATAGTCAGTTCAAGAATAACTTCCTGCCAGGCAAGAACAGTTGAAGAGGGTATGCATCAAGGCCACTGATGGGTGTCGCATTGGAAAATAGGGTGCAGATTGCAAAGAGTCCCAAGGGCTGTACAGAGACGCCTGCATTTAATTCCCAGGCCTTCACTTTCCTCCTTTTTTTTTAATGAACAAGAATGAAATTTACGGAAGAATGAACCGTTACAGTAGCAATACTATCCTTAAATGCGTGGCAAGATTGCAGCAGTTACCAGAATTTGCTCCAGGCTGAATATTTCTTGGATTCTATCTACACAAGTGTTTGAGTTAATGTAGGCAACTAGATTTCCATTTGGCGATACCTGACCAAAACAGGATGTTTATTTTCTAGCAGCTGCTGCCATGATTTACAGGCATTTTAATACTTCTGTGAAACACAAAGCAGACAATATGAATACTGCACACCAAAGCCAATTCAGTGTGAGAATCGGAGCCATTGCCTTCTTTGCCTCAAAACTGGTGTATGTCCCTTAGACAAATTATTAGGAGTGCACACCCAAAATTAATTAATGTAGATTAATGCCGTAACTGTCCTTTTATACTCTACCACCAGAGTGGTTAATGAATAGTTAAGAGTCAGTAGCACCCCTCCTTACAGCACCCTTGTGTGGAGTGGGAATTAGCAATTGAGTACAGAACTAGGAGGGAGTAATTATTTGAATGAATTAATGTGAAAAAGAAAAAATAAGATGTGATCACTCCGGGCCCTAGTTTTGTTTTTGTTGAGCTAAGAATAAATATGAAGGTGGATGCACAAAGATCAATGCCTCTTTGAGATTTATTTCTCTGCAAACTATATAGCAAGGACAAGATCCGTCCCAACCACAACAATTAAGCTTTGCTAGATAAGACTGTACAATTATATAAATATTATCTGCACCTTTCTTTAGGAACTTAACTAGTAACTATTTCCAGATGGGTAGCCATGTTAGTTTCTTGCAGCAAAACCTAAGAATCTCGTGGCGCCCTAAACATCAACAAAAATTATTACGGCTAATAACTACAAGCTGTTTCATAAACTTAAACATATAATTTCTTAGCGATATGTATAGATATTTTAGAAAAAAACCCAAATGATGTGACCTTGGTTGCTATAGTACTGCTTTCAGAAGGGGAGAACCTGTGCACCCCTTCTCTCTTCTTTCATTTGGTGCAAGTTGGATAAACAGAAATAACCAGAATATATGAGAAAAATCCTATGATTAACTGAAACTCAGTGTAGTATTGAAAACGAATAATCAGAATTATGCATTTTCTACAGTTAAAACTCCACACTGAGAACTAATTAAGCAAGACCATTACATGTTCCCTTAGCTGCAGTTTTGTAAACTTGCATGCCAGTAGATGTAAACACAAAAGGTACATTCAGTTATGCTCTGATCTCTCAAAGAGCAAGATACAAAAAGAAGCAGTTTTGTTATGAAACCAGGAATGCAATGCAGTTCTGGTTTCATCATAAGCTACAAAACATTTCAACCAAGTAATCAAACTGCCAAAAGTTTATGAGTAGAAAACACATATTACAAAATTAAACATATAAAATAAAATCACAATATTCATTTTGAGAAATTAGGGTGTTGAACTGATACCATACGACCTCAGGACCAGATCATTAGAAAATTGCTCAGAGATAGCATGGATAATGAAAGCACAAGCACCCTGGAAAAGCACAAATAAAACACACAACATTTAATGAATTCAGTATAAAATCAACAAGAGTCAGCTAATGGCTTTTAAATGCATTCTTTAATCTGTATTATACACAAAAGAAAGGAGTTGTGTGTTGGATACAAAAAAAAGCCATTCACCTTTGAATGAAAAATTAGGATACCCCCCCCCCAACACACATACTTGGAGCACAAACGGAACAACATTCATTCCAAAAGCCAAACCAATAACAGTATATAAATCCAGACACAAACAGGAAAGGATACCTTTAGTACATAGAAAAAGTCTAGTAACTTCTTCCCTATATAAAATATGAAATATACCTGTAAAAAGGGGTTTTGGTTATATGAAATAAAACAGGAATAAAGATGGAATCACTTGGACAGAGGTATATTTTTGGTGAGATAGCCCCGCACTTCTGAAACAAGCATGAATAAGTTATTTGGAAGAAAATGAGATGCAACAATGTGATAGGACAGAGGCTTTCTCCAATTTGTTATCTTTATTAAATTGCAACTAGAAGCATTTTGACTCAAAAGAGAAACAAAAAACAGTGCAATCTGAAAATCCACCTGGTAAATGAAAGTAGTGTAAAAACAGTGAACTTGAACATTACATTTTACAACAATTCTTTCCACAGCTATAATCTTAGAGCTTTTTGATGCTACTTTCAGAGAAGGGAATTATCAGCATTTGCAGTAAATGAACTTTCAGAAACTCATGGTAAAGTTTTTCACTTTCCGCATCCTGGGATGCTCTATACTGCAGCCAGTCACAGTCTGATACAATTCATCCCATTATATGGGTTAAAAACATCATTTAGAATACATAATAGCTGCACAAGGCATTAAAAAAAGGACTAATGCTTCAGCTGACAATAATATATGACCCATATAGATGTAAGGCTGACATCATATGACTTCCTAAGACCTAATGTTAGAGAACTTTTAGCAGAACCCAAGGAGATAAATACTTTTAAGTATAAAAACAGTTTCAGATTGGGGTCAGTCAGGTGAGACAGATGAACGTTTTGAGTTATTTTACTAAACAGTAGACACAGAAGAGGAAGACTATTTCTGAGCCATGGGCAATGTGAGAATTGAAATAAAGAGACAATGAACGGCTTTGTAAAATTACAGGGAAGGTTCAGACAGCTCTGGATTTACGTACTACTTCAACTGGAGTTCAATAATGTGACAAAAATATTAATATTCCTCATATTTTGCAAATCCCTTTATTTTGTGCAGCTGCTTTCATCTGTACCAAGAGGAAGCAAGTTGGAGGCATAGTTTGGTTACAAGTGGCTAACGAGAGAATTTGCCAGAGAATTCCAATTGTTACATACACAAACAGAACACTTTTATTCTAGGCTCTGAAATTTGTTTCTTTTACAAGTCTGCCAGGGAGGGGTGAGGGGAAAGCCCAAATGAAGAGCTCGTTTTAAAATACAAAGCCAAGATTTGTGTGGGGGAGAAAATTATATTCCTCATTAGGGACGAAGAACAAGAATGTATAAAAGATACATCCCAAACAAGTAAAGGCTAAGAGGAAGGGTCATCAGACGATGCCAAAACGTTCTGCTCTTTTTCTCTTCTTTGCCTGCAAATAGGGATTAAAGAGAGAGAAAATCAAGAACAAGGGGAATGGCAATGCTGAGCATGTGTTTTGGCAGAAGGAAAGGTAGAAAGTCTATAAGAAGTGTCACAGTGTTGGTTTAAGAAAGCATTTTTCATATCAAATTTCACAAGGGGCACTGCAATTGCAACAGGGCCTCCAACCAGAGTCAGAAATTAAGCTGTAAAAGCATGAGATACAGTGGCCTGGTGGTTGCTTCATCTTGCTGGGTTATACAAGAGAGCTATGCTTGGAACAATGACCACTTTACAGGCCTGGAAAGCCTTCCAGGCAATGGGGAGGTGGGAAATGTAAAAGGCCAAAGGGTTAACACTCTTCTATTCATGAGGAAGGCGAGAGGGACACAGTCAAATGCATTAAATATACTCATGCGTCTCTGAGATATGCCTCCAAGTTAATACACCAGGGGCATATAAATCTTAATTTTTACCAGGATAAATAGCCTAGGGGGTAGCAGAAGTCCTAATCAAGAATCTCCAGGGGAAAGGTGCCATTCAGCATATACAATACTAGAAAAAGACCTTTTTGTTTCAGGCACACTCTCTAAGTGACCTAACGGAAAAGCATGGAATCCCTCAGACCAGAGCCCAGCCACCCCCTTCGCTCAAATTGAACAGGGGGATCATTCTATAGCTGCTACTTCATTTTGTAGCGCAATGCTTGCATAGCATCTGGCAAAAACAAAAAGCACCAAACCATATCTGAACCCCACACAAGATGCCAAAGAAAATAAACTTCCTGCATAGAATATCCAGGATTCCTCAAAGGAGGAGGAATCAGGGACCCAAATACTGCTTCCATTCCATAGGCAAAATAGGACCCCTTGTGATGGGCATTATGGCTCAATACCAATCACAATTAGCATGAATATGGATTTACAGAAACAAAGAATTGTCATGCTAGAGTAGGAGGATTAAAATTAGGCAAAAAGTTCAAAGAAGGGATCATAAGACACATAAGACGACAGATTCTTGCCACAAAGAATTTGCAAAATGTGACATGAGGAAAGCACTACTGAAGTGTTAGGATAACTATGAAATGTCTGGGGAAAACCCCTAGGTTTCAACAGGAAAAATAATAATTTTATACAGAGACATAGGCTATGTCAGTCGCTTGCAGCAGAATCAGTGGGTCTTGTGGCACCTTAAAGACTAACAAATTTAGTATAAAATGAAATTGTTATTGTACAAAATAAACAAACAAACTGCTATTATAAAACAACATTGGATTCCTTTAGTACCCTTCTGTGATATTTTCGTGAGGTGAATAAACTTACAGCATGGTGCAAAAATAAAGAAGCCAAGTGTGGGGTTCAAGCTTCTAAAATCGACAACATCAAAATCTCGCTTTTGTTGGACATTTATTTAGACCATTCTCCTTGCCATTGATTTCAGTAGGCAGTTTTTTTCTTAGTGGTATAAAGAGGCAGGTAGATAATGTTCCATACACCCAGCATGGTATTTGTTTCACATCAAATTGAAAATCACCATGCTACCACTGCAATGGATAGAAAGCTGGGTTTGGACCTGATGACCCAGATTCCAGTTCCAACTAACTGGGTGGTCTTGGACAATTCACAGGGGTTGTTATGAGGATAAAGTTAGCAACTATAAGCTTATAGCATCCTCTTTCTCATCAAGATAGTGATAGAAAAATCTGAAGCAATATAGATTATTCCCCCCCCCCCCGAAAATACCCACCTCCCCGCACAAAGCACAGTAATGACCTAATGTATTATCTTTGAAGTGGAAAAGAAGCAATTTCTGAGGTCGCCCATTGATGGAGTATCTGAAGTATTATATGACCACCTAGGATAGTTTAGTGGGACCATGGGGGTGGGGGCAGAGAACAGGATAAAAGAGACACAGTGCCATCTTGTGGAGTGTTTGGCATTCTTTCACAATTCATCACAAATTGTCCTCAGCTTCTACCCACACCATTATAATAATAGAACATGCCCCTTATCAGCTTTGGTTTGACAAGTTACCTCTGCATCTTCTGTGGTTGCTGCCCCAGCCGAGCTTGTTACGATACCAAACCTCTCCTTTCTTTTTTTGAGCTTTTCATCATCTTCCGTCTATACAAAAAAGAAGGGAGAAAGTGTTAAGTTGTCTGTATCACCCAATAAAATCATTCTAGTTGGTGATTCTGCTTCTTTCTTAGTCTCATAGAACCATTTGCTGGAAGGGAATTTACAGAAGAACATAGTTTTCAGAACTAACTGTTATTCCGATAACAGTTGAAACCCTTCTCTGGATGGAGAATATGTGTTTTTATGAAGTTCATGGAACAGGAGGCCAGGTCTCTGAACAAGCTAGATGTCCTTATATTTTAATTTTCTAGTCTCAGGCTTGCCCAAAGATTGTGCTTCTATGACATATCCTTATTATGTAGTACATACAGAACTAAAACAGCCGTGTAAATAATTTTTCAGGGAGCATATACTCTTACTTCAGATACTTCTCTTCTTTATTCCTCTCTCCTGATGCTCATCACTGCACTTCCGCTGTTGTGACACTGACTGTGTAAATCTTAGTCATTATAAACTGGGACTGGCATCTGGAATAGCTTCAAATGTATTTTTCCACCTTGAAAACCACTATGCAACACTCTATGTGCTAGCTCTCTCTGTTTCTCTTTCCTAGCCATATTTGTTTGTTTATTTGAAAAACTTCAAAGGACAAATCTGAGATATAGCACGTGGTTAGCAAGCGGAGAGCTTAATAGTAAGCCTACATTATAATGGCATGTTAAGCCAAACCCTGGCTTAGCTCAGTGCAGGTTGGTGGTATAAAAGACAGGAGGAACTAAGCAGTCATATGTTTGAGTGACCCCAGTAAGCGGGTTTGGCTTACCATGATGTGTGAATCAAGTCACAGTATTTTTGCTTCACGCATTACGCTAAACCAGGGTTCAGTGCTTACATGAGTGAGCCTCCACAACTCTGAGCAAAGCTCATGTTCTTCCCTCCCCACTCCTGTTTCTGCTGTACAGTAAGCCAGCAGCTTACAGGGGGTGATGTTCCAAGAATCGCGGTTAAAGCCAAAATCTCATACTGTATAGTCAAAACACAATGGCGGGAGGGGTTGTCAAAGTCTCTTTTCTCAGACACCTACCCCTTTCCTCCCATTTTTTCCCTTACTTTTTTTGCCAAGTGCATAAAGCTGAATGCATACAAGTTAAATGTGTGTAAGATATGAGTTTAGTTTTGCTTTCAAAGAATCTTGGCTTGGGGTAATGAACTTACCAGAGATTCCAGTTTGCACATAATGTTCAGTTGAACAAATCAGCTCAATAACCCCTTGTGCAAAGGAAAGGAAAGCACATGAGCCCAATTCTTTGCTCAGGTTTCTGGGGATCATTGACTTGGTGTTAAATAAACCATGGTTTAGTGTTCTGTATGTAGATATAGATAATCTGGAGTATTCAAGCATTTTTTTGCATCTGACACTGGTGTGTTAGGGGGTCAAGTGAGTGAGATCATTAGAACAGTGTTGATATAGTGGAATTGTTACACACAGGCTGAAGGGCAGAAAACCCAGAATCTGCTATCTAACATAGTTCGGATCTACAGAACATTAAGAAAGCACAACATGCAATTTAAGGCTGTTCTCATTATAGTAGTTCACAGTCATCACTGAGGCAGCTTGTTAAATCTGCTTTAGGATATTGTTATCTTGTTAATGTGAATAGAAGGTTATTTGATTAAGTGATCCGAACACATGGCAGATACTCATTCTTTAGGCACTACTGCACAAGACTTAAGAACATATATGGTATTTTGCAGTATACAAAATATAAAAGCTACCTACATATATAAAATGCATCTTCTCCGCCATTTTAATTTCCCCCTTTCTTAAAAGGTCATCTTTTAAGTCATTTTTCTCCCATTCTAATGGAAACATTTTCATTAAGTTGGCCTGTACGGCACTGAGCTTATCTTTATAAATTCCATTTCAATTATGAAATAAATGTTGGCTTATGCAGGTACTTCAGATCTCTTCTGTTGATTTTCCATAAGCCTGAGGCTTTTTTACTCTCTTAACCTTTAACCATGCTGGTGGCCTTGGTCTACAGTAATAATCAAGCCATCATTACCTTTTAAGAACCTCCACCTCATCCATTTGCCATGGGAGTTCTCTTGTGCTATTTTCAGCAGCAAAAGACTGTCCAATTACCTTCCTCTATTCCTGTAATTCTCCTCACCTGCTCACACAACACATTTACAACCTCCCCTCTGCCCTATTTGATTATCCAGCAGTGCTGGCCATGAGAGGCATTGGAGTAATGACAGGCTTTCACAACCATCATGCTTGAGGATGCAAGAATCAGCAGAATGGTGGAAATGAGAAATGAAACAAGCTAAAACCTTTAACTGCATTGCTGGTCTCTATGAACTCCTAGCTGAATGCACAGCTTCCCACATCCATTAAGCACTTTGAACCTTGCTTTCAAGCTGGATTGTATTAAAATGACTTGACTTGTGAGAATAAAAAAACCCAGGATAGAACTCTTCCTATGACTATATAAAGCCTCCCTTTCCTCCACATTACATCTGTACAAATAATGATGATTTGTTCAGCTTTGATTAATTGATATTAATCGGTCAAGCCATGACAAGCAGCACTGTTAAAACAAATGCGAAACAAAATATCAATCAATTCACAAAGCAAGCCCAATGACATCACTGGTGCAGCAGGCAACTTTTGTCACAGTAGTTGCGCTCAACACCTTCTCAGCGAGTGGTGGGACTGCCTTCATTATGTCAATCCCTTACATCAATGACACCATAGCAACCAGGCTCAGCTTTATTAATTATGACAACTTCATCTGTTGTGGCAACAGGAACAACTGAAATGTTTAATTAAAAATGCAGAAGTTTCTCAGGGGCAGTTGTCACCATAACAGCATGCAGATACGCCTTCTGCGCATTTGTAACACTTCGTAACAGTTACTGTCTAACTTTGCAGGTTTGCCATTTCTCTGGCCACAGAATACTTTTCACAATGAATTTTCCACTCCAACACATCTACTAAACCTTTTCCTGACAACTGAAGGCCATTATAAATATGATACAATTATTTTATATTAAATGTTATTACATGACCTTCACAAACCCAAATTGTCAAGTGATCCTGATGAGCCCAGATACACAATATTTGGTATAGCTAACAAAAGGAGGCTGATGAGTATTCCTCATATGTAGCACAGAGAGATGGGTGTGAATTCTGAGCTGTTGGACCTTCTTGCATGCCATACACACAGAGGTAGTAGAAATGCAGGAGTTCCTGAGATCCGCCCCCCCAATGGATTGTAAACACCTTGAAAGATTGGTTTAACAAAGACAGAATACCAACTCTTTATAGTACAGCTGTTGTGAAGCTTAAATATCTAAATTGTACTATGAGCTGACGAAACCAGAGAACCAGTAACATCCACGCTCATCACTGTGCAGTTACCTTATATACCGTATTTTTCGCCCCATAGGACGCACCGGCCCATAGGACGCATCAAGTTTTTTTGGGGGGAAATAAAGGGAAAAAAATTTATTCCCCCCCCCAGGCGCTTGTGGGGCCGGCAGCGGGGAGAAGCGCTCTTCTTCCTGCCGCCCGCCTTCAGATCAGGTCCGGGGACAGCGGGGAGACGCGCTGCGCCTCCCCACTGTCCCCGGAGCTTGCGGGGCTGGCGGCGGGGTCTCCCCGCTGTCAGCCTCCAAACCACTTCGGGAGACAGCGGGATGGCGGCGTTCCACCTCCCTCTGTCCCCCGACCTTGTGGGGCTGGCGCTGGGGCTCTCCTGAAGCCTGGAGAGCGAGAGGGGTCGGTGCGCACCGACCCCTCTCGCTCTCCAGGCTTCAGTGAAAGCCTGCATTCGCCCCATAAGACGCACACACATTTCCCCTTCATTTTTGGAGGGGAAAAAGTGCGTCCTATAGGGCGAAAAATACGGTAAATATGCTACTTCAAGATGCGTTTTTCTGTTTTCAATATTTTTTCTTCTTTTGAGTGTTAGCATATAAATTTACAAATCTCATATGAAAAATGAACATGTCAAAAATAAGATAATGCTGGGTAAAACAGGACATTTGGAACAGCATAAAAATATAGCCAGCACTTAATGGTATTCCCGAGGGTTATTTTAAACTCTGCATTAATGTTTGTGAACTGCAGCAAGGATGTCATTTTCCCCCCTAAGGGCACAAGAATTGGTCAGATGATATCTGCAGCGGCTTCCTTACCTATGTAAATAAAAAAAGATATATGCATAGCCACTCATATGTTATGCACTACTATTGCCTGAGATTAACCTGCATGTAAAACAACCCTGTGGATTAGTGCAATGTGGATTTTACCTGCAAAATATATGGCCTGATTACGCCCTCATAATATCAAAACATACCAGGGCACAGTGTCTTCTGCTGCATCCATCTTCCCATCTTCCAGTTAGTAAAGACAGTGAAAGTTCTTAGTAGTAACTGCAGCCTGCAATTTATGCATATTCCAATGCAGTTGGTTCAGCTAACCATGGAAAAACTACATTCCTTACTTAAATCATTGATAGTAAGCAAGTCAGTATCTCTGTGCCCTAAAGGCAATTTGACCAGGGGGTGGGGCAGGGTGGGAGGGGGAACAGCCGAACAGCAACTTTAAATGGATGAACGGATGTTGTGGAGTATGTAAGAGACTGTAGTGAACTGAGGTTTTTATTTATTTTTCCAGTAACTCCCAATAATCACTCCACCCCCCCACTCATTGCCTAAAGGGAAAGTGTGTAACAATTCCACTAAATCAACACGGTTCTAATGATCTCACTCACTTGACCCCCTAGCACACCAGTGTCAGATGCAAACATGCTTACAATAAACTTCACTCCATCTTTAGCTCCTCTCTGACAGGTTTTGATTCATGGGGTGCTGAAACCCATCTGAGGAAAATTACCTCTATCAAAACACTGCTATCTCAGCATCTATCAAGCTCTGCTAGAGCCCTGGGGCATGCTCAAATATGCACATGGGCATTTGTGTATGTGAAGTGGGGGGTGGAAGCTGACCTTTCCTGTGAAGTGACAGATAAATTTATTGAAGCTGGTGATTTCTAGGTTTTCTTATTTTACTACTCACGTAGAAAGATTTAGAGAAGGATCCAAAGTACAAAAGGTTTCCCATTTAAAGTATTTTATTTTATTCAGGTAGGATTCTCAAATCTGAAATCTAGTACACAGCCAGGCATCCCACGATACTTCACACTTTAAAAAATGAAATCTTTGCAAAAAAACAAACAAAAACAAACCCTGTGCAATCGCAATGTATGAAGTTGCATGAATATTTTACTGCAAGGTACATGGCTTATGAAGCTCCGCATCAGAAAACAATACAGTCAACTCGCAGAATCATTTCAAAAAAATAGTTCTCACTCTTTTGCCCGAGAAGAAATGCTTAGAGAAACATGGACAAAAAGCTAAGTAATCAGAGGAGGTAGACAAAGGATTTCATTGGCCATAGGCTTGTTTTTTTTGGGGGGGGGGTGTTATCTGCACACATCTCCTATGCTTGTCCTATGACTCCTATAACTATCTCCACACCTTTCTCTCCTTATTCGTCTGCTCTTCCTGAAAAGTTCCAAAATGTTTTACTACATCCAGACTTGAAAGCAAAACGATGCAAAATTAGTCTATGTGCGCACACAAACACACACCATTTGTAAAATAAGCACAGAACTTGCATTACTTGGAGAAAAACATACTTGGGGGCAGCACAGGCAGGAACTGAAACAAAAAACTCCTGTTTCAAATACAAATGATACGGATTGCTCCACTGCACTTTCACACATCTTTCGGTGGAGAGCTTTGTGGACAGCCACTGGAGAGAGAAGCTGCAGGGGATAACTTGGCTGTTTAGGAAAACCAGATTAGCTCAGTTGGTGAGAATGTGGTGCTGATAGCGCTGAGGTTGCGGGTTCAATCCTCGTAAGGGCCAGCTGCATTTTCCTGCAATGCAGAGGGTTGGAATAGTTGATCCTCGGGGTCCTTTCCAAATCTACAATTCTATGATTCGAAGCTCTGCTTTCCTTTGCTGTTGCTATTAAGAACCAGCGGCTAAGCAGGACCTCCAGCTGTTCTGCCATGCTACTGGATCGTTTTGTGGGAGTGGAGAGTGACTGAGAACAGGTGTTGGTGCAGAGCAGAGACAGATGCTTTCAAGCCCTTTAAAGCAGCAGATAAAGGCAGGGATACTCTTTGGGTGGCCCCAAGAAAGATCTGACTTACTGGATTTTGGTCATCTAGAAGTGGGGTGGGGCAGAAGAGAAAAAGTTGCCTCTTATATTTTAGGCGTGGTTTCCATTGCATAAAAAAGGAAGGAAAACCCACATTAGGCCAATGGCTGGATGATACTTCTACTGCAGCTTTACTAGGGCGGGGGCTCCATTGGATCTTCACCCCTTTGTTTATCTAGCACAGGGGTTAGAACTTTTTCAGCAGGGGGCCGGTCCACTGTCCCTCAGACCTTGTGGGGGGCCGGACTATATTTTTTTTGGGGGGGGGGGGAACGAACGAATTCCAGAGATGCATTCTAAATAAAAGCACACATTCTACCCATGTAAAAACAGCAGGCAGGCCCCACAAATAACCCAGAGATGCATTTTAAATAAAAGGACACATTCTACTCATGTAAAAACATGCTGATTCCTGGACCGTCTGCGGGCCGGATTTAGAAGGCGACTGGGCCAGATCCGGCCCCCGGGCCTTAGTTTGCCCACCCATGATCTAGCATAAAGATCCACTGCTCTCCTTTACTGGAATGGCATCTCCTTAAAAAGGCTCAGCAGTATTTGTTTGTTGTTCTGGCATATTTATATCCAAATGACTACAATACAGATGTTGAATCCATGTGCTGGGTGAGTAAGAGTGAAATTAGGATACAGGTGCAGAGTAAAAAATCAAGTATGGGGCACAAGCTAGATAGGCATCAGGCATCCCCAACCTTCGGACCTCCAGATGTTTTGGACTACAATTCCCATCATCCCTGACCACTGGTCTTGTTAGCTAGGGATCATGGGAGTTGTAGGCCAAAACATCTGGAGGGCTGCAGGTTGGGGGTGCCTGGGCTATATTTATGCAAAGGATATTTGATAGTGGTTTTGCCTTCAAAGAGTTATAGCTTGTGCAATAAACAATTAGTGTATCCCAAATGGGCAGATAAAGTATCAACTAAGGAGGCAGCTTAATAGCAGGTGGGGTATCCTTATTTAGTCTTGATACCCTTTGGATATATTAGTTTAATTTTTTTACTACAGTACTGCCTTTTTATTTTTAATAAATGTTTTATTGAAGTGTTGCTTATTGCATTCTTTTATTCTTTGCCTAGGTAGCGGGGCACCTCCATTTTATAGGGAGAAAGTGGGATAGAAAACTATCCAAATAAATATGGAAACAAAAATTAAAAAATTATATACATTCATGAGAGTAGCATTTATTATCTTGATTTTTATCACAAAGTACCTTTTCTTGGCTGTCAGAATAGCCAGTCAGTCAGCTAAGCACCTTCCCATTAAACAGCCACTATCAGAACTTACTTTGTAAACATCCTATCTTCGTAAATATTCTGGGCTGCATCAATAGGAGTATAGTATAGATCAAGGGAAGTAATAGTGCCACTGTATTCTGCTCTGGTCAGACCTCACCTGGAGTACTGTGTCCAGTTCTGGGCACCACAGTTCAAGAAGGACACTGACAAACTGGAACGTGTCCAGAGGAGGGCAACCAAAATGGTCAAAGGTCTGGAAACGATGCCTTATGAGGAACGGCTAAGGGAGCTGGGCATGTTTAGCCTGGAGAAGAGGAGGTTAAGGGGTGATATGATAGCCATGTTCAAATATATAAAAGGATGTCACATAGAGGAGGGAGAAAGGTTGTTTTCTGCTGCTCCAGAGAAGCAGACACGGAGCAATGGATCCAAACTACAAGAAAGAAGATTCCACCTAAACATTAGGAAGAACTTCCTGACAGTAAGAGCTGTTCGACAGTGGAATTTGCTGCCAAGGAGTGTGGTGGAGTCTCCTTAGTTGGAGGTCTTTAAGCAGAGGCTTGACAACCATATGTCAGGAGTGCTCTGATGGTGTTTCCTGCATGGCAGGGGGTTGGACTCGATAGCCCTTGTGGTCTATTCCAACTCTATGATTCTATGATTCTAAAAGGAACAAAAGGCAGCACTTTGGATCCTCAGAAGCTTCATGATCTAAGGAGTGTCCTCAGAAGCCCAATCTCTTGTAGCATCTTTCAGAATGGATTAGAGTGTTTTTAGAGACAAAATAAAGCTCATCATTATGAAAAAGTCTGGTGCGGTCTGTTCATCAGGCAACTCACTCCCAGTTCTCTCCAGGTTACCCTGATGCTCCAGATCCCTTTGTCTATCAGCAGGAACAGTAGCAATGGGAGTAGCAGATGTATTATCTGTGATGGGGGCCTTAGAAGGCAACTTTCTGCAAGAGGCTGGGATTTCACTCAAGGCCTGCAGGTGATATACAGGTGAGCCCTGGTCAGATTCATCTGATGAATGTTGAATGTCTTTTGTTTATGAAGGCCTTTGTTTAGCTGGTTGCTTGGGAGACTCACTCTCTGGCACAGATAGTCTGCAATTGTGGAGATAATTCTTTTCCAAGATGGCACCTAACAGGAGGACCCTGTTTGTATGGTGCCCTGGCTGCCCCATTCCCTCATCACCTGAGATGGAAGGATGGTTGGTGTCTTTGGGGTTCTGCAGTTGTTTACTCTCTTGTTAAGTCCTTATGGAAACAGTAGTTAGAAAGGACAAATTCAGGCAGGGAGTTTTCACAGATTTTGCGATGGCAGCAGATGTTGGCAAGGCTGGGATATACGTGTGGAGGAATAGGGCTTTCCCCCTGGAGATGCATGCACTGCTGCAAGGTTGTTAAGCAGCTGCAGGTCATTGTCTCAGATTTAGTGGGTCTGACCATGTGAACAAAATGGTGCCATTTTGTTGAGAAAGCAGTGTCTTCCCAATTAACCCATAAGGAAGGGAGATAGGAAAAGAGTAAGCAGAAAAGACAAATAACAAATTTTAAATCTCTATGAATAAAAAGAGGAAGACGACAAAGAGAATGAAATAAGTTGAAATTTGAAATAAAGACTAGCTGGAAGGCAAGTACAAATGCTGAAGTAAGAGGAGGCTCTGTCTTGGGTGAAGGCAGAGAACCAACTGGGGTGAAGACTACAATACCAGATTGCATGGCTCCTTGACTTCTTGGGCAATAGAAGGAGTCAACTCACACTTACTGTATGCCTCTTTCATTCCAAAATGAAAATAAGCTGCTCTGTGATGCCCTAGGCCTATTGATTCACCTTGGTAAGAATGACTTGTCCAGAGAGCAGGTAAACCTCTGTATGGTTTGAAATATTGAAATATTGGAGCGAAATGTGTGGTGAGAACCTTGAATTCTTGCACTGATGAAATATTCTAGTTTGAATTACATCCTACAGAAGCTGAGGCTGCTGAAGAGACTCTTAGGTTGGAGAATTGTTTTTTTTTTGGGGGGGGGTTGCTGCTGTTATTGATATTAATTTTTTGTATCTATATTTTTAGAACACGATTTAATGTCAGATTTGTTTGATTTGGTTGCATACTTTTTGATGTGCTTGACCATTTTTGTTACATTTGTTGCAAGCCTCCTTAGGCATGGTTCACACAACATAGTAAGCAAAAGTATGGCTTACATACATCATACAGACCTCGTTTTATTTGCATAACAACTTTCCATAGTTAAAAGGCTTCAATCGCTGCACCAAAAGAACCTAAAATATATTGTACTGTGCCCAATCAAAGTATCCTTAGATGCCAATACCTGGCTTTTACTAGTACTATACAACTCACAAGTTAGGTGAAGGCAAATACAGAGCAATCAGTCCCCATCACACCCTCCTTGATACTAATCAACATTCTAAGCATGTAGGTACATCTTTCAATCTGCTTAAAGGTAAAGGTAAAGGGACCCCTGACCATTAGATCCAGTCGTGGCCGACTCTGGGGTTGCAGCGCTCATTTTGCTTTACTGGCCGAGGGAGCCGGCGTACTGCTTCCGGGTCTTGTGGCCAGCATGACTAAGCCGCTTCTGGAGAACCAGAGCAGCGCACGGAAACGCCGTTTACCTTCCCACCGGAGCAGTCCCTATTTATCTACTTGCACTTTGCTTTTGAACTGCAAGGTTGGCAGGAGCAGGGACCGAGCAACGGAAGCTCACCCCGGGATTCAAACCGCCGACCTTCTGATCAGCAAGTCCTAGGCTCTGTGGTTTAACCCACAGCGCCACCCGTGTCCCTTTCAATCTGTTTGGCTATTATCAATTGAGGGATGTGCCTTTATTGCATCTTTGGGTAATCTTTCTTAAAGATAAAGAGCTACATTTCTGGCTCTCACAGCGTCCTAGGACACTATGCAAGAATTCTTTTTGTCATTAGCTTTAAGAGGATCCCTCTTTGTGAAGTGCAATTTTTTTTGTCATAGTGCAGGCGCTTTTAACTATTTATCTCTTTTCAATATACAGAGGGATGAGTCTTTATGTTCCTTTGAAGTGAAAGGAGGAATAAAAAAAATGAAGCAGTGCTAGGGAAAGGCCTCCGCAAGTTGACTAATGCAGCTGGATAGACTCATACAGCAAACTACAAAGCAATCGAGTTTCCCTAGCCTCATCTCTAAGACAATGTCTGAATATGAAAATATAGTAAGTTACCTTGAGGAAGTACACAACTGAAAGATATCAGGCAACAAATGACAGAAGGATGCTTTCAATTAAGAAAAGGTCCACAGGAGGAAGCAATGCAGAATTTTTCAGATGAACCCTCTCGCATACCAGAATTGAGTTCTAGGATACAATTGAAGACAGGAGCAATACAAATACAGCATGCCTGTAAGTGATCTATGAGGCTTGGTATCGTATATTTAATAGCAGGCAGTTCTGAATTCAGATGCTATACACTTTCCCCACTCATTATGTTCCTCTCTAAACTGCCAGAGTCTAAGGTTTCAGAATACACTGTGTATTTATCTGCATGTCTATGGTAAATAGCTACAGAGGGATAAACCATGGGTTTTTTCAGCCCTTCATACCAGCTGGTCAAGTCAACACTATGAAAACAGGTTCAATAGATCAATTGTGTACTCTGCAAGCATATGTGATAGCAGGGAACGGGCGGGGGGGGGGGGGAACTATCCTTTTTTTGTTTTAAACCTGTGGCCTGTTAATTTCTTCAGGTGTCCCTTTTTTAAAAAAAATAAAAATAAGCATGACATTATCATGAATTGCATTTTACAAGCCAGTGGGAGGGCATTTATATAAAAATGAACCCTTCTGGTCACCACTCCTGTATCTCCACTGCAGCATGACGGATGGCAGGATGAAAAGCAGAGCCTCCAGGCTTTCAGGCGATGGTAGATTAATGATGACATGGCCTTGACCTCCAAAAGGTAAAGGTTATGAAACACTCATGAGTAGCTGGCTTCCAATTTCATACCCAGAGGGTGAATGACAGCAACTGATAGTTTTGTTCTTCAAAACACTCTAATCCTGGGATGCGCAGCTGTCACCCACCACCTTTTTGAAATTCATCCCAACATATTTATATCTTCTTGCTCTTTTCCCTAGTGGACTCTATTCTGTGTCTGTGTGCATCAACTACGCGAATGACGCTCGGCAGCAAATAGTAGGGGCAATGAAACAACAGGAAACTGAAAAGTTTCAATATAATCATATTGTGACACCACTCTCCCTTTTACAGCTCTAGAATGATATTTTGCCAAGTATTAAACTTGCTCAGTTACACATTACACATGCACTGTGATCAATGGCAGAGGCACAATCAAGGAGCTGTTAGTTTTATAGACTCCAATACCACTTACCTTCCCACTCTGCTTCTCACAAAAGACCCAAAGAATATGTGATTAATCTCCCCCTTTCAGGACTAGTCAGTCAAATCAACACAGCTCTTTAATCTCAAAGCCCAAGAGAAAGTCAAACACTGCACAGTTCTTCCCATCCTCTAATAAGTCATGTTTCACCAAGAACTTGATGTAGTTGTAGAAGGTTGTGATGACACTGAAACAAGCTCTTTTCAGAGCCCCAAAAGTGTTGTTTAGAAATGAAGCTACAGATGTGAACTAGTGTTAAATAAGGTTATGTTTATGTTTCTATACAACAGACAGCTGGCAGGCTCGTCCTACAATTTGATACAAAGAAAGGGCAAACTACTGTAGTCTACCACACCATGATGCTAACTAACACATAATGCAAGATGTCAAGGCAATGATGATAATCAATATTCAACTCTATATCCACTGCAGGGTCATCACACCCCTATTTTGAAGACTACAAGATGATAAAACTAATAAAACAAAAGCAGAGTCAGTAACAAAATCTGATAATGTATCTAATCCGATAGAAAAAAGAATTAAGTTTCACTGTCAATGCACCTTTGCACAACTGTATCATCTTTTGGATTTAGTTGACACAAATTTTCAAGTTACACAGATCTCTACATTAAATATACAGGTCAGCGTTGGCATCATAGCAAAAAATAAATAAAAAAGGAAATGAAAGGCAGTGCAGATCCACCAGGACTGTTTCTTCTTTACTTGACTCTTTCTGCTTAAAGCATAAATACAAGCCAGGGAAGAGAGAAAGCTTAAGAGATCAGAATTGTTTGAGGTGTTGAATTTGTTAAAGGGCAAAGTTCTGAGAGCCAGCAGTTCTGAAAGGGCTCTGTGTCAAAATACCAGGGGCCTTCACAGATAAAAGTTTATGCTTGCTCCAAACGGGATCAGCAGGGGAGTGAGGAACAAAAAAAGTCACAGCCATGTGTTAAGAGCACACCTGCAACTCCCAGTTTAATTCTGAAGTTGAAAAGCATTCTTTGACCTAGACGTCAGAGGATGAAGCATACATATAAGGAATGCCACATGGCAGACTGAAAGAGACACATCTCAGGTGCAGAGTGAAAAAGTGAAAGGCTTTTGTGAGCTTTTTAATAACATAATGTAGCCTTTTCAAGATTCAAAAATATTCCAGGTAATGATGGATACATTCAACTACCACAAACGCTAGCCTTTCTCCTGAAGAAACATATAAAACTTCTCCCTCCTCAGAGGATCAGATCACGCATTTAACAGTGTTCAAAGGATATAGTTAGGTAGCTTCACCTATTGCATTCTATGTACATGTCCACAATTAGCCTGACCCAGCGAAGGAAATTATGTGTGGGACCAGACTTTTGTGTACATAGGCAATGCATATACAGAATCACAACTGGTTACATATTCACAACTGATTCCCAGATCTCATCCAGGGTAATGGGAATTGACTGGATAAGGTTTTAGATGAAAATGTATGAACTGAGGACCACTAGTTGTTGTCAGTGATTAGAAATGGACTTGAGCTACAGCTTTTAAAACAACACAGTTAAACAGAAGTTTCAGTAAGCGGAGCTGAAAAACCCATATTTACTGTCCTCAAAAATAATATGCAGAAGACTTTTCTCCCTTATTCCAGATGTCGAATTGTACTTCCTTACTGTCAAAATCTCACTGTCAATGGTCAGAGTGCAAACAGAACACTACAAGCTATTTCTACTTCTCTGTCATGACTAGTGGATTTTGCTCAGTTTTATTTTTCTCATGTATTTTTTAATTTTTAATGTAAGTAGTCTTACATTAATGATCTCCTGACCATTAGTGGAAAATCAGGGCATCTTCCAAATAAAATAAATTAATTTGGGGTTAGCAAGCTGTTTATCACATTGTCTCACTGCTGTTCAGTGGACTGCACAGAAGTTCCCCCAAGCTCAATAGAGCTTACTCCCAGGTAGTGGATATTGGATTGTAGCCTTGCTCTATATAGTCTGCTTAATGATAAGCGAACAGCTAATAATATAAGAATAGTCTTATGACTGTAGAATTTTGCTTACTGCAAGCCCACCATATTGGGTTAAAAAGCTATTATAAAATCTCTCACTAAATATTTCATATCTCAGTTTAAGAGTATTACTAATCATAAAATTCTCAGTAAACCTTTTATTACAGCAATTTATAGAGCTCACCAAACAAGCCAGCATCAGCTATGCACAAAAGAGAAAGAGTAGGGCTGGTTTTCATGACAAGCTAAGCCAAGCATTGGGTTACTGGGACCGTAGAAGTGTGCGGACTCACGGAGAGAAGTCCTTTTTGCTGCTACACCAGGCTAAGCTTAACTTACGTGTGAGACAACTAGGACTTGTGATGAAGTTATCTCCTCACTAACCACAAGCTATAACCAAGGTTTGTTCCTGTGCACAGCCCACCAACTAGAAGGTAATGCTTTTCGATATACAGAGGACTAACCAAGATAACAATATCTGCAATTCTGGAATAAAGGTAATAATAATAATAATAATAATAATAATAATAATAATAATAATAATAATAATAATAATAATTTATACCCTGCCCATCTGGCTGGGTTTCCCCAGCCACTCTGGGTGGTTTCCAACAAAACACTAAAATACAATAACCTATTAAACATTAAAAGCTTCTCTAAACAGGGCTGCCTTCGGATGTATTCTAAAAGTTTGGTAGTTATTTTTCTCTTTGACATCTGGTCAGAGGGCGTTCCACAGGGTGGGTGCCACTACCGAGAAGGCCCTCTGCCTGGTTCCCCGTAGCTTTGCTTCTCGCAGTGAGGGAACCGCCAGAAGGCCCTTGGCGCTGGACCTCAGTGTCCGGGCAGAACGATGGAGGTGGAGACGCTCCTTCAGGTATACTGGACCGAGCCATTAAACCTAACACCAACTTTAGAAGAAATACCTCACAATTCAAAGCTTCAAGCCTGATCTGTATTGATACCAAATGTGCTTCTCTGAGGAGCTGTAGAAGAACATCTCAAAAGTGAGAACAGAAACTGTATTTTCCCAATAACCTACTGTAACTAAGACTAAATGTGCATAATCTGAAATACCACATATTCTTCCTCTGCTTACCTCCATTACTCAATTTTTCTCCCCTTCTTTTGTTTCTAAAATGTTAAGTCCCTTGGGGCAGAAGCCTCTCATTCTTTATAAAGTATCACGTGCATGGATAGAACAACAAAAACAATCTCCATAAGATTCTGGAGACTGCTGATTTTAAGAGATTTGGATCAGATTCCTACAGAGTATCATTAAAAGGTTTTAGTTTATATTTAGCTGCTTTATGAATTAACAATATATTACTGTATATTTTCTAAAATAAAAGAAGTTCTAGGACTGCTTTCAAAGACTTGGATTCCACTGCAAGAATGGAAGGTATTCGATACCTCCCACTGTCTGCAGCCCTTTGCACACACCCCAACTAGTGCAGAAGGTTAGAGAACCCTCTAGAACAGTATTTCAGGAAGCTGCAAAAAGGGGGAGATTGGCTACACCCCACACATAAGCAGAAATGCCTGTCACATCCAGCAGGATCTTGGGATCTCAGCCAAAGATCTGAAAAAGCTACTTTTATCTTGAATGGATTTTATTACTAATTATCAACACATGCCTCTACACTGAAACAGATGAGGGATGCTACTTAAGTTTTACTAATAATGAAACCTGTGCTAATAATCAAAATATGTTATGGGGTTTTAATCTGATGCTACAGCAACATATAGCAAGTAGCTCTCCAGGTCCTGAGCTACATGGGTGCCTCCTTTCCCCATCAGCACTAGACAACTGTTTAATCAAACTGAAACAGTTTAATGAGGTACAGAAGGAAAATTATGAACAATGGCACAAATTCCAGAGATGCTGGCATTTTTATTGAGCAAGAAAGCACTATTATAAATCCCTGGAAAATGTTTGTGGTGTAAATTAGAACTCTTAAAAGGCTTGATTATTCATGCCAAAGAAAAGCATTGTGGTTGGCTTGCACTGACCTCATGTATGCATTCCCCTTACTTTAGATTACTTTTGTTTTTCATGGTGAACAGGAGTTAAAAAAAGAAATGTGACTTCAGGTTTTTTTTTTGTTAAAATCAGAATAGACCCTTGAAGACTGGGAGTGAGAGCACAGTTCTCCATTCTCCCCCAGTTGCTCCTCCAAATTCCTGCAGCCAAGTGGTTCAACAGTTTCTGAATGGCACACATAATGACATCATTGATTGAACTATAATAGAAAGGAAAGGGGGGTGGGGGGAAAAGATGTACAGACAAAAGATAAGTTCTGTTTCACAGCAGGGACAAATGAAGAACCAGATGACTGGACAGAGTGAGGTCGCCGAGTACCCCTTGCCATTGTTTTCGTTTTAAGCAACCCTTCCACTACTCCCTAAAGGTTTGTTAGGGACTCAAAATCCTTTTCAAATGGCACCGTGGAGAAAGGAAAGATCAGGAGCCCTGCTGACCCTTCACAACTCTCTCATCATTTATTTTTAAAATATCATGTATTGTAAGTGGGGGGAATGATATAAACATTAATAATAGTATAATCCTAAACACTGAACAATGATATCACCAGGACTATTGGAAATACATAGCTAAGAAGCAAGCACCATTCAAACCTCTTTGAAACACAGAAGGATCCATTTTATATTTTTGCATTTTGGTCTCCCCCCCCCCCAAAAAAGTTACTTTCTCCTAGATAGGCTTGATGGAGACACAGCTCTAATATGCTGAGAAATCACGCACAAGTATTTGGACCACACATCTGGAGAGAGTGCTATTTTGAGTGGCTGAAAAGGAAGGCGTTCAATGTTTGCAATATCTGGATTGAGTTAATTGCTAAAGTCTTTGAAAGCTCATCTGCAGAACTATACTTGCTTTATTCCTGGCGATATATGTTAAAGATGTCAAATGAAGTTATTCTAGAGTATACCAGCAAGAATAATACAGCTTCTGGAATCAAAGAGATCGCAAAGTCTAATGGACGAAAATTTAGTTACGAAAATCATTGGGAGTTCAAAATGAAAAACCTCCAACTGTTAACAATGGAAGAACATTCAAAACACTAGGTAAGATAAATGTACCCCGGCCTCCCTTGTTTTCTTAGATTCAACAGATGGGCCCTTGCGCAAACGCATGTGTGTGCACTGGTAGAGGCCTGGCTGGAAAGTTTAAAACGGCTCCATGAAAGACGGACTGAAGAAAAGGAAATATGAATTGGCCCTGCCCCATAGCTCGACCAATTGCAGCTAGGAGCTGGGTGGAGTCATAGATAAAAAAAAGAAGAAGTAGACTCGGATACGCTGGCCTGCATCCTTTTTGATTTGAAATGTTTGTTTTGGGCTTCTCAGCAGTACATAACGGCAATAAACGGGCAGGAGGAGTGCTGGCCTGCAATTGTGCCCATATAAGAGGTGCCAGAACTGTGCTCTGACACATTCCAGCTGAAAAAGGTCTGGTTACAAGGTTTAACAGAAAAACAACCTGCAAAGATTTGGATAGTATATCAGACCCGAAACAGGATTTTAAATTGGTATATTTATTAAGGTTTCAAATAAAAAATAACTCTCCCCAGGTCTACAAGAGTCTGCTCTTTGTAATAAACAGAAATTCTGTACTAACCAATGAATTTATTTTCTTCTTGAGGGAAGTAGGACAGCTGAGTATGGTGATAGGCCCTTCTACCAGGCCACAATACCATTTTATCCTAATGAGAAATATACAGATCCTTATTTAAAGGGAAAGTTTCCAGCTCAGATACACCATGAGAAAAATGATTTTCAGAGTCAAATTTTGATTGAAACGGCAGTGAATGGTTCAAAGCTCAATCTGGTTAAGGCTTTCAAGAAAATGCTGAGGACTCTAGCATACTGCAGAAGAACTGAGAAGGGTAAAATGAACTAATGTATTGGGTGATAACTTGGGGAGGGGGGCAAAGACTATGTTCAAACCCAAGTTTCAGATGATTAAGATTGTCTTGGGGCAGTTCAAGATTTCCCTAGATCCTGCAGTGTCTAGACTCTTATTTATAAGATTGTAGACACCAGGACAAAGGTTCTCCAAATAAGCTTATGAAGTTTAATGGAGAAGGAATGTCTTGATACAAACAAGGTGTTTCTCACCTAGATGCATAACTTAGTGAGTTGGAAGATTCGCTCAGTTTCTATATAACCTGGAATCCCGTATCTTAATGAAGAATGGGGTACTGATGTAGGAGATGCCTGCTGGCTGGTAGGAATCCATGGGTCCTTTGGCAACAGCTTCACTACACTGGAGAATTACAAGTGTCTTAGTCACTTTGCTGGAATCAGTAGCACCATAGCCTGCAGGTCCTTAATCTTCCTAAGTACTGTGGTACCTCGGGTTACGTACTTAATTCGTTCTGAAGGCCTGTTCTTAACCTGAAACTGTTCTTAACCTGAAGCACCACTTTAGCTAATGGGGCCTCCTGCTGCTGTTGCGCCACTGCTGCACGATTTCTGTTCTCATCCTGAAGCAAAGTTCTTAACCCGAGGTACTATTTCTGGGTTAGCGGAGTCTGTAACCTGAAGCTTATGTAACCTGAAGCGTATGTAACCTGAGGTACCACTGTACTTGTGAAATGAGAGGTAGAATCTGTGAAGCATATACAGTGGTGCCCCGCAAGACGAATGCCTTGCAAGACGGAAAACTCGCTAGACGAAAGAGTTTTCCGTTTTGGAGGTGCTTCGCAAAACGAACCTCCTAAGGGCTTGCTTCGCAAGACGACAATGTCTTGCGAGTTCCTGCTGGTTTCCCCCCTTCCCCCCTTTTTCTAAGCTGCTAAGCCGCTTATCAGCTGATTCGATCAGCAGATAAGCCGCTAAAAGCCTCTAAAAGCCGCTAATAGCGCTAATCCGCTAATCCTTCAATGGGCTTGCTTCGCAAGATGAAAAAAACCGCTAGACGAAGAGAATCACAGAACGGATTCTTTTCGTCTTGCGAGGCACCACTGTAACACTTTCTGGAACAGTCTGCTGATAGGATGTCCACAACTGCAGATTCTCCCACATCAAGAAACTTGATGTGAATCCAGGCAGCTGATTTTGAGGAACCAGCGAACAGTTTCATGATGGCTTTTCTGAGCAATCATTTGTGAAACACTAATTGGCCTAGCTTTGGCAACCAAGCCAAAGATGTTCTGTCTTGATGAACTGAAGACATTTCTCTGTATAGAATAACAGGGAGGTGGTTTCCTTAAGGAGGAGTTTTGAAAATGTACTGATAGGCATTTGCTACTACATTGTCTGTCTTGAGGAATACCTAATGTCCTGGTAGAAGATGGAAGAAATGCCGCAGTGCCAGTATGATTGCCCAAAGTTCTAGGGAACTGACGTTCAATTAAATTGTTTCTGGAGACCACAGGTCTTGGTGCTGTACACCTTTGCAGTGTGCACCTCAAATTTTCAGGCTGGGATATGTTGTCAAGAGCAGCTGGATGGACTCCTGAATAGGAATCTCCTGGCTCAGATGAGTCAATGATACCCACTATCTGAGTGGTCTCCGGGTTGAGGTTCTTGGTTATTTGCAGTGGGTATCCTAGAAGAAATGTCTGAAATACATGCAGATAATCAATCCCAAAAATCTGGAGGCTGTAGATGAGACTGAGGTCTCAACCATAACTTTGTTGTTAAAAAGCTTACGGTGACTTGGCTATCTGCAAGATAGAATCAAAGTGTTCTTCATTTTGTTGATGATGAAACTGTGTTCTTGCAAAGTATACATCATCCTGGCCATGTCTTGACAGCACTAGGATTTAGAGGATGATCAGACTAGAAGATTGTCCAGATATGGCTAGATATTCATTCCTTTGGTTCTGTGCCAATAGGATCTTTATAAAGACTCTGGGAGTGGAGAGGAGATGAAAATGAAGAGTTTGGAAAATGCAATTGTTCTTCACTGTAGCTCAGGGATGACTGTGGCACCCCAGATATTGTTGGACTTCAACTCCCACCATCTCAAACCATTGCCCATGCTTGCTGGGGTTGTAGTTGAACAAACAGGGAGGGGCCGGTTCCCTATCCCTGCTGTAGGTGAAGCAAAGGAAACTATGATGCTCTGGTTTGACTGGGACATTTAATAAGCCTCTTCAGATGAATGGATATCAGATAATAATTGAGTCTGAGGCATGCTAGGATGAAGTGCAAGATCTCTATGCAAAAAAATTTACTTTGGAAGGTGATGATTGACCATCTTTGGCTCCAAGATGAGGAGCGTGGTCCCTGGTGTGTGTGTTTTTTGAGATAGTAAAAAAAGGCTGAAAACATATATTGGTATTTAGAGGAGGACCTGGTTTACCAACAGCTGATGGTGGTACTTAACTGCTCTCCCCGGGGATCTTGCAAAAATTCCACAAAATACCCTTTTCCCACTCTCCAGATCCCAACAGTCTGTCATGGACCCCTTCCAAATTTCATGGGATGAGTCTCATACAGGTTAACTGAGCATAGGGTTGTGCTGAAAAATCAGTATTGGTCATACTTAGATTGCTGCTGCTAACTGGATGGGAATGACTGAGAGGTTGATTGGAACAGAAAGGTTTTTTGTAGGCACAAAATAGCTGAGGCTGTTTGTTCATTGTTTTCTCTCCCATGTATATAGGCTTGGATTTCTTCTTGGTATCTGCTACAACCACATTCAAAGCTTTCCTCAGAGTCATGTACTGGAGAACACTGGTTGGTTTGGGATCAGCCACAGAATTATATAGCCAGATATGACTTCCAACTACATTGTTAGAAGACATGGCCCTACCTTCAAGCTGAAGATTGCCCAGAAAAGCACCTGCCAGGAAAGCCAAGACAAGTGCCCCTTTGCAGAGCAGAATCACTAGTGTTGTTCTCCATAACTTCATTCACTCAAGTGAAGACTGCGCAACACATCACAGGACACAAAATCATGCTTATTATCAGAAAGTTGATTAAAATTGGTGACATTAGTGATGGTGTGATTTGGGTTTGGAATGCTTGACTAATTCATTAAATTACTATACACACAGGTCTTGCTATCCAAACATAATGCATTTGCAGGAAATCGTTTGTTAGGCAAGCATTTGCATAATGCATTGATGATTTCCACTGATTCCTATAGGGACATTTTGAATGTGTTCCAACCATGGAATTTATATATATAATTGGGGAGAATTTTAGGTTGTTTTTGCTATTATTTTTAATGTTTCTATAAGTCGTTCTGAGTCACTTTTGTGTAGAAAAAAGTGACAACAATACTTCATTTCCCTACTTCAGTCATAAGAACCACTCAATACTGAAGTTATGGATATTTAAAACAACAAAGTCCCGGTGCCATAAAGATTACAATCAAAATTTCATCTAGGGTAGAGGGAAGACAGAAAGAGGAAAGGAAGGAAAGGAAGAGGTAAGAGTAACTGAGGCAATAAATTATCCACTTCAACATACTAGAGTGCAGAAATTTTATTAGAGAGCGGTAGGTATGAGTGCAATGCACAGACATCAATACTACCTGTTCCAGAACTAGCTTCAACCAAATGTACCAAATGTAGGTGGATCACAGGGCCAGATCCAGCATTTCATTTAAAAAAGAGACACAGAGAATGTGGACTAGAGACAAGGAATAACAGAAAAATAGGAATGGGGTTCAGGGTGAAGGGTCAGCTTCTGACAGAAGTTGCAAAACATTTATTGGACATTTATCCAGCTTGACTATTTCTAACTGGTTTAATTTGCTTAGAGCCTTAAAGGGCTTTAACTCTGAATATGTAATCAGTTTTATTGAAGCTAAGCTTGAGTTTAGGAAAGGCTGTATTTGGGAAACCTGAGAGACAGTATCACTCTGGTTAACATATTTCTAGGAAATACAATGCCTTCAAAAACTGAGGCTGCAATTGTGAAATAATATATTTTACGAGAGTAAAGACCTGCCTACCTTTTCAGCCATGCCTAATAGATGATTGAGTGAAATGGTTAGACTATATATTGAGAGACAGAAGACACCCATCCTATATTAGGACCTGCAAACTATACAACCTATGTGATCAGTGTAGCCTGGCACAAGCCACTGGACTCTTCTTATAAACAACCCAGAGCGTGGGGGAGGAGTGGCCTTGCTTTCAGCATCCCTGTGTTGAAATGTCCATGACTGCCAGCACTATTCTTCACCTTGTCACTTCCCATTATTCTAAAATCAACAGGCCTACATTCATGACTACTCAACTTGGAGCACAGTGACATCATTTCAAGGCGGCAGGGAGGGGGGAGCATATCAAGGGCAACCCACTACACTGGATATGCGTATACTGTAGATGCTTCCCTTTAGAACAGATTCATACTTTACATTTGGAAGTCAGGTTCAAAGTGTGCAATCTGCTGCTTTGCACCTATGGCATGCAAGCCAATCTAAAAATACTAATAAAAATGCCATTTCAGTGAGAATGACAACATCCGCTTATACATGTTTACTCAGAAGTAAGGCCCAATGTGTTTACTGGGGCTTATTACTTAGTGAGTTAGAACTGGAGGCTCAGAAGCAATTCTGAATACAGCATTAGCTTTGAACCAGTATGCCTCATATTATGATTCTTCCCAGTGTAATGTCTCCAAAGAGACAAAATTCTAGATACAATCTAGATTGATACAATCTCTTTCATATACGAATTAGGTTCTAATATAAAGCCTCTTGAATGGAGACCTTATGCAGCCTCTCCCTCCCCTTGGATTTGTAAAAGAAAATCTACACACATTGGCAAGCCGAGGGCCAAGCTAGATGTACCAAAATTCATACTTTTTAAAAATGGTACCTGAACAGCCATTTTTATATTGAAGAATAAGGAACTGTGGGGTTGCAGTCCTGAACATGCTCATAATCTGGACTGAGCACCTGGACCAGTTTCTTGCTGGAAATCACCCCCTCCTTGGCTGCTATTTGTCCCCAAAGGTGCTGCCTGCAGTAAACTACATTCAGGGGCAAAAGGCAGCTGAAGTGGGAGGTGGTTTCCTGCAGTAAATTGGCACTGAATGCTCTAGTTATCGTAATATTGTGTAGCGGACAAATGATAGCTTCAAAGGAGAGCACATCAAGAAGGTAACAGACCTGAAATCTTTCAATCTTTGAACCTTTAGTCCTATCATGAAAGTGCCCCCTTTTCCTTTTTTTTGTTTTAATTTACTGCCTTTCCCCTTTTTTCTCTTCCTTATCCATTCCCTCTTCCTTTTAAAACACTGTTTTTCTCCTTCTTTCCTCCCCCCCCCCCCAAGTTATAAACACCACAACCACAAAGGCGGAGGGGAAGAATGGTAGTGCTGCCACTTGCGTGACCCATTTTAGTCAGGGTTCAACCCATTTGTGTAACCTGACAACACAAGCTTATACATGTTTACTCAGAACCATGTTCCATTGTGAAGACAAGTGCACTAGACAGGGTGGCTAACCTGTGACCTTTTGGGTGTTGTTGAACTCCAACTCCCATCAGCCCAAATCAGTAGGGTCAATGGTCAAGGAAGATGGGAACTGGTCCAGATAAATATTACATACCAATAAATATTACCTTTTTACAGAAACTGCACAGACAAAAGTGAAAAAGGAAATAGAGTTTGAGGCGAAACCTGCAAAAAGGTATGGAATATTTCTCAGGATATATGGGAACAGGGGTAACATTGTATGAGGAAACCATGTGCAGCTTGTAAACGTAAGGGGAAATGTAAGAGCAACAGAGAATGACTACAAAGTTGCTGGCAAAGCCTTCCAAGCTTGTCCTAACCATGTAACCACCTTGGACAGAGCCTGGTTTGCTCCCAAGAGAACCAAGATATCTCATCCTTCGGAAGTAATAAAATGGCTGGATCCTGATGCTCTTATATTGTAACAAAAATCTTGTCTAATGTTCAGGAAGCTCCCAGACCACAAAATCAGTATGATTCTATAGCAACATAGCTCCTTTTCAGGATAAATATTTCCTTTTCAGCTTGTTTGAGCTTAAGAAGCAAATGTTGCAATTAATTTTCCTGCTATCTTCTGCAGTAGTGTGTTACTAGATCAAGACCTGCTTTGAATGCTATAGGAGTACTCAGAACCGTAGCATGGCTGAAGCTTAGCAGTCTGGAACTTGAGCAGTGTTTGGATAAGGTGCCATGTCCCATGTTAGCCATTTGCAGCTTTCTAAGGGATGAGTGAGATAAAATGGTCTGGTTCCCACATAACACTAAGCCAAACCATGGTTTAGCACAAACAAAAAGGCTCATGGAGAGGAAGCTGCAACTGCCTTAATCTCTTCGGAACACTCTGCTACTGCAATGTTAAGATGTGGCTTTGACTTAGCTCCTCATCTGAACCCAGGCTTGTGGTTTAGCTCTATCCGGATAAACTATGATCTGTAGTCAAGCTCTGTCCAATGGCTTACCTCAGCGCAGCAGCAAAATGACTGGAAAAGGAGCCAAGTGGCTGCAATCTCCAATTCAGGACCCCACACGTTTGCTTGTTTACACTAAACCAAAGTTCGGCTTAGAGTTATGTGTGAACAAGATCAATTCATAATACAATAGTAAATATTACTAACAATTTTGGAAAGAGTGCTGCTGCTGTGTTCTCTGCTTGAAGTATAGTACTTTGAGGAAAAAGGTATTAATTGGTAGCATGGATTTCAGTTCATAGTTATAGAACCCTACATTAGCTTAAATGGTCATCAGATCTTTTGCAGCACTTTTCCCCTGCTTTTGTTTCCTATTGGTTAATATTTTTCCATATGGGAACTGGTGGGATGTATTTGAAAATATTGCAAGGAAAAGAACAATCCAGGAAAAGAATCCTTCCTCAGCATACTGCTCTGAACTTTTTGAAAGTGTAAACTGTTAAGCCAACTGCTTTCTCATTATATATGCACAAAACTGCCACCCTATTTGCCTTCCCAAAACCACATTATGAAAAATGAGCTTTGCTAAGCCCATTTTAGAAAACACAAACTGTTCCTTTCTGCCTCTATAACAAGCCTTCACTAAAAAGAATTAAGCTACATTAAGTTTGACCAAAATTCACTTTTAAACAATTACTTTGTCAATCTATGTGCTACTACTCATTTGCAATCAAACTACAACTACTTTCATCCATTTTATACACATGCCAAGTTTAAAAAAACATTGCCCTTTCCCCATTACAAACAGGAAAAAGAACAAAGCAATCCATGTAGGATATTTTTTTTTTAATCCATGTAGGATACGTATTGTAATTTATTGACAAAAATGAATGGAGAAAGACTCAAATTTCTGAATGTTAACCATAAGCTCTGTCACATCAGAGGTGTAAAAATGCAATACACTTTGCAGCTGGTTTATTAAGTGGTATTATATGATTGTACAATAGGTCCAGTTTTGACAAATTTGGGTATTACTGCATTTCTAAAGAGATTCCTACTTGTTTTCCAAGCATTATTAACTTTTTGGGTTTAAGCAGAGGCCTCAAAGTTTCAAGTAGAGCACTGAGTCTTTTGTTTCCTTTCGACTTAAAACCCACATTTGAGAGTTGGGAGAAGCTGGTGCTAATGTGCCTGAGGTTTGATCCTTGCAATTTTTGCTCCATTTGCAGTGTGACTTTGACGTGCTGGTACTTTATCTCCCTAGCTCAAACCTCTGACAGGCTGCAGGTTAATTAGCTACTTGTAAAACAGAACAAGACCCTTACATTAGCTAATGTGAAGCACAAATTATTTTAGTCATCTGTTCCGACTGGGAATGGCACCAAATAATGCAATGCAGAAAGGAACATTTATGCTAAGCCAAAGGCTCTCTGAAAGAGCCCCAAGCTTCTGTTTTGTGGTAATACTCTCTCTGCTGGATACCTACAACCTTGTTTCATGCATAAAAAGAAAAAGCAAGCCCTCTGAGAATGCACTTTTGCGTTACGATGCAAGCAACCCGCTCAGCCTTCTGCAGCACTGAAGCCTGCAGCTATCAGCTCTCCCACTGGGAAGCCAGAGGTTCAGAGTGGTACAGGGAGCAGCTGCTACAGAGGGGAAATTTACAAGGGAAGGGAGCAGTTTAAGTGTAACTTGCAGAAATCAAGGGATAGCAGCCTCAGGTCAGAGGGTAAATTTTAAAAGGAGGCTTCCCTTGAGAGCATGGGGAGGGGGTGTGATTAGTTCTGGAGAGGAAAATGCTTTCTTGATTTATTTTAAAAATTAATTTGATGGCTCCGTGCTGACAGAAAAAACAAGCGAGCACCTGCCACATCTATTATACTAGACAGCGACAGTCACCACCTCTATTCTACTGTACTAGTAGGAGCTTTGTTATCTTTTAGGAAGAGATGTTTTTAACAGAATAGATTCTACAGTGGCAGTGGGTTCAAAGCTACAGATTAGATGGAGAGCCTTTTACTCGGATCTAGGTTTGCTCCCCTGATCCCAGCAGGCTTGAAATTGCCCTTGGCTATATTCCTCTTCCCCCACCTCTCTTGTTCAAAACCAATTTGAATGGGAAATGAAATGTGGCTCCAGAGACAATGGTTTACTGTAAAGTTTTTGCTGCAATGCGTGGTGTTAAAAATCTGCAAAGACCCATGCAACCAGGCTACTCTGTAATGAAAAGCTATAAAGAACACCCAGGTGGGAAACACAATACCACAATACCAGTGGCTAATTGAAGCAACCAACAATATTCCTCAATAGAATTCACGAGTGCTGTTCAGAGAGAAAGAAAACACTTCTAAGCCCCTGAACTCTACTTCCTAATAGAAGATCACAACAAATCTCAAGACAAATCATCCTAATGTTATTGCTTGTCACTCTGCCTCATATATGCAAGGAAAACCAGAACTGGAGACAAAATGTTAGTGTTTAAAGAATACAGATGCACAGAAACATAGATTTTCCAGACCGAACTTAGAAATCAATTTCTGACCTTGGATATGCCATTCTCCTATTGGTATTTTCTCCCCGTGTATAAAGAGGATCAATTCTCTGATGAAGCTAGCTTCGTTTGTATTCTTTAAGAGCATTCAAATTAATGTTTAGCACTTTTATTTTGTCAAGTACTGAACAGGGAATAGTTGTGGGAAGCTCTTTAGAGAGAGCTTACAATTCTTATGAATCGTCATCTAAACAATTCCACTCAAAAGGAAACTTGGCCATAAATGCTGACAAAGCATATATTCTTCCTGAAAAATGTGCACTCCTGGTGACAGGGTTAATGATGTTTGAGCAGCCTCTCACCCTGACCTGCCCCTCCACATATTCCAGCTTTAATGCACTTGCATGATTTCACCCTTCCCCCAGAGCAGAGGGTGGGGAGGAAAATGGCCTCCACCTCCAGTTATTTTCTACATGGTTTAACCCCCTGGTGCCAGGTTTAGTGCCTTACTGCAGAACGGAATGCATTAAATGTGCAAATCCCAAGAGGGATGGAATAGTTTATCTGGTAGGGGTTAAGACAAAATGACAGCCTTCCTCATTCACGAGGCTTTTTCCAGAAGAGTATTTCCAAGTCTGAAATAATCAATATACAGCATTCTCTCTCCCCTCCCCCCCATTCCCAAATCCTGTTTTCTTCTATGGTGGTACTGAACTGGAGAACTGTCAGCAGCTTTCAGGCCCACAGAGAGTAACAGCCCAGCCTAATATCAGTTTCCAGATCTAGATACCCCCCCCCCGCCTTTTTCCTCATGTCTCTCATCTGTAACGCAGAAAAATCTTTGGGAAAGATTTTAGCAATGTCACCTGCTCTAACAATTTCTGCTGAAGGATTTCTGGCCAACATTGAACTGATGCTAACTTTTTTCAGACATTATGCTTCTTTTATTGGAAGCATAATGAACCCAAGTCAATATTGGGAATGCTGGGTCCTGAACTCGGTGGCAGATAGAACCCAGAACCACACAGAACTAGAGCTTAGTTCTCAGTATGTGCTAAAACTGCTTAGGGTGCACTGCAGGAGCGGGGAATCATATGACTGAATATTCCCAGATGCAAAAATTAAAATAAGTTAAATTAGCTTTCCGCACAAAAAATTAGATACTAGGGAGAAGGGTTCTAGCTTAGCCTTCTCCTTGTTGTATTAGCTTTCTGTCTGTAGAAACCCTACAGCAATCTGAAGTGGTACAGTCCAGACGTTTGGGTGAAATCTAAATTGGAAAGCTTTCTGCAACACCGTGGGCAGCCTCATTCCTTAGCCAGGGTAACGGGGCGGGGTGGGGACCAAGACACAAGTGAACATTTCAATTATTCTGTTCTAAGAGGACTGGTCCCAAGGAATATTACCCCAAAATTAGTAAGAAACCTATGCTTAAAAAAAAGAAATTAGAAAGCCATATGCTCCTAATTCAGCAATAAGCACTGCTACATGATCTCTTAACACAAACTCTTTAATTCTATAAATTGGTCTTGGAGCTAGTCTGATGATACAGGAGATTAAGATCCTTGATCGACCAGGAAGTTTCATCAAAGCAAGTAAGATAAAACAAGTAGGATTACAGGATTAGGTGATATATATGCTGCAGTTTTTCAATTTTTCAAATATTTATTACTCTAGTAGTGCTTGCCCTGGAACCTTACCTTTTTGGAGGCTGTGGAGACATTCAAGCCAAATCTCTGAGCCCTTTCCTTTAATTTGTCTATATTTACCTAGAAAAGTCACAGGAAACAGTTTAATATAATCTCCACTCATATTCTTAGCTTAAGGAATCCTAAAGACAATATGCACTTATGCCAAGGAAAATGGAAGAGATCTGAAATTTAGTGTTTGTATTGATGAATTTGCTAAACCCTAATAAAAATCCTCTTTCTATACTGCAGCAACCCCTCTTACCAATTACGGAGGGAAGGAGAATAAGAAGATGGCATCCAGAAGTTCAGAATTTTACTGCAAACTGCTTCTAAGAAGGATTTGTGCTAGTGTTTTAGTAGAGGGATTTTTAAGAAGACTGATTCTTCTATTTTAAAATGTGTTGACAACAGTAAAAATGGAGCCATCACATCTGTTGTTGCCAAGTCAATTGTGTTTTGTGTATCTTCAATAAATCATGTTTAACGTATTGTGATTTTTTGGGGATCTGATTTGCATTTTGAACTCTATAGCAACATGTATATACCATTCAACTCTTAAAGATAAACACAGGAAAGTATCAAAGAGAAAATATATTTTCACCAAATTTCAGCACCATCTCAGATTTGAGAAGATGCCATGTCTAATTACATTCAGAACTAAGAAGCATTTGGCATGAGCTGAATGTTTTAGCAGCTTGCGTTGTGTCCCGCCCCACCCAGTGACATATTGGGGAGCAAGAAATTCTCTGTAAAATTGGGATCCATCTCTTTCTCTTGGCAAAGTTCTCACTGGGAGGCAAGAAGGAATCTTGCTGGGCGCTGCTTTGCAGATCAATTCTTTTAAAGTGCTACAACAGCATTTTTAAGGACATGACAGGCAGCAGTGTCATTCTCCTCTCTTAGCAAATTGCTATGGGGTGTAGTGGCAGCCCTGCAGATAAAGTTGCAAGTCTGCAGTTGCCAACTTTAAAGGAGGCCAATCGGCACCCCTGCTTGATTGCCCGTTTCAAAAATAACTGAAACAGACTTTTCTTTTTTGGGTGTGATAAAGCTATTTTTTTAAAAAAGTTCTCTACATTCCGTTTAAGTCCTAATTTGGCCAAGAAATTTACATTAGGGAAGTTTTGCATAGTTCCCTTAAAGCTATTTCAAGCAACATAGCATCCTTTATGAGGAATATCTAATAGTTGCTAAATGAGCATATATTGCAAAGATTTATACTATGGGGGACCCTGGAATCTTTAGGTGGGAATCCATTTCATGATATTGTCAAAGTACTTCCCAAGTAAGCAGCAGAACAGAAGACTGAAACTAGCATTTGTTCTACTAGAACGATCCTCAAGAAACACTGCCTAAATTAGCAGGGCAACTAGCCCTTTGTTCTTAATACTATAATCAGTAGTGCACACAGTGCTTTGCAAAGTAACATAAGCAACACGTTCTAAAAGTGTAGCCGTGTTGTAGATTAATAAGTCAAAAGGAGTTAGGCTCCTATCTCAAAGAATTGACAATCTAAATTTTGACAATAAGAGAGTCATGTCTTATCGGAGGATGAATATGAACAAATGCCCACACTTAGACATCATTTTGGCCAGAAGTGACAACTAAAGGGTTAAGCCAAAAGCTTCACAGAAGAAAGAAGCTTGAAGGGGAGGGATGGTAGTGGTGGAGAGGTGGCAGTGGGAAGGAGCAACTTCCAGGCATAGAGGCAAGGGAGAAAGTGAAGAGACACATGAAGGAAAATAAAGGCTTTTCAAGAACTGACTGTTGTAAACGAAGGTCATAAGCAAAGATGTGCCAGCAGAAACACAAGATGGGGCAAATCTGTTACGTTTGATGGCAATGGCAAGGCATTGGTGCAGAATGGGGGGGGGGGGAGGAAGTGATTGAAGGGATTTGAGTAGATGTGTCATATAACTTAATAAAAAGAGAAGTGAAGAAATGAATTTGGGCAACAGCTTTTTAGATACAGTGAGATGTGACAAAGCAAGGTCAAATAGAACAAATTAGCAGTAGTTAATGGAGCAGGCAACCAGAGAATGAACCAGTTTTTCATCTGACGGACCAAAAAAGAATGGACAGATCTGTTGGATATGGACTTTGTGGCAGAATGAATATGGGGAAGCCAAGGAGAAGGAAAAATGGGGGCGGGGGCGAAACCAGCAAGGCTTCTTGCCTGGTTTAGTACCTTTGAACTAGAACAGAATCTGAAGTTGTACGTGGAAGAAAACCAATTAATATGCCTGATTTCCTAATACGATAGAATTGCTTTTAGCAATGGAATAAAGAACACAATAGACATACAATATGCACCTCAGCTTCTACTCCATTAGGCACCAAAGAACCACAAAAAGTGAAAAAAGAAAGCAAAATATTTCAAAGAACTGGATCTAAATAAAAATTATATGCTTGTATTGAGGCGCCCACTCACTAAAGAGCAAAGTTTTCAGATACTGTTTTTGTCTGTCAGTCCCCCCCCCTCCCCCCGGGTGGATTCACTAGCAAGTTTTAATGAATGAAGTACCATTGTAAAACCAAGCCAGCTATAACTGTAAGCAAAGTAGCTACTTACTGTAGTCTTGCTTTCTGTCACAAGACCTGAAATAGGGAACAAAAACCATTTTAAATTATCATATTTGAATCAAGCTTTCTTCCAATTGCCTAAATAGTAAATTTAAAAAGTGGTTAGAATCAAAGTAGTGGTCTTAAAGCCAAAAGGGACTCAAAATATGCTTGAAGTGGAAATTTTTATTAGAATATATAATGGCTTAGATTCCAAAATTAATAGGGCATTAGCAGAATAAATGTTTCCTGTTCTCTCCTCTTTCCTGCAATCTCCGAAAAGCTTCTCAAGGAAGCTTGGGGAGACCCACCTGAACAAAATGGGATGGGAAGGAAGCTTTCTCTCTGTGAACTTTTTTAAGATTCTAGTCCTATATCCAGGTACCAAAGTACAAGCCTCACTGAGCTCAGTGGGACTTTTAGTATCTGCCAGTTACTACATCAGGGGTCTGCCATGTTCTGTGGCCTACACCAACTCTCTAGAAAGTCCATGCAGGTACTATGTGTTACCACCTTAATTCTAAAATGATTCATCCTCTAACAGAAATACAAACATTCATTCTAATTGTTAATCCAGAGTTAAGCACTGGGAGAAATAATAATTTTGTCACTTGCATCTACAGCTTTTGGTCCTTGCTTTGGCCCTTCAGAGACCTGCAGAATCCATCGCATTTAGTTCATAATGATGCCACGGGTTGGATTTCCAGTGGTTTAGTAAAAACATGGTATTTCCAAATCCAGGTTATTCTGGGATTTACTATGTAATTCCATAAAAAAGATTAAGTTATATTAATTTATCAGCAAGAGGATCTTGCAAGGAGATTAAAAATCCAGTGAATAACCATGGCTGGAACCATGTTGTAAGGGTACAAAGACAATGAAACCTCATTTTCAACCCTGTTTTTACAGCATGGAAGCAAAATGGTCACAATCATTCAAAGGAAGGCAAAAATATGAGATACCGCTTCAAGAATCACATACCTTTAGTTGAAGCTGCAGGCATACCAAACCTGTGGAGAAGAGAGAAACCCTGGTTAGGGACTCTGAGGTTTTGGGTCTCTAAACCATGACATAGATTAGAAAACAATTTTAATACATGACATACCTAGACTACTAGATTGAATCAGAGCAGCAAACAAAGTTGGATCTACATAGCATTTCTGCCTTGTTCACAAGATAATCACCAATCAAGCAGAACAGATGGTCCAAAAGGGAAATTGTGGGTTATTCTTCCTTGTAGGTTATTCTTATTTGCCATTACACATTGTTTAATAATTGGATGTTTAAAGCTCTGGATCTTTCACAAGTCTTCAATGTACTTTTCTTGATATAAAGAGCAAGGTATCTTATCAGCAGATGGTAAGGTTAAACACACCTGTGTATGGTATTTTCCTCATTTTTAATCCCTTTCACGACCATTTGTGTTGCTCATGAATAGCAGCACAGAAGTGAAAACATGGGATATTACTTAATTTATGATAATAATAATTTGTCTCATTTATTTGTCTTAACATTTCAAAGCATGTGAAAAGAACTGACCATACAACCAGTTGTTCATAGATTTTATGGTAATTTTGACATCTTCTGGGGGGAGACAGACTTCTACCTGGAAAAGGACATTATGAGAGAAGTCTACTACACCCTGTTTTTGTTTTTCTAAAATATTATCTTGGATATTTCCCCATTCCCTTTCTATCTTCCATTGTTACTTAGTCTATGAAACAGTTTCTCTTAGAAGAAAGACTAAGATTTAATACTCTGGATAGGCTATGGAAGTATGAGGACAACTGTGAAATTCTATTTAAGCCATTTTTGGTTACCCACAACTCAAATTCCAAAGGTAGTCACTGCAGACAACTAGAACATGTCAGTTGCACAATGCATCTCTAATAAACTTTGATCTGCACAATGGTTAAAAAGCAGCCACAGAAAACAAATAATGACAATAAATAAAGACTTACCGAGCTGCTCGTGCAGCCTTCTTACTCTCCAAACTCACAGGTACATTGAATCTCTCTGCCCGTTTCTGCATTCTCTAAAGTAGAAGATAAAGAATACAAATATGGTAGGCAATATAGAAAAACAATGAATTTTGTTCCAGATTTATGTGTAGTCATAAGTATATTCCCACCTGCATCTATCTATTAAACTTTTCAATCTCCTGCTTATTCCAAGATTTGGAAGAAAAGATGCTGTGGAAGCAGGGCAATTGTTGTGGTGAGACACCACCAGGTCCATCCAAACACTGAGACTATCAACTTTTATTTCCTATCTCTACTTGAGAATCTCTGACTGTTTCTCCTGATGCAACAATCAACATGTTTTAATGAGCCAGAGGTTATGACAACTCTGACAATATGGACACAGAATAAGTGGTAAACACCCAGTAAGCTTGTGTTTCTGTTGGTAGATATGAAATGATCCATCTTTGTTGCTAAGAGCATATTGAGGTAGGCGAAATTTTAAACTACCAAGAATACAGCGCCAATCCCTTAACAAGAGAGAGACGGAATAGTGCAAATGGCTGTTCCAGTAGGCATGCTTCTGTTCAGAAGCCTGGTTTCTCATTAGCCAACACAATATATGGTATGTAACCTCATGCCCTTTGCTACAGCCATCGGTATTTAGAAGAACGTTTAGCTCAGAGGTCGCCAACGTGGTGTGCCACAGACGTTGCAGGATTACAACTACCATCATCCATTAAATTCACCATGTTGGCTGGGGCTGTTAGGAGTTGAGCATCATCAGAAGAAGGCTGTATTGGCTACTTCTATCTTAGCTACTATGAAGGGAAATGTGTACCTGCTTCAGACACATACACAAACCAGGGCAGCTGAAATAGATGTTGGCAGTAATGTTGCACATTTCAACCAGAAAAAGCTCTGCCCAGAAGTCACAGGAATAGCAGCCCCGGCATGAATACAAAATGAGCAACTTATTTCCCCACCTAGCTGCAAAAAGCAAGTGACAGCTCAAACAGATCACAGCTGATCCGGAAACATGCAAAACAGAACTTCAACAGAAGTTAAGATAAAATCTATCTTACAAATGAAAAGCAAAATTGTTTTACAGAACATGGCAGGAGTCCAAGAACATACGCTGGAATAGGCTCATAAAAAGGCTACATTTCACAAATAAATAATTTTGCATGGAACACATGATTCAACGTGCGTTCGTTTGTGGCGTAAATGAAAGATGATCAGACAAAGAAATTCAGTTACTTACAATAAATAACTGTATGAAACATGCAGAAAGCCCAACATATATAGTATTTCTGCATGAATAGAAGATAGCTTCATTCCTAATGGCTAAAAGCTTCATGGATGCAGCAACATATCTATGACGATCAAATTAAAACACTTCATGGTATGACCTACTGTCAACCTAAGAAATGCATGGACCCTTCATTGGACAGCACAACCCATTGCTAATTCTTGCAAACAGTAAACTTGTTCACTAAAGTGAGGTTTTCTACAAGTTGAGAAGAATCTCAATTCCTTATGTGACCTGAAAGCAGTTCAAGTGCAGCACCCTTAATGACAGTGCTGAAAATAAAACCCTGTTGCTCTGAGAAGGTCATGATACATTGGGTACGTCAATTGAGTCTGGAAGGTATTTACATTATAAAGTTTAAAAGTTTCATGAAACATCAAGGGATTTGAGAAAGAATGGAGTTTGGCAGACTTGCAAATCGAAAGCAGAGGGAGCAAGAGAAGACGCAAGTAGAATAATTTAATGATCCCTTGATGAAGGCTTCCCACAAAGTTTAGAAGACGTCACTCTTTCAGTACCAGCTCCATTTCAGATAATTTTCTATTTATTGTTTCTGGTTACTTGCCCCACCAAAGTAATAATCCATGATTTGTGACATCAGTCCTCAATTGCTGTGGTCAGCTTACAGGCAGATTAGATCTTGAAGGTGACAGTTGAACAGCAGGGAGACAGACTTGTGTTTTCATATCAGCTTCCTCAGTTAGAGAGAGCGCAGTGGAAAGTGATGAAAATAAAGGATTAAGGAAGCCAAACAGATGTAAGAGAGAAAGTGTATGCCAGGTTTATCCACAGAACCCTTTGCTCCCTTAGAAGAAGGCCAAACTCTGTATAAGAGACAGATTACAGACGTGTCCATATCTCCTTTAATGTTCGAAGCGGTTCCTAACGCGAGTGTGGAGAAAGAGCCACAGAATGAGAAGAGAACAATTTGAAGGGCAGATATGGAGGCATAGCAAATACATTTCATCTCACACTGCGAAATAATAAGTAATCAGTTCTCCAAAACTGGTCTAGTGATCTCTCTTGCCAATGCAAGCCAAAAGATAACACAGGCTGTATTCATTTACTAATTGCAATAGAGCTACACATCATAAAGCTAATAGAGACTACAGCAACAGATATATGTGGCATAGGAGAATTAAGGCTAATAAGACACAGTACAAACTACAACTACTGAATCCAAAGCTAACTTTTTCAGTTTTTAGGCAGAAGTGGGGAAAGCTGCTTATCAGTGATGCAATAGTAGGGGATTCCTGCATTGGCAGATTAGACTTGTTGTTCAGTCGTTTAGTCGTGCCTGACTCTTCGTGGACCAGAGCACACCAGGCACTCCTGTCTTCCACTGCCTCCTGCAGTTTGGTCAAACTCATGCTGGTAGCTTCAAGAACACTGTCGAACCATCTCGTCCTCTGTCGTCCCCTTCTCCTTGTGCCCTCCATCTTTCCCAACATCAGGGTCTTTTCCAGGGAGTCTTCTCTTCTCATGAGGTGGCCAAAGTATTGGAGCCTCAGCTTCAGGATCTGCCCTTCCAGTGAGCACTCAGGGCTGATTTCCTTAAGAATTGAAAGGTTTGATCTTCTTGCAATCCATGGGACTCTCAAGAGTCTCCTCCAGCACCATAATTCAAAAGCATCAATTCTTCGGCGATCAGCCTTCTTTATGGTCCAGCTCTCACTTCCATAAATCACTACTGGGAAAACCATAGCTTTAACTATACGGACCTTTGTTGGCAAGGTGATGTCTCTGCTTTTTAAGATGCTGTCTAGGTTTGTCATTGCTTTTCTCCCAAGAAGCAGGTGTCTTTTAATTTCGTGACTGCTGTCACCATCTGCAGTGATCAAAGTCTCTCCGTCCAACTCTCTGATAGCTTAGCACAAGGGGTCAGAGTTGCAGTTCACAATTTCTGGCAGGCAGAGTGTTGGCTACTGCTGTGCTGGACCATGGCTTAGCCTGTATAAACCCAAGCATGGTGTAATGTTTACACGTTTCCCTCAACCCTTTCCTCTTCCTTCATGGCCAGAAAGATGACTTCAGCAGAGTTTATTTCACTTTTTAACATTACATTTGAACCAAGAACCCTGGTTTAAGCTAAACAGTTAGTTGAACAAACCAACTTCATAGCCTATGGTCTGAAGCTGGTTAAGAACTGACAAGAGTCTGTTTCAAATAAGAATCCCTGGCTCAAATGTAATATTAAGCCAGGTTCTTTAAAAGTAAAGCTAAACATTGCTGAAGTCCTCCTCCTCGTCATGTAAAAGCAGGGGAAGGAGAGAAACATACTTGGGCTCAACTACATAGCACTAATATATGGCTTAGTGTTAATGTGAATGTACCTATGACTTTATTATACAGAAGCAGTTCAGAGGAAATTGGGGGGGGGGGATATTGCTTCCTGCTATGTAAAATGGCTCAAGCAGTCCCCATTCCCCATCTTTCCACAGTAAACAAGCCAAAATTCTCCATGATGGCTGAACTCCAGGAACTGTGTTTTGTTTAAACTATGCTTTGTGAGAACTGTGGTTTGTTTACAATGGGAAGCAGATGCTCCCAATATCTCTTTCTAGTGCCCAAAAGCGGAGGAGAGAGGAAGGTGAACAACCTGGTAATAGCAAACCAACAGCAGACTAGAAAAAGAAAAACTCAGTAACATACACTATAAAACACTGTCCGAATCTGAGCTACATGTGCTAAAATTATGGTGGAGACAGAACACTATTTCCAAATGTGGGAGCCTAGTTGTTAAACTCAGATGAAAATAATTGGAAAAAGAGAAAACCTTACCTCCGTTTGTGGAATTTCTGAGGCAATTTTCACCACCTTCTTCTCTGCACCTCTAGAGGAAGATAAATTGACAGACTGAAGCATAAATAACATATCAACTGTGTCTATTTTCAACAATTTAATCTGTAGCCAAGCCTGAACTATTTCCTGCAAGTGGTTTTTGAAGAACATTTGACTATGACTGCAGTTTCTGTTTGAGCTCCAGAAGTCTGTCCTGTCTTCCCTAAAGCTGTTGTCAGTGTAACAATAATTTATATTTGAAAAATGCTCAGTAAACACTATTTTAATAAGAGGTGTTCTACTTCAATAATATACCTCTTTAAAAAATAGGAAGCTATATTGACACAATTCAGCGAAATACTGGCAATACCAGGATAAGGAGACATTAAAAATCAGCATCTGGTGGTATTGATTAATAAAATTTTTAAAATGGGTGGGGTGGGGTGGTGGAATAAAGGAAAATTGATTATGAAATCCAAACTTCCTCAGAATTAATTTTATGTGGTCATAAACAATATTTTCTTTAAGATAAATGTAGGGATTTAGTAAGAAATTACATTGGCAAAGAAAGCCTGGAAAATGTAGTATCAATTGAAGGTAAGATTAGGGAAAGTTGCATATTGCATTAACTGATATGATAACAAGTTATTTTGGAATTTGTAAAATATATGTAGAAACATACATATATATTGAATGAGACCTAAGTAACAGGAAAATGATACAAAATACATTGTAAAAAATTAGATTTGAAGATGGAATAAAAGATGAAATCACTAAATGGGATCTGTGTGCCTAATGGCCTGGTGGATGGTCAGCCAGTTTGTTAATTTAGATTTTGTACATGCTCAGAAACCAACAAGAAACATGATTGCTTACAGACTATATTGTTTCTAACCAGGAAGAGACAGGCAACAGTAACAGCACGTGCTGAAACTGAACGAGTCTGCAGTTCACATAGTACTCCATGAGTCAATTAATGTATGCATGGATATATATTATAAAGAGAACCGGGGGTAAAAAAGAAAGAATTTGACTGTGTAAAGGAAAGTATCCTGTCTTGATAAGGGCAAACCTTTAATCAACTCATGGGTTTCATCTCTGCTCTAGCAAGGTGCAGGACCAATGGAACAAATGTGGAGCTTGGTAGTCATTTTCTGCTTGTATGATGACAACCCTCATATTTAGCCTCTGTTTAAACCCCAATTATCTGTACAACCTTGAAAAGAATGAAATTATCTTCAACTCTGTATGAAACAGATGTCATTCAACTTGAAAGGATAGGAAGAATAAAGGGAATAGGCAAAGTATGAAGATGACGAACCATGAGACATTACAGAACTCCAGACTCACTGTCTCTCTCACATGCCAATGTAAACTGGACTCTTTATCTGAAGTTCGAATTGCATATTCAAATAGTTGGATGCGTTCTACACCAGTTAGATAAATGAGGTCCTATTTAGCATGTAATCATTCGCATAGTATAACCGGTATAAACCACTTACGATGAACAGTCAACCCCAACCAGAAACCTCAAGCTTATGCTATATGCCGTCAGATCTTTATTCTTTTATGACCACATATTCACAAAGGGACTGCTGTGCTGTAGTTCATGGGACAGCTATGGTTGACTTTTGGCCAGGTCAGCTATGGCTCCATTTCAAACACACACTTCTTTAACAATGTGCAATGGGAGCCAGTAAACAACTCAAACAAAAATATAATGGAGTGGGCGTGCTTGGAAGTTTATGCTCTGAAAACAGGGTTGAGGTTTGCAAAAGAAAACAAAGGAAGAAGATGCAAAGTTCGGAAGTTCCCAGGCTAAATGAAACAGCATCCTCCTCCTCCAAACAGCTCCCATAAAACAGTGGGTCATAGCCTGACTCATTAAGGTCTCCCATTTAGAGAAATGGATGGCTTTTGTTCAGGATTCCTGGACAGTTTTTCTATTTTATGCCCTGAAAGGTAGTAATGGTTTAATGACTTTTTCACAGGAAGCAATTCAGAACAGGAACCAGGGACTTGTTACCCCTGCAGCACTGTTTGCTGCCTTCTGTTTGTGATGCGGAGAAAGGGCACCCCCTGCTGCCTAGGAACAGCCACTACACTAAAATTCACATAATTGTGGTCTCCAAACTGAAAATTCAGCTGTACAGCATAGGATTTGGTCAAATTGTATGCTTTTTGGGTTGCTACTAATTGCTAATAGATCAGGGTTATGTAATAATATGCTGCAACAACAGTCATTCAAATAAAAAATCCCAATAAATATAGGGCAGATAGCAACATCTGACTGATATTTATGGGAATGATGATTAGAAACTCAAGCTTGTAATTTTCATTCAATAGGAATTTTCACATATATTTGCACAGAAAATGAAGGCAATGATCCAGATAATTTTTTCTCATTGCACCATGAATACAGCCATAGCTTGAACTAAGAACTTATTCCCTGAGAACTGTACTCACCCTTTCACTTTATGCACAAACGCCACTGGCATAAAATATTCAAGCTACTAAGACTACAATCCTAACCTGTTATCTGTGAGTGAGCCCCACTGAATTCAGTGCTTCTACATTCCAATGACTTTGCTGCCAAGAAAGGTACAACGTATACATAAAACAGAGCAGGGACCTCCATAATGCAAATTACGGTAGCAGAACCTTATTCTCCCAAACAATCACTTGTCTTCTCCTCAGCTCTATTTTGCCATCTGATAAAAATGATAAAAATGTACCTAATTTCTACAGCTGGAAGAATTAGCCAGAAAAAGGTCTAAATATGAATTGGGACAATTAGAGTACTTTATTCTAATTACCTTCTAATAATTGAGAACAAAATACTTTTGTTACAAAGGGTTTTGCTGGTTCAGTAAGTTGTTTTATTATCTTTTCTCCGTAAGCTGCCTTGAGAACGCTATGGGGATGGAAAGCGAAGTGAAAATATTCCAAACAATTAATAAAGAAATACACCTAGCGAATGTGAAAACTGTGCCCTCAGGTAATTCAGGCCACTGCATGCAATTACTATATCAAGATATCCTTGTGCATCTGGTTCAGTCTGATAAGGAAGCTGAAAGCAGCTAGAAGAGCAAGGATATGGGATCTGCTCATGAAACACACAGGCCTGCTACATTTTATCTATCTTAAAACCAGGCATCTCAAAATGTGAGACAATCCGTTAGGAGATGCAACGTAATTGCTAGGGGCGGTGGTAGTTCACCCTCCTTGACCTCTTTTCCCTGCACAGTCTGTGTGCGTGAGGGTCAGGAGTAGGCTGCATACCCCTTCAAATGTTTAGCTGATGAATGGCACAAGGGACAAATGGGCAATTTGCTTCTCTATTTTAGCCTTTAAAGCATGTCGTTGACACAGGTGGCCCTATTCTTTTTTACAACTTGCCTATTCCTTGATGTGGAATGAGAATGAGCTTTGCAAGCTAAACTGTGTACTTTTGCTTTGTCTTTACTAACGCCAAGATGGCTCTAACAATTCTTCTTACACCTACAAAGGCTAACAAGAACCGAATGTGAGATTCTCTGGAGAGAGAGAGAGAAAGAGAGAGAGACAATATACTGACAAGAGACTAGGGAGGTAATGCCGGGGGTGGGGGGAGAGATATGGTAAAACTACTTAGGTTACAAAATGTAGCTTTCCATGGTGCAACATTTTTATTATATTGGTGAAAAATTCTTACTTCTTTATTAAGTTCAATATATATATAGCCTTAAGAGATTTTGAGGTTGGATTGCCATAGACATTTGGCTCAAGGATGATAGAGTAAATTCCTACATGCAAAGATGTCCAATAACTTGGATGTTCTATAAAAGAATATGGGACTTTGTCAACTCCAAACGGGTCTATATTTAATTTTAACTTTTAGCTAGCCTTCTGGTTTGTGATTTCCAAAAAAGCCGAAGTATTCAACATGTAATCCCTAGCCACCACTAGTCATCCATTCATCTATAGAGTTACAGATTCATACAATGACAAAGTCTTAGTGGTCAGGTGGCACACAAATACTGACGGTAAACAAACACATTAATGTTTGACCAATACGTTCTAGCTTATGAAGGGCAGATAATTACACTTCAGTTGATTTCTCAATAGCTACTTCCTCTTTGATAGGAGCATCTGTGGGCTTCTGTTCTTCCTCCTGCAACATAAACAGTCAACAAGGAGAGAGGTAAACCTAGAGAACAAAATGAATATAAGCCTCACAAAAGATGTTAATGAGAACTGCAGATAACCATCTGATACAATGCAAATCTTATTGGACATAGGAACCAGAGTTCAATGGGACCTTAAACATGAATAGAATCTCAACCTTGCAAAGTCTTGTGGGCAAATTTACATACAGGCCGCGACCATTTTGCGCATCAGTGGAGCACAATTGTAAAAGTTACAAGTGCAACTGTACTTATTTGTGTAAATAGTTAGGGGGTGGTTCTTATGCCTTTTAGACAGCTAAATTCAGAACTGAATGTAATACTCTTTGGGTGAAGTTCAAATTATGTTATGGGCATCATAGTTTATTTATTGGACTGATGTAAACCATCAATGTTTCTGAGCACAAATGTGTTCCAAAGCCCCAATGCTGAAAAATGTCCAGTTATCCAGATGTACAGTATTTTATGTCAGCATGAACAGCAATCATGTTTACTGTATATATAAGCCTGATTGTCCAAATAATTTGAATTTTTGTGAAGCAACTGGGACACGCAAGATTACATTGCACTTTATGGGTTGTTGTTTTTTTAAAAAAAGATTCACAAATAACTCACTAAGCAGTCTACATTCTAAAAACAAGACAAAACTAAACAAAAAACTAATCTAGAACTGGAATCAGAAATGTTATTACTCAGTGTTGCTTGAACTTAGAAATACTACTTAAAATTCATTCTCTTTCAGACTACTGGCAGGCTGGATTCAGTTTTTTGCAACCTTAATTAAATACAAGCTTTGTAATCATGAAAGAAACCCTGAGTTATTTCAGTGTGCACTCCCACACTAATACTGGGACACAGTGGTAATAAACAAACATTTAATTCCTTGACTATTTTATAACTTCAGTTAACCTTAAAGTTAATAAAATACAAATTTCCCATTTTATGCATCTTGCTAAAAACTAATTTCTTAGCAAAGCAATATTTTAGTAACCACGAATAGTAAAAACAGTTGTATGAAGAATGATAAATTCAAACTCAACCACCGTTTAATGTGTACCTTTGCAGTACAGGAAACTGTAGCACAGAATATACATTACTTAGAATCACTGAGCATTTCAGCAAACCCCCTCCGCCCTGCAACAGCCTTGCTCGCTCTTCACATATAAACCATCTCAGCAAAATCATTTTAAAACAAGCTCCTCTCTTCCACCTCAGAAAACTGTAGTGGATGCAAAAGACCTTACATGTCACCCTTCTAGTTCTAGATCTACAAGTGACAAAAAGTACATATTTTATTAAAGATTTGTAGCTGGTTACCAGACACTCCATTCAAAAATCTCAAATGAACACAGTTGCACATCTCCAATTCTACAATCAATATATTCTCTATGGCTTCCTAATCATGAGCATCATTTAACATTAGCGCTGGATATATTCCTAATTATATATTTTATAAACAATTGCCTACTAAAGACATTTACCCCAAAGAGCTTTCAATTAAACTAGTTCAAATGATGAACAGTTCAAATACACTTGTGACATGGATCCTTATCGCTATGCATCCTATTACCAAAAACAAAAAGATAAAGAGCAGCCAAGATCAGGATGGAACATAATACAAGTTACATGAACTACATAATTAAATAACTGTCTTACACTGAACTATAATTTACCTCTGTTTCTTCTCCTAAGACATCCTCTTCATTTGCCTCCTCCTCAGCTACAAGAAATCAAGGGGAAATGAAAAATTACTAAAGTATATTTTACATGTTGTGTGTACAAAGATCTTAGTGGTCTCCATCAAGACAAAAGCTTCTATTTTAGTTTCATATTATTAAATTAAAATAACCAAAACAACCTCAAAGTTAGAAGAAGAGTTTGGATTTGATATCCCGCTTTATCACTACCCCAAGGAGTCTCAAAGTGGCTAACAATCTCCTTTCCCTTCCTCCCCACAACAAACATTATGTGAGGTGAGTGGGGCTGAGAGACTTCAGAGAAGAGTGACTAGCCCAAGGTCACCCAGCAGCTGCATGTGGAGGAGCGGGGAATCGAACCCAGTTCACCAGATTATGAGTCCACTGCTCTTAACCACTACACCACACTAGTGTATTAGGGTACAGTAAAGTACAGTAGTGCAAAACAAGTGCCTGCTTCTTTATCACCGTGTGACATAGAAGTCCCTATTACAACTGATGCCTGCATTGCGCAGCGATGAAGAATAAACTCAGGTCTCCTTGCTTTCACTGAACACGCAAGAAGCCCTGCCCTAGCTGACATCATCAGTGGGCAGAGTTTGGGGGAAATGGCCTTACGGGCCAAAGTTCACCCCCTGGCAGGGCATAGGTTGGAGGTTCTCCACTCCATTGCAATCCTAAAAAAGTAAATTTAGAAGTGATTCTCATTGAAGGAACACGCTGTAAACCAATCTTTAATTTAGGCTGCAAGGCAGAAGAGAAGAAGGGTGTGAGGTTGCATTCATCTGTACTCAATTTTCTCTCCTAGACTAGTAGTGTCTCACCACCTCCACAAGGAGAGACGAAGTGATACTCTATGGAAAGGCATCAGAAAATGAATGGCAAACACAAGCGACACTTGTGAGTATCCTGCTCTGGATGAGGCTGCACCCTCCTTGAAAAAGCAGTAATGCAGCTTGGGGGTATTCCTTGACTTAGCATTGTCACTTGTGGCCCAGGTGGTCTCAGTGGCTCATAGAGTCTTTTGGCAGCTTTGGCTGGTTTGCCCACTGCAACTGTTCATTGACAATGTTAGCCTAGCTACAGTGATGATCCATGTTCTGAGAGTTTCCCATCTGGATTACTATAAAGCAGAGATGTCCAACCAGTAGATCATGATCTACCGGTAGATTGCTGGCTGATCCTGGTAGATTGCGGGATCCTTATCGTGTACAAAAAGTTAGGGGGGAAGCTTAAAAACTCTGTGCAATCCTCCCCCCAAAAAGCTCAACAACTCTGGGCACTTCCCTCCTAAAAAAAGTTCAATAGCTCTGGGCAATCCACCCACCCCACACACACTCCTCCTCCCTCCAATGACAATGGGTAGATCACTGCCAGTTTTTTTATACTGGGAGTAGATCACAGTCTCTTGGGAGTTGGACATGCCTGCTATAAAGAATCATAAAGCACTAGAGGCAGCACTTTTTTTCTAAAAAAATGTTTAGGGGTACTCTCATTTTCCTACTCATATTGAAATACTGCCCCTCAATGAGGCCAAACTTAGATTCACAAAATGTTTAGGGGTACGTGTCCCCCTGCGTCCACCCAGAAAAAAAGCACTGACTAGAGGTATTATGGAGCTGAGAGTGTGGAAGAAAGGGACAGAGGCAGGACACCAGGCATGTCATGAACTGAAAATGTGCTGGCATGTGCAAAGGTGTATTTCCTTTTGTCTTGAATTTCCCACCATTCACCCTCATTGGATGTTGTTGTTCAACATATTTCTAAACGACCTGGATGAAGGTTTTGAGGTGATGCTCATCAAATTTGCAGAAGACACCAAACTGGGAAGGGTAGCCAATGCCACTGAAGACAGAATCAGTGCCTTTGACTGTGCTGACCACAGCAAACTATGGCAAGTTCTTAAAGAAATGGGAGTGCCTGATCACCTCATCTGTCTCCTGAGAAATCTCTATGTGGGACAAGAAGCTACAGTTAGAACTGGATATGGAACAACTGATTGGTTCAAAATTGGGAAAGGAGTACGACAAGGTTGTATATTGTCTCTCTGCTTATTTAACTTATATGCAGGATTCATCATGCGAAAGGCTGGGCTTGAGGAATCCCAAGCCAGAATTAAGATCGCCGGAAGAAATATCAACAACCTCAGCTATGCAAATGATACAACCTTGATGGCAGAAAGTGAAGAGGAATTAAAGAACCTTTTAATGAGGGTGAAAGAGGAGAGCGCAAAATATGGTCTGAAGCTCAACATCAAAAAAACAAAGATCATAGCCACTGGGCCCATCACCTCCTGGCAAATAGAAGGGGAAGAAATGGAGGCAGTGAGAGATTTTACTTTCTTGGGCTCCATGATCACTGCAGATGGTGACAGCAGTCACGAAATTAAAAGGCGCCTGCTCCTTGGGAGAAAGGCGATGGCAAACCTAGACAGCATCTTAAAAAGCAGAGACATCACGTTACCAACAAAGGTCCGTAGAGTTAAAGCCATGGTTCTCCCAGTAGTGATGTATGGAAGTGAGAGCTGGACCATAAAGAAGGCTGATCGCCAAAGAATTGATGCTTTTGAATTATGGTGCTGGAGGAGACTCTTGAGAGTCCCATGGACTGCAAGAAGATCAAACCCATCCATTCTGAAGGAAATCAGCCCTGAGTGCTCACTGGAAGGACAGATCGTGAAGCTGAGGCTCCAATACTTTGGCCACCTCATGAGAAGAGAAGACTCCCTGAAAAAGACCCTGATGTTGGGAAAGATTGAGGGCACAAGGAGAAGGGGACGGCAGAGGACGAGATGGTTGGACAATGTTCTCGAAGCCACAAACATGAGTCTGACCAAACTGTGGAAGGCAGTTGAAGACCGGAGTGCCTGGCGTGCTCTGGTCCATAGGGTCATGAAGAGTCGGACACGACTAAACGACTAAACAACAACAACAACAGAATCAAGATTCAAGATGACCTTAACAGATTGGAGAACTGGGCCAAAACTAACGAAAGTAATTTCAATAGGAACAAATGTAAATTTCTACACTTAGACAGGAATATCCAGCTGAATAAAAATAAGATGGGGGATACATGGATTGCCAGTAGTTTTGCTGGGATAGCTCAGCCAGTTGTGGGTTCGAGCCCCATGTTGGGCAAAAGACTCCTGCACTGCAAGGGGTTGGACTATATGACCCTCATGGTGCATTCCCACTCTACAAGTCTATGATTTTATGATTCTAGTACATGTGAAAATGATATGCCATGTATGATCTAGCAGAAATTCCTGCATTGTGAGGGTTGGACTAGATGACATTTGAGGTCCCAACTCTACAATTCAGATTGTAATGTATCGAGGGAGAAAAGTTTTTATCCTACTGTGAGTAGATCGCAGTCTCTTGGGAGTTGGCCACCCCTGCTTTACAACACACATAATTTTATATCCCTCTCTCTTGTCTCCCCTTACTCATTATTCTAAACGAAACAGCCCCAAACATTATAGCCTTTCCACATAGGGGAGTTACACCAGCTCCTTGGTAATTTTCATTGTCCTTTTCTACTACTCTTCTAGTTCTACAATATATTTTTGAGAAGTGGAGACCATACTTGTGTGGCTCCACCACAGATTTGCATGTATATATATATATTTTAAAATCCCATTCATAACTATTCCTAGAATGGAAAAGCTAGTTCTCACTATGGAGGAATATAAGACGTGGGATCCCCCAAGGATCTGTGTTGGGATTGGTGCTTTTTGATTTGTTCATAAATGACCTGGAATTAGGGGTGAGCAGTGAAGTGACCAAATAATAATAATAATAATAGTAATAATAAACAACTTTTATTTATATCCCACCCTCCCCGGCCAAAGTCAGGCTCAGGGCGGCTAACATCAGATATATAAGACTAGTATAAAATAAAACAATAATTAAAATACCTCCTAAAAACAGGTCAAATCAAATTGAAGTCTAATTAGATGGCTTTCCGCAGGGCTAGGGTTGGGAGCAGTAAGCGCTAATCAGCTCAACTGTTCACGCTGATCTTATATGGATGGGCCTGTGAGAATGCTGGGAAGCCTCTTTCATATTAGTTCTTATACAAAAAGAAAAGGAGTGTCAGGCTGAGCCCTGACCAAAGGCCTGGTGGAACTCGGTCTTGCAGGCCCTGCAGAAAGATGTCAAATCCCGCAGGGCCCTGATCTCTTGTGGCAGAGCATCCCACCAGGTTGGGGCCAAGGCTGAAAAGGTCCTGGCCCTGGTTGAGGCCAGCCTAATCTCTCTGAGGCCTGGGATCTCCAAGGTATTATTTGCAGACCGCAAGGCCCTCTGTGGGGCATATCAGGAGAGGCGGTCCCATAGGTACGAGGGTCCTAGGCCGTATAGGGCTTTAAAGGTTAAAACCAGCACCTTAAACCTGATCCAGTACTCCACCGGGAGCCAGTGCAGCTGGTATAGCACTGGATGAATGTGATCCCGCGGTGAAGACCTTGTAAGGAGTCTCGCCGCGGCATTCTGCACCCGCTGGAGTTTCTGGGTCAGTTTAAAGGGCAGCCCCACGTAGAGTGAGTTATAACAATGAAGCCTGGAGACGACCGTCACATGGATCACAGTGGCGAGACCAGGGAGAGACAGGTAAAGGACCAACTGCTTAGCACGCCGATTGAAAAAGGCTGCCTTTGTTGTAGCTGCAATCTGCATCTACAAAGGGAGGCATCGAGGATTACACCCAAACTCTTGACAGAAGGCACTGGCACTAATTGTGCCCCCGCAAGAGATGGAAGTTGCCCCCCCCAACCGCATATCATCCAGCCAGGGGACCTCTGTCTTCAAACACTTCCCACCAATTTATCATAACAAACATTTAAGTTAACCACTCTGAAAAAACTTTTTTTAAAAAAACGGTGGTTACTTTCAATGTTTTTCAGTTCTCTGATATAGAGGGTGATTTTAAAAGTCTTCAAACATCTTGGCTGCGAGTTCTGGAAGACCTGCTCACTGCCTTGTTAAGTCTTTTCCACCTGGCTTGGGAGGGCAGGGTCCTGACCAACTACAGCTACAAAAGCTGAGGCTTCTGAATGGATTTCTGGGGGTATTGTTTGGCAGGGTGAATTGCTGGGTTTTTGTTGTTGCTGTTGTTAATATAAATTTTTTGTATTTTAATTTTAGATCTTATAATGATTTATGTGGAAACTGTGCAATTATGGTTGTGAACTTTTTGATATGTTTTATTTGACTACTTTTGTTATGATTGTAATTATGTAAGTTTTCATGCTGTAAGCTGTCTTGAGCATAGCTTTACCTATGGAATACAAATTCAATGGGTCATGTTAGGCTTGGGCCTCTGTTCTACATCTTCATCAGCTACATAATTTGTCAGTTTTTCAGCAGCCACCTTATCCTTTAATAAAACTTTAATTCTTTGGTCCTCTAGTGATCCAACTGCCTTCCTAACTAGTCTCCTGTTTTTAATTGCTGGCCTTAATATTTTCAGTAATATGTTCCTCAAATTATTTTCTTGGATCTGTTATATTACACTTGCATTTTTGTGCTTGTAATATGCGCAAATTTAAATTCCTTTTTGTTTTCATTTTGCTGGAAACAACTTGCTGCCTCTGAAAACTTCGATGTCTCTGGTTGCTAAGAAAAACTGACATCGGGGTTCTAATTTTCTGTTGCCAGGCATTGCCTCTCTACTTTTTCAAATAATTTTGTGGTATCAAATGTAATGTTAGTGACTTACTATGATACAGGTCTTTTCTAGCAGCAGGGTTACATAGTCACTATTCTAGGTTTGTGTTCCTCTGCCAGCCCAGGCAGGAAACATGATTTTTTCAGGGCTCCTCCTAGCTCCCGTTTTCCCTTCTGGTCAAGCTCTAAAAACTGTAGGATCTGCAAGACAACTGAGAAACCTAACAATGTCACTGGAAAGAACCTCAATTTTAATGGCTTGTGAACTGTGTGTTCTAAACTACTGATTCTTGTTGTATTTTTATAATTGTTGTTCTAGACTGTACAACTTCAGGGTAGAATTTCTTCATTTAATTGTGTACAGTGTATTGAACATAGTTGGCATTATGTATAATAATAATAATATTAATACTAATAGTAACAAGCATACACTGAACTAAAGTGCTCTGATAACAATCAGAGCAGCTGCATATAGGGTGAACCCTGTTGCCAGAAAAGGCCCATATCATAGTAGGTGAGCAAAGTTACATTTTCCTGGCAGCCTGGACTACAATGCCACTATGCTGGGACCTACCAGAGCCTATGTTCCTTTGAGCAGATATTGAATCCACTCCCTATGGTCTAGCTATTATCTGAAGGACACACCTTCCAAAGGGCTGCTTCTGCAGAAGTGCAGGCATCCCCTTTATAATGTCTGGTAACAGCAGAGGGGACTGCCCTCTAATGTTGACATTAGTTGCCAGACCACTATGGTGGCTGTAGCTCTAGTTGAGTGAGCCATCACTTGCCTAGGAGCAGGAAGATGCTGAATCTAAGGCCTTAAGCTATTTAGCTATGGTGTATGATTGGGCCTCATCACTCATTGATGTTGGATGAAAAGACACCAATAGGGTACAGTGGTACCCCGGGTTAAGTACTCACTGTATTTTTCGCTCTATAAGATGCACCAGACTACAAGACGCACCTAGTTTTTGGAGGAGGAAAACAAGAAAAAAAAATTTCTGAATCTCAGAAGCCAGAACAGCAAGAGGGATCGCTGTGCAGTGAAAGCAGCAATCCCTCTTGCTGTTCTGGCTTCTGGGATAGCTGCGCAGCCTGCATTCGCTCCATAAGACGCACACACATTTCCCCATACTTTTTAGGAGGGGAAAAGTGAGTCTTATGGAGCAAAAAATACGGTAATTTGTTCCGGAGGTCCGTTCCTAACCTGAAACTGTTCTTAACCTGAAGTGCCACTTTAGCTAATGAGGCCTTCCAGTTGCCACCGCGCCGCCAGAGAACGATTTTTGTTCTCATCCTGAAGCAAATTTCTTAACCCGAGCTGCTATTTCTGGGTTAGCGGAATCTGTAACCTTAAGCGTATGAAATCTGAAGCCTATGTAACCCGAGGTACCACTGTAATTAGTCTGTCTGAAAGCTGGGGGGGGGGGGAGCCAAGAAAAATGTTAAGGTCTATAAGGACAGAGGACATCTGCTGAGCTTGGCAGGAAACAGAAAGGCTGAGGAGCCAGGAGGGTGAGCACTGAAATGAATCATAGAAGTTTCCTACCTGGACTAGTAGACGGTCCCAAGCCCAGCATTGTGGCCGTGCTGCCCAGGCCACCAGGAAATTAGTGGGTAGACCTGTGTGGCATACAACAGCTGTAGTGTACTTTGGGCTAGAGTGGATTCCAGTATCTGCCTGGAGCAGAATTCAAATCCCCTTTTTCTGCTTTCAATGCAATGTTATTGACCACCATGATAAAGCGTCTTATATCAGCAGTTGCTTCCTTTGCAGACATGCACTTCATCCTTACATTCCAAAAGGTTTCTGTTCTAAAATAGTGTCTTCAACAGTATGAGTATTTATCCATGTCAGTTGTGCCTTTTACTGAAAATAAAACCTGTGAACACGTAGTTGGGGTGGTGGTGGGGTTTGAACCTGTCTCTCTTAGCTCTAGAAACATTTCTCCTGACGAAGAGGAAGTTTGGATTTGATATCCCGCTTTATCACTACCTGAAGGAGTCTCAAAGCGGCTAACAATCTCCTTTCCCTTCCTCCCCCACAACAAACTCTGTGAGGTGAGTGGGGCTGAGAGACTTCAAAGAAGTGTGACTAGCCCAAGGTCACCCAGCAGCTGCATGTGGAGGAGCGGAGATGTGAACCGGGTTCCTCAGATTATGAGACTACCGCTCTTAACCACTACACCACGCCTGCTCATGTTTCTTTTCCTTGTATCTGTCACTGGCAAAGATTCTGAAGGGAATAGTGAGGGTCCTGCCAAAAACGCATCCATGAGATTGAACAAAATGAAAAAAATGCAATTAATGAAAAATGTAAGCAAAAGCTTCCAACTCCTCCTCTTGGCCATGTCAGAAACAGAGAGACGAGCACTTGAGCCAGAGGCTTGGTCACTTAACATTAAACCATGGTTTAGCATGACATTAGAAAGTGGCCTAAGTCAAACAGGGAACCTTTGACTCTTGTACAGAAAGACTGTAAACAGTTTCACAATGAACATCCAAAAAGCAACACATTTGTTTAAATATTTAAGGTAACTTCTGCTGGACTCTGCTCAATCTTGTTAGAAGGATCTTGGTAGAGTGTAGGAAGAATGAAGTGTAGGAACATACCATGCTGCTCAAGATAGGCCTGGAGTCTATTGATGAGATCCTGTTTGTTTCCTTTTGCCTCCAGACCTCGGGCTAAACATTCCTGCTTCAGCTCAGCTAGCTGTAAAGTAGAAGACACTTTGCCTTAATAAAGAAAGTGTGGCTTCCTACAGATTAGGAAGGAAACATGTACAAAAATGCAATAATCATAATGGATAGATATTAAGTGGTGAAAGGTTTTGAACAAGCGAAGGCTGTGTATTTTAATGAGGACATGGGGTTTATTTAGATTTTTTTCAACACTCATTTTATAACATTTGTAATGAAAGTCTGTAGAAATCTGCAGTAAAAACAAGACCAAAAACAGAAGATTCTCAGTCTCACAATAGTTTATAAAGTTGACTTATGAAGTTAGCCTTTCATTGGCCTAGACACCTTAAAACTTTATTCATGAGACTAGTTTTCATCAAGGAAGACTTCTCTCTAAATGCATATAGAAATATTTTATTCCTGGTAAAATGAGATCTCACTAAGTTACCCACTGCACCTCCGACTGCTCCAACTTTGTGCAAGAGTAACATTACTGGTGGCAACCATCACAATTCTATGCTGCTCTACCACATCTTCTATAAATTTGTAGTTTTACTGTTATTACATCCTCCTGGGCTGTGTGCCTACCTTCCACACTACAGTTGCCATCACCAGGAGTCATGGTGCTCATAAGAGCCTACCAAGGGGCCCACAAGGTTTTCAGATTGCTTCAATAATTAAGTAAGTATACAAACATGGGAAGTATATAAGCATGATCCCAGGCAAGCTGCCCTGGGAACTTTTCTGGCTGAGGTGGGGATGCTTTGAATGAATAATAACAAGCATACAAGGGGAAACATTTATTTCATACTGTGACGTTCCTGGTTCCCCACATTTATCTCTGCAACTTTACACAAGCATTTTGTGGTAGGAAGCATCCACCTAGAAAGTGGGAGGACAATACTGGTTGCCCAGAACCAGGGGCAGCAATGACAGAAAGTTCAGCATGCAAACTGAGAGGGAAATAGGACTGAATTGTATAAAGTGGATTTATCAAAGCAAGTTCCACTATATTCAGGTTGTACTGATTCCTATATAAGTAGGCAAAGGTTTGCAGCCTTAATCCTAGAGAGGCTCATGCCTCACAGAGTAACCAAAGGACAAGAGAAGAAATAGGCTTTTAAAAGATCATTTGTAAAATGAAGTGTTCTACTGGTCCAGGTTGAGACTTCCATTCAAACACATTCAACTTTCATTACGTAATTTCACAGGAACACACATTTTTATACAAATACCTGCTTGTGGCTGACTTCCTCCCTCCTGTTTCTTATTTTGAGTGCTATTGGGGCAGGGCCATTTTCTGCTAGACTCACCACCAGAGAGCTGGGAAAGAGGAGTTAACACAGTTCCTCGCCTGGTACCCCTTCAAATGTTGCTGGGTTACAACTTCCATTAGCCCCAGCAAGCATGACTAGTGGTCACGGATAACAGAGGAGCTGTCATCCAATAACCTATGGAAGGCAGGTAAGGTAAAGGACCCCTGGGTGGTTAAGTCTAGTCAATGGTGACTATGGGGTTGTGGCGTTCATCTCACTTTCAGGCTGAGGGAACCGGCATTTGTCCACAGACAGCTTTCCGGGTAATGTAGCCAGCATGCCTAAACTGATTCTGGTGCAACGGAACACCATGACAGAAGCCAGAGTGCACGGAAATGCAGTTTACCTTCCTGCCGCAGTGGTATCTGTTTATCTACTTGCACTCATGTGCTTTCAAAATGCTAGGCTGGCAGGAGCTGGGACAGAGCAACAGGAACTCACTCCGTCATGGAGATTTGAACCGCCAACTTTCCAACTGGCAAGCCCAAGAGGCTCAATGGTTTACTAGGTTAACATAACATCCTCCACCACTAAAATGAGAGAGCACTGCTTTGTACTGAATTGTTGAGAATTAGCTATCAGCCACTTTGAGAACTATTCATTCCAAATGACTTACTAACTGAAGTAAATCAACAATGATATGCTTCCAACTTTTACTGAAAGATTACACAAATCCGGGGAGGAGATGGCTATTAATGGCTACTAGCCATATAGATATGCTCTACCTCCACAGCAGAGGTGCCAACTTGAATAAAATATTTGGGGGCGGGGCAAGTAAGTCCCGCATAATCAATTATAATGGGGCTCACCCGCGCCATGTGAATGGGAATGCCCATCAGGAGTGCCAGTTTGGTCCTGTGACTGTGGGTGCCATGCAGCGTGCATGGCCCTAGCACCAAAAATTGAGAGTGCCCAGCCCCCTTCATGGGGAATTTGTGGGTGCTTGGGCACCCAGGTCCCCAGCTGTTTGAGTTCTGAAACATTCAAAAACTGAAAACTCAATAGCCAATAGCTAGACCTCAGGATCTTGCACTCAGCGGAAGCCGCATGGCATGTTCAACTTCTGAGGCGTGTTCAAAAACTGAAGCATTTACTTCTGGGTTTATGGCATTCGAAAACCAAATGTTCATCAATGGAGACATTCAAAAACCAAGGTAAAAGGTAAAGGTACCCCTGACAGTTAAGTCCAGTTGCGAATGACTCTGGGTTGTGGTGCTCATCTCGCTTTACAGGCCGAGGGAGCCAGCGTTCGTCCACTCCGCTGACAGATTTTCTGGGTCATGTGGCCTGCATGACTAAGCCGCTTCTGGTGCAACGGGACACCATGATGGAAGCCAAAGCGCACAGAAACGCCATTACCCACTGGAGCAGTACCTATTTATCTACTTGCACTTTTTGGAGTGCTTTCGAACTGCTAGGTTGGCAGGAGCTGGGACCGAGGAACGGGAGCTAACCCTGTCGGGGGAATCGGACTGCCAACCTTTTGATCCGCAAGCCCAAGGCTCAGTGGTTTAGACCACAACGCCACCCATGTCTTGTATGTGTGTATATATATATATGTGTGTGTGTGTGTATATAAATATATGTCTATAAATTTATGTGTGTATGTATATATATATATATGTGTGTGTGTGTGTGTGTATCTATCTACAGTGGTGCCCCGCAAGACGAATGCCTCGCAAGATGAAAAACTCGCTAGACGAAAGGGTTTTGCGGTTTTTGAGCTGCTTCGCAAGACGAATTTCCCTATGGGCTTGCTTCGCAAAACGAAAACGTCTTGCAAGTTTGTTTCCTTTTTCTTAACACAGTTAATACAGTTGCGACTTGACTTCAAGGAGCAACTCATAGAACGCGGTGTGGTAGCCTTTTGAGGTTTTTAGTGGTTTTTGAAGCTTTTACAAAACTTTTACGACACCGTGCTTCGCAAGACGAAAAATTCGCTAGACAAAAAAACTCGCGGAACGAATTAATTTCGTCTTGCGAGGCACCACTGTATATGTATATGTGTGTGTGTTGTATATGTATATACAGTGGTACCTTGGGTTAAGAATTTTACCTCAGGATGAGAACAGAAATCGTGCTCCGGCGGCGCAGGAGCAGCGGGAGGCCCCATTAGCTAAAGTGGTGCTTCAGGTTAAGAACGGACCTCCGGAACGAATTAAGTACTTAACACGAGGTACCACTGTATGTATCCCTCAAGGCACTCTCAAAAAAAATTTGGGGGGGGGGCGAAGAGTTTGCTCCTTTGCTTCACAGTATGAGGCACCAATGCTTCCGACTACCATTGCTGGAAACCACGGGAGGGGAGAGTTTTCTCTCGCGCTCCTATATCCCACAGGCATCTTGGCTGGTAGTTGTGTGAGAACAGGATGCTGGGCTAGACAGATCCCCTCGCCTGATCCACCAGGGCGTTCAGCTCGGGCTACGCAGCTACCACCAACCAACGTGGGCGAGCAGAGCGCTGCCCCTTCCTTGCAGGTGGGCGCGATGCCCGCAGGTCCAGGCGGCCTGAGAGGGGAGCACGGCGCGACGGGAACCGCCGCGACTCTTTTCCCGCCCTCGCGAGAACTCGGCGGCCCGGTTGGTCTGACGGCGCAAATCCCCACACGGAGCCTGAGGGGGGGAAAGGCAGCTCCCTCAGGATTTTTCCCTCAGTGTTGCTGCCGCCGCCGCCGCCAGCCTGGAGTGAGGCGGAGGAAAAGGAGGCCAAGCGCTGTTCCCTCAGAGTATGAGGAGTCCGCCCCACCCGCTCAGACCCGGCCTCGGTACCTTCAACTTGTGCAGCTCCACTGTTTCCGCCGCCATCTTCCCTTCGCTTTCCCCCTCCCTCAGCGGCCTCCTCCCTCGCGCCCCGACGGCAAACCGTGCGTGCCCGCTCAGGCCCTGCCGCCCAATCCGGGCCTCGCTTTCCCATGAACTTTGACGCTTCCCTAACATCCGTCTCGCTCATTGGCTCGTGTGTGGGTTTTTTTAACCGGTAAACGCGGAGAGAGGCGAAGAGCGGCGGCAGAGAATAGCCAATGGGGAAGGACCGGGGCGCCTGCTCGATTGGCTGATTGGCGGTGGGGGGCGGGGACGAGGAATCGTTTCCTGGAGACCGCCTGCCGGCGGAAGCAGAAGCAGGAAGAAGCGCCGCTTTCGGGTGCCTCGCCTTGTCCCTCCCTTGCGAAGAAGAGGCGCCGCCGTCGCCGCGGAACCAGCCGCGTAGGTCTCCTATAGGTCTCCGTTGTGGGTCGTGGGGCAGGCGGTGTCACGAGTTTCTGGTGATAAACGAGGGCTTCGCAGGGAACCGCCTTGTCCTGAGTCGGAGCACCGGCCCACGTGAGCTTAGTGTCGGCCCTGCACTAATTATCATCATCATCATCATTATTATTTTATTATTTTATTTATTTGTACCCAGCCCATCTGACTGAGTCGCCCCAGCCACTCTGGTCCAGCATATACAGAAACATCAAACATTAAGAACTTCCTCATACAGATGTCTTCTAAAGGTTGTACAGTGGTACCTCTGGTTATATACGCTTCAGGTTACAGACTCCGCTAACCCAGAAGTAGTACCTCAGGTTAAGAACTTTGCTTCAGGATGAGAACAGAAATCGTGCAGCTGCAGCAGGAGGCCCCATTAGCTAAAGTGGTGCTTCAGGCTAAGAACAGTTTCAGGTTAAGAACAAACCTCCGGAACGAATTAAGTACTTAACCTGAGGTACCACTGTATAGTGATTTATAGGGCCTTCCGTAGGAAGGTAAAAAAGTAAAGGACCTATGGAAGGTTAAGTCCAGTCAAAGGCGACTATGGGGTTGTGGCGCTCATCTCGCTTTTCAGGCCCAGGGAGCCGGCACACAGCTTTCCAGGTCATGTGGCCAGCATGACTAAACCACTTCTGATGCAACGGGACACCGTCACGAAAGCCAGAGCGCACGGAAATGCCGTTTATCTTCCCACCACAGTGGAACATATTTATTTACTTGCACTGGCATGTTTTTGAACTGCTAGGTTGGCAGGAGCTGGGGCGCCACTCCCTAGAAAGCTCTTGTTGGTTCCCTGTAACCTCACTTCTTGCAGTGAGGGAACTGCCAGGAGCTCCTCGGAGGTGGACCTCCCTGTCTGAGCTGAATGATGGTAGTGTGTGAAGATGCTTCTTCAGGTATACAAGGCCGAGGCTATGGTAGTCAAGGATCCAGACAGGGGGGTGGGGCCCTTCTTGGAGGTGTCTGGGGCAGGACCAGGGACCTTCTTGCCTTGCCCAGCGAGCACTCCGCCACAGGACTAATGAGGCAGTTTCCTCGGCTGCTAAAAAACGGAAGAAGCAGGAAATAGGAATAAGCATAAAACACCCTACTGTTTTACGCCATGGCTGCCAGTGTGGCACCTGTGGGCTCAGATGCGCCCGCAGAGGCTTTCCTTATCTTCTTTTCTCTCCTCCAGCTCCCCAAAATTAGGCTTGAAAGAAGCACTTTTTTGTAGCTGATAGCAATGTGGTACGTGAAACAACTGTGTGTGTGTATTTCTGCATTTTCTATTTTACAGATTCAAATGAAATAATATATAATGTACAGTAGTACCTCTGGTTACATACTTAATTCGTTCCGGAGGTCCATTCTTAACCTGAAACTGTTCTTAACCTGAAGCACCACTTTAGCTAATGGGGCCTCCTGCTGCCGCCACGCTGCCGGAGCACAATTTCTGTTTTCATCCTGAAGCAAAGTTCTTAACCGGAGGTACTATTTCTGGGTTAGCGGAGTCTGTAACCTGAAGTGTATGTAACCTGAGGTACCACTGTACAGTATCTCTGCATCCAGCATATTGTTTTTTCCTCTTCAGCATGAATGTTGGTGTAGCCCACAGTGAGGTGAATCCCAACACCCGAGTGATGAACAGCAAAGGCATTTGGCTGGCTTATAGCATCTCAGTGGTTCTCCTCCACATCATTCTTCTCAGCATCCCCTTCTTTAGTGTTCCTGTGGTTTGGACTCTGACCAATGTCATCCATAACTTGGTAGGTTATAACTTTTTATCAGATTGCGAACTTAAGTTCCTTAAAGCTATTTTTTGCACCTGAGCCTTTAATGCATTCTCTGGGTTGGTGGTGGTGGACCTCAAACTCTGGGGGCTCTTTGTGTTATAACACCTTCCCGGACACACGCTTCAGTGACTCTGCTTCACACCCTTCTTGACTGTTATTGCCTGGGTGGAATGTGAGTTTGTATTCTGATAGGGATCCTTGCTTGCTTGGATCGGGGTAAGAAATGAGTGTGTGCGTGTTGAAACTAGCTTGTTGGACAAAGGTAAGAATTACAACCAGGGCTTCCCTGCCCGCTTTGTGTGTTGTCGTCTCCACACCCCTGCAACGCAGTCCCTGGCAGCCTTCAGGCTGAAAACATATTCCCTATACCTGCTACAGATCCTAGGGATTGTATGCGCCTTTTCCTTTTTCTACAAGCAGAGAAGTCTTGATTGTTATCACAGATCATGGGACAAAACTTGTCAACATTGTATGTTGAACCTTCTTCCATATAGGCCTGAATATAGGCTTCGCTTTCACCCTCCAAAGCTGGCTTGTATAAAACTCAGAGTGTGACCTGTTATTGTGCTCTTGCATCATTGAAGTGATCTCATTTTAAGGATGCAGCTTATATTTGGAGCAATACCAATACAGTGGTACCTTGGTTTACGAACTTGATCCGTTCCAGAAGTCTGTTCTTAAACCAAAGCGTTCTTAAACCAAGGCGTGCTTTCCCATAGCAGCGGGGGACTCAATTTACAAATGGAACACACTCAACAGGAAGCAAAACATGTTCTTATTCCAAGGCAAAGTTGACAAACCAAAACACCTACTTCTGGGTTTGCAGCATTCTTAATCCGAGTTGTTCATAAACTAAGCTGTTCTTAAACCAAGGTACCACTGTATGGAAATTCCTCAACTATTCCTTTTAATCTGAGCTGCACAAGAATCTAAGCTGATGTCTCTTCCTGCTGTCTTTGGGAGAGAGAAGAAAGGCCACAATCTTAATTCACTTATTTTCCACCCCCCCCCCCCAGGCAATGTATTGGCTCCTACACACAGTGAAAGGAACCCCCTTTGAAACACCAGACCAGGGCAAGGATCGCCTCCTCACACACTGGGAGCAGATTGACAATGGCACACAGTGGACGTCCTCTCGCAAATTCCTCAGCATCTCACCAATTGTCCTGTAAGTACCAGGAATGGCTTTGTTTGCACTGCTTTGTCTTTTACTTAAGCAGCAAAGCTTTAACTCTTTTCATGCAGCTAAAAACAGCATGTTTATTTCCCATTAGCTACATCTTGACCAGCTTTTATACCAAATATGACCCTGTGCACTTCATAATCAACACTAGCTCCTTGCTGAGCGTCCTCTTGCCCAAACTACCCCTGTTCCATGGCGTGCGCATCTTTGGTATCAACAAGTACTGAAAGCAGTCGGAATATTGACTCTTCCCGAAAGAAACAGCTCTTAACTGCAAAATCCTGATGGCAATGCTGCAATCACATCATCTGAAGCTCTAGAGAACCACGCATTAACTTGTGGGGTGGGCTAGCAGGGAGAGCGTCAGCTGTCCACAGAGCTAAGCAGTATTGAGTTTTGCTTCTTGCTACGGGATAGAATCCATTCTCCATGCGGCTAGTCTACAATTAGACCGGCACCTCTTCTGGTGGAAAAGACTGAATCCTTAGGAGGGCATGAAATCTCCAGGACGTCCCCTGCAAGACTTCTACCTGAGCTGCTTGTAATGGGTGCCTGAGATGAGCTTCTGGGAGATACAGCTGTTCTGTGTAAACCTTTTCTGTTTTTATAGAATTCTGTCACACCAAAGTGTTTATGGGGTTGTTGTTTTCAGGGTGGGAGGGCCGGGGAACTCTTACGAAAGAAGTGAACTGTCATTCTGCGATGACTGTAGTTCATGATTCTGCTCCATGGGTCCCTTTTTTTGGTTCATTAGCACTCAAGTGCAAATCCTTGAGTCCACCACATAACCTGGCTTCTGTTTTCAAAAGGGGTTTCTAATCCTTCTGGTTATAAAGGAGAAATGCAAGACCGTGCTAGTGGTGCAGCAGTCAATTAAAAATACAGGTTTTGTCAACGTTCCATGCTGCTTCTGTCCACCTAATCTCTTATCGGAGGGGCAGGCCTCCAGTGCCATCTTTGTTTTCCCAGTGTGCCTCCACGCAAAAATACGGTGGTTGATCGGAACCACAGAATTAAAAGCTCCCCATTCTCAAACGAGGATGGTTCAGATAGGCAACAATCCAGGCAATGTGGATTTCAGATACAGAAAGCCTGTCTTTTAGCCTTGCCAAATTTGCTTTTTGTGACTGCCCCCCGCCCCTGCTCAGGGAGCTGTTGAGTTGCTGGCACAGTATTGATGCATTCAACAAGGGATTGAACCCAACCAAGACAACTTGATGTACACGGTACATGGTAGTGAATGTTAACATCTGAAAAGGGGGCCTGTTAACAACTTGCATTTAATTTCTAAAAACATTCTTCCCCCAGCAGTTGACAGATGCTAGTACAGTGGTACCTCGGGTTACATACGCTTCAGGTTACATAAGCTTCAGGTTACAGACTCCGCTAACCCAGAAATAGTACCTCAGGTTAAGAATTTTACCTCAGGATGAGAACAGAAATCGTGCTCCGGCGGCGTGGCAGCAGCAGGAGGCCCCATTAGCTAAAGTGGTGCTTCAGGTTAAGAACAGTTTCAGGTTAGGAACGGACTTCCGGAACGAATTAAGTGCTTAACCCGAGGTACCACTGTATTGGGATGGACCAGGGATAGGCAACCTAAGGCCCGGGGGCCAGATGCGGCCCAATCGCCTTCTCAATCCAGCCCACGGATGGTCCGGGAATCGGCGTGTTTTTACATGAGTAGAATGTGCCCTTTTATTTAAAATGCATCTCTGGGTTATTTGCGGGGCATAGGAATTCATTCATTCCTCCCCCCCCCCCCCCCAAAAAATAGTCTGGCCCACCACATGGTCTGAGGGATGGTGGACCGGCCCATGGCTGCAAAAGGTTGCTAACCCCTGGGGTGGACTATAGATTTCCTTCCAAGTGACGACAAAATCATTGCATTAATGGCTCTGCCTTGCTAGATTTTTCTTGTGAAGAATGGGGAGTATTGTGTGGCTGGTGAAACTGCACCAAGCTGCCTATTTTCTGCTACCCAGAAGGCTGCAGCTGGAGTGTGCACACCATATAGTTGCAGCAATGCTAATTCTTTTTACACACACACACACACACACACACACACACACACACCTTCCTCATAGTCAAATCAGTCCTAGTTTAGTTTTGAGAAACTCCAAAAGTTTACATGTTTCCATATATCCTACAGCCTGCGGCCCAGATATTGGTTTAAGTTTCAGGAGGTCAAACATAGGCAGGATTTTGGAGGATAGGCTATATCAACAATACATTAACAAAAATTGCTTTTAAGACGGTTCCCACTCCTCAAAACACCCTGAGCCACACCTGTGGTCACAAGATTAATGGCAGAACAGAAAAGCATGGGGAGAGGGGACACAGGCACACACAGAAGCTGCAAAGCTTAGATATCACCTGTGTAGAAGGCCTCTTATGGTTGGACTCACCGAGATGAGATCTCTTACCCACCTACTGAGAATGTGGACTTGGTACACCCTGACAACTGACTGACATGAGACTGTCACTCCATCACATACAAGCACAGTCAAATTTAAACCAAGACCCAATTACCGTATTTTTCGCTCTATAACACGCACCCGACCATAACACGCACGTAGTTTTTAGGGGAGGAAAATCCATAGGCATTCCCTCCATAACACGCACAGACATTTCCCCTTACTTTTTAGGAGGAAAAAAGTGAGTGTTATGGTGCAAAAAATACGGTACTTTAAATGCATTTTAGGGTTTTATTTCTTCCTTTAAAAAACCTTAGAGAGAAGCAAAAGTGGGAGCCAGTTCTTTTGCAACTTTGAAGGTAAATTAGAAACATTTCAAAGCTACCACCTGGTAGAAAACATGCCACATACAAGGGTGCTTTCGTGTTTGCTTTTATTTATTTTTTTAAAAGGAGTATTTATGTTTTGTTTTCAACCCTTTGTTCTCATCACGGACAACTTTGCTACACAGAAATCACGCACACAAAGTAATGAAACCCCAAAACACAAAATATAATTCCTCACAAAGTCCACACTTTATTTTTTAAAAAAGTGATTATTTTGGGTTCATAAAAGGGTTAAAACTTAATATATATAATATGTGCAACTGTAAACAGAAGTATGGGACAAGGCGTCAAATGCGATTATACAGGCAGAGAACTTTAAAAAAGTTTTAGCTTCAAGACCGGGTTATAGTTTATATAAAAATTAAAAACTGTATAGTCTTTCTTCATCCGCTAAAATCTACAGGATTATCTTAAACTCTTAACCGTCATCCAAAAAAATCTTGACAATCTAATATATTCAGTCACTTTATCATTTTTTTAAAATCTCTCTCAAGCTTTTAAACCTTTGTAGCAATTTTTAAAATTTATTTTTTTTTACATCTTTACAGCCTTCCAAATTAATGGAAATGACACACAAAACAAATCTGAAGAGACAAAAAAAATGCATACTGGCTTTAACTCAAACCTTTATTTTCAAACAATGTCCAGTGGTTTTGTTACTGATAAAAACTCCCCCCCCCTTCTCTACACAAATGCCATCTTATATACAATTTTAATTACTACTTTTAATATTTGAAATTTCCCTACCCCAGCCCCCCACTGTTTTAAACCGTCATAGCTTTGAACGGTTAGCAGAAGCAGCTTTTTCACTCAAGAACATGGTTCTCACCTTGCCAACAAGTTCAAAAAAAAGATATTCTTACACACGAACCCTGATTTTACGTGCCCCACCTTGCCCCCGCTATGAAAGTCTTATTGCCACGTTCTCTCTCTGCCTTGTCTGTTGGATCAGGCGAGAGAATATGAGATGTGGCCTCGGTTAATCACTCAATGCCACTCTTACAGGCATTTGGAGAGAGAGAGAGAGAGTGTTATAGTGTTTTTTGGGGGGTGGGGGAGAGGGGAAATGGTGCAATTGTGCGTTAAAAGGCCTCAACTGTACAAAGTTAAGTCGAGAGAGCCTTATCAGTAAAGACCCTGCAACTCTCACCCCCTCCCCACAATACCAACTTAGGTTCAAGGGTACAGCCGTCTTGCAAAGTCATTTCAACAGCAGGGAGAACCTGTGTGCGGGTTTCTTTTCCCCCGGGTTTTGTCTGTGTGTGTGTGTGTGTGTGTGTGTGTGTGTGTGTGTGTGTGTCTCCCCTGTATAATGCCCACATTTTGCCTTCTATTAATACAGAATCTCCCTACGTTGGGGGGGGGGATGGCGCTAGGCAGATGGCTCTCAAGATACTGGTTATAAATTGATTTCTTCTTTAAAAAGGAAAAGGAAAAATAGTCATCTATATACACACAGAGAAAGCATAAAAAACGGGCTCTGTACATGTTCCCCTTCCCACCCTACGTTTTGTCCATAAACACGTTCTCCCCTCTAGTTCGTTCCTGCCCAGTGGAGGGGAAACGGGGTGGCCTGTGGAGACCCACCCGGCAGTCGAGGAAAACCCGGCAGCCAGAGCATTCCTCCCCATGCTAGTTCAAATATATACACAATATATATAAATAGATAAATAATCCCAAACTCTGCAATGTGCCAACATCTCTCTCTCTCTCACGCACACAAGCACACACACAAACATCAGAGAGTCTTCAGAGCAGCAAGTTGATCATGGGAAACAATTGGGAACTGGGGGTCTCTAGGGCAACGGGTTTGGCCAACTCTTCCCCCAACCCCAAATATCACAGCTGGGCCCCCTTAGCCATCGGCTCTCTCGTCAAGCACTCTCCCCCCCCTTCCCTCATCGGCAAAATGGGTTGGGCTCTACGGGAGAGATGTGCTGAGATTGGCATCTGCCGGACCAGGAGATCTTGCGTTCTCCATCACGTTGGCACATTCAAAGCCTTGTGGGGTCCCCTGCCCCCTGTCTTGGTTGTTGGGGCGGGAAAGCGGACAGCACTCGGTTCAGCAATTCAGTCCGGAAGGTTGTCAGGCGACTGGGTACTGTTTTTGGTTTGAGGGTTTTGTGGGGGTTTTTTGGTGGGGGGAAAAGAGGAACGACCCCAGATATAATAAAAAAAGTTTCCCACCTCCTCCTGGAAACGCATTCCCATGTCTGCCAGGGGAGCTGTGGCTCTCCGTACTTAGGGAAGAGGGCTCAAAAAGCAGAAGGGTGGCACAGCGAGGGGCTCACATTAGAAAACAGAAAATAGCAAAGTCTAACACTTCAAATGAGGTAGGTTCAAGTGCGAATGCTCCTCGCGCAGGGAGGATGGGCGGGGTGGGACAGAGGAAGGGCCTGTTTCCAGCTTCTGCAAGCCGACACCTGCTTTCCGCTGGAAAAAAAGTACTTTTTTCTCTCTCAAAAAAAGCACGTTATTTACACACACTTTCTCTCCCCCCCTTTTCAAATCTGACATCTAAATGTATACAAAATCCAGAGGGGAGGGGGCAGTGGGCTCTGGGAGGTGGATTGTCAAGCTAATGAGTCTCTTTGAAGCCTCTTGTTTACCTTGGTAGATTAGCAAGCAATAGATAGTAGACTTTTAAAAAAAGAAGAAGAAATCTCTCTCGCACACAAAAATTCCTTAAAGAAACACACACACACACAAGGGGGTGGGGAGAGGGAATTACAAATTCTTCCCCGGGGAACCAATTGCCATGCTGCAGCCCTGCTTCCCCCAGCTCTGCTAGAAAGAATGCCCCAGTCTCCTCCCAGTATAGTATTTCTGAAGCCCGTTATTTACAGGTGCACGGGGGGCGGAAGAAGGCGCTCCCCATTTCGGCCTCGAAAGAATTTATTTTTATTTTTTAAAAAAGCAAAAGAAAAACTAAAAGAAAACCCTGAGTTGCCAGTTTGTCAGTTCCCCGCCCCAGGTGGGGCTGCTTAGTGGCTGTTCCTTTCTGCTGGGGAGAAGCAGGTCGCCTTGTCTGGAAGAGGAGGCCGCCGAGCCTGGCAGCTGAAAGCAGCCAGCTTGATGATAATACCATAGCCAAGACTGGCAAGCAGTGGCAGATATGCTGACGACACCCCTCTCTTGCCTTGGGCCCCAGCTGCCCCACCAGCATGTTGGTGGCTTCCAAACACGCCTCGTTTTGCCCCCCCCCCGGGTGATTTCCCTGCGCCGCAGGAGGGTTAGGAGAGCGGGTACAGCAGCAGCACCTCCTCTCTGTGCAGAGCCTCTTGTGCCGAGCAGTCGGGGTCTCCCCCTTTGCTTTGTCCGAAGAGCCTCCTTGGGGTTTAGTTCATCCATTTCCTGCAGTTCCAGGCTCCACAATGGCACGGGATTTTGTGCTGATCGTCTTCAAAATCAAACTGGTAGTCGTAGGTCAGCTGAGGGAGAGGAGGACATTGGAAATGAGAACCGAGGATTAATCCTTGAGGCATCTTTAACGTAAAATATGTCACCGCCATCCATTTGGTTCATTCCCGCGATGGCCACGTTGGTTGCAACAAGTGACTAGAGTTGAACAAAATCTCTACACTGTTTTATCTTCTCATCAAGATGGCAGCAATAATGGGAGGAAGTGGAGTTTGGACTTCCTTTTCATATAACTTCTACGCCTTAGTTAAGGTGGAACTTATTACTATTATTTTTAAAATTTATTTTCCGCCCTTCATCCCAGGGAATAAAATACAAGATAAAAAATAAATAAACCAAAACAAGAAGTGACTAATTAAACCAAAACAATACCCTCCTCCCGATACATTTAAAAGGCTGTAGGATATTGATCAGCCCAAGTTCTGGTTTGTTTTTGCCTGGCGCCTAAAAATATATAATGAAGGCACCAGGCAAACCTCCCTGGGGAGAGCATTCCATAGACGGGAAGCCACTACAGGAAAGGCCCTGTTCTCGTGTTGCCACTCTCCGGACCTCGTGGAGGTGGCAATGAAGGGCCTCAGATGATGAACAGAGAGTCTGGGATGGTTTATATGGAAAGAGGCGGTCCTTGTTGTATTGTGGTCCTTTATAGGTCAAAATCAGCATTTTGAAGTGGGTCCTGAAGCTAATTGGCAGCCAGTGTAATCAGTCCAGGATCAGTGCGATATGCTCAAACCGTCTCGTCCCAGTGAGCAATGTGGCCGCTGATTTTTGCACTGGCTGAAGCTTCCAAACAGTCTTCAGAGGCAGCCCTACGTGTAACTTAGAAAGCTGGGCTGGTGTATCTGTCGAGTATGATACTATTAAGACAGGCTGTGGCACTCCAGCAAATTGTCTTTCCATCACCTGGTGATGCTTTTATAACTGGAGACGCCACGGATTGAACCTTCTCTATGCAAAGCATGGGGCCTATCACTGAGATGTAATCCCTTGCTCAACATTAAAGAACAAAGGGGGGGGGTCTGCCCTACCCAATTGCTCAGGCTGCTTCTGTCAACCTCACAGGAACATTTCCAGCCACGAGCACTAGGATATCTCCGCATCCCTTCACCCAACCAGAAAAGTTGGGGAGATGTACTCTTCCACACAAAAAGCACCGTGTGAACGAGGTATGCAATTCTCATCTTACAGATACGGCACCAACACGAAGATCTGCCGGTATCCAGAGTTGAATAGAGGCTTGAATTCATAGTCTAACACACTATTCACTGGACTACACTAATTTCTCAGGCCTGTGCATGCTTGCTAGCCTACACAGCAGCAGGGTTTGGCCTTTTGTAGCTCATGATGCACACACTTGTCGAAGACAGTGAACCAGAGTCAGTCCGATGCTGGCACAGATTAGAAAACGCAAGGATGTGTCTACACAATATGTTTCTGTGGTGAGACCCACGGACTACTCTCTTAGCTTGTGAGCTAAGTGTCCCACGACCACCACGGCAGGGAGGTGTAACAGCTACATAAAGGTAAAGGGACCCCTGACCATTAGGTCCAGTCATGGCTGACTCTGGGGTTGTGGTGCTCATCTCGCTTTATTGGCTGAGGGAGCCGGCGTACAGCTTCCGGGTCATGTGGCCAGCATGACTAAGCCACTTCTGGCGAACCAGAGCAGCGCACGGAAACGCCGTTTACCTTCCCGCCGGAGTGGTACCTATTTATCTACTTGCACTTTGATGTGCTTTCGAACTGCTAGGTTGGCAGGAGCAGGGACCGAGCAATGGGAGCTCACCCCGTCGCCGGGATTCGAACCGCAGACCTTCTGATCGGCAAGTCCTAGGCTCTGTGGTTTAACCCACAGCGCCACCCACGCCAGGCATGTAAAACGTAAAAGGAAGGCCATGCGGCACACACAGGCATTGAAGGAGAGGCCACCCAAACTGCTTGCCGGTTCTTGCCCCCTCTTTTCAAGCTTAAATAAGGTGTGCTGGTGTGCAAGGGCAATGCTTTCTATGCATTAACCCAGAAGGAGTTCAGGCAAGTTTCCCAGGTCTCCAAGGCTTGGTCTGAGGGCACATGGTGACATTAAGCAGTTTTGGGTCACTGCTTGGCTGGGAGATCCCTGGGCACGCCACGGCAAGTCCCATGATGGAAGCATCTAATAGCGAATGGACTTGAAGAACGCTCCAAGGACAAAAGCATGGGTGCAGCGTCGGGTTTCCCCACAGGTATTTTCTTCGTCTACACTGGGCCTTGCTCCCCCCCCTTCCCCCAACCCACCACAATTCAGTTCTCACCTCCTCTCCCTTAGGTATCCGACGACTCGAGATGATTATGATCTTGTCCTCCTTGTCAAAAGTCACCACCTCAGCCACACAGTTGGGTGCGCAGGAGTGATTGATGTACCTGAGTGGGGGCGGCAGAAGAGGGGGAGATAGGCATCATGCGCCTGGACCCTTAACCCCACAGCACCCTGTGCCATCACCACAGGATTAGGCCCTTTAGGAACCCAACTTCTCATCTGGAATTTGGGGGAGCTGAGCCGGCCAGGACGGCGACAGCACAATTCTATTCTTGATCTTTGAGAGAACTAAGTATTCAATAAGTGAAAGGAGGGCTGGGAAGCTGTAGCCCTGGCTGAAAAACTCCCTACAGCAGAGGTTCTCAACTTTTTTGAGTCCACGGCTCCCTTGATCAACTACATTCTTTCTGCAGCACCCCTGTGGGGCTCAGAAGCCCTTGTGTTAAGCCCTGCTGGCAGAACTGGCGGCCTCTTAAACCTTTTTCAAACACCCTCCCTTGTGGAGTGTTCCCTCAGCCTCCTCTCCTAGGGATTCCTCTGGTCAGCAGCTGCCACCACTGCCCCTGGTCTCTGAGCTGCTTCCCCGCCCCCCCCGTCCCAAAGAGAGGTGCCACCTTACACTGCCCCACAAGCCAAGTTACAGGGAACCAGGCAGAGGGCATTCTCGGTAGTGGCACCCACCCTGCGGAACGCCCTCCCACCAGATGTCAAAGAGAAAAATAACTACCAAACTTTTAGAAGACATCTGAAGGCAGCCCTGTATAAAGATAAAGGGACCCCTGACCGTTAGGTCCAGTCGTGGCTGACTCTGGGGTTGCGGCGCTCATCTCGCTTTATTGGCCGAGGGAGCCGGCGTACAGCTTCCGGGTCATGTGGCCAGCATGACTAAGCCGCTTCTGGCAAACCAGAGCAGCGCACGGAAATGCCGTTTACCTTCCCACTGGAGCGGTACCTATTTATCTACTTGCACTTTGACATGCTTTCGAACTGCTAGGTTGGCAGGAGCAGGGGCCGAGCAATGGGAGCTCACCCCGTCGCAGGGATTCGAACCGCCGACCTTCTGATTGGCAAGCCCTAGGCTCTGTGGTTTAACCCACAGCGCCACCCGCGTCCCTAGCCCTGTTTAGGGAAGCTTTTAATGTTTAATAGGTTATTGTATTTTAGTGTTTTGTCGGAAGCCTCCTAGAGTGGCTGGGGAAACCCAGCCAGATGGGCCGGGTATACATAATTAATAATAATAAATAATAATAATAATTAATAATAATGGCCAGTGACTTGTCTGCCCATTCCCAACAGCAAGGGCTGGTGGACTGGCTGGCTGGGCTCCCATGCCAGCTTGCTTGCTTACTCTCTGAGGCTGCCTCAGTTCCAGGCAACCAGCACCCGCAGGCCAGCCCTAGAGGCACCATTCGCCAGCGGAGCTTGTAGACAGGGCTGCAGCAACAAACAGCCGTGCAAGCCTTTGGGAGGCAGAGATACGAGAGGACATCAGAGGAAGGAGGGGAGGAAAGAGGGACAGAGGCCAGTGTTGCCAGCAGCACCCATGACCATCATTCAAGGCTCCTCTCCTATACTGTGGCGGATTGCATCCCCTCTTAGCTTGCCTGCTTTCTCCCATGTTCCCTAGCCAAGTTCCACAATTTTTTAGCTTTGGGCAAGACACTCTTCTTTCTTCCAAACTAGCTTATCGATCATCAGGTCCTGACAGATTGAGAACTCAATGATAACAAGTTGCTGGTGTGCTGCTTCTTTAAGATCTGCTGAGGGAATAGTGTTCTGCTCAGCCCTGAGGGACTAAAGGATGCTATGGAGAAGGAGGTTGGCCCCAGAGACCTCCCCAGGACGGCAGAAAACTGTCCCACCAGCAGCGGAGTTGGGAAAGAGGCGTTTTGGAAGCTGCAGTTCTCCAGAATCATAAACCTATCCCACAGATTCATAGAATTGTAGAGGGGACCACAAGGGTCATCTAGTCCAACGCCCTGTAATGCACGGATCCTTTTGCCACAACCCTGAGGTTAAGAGTCTCAAGCTCTTATCGACTGAGCTGTCCCACTCAAGAGTGGCTGGAGCTATTCCAGTGGAACTAGTGTAGTAAATTCTGTGCCATTGAAGTCCATGGGAAAGGGTGGGAGGGGGAAAAGAAAGGCTAAAAGAAGCTACAATAGAGCTGTCCTTCTGCCTTTCCCCCAGCCAGTAGTGCAGTGGTGCCCCGCAAGACGAATGCCTCGCAAGACGAAAAACTCACTAGACGAAAGGGTTTTGCGTTTTTGCGTTGCTTCGCTAGACGAATTTCCCTATGGGATTGCTTCGCAAGACGAAAACGTCTTGCGCTTTTTTTTTAAAGCCGCTTGAAGAGGCGCAGTTGCGACGGACTGTGCTTCGCAAGACGAAAAGACTCGCGGAACGAATTCTTTTCGTCTTGCGAGGCACCACTGTATTGGAATACTTTGCCCACCCTTCCCTTTGAAATGATCTCGTTTAAAACAAAATCCAATTGATGTCTGCAACTATTTGGCCCCTCTAAATGTTGCTGAACCACAGCTGCCAGCACCCTCTATTGGATGAAGTCGATGGGAATTGGAGGGTCCAGGTTTCCCATCTGGGAAAAAGCCTCTGTTTAGTTGCCAATGAGTGTATTTTGCTTCGACAGCTAATAACTATGTGTGTTTATTCAGAAAACACTATTGCAGTACGACTTAAATCACTGCCAATGAAAAATCAACCCACCCTGAACATCGAAGTCTGTGATGGGCTAACAAGAGCTTTGGCTTTGGATGCAATGAACAGCCATGGTATAGCTTCACTCACCTGGCAGGGCCACCTGTCAGTGTGGCATCAATGACGTGCTCATTGTTGATACGGAACATGTAGATCCCTCGGTTCTGGACAACAGGGGGAAAGGAGAGAGAGAGATTGATTATATTGTGTGTTCAGAAACCAGTGCTTCATGCCTTTGCTCTCAGTTGGGTACAAGCTCTTAACCACTATACCACACTGGCAAGAACCCCAGCCACTGGCTAGAGGTTGGGATGTTTCCACCCGCATCTCTCTCCACCCAAGGCCTCGCTTCTTCCCCCACCTGCTCCTCGTAGATCTTCTCTCGCCGGTTGGCCACCTCGTTGCGGATGATGGTGCCAATGTACTCAATGACCATCGTGTGCTTCTCTAGATCCTTGGCAGCGTAGAGGCCGAGCCCTTGGATGCGGGAGCGGGCCAGGTAGACGTTGTTCTTCCATTCCGTCTTGAGGCGGCGGTACTGGGAGGACTTGGAGTGCACAAACTGCTTGCTGTACGGCGTGTTGGTTTCGCCCGTGAACGTGCTCTGGTAGGCCTTGGACATGCTGGTGCTGTTCAGAGTGTGGGGCCTTCAAAAGGCATGGGGCAGGGAAGGAGAAAAGAGGTCAACGTCAAACCCACTGCAAAGGAAGCAAGCAGTTGTCCAAAGTCTCAAATCTGAGGCCTTTCACATTACCCCATCCGTTTTTAACTGGATGTCGGGAATCCTTTGCTGTCGCTCGAGGCTCAGGTAGCCTCAGTGGCCCGGAGTGCTTTCCATCAGCTTCAGCTGGCGGCCCAGCTACGCCCCTATCTGGACAGGGATACCCTAACTGCTGCTGTCTATGCTCTGGTAACCTCAAGGTTAGATTATTGCACTGCGTTCTACGTAGGGCTGTCTCGGAAGACAGTTTGGAAACTTCAGCTGGTGCAGAATTCATCAGAGCAAGACGGTTTGAGCATATCACACCGATCCTGGTCCGACTGCACTGGCTACCAGTGAGTTTCCGGGCCCAATTCAAAGTGCTGCTTTTGACCTATAAAGCCTTAAATGGCTCAGGACCGCAATACCTCAAAGTCCGCCTCTTTCCATATGAACCTATGCCGACCATGAGATCATCTTCTGAGGCCCTTCTGTGTGTGCCTCCTCCTTTAGAGGTCCAGAGAGCGGCAACACAAGGACGGGCCTTCTCTGCAGTGCCCCCCCCCCCGGAATGCTCTCCACAGGAAAGTTCGCCTGGTGCCTGCATTATACACCTTTAGGTGCCAGGTGAAAACGTTCCTTTTTAACCAGGTTGATCCGATTGACATCCTATGCCCTTTTAAAATGTGGTTTTATTGTGGGAGAAGAAGAAGAAGAAGAGTTTGGATTTGATATCCCGCCTTTCACTCCCTTTAAGGAGTCTCAAAGCGGCTAACCATCTCCTTTCCCTTCCTCCCCCACAACAAACACTCTGTGAGGTGAGTGGGGCTGAGAGACTTCAAAGAAGTGTGACTGGCCCAAGGTCACCCAGCAGCTGCATGTGGAGGAGCGGGGAAGCGAACCTGGTTCCCCAGATTACAAGACTACCGCTCTTAACCACTACACCAAACTGGCTCTGGGGTGTTGTTGGGTTGTTGCTTTTCTTTTGATTCTGTATTTTACATTTTGATTTTATTCTGTGAAACGCCCTAAGGCCTCTGGGTATAGGTTGGTATATAAATTCAATAATTAATAAATTTATTTAGCTTTGTGCTGCTGTCTCAAGAGAGGCCTGTGTTGTCCACCCAGCAAGTGATGCCTGGGGTCCGTTAGGCTCACCGTTTGTAGTGCGTGAGGATTTTGGGCTCCGACCGGGCGCAGCCAGTGGGGTTGATCATGAGTGGAAGCTCCATGAGTGGGTGGCGCCCATAGCGGAACATGTAGTTCTGGCAGCTCTCAACACCAGGCAGCTGGGAAGAAAAGGGACCCATTTCTCACATCCTCATGTTACAGGCACAGGCATACCTTCACCACACGGTGCTGACACAGCCCAGTCCACCCCGCCCCGAAAGAAAAACCAAACCCAAACACATTTAAGGGGAAACGAAATTTTAAAAAATTCCCTCCAGTAGCACCTTAGAGACCAACTAAGTTTGTTACTGGTATGAGCTTTCCTGTGCATGCACACTTCTTCAGATACACTGAAACAGAAGTCACCAGACCCTTATATATAGCGAGAGGGTGGGGAGGGGTATTACTCAGAAGGGTGGTGGGAATAGTTGGCCTCTAAGGTGCTACTGGAAGGATTTTGTTTTGTTTTGTTTCGACTACGGCAGACCAACACGGCTACTTACCTGTAACTAGAACATTTAAGGAGTTCCTAGTGCAAATCTATTCAAATGCATTAAAAAATTCAACCAGTTATGTATATATATAAAAAAAAGGAGACTACAGCAGCGTTTCCCAAATTTGGGTCTCTGGCTGTTTTCGGACTACAATTCCCATAATCCCTGACAGTTGGTCTTGCTAGGTAGGGATGAGGGGAGTCGTAGTCCAAAAGCAGCTTCAGACCCAAGTTTGGGAAACGCTGCTGTACAGCAAGGTCGGCACAACTAATACCAGAGCTGATCGCAGCTTTAGGCTCAAGAGGTGCTGACCAGCAGTTCTGTGGACAGATGTGTAACTTGGCTTAAACCTCCCCCACCCTCCTGGAACCCAACTCATGGGAAGCCCCTTCCCCAACCTACTACTACTACTGCCGCCACCACCAAAACACCAGGGTTCCGGTTCCTCATGTTTGATACATACAGACTCCGCGATTCGCAGCACAGCATGCACCGTCAAGCCAAAGAGCTCTTCTCCCTTGAGATATTCGGGGAAGAGCCTCAGCATGTCCGCTTCCTTGCGCATCAAGGCCACCGGTTCGATGATTCGGTTCCATACCGCTGTAACCAAAGAAGAGCAAAGAAGGATAATTTTAAAAACCTGCCAGAGAAGATGGGCAACCTATCTGGTTTGCGGGCAACCTGGGCTGCAAACTTATCAAAACGTCTTGCCTTACTGCAGTCATCTAACCCTGCGACTTCCAAGTGACTTCAAGAAACTATGCAAAATGAAGAATACATGGCAACATCTGGTAACTGATCCTTGTTTGCCGGCAGCCTAAGTTCCTGGGCACCTGGCTAACAGTGGGCCTGCCTCAAGGTTTCTCTGTATTTTCCTCCACCAGCTCTACACCACTTTATGCTGCCCTGGTCTTCTGTTGTAAGATCTTCTGTTGTAACGTAAGATACGTCAGACAAAAAGCCAATCTGGTCCAACATCCCGCTCTCACAGCAGCCAACCCAAAGGCTGTTGAGAAAGCCTACAAGCAGGAACAGAGTACAACAGCTCCACCTTCCATTCCTAGAAACTCATATGCCCATGGGAAGCTTCCTTACACTGTGTCAGATCCTTGCTCCATCTAGCTGAGCACCGTCTACCCTGAATTGCAGTGACTCTCCAGGGTTTCAGGCAGGATCCGTTCCCCAGTCCTTCCTGGAGGTGCCAGTGAAGGAAGCCTGGACCTTTAAGCTTGTGCTCCGATACACGGCTCCATTGAATATTAAAAATGAATCATCTTTTAATATGCCATTTTAAAAAAGTGGGCACGCTTATGTAGTGTATTCCAGTAGTAGTAGTAGTAGTAGTAGTAATAATAATAATAATAATAATAATAATAATAATAATAATAATAATAATAATTCTTTTATGAAATCAGAGATTGGCTGGGCATTGATGAGTGGGCATCGGGAGAAGGGTGGTTGGACACTGATGGAAGAAGGAATCATTGATCTGGGGGAGAACCTCTCTGGCTCCACTGGCTCCCAGGACCAGAAGAGGACTGAAGAGGGAGGAGCAGAAACAGGTTACACACAGGCAAAGTCTCTGCCTGCTTGTGCACAGCTCAAGTGGGGAAGATACATAAGCTGAGGTCCAGGGTGGGGTCTCTCTGTTGTGGCAGCTGCCTCATTGCATGCACACTTAGGATACCTGAGAGACGCAGGGCTGATGGACATGCCTTTTCCTAACTTGCTGCTTTTGACAATAAAGATCTAATGCCTGACAGCGCTGTGACAGTAAGTTACAGTGCTGCAGGTCAGTGGCGTTTGGGGTGAGGAGGGGCAAATCCCACCTCACTATATTTCAGGCTGTGAGAGTCTACAGCTGCGTAACACCTCCTTCTCTGGCCAATGTGAAGGTTCTACCTGTAAAATGCTGGTATTATAAAAGTCTGTTGTGTTTTAGGTTTGACTGCCTGATTTTGGAGTTTGGGTGAAAAATATTTAAGACACAGCCTGTGTGTCACGTGCTATGGATTTATGAGATACAGGATGCAGATGTGGGGGAGAAAAAGCTTATTTCTAAACATACTTTTTCACCTTGAATTTAACAAGAGAGAGGTCATTTGGACCTCGCTGGATCCTGCGTGTCCTCAAAAATAAAAATTTGGGAGATGGCAGTTTTTGCAGATGAAGTATGCTGCTCTGCTTCCTATTGCCCACTATTCTACCTGTAGTTATTTACACAATGAACTGCTCTCTAGTTTCTAAACCCTGAAGCTTGACAAAGCAGGAAAGATGCATGGCAAGGAGGCTGGCTGATGGACGCAAAGCCAACACCATTTGCGCAAAGCATTTCTGGGCAGAGGAACCGCACCCCCGGTGCACCAGAAGCTCACTTCAGCCCGGCATCCAGAATTCTAGCTATCTTTCCGGAGAAACGGACCTGCCGGTTGCTCTCGACAGCGAGAGGACTGAGCGGACCCCTACCCTGCGGCGAGGAGTCCGTGAAGACCAAGTCCTCCAAGCCCTGCTCCATGACTTGCACCACAAACTCCGGCCGGCCGTTGTTCTCGCAGATGGTGCAGCGGTAGCAGCAGCGCCGGTTGTTGGTGCGCAGGCTCCAGTAGATGCGGGTGGCCTCGTAGCCCACCGGGTAGAGCGCCGTGACGCTGTGGAAGTCGGCCATCTGGTGAGGCAGCAGCTGCCCGATGGCGTGGAAGACGAGGCCCCCCACCCGGAACATGTGGAGGCGCTCGCCTCGCTGGATGATGCTGGCGATCTGCTTGACCTCGTCGCGCTCGATGTAGACGCGCCGGAAGACGGTGAAGGTGCTCAGCTCCTGGTCGCAGGGGCCCTTGAGCTTGTGCATGGGGCAGAGCATGGTCTTGTCCTTGAAGAACATGCACTTGGCCCGGATGGCGCAGGCGAAGTGGTAGACGTTGGGGCAGCGGATGCGGTTGCAGCTGTTGGTGGCGCCCGTCTTCTGGCAGAGGGTGCACTTGGTGAGCAGGCCCCGGTGCAGCGCCACCTCCACGTTGATGAGTGCCCCGCCCTGGGTCTCGTACACCTCCGTGGACCACAGGGCGCAGTTGAGGTGCACCCAGAGGTCTAGGTCCAGGTTGAGCAGGCGCGCCGGCCCGTCGGTGGCGCCGTCACCCTCCTCATGGCAGAAGCAGCACTTCCGCAAGTCCCGGGGCACTTTGTCGGGGCGCAGGGTGGCGGCCAGGCGCTCGACGAAGTCCGCAATCTCCCGGTCCCCGTCCCGCTTGGCGCCGCCCTTCTGGATGGTGATGAGGAAGCGCAGCCGTTTCCAGCGCACCCCCTTCCACTTCTTCAGGCGCGGCTTATTCTCCTCGCCGTCTTCCAGGGACCGCGAGCGGGGCTTGGCTTTGGGCGGGGACTGGGGGGCTTCCTCTTTGGGTGAGGAGGGCAGGGGCGGCGGAGGGGACAGAGCGGGCAAGGGTGGCGCTTCGGGCTCGGGGACCGGCTCGGGGACCCTGGGGGGGCTGGGCGGGGAGGGCGCGAACGGGGAGAGGGGAGGAGAGGGTTCCTCGGGAAGGGTCAGCAGCTGCCGTACATCCAGGTTGGCAACGTTGTTGATGTAGCAGTGCTGGGCGGCCTTTTCCGGGGTAGGACTCTCCTGGAAGAGAGAAAGGAAAAAGCATTTTGAGAGGCAGGGAGGGGGAAGGAACAGAGGCAGGAAGAGCAACCATGTCAGATCACTAACTCCTCAAAATACAATTTATCTTCTGGATAGATTGCCCATACAGCTTGGCACTAGAGACACAGCCACAGCTGCACGCTTTGCAGATGCCATACAGGTGCTGCTCCTCCATTATTACACCTGTGCCAGTTTGCCAACAGCTGATCAACAGTGCGCCCGTTGCTTCCTTCTTTTCTACAGAGCTGGGGGAGGGATCAGCCACAGGCGGTTCATTAGGGAAAAGCAAATGCAGCTCGGGGAGGGAGGGGTGTACACTCCCCACGGGGAGTAGTGTTGGAACTTTAAATCAGGCGCATCACTGCAATTATGGATTGCTAGAAGAAACTGGGTGTTTTGAAAGGCAAGTTGAGGTGGATCAGCGTTGTTCTCATTCCACCAGTCATTCTTACAGCCCTTAAGTCCTAGTGTTTGAGATGGGGGGAAATATGTGGGTACAGTGGTACCTTGGGTTACAGACGCTTCAGGTTACAGACTCCGCTAACCCAGAAATAGTACCTTGGATTAAGAACTTTGCTTCAGGATGAGAACAGAAATCGCATGACGGCGGTGGGGCATGCCGTCAGGTTAAGAACGGAACGAATTAAGTACGTAACCAGAGGTACCACTGTATTCTGAAGTACAGCGGTACCTCGGGTTAAGAACTTAATTCATTCTGGAGGTCTGTTCTTAACCTGAATGTTCTTAACCTGGGGTACCACTTTAGCTAATGAGGCTTCCCGCTGCTGCACAATTTCTGTTCTCATCCTGAAGCAAAGTTCTTAACCCGAGGTACTATTTCTGGGTTAGCGGAGTCTGTAACCTGAAGTGTCTGTAACCCGAGGTACTACTGTAGTCCTCTTCTCCCGCTCCACCCCCAATTTCTTTCTCTTCTTCTTCCAAGACACCTAAGGGGTACTGGGGCAGGTAGGAATCTAGGGCCCAGTTACTACACCTTCCCAAAGCAAAGGAAGATTAAAAAGAGAGAGAGAGAGAGGTGGTATTGGCAAAATGCAGAATGAGACAGAATTTAAAAGGAGGGAGGGGAAGATGAAGAGAAATGACACTGGAAGGGGCGTTGTGCCAAGACCTCCAGCTAATCCCCCTGAGAAAGAACGGGGTTATTGGGTTGTTTCTGTTCTGGTAATGTATTTTGTGTTTTCATATTGTGGTTTTATGCTATGAACCGCCCTGAGACCTGCAAGTATAGGGCGGTATACAAATTTAATTCATCATCATCATCCAGTGGTCAAACCTGCCAAGTGGATAGGGAGAAAAGCATTCTGGGAAAGCTCCCACCCCCGACCCTTTCCCACCTGTTTGAGCAGCGTCAAGATGTCCAGCTCGTTCTTGAGACTGTAGCCAGGCAGCATTGCATCAAACTGCTTCAGCCATTCTGGCCCTCCTTCGGGGCCCTTGGGAGCCGCTGGCTTCTCTTTGCCTAAGGGGAATGGGGGGGGGGGGAACCTTTTAAAACAGGTACTTACAGCCAGGGGCACAGAAACCTCGAGTGCACATATGCGTCCACGATCTCCTGGAGTTCGGCTACTTACCCTGCGCATCAGCATCGACTTTTCTGGGCTCGCTGGCAGCAGCCCGCATGGGGCTGTCCGGAAACAGCACTTCGTAAGAACTGGGGATCTTCATGCTCAACAGCTCTGCCACTGCCACCATGACACCGTTCAGGTTCTGGGGGAACATGGGAAGAGTCAGGAAGGAGCGGCGGGCAGCCGAGCCGCCCAAAACCTTTGCAGGGTAAGCTCACCTACTCACAAGCCTCATTTTGCACAACCACCGCTGCACACCATTGCTTCAGCATCCCAGACAGTAGACTGAGAAAGATTCAGTCAAGCCTTCCCTTAAGCGTCAATCCCAAAGTCAATCCCCGGCATCTCTGGTTAGGACTGTGAGCATCTGCAGTCTGGGAGCCACTGCCAGCCCTCCAGCTGTTTTTGGACTACAACTCCCATCATCCCCAGGTACCAGTAGTCAGGGATGATGGGAGCTGTAGTCCAAAAACAGCTGGAGGGCCATGTTTTGGAAACACTGGTGTAGACAATGCTGAGCTAGACAGACCAATGGTTTGTCACAATGCAGTTTATCATGTTCCTATGTTTTGCTTCTGACTGTAAGTCTCACGCTGCTAGTGTATCACTCGATCTCTCCTCAGCAACTCACAGCTGAAAACCTGAATTGTGTATCAGAATATTGTCTGAGGGGGAAGGGGATGCAAGAAGGAAAGTTGCAGATCTTTTGCATGCGGTCTGGTGGGGACTGCTGGCGCAAACACATGTGCTGCAGTCTCCACGTAATGTGTGCAAATTCAATGCCAGTGTTGAAAACTGGGGAGAAATTTACTGCTTGGCACTGACTGTGGGAAACCAAGCAACATGGTTTATCCCAGCTCTGCCTTTGCGTCCAAACAACTTATCCAGTGGCTCTACAGAAATTTATTTTTTATTTAGAAAAATTTGCTGCTTAATTAAAAGAACCTCCAAGCCATTCACATTAAATATTCATTTTTAAAGCAGCAGCACAAGACATTCAGCACATAAAAAACCCTCGAATTATCAACATATCTATAAAAAACAGCAGTACACCTAATAAAATTAAAAGTCTGGCTAGGTTTGCCTGCGCACGAAAATTTCAAGTTTCTTCCTCCCATCTAGACATTAGCCCTGCCCTATGCGAAACAAGACGTGGTAAAAGGCACCACCACACCAGAATATTTATCACCCTGGAAACAATTGTGAAGCCCCGCCCTTGGGTCGGGGTTTTTTCTGTGGTGGCTCCCTACCTTGGCAGCTGCTGCAGAGACAGTGAGCATGACAGAGACCTCGCTGCCCTTGGCTTTCTCCCAGGACGTGCCTGGAGTCCCCTTTCCCGCTTGCTCCAAGGTCCCGTAAGGCTTGGCATCTGGGAAAGCTGAGAAGCGGGAGGCAAGGGGGAGACAATGGTAAGAGTCAAACACACACACACATATAATTAGCACTTTGTATCACCTTAGAAAAGGACGTGGGTGGCGCTGTGGGTTAAACCACAGAGCCTAGGGCTTGCTGATCAGAAGGTCGGCGGTGCAAACCCCGCGACGGGGTGAGCTCCCATTGCTCGGTCCCTGCTCCTGCCCCCTAGCAGTTCAAAAGCACGTCAAAGTGCAAGTAGATAAATAGGTACTGCTCTGGCGGGAAGGTAAACGGCGTTTCCGTGTGCTGCTTTGGTTCGCCAGAAGCGGCTTAGTCATGCTCGCCACATGACGCAAGCTGTACGCCGGCTCCCTCGGCCAGTAAAGTGAGATGAGTGCCGCAACCCCGGAGTTGGTCACAACTGGACCTAATGGTCAGGGGTCCCTTTATCACCTTAGAAAGCACAGAGCTACCCAGCACTCAAACCACACCCCGTTTGCCTCTTAGAATCAAGATGTCTGTTGCCAACGGTACCCGAGAAGAACTACTTCTGCTGTTGGAGAGCCTAGAATCATAGAAGGGACCTCAGAGGTCAAGTGGTCCAACCCCTAAAAAGCAGGGGTGGGGAATCTCGGGCCCGAGGGCAGAGCACATTTTTCCGGGACTCGTCTCCATCCTCTTTTGCCTGGCTGCAGGGTGCCCTTGCAGTGGGACAGTGTTCCTTATTTCCCTGCCTGGACTCGGGTCTGTTGTACAAAGTTACACCAGTTGCTTTGCCCAACTTCTGCATTCCGGCCCCCGGAAGGCTGCCCAAGAAGGAATGTGGCTCTCAGGTTCCTTCTCCCTGACCTAAAGTTATGGGCACCTTCTCCCTTGGACAACAGCAGCAGTTTATTTTTATTTAAAAAAAAAAAAACATTTATTCAAGTTACAATACAGCTTTGTCCACTGCCGTAATACCACAGAATTATCACTCCAATCCTCCATCCTACATCACTGTCATGTTGCCTCGCTGAATATCCTCAGTAGGAGCCCAACTACCGATCGGTTTACTAGACATTTTCAGTCAATATCTCCTCTCCACAGACACCTCTGTGATGTTGTTGGCATTGGAATATCCTGTCCGTCTTCAATAAAAGTGAAGAAAAGGAGGCCAAATCGTGTCAAAGCTATCTTTTTTGGAGATGCCTTTGATTAGTTGCCCAATGGTATGTGATAAAGCAAAGCTCCAGATTATTATTAACCCAAGCCTCTATTGGCATATTAGAGGTTTCCTTCCATCGCTGGGCAATAACTAGTCGGTCTGCTGTGAATAGGAAGGAAATTAATTCTTTAGATTTAAGGGTAGAATTCGGGGTCAAATCTAGTGATGATAAGGCAAGTGCCGAATCTGGGGGGGATAGTTTAGTGGTTTCGCAGTGTGGTCCATGCCTTTGGGGATAAAGTTCTTCATCTGACCTCCAAAGACAGCGGCAGAGTTTAGATGCTGCGGCAGCCCATTCCCTTGAGCATCTTCTCTGCCCCCCACAAACCTGGGATGCTGGCCTTTGGGATGATGGGGATGACTGGAGAGAGGGGTCTCTCTTCCACTTCCGGCTTTGCTCCGGACAGCAGGGGAAAGCGTGGCACCTCTTCGCTCAGGACGCTCTCGGGGGATGAGGCTGGGACGATGCTGTCAGGGGAGTCGCTCTCCTCGTCGCTCTCCATCCTGGAAGGAAATCGGGCGGGACCTCAGAACGGTGCTGCCACCGTTGCCATGGCTTCTGACAGAGGTGGGACTGCGGTAACCCAGCCTGAACCACACCCTAGGTCAGGGGTGGGGTGGGGGACCTGTGGCCCTCCAAATGCCACCGGACTACAACTCCCATCATCCCTGACCATCTCCAGGGCCACAGGTTCCCCAGCCATCCTCATGATTCCAGGAAGATGAGATGCACGGGTAAAGATCAGGGTTTCCCAAACTTGGGTCTGCAGCTGTTTTGGGACTACAATTCCCATCATCCCTGACCACTGAGTCCTAGGGATGATGTGAGATTATAGATTAAGAATATAGTGGTACCTCGAGTTACAAACGCCTCAGGTTACAAACTCCGCTAACTGGAAGATTTACCTCGAGTTGAGAACTTTGCCCCAGGATGAGAACGGAAATCGTGTGCCGGCAGCGCAGCGGCAGCAAGAGGCCCCATTAGCAAAAGCGCGCCTCTAGTTAAGAACAGTTTCAGGTTAAGAACGGACCTCCGGAACGAATAAAGTTTGTAACTAGAGGTACCACTGTAATGATCCTCCTCCTCCTCCTCCTCCTCCTCCTCCTCCTCCTCCTCCTGCTTCTCCCAGAGCAAACAAGGACCACTGACCAACTATACTTCTTTGGACCACTGTTTCTAAGCCTACCATTTTCGTCTGATTTTTGTTTATTCCAACCCTTTGTATACTGCTTAACCACAGCTGTCTCTTAAGCGGTGTACAAAAGACTCCAATGCAATAAAAACTAAAAGTGAGTTAAAACTACAAAATCGGAGAGTTATTAAAAAGCCTGCTGGAATTTTTTTTAAAAAGTCGTCAGTAAGTGCTGGAAGTTCAACATGGTGGGACTACAATTCCTGACATCCATGTTGAGGTTGATGGGAGTTTGTGCCCTCCAGGCAGGTGACGCAAGTGAAGAAGATTATCACTCTTCCATACTTCCCGAAAAAACTTCACCCAAGCTAGATCTCAGAGAGGAAAAGCTTCTCCTCTCCCAAATGCGACAGTTAATGCTATAGCTTCCATTTGGGGGGAAAACCCCACGAAGCGGAGGTTCAGGATGTCCCGTGGTCAAGTTGGTTCCGTCCTCCAGCTCCATCCTTACCTGACATCCTCGGTCTGGTTGTGTGGCGGTGTGGGCAGAGCTGCGAGGAGATCTAAGCTTTTCACTTCCACGGGGGGAGCATCTACAAAGTGAGGCAGAAAACTCAAGGTTTAGCATGTCAGGATGCTATAGGGAGGGGGGTGGTTTCTAATCATGGCTTCCCTGGATCAATTCCAGCTTTCCACAGCCTCTTGCTGTGGGCAAGAGGCTCGGAGGGATGCAGCCTATCACAGGCCAAGCTTAATGCTTGCCTTTCTTAGGCTGCTTAACATCAGACCGGCCAAGCAGAGGACTGGCTGGTTCTGGAAGATAATCTGTATCTTGCTATGAGGAGGAGCAATCCCAGTCCCACATACATGGACATGGACCCACATGCATGCAAGTAAGCATGGGCTGGCTGCAAATTTCCCTATTTTGGACAAGGTCCTCAAGTGGGCGGATGTGCAATTCCAGATATGACTGAATTGGACGAATTTTATCTTGATCCAAATTCAAATCCATTCCAAGCCCAAGCTTGGCAGCTGGAATGGCTTAGGTGGCTGCCTGCCACACCCTCTTTCCACTACCCCTTTAGAGTTCATTCATTCAGCCTTGTTTTTTAAAAAAATAAATAATTTTTAAAAAACATTTTAAACTAAGTAATAAGAATAAATAAATAAGAATACAAATTTGCATCCCCGCTTCTCGAGACCATTCCATCGTAACTATCCAGCCTCCCAAAATTTCAACACCTCTTGCGATAGTTTGACCCTTTTCCGTTTTAACAGTACAGATTCTACAAACACCTTCCACATCTCCTCAAAATCATTTCTCCTGAATATCGCCCGCCTTCCCTTAATAACACATGTTAATTTATCATTAAAAGCTGTATCCCATATTCATTCAGCCTCCATTGGCATAAATTAGACAATAAAATAATAAAAGAGAAAAAAATACATAAAACATGGGTAATCCAGACATATTAAACACCTAAAACGTATAAAAGACTCAGCAGCCACCATTAAGTAAAACTAAGTAGTTTTAAATGTGACTTTAACAACAAGAACAACAACATCCCTTTAGAGTCTCTGCGCCAATGAATGCAGCTCTCTTAGTAGCCCACAAGGCAGCAGCTATCAATACAGTCGTACCTTGGTTTTCGAACAACTTAGTTCTTGAACGTTTTGAAAGTGAGTGTTCTGGTTTGCGAACGTTCTTTGGAACCCGGACGTCCAACGGGGCTTCTGGTTGGCTGCAGGTGCTTCCTGCAGCCAATCAGAAGCCGCGCTTTGGTTTCCAAACATTTTCGGAACTCGAAAAGACTTCCAGAACGGATTACGTTCCGACTTCCGAGGTATGAATGTATCATGAATTCATCCCAAACCATTTCGCCTCACCGGTTCCTTTTAACTTCCACTGGGAAGCTCGGAGCAGCCCACCTGGGCCTCCCCCCCCCATCCAAAATCAGAACAGGGGCCTGCATGCATATTCACTTTGAGGGCGCTGAAGAGCGCCAGAGGTTCTCCCGGAACATTCCGGAACCCGGCAGCATCTCTTCTCCTCAGCCGTGGGGCTAACTTACCCTTTTGCCCTTCGTGCTCGTGGGGCAGTACCGGCTCCTTGGGCTGCTCCGTCAGTTCCTCGGAAGACAGGACCCCGTTCACCAGCTTTTGCTGCACCGAGGGGGGCGGTGTGGGAGGCAGCGAAGAAGGTGGGGTTGGCGGGTTGCTCAGATTGTTCTAGAAAGAGATCAGAGGAGTCTGTATCCAGCAGAGCCCCCGACCCACCCGCAAACCTGAGGCGCTTTAGGTCACCTCGCCAAAATCCATATTTCCATAAACAGCTTCTTTTTTTGAGGGGGGAGCCACCCAGACTATTCTTATTCTTATTAATTGAATTTATATATCGCCCTATACCTGGGGGGTCTCAGGGCGGTTCACAGAATAAAATCAAGATATAAAACCACAAAATGCCTAATTAAAATAAAAACAAGCCAATAGCGCCACCCCCCACAAAAAACACCACATTTTAAAAGGGCATAGGATGTAAATCAGATCAACCAAAGGCCTGGTCAAAAAGGAACATTTTTGCCTGGTGCCTAATAACTTTTTGTCACGGGCCAGCCTGCAAAGAACATAATTATACGAAACATTAAATACATCTAAAAGGTTTATAGGCTGCCTGTCAGCAGGGCTTCCAGAGTTGTTCAACAACTTGGCTTATATGGACAAAGAGTGCTCTCCCCAGGAAGACCCTGCCTGGCCCCTACTTTGACGTGGAGACATTTTTAATTCCCCAGACCTTTTAAACTGCGGTTGACCTAGTTTTACATAGTGCGGTTTTATTAGCTTGCCTTCCTTGGCTCTGTAATCATTGCCGTTAAACTGTTTTATTATTTCTGGTTGTTCTTGTCTCTTCTGTCAGTCACCCTGGAAATTCTCATGTACTGAACAGGGGGTGGGGTACAAACAGCTAGGCTGGTGACTGGGAGTCGCCCCCGTGACCATATAACACCGGTCCTGAAAGACGTACTTTGGCTCCCAGTACGTTTCTGAGCACAATTCAAAGTGTTGGTGCTGACCTTGAAAGCCCTAAACGGCCTCAGCCCAGTATACCTGAAGGAGCATCTTCACCCCCATCATTCAGCCCAGACACTGAGGTCCAGCGCCGAGGGCCTTCTGGCGGTTCCCTCACTGCGAGAAGCAAAGCTACAGGGAACCAGGCAGAGGGCCTTCTCAGTAGTGGCGCCCACCCTGTGGAACACCCTCCCATCAGATGTCAAGGAAATAAACAACTATCTGACTTTTAGAAGACATCTGAAGGCAGCCCTGTTTAGGGGAGTTTTTAATGTTTGCCCATTTTTTTAAAAAAAATCCAGCCAGATGGGTGGGGTATAAATAATAAATTATTATTTTATTTTAATTTTAATTAATTTTAATTCTATTTATTTACTACTACTACTACTACAGTCATACCTCGGGTTAAATGTGCTTCAGGTTGAGCGTTTTCAGATTACGCTCCGCAGCGACCCAGAAGTAACGGAGCGCATTACTTCTGGGTTTCACTGCTCGCACATGCGCAGACGCTCAAAATGATGTCACGCGCATGCGCGGAAGTGGCGAATCGTGACCCATGCAGACGCGGGTTGCGTTCACTTCAGGATGCGAACGGGGCTCCGGAACGGATCCCGTTCGCATCCAGAGGTACCACTGTACTACTACCACTAGTAGTAGTAGTAGTAGTAGTAGTAGTAGTAGTGCTTTTCTTCTGGAAAAGAGGTGCCGGTAATCACCATGACACTGTTACAGTAAACACCACACTTTTAACTGGTGCTTTTCTTCCAGCTCTGGCGTTTCCTTTGGGGAAGGGAAGCCCTGGCGCAAGGCGGCTCGAGGTGACACCCAGGGAGGCTTCCCACCAAGGCGAGGCAGCCCTACCTCCTGCCAAGCGTGCAGAAACAAGCTCAGGGACTGGCGGTCCTTACCTTGGTGAGCAGCTGGGAGTAATAGTCCGGAATGCTGTCCAAGGCAGCGTTACCAAAGGAGCCCTTCAGCTGGCACTTGCCATTGACCGGGCTGCTCCCAAAGGGGGGGAAGAGGTTGAAGTTGGCTGTGATGACAGGCTCCATCAGAGGCAGCAAGGAGAGCTCCTGAGAGGCGGCGGGAGACACAGAACTGGGTCAAGGCAGTCGGCAGTTTCACGCACCGGCACATCCATGTGCAAGGAGAAGTCTTCTCCTACGGACCCCGGCCCAGGGGGATCCAGAGAGGTCTGGCTGCACCGGGCATGCCCAGCAGACATGCACAAACCTCTTCCCTCGCAGAGTTCTCTCCCCCCCCCCTTTCTATTTTATTTTGACAAAGCAATAATCATAAATAAATAAGAATAAAAATGTGCACCCCACCACCGAGATCATTCCATTGTAACTATCCAACCTCCCAAAATTGTGATGGCTTGACCCCCCTTTCGGTTTTAACAGTACAAATTCTACTAACACCTTCCATATCTCCTCAAAACCATTTCTCCTGCATATTCCCCGTCTTACCTTAATGGCGCATGTTAATCGATCATTAATAGCTATATCGCACACCTCTTTATACCATTCTTCCATTTTATATTCTGCTTGCCCCTTCCACTTCCTAGCTATAATAATTCATGCAGCTGTCAATAAATTTGTGAGCAAGTCCTTCATAGCCTGCAAACCTCCCACCCCATCATAAATTGATAATAATGCTACCTCTGGATTTTCGGTCAGCTTTAACCCAGTGATTCCTGTTATCTCCTTAAACACCCTTTGCCCAAAAAATTGTACATATTTACACCCCCACCACGTGTGAATATAATTCCCAGTTTCCTGGCATCCCCTCCAACATAACACCGAATATTCATTTTTTAATTTATTTAATCTGACTGCTGTTAAACACCATCTCCAAACTAATTTCTAATAATTTTCTTTTTATTCTTATAGACAACATTTTCAACGAACAATTCTCCCATATTTCCCCCCAGCTTTGACTATCTATCTGCCCTGTTGTCTCCTTTCTCCACACCTCTTTTAATTGAACACAAATTTTGGCAGATCTGCCCTCTGTCTCTCCATGCATGCAAGAAGGGATATATTGTCAGGGAGAGGCAAACGGGAAAAGATGAAAGGACAGAAACCAGCAGTTATAGAGAGCCTAAAGAGATTATCAGCAGCTTCTCGTCTGACAGTGAGTCTGACGTAGAGGGGGAGAATGGTGAGCCTGGAACAAGTCATTCGGTGCCAAGAGGAAGTAAGGGGAGGAGTTTTCGCAGACTTGCATGCTGGGTGCGGAAAAGGAAGAAGAAAGATTAGAGGCAGCAACTGCGCACAAGGGGAAGGACTCTAATTGAAACACTGGAGATGTACGTTTGAACTTTGTCAAATAAATCAAATGGTTTGGAACTGGCTGGGAGCCCGGAGTCGTATCTAGGCCAGCTGGACAGCTTTAAGCCTCTGACATATATATACAAATATTTTTAAAAAAATAATTTTCTAAGTTGTGTGTCCTTGTTTCTCAACTGGATCCTTTTACGTGCTTTTTGTACATTTTATGCATTGCAGCTGGCCATTATTTTTGATTATAGCTTAGCAATTCTTCATTGCCGCCGTTAAGTGTAAAATGCTTATTAAAACAGCTGGTATTTAATTTTGGTGTCTGCCATTATATTCTAACAGATTGTTGAACAGTGAGTCAAAACCCTCCCTCCCTCCCAGAGAGAAGTCAGGAGGGGGTTAATAAATGACCACATGGCCCTTGTCCCCTTTCCCTTCTGTAGTTTTTCCTTTCTTCCCCTTTCTCTTTTTTTTAGGTCTATCCTTTTCTTGTTTTCTTCTTCTTTCCAACTTTGTTCTTTTTTAAAGACTTAAGTAGCTGTCTCACCTTAGAATATTACAAAAAGACACTTTGTAATGGGCAGGTATTTTCGTATACAGTGGTACCTTGGTTCTCAAACACCTTGGCTCTCAAACTCCGAAAACCCGGAAGTGTTTCGGTTTTCGAATGTTTTTCGAAAGCCGAACATCCAATGCGGCTGTCGGCTATTGTTTCCAGGGGGTCTGCACCAATCAGAAGCTGCGCCTTGGTTTTCGAACATTTCGGAAGTCAAACAGACCTCCGGAACAGATTAAGTTTGGCACTTTTGTTTTTGGTATTTAATTTGCGTTTTTGTTTTTGAGGCTTTTTCGGTTACTTTGTTTTTGTGACTGTGTGGAACCCATTTCAGCTACTGATTGATTGATTGTGTGACTGCGGAAATGGATAAAAGCCTCCCCATCCAAACAATGACTATCATCAGTGCAGGTAAGAGAAAAAAATAATTTTAATTTTTATCATCTACAATACTGTCTTCTTTATAGTACAGTACATTGATTATTGCTTTCATTTTATGGATCAATGGTCTCGCTAGACAGTAAAATTCATGTTAAATTGCTGTTTTAGGGGTTGTTTTTAAAAGTCTGGAACGGATTAATCTGTTTTGCATTACTTTCTATGGGAAAGCGTGCCTTGATTTTGGAACGCTTTGGTTTTGGAAAAGACTTCCGGAACAGATTAAGTTTGAGAACCAAGATACCACTGTATCTATGAATAAATACCAATGAATCAATTATTTTATTTTATTTTTTTAAAGGCTACCCAGCCCTCCCACAGCAGCTGCATAGCGCAGAGTACCTGCTTGAGCTGTTTCATCAGGGCCTCATTGGATTTCACTCCATCCTCTTTGCGTAGCTTCTTGCGAGAGTTGGCGACTCGCTCCCCAGCTTTCTGGGACCGCTTGGGCTTCGGCGGCGGGGGCTTCTTGGCTGCCAGCGCGTCCTGCAGGGAACCCCCCAAAAAAGGGAGAGGAGGAGAGAAAAAGAGACAAGAGGAAAAGTGAATTTCTGCATTGCTGCCTGGGATCTGACGCCTACTGTGCCTGGAGTTATCAAAGATTCCTAATCCTCCCAGTGGAGATCCACCTCCAAATCTAAGCTGATCCACTCTATATGCACACTGAGGTGGAGAAATTATGGATCGTACCAGACTGCTGGCAATGTAGGCCCTGAAAGACCTACGTTGGCTCCCAGGACGTTTCCAAGCACAATTAAAAGTGTTGGTGCTGACCTTTAAATCCTTAAGTGGCCTCAGCCTTTTATACCTGAAGGAGCGTCTCTACCCCCATCGTTCAGCCCAGACACTGAGGTCCAGCTCCAAAGGCCTTCTGGCAGTTCCTTCACTGCGAGAAGTGAGGTTATGGGGAACCAGGCAGAGGGCCTTCTCGGTAGTGGCACCCTCCCTTCAGATGGCATGGAAATAAACAACTATCTGACTTTTAGAAGACATCTGAAGGCAGCCTGTTTAGGGAAGTTTTTAATGTTTGAGTGGCTGGGGAGGCCCGGCCAGAGGGGCAGGGTATAAATAATGAGTTATTTGTTGTCGTTGTTAGATTTATTTCCGAATGCTCCCCCTCCTAAGTGAAATCCAACCCAACGCCCCCTCTGACATCCCTGTCCGCCGTTCCTCCTCCTTCCCTGCACTCTTACCTCTCGCACATCTGGTACCGGCTGCAACCGGCCCTCCGCCCCGGTGATCTTGCCATCCACATGCCCGTTGACGTCGCCCGAGCGCTGCGTCGCAAGAGTGACGTTCTTGGCCCGCAGCAACTTCTGCAGCAAGAGGTGTCCGGCTTCGGTGCGGGTGAGGCTGTTGGTGGTCGCGGGAACGGCGGCGGCAGGGGCCGAGACAGGGTCCCCGTTCGCCTCCCGCTTGACGGGCTGGGTTCCGCTCATCAGGGCGCAATGGGAGGCTTCTTCCTTGGGCTCCTGTTTGATGCAAACAAGGGGAAGGTCTCCTGGCGGTGGGGGCACCCTTCCTGCCAAGGGAGAAGCAGCTTCCACCGCCTGCCCGTTGGCCGTGCCGGTCTCTGCGGCCTCTTTGGTGGTGGGGCACTCGGAGTCTCGGAGGCTGCACATCCCGGGAGTCGCTTCTCCTGCGCTTGGGGGTGTTGGGGTGGAGAGCAGCAGGGAGCTGGGAGTAGCAGGCTGGTGCCTCTGGGTGGGAGTCTGCTGCGGCTGCTGCTCAGGGCTTTTAGCCAAGAGCAAAGGAGACGGTCTCTTTGGCTCTGGAGGGCTCGGGTGCTGCTGTGCCTGCAGTGGCGTCTGCTGCCCAGATGCCATGCCGGCAACGCTCAAGGGGACAGAGGGAGCCTGAGGGGTGGGGAGCCTCACCATCCCCTGCTGCTGGGGACAGACAGCGGATTGCTGGCTCACCGGGACCCTCTGCTGCTGCTGCTCCACTGAGGCACTGAAACCCTGGTCCGGACGAATCTGGAAGACCGCCAGGGGCGGCTGCCTCTGCGGCTGCTGCCCCGCAGCGCCCGGCAGGGAGAGGTGCTGAGCAGCTTGCTGGCCTTGCTCTGGGGCCGCCTGCCCCGGGTAGGGGCTGGCTTGCCGCAGCGCCTGGTTCTGCTGCTGCTGCTGCTGTTGCTGCTGCAGCAGGTTCTGCTGGTGCCTCTGCATTAGCAGGGCCTGCAGCTGCTGCTGCTGCTGCGGAGTCAGGTTCCGCAGCTGAGGGTTTTTGGAGATGACGCCCTGCAGCTGGGCACGGATCTGGCCCATCACAGGGCTGGACAGGATGCTTTGGCCTTGCGGGGAGGACTGCTGCACCATCATGCTTTGTTGTTGTTGTTGCTGCTGCTGCTGCATCATCAGCCCCGGTGTTTTCGAGGGCCCGGCTGGGCTCTGAAGGCATTGTTGCTGTTGCTGCTGTTGCTGCTGCTGGAGGTGGTGCTGTCCCATCAAACCTTTGGAAGGCTGCTCCAGGTTCTGTCCCATCATCCTTTGCACTTGGCCTTGCTGCTCCATCTGCTGGTTGAGCAAGTGGGGGCCCTGAGTTGCATCTCGATGGTGCTGCTGCTGCTGCTGCTGCTGCTGCTGCGACAGCTCTTGCTGCAGAATGCCGTCTATAGGCAGGTGAGAACGCAATGGCTGCTGGAGGAGGTTGTTCTGTTGTTGTTGTTGCTGCTGCTGCTGCAGGTGGCTGTTTTGCTGCTGCTGCTGCTGCTGCAGGTGACTGTTTTGCTGCTGCTGCTGCTGCTGCTGCAAGTGGCTGTTTTGCTGCTGCTGCTGCTGCATCCGTAGCTGCAGGGAGCCCAGCATGTTCTGCTGCTGGGGGCCCAAGAGCAAGTGCTGGGCTTGGCCCCCCAGCTCAGCTGACTGCTTCTGCTGCTCCCCGTGCTGCTGGAGCATCAGCTGAGACGGCTGCTCTGGAAGAGGAGTCCCGTGGCCGCTCAGCCCCTGCTGCTGCTGCTGCTCTTGCGTGCTCATCTGCAGCTGCCCTCCCATCTCTGGGCCCACCATGTGGGGTCTTAGCTGCTGTTGCAATGCACCGTCCGCCCCTTCGGGAGGCAGCATGGCCGTGCCGCCTTCTGGCCCTCCTGGCTGCTCCTTGACAGCCAACCCCTGCTGCTGCTGCTGCTGCTGCTGCTGCTGCTGCTGGGCTGGCTGCATTCCCTGAGTCGAGGAGTGCAGCTGCTGGTTCAGAGACCCGTGCTGCGCAAAGTGCTGGAGAGGGTCGGCGCCCACGCCCGGCCCCTGGCTCAGGGCGCCCTGTTGGGAAGCCGGCCCCTGGCCCAGGAGCGGCTGGTGCTGTTGCTGGCTCAGCAATGTCCTCTGCTGCTGCCCGAGAAGCCCTGGCTGCTGCTGCTGCTGCGGTGACAAAAGCAGCCGATGCCCCATCATGCCCTGCGCCTGCTGCACCAGTTGCTGAGGCACTCGGTGCTGCTGCCCCTGCTGCTGTGGGGCCAACAGCATTTGCCTCTGGGAAGCCGGGTGCCCCATCATGCCCTGATGCTGCAGCATTGAGTGTCCCAGCATGGCTTGCTGCTGCTGCTGCTGCTGCGGAGAGAGCTGCTGGACCAGGACTCCCGCCTGGTTTCCCAGCAGCCCTTGCTGCTTGGAGAGCAGATTCTGGCTCGGCTGGGGAGTGGGTGGCGGAGGCGGGGGCTGGCTCATCAAGCCCACCTGACCCATCGTGCTTTGCTGCTGCTGCTGCACCGAGATCTGCCCCATAAGGCTTTGCTGCTGCTGCATTGCCATTTGTCCCATGTGGCTTTGCTGCTGCTGTTGCTGCTGCTGCTGCTGCTGCTGCATGGACACTTGCCCTATGAGGTTCTGCTGCTGCTGCAGCTTCTGCGCCAGCTGCAGCCGCTGCTGCTGCATCTGCCGCTCCTGCAACAGGCGGTTGCTGGAGAAGAAGCTGTTGGGGGCCGAAGCGCCCGATGGCTGCTGCTGCTGCCCTCCCATAAAGGGCAAGCCCTGCTGCACAGCCATGGCGGCGGCCTGAGGGAGGCGCAAGCCGGCCTGGCCTGCTAGGCCCTGCGGCCCTGGCTGGAGGCCGTGCGCGGAGAGGAGCTGGCCGGGGAGCTTGGCCATCAGGCGGGGGCTTTGCGAGGGGCTGAGGGCCAAGACGGCGGAGCTTTGCTGCTGGTGCTGCTGCTGCTTGTTGCGGTACTCAGCCATGAGGTTGGTGTGTTCCTTCTGCTGCTTCCGAACCTGTCAGAGAGAAAGAGGTAGCAGAGGCAACGTAAGCACAGCAAACAACAAGGAGGGGTTGGCTTGTTTTCTCCTACCGATAGGAAACCCACTTAAGGACTCTATACGGGCTCCGGAACACCCCATAAGGGAAAGGGAGCCCTTTTTTTATTATAACAATACCGCCCAAAACCGGTTTGAAGTCCAGATCATGGTATCAGTTTCATAATTTCTGACTTGGCAAAATATCGCAAATCATGGTGTGTGTGTGTGTATGTGTGCGCACGCTATGCAAAAATCACGATGCAGGAGAAAACGTGGAGCCCGTCAATGTCTCCATCCTTTTATCAGGCAGTGTGATATACAGTGGACCCTCCAGATACGAAAATTCATACCGGGGGTACGTATGTACCCAGAAAAGTCCACATCCAGACATCTTAATTGGTGCAAATGATTGTATACACTTCTGGGTTTGCCGCGTTTGCAACCTGAAAGTTACGTTACCTGAAGGTAATGTAACCCGAGGGTCCACTGTATTGAGATCTTTAGCTGGTGATACATCGTGATGCTGAAAACCAGCCCAGCCCTATAGTTCAGGCAGCAAAAGCATGTTTTGTAAGAATTGGAAACTCACAGGAACGTGGGAATCTGCTTTCCCCCGCCTGAATTAGACCACTGGGTCCATCTGGCCAAATATTCTCTACACTGACTGGTGGGCAGGGGCTTCCCATTCAGGCAGGAGTCTCACACAGCCCCACATGGAGATGTTTGGGGGGGGGGGAGAATCTGGAACCTTCCTGCAGGGGAGGCAGATGTTCTTCCGCAGACCTACAGCTCTTCCCCAAGTTTTTTTGTTTTTTTTAAAATGGAATCTGGACAGCTCAGGATACTTGGATGCTTCTTAAGACCCAACATTTCTGCCAAAGCATAAAATGCACAGAAACTTGCACAGAGCAGATAGACTCCTCCAATCTCTCCCACCCAACCCTTTCCCCAGGTGGATATTCCATCCCTACCAGGTCTCCTGACCTGGATGGTTAAGGTGACTATGGGGTTGCGAAGCTCATCTTGCTTCAGGCTGAGGGAGCTGGCATTTGTCCACTGACAGCTTTCCAGGCCATGTGGCCAGCGTAACTAAACCACTTCTGGCACAACGGGACACTGTGACGGAAGCCAGAGCGCACGGAAACGCTGTTTACCTTCCTGCCGCAGCGGTACCTATTTATCTACTTGGACTGGTGTGCTTTCAAACTGCTAGGCTGGCAGGAGCTGGGACAGAGCAACAGGAGCTCACCCCCTCGCGGGGATTCGAACCACGACCTTCGTACTGGCAAGCCCAAGAGGCTTAGTGGTTTAGACCACAACGCCACCAGTGTCCTGAATTGCTGATGCTACCCTTGGCCACCCACATGATTTCTTCCTTGGCACCTCCCCGACTCCAGCACCCTGTGCTCATGCAAGACCTGACTCTCTCCCTCCCAGCATCTCATCACTCGGGAAGAGGCAGGAAACCACTGCAGGATGGAGTTCATTTTGCCACTATTGCGAGTCCTCCGGTCCTCCACAGACCCCTTTTGAGTTTTCTCGGTCATGCCAAGAGCAGTGGCCTTTGGACTTAAAACTGACACAAGCTAATCTGGGTGGTTTACCTGATCCAACTGCTTCTGAATTTTGCTTTGCTGCTCTGTCACCAGCTTGAGCTTCTCAGCATCAGCCTCGGGGAATTCCCGGCCGGCCTTTTTCGCCGTCCGCTGCTTGGCGCACAGGGCCTTGCGGGACTTGCGGTGAACCCCTATCTGCTCCTCCAGCACCTTCAGCTGCATCTGGAGGAGTTGCTGCGTATGGAGGAGCCAGTCTTCGTACTGGCGCTGATCAGCTTCATCTGGGGGGAGTGGTGGGGGAAGGGGAATGAGAAACACTGGTTTTTGGATGCTGGAGACACACAAGACAGGTCAGGCCATATACGTTGGCAGACATAGGGGGAAAGTTGAAACGCCTTGCCTCTGGCACTTAATAAATTCTGTACTAGCCCACAAAGGCTATGCAAGGCCCTCCAGTCCTCAGACTTTGAGATTCTGCAGAACTTGCATCCCACGGATAAATTTTTATTATTTTTTTACTAAATCTGTATGCCGCCCTATACTCTCAGGGTGGTTTGCAAGAAAAAATGACAATATAAAAGATCAAAATATATAATCAAAACAAAAAGAACCCAATAACCTCCACTGACACCCCCAATTTTGTGCTGGAGCCACAAAAGGCACATCTTCAACCTTTCACCCAATCACAGAACCAGCCTCGCCAACAATTCTTCACCATGCATGACTACAGCAACCCACGCGCCCCTGGAATGCAATCTACAGTATCCTGCCTGCAACATGGGAGCTTGCATCTGCTGCAGCTCAGAGTCTCTCTGTTGCAACGCAACTACAGTGGAACCTCGGTTCTTGAACGTCTCAATTGACGAACATTTCGGAACCCGAACGCCGAAAACCCGGAAGTAACTGCTTCGTTTTTTGAACGATTTTTGGAAGCTGAACGTGCCACGTAGCTTCCATTTTGAATTTTCCTATTGTATTGAGGGTTCTGCTTTCAGTTTTTGGACGTTTCAGAAGTCGAACCGTCACCCGGAACTGATTACGTTCGAAAACCGAGGTTCCACTGTACTTTCTTGCGCGTTCAACAACACACACAACTTATCTGTTCTTTATTATTATTCAAAGCTGCCCGGTGGTTAAAAAGCACTAACAAAGAGAACAGAGTTCACCCTCTGCTGTCAGCAAAACGCCACCAGTTTAGGAATTGTGATTGGAAGCAGGAGGAAGTCCTTAATCCAGATCTAAGCAATCTGGAATAGATGGCTTATGAAGCTATGTATGCAAAAAGCCCAGGTGGGCAGGAAGTATTGCAGGAGCATTACCCAAGGAAAAGCAACACCACAGCCCTTTCAGGACTGGTTACTGCCAACTACTCACTGATGACACCTTGTGCAAAAGTGGGTGGGTTTGGTCGAGCTTGTGCTGGGTCATTGCTCCGTTCCTGCAAGGGATTTGAAAGAATCAGAATATCTGCAGTGGTACCTGCCACACTCCCCCCCCCATTCCCATAACCAAAAGAGCCAGCACTCCCCAAACCCATCCGTTAAAAAAGTGTGGGGAAACTGAAGAGGGCCTGCCAAATCCCTGCTCACCTGTCCTCCAGAGCCAGGCAGGATGTGGTTCTGCATTTCAGATGAAGACGACGCTCCGGACAATCTCTGAGCCAGCAAGGAGACTTGTTGCCTGAAAGTAGGAAGCCGGGGGGAGGAAGGGGAACAGAATGAAGGGAGCCAGTGTTGGCCTGAGAAGCAGACTCCAGAAAACCTTAAATCCAGAGCCTCCCGGAGCAAGGCCCTCTGAGCTAAACGAAAGAAAAAGCAAACTACACATAATCCAAGCTCCTTGGCCTCCTGCCCTGGCTACTTACCGATTCATGCTCGGAGCCACTCCAATAGTGCCCTGCGCCATGACTTTTTTGATACCCTTCAGAGCCACCATCTTGGCCTTGGCGATGGGGTCCATGATGTCCTCAGTAGCAAATTTATCCAGATCTGTGAGAGTGGAGGAGATCGAGAAGTGATCAGGCCAGACATGGCACCTTCGCAACCGACACTCATTCGTTTGCTGCGTGAGATCTGCCAGCACACAGCTGGCCCCTTGAAACCATAATCTCCTAGAATGTGGGGCCAAGGCACAACCAGGAGGAAGGCTACCAGTGAGCCAACGTGTTCATGGCTGCGCAGTTCCTTTTTAAGGCAGTGTTTCCCAAACTAAGGCCTCCAGATTTTTTTTGGGGGGGGACTACAACTCCCATCATCCCTAGCTAGCAACACCAGTGGTCAGGGGTGATGGGAACTGTAGTCGGAATACAGCAGGAGAACCAAGCCTGAGAAACACTGCTTCAGGTCAACGGCTGGTGCATCTGTGGGAGATGCAAACTACTCAGCCTCCATCTCCCTGAGTCCTTCTTTCCATTTTACGTATTTTTATTTTGTACTTTTCAAGTTTATACATTTCACTAATTTTACAATCATTTGTAAAACTTGACTTTCTTCTCCCTCTTTCAGCGGTTCCTTAAATTTGTTTTTCATATCTTCTGCATATCCAAATTAACTTAATTTACTCATTCATCTTCTTTAAATATATACACTTATGAAACTGCAGCTTCTTACAATAATCCTAGCAATGTTTTTATCTGTTTATAATTTATCTGTAAATATTCAATAAACCATTTCCATTCTTTTATTTCTTAAAAATGTTATCTTGATTTCTTATTCTTCCGGTAAGTTTCACTATTTCTGCATATTCCATAAGTTTTTGTACCCATTCTTCCTTTGCTGGGACCTCTGCTTCTTTCCATTTTGGGGCGGGTAACATTCTTGCCGCTGTAGCAGCATACATGAATAAGTTTCTATAAATTTTAGGTAGTTCTGTTCCTATAATTCCCAAAAGAAAAGCTTCTGGGTTGTTGCTGTTTTTTGTTTTTTTTTTACAAAGGTTATTTTAAACATCCTTTTTATTTCATTATATATCTAGAGCAGGCATAGGCAAACTCGACCATTCAGATGTTTTGGGATTACAGTGGTACCTCGGGTTCCAGACGCTTCAGGTTACAGACTCCATTAACCCAGAAATAGTACCTTGGGTTAAGAACGTTACCTCAGGATGAGAACAGAAATCGCGTAGCGGCAGTGCAGCGGGAGGCCCCATTAGCTAAAGTGGTACCTCAGGTTAAGAACAGACCTTCAGAACGAATTAAGTTCTTAACCTGAGGTACCACTGTACAACTCCCATCACCCCTGACCACTGGTCCTGTTAGCAAAGGATGATGGGAGTTGTAGTCCCAAAACATCTGGAGGGCAGAGTTTGCCTAGGCCTGATCTAGAGTCCTCCTTTCCAGGCAGACCCGGCCAGTCAATGAAGTGCCAAATCCTAAACCTTTGTTTTAAGCTCCACTCAATCCCATCCATAAAAACTCACACCGCCCTGGTAAAAACAAGCTAGAAGGGGCTGGTGAAGAAAAGCCGTCTCCTACCTGTATCTGGGAAGAAGCTGTTAGCCAATTGCTGCTGCTGCTGCTGCTGTTGTTGTTGCATCACGACTTGCTGCGGCTTGAGCCCCATCATCTGTTGTTGCTGTTGCTGCTGGACGCCCGGCATGGGCTTCTGGGCCAAGACCTGCTGTTGGTTCTGCTGGCCATGCGCTGCCTGGATGCTATGTTGGGCGGCAAGCATATGGGCCTGGTTCTGAGCCACCCCCATATGCGGGGCCAGGATTTGACTTTGCTGGGGACCAGCCAGTCGCTGCTGCTGCTGCTGCTGCATCAGCTGTTGGCTGGCCACCATCCCTTGCTGCCTGGCCACCATGCCCAACTGCAGCTGCTGCTGGGAGCTCGCCAACTGCCCGTCGTGGGACTGGGGAGGGGGAGCCAACATGGTGTGAGCCTGGAGGTGCTGCTGGGAGCCCCCGGGCATCTGGGCCGACATCTGTTGCTTCTTCTGCAGCTCCTTCTTTTCGTGCTCCAGCAGGTCTTCGATCAGCAGAGGCAGCTCGCTGGCCACCAGGGAGCTCTCCATCTTGTCGAGGTCGTCGGCCGGAGAGTGCTGCTGAGCGTTGGCCAGGCTCAGGGGCCCTCCGTCCAGCTCAAACTTCTCCAGGATGGAGTTGCCGGCGTTGGCCATCTGCACGGGGACCAGCGGCGGCCGGCCGGGGGCACCGTAGAGGACCTTGTCGGAGATGGAAGCGTGGCTGTTGCTGTGGAAGGACGTCATGCCCAGCCGGACTCCGCCGGGGCTCATGAGGCCCTGGCCGGGCTTGACGTTGACCGCCAAGGTGGCTGCCATTTTCTCGGCTCCTTCAGACTTGATAGGAAGCTTCTCTGGGGCGCCAGTGTTGAACTGGCAAGGCGACGGCTTCAGGCAGCCTTCCTCTATCTTGGGTTTGATATCGGCCGGCAGGCTGACCAGCTTGCTATCCAGAACGTCGCTGTGGGCCTTCAGTGTTGAAAGGATGGGGGAGGGCGGTGGCACCCCTGAGGAAGAGGATGGGCAGGGAACGTGGAGCAGGCCGAGCCCTTCTTTCGCCTTGGGCACCTCATCTCTGGGCAACGATGGCGTCCTTGGCTCACCCGGCTTCCCAACGCCGGCTGAGGGCGTTTCCTTGAGGTAGGGTCCGGCCGAGGGCTCCTTCTTCAGCAGATCTTCCCGCTCGGCCTTCTCGTTGGCCGACTCCACCAAGCGCAGGTGCTCGTTGAAGATGTCCTTCTTGTCCCCGGTGTCCAGTTCCGGGTCGGTGTAGGCCAACAAGTCAAACTCATCTCCGTTCAGCAGGTCGTCGAGGTGCGGGTCGTTGGTCTCCAAGTTATCCAGGTTCCCCAGGTCGTCGTCGCCTTTGGCGACGTCCGGGTCCAGGCTCAAGTTGGCCAAGTCGTCGTCGTCCTCCTCCAGGTCTTTGTGGGAATCAAAGTCGTCGTCTAAGTCCGGCTCCACCGGCACCTCACAGGGCAGCTGCCTGCCGGCCAGGCCTAGCTGATTCCTGCCAGCAGCTGGGGCAGCGTCAGTGGCAGCTGAGGTAATGGGCACATCTTTAGGGCCGGATGAGGAGAGCGGTCGCGGTGGGATATGTTGCATCTCCAAGTTTCCCGGGGGCAGGATCAACTGGGACACAGCCTTGGCGTGGGGATGGTGGTTGTTGCTCATCTCTGCCGCCTGCTGAGGAGAGGATGATATAGGGACAGACATCTTCTGGGCTTGCAGGCCTTGGCTTCCCAGGACAGGAGCCTGCATGGGCATAACGGGAGATTTCAAAGCCTGGCTGGCACCGTCGTTCCCAGGTATGAAGAACCTGGTTCGAGCCTGTGGGTTCTGCTGGACGAAGGTGGGCCCCGCACCGCTCCCAAGAACTCCCTTCTGGATGTTGTGCCTCAGCTCAATGAACTGGGCTCCCAGAGCCCCGCCTGAGGCTTGAATCTGTTCTCCAGGGCCTGGCAGGCGTGGGGCAAGGCCTGCTAGGGCTTGCCGGCTCAAGTCTTGGGTGGGGGGCTGGGGGAAGCGCGAAGGGACAGAGAGACGCATGGACACAGCTTGCTGCTGCTGCTGCTGTTGTTGTTGTTGCTGCTGCTGCTGCCACATCTGCTGTTGTGGAGACGGGGCTTGGAAGACACCGCGGGGATAAAATGGCTGCGCGGCAGCCACTGAAGACCTGGAAGAGGAAGGAACAAATAGAGAGAAATGTCAGCTAGGGGACACAAGTGGGGACTTTCAGGTAGAGGTGGCTCATAATCACTTCTGACGGAAGGCCACTTTCCACGCTGCTTGAAAACCACAAGGGGGACATCCTTCCCAAACAAACCACATTTGCCTACTGAAGTAAGGCCACGTGGCCTGCAATTGCGCCTCCCAGCTCCAAGACAACAGTCTGTCAGGCACACGGAATCAAATAACTGAAAAGTTGGGAAGGATGATGGTAATCTAGTCCAACCCCTTGCGGTGAGGAATCTTCTTACCCAATGTGGAACTCGAACCCATAACCCTGAGATTAAGATGCTCTACTGACCAAGCTATCGCTTGTAACCTTTAGTGAAGTTCCCTGAGCTACTGTCAACCACCTGGCCTACTCTGCTCTGGGGAAGTTCTGATCTTTTAGGGTAGCCCTTTGTCACCTTTCCCTTCTGTCACGGCCAACACTGTAAGCTCTCTGGGGCAGGGGCCTGTCACTTTTTGTTCATCAACGGTACACACGCTCCAGAGGAATTCCTCCTGCAGGCAGCCTTTGTTTCCAAGCAAAGCATGGGAATCTAATCTGCCTCAGGTGAATACAGTAATAATAATAATAATAATAATTTATTATTTATACCCCGCCCATCTGGCTGGGTTTCCCCAGCCACTCTGGGCGGCTTCCATAGAAACCAAAAAAACACTAAAATATCATACATTAAAAACTTCCCTGAACAGGGCTGCCTTAAGATGTCTTCTGAATGTCAGGTAGTTGTTTATCGTTTTGACATCTGATGGGAGGGCGTTCCACAGGGCGGGCGCCACTACCGAAAAGGCCCTCTGCCTGGTTCCCTGTAGCTTTGCTTCTCGCAATGAGGGAACCGCCAGAAGGCCCTCGGCGCTGGACCTCAGCGTCTGGGCAGAACGATGGGGGTGGAGACGCTCCTTCAGGTATACTGGGCCGAGGCCGTTTAGGGCTTTAAAGGTCAACACCAGCACTTTGAATTGTGCTCGGAAATGTACTGGGAGCCAGTGTAGGTCTTTCAAGACCGGTGTTATGTTGTCTCGGCGGCTGCCCCCAGTCACCAGTCTAGCTGCCGCATTCTGGATTAGCTGTAGTTTCCGAGTCACCTTCAAAGGTAGCCCCACGTAGAGCGCATTGCAGTAGTCCAAGCGGGAGATAACTAGAGCATGCACCACTCTGGCAAGACAGTCCACGGGCAGGTAGGGTCTCAGCCTGCATACCAGGTGGAGTTGGTAGACAGCTGCCCTGGATACAGAATTAACCTGCGCCTCCATGGACAGCTGTGAGTCCAAAATGACTCCCAGGCTACGCACCTGGTCCTTCAGGGGCACAGTTTCAGGACCAGGGAGTCCTCCACACCAGCCCGCCCCCTGTCCCCCAAGAACAGTACTTCTGTCTTGTCAGGATTCAACTTCAATCCATTAGCCGCCATCCATCCTCCAACCGCCTCCAGGTACTCACACAGGACCTTCACCGCCTTCACTGGTTCTGATTTGAAAGAGAGGTAGAGCTGGGTATCATCCGCATACTGATGAACACCCAGCCCAAACCCCCTGATGATCTCTCCCAGCGGCTTCATATAGATGTTAAAAAGCATGGGGGAGAGGACGGGACCCTGAGGCACCCCACAAGTGAGGGCCCTCGGGTCTGAACACTCATCCCCCACCACCACTTTCTGAACACGGCCCAGGAGGAAGGAGCGAAACCACTGTATAACAGTGCCCCCAGCTCCCAACCCCTCTAGACGGTCCAGAAGGATGTTATGGTCGATTATATCAAAGGCCGCTGAGAGATCCAGCAGAGCTAGGAAACAACTCTCACCTTTGTCCCTAGCTCGCCGGAGATCATCAACCAGTGCGACCAAGGCAGTTTCAGTCCCATGATGAGGCCTGAGCCCCGATTGGAAGGGATCCAAATGGTCCGCATCCTCCAGGCGTGCCTGGAGTTGTTCAGCAACCACACGCTCAATCACCTTGCCCAAGAATGGAAGATTTGAGCAGCGATACAGTGGTACCTCGGGTTACATATGTTTCAGGATACATACGCTTCAGGTTACAGACTCCGCTAACCCAGAAATAGTACCTCGGGTTAAGACCTCTGCTTCAGGATGAGAACAGAAATCGTGCTCCGGCAACGCGACGGCAGCAGGAGGCCCCATTAGCTAAAGTGGTGCTTCAGGTTAAGAACAGTTTCAGGTTAAGAACGGACCTCCGGAACGAATTAAGTACGTAACCAGAGGTACCACCGTAAAACAGGTCAGAGCAAGGTCTCAATGAGAGGATCGCACACCAACAGAGAACCTGTCCTCGATTATCCAGCCCCTGGAGTCTGGCCTCCTAAATGGCACCACGCGACTCACCTGCCATTGATATCCATGGTAGAAGGGGTCGCTGATGGAGGGGGGCGGGCAAGTCGCTCGTCCTGCACGTAGGGCCCTTGCCCCATCACTCCACTGGGAAGTTTGCTCCCCGCTGGGGTGCCCCCCAGGCTGCCAAGCATTCCTTTGTCCTGGGAAAAGGGAGAAGGGAAGACAGGCCCAAGTGGATGTCAGTTGCTTTTTTGACAGCATAGTTTTTTTTGGGGGGGGGTGGGGGTGGGGAGGTAGAGGGAGGGGGCCTCTCTAAGAAACCCATAATATGCCCCGGCCTCACGCGTTACCTGCACTGTTGGATAAGGAGTCATGCTCCGGTTCATCTGCTCAAAGGCCTGCCCGCCACCCTCAGGGTTCCACGACGCCTGGGCGTTGTTGGCCGCTGCGGCTGCAGTTTCCTTCTCTTGCCTCAAGTTGTTCCTCTGGATCTGCTGGCGGATGAGGAACTCGCGGAGTCTCTGCCGCTGATGGGAGGTAACCGGAGAGACAGGGAGCAGGCCGTTAGTCTGAGGGTCTCAAAAGGGGCAGCCGGATTGTACTTCAAGGCGGCCCAAAGTGTGGCGCCACAAAGGAAAATAAGCACAGGCTAGGCAAGCAAGGATTAATGGGAAGGGGCAGGATCTATAAGCCAAACAGGGTGCAAGTAAATCAAATCGTAATATATAGCCAGTCTGGCCTGCAGTGTGCAAGTGGTCAAAGAGCCAGGACTCCAGGGTTCTGTATTCAGTTTTTTGGTTTATGGAAATGTTTAGGTAAACAATTTAGTCAATCACACAAGTCAGAAAACATCCACTTCTCAGGAATCCGACATATTCCTAAAAACTGATTATGCATGCAGATCTTTTCTAAAATATGTTCTGCTTTAATATGCAATAGTGCTGCAGGTGTGAGGTATTATTTAAAGGTAAAGGGACCCCTGACTGTTAAGTCCAGTCACGGAGGACTCTGGGGTTGCAGCGCTCATCTTGCTTTACTGGCCGAGGGAGTTGACATTTGTCCGCAGATAGTTTTTCCGGGTCATGTGGCCAATATGACTAAGCCGCTTCTGGCGAACCAGAGCAGCGCACAGAAATGACGTTTACCTTCCCGCCGGAGCGGTACCTATTTATCTACTTGCACTTTGACGTGCTTTCGAACTACTAGGCTGGCAGGAGCAGGGACAGAGCAACAGGAGCTCACCCTATTGCGGGGATTCGAACCACCGACCTTCCGATTGGCAAGCCCAAGGCTCAGTGGTTTACACCACAGCACCACCCGCGTTTCTCTGAGGTATTATTTAGGGACCAGGAATTCAGTTTACTGCGAGCTCAACATTGAGAGGGAATGGTATGAAAATGGCAATGCGATGGCACTTAATACCTCTGAACTTAAGATTTCAAAAGCTGGACAGTAGCAACTGTTAATACGGTGCAAAAAAAAAGAAGCCAAAAAAAGCAGACTGCTTCCACATGTGGTTGCCACGTTACCAAACTTTCATCACGTGTTTTGCAAAAAATGATTGTACAACTTCAAGCAAAATCACCCCTTACTAATGTTAATGCATTTCTGGGCCTTCTTAAACGTTACACCAGATTTACTGTGCGATCAGGACTCTGGCTACTCAAGAGTGCTGTCCTACTGACTTCAAGGGAGCTTCACTCCCATGTTAAGTGGGATTAGGTTTGCACCCTTAGCTTCTAGAAAGAAACATGGGGTGGTCATGAACGAGCTAGAATGGTTTTTGCTGGAAATGTAAGGAGACGCTGGAAATGTAAGGAGATGCCTTCAAAACCAAAATGGCTGGGGAAAGTGTGGGAGACTCTGATAAAAGGGTGTCAAATCGATGGCGTTTGACGATCCTACAACTGCACTTGAATGTGTTGATGTAACATGAAGCTCAGCTGTTTTCACAAAGAACTCTGTGTCACTAGGTCAGTCATCATCATCATCATCATTTAAGATGCAATGAATGAAATATTATATACCATAACCAAATTCAGATCATTGCCGTCGTTAGGATTTAGGGACGGAACCTAGTGACAACCCATTGGAGGATTAGCATGGCATAGCACCCAAAGTGTGAGCTGGGCACTCCCTGGTTTGAACCTTGCCCTTAGCTAAAAACTGGGTAAGCTCACTGTAGTTAAGACGGCCTCTCAGCACTAGTTCCTGTAATCTGCAATATGAGGGCAACGCTGGCCTGCATTCAAGGGTTGGCTGCTTTAGGAAATGATATCACAAGACATCAAAATGTTCTCAGGATCCAGGCCTTGGCCCAACTTCTGCTCCAGGATCAGGCCTGCCCCTGTAGGGAAAAGGATGCTACAAGGCATGGGCCTACCTCTCCCATGAACTCCCCATCTCGCTCCCAAACGTCTACTTATTCTATTGGGACCCTATTCTATTACAGGAAATAACCTATTTGGACATCTGAAGGGCTTACGCCAACTTACCTGTTTAATTTAAGATGGATGTATTGGTGGTCATTGTGTTCTTAATGTGAGCTGACTGTGTTTTATGTTATTTTCTCTCTCTTTCCCTTTTATTATTTTTACTTTTTATTTTGACAAAGTAGTAATAATAAATAAATTAAAATGTGCACCCCCACCCACAAGACACCATTCCATCGCAACTATCCAGCCTCCCAAAATTTCAACACCTCTTGCGATAGTTTGACCCCTTTCCATTTTAACAGCACAGATTCTACAAATACCTTCTGCATCTCCTCAAAATCATTTCTCCCGCATATTCCCCATCTTGCCTTAATAGCACATGTTAATTTATCATTAACTGCTATATCCCGCCCCTCTTTATACCATTCTTCCATTTTATATTTCCCTTGCCCCTTCCACTGCCTAGCTATAATAACTCGTGCAGCTGTCGATAAATTTGTGAGCAAGTTCTTCCTGGCCTGTGAACCTTCCACCCCATTGTAAATTGACAATAATGCACTATCCATGTATAAGACGCCCACCAATTTTAAACAAAATTTTAAAATAAAAAAATCCTCGTCTTATACACTGCGAAGTACGGTAGGTCCGGTTTCTTGGCATCCCTTCCAACATAACACAGAATATTCCTGGTTTATTTGAGTTACTCTTACTGGTACTAAATGCCACCTCCAAATTAACTTAATAGTAATTTTTTTCTAAACCTATCCTTTGTTTTGTTTGTTTCTCTTACATTTGCTATTATAAAATAATTTTAAAAACAAAACAAAACCCTATTTTGTCTCCTCTAGCATTCTAAGCACCCGATTCTCCCATTTTCAGTTATGGGGTATCAGAGTTTTTAAGGGGCTAACCAGGCTGGCAGGCTTGTTGGTTTTTGAATGTCTGCTGTAGATTTTTTTCAATTTCGTTGTTCTATATGGGACAATGACAATACAGATTATCGTATCATATTGTACCTGAAGCCAAGTAGCAGCCCTGCTTACCTGCCGAACTTTCTCCATCTCTGTCTGGGTGGCATTGCTGCCCATCGTCCCCTCCTGGCTGGCCGGCAGTTCCTGCAGCTCCCGGTTGGCGGCTCCGACCGCTCCCTCTTCCCTCTTGTCGCCTGAAGGCACCAGGCCTGTCCGCGGCAGGTAGGCCAAGGCGCCATCTTGTTGAGGTGGCGGCGGCTGGGGCAGAGCTGAGGGCGGGCGCAGCGGAGAGACGTTGTAGGAGTCTGCGGTGCCCTTGCTGGGGCCGAGGGGGCTCCCAGCTTGGTGGAACCCCGGCGAGGAGACATAGCTTGTGCTCTGGGGCTTGCCGGGGGCAAAATGGCTGTTGATGCCGTGGGAAGGGGAGCTCTTGAGCGGTTCGCTGGGAGGGAAGGTGAAGCGCATCTGCTGGGCCTGAGTGCTCGGGAAGACGCTTGCCCCAGGGGAGCGAGCGAATTGGGGCTGTGGGCCAGGCTTAGGGGGGGCTTCGGAGGAGGGCGGCCCTGCCGAGAAGCCCCCAGTGGCAAGGGTATTATGGGAGCCGGGCATGGGCTTGAAGCCGGCCTCTGGCATCTGGGGGCGAGGGGGTTTGTGCAGGGGTGCGAAGGGGTCCCGGGACTGTGGCCGTGAAGGGGGGCGGGAGTAGGGGTCCGGGGACTGGAAGCGGGGGGTCACCGGGGACTGGCAGAAGGCTTCATTGGAGAGTGGCCGGGGCGTGAGGGGAGACTGGGAGCTGGACTGGGACTGGGGGCTGGCGGGGACGCGTGAGAAAGGGTCGGAGGGCAAGGAGCGGGGTGGCAGGGCACAGCAGCTTTCTGGGGGTGGGGGCTGAGGCCTCGGCGTCAGGGGAGGCTGAGCGTAGGGGTCCGGGTACGGCGACTGGCGGTAGAGGTCAGCCTGGCTGGGGGGAGATGCGGCCAGAGGGTGGGCGTCGGGAGGCCGGTGCCCCAACCCCGGGCTCTGCGGCTCGACCTGAGACTGGCGGGGAGTGAGCGGGGCCTTGAAAACATCCGGAGCCTTCATTTCGGCTAGGTGGTGAGCACCGGACGGCGAGTCGCCGTAGCTGCAGCCGTAGCTGGGGGAGCAGATCCCCGGCCCGGCCTCTTCCTTCTTGATGTCCAACCCCTTCTTCAGCTCCCCAAAAGGCGGAGGCGAGAGCAGGAGGGCAGCCCGCTGAGGGCTCCCGGGCACCGACAGGTTCTCCAAGGACCCAGTGGGGCAGCGGGGCTTGAGGAAGTGGTCTGGCGTGGAGGGCTGGTGCCTCGGGGTCCCCGGAGGGGTGGGCTGGAAGTCCCCAGGCTGCGGGGCCGGGCGAGGGTTCGGCAGGAGCGGAGACTGTCCGGAGGAAGAGGAGGACGAGGAGGACGACGACGAAGCGAAGCCAGCAGGCACTGTCGGGCTCTGGCCCACCGAGGAGGGAGAAGGGAAACCTGAATCCGGCGGGGGGCAGGCCACGCCATAGGGCTCGTGCAAAGGCACTGGAGCTGGGGGCTGGGCACTGGCGGCAGAAGAGGGGAGCTTGAGGAAGAGCTCGCTGGGCGACTCGACGCCGCCGGACCCGCTGGGCAGAGCTGCGGCGTTGCTGACGTAGAGCGGCTGCCCTGGAACAGAGGCGGCGGGAGGAGGAGGGGGCAGTGGAGGCGGAGGAGGCGGCTGGGAGGCTGCGGTGGGCAGCGCCCCCTGCTGGGGCGGGATGCGCAAGTGTAGGGCCGGCCGGTCTGGCCTGCGCAGCACCTCGACTTTGGTCTGCTTGTTGATCTGGCTCTCGGCTTGCTGCGAAAGACAGAGGAGGAGGCGGAGCATCAAAAGGGCGTCGTCAACACCCGGGCACACAAGACACCCATTTGGTGACACCTTCACACAAACACACAGTGAAAAGAGGAGGCACAGGTGATGGGACATATTCTGTCCTCAGGGACAGGAGGGAAGGCATCTGAGATGCACCCAAAGGAACCTCAGAGAGGACCAAGAGTTTCTGCCCTCTTTACAGGGGTTCCAGAAAAGTACCTGTGCTAGTCTGTTGCAGCAATGCAAAGAATCTTGAGGGCCCCTTTAAAGACTAAATCTCACGTATGTATTTCTTACTCCTGTCTCTCTGCTATCAAGGCTTCTGAACTGATTAACAAGAAAACCTATCGCATAAGAATCCTACACACGAAGGCAGCACAAATAATTTGGATTTTTCTTGGCACAGGAACTAGTTCCACAGACAATTACATGGTGGTTCTGGCACAGCTTCCCCATTGGGTTTTCCTGCTCAGCCTGCGCTACCCTACCTACCGGTTACGCCACTGCCCTTGGCTTACCTTCTGCACCTTGTTGATGCGATGGGCTGCCCGGTTATCTTTGGCCTTTTGCTGCAGAGAAAAACCCAAAATGAGAAAGGATGACAGGAAAAACGGCCCCACCCCAAGGTTGGACCAATGCTCCTTTCCTAAATCACATAACTGGCCACTTTAAAAAAAAAAAAAAGTGTCATCATTTCACTTTGATTTTACATAGAGAGATACCTCGCGTTACGAACTTAATTTGTTCCGGAGGTCCGATCTTAACCCGAAACCGTTCTTAACCTGAGGCGTGCTTTTGCTAATGGAGCCTCCTGCTGCCGCCACGCGATTTCGTTTCTCATCCTGAGGTAACCCGAGGTGCTACTTCTGGGTTAGCGGTGTTTGTAACCTGAAGCGTTTGTAACCCGAGGTACCAATGTATAAGATAAAAGTAACTTTAAAAAAGGTAAAGGACCCCTGGACGGTTAAGTCCAGTCAAAGGCGACTATGGGGTTGCGGCGCTCATCTTGCTTTCAGGCCGAGGGAGCCGGCGTTTGTCCACAGACAGCTTTCTGGGTCATGTGGCCAGCAGGACTAAACCACTTCTGATGCAACGGGACACTGTGACTTGCAGTAATTTGCAGAGTGTGAATTAATTTATTTCTTCTTACACACAGGAGGCCATCCCCTTGAAATTAAACTGAATCCTGTATTCACGGGCCACTTACCAAGTACGGGGCTTTGTCTGGGGCCGGCACCTTTCTCCAGAGCTTCATGATCTGCTTGCAACGACTGGACCAATCTGCGGAGGGATGGGGAAAAAGGAGGAAAGAGAACGAGGCTTACATGCAGGCCCAAGACCTTCCAAATCCAGAAATTTTGAACACCGGTTTGATATAAAGCTGAGGGAAAGAAGGCAAAGTGACAGACAGAAGCTTCTAGAAAGGCCAGTGTGGTTTCAAGACTGTTTGAGACCCACATGCAAATCTGTGCAAATCCATCATCAAGTCAGGACAGTGAGGTCCAGCTCCGATGGCTTTCTGGCGGTTCCCTCACTGTGAGACATGAAGCTACAGGGAACCGAGAGGGCCTTCTCAACAGTGGCGTCCTCCCTTGACATGTCAAGGAAATAAACAACTATCTGACTTTTAGAAGACATCTGAAGGCAGCCCTGTTCAGGGAAGTTTATCGGGAAGTTTTGTTATGTTTTTGTATGTGCTGGAAGCTGCCCACAGTAACTGGGGAAACCCAGTCAGATGGGCAGCATATTAAATAATAGCATCATAATCATTATTATGCAGAGCCGCAGAACATACCACCGCCCTCACTGGCTAAGCGTCTTCTTTAGAGCATCACAGACTTCTAATGAGTGAGAGGCAGGAAGACAGGCCACTAGGCAGCTAGAATGGTGACTGGGAGTAGCCGCCAAAATGCTGGCCTTCAAAGCCCTAAACAGCCTTGAAGGAGCATATCCACCCCTATCATTCAAGCCCAGACACTGAGGTCCAGCTCCGAGGGCCTTCTGCCGGTTCCCTCCCTGCGAGAAGCGAAGTTACAAGGAACCAGGCAGTGGGCCTTCTCGGGAGTGGCACCCGCCCTGTGGAACGCCCTCCCATCAGATGTCACAGTTTAGGGAAGTTTTTAATGTTTGATGTTCTATCGCTTTTATATATTATTATTATTATTATTAGTATCATCATCATCATCATCATCATTATTATTATTATTATTAATGTTCTGTTGGGAGCCACCCTGAGTGGCTGGGAAAACCCAGTCAGATATGCGGAGTATACAGTGGTACCTCGCAAGACGAATGCCTCGCAAGACAAAAAACTCGCTAGACGAAAGGGTTTTCTGTCTTTTGAACTGCTTCGCAAGACGATTTTCCCTATGGGCTTGCTTTGTAAGACGGAAACGTCTTGCAAGTTTGTTTCCTTTTTCTTAACACCGTTAATACAGTTGCGACTTGACTTCGAGGAGCAACTCATAGAACGCGGTGTGGTAGCCTTTTTTGAGGTTTTTAAAGACTCTGGTGATTGTTGAAGCTTTTCCAAAACTTTCCCGACACCGTGCTTCACAAGACGAGAAAAATCGCAAGACAAAACTCGCGGAACGAATTAATTTCGTCTTGCGAGGCACCACTGTAAATAAGTTGTTGTTGTTGTTGTTATGCCACAGGGGAGGAAGTGGGAGGGATAATAATACAGTAGACTCTCGGGTTGCAAACATGATCCATGCGGGAAGCATGTTTGCAACCCACAGCACCGCGTTTGCGCGGGTCACAATTCAGCGCTTCTGCACATGTGCAAAGTGCGATTTAGTGCTTCTGCGAAAGCACCAAAACCGAGAAGTACCGTTCCGGTACTTCCAGGTTCAGCGCGGTGCGCAACCCGAATTCACACAACCCAAAGTGTCTGTAACCCAAGGTATAACTGTAATATAATAATTTATTATTTATGCCCTGCCCATCTGGCTGGGTTTCCCCAGCCACTGCGGGCGGCTTCCAACAAAAGATTAAAAATAGATTAAAACGTCAGTCATTAAAAACTTCTCTAAACAGGGAGGAGAGAGAGAGAAACAGAAAAAGAAAGAGCTACCCACCTGGGTAGTCTTGCTTGAGGTTGGGGAAGTTCATGTTGGCATAGAGGACGGGCGAGATGGTGGAGAGCTCTCCCAGCTCTTCATCTTTCTCCCAGCGCTGCAAGCTCCGCTGGTTGTACGACAGCCCGTCGCTCTCCCCCTCCGTGGTGGGCGTGGTGGGGGTGGACGCCGCAGAGCTGCTGGCCCAAGGGCTCTCTGGCTCACACTGCTCGGGGCTAAAGAAGCCACTCCTCTCCCTACATGGGCGAGGGGGGAGGAAGGAGAGAAACAAGGCGTGTTGGATAAAAGGTTCAGGGATACCGGCTAGATGGAATAGGTAAAGGTAAAGGGACCCCTGACCATTAGGTCCAGTCGCGGACGACTCTGGGGTTGCGGCGCTCATCTCGCTTTATTGGCCGAGAGAGCCGGCGTACAGCTTCCGGGTCATGTGGCCAGCATGACTAAGCCGCTTCTGGCAAACCAGAGCAGCGCACGGAAACGCCGTTTACCTTTCCGCCGGAGCGGTACCTATTGATCTACTTGCACTTTGGTATGCTTTTGAACTGCTAGGTTGGCAGGAGCTGGGACTGAGCAACGGGAGCTCACCCTGTTGTGGGGATTCGAACCGCCGACCTTCTGATCGGCAAGCCCTAGGCTCTGTGGTTTAACCCACAACGCCACCCACGTCTCTTTGGATGGAATAGAAGAAGTGCCTAAACCCAAGGGGTGGGGGGAATCCTTCCAGGTGCGGTTGGAGCCCAACTTCCACCACCACCCCAGCCATCACAAACAAGATCAAGAATGAGTTGGAGCCCAGCAACATCCAGAGGGCTCCACCGCCGGTGGTCTAAGAGAGAAGACGCCAGTGCGGGTGACCTACCTGCTATCAAGAAATGGGGACTGGCAAACCCCTGAGTAGGTCTCCATCGGCACAGCGGGTTGAAGGGGCCCAAGGGAGACCCCGGCGCCACCTAGAAACAAGAAGAGATGGATCACAGAGCTGGAATCAAGAGGTGCTTCCCCACTGTTCGGATGCGAGCTGCAAACTCTCGACGGGTTCCTTTCTTCGTCTCAGCAGAAGCGACTCAGAAAGTCTCCCTGCATCTTCGCAGCAGCAGAGTCCGGTGAATTCCCAAGACAGGAATAACACCCTCACCTTCCCAATTCTCCTCTAAAGTCTTTTATTATTTACAAGTTGCATATAGCGCAATGGGTCTACGTATAAAATAAGAAGCAGAGCGATATACAGATCTCTGCTCCCTTCAGGCATCCGGCCAGAGCGACAGGCTCACGGACACCTCACATCTTCTGGCAGGCACATGGACCATCACTGACTGCTTCTCACACTACTGAATCTCTCCTCCTCCAGACTAGCCCTGATAAGGACACCTGTGGCCGGCCAGAATTCTGGTTGCTAAGCAGATGTTGCCAAGCGTGCCTCAAGGATGCGTTTCAAGGCCGTGCTTCAAGGCTTGTTTCAAGCTTATTTTGGCAGCGCACCAAAACACCCACAACCCCAGACACACTGCTTTCTGTCCGGCAGCAGTTTCACGCAGGGGGTGTCGCCAGTCCCGCCGGGGATCAAACCTGGAACCGTCGGTACAAAAGGCACACAATCTACCACCGAGCCGCAGCCCTTTCACAAAAAATGAAGGCTTCCAAGCACACAAAGTGCAGGTGCTTTGGGCTGAAGTGCTAAAAAGCCCGCAAAAAACAAACAACCCATTTGAACACTTATGATGTAGCAACAAAACCACCACCACTCAAACCACCCAAAAACTTGCCTTGCCTGGTTACTTGAATAAAATTCTCATATACCACATGCAAATACCCGCTTCCTATTTACTAGCCAAGTTGAAATAACTTCTTTCTATCTACCAGCCCTAGCGATGTACTATAGCTACGGCTGGCTGATATTATTGAAAAGGTCTGAGTATAACGGCTGCCTAAGTCCAACACCAATAGTTTGCCTAAGTCCAACACCAATAGTTTGGACATCACAATGTAAGGTAAAAAGGTAAAGGACCCCTGGAGAGTTAAGTCCAGTCAAAGGTGACTCTGGGGTTGCGGCGCTCATCTCGCTTTTCAGGCCGAGGGAGCTGGCGTTTGTCCGCAGACAGCTTTCCGGGTCATGTGGCCAGCATGACTAAACCACTTCTGGCGCAATGGGACACCGTGATGGAAACCAAAACGAATGGAAATGCCGTTTACCTTCCCGCCACTTGTGTGCTTTCGAACTGCTAGGTTGGCAGGAGCTGGGACAGAGCAATGGGAGCTCACTCCATTGCAGGGATTCGAACAGCCGACCTTCTGATCAGCAAGCCCAAGAGGCTCAGTGGTTTAGACCACAGCGTCCCACGTCACAATGTACAGAGCAGATAGAAAGAAAGCTGAGCTGGTTTTCATGTTGCATCGCCACTTATGTGATATTTATTTTTGTGTGCGGCTAGGATATTTTTCAATACTTAGCAACATAAAAGTAAAGGTAAAGGGACCCCTGACCATTAGGTCCAGTCGTGGCCGACTCTGGGGTTGTGGCGCTCATCTCGCTTTATTGGCCGAGGGAGCCGGCGTACAGCTTCCGGGTCATGTGGCCAGCATGACTAAGCCGCGAACCAGAGCAGTGCATGGAAACACCGTTTACCTTCCCGCTGGACCAGTACCTATTTATCTACTTGCACTTTGACGTGTTTTCGAACTGCTAGGTGGCAGGAGCAGGGACCGAGCAACGGGAGTCCTAGGCCCTGTGGTTTAACCCACAGTGCCACCCACGTCCCGGAACTTAAAAGTAACATTAAGCAAAACATCTGAAGGGGGCGGGAGAGACAGAGAGGAAAATGTGACTCGTGGCCCACCAACCTGGGCGTGGAAGCTCACCTTGCAGGAAAGGCCTTTGGCCCAGCTGCGAGCGGCTCGGGTCCCGAAGGCCTCCGGCCTCAGCTTCCGCCCCAATGCAGTTGAGCTGCTGCTGCTGCTGTTGCTGCTCTCGCTCTGCAGACCCCAGGACGTCTTTGAAGAGCTGCTGGACGTCCTTGCTCTCCATTTTGGGCAGCTCTGTGGGGAAAAGGGGGCGGGAAAGCCACAGTGGAACAACAGGCGGCAAAAGCCCATCCAAGAGAGCAACCACCTCAGCCGGGTGGCGGAACTCATCGGTCTCCAGTAAGGGCAGGCTGAATTGCAAGCGGGGGAGGTTAAAATAGAGAGAGGTGCGCCGGTTATGGAGCAGCGACCGCGCTTCCTTTTCGTAGCCGCTAGCATCTACCCCTCATTCTAGAGCGGAGAGGAAGCCGAGGTTTCCCGACTCCCGGCCTCTCCCTTGCTTTCCACAGAGGGGTAGATCCTTGGCAGGGAGATGGGGGGGCAGAAGGGTCTATTCAAAGGGCCCGCCTGACCTTCAGTGGGGATTTTGTCAAGGTCGGAGCTGAGCACCCCCTCCCCCGGGGGTGTGGCTGGGTTCTCGGCACCTGTAGGGTCTGGAGAGGTCTTGGGCACCATCTGCTCTTCTGTGCCTGCAGGAGCAAAAACAAGAAGACCGCCGCCAAGCCCATCAGCGCAGGGACAGGGAAGGTGCCTGCGCTCCCAAAAACGCGTCGGGAAGGATCATCTCCTCCGCTGGAAGCAGGGAGATAAACCCGCCTCGCTACACTTGCAGCGATACGGGAAGCAACCCGGGTAACTTTGCTTCCACCTCGCTTGCAGCTTGGCATCATTACCGTGGCAGCTGACACAGGCCAAGGAAGCAAGGCACTCCCTTCTGACGTTCCAAGTAAAAAAACCAGAAGCCTTTCTATTAGGAATTATAGGTACCGACACTCCAAAGGAACAGAAAAGACTATGTATGCAACAACAGCAGCAGGGATGCTACTAGCCCAGAGATGGAAAGAAGGAAGAGTCCGTACCAGAGAGGAATGGCAAACTAAGCTGTTAGACTATTGTGAAATGGCAAAACTGACTCAGAGACCAAGAAGACAAGAAATTCAAGAAAGAATGGGGAAAGTTTATAATTTATTTAGGAGATCACTGTGAGCAGATGAAAACGTTAGCAGGATTTAAATCTCACTTGTAATGTAACAAATATGTACTATGGACAATATGAATAGGTACAAAACATAGACTATGAAATAATATGCAGTTGGGAATGTTGACAATAGAACCCATGGGGTGGGGAGTCTTGAGATTCAGAGAAATCTCATTTTATGGATATGTATTTGGTGTTGTAATTAATTTGTATTGGTAGAATCAAATAAAAATTATTTCAAAAAGGGAGGGGCCATTAGCAATGGCAAGAATCAGGTGCTCTGATACGGGGCTACTCTTCGACTGATCTCTGCTCCTTTTTGCATCAGCGGAAAATTCCTCCCAATGAGGGTGGGCTGCTGGGAACATGTTACGGCCGGTGCTTCCCTAAGTGACTCCTTTTGCTGTGTGTTGCCTTCCCGACGCAATCAAAAGAAGAAGGGAGGAGAACACCAGAGCACACTGCATAATTCCAATTATTATAAGATTACGTCAGCATTGGAAATACGTGCAAATTTATTTTACTGGATATCATGGATTTGGGGACGCAGCTCTCATTGGTACCTTTTAAAATTTGCATCACATTTCCGGTTTTCATTTTAAAGTTTATTTTAGCAGCATTTTAAGCAGTACTTACTTCCCAGGGCATTAGCAGCAATTCCCCAACCTGGTTTTGGGCGAGGCAAATAGCTTTGGTGGGGGAGACCTGGAGTGTGCCGTTAGGAGTAAGAGGTCCAATAGAATCTGGGGTACACCATGCTGAGACAGGTGGACCAACATGTCTGACCCAACACAGGGCAACTCGAGTTTCTCAAAAGTGCAAGGAAGTGGTCACTTCAGAACAGGGACAAGTCCCTTCCTGGCACCTTCTACGGTCAGTTTGCCAGAACTGGATTTAGACAATGTAAATCACAGGATTTGAACATGCCAATTAAAATGTGATCTCGTTTACACACACCCACAAAATTTATTCACCTCATATACACAAGGCCTAAAAAACCAGAGCATTATCAGGATTCGGGGAGACAAGACTTAACCCCGCTCTGGTTGACTTTTGAGATTTTAGGAAAGCAATTTACAACTAAAGGTAAAGGACCCCTGGACAGTTAAGTCCAGTCAAAGGCGACTATGGGGTTGCGGACCTCATCTCGCTTTTCAGCCTGAGGGAGCCGGCGTTTGTCCGCAGACAGCTTTCCGGGTCATGTGGCCAGCATGACTAAGCCGCTTCTGGCGAACCAGAGCAGTGCACAGAAACACCATTTACCTTCCCGCCTCAGTGGTACCTATTTATCTACTTGCACTGGCCTGCTTTCGAACTGCTAGGTTGGCAGGAGCTGGGACAGAGCAACAGGAGATCACTTCGTCATGGGGATTCGAACCGCCAACCTTCTGACTGGCAAGTCCAAGAGGCTCAGTGGTTTAGATCACAGCGCCACCCGCATTCCCACCTTTGACATAGTCACCTTTGACTGGACTTAACCGTCCAGGGGTTCTTTACTTTTACCTAAACCACAATTACATTACACTGTGCAGATTAACACAGGACTAAATGTGCCAAAAGAAGCTGCTTCGTGTTCTTCCTAGCAATCTAGCACAGCCCCCTCATAAGGCAGAAGTATACCCCCCCAGCTTTTACGCTCCTCTGAAGAACTCGTACTCACCGGTATTTTCAGTCTTGGCATCAGCAGTTTTCAAGTTGTTTTCTGGGGCTACTGCCTCCCTGCTGTCAACACATTCATCCCCTGGAAGAAGAGGGTTTTTTGTCGAACCAAGGTCTAGGACTGGCGGCCAAGCTGACCCCAAATATGTGGTGGGCAGCTGGAAGCGAGCATCTTCTGCTTACTTCCAGCAGACCAATGGATTCGCTGAACGCTTTAATCTGACACCGGGACAAATGATTGAGGCGGAAGTGGCTAGACATCCATCAAACTGGGATCAAGCTTCGCCTTGTCTGTTGTTTGGTTATCGTGAAGTGCCCCAGGAAAGTTTTGACTGCTCTCCAACCGGTGAGGGGCAAAGGTAAGTTCCTGCACTTAGCCAGGAAGAACCAGATGCACAAATATAGGATGGGGGACACCTGGTTTACTAGCAGTACCTGTGAAAAGGATCTAGAGGTCTTGGTGGACCTCAAGCTTTCAATGATCAACAGTGTGATGCAGCAGCAAAAAAAAAAAGCAAACTCTATTCTAATAAATCTACTTCAATCAACTAGAGATCTGTTTACTGAGGGTAAAGCCTGGGTACTGAATCCAGTTCCTCACCTCTTGGGTTACACAAAGCTGTGTAACTTGGCTGAGCTGAAGCTCAGGTAGCAGAATGTTCGGCTTTTTTTAATTGCTCCTGCTTCTTTTGAATCTCAGGAGTGTCTGGTAAGTTATTTCAGCTTATGTCTTTATATGTTCTGACCTTTGCACTTCAAGTCACTGACAAGTCGAATAAGCACAGCTCATACCTTTGGGCTGAACCGAAGGGTCTTTCCCGTCCACCGGTCCTTTCTGAAGCATGCTGAAGTCCACCTTGGGCCTGGGAGCCCCCTGGCCAACGGGAGGGTGGGCAGTTCCATCCCCACCCACACCGCCGGCTGCCAGCAGTGCCTTTCTGCTCAGGTCTAGGAGGGCCTTTCCAAAAAAGGCTTCCTGTCAAAAGAGGTGAGAGAAGGAACCGAAAGAACAGAATGAGATGGTATATTCCGAGTAAAAAAACTGGGCCTCCCTGGAAAGCTAACCTCCAACCCCTCTGGCCCAAAATGAACAAAAGCACACACCCAAACTCTATATTTGCTCATACAGTGGTACCTGGATTCTTGAATGGCTTGGCTCTAGAACATACAGTGGTACCTCTAGATACGAACGGGATCCGTTTTGGAGCCCTGTTCACATCTAGAGGTAAATGTATCTAGCGACGGCACGTCTGCGCATGCGCGTGTTGCTTTTCTCCGCTTCTGCGCATGCGCAAGCGGCGAAACCCAGAAGTAACGCACTCCATTACTTCCGGGTTGCCGCGGAACGCACCTCGAATGCGCTCAACTCGAAGCGTATTTAACCCGAGGTATGACTGTATTGGCTCTCCAATGCCGCAAACCCATAAGTGTTCCAGTTTGCAAATATTTCTTCGAAGCCGAATGTCCGGCGCGGCTTCCGCTTGGGAACAGGAAGCTTTTGCAGCCAATTGGAAGCTGCGCCTTGGTTTTCGAACAGTTTTGTGAGTCAAACGGACTCCTGGGATGGATTAAATTCGAGAAACAAGGTTCCACTGTATTAGGCAAAATTAATACCTATTTTTTCTCCCTCTATTCCCTCTCGAGGAAATTCTGCGCTTGCCAGACCCACCCCCCACCCCCACCCTTGGGAATGAATTGCAAGAATGAAATTGTATCTGTAGGGTTGACACAGTATTACTGATTAGCAGCAGCAGCGGCAGCAGCAACTCACACAAATGGCAAGGTGTTCTCATTCTCCATAGCCGTCTTTTAAAGATAAATTGCCAAAAGACAAGATTCTACAGCCTAATTAGACTATACTGTCATTGGGTTGCTGTTTTTACTTTGATGATATATATACAGTGGATGCTCGGATTGCGAACGTGATCCGTGAGGGAAGCACGTTCGCAATCCGCAGCGCCGTGTCTGCGCATGCGCAGGTTGCAATTTGGTGCTTCTGCGCATGAGCAAGCGCCGAAACCCGGAAGTAACCCGTTCTGGTACTTCCGGGTTCGGCGCAGTGTGCAACCCGAAATCGCACAACCCAAAGCGTCTGTAACCCGAGGTATGACTGTATTGTGGTTGCATATTTTCATTTTCTTCTGTGAACCGCCCTGAGGCCTCCTGTATGGGGCGGTACAGACCTCCGGAACGAATTAAGTTCGTCACTAGAGGTACAGTGGTGCCCCGCAAGACGAATGCCTCGCAAGACGGAAAACTCGCTAGACGAAAGAGTTTTCCGTTTTGGAGGTGCTTCGCAAAACGAATCTCCTATGGGCTTGCTTCGCAAGACGAAAATGTCTTGCGAGTTCCTGCGGGATTTTTCCTTCCCCCCCCCTTTTTCTAAGCCGCTAAGCCGCTTATCAGCTGATCCGATAAGCCGATAAGCCGCTAAAAGCCGCTAATAGCGCTAATCCTCTAATCCGTCAATGGGCTTGCTTCGCAAGACGAAAAAACCGCTAGACGAAGAGAATCACAGAACGGATTCTTTTCGTCTTGCGAGGTACCACTGTACCACTGTATATAAATTCAACCAATCAATATTATACATTTTGGGTTAGGGGTCTGTACCTCACTTCAGCCTGTACCTCACTTATATAATTATTATTCAGCAACTCTAATAAGAGTAAGAGCTGTCTGACAGTGGAACGGTCTACCTTGGGAGGCTGAGGACTCTCCTTGGAAGTTTTTAAGCAGAGGTTGGGTGGCCACCTGTCCTGGATGCTTTAGCAGAGATTCCTGCATTGCAGGGGGCTGGACTAGATGAACCGGGGGGGTCCCATCCAACTCTGAATATTCTATTATTCTACTCTGCTTTTGCAAACCTTCAGTCTGCAACTGAACATCTCACCGCACAACTGTCCACAACTTCCTCCCCTTCCCAGTTTGGACAGCAGAGCTTCCGAATGAAACCGAGAAGCAAAACGGCACCTGGCCGCACTTAAGAGAGAAGCGTTTTCTCCTCCAGTCCACGAAGGTAACCAATCAACCTGCATGTCCCTCTTACCTGAAGGTAGGCAGGGAACATGTCCTCTAGCTTGCTCTTCTTCCTGCCCCGCCGTTTCTTCTTCTCGTCACCCTCAACCACTCCCTGCTCAGCGATGCCCTCCGCGGGGACTTCAGCAGGCGGGTTGGGTTGAGCCCCTGGCGTGGAGGCAAGTTGGAGCAGATATGAGCGTCTCTTTGAATTTCAGGTAAGCAAGGGTGGGAGCAGCGAGCGAACCAGCTCTCCGGATTTCAGGCTACTTTTACGGCTGCGGTGGGGAACCTGCAGCCCCCTCCAGACTGGGCTAGACCACCACCCCCATTGGGTTTGAAACTGACAGCCTGCTGTCCGTTGAAAGAAAAATTACCGTATTTTTCGCTCTATAACACGCACCCGACCATAACACGCACGTAGTTTTTAGAGGAGGAAAATCTGTAGGCATGCCACCCGTAGGCATTCCCTCCATAACACGCACAGACATTTCCCCTTACTTTCTAGGAGGAAAAAAGTGTTATGGTGCAAAAAATACGGTATATGAAAATGATGTGCCGTTGGGATTTGACACCCAGTAAAGCAGCAAAAATGTGCAGAACCAGTTCAAATGTGTGTTGGAAATGTAAAAAGAAAGAAGGTGCTTTCTATCGTATGTGGTGGTCATGTGGGGTGGTAAAAGTATTCTGGGAAATGATACACAATTGGGGGGGGGAAGATAATTAAGATAATTTTTGTCAAAAAACCAGAGGCTTTTTTGTTAGGAAGTATAGGTGTGGAACTACCATAAGAAAAGAAAAGACTGTCAAATAAAAATGTATTTGATAAGCATGATGTATAAATCTTTGTTTCTCTTTTCTTTTTTCAATTTTTTTCTTGTTTTTACGTCGTGATGGGGTTTTTTTTGTACTTAACTTTGTTATACCTACCTTCATTGTATGTTTTTATTTTAATAAAGATTTATTTAAAAAAGGAAAAGAAAAGACTGTTTATGTATGCAATGACAGCAGCAAGGATGCTTTTAGCCCAGAGATGGGAAGAAGAAAAAGTACCGACCACAGAAGAATGGCAGACCAAGCTGATGAAATATGCTGAAATGGCAAGACTGACGGGAAAGATCAGAAACCAGGAAGACCAACTATTTGTGAAAGACTGGAATAACTTTTTAACATATCTGAGAGACCAGTGTAAGCAGTTGAAATCACTGGCAGGAATATGATGACACTTGTAAAGTAACATGAACTCTGGATATGATGGATATATAATAGACAGACTACAGTAAAAGATGTGGGGGGGGGGAATTTAGAAACAGAACCCATGGAGGGAGGGATGGAGGGAGGTCTGAAGGTTTGAGAGAAACTTTTCCTGGTTTTTGTTTTGTTTTGTATGTACAATCTTCTGCATGTTTGAAAACTTGGTGCAGCTAACTAAATAGATGCAAAAAGCACCTCATTTCAATAGCAAGATTTTGGATGTGGGATTCTCAGACTGTGGACTGAGACATACATGGAAAGAGTTTTGTTTTCAAAGACATACCCCACTGTTAAGATACTAAAATAGGAAACAACATCCCGTACCAACCCAAGCAACGAATAAAGGTAAAGGTAAAGGGACCGCTGACTATTAGGTCCAGTCGTGGCCAACTCTGGGGTTGCGGTGCTCATCTCGCTTTATTGGCCGAGGGAGCCGGCGTACAGCTTCTGGGTCATGTGGCCAGCATGACTAAGCCGCTTCTGGCAAACCAGAGTAGCGCACGGAAACGCCATTTACCTTCCCGCCGGAGCGGTACCTATTTATCTACTTGCACTTTGACGTGCTTTTGAACTGCTAAGTTGGCAGGAGCAGGGGCCGAGCAAAGGGAGCTCACCCCATCGCGGGGATTTGAACTGCCGACCTTCTGATCGGCAAGTCCTAGGCTCTGTGGTTTGACCCACAGCGCCACAATGAATACGGGGGAACAAAATACACAAGCAGTGCCCTTACCCTCCTCTGGATGTCCCTCAGCACCGGTCGACTCGCGAGAGGCTTCTGCCAAGGCGGCCGAGCCCTTTTTCAAGCGGGTGTGGGATTTCCGCTGCCGCACCATGAACCCTCCGATACCTGTCCCAGGGCAGAGGAGAGGCGAGTCAACAAGACGAGAAGGGACCATTTCTGCTCCAAAGGCCTGGCCCAGGCACACAACACTCACCTGGGCGATATGGCTTCCGCTTCCGCTTCTTGACCTCCTCAGAGTCTTCCAGAAGACCCTTCGCCAAATCGGCCTCGGCTGCGGCTTCCCTCTCCGGGGTAGCAGGGGCTTCCAATTTGATCTCGCACTCCATGTGTTCAACGCTGACTGCAGGCGGACAAGGAATGAGAATATGGGCGAATGCAATATTCCTTACCCAAAGGTACCTCAGTATAATTTTCCCCATGGAATACGATTCCGCACGAGCACCAGTCCTCCTTTCTGTTGCATCACGCATGCGCCTTTGTGTGCTGTGTGCAGGCACCTAACTGAACTCTCACATACATTTGCACATGTACACACACACACACAACTTGCCAACCCCAGGAACAGTATGTGGAAGGTTACCAGATAACTGCTGCTTGCCTTCTATCACTGTGCCATTGAGAGCGTGCTCACTTATGGCTTATGTGTGTGGTACGGAAGCTGTACTACCCAGGACAGGATGGGGTTGTGCAGGGTTGTTAAGGCAGCAGAGAGCATTGTTGGCTGCCCACTCTCCACCTTAGAGCAGATTTATGCCACAAGGTGCCATAGAAAGGCACTGGGCATAGTAAAAGATCCATCCCATCCTGGTCACTGTCTCTTCGAGCTCTTGCCGTCGGGACGGAGATACAGGACGATGAAGACAAGAACGAGCCGTCTCAAGAACAGCTTCTTCCCCAGAGTGATCTCGGCCCTGAATGGGAAGCCCGGACTTTGAAAGTCATCTAATCTCCCTTGCTGTTTTATACTGTATTGTTTAATTAGTGTTTTTATGGAGCAGTCAAGTAATTTCGTTGTCCCCGAAGGGGGCAATGACAATAAAGATAAAAATATTATTATTATTATTATTATTATTATTATTAGTCTCTCCCCCCTGTATTCCTCCTCAAATAGTTCCCAGGTCCATAAAAGCAACACTTCTGTACTTTCAGTTTCTTGAAATTTGGGACCTTGGACAACTTGATCTACAAAAGCACCCCACATTTGCTTCTACCCCACTATCAACGACCACCACCTAGACTTCTGCATCATATACGCTCCATCACAACAAAAAACTTTCCCACACTAGTCAATTTCTAGAACAGGACACCTGTGCTGCCTCCCAGATTACAACCAACCTATAAACATATTCATTCTCAAGAGATTACGTAATACAGATTACAAGCAGTGGTTGATCTAGCATGTTGGTGTTTTTTTTAACCAAGTTTGGAAGAGGAGGAACTGTGGCTCAGTAAGAAGATCCAGATTCCACCTCCCCAAAACCACCAGTTTGGAGAGTTCTTCATTGCGCAAGGAAGTACCTTGGAGCCCAAGTCCCCAGAGAACCGCATTCTAACTTGTATCACCACCCAGGGTTGGCAGTACTGACTAAATGGATGACAATATATATATATCAATACTGCACTATAGGTATAGGTAAAGGTAAAGGGACCCCTGACCATTAGGTCCAGCAGCGGGCGACTCTGGGGTTGCAGCGCTCATCTCGCTTTATTGGCCAGCATGACTAAGCCGCTTCTGGCAAACCAGAGCAGCGTACGGAAACGCCGTTTACCTTCCCGCCGGAGTGGTACCTATTTATCTACTTGCACTTTGATGTGCTTTCGAACTGCTAGGTTGGCAGGAGCAGGGACCGAGCAACAGGAGCTCACCCCATTGCGGGGATTCGAACCGCCAACCTTCTGATCGGCAAGTCCTAGGCTCTGTGGTTTAACCCACAGCGCCACCCGCGTCCCAGTATAGGTATACTGGAGCTTTAATATTAATATTAATAGTATTTGCTTTTGTTGTTTGCTTGCTTGCCGCCCATCTGACTGGGTGTCAGGGACCGTGCTGAGGAGGGCTGCACTGAGGGGGAATGGTGGGAGCCACCCCCTCCTCTTGATCCTAATCCTGAATCTTCCCAGGAGCAGGAGGACAGTATAGATTTGGAACAGTGGTTTGCAGAGGGACATAGTTCAGAAGGCAGAAGCTGGGAAATACTGGATGGGGAACAGCCAGGAGAAGAAACGCTGGAAGAGAGGGGTTAACAGATTCACTGTCTCTGGAAAGCATTCATCCACTCTCCCCAAGGTCAAGGAGAGCTGAGAAAGTGGCAGAATAGAAAGCACAGAGGGTACAAACTCAGGCGTAGGAGTGACGTAGAGGGGAGTGACCTTAATTGGGAGCACCGCCATGCTAGAGAGATGCATTGTGTTGTCTCTTGCTGTGGTTATTAAAGATTCTAACTGGTAAGATGACTCATTTTCCTTTGTTCTGCTTATCTACTGCCATGGGGGAGGAAGCCGATTCTGACACTGCGTTGCCCCAGCCATTCTGGGCAGCTTCCGACAATGATAAAACCAGAGTAAAGCACCAAACAATGAAGAAATTCCCTCCACAATACTTTACCCCACACTCCCTCGAAGGTGGTGGGGATGGAACAAACCTTCAGCTTTCAGGATCTCGTCTCCCTCCACATCGCCCTCCTTTTTCTCTTCGGGGCCCAAGGGGTCAACCCCATCCAGCACACCTTCGCCATTGAGCGCACCCAGCGGCCGTGGCGTCGTCGGGGTCGTCGGGGTCTTGCGCGGCCGGCGCTTGTGCAGTGGAGACAAGGACAGGTTCCGCAACACCGCCATGCCCGTCTCTGTCAGCCAGACGCCTTCAAAGCGAAAATACTGGGGCTCTGTGGGGGAGAGGGTGAAACTTGGTAGGCAGGGCCAAACCAGCATGGTGCCACTGCGCATCCTTGTGGAGAACCGGCCTGAGCATTAATTTCTTCCCCTCCTTTCATCCACTATATACCCCCCCTTTTTCTTTTTTGACATCCCCCCTACAGTTGACAGCAGTAATTCAGAAGGACCTGAGCCTACATTGATTCCAGGCTCAGAAATAAGTATCTGGGTGCAATGCCTGAGATTATAGAGCACAAATGAGAAAGAAACTTACCCGGCTCCTTGATCTTCACCGGAATAATTTCTGGAGGGGGGACCGGAACTTTAAACAGAGAGAGAGAGAGAGAGACCCCCAAAAAGGGATGTTAGAAAGGGTATGTATTCAGTATTTTGTGTCTGTGTGTACTTCCCACAACATTTAGGACGGGTAATTCCATTTTTATAAGAGTATCTACTTAAAGCAGATGGATAAACGAGCAAATTAAGTTAATTTGGATATGCAGAAAATGTTAGAAATAAATTTAAGGAACCGCAGAAAGAGGGGGAAGGAAGTCGAGCTTTGAAATGTTGAAATGATTGTCAAATTATTGAAATGTATAAAATTGAAAATAATAATAAGATAATTCCTCCCCCCCAAAAAAATGTGCATCATTTATTCACTCAACCTTTCACCTTCAATCTGCTCCTTCACCTGCATTCCCTATGTGCCTGAAACACACCCAACCCCAAGCAATGTCAGTGGTATTACACACTGCGCCATAATATCCACAAACCTCTCTACCACGTTTAGCTGACCGCCATCCTCAGCCCCTTTGCCCCACTTATCTTCTACTGTTTCATACCCACTCACCCCAAAATACCTTGCTGAAGTCCTCGTGCAGCAATGGCTTATGTACTTGTTCCAATTTCCATTTCAAAATAAGCAGCTACCATTAACTGACAATGAGAATCTCCTGCACACCAACATTTGGAGGGCAAGTCTACAGGTTGTACCAGGGGTAGTCAAATTTCCTTACTGTCCACCAGTGCTCGATGGAAGGAAGATTCAGCTTGTGCCGTAGAACCCCCTACTGCCCACCTAGAATCCTGAAACGCCCATTAGTGGGCAGTAGGGACCAGGTTGACAACCCCTGGGTTACACTATTCCACATCCAATTCTTGGCTTCCTCAATTTCTGTCTAGGGCAGCTCTCTTTTCCATGACACTGGGAAACTGCTAAACTAGAAAGCAGCCTCTCCAAACACAGAGATGGTTCTATGTACCCTTTGTATATATCTACGTTTCACAGTCCTCCTCTTCGAGCTTCTCCATTCTATTCCCTCCACCCACACTCTGTCTCCCATTTTATTCCTTCTCAACATTCCTTGCCATTCAGTGATTACGGGGCTGTTTTGGGTCTTTAGGCACCCTTAAGTGTTTTCCCCGTAAAGATTTTCTGAACACCTGCAAATCAAGTATTCCGACACATCCCTCTTCCGTGTGCGTGGTGTGGTTCAGGATATAGAACCACAGGAATACTCAACCTTTATTATTATTATTATTATTATTATTATTATTATTATTATTATGCATAGTGGAAGTAGACCTAAGATGCCCTCCCAAATTTTGAACATCACTGAAATCCTCCCCAGAGCCAGCTCAGGATTTGAGGGTCCCTTTGGCACAGTGTCCTCCGGTGAGTTAGTGGGCCCCTTGATGGCTTTAGTCATCTGAGAGCTGTAAGGGTGGACAGCAGTAGTAGCTGCACACTAATGAGCAGCTTCCCACAATGAGGTGGCAGCAGCTAGGAGAGGCAGCTTCCCACAATGCCATGCAGCAACACTATGCTGGAGGAATTGTGGGAAGTAGGGCTGGGTGATACCTGGTTTTCATCATCGTCATATATATCACCAGCTAAACATTGTGATGTACCGATATATCACAATGTTTAGGGCGGTACTATGTAGGCAAAAGACCCCTGGACAGTTAAGTCCAGTCAAAGGCGACTATAGCGTTGCGGCGCTCATTTCGCTTTCAGGCCGAGGGAGCTGGCGTTTGTCCACAGAAAGCTTTCCAGGTAATGGGGCCAGCATGACTAAACCACTTCTGGTGCAACGGAACACCGTGACGGCGAAGCAGAGCGCACGGAAACGCCGTTTACCTTCCCACTGCAGCGCTACCTATTTATCTATTTGCACTTTGACGTGCTTTCGAACTGCTAGGTTGGCAGGACCAGGGACCGAGCAATGGGAGCTCACCCCGTCGCGGGGATTCAAACCGCCGACCTTCTGATCGGCAAGCCCAAGAGGCTCAGTGGTTTAGACCACAACGCTGTCTGGCTTCATGCTTTCCCCCCACATGGTGATTTTTGCATGGAGCACACAGCGCATGATTCGTGTTCTGTTGCCAGGTCAAGAATTATGAACCAATATCACGATATGGAAGTGAAACCGGTTTTGGATAATATATTGCCCAACCCTAACACACATCGGAATTCAAAATATGTTGGCAGGTCAAAAGCTATAAAAATCAGTTATCATGATATGGACTTTAAACTGGTTTTGGGCAATACAGTGGTGCCCCGCAAGACGAACGGCCCGCGAGACGAAAAACTCGCAAAACGAAAGGTTTTTTCGTTTTCGAGTTGCCTCGCTAGACGAATTTCCCTATGGGCTTGCTTCACAAAACGAAGCTTGCCCTGCAAGCTCCGGGGATAGCGGGAAGCGCAGCGCTTCTTCCCCGCTGTCCCCGGACCTCTTTTGAAGCAAGGGGCAGCGGGGAGAAGATTGCTTCTCCCCGTTGCCAGCCCCGCAAGCTCCAGGGATAGCAGGAAGCGACCCCTTTTGAACCAAGGGGCGGCAAGGGGGAGAAGCAATCTTCTCCCCTCCGCCCCTTGCTTCAAAAGAGGGGACCGAGCGGCGCTTCCCCTCTGTCCCCGGACGGTCTCCATAGGAACGCACTGATTGATTTTCAATGCATTCCTATGGGAAACCGTGCTTCGCAAGACGAAAAACTCGCAAGAAGAAAAAACTTGCGGAATGAATTAATTTCGTCTTGCGAGGCACCACTGTAGATATATTGCCCAGCCCCAGTGGGAAACATAAAAAGGTCGCTGTCTGAAACCCTGGCCCTCAAAACTGCAAGGAATGAACACCAGGGTAGACTTCTGCAATGAGCCACTGGGGACTTGGCAGCTGCTGATGCTTCTTTCTGAAATGAATTTGGTTCGCAGGTCTCACACCTGTCTGGTACTCACCAACGGGCTTGACCACATAGGGTTGACAGGAGGTACAGTCAAATCCGTCGTCTGCTGCCTGTTCGACTTCTTCCTCCGTGAACAGGTTGTCACACACGGCATGCATCCACCTGGGAAGCACACAAAGGGTTTCAGCGCACATACGGAGAGAGTTTGCGGATTAAGTATGGGGAAGGGAATTCTCCGGCATCTCAAAACCTTGCCCTCCCTCTCCCCCCGCAAGATGGAAATGTGCAGGGGGAGAGTCAGCCACTTACAGGCGGGATCCAATGTTGCCTGCATCTGTTGACGTGAAGATTACAACGGCCGATAGTGAAATACCGGGTGGGTTAAGGAAAACTGGGGCTTACCTCTCACAGTGCTGGCATTGGATCAATAGATCGTCCTCCACATATTTCACATGGCAGATGGGGCAGGTGACAAGGCTGGCGCAGGGAGCACAGTGGGTGTAGTTGTTCTGCCATTCGCAATGGAAGCCAGGCGAGACTGCTCCACACTGCACGCAGCAGACGCACCTGCCGAAGAGGGGTGGGGGCAGGGAATCAACACCAATTCTGCAATCCAATCTATCCCACCACCCCCTGAACCAAAAACAACGCAGATGCCCTAGGAACAGCAGCCCAGAATTACTCAACTTGAATGTGACCTATCATCACATACAGTGGTACCTTGGGTTAAGTACTTAATTCGTTCCGGAGGTCCGTTCTTAACCTGAAGCTGTTCTTAACCTGAAGCACCACTTTAGCTAATGGGGCCTCCTGCTGCCGCCACGCCGCCAGAGCACAATTTCTGTTCTCATCCTGAAGCAAAGTTCTTAACCTGAGGTACTATGGTATTTCTGTATTAGCAGAGTCTGTAACCTGAAGCATATGTAACCTGAGGTACCACTGTACATTCAACTCTACCTTGAGCAAGAGCACAACCTGCTTTTATTTAAAAAACGTTTCTGTACAACCTTTCGATTCTAACAAGGACACCAACACCACCGAGGCAGAAAACAGGACAAAACTAGTTTAAACGGTAACAAAATTAAAACAGAGGTTTGAAAGACAAAGAAGAGCGGGTTTTTAAACCTTCAACTGCACACCAAAAATGATTAAAAACAAAACAGGATAACAAGTGTCTTTTTGCTGCCTGCTTGCAAGTCTTCCGGGATAGGGCCAGCCTAACCACCTTGGGGAGGGATTTCCATAGCCTGGGTGCAACCACAGAAAAGGCTGCGTCTCGCGTTCCCACCAACCGAACCTTTTAGCAGTGAGGAATGTAGCAGGGCCTCAGAAGATGATCTCAATCTATCGGCAGGCTCATTCGGAAAGAGGACATCCTTCCATTATCTTGGCTCTATGCCATTTAGGGATTTTACGGATAGGAGCCAGCACATGAACTGCAACTGAGTGCAGCCAATACTAAACCAGTGTATTCTTTTTTTAAAAAAAATTGTTATATGGGACGAGATATAAATTGTAATATAGTACATTGCTGTATGATTTTGTGAAATAGTGTCATACCTCGGGTTACAGACATTTAGGTTGCATTTTGTCAGGTTAAGGACCCGCCAAAACCCGGAAGTACCGGAACAGGTTACTTCTGGGTTTCTGCGGTCGCACATGCGCAGAAGCGCTAAATCGCGCATGTGCAGAAGCACCGAATCGCAACCTGCGTGTGAGCAGACACGCCTCTGTGGGTTGCGAACGTTGCGGTTTGCAAACATGCATCCCGCACGGATCACGTTCGCAACCCGAGAGTCTACTGTATGTTTAATAAAGATTTCAGATATTTATAGAAAAAGAAAAAGAAATCAATAGGTCACATCTGCTGTGTAACATCTTAAATTATAAAATCTTTCAAAGCACCTATGCTTAGCATAAGTCACATTCCCAGTGCTTTTTTTCTAAAAAAAATGTTTAGGGGTACTCTCATTTTCCTACTCATACTGAAATACTGCCCCTCAATGAGGCCAAACTTAGATTCACAAAATGTTTAGGGGTATGCGTCCCCCCAGGAAAAAAACACTGCACGTTCCTGTAATTCCTTCAGTCAGATTATTATTAATATTTGTTAGATACATCATCAGAGTTCAAAACAAAAACAGCAGCAGGGAGCCTCCTCTTTTCTGTTATTTGTTGAAATGCAGCAAAAATAGCATGGCCAAAATAGGTTAAGGTAAAGGGACCCCTGACCATTAGTTCCAGTCGTTACCGACTCTGAAGTTGCGGCACTCATCTCGCTTTATTGGCTGAGGGAGCCAGCGTACAGCTTCCGGGTCATGTGGCCAGCATGAATAAGCCGCTTCTGGCGAACCAGAGCAGCGTACGGAAACGCCGTTTGCCTTCCCACCAGACTGGTACCTATTTATCTACTTGCACTTTGACGTGCTTTCGAACTGCTAGGTTGGCAGGAGCAGGGACCGAGCAACGGGAGCTCACCCCGTTGCGGGAATTCGAACCGCCGACCTTCTGATCGGCAAGTCCTAGGCTCTGTGGCCAAAATACGGGGAATTATGTCGTCTCTCTCACCATTTACACTTCCAGCCGCCCTTGGGCACGGTGTTGAGAGGCGGGTCCAGGCAATATGTGTGGTAGCTGATGTCACAATCATCGCAGAGCAGCAGGCGGGACGGGTCCGACGCTTTGCCACAAACCTCGCACACAATGCATTCCACGCAGCGCCAGCCCTTTAGCAGCATCACCTTGGTAATCTTTTCAAAAAATGGGGAAGAAGGAACAAAGACGTGTAAAAAAAAGGGGAGCCCTGAGTGCTTACAGAGATGCAAGGAGAGCTGCGGTTGTGTGAACAAACCTTCTTCGTCAAGCCCGATTCCTTTATGGTTCTTTAGAACAGCCGCCTCCCCTACATGAGTGCCGTTCTCAGGCCTGCTACCTGGGCAAGGTTGCTGAGAATAGGGAAAAGGTAAAGGACCCCTGGACAGTTAAGTCAGTCAAAGGCGACTATGGGGTTGAGGCACTCATCTCGCTTTCAGGCCCAGGGAGCCGGCGTTTGTCCACAGACAGCTTTCCAGGTCATATGGCCAGCATGACTAAATTGCTTCTGGCGCATGGAGAACTGTGACGGAAGCCAGAGCACACAGAAACGCCATTTACCTTCCCGCCGGAGCGGTACCTATTTATCTACTTGCACTGGTGTGCTTTCGAACTGCTAGGTTGCCAGGAGCCGGGACAGAGCAACAGGAGCTTACCCCGTCGCGGGGATTTGAACTACCAACCTTCTGATCGGCAAGCCCAAGAAGCTCAGTGGTTTAGACCACAGTGCCATCTGCACCCCCCTTTTTTGCTGAGAATAGGGCAAAACGACAACTCCAACTCCTCCTGTATAAATTAACCTGTAAGAGCTTGCCGTATCCTTGTCAGGAACCAAACTTTGCAGATTCTATACACTCCAGATCTCAGGAGAGCAAACAGGGCCTTCATAGATCAGGACAGTTGAAGGTTCAGCTTCCTATTTCCTTCCTAGGCCCATTCCTACATGACTGTTGTCCCTATGCACACATATTCCATGAGCCCCCCCCCCCCAACCACTTGAAAGTAAAGAAACAAAAGCCAACCCTCTTAGATGAGTCTGCCCCGCCAAATTCCACTAACATCTAAATTAGGAGTGTCACACTCTATTAGATTAGATTAGATTATCAGGTAATACGGGACATATTTAGCTCAAGAACTGAGCACGGTGAGAAGTCATGGGTCCTTTAAGAGAGGAATCATTATTTTAAAAATAATAATGGGGAGAGGGAGTGCTGTTTCACACAGAGCAGGCCTTACCTTGCTGTTGACGCAGTAAGGATGGTAACATTGAGAGCACTGGGAGCACGCCAGGAGGTGTCCCTCAGCACCACGGCCAAAGCTACCACACACCACACACATATCCTGTCAAGGAGGGAGAGGCAGGTTAAAAGAGGCCTTGTAATGCCCCAGAGAAACAACCTCCATTTTTTAATATAAATATTCCAACCGTTCCACAGATGCAAGGTAACGTGCAACCACAATTCGCCCCCCTCCCTAAAAGAAGTAACCAAAGGCTGCTAACCGATAGCTTATAAACACCCTAGCTTTTCTTTTAAAATAAAAAAATTCCTTCCAGTAGCACCTTAAAGACCAACTAAGTTAGTTCTTGGTATGAGCTTTCGTGTGCATGCACACTTCTTCAGATACCTGAAGAAGTATCTGAAGAAGTTATCTGAAGAAGTGTGCATGCACACGAAAGCTCATACCAAGAACTAACTTAGTTGGTCTTTAAGGTGCTACTGGAAGGAACTTTTTTATTTTGACTATGGCAGACCAACACTGCTACCTATCTGTAACTTTTCTTTTAAAGTGATTGAATAATTTTAATGAATTTGCAAGCTCCCAGCCGGGGCAAAATGAATAAAGCTTATTGTTCGCAGCAATGAAACAGGGAATAGGGAGGCCAGCTGTCCACCAAAAGGAATCTTGGCAAAAGGAGTAACACACCTGAGCCACAGGAATTCAGCGATAAGCAAGTTCAAGACCTATCAATACTGGATGAAAGCTAGGTTTCAAAGATGTACCCCATTGTTGACTATCAGCTACAGCAGGGCTGGGCAACCACCAGATCTCGCTTGACTCCAACCAATCATCTGGGGTGATGGGTGTGCCCCATCCTTGAGCTACAGCTGTCTGTGGGGCTTCTTATTAGAAGGAGCCCGAGTTTCAGCAAGAAAGGCAAACTCTTATCCTCTTGGGGCGGCTAGGAACCAGTCAACAGACACACCTGACTGTGGGACAGCCCCAAGTCTACGCTCTATGCCAGCCCTGACTAGCCGCTCCAGGAGAAACTCGCCGCTCACATCCATTGAAATTGGTGCAATCAGAAAACCGTCAGACGTTTGCGGCCCTCGTGTCTGTACCCACCTGCATCAGCACAAACTTGTCCGTGTTGGAGAAGAGCACCACCGTGTTCTGCATCGTGTCGTCGTCATCATCGTCATCTTCCTTGCTCGGGGAGCTGTCGATATCAGCGAGCTTGGAAGGGAAGGGAGCAAAGGGATGAGGTGAAACTGCCGTCTTTGGCTGCTCCCGACAGACAAGAGGGGGAAATGCAGACGCACAAAGCTACAATCTCCTCAGCCTACCAGCTACACCCTTGAGTCGCTGCCCGTGCTGCAGGGTAGAAGGCCTACAGGCCCGTTGCCAGATTCCGTGTATATCCCCCAGCCCTCTCGTTTCTATTCCCCCACCCCACCCACAAATATCCCCACTGGCTAATAATTCCTGGTAGGTCAACCATGCTCCAAAAGGGACAGAATTCCTACCCTTTTAAGAGCACAGAGGAAGGCAGAGATTCCACAGGTGCAGCTTCTCAGCGTCGCGGCAAGAGGGAAAACTACATCTGCTGAACAATGCCCCGCTTTGAAGCACTTAAAGGGAGAGAAGCCCCATCACTGATAGAATATGGCAAGCCTACGTCGTGAGGGAACGCTTCGACAATCCACTCAAATGAAAGGGAGGGGAGGGGAAGGTCGGACCCACTGCCTCCAAGCACTATGGATAAGGATACGGCCCCAGCCAAGGGGCACTAACTGGGAGCTGCAGGAAAGGGGGTGCTCTCGTCTTGAGGCCAGAACCACGCATCTATCTAAACTGGGGGGGCCTATCCGCTGCCTGAAGCTCCGCCTTTGGGGAGGCCAATAGGACTGGGCGATATCTGGTTTCCAGCACTGCAATATATCACCAGCTAAACACTGTGATATAACACTGTATCACAATATCTGAAATAATGATGGAACTATGCAGAGGAGAACAGCAGGGCCTGGTTTTCAACACAGCGATGTATCACCAGCTAAACATTGTGATACACTGATATATCACAATGTCTGAAATAAGGATGGAGCTATGGCTGGCTTCGTGGTTTTTCCCACATCGTGATTTTTAACAGCACACAAACACACACACGAAATTCACGATACACTGCCAGGTAGAAAATTATGAAACCAATATCACAACATGGACTTCAAACCAGTTTTGAACGCTATTATCACCTAGGCCTAACACACATCGTGATTCGTGATATATTGCCAAGTCTAAAAGGATGAAAACGATGTCTCGATATGGACTTCAAACTGGATTTGGATGATGATACCGATCTATCGCCCAGCCCTAGAGACCGGCCTCCCTACGTACCGCCGCTATGGCTTCTCTTGCCCTGGGAAGGAGGGCAAACCACTCGAGCCCCTCCCCTCCCGCTCCCCCAGCATTCTCCTGCCTGCTAAAGCTGCCCCTACCGCCAATGTCTCGATGGAAGAAGTGGTGGATTTCAACCGTGATCGGCCCCGCCCTCGGCCTGTGTGGGACCCTCCCCGAGGCCGTCTCCTCCCGGGAAAACTGCTGCTGCGACCCTACGACCAGAAGGAAACAGAGTGAGAGAGAGGGTCAAAAATAAAATGACAGAGAGAGGGGGGAACATAGATGCACACACCGGGGAACATTCAAACAACATGGCCGCCCATTTGCTCTGGTACTCCCCACCTCTGACAGGGACGGGGGGGGCTACTCAGGGGGGAAGGAAGGAGACAACGGGCCATGGGGTTACCTGCTTGACGCGGGAACGGGCTGGGGAGCTCCGCCGCCGCCCCTTCTCACACTCCCCTTTCATGTCAAAAGGCAAGGAGTCTTCCATCTCGCCCGGCGGCAAGGAGGCCCCGTCGTCCCTCTGGAGGCTGACGTCTGTGGAGGTCAGGCCGGCCATCTCCAGGGACATGGAGCCGCCGCCTTCGTGGTATGGCGAGGCGAACTGGAGCTCCGAGCCCGGGAAGCTGCTGGCGTCGCCTTGGCTCAGGTTGGAGATCTCGTTCACGATATCCGACTTCACCAAGTGGTGGGGCCTCAAGGGCGCCGGCGCCGGCCCGGCCTCCTCCTCCCCGCTCGCCCCTCCCTCCTGCGGGTGGCCAGCCCCGTAGGCCTCCATCGGGGTGCCCCCCAGCAACTCCGCCTCCACGGGCGAAGGGGAGCGCTTGGGTTCGCGGGCGAAGCTGAGACTCTCCTCGGGCGGCTCAGGCCGCAACGCAGCAGGCCCGTCCTCGTCCGGAGCCTCCGCCTCGCTCAGCGGAGGGGATAATCTCTCCTCCAGCTCCATCTTGGGCACCGGAGCTACCCCACCGGCCTCCTCCTCCTCTTCTTCCTCCTCCTCCTCTTCGTCCTCTTGGCTAGGCTGTACTCGGCCGCCGGCAGGGCTGTCCGGCGCCAGGCCCTCGACCCCCGTGTCCATGGGCTCCTCGTGGGCTTCTCCTTCCTCGGCGGCTTGGGGGGAAGCGGCTTTGAGCGAGCCAGGCCGAGGGCTCGCTGGAGAGGCCTGCCCTTCCGGGGCTGGGGGTGCCGCCTCAGTATGGCTCTCTGTGGGTTCTGGCTCTGCGGGCGGCAACTCAAAAGAAGGATGCTCTTTGGCACCAAGCGGGGGCTCCTCGGGGTGGGCGGGAGAGGCTGGATCTGGAAGGGGAGAGCGAGGGAGCAGGAAGGGGAGACATGTAAGCCTTTGGCAGGAAAGAGCCATTCCCAGACATTGGAAAAAGGAAGCAGCGTTCCTCAGCCTAAGCAAAGAGCAACAAGATCAGAATCGTGCACCAGTCCTTTAGCCTTAGAAATTAATGAATGAAATTAATTGGAAGTCAGTTTTAAATTTCTTTTCTACAAATTTTATAATTGTGTTCAATACCAGGAGTACTTATGATAATTATATTAATCTTCTTATATCTTATAGTGTGGTGGTTTGCTTGATTTTTCTTTTATTTGTTTGTTTAATTGTATGTTTGTTTACAGTATTTGTATGTACGTCTGTTTTTCATAAATGTATTTATTTTAACTTAATAAAGATAAATTAAAAAAAGAAAGAAAGGCAATAGGCTATTGGGAAATGATTTATACCGTCGTACCTCGGTTGTCAAACAGTTTAGTTCTTGAACATTTTGGCCCCCCGAAAGCCACAAATCCGGAAGTGACTGTTCTGGCTTGCAAACTATTTTTGGAAGCAGAACGTCTGACGGGGCTTCCTATTGGCTACAGGACTTCCGTTCAACTTCCAAGGTATGACTGTAATGAATTTTTAAAAAAAAAATTTAAAGTGATTATTCCCAATAAACCTGAGGCCTTTCTGTTAGGTATTAACTGGACCAGAGCTTTCAGAGGAACTGTTTAATCTGTTCATGTGCGCTGTGGTGATGGCAAGAATAGTCGATGTGCAAAAATGGAAAGATGATAAAGTCCCTGGTTTGTGAAGATGATGGAATATGTTTAGATAGCTACACAAACTGTGAGAATTAAGAGAACAAAATGAGAAAAAGAATTCTTGAAGAATGGAAGTATTTTATGCTTATTATTATTTTTAATCATGGTCATGTTAAAACATTTGCAGGATTTGAATTATGGCACCAGATGAGAATTTGTAGTTTAATAATTTAGAATTAACTATATAACGGATAAAATGTAAGTAACATGGCAGCTTTATAAGGGAATAAAGGAACACCATGGAAGGACGGATGGGAAGCCAACGGAGATGTGAGATTTGTTCTGATTGTATTTTAAAAGAAATTGAATTACTTTTTAAAAAAGAATTATGCACCAGTCCTAATAACACATATGGCCCAATGTTGTCCAACTGTACTGTGGGGTGCAGCAATATCTACACTGCTGACTTCGACAACACAATGTTGAGGTACAACAAGAAGAACGTGTGCGCATACAGACAAGACTTGATACATAACCTGCTTTATGGCTATGGCCCTTTAGCTAGGGTTGCCATATGTCTGGAATTTCCCGGACAAATCCAGAATACCGCAGTCAGCAACAGTGTCTGGGCGGAAATCGGACGAGCGTCCAGGAAAATCCATGTCGGCAGTGCCGTCTTTTTTTAAACAATTTTCGCTCAAAAATGGCTTCTATTTTCCTTTGTGTTTTCGCCCCAAAAGCACAGCTTAGGGCAAAACCAAAAGAAGCTCAATGACTGTGTTCCACGCCCTCCACAAAAGAAAAAGCGCGACAACTTTGCCAAAAAGAACAGCTCAACAACTTTTCTGTCCGGATTTTCACTGCTTGAAATACGGCAACACCATTTTAGCTCACCTGGTGGCACTGGGGGAGGGGGTGGCGGAGAGGGGGCCTTCTCGGGCTCTAATGGCGTCTCAACTTCCATCTGCTCCTGCCCTGCAGGGGCTTCCGGATCAACATCGGACAGCTCTAACGGCTTGTCTGCTTCTGGAAAGGACACAAGAGGACAGCTTGTTCAAACGCTCCTTGCAAACAAGCTCAAATCCGCTCCATGACGTACCATCACCCCACCCCTTTAGTTCCACTGCAGAAACTAAGAACGTTTGCAATAACCAGGAGCAGATTTGTGCGCAGAACGACGGCTAGCTCGGTTCTGGCGCTCAGACCAAGTCCCGGGCTCAGAATTCTCTCATTCCTTCATTTCCACCAGGCTCTGGCTGCTGGATGGCTGAAGGTGCGTCTCCATCCCTATCATCCAGTCTGGACGCTGAGATCCAGCTCTGAAGGCCTCTTGGCGGTTCGCTTATTGCGAGATGTGAGGTTACAGGGAACCAGGCAGAGGGCCTTCTCGGTAGTGGCGCCCGCCCTGTGGAACGCCCTCCCATTAGATGTCAAGGAAATAAGCAACTATGTGACTTTTAGAAGACATCTGAAGGCAGCCCTGTTTAGGGAAGTTTTTAATGTTTGATGTTTTATCGTGTTTTTATTATTTCTTTGTTGGGAGCCACCCAAAGTGGCTGGGGCAACCCTTTCAGATGGGTGGCATATAAATATTTTGTTGTTGATATTTATGATTATGCTTATGATTATATCTATTAGGGTCCTAATAAAAAGAAATTATATCCAGCTCTATTTTAAGTTGCCACAAGACTCTCTGTTGTTTTAGGGCGCTTGCAAACAGCTGTAAAATGCAACTGGCATTCATGATAAAAGTGGGAACAAGATAGCTCACATGTTGAGCTACAGGTTATGGAAGGTATGCACAGATATTTCTCCCCTAAGACAGTATCCGCTGTTGATCATTTGGCAAAAACAAAAGCCCACAATCTTCTAACAAAATGCAAGGATGTGTGTGTGTGTAAGCAAAGGTCAACTCACCAGTCGGTTTCTCATCACAACTCAAAGGCACCTGCTCCTCTTGGTGCAAACTGACCGGGCTGCTGCAGCTGCTTTCTGCTTGCTCCTTGCTGGCTGCACAAGCTTCCTCCAGTGGTTTGGGGGACACTGGCTTATCTGTTGCGACGAGGCTGCTGCTGCTGCTGGCCGGGGCAGTTTGCCTGGTTCGTTGAAAAGAAAAAGGCCAGTTGAGACCAGAAGTTGCTATCCTTAGAATTTAAGAAGTGTTCAGCAATCTCTACAACAACCCTGAGAGGTAGGCAATTGTGAAAATTGCAGGGGTGGGAGGCAGTGGCTTCCCCAAGGCCCCCTGATGAGTTTTGGGGCAGAGGCAATGTGCGAGCCTGAGACCTCCCATTTGCCACTGAGTCCCACTACAGTCAGAGGGACTCGGGTGGCGCTGTGGGTTAAACCACAGAGCCTAGGACTTGCCGATCAGATGGTCGGTGGTTCAAATCACCGCGACGGGGTGAGCTCCCGTTGCTCAGTCCCTGCTCCTGCCAACCTAGCAGTTCGAAAGCACCTCAAAGTGCAAGTAGATCAATAGGTACCACTCCGGCGGGAAGGTAAACAGCGTTTCCGTGCGCTGCTCTGGTTCGCCAGAAGCGGCTTAGTCATGCTGACCCGGAAGCTGTACGCCAGCTCCCTCGGCCAGTAAAGCGAGATGAGCAGCGCAACCCCAGAGTCGGCCACGACTGGACCTAATGGCCAGGGGTCCCTTTACCTTTACCTACCTACTACAGTCATGCTTAACACCAGCGATTTCGGGGGATACCCCAGCCTACACTGTGAGCTGGGACACCCATTATTATTTCCCCAACCTAAGCTACTCACTCCTGGCTGTGCTGTACGGCCTCTGTGCTACTTGCACTCTTGCGACGTTGCTCTTGACATCCTTCACAGAGAGAGTAGTTCTCGTACCACTGGCTGCTGGGATCCAGGGCAGAAGGGCGGAAGCCACAGTCAGAACAAACACGGCAGCTCTGGAGGAAGAGGAAGAGAGACGGGCACTCAGGAGAGGGAAAAGGCAGCAGAGGGTCTTTCCAACACCGCCAAAATCTTACCTGGTTGCCCCAAGACTGTGAACATCAAACTGGAAAAGCTAGAAAGAGCAGGGGTGAGACGCAGGGCTGGGTGGTTTGAAAGAACCAGAGTTTACTGCTATATTAACTGTGGTTGGTTGAAACTACGATCTGTGACGCCAGACGGTTTGAGCCTAGCTCGTTTCAATCAATCATGGTTAACGTTAACCACGGTTTGTCCTTTTCAGACGCAACTGAATAACTGTGGTTATTTAAAAAGCAGGAATGGGGTGCTACCAGTCTCCTCATAGCCTTACCAGAGCATGATATGAGTTTAAAGCAGATAAATCAGGGGTGGTTAAGCTGTGCACCTCCAGATGTTGCTGGAATAAAAAGCTCATCATCCCTGACCAGACTGCCTAAGTCTGATAGGAGCTGGAATCCTAAACATCTGCAGGGCCACAGGTGAGCCGTCTCTGGGGTAACGAGTAACCTGAAGTTATTATCAACCAGCTTCCATATTTTGCCTGCAACCTTAAACATTGAACACTGAACACTGTGGGACTAGTACCTGAGCAAATCTACTTAGGGTTGTACTGTTAGCAATTGTTTTTGTTTTGTTTGTATGTATGTGTTGAATGCTAACAATTCATAGAAACTAAGAGGCCCTGGACTTGGTCTCAGCGGTATAAAAAATACTAGGTTGGTTCAGAGAAAATCACCAAGGTTTTGTTTAGTTCTCTGAAGGCTAATGTTGAATTGTGGCTGCCATAACTAGAGAGGAACGCAGAAGAAGAAATGGGGAAAGAAATGCCCAAGGCTGGCATTTGACTTCTTCCGGAATACAGTGGTACCTCGGGTTAAGTACTTAATTTGTTCCGGAGGTCCGTTCTTAACCTGAAACTGTTCTTAACCTGAAGCACCACTTTAGCTAATGGGGTCTCCTGAAGCCGCACAACGGGAGCACAATTTCTGTTCTTATCCTGAAGCAAAGTTCTTAACCTGAAGCACTATCTCTGGGTTAGCGGAGTCTGTAACCTGAAGCGTATGTAACCCGAGGTACCACTGTACTCGAATGGCTTGGCTCCCTAACAAATAGGCTCTCGAATGCTGCAAACCCGGAAGTGTTCCGGTTTGCGAATGATTTTTGGAAGCTGAATGTCCCACGCAGCTTCCGCTTGAGTGCAGGAAGCTCCTGCAGGCAATTGGAAGCCACGCCTTGGTTTTCAAACAGTTTCGGGAGTCAAACTGACTCCCGGAATGGATTAAGTTCGAGAAACAAGGAACCACTGTACAAGGTACCTCGGGTTAAGTATTTAATTCGTTCTGAAGGTCTGATCTTAACCTGAAACTGTTCTTAACCTGAAGCACCACTTTAGCTAATGGGGCCTCCCGCTGCTGCACGATTTCTATTCTCATCCTGAAGCAAAGTTCTTAACCTGAGGTAATATTTCTGGATTAGCGGAGTCTGTAACCTGAAGCGTATGTAAACTGAAGCGTATGTAACCCGAGGTACCACTGTATCTCTATGTGAAAGCAAGTGGTGGAGGATTCCTTGCGGGCAGGCAGGGCTATGGGCATTCTGTTCCAAGCGTCGCCTCAGTACAGAACCTACTGCCATGAAAACATGCCATCATTTTTTAAAAGGAAAAAGGCAAGCCCCTAGGTAACGGATGCCTCAAAAACAGAGGGGAGGCCGAATAGCATTTCAACTGGCCTTTGGTTGGCAACTTCCCCTCACCCCATGTCTGTTGGAAACAGAGTACAGTGGTACCTCTGGTTGCGAACGGGATCCATTCCAGAGGCCTATTCGCAACATGAAAAGCCCGCAATCTGAAGCGCCGTATCTGCGCAGGTGCGCAGCGTGATTTGGGGCTTGTGTGCATGCACAAAGCGCAATTTAGGGCTACTGCGCATGCGCGAGCAGCGAAACCCGGAAGTAACTCTTTCTGGTACTTCCGGGTCACCGCGGGACACAACCTGAAAAACGTTACATGAAGCACGTGTAACATGAGGTATGACTGTAAAGCAAATATAGCGGTACCTCAGGTTAAGAACTTAATTCGTTTTGGAGGTCTGTTCTTAACCTGAAACTGTTCTTAACCTGAAGGACCACTTTAGCTAACGGGGCCTCCCGCTGCCGCACGATTTCTGTTCTCATCCTGAAGCAACGTTCTTAAGCTGAGGTTAGTGGAGTCTGTAACCTGAAGCGTATGCAACCTGAAGCGTATGTAACCCAAGGTACCACTGTATATGCCCATTTCCTTAATACTGAAGAGATTGCAGAACTCACTCTCTTTGCAAAGGGCAACTGGAATTACCTCAACACTGAGTTTTTGGTTTTTCAGCTCAGACTCGTGCGCAGGGACTTACTTTACACTTCCAGGAGTCGGTGGGAAGGCTCTCGATGGCTGGCTTCAAGCAATAGGTGTGGTAGCATTTCTCGCAAGCTTCACACACGAGCATCCTGCTGTCCTCCCCAGACAGCCTGCAAAGGAGAGACGCCACAGGCGAGCAGTGAATCAAGGCATCCCGGGCAACAGGCCTTTCTGGGGTGATCAACGTGGGTCCCCCCTCCCATCCCCGCCTCCGAGGGGCTTTTTCACACTCACCTGCAGGTTTGGCAAACTTTGCATTCGTGACATTGCCAGCCCGAGCGCTTGCGTGGCGTCACCGTGATCTCCAAGCATGCGCCGTGGTAGTGCAGGCCACAGCTAGTGCAGAAGAGTAGGTCGCGCAACTCCCCGGGGGCGTCGCAAACCATGCAGCGAGAGTCCTCTGCAAGGAGGGAAGAAGGGTACTCTGGGACGAAATCCACCAAACCATCCCCCCATTGGCCCAGAGTCCAGCAGCAGCAAACACAAACAACATTGCTTTTCTCAAATTTAGGTCCCCGTTGTTGGACTACAACTCCCATCATCCCTGACCTGTTAGCTAATAATAATAATTTTTATTTATACCCCGCCCTCCCCAGGCAAGGCTGGGCTCAGGGCGGCTAACAAGCAATAATAATGAATACAACTTAAAAACAAGATTAAAATACAACATTACAATATTGAAGCAATAAAATATTAAAATGCAGCCTCATCACAGGAGGAGAAAGGAAAAGAAAAAAGAAAGAGGGGGAGGGAATCAGATTGGCTCCTCCAAGACAAAGGCCAGGCGGAACAACTCTGTCTTACAGGCCCTGCAGAAAGAAAGCAGATCTTGCAGGGCCCTGGTCTCATGAGACAGAGCGTTCCACCAGGCTGGAGCCAGTGCTGAAAAGGCCCTGCTCTGGTTGAAGCTAATCTAACTTCCTTAGGGCCGGGACCACTAAGGTGTTGCTATTTATGAACCTTGAGGCTCTCCGTGGGGCATACCGGGAGAGGCGGTCCCGTAGGTATGAGGGTCCTAGGCTGTGAAGGGCTTTAAAGGTCAAAACCAGCGCCTTAAATCTGACCCTGTACTCCACCGGAAGCCAGTGCAGCTGGAAAAGCACTGGGTGAATATGCTCCCATGGCAGACACCCCGAGAGGAGCCTTGCTGCAGCTAGGGATGATGGGAGTTGTAGTCCAACGACAGCTGGAGAGAAAGCTATGTTTGAGAAACACACACACACACACACACACACACACTGGGGCCTCCCTTTTCTTGACCCTGCACATCCAGAAATAACAGTTCAGAACCCCAGGCTCCAGGTCCCAGCTGCTCTACCTACTAAAGATCACTTCTGTTTAAGTGCGGTCAAGAGTTAAGGGAACATGCACATATGTGGTGGGAGTGTATTTGTGTAAAGGAATATTGGCGAAAGATTATAAAGATTATTTCTGATGTATTTCAGGTTAAGATAGAAATCAATAGAGAAATGCTTATCTCAGGGATATTGGGGAATGGTTAAATAGAAATAAAAGAGCAAGATTGGTATAAAATGATGATCTTAGCTGGTATGCTTGTTATTGCATCAGGATGGGAAGGACAATGAAAAAATGGAATGACTATGTTTTTGAGTATATACAATCTGATATATTTGAACAGGTAATGACGGGAGATACATAGGAAAACAAATGTCTTTTTTTTTTAATAAATGGACAAGTTATAGGAATTGGATAGAACGGGGGGAAGCCAACCCAAGCGTCCAAATTAGAATGAATAATCTGTGCACATGGTTAAAGATTTGAAGAGAGAACAATTTGGGGGGGGGTTAAAGGGGAGGGAGGAAGGGGGGAAATTGACTGGAAGTCATTGGAATCTTAAGAAGAACATGATACAATGTAACAAACGCTAACATTTTTTATTTTTTCTATGAATAATTTTGTTAAATGTTACTATTTTCTAATTTCAATAAAGCATTTCAAAAAGCGAAAACAAAAAAACGCTTCTGTTTAAGTACCATGCTGCTCACAGAATCACTGGGCTAAAGCAGGATCCCATTCCAGAAAGCCACACCGCCAACACTTACCCATCTGTACTGCCTGGTCCAGGTGCTCAGGACAGAGGAGCTTCAAGCTCTTCATAGACTGGAAGCAGCCACTAGTCGCCGCGCAGGGGAAGTGATAGTGGCGCTGGCACCCCTCTGCATGGCACGGAATGGTAGCACCCCGTCTCTTACAGTGTTCACATTTCTGGAAGGAAGAAGACGACGTCGCGGATTCAAAAAGAGGTTCATTTTTCATAAAGGCCTGGTTAACTACAATAACATCCTCTTCCCCCTTTTGTAATACATATAATAAATAAATAAATTTTTATTTATACCCCGCCCTTCCCGGTTCAGAAAACCGGGCTTAGGACGGCTAACAACAAATTTAAAACACTTAATTGATGCAACAAAAAAACCAGCATAAAATAGAGTATAAAACGCGGATAACAATAAATTCAGCATTCAAAAATCAATTTAGGGGGGAAGTCCATCCAATAAACATTAGACGATCACCAGGGCTAGCTGGCTAAATTAGTCCTATTTGGGCCAGCGAGGAGATCAGGGGAGAATTCACTGTGGGATCCCAGAGCGGGTAATCTTCATTAAAAAGGGGAGGGGGAGGGAAGGAAGGAAGGGGAATAAAAGATCAGGCTAAGTTCAAATTGAAAGCCAGGCCATCTCTCTCTTTCTCTCTCTCTCTTTGGTGTTGTTTTGTTTTCTACATGGGTACTAATTCTTGTTTCTTCTTCTCTGCGTCTCATCTCACTCTACGCACTTGTACTTTTGTACTTTTTTAATTTTCCGATGAAGGATATAAAATAAAAACAGGTTCAGAACTTCTCTGCCTGCAGAGAATGGGAGCCTTAGATAGGTCAGAACACCCAGAGCTGAGATACAGCTGCCACCAAAGACAGGAACCATTCATTGTTCAGACTACAGCTGAGGAACAGCCACCTTTAAAATCGAGGTAAAGGTAAAGGGACCCCTGACCGTTAGGTCCAGTCGCGGACGAGTCTGGGGTTGCGGTGCTCATCTCGCTTTATTGGCCGAGGGAGCTGGCGTACAGCTTCCGGGTCATGTGGCCAGCATGACTAAGCCGCTTCTGGCGAACCAGAGCAGCGCACAGAAACGCCGTTTACCTTCCCGCCGGAGCGGTACCTATTTATCTACTTGCACTTTGAGGTGCTTTCGAACTGCTAGGTTGGCAGGAGCAGGGACTGAGCAACGGGAGCTCACCCCGTCGCGGGGATTCGAACCGCCGACCTTCTGATCGGCAAGCCCTAGGCTCTGTGGTTTAACCCACGGCGCCACCTGCGTCCCTTAAGATCGAGAGACCTGCTTAATTCACTCTGGCAAATTGCCTGCGGGACCTGGACGCTTCTGAGCACCCATCAGACCTTCACCTGCGCTGCACAGCAGTTTCCAAACGTGGAATTCACTTTTGTGCAGGACTGGTACCCGTCGCATCAACTCATTTAAACACAAACGTCTTGTCCAGATGTCAGATCTCCAGCCTGGTCCAAGGCAAACCTAAAGATGTAGACCAGGGGTGGACAGGAAGTGGACTGGAATCTAATGGCAGAACCCTGGTTGATTGCCAGTAGGTCGGCAAGGATTTTCAACTCGTTTAATACCACCCACATTAAATTATACTGATGAAATGGAGAAAGGTGGGAATACTCAGGAGGACTGAAAGCTTCCTTCAGTTCTGCTACTATAACCAAATCCCTAGGCTCATCCTCTTTAATTCTAAGTACATGCCTTTTGTACCAGGCTCGGGTCTGGTGGGTCTTGGGGGTTCTAGTAAAAAAACAAACAAAGTGGATCCCGCGAGGCTGAAGTCTGCCAGCCCCTGGGGTATACACACAGCCTAATTATCCTGAAAGCATTCCTGAGCTCTTTATTGTTCCCAGAGCTTCCCTTCCAGGTCCTCAGTCGCTGGGGGGAAAAAGGGACCGGCAAGGGCTTTGGGGAATAACACTTAAAAACAAAAAATCTCCAAGCTTCTGCTAATGAAACGAAAGCCACAAACTGGGAGGAAATTGGATTTGCCAACCTAGTGTGAATGCAATGCAACACAGCCGGGTTTCAGGATGTGTTTTCCGGGAGAGAAAAAGGAGGAAGGTTTGGCATGTTTGTGCTCCGTTGGTCAGAGGGTGAAAAGGGGTGAGAGGCTCTGTGCAATTCTCTGGTCCTCACGAGAAAGTATACTTGAAAGGAGGGTTGAGGAGTGTCCACCTGGTAGCTACATGCTTTAATCACTGGATTCCAGTACAGTGGTACCTCGGGTTAAGAACTTAATTCGTTTCGGAGGTCCGTTCTTAAGCTGAAACTGTTCTTAACCTGAAGCACCACTTTAGCTAATGGGGCCTCCCGCTGCACTGCTGCTGCGTGATTTCTGTTCTCATCCTGAAGCAAAGTTCTTAACTCGAGGTACTATTCCTGTGTTAGCGGAATCTGAAACCTGAAGCATATGTAACCTGAAGCGTATGTAACCCGAGGTACCACTGTATTCACTCTCAAGTCGCAACCAGTCTAGCAAATATGGCTATTACAATTTAACTTCTCTTATGCTAGGGTTGTCATATTTCAAAAAGTAAAACCCCGACACAAAAGATGTTGAGCTTTTTCTGCAAAAATCTCTTTTTTAAAAAATGTAGTTTTGGAGCTATTTTTAAGGAAATTCGCCAAAATCGACACTTCCAACATGGGTTGCCATACATCCGGATTTTCCTGGACATCTCAGAGATTTCCACCCGGACGCCGTTTATGACGAGCGAATCCCGGCTACGTCCAGGAAATTCCAGGCGTATGGCAGTCCTATATTATGACCAAGGTGCTATCCTGCTCCTGCAACAGGAATTGCTACAGCAGGAATTAGGGCACAAAGAATTTGTCCCTGGTCCTTTCCCCAGACAAAAGGAGGGGAAACCCCACAGGTTACTGATTCCCAACATATTTAAGGACTGCATCAGGATGTAACTTGAGGGTGAGGAAATGTATTTCAAAAGAATCATAGAATTGCAGAGTCAGAAGGGACCACGAGGGTCATCCAGTCCAACCCTCTGCAAGGTAGGATTATAAGGTAGGTAAAGGTAAAGACACGGGTGGCGCTTTGGGTTAAACCACAGAGCCTAGGACTTGCCAATCAGAAGGTTGGTGGTTCGAATCCCCGCGACGGCGTGAGCTCCCGTTGCTCAGTCCCTGCTCCTGCCAACCTAGCAGTTCGAAAGCACGTCAAAGTGCAAGTAGATAAATAGGTACTGCTCCGGCGGGAAGGTAAACGGCGTTTCCGTGCGCTGCTTTGGTTCGCCAGAAGTGGCTTAGTCATGCTGGCCACATGACCCGGAAGCTGTACGCCAGCCTCCTCGGCCAATAAAGCGAGATAAGCACTGTAACCCCAGAGTCGGTCACGACTGGACCTAATGGTCAGGGGTCCCTTTACCTTTAAAGGTAAAGGACCCCTGGACGGTCCAGTCCAGTCAAAGGTGACTATGGGGTTGCGGCGCTCATCTCGCTTTCAGGTTGAGGGAGGAGGCGTTTGTCCACAGACAGCTATCCGGGTCATGTGGCCAGCATGACTAAACCGCTGCTGGTGCAACAGGACACTGTGATAGAAGCCAGAGCACACAGAAACACTGTTTACCTTCCTGCCGCAGTGGTACCTATTTATCTACTTGCACTGGCCTGCTTTTGAATTGCTAGGTTGGCAGGAGCTGGGACAGAGCAACGGGAGCTCACCCCATCGCGGGGATTCAAACCGCTGACCTTCTGATCAGAAAGTCCAAGAGGCTCAGCGGTTTAGACCACAGCGCCACCCGCGTCCCTTCAGAGGATTATAGTATTTCTTAAGGTGTATTCTGTGCTCCATGAGGAAAGCGGTTCCTAGAGCTTTGCCTAGGATGTTGCTCTGGGAGGACTGTCCTAGAGCACCCCATATATTCCTGGCCCACCCCACACAAGAGCTAAAAAGTAACATGCCCCCCCCTGCAGCACAGCTGAGTGCCGACAAACCTGTGCAATCCCTGAGATGACAGCTTTGTTCACGAGGCTCAACCATGACCCTTCCGAACGCAAGTCTCCGGCCGACCACACCACGCACCAGTGATGAGCCCAGAAGTGACCTGAACAAACAGGAAGAGGAAAACAGTTAACAGGGCAGCAAAGCAAACCTCCTCAAAGCCACAAGCAAAGGAGCTTGGGGAATTAGGAATAATAATAATAACACCGTATTGGCCTGAATATAAGCCTTATTTTTCCCCCCAAATTTTGACCGTGAAAAGTTAAAAGTGCAGCTTAAATTCGTGACCTTACAAAAATTGGCTTTTACGATATTGCTGCTGAAACAGACATACGGTAAAACAGAATGGGAATTCCTGCGGAATTTTAAGGGAGCAGCTTATATTAGAGTATTTTCTTTTTTCCCCTTGAATTTTAAAGGTGTGGCTTATATTTGGGGTAATACAACAATAACAACAATTAATTTTTACCCCGCCCATCTGGATGGATTTCCCCAGACACTCTGGGCACCTCCCAACATAATATTAAAAACTCAATAGAACATCAGTCCTTAAAAACTCCCCTAAACAGGGCTGCCTTCAGAAGTCTTCTAAAAGTCAGATAGTTGTTCATTTTTGGGGGCAGAGATGAGTTCTGGGCCGGAAAGAAACATCTAAGCGTGTGTGCTTAGCTCCAGGAGTTTAATCTGCTCTTTAAATCCAAGTGTATGCTCTCAAGTCACTACCAGGTCCCTGGTTTTGTGTATGAGTGTGCATGTGCGCATCTCAGGTTGGCAAGGCTGTCCTACTGCAATAGCTTTAATAAATGCATGGCATCTTGGGTTGGCAAGGTACCCAGTTTGTGTGTGTGTCTGCGTGTGCGTTTGTGTGCATGCATTCATGAACAGCTGGTTGACAAGGCTGTCCTATTGCAACAGCTTTAATAAACTCGCAGTCCCTCCCAGTTGCTGGACCCGTTTTATTTCCTTGGTTCTGTGGTGCGTTCCCTCACCTGGGTAATGAACACAGTGCTGCAGAAGTAAATTCTTACCATGCCGGTACAAAAAGAAAAAGAAAAGATTCTGCAAACTTGAAGTCTGCACTCCCCGCCCTCCCGATTTACTCTAACCTGAGCCCTCTTGATAAAAAAAAAGAGGGATGTATTGCTAAATCAGAAGCCAACCAGCTTTTAAGATATCCGTGAATTTTGGATGCTGATAACCAAAAATTATTCAAAACATAATAGTGGATTATATATCTATAAACAAAATAAAATAATATGAATCTGTGCAAGGAATACAGGTAACATAAGTAGTATAATGAGAATTATTGGAAGTTACATATTTTAATTTGTTATGTAAGCATAATATATTGTATTTGTTTATGTTTGTTTTTCTAACTTTTTTACTTTATTGTTTTTATTAATTTGTATCGTCTTTTGTATTACATGTTATGTATATTTGTCTATGTGAAAATTAATAAATATTTTCTATTAAAAAAAAAGATTTCTAGGCTACACAGAGACATTAGGAAAGGGAGCTTTGGCAAGGGCATAATGGCTCTGGGGTAAGGTGGAGGGGTGCCAGGCTAGGCTCCTCTCAGCCATGGTTCCTTGGCGCCTCCTGGGCTCACCTGTTGGCTCAAACACCTCTCGCACTGCCACACCATCCGCAAAGCCAATCAGGGTCAGGTCGTCGCCTCCAGCCTCCACCGAGCCAGGCTGCTTCCCTTCCTGCGGCTTCGAAAGCTCGTCCGCCCAGCCAGGCGCCGGATCGAAGCGCAACAGCTCTCGCTGCCCGTGAAGGCTCCACTTGCTGCAGTTGCAGAATGCGCAGCGCTTGGGCGGGGAGCTAGGAGGAAGGAAGAGATGAGAACGTGCTCGTCGTTGCTGGGAAAATCTGCCCCCTTCCAACCCGCAAGGGTGGTCCCACCCAAAATATCCCAAGGGGCCACTTTGATCTGGAAGCATGCAAGATCCAGGTCTTCTGTCCTCCAGTCCCATTTGAGCATCCATGACGGACTCCCTGTACCATAGCTGTCAACTTACAGATTTGAAAATAGGGACCAGCAGCCAAAATAAGGGATTTTCCAAGCATAGGTATGTTCAACTACAGTGGTGCCTCGCAAGACGAAATTAATTCGTTCCGCAAGTCTCTTCGTCTTGTGAGTTTTTCGTCTTGCGATGCACGGTTTCCCATAGGAATGCATTGAAAATCAATTAATGCGTTCCTAGGGAAACCGCCTTCAGACCAGGTCCGGAGACAGTCTGTCCCCGGACCTCTTCTGAAGGCTGGGGGGGGGGGGACAAGGGCTTTTCTTCCCACCCCCAGCATTTTAAAAAACCCCGGGACAGCGGAGGACTTCTCCGCTGTCCGGGGCGATTTAAAAGCCCTCCGGGACAGGCAGGCAGGGGGGAGCAAAGACTTTCGCCCCCCGCCCGCCTTCAGAAGGTGTTCCCGCCCCGCCGCCCGGCTTCGGAGGAGCCTTCCGAAGCCCGGCGGCGGGTGGAGGTGTTCCCGCCCCACCGCCCAGCTTCGGAGGAGCCTTCCGAAGCCCGGCGGCGGCGGGAGGAGGTGTCCCCGCCCCGCCGCCAGGCTTCGGAGGAGGACCAAGGACAGTGGGGAAGACGCGCTGCGCTTCCCCGCTGTCCCTGAGATTTCCCTATGGGCTGTCGTCTTGCGAAGCAAGCCCATAGGGAAATTCATTTTGCGAAGCGCCTCCAAAACGGAAAACCCTTTCATCTAGCGGGTTTTCTGTCTTGCGAGGCGTTCGTCTTGCGGGTTACCACTGTACTGAGCCCCTCCGAGCCAAGGGCAGAAAGCCCAGCCAGCAGCCAAACTAAGCCTCAAGCGGTGGTTCCCACAGCACAGCAACCCGGCAAAGGGGATGCAGCAAGGAAAACCACCATCACCTCTCCGCTGGGAAGTGCTGAGCAAAGGCGAGTCCTCAGGCAACGCGGCCGATTTGATCGGCACAAGGCATGCAAGCTCCACCCCCCAGTCATTCTTAGACTCCTTATTGGGTGAGCAACGCAGCCAAGCAACACAGTTGGAGCCTCCCTCCTCCCTGGCCAGCAGGGAGGGAGGGAGAGGAGCTGCTTCATTTTAAACCCGGGAAATTTAAGGGACATCATCAATAAGGGACAGCAGCGGGACACGGTGCTGGGATAAGGGACTTTCCCACCAAATAAGGGACGGTTGACAGCTATGCTCTGTACCCATCCGATGCCAAGCAAAGGCTCCGGATTCCCCTTCAAACTCTTTCCTGGATTCTCCTACTACGGTTTGTTAACCTTGAACCCTCGTGAGCCTCCCCATTCAGAAGAAAAGAGATCCAAGGGAAGGAAGGGGGGGGAACACCGCCGAAGGTCTCCCACCTGCAGGTCGGGGTTGGCTCTGCTTTCGCTTCCGCTTCTTCCAACGCCTCTTTTGCAGGGCCTTCTTCTGGTGGCTTCAAGGGATCAGCTTCCACGCTGCCCTGCTCCTCCAAGGACACAATTCCATCTGCTGCTGAAAGAGGGTCTTTTGTCAAAGGCCGGGCAACCAGGTAGGAAGCGCATTGCTTGTGTCACTTTCCCTGCCCAAACCGAGGACTTCACAGAGGAGTGATACGAGAGATGAAGGGCCATGGGGGAAATAGATTTGGGGGGAAGGAAATCTCCCCTCCCTCCACATTTTTCTGGGTCTCCACACCCCAACCCAGACCTTCACATGTTTAGGGGGGAATATATGCATTATCAAGCACAATTGCTGACAGGAACAGATACCATGCTTGATCTTAGCCAAAAGGCCGAGAAGCAATGGAACATGCCTTTTTTCACTAACAGTACCATACAGAAATACGAGCTAAGTTCATCTTGCCTACACTAACATAACTTTCCAGGTCGCACAGAACAACTTTATGCCTCCCTGCTATTTCAAGATGAAAACCCAGATGTTACATGCTCAGTAGCTAGATTTTGCACTGCTATCATGGATATTCGTCGAAGGATGGTTTGCGCCACAAACTACGCCCAAAATGCAAGAACTGTCTCCTTCATGCTCCCTCCTTTAAAGTTGCTTTTAACCATTTGTCCGTGTTTCTATCTTTTTAAGTTATGTATGATACAATGGGACGCAGATGACACTGTGGGTTAAACCACAGAGCCTAGGACTTGCCGATCAGAAGGTCGGCGGTTCGAATCCCCACGATGGGGTGAGCGCCCGTTGCTTGGTCCCTGCTCCTGCCAACCTAGCAGTTCGAAAGCACATCAAAGTACAAGTAGATAAATAGGTACCACTCCAGCGGGAAGGTAAACGGCGTTTCCGTGCGCCGCTCTGGTTCGCCAGAAGTGGCTTAGTCATGCTGGCCACATGACCCAGAAGCTGTACGCCGGCTCCCTCGGCCAATAAAGCGAGATGAGCGCCGCAACCCCAGAGTCGGCCACGAATGGACCTAATGGTCAGGGGTCCTTTTACCTTTACTTTATGATATAATCACCTTTCAGCTACTAGTTTTTATCCCTTGCCTGTTTTAAGTCTTACGTGTTCAGTTTATCCGTATGTTTTATTTTATGCTGGTCTGTGACTAAAATAAAGTTTGACTCCAATACTGATACCGCTGACAGGAACAAGACCCAGCTCAGGACCAGTTTAATGTTCACCTGACAGCTTCAACCTGCAGAGCTGGCACTTTTGCAAAATGCCACGTAATGTTTCTTCCATACTTGCACAAAGGCAATATTTCATATTTCCTCACTCTGGAATTCCCTGCTGATTGAGATTAGGCAGGCGCATTGACTCTACTGTTTTTAAGGCCCCTGCTGATTTTTTGTTTGCTTTACCAAGCCTACACAGATACAGATGGATGACGTGTATTTTAAAACGCAACACTATTTCATAACGCGTATATTTATATTTCTGTTGGTGCTGGTTTTATTTCTATTTGGGAGAGAGCAGAATGTAGGTGGTCTTCCGCTCTGACGCTCATCCGTCATTTTAACATCAGTCTCTCAGGTTAACAAGATTTACAAGTTGCTAAACAAACGAAAACATTGGTTTGCCACACACACAAAAAGACGACCGCATGTTGAGTTCTCCCATGCATAGCATCTACTCCAATGTGTTCTGATGTGGTTAGAAGGGGTGATTCGTGGCCTCCCTAGAGTGCAGTCAATGATGGCCGACACAGGCGGGATTAACACACACTGCCAGGATGTCAAGGCACACAGCCAGCAAAACTACACATCTGCTCCTGTGTTCAATGGCAGCCCAATATTCTCTGTCACCCGCAGTTCCTCCCTAGACTGCAAAGGCAAGAAAAACTACCACGCTGGGGCATTTAATTCTGGAAGGCTGTATTCTTCGTCTTCTTCTTTTTTTTCTTTTTTTTGATGTTACATTTCCTTAAAAATATGAAAATGGCTAATCCTTGGTTTCTGACAAAAACTCTTTTATTATTTGAGATGGCCTTTTCTCTTGTAAAAAGGTAAAGGACCCCTGGACGGTTAAGTCCAGTCAAAGGCGACTATGGGGTTGTGCTGCTCATCTTGCTTTCAGGTTGAGGGAGCCGGCGTTGGCCCACAGACAGCTTTCCAGGTCATGTGGCCAGCATGACTAAACCACTTCTGGTGCAATGGAACACCGCGACGGAAACCAGAGCGCACGGAAACGCCGTTTACCTTTCCGCCACAGCGGTACCTAATTATCTACTTGCACTGGTGTGCTTTCGAACTGCTAGGTTGGCAGGAGCTGGGGCAGAGAAATGGGGGCTCACCCTGTTGCAGGGATTTGAACCATTGACCTTCCGATCGGCAAGCCCAAGAGGCTCAGTGATTTAGACCACAGCACCACCCAGGGGTCCTTTATCTTTACCTTTTCTCATTCATTTAAACATTTTATCTATCAAGAAATAAAAAGACAGAAAAGATAAAAATTGGATGAAAACTATAAAACCAGGCTTTGGTGAAAATGCTTGCTGGAATAAAGACTTTTTTAAAAAATTAAGTAATTTTTATTAAAGATTTTCATGGTTTACAAATACACTTCCATTGTCTCTTTTGTTCAGGTTGTGTTTTATACAGATCAATTACATTTGTTGTGAGACATTGGCGTTGTATGCAGTACAGTGGTACCTCTGTTTCCAAATGTAATCCATTCTGGAAGACCGTTCAAGTTCGAAAATGGAAAACTCAATACGGAAAACTCAAAACGGAAGCCGCGCGGCATGTTTGACTTCCGAAAAGTGTTTGAAAACCGAAACATTTATTTCCAGGTTTACGGCACTCGAAAACCAAAATATTAGTCAACGGAGACGTTCAAGAACTGAGGTACCACTGTGTAAGGTTAGGGGGAAAGACAGGAAGGAGAGGGGTGTGTGATAAAACACATTCTTTTACTTAGTGTATGTGGGGGGTGTTCTGTCAGCGTCACTTGGGTAGGTTGGAAGGCCATGTTCTTGAAAGCAGAAGAGAACTCTGGAGATCTCTCCTCTCTCGTGACCACAGAATCTGAACCTCTTGTGGAGGCAAACTACCGTATTTTTCGCCCTATAAGACGCACTTTTTCCCCTCCAAAAATGAAGGGGAAATGTGTGTGCGTCCTATGGGGCGAATGCAGGCTTTCGCTGAAGCCTGGAGAGCGAGGGGGGTCGGTGCGCACCGACCCCTCTCGCTCTCCAGGCTTCAGGAAGCTATCCGCTAGCCGTGGGAGACCCAGCTCTCCCAGGGCTAGCGGAGAGCTTGCCTGCACCCAGAAGCTTGGGGCGCGCTGAGCTCCGCACGCCCCAAGCTTCGGGATTAGCGCAGGGCTCCGCTAGCCCTGGGAGAGCCGCGTGGCTCTCCCACGGCTAGCGGAGACCTTGCCAGCACCCAGAAGCTTGGGGGCGCGCTGAGCTCCGCACGCCCCAAGCTTCGGGATTAGCACAGCGCTCCGCTAGCCCTGGGAGAGCCGCACGGCTCTCCCACGGCTAGCGGAGACCTTGCCCACACCCAGAAGCTTGGGGCGCGCTGAGCTCCGCACGCCCCAAGCTTCGGGCTTAGCACAGCGCACCTGGGGGGGGGGAAATAATTTTTTCCCCCTTTATTTCCCCCCAAAAAAACTAGGTGCGTCCTATGGGGCGAAAAATACGGTACTCATCAACAGACGCCAAACTGGGGCACCTACCTGGTGTGTCAGAGTCTTTGTCCTCACCAGGTGGCTTCTGATCATCCATCCTGTATCCAAGAGACCTAGGCAAGAAGGAAAACAGCTCAGGAAACTTCCTTCTCCCCAGCCCTGTTTTCTTCTTAGCCTCTCACTAGGGTTTAAACAGTGCCACATAAGCCATGTTGTGGTCAAGCCCCATTATTTACTGTTACTATCAATTTATTAATCGCCTTCCAAACCACCGTCTCAAAGCGATATATAGTCGTAACTTGGATCTCGAACGCCGCAAACCCAGGAGTGTTCCAGTTTGCAAACTTTTTCGGAAGCCCGATGTCTGACGTGGCTTCCGCTTGAGTGCAGGAAGCTCCTGCAGCCAATCGGAAGCCGCGCCTTGATTTTTGAACATTTTCGGAAGTCGAACTTCCAGAACGGATTCCGTTCAAGAACCAAGGTACGACTGTACACATAAGATCATTAAAAACTGTTAAACACAGGGAAACAACAAATACATTTAAGACGAGACTGAAAGCCCAACAAATGCAAGAAAGGAAAACTTCACATGTTGATACACACCAGTTTCTGCACTCAAGACATAGAATTTTCATTTACATGCACTTGCTTTGTATAATCTACTCCTCTTCCTTAATCAATAGGCAAGCACTGGGGCTCTGGGAGGGATGGAGGCAGGCAGAAGAGGCTGTGCAAGAACCGCGAGAGGAGGAGGACAGTGACCTACTAGAAGCCCAGATCAATAGCATCCTAAGAATTGCCGCCTACACACTGCTAAACTTCCCTATGCATCAAAGAGGGTCATCATTAGGAATAAAATGGGGAAAACAACTTTCTCCAGGTTACCTGCAGGTATGTAATAAATGCAACTATCCTTCTCCCCCCAATTAAGCGCAGGTAACGTAAAAACAAGCAAGTCTGCTTCTCTCTATCCCGCCCCCAAACTCCCATTTCCAAGAACTCTCTCATTTTCCCAACAAATGGGAATAGGTAAAATGGTGTCTGCCTAACCAAAGAGCATCGGGGTCCGGAGCTGTAGGAAATCCTCAGACTATTCTAAGTTACATTGGGGAAATTGTGGCACAGTGAACTCTTTTTTCCCCGTAATTGGGGCAGCGTGGTCTTGCTGTAAAACACAAAAGGCAATGGGTACAAATACTGGATCACATATATCAAAGGATATTCCATCCCTTTGGAACCTCTAACAGTATTGTTAGAGCACCTCTCTTTGCCCCCCCCCCACGGCTAATTTGAATATATTTGATTAATTTAACAGCAGCTGTATTTCAAATACACAGGAAAAATAAAACACCTCCACCCCAATATCACAGGATGGTGTTTTAAGATTTGGACACCCTAACGATGGTTAACATCTCCAGTTAACTGAAAATGATGTCAGGCGCTAAATACTTTGACAATTTGGTTCCCCATTTCTTAACACACTTCGACTCCCTGAAGCCTCTGCAAAAAAGGCATTTAAAATTAAACTGTAATAAGCATTATCCTAGCAAAAACACCCAGCTCTATGGCGCACAGGGTATTTTATCTCTTTACTGTCAAATGTTAACAGGAATTTAACAACTTTGTAATTCCAGTGTTTAGCTTTCTTCCAGACCAAGCAGAAAAGAAAATAAATTTTAAGGTCTAGTGATGAGAGGCCGGGCCTTGTTGACATGGAAATGCTTCCCTCCCCCGCTCATTAATTCAAAAGCTATGACCATAAAACCAGATCTCACAAGCCCCTTGTACAAAGGTGCAATTGCTCCACGTTGCACAACCAACACAGGAGATACAGAAACCTTGAGCGATGTGAATTCATGTCTAGATCACCACCTGTGCAAGTGGGTTTTGAAGGCTATGGGGTTTAAAGGGAGCAGAGATTTTGCATTTCTTTTCAATGCTGTGACCGTCACTCCAAGATTTCACTACAAAGGCATGGAATAAATCCAAAACAAAGCCAATATTCAATTTCCCTAACCTGAAAGTCGCCTCTTTCACGGCAACAGTAATAAAAGTAACTAAAAAACCACCCGCCCCCGTTTTTAAAAACAAACCAACAAACCAGAGTTCTCGCCACACGGAAACACAGGAAGCAAAAGCGAAGAGCAGTCTGTGCAAATGCTGGCAATATTAAAGGTCACACGGAGCACTTTAAAGGGGGGTGGGGAATCTGATCGCACATCAATACAGTGACACAGAAACGCTCCATTAATTCGGGTTTTTCAGTACCTAGTCTCTTCCGATGAACAGCGACAGACAGAACCTCTGGATTTACCAAATCCAAACTCTGTAAGCAACAAGAATCTTATCCAATCAAAATATATTTGCGGGGGGGGGGGCGTGTGAAGGGGGCACTGGTGGGCACACTTGCATCGCTTTGGTTGCCAACGGCCTTCAGATATCATTCTGCAATTCCATATAGAAATGGCCTTCTAAATTATTGCAGCCATGTGACATTTGAGGCCTCCCGTGAGGAAGATCCCACCTGATTCCTCGGCAAAACCCTTAACGGGTTTCATCGCTGTCCTTGACGGGCCGAGCCCAAAGTTATTTTGGGGCAACCAAGTAAAGGATTCTCCAAAGCGTCACATACACTCCCCCAGTATGTAGTAAAAAGAGCCCCACTGAATTCATGCAGAATCCAAATTTGTGACTACTCCCCTCAGAATTAAGTACCACACACACCCCAGATCACACGGAGCCTTACTGAATACAGTGGTACCTCAGGTTACATACGCTTCAGGTTACAGACGCTTCAGGTTACAGACTCTGCTAACCCAGAAATATTACCTCGGGTTAAGAACTTTGCTTCAGGATGAGAACAGAAATCGTGCTCCGGTGGCGCGGCGGCAGCAGGAGGCCCCATTAGCTAAAGTGGTGCTTCAGGTTAAGAATGGACCTCCAGAACGAATTAAGTACTTAACCCGAGGTACCACTGTACTTTACTCACTCCATAAGTGGAGTAAATCATCACAGAATTATTTGGGACAGGACTCCCCTGGACTTCTGGTGGTTCCCTCACGGCAAGAAGTGATGTTGCAGGGAACCAGGCCTAGGGCCTTTTCAGTAGTGGCACCCAAACCCATGCAACCCCATCAGATGTCAAGGAAATAAACATATGTCTTTTAAGAGACATGTGAAGGCAGCCCTGTATAGGGAAGTTTTTAATGTTTGATGTTTTGTTGTGTTCTTAATATTCTGCTGGGAGCCGCCCAGAGTGGCTGGGGTAACCCAGTCAGATGGGTGGCATAGAAATATCATCATCATCATCATCATGTAAAGCAGGAAGAGGTCCACTGGCATTTACACAGACTGACCTCACTCAAAACATTCAGAGGGGCAGAAAGCAGCTGTGGCAACAGCAAACATCTAGTAAGATGTCTGAGAAAAGGCCTCTCTATAATCTGCCAAAAGAGAAAATAGGGACGCATGAAAGTAGCCACAAGACAACAAGCTCCCAGGACAGCCAGGGACTGCACCTGGAACCACCCACCAAAAAAGGAGGCCACGCGACGAATCCAAAAGTGGCATTTTGGGCCAGAAGTTAAGCAAAGGTGATTAGAGGAAGGGCCAGGCCTAAGGTTCAGGATTCTGGGTGCTCCTCCTCAACTAAGCCTCCCGTTCCTCTGTTTTGGGGGTGGCCTATCGCCAAGTTAGGACAAGACACCCAAAGGGGCTCACTATGGAATATACATTTAGGAGCTCTTGCTTAAAGTCATTCTGGAGGGAAGAGGGTGGCTTTCTCCAAATCTTTACTTTTTAGTCCAGGAACGAGGGAGACTCCAAAACCTTCATTTGCTTCCAGCTAGGCCACCCCACTTCCAGCGGAGAAGAGGAGGCCAGACTGTGTCTCCTCTTTCTCCTGACCAAATTGCACCACTTCCAACTTTCTGCCCCAACTGACAGCGCTCCTCACTTTCTGGCCTCCCCTTCGGAAGACGTCTGCTCCCTGGTGGCTTGGACCTGTTGCCATAGCGTCTGCGGAACTTCTGTCTCCTGCAAATGGAAGTCCCCTTCCCTGGAGAGAAGTCTTTTAACCTTTTAACAAGGCATCCATCTTTTCCCCCACCTCACCTCAAGCTCAAGCACTGCCCTCCACCAATCTAGAATATGTTGCCTTCCCTGTAAAGGGGGGGTTTCTCAGTCTCACCTTGGGAATTCGTACAAGATATTCTCACTTGCACTGTGAGACTTCTGAGCCCTAGCAAACGGGTGTGCAGGTGGATGCATTATCCTAGACTTCCCCAATTTGGACCCAACCCCAGAGATATTGCACTAAAACTCCTCATCGCTGCGGCTGGAGAAAGTTGGAATCAGTGGCATCGTGGAGCTGGGCTCACATCAGTGGCGTATCAGGAGGCAAACTCACATGCCCTTCCTGGTATGCTCAGCAGGCAGAAGGATAGCTGCCCAGAACTGCCCCACACACCAGTCAACCTCTGAGACCCAAAGATCTGGAGGGAACCAGGTTAGGGAATGCCACATCCTTTTATAAGCAAAGGATAGCCCCCTTGTGTACAGGAGCCAAGCCACTGGTCATGACCCACAATCTGAGGAACACTCCACACAAAAGTGGGCCACGCCAATCACGCCTTTTGCTTTTTCAAATTCAAGAGAAAATTGGGGGGGGGGAGAGAACGAGACCTAAAGATAGACACATGGGGCAAAACACTAGCACACGGTTAAACATACAGTGGTACCTTGGGTTACATACACTTCAGGTTACAGACTCTGCTAACCCAGAAATATTCCCTCAGGTTAAGAACTTTGCTTCAGGATGAGAACAGAAATCGTGCTTCGGCAGTGCGGCGGCAGCAGCAGGAGGCCCCATTAACTAAAGTGGTTTTTCAGGTTAAGAACAGTTTCAGGTTAAGAACAGACCTCCGGAACGAATAAAGTACTTAACCCGAGGTACCACTGTATTGTAAATATTGGCGCTTGGGGTTAATGGTGGATCCCAGGTCGGAAAGGAATGAAGATCACTGCCTTTATTGACTCATTCACATTCTCTTTGGTGTTTAGCGGCATAACAGAAAAGGGAGATCACACTGCCTAAATTTCAGCGATCCAGGCTTGCCATGTGTCCTCTTTTCCCAGGACACATCCTCTTTCTCAGGGGTAAAATTTCTGCCTGGGCGTTTTTCTTGAATTTGACAAAATGATTCTGGCTATACTTCCTGGATGAGACGTAGACATAACTGGTGGTTGAAGACTTGCTTTCCTCTTCTCTTCTCCTGCCCCGCACCCTCAGCAATATATCACAGCTTCTACAGCCTACATATAGTAGGGGGATTTGAAATGAGAGTCATCGCAACATCCTCTTTTTTTTGCTCTTCAAAATATGGCATCCCTGCTGATAAGACATCTCATCGCTTTGCCTGAAGAATGAAAGACTATTGCTCACTTCTGGCCAGAAACTCCTCCACTAGCAATGTCCCTCCTTCCATCGGATGGCACAAAACCGGATTCTCTTTGGGATCACACCCCGTTCAAGGACATGGTAAGCTGGAGCAGAGGAAGTTAACGGGAACCAAGACCGGGTTCTCTTCCGGAATCAAAGGTTCCATCTAACATCAAAAAGTCTTATTTAATTCAAGTTTTCTTCTAGCTCTCAAGGTTGAGCTACGCACAGCACAACCCCATACAGGTTGATTTGGAAGCAACTCCCACTGTGTCCAGGGAGCTTCCTCCCAGGTAATGTGTGAGGACTTCAGCCGCAACGTAATACGTATACCTTTGATTCCTTTACAGTAGTACCTTGGATTTCAAACGCCTGGGCTCCCAAGCAAATCGGCTCCTGAACAATCAAAACACAGAAGCGAAGTTTCCGGTTTTCAAATGGTTTTCAGAAACTGAAAATCCGGTGCAACTTCCGCAGTTTCCGATTGGCTGCGGGATGCTCCTGCAGCCAATCGGTAGCCACACCTTGGTTTTAGAATGGTTCCAACAGTCGAGTGGACTCCCGGAGTGCATTATGTTCAAGAACCAAGGTACGGCTGCATTTAAAAATCAGTGCAGTGTCTCTCTATAGCTCAGAAAGGGAGAAACTGTGTGGTCTTCTAGATGCTGCATTCCAACTCCCATCAGCCAAGCATGGCTGAGACGATGGGATTTGTAGTCCAACAATACCTGGAATGCAAGAGACTCCTCCTCCTCGCTATATCTATATATCCTTACTATATTCTTTTGGGCAGAATATAAGATACCGAATTCAGCCTATAAAATTCAAAGCTCTACCTACCTGAATCGCCATCTGGTCTACTAACATCTCCAAGAACAGCAGAGCACTTCCAAAAGACTTAGAGAGAGAGCTTGCACCATACATTCATCGCCTGAATCAAACCATCTCTTGGAACCACCAGAAAACAATGGGCACATTAGCACTACACATTTAATGTGCTATGATACCACTTTAAATGTCTGCAGCCTCCCCAAAGAATTCTGGGAGCTGTAGTTTGTTAAAGGTGCTCAGAGTTGTTAGGAGACACCCCTATTCTCCTCCCAAAGCTACAATTCCCAGGGCGGTTTAACCATCAATCCCCTCTTCCCAAGGAACTATGGGAGCTCTTTTTGATGGGAAACGGGAGTCTGCCACCAACTCTCAGCACCCTTAACAAACTACAGCTCCCAGAATTCTTTGGGGGAAGCAGCGACTGTTTATAAGGTGATACCACAGCACTTTAAATAGATGGTGTGAATTTGGCCTGTGCGCACAGTCTGACTTCCAAAGGCCATTGTTAGCGCAGAATTTAGCAAGGAAATTTCTAGCTGGGTGTTTTGCTAACAAACAGAGGAGGGATCATGACTCAATGATAGAGGACTTGCATTGCCCAGAGTCAATCCTTGGGCATCCCTTGCTGAAAAGATAAAGAGAGCATTCACTGCGAAGGACCATGTGCCTGAGACCTTGAAGTGCTGCTGCCAGCCAGAGTATGCACTGCTGGGTTAGATGGGGAAATGGTCAGATCGGGTGCAAGGCAACCTTTGTGGGGGTGCTTATATAGGATGATGCTTTTCAAAATTACTTAAGCCTTGTTCCCGAAATCCAGGTTCATATCTTCCATTAAAGAAGGCAGACAGCGACGTTTTCCAAAGGGGGAAGCTTAACTCTTACCCATGTGGGAATGGCACGGAGGAAAACTTCCCCAAAGCACAGGGAAGAGAAGAAGGATGCACAAAGCCTGCCCCTCCTGGGAACCCAGCCCCAAAGATCCAGCCTTCCCCTTGCCAAGTTTAGTGGAAGGGGGGAAAAGAGGGGAAAATGCCTGCCCCCCCCCCCGCAGGCTGGACCTGCCTCACTTCTTAGACTGTAAACTGCAATACTTCAGCTGTCTTTTGCACAAAACCTCCAGGTCTGTTTGACCCATAGCCTAAAATAGCTTCTAGGAAGGCCACAACACAGTTAAAGAACTCTTTAGCTGACTGAAACTGATGCTTCTTAATAAAACACACCTTCGTATCCTTGAATAAATATAAACTCGTCCTGGAAAAAATATTAATTCTTCCATCATTTTATGAATGACACAAACATGTTGACGTACCACATCACAAACCATCTTTGAAAGAGGAAGCGTTCCCTCCTTACATTTTGGTGAAGTCCTTGCATTAAAAATAATTAAACCATTTCTAATAGTCTGATGGATGATTAATTAGGGGCATCTTTTTGACCGATCAAAAGCTCTTAAATAAATTAATCTAACTGACCAACAGCTTCAGCGCTGCTAGTAACAAGTAGACTTATCTTGGCTGCGAGTCCTGGAAGACCTGCTCCCCGCCTTCCAGGCCTTTTCCCAACTGGCCTGGGAAGCCAGGGCCCGGACTGACTCCAGCTACAAAATCTGAGACTGCGGAACAGACTCTTAGGCTGGGGTGTTGTCGCTGCTGTAATTGATACTAATCTTTGTATCTTTATTTTAGATCTTATGATGATTTATGTGGAAATTGTTTAACTTGCCTATGTACTTTTCATGTTTTATTTATTGATTTTTAATAATTTTGTTACGTTTAATAATTTTGTTACGTTTGTAATTAGGTGATTATTATTCTCATGCCGCCAGCCACCTTGAGCAATGGTTTGAACATACCGTATTTTTTGCTCTATAAGACTAACTTTTTCCCTCCTAAAAAGTAAGGGGAAATGTGTGTGTGTGTTATGGAGCAAGTGCAGGCTGCACAGCTATCACAAAAGCCAGAATAGCAAGAGGGATTGCTGCTTTCACTGCGCAGCGATCCCTCTTGCTATCCTGGCTTCTGAGATTCAGAATATTTTTTCCTTGTTTTCCTCCTCCAAAAACTAGGTGCATCTTGTGTTCTGTGCATCTTAAAGAGCGAAAAATACGGTACATTTAAACATTTGAGCATACAAATAAAACTATCTATATATGTGCTGGTTCTTTCTGCAGTGCCAACTTTTGCCAACACAGTAGAAAATGCACTCAGGCTGCAACTGTAAACTGTAAGCAAGGCCCATTGAATGCAATGAGAAATACCTGCGAGCAGAGGCTCACAGGAATGCATTATCAAGGTGCTGATCAAAGAGTTTCAACAATCTTCTATGACAACATAACTACGTATGTTGTGGACTGACTACACGAAAACCATTTATGCAACATGTGAAGTGGCCTTTGTAGATCACAACTTGCTTTAAGGATTAAAACAGGGTTTGTTCAGACACGCGGTTGGCCAATTTGCAATGTTTAAAGACCTTCTTATCTGTTTTGTACAGTAGATGTTGGTTTGACCTTAACACGCGACCAGTGTTAGAAATAATAAATAATAAATAATAATGGGCGGCTTCCAAAAAAATATTAAAATACGGTAATACATCAAACATTAAAAGCTTTCCTAAACAGGGCTGCCTTCAGATGTCTTCTAAAAGTCTGGTAGTTGTTCTTCTCTTTGACATCTGGTGGGAGGGCGTTCCACAGGGAGGGTGCCACTACCGAGAAGGCCCAGATATATAAGCTAGGTGCCAAATGGCTCCTTAAAGAAGGGTTACAGTCGCTAAAACAGGATGCCTTACCTAGTTGCCATTTTGGGGCCAGACGGTTCAAAAGTCGTATTTTTCAATAGGACTTTTTGGTTCCCGAAATTCATTCCGATTGTGCAGATACAATATAATGAATAGAATTCTACAGAATGTACTGCTAGTGTGTGAAAACGGTCAAGATCCAAGGATCCCCAGACATGCACCTCCAGATGGTAGAGACGTTTGATGGCATCCTGGCACCTGGACAACTTCACTTGGTCACATGTGGCCGATAGTAAAGGTAAAGGGACATCTGACCATTAGGTCCAGTCGTGGCCAACTCTGGGGTTGCGGCGCTCATCTCGCTTTACTGGCCGAGGGAGCCGGCGTACAGCTTCCAGGTCATGTGGCCAGCATGACTAAGCCGTTTCTGGCGAACCAGAGCAGCACACGGAAACGCCGTTTACCTTCCCGCCGGAGTGGTACCTATTTATCTACTTGCACTTTGACGTGCTTTCGAACTGCTAGGTTGGCAGGAGCAGGGACCGAGCAACGGGAGCTCACCCCGTCGCGGGGATTCGAACCGCCGACCTTCTGATCAGCAAGTCCTAGGCTCTGTGGTTTAACCCACAGCGCCACCGATAGCCAGGTGCAAAAGACGCCTGGCAAATTTTGAACACTGCATGTGACTGAATATGTATCTTTTAATGGACTTATGTATGTCCCTTTCAGCGGCACAGAGTATTAAGTATTTTCATATAGCCTTACAACAGGACAGGAGTTTTTATTGACTTTGAAGAAAAATGGGGATATTGGGTATGGCACAGTGATGGTTTCCAGAGCCACCATGTCAAAGGGCATCTAGGATTCATATCTATGACTGGAGGAAAACAAAAATTACAATTCAAAAAAGCAAGTCACGCCTTTCAGGCCTACGAGGAAAAGAAGAAACCTCTGCCTCAGCCACATACACCTTTGTTTCAGGAACGGGCAAATGGTAAGATTGATGACATGCAATAGTTACCAGGATGACATGTAATAGATTGCCAAGGATTTCCAACTCCCAGTTTTTTAACTATTGCAAAAACAATATGACCCCCCCCCCCATATTAGACCAATGAAATTAAGAAAGCTTGGGATAAGCAAAAATGGAACCTTGCGTGGAAGGACTATTGAGCTCTGTTCAGTTCTGGTACTCAGAAATCTCTATGCTGAGAGTGCCCTGTACCCCAAGTCTATACACAAACTACAGCCCACAAGCCTCAACCATGCACTTGCTTTACATTACACCAGGGGTTTTCAACCAGTGTGCTGTGACCCTGGGGTGCCTTGAATGATGGTCAGGGGTGTCACAGGCAACACTGGCCTCTGTGCCTCTTTCTCCCCCTCTGTCCTCTGATGTCCTCTTGTATCTCTGCCTCCCAAAGGCCCGCACAGCTGTTTGTTGCAGCAGCCCTGGCTGCAAGCTCCCCAGGCAAATGGTGCCTCTGGGGCTGGCCAGGGGAGAGGAAAGGAGGCTGAGGGACCACTCCACATGGGAGGGTGTTTGAAAATGGGTGAGGGGCTGCTGGCTCCGCAGGCAAGGGGTGACCTAACTGGGGCTCCTGAGCCCCACGGGGTGCCGCAGAAAGAAGGTAGTTGGTCAAGGGACTCAGAAAGGTTCAAAAAGGTTCTGCATTACGCTGTTGCTACTTCTCAAAAGACTCCCGTACAAAAACTGGTCTGGAAATCCAGCTTGGTGGTTTCAAGAAGACCAAAGACTGTGCAACTCCTGATCCTTGATGTTCAGATTAGGGCATCAAATCTAGAGTTAAATCACGAGCAAACTTTTTTTAAAAGTACGCACATAGGTAATGGTAAAGGGGCCCCTGACCATTAGGTCCAGTTGTGGCCGACTCTGGGGTTGCGGCGCTCATCTCACTTTATTGGCCAAGGGAGCCGGTGTACAGCTTCCAGCATGACTAAGCCACTTCTGGCGAACCAGAGCAATGCACAGAAACACCGTTTACCTTCCCGCCAGAGCAGTACCTATTTATCTACTTGCACTTTGACGTGCTTTCAAACTGCTAGGTTGACAGGAGCAGGGACCGAGCAATGGGAGCTCACCCCGTCGCAGGGATTTGAACCGCCAACCTTCCGATCATCAAGTCCTAGGCTCTGTGGTTTAACCCACAGTGCCGTACACACATACCACCCCACAAAAGGCTGAAAGCTTTCACCGCAAGAGATGGTGCTCCTACGTACTGGCCTTGAAATCCAATTGTGTATTGGCATCACTATTCATGCTTTGGTAACTTACGGATTAGATTACTGCAATGCTTTGCACATGGGGCCACCTTTGAAGACTACTCGGAAATTTAGGTCATCATCTTCAGGGCTGCCAACTCCCACACAAAACGTGCCCGAGATTTGTCTCCAGAGGCTAGTCTCTGGACAGCTCACCTCTTGAGGTGAGTGGTAATCAGAGAAATGGCCTCTACAGTGGTGGCACCCCAATTAAGGAACTCTCTCGTCCGAGCATCACACCAGTGAGAGCCAGTGTGGTGTAGCGGTTAAGAGTGGTGGACTTGTAATCTGGTGAACCGGGTTCGCTTCCCTGCTCCTCCACATGCAGCTGCTGGGTGACCTTGGGCCAGTCACACTTCTCTGAAGTCTCTCAGCCTCACTCACCTCACAGAATGTTTGTTGTGGGGAAGGAAGGGAAAGGAGAATGTTAGCCGCTTTGAGACTCCTTCGGGTAGTGATAAAGTGGGATATCAAATCCAAACTCCAGGTGTCAAGCCTTATGCTTTTGCCTCCACGCAAATACATTTTAATAAATTTAAATTGCCCAGGCCTTATAATTTTTCCATCTGCTTTTATTAGTAAACGGCCACTGACCTTCCTTTTTAGTACTGTTTTGTAACGTACTTTTAAAAAAACTGTTTTATTATTTTATAGCTACAGCTATCTTCAGAGCTGTAACTGAACTAAAGGGTGGGATGTGACCAGCGTTCGAAATTCGCCAGGTGCATTTGCACCTGGATATCAGCCACTAGAAGTTCGAAAACACACCAGTACAAGTAGATAAATAGGTACCGCTCCGGCGGGAGGGTAAACGGCGTTTCCGTGCGCTGCTCTGGTTCGCCAGAAGCGGCTTAGTCATGCTGGCCACATGACCCAGAAGCTGTGCACCAGCTCCCTCGGCCAATAAAGCGAGATGAGCGCCGCAACCCCAGAGTCGGTCACGACTGGACCTAAATGGTCAGGGGTCCCTTTACCTTTCATTATCAGCCACTTGCGACCAAGCAAAGATGCCTGGGCACCCAGGAAGGTCTCCCTCACCCGGAGGTGCCTGCCTGGGGGATCCTTGGATCTTGACCGTTTTCACACACTGGCAGCACACCCTGTAGAATTCTATCCTTTATATTTCATCTGCACAATCAGAACAAATTTCAGGAACCAAAAAGTCATTATTGAAAAATACGACGTGGCAACAGTATTCCATTTTGGCAACTGTAACCCTTGTTTAAGAAGCCAATTGGTGTCTGGCTTATTTATTTGTGGAATTTTACAAATAAAGTTAGAGACCAACACGTCTACGTCCATACTTCAGCTAGTATAAACCTCACAGCTCCCCGCCTCCACCCTCACTACAGAAAACTAGGAATTGTGATACTGTGGTGACAAGATCTTCAACACAAAACTGAAATCCCCTGCCTTCACATCTCCCCATAGGCAACGAAGAGATGAGAAGCCGCAACTATTAGCTGGTTTTAGCACTGACATAGCCCATTGGTGGGGAACCTGTGGCCCTCCAGGAATTGTTGGACTGTAACTCGCATCATCCCCAACCCCTGGCCGTGCCAGCTAGAACTTTGACCGGAGGGGCCAAAACTTCCCCTCAAATCCATTTAGCCACACTGAAAAATAAGTGCTAAATCAGAATTTACAATCTCCTCAAATCTCAAACCAAATCCATTTGCTCCTTCTAGCCCTTCCTATGGTACACTTTTGCCGCCCAAAAAAGGCAAAACACATTACTGGACAAAGCACTGAGTGTCGATTCAAAGCTCCTATTTAGCCCTGCCAAGCAGCCCTTGTCCCTTGTCAAATCTACCTCTGCCTCACCTGTGAAAAAATTAAATAAATGAAATGAAAAGGGCAACCCATTCCATAGGCTCACGGAAATAAATTAAGATGAAAAAGCAAACTACCCTCGCTCACCCCCAAAACTTACAAAATGGGGAAAGCAAAATAAATTAAAAACCCATTGGGGGGGATGATATAGGGTGGGTATAATCTGTGCAAAATTCTATGATAGGGCAACAGGTGTTTGCAGTGGCCAAGTTTGAAAGACCCAGCAGGTGAGGCCTGGAACAAAGACAAAACCCTCATGGTGGGATCTATGAATCAGGGATCCGAGGGCTTGAACCAGGAAGTAAGACCTAGCATAGCAAGCCACCTAGATCTGCAAAAGCTTAGCCTTTGGAGCTCTCAACAGGCATAGGTGGGAATGGAGAGTAACACAAGGCCCTGCTACTGCCAGGCAATCTGAAACATCTGGATTGGCCCAGTAAAGTCGAAATACTAGGAGCCTGCTCATCAGTTCTTACCTGGTTAACAGATCAGTGACCATCTACCAACAAGATCTTTTAGGCTTCAGTTCAAACCTTCTGCCTCGACAGCTGACCTTGGGGACCCTAGATTTTAGTGTACACGCATACATACAGCTTTAACAGGTCTGGATTGAGGCAAGGCCTGCAGTCACAAAAATAAGGTAGGAGTTCCTGGTTTTCTTGAGAAATTCAAAAATATTTCTATTTTAGGGCAAGGAGTTTTACTGGACACTTTGGTTATGGCTGTTTTTGATCCTCAATGAAAGTTGGTGGCTGACAGTGAGGCAATAGGGGCAAATCCATCTCTTATCTCTTCTTGCAATTATCATTACAACTCAGCAGTTACACAAGGAAATCAAATGATATAAAGAGCTTCTTAAGCAATAAGGGTTAAAGCGTGCGCGGAATTCATTTCGGAAGTCCCAAGTGCGACTGATGCAAACACAGAAGTCCTTCCCCTTGCCAGAAGTTCTGGTTCTATTATCACCATTTGAGGCAACCTCACACAATAAGAAAGTACTGTAATTATTTGGGTAGCCAAACATTAGTGACAACTGCAAATCTCCCACAGCTGCAAAAACACACCCTTTGCAGAGTTTGCTGCAACAAGATATGTGCAGCAAGATCAAAGATCCAGCAACCTTTGGTAGGAGCACTGTCTTCGCTGAAAATATATATATTTATGTAACTAAATAATGTAAGTAACAGGATTTTAAATCACCATCTGGATCACGCAGCACACTGCAGGTGAGCTTTGCCCTTTGATGTGGAATGTCTTATTAAACCAGAGTGGGGGAGAGGCATCCCTCCAGATGTTGCTGGACTTCCCAAACCCATCAGCGCCAGCCAGCAGGGCCCATGGTCAGGAGTGGCAATGGGAGCCGCAATCTGAACAGCCTCTGAAGGGCCTGAAGTTGCCCACCTGTGCATGAAAGGGGCCACACATGTATCACTGCCCTCCGCAAACCCAGTTGCCGTTCAGCTGCTCTCTTTCTCTCTCCCCACTGTCAAGAAAACGAGAAGTTCTGCTCTTCTTCGGAGAGGCAACTGGCTTAGAGTGTGTGCAACAGGTGTGGCCCACAAAGTCCCCTCTCTGACAGCCAGAGGGTGAAGGAAGGTGTTTGTATTTCACCGAGGCACAAAACACACCGGCCAGACTCTGCCACTCACCCCAGGCCCCCTTATAACAGAACAGGAAATTTTGCAATTGCTCCTCAACAGCATCCAACTGCATATATGGATCTCAGCATCTTAAAAAAGGAGTTGTTTGGCGATGCCATTGCCAGCACCACCCCTGCCCACCCCCAATCCCAGCTTTGTCTCCAAGCATGCTATCGCCTAGACCTAGAAGAACACTGGCAGGGAGAGAGAGAATATGCCAACACAATTCTCCTCTTCAACATCCCCCCCCCCTCAATCTCTCAGCAAATCCCTCTGGACTCCTCCATAATCCCATGCAGGCTGCATTCTGGGCAAAGTAGGCCTTGCCACTTTGTATGTTTCTAGGACGGAGAATACCGTACCCTAACCTAATTCAAGAGAGAGAAGCCCCCTTACATTTTAAAAGGGTGGTGGTGGTGCAAGAAACATTTGCAATCAGACTGGGGCCCTTAGAGAGCCCTCCATTTTCGAGAAACCTCACAATGCAACAGTCCTGTCGAGAGAAACACCTATTTGTAATGTGACGTTGTCTCTCCTTGCAATCTACCAAATTAAAGCTGCCTTTTAATCCCAAGAGAAACTGAATGTAAGGTGGGGGGGGGAGATGGGGGACGCTTGGGAAGGAAAGCTGGCAAAGGGAGGGAGTGGGGGGGGGTTAATAACGACAAAGCTCTAATGAGTTGTTAACAAACACTTCCCCCCCCCTCCATCCCCCTTTAGAAGAGAAGTCAGATTTGGTCCACAACAAATACAGTTCCCTGCGGATTCCATCATTGTGCAAAACATACCAATAGATACTTGTGTTTCTTAGGGCAAGGGAAAGAGACAAATACGTCCTCCTTTGACCCAAAATTAAGGCAGCTCTGTTCTTCCCAACAGGAAGGATGTGAAACCCATTTCCCCCTTCCCAATCGCTAATTTATAAAGGCGAAAGAAACACAGAGGCCTAGGCTCTTGGGTGGGGGGAATATATTCAGTAGGCTTGCTACCAGCGGCCCTCCACCACCTTCCCTTCCCCAACTGCTTTTACACAACAGAATTTCTCATGCACCAGAATGCCACATAAAATTCCGACATAAATGCACCCTCGGTACATTTGACATTCAAAAAAGGCCAAGAGATTAGGGCTTGTCTTTCGCTTGCCTTTTTCTAGATCTAGGAAAATGGGGAGTCCTCACCTACCTCTCTTCTACAAGGCGATCCAGAAATCCTCACCCGGCAAAATCCATCGGCAAGATATAGCACAAATCATTATCCAAAAAATCACGAAGGGAGGAAAAGGAAGGGTTTGCATTTGTTCCCTTCCTTTAAAAAAACAAAACAAAAAAAACTATATATAGATATATATTTCTGCTGGACTTTTATTTACAGCCACCCGGAGAGCGAAGGAGGGATAAAATAAGCAAAACAAAACAAAACAAAAAGGTTTGGGAAGGATGCTAGTTCCAATATCCGAGGCTCTCTCCACTCAGGAAAAAATAGACCGCCCAGCCCCCTTCGGAGAGTGGGGGACGGGTGAGCTTTGCTTCCTTCCACCACGGCAGTTCAGGGTTCCAAAATCAGCCCAAAGGGAAGAAGAGCGAAGCAGCAAGATCCCTAGGACGACACACAAAGGGAGCTCCGGTTTTGCCTTTGATCTTCAAGCAGCCGCATCCGACGGAGAAGGCCTTTCTGCCGGCGCGTCCCCTCGCTCACTTCTGCCTCCGGGATTTTCTCTCTCGGGGTCCCCCCCACCGCCTGCCCGCCCCTTGCACCCTCCCGCTTACCCCCTTGCTCTTAGCAGGAGGCGCCCCGAACAGAACGTTTCGAGCACTCACTTCTAGGCCGGATGGAACGTTGAGGGCTCCCGGGGGGTGGGGGGAGGGAGAAAGAGAGCGAATGGAGGAGAGTGGACGGGGGGGGGGGCTGAAATAGAACGTTCAGAGTTTCCCTCCCGATGGAACGTTCATACTTTTCCTCGCCTCTCCCCCGCCGCGCAGATTCTCTTTCCCGGCAAGACACACGCAACTAAAACTAACCCGGAGCCTCAGCTTACCATCCTCGTTTCTTATTATTTGCTACACGGAACGGAGCTTAAACACGCCCGGCCGCAGCCTCCCTCGGAAGGGTGGCTTGCAACCAACACACCCTTGTTTCGGCTGGGGAGGGGTCTTCTCGTCTCTCTCCCCCCCCCCACCACCACCTCAACCCTCCCGCTGTTAGCCTCCTCCCTACCTTCTGTTCCAGGCCTCCTCTCTTTCTTTTCCTGTTTCGCTCTCTCCTCTTCCTTTCTTTTCTTCCCCCCCGCTAAACTTCTCCCCCCCCCCGCTTGCACCCTAATCCTCAGCTTCAGAGGAGGCGGGGGCTCCGAAGCAGCATCGCTGGCTGGTCTCTAACCCCCCCGCTCGGCTTCCGCCCCCCCCCGCACCCACCCACAACGAAGGGCTTCAAGGAATGGAACAGAAAGTGTTCACCGAGGCAGCCATTTTCAGAGAGGAAAGTAGGTCCTGCTGGGCCAGCTCCGGGTTTGCTTAACCTCCCCCTCCCTCCTCCTCTTTCTGCGCGAGGGGAGGGTGGGATCCCGGAGTCAGGGACTTGTCCCCCTTCCTTCTCTCCGGACGCCTCTTCTCCCCCTCGGAAAAGGCAGAGGGGACCCTGGGCGAGATCCGGTCTGAAGCCCCCCCTTCGCCTTTGCCTCGAGACGGCGGGGGGGACGGAAGAGGGGAGGAAGGGAAAGAGAGAGAAAAGGAGGGAGCGGGCACTTATTTTGTGTTAGGAACCCGATGGCGGAAGGGCACGCAGCAATGGCTTTTGGGGAAGTGAGAGATGCGCCCGTACGGAGCCTCAGCGCACGCTCGGCTGCGGATCACTTCGCCGGCTTTAACCCTCCCGTGCCCGGGCCGGGTGGCTGCGAAAAAGCACGTGGGACGGGTTCAGAGGGCTCTTCCTTCCCCACCCTCCGCGAGGGTGCAAGGGATCGCGGGACAGGTGCAATCCTTGCAAGGGGAGAGGAAGCCGCGATTCCGCTCGTTGCGCGGCATGGGGGTGACCGGGAAGCAAATAATAAAAATATATACCTTAAAATAAAATAATAAAAAGGCAGCACAGCACTTTTCTCAGCGGGGCGCGCGAGCGGTGGAGGGTTCTTGTGGGTCTCTGAAGGGGGCGCTCGCTCCCGCGCCCGGGCACATGCCTCCAGGACTCGCGCTGTAACCTTTGCTCAAGTGAGGTCCCGCTGCGCCCCCCAGCGGCACCGAGCTCCCCGGTCTCTCTTTTCCCCCTCCGCCACCCCGCGCCCGGTTCCCCGAAACACGATTCCAGCGGACCTGTTGGGAATCTTGCAAAAGGAAAACGGTGGCCCACCGGAATCGGTTAATACACACCTTCTCAGCTTTGACCCCCGGTTGCCCCGCAAGGTCTTCCCTGGGCTGTGAAGCTGATTCGAAGTGTCAGGTTGACCTGGAACATCTCGCGTCCCGCGTTCCCTGTTCCGGGAGGAAAGCAATTTTTATTTCCTTCCCCGACCTCCCTAACCCGCGCAGCGCTTTGCATTCCTTCCTGCCCATTTTTCTCCCTGCACGATCGCACAGATGCGACAAACCGGCGCAGCTGGTTATATAATCCCTTGGATTCGTATTTGGAAAGTGTTCTCTATCTAAATATATATGTACTGTATATAGTTTCCATTTCGGGTTTTTTCGTCGCTGCCGCTGTTGAAGCAGGTGAGTGGGTTTACTCTCCCGGTGTGAAGGAGCAGGCTAGCGCAGGCGGGAATGCTTTCGATGTTAACTGGATCTCCCCTAACATAGGAGCCAATAAAATATTTGAGGGGAACAGCCCCCCCAAAGTTGATGGGCATTGTCATTCAAATGGCAAGTGTCATGTGATCGATTATTTAACGAGATGGAGCTTACCTGGGCCCCCCAATATTTTATTCAAGTCCCCCAAAATGTACTGATCTTCCTCTCACTTGCTATCCTGAACGTTTGAGCATTTTTCTGTGTTTTATGTCAATGTCACAATATGTTTCTAGGGCGCTCTTTAGGATATTTCATATCCCAAGATTCTCAACAACTAAAAAGGTACAGCCACAAATTCCCTATTCACGCCATCTTTTTTGCACTGTTAATAAGAGAAAGCCCCCGCCTCTCAAAATACAGAAACGGCACTCTCTTTTGCAACCGCCTGATAAATAGGCAGAATATTGATAATGGGTGTCAACAGTGGCTGGCTTGTGGTGTGTTTTCTGGGGACAGGCTGGCTGGGGATGCTATCTGTGTGCCATTCTGGCTCAGTGGATTCACCAAAGCTCCCAACTTCGTGTCGTTAGAGGACCTCAGGAAATGGGCAGATCCTGCCTCTGGTTTTGCTCCGGACTTCATTGTTTCCAAGTTAACCTTAGGGTTGTCCCAGATAGTATGGGGCCCAACACATCGTTTAAAGGAAACATGTTGGATTTGCCTCTCTGCAAAGGGCAGGATTCTGGTGATCTTGTGTGGCTGGTGGCATGGATAGTAAGCCATTGTCATCACCTGCTAACTGCCTGATTTAAGGGGTTTGTGGACTCACGGCTACCCCCCCCCCAAGGACACATAGCCAGTTCATATGGTTCATCCCTGGAAACTTTTGGATCTGCTTGGTTCCCATAATGCAAGGATAAGGAACCTCAAGCCAAATGCAACCATCCAGGCCTTTTTTATCTGGCCTCTGGGACACTCCTCAGGCCACATACCCTCTCCCCAGACCACATCCCTCACTGGTCCAAGTGTTTTGGCCTGGTTCGACTACATCTTTGTTTCCTTAAATGGAAGAAACAGTGTAAAACAACTAGCCCATCTTAAAATTCACATTTGTGGTTGCACCTTCCCACCAGCAGGATATGGTTCTCAGAAAGGTGCCCAGGAAGGAACATGGTCCTCAGGCCAAAAGAAGTTCAGCTCCCCTGCCATAATGCTTTGGGAGAATTAGATAGAATTAGATAGCAGCAAGACATCACCTTGCCAACAAAGGTCCGCATAGTAAAAGCTATGGTTTTCCCAGTAGTCATGTATGGAAGTGAGAGCTGGACCATAAAGAAGGCTGATCGCCGAAGAATTGATGCTTTTGAATTGAATTTATATTAGTGGCTAAAATTTAGTCAGTTACGAAGCGGAACAAGTGGTTGGTGACTTTTCACACTTGGAAGGAAATGAAATTGATTGGGACTGAAAGAGCGCGCGGTCCTTGCAAAAGCCAGGGGTTTCAGATGGACATGTCCTCATTACCTGATGTTTTGTGGTCTGAGGGCACTTGCCGCAGCAACCTTGCTAAAGCTAAACTGCTCTGGGCCTGCTAAGTGCTTGGAGGGAGACTGCCAGAGAAACCTTGTACGGTGGAACCTTGGTTCTCGAACTTAATCCGCTCCGGGAGTCCATTCGACTCCTGAAACTGTTCGAAAACCAAAGCACAGCTTCCAATTAGGTGCAGAGCTTCCTGCACTCAAGCGGAAGCCGTGTCGGACATTCAGCTTCCGGAAAATGTTCGCAAACCGGAAATATTACTTCTGGGTTTGCGGCGTTCGGCAGCCGTTTTGTTCCACTGTACTGCTGCCCTTGAGACTGACCCAGAAACTCCAGCGGGTACAGAATGCTGCAGCGAGACTCCTTACGGGGTCTTCGCTGCGAGATCACATTCACCCGGTGCTATACCAGCTGCACTGGCTCCCGGTGGAGTACAGGATCAGGTTTAAGATGCTGGTTTTAACCTTTAAAGCCCTATACAGCCTAGGACCCTCGTACCTACGGGACCACCTCTCCTGGTGCGCCCCACGGAGGACCTTACGGTCTGCAAATAAAAACATCTTGGAGGTCCCAGGCCACAGAGAGGTTAGGCTGGCCTCATCCAGAGCCAGGGCTTTTTCGTCTGTGGCTCCGATCTGGTGGAACACTCTGCCACAAGAGACTAGGGCCCTGCGGGACTTGACATCTTTCCGCAGGGCTTGCAAGACAGAGCTGTTCCACCAGGCCTTTGGCCAAGGCACAGCCTGACTCCCTCCTTTGGCAATCTTCACAGAACTCTAGCCCAATGGTTGCCATCAATTTGATTTGAATTAATTTTATAATGAAATGATTTTAGAATGTTGTATTATTTTATTGTTGTTAGCTGCCCTGAGCCCGGCTTCGGCTGGGGAGGGCAGGATATAAATAAAAAGTTGTTGTTGTTGTTGTTGTTCCACGATAGAAGGAAGGGAGGACACACCATAAATGTCCTAAATAAATCGTACATCAGTGAAGAAACATTCCAGATAGACTATCCTCACGGAACTTCACTCACTTGCAGGCCGGAGGTGGAGAATATACCCCTGTACATTTAAAGAAGAGGAAGTGCTCTGGCAGTACATATAAAAGGACCATAAAGCCATATCACATAGAGGTGGGAAAACTACAACAACACTAAGAGTTCAAGGCAGTTTCATTTTATCCCTGTGCCAATCCAAGCCTCAGATAAAATGTAGGGCTTGACTGAAACGCGATGGCAGGGAGGGGCAAGTACATGGAAGCACATGCATGGCCATTCAAGACTTTACAGCAGCTGAATTTGATGATGAATTGTGTACAGAGAACATGGTTGTAATCCCTTTGGTGGAGGAGCTCCCAGTGGCTTCGTCTAGAAACCTGGCAGGGACTTGATCTGATGTGGGTTTGTCAGCCCATAGGGATGAGCAGCCAGGGCAAGCAGGTGTCGTCTGCTGCTTGGATGAAGTGCAGGTAGGTCAGGAAGGCAAAAGGGTACCCACCGTGCTTGGAATTGTATGTGCAGAGATGAGCTCTCTAGAGCTAGTCCCCCCTGAGCTAGCCAGCAGACGGACAGCGGGATTAACAAATGGGATGAGTTTTCTCTTTTGGTCCTGTGCTCTCGGAGGGAAGGGATTAGCGAAGGCTGCATCTGCCATTCCTGCAGAGCTGCAGCCGAAAAGTTGTGACGTGGATGATTCCACATACAAATAGTACTAAGTGTCCCTGGCTCGCGCTTGAACAGCATTGGTTGGGGTACAGCTGCTAGAACCAGCTGCGGACTTTATTCTAGGAGGGGAAAGGGGAATCTCCCCCATATTAATAGGAAGCTTTTAATTTTGAATATTTTTAACAAGATTTTTTTATTTTTATGGATTTAGGACAAATTTTGTACTTGGCTGTCATGATTAAAAAAAAAATCAGTTTGGACATGCTCACCGCAAAAAACAACAACCCACAGAGAGGGATATTTAAATTTTAAATTATTTAAATTTTAGAACTGGGAAAGGACATAAACATACACATTCAGAATGTCGCATAGTGACTACCATTCTACCTCTCCAATCCGAAATAGATATTTTTAAAGAAATATTCTATTCTATTTTTCCTGCTTTTCTTTTTCTGTCTTTTTTTCCATGTTCTTACCGTATTTAGATCAATGTTTTCATTTTGGACAAAAAAAGTGATATTAAGCTTTGTTTTTCTCTTTATAAATCCTAATAAAATTATTTTTAAGAAGAAAAAATAATAATAACCACCAACACTGGATATCCTATCCATTATAGCAGGCATAGGCAAACTCGGCCCTCCAGATGTTTTGGGACTACAACTCCCATCATCCCTAGCTAACAGGAGCAGTGGTCAAGGATGATGGGAATTGTAGTCTCAAAACATCTGGAGGGTTGCGTTTGCCTATGCCTGCATTATAGGGACCACATGCGAAGGAGATAAGAGCACTAAAAGCACTAGAGGCATGTTTCTGAGCTGAACTGTGAACTGTCTAAAAGGCTGCCTGATGTGGGTCAGATTTGGGGCCTAAATATCTCTGTGGTTCAGGTGCCCAGGTTTGTCCCGAGACCCTAGCACATGGGTAGGCAACCTAAGGCCCGTGGGCTGGATGCAGCCCAATTGCCTTCTAAATCCGGCCCACGGACGGTCCAGGAATCAGCATGTTTTTACATGAGTAGAATGTGTCCTTTTATTTAAAACGCATCTCTGGGTTATTTGTGGGGCATAGGAATTCGTTCATTTATTTTTTTCAAAATATAGTCTGGCCCACCACATGGTCTGAGGGACGGTGGACCGGCCCACGGCTGAAAAAGGGGTGCCCAAACGTTTCTGAGAACAATTCAAACTGTTGGTGCTGACCTTTAAAGCCCTAAACAGCCTTGGTCCTGTATACCTGAAGGACTGTCTCCACCCCCATCGTTCAGCCCGGACACCGAGATCCAGTGCCGAGGGCCTTCTGGCGGTTCCCTCATTGCAAGAAGTGAGGTTACAGGGAACCAGGCAGAGGACCCCTGCCCTAGCAGATGGAGACAAAGGGTTTATAGGAAGTGGGAAGGGAAAGTAAACAGTTCAAGGCTCTTGCTATCGGGAAAGAGGCAGGACGGATCTTGACCAATCACTTAAAGAGTCAAAGGGCATCAAAGTATCTCATAAAATTAGAGAACAACTAGACTTGTCCAATAAATGAGCAACTGTAACTATTAATATATAATGTCCCAACCCTTAATCAATTACCGGTCACTGGGCCCAGAGAATTGCTTGGCTAATTGGGTCAATGATGTGAAGTAAGTCAGTGGTTTCTCAGACCTCTTTTTCCCACGGACTTCTTGAAAATTGCTGAGGGTCTTTGTGGACCACTTAATGATTTCTCTGCCTCTGGTAGCGATTGTAACGTGCTATGCTAGCTGCTGCACAATCTTTGATTGCGTTTTGATGGCTTCTTTCATTTCTTATATATTTTATAAGTGCCAGGCAATATATAAGAAACAATCAAAAGGAATCAAAAATCAATGAGAGTATTTAATACAATGGATGTGCCATCTGCTGTGTTCAGTCACAAATCCAAAGACCACCTGAACGAAGCTTGAGGCCACAGTTTGGGAACCCCTGAGGTAGGTTATGATGTCTGATAATGGCTGCTGTTTGGGTAGCAGCTTCTGCCTCGTCTTCTCGGCTGGTCGGAGCTCACTTTACTTTCTGCTGCCTACACTTAACTGGTTTGTTCCCTTCTCTCCTTTTCCTTCTTTGCCAGACCACTTCCTCTCCAGTTTTTCACTGCTTCGTCTCTTCTCCTCTTCCAAGCACTGCACCAACTTTCTCTCCCTAATAGACTCTCACTTTTCTTTAACCCCATTTAACACCCGCCCCAACTGCAGAGATCGCAACCCTAGATGCTAGGATAAGGTCTTACCATGACATTACCATGTTCTTCCTTCATTTTGCCAGTGATAAAAGACATACTGCATGACCATGTCTCCTCAGAATCCGATGGGGCTTACTCCTAGGTAAGTGTGTACAGTGGTTACCTCGGTTTAAGAACAGTCCGGTTTAAGAACGATCCAGTTTAAGAACGATTTGGTTTGCAAACTCCGCAAAACCAGAAAGTGTCCTGGTTTGAGAACTTTACCTTGGTCTAAGAACGGAAGCCAAACAGTGGAAGGGCACCGGCGGTGGGAGGCCTCATTAGGGAAAGCGCGCCTCAGTTTAAGAATGGTTTTGGTTTAAGAACGGACTTCCAGAACGAATTAAGTTCGTAAACCAAGGTACCACTGTACAAGAGTGCAGTTTTAAGGTAGATGTGTAGGGTAAGTCTATACAGGGTGAATTGTATTATTATTATTACTACTACTACTACTACTACTACTACTACCACTGTATTTTTCTGTGTATAAGATGACCTAATGTATAAGGCGATCCCTATTTTTTTGAACCCAAAATTAAGAAATCAGTATTTCTTGAGTTGTTGAGTTTTTGGGGGACCCCAAAATTCTGCTTGATTTTTTTTTTTAGCAAAAAACATAATCTTATACACAGGAAAATACGGTGTTATTATTATTAATATTTATATGCTTCTTTCTCCCCCACCCCATGGCAGTTGCTCAAAGTGGCTTACAAATATAAAATCAAGAACAAAAGCAACAGGGGTCCATCTATCAAAACACAAATTAGCAAACTAAACACAGCAGCAAAAATACAACAGGCAAACCCCAGCAAACTATGTATCTACAAAAGCGTAAGATTTATTTAGAAAACTAAACCCCACACTATATGCAAACAGTGGCTCTCCCACAAACCTCCCCCTCCCCCTGCCCATCACTTTCACTTTTTAGTGGGTTTATATGTGCCAGAGTTCTAGGACCAATTCCATGGTCTGACCTCCCTATCTTGCATTGCCTTGGGCACAATTCTTAGCCACCCGATACGGTGGTTCTCTGTTTGCCCTTGGAACATGGATGATAAAAGGATGACATCATTCTAGCTTTGCAGTCTGATTAAAATGCATGTGTATTGGGGGAAAAGTCATAAAGAGATCCATGGGATTCACTAGGTCAGGCAAGCTGGAGGTTTGTTGTTGTTGCTTAGTCGTGTCCGACTCTTCGTGACCCCATGGACCAGAGCACGCCAGGCACTCCTGTCTTCCACTGCCTCCTGCAGTTTGGTCAAACTCATGCTGGTAGCTTCGAGAACACTGTCCAACCATCTCGTCCTCTGTCATCCCCTTCTCCTTGTGCTCTCCATCTTTCCCAACATCAGGGTCTTTTCCAGGGAGTCTTCTCTTCTCATGAGGTGGCCAAAGTATTGGAGCCTCAGCTTCAGGATCTGTCCTTCCAGTGAGCACTCAGGGCTGATTTCCTTCAGAATGGATAGGTTTGATCTTCTTGCAGTCCATGGGACTCTCAAGAGTCTCCTCCAGCTCCATAATTCAAAAGCATCAATTCTTTGGCGATCAGCCTTCTTTATGGTCCAGCTCTCACTTCCATACATCACTACTGGGGAAAAGCTGGAGGTACCGTATATTAAAACATTCAAGGCCGAATTCCTAAGCTCAGCCCTCGCAGGAAAGATATGCAAGACCATTAAACTACAGAATTCAGCCACAAGAGGGCATCCCTTTATTTTCAGACTGCTTTGACTGGACTTGCCTAGTTTTCCGTAATTTAAAAGTAAGTTGTGCTTCCCTGGGTGAGATTCACGTGTTCTTAATTGCCCACCCAACATGAGGCAGGCAGAGAGCATGCATGACCTGTTATAAGATTCTAACTGGAAATTGCCAGATTTCTTAACTTTTGTCAATACCTGGCATTTATCTGGCACCATTTGGGGGCACGAAGCATTTCACAAATTATCTCAGGAATTCTCACATAGGTAGGGCTCTGAGGCTGAAAGAAAGGTTCACTCAAAGTCATCAAGGGAGTGCATGGCTAAGATTACATGAACCAGAGATCTGACAGCTCACACACTAAGCTCACTGCAACTCTCCTCATGAAAGTATCACTTTTCAGAACAGTATGAATTTGCAAACAATCTGTTGGGTTCTTTAGACGTCACAGCCATTTTATCTTTCAAGTTCACAAAATATAATCATGTATATGTGGAAAAGAACATTCCACACAAGTGGGGCTTTGTTGTGTTTTTCAGAGAAGGGGGGAGCTTTTGTAATAAATATGTGCTCCGGTTTTATTTAGGTTGGTATACTTGGAAGTAAACACATGCACAGGGTCCCAATTCTTTGCTCAGGTCCACCATTGGAGGTTTTGCAATGGGAAGCTGTATTTTGCAGAGCAGGATTCAAAGTCCTGATTCTGACGAGGGCCCATTGCATCTTGTGAGGCGGCACAACCTTTGCAGCCTCAGTTCCATATCTGTGAAATGGGGATCTGCCAGGATGTGATTGCAAAATATTGTTTGTGAAGGTGTCAAAACTTTCCCTATAAGGCTGGGAATACAAGCCAGTAGTTTAAAAAAAACTAAGTTTACTATGGACATGTTTTGTATTGGACAAATATTTATTAGTACCCAATGTTTTCCTAAGGAGCAGTATACACCATATTTTTCGCGCCATAAGACGCACCAGACCATAAGACGCACCTAGTTTTTGGAAGAGGAAAACAAGGGGGGGTGGGATTCTGAATCCCAGAAGCCAAGACAGCTGCGCAGCGATCCCGCTTGCTGTCCTGGCTTATGGGATAGCCGCGCACAGCCTCTCCCAGGCAGGGGGAGCCTTCCTCCCCCTGCCCAGGAGAGGCTGCGTGCAGCTAAGGCTCCCCCAAAATCTGCACTCCCTTTAAGCCCCCAAGAGCCGCACACACGCTCCACGCAGCTCTTTAAAGGGAGCGCTGAGCAGAGCCTCCCGCCTGCATTCGCTCCGTAAGACCCACACACATTTCCCCTTACCTTTTAGGAGGGGAAAAGTGCGTCTTATAGAGCAAAAAATACGGTACTACTGCGGCTCTCTGATCCAAGTTTTGGCGTAAACAAGACAGTAATACCTCCACAAACATGTGCCTCGTCTAGCGTCCATTCCGCCGAACATCTGCGGCAAACCCAGAAGTACTGGAACAGGTTATTTCTGGGTCTGTTGCTTCACGCATAAGCGCAAACCGCTCCGCGTGCATGTGCAGACGCGGCGCTTTGCCCTGCGTCCTTTTCGGCTAGTGGCCGGGGCTCTGTACCTGAAACATTACGACCAATTCAGGACTTCCTTCAAATCAGCTTCCCAAGAATGGCTGGGAGCAGCTGAAGTTGTGCGTCAGCAGAATAGCAGGGCATAATCGCAAAAAGCAAATGTTGGTGTTAGATTGAATCCCACAAGGTGCGAAGGAGTAGGCTTTTGCTTTGGCCCGTACCCATGTGCATATTCTCAACAAGATCTAGGGACAATTCAGAACTCATTATTCTCCCCCTGTTTGTACTTTCTAAGAGACGGTCCTTTTCACAAGGCATTCTTGCTGCTGAGATATCAAACTATACTGGTGGAACAGCATCTGTTTACCTCCGGCGCCTGTAGTGTAAAAATGCTGTCACTAGTTATTTTATTGTTCTTTATATTCCGAAGCCTAATAGAAGTATTTGCAATGCTGCATACTGCTACCCAACACGAATTTGTTACAGTCAGGCTTGCGGTTGTTCAAAGGTTGCAGAAAACATTTGGTGAGTTTATTTTAGAGTGAGATGTTAAGATGTTACTGTACCTGATTTTTTAATTGATTATAGTCCAGCTCTTATAAAACCAGGAGAAAAAATGTGTATCGTTTTGTGGATGCTAGCGGTTTAAACACACACACACACACACACACACACACAGAGAGAGAGAGAGAGAGAGAGAGAGAGAGAGAGAGAGAGAGAGAGAGAGAGACTGCTGATAACATGGTTTTTGTCTTCTTTTATTTATAGTATAATTGTTGTAATGACATACTGGTTTAAACAATAAATACTGGAGAGAAACATACTAAGTAGAGAGTTCCAATGTGTGGGTCATGAGATGCATAGCATTAATGGCCGGATCTTTAACCAGCAGAAGACCATCTTTTTCTTCATCTTTTTACAATCTACAGTGACTGGAGACTTAAATTCAGAGGGCCTTTTCAGGGCAGCTTTTCATCCAATAGCAGAAAGGCCTACGGTTCTGTTGCCCCCCCCCCTTTTTTAAATAAAAAACAACAAGAGGCTACGGGAAACCGAAATTTGGAGGTGGGGAAACACACACACATGCAAAACACTAAATGGATCCCCTACTTTACAGTTCCGAAAAGTAGTTTTACACCATGGGTGGAACCCAACACCCCACAATGGCGAATGTCTCATCAGCACAAACACTAACCTTGCCAGATGGAATTATCCAGGGGCCCCCATTTTTGTGGGGGGGGGCCCTCTCCTGAACTGCTCCCCCCAGTCAATACTGGAAGATGCCAGGGGAGGGGAAAGTCCTGTTGCACAAGCTCCCACCCTCATGCAGGGCTTGTGCTGATGTTGCTCCTAAGGTGAACCCCATCCTATATTTTAAAGTGTGCATCATATAAGAGAGATTGCTTGTGCGTACGGGGTGGGGAGGGAAAACAACGCATGCATTCTCTAGCTGAAGCTTTTAGAAATGGTCTGGGGAGAGGCAGGATTAGCTGCCCTGCGATTTCTCTGACGAATAACAATTTGTGCTTTTTTTTTTTTTTTTTACTGATGGTTTCCAGCAACCGTTCGAATGCTTATATACAAGACCAGGCAAGTTTACTTTCTCTCTCCCTCCCACCCACCCACCCGCATCCTGATTTTATTTTTACTTATTTACAAAGCACTTTTACATAGAGGAACAGCAGATCAAACTGGGGGCCAGGCAGGCGATGAAGTTAAGTAGTGGGCAGCGTGGAGATCACCTTTGGAACATGAGTTTTCCTTGTTAGGTGGACGGGTCCTTTATTGGACGCTTGCTATGAAGGGCCGGTACCCATCACCACAACAGCCGCATCCCTCAAATACACAATAGAAACATCCTGCCTCCTAGCATGGGTGGTGGATGTTCAAGGGGATCATAGCAGACAGCAGAGCTTTGTGGGGGGACTAAGCCTCTGTCTCCCCAACCAAACACCCATGTTTTGGTGTAAGACAAAGTCACAACAAGTTCTGTCTCTGGATTACAAAACACCTCCCCTTTCCCAAGCCAGCCCCTTGCAAAATAATTTTAAGTTTCCCCAGGAGACACGCTATTTCCTTTCTTAAACCCAGCCCTTCCCTCCCGATTCATCCAGAATCTCTGCCCCAGCTTTGATGGGGACGCAAGTGAGCCCTACTCTCCGAATTCCGTTTATTGAGAGCCATGGGATTAGACTTTCTTTGTACGGCTGGCAGGCTATGGTGCGGAGGAAAACTGCCCCACAACTTGGTGTCTCTAGGAGAGGAAGCTGGGCTACGGGCACTTAAGAGGTGGTGGGCAAGTTTCCCTTGCTGCCAACACTTTCCTTTTCTCCCTCTGGGTGAATTCAAGGACGCAACTGATACGGGAGAAAGCCAAAGGATGCACCCCTAATAAGCCAGGGCTAAGCCTCCAGTACCCCCTACCCCTTTTGCATCCGAGATAGTTGGGCCACAATCTCCAGAGGAGTCACTTAGTTACTAAAGCACCTTCTTTCTGCGTGTTCCCTTCCCCCAGGGTTCAATTCATTGGTGCAACAGTGGTTGGGAAGACACTCAAAGCCACTGGCAGCGATATGGCTTGGAGGCGTCTCTCTCCAGTTCCAAAGGCAGGAAACAGCCATCGCTATGGCTCCATAGATTGCAGCTGGGTACACAGTCGAGAGAGCACCAGCGTTTGCCCCTGAAGGAACTGGAAGGCAGAGGGGGAGATAGGACCCAGGGGGAATCCTGCCATTCCTCCTGGCTTTGCGGGGTTGGCAAGGATGCCAGCTTAAGGCACTACCAGCTGGAGACATTTCACTCTGCTTTCCGTGAAGCTCTCTGCTGGTGGCTTTAAGGGGCCCAGAAAGGAAGGAAGGAAGGAAGGGCCCCAGAAGAGTTTCAAGGGGAATTAAGGCTGTTTATGTTTTCCGTCAACCCAGGCCAAAACTCAGGATGGCAGGATCTCCATATTACTGCTGTGTTGCTAATAACATAATTGATGCAATTAGTAGCAAATTAGCTCTACGCTTGGCAGCATTAGAGAACATGCCAAATACAGAGGAGGGAAAGAAAGAGAGAAAGAGAGAGAGAGAGATATGAAGCTCAGAAAGGCACCTCTGTTCCCGGTGTACAGCAAACCAGAGCTCTTTAGAAAGCGGTGGGGGGGGGGCGATGATGGCTTGGCCCCATGGCTTGTTAAAAAAACCAAAAACACCCAGAGAGAAAGTCCAGCAAGCTGTTAAAGCCACATGGCCACTTTGCGCAGAATATGGCTGCTTCAAATGCAGAAACAGCTTGCTGGGATACAGCCCTCAAACAGAGGCATACGCAGTTTCCGTTTCTAGTCCCCATGGCGGTGAAGGAAAGCCACTGAGTGGATTCTGGCAACAGAGGAGCGTAGTTGCAAATGGCTTTAAATGCATCTTTAAGTCCCAGGCAAGGGATTCTGTGCCCCCCTCCCCTTTCAGGCCGTCAGGGGTGCAAAGGGGAGAAAGGGCTTTGAATAACCCTTCCTATCTCCTGTCCTCTTCCCCTGCTGAAAAATCACCCTCGTCCTAAATGGGCAGCTGGGGCTTTTTGCATTCAGACATATAAGAGTGCACAGACTCATTCACAGGGTGAAAGTCAGCAATAGCTTCTTCAGCTGGGGAACCAGGGGCCTTTCAGATGTCGCAACTCCAGCTCCCATCAGCCCCAGCCGCTGTCCATAGCAAAGGCTGATGGGAACTGTAGTCCAGCAGCATCTGGGAGACGTCTAGACTTCTGCCTAGAATAATGGCATGCATCAAGATTCCCACGCCATCTACGGCTCTTACGAAAAGGTAGAGAGGCAAGATCAGAGAGATGGGGACGGAGTTGTACGCATCACATCCTCCTGGCTAACAGTAATAGACGCTCTTGATCTAGGGAGATGACTTCAAGGGACGTATTTGAAAATTTCGGGTCCATATAGCAAAATCCGGAAGGAAGGAAGGAAGGAAAGGACTGGCAGCGCGGAATTGTATGCAGCAATGGTGTGCCGAATGAAGGGGAGCAGCCACTGGGTAGACCCCGCTAAAAAGGCTGAAGAATTCAAGGTCCCCAAATTATTTCCCAAAGAGAGCAATGAAACAAGGGAACCAGATCAGAGCACCGGGTGGAAAGAGGAGTCTTATGAAATGCAAACTCGCTGTGCCCAACAGTGAGGCTTTAAACACAACAGTTACACTCGCCAAACTATTCAACGCTGTTTTATAGGAGAGCTAATCACGTAAACAGTGTGGGAAGCAATGTTCTGTAGCCTTCCGAGTCCCCTTCCATAAAGCCAGACTCTGCATAGACACTGTCCTACGAGGAACATTCTAGTGGCTTTGTCAGAATCGGAGGCCACACACTCGCATTTCTGGTAACTGAAGCACCATAATGGAGAAATAACCCCCTATCCGATTTTCTCCTGAAAATAACGCATCCCAGGAAGAACAACATGCACCACCATTTAATAATATTTAAAAAACAAAACAACCCTGTAAATGCTGGACTTCACACTCGGGGTCCCGAATTCAAATCCCATCAGGAGGTGGCCGTTGGCAGGGAACAGCTCCTCAAAAGTTTAAGCCTCTCTGCTGCAGACACTACGATAAACCAAGAATATGCGCCAGGCCCCACTATGCCCAAGATACCTGCAAAGTTTCCTCCATTTCCCCTCAACCACAGCATAATGTGCTTCAACTATAGAGACAGGGGCGCTAACTTTTTACCCCTTCCCTCACCCCTGACCACTGGCCATACTGGTTGTGACCAATGGGAATCAGAGTCCAACTTCTAGAGGGCCCCACAGACTTCCCACCCCTGAGAAAAAGGTCATTCCCAGAGTCTGTGCTGACCCAGCAATGCCTTTGTGTTTCTGGGTGGTTATGGCAAGAGACTACGGTTTGCGTCCCCTTCAGTTCCTAGCCTGCTTCAAGTTCTGTGCCCAAGTGCTACCTGCTTGGTCCTGTCGACAAATAAGCAGAGCAAAAGGCACCGGAGGAGAGTCACAGCGATGCTGTTTGTGCTCAGTCTAGAGGATGGAGGAGGAGGGCAGCTAATTTCTTAGATCCCACGGAACGGAACTCATTTAAGAGCCTCCTTAAAAGAAACAAAACTACTAACATCTCACTACATTCAGGGTTGCCCTGTGATACCTGAACCCAGGCTAACGGCTGCTCAGGGAAAGCAGACACGGGAAACTTTGGAGAAAACACGTCCGCATGGTCCTATAAGCCCAGAAGTATTTTATGGAGGTGCATCCAGCCAAATCCCTTCTCCCCAGCTGGGACATTCTCAGTTTGCATTTCCTCCTGGGGAATCACAATACGCGTCAAGGAAAGAGGCCCGAGCGCTTTCCTGTCCAGTACACAAAATCATTGCATCTCACTCACCAGTATTAACAGATCTTCCCAACAAAAGCATTTGCGGTGCTTTAGAGAACCGCCGAAAGGTATGCACAATTGCAAGCAAGGTGTGGGACATTTTAAGGGTTCAGAACAACCTCTCGTGTTTTTACCTCTGTTCATTATACTAAGCTAGGCGGCTTTCTTGAAAGTACATGCAATAGCATCTGATAGGTATGACCAACTCAGAGGTTTTCCCCCTCCATCTGGCCCCTAAAGAAGAACTTTGCTTTTAGTTGCATATATAGATAGATACATTATTATTATTATAATATTAAAGTTTTGTGGGCCTTGTTGACTTAATGGCCACTTCACGCCTCCCAGCGCTCCAACGGAAGCTGAGGAAAATAATCCACTTTTGGATCCAGTCTGCAGCCCGAAATCTCACCCCGCCAAAAATAAGGCAACGACTTGGAAGAGGCACGGCTGAAAAACCCAACTGCATTCCCGGGACAGGAGTTCACAGCTGCCACAGAAGGAAAACTACAGACCAGAGAACCGGCCCCTCTCAATGGATCTCACTGAGAAAAACTTACATTCAGCTGCCTTTCCTTTACGCTTAATAGTGAACAGACACCTATGTGTGTAAACTTGTGCGCCTAGTAATTAAACGGTTATAAATATACAGAAGAGCTCCTCCGTCAAAAAACATAAATAGATCCTGTTGTGCTCCCACACCCTCCCGGTTCTGTAAACATTTGGCAATACATATCTATATATCTATATATATATATACATATACATATACATATACACATATACATACACAGATTGCTTCCAGCAAACGAATGTGCAAAACGTAGCCGTCTTGTATAGAGGACGAGCAATGAGGTATACTGTGTTTGTGTGTGTGGATTACCCGTAAGCTATTCCAGACCTGCTCTTCAGGGCCTCTCGGGAGCTGCGATGCCTGTCCTGAGTTGGCCTGACTCTCTCGACACCCCCCTCCCACCAGCAGAACGGCTTCCGGCAGGGAAAAGGAGCATCGTCACATCAGGATGCAGCCGCGCTGTTCGCCGTAGGAGTTGTCCACACGATCGATTTCCTCAATGATCCTGGTGAAGACACCTTGGGTCATCTGCGAGGCACAGAAAGGCAAAATGCACCTGGGTTACCCAAGAGGAGAAGGGGAACGCTGCTGCGTTTGTCAGGCTTCGGGGAATCGGATGCCTCCCCCGGGGGCAGGAATTAAGCAGGCCAAACAAAAGGAGCGTTCTTACCAGATAAATTCTTTAATAATCACGCTAAAAAACGGCGTTGCTCCCAGTAAAGGCTCGCCCCCTCCATCCCCATTAATCTACGTCACTCCTACGATGGGTAATCCCAGAATGCCTGAAGGAGCGTCTCTACCCACATTGTTCGGCCCGGACTCTGAGGTCCAGCTCCAAGGGCCTTCTGGCGGTTCCCTCACTGCGACAAGTGAGGTTGCAGGGAACCAGGCAGAGGGCCTTCTCGGTGGTGGCGCCCACCCTGTGGAACGCCCTTCCCTCAGAAGTCAAGGAAATAAACAACTATCCGACTTTCAGAAGACAAATGAAGGCAGCCCTGTTGAGGGATGTTTTATCGTGTTTTTAATATTCTGCTGGGAGCTGCCAACAGTGGCTGGGGAAACCCAGCCAGGTGGGCGGGGTATAAATAATTTATTTATTTATTATTATTATTATTATTATTATTATTATTATTATTATTATTATTAGCGGAAGGGGGGGCTTCAGGAATGCAGTCCAAGGACAGTGAATCTGCCAGCTGTCTCTCTCCTAGTGCTCTTCTAGCTGCTCCTCACCCAGTATTTCCCAGCTTTTCCCCTCTGGACTATGCCCTTCTGCAAACCGCTATTCTAAATCAATACTGCCCTCCTGCCCTTGGGAAGGTTCAGAAAACCCACCATTCCTCCTCAGTCCAGTCCCTGACATTTTGAGGATGGCGAGGATCCTTCTGAGGTTTGCAAGGATGGCAAACCCATTGGCCGCAGGATGTTGCTCAGCTCCAATGAGCCCCAGCCAGCACGGTTGTGGATTATGGGAGTCCAGCAACACGGTGGGTGGGTTTGGACAAGGTGTCTATCCCTGTTTTATGTGTTCTTTGGTGAGGTGCCTGGGCCAGGGGCAAGTCTCCCTTCTGCAGCTGGAAGCACTTGAGATTACACCTGCACCTACCTTTGCAATTACAGTGGTACCTCAGGTTAAGTACTTAATTCGTTCCGGAGGTCTGTTCTTAACCTGAAACTGTTCTTAACCTGAAGCACTACTTTAGCTAATGGGGCCTCTTGCTGCTGCCGGAGTCCTGTTTCTGTTCTCATCCTGAAGCAAAGTTCTTAACCTGAAGCACTATTTCTGGGTTAGCGGAGTCTGTAACCTGAAGCGTATGTAACCCAAGGTACCCCAGTATCTTATGGCAGGCAGTAAACGTAAAGGACCCCTGGCCGGTTAAGTCCAGTCAAAGGTGACTATGAGGCTGCAGCATTCATCTCACTTTCAGGCCAAGGGAGCCGGCGCTTGTTCACAGACAGCTTTCCGGGTCATGTGGCTAGCATGACTAAACTGCTTCTGGCACAACAGAACACCGTGACGGAAACCAGAGCGTATGGAAACGCTGTTTACCTTCCTGCCGCAAAGGTGCTTATTTATCTACTTGTGCTGGTGTGCTTTCGAACTGCTAGGTTGGCAGGAGCCAGGACAGAGCAATGGGAGCTCATCCCGTCACAGAGATTCGAACAGCTGACCTTCTGACCAGCAAGCCCAAGAGGCTCAGTGGTTTAGATCACTGCGCCACCCGCTTTACAGACAGTAAAGAATAAGCGAGGAAACTGCCCATTCCTAGATACAGGGGCTCTGAAATTCTAGTAACTGAAACAGAGGCCGCCTGCTAATTCCACATCAAAAACAAAGTCGTGGCAATGCTCAAACCACTGGAAGAAGAAAGGGAGGTTTCTGTGGACATCAGAAAGTCACACTCAGTTGCCTCCCAGTGCAAGAGCACAACAAACAGGTATCGTACCTGGTTTTCTTTTGCTGAGGATTCCAAGAACACGGCGCCCCAAGAATCGGCAAGCTTCCGGCCTTCATCAGTCTTCACCTGACGGCTAAAACACATACACAAAGGGGAGGAGATGAAAGCAGAGGAGACATCAGTTCACCACTACAGGTTGTCATTTGAGACACCTGATGCTGAAGATCTGGGACCGGCGAAGCAGCTGGGTAAAATTAATGAAAATAAATCAGACAGCGCTGTATGCCGCCCAGAGTGGTTGGGGAAACACAGCCAGAAGAATGAGCTATAAATAATAAAATTATTATTATTCCTATTATTATTACTTTGCATGCATCAAAAAAGGTACGGGTGTGTTATAGGAAACAGAATTATTTAGGACATTATTTGGGTTGCAATATTTTGTTTTAGGAACGTGGGTGGCGCTGTGGGTTAAACCACTGAGCCTAGGACTTGCCGATCAGAAGGTCGGTGGTTCGAATCCCCACAATGGGATGAGCTCCCATTGCTCGGTCCCTGCTCCTGCCAACCTAGCAGTTCAAAAGCACGTCAAAGTGCAAGTAGATAAATAGGTACCGCTTTGGCGGGAAGGTGAACGGCATTTCCGTGTGCTGCTTTGGTTCGCCAGAAGCGGCTTTGTCATGCTGGCCACATGACCCGGAAACTACGCTGGCTCCCTCGGCCAATAAAGTGAGATGAGTGCCGCAACCCCAGAGTCGGCCATGACTGGGCCTAATGGTCAAGGTCCCTTTAGCTTTATTTTGTTTTTAGAGGGCGAAAGAATAAACTTGTTCCCATCCATGCTCAGTTCTCATCTACATTCAAAGCTTTTGACTAACACTGATGTTCAAAGCTTTTGACTAACACTGATGTGTTTCGAAAACTTTTATTGCCTCCACAAGGACTAGAATCCTCCGTAAAAAAACCCAACCACCAAAATGCTGGATTTCCCCCTATGTCAATCATAAGAGTCCCGTTTTGATGTAGAAATGTTTTACATTTCAGAAACGCGTGACCCTGATCCCTAGAATCAGGAACCAACAGATTCCTTTGGCGCTTACAACAGGGGCCTATTCAAGGCAGAATTCTACTTTGGAATGTTATGAATGTTTGGAATATGGCAAGATTGGAGCCCAGCAAGGAGATAGGGGTCGGCTCGCACAATGCACCATTTATACTGTGGCAAGGCGTGCGCAAGCATACCTAGTGTGAGAGAATACATGAAAACAACCCAAAAAACCCCCCTCCCATTATTATCATCATCAAGGAATGATAATAGAAACGATCTTCAATTAAGCGAAGTTGAATGTGATCCTAGTGAGAGACATAAAGAAACAGCATTTGTTCTAAGAGATCAAAAATTTAACCACAAAAAAAATTAACCTCCCCAATCCCAAAATGGCTGCTTTTATGCCCGATGTTTGAAAAGAGACAGACAGAAGCAACCATATCCCATCCTTAAGGCTCAGGCTGTATGTTCTCAGCGGGGTGGATTTAATTTAAATCAAATAGATTTAAATCACTAGTCGGTAAGACTTGATTTAAATCATTATTTTTTTTACAAAAAGACTCATTCTTGCTGATATAATCTTAATATTTACAACCAGAGGAAGGTTTCATTTTTGGAATAATAAATTTTCAGAGTAGTTTTTACAGTTCTATCAAAAATCACTGATTTGGTTATACTATTAGAAATACAGTGGTACCTCGGGTTAAGTGCTTAATTCGTTCCAGAGGTCCATACTTAACCTGAAACTGTTCTTAACCTGAAGCACCACTTTAGCTAATGGGGCCTCCTGCTGCTGCCATGCTGCCGGAGCCCGATTTCTGTTCTTATCCTGAAGCAAAGTTCTTAACCTGAAGCACTATTTCTGGGTTAGCGGAGTCTGTACCCTGAAGCGTATGTAACCCGAGGTATCACTGTACAAAGACAGGCAATTATGAAATTATTTTTCTATTTGGACAACATTTCTGCTATACTTTATTGGAAGGAGAAAAACAATCATTTCCTTAATAACAATTAAAACAATCTATTTAACTAAGATAATAACATTATAGCATATTTGTTAACCGATGTGAGTTTTAGCACACATGAACAACTCAAAACAAATCCTTATTTCCTGATGAATAGCCTTTGGACTATAACGTAACTTAAACAGAAAACTGTCTTTAGAAAGGTTTTTCCTCCAAAAGCATTTTATTTTAAAAATCTGATTTAAATTTAAAAAATCCGATTTAAATAAAAAAAAATCCGATTTTAAAAAACCTAAAATACTGCTTTTTTATTTTTATTTTAAAAAAAATCACTGATTTTTATCCACCCTGGTTCTCAGGCGAGAGAAGGCAAAGCTCTTACCTTTCTAGAGACAGATCAGCTTTATTGCCAACAAGCACTACCGGCATCCTGCCAAAGGAGAAAGAGACACTCTAAGAAGAAGAAGAAGAAGAAGAAGAAGAAGAGGAGGAGGAGGAGGAGTAGTAGTTTGGATTTGATAACCCGCTTTATCACTACCCGAAGGAGTCTCAAAGAGGCTAACAATTTCCTTTCCCTTCCTCCCCCACAACAAACACTCTGTGAGTGGGGCTGAGAGACTTCAAAGAAGTGTGACCAGCCCAAGGTCACCCAGCAGCTGTATGTGGAGGAGCGGAGACGCGAACCCGGTTCCCCAGATTACAAGTCCACCACTCTTAACCACTACACCACACTGGCTCTCTCTTTTCTTAGGAAAAGTGGAGGGCTCAACCCCAAAACAAACTCACCAAAGCACTTCCAACAGCCAGGGGTTCAGCATCTTACCAGCTCCTGCCTCAAAGGCTGCTCTTGCATAGGAGCTGGCAAGACAAGAACTGTGGCACTTCTCTTGCAAGGAAATGCATTTCTGATGGGAGCTGCTACTTTCCTTGCAGAACTCAATCAGAAATTATTCCTGCATTTCAGGGGGTCGCATCCAATGACCGACTTGGGGTCCCTTCCAATTCTATGGTTCCATGAAACGATTTGTACCACGTCACTGTGTGTCGTTTAAGGGCAGGGTCTCCCAAACTTGGGTCGCCAGCTGTTTTTGGACTACAACTCCCATCATCCCTAGCTAGCAAGGATGAGCGTTCAGGGATTATGGGAACTGTAGTCCAAAAACAGCTGGCGACCCGAGTTTGGGAAAGCCTGGGCTTAGAGGAGAGGTGGAGAAGCTGTGACTGTCCATTGGACCCATAGCTGCCAACGTTTCCCCTTTTTAAAGGGAAATTCCCTTATTCCGAATAGGATTCCTCGCAAGAAAAGGGAAAAGTTGACAGCTATGATTGGACCTCAACTCCCATAGTCCCTGAACTTTGATCAGACTGGTGGCTAAAAGAAAAAGCAAGCATTAAAAAACAATTAAAGAATGTTAGAAATAAAACTATATACATATACAGTCGTACCTTGGATCCCAAACTCCTTGGCACTCGGACGTTCTGGCTCCTGAATGCCGCAAACCCGGAAGTGAGTGTTCCGGTTTGCAAACGTTCTTTGGAACCCGAACGTCCAACAGGGCTTCCAATTGGCTGCAGGAGCTTCCTGCAGCCAATCTGAAGCCGCGCTTTGGTTTTGGAAGTCAAACGGACTTCTGGAAGAGATTCCGTTCAACTTCCAAGGTACGACTGTATAAACTCTATTAAACCATAGAAATAATTTCAAGAAAAACAGCACATATTACTATAACAACACCCACACCATGCAGTAAAAGAGCTATGATACCGCTTTAAACAGCCATGTCTTCCCTCAAAGATTTCTGGGAGCTGTAGTTTGTGAAGGGTGCTGAAAGTTGTTAGGAGAACCCTCACAGACCTACATATGTGACTGACTTTTGGAGGCACATGCCAAGCACATGCCCACACCTCATAGTTGTCAACGTTTCCCTTTTTAAAAAAATAATAATAATAATTTTTATTGAATGATTTTATGTTACAAAAAACAATACAACCATACTACCACTAAATATAATTAAGAAATAAAAATTACATACATCAATATTTAGTTTGTTATTTACCATCTTATTTCCTCCCAAACATTCCATAGAAAAACACACATTTCCCTTTTTAAGGGAAATTTCCTTATTCCGAATAGGATTCCTCACAAGAAGGCTCGCAAGAGCCTTTACTTCCATTCTAGAATTCTTTCCAATTGTGCTCTTTCTTGCCCGCACGCCACCAAATTAATATTTACCTTGTCTTTCCTCTGCTTTCATATAACTTGCTGTGTAAAGACTTTACCACTTGAAAACTGAGAAGAGAGAAAAGAGGAAGAATGATAGAATGTCACTTCTCGAACACAAGACAGTGTCCCTCAGGTTAAGCTATACAGACCATATTCACGACAGGCATTTAAAGCACTATGGTACCCCTTTCCTTTCACAGAGCTACAATTCCCAGAGTTGCCTGTGAAGAAGGATTGACTATGATGAAACCACTCTGGGAACTGTAGTTCTGAATGTGGTCCTACTGATTTGCACGGAAGTAGAAAGCTCAGCATGGCTGATTTTGTCCCGCATTCAAGTGCTTAGCTCCAACAATTGACTGGAATATGTGAAAAAATAGCATTAAACTGAATGGTTCCATTTAGAACAGAAAAAGAACAGAGGCCATCAGTTGTGGAGCATTTGGAAAGGGTTATGGAAACGTGGAAAACTGGAATTGGGAAGAGAAAAATTAAGGCTATTACAGGACCTTCTCTCAAATCATTTGAGTAGATTTGCAAGGCAGCAAGGCCCTGTACCATCAACTAGGGCTGGGTGATATATCAATATATCATCCATAACTGGTTTTAAGTCCATAGCGTGAAACTGGTTTCATAATTTTTGACCAGGCAATACGACTGTACCTTGGATCCCGAACGCCTTGCAAGTCGAACGTTTTGGCTCCTGAACGCCACAAACCCAGAAGCGAGTGTTGCGGTTTGTGACCATTCTTTGGAAGCCGAACATCTGACGGGGCTTCTGTGGCTTCTGATTGGCTGCAGGAGCTTCCTGCAGCCAATCAGAAGCCGCACTTCGGCTTCCGAATGTTTTGGAAGTCGAACGGATTACGTTTGACTTCCAAGGTATGACTGTATCATGATATATGTGTGTGTGCATGCACTATGCAAAAACCACAATGTGGGAAAAACCGTGAAACCAGTCAATATTGTGATATACGGGTATACAGTGGTATCTCAGGTTACGAACTTAATTCATTCCGGAGGTCCGTTCTTAACCTGAAACTGTTCTTAACCCGAAGCACCACTTTAGCTAATGGGGCCTCTCACTGCCGCCACACCACCGGAGCACGATTTCTGTTCTCATCCTGAAGCAAAGTTCTTAACCCGAGGTACTATTTCTGGGTTAGCGGAGTCTGTAACCTGAAGCATATGTAACCTGAAGCGTATGTAACCCGAGGTACCACTGTACTGAAAACCAGGTATCGCCCAGCCCTAAGGTCAACCGCTCAGAGCAGCCTCCATCAACACACCAAACTCTTGGCCTTCTTACCTCTTGAGAGATGTCACGGAATACACCAGCACGTAGCCATGAATGCCAATGGTAAATGAGTGAGGCAAGATCGTGTATTCATCCTGGACAGAAACAAAACAGAGAGGAAGAGGCTCTTTGATGTCGATACGTTTCGTGAATCTGAAGACAACCCAGTTCAGCAATCGGCCCGTTTTGAAGCCCATGAATGCACACGTGTGTGGACCATGCTTCAGGACGTGACTCCTGCCCAGATAATGGATCTCTGGCAAAGTTCAGATGAATTTTCTCGAGATACCTCCCTGCACTATGGGCCTTTCGGGACCGTGTGTCAAAGCAAGCAATTAATCCCATAGGCCACAGTGCTGCGGGAGAGCAGTGAAATATCAATAGACGAACAAAGACAACCTCTCTTACCTGCCCGGCAGTGTCCACTAGTTGCAGATGGAATTCATCCTTTCCCAGCATCAACATTTTGTTGTAAGCTAAAGTGGGAAGCGAGGGAAGAAGGCAATTTACAGCAACGTTGTGCCTGCTGCACCCCTCCCCAAACTAAGCCACATCCTTGGCTCCACCCCAAAGTTCTGTGCTCAAGCTATTTTTATCCCCCCTTTCTCCCCCTGCCAGTTTAGTCCTCGGCCAGCCACTATAATCTGTCCCTTGTGTCCCCATCACTGCCTGGCTGTCAAGCCAATGCTGTTTCACCTGAGCTGAGGAAGCAACAGCAAAGCAATTGCTTTTGCGGCGTCTTCTCGCAAAACAGATATTGGGAAAACTCTCAAGGAGCAGAGGCCTTGAAAATATTGCTATGTGCACATGCAGGGCTCGTCTGTTATGGCTTTTCTGCACGCCGTAAAAGTCTTTTTTAAAAAACTTGGGTGTGGGAGAGATTAACAAGGGAGATGATAATAATAATAATAATAATAATAATAATAATAATAATAATAATAATAATAATAATATATTATTTATACCCCACCCATCTGGCTGGGTTTCCCCAGCCACTCTGGGCGGCTTCCAACAAACACTAAAATACAATAACATATTAAACATTAAAAGCTTCCCTAAACAGGGCTGCCTTACGATGTCTTCTAAAAGTTTAGTATTTATTTTTCTTTTTGGCATCTGTTGGGAGGGCGTTCCACAGGGCGGGTGCCACTACCGAGAAGGCCCTCTGCCTGGTTCCCTGTAACTTGGCTTCTCGCAGGGAGGGAACCGCCAGAAGGCCCTCGGCGCTGGACCTCAGTGTCCGGGCAGAACGATGGAGATGGAGACACTCCTTCAGGCATACTGGGCCAAGGCCGTTTAGGGCTTTAAAGGTCAGCACCAACACTTTGAATTGTGCTCGGAAATGTACTGGGAGCCAGTGTAGGTCTTTCAAGACCGGTGTTATACGGTCTCAGCGGCCGCTCCCAGTCACCAGTCTAGCTGCCGCATTGTGGATTTAAAGAGTAAATTGGCAAGGAGAGAGTGTGTGCATATGTTGCACAGCTAAAGCAGAAATGAACAGCCACAAAAGCCCAGGTGCAGATATGGATTGTTTTGATCATAGCCATTATGTTTTTTGGAGCATCTGCCTGGAGTAAATTGGCTTTCCCCAAAGCAGCTGCAAAAGAAGCTGGCTGCAAAAGGACCCCTGAAACTTTTGGCTCCAGTCACTGCTTAGTAGAAGCAGGCAAAGCGGACAAAGATGCCCTCTGTGTGTGTGTCATGACAGCTTATATCCAGATCCCGCGCAGAGTTAGATTCACCTGATTATTTGCAGGGTAGCACCAGAATTCGCAGGAGGTGCATTTGCTCAGCAGGAATGGAAAGGCATTCTGCATGTGCTCAGGGGCACATTTACAATTCTCCCACCAGCTCGTAGAAATAATAATTGTCAGCTACCAAGCCCAGGCAGTTACAAAGGAACGAAAGTGGCTATCTCCAATACATGCACAAACCCCAACAGACAATTATCGCTAAAAATATCTGACACCATACCAACTCAGGGAAATGTTTTGGGTAGATAAATCTCCCCCCTCCCCCCCCAAAAAAAGTAATTCCCCAGGAGTGATCACCACACAGGGCAAACCGGAAGTGGACAAGGCAGATTTATGGGGGAAATTAGCCTTCAGATAACCTAAATAATGTTCCGCTGTATGAAGTGGGTGTGCGTGGCAGCCCCCTTCGAAAACAGGAAAGGACTCTTGCGATGAGGGAGGGTTTGCGGCCTGGCAGGAAGTGAGGAGAGGTGCTACTGAATCCGTTTATCGCTGGGGAGAAAACACTTGAGCTTTCCACACAACATCCCAGCTATGCACAAGAGCTATTTGACTTTTGGCATCACCTGAAACCCAAAACAGTCTGTTTTTGCTTCGCTTGGTACAGAAATAGGGCTCTATTGCTCTGCCCGTGAGTCAAAGAAAATATATATCTACCAATGATCAAGACTTCCCTCTATCTCGATCACTGCTTGACTGTAACAAACAAGAGCCTAGATATACCCAGAAAAGATCTAACCACAACACTTACTGCTTTCCACTGTAGGATCGTAACACTCCAGAAACTCCCCATCAATGAACTGGTGTGCAAGGGATGTTTTACCTGAAGAGGAAAGATGAGAAAAGAAAGCCTTGCCTCAGGTGTGCTCTTTGGATCTCAGCAACCAATAAACTCAGCATTCAGAGAAAAACAAACACCTCCAGCAGGTCCCCCCAAAATTACACTGATCCCCCAGTTTAAGATCACCCCACCTGTCAAGGAAATTCCCACGCTTAAGTTCTGGGGTGAGGCGAAACACAGTGATAGAGCAAAGTAATTTAGTTTTAAACCACTATCGTCCCTGCGATAACTCAAGGTGGGCAATGGACAAATGGTTGAGAGCTCTAGAATAATTTGGATGAACTCAAAAGAGGCAGAGGGAATTGTCTCTTGAAAACCTAAAAAAATGCAAATGTGAATTTTTAGGCTGGTGACAGATCTTCAAAGGGGGGAAGTAAATAATGAAAGTTGTCTTCATGGTACTATTTGATATACAGAAAACACTAACACATTCAGTTGATTTGAAGATCTGATGTGAATTTGCAGAGTGGAGGGCTTTTAGGGGAAAACACTTTATCTTTGAATATACTTGTCACAAATTGTGGCTCTTACATTTCATGCCTTCTGGGACCCTCTGTTTACAATTTTCTTCATACTGGAGCCTGTGTATAGATGGGCATGCCGCATATACAGTGGTGCCTCGCAAGACGAAATTAATTCGTTCCGCGAGTTTTTCCGCCTAGCGAATTTTTCGTCTTGTGAAGCACGGTGTCGGAAAAGTTTTGGAAAAGCTTCAAAAATCACCAAAGTCTTCAAAAACCTCAAAAAAGGCTACCACACCGCGTTTTATGAGTTACTCCTTGAAGTCAAGTCGCAACTGTATTAACGGTGTTAAGAAAAAGGAAACAAACTTGCAAGACATTTTCGTCTTGCGAAGCAAGCCCATAGGGAAATTCGTCTTGCGAAGCAGCTCAAAAACCGCAAAACCCTTTCGTCTAGCGAGTTTTTCGTCTTGCAAGGCATTCGTCTTGCGGGGCACCACTGTATTCTTAATACCTGCCAGCCAATTATAAACTTCACACGTTCAATAAAAATGCTGTGAAACTTCCCTGTTTTTTCTTATCCTTTACAAACTGTACATACAGATACAACCAGTCCACTTGTGGACTTTCTTACACAAAATGACCTGATAGCAGAAGATCAATGCCAATTCTCTTTAACTTTGTGCACTGTTGAATACAACAACCCCTTGTGTTTAAGGCTCCATAAAACTCTCAATGGTTAATCCTCAGTGGTGCTATTTCGTGCTTTTAATTTTTAATTTTAACAAATTGATTATATCACTCGGTTATTCAGTCAAGAAATTTAAAACATACTCATTGCTTAATATCAATTATCTTGTGGATTCCCTCTTAAACAAATTCATCTACTAAATTTACAGCTCAATGTATATAAGCTTTTGCAGAAGTAAGTCCCATCACTTTCAGATAAATGAGCACAGGACTACAGTCTTAGATATATGTACCGTGTCTCAAATCCTGCAGTATTAATCCAACTGAGATGAGAAAGGGTTTTTCCCCCCCTGTACAGTGAAAAGCAATCAATATGTCAGCAGCTTTTAGCCAGTACCAATGTGTAAGTCATTGTTTGGGGGTCAGTTCAGGCAATGTTGTTTTATTTAACGCCATCAAGCAAATACAAGCATTCAGTATTGCGGATCAATATTTGGATAGCCATGTATCAGCTATGGGCTCCTCCTCACCATCAATTGAGTTTGGCAACACACACACGTCTCTGAATGCAAGGAGACTGGCTCATGGGCTGCAATGTTGCGCCTAATTAGGCTACAAAGCTGGTTCCCCAAGGCTGTTTGTGTGTTGCCAAGTAGTCTGGAGGAAAACAGAAGAGCCAGCAGCGTAGACATCTGCTGGTACATGCAGAAGGGGCCTCATCTCATGCCTTGGGGGAAGCCCACAAGCCCAAGAGGTCATCTGGACCAGAGGATGGGATGAGCAGAAGTGGGGAAACATAATGATAATAATAATATTTATACCCCGCCCATCTGGCTGGGTTTCCCCAGCCACTCGGGGCAGCTTCCAACAAAATATTAAAATACAATAACCTATTAAACATTAAAAGCTTCCCTAAACAGGACTGCCTTCAGATGTTTTCTAAAAGTCTGGTAGTTGTTGTTCTCTTTGACATCTGGTGGGAGGGCGTTCCACAGGGCGGGTGCCACTACCAAGAAGGCCCTCTGCCTGGTTCCCTGTAACCTCATTTCTCACAGGGAGGGAACCACCAGAAGGCCCTCAGCGCTGGACCTCAAGTGTCCGGGCAGAACGATGGGCAAGAGGAAGAGGTCTTTGCTCTTTCTTCCTCTTGGTGACAAAAGAAAGGGCTGTGCCCAGGTACATAAGGATTTAGTGAACTAGCCAAAGATGTTGCATCCCACCTGGTGGACCATGGAGGAAGCGCCAGAAGAAAACAAGAAGATCTGCAAAGATTTGTCTCCACGATGCAGCTCCAGGGTGTATTAACAGCATTTAGCATATTCCTCCCGCACTTGCCACATGAAAGGATCTGGGGTCACGTTCACATCTTTGCACATAAGTGTGCACAGAACAATTTATGAATCTGTTTAGCCTGTACATCTTGTTGTTAACTCTTGCCCTCCCACACTCCTCCAAGATCTTGGATGGCGGCTAACAGATTGAGGTTGAATCCCGAAAAGAAAGTAGTACTGTTTTGGGGGGACAGAGGGTGGGCGGGGGTGGGGGACTCCCTGGTCCTGAATGGGGTAACTGTGCCCCTGAAGGACCAGGTGTGCAGCCTGGGAGTCATTTTGGACTCACAGATGTCCATGGAGGCGCAGGTCAATTCTGTGTCCAGGGCAGCTGTTTACCAGCTCCATCTGGTATGCAGGCTGAGACCCTACCTGCCCGTGGACTCTCTCACCAGAGTGGTTCTTGCTCTGGTTATCTCCCGCTTGGACTACTGCAATGCGCTCTACATGGGGCTACCTTTGAAGGTGACCAGGAAACTACAACTAATCCAGAACACGGCAGTTAGACTGGTGACTGGGAGCGGCCACTGAGACCACATAACACCGGTTTTGAAAGACCTACATTGGCTCCCAGTACATTTCCGAGCACAATTCAAAGTGTTGGTGCTGACCTTTAAAGCCCAAAACGGCCTCGGTCCAGTATATCTGAAGGAGAGTCTCCTCCCCCATCGTTCTACCCGGACACTGAGGTCCAGCGCCAAGGGCCTTCTGCCGGTTCCCTCACTGCGAGAAGCCAAGTTACAGGGAACCAGGCAGAGGGTCTTCTCGGTAGTGGCGCCCTCCCTGTGGAACGCCCTCTCACCAGATGTCAAAGAGAAAAATAACTACTAAACTTTTAGAAGACATCTTAAGGCAGCCCTGTTTAGGGAAGCTTTTAATGTTTGATGTATTACAGTATTTTAATTTTTTTGGGAAGCCGCCCAGAGTGGCTGGGGAAGCCCAGCCAGATGGGCGGGGTATAAATTATTATTATTATTATTATTATAGCTGAGTCAGCATCCTTTTTAGTTCAGCCACAAGGGAAGGGATTTATACAGTATGTAGCTAGTTTAAAGATGCTGCTCTGTTGCGATTCTCTACTGCAGACTAGCTAGCCAGGTGCCTTAGATCTGAGTCTAATGCTCTAGAACAGCCACCCCCCAACCTTGTGTCCTCAGACTACAACTCACATCAACCCCAGCTCACATGGCTCTACTGGTTTCCACTAATGGGAGTTGTAGTTCAAAACATCTAGAGGGCACTAGGTTGGGAAGATGGCAGTACGGATTCTTAGAATTCTCCTGGCTGTGTTGAAAGAAATATTTCAAATTCCTTGAATGTTTAGGAACATTGGCAACCTGACACCCAGGGTTCTTCCAGCCCAACTTACTAGAGCCTTCTGACATCTCTAAATTATCTGTGAAGCAAAGAGAGGCTCTTTATTCTTTTTAATATGGGCTCTAAACACCGAAAAAAGGAGCAGCACGCCCAAGAAAAGTAAATTGAAATGTGAAGTCATTGTCTTAACCTCATTCAGGGGAATGACATGGCCGAACACTCCCCTAAATCACCATTTGTTTGCATGCGCATGCAACAAGACAATCCCAAGGCACTGATGCTCAATGCTGCAAGAGAGCAGAGGTGTGCAATTAAATATGGCTGCATTTACCCATACCAAACATGGAACATTTTGTTTTGCAACAGCCCCACACCAGCAAAGCAGAACTCTTGCTACAGCTTGACCTGTTCAAACAAGGCACAGATGGTTGTAGGAGGGAGGATCAACAACCCAAACATTACGCACACAGGGTCCACGCCAACTAGAAATGTATTAACCCCTTCTGTCGCAGAAAGGACCCCTAGCCTTAAAATAAAATTCTCACGCACAGGCACATCAAGATTCTATTACCCACCCAACCCCAAGGAAGAAAAGGCTGCCCAAGGCTTAATATAATAAAACAAGCCATTTCACCACCCAGCCTCCCATTATGACCTCTGACCTCTGGTCATTTCCTCCCACTGCATGTGAATTAATAGAAAACAGACCCCAAGTGACCTTTTGCATTTGTGTTCAGGGAAGAGGTCAGATGAGCAGGGAAATGTGCATGTGCAAATAACTCCCCAAGGAGAAACTAGGAAAGGTCAGGCAATAAGCTGTCCAGAAGCTACAAGTTTTCTGGACTCAGGAGCCGCTAAAGCTTTTCTGGGCAGGCAAGGAGGGCTCCAGTTCACTATAAATAGGTGACTAGGAAAAAAGGGGGGGAGGTGTTACTCTTGGATGCAAATGCATGCAGAATTTTAACTCCGTCACTGCAGATCTTAACAAATCCCCCCCCCCAGCAACTTATACCTAAACAAGTATTTAATAGGACATGCTAAGATTTGAAGTTTGGGCAGGGGGCTTATAATAGCATTGTGATTTCCCCTGAAAACACACACACACACAATTTCCCCCCTCCCCCACACACTTGGCGGAGATTTATGGCACTTTGCAACAACTATTCTGTGCCACCAGCAAAGGGAGAAATGTTTCTGTCTCAGGATGTACGAACTTCAAGCCCAGGAAGCTCTCAGACAGGAAACCCACAACACAGAGAGCAGGGCAGCCCATCCCCAAACACGGGCTGCTCGGAGAATCAAAGGGCACCAATCCCCACACTGCCCCGTTTTCCGTTTGGCCTGATCCTGTCAATATTCAAGTTCTACGATTTTGGTGCCTGCCCCTCCCCGATATTTTAAGCATGAAGATCAGGGTGCACGTGGTGTTACTATTCTTATTTCCCAAATCACCCCCTACCTACATTTCCGAAGACCCCCCAGCAAAGTCGCCCATAGAATCAGACCTACCTGACTAGTCCTAGACCAGGGCGGGGCTCCCCCCTCCACCCCCTTTAAGAGAGAGCTGTAGAGAAAGGAGGGAATCTCGGGCAGGTGTTCCTGGCGCGGACACACCTGCCGAAATCCTCCCTTCCACGCGCGCACCTCCTGCTAGAAAGGCGCAGAAGAGCCTCTCCGCTTTCTCACCTGGAGATGCCGATCCCCCTCCCCGGTCCTCTCGCATCCCCCTAAAACCAAAGCCTCCCCAGATCTATATAAAAAAGTCATTTATCCCAGCTGCTCCCAATCCTCGCCGCCTTCCCCACCCGCGCTCCGGATGGCAAGGGCTGCTCCGGGCGCACCACGTGCGGCGTCCTCGCCACACGCACCAGACCCGCTTCCTTATCCTTCCCCGCTTTCCGGCCACCCCCACCCCACCCATGGCATGCTTCCAAACCAGCCCCCCCCCGGGGACCCCCACTCCGCGCGACCCCTTCTTAGCACCCACCCGTGATCCTGCCCGCCCTTCCCCACGCGCCCTTTGATTGTTCCAAGCCTCCGCGGCCAGACCCTCGTGCAAGCTCCTCTCCCCCCCCCCGCTACGCGAGGAGACCCCCCCCTTGCCACCTCCCGAGCACCCACCCCCTGGCCACGTGCCCCCCTCCCCTCCCCATCTCTTCCTCGATCTGGACCACTTCCTCACCCACAGAGCGGTATCCCAGGATCACGACCTTCCGATAGCGCACCAGCGGCATGGCCCGGCGCAGGGCGTGGGGAGGGAGGGGGGCGTGGGGTGCCGCAAGGCGGGCGGGCCGCGCGATGAAAGAGCCCGCCGGAGAGTAGAGCCGCGGGCGCCGCCGCCGCCGCAACTACAAACGCCCACGTGACCACAACACTGGCCTACAGCCGCCGCTCCTCATTGGCCCCGGGGAAGAGGGCGCGTGCGCGCTGCGGAGGTGTTCCCGTTCCATTCATGAAAAACGGCGAGGGGGGGAGGCGAGGCGAGGCGCGGGGGAGGATGCGGGGGGCGTTTCCCGACGCGCAAGTGAGGAGCTCCGCCGGGCGGGAAACCGGCCGGGCGCTTAGCCGAGCCTTTCCTAATAATAATAATAATAATAATAATAATTTATTATTTATACCCCGGCCATCTGTCTGGGCTTCCCCAGCCACTCTGGGCGGCTTCCAAAAAAATATTAAAATATGGAAGCAATTTAAAGACTATTTGAATAACTGTAACATTAAAAATTAGAAATTACTTGAAAGTACCAAATAGGCCTAGGACTAAATTAAGGGTTAGTTAAATAAATGAGATCTAGAACCTTAAGAAAAGTTAAGAAATGTTAGTTTAATTGGAATATTGTGTTTTAATAATGATATTAGAAAACTGCTACATTTAAATACAAGGAAATTCAGATTGGAGGGTTCAGAGGAAGTCCAAAACATGTTTATGAGGTTAGAAGTTTAAATAACTAATTAATTTGTGTTGTTTAGGTGTTGTTATGGGGTTTTTTATTTTCTTTTTTGTTTATATTTGTGGTTTTTTGTTTTTGTTGTAGTATGTGTTATATTTGTAAGAAACTTAAAAACTATTTAAACTGTGTGTGTGTGTGTGTGTGTGTGTGTGTGTGTGTGTGTGTGTATATATATATATATATATATATATATATATATATTACCGTAATACATTAAAAGCTTCCCTAAACAGGGCTGCCTTCAGATGTTCTTACTCTGTGTGGTTCCTCCGTGTGTTTACTTGGGAGTAAATGGCCTCCAGCTCAGTGGGATTTCAATAACGCTGAGCAGCGAGGGGCTGGAGAAAAGGAGGGGATTGCAATAGAGAACTTTCCTCCCCCTCAGCAGATGAAAACATTAGCAGGATTTTAATTTCACTTGTAATCGGTGCTTTTTTGTAAAATTAAAAAAAAATGCTTAGGGATACTCTCATTTTGACTCAAGAAAATCACCATTTTATAGTTCGAATCGGTGGAACATAAACACAGTAAATGGACAAAAGCACGAAGATTCACAAAATGTTTAGGGGTATGCGTAACCCCAGAAAAAAGCACTACTTGTGATGTAACAAATACTTTGGATAGTATGGAGGGATACAAAGTTTAGATTATGGAATGATATGCAGTTGTAAATGTTCAATATAGGACCCATGGAGGGGATGAGGGGAAGTCTTGAGATTCAGAGTAATCTCCATATATGGATATGTATTTGGATTGTTATAAATTTTTACTTGTAAAATCAAATAAAAATGATTTTTTTTAAAAAAAGAGAAATGAGAACTTTCCTCCCCCTCATCCATTCATTCCTCCTTTGAGAATGGTTGTGATGGACAAGCCATGGCTTATGCGCCTCTCTTTGTGTTTTTAAATTTTTATTTATACTTTTCAAGTTTATACATTTCACTAATTTTATACAACCCATTAAATTTTACCATCATTTTGACATTTCACAACTTGGCTTTCTTCCCCCTCTTTCTGCGGTTCCTTAAATTCCTTTTAATATCTTCTGCATATCCAAATTAACCCAATTTGCTCATTTATTCATCTTCTTTAAATATATACTCTTATGAAACTGCCGGTAATTACAATAGTCCTGCCAATGTTTTTATCTGTTTTCAGTTTATCTGTAAATATTCAATAAGCCATTTCCATTCTTTTAAAAAAAGGTTGTTATCTTGATTTCTTATTCTTCTGGTAAGTTTCGCCATTTCTGCATATTCCATAAGTTTTTGTATCCATTCTTCGTTTGCTAGGACTTATTTGTCCGTCTTTTATCTTTTAAAAAAATTGTTTTTATTGCAAAAATTATTGGGTTACAAAAGTATATATACATCGTCTGTTTTCAGATCATAAAATGACACCCGTTCTCTCCCTCCCCCCCTCTCTTCCCACCCCCCAACCTTATCAAACTGACAACTGAATCCTCACCCCTCCAATACAGTGGTACCTCGGGTTAAGTACTTAATTTGTTCCGGAGGTCCATACTTAACCTGAAACTGTTCTTAACCTGAAGCACCACTTTAGCTAATGGGGCCGCCGTGCCGCCGGAGCACAATTTCTGTTTTTATCCTGAAGCAAAGTTCTTAACCCGAGAAGCGTATGTAACACAAGGTACCACTGTACTGGAGAAAAAAGCATCCTTCATTGCCTCTGTGGGCTGAATCAGGCTAACGTAGGGTGGTGCAGGACAGGCAAACAGCTATAGGCCCTTTTAAAGGTACGTCTGACCATTATGTCCAGTCGCAGACGACTCTGGGGTTGCGATGCTCAGCTCACTATATAGGCCGAGGGAGCCAGCATTTGTCCGCAGCTTCCAGGTCATTTGGCCAGCATGACTAAGCCACTTCTGGCGAACCAGAGCAGCTCATGGAAACGCCGTTTACCTTCCCACTGGAGTGGTACCTATTTATCTACTTGCACTTTGATGTGCTTTCAAACTGCTAGGTTGGCAGGAGCAGGGACTGAGCAATGGGAGCTCACCCCGTCATGGGGATTCAAACCGCCGACCTGATCGGCAAGCCCTAGGCTCTGTGGTTTAGACCACAGCGCCACCCGCTTATAGACTGTCGCTATTTTCCGGTGGGATTCAGTCAAAGTCAAGTTTTGCGCTTTTATGGTCTGTTGGGAGGCCTTGTTCAACTTTCCTTTTTGCAGTAAGGAAAGTGACCCAAAAATGCAAACCCAAAGGCTTGTTTTGACGCAACGCCATTTCATCTTTCGCCACAAATAAATTTGACGGAACTCTCTTGAAATAGCGAGATTTTCCTGCAAACAGATCAGGATGAAGGCTCCATAAACTGGTCTTCTGGAAGTGCCCTAGATCTAGGCAGCCTGTGTGTGATTGAACCGCACCTGAAAACAGTGACTCTGGAATCCCCCAAGCAATATATTGGAAATAAACCGTTTCTTTTGGACTCCACAGACAGCTTTGCTCTTCTGGGGCACGTAGCGTTCTGGCATTTGACTTTGGTACACCAATTGCTATCATAACAATGCAGATGATGCCCTATTCCAAGTCTGTGCTTATGGAAAAGATACTGCCTTTGTACCAATTCAAACCATTATTAGTCTGTCTAGCTCAGTATTGTGGGCACTGATTTGCAGAGTTCCTCCCAGGACTCTGAACCTGGGGTCTTTGTTTACAAGCATAGGGTGTGTGATGGGATGCAGGTAGCATGGTGGGTTAAACCACAGAGCCTAGGACTTGCCAATCAGAAGGTTGGTGGTTCGAATCCCCACGACGGGGTGAGCTCCCGTTGCTCGGTCCCTGCTCCTGCCAATCTAGCAGTTCAAAAGCACGTCAGAGTGCAAGTAGATAAATAGGTACCGCTCCGGCGGGAAGATAAACGGCGTTTCCGTGTGCTGCTCTGGTTCACCAGAAGCGGCTTAGTCATGCTGGCCACATGACCCGGAAGCTGTACGCCGGCTCCCTCGGCCAGTAAATCAAGATGAGTGCCGCAACCCCAAAGTCAGTCATGACTGGACCTAATGGTCAGGGGTCCCTTTACCTTTATAGGGTGTGTGCTCTGTCATAAAGACAGGGGCCCTCTCTATCTTCACCCAACAATCCAAATTATTTGCATGCTTCCTTGTTTCTCCTAAAAAGGTAAAAGTAAAGGACTCTTGACAGTTAAGTCCAGTCGCAGAGGACTCTGGGGTTGCGGCACTCATCTCGCTTTACAGGTCTAGGGAGCTGGTGTTTGTCCACAGTTTTTCTGGGTCATGTGGCCAGCATAACTAAGTCTCTTCTGGCGAAACCAGAGCAGCGCACGGAAACACTGTTTACCTTCCCACCGGAGTGGTACCTATTGATCTACTTGTACTTTTTGGCATGCTTTCGAACTGCTAGGTTGGCAGGAGCAGGGACCAAGCAACTGGAGTTCACCCCATCGCAGGGATTTGAACCGCGGACCTTCTGATCGGCAAGCCAAGAGGCTCAGTGGTTTAGACCACAGCGCCACCCACGTCCCTTTTGTTTCTCCTAGGAACGCCTTTTTCCAGTTGTTTGGATATCTAGAGTGCGAGTCTATAAACCAGGATTGGGGGAACCTGGCACCCTCCAGATGTTGTTGCACTCCCTGCTCCCATCCTAAGCTTTGCCAGTGAGTCAGGGATGGTGGGAATTTGTTTGTTTGTTAATTATTAATTAATTAATTATACAGCCCTTCATCAAAGGGTAACAACACATGTTCATCATGGCTTTTGGGATGCTCAAGTTTTTAAAGCTAGGTCACTCCTAGCCGTTACCAGGTCAGTAACAGATAGGTAGCCGTGTTGGTCTGCCATAGTCAAAATAAAAAAGTTCCTTCCAGTAGCACCTTAAAGACCAACTAAGTTAGTTCTTGGTATGAGCTTTCGTGTGCATGCACACTTCTTCAGATACACTGAAACAGAAGTTGCCAGATCCTTCTATATAGTGAGAAGGTGGGGAGGGGTATTACTCAGGAGGGTGGTGGGAATGGGAGATTGGCAGATAGCTGAGATGAGCCTGTTGACGACTCTTAACAACTGCAATACATCTTACAGGAAAAGGCAAGGGGTGAGAAGGTGAAAAATGGCTTAGTCATGTATAATGAGATAAGAATCCAATGTCTCTGTTCAGACCAGGTCTCTCCATGGTTTTAAGTTTGGTAATGAGTTGCAATTCAGCAGCTTCTCTTTCCAGTCTATTTCTGAAATTCCTTTGTAGTAAAACAGCTACTTTGAGATCTTGTATAGAATGTCCTGGGAGATTGAAGTGTTCTCCTACTGGTTTCTCTGTTTTGTGATTCTTGATGTCAGATTTATGTCCGTTTATTCTTTGGCGTAAGGTTTGGCCTGTTTGTCCAATATAGAGAGCTGAAGGACACTGGTCAGTAGTTACCCAGGTCAGTAGTTACACTCACTGATGCCATTATTAAAATCTGTGAAGTTGTAATGTTAAGTTTAATTTCTGATCATTCTGATTTTTTGTTAAGAACTAAGACCAGAAGCTGTTTCCATGCATTCTTGGGCTGGGGCACTAGAGGGCGTCTGAAACCATGCAGCTTAAAGATTACATGTTTTATCCTGTGTTTCCTAACAAAATCCAGTAGCCACAATCACATCAGTGTTAAGGACATTTGAGTGCAGTGATTTCAGTGGAAAAATAAGGTATGTGCTTTATTCTTCCATTAAGGCCAATGGGGCTTAGAACCGTACAGTATCATGCCCTATGTTTTGGCCAGCAGATTTCTACATTCGATTTCTTTTGATCCGTTGCTCATTGTGGTGAATATGATGTGGCAGCAGTGTGACACTTTGCAGTGTGTCAAGTTCCACATCATTATTACAGCCTCTGCCTCATCTATCCAACGTTCTCAAACTATAAACTTATCTTGACACACACACCCCACTCCTCTTCTTTGTCAAAACTTTTTTTTTTTAAAAAATCAAACCTTTATTGGTTTTCAGGTCACAACAGGACAGAAAAGCTGTAGGATTATCCCAGCATGAGACAGACAGAATATGTTATCCACTCCTCCTCTGTATCATTTTGGCTCTTTCCTATAGTCCAGTCAGGACTGTGAGATGCCTGCAGAAACTATGAGCTCCTCTGTCCTTGCAAGATGTATTGGCAAGTTCAAACGACAAAGCAAAAGCAAATCAATTCCATAAAATTAAGAGCCAGCTTCCCTTTTTATGCGATTGGCCCCTTCCTTCAAATTTTGCAATCCAACCTATGAATAATTGCTGAGCAATGGGTCCCGCAGTGTGGAGTGGAACTGAATAGCCAAGGAAGGACGCATATCTAGGATTTTAGCCTTGGTCTTGCCCCCAAGTGAGCATCTATCTGCATACCAACCAAACCAGAAGCAGTAGGGCACCCATTGGTTCAGTGCATGGTCTTGCAGCAGGTCCACAAAATAGGAGGAGATGCACCATTTTTGAGCCAGCTATGTACTGGCCTTGCCTTCTTGTTGTTGCTATGGGGGGTGGGTGTCTGCCGTCCACCACAGGCACATTTAAGGCCAATAATTTCCATCGCCTTAAATAGCCTGGATTGTTTTGCAAGTAGTGTCTTCAGATTGTATTGTTTGCGAGGAGGAGGGGGGTAGAAATATCTGTCTGGGAGATGCCAAATATCTTCCTGCCTTAGCAGGCTCATTATGGCAGACGGAGAACCTCAAAACTAATCAAGAGCATGTTTTGAAGAGTTCCAACTAGTCTTGAGCACAATGAGCCAGGGAGTGTGTTCTGCTGGACCCAGTAGATCACACTTCTAAGCCAGCGTGTTTGGAATCGGATTGCACAGAGGAAAGAAAATGTAGGGGCATTAAAGCTGAATTCTAATCACCGTTCCACTGTGCTCAAAAAGTGCCTAAAAGCATTCAGTCTTCATAATTTTATTTGTGTTTGATAAAAGCCTTTAATCCCCTCCCCTTACTTTTTTGCAGGAGGGATTGATCTATAACAGGGGTAGGCAACCTAAGGCCCGGGGTTCCTTGGCCCACGGACGGTCCGGGAATCAGCATGTTTTTACATGAGTAGAATGTGTGCTTTTATTTAAAATGCATCTCTGGGTTATTTGTGGGGCATAAGAATTCATTCATTTTTTCTCTCCAAAATACAGTCTGGTCTGAGGGCCGGTGGACCGGCCCAAGGCTGAAAAAGGTTGCTGACCCCTGATCTATAATAATCCGATGGCTTTTCCTGCAAGGTATGGGGGCTGGATGTTTCGCAGTTCCGATCCAATCTGGTGATTATTTTGGAGGAGGAATAAGCAAGTTGTATAGGCGGGAGAGTCACTGGAGATTAAGGGAACAGGTGAGGGCATTCGTATGTACCCCACACTATCACCGCTTTTCTAATCTCACATCCTGTGTACTGGCAACTCCTAAAGCCTTCAAGGCAATACAAAGGAAGCCAAGCCAGCTGCTTCACAATATCACCCCCCACACTATGCCTTTAGGCATGGATAAATCATTTTCCTCCCACTGCTCTCTCCGCAGACAGGGCTGTGGGTGCAACATTCTCCAAATAAATAAACTCCTTTCAGGGTTATGGCTTTGCTTGGTGTTCTGATGTGGCTGAGAGGCTCGCCGAAGGACTGGCGCCCACCCATTTTTGCAAGATAATGCACACACACTAACTACGGCATTTTGTTGCTAGTCCGTTCATCTTGCTTTGAAGCAAAGGTGACGTGCATCTTACTTAGGATAATAATGTGGATCAGAAATAAAAAAAATCCTTCCAGTAGCACCTTAAAGACCAACTAAGTTAGTTCTTGGTATGAGCTTTCGTGTGCATGCACACTTCTTCAGATACACTAAAGTGTGCATGCACACGAAAGCTCATACCAAGAACTAACTTAGTTGGTCTTTAAGGTGCTACTGGAAGGAATTTTTTTATTTTTGACTATGGCAGACCAACACGGCTACCTATCTGTAATGTGGATCAGATGCAGCCATGAAGTTGTCAATGACATGACAGTTTTAAAAAAACGACGACCCTGGGTTGAAGCATTTGTTTTGCTTAGTTTAGCTTATAACGCATGCCAGAAATTGTGTGCAAATAAATCGAACTTTTAACATGAATCTCACGCTGTCACCGTTACCCTATGTTATGGTTACCAGAGATTCCCCGTTTCCCGGGGACAGTCCACAGATTTACAAACCTGTCCCTGGATTTCATTTCATTTATATTTTAAGTGTTGTAGATTTATTAGTAGGGAATAAATGTTGTGTGATTGGTTCAACGGCACAAGATACATCATATGGGGAGTTCCGGCGAGTCAAAATGGCGGGCGCCACGGCAGCAAGCAGCTCCTGAAGCCAGCCAGAGCCAACTGCGCTACCAGGCTGGCTCCGGGCTGCTGAGACTGCTGCTGCTGCTGCCGCTGCTGCAGGGGAACTGGGGAAGCCCAGCGTCAACTGGGGGAACCGCTGACCCCCCTCCCGCAACCCAAATTGAGCTGGAAGCGAAAGCGCCCAACCACCCGGCCAACTGCCCAGCAGCGCTCTGGGGCCAGTAAAACCCCCGGAGCTGACGCAGTGAGAAGGAAGAGAGGAGAAAGAGGAAGGAGAAAAAAGAGGGGAGAAAAAAAGAGGAGAGCTTCTTTATTTTTTAAATAGTTTTTTAAAATAATTTCCCCCCTCTTTTTTAAAAAAAAAAGTGTCCCCGGATTCTTTGAAAAAAATCTGGTAACCTTACCCTATGTTGATCCATACTAGTGGTGATTTCCAGAGGAGCAGCTGTGTTAAATCTGTTGTCGCAAGAATAGAGAGTTTTGTGGCACCTTGAAAGGCTAACAAATCTCACGACGTAAGCTATATGCATATACAGACACACACGCACAATCTATACATACATACATATACACAGTTGTAAGAGAAGGAGTTTTGAGCTGCGGGGGTCAGAGGGAAATGAAATCCACCAAGCAAAGATGGCGATAATTCAATTAGAACTGGAATGAATGAAAAATAAGCAGCAGTCCTATACAATACAGTGGTTGTTTTATTGACTCAATAAACTTCTGTAGTAGGAAAGGAAACTATCATCTCTATTCAGGCCCAAATGAATAGAGTTGAACTTCTTGATGAATTGTAATTCGTCGGTTTCATGTTGCAACCTCCCTTTGAAATTCCTTTATTGAAGCATAACCATTTTAAAATCAGTGGTGGACTGCTCTGGTACTCTGGCCTGAGTACAAAATGGTTTGCTTTCCCACTACATAAGTTAATTAAGTGCCATACTTTTCCATCTATAAGATGCCCCCTATATAAAGGACGCCCCATATTTTGGGGTACTCAAAAATGGGGGGAGATGGCACAGAGTTGTTGAGCTTTTTTTAAGGGGGGATTTCTGAAAATCGCTCACAACACTTCCGAAAATAGCCTTTAGTCTGTCCCCTCGCCTGCCCAATTGCCGCAGCATCAGCCAATCAACACCAGCCATTGATGCAGCAACCAATAACACGCCCAATAGCCACTGATAGCCAGGGCAGCAACCAATCTAACGTCCACCCCATGCACTATCCATGTATAAGACGACCCCCACTTTTAGCACAATTTTTAAAGAAAAAAACCTAGTCTTACACACAGAAACGTACGGTAGCTTTATTATGTATTATTATAATGCAAGGGCTCACTGTTTATTACGCATGCTTTCTGGCTAATGGAATTATCGGTTTGCATTTCGTTTCTCTCTCATCCCACAATTTTAACTCCTCCCTTTACAACTTTGTGTGTGTGCGCACATAACTGAGGATGACACTGGGCACATCTGATGTAGCGATCACAAAAGGTTGTGTTACAATTTGTTAAACTTTCAAGGGGCCACAAGACTTCACTTTCATCCCACCCTTGGGCTGTGTGTTACCCAACACACAATGAATGGGTGATGCCGAACAGAATTTTGCAGAATTATGCCCGCACCTGCTGTTCCTAGGCCTGCTGCCGCCTCAGAAGCTGGACATAGCATATTAGCCAAAGAATTGCACGAGATTGCTTTCAAAGATTTCTGCTAAGAGGGTTTTCCTCCCAGATGCTGGTTGTTCTGGGAGTTGTCACAGGTACGGCTGGTGACACAAACACTCAGCGGTTTATTGATAATGAGGATAATTAACTGTATGGCGCCCTGTCTGTGGGAAAGTCCTATAGAAAATAAAATGATGACAATGAAATGTTTGCTGGGAATCACCCACTTCCTTCCCTGGGAATCCTGCCCACTCACCCTTAACCCATTTCAACCCGAGGCACATGGAAGGTGGTGCCGATTTTGACGAAATGGCAAGTTGGGCACCCTCAGGCGCCTTTTGTCTGTCTCCAGGCAGAGAGGGAAAGAGCAAGACTAAGTCATGGAGAGGGCTCTTTTGTTGCAACCATAAAATGAATAGGCCAACTGCATTTTTGGTGGTGATCAACCTGTAGCCAATTAAAAAAAAAATGATAACAGTCGTACCTTGGTTCTCAAATGCCTTGGTTCTCAAACACCAAAAACCCAGAAGTGTGTGTTCCGGTTTCCAAATGTTTTTCTGAAGCCGAACGTCCAATACGGCTGTTGTTTCCGGGGCACCTGCACCAATCAGAAGCTGCGCTTTGGTTTCTGAACATTTCAGAAGTCGAACGGACTTCCGGAACGGATTAAGTTTGGTGCTTTTGTTTTGCTATTTATTTTGCATTTTTGTTTTTGAGGCTTTTTCGGTTCATTTGTTTTTGTGACTGTGTGGAACCCAGTTCAGCTACTGATGGATTGTGTGACTGCAGAAATGGATAAAAGCCCCCCATCTAAACAATGACTATCATCAGTGCAGGTAAGAATTTTTTTTTTTTAATTTTCATCATCTACAATACTGTCTTCTTTATTTTATAGTACAGTACATTGATTATTGCTTTATGGATCCATGGACTCATTAGATAGTAAAATTCATGTTTAATTGCTCTTTTAGGGGTAGTTTTTAAAAGTCTGGAATGGATTAATCTGTTTTGCATTACTTTCTATGGGAAAGCGTGCCTTGGTTTTGGAACGCTTTGGTTTTGGAACGGACTTCCGGAGCAGATTAAGTTTGAGAACCAAGGTACTACTGTACTACATATGCCTGCATGAGATGAGCAATGATGCTAGTATGTGTTGGGAAACTGTCCCCTAGGATAAAAATGCACTGAATCCCCACAGAATTGTAGAATTGGAAGGGACCCTTAGTTTCATCCAACCGCCTCCGATGTAGGAATATGCAGCTGCTCCGTATGGGAATCGAACCTGCAACCCTGGCATGATGGGCACCACGTTCTACCCAGCTGAGCTACGGGAGGTGAACGAAGTTTGACAGTGAAAATCAGATTCTCCCGTGCTCAAACGTCATCCGAAAGCCCTGCATCTCTCACCACTGGGTCACACACACCTGCTAAGGAAGCCACACTGAACCCACACAGGCGTACAGCAGCGAGGGGGGTTCTGCGGAGGAGAGGAAAGTGGAGCTAGACAGAGCAAGAGAGGACATCGAGGCAGCCAGACTTCACGCCCACACAGCCCAGTGTAAACAGTTGCCTCTCTCAGCTCCCGGCTCGCTCTTGACCTTCATTATACAAATGCCAGAGGCAGGAATGCGAAACAGGATCAGGAGGGTACGAAATGGTGGCACAAAGTCAAACCTCCCGGCGGGAGGTGACGGGGCACCCTCCCAGGCGTGACTAGCGGTGCCAACGAGGCAGGCTGCTGCTCTTCAGCAAGATGGCGAGGCTACAACACAATGGGGAAGATGGGCGAGTGCCCACCACATACAGAGACCACTTAGTGATTCTCCAGCATGCCAGGCAGAGCTCTCAGTCCTCGGTCTTCTCCCCGCTGGTAGCAGCAGGGGCTGAACGTGAGACCTCAGGAGCAGACCTGTGTTATGGCCTCATTACTGCCACCAGGTGGGACGCGGGTGGCGCTGTGGGTTAAACCACAGAGCCTAGGACTTGCCGATCAGAAGGTCGGCGGTTCGAATCCCCGCGAGGGGGTGAGCTCCCGTTGCTCGGTCACTGCTCCTGCCAACCTAGCAGTTCGAAAGCACGTCAAAGTGCAAGTAGATAAATAGGTACCACTCCGGAGGGAAGGTAAACGGCGTTTCCATGCACTGCTCTGGTTTGCCAGAAGCGGCTTAGTCATGCTGGCCACATGACCCGGAAGCTGTACGCCAGCTCCCTCGGCCAATAAAGCGAGATGAGCGCCACAACCCCCAAGTCGGCCACGACTGGACCTAATGGTCAGGGGTCCCTTTACCTTTTACTGCAGCCAGGGTAAAGACAGAGGATGCACCCTAAGGAGCGAAGGCCCTTTAAACATGACTGGTGAGAGACAGGGGTCTTTATCACACACAAATGCGAACAGTCAAAGGCAACCTGATCCGCACTCCTACATGAGCTCCAGTGACTGCATGGGGCGAGTGCTGACCTTTAAAGCCCTAAACGGCCTCGATCCTGTATACCTGAAGGAGCATCTCCACCCCCATAGTTCTGCCTGGACACTGAGGTCCAGCTCCAAGGGCCTTCTGGCGGTTCCCTCACTGCGAGAAGCGAGGTTACAGGGAACCAGGCAGAGGGCCTTCTCGGTGGTGGTGCCCACCCTGTGGAACACCCTTCTATCAGATGTCAAGGAAATAAACAACTACCTGACTTTTAGAAGACATCTGAAGGCAGCCCTGTTTAGGGAAGTTTTTAATGTTTGAAGTTTTATTCTGTTTTTAGTGTTCTGTTGGGAGCTGCCCAGAGTGGCTGGGGAAACCCAGCCGGATGGGTGGGCTATAAATAAAATTATTATTATTATTATTATTATTATTATTATTATTATTATTGCATACACAGAGTGCCCCATTCTTCTCCATGAGGAGCATGGATTCGTCAACTGAAAATGGTGTAGGTGCAAGTCACTTGTCAGCTGCACTGAAATCAGCGGGACAGCTATAGCAAGCTCTGTCTGCATATGCACTTTCGAGCTCTCCCATCCACAGGAAAACAACTGGATTTGGAACAGTGTATGGAATCCCAGTGGCGTAGTGTGGGTTGCCAGGGCCCGGGGCACCCCCTAACCCATGGACTGTGGTAAAGAGCAGGAAGAGAAGCGGCTTCCTGCCCAAGCCAGGAGCTCCCCCCCCAAAAAAAATTATATTGTGACAGTAGTCAAAGGAATTATCTTTAGTAAAACACACATAAAAATACTATTTTTTAAAAAAGGGAGGTGGGGAAGGAGACGTTAAAACACAGCTTACAAAAATAACCCCAGCCCTCGCAATCCTCTTCCTGGCAAAACGTCAAATTAATACCCAACACGAGACAAGAGGTGGCGACGGACCACACTTAAATTACTACTTTATAAATATAAAAATAAAAACTCTGAAGCGGCAGCTAAGGGTTACAACAGGCTTCGTAAGTGTGAAGGAATGGACTTTTAAGTTTCAAAGGTTAAGTGTTAAGCTTGCCCCCACACCACAAATGCACAGAGAGGGGGTGGGGTGGGGGGTGAGCTTCACATGAGGTCCAGGTGGCAGAGAAAGGAAGAGAATGAGGGGGCCGCGGCTCCCCATCATCACAGAACCAGCCAGTTGCCCCAGCCTACAGAATAACAAGACAGCCCTTTCTCTGCAAGAGACTGGAGTCTTCCATCTTGAACCACTCCACCTTCCCATTGAATCCAGTGTTGTGACTTAGGTTAAGTCAAGGATGCCAGGTTAAAGTGACCCTGTGCACGCCAAGTTTCAAAGCACCCACAAATAGGACCCTCAGGCTAATTGCCCAGCCCTGTCTTCAGACTACATCATTGCGGACGCACCTCTAGAATTAGGGGCAGCCAATGGAACCCCCTCAGTTATTTTTGCATGTCTTCTGAATACTGCAGTGCACCTCTGGAGGTGGGAGGGAGGGGGTAAGGGCAAGGGCACAGACCCAAGTCATTCTCCCAGATCTCCCTGGCATGAGAGCTCTCATTTCTGCCTCCCCCACCCTGGCCCCACTCATCTTTGTGGAGCGGCTGAAAAGCAACCTCTCGTTTTATGCTAATGTCAAGCAGAGATCGGGACAACCATCTGGAAGGAGGGAAATCCACCCCACCCACTAAAAACCAGACAGTGGGGCTTGCTGGCTTTGTGCTAAATTTAGGAGGGGGAGGAGGAGGGACGGAGAGTGCCTTTCGATGTCTGCAAGTTCCACAGACCCGTCTGGGTAAAGCCCAGGGCCTTCTGAATGCAGCCCACGACAGGCGCATTCAAGTCAGGCATTCCAAATCCTACGCTGCCGACAAACCCTTTCCCTCTCTTTCGCGGCAAGTGGTTTCAGGAGGCATCATCTGAGGCAGAGGTCTTCACCCTTTTTGGGTCCACGGCTCCCTTGAGCGACTACATTCTTCCTGCGGCACCTCTGTGGGGCTCAGGAGCCCAGTAATGTCACCCCTCGTGGAGTGTTCCCCCATCCTTCTCTCCTTTCCCGTCTCCTTGGGCATCCTCTGGCAGCTGCCGCCACTGCCCTTGGTCTCTGAGCTACCCCCCTCCCCACCCCAAAGAGAGGTGCCTCCTCCCACTGCCCCACAGGGGCCTGGGAAGCACCCCCTGGCCAGCCCCAGAGACACCACTCGCCTGTGGTGCTTTTAGCCAGGGCTGCTGCAGCAACAAACAGCTTTGCAAGCCTTTGGGAGGCACAGACGCAAGAGGGCATCAGAGGAGGGAGGGAAGGGAAGAGGAACAGAGGCCAATGTTGCCCGCGGGACCCCTGACCATCGTTCAAGGCACCCCAGGGTGCCACGGCGCACCGGTTGAAAACCACTGATCTAAGGAATCATGGCCAATAAGGCATGGAGCCAAGCTGGAGCACAAACTCCTTATCCTTGTCTTATGGCTTGATGAGCTTAAATCTGCCCAGCAGGCTGGAGTCTCTCTATGGGTGAAGAGCGTCCTGGCCCAGCGCGCCCCATGCCAGCCGGTAGAGGAACTGTGAATACCAATGCATGCCCGCCTCCTGGGCACTGCAGTTCCTGGCTTCGCCTGCGAGAGGCAGCAGCGAGAGGAGGCGGTGAGCCAACCTCAGCGGGGCGAATACCCGATGGGCCCAATGGTGGCTTTCGAGGATGGCGTAGCACGAAGCCAGCACCCCGTTCACCAGAATGGTGCCGTGCGAAGTCAAAGGGGCGTACACCCCGACGCCCTCTTGCCGCCACACGCGGACCACCCGAGCAGGGTGCAGCTGGCGGCCGCCCGCCCGGTGCGCCAGCACAGAGTCCCCCACGCGCACCCGGCTGGCAAACACCGGAGAGAAGTCCGCCGTGTTGTTGGCCGGGTCCCGTGCGGCAAACACGAGGTGCGAGGGCGTGAGGAGGAGCCGGCGGACGGGGCCGTCTGTCTCGATAGCCACAAAGGTGGTCCGCCGGTGCTGGTCCCGGTCGAGGAACAGCAAAACCTCGCTGGGGGTCACCTGCCCAGTCTGGTCCACGCTGAGCACGTAGTCGCCCCGCCGGAGATCCGAGAGGCCTCTCTTCTCGCCATTCCACAAGGTCACTGCTGCGTCGCCAGGAAAACAGCCTCCGGCACGGATAGCCATGGAGTTATCTAAGGAAGCAGAAGGAGATAATAAATAATAATAATAATGTGTTTATACCCCACCCATATGGCTGGGTTTGCCCAGCCACTCTGGGTGGCTCCCAACATAATAATAATAATAATAATAATAATAATAATAATAATAATAATAATAGCTATTCCGCCTGGCCTTTAATTTGAATTCAGCCTGATCTTTTCTTTCCCTTCCCTTCCCTCCTCCTCCTCTTTTCTGAAGATCACCTGCTCTAAGACCCCACAGCTAATTCTCCCCTGGCCTCCTCGCAGGCCCAAGTAGGACCAATTCAGCCAGCTAGCCCTGGGGATTATCTAAGTGCTTTTTGAATTTTATTGTTATTCATGTTTTTATACTGTATTTTATGCTGCTTTTATAATTAAGTGTTTTAAATTTGTTGTTAGCCGCCCTGAGCCCGGTTTTTGAACTGGGAAGGGCGGGGTATAAATAAAAATTTAATAATAATAATAATGTGATAAAACATCAAACATTTAAAACTTCCCTAAACAGCCCTGCCTTCAGGTGTCTTCTAAAAGTCAGATAGTTGTTTATCTCCTTGGCATCTGATGGGAGGGCGTTCCACAGGGTGGGCACCACCACCAAGAAGGCCCTCTGCCTGGTTCCCTGTAACCTCACTTCTTGCAGTGAGGGAACCACCAGAAGGCCCTCGGAGCTGAACCTCAGTGTCCGGGCTGAATGATGCGGGTGGAGATGTCATTAGAAGTGATGTGGCATTGGGTTCCCGGCCTTTTGTCTCACAGCCCCTTCTCTAGCTGCAGATGGGAAGGGAAGAGTCCCCCTGGTTCCGCCAGACCCTTCAAGAGTCCCTATTTTCCAGGGACAGACCCACATGTACAGAAGCCATCCTGCTTTTCCTTAGGACGTCCCTATTTTCATTGGAGGAATGTTGGAGGGTATGGAGTTATGCAATCCCCGAGCCAAGGAGATCAGCAACTATACAGCCTTTAGAAGACATCTGAAGGCAGCCCTGTATAGTTTTATTGTGATTTTATATATGTTGGGAGCCACCCAGAGTGGCTGGGGCAACCCAGTCAAATGGGCGGGGAATAAATAATAAAATTATGGTGGTTGTTGAATAGAACGTCCCTGTTTTCATCGGAGAAATGTTGGAAGGTATGCTCCTGTGGCATTTATTGACCATACATGGAATGCAAGGAGTTCTGTCTCCTGCTCAAGGCCGGCCCTACCATTGGACAGCCTTGGAAGCTTGTGAAGTGGGCAGCATGAATGACGTTGCAGGAAAATTATTATTCTTATTCTTATTATTACTACAGTGGTACCTCTGGTTAAGTACTTAATTAAAAAGCCTGAAGCCTTCCTTTTGGAGTTCTAGGTGCCGAAAACCCAAAGGAGCAGAAAAGACTATTTATGTATGCAACCACGTACATAACCACGCGCGGATGTTACTGGCCCAGAGATGGAAAGTAGATAAAGTTCCTACCAGAGAAGAATGGCAGATGAAGTTAATGGACTATGCTGAAATGGCTAAAATGACCGGAAGAGTCAGAAATCAGGAAGACCAATTTTTTTTACAAGGAATGGGGGAAATTTTAAACTTATTTTAAAGACTATTGGAAAGAGTTAAAATCGTTAGTAGGATTGGAACATCACTTGTAGTTTAAGGTTGAATTCTGGACATAATGGAAGAGGTAAATGGTTTGGATTATCATAAAAGATACGGGAGGGATTGATTAATAATAGGACCCACATAAGGGAGGATGGAAGTCCAGGAGATTCCTTGGAATCTTGTCTTTATGATTTATGTTTGATATATTTTAAGTTGAAAAACCAAATACAGTCATACGTTTGCTTCATGATATGTTTTTTCAGGTTACGTCCTGCGGCGACCCGGAAGTACCGGAAAGGGTTACTTCCGGGTTTTCGCCGCTCGCGCATGTGCACAAGCGCAAAATGATGTCACACGCATGTGCAGAAGCACCAAATTGCAACTCACACATGCGCAGACACGCCGCTGCGGGTTGCGCTCTTTTCATGTTGCGAATGGGCCTCCGGAACGCATCCCGTTCACAACCAGAGGTACCACTGTAAGTACCGTATTTTTTGCTCCATAAGACGCATTTTTCCCCCTCCTAAAATGTAAGGGGAAATGTGAGTGCGTCTTATGGAGCGAATGGCGCTGTGCAGAGAGGGAGAGCTGCGTAGCGCCCCTTCAGCGAAGCGGGAGGAGGAACGGAGCCCCCTTCTGTTCCTCCTCCCACTTCGCTGAAGGGGCGCCTGTCCAGCAAAGCCGGAGGAGGAGCAGAAGGGTCTCCTTCTGTTCCTTCTCCAGCTTCGCTGAAGGGACGCTGCGCAGTTCTCCCTCTCAGAGAGGGAGAACTGTGCAGCGCCCCTTCAGTGACGCACCTGTCCTGGCTTCTGCCTTAGCCGTGCGCAGCCTCTTCGGGCAGGGGGAGCCTTCATCCCGCTGCCCTGAAGAGGCTTGGTGCGGTTATCCCAGAAGCCAGAACAGCCACACGGTATCCCAGAAGCCAGATCCCTCTTGCTGTTCTGGCTTCTGGGATTCAGAATAATTTTTTCTTGTTTTCCTTCTGCCAAAACTAGGTGCGCCTTATGGTCTGGTGCATCTTATGGAGCGAAAAATACGGTAAATTTTTAAAACAAACAAAAAAACCCACTAAGGTAATAAAAATGTCCCAAAGTTTGGTCTTCCTCCTGTTCCTTAAACTGGAGAGGTATCCCATAACCCTCACATTCATGGCCTCTTGTGCAAATCTCACTAATAGGTCCTCCGCCACCACCCATTTTCCAGAACTGGGAACCCCAACTTGAGCTCCTTCCTCCTGTTTACCTGCTCTCACAGACACGTGAATGTGCGCCTTGGACTCGTAGTAAACCCAGTCAAAACCAGCCTCCACGGCTAAGCGGGCCAGCATCCCGTATTTCTCCCTGTCGCGGTCGGATGTCGTGATGTCCAGCGCCCGGCCTTCATAGTGCAAGGAGTTGGGCAGGTGGTGCCCGTCTTCGTCCCAGCCCTCCGTCACTCGCAGCCTCGTTCCCGGCCACATGTTCATCACCGCAATGGCCAAGGCGTTCACCCGGTCCTTGCAACGCTGCAGGAAGCAGAGGTGGAGGGAACACTGAACATTTGTGCTTTGCGGGGAAAGTGCTCTAAGGGAGAGACTCTGGACATCAGTAAAAAAACAGCATTTTAAATGTGTTATAAATATGCAACACCAGGTGGCGTTGTAGAGCAAAAAAAACTTTCCTATGCGATTTTAAATAGAGTTTTTTTCTTTGGTTATAACATTTAATTTATGACTTATTTATAGTGCTGTTGTTTTCCCTTGTGTGTCGATCCACCCTCTGAAGGGGGAGCACATGATACCTGGAAGAAGCTGTTAGCTGCAACAAGCTTTTGCAGTTGGAAATGAAAATAACTAAGGAAAGCAAGAAGGTACCAGTTCCGGAATAGCCGCCTTCTCACCTTTCAAGCCTTTTCTCTGCTAAATCTAATTATCAAATGCCGTATCTGACAAGAAGAAGAGCAAAATAATCAGAGAAGCACCTTGCAATCAAAAATGCAATTGCAGAAAGTTTTCAGGAGCCCAATAAGGTTTTGCTTTAGAACAAACACAAATCTGCTCTGAAAGCATTTGTTTATTTTCTCGGAAATATTTTCTAAGCAGCTTTAATACACTTTCCCCTCCACCCTCCGATTACTGCGAGGTTGGTTTATAAAAACAACCTAGGAAAGCAAGCTTTTTAAAGCAGGGGGTGAGGGAGCCAGTGGGCTGGATCCTGGCCACTGAGAATTAACCATTAACTCTTTGAGATTAGTCTACCTCTTTCCTGGAGCAGCCATGTGGAAAAAAGCAGTTGTTTGTTACTAGCTGCCCTGAGAAAAACACATTCTGATTTGCTCTCTGGTTTTTAATTAACCTGCTTCAGTCTGTACAGGGTGAAGAGTGGGCAGATATAGAAATTTTGGGACCTGAGAAAATCCTGCTCGCTTTTCTTTGTTCCTCTGGCCACTACTTCCAATAGCTCCCCCTGTAGGCCTAAATTGAACCAGGACCTTGCTCTTTAACAGCCTGTTTCAAACGAAATCCCTAAGACGCTTGTGGCATCTTAAAAACTAACATGGCTTTCATGGAGTAGAGTCATTTTCGTTGGATGCATGAAGTTCATACCATAAACATGTTTTTTTAAAAATGCCTTTAATAAAGGTGCCGAAAGACTATTGCTTTTGCCGCAAGAGACTAGTGTGGTGACGATAAATGCCATCTCCAACTCCTCGAAAGATTCCATCAATGGTGTCGCCATTTTTTTTTACACATCGCTTAGGAAGACAGGCAAACTAATGCCAGGGTACTGGAAGAAGCAGAGATCACCAGTGTTGAAGCAATGATTCTTCAACATCAACTTCGTTGGACTGGTCATGTTGTGCGGATGCCTGATGATCGTCTTCCAAAGCAACTACTCTATTCCAAACTTGAAAATGAAAAGCGTAATGCTGGTGGTCAACAAAAGAGGTTTAAAGACACTCTCAAGGCAAATCTAAATAATGTAGGATAAACACTGACAACTTGGAAACACTTGTCTGTGAGCGCTCCAACTGGAGAACAGCCTTTACCAAAGGTGCCATGGGTTTTGAAGACGCTCAAACTCAAGACGAAAGGGAGAAACATGCTGAGAGGAAGGCACGCTTGGCAGATCCACACCGTGATCAACTCCCGCCTGGAAACCTATGTCCCCAGTGTGGAAGGATGTGTGGATCCAGAACTGGCCTCCACAGTCACTTACAGACTCACTGCTAAAACTGTGTTTATGGAAGACAATCTTACTCGGCTACGAGTGATTGCAGCAGCAGCAGCAGCTTCTGGGAACTGGGAGAGAAAAGATATCTGGATGACTGCATCCATTTTCTCGCCATCACTTTGCATAGTTATCTCCTGCGATGACAGAACCACAGGCATCCCCTGTAATTCCAACCACATCCTTGGTCCAGTTATTAAAGCGCCCCTGCTGGGACTAGAAAAAATGGAAATGCGTGGAGATAAGTTGTGTCACACAAGGACAATGCGTGAGCGCCTATCTCAGTTCCTAAGGTGAAGCCATAACAGTTAGTTTTCCAAGGGATTGGAACAAAAACAAGAACGTTTTTATCGCTTTCATTTGTGCTACCAGTGCAAATAGAGTGCTATCATCGTATCGCGGACAGGGTGTAGCCTTGATGAAACAGGAACAACCAGTGCCAATATTCCCAGTTTGGGAGGGAGGGTCGGGTCAGGGTGATGGAAGTGGAACTGGAAAAGCACTTGTCCATTTTTCCTTTGAATGGAAATGGATTGAGCCTTCCATTTTATGGATTTTGTGTTGGCAGCACAGGAGGAGAGTGGAATTTGTAGAATTTGTAGAACTGCAAGAGCCCCAACTTGTTATTTTTAATTGCATTTAAAAGACAACAAGCACAACAACAAGAACTCTAAAATCAGTGAATCGTCAAAACAAAGGCAGAAAGTGAACAGTAAAAATGTAAAAAAAGATCACAGTTTCCAGGAGGGCGGTGCCGAAGTACCACTAACCCATGATCTACAAAACTGGAATTGAGCTAAATGTGCAACCAGATGCAAATCTGCATAATTTATGGCTGGCCTTGCCGCTTTTGAAAATGTAGGACACAGAATTCAGATTTTTAAAGTGACTCTTCTGCCAGGTCTCTCCCCTCTCCTCCCATTGCCAAGTACATACAGTAGGGGTGCTACACATCTGGATTTTCCTGGACATTACTGGGATTTCAAAGGTGGAATTGATGTCCGGGGGGGGGGGGGAGAGATTTCCGAAAGGTGGTGCTTTGGATCAACCAAAAATTCACATTTTTTCCAAAAGAAAAAAAGAAGCAGCTCAATAACTTGGGGGGGGGGGTTGTCTAAAAAAACAACAACAACAAAAACTCAATAACTTTTGGGGTGTCCTAGTTCTTATTCTTTGAAATATGGCAACCCTAATATACAGCCCTAAATATTTTACAGGTACAAAACACTTATGGGCTATTTTACAAGTTATATTTTGCGCGTGTGCGCGCACACACACACACACAAAATATTTTTATTAAATTTTGAACAAAAATAAAAAAATAGAAAACAGACAGCCACCACCAGAACCACCAAAAACAGAGAGAAATATACATAAAAGCAATATCAACTCCATGAAATGGGATTCTCCGAATCCCACGACTTCCCTCCCCCTCGCTCCCCTGCTTTCTTAATTTTCTTTTTCAACTGCATACCATTTCTACTTCAAATTGTTTTCCTACCTCAAATTTCATACATTGTTTATAAAATGACCAGTGTGCGCATACTTGAAACATCTTAGGTACATATCTTCATTGGGGGGGAAATACACGCAAGAAGCACTTGTGAGGGTGCTGTGGCTGACTGTGGCTTCCTGTTCTGTGCACACTTGTTTGGCACTCCTGGGTTTCTCCTCTGCATCATGTGCAGAAGGGTGATGTGCCATTCACAGCTCATCATGCAACCAGGGGCAGACTTTGGTCTTTCAAATTTCAGAAGCGCCCTGTGCAAGGCCAAAATCGCGCTGCCTCCCCGCCCCGGGCCTCTCCGTTCTGTTCAATTCACTACGACACACACTTGCAGTGACCCCTATGCTTGCAGCTCAGTGGGGTGGAACTGGTCGTTGTTGTTGTTTAGTTTTGGCATGTCCGACTCTTGGACCAGAGCACGCCAGGCACTCCTGTCTTCCATTGCCTCTCAGAGTTTGGTCAAACTCATGTTTGTAGCTTCAAGAACACTGTCCAACCATCTCGTCCTCTGTCGTCCCCTTCTCCTTTTGCCCTCCATCTTTCCCAACATCAGGGTCTTTTCCAGGGAGTCTTCTCTTCTCATGAGGTGGCCAAAATATTGGAGCCTCAGCTTCACTGCATCTGTCCTTTTGATCTGTCCTTCCAGTGAGCACTCAGGGCTGATTTCCTTCAGAATGGATGGGTTTGATCTTCTTGCAGTCCATGGGACTCTCAAGTCTCCTCCAGCACCATAATTCAAAAGCATCAATTCTTTGGCGATCAGCCTTCTTTATGGTCCAGCTCTCACTTCCATACATCACTACTGGGGAAACCATAGCTTTAATACAAGGACCTTTGTCGGCAAGGTGATGTCTCTGCTTTTTAAGATGCTGTCTAGGTTTGTCATCACACTGCCATAAATTCAGCCCCAAAATCATGGGAGGAGTGTTACCCCACCCAGCTACTCCACCCTTTGCCCTTGGAAGTCTTATAAGAAACTGCCGCAGGAGAGGGACCGTGAGCAATGTTCGGGGAGGGTGTTTCTCCGGTGAAACAGCGAAGCTCCTTTGTTATTTTTCTTATTGCCTGCTGTTGTTTAAATAATCTTGTTATTTTTATGGTATCAGAATATAGTTTTTTGGTACGTTATTATATTCACAACTGTTTTGCTATGATTACGAGATTGCTTTCGTAGTGTTTCCTTGAAATACGTCCCTGTTTCTTTGTTGCAAGCCACTTTGAACCTGATTTTTTGTGCGCACGGAAAAGCAGCATACAATTAAATGAATGAACGGTTTCATCTGTTGCGTGCGATGCAGTTACACACATGCTCGTGCACACACAATTCCTGTGACTTAAAAAAATAGTCAAATCTGCTTATATGAGGATAATTTTTGCGGTGCAGTTTGGCGACGTATAAAATGACTTGTTCATATAGAGATCCTGTGATCAGCATTTAGATGCAGTTACAGCAGGACGCGGGTGGCGCTGTGGGTCAAAAACCTCAGTGCCTAGGACTTGCTGACCGTAAGGTCGGCGGTTCGAATCCCCGTGGCGGGGTGAGCTCCCGTCGTTCGGTCCCAGCTCCTGCCCACCTAGCAGTTCGAAAGCACCCCTAAGTGCAAGTAGATAAATAGGTACCGCTTTATAGCGGGAAGGTAAATGGTGTTTCCGTGTGCGGCACTGGTGCTGGCTCGTCAGAGCAGCTTCGTCACGCTGGCCATGTGACTCGGAAGTGTCTTCGGACGGCGCCAGCTCCCGGCCTCTTGAGTGAGATGAGCGCACAACCCTAGAGTCGGTCACGACTGGCCCGTACGGCAGGGGTACCTTTACCTTTACAGCAGGAGTAGCCCTATAACAGGCTAGCAGCTTTTTAATGTGCAATGGGAAGCTTTTTAAAGTGTAATGTTTTATTATGTTTTTATATAAGAAGTCGCCCAGAGTGGCTGGGGAACCCAGTCAGATGGGCTGGGTACAACTAATAAAGTTGTTGTTGTTGTTGTTGTTGTTGTTGTTGTTAGACTACAAGGCACAGATGAAGAAGGAAGGAAGGAAGGAAGGAAGGAGTTAAAAATGCAACTCCCTGATTTTCTCATGATGCAAAATTACAGCAATTTGAAACAAAGGTTTGAAAGCCAGATAAAGCTCTATGGGAAGATGATAAAAGCTGTGCCAGCCAGAAATTTTAACTCCTCTTCAAGGCAACCGATGGGTAGATTGTATGCAGCTAGCTCACTGCCTCTGTCCCATAAGCTCTCTGCCCCCCACCCCCATGGCTGGCAAACCAATTTCTTCCACACACAGACAAGGTAAACATCTGGCCAAACGACACGATCTCTTCTTAGAAAGAGCCAGGCGATGGAGATGTGAGCACCGTTCTAATAGGGTGGTGCAGAAAAGAGAGAGATGGCGTTTAATAAAAGGGAAATATAAGCCTTATCTATAGTGAAAGGAGCACGCTCGAAGCCCAAAGAGGAATGTGCGACACTTTCCATCGGCTCCTGGGCCAGAGGACAAATAGCTGTTTTCCAGGCCCAGAATTACTCAACGCAGCGAGAATTCAAGCTCCTCGGTTATAACAGCAAAATCATCAACTTTGCCACAAAGGACTCTTTCAGCTGCTCCACACTCCCTGCGCTGGTGTCAGTGCAGCGGGGGGGAAAGGGCACCGTAGGACGTGTCATAGATGGGACCTTGCTGGGTTGACCAATCCTCCCCCTGCTACTCCCACTGGGGTTCCTTCGGCACCCAGCGAACGGAGCAGAAGGCGTCCAGACCAAGCGGCTGGTTTGTTTCTGCTGATTGTGAGCGGCAAGGAACTACGAAGCTTGGAGACTTGCTGGAAGGCCATTTGATATTTTTTTTAAAAAAATCGTCTCCCTGCCCACTCACATTCATGGGCCTCATCACGGAATAGACCTGTTCCCCAGCCAAAAATTATCCAAGCTGGATTGATCGCTGGAGGCTATCGGAGAGACACCTGCCCTCTTGTACATTTTACAGAAAAATGCAAATGACAGAAGGTTCAGCCCCAAAATCTATTAGCCGGCTTTTAAATCTGTTTTCAGGATCTCAACCCAAACAGGATCCACATAAGAAGGGATAAATAATAATACTACTAATAATAATTTATTATTTATACACCGCCCATCTGGCTGGGTTTCCCCAGCCACTCTGGGTGGCTTCCAACACAATATTAAAATACAATAACATATTAAACGTTAAAAGCTTCCCTAAACAGGGCTGCCTTCAGATGTCATCTAAAAGTCTGTTAGTTGTTGTTCTCTTTGACATCTGGTGGGAGGACGTTCCACAGGGCGGGTGCCATTACTGAAAAGGCCCGTTGCCTGGTTCCCTGTAACTTGGCTTCTTGCAATGAGGGAACCACCAGAAGGCCCTCGGCGCTGGACCTCAGTGTCCGGGTAGAATGATGGGGTGGAGACGCTCCTTCAGGTATACTGGACCGAGGCCGTTTAGGGCTTTAAAGCTCAGCACCAACACTTTGAATTGTGCTCGGAAACGTACTGGGAGCCAATGGAGGTCTGGATGTACAACAGCTCAGTTGGAAGAGTCTGAGACTCTTAAAACTCTGGGTCATGGGTTCGAGTCTCATGTTGGGTGAAAGATTCCTGCATTGCAGGGGGTTGGACTGAATGACCTTTGGGATTCCTTCCAACTTTACAATTTTATGATTCCCTTATGCAAGCCATTCACACAGCTCTGGGAAGCCAGACACTTGGTGGTGGGAAGCCTGAGGGAACTACAAAAAACTAAATCCATGTGCATCATGAGCTGAATCCAACTAAGGCTGCACCCTGTGGCGCTGTGGTCTAAACCGCTGAGCCTCTTGGGCTTGCCGATCAGAAGGACCATGGTTCGAATCCTCACGATGGGGTGATCTCCTGTTGCTCTGCTTCAGCTCCTGCCAACCTAGCAGTTCAAAAGCACGCCAGTGCAAGTAGATAAATAGGTACCGCTCCGGCGGGAAGGTAAACGGCATTTCCGTGCGCTTTGCTTTCTGTCACAGTGTCCCATTGCGCCAGAAGCGGTTCAGCCATGCTGGCCACATGACCCGGAAAGTTGTCTGTGGACGAACGCCGGCTCCCTTGGCCTGAAAGCAAGATGAGCACCGCCACTCCATAGTCACCTTTGACTGGACTTAACCATCCAGGGGTCCTTTACCTTTTACCTAAATTTAAAGCACCAACATGCCACTTTAAATAGTAATGACTTCCATCAAAGAGTCCTGGGCGCTGTAAGTTTGTTAAGAGTGCCGAGAACACTATTGCCTGAACAAACCTACACTTCTCAGAGTCCCCTAGGAAAAGGGATTGATTGTTAAACTACTCTGTGAAATGAATAGGAGTTTCCTAACAACTCTCGGCACCTTTAACAATCTACAGTTCCCAGATTTTTTGCGGGAGGAACGTTGACTGTTTGAGGTGGTATGAGACTGCTTTCAATGTACAGAGCAGAAGGGGCTTTCGCCCTACTAAGAATAGGACCCTTAAAATTAATGGGCATAACTCACCCATTTCAGTGGGTCTGCCCCTGACTTAGTTCAATAAACCTGAATGTAATAATTAAGGATCGTAAGATACAGTGGTACCTCGGGTTACAGATGCTTCAGGTTACAGACTCCACTAACCCAGAAATAGTACCTTGGGTTAAGAACTTTGCTTCAGGATGAGAACAGAAATCATGCTCCAGCAGCAGCAGGAGGCCCCATTAGCGAAAGTGGTATCTCAGGTTAAGAACAGTTTCAGGTTAAGAACGGACCTCCAAAACGAATTAAGTTCTTAACCCGAGATACCACTGTAATTAAAAACACAATTGTGGACTGCTTGGTAAGACATCTCTGTGCTTTTTGCACTCATTACCCAGAACAGTGTAGAGACAACTTCAGCAAACATTTCAGCAGGAAATGGGTGTAATGTTCTACATTCTTGAAAATAAAAGCAATTTTTAAATTGATTGATTGAATGAATTTATATACCGCCCTATACCCAGGGGTCTCAGGGTGGTTGACAGAATTGGAGATCAACAAACACAGGGAAGAAACTAAAGGTTCAGGACAGGGTCCTAAGATGGAATATCGACAGCACAGAAAGCTCTCTTCCTGTAACTTTTACTTGGCAATCTTTTCTTCGGTGAGATTTCCCCCCCCCCTACTAATTGCTTTAGGATGACCTGACTCCCCTGAATACAATATAATTGAGTGAGCATGAAAGGTAGACCAGGAGAGGGGATTTTAAATGGTTGCACAGATCTTATCTCTCACTTTCAAGAAGCGGGTTTGAAAGCATGAGAGCCAGCACAAGTCTAGGTGGAAAGAGAAGCTCTTTTTACAAAAAACAACAACCCATGTAAGTAGCAGTTTGAAGTAGCCTTGAAATTATTTTCATATCACAAGGGCAAGGCTGGAAGTATCAACATGAGGTTGCAGACTCACTTGCACGTTTGGTAGAGTTGTCTTGTTTGCATTTGTTCACTGGGATCAAATTATTGCAGCCAGGGATAGTACAAACATATTAAAAATTGATCCTCTTCTTAAGTCATCAGGAAGGAGGGTTTCAGAGTTGCAAATCTGCTTTGCCTCTTCCCCAGATTGATTCTGCTACCATTTCCTTAATTTGCCACTGTCCCTATTTATTGGAGCAGTTTTTTTAAAAATAATAATAATAATGCATTTACTGGAGCTTTGCTCTAGCAAGTGAAAGCATGTCTCCATACCACTGGTGGTAAGGTTATAACACAGGACCATGGAGTCTTTTTCAGCCTGAGGGCCACAATCTTCGCTGGGTAACCTCTCAGGGGCCATATGTTGAGGGGAGGAAGCAGAGGTCAGAGAAAGCAGAGTAAGGAATGTAAGAAGTACCTTTTGTACAGGAGAGCATTTTCCACAAGGCTCTAGAAGCCAAGCCTTATGAGGAAGAGTTGAGGGAGCTGGGTATGTTTAGCCTGGAATAGGGGAGCCTGAGAGGAGACTGTCTCAAATGTTTCAAGGGCTGTCACATGCAAGATGGGACAAGTTCGTTTTCTCCTGTTCTGGAGGGTAGGACTCAATCCAATGGCTTCAAGTCACAAGAAAGGAGATTCAGAAGAACATTCTGACAAGATGAACTGCTCAACAGTGGAACGGTCTCCCTTGGGACGTTGTGGGCTCTCCTTCCTTAGAGCTTTTAAAGCAGAGGTTGGACGTGGTGGAGGAAGACTGGAAGAAATTTAAGGACTACTTGCAGAAGCACTGTAAAATTAAGGAATGTTAAAACGATGTCTGATGGAAAATAAGTGGTATTGGTAAAAAGATTTCTAAGAAAATGTAAATAGGGATTGATAATTGGAAAATTTATACTTATAATAGGTTAACATCTTGAGTGAGGATAAATGCTAGAGGGTAAGGATTTGCTGAATTTAATATCTGAACTGGAATACAAAATGGGAGGTGAGAGGAGGTCAAGAAACTAGTGAATGAAGTATAAGATATGAAAATATTAATCTATTTTCTGTTCTGTTTTTTGGTCCTTCTTTTTGTTCTCCCCCCACCCTTCTTTTCTTTTGTTAACTGTTTTCTATTGTGTATTTTCTATGTGTTTTGTTTTTGTATTTTTATATCTTTGTAGTTTTTCTTATGTTTAAATTTTGGAATTTTTTATTGTTTGTGAAACTTTAATAAACATTATTATAAATAAAGCAGAGGTTGGACGGCCACAGATGCTTTAGCTGAGATTTCTGCGTTGGAGGGGGTTGGATTTAGGTGACCCCTGGGGTCTCTACAATTCTAAGATTCCATGATACGAACACCCTTCGCTGTCCTCCATCCTGGGAAGCAAAATGCACTATCAGACTTCAGGGACACATTCCAGCCCGACATAAACACTCAAGAAGGGGTGCAAAACTGAATTGGGTGGTTGGAGCCTGAGACGAGGGTCTGTGGCTGGGGATAGGGTATGAGGAGAGTCCCACGAAGCAGAAACAAAGGCAGGGGAGAGCTGCATCTGGCCCCTGGGTCTGAAGTCTCCCACCCCTGCTATAGATTCATATACAGTGGTACCTCGGGTTACATATGCTTCAGGTTACATGCGCTTCATGTTACAGACTCCGCTAACCCAGAAATAGTGCTTCAGGTTAAGAACTTTGCTTCAGGATGAGAACAGAAATCATGCTCTGGCGGTGGCGCAGCAGCAGCAGTAGGCCCCATTAGCTAAAGTCGTGCTTCAGGTTAAGAACAGTTTCAGGCTAAGTACGGACCTCCGGAACAAATTAAGTACTTAACCCAAGGTACCACTGTAAATCAGGCATGTCCAACTTCAAGTTGACTGTGATCCATGATCCAATATAAAAACTGGCAGTGATCTACCACCCAGGGATGGGTGCAGGGCGGGCGGGCGCTGGCTGCTTCCCCCGAGGTGACATGGATGAGTGCAAGGAGGGAGGGTGCATGTTGCTGCTTCCCCAACATGGTGGGGGTGGATGCAGGGAGGGTGCACCGTGCGTGCGCGCCAGCGGGGTAGGGGTGGGCGCACGTGCAACGTCAAAACATCCCCTCCCAACACCTCCAGTGGGGGGTGGGTGGTGATCGACCAGAATTCATTGCAGGATCTATCTGTCAATTGCGATCGACGCATTGGATATGTCTGATATATAACATCAGTGATCCCTGCTTTATGTCCCAACTGTAAAACCATCATGGCATCACAACAGAAAGGAACCATGATGCCCTCTAGCCCTGCTCGCTGCCCGAACACCCTCTAAGTCAGGGGTCAGCAACCTTTTTCAGCCATGGGCCGGTCCACTATCCCTCAGACCATGTGGTGGGCCGGATTATATTTTGCGGGGTGGGTGTGTGAGAAAATGGGCCGGACTATATTTTGAAAAATAATAATGAATGAATTCCTATGCCCTACAAATAACCCAGAGATGCATTTTAAAGAAAAGCACACATTCTACTCATGTGAAAAACATGCGGATTCTCGGACCATCCGCAGGCCGGACTGAGAAGGCGATTGGGCCACATCTGGCCCCTGGGCCTTAGGTTGCCTACCCCTGCTCTAGGTGTTGCTGAACTATGTCAGCCGCAGGCAGCATGGCCAATGGACTACAGGATTCTCCTCCCCTGAGTGACCTCCCCCAATCCAGATTGCAGCAGGCAACCATGGGACAGAAACTCTCAAAGAGCTGAGAGCTACAGTGGTGCCTCGCAAGACGAAAAGAATTCGTTCTGTGATTCTCTTCGTCTAGCGGTTTTTTTCGTCTTGCGAAGCAAGCCCATTGAAGGATTAGCGGCTTAGCGCTATTAGAGGCTTTTAGCGGCTTATCTGCTGATCGGATCAGCTGATAAGTGGCTTAGCGCTATTAGCGGCTTTTAGCTGCTTTTAGCGTCTTATCTGCTGATCGGATCAGCTGATAAGCGGCTTAGCGGCTTAGAAAAAGGGGGGAAGGGGGGGGAAACCAGCAGGAACTCGCAAGACATTGTCGTCTTGCGAAGCAAGCCCATAGGAAATTCGTTTTGCGAAGCACCTCCAAAACGGAAAACTCTTTCGTCTAGCGAGTTTTCCGTCTTGCGAGGCATTCGTCTTGCGGGGCACCACTGTACTGACAACTTGGGTCAGTGAGATGAGAAATGCAATATTTTCAGAAAACCCAAACAAACTGGGATATCTGTCCGATCTGACCTAGTCAATCCCAGATATGACTGTCAGCTCCTGAGCATGTACAAAATACCTCCATAATGGAAGCGCCCTCTGGAATATTTGCAATGGAGCCAAAGCCCACGCCGTCCAGCTTCCTGTCTCCATTTAGGGCAGTCCTCAGTGCCCCAGAGGATCCGGCCAACCTTCCTGCAATTCTTCCCTTTGTTCTCTCAACACCCCCATAGCTATTGAACGTTAAATGCCGGCTGCCAACCCTCACCCACCCTGCCTTCGGATGGCATGTTGTGACTCAGCAGCAGGAAACTGGAATGAAGTCAGCTTTCTATTCACAAAAAGGCAAAATGTCATTGCCCCATTCTCCCCTCCCTCTGCCGATGCCCTGACAAAATTGATAGACAATAAATAGGACCTTTGCAGGGAAATAGTACGGGGAATAGTACGGTATGCATTTTACACCTGCAGGATGCAGACATGATGTTTCTGCCAGGCTATGTCTGCTGGTGAAATGGTACTGCACAATTGTGCCTTAAGAGTAGCACCCTTTAGCCCAGGAATTTGCAGCACACAACTGCCCTGTTCCCAAGTTCCCTATTTCTTAGGCTACACTGATGTAGAAAACACCCATCCTAACTTGAAAACGAGATATATATATATTTCAATCCCCACCGTTTCTATCCCTCTGCCCCCATCTTCCATTTGAAGCTGTCATTTCTTTGTATGCTCAATTTAATGTGGGGGCATTTAACTAGGAATATAGTTCTGCAAAACATGAACACAAAAGCAATTCCATTCACAGCTCTCCAAGCTATTGGGTCAAACAAGTTATATACCAATTAAAAGATGCCTGCTTCTTGGGAGAAAAGCAATGACAAACCTAGACAGCATCTTAAAAAGCAGAGACATCACCTTGCCAACAAAGGTCCGTATAGTTAAAGTTATGGTTTTCCCAGTAGTGATGTATGGAAGTGAGAGCTGGACCATAAAGAAGGCTGATCACCAAAGAATTGATATTTTTGAATTATGGTGCTGGAGGAGACTCTTGAGAGTCCCATGACTGAAAGAAGATCAAACCTTTCCATTCTGAAGGAAATCAGCCCTGAGTGCTCACTGGAAGGATAGATCCTGAAGCTGAGGCTCCAATATTTTGGCCATCTCATGAGAAGAGAAGACTCCCTGGAAAAGACCCTGATGTTGGGAAAGATGGAGGGCACAAGGAGAAGGGGACAACAGAGGACAAGATGGCTGGACAGTGTTCTCGAAGCTACCAGCATGAGTCTGACCAAACCGCGGGAGGCAGTGGAAGACAGGAGTGCCTGGCGTGCTCTGGTCCAGGGGGTCACGAAGAGTCGGACACGACTAAACAACTAAACAACAACAACAGATCTGCACACCTTTGGACTGAGTCAAATGCAGCTTACCAGCTGCATACTGTGAACTGTCAAATGCTCAACGCACAAACATCACTCAGAGACTTTGGAGTCTGAGGCAGGCGGCAAAAAACTGTGGCACCAATTGGCGTGTTGCATCTGGCTTCAAAGGCAGCAGGTTCTGCAGGTTTGTCCTGCCTAAATCAGACAAGGTGCAAAACTTCAGGAGGTCTTCCTTGTTCACATTTGCAGGATTATATGTTAGAACTGGGAACAAGAAGAACAAGAAAGGTTTTCACAGTGACCCAAAGGAGACTTCAGATGTTGGTGAGACCTCACACAAATGCAAAGAGACAGACCTCTACTTTTCCAATTTAAGACGTCCTCTAGGATCAGAGTGAAAGAGAATATTATTGTGTACACTACTGAACTTTCCAGAGCACACCTGGTAGCAATAGGTTTCATTGTCATTAACAAGACTAACCAGAACCGTATTACCATTGTGGCTTCTCTTAACAAGTATTTCCCCCTAAGGATATAAAAAGAGCCCTGGTGGATCAGACTAAAATGCCTTCTGCCTTGCTTTCCAAAATAGCCAACAAAAATTACACAAGGTAGGCACAAAGACAGTACAGTGGTACCTTGGTTCTCAAACGCTTTGGTTCCCAAACACCAAAAAGGTACCATTGTATTTGGTGCTTTTGTTTTTGCTGTTTATTTTGCATTTTTGTTTTGGAGGCTTTTTCAGTTAATTTGTTTTTGTGACTGTGTGGACCCCAGTTCAGCTACGGACTGATTGTGTGACTGCAGAAATGGATAAAAGCCCCCCATCTATACAATGACTATCATCAGTGCAGGTAAGAAAAAATATTAATTTTAATTTTCATCACCTGCAATAGTGTCTTATTTATTTTATAGTATAGTACATTGATTATTGCTTTCATTTTATGAAACAATGGTCTCGTTAGATATTAAAATTCAGGTTAAATTGCTGTTTTAGGGGTTGTTTTTAAAAGTCTGAAATGGATTAACCTGTTTTGCATTACTTTCTATGGGAAAGCGTGCCTTGGTTTTGGATCGCTTTGGTTTTGGAACGGACTTCCAGAACGGATGAAGTTTGAGAACTAAGGTACCACTGTAATGCTCTTCTGATCTGGCTCTGTGGCAGTGGATATCCAAAGGCCACTTAACTGCCTCTTAAAGGTAAAAGTAAGGGGACCCCTGACCATTAGGTCCAGTCATGGCCGACTCTGGGGTTGCGGCACTCATCTCGCTTTACTGGCCGAGGGAGCCGGCGTACAGCTTCTGGGTCATGTGGCCAGCATGACTAAGCCGCTTCTGGCGAACCAGAGCAGTGCACGGAAACACTGTTTAACTTCCCAGCGGAGAAGGTATTTATCTACTTGCACTTTTGACGTGCTTTCAAACTGCTAGGTTGGCAGGAGCAGGGACCGAGCAACGGGAGCTCACCCCGTCACATGGATTCAAACCGCCGACATTCTGATCGGCAAGTTCTAGGCTCTGTGGTTTAACCCACCGTGCCACCCGCGTCCCAACTGCCTCTTAACTGCCTCTTAACTGCCTCTTAACATGGAGGTTCTCTAAGACTGCTCGCAATGCATACTCCCTGTTCTTCATACATTTGTCCAATGCCCAATCTACCTATTGGCTACTGATGGGACATGACTAGGTTCATGGGTCAACTCTGGGTACAATCCATTGGATGCAATCCAGTTTTTTAGTTATGTACTTTACAGCTCCTGTTTGCTTATGCCTTTGTGTGTTGCGTCGCCTATCTGATCTGGATTTTGCGGGTTAACATGCGGAGATGAGTTTGGATTACCTTATTGCAAGGACATCAGGAAACCAAAGAGGAAAAGCAATTAGGAGGGAGTTGGAAATGTCCAAGGGAGAAAACAAAAGCAAAGGTCAGGGCATATTAAACAATTAGGAAATTGGAGAGACGGCTCCAGGGTTGTTGGTTTTTTCCTAGTTAGAAATTGACCAGACTAAAATGTAACTGTCTGAAAGTTGTGTTTTGCCTGAAATGGGAGGTTTGCAAAAAAGAAAGAAAGAAAGAAAGAAAGAAAGAAAGAAAGAGGAAAAGGTTCTCCTTTTCTCAGCCTGTCTCAGTGGTTTATCACTCACACTGCCCAATACTGATTCATCTGAATCCCAGGAAACTTAAAGAAGGAGCTGGAAGCAGTGGCGTAGCGTGGGTTGTCAGCACCCGGGGCAAGGCAAGTAATTTGCGCCCCCAACCCATGGATTTGTGCCCCCTAACCCATGGATTTGCGCCCCCTAACCCGTGGATTTGCGCCCCCTAACCCTAACCCCCAGATGTTGCGCCCGGTGCGGCCGGCCCCCCCTGCACCCCCCACGCTACGCCACTGGCTGGAAGCAGTTTTGTACCTACACTGTGCCAGTTTCAGGGACTGTATGAGGTCCTGGAGACAGAGGGGGCACTCAGTATTATGCCCTGATTTAAACACACTCAAGTTTAACTTCCCCACCGCTTGATCAATCTACCACTGAATGACTCTTTCATGCATTCATCAATCTCCATGGAGAAAACATGTGCAGTCCATATTTTCTTTCCTACACTGAAATTAATTTATACATTTTACCCCCCGCCCCCTTTTCAATTTAAAATCATTCAAGGTGCCTCAAGATCATAGATTTTTCCAGCACACAAAAAAATTAAAATGATGGCAGTTAAGATGCAGAATTAAAAACTTAACTTCAACTATAAAGTACTCTGAGAAAAGGATAGCCTGTGTGTGTTAAGAAATGAAAAAGTTGCTACGGCTATTAGTAATAATTAATACCAACAACACCACCACCTTGGGCTATTCCGTCATTCCTTGCAAAGTGTAGCAAACGTCTTGAGATAAGATGGTTTTCCGTACCGCAGACTAAAGACCACGCATTTCAGCTGTCATGGAATACGGTGTTCACAAAAGTTATCTGCATTTAAGGGAACATCTCTCTAGTGTGAAGAAAAGCCCTCGGTGCGCTTTCAGACACAACACTGAGACTTATCTCCTGAGTCTCTCTCATACACTGCAACACATGTGAATGTTGTTTACTGCAGGGTAGAAAATGGAGGGGGGGGGAGCCATCTTAAAACCAAGCGTTCAGTCTGGCCGCTGCAGGTTTTATGGGTGTGCACTAAGTCCAGAGGGTGATAATGTATCTTCTGCTTGATATCTGAATGCCTCAAAGGTTCTTTTCTCAGATACTGTCAAAGGGCGAAAAGGATGAAGGGGAGACCATTCACAGCTGAGGAGACAGATAGGATTAGGTCCTCTTCTCCTTCCTTCACTAGTGGATATGCAAGATTTCAGATTAGCCAAGTGCTATCAACCTGCCTGAGGAAGTAGAGGCAGGTGACTCTCCCAGAGATCCGATTCCCCAAGAAGAATAACTAACTCCCTAGTGAAAGTTCATTGCTAGCAATTGATCCCAGACACGGTGAGTTAGCAAATGCCACCTGCTCCTATAGGCTCTGTCACTCTCCTTTCAAGGTCCCAAAGCCCGAGTTCCTGGCGGTGGCACAAAAGAATTAAGTTTGTTGAGGATCCCCTCTGAACCAAGTAGTGTAGTCTGAAAACAGCAGGTTACAACTCAGACCTGCCTCTGCCCAGCAGGAAAATCTCTCTCTCTCTCTCTCTCTCTCTCTCTCTCTCTCTGGATGAAATAGAGAACAGCAGAACTAGTTTATCTTAAAACTAGAGGTTACCTAGAAAAAGGCTAGTCTACAGGTAGCTACTGGTGTTTGATTATTTGAGCTTAAGCCCAGCTTCAATTCCTACATGGGAATTATGGGAGAGACCAGTGGTTAATACTCATAGAGATAATGAAACCTCGTGAGAAGTTATATCCTCTAATGTGGATATCACAGTGATGTGTTAAGTCTTATTCTAGTTAGTAGAGAGTGGAAAGGTGGTCAGCATATACTTACAGACACTGTGCTTTTATTTTGTTATTGCTTCAAATATATTAGGCCGAGACCTGCGTCAAATTAAGCCCTGGATGTGTCAAAGGCCCTCAGAGATCTGGGCTCCACCTTTGCCCAACCAACCAGCAGCACCCACCTCAGTCATCAGCCGGTCTGCCCCTGTGTTCTCTTCGTCCTTGAAGATGATGTCCGGGTTGAAATTGGGCACCAGGTCCTTGAAGCGCTCTGAGCGGCGTCCGATTTTGCCCTCCGCCTTCCCGCTGGCGCCCAGGGTCTGCTCCGCCACGTTGGGGACAAACTGCTTGTACTGCAGCGGGGTCAGGTTCTTGCGGCTAGACTGCTTGCGCCCCACTGGGCCCCTGCCCGGGCCGCAGCCCCGAGCGGGGCGCCAAAGGCAGCTGGCCAAGCAAAGTCCAAGCAAGATGGCAAGGCGGCGCCAGGCCATGGCAAGCCAGGTGCCCGCAGGGCTGCCTGGCCCTCTCTCCCCCCAAGCTCTCCACTCTCTCCCGTCAGTCCGTGATGTCCAGCAAGGAGGGCATCATCACCACCACGGCAAGGCTGCCTTGGGATGCCTTGGCACCAGCCCACACATGCAGCTGCCCACCGCTGGTGCCAACCAGAGCCTGCGCCAGCACGTGGATGTTCTCTTCTAACTCATGCAGTGCCACCCACCAGTGCCCATAGGAAAGCCTGGCTCCTCCCCGTGCCAAGCGCGCAGTGCCCCTTCAAGCTGGCCATCCCAGCCGGGCAACACCTTCCGAGGGCAGCCCGGCTCCCACTCCCGGGCGATGGGGCGGGAGGACGGACGGGCGGCCGGCGCGACGCTGCCCTCCCGCCGAGGTGGCCGTGGCGGGGCACCGCAGCCGGGCTCCTGCGTCCTCCGCCCGGCTCCGCCTCGAAGCCCGGCCCCCGCGAGCAGCTGTACCAGCGCCATCCCTCCTGGTGCCGCCCTGGGCCCGGAGGGAGGCGCGCCCTGCAGACACCCGCTGCCCGCCTAGGGCGGACTCCCGCTGGCGGGGCTCGCAGCGCCTCCGATCGAGCGCCCTCGACGGCGCAGCGCCATCCCGGCTCGGGCAGCGAGGGCCTCCTAGGCCGGCTCGGGGGAGCCCTCTGCTGCCGAGACGGCGTCGGGGCAGGCGGGAGGCTCCCATCTCCCTCAGCGCTCCCTGCTAATAACAGAGGGCGGTGGGAAAATGGGGACGTCCCATTCCATACCCTCCGACATTTCCCCCATGAAAATGGGGACGTCCCATTCCATACCCTCCGACATTTCCCCCATGGAAATGGGGACGTCCCATTCCATACCCTCCGACATTTCCCCCATGGAAATGGGGACGTCCCATTCCATACCCTCCGACATTTCCCCCATGAAAATAGGGGAAAGTGGAGGCTGAAGTTGATGGACTACGCAGAATGAGATAAGTTAACAGGAAGGGTTCGAAACCGGTGGGATCAGAGATTCTTAGAAGACTGGAGTAAATATATGAACTATTTGAAAAGTAACTGTGATGAACAGATTACGCTAGTAGGACTGCAAGAAGTTTTGTAAGGTGGATTAGCTGAAATATTGCAAAAAAGACTATGAAGAGAACTATTAGTTAATTATATGTAATACAGAAAGTAAGAAATGCAGAATAAGTGATAAAAACGGGAAATCATCAGAGGTGTTGACGGAAGTCAAAAATATTGTATGAGATGAGAAGTTATGTTGTATGACTGTTGGAACTGATATGTTAAAAAAATTAATAAAAATGTGTGCATGTATATATGAAAATAGGGATGTCCTAAAAGCGGGACATTCTGGGATAAAATCAGAAACCGGGACGGCTTCTCTAAATCGGGGATGTCCCTGGAAAACAGGGACACTTGGAAGGTCTGGGCAGAGAAGCCAACTCCTAGGGGCTGTGGTCTCTTCAGTACCCCCCAATAAAATATTTGAGGGAACCAGGCCCCCCAAAGTTAATGGGCATTGTCATTTAAATGATGTGTGTCTGGGGTGCCAACTTGAATAAAATACTGGGGGGAAACTCCACCCCACATAATTGATCACATGACACGGCTCTCTCTCTCTCTGAATGGCAATGCCCATTAACTTGGGGGGCTCAAATATTTTATTGGGGGGTCGAAGACTCCTCAGCCCCTAGGAATTGGCTCCTATGGTGTGTGCGCACTGCATCTTGTGATTATGTGGGGCAGGGCTTACCTGCCCCCCCCCAATATTTTATTCAAGTTGGCACCCCTGACAGGGGGTGTTTCTAGAGGCCCAGGAAAGAAGCCACTACCATTCCTATCTTTGGCCATATTGGACAATCCACCTCTTATTTTCAACCAGTTTTCTGTCCTGCCCCCTCACGCCAAGTCTTCAACCGACTTTCCAAGAACCACATTTCCTCCCTCACAAGAGGAAGGCTGGCGGGGAGCAGGTCTAGGTCACTGGGTCAGTGTACACAGCCAAGAGCAATCTGGGGTAGTCATGGCTTCACTTCCTGCCCTCTCACGTCGGTTTCCTGCATGCCCGGATACATGGAAACAAACCAAACAAGGTCAAAATGCAAAACCTGTTCATTCTCTGCAGTCAAAAAGCCCATCTTCCTGCCTTCCTGAGACCCCTTTCCCCTTGCCAGCCCCACACTTCTATTGCATGCGCCCACCATGTCGGGTGGAGCTGATGTGATGGCAGAGCAAAAGGCTCTCTCACCCCCCCGCCCGAATCCAACGAAGGCCTGCCTTTCCGCTTACCTTCCAGCTAAGCATAAAGGACGAGAACTAGCTTCCCCCCTTCAAAAAAACTGAGCTTCTTATGAAGAGTTGGATTGTGATTCTTATTTTCGCCTGCAACTGTGGGCAGGCAACCAGAAAACATTAAAAGGGGGGGGGGGACACCTTCTCCAGTACGTATTGGGCTAAGAGCCAAAACAAACACAAAACACCACAAGTTTACCCAGGCGTGTGTGAAACATAACCCAGGCCCCACCTTTAAGGTTAATAATGTGGCATTGCAGGAGAGGTACAGGGACACAGGTGGCGCTGTGGTCTAAACCACTGAGCCTCTTGGGCTTGCTGATCAGAAGGTCGGTGGTTCAAATCTCCGCGACGGGGTGATCTCCTGATGCTCTGTACCAGCTCCTGCCAACCTAGCGGTTCGAAAGCACACCAGCGCAAGTAGATAAATAGGTACCACTGTGGCAGGAAGGTAAATGCCGCTTCTGTGCACTCTGGTTTCCATCACGGTGTCCTGTTGCTCCAGAAGTGGTTTAGTCATGCTGGCTACATGACCCGGAAAGCTGTCTGTGGGTGAATGCCAGCTCGCTCAGCCTGAAAGCGAGATGAGCGCCGCAACTCCATAGTTGCCTTTGACTTGACTTAACCGTCCAGGGATCCTTTACCTTTTACATAATCCATTGTGCTAGCAGTTCTTTCGGTGCGCATTGTGAATTTGTGTTATATGTAGACCACTCTTCTTGCAGTGAATTCACATAAGGATGCACAGAAGAATTGCTGCTCCCTTTCATCACTAACGTGATGCATGACAAATGTCACACTAAGGGTGGTGAAAAAGCAATGTGTCGGGCAGCGATCATCACCTGTTCCAATCAAGAGCATAGCTGTCAACTTTCAGATTTGAAAATAAGGGATCAGCAGCCATGAAAATAAGGGATCAGCAGCCTCACCTGTCCTGGGGACAGTCTACGGGATATCTAACAATCCGGGATAGCAGCGGGAAGCAAGAAACGGTGCTGGAATAAGGGAATTTCCCGCAAAAAAAAGGGAAGGTTGACAGCTATGATCAAGAGTAGCCGGTGGTCGGTTGCTTTAATGATTTCCTCTACAAAGTCAGCTCCTTAACTTCTCACAAAAACCTTCATGGCCTATGCAGGTAAAACGTAGCCTTAGGAACAAGACTGCCATGCGAGAGGGATCAGGAAGAGAATTGCTTCAGAGCAGACAAGGTGTCTCTATAGGAACACCCCTCTCTGTGCAGTGCACAGGTCATGCCAACCAAGTAGCTGTGGTGCAGGGGGCTTGCTGCAAAATATGGAGGTCAAACATATTTAATGAGCTTCATTTCAGGCTCAGTATACATGAGCAATTGTGCAACCTCCTGTTATAAGAATTCTAAGGTCTCAAATATAAAATAAATGTTCATAAACGTACAAGGCAAACACATACATAAGTATATAAACCACGTGTCTGAAATAGTACAGGAGAGCAATCCTGAAGCCATTTTGACTTTCCCCAATTGACCTCAAATATTTCTCTGCAAGGAGGAAGGAAATGGGAAAACCTTTCCAATTGCCTTTGGACTGTAGGGGCTTACACCTCCCTGCAAATACAGTCTGGCAAGTTATCTGTTAAGCTGAGCGAACTATCAATATGTGTAAGAGATTCAGAAACGAAAGTATTTACCATCTCCAAGGAATGGCCCGGCTACCCAGAAAATGCAATCAAGTAAGGCATTATCAGGTATCCTAGCAGACAGGAGAGAAGCAACACTCTCAAATTTCTGCTGGAGACCACCTCCTTCTGTGATGTATGTATGATGTTTTAGGGGTGATGGTCTTGGGCTACAGGGTGGGCAATTTCAAATGTCTTTATAGGGGCTTGCGCACCATTGTTGTGGGTTCTCCTCCCTCCTGCGTGTGGTGAGTGGGGACCCTGTTGCACCAGTTCCTTTAATAAAGATCAGGCTTACTAGCTGCTTTGCTTCTCAATATACTCTGGTTGGCCTGTTATTTTTCTCCTACCAATAAGGAACCCACTTAAGGACTCTGTACAGACTCTGGAATAACCCATAAGAGAAAGGGAGCAGTTTTCTGGAAGCTTAAACCCACCTTTAATCCCAACCTACACCATGGGGCCCAGTTTAACATCGACTTGTGCACCCGTTTCTCTTTCTTCTTTTCTCTTAGAACAGGGAGACATAAAATGCAGTCCCATAAGTCCTCTGTTGGACTCCTACCTCCCATCAGCCAAAGTCAAGATGGCCGACAGTCAGGGATGATGGGAATTGTGTAACGTGAGGGGGCAAGGCCATGTTTCTCACCCATCCAAAATAAGCCAATACAAAAAAGATCAGGGCTCCCACGCCAGTCATAGATGTGTAGGCAAGATGACCCCACCCTATGATATATAACAGAGCCATCCTCCTCTTTTGCACTGGGGTGCTCCCAGTCAAAGCCCAGCCCCTCTAGACAAAAAGAAAATGGGGCATGAACGGTGTGTTGGTCTCAACCCACCAGCTAAAATACTAAGGCAGGGGAGGTCATTGTGGAGGCCTCCTGATGTTGTTGGACAACAACTCCCATCAGCCCTAAGCTGATTGACAATTGTCAATCAAGTCTATTGTCAGGGATGATCGGAGCTGACATCCAACAATTTCTCCATGACAGTTTACAACAAGACAAGACTTTTAACTCCAGTACAGAACCATAGTGATAGGTATAGGTAAGATGTTTGCTCTCTTTTAAGGTGTTGTTGTTGTTGTTTTAAATACTAATTTGCAATGGGAGTAGCTAGCTACTTAGCTATAAAGATGCAGAAAAATCACTTTGCCTTATATAATCTGGATTGGCTGTTGTGACTCAAAACAGTCCTTGCTTTAATTCATTTGCGGTATGACAAACCACAAAATCCAGGGTGCTCATTTGCATGGCAAATGCCTCACCTCCCCATTAAATAATGACCCAATATTCAAATGAACAGGATCACAGAGGCTCAGAAAGGTAATCTGAGGCTCTCTCTATGAAACATTCATTGAGTAACATAAACAGGAGACACAGCTAGCTGGAAAGTTTTCTCTCTACCGTGTCAGGACAGAAACCACCCTTTTTTTTCAGAGCCCCCCACAACACAAAATAAGCATCCAGAGAGAAGAGGGGAGATAAAAGAGGACTAGGCAATTTATTGCTTACATGGATACGAGCCCCATGGACAGTATAGTACTGAGATCAGACAGTCACTACATGAAGCAACAAAGGCAGGCAGGGGTCACAAGTCTCCATTTCGGTTGGGCCCCTCTGAAGTTGTGGCCTGCAATGCCACAATATGTTCCTGCAACAAAACAATTCATTCTCACACAACCCTTCCCCTCCCAATCAAAGTCTGATCTGTGGTAAGGATGCAGGACTTTTGTGTGCGGCCTCCTATGTTCAGCTCCGGCTGTGAAATTTATGGAGATTATGGTTGCCGCAATAACAAGAGCGCAGCAGTCTGTCGTTCTTCAAAACTGCCCACGTGCCTTGAAGCAAACTTCTACATTTTCTGCAAACATGGGGCATAGGCAGTTGTGGTCTTGCCCAGCACACATAGATACACACTGCAAAACAATGGTGCCACAAAGACAGGGAGGAAAAAGACACACACACACACACACACACACACACAGCAACTCCTACCATAAAACTCAAAAGACACAACTGTAAAATGGCCGCTCACATCTGGGCTGGTAAATTTGATACCTCTCTGCTTCCTGCCATTTAGGCTCAAACTGGGTTATAGACAGAGCTTTCACATTAATAGAGAATTAAAATAAGGGATACAACTTTCTCATATAATTCCTATCCAGCACTGGGTACAGAGTCCTGACAAACTGGAGATCACAGCCTGGCATCCAAACACTATGATGCACTCATAGTAGAGGGGGCAGAGGGCTGTTTCCCATTGCACCATTCTTCCACATTACCCGTGTTCTAACATGCCTTTGCCATTCCCCAGATTTTGAAAAATATACCTCCATATTGAACAGATTCACCTTCCAACCCAAATAACAGGAGATCTTCCTACAAGCTGGGAGTATCTAGAGCAGAAGTAGTCAATGTGGTGTCCGTTCTCCAGCTGTTTTTGAACTCCAACTCCCATCAGCCCCTGCCAGGGACATAGTTGGGCGGCACCTGAACGACACCACAATGGCTCTCCCTGATCTAAAGCAGTGTTTCCCAAACTTGGGTCTCCAGCTGTTTCGGACTACAGTTCCCATAATCCTTGACCACTGGGTCCTGCTAGCTAGGGATGATGGGAGCCGTAGTCCCAAAAACAACTGGAGACCCAAGTTTGGGAAACACTGATAGAGTGTGGAGAGCAAAGCAAGTTACACAGGCCGTGCAGTTTGCCCTTGAAGGGGATTTGATTGCATGAAGCAAGGCATGGGGGTCACAGGGCAAGAAAAGAGCTGCATCCGTGTTCTTGAGGTCTGTTCTTAATTTCAGAAAACGTCAAACTCTGCAACCGCCTCTCAACGGTCTAAGAGTTGGAAGGGTGGCCATTGTGGCAAGTTATCCCTTCTTGCAGGGCAAGGGCACTCTGTGGCCTGCTTCCCCTTACAGAGTTTCCATTTTGGGGGGGAAACAAGAGCGGAAACTGATTAGATGTGTCCACCATGACTTTGAGACGACACCCAGCGTTACGGACAAGGGAAGCTTACATGTTGCGGGGCAAATTTTGAAGAACACAAAGCGCACGCAAACACACACACACACACACATAAAATAGTCTCTCACAGAGATGGCTGCTGAACAGAAAGCCATGGATAAATGGCTCAATAGCGCCAGCTTATATTGCACTTGAGTGAGGTATGTAAACAATGGAACGGAGTTCGATCTAGTACACAGAACTGGCTCAGAATTCCTAACTGGAAAGGTTTTCGGCCCTACGGTCTAGTGAGAGGCCAACATGGGCATGAGGTTTAAGACAATGTCAAATGTAAACAAGGAAGAGAGGGAGCAAGAGCAGGAATCTGCAGCACCCCTGCGGGGGCAAGGGACTTCCCCCCCCCCACAGCCTGTCTCTCCCACGTTGCTCCCTAACAATGCCCCGGGGCCAATTCTACATCAATCTCTCTCTAAGACAGTCAAAGGCCTCTTTCTCCACAACCTATTCACACCGGCCCAGTTCCGAAGTCACAGTGTGAACTACTGAGATGTTCCCTCAGCTGATAGGAACGGGGACCTCAGAGAAGACAGTGAGGTCTCAAGAGTGGTTCGAGTCTATCGCCCTCCTCGGGCTTCTGGGAAACGGGGAGGCGAGGCTGAAAACGCCACCTTCCCTCCTTTCCGACAAGTCATTGGTCAAAATGAAGGCAGGCCAAAGGCAGCTGTCTGCCCCACCCTCGTCTGCTGCAGTCCGATGGCTCAGAAGACAAGCAACAATCATGGCGCCAAGGTAAGGATGTCCCGGCTGTGGCTCACGGGCAAGGTGGGCAGCCTTGCCAGGCTCGGTTCAGGCACCAACACTGATCCTAGCTGAGCTTGCATGGCTGCTGGGATCGAGTCACCGGTAGAGGCAGTTTGTGGAGGCCTGGAGAGAAAGAGAGGAGAAGGAGGAGATTATGGATTAAAGGCCAAAGCCTGCAGTCTCTCATCCCGATACCCAGGCAGGAAGAAGACCAACTGAACAAGTTGTTCCATCGTTGCAATTTTATTACAGTGCTACTTTGGTTCTCAAACGCCTTGGTTCCCAAAACCCAAAAACCCGGAAGTGTTCCAGTTTTTGAACGTTTTTCGGAAGCTGAACATCCAATGTGGCGGTCAGCTATTGTTTCCGGTGCTCCTGCACCAATCAGAAGCTGTGCCTTGGCATTACGGAAGTCAAACGGACTTCCGGAACGGATTAAGTTTGGCGCTTTTGTTTTTGCTATTTATTTTGCGTTTTTGTTTTTGAGGCTTTTTCGGTTCATTTGTTTTTGTGACTGTGTGGAACTCATTTCAGCTACTGTTTGATTGATTATGTGACTGCAGAAATGGATAAAAGCCCCCCATCCAAACAATGACTATCGTCAGTGCAGGTAACAATTTTTTTTTTATCATCTACAATACTGTCTTCTTTATTTTATAGTACAGTGCATTGATTATTGCTTTCATTTTACAGATCAATGGTCTTGTTAGATAGTAAAATTCATGTCAAATTGCTGTTTTAGGGGTTGTTTTTAAAAGTCTGGAACGGATTAATCTGTTTTGCATTACTTTCCTTTTTTAAAAAATAATTTTTATGGAATTTTACATATTTTTATCATCATGACATCATTCACATAACAGAAAACAAAAAGAATGTTTTGCATTACTTTCCATGGGAAAGCACACCTTGGTTTTGGAGTGGACTTCTGGAACGGATTAAGTTTGAGAACCGAGGTACCACAGTATTTGTTGCAAGCCATTCCGAGCGTGTGGCTGGAAAGGGGCTGATAAGAATAGTAAATAAAATGAACACGCACAGTGAGCCTGCCCAGACAGGAAATGAACTGGGGGTGGGGTGAGGTGGGGGTTTCCTCACATGCAAAACGGTTGTTCCATAGGAAGAAAAGTTTTCCGTGCTGTGAACCGACAACCCTAGGTAGGTTCAGAATGCTCCAAGAAACCCCCAGGGCCCACCACACTTTGGCCTGGTTGGTAAATCAGGTAAGCCAAATTACGGCCTAGCATCTTGGCCAAACCAAGGCTGGTAGTTTAGCTGCCCCAGATAAACCACAGGGGAAAACCTTGGTTCCAGCTCATGGTTAGCTTGGAGAGAGCTGAACTTACCAAGCCGGGTTCAGATGATGTGCTAAGCCAAGCCAAAGCACAGCAAAGCAGTATGACTGGAGAAGAGCAAGTGGCTCTCCTCTTCTCAAGCCCATGCGTTTGCACCAAGCCATGGTTTAGCTTAGCATGACATGTAAACTAGGTCATAGTCAACCTCCACAGAAGGAAGCCGCAGCCCTAATGGGATCACATCTTATGTTCTTTCCCTTCTACGCAGGACATGGTGGTCCCTTTGTTGCTGATCAGACTACTTAACGGTTCTCTTTCCCAATATCGCTGTAACAAATAGACAGAGGAGAGCTTGAGGGGGAGGGGGACACTAGCACTTACCAAATGCCCTGATGAGTTCAGCTTGCACAGCCCAGGTGAATTTTTTCACCAGGCAAAGAGTCGTGAGGCCAGCAAAGAGCATGTTGTAGAGAAAGACAATGTAGAAGTTTCCTAGCCAGTTAAACCTCCCAAAGTCGCCAAGCAGGTCAAACCTCGTGATTCCTGAGATGGAGAGAAAGAAATAATAATAATAATAATAGTAATAATAATAATAATAATAATAATAATAATAATAATGGTGGCCATGCTGCACACACTTGAGTCTTCAAGGTCATCTGCAATATTTTAAAGATCTGTGATTCATTGTACTATCTACTGGTTTATGCTCCTTCCAAGAGTTTTCTAAACATTATACAGAGGGCGACCATTTTGCACAGGGTTTCCATTCCTGGCCCTTGCACATGTCAGTAGATTGTGTATAAGCGTGCCCTATTGTGCCCTCTTCTGGGTCCAAAAGGAAACACTGTTTTAGTCAATAATGATTCTGCAAATACAGTGGTGCCCCACAAGACGAATGCCTCGCAAGACGGAAAACCCGCTAGACGAAAGGGTTTCCCGTTTTTGAGCTGCTTCGCAAGACGATTTTCCCTATGGGCTTGCTTTGCAAGACGAAAACGTCTTGCGAGTGTTGCAATTTTTTTCCGCTTTCCCCCCTTTTTCTAAGCCGCTAATCCGCTAAGCCTTTAATAGCCGCTAAACCGCTAATAGCTCTAATCTGCTAATCAGGTTGCTTCGCAAGATGAAAAAACCGCTAGACGAAGAGACTCGCGGAACGGATTAATTTCGCCCTGCGAGGCACCACTGTAAACATGAGGGGCAGCCTCTTTGAAGCTACATAAACTTTGCAGGGGACAGGCCTTCGACACCCTAATACTTTTTGCCTCCATCCAGAGGATCAGTGGAAGCAAAATAATACAAATAAAGTAAATGACTACACAAATACAGTGGTACCCTGGTTCTCAAACGCCTTGGAACCCAAACACTGCAAACCCAGAAGTGTTCTGCTTCCGATTTGAGTGCCACACTTCCATTTTGAGTGTTACGCTGAGGTCTGTCTGTTTTTGCTATTTATTTTGCGTTCTTTGTTTTTTGCGGCTTTTTCGTTTCCTTTTTGTGACTGTGTGGAACTCATTTCAGCTACTGATTGGTTGATTGACTGTGTGACTGTAGTACATGGTTTATTGCTTTCATTTTATGGAACAATGGTCTCGTTAAATCGTAAAATGCATGTTAAATTGCTGTTTTAGGGGTTGTTTTTAAAAGTCTGGAACGGATTAATTCATTTTGCATTACTTTGTATGGGAAAGCACGCTTTGGTTTTGGAACGCTTTGGTTTTGGAACGGACTTCCGGAACGGATTACGTTTGAGAACTAAGGTACCACTGTATGTGTAGCCCATATTACTATCAAACTCAAAAAAGAGGGGGGGTTGCTTCAGCTGGGTGTATTTGTTTTGAAAGCACACAGCCCTGCCTACATGGGAGTTTTTCAACAGTGAGGCTGAATTTTACTGATGCACTCTGAAGAAGATGAGGAGGACAGAGTGAAGTAGGCAAAACTCACCCAAAGTCCGAGACAAAACTGGGAGGGCAGAGCTCAACACCAACAACGAGACACAGTTCCCGATTATCTGCAAGGAAAAGCATCTTGGAATAAACGCAGCTCAGAGACAGAGCAGGCAGAGAGAAGTTCCCAGGTTCAAATCATGGCATCTCCTGGAACCCTGGAGAGCCACCTGCCAATCAGAGTAGACAATCCTGAGCTCCCAGCATCCATTCCAGTGACACTAGAAACCCACATTACTTTTGACTGCAGACTAGCAAGGAAGTAGCTTCATAGCCACAATTATTCCCCACCTCTCAAAGAGGAGGCTCTGTGCCTCAGCTCTTACAGGTGTGAGTTGTAACTCACTCAGCCCCCCCTACTGCCTCTCTGCAGTTCGCAAGTCCTACTCGCAGTCAGATTAAATCAAATAAACAAGGAATATGTGGTGTTATGCTGGAGGGGATGCCAGGAAACAGGGAATTACGTTCACATGTGGTGGGGGTGTAAATATGTACCATTTTCCTGGCAAAGGGTGTTTAAGGAGACAGCAGAAATCATTGGGTGAAAGCTGACCAAAAGTCCAGAGGTAGCGTTATTATCAATTTACAACGGGGTGGGAGGTTTGCGGGCTATGAAGGACTTGCTCACAAATTTATTGACAGCTGCACAAATTATGATAGCTAGGAAGTGGAAGGGACAAGCTGAATATAAAATGGAAGAATGGTATAAAGAGGTGTGCGATATAGCTATTAAACATAAATTAACATGTGCCATTAAGGTAAGATGGGGAATATGCAGGGAATATGATTTTGAGGGTGTTTGTAGAATTAGTACTGTTAAAATGGAAAGGGGTCAAACCATTGCAAGAGGTGTTGAAATTTTGGGAGGTTGGCTAGTTACAATGGAAAGGTCTCGGTTGTGGGGTGCACATTTTTATTCTTATTTATTTATGATTATTACTTTTTCAAAAAAAAAAAAATTAAAGGCAGAGAACGAACCATTAAAAAAAACCATCAAGTCCTACTCGCTAGCAGCCTCTCGGACTCCCAATTTCTTTGAGATTTCCTGGCCCCACTCCTGCTTTCAGATCAGGAGCTCCCATTAACATGCTATAAATCAGGGGTCAGCAAACTTTTTCAGCAGGGGGCCGGTCCACCGTCCCTCAGACCATGTGGTGGGCCGGACTATATTTTGAAAAAAAATAATGAACAAATTCCTATGCCCCACAAATAACCCAGAGATGCATTTTAAATAAAAGCACACATTCTACTCATGTAAAAACACACTGATTCCTGGACTGCCTGCAGGCCAGATTTAGAAGGCGATTGGGCTGGATCCGGCCCCTGGGCCTTAATTTGCCTACCCATGCTGTAAATGATCCTCCCTCTCTCAGCAGCTGAGATATAACAGTTTTTGTCTTTCTGCCTTTTTCCAGCCAAGCGGCTCAGGCAATGGGTTGGCCAGGGATGTCACCAGCGACAGTGGTGTCGATTTAAACAAAACAAAACAAAACAAAACAAAACAAAACAAAACAAAACAAAACAAAACAGCAGCCAGATATATACAGTACCTTGGTCATGGCTGTGTCATGTTGCTCAGGCAGCAGTTTGGTAAACAGTGGGGAGCTGTAGAATCCCACCACAGAGGAAATCATTAGGTAGCTAATACAGCAGAGGGTTAAGGAAGAACGATGGAGAAATTGTCATCACCTAGGACAGGCTGGGAAGCAGGACTTCCGAAGAGAAGCATGTGCGTGCGCACACACAAATCATGCACAGAGAAACTTCTTTAAAACAAACCTTTCGCTTCTCCCCTTTCTGCAGAAGTAAGGCTCATAACAGAAATGCTCCCATGATGTTCAAGCAATGAGTCTTCAGGGCAAGGAAAGTCTTGCCCTGCCAGAGTTTGATGATCACGGCAGGTAGTTAAAGTAGTGCTGCTTGACGATGAAGAAGTAGGACAAGCCAGGGCAGATTAACCTTAGGAGAGAGTCAAACTTTTTGGCTGACAAGGAGGAGGTTAAGAGAAACCTGCAATGGAAAAGCAACTTTTTTGACCGTGAAACCTGCCTGGCAATTTTCGTATCGCTAAGTAACGGTGCGGGAGGGAAATTCCAAAACGGACAAACTGCAAAGGATACAATATGAGGATCACTTGCATGGCTGCCCCAAAAGAGCCAAAGACAGAGAAAGAAACTTTTCCCAATGGTGCATCCTGGGAAGGGAGAGACAAAAGGAGAAATGTGTGATTAGGTTCCTTCGGGGAGGGAGGAGCTGAATAAAGCAATATGCCTTCTGCAAGTTAGACCCAGAGTACCCATCAGTCTAGACCAGTGTTAGAAAGTGAGATACGAAAACTAGGAGCTAAATGGCACCTTAAACCAAGGGTTATGGGTGCAACAAAGGAATGTCTGGGTGTGTTTTTTTATAACAAGAATACAAAGCTGAAAATGAATGAACTGCAGCTAAAATTCATGTTCATTTTTCACATGGTCTAGTCCTTCCCCTGCCCACCCCCCTAATAGCCTTAAGAGGGTCTCTTCTCCTGTCTTCAGAGAGTAGCTGGAAGTGGGGAGGCAGAAAAAGGTCCTCCTTTCCTTCCACTCTGCAGTTTTAATCTGAAATCGCAGGCGCAGTACTGTGCCCAGAGCTCAGAAACTGCTTGCGCTAATAAAATTACCTGTTGGAAAATGCGCCTGGAACAATGGGAGTTTCGAACACTAGTCTAGACGCATGCAAGGTAGGCATTGCAATGGCTAAGGCTCTTGAACCATTGAATTTAATCTATGTCTTGGAAGTGAAACATTAGCTTAGAGAAATTAAGCAGCTCAACAGGGTGAGACAAGAAGCCTGAGCCATGAAGAGAGAGCAGCTGGAGAACAAATGATGGCTTAGGAGACTCTGGCAAAAGGGTCATTTCTCTCACCTGGATCCCTCGAGGCATGGCCGCATCATCCAACAGCAGCTCCAAGACATGAAAACAGACAACCAGAACAGAGATGCCCTGGAAAAGATAGCAGGAAGGGGGAAGATATAAATATAAGGTAAAGGTAAAGGACCCCTGAATGGTTAAGTCCAGCCAAAGGCAACTATAGGGTTGCAGTGCTCATTTCGCTTTCAGGCTGAGGGAACCAGTGTTTGTCCCCAGACAGCTTTCTGGGTCATGTGGCCAGCATGACTAAACCGCTTCTGGTGCAATGGAACACCATGATGGAAACCACAGCGCATGGAAACGCCATTTACCTTCCCACAGGAGCGGTACCTATTTATCTATTTGCACAGGCGTGCTTTTGAACTGCTATGTTGGCAGGAGCTGGGACAGAGCTCACCCCGTCATGGGGATTTGAACCGCCGACCTTCCGATCAGCAAACCCAAGAGGCTCAGTGGTTTAGACCACAGCGCCACCTGCGTCCCGATCAATATAGCACCAGCATAAGAACCTAAGAAGAGCCTGATGGAGCAGTGGCCCAACTAGTCCAGCATTCTGCTCTCAGAGTGGCCAACCAAATACATGCAGGGAGCCTGCAAGTAGGACCTGAGCGCAGCAGCACTCTTCCCTTCTGCAGCTTCCAGCAGTAGGTATTCAGAGGCAGACTGCCTTCAACAGGGAGGCCAGAGCCTAGCCTTCAGAACTGGTAGGCAGCCCTGGTTTGGGCCTTTAAAAAAGGACAGCACAACATACAGAAATGCCCTAGTGCTCCCATCCAGGCATCTTTTAACACATATTGTCTAAGCAAGGAGCTTCCCATAAATACAAGGAAGCCACCAAAAGTAGACAGTATCCTTTCTGGGACATACACATATTCGCCTGCAGAATCAGTAAACAAAAAGCTTGGCTCCCTATAGCAAGAGAGACACAGACTCCATTCCACCCATTGCCAAGCCTCTAGGAAACGGGTTTGGCGCTTTCGCTCACAGACGTGAGGGAACCACCGCTGCCTGTCGAGCTACGGGCCTTCTTCCCAGCCTCAGAGACCAAGTGGGATGGCACAGAAATTCCCACCCGAGCTAAACTCTCCAAGAAGAGAGGGGAGAAGACTGGGAGTGGGCCTGGCCAGGCCTGTGCGGAGGTTGACCGAGGCCCGGGGCTGGGAGTCTTGTTAGAATAAAGTTATAAACTGAAACAGTGTAAGTCCGACAGGCCCGTAGCAGCGCCCCCTGGCAAGTTTAGCTCTCCGAGGCCCAGGGCAAATGTAACCTCTGCAGGGGCCTGGCTACCATGGACCTGGGGCGATCAGAGCACCTTGGCGGAACAGGACCACCCGGTGGGACACCATTTCCTTCCCTGGAGAGGTGCAAAGCAGGTGGGGGCCTTTGCCCAGCCACCGCTTGGGCTGCAGCACCAATCACGCTGCGTCAGGCAATCGCCATTTTGTTGGCTTGGCCCTTCAGGCCAGTCCAAAATGGCAGACTGTTGTTGAATGCGTTCCCAGAATCCTCTGCAACGCGCAAGGGGCTGCTTGGCAGCAAACAGAGATCGCAAAGCGAAGTCTGCTGTTTTCTGACATTCATTTTTTCTGACTGAAGAGATGGCGATCAGCTACGATGCTGCCATTTAAAGGCTTTTTTAAAAAAAACCAAAACAAAACACCAGACTTGCCAACCCCAATTTCAGACCTGACATTTACCGTTAGAGATAGCAAAGAAAGCATGGCCAGTGGGTATCCCAAGTTCCTTTGCCAAGCAGAGGCTTTGCGGCGTGTTTCTGCGAAAACAAAACACAAAACAGGGAGTTGATAACTAGACTACCTTAAAGGTAAAGGGACCCCTGACCATTAGGTCCAGTCGTGGCCGACTCTGGGGTTGTGGCGCTCATCTCGGGAGGGAGCCGGCGTACAGCTTCCGGGTCTTGTGTCCAGCAAGACTAAGCCGCTTCTGTCGAACCAGAGCAACGCACGGAAACGCCGTTTACCTTCCCGCCGGAGCAGTACCTATTTATCTACTTGCACTTTGATGTGCTTTCGAACTGCTAGGTTGGCAGGAGCAGGGACTGAGCAACGGGAGCTCACCCCGTTGGGGGGATTCGAACTGCCGACCTTCTGATCGGCAAGCCCTAGGCTCTGTGGTTTAACCCACAGCGCCACCCGCGTCCCTATTAGGGCTGGGATGGGTAGCTTTAAAGGTATGCTGATGTGGATTTGCTTGATCTGCATAATCAATCCACTTCATTCTTTCTTGGTGCAAAACTGGATTTGTTTTTTTTAAACTGCAAACTACATACAGAGACTGAATGATAGGAATCATGGTGGTAAGTTTAATAATGCGGATGACAATCTAAGGATACTTGAGCCCATATTCCACAACTGTCGAGTGATAAATTAGATACATGGGGCATATTTAAGATACAGAGCTCCTGCCTTTGCCCTGCTTTGCTCTTACCCAGCGTTATCCTGTGTGCGTGAATTGCTAGGTATTGTTGCCTCAGCACTTCCATATCCAAGTTGAGCCAGCAGGAGGTTTTCCCTGTGCAATGCAAAGACAATTAACTATAAATATATATATATTTAGATAATTGCTTTCGTAGATTTTCGTAGATAATATCTATACCAATACTCAGAGAAAGAACCACCTTTATCAGCCACAATGCCCACATCTAGCAGCTTTACTTTCAGGGCAGTAACCAAATCAGGTGCCAAATCAGCCATTTCTGTCCAGGCTCACCCAAACGCCAGTTTTGTACCATCTCGGCTGGGCACTTACCAGAGTGGATCTTACGCGAAATGGCAGCTTCCTCAAATCCTGTACAGTTCAGTTGCTCATCTAAATCCTCCAGCAGCTACAGAAAAAGAAGAAAACGTATGAGAGAAACTAGGCAATCAAGAGCACTAACAACCCCACCCGCTGGATGAAAGACATAGGCCTCTTACTCTTTACAGAGCTGGTTTTGCATGGTTCTAGCCATGCAAAAAATCTGATTTACACACACACACACACAAATAATTTAATAGTTTTTATTTATACCCCACCCATCTGGCTGGGTTTCTCCAGCCACTCTGGGCGGCTCCCAACAGAATACTAAAAACACGATAAAACATCAAACATTAAAAACTTCCCTAAAGTGAGCTGCCTTCAGATGTCTTCTAAAAGTCAGATAGTTGCTTCGTTCCTTGACATTTGAAGAGAGGGCGTTCCACAGGGTGGGTGCCACTACCGAGAAGGCCCTCTGCCTGATTTCCTGTAACCTCACTTCTCGCAGTGAGGGAACCAACAGAAGGCCCTCCGAGCTGGACCTTAGTGAGTGATGGGGGTGGAGACGCTCCTTCAGGTTTACTGGGCCGAGGCGCGCACGCGCGCGCACACACACACACACACACACACACACACACACACACACACCTGCCACCCAGGCTAGGCAGAGGTGTTAAGGACACATTCTAGGCAGGTAAAAGCACCTGAGGAGGGGGGCAGAGCAGGGTCTGTGAGGGGCATGGCCTGCGCAGAGCTCCCTAAGACTCAGAGGGAGGGTCTGGAGAGCAGCTTTCAGACTCTGGGCCCGAGACTCCCCAATCCCTGATCTAAACAGTGTCGTCTATGCTGCTGCTGCTGCTCATTCTGTTTCCCACTCCCAACTAAATACGTTTGGTGAGAAGCAACCAGGTTGCTTTGTTGATCATTCCCCACTTCTCTTTTGTACTGAAAGGTAAAGGTAAAAGGTAAAGGAACCCTGGATGGTTAAGTCCAGTCAAAGGCGGCTATGGGGTTGCAGCGTTCATCTTGCTTTCAGGCCGAGGGAGCCAGTGTTTGTCCGCTGACAGCTTTCCGGGTCATGTGGCCAGCATGACTAAATCGCTTCTGGTGCAACAGAACACCGTGATGGAAACCAGAGCACCCAGAACCGCCGTTTACCTTCTCGCAGGAGCGGTACCTATTTATCTACTTGCACTGGTGTGCTTTCGAACTGCTAGGTTGGCAGAAGCTGGGACAGAGCAATGGGAGCTCACCCCTTGCGGGGATTCGAACCGCCGACCTTCTGACCGGCAAGCCTAAGAGGCTCAGCGGTTTAGACCACAGCGCCACCCGCATCCCTTCTACTAGGCCTGGCAAGTCCAAAAAGCCTCTCCTGCTCTTACCCTGGGCTTCACCAGCAGTGTCCCTGTGACGGTGAACATCCGTGACAGGCCAAAGGGGGTGCACACTGTGGAGGGAGAGAAAGAGAAGAAGAAAAAGAGTTGTAAACAGCAGCATGTAATTCTGTCACGGCCCCTTCTGCCAGGAGGTGGCACCATTCTCCAAGCTCAAGAACTGGCAAGGCTCAAAGAGGGGGGGGGGGGGAAACAGGCCTCCACAGGGTCAGACACACACAGAAAATCTCTTGGAAACTGTTGCAACTCTGAGGATCCAGCTGGCCTCAAAAAACCTGTACTTAAAAGTGTCCTCATTCCGCAGTGCAACAAAATCTCTGGTTTGGGGCTCTTTGCAGAGATGCCGTCATCCCTGTCTAACATTTAATAGGTTCTTTGTTTTGTTTTGTTTGGATTCCAACGAAGAACGAGCTCCAGGAAGCTTCAAAAACACTCTCTGAGCTCAAGGCACACCCTCCGGCAGAAAGCCAAGGGAGATTATAAGACCATCCTTGGAATATAGATTCTCCAAGTGCTTTTTTGTTGTTGCTGCTGTAGGTACTCATGGGTACTCAGTGCTCCCTGAATGTTAAAATTGCGGCACTGACTGTAACAACTTCATGGTGAGTAACCAACTTTTTTTCTTCTTGAAAAAAAAGGAGCACTGTTTTTCCCCCGATCAGGACAACACCCAAAGCGAGAGAGCAAGAATTTTGCTCAAGGGAAAATAGTCATTTCCTACTTCCGCCACAAAGCTATTCGGCAAGCATTTCTATCCCTCTGAGAGATACACATACAAAAAAAAAAAAAAAAAAAAAAAGATAGCCTGGGTCAAGAATTGCCACCTATGTTCTGACAAAATACAGGACAGGGTGGGCCGGGGCAGTTAGGGGGTGATTCCCCCCCCCCAAAAAAAATCTGGTGCTGAAATGACTTCAAAGCAATCCGTTACAATCTACTGCAGCCTAGCAAGATGCCCCCTCTGGAATTTGTCACACTCACACATGTGCACACACATACACATTGATTTGTTGATGTGTCTGTGCTTGGCATATGACACACCCTTTTTCAAACATATGCATTTTGGGGGGGGGAGCCCTAACTTGGCAGAAAGAGAGAGAGAGAGAGAAAGAAAGAAATGATATATAATGAATTGAAAAGGATGTTCAAAATAACTTTTATTTTTATTTAAATCCCCAGTAGCTTTTCTGTTGGGAATTATAAGGACAGAACTACCTAAATCGTAAAGAAATTTATTTATGTATGCTACAACAGCAGCAAGAATGTTACTTTCCCAAAAGCGGAAAGAAGCAGAAGTCCCAGTAAAGGAAGAATGGATACAAAAACCTATGGAATATGCAGAAATGGTATACGAAATCAAGATAACAAACTTTTTTTAAATAAAAGAATGGAAATGGTTTACTGAATATTTACAGATAAATTGTAAACAGATAAAAACATTAGCAAGATTATTGTAATAACCTGCAGTATATATTTACAGTAGATAATTAAATGAGCAGGTTAAATGAACTTGGATATGCAGAAGGTATTAAAAAATAAATTCAAGGAACCGCAGAAAGAAGGGGAAAGAAGTCAACTTTTGAAATGTTTAATTGATTGTAAAACTAATGAAACATATAAATTTGAAAAGCAAAGAAAGAAAGAAAGAAAGAAAGAAAGAAAGAAAGAAAGAAAGAAAGAAAGAAGTGAAATACAGGACAAAACTGTATCAATACAAGTTGTGCCATTTTACACTGAAATACGGGACAATCCTGTATTATACAGGACAGGTATAGGGCTAGGGCAGGGGTCTGCAACCTTTAAGACAAAAAGAGGCACTTGGACCTGTTTCTGAAGGAAAAAAAACTGGGAGCCGCAAAACCATTGCAACATTTAAAACAAATATATCTCCGGAGCCGCGATCTGACAGCGGGCGGGAAGGTGACGTCGGGGCGGTGCGTGACTAACGCACGCACCGCCCCCATGCGACGTCACAGCCAGTACAGCGCCCGCCACAGTGGAGAGTGTCGGGGCGCACAATGCGCCTCCTCCCCTCACTAGTATCCGCCCCGCAGCCGCGGCAAAGGTGTAAAAGAGCCACATGCGGCTCCGGAGCCGCGGGTTGCAGAACCCTGGGCTAGGGGATGGCTCTAGGGTTTCAGACAGGTGCTCACCCAGTCCTACCTGGAGATTTTGGGTGTTAAACCTGGGATCTTCTGCATGCAGCAAAGATAGCTCAGTGGTAGAGCAGCTATCTTCCCTCTCCTTACAAAACATCACATACCCTTTTTTTAAAATGCAAACAAAGCTCAGAATACATTGTTTATCCAACAGACCCTGTGGAGCTGGCAATTCAACCCCAGGCATTTAGGACCCCTCTCTAACCTTCCGGATCGGATCTGCGATCCTGGCACTGAGTTCTTCTTCCTCCCCGCAGCACCCCAATAGTAGCAATAATAATTAAGCATTTTAAAAAACCCAAATGACTTACACAAGAGGAGCAGCACACCAAACAGGGAGATGCACGAGTAGAGGTAGGGGAGGTAGTATTCCCATAGATCTGCAGAAAGAAAGGCAGTCAATGTGAGGTTCGGGCAAATAAAACAGGCCACCTGGGGCAGTGCTGGAGTGGGGAGCCTACAGCCCCCAGACAAGGCCATTTGCCCCACCTGCCCAACAGCTGGTGAAACTTCAACTGGTGCAGAATTCAGCGGCCACGATGCTCATTGGAGCAATTATTATTATTATTATTATTATTATTATTATTATTATTATTATTATTATTTATACCCCACCCATCTGGCTCGGCTTCCCCAGCCACTCTGGGCGGCTTCCAACAAAATATTAAAATACTGTAATGCATCAAACATTAAAAGCTTCCCTAAAGAGGGCTGCCTTCAGATGTCTTCTAAAAGTCTGGTAGTTGTTGTTCCCTTTGACATCTGGTGGGAGGGCATTCCACAGGGTGGGCGCCACTACCGAGAAGGCCCTCTGTCCTGTAACTTGACTTCTCGCAGTGAGGGAACCGCCAGAAGGCCCTCAGTATCCGGGTGGAACGATGTGGGTGGAGATGCTCCGTCAGAGCAAGACGGTTTGAGCATATTAAACCAATCCTGGTCCTGGCTACCGGTGGGTTTCCGGGCCCAATTCAAAGTGCCGGTTTTGACCTATAAAGCCTTAACGGCTCAGGACCACAATACCTCAAAGACCGCCTCTTTCCATATGAACCTATCCGGACCCTGAGATCATCTTCTGAGGCCCTTCTTTGTGTGCCTCACCCATGTGAGGTCCGGAGGGTGGCAACACAAAGACAGGCCTTCTCTGCAGTGGCCCCCCATCTGTGGAATGCTCTCCTCAGGGAAGTTCGCCTGGCGCCTTCATTACACACCTTTAGGCACCAGGCAAAAACGTTCCTTTCCAAGCTGGCCTTGGGTAGATCCGATTTACATGCCCTTTTAAAATGTGGTGGGGTTTTTTGGGGGGGGGGAGAGCTATTGGGTTATTGTTTTATTTTTATTAGGCATTTTGTGGTTTTATATCTTGATTTTATTCTGTGAACTGCCCTGAGACCCCTGGGAATAGGGCGGTATATAAATTCATTCAATCACTCAATCAAATTAACTAAATTACTAACATCAGGTGTGGGCAGGGTACAGATGCAAAGGAATGATTAGGAGCCTAACACGGACTTCCTAGTTGTTCCTTGACAAGTAACCCCCTGCCCCCTTTCGAAGCTGTCTGCTTGCAGGCATGGCTCCATGGATTCAAACTGTCCTGCAAGCTGACCCTCCCCCCCTTTGCAGACAAAAATATGCTGGTGCACAGGGAATTCTTGGGCAGTATCTCTCTCCACCTGCAGGGGGCAATTTTGATAGAAGGCCGGTCCCACCCACCTGTCAAAGGTTTGATGTTTAATTATGCTTTTATATGTGCTGTAAGCCGCCCAGAATGGCTGGGGAAACCCAGCCAGATAGGCAGGGTATAAATAACAAAATAATTATTATTCACTGGGGTGAATATATACTGGACCCCATTCATTTTGTTTTAAAAAAGGGCTATCTAAGCTATCTAACCATTAAAGGTAAAAGTAAAGGGACCCCTGACCATTAGGTCCAGTTGTGGCCGACTCTGGGGTTGCGGCGCTCATCTCGCTTTATTGGCCGAGGGAGCCGGCGTACAGCTTCCGGGTCATGTGGCCAGCATGACTAAGCCGCTTCTGGCGAACCAGAGCAGCGCACGGAAACGCCGTTTACCTTCCCGCTGGAGCGGTACCAATTTATCTACTTGCACTTTGACGTGCTTTCGAACTGCTAGATTGGCAGGAGCAGGGACCGAGCAACGGGAGCTCACCCTGTCGTGGGGATTCAAACCGCCAACCTTCTGATCGGCAAGTCCTAGGCTCTGAGGTTTAACCCACAGCGCCACCCGCGTCCCATATCTAACCATCAGAGATGCAATAAAGACAATGCTTCTCTAAAACATATGTTTTTTCCTTCATTGTCCTATAATGAAAGATTTTTGGCAGAAGGTAACTGAAACCATCAACAGAACTGTATGGAACAATCTTACATTTACAGAGCAAAATATCCTCTTGAATTATATACCCAGCACCTGGAACCTTACAAAAGGACAAGATGAGTGGAATCTCCGTGCCCTTACCACAGCAAAAAGCCTGATGCTGATGAAATAGAAAAATAAAAATGCGGCTCCCTTCTATGATTGGACTGAACTTCTACAAACTTGCAACATATGAACAACTTGCATATAAACGCAGACTTGCCATGGACAAGTTCAATGATATTTGGAATCCATTCTTAACAAATATTGTAGTAAGTTAAGATATTGTAGTAAGTACAATAACAAAGTAAAAATAAATAAATTCACTGGGGTGGAAGAGAAAGATCTGGCCCATCTGGTCAAAAAGGCTCCCCCCCCCAAAAAAAAACACCACATATCTGACCATACTGCTTCCAGTTACTGCTGGCAGTATGCAGACCAGGTGGCCGAGAGTTCAATCTGATGCATGTCTAGCTGGCAATATTGACTGAGCCTTGCACACAGATGGGTTCCAGTCTCCCTTCCTTGCTTTCGGACACAAACCTTGGGAAAAGCGGAAAGGGAGCTAAAGGACACAAACTCACCATAGAGACTCTCCCTGCTGGCTGCGTTGTTGTCCAGAATGGCAGACGCGACCCAGACCATTCCCAGCACCAACAGGGTCAGCAGCAGGAGGACCACAAATGTCTCATAGACGCGAGCCATGATCCCCTGGAAAAAGGGGAGGCAACAGAAAAAAGGATCAATCACTGCTTTATAATAACAATAACAATTTATTTATACCCCGCCCATCTGGCTGGGCTTCCCCAGCCACTCTGGGTGGCTTCCAACAAAATATTAAAATACAGTAATGCATCAAACATTAAAAGCTTCCCTAAAGAGGGCTGCCTTCAGATGTCTTCTAAAAGTCTGGTAGTTGTTGTTCTCTTTGACATCTGGTGGGAGGGTGTTCCACAGGGAGGGCGCCACTACCGAGAAGGCCCTCTACCTGGTTCCCTGTAACTTGGCCTCTCGCAGTGAGGGAACCGCCAGAAAGCCCTCGGCACTGGACCTCAGTATGTGGGCTGAACGATGGGGGTGGAGATGCTCCTTCAGGTATACTGGACCGAGGCTGTTTAGGGCTTTAAAGATCAGCACCAATACTTTGAATTGTGCTCGGAAACGTACTGGGAGCCAATGTAGGTCTTTCAAGACCGGTGTTATGTGGTCTCAATGGCCACTCCCAGTCACCAGTCTAGCTGCTGCATTCTGGATTAGTTGTAGTTTCCAGGTCACCTTCAAAGGTAGCCCTACATGGAGCACATTGCAGTAGTCGAAGCGAGAGATAACCAGAGCATGCACCACTCTGGCAGACAGTCCGCAGGCAGGTAGGGTCTCAGCCTGCATACCAGATGGAGCTGGTAGACAGCTGCCCTGGACACAGAATTGACCTGAGCCTCCATGGAGAGCTGCGAGTCCAAAATGACTCCCAGGCTGCGCACCTGGTCCTTCAGGGGCACAGTTACCCCATTCAGGACCAGGGAGTCCTCCACACACGCCTACCTCCTGTCCCCCAAAAACAGTACTTCTGTCTTGTCAGGATTCAACCTCAATCTCTTAGCTGCCATCCATCCTCCAACTGCCTTCAGACACTCACACAGGACCTTCACCACATTCACTGGTTCTGATTTGAATCTGGGGGAGGAGAAAGGGTGGAGAGCAGAGGGGCAGCTGTTACCTTCTTTGATCCCGCAAAACCTTCGGATTCGGTGAAGAAGTAGGCGAAGGGCATGAGGAAGACGAGCGAGAGGTTGGAGAAGAGGAAAACGAGGTTCCAGAGCCCTGGTGGGAACGAGAGAAAAGGCCTGGTTTACGCAACGGCAAATCTCTATGGATATATAGTTCAAGCTTTCCTTTCTTCTTATCTGACCAGTGGTGGATGCCCCCCTCCCAACCCTCAGCCTAACCTACCTTAAAGGGTTGTTGTGAGAATAAAAATGGAGAGGGGGAGAACTTCCTTGCTGGAAGGGTGAGATACAACTGTATATCGGCGTTTCCCAAGCTTGGGTCTCTGGCTGTGGTTTTTTTGGACTACAACTCCCATCATCCATAGCTAGCAAGACCACTGGTCAGGGATGATGGGAACTGTAGTCCAAAGCAGCAACAAGAGCTGGAGACCCAAGTTTGGGAAACCCTGCTGGTAATAAAGAAAAGGTAGCTTGCTTCTTAAAACTTGTCTGAGCTAAACTAAAGCCTCCTCACCGAGGAGTCTCATGGCTGGGGTACTCAGAAACCCAATTAATGCCCTGGAAGCCACAGTCATTTTCAGTGTAATGGGAAGTATTCAGCAAATAATAGCCCAGGCTATTGCTGAAGAGGCAATGCCACACAACTGCTCTCTCTACGATACGATAATCTTTATTGTCATTGTCCCATACAGAACAACGAAATTGAAAATCTTCATCAGACATTCAGAAACCAACAAGCCTACTATCCCAGCTATCCCAGCCTGGTTAGCCCCCTAAAAATTCTGACACCCCATAATTAAATACAATATACTACCATAGAGACTACCTTAAAGGTAAAGGGACCCCTGACCATTAGGTCCAGTTGTGGCCGACTCTGGGGTTGCGGCGCTCATCTTGCTCTATTGGCTGAGGGAGCCGGCGTACAGTTTCCGGGTCATGTGGCCAGCATGACTAAGCCGCTTCTGGCGAATCAAAGCAGCGCATGGAAACGCTGTTTACCTTCCCGTCGGAGCGGTACCTATATATCTACTTGCACTTTGATGTGCTTTTGAACTGCTAGGTTGGCAGGAGCAGGGACTGAGCAATGGGAGCTCACCCCGTCGTGGGGATTCGAACCAATGACCTTCTGATCAGCAAGTCCTAGGCTCTGTGGTTTAAGTCACAGCACCACCTGCGTCCCTTAGAGAGACTATCTTACACTGCGTTTAAAACCAAAATTGCCTTGGAATAGAAACTGTTTTTCAGGCGGCTAGCCCTAGTCTTTATAACCCTGTACCTTCTTCCAGAAGGCAGGAGCTGAAAGAGATCATTTCTGGGGTGTGAACTATCCTGCACTATCTCTGCAGCTTTCTTATGGCACCTGGAAGCGTAGATTGGATCCAAGGTGGGAAGAGTGCACCCAATTATTCTCTCCGCAGTCTTTACAACCTCTAACTCCCCTAGTCGCTCTCTCTTCCCATAGAGCAGCGCACTGAAGACCCAGGCGGTTGAATGTACAAGCCACAGCATGGAGCTCACCATGGATGAGGGACCCATTGAGCCACTGGATGTAGTAGTTTTGCGGGAAGGTAAGCAGAACTTCGTTGCTGATGATGGAGAAGGGAAGGAGGAGCACGGCTCCTAGAGATACTGCCAAGGTGAAGGTGCACAGCCAGAGTCTGGGGAGCAAAGGAAAGGGGATTAAAACCTGTGTCTCATGATTGACAGCTTTCCACCCACCCACTGCCCCCTTTCAAGCTGATAACATTTCTTCCACACCAGGAATGAAGGTGAGCAGCAGAGAGGCCAAAGACAAGAGGCCGAAGATGCTCCACAGATAGAGAAGCCCCAATATAAAAAAAAATACATACTGTGGAACAGCTATTGCAAGAGTGCCTATGTATGTACCGTATTTTTCGCCCTATAGGACGCACTTTTCCCCCTCCAAAAATGAAGGGGAAATGTGTGTGCGTCCTATGGGGCGAATGCAGGCTTTCGCTGAAGCCTGGAGAGCGAGAGGGGTCGGTGCGCACCGACCCCTCTCGCTCTCCAGGCTTCAGGAAGCTATCCGCAAGTCTTGCAAGCCCGGCGGGAGTTCCCGCAGGCTCACAAGGCTTGCGGGCAGCAGCCTGCATCCCAAAGCACGGGGTGCCCTCCGGAGGACGCCCCGTGCTTCGGGAAGGTGTCCGCAAGCCTCCCGCGTCCGGCGTGAGGTCCCGCCGGGCGCGCGGGGCTTGGGCGGCAGCCTGTTCTGGGGGCTGGGGTCTCCACCCCAGCCCCGCAAGCTCCCAGAGCAATGCCAAAACTGCACGCAGCTTCGGCATGGCTCTGGGTCCCGTTCTGGGGGCTGAGGGAGGGGGAAGCTCGGGCTTGCGGAGAGCTTCCTGTTCTGGGAGCTGGGGTCGGGGGAAGCTCGGGCTTCCCCCGCCCCAGCCCCGTGCCTGGGGGGAAAAATAATTTTTCCCCCTTTATTCCCCCCCCCAAAAAAATTAGGTGCGTCCTATGGGGCGAAAAATACGGTATGTATGTATGCATAAAACGAAATAAAATACAGCCCAAGGTGTCTAATGACCGCAGAATGGCTGTAGCTTTCCTTGACTACTTTTGGGAGTCTGTTGATGACTGTATATGAGTTAAGGAGACATGTTAACTTAATTCAACAGTGTAAAGAAGTTTTGATGGATGTAATAATGGAATACTGAATGGTTTAGTTTATGTAAAATATGCAGGCATTTATGTTATGCAAAATGAACCATGGAAAGAGAAGAAGGAAAGTCATTGTTATTATGAAGTTATTTAAATGAGTATTCTAAATTGTTAAACAGAAAATTTAATAAAAATTAGAGAGAGAGAGAGAGAGAGAGAGAGAGAGAGAGGAGACACGTTAAGTGCCTTTTTACCCATATAGAAATGTATCTTGTGAATCATCTCCTTAAATGTAGGTGAGACATAGGGCAGAATCTAACTAACGCATTCTGTCAGCAGAAGAATTTCCACTTGTACAGTGAAGCATCCCCCTTCCAACTCCCTTGACCCTCCCCAAATCTGATCTGGAGGGTTGGGGGAACCCCTGGAAGAGATTTAGTGGCTGTTTGGGAAGAGAGAAGTTCTGTTGTGCAAGCAGGAATCCTGGTGCTGACACGACCCATCAATTGGATACTGCCCATCTCAGATATTAAAGATCAGCTGGTGACCATAATATACGTACAGATATGAGAGAACTAAAAAGAACCTGCATTTTAACAATGGTCACAGAAAATGTGTAATTATCTTATCTGGCTGATAACGCCTCCAGCACACTCTTTCTTAAAAATATCCCCCCAAAATGCATGAAATTGAAGGATGCTGTTCCGTTTTTCAGCCGACAAATTCAACAAGTAAGGAGCAGTACAGTCCTTTGCATGTTTCCTCTGAAGTACCGTATTTTTCGCTCTACAAGACACACCAGACCACAAGACGCACCTCGTTTTTGGAGGAGGAAAACAAGAAAAAAAATATTCTGAATCTCAGAAGCCAGAACAGCAAGAGGGATCGCTGCGCAGTGAAAGCAGCAATCCCTCTTGCTGTTCTGGCTTCTGGGATAGCTGCACAGCCTGCATTCGCTCCATAACACACACACACACATTTCCCCTTACTTTTTAGGAGGGAAAAAGTGAGTCTTATAGAGCAAAAAATACGGTAAGCATAGATGAATTTAACGGGACTTACTTCCAGGCAAGTGTGGATTGCAGCCTTAATTGTCATTTATAGTCGGCTTCTTGTTCAGCTATTTACAGATTATGCATAAAACATTTTTTAAACATATGTACGGGGGGCAGGGGAGGTAAAGAGGGAGGATGGGAGAGAGGAAAAAAAGGATGCCAGTAATTTTAAGTACCAGGAATGATGAGGAAAGGAACTTACGCAATTCTGTTGACAGCAGCATCTTCATCAACTAAGAAAAAAGGAACATCGTTACTTATTACATTCACGTCCAACTTTCCTCCTAAGCAGCTCAGGGCGGCAGACACCACTCTCTTCCCTGCCCCTTTTTATCCTGCAAAGTTGATCGCGCCCCAAAACGTTGGCAGGCCCAGTTTGTTGCACAGCTGAGTGGGGATGTGAGCTCCAGCCCTGGTCTCATTAATGTTCCTGCTAGAGCAGGTCTTTTATTTCAAAAATCAAGCCTTTGACAGATTGACATCTAATATACCTCAGACCCCAACGCCTTGTGACTCGACTCGAATGTTTTGGCTCCTGAATGCCGCAAACCCAGAAGTGAGTTTGCGAACGTTGTTTGGAACCCGAACATCTGACACGGCTTCCGATTGCATGCAGGAAGCTCCTGCAGCCAATTGGAAGCTGTGCCTTGGTTGTCGAACGTTTTCGGAAGACAAACAGACTTCCGGTATGGTTTCCATTCGACAACCAAGGTATGACTGTAGTACAGTGGTACCTCAGGTTACATACGTTTCAGGTTACATACGTTTCAGGTTACAGACTCCACTAACCCAGAAATAGTGCTTCAGGTTAAGAACTTTGCTTCAGGTTAAGTACAGTTTCAGGTTAAGTATGGACCTGCAGAACGAATTAAGTACTTAACCCGAGGTACCACTGTACACCGAAATGGCAAAACTGACCGGGAAACTCAGAGACCAAGAAGACAAGAAATTAGAGAAAGGATGGGGAAATTTTATACAGTAATACCTCTGGATGCGAACGGGATCCGTTCCGGAGCCCTGTTCGCATCCTGAAGCGAACGCAACCCACGTCTGCGCATCTGCGGGTTGTGATTCGCCGCTTCCGCGCATGACGTCACTTTGAGCGTCTGCGCATGCGCGAGCGGCAAAACCAGGAAGTAACGTGTTACTTCCGGGTTGCCGCGGAGCCCAACCCGAAAATGCTCAACGCTAAGCTACTTCAACCCAAGGTATGACTGTAATTTATTTAGGAGACCACTGTAAGCAGATGAAAACATTAGCAGGATTTTAATCTCACTTGTAATGTAACAAATGCTGCGGACAATTTGGATGGATAAAACATAGGCTATGAAACAAGATGCAGTTGGAAATGTTGACAATAGGACCCATGGAAGGTACGGGGGGAAGTCTCGAGATTCACCCTCACGTTATGGGTATGTAACTGGTATTGTAATTAATTAATATTTGTAAAATCAAATAAAAATGATTTCAAAAAGAAGATGAATATTTGCACTGCTCGCTTGGCAGGAATGAATTACCATTAATAATGCAGCTTAAAAAAAACCAAAAACAAAACCCTACATAGATGCCCCAAACATTCTAGCTGCTTTTATGGAACGGCAACCCCCTTCTCTCCCCATTCTGCGGCCATGTTAAGCCCTTCGGAGCGCAGCTGGTCTCCTTGGTATCCGGAATACAAGGCACACATTGTCTGAAAAGGCTTGGTTCCCTATAGAGAAACGGAACTAATCCATTCTTTCCTGGGTCCGGCTGCCTGTAACCCAGATGCATTGTGATGAAGTTTTGCTTAATTGCCGTTTTGGGACTGGCAAAACGCCCGGCAAATAGCAAACTATATTCTGTGGGAACTTGGGGGGGGGGTAAAGGGGGGTGGTGGTTAAGGGAAGGGGGAGAAGGGACAGGCAATTCTGAAGGCAGGACTTATCTCCATCCTCTGCCAAGCCATTTCTCTCCCCTACTCAGACACTGTAACACCCATTACTGTTTTATTTTAGCACTTCTAGACCATGTTCTGGCCCCCAAAAATGTTTTACAGTAACGAAAAACTGTAAATTTTAATTTTATTTATTTATTTAGTTATTTTATATCCCACCTTTTCTCCAAGGAGATCAAAGTGCCATAAAAATGGCAGAGTGGGCTTTGAACGGTGGCCTCCGAGCTGCTGGTACGACACTCTTGCCGCTACACCAAAATCAAATTAAATAAATTCATTCGCTCCATAAGATGCACACACATTTCCCCTTACTTTTTTAGGAGGGGAAGTGCGTCTTATAGAGCAAAAAATACGGTACTCCAGCGCCTTTAGTTCTATGGGCCAGCAGGGCTCCTCTTGACTACTCCTTTGCTGGAACTGAGCATTCTGGGAAATAACCCTTGGGTTGGCATGGAAACCAAGCGCAAAACCTCCGCAACTTGGGCCTGCGCATGGCTTTTTCCTGGTCTCGTAATGGACCCTGTGCCTAGCAAGTCATCTCCAGCATCAGATTGCAGAAAATTCAGTTCCAGTGCTCATTTGAAGCGATGGAAAATGGTTCTCAAATAACCGTACTCCCCATGTTCCCATGTTGCCTAGGCCAACCACTCCCGGGACAACTAGGTTAACCACAGTGTAAACAAACCGAAGCGTGAAGGAAAAGGCCTTTTCCACAGGGTTTAGCTGCATATATATATATATATATATATATATATATATATATATATATATGCAGGTTTTGGTGTCTTCGGGTGTCTTCCCGTGTAAGAGTTGGGGTGTCTAGGCGACGTTTCGACGAGGTCTCACTCGTCATCTTCAGGCTGGTGCTTTCGGCTTCTTGTTACTGGAACAGAGCAGGATCTCAGTGTTTGAGTTCCTATAAATACTGTTGAGGGGGTGTGGTGTATAGCCTCCGACGTTCTGGGCAGAGAGGAAGTTCCCAGGTTAGTGTGACTTTTCTTCTATTGTTCCTTAATTACTTGAGGGATATCTTAATTACTTAATTACTTGAGGGATATTAAGGAACAATAGAAGAAAAGTCACACTAACCTGGGAACTTCCTCTCTGCCCAGAACGTCGGAGGCTATACACCACACCCCCTCAACAGTATTTATAGGAACTCAAACACTGAGATCCTGCTCTGTTCCAGTAACAAGAAGCTGAAAGCACCAGCCTGAAGATGACGAGTGAGACCTCGTCGAAACGTCGCCTAGACACCCCAACTCTTACACGGGAAGACACCCGAAGACACCAAAACCTGCATTCCTGTACCCGTGAAAATCTACGAAAGCATATATATATATATATATATATATAAAAGCTTCTGCAAAGATGTCAGACATGGGGGAATAGCCCCTCCCTAGAGCGACCTAGCTGGGGAAGAAGGGGCACAATGTCTTCCATAGTTTCACACAGGGTGGATTTGATTTAAATCAAATTGATTTAAATCACAATTTAAATCAGTAGTCAATAAGACTTGATTTAAATCTCTCTCTTTTTACAGAAAGACTCATTCTTGCTGGTATAATCTTCACATTTACAACCAGTTGAAGGTTGGAATAATACATTTTCAGAGTAGTTTTTACAGTTATGTCAAAAATTACTGATTTGCTCACACTATTAGAAATACAGAGACGGATAATTATTAAATTATGGTGAGGTTTAGTAAGTTAACTTGTTTATATTTGGACAACTTTAAAACTGGTGATATAGCTAAAAACCAGATATCCCCGAATATATATTGGGAAATGTTTATTATGTATTTGGAAAAGTATTGTAAGCAGGTTAATACATTGGCAGGGTTTTAAGATCACTTGTAATTGTAGAGATAGTGTAGGAAAATTTGGAGGAAAAGAGGCTCGGAGTAATAATGATATGCAGCTGAAAAAGAAAATCTAAGGGAGTAGAGGGAAGTCAAAGGATTCAGAGAATCCTATTTCATGGATTTGATACTGCTTTTGTATACCGTATTTTTCGCTCTATAGGACACACTTTTTCCCCTCCAAAAATGAAGGGGAAATGTGTGTATGTCATATGGAGCGAATGCAGGCTTTCGCTGAAGCCTGGAGAGTGAGAGGGGTCAGTGCGCACCGACCCCTCTCGCTTTCCAGGCTTCAGGCTGCTATCCGCAAGCCTTGGGAGCCCGGCGGGAACTCCCGCCGGGCTCCCAAGGCTTGCGGATAGCAGCCTGCAGCCCAAAGCCCAGGGAGTGCTGTGCTGCGCACCCCGGGCTTCAGGCAGAGCTCTGGCTTCCCCCAGCCCGGCAAGCTCCGGGAGCGAAGGCGAGGTTCCGCGCAACCTTGCCTTCGCTCCCAGACCCATTCTGGTGGCTGGGGTCGGGGGAAGCTCGGGCTTCCCCCGCCCCAGCCCCGCAGCTAAAAAGGAAGCCAAGACAGCTGGCGGGATCCATCCCGCTAGCTGTCTTGGCTTCTGCCAAAGCCGCGCGCAGCCTCTCCCAGCTGGAGAGGTTGTGCGTGGCTAAAGAGGAAGCCAAGACAGCCAGCGGGATGGCTTCTTTGCTCTTTGAGGCTGCGGGGGGGGGGGATATTTTTTTCCTCTTTATTTCCCCTCCAAAAAAAGTATGGTCTGGTGCGCCCTATAGAGCGAAAAATACGGTATGTTGTTGTTGTTTATTTTTATTCTTTGTTGTTTGTAGAAAATCTAATAAAAAATATTTTTTTTTTAAAGAAAAAGAAAACCAAGTATCACCAGGCCCTATCAAGCATAAGAACCCTAGAGACACAAAACTTGTCCAAAGAGCATTGCTGTAGCAGAGATGTTGTCTCAAACATGCCCAAACATTGGATGCATGTAGGACCACAGTCACACTTAGCTGGGCTGGCATCTCCTGGAACAGAGAACAAACGCTGTTTCCCATGCCTCCCTAAGGGATCCAAGCCACCCTTTATTAAAAACCTAAACGTTGAGCAAGACATGAACACAGGGGGTTAGATCCTGTTCACCCAAGATCCTGCCCCCACCTTACCTGTTGTGAAGTCTGTGTGCCTTTTGAAGCGAGTTAGGATGAAGTAGCACAGGATGTAGAGGCTGGCAAAGAGAAGGGCACAGATCTGCAGGAGGACAAGGAAACGCTGGTGAGATGCTAGTTAGAAGGCAATGCCTATCCACCACCCCAAAACACCTTCCTCCACTGTCATCGAAAGACGCACAGTCCATCTCCCCCAAAGCAACAGCATCTCATGAGTTGGCGCTGCGCTCCCCGGGTTTCAGGCTGCTATCCGCAAGCCTTCAGAGCACGGGGGGAACTCCCGCTGCGCTCCAAAGGCTTGCGGATAGCTGCCTGAAGCCTGGAGAGGGAGAGGGGTCGGTGCGCACCAACCCCTCTTGCTCTCCAGGCTTCAGCAAAAGCAACGCGAAGCCTCCGGAGCGCGGAGGGAGCGCTCCCTTCTGCGCTTCGGTGGCTTCCCATTGCTATCGCTGAAGCCAAGGAGCCTGCATTCGCCCCATAGGACGCACACACACTCCCCCTTCATTTTTGGAGGGGGGAAAATGCGTCCTATAGAGCGAAAAATACGGTACTCTGGTTGGCCTGTTATTTTTCTCCTACCAATAGGGAACCCACTTAAGGACTCTATACAGGCTCCGGAATACCCCATAAGGGAAAGGGAGCAGTTTTTATCTTATAAATCCCCTCCCCCTCTTTCCTTTTCCTTCTGTGATGGAACCCCTATTTGGGGACTTCCCTGGCTTTTCTGGCCCACGTAGGACCAATCTGGATAGTTGGCCTTGGTGAAGATTTCTCCCCCCCCAGTTTTTGATCTGGGCTCCCGCTGAAATGAGGCTGCATTTTAAGTAGTATTTTAATCTTGTTTTTATTTTAATCAATTGTTTTTATACCTGATTTTAGCCGCCCTGAGCCCGGTCTTGGCTGGGGAGGGCGGGGTAAAAATTAAATTACAGTGGTGCCCCGCAAGACGAATGCCTCGCAAGACGGAAAACTCGCTAGACGAAAGAGTTTTCCGTTTTGGAGGTGGTTCGCAAAACAAATTTCCTATGGTCTTGCTTCGCAAGACGACAATGTCTTGCGAGTTCCTGCGGGTTTTTCCCCTCCCCCCTTTTCTAAGCCGCTAAGCCGCTTATCAGCTGATCCGATAAGCTGATAAGCCGCTAAAAGCCGCTAATAGCGCTAATCCTCTAATCCGTCAATGGGCTTGCTTCGCAAGACGAAAAAACCGCTAGACAAAGAGAATCACAGAACGGATTCTTTTCGTCTTGCAAGGCACCACTGTAAATTAAATTCACAATATGTGTGTATTAATGTTGAATTATTTTAATAATAAAAACTTTTAAACAAACAAACAAAAAAAAAAACGTTGCTGGGAAGAAGGAAGGAAGACCCTGATACTTTTGGGGAAGGTTGGCTGCAAGCTGGCTTGGAGAGATGCTTTGGACTCTAAGACTGCCCTGCTGTGGGATACGAGCCCCTCTTGAAATGACCATGCTGTCGTGCAAACTGAAGGTGAATAAACCATACTTCTTAAAGCTATGACAGTCTATGACAGTCTCTGCCATGTCTCAGTTCTCTAAAGGAATGCAGACCCTGGGCGAGTGCCTGGGACCCCATAGGCTCCTGCCACGGCTGGGCAGAGAGTGGGGGTGGCAGCCAACTTTTGTAACAACGCTCAACAGCTAAAGCTCAATTAGAAACCCAACAGCGATTAGGCAAAACACAACAGCATTCCTAAAAGGGCTCATCGAACAATACAGTTCAGTGGTACCTTGAGTTACATACGCTTCAGCTTACAGACTCCGCTAACCCAGAAATATTACCTCGGGTTAAGAACTTTGCTTCAGGATGAGAACAGAAATCATGCTCTGGCAGCGCAGCGGCAGCAGGAGGCCCCATGAGCTAAAGTGTTGCTTCAGGTTAAGAACAGTTTCAGCTTAAGAACGGACCTCCAGAACAAATTAAGTACTTAACCCAAGATACCACTGTAGTACCTTGGTACTCAAACAGCTTGGCTCCAGAGCAAGTTGGCTCCCGAATGCCACAAACCCGGAGGTAAGTGTTCCGGTTTGCAAACGTTTTTCGGAAACCGAACGTCCAACACGGCTTAAATTCGAGATCCAAGGTACCACTGTACTATAAAAGGAAAAAAAATCCTACTCCAAACCACTAAAATATGAGCACTGTGTTAGTACCATTGGTTTCCAATCTCACATCATCGAAAGCAAATATGCGAAGAAGGAAGAGGTGAGGATAGTGCAACAGCCACTTCCTTAGCTTCCTGCCCCCACCCCCACCCCCCAGCAGGAACACTACATAGGCAAGGCTGGAGGGGGAGATGTCTGGAACACAGTGGTCTTGCTGCTGAGGGAGAATCACCAGCTAGGGGTGTGAAAGGAAGAGAGGAAAATACAGCCCACCCCCCAAGCTTCAGGAGGTAGGAAGATGCTGCACCTGCCAAAACCTACTGGACAGGGAGAAACAGCTGCAGCTCGGTGCTATAGGAAGGCATAAAGAGAATGGTGGTGGGGAGATAGACTCAAACTTAGAAGCCATCCCATGTGTTAAGGCTTGGCGGATGGAAAGGGATGATGGAGATTTAATTCCCATTTGCCTCCCAGGCCCGATGTCAAAGCATCCTTCCCCAACCTGGTGCCCTCCAGATGTTTTGGACAACCATTCTCATCATGCCCGACTATAAACCACACTGGCTATGCAAGCAGACAGGCTCTGGAGCTAAGCTCCAGCCCTCAGAACTGCAGAGATGCAAAAATATATATTAATTGGCAGAATTGCAAAGATGCAAAGGGAGGGAGAGAAACAGATCCCTTTTTAATACATGATCGAAAGAGAGATTTAGGGAAAGGGATTAGCAGTTGTTGGTTTAACCCTATCAGAACATTATTTTCGATTTAGGTCACAGTTGCTGCTTCTAGAGGAGCTAAGCTCTTGCTAACAGCTATTTTTATCTATTTTAGAAAACATATATAGCCTGCTGTGTGAATTCAGCCACCCTTGGTTCATAACCAGCTCATTTTATTTGGTCTGCAGACCATAAAGATCAAATACTTTGCAGGGCTTTTAAATCCTTCTTTAGAATATTTTATTGGTTTTATAGCAAGATGGCATTGATCGGCTTCCAGAAAACCTGCAGTACTACTTGCCTACAGCAGTCACATACTAGAAATTTGAGCAGGGACACGCTGTCTAATAAATGACTCACTGAATGTCTCACCAAGCTTCTCCATAAGTTAACTGTGAGTGGCTGGAGGTCCGACACTGACATCTCTTCTATTTGCACAGCTGTGAAGGGTTATCGAGACAACCACAGCAAAAGGGCAAAGATCAAGGCATGCACAAAAATGGCAGCTTTCAAAATGAGTACACAAGAAAATGCACAAGCAATCGGAAATGGTGAAAGAGAAAATTCTAAAGGTTCCTAACCAATGTTTCATGCACTATTAAACACCACCAGGACCGGTCCAAGACATTTTGACACCTGAGGCGAACAGCATTCAAAATTCACCAGGCGTTTGCACCTAGCTATCGGACACTTGAGACCAAGTGAATATGCCCGTGTGTCAGGTTGGTGCCTGATGTCTCCACCATCGGGAGGGTCATGCCTGGGGATCCTTGGATCTTGCCCGTTTTCACAAAGTAGCAACATGTCCTTCAGAATTCTATCTGCGATATTTCATCTGCACAATCAAAACCAATTTCAGGAACCAAGAGGTAGTATTGGGAAAAAAGACTTTAGAGCTGTCTGGCTCCAAAATGGCAACTGTAATCTTGGTTGAAGGAGGCATTTGGTGCCGAGCTAATACAGTATACAGAGGTATTTTGGTTCTCAAACACCGAAAACCCGGAAATAAGTGTTCTGGTTTTTGAATGTTTTTCGGAAGCTGAATGTCCGATGCAACTGTCGGCTATTGTTTCTGGGGCACCTGCACAAAACAGAAGCTGTGCCTTGGTTTTCGAACATTCAAACGGACTTCCGGAACAGATTAAGTGTGCCGCTTTTGTTTTTGCTATTTATTTTGCGTTTTTGTTTTTGAGGCTTTTCCAGTTCATTTGCTTTTGTGACTGTGGGGAACCCAGTTCAGCTACTGACCGATGATTCTATGGCTGCGGAAATGGATGAAAGCCCCCCCCCATCCAAACAATGACTATCAACAGTGCAGGTAAGAAAAAATAGTAATTTTATTTTTATCATCTACAGTACTGTCCTATTTATTTATTTTATTATTGTTTTCCTTTTATGGATCAATGGTCTCGTTAAACAGTAAAATTCGTGTTAAATTGCTGTTTTAGGGGTTGTTTTGAAAAGTCTGGAACGGATTAATCCATTTTGCATTACTTTCTATGGGAAAGCGTGCTTTGGTTTTGGAACGCTTTGGTTTTGGAACAGACTTCCGGTTTGAGAACCAAGGTACCACTGTATCTGAGTTTCTATCACTGAACCTTGGGAAGAGTCCACATTCCATGCACTATTGTGGCTATGTAAACAAGCTAGGGCTGGCTCTGAAGAGATTACCGTTCTGTACGTTCCACAAACCCTGGAAAACACCCCACATTAACCTCTTCCTGCCAGGCTTGGAATGAACAATAAATCACTAATACAGAGTTGTGCTCTCACAAGTCTAACACATAGAGGTCACATGCAAAGGAAACATTGATGTTTCATCTGTCACATGATGAAGGGCCGGAAGAGGACATTCCGGCTGTGCTGTTCAAATGCACGCCAGGTGTGCTTCAAGTGTCATTTTCTCTGAGGCATACATCTCAAAATCCCATTTCTATAAACACTAAGAACTCCATGATGTGGCAACCAAGAGCTACAGGTTCCCAATCCATGAGCACACTGAATCAGCAACAGGGCATTGCACTGCAATGTGATGGATGGCGCATGCATGCACACAAGGAAACAGTGCGCATTAAGAGTGCAGACCATGCTCCAAAGAGAAGCACATGTGGATGATGGACTTTTTGGAGCTGGCTGATCTCACTGGGAGAATCCGCGACCAGAAAGAAGAGGAAAATCAAGAAGACTGGAAGAAATTTAAAGATTATTTGAACAAATATTGTAATATTAAAGATTAGTAGTTACTTGAAGGTACTAAACAGGCCTAGGAATAACTTAAAGGTAAAGGCACCCCTGCCCGTACGGGCCAGTCATGTCCAACTCTGGGGTTGCAGGCCCATCTCGCTTAAGAGGCCGGGGGCCAGCGCTGTCCAGAGACACTTCCGGGTCATGTGGCCAGAGTGACGAAACTGCTCTGGCGAGCCTGCACCAGCGCAGCACACGGAAATGCCGTTTACCTTCCCGCTATTTATCTACTTGCACTTAAGGGTGCTTTCGAACTGCTAGGTGGGCAGGAGCTGGGACCGAACAACGGGAGCTCACCGCGCCGCGGGGATTCGAACCGCCGACAATATGTTGGGCAAGTCCTAGGTGCTGAGGTTTGACCCACAACGCCACCCACATCCCTGATAGGAATAAATTAAGATTAAATGAATAAATAAGATATAGAATGTTAAGAAAAGTTAAGAAATTTGATCGTAATCGGAATATTGTGCTTTTGAATAATGATGTTGGAAAACTGCTACATTTAGTTACAAGGAAATTCAGATGGAAGAGATTAGAGGAAGTCAAGTAATATGTTTAAGAAGTTGGAAATTTAATTAATTAATTAACTTTTTATTGTTTAAGTGTTTGTGGTTGTATTTTCGGTTATCATCTGTTATATGTGTTCTATTTCTTCTTCTTTTTCTCTCTTTTATTTTTGTTTCATTGATTTTATAGCATGTGCTGTATTTGTATGAAACTTAATAAATATTATTGGGGGGGGGGGAGAGAAACATATGTGTGCATACAAAGAAGAAGCAGCAGCAGCAGCAGAAGAAGTTTTATTATTTACACCCCACCCATCTGTCTGGGTTTCTGCAGCAACTCTGGGCAGCTCCCAACAGAATATTAAAAACACGATAAAACATCAAACTTTAAAAACTATCCTAAATAGGGCTGCCTTCAGACGTCTTCTAAAAGTCAGATAGTTGTTTATTTCCTTGACATCTGCTGGGAGGGCGTTCCACAGGGCGGGCGCCACTACCAACAAGGCCCTCTGCCTGGTTCCCTGTAACCTCACTTCTCACAGTGAGGGAACCGCCAGAAGGCCCTCGGAGCTGGACCATCAGTGTCCGGGCTGAACGATGGGGATGGAGATGCTCCTTCAGGTATACTGGGCCAAGGCCGTTTAGGGCTTTACAGGTCAGCACCAACACTTTGAATTATGCTCAAACACACTGGGAGTGTTACTGTTCTTGTACTAGCATGGCAGCAGCTAGTTTTTCCTTATGGGAGGCAGTCCTTAATACCCCTTCGGGTGCCACACCAGAATGTCCCTCCTGACGTTTAGGAGAAGCTTTTAAGAAGGAGTGGAGGGCGTCGAAGAAAGATGAGGAGCCCCTGTTCACACATAGGACTGTGCCCATAACTCTTCAGCTTCATCCCACTTTGGCCTGTATCAGTTCACCAAAACCCAGAGCAGGGCTGTTTTAAAGCCAATACAGATCACTAGTCCTGGACCATTTGGTCATGTAATGTATGTTACCAGAACAAAGACAGGATGTTCTCATCTCCTGGAAAAGGGAGCGCCTTCCTTTCTCTTTATTCCAAAGAGGAAGTGGGGAGCGGCAGAGAAAAGCAGGGAGCAAAAACATTGGGACGAAATGCTAAGCAAACCTTCTTATGTGGTACTTCCCTCAAGGAGCAAAAGTCAAGGATGTTTTCCTCAATGTTCAAAGAGGCAAATGCAACTAATAGACTACATGGAAATGGCGGAAATGACTGGCAGAATTCGAGACCAGGGAGAAGAGCTGGTGGAAGAAGATTGGAGGAAATTTAAAATTTATTTACAGAAACATTGTAAAATTTTTGAATGCTGATGACGTTGAAATGAACTGAAGGGGTTCTAGCAACAAGGTAAAATGTAAGATGGAATTGGTAATAGATAAGCTAAATTGGATATGAATTTGCTGAACCAATTCTTAAAAGGGATACAAAAAAGGGAGGCGTGAGGAAGTCAGGAAAATAAGTTAACTAAAGATGAGAAATTTAAAAAGAGGGAGTTTTGTTTTCTTTTATATGTGTTTTTTCTTTTTCTTTTTTGTGTTTAATGTTTGTATTTTTGTATTTTGTAATTTTGTATTTTTCTGTTTTTGTATTTTTCTGAACTTTTCTATTGATAAAACTTAATAAAATATTTAAGTCTCAATGTTCAAAGAGGGCGTAAAACACCACTCAGACAAGGCCCTTGAGCAGAGGTAGCCAAACTGCAGATGATATTGGACTACGACTCCCATCACCCCCAACCATTGACCATGCCGGCTGGGGCTGATGGGAACTGTAGTACAAAACAACTGGAAAGGCAAGCAATGTATTGGTTACTTCTGCTCCAGAGAAAAACATGGTTTTCTGAGAATGAGGCTTGCAGTTCCACATTTAAGATTCTGCTTTGGGGCTTTGGTCAGGAAGAACCATTTCAAGCCAAGGCTGATAGTTCCAGAAACTTACCCCTAAATAAGAGAGCTTGAGCTGCAAAGGAGTGCATGTTCACACCCTGCTTTTTAATCCCAAATTGGCTCCCCAAATTATGACCCACAAAAAGACACAATACTGAATTTGCGTCACGCTTCACAGCAGCGAGAAATTTCAAGGGCAGGGCTGGGTGTGGCCTCTTCTGGAGGGAAAGATTACTAGAAACAGATCTATAAAAACATTGCAAAATGCCTTAGGAGGTCACTGCCACTTGCCTCCACCTAATAATAATAATAATAATTTTATTATTTATACCCCGCCCATCTGGCTGGCAATAAACCCACTACCTCAAACCAGGTTCCCAGACAGAGTCACCTTGTACCCCTACCAATTGTGGAGCCACATATATACTAATACAGACACAATTCTTTGAGTGCTACTTCTTATGTAGCCAAAATGCGAGGGGGGGCACTTCAAGGTTTACAGAAGTACAGTGGTACCTTGGTTCTCAAACAACATGGTTCCCAAACACCAAAAACCTGGAAGTGTTCCAGTTTTCAAACGTTTTTGGAAGCTGAACATCCAATGCGGCTGTCGGCTATTGTTTCCAGGGCACCTGCACCAATCAGAAGCTGTGCCTTGGTTTTCGAACACTTCGGAAGTCAAACAGACATCCAGAACGGATTAAGTTTGCCTCTTTTGCTATTTATTTTGCGGTTGGTTTTTTTTAAGGCTTTTTCAGTTAATTTGTTTTTGTGACTGCGTGGAACGCAGTTCAGCTACTGATTGACTGTGTGACTGCGGAAATAGATAAAAGCTCCCCCATCCAAACAACGACTATCATCAGTGCAGGTAAGAAAAAAAATAATTTTAATTTTCATCATCTACAATACTGGCTTCTTTATTTTATAGTACAGTACATTGATTATTGTTTTCATTTTATGGCTCAATGGTCTTGTTAGATAGTAAAATTCATGTTAAATTGCTGTTTTAGGTGTTGTTTTTAAAAGTCTAAAATGGATTAATCTGTTTTGCATTACTTTCTATGGGAAAGTGTGCCTTGGTTTTGGAACGCTTTGGTTTTGGAACGGACTTCCGGAACAGATTAAGTTTGAGAACCAAGGTTCCACTGTATTAAAAAGTCTTGTGAAAAAGCTGGCAGGGGTGTGTGACAGAAAACATCCCACTGTGTGTGCTGAATAGACATGGGATACTAATTGTTGTTGGAGTGGGAGTAGGAAAATGGAACAGTATGGCTAGAAACCTGAACAGGAGCAATTCCACACTGCAACTATTTGTTGCAGACCCCACTCACCAACACACACACACACACACACACACACACACACAGCACCCCTCCAAATGCCTTTGGGAAACCCAAGGTCCCATGCCAATAAGCCTGTCAACTAAACGCTGTAACCCTCGCAGCAAAACAAAACAAAATAAATTCTATAGACTTGCATCAGACCCCCGGAGGACTGAAATAATAAAGCACAGAGGGAGCAGCTTCAAAGAGCTCAAGTGTGGCAACTCAGCTTGCTTTGTAGGGTTATAAAAAAAGAAAAGGTAAAAGCCATGTTTCTAGCCCTCAGTGTTTCAGGAGCTTGGAAACATTTGGACAATGAAAGCTTGGGTGGGGTGGTGTTTGCAGAGACCAGGATGTTGTGTTTAAGAGTCTGGTCTCTCCCGGGGCTTATGCTTTTAAAAGGAAGTGCCAAACAGTCAACTCACACCAAAAGGGCATCCTTGAGCTTTGATAATTATTATTATACTATAAGGGTAGACTGTCCTGCCTGGGAAGTGGCACACCTGAGAGCTATGCAGCAGGACAGGTTGGAGTGGTTTTGTTTAGAATCTTCTAAAAGATGCCCTGAAGTTAACTTTTCCGAATGCAATAATAATTTATTATTTGTACCTTACCCATCTGGCTGGGTTTCCCCAACCACTCTGGGCAGTTTCCAACAAAGATTAAAAATACATTAAAATGTCACACATTAAAAACTTCCCTAAACAGGGCTGCCTTCAGATACCTTCTAAATGTCAGGTAGTTTATCTCTTTGATATCGGATGGGAGGGCGTTCCACAGGGCAGGTGCCACTACCTAGAAGGCCCTCTGCCTGGTTTCCCTGTAGCTTTGCTTCTTGCAGCGAGGGAACTGCCAGAAGGCCCTCAGCGCTGGATCTCAGTGTCTGGGCTGAATGATGGGGGTGGAGACGCTCCTTCAGGTATACTGGGCTTTAAAGGTCGGCACCAACACTCTGAATTGTACGCTCAGAAACGTACTGACTTCTACTGGGAACGCATAAGGAAAACATTGTACGGCCTACCCCACAGCCCTACCCCAACTGAAGCCGAGATAAAGCCGTGATAAAACGTTCGCCTCTACACAATTTCACTCCTACGGAAAAAAATCGTTGCAAAAACTTTCTGAGACGCACAGTTTCTAATGTTTTAATGCAACACTACCCTCCTTTTAAAAATAATGTATGCAAGGTGCTAGCCAATAACTATCGGAAGACCGCTGAAGAGCCTGCCTCCAGGGGTAGGGAAACTTTGTGGCTCCCCAAAGCTTCTCAGACTCCAATTCCCATCAGCTCCAGTTGTCACGGCCAACGGTAAAGGATGGGAACTGTAGTTGAGAAAAACAAAAATCTGGAGAGCCCCAGATTTCTACTCCTGTGTTTGAGGGAGAGGTTGGGAACAAGACACAGACCAGTGTCTAGATAATAAGAGGATCTCTACATTATTAGGGTTGCCGTATTTCAAAAAATGGAAATCCGGATACAGTTGTTGAACTGTTTTTGAGCTATTTTTAAGGAAATTTGCCAAGAAAACTACATGGGTTGCCATACACCTGGGTTTTCCCAGACATTTTTTTTCCAATTTTTGGAAATTTCACCCAGATGCTGTTTCCGAAGGATGAATCCCAGGTGTGTCCAAAAAATTCTGGACTTAGGGCAGCCTTAGTTACATTATCCTATTTGAGGGTTGATTTCCCTGCTGAATTGCTGAGGTGGAGCTGACTTGGAAGGAAGACAAAGAAGCACAGAAGACCTGAAGGACTTGATTTGGTAGGGCAACCAAAGGTCAGCTGGCCAGCCAGCATTGCTTACACACATACACACAGACAAGAGTTCAAGCCAGCCAGAAACCTGCTATGCCTGGAACACTAAACCTTCCAATAAGCATGCCTATCAGCATTGACCTCTGGCATGAGATTTCTGAACTTCTTTCAGAACCACTGGAAATTTTCTTGGCATGCAAAAATATTTTTTTATTGCTCTGCATATTTGTATGCAGTAAGATGTTCGCTGACGCAAGAACACGCAAGTAATCTGAAGCTGAAAGTTCAGATTTGGAGTTCCACGCTGTCTCTGCTGAAGCAAGGAGTTTGGCTCAGGAAATTTGGCCTGTTGTGGATGGGTGGAGGGAGCAGTGAAGATAATAAAAACAGGACAACTGTTCAGAATCTGAGTGTGGGAGGGAAAAACAGGTCTCAGCAACCAACTGCCTCTTCCAGTTTCTCAAGTGATACCCAAATACCTGTGCTCTCCCTCAAATGGAGACTATTGCTTCAGATGGTATTTGCACAAAACTAAATGCAGAATTGGGACGCGGGTGGCACTGTGGTCTAAACCACTGAGCCCCTTGGGCTTGCCGATTGGAAAGTCAGCAGTTCGAATCCCCGCAACAAGGTGAGCTCCCGTTGCTCAGTCCCAGCTCCTGCCAACCTAGCAGTTCGAAAGCACATCGAAGTGCAAGTAGATAAATAGGTACTGCTCCGGCAGGAAGGTAAACGGTGTTTCCGTGCGCTGCTCTGGTTTCACCAGAAGTGGCTTAGACATGCTGGCCACATGACCCAGAAAAACTGTCTGCAGACAAACGTCGGCTCCCTCGGCCAGTAAAGCGAGATGAGTGCCGCAACCCCAGAGTCATTCGCAACTTGACTTAACTTTCAGGGTCCTTTACCTTTATCTTTTTTAAATGCAGAATTACCCTTTCAGATGCCTAGAAGCTGGAAGGGGGAAATGTGAATGCTTTATAATCGGAGATATTTGGGAAGACCATGCTGGTCTCAATAGTTCTTTTGGCTCTGCAAAATGCACCTTAATCATCAGGAAAAAGGTTTATTGTCTTCACAAAAGCACTAAAAAGCATAATGCACGTGCATGGTTCCAGCTCAGCATCCCACTTGCGTTCCAAGACTATCAGACATTTTCTAAACCAGCTTCTACAGCAATAGAAGCTAGGTAGAAGCGTGCTTTTAACAAGAGAGAGATTAAAATTAAGAGCAGAGATGGTTTAAGATGCCGATCTCTGCAACCCAGAAAACAAATTGTCACCATTAACAAACATGGTGCCATTGTGGAATTGTAGAATGCACACAGCCCTGTTTGAGACTGAGGCACGCAATGACATTACATTTCAAACCAAGAATGCAGCAGGTTACCGGCTTCTCTCAATAAGTGGAGCAGAACACACACCGGTGACTCAAGCAAGGTGCTGTGAGGGTAGAGAATAGAGTGCCTGGCAAAGAACCATCGTGAAGAATTCAACACTAGGAAGAAAAGCTATCAAGGCTGTCCATGATAGGAATAACAAAGGAATAACACTTTGGCTTTTGAAGCTCTGGATGAATATGGTATTTAACAGGAAGTGAGTTTTCCTGTTATCAGTTCCATCCCCCCACAAAGACTGCCAAGTTGGAGGATAAAGTGCATAGCCTGCCCATTTGCCCATCCTTCAAATCAGCCGCCACATCCAATTATTCCGGCAGAAGGTCTCCATGTGCAGCATTTATTTGGGAGCGGCGGTGGCAGCCAGAGCATCTGCCAAGTCAGCTATTCTGCAAGCCACAAACTGCTTGTACTCTCAAAAGGCCCATTTCCAAAGTGCAAAACCAACTATGCTGGGAATCTCAACACAGGCTATGCCTATCGCACAGATCTCACCACAGAGCATTTTAATAATATCAATGAGCCCAGGTGCCCGGCATTGATGACTGCAAATGCTATTCTATTTTGGCTGGGGGAGAAATGTGCTAGCCCACAAAGGTTTACCTCAGAGCGCAGCAAGGCCTGGAGTTCAGTTCCAGATGGCAAAAAAGGATAACACAATTCTTTGTGTCAGGGACCAATGCTGTGTGAGTGTCTGGAGGATGGGTAGGCAAACTAAGGCCCAGGGGCCGGATCCGGCTTAATCGCCTTCTCAATCCGACCCACGGGCAGTCCGGGAATCAGTGTGTTTTTACATGAGTAGAATGTGTCCTTTCATTTTAAATGCATCCCTGGGTTATTTGTGGGGCCTGTCTGGTGTTTTTACATGAGTAGAATGTGTGTTTTTATTTAAAATGCATCTCTGGGTTATTTGTGAGGCATAGAAATTCGTTCAGTCCCCCCCCCTCCCCAAAAAAGTATAGTCCGGTCCCCTACAAGGTCTGAGGGACAGCGGACCGGCCCCTTGCTGAAAAAGTTTGCTGACCCCCTGGTCTGGAGGCAGTGTTAGAAACTGGAATAGAAAAGCTAGGAGCCAAATGGCTTCTGGGACTTGGGATATGGGAGCCAAAACAGAATGTTTAGTCGCCACGGTGGCGGGTCAGCAACACTTTTTATTATTTTGAACTAATACGCAATTCACATAAGTGACACATTGTTAATACCACAGTTTTAGCAGAAATTGTTAATATATGTTTAATTTGGTGTTTACAATAAAAATATCGGTATCTACTTCAGTTTTCAAAACACTCTACACTTTATTGTTAAACGCCTAGATGTAGTGTCTATCCTCAACATATACTTTGAGGCTTCAAAGCAAATACAGTGGTACCTCGGGTTAAGTACTTAATTCGTTCCGGAGGTCCGTTCTTAACCTGAAACTACTCTTAACCTGAAGCACCACTTTAGCTAATGGGGCCTCCTGCTGCCTCTGCGCTGCCGGAGCATGATTTCTCTTCTCATCCTGAAGCAAAGTTCTTAACCTGAAGCACTATTTCTGGGTTAGCGCTGTAACCTGAAGCATATGTAACCTGAAGTGTATGTAACCTGAGGAACCCCTGTACATTTCAGTAATCCTTCAGTGTCAGCCAGGTGGGAAAAAAATGGCACCCAGACTTTCTGAGGTGCTTGCAAATGGAGAATCTTCAGGTGCAAAGTGTGCCAGGAGCCCTGCTAATTTCGAACCCTGTCCGGAAGCGGTTGGAGGATGGGTGGCAGCTAATGGATTGTGACTGAGTTCTGACAAGGTAGAAGTATTGTTTCTGGGGGACAGAGGGTGGGCAGGTGTGGGGGACTCCCTGGTCTTAAATGGAGTAACTGCGCCCCATTGTTCCACCCTGTGGAACGCCCTCCCATCAGATGTCAAGGAGATGAAAAACTATACAGTGGTGCCCCGCAAGGCAAATGCCTCGCAAGATGGAAAACCCGCTAGACGAAAGGGTTTTCCGTTTTTGAGCTGCTTCGCAAGACGATTTCCCCTATGGGCTTGCTTTGCAAGACGAAAACGTCTTGCAAGTGATCCATTTTTTTTCCGCTCCCCCCCCCCTTTTTCTAAGACGCTAATAGCCTTTTAGCTGCTAATCCACTAATCCTTTAATAGCCGCTAAACCGCTAATAGCGCTAATCCGCTAATAGGGTTGCTTCGCAAGACGAAAAAACCGCTAGACGAAGAGACTCGCGGAACGGATTAATTTCGTCTTGCGAGGCACCACTGTATAACCTTTAGAAAACATCTGAAGGCAACCCTGTGGAGGGAAGATTTTTAATGTATAATGTTTTATTATGTTTTTATATATGTTGGAAGCTGCCCTGAGTGGCTGGGGTATAAATACTAAAATTATCATTATGGAATGGGATGTCCCTATTTTCACCGGAGAAATGTTGGAGGGTATGTGAATGTCATAAATGGGCATGGCTTTGGTATACAGTAACTACTGAAAGACACCCCAGGGGTACAGTAGCTTAAGCCCTCTAGAGAATGGATCGTTTTTTTTAGAGCTCTGCTGGGTGAGCAATAGATTGACAATTGGAAGAATGGAGGCCTATGAAACAGGATTATATCAGCTATAAAAAATGCTTGAGACACCCTTGAACTGACTGTCCTAAGGCTGAGGTTTCTGGTTTTTGCTTGTTAAAAGGCTTACTGGAATCTGCTGTCAAAATCCATCATTTAAAATCAATGTTGGAGGCTGCCTTGTACAAACACCAAATTCCATGGTCCATTAAAAAAATTACTCTTCGCTGTTCTTACAAAAGGTTCCATCTGCTGCTGAATCTGGAAGCTGCTACTGAAAGGATTAATCAGGGCTGTAGGAGAAAAGGCGCACAATTTGTGCTCATCAAAAGGATGGGGGGAAGCTTTCACAATGTTATGTCTCCCCTATTTTTTGGGTTAACCCAGGGGGAGCGGAGCAGAGAAAAGATAGCATTCAACTAACTTTTACTTAGAGTAGACCCATGACAATTAATGTGCCTAACAACAATTTAAATGGGTCTACTCTATGAAATTAGAGGAAATTCCTACCAATAGTACATAAAGAATTCTTTCGGTAGTACAGTTGTACCTCAGAAGTCGAACAGAATCCACTGGGGAAGTCCGTTTGACTTCTGAAATGTTCGACTTCCAAAGCACGGCTTCTGATTGGCTGCAGGAAGCTCCTGCAGCCAATAGGAAGCCGCGGGAGCCCAGTCAGACGTTCGGCTTCCAAAAGAACATTTGAAAACCAGAACACTCACTTCCGGTTTTCAATCGTTCGGGAGCCAAAACATTTGACTCCCAAGGCGTTTGGAAGCCGAGGTACGACTATACTTTTATGAACTGACTTTACATTTTACATCAGCTGGAGCCTGCAACTCCATCTATATATCATGACCAGCCACCATTAACTAATCTCTGGACGGACATCCCTCAGGAAATTGTGCACATGTATTCTTGCTTAGGGGGACGCGGGTGGTGCTGTGGGTTAAACCACAGAGCCTAGGACTTGTCAATCAGAAGGTGGGTGGTTCAAATCCCTGCGACGGGGTGAACTCCCATTGCTTGGACCCTGCTCCTGCCAATCTAGTAGTTCAAAAGCACGTCAAAGTGCAAGTAGATAAATAGGTACTGCTCCAGCAGGAAGGTAAACGGCGTTTCCGTGCGCTGCTCTGGTTCGCCAGAAGCAGCTTAGTCATGCTGGCCACGTGACCCGGAAGCTGTACACCGGCTCGCTCGGCCTACAGAGCGAGATGAGCGCCGCAACCCCAGAGTCGGTCACGACTAGACCTAATGGCCAGAGGTCCCTTTACCTATTCTTGCTTAACAACCGCTATAAAACTAAAGTTGTTTTTATCCCTGGGAATCATTTCCAGAGGGGGCAACTGCATTGGTCGTTTTAGCTGTAACACAGACCACCAAGAGCCTTGTGGCACCTCAGACTTTACTTGCACTTACTACGCATCAGTTTTCACAGACCTGAGTCCATTGCACCAGTGCAGGCTTTGGGCAACACACAGAAAGGGGCCAAAAAGTTGTCTTTGCTTTTCAGATAGTGTCCTTGAAGCAAGGGCAGCCAACGTGGGAGTCTCTAGATCAGACATAGGCAAACTCCGGCCCTCCCGATGTTTGGGACCACAATTCCCATCATCCCTAGCTAACGGGACCAATGGTCAGGGATGATGGGAATTGTAGTCCCAAACATCTGAAGGGCCGGAGTTTGCTTATGCTGGCTCTAGATCCTGCTGCTCTACAACTCCCATCATTCCTGGCTGTAGGAACATGCTAGGCTGGAACTGATAGGAACTGGAATCCAAAACATCTAGAGAGCACCAGGTTGCCTACCCCACTGTTGAGACTATGGGCTGGCTCATTGATGTATATGAGAATGGAGGAGCGATGTTGCACGGCAAATTCTTTCATTGTATGCAGTGGTACCTCGGGTTACATACGCTTCAGGTTACATACGCTTCAGGTTACATACTCCGCTAACCCAGAAATAGTACCTCGGGTTAAGAACTTTGCTTCAGGATGAGAACAGAAATCGTGCGGCGGCAGCGGGAGGCCCCATTAGCTAAAGTGGTGCTTCAGGTTAAGTACAGTTTCAGGTTAAGAATGAACCTCCGGAACTAATTAAGTACTTAACCCGAGGTACCACTGTATAAGCTAGGCGCCAAATGGCTCCTTGAAACAAGGTTGCAGTCGCCAAAACAGACTGTCTAGTTGCCATTTGGGGGCAAGACGCCCCTAAAGGCTTATTTTTCAAATGATGGGCTGACAGTGATCAATTCTCAGTCAAACATCTGGATAGTTCAGATGACAACCTTGAGCTAGGTTAAGAGCTCTGAGAACATAAAGAAGAAAAGTCCCTTGATCCAGGGGCAGTCCACATATATATTGGCCTATTCCAACCTCTTTTTCTTAACAGGGACTGCTCCTGCTCAGGCTGCACACACACAAAAGCAATTTGGTTCCAGAAATTCATTCCAGTTGTGCAGATAACATGTAAGTGACAGAATTCTACAGCATGGGGTATTAGTGTGTGAAAACAGTCCAGAACCAATAATCCCCACGAATGCACCTCCAGATGGCAGAGACGTCAAACGCCATCTTGGCACCCAGGCATTTTCACTTGGTCACAAGTGGTCAAAAGCCAGGTGCAAAATTCGCCTAGCTAATTTCAAGCACTGCTGAGAACATGAGATGGCAGCAATGCAGGAAGCATCCTAATAAATCATAGAATCATAGAGTTGGAAGAGACCACAAGGGCCATCGAGTCCAACCCCCTGCCAAGCAGGAAACACCATCAAAGCACTCCTGACATATGGTTGTCAAGCCTCTGCTTAAAGACCTCCAAAGAAGGAGACTCCACCACACTCCTTGGCAGCAAATTCCACTGTCGAACAGCTCTTACTGTCAGGAAGTTCTTCCTAATGTTTAGGTGGAAATCCTTATGCCAAAGACGTTTTCAGGTCAACAGTTCTACCTGGGGGGAAATTCTGGAAGCATGCCTGCAGCAGCCGATGAAACACAACCACTGAGCCTAAGCTGGCTCAAAGATTACTACAGTATCTGGATGGCTCAAGGGGATGAATTATGCATGCCTCTCGTGTTTGAATGTTTGCTGGATTTTTAGAAGTGCAAAGAGTAGCATTATGGCACACAAGCAAACACGGGGATGCAACCAACCTACAGTTCAACACACACCCCATATCTGATCTCCTGTCGAAGCCTATTCTTACTCCTCAGTTTTAAAAATGACATAAATTAAAGGGAGATTGGTCTATCGCCTCCAATTAGACAGGAATGGCTAGCTGGCTAGAAGCTCTGGGTTCAGAATAAGTATGCCATTGAACGCCAGTTACCTTAAAGGACCAGTGAGCTACAGCACTGATGCCCTGCTTCTGAGCTTCTCAGATGCATGTGGTCACTTCTTTGAACAGACTATACAGTGGTACCTCTAGTTACAGATGCTTCGGGTTACAGACTCCACAAACCCAGAAATAGTACCTTGGGTTAAGAACTTTGCTGCAGGACGAGAACAGAAATCGTGCAGTGGCGGCACAGCAGGAGGCCCCATTAGCTAAAGTGGTACCTCAGGTTAAGAACAGTTTCAGGTTAAGAACAGACCTCCAGAACGAATTAAGTTCTTAACCCGAGGTACCACTGTAGAGATGCAGGACAAAATGCTTGGCCTGTTTCAGGAGAACTCTTCTTATTTTTTCAACATGGTGCCCTTCGTATGCTCAGCGCTAAAAAATCATTACAGTGGTACCTCAGGTTACATACGCTTCAGGTTACATACACTTCGGGTTACAGACTCCACTAACCCAGAAATAGTACCTCGGGTTAAGAACTTTGCTTCAGGACGAGAACAGAAATCGTGCAGTGGCGGCACAGCAGGAGGCCCCATTAGCTAAAGTGGTGCTTCAGGTTAAGAACAGTTTCAGGTTAAGAACAGACCTCCGGAAGGAATTAAGTATGTAACCAGAGGTACCACTGTATGTGGTAAGTACCAAATGGCTCCTTAAACCAGGGCTGCAGTTCCCAAATCAGAATGCTTAGTTGCCATTTTGGAGCCAGATGACTCAAAAGTCCTCCCCACCCCGTACGACTGTTTGGTTCCTGCAATTCATTCCGATTGTGCAGATGTAATATAACAGGTAGAGTTCTGCAGGATACCGGTATGTTGCTAGTGAGTGAAAACAGTCTAGATCCAATGATTCGCAGGCTTCCACCTCCAGCTGGTGGAGAAGTCAGGAGCCATCCTGGCCCCCAGGCATTTTCACTTGGTCGCAAGCCTTCAATAGCCAGGTACAAAATCTGCCTGTCGCCTAGCAAATTTCGAACACTGATGTTGCTCAACTACAATTCCCATCAGATCCAGCTGGCATAAGTCAGTGGTCAGGAATTATGGGAGTTGTAGTCCAGCAGGAAGGGAAAGGGAATTATGTTACCTAACCCTGGACTAAATTCCTTGGGCATGCTTGTCAACACATCCCAGCGGCTCAACACCGGCTCCTCCCAAGTGAAAACACGCACGTTTAAAGGTCGCTTCTTCTGCCAACATGGCCCTCTAGAGCAGGGGTCAGCAAACTTTTTCGGCAGGGGGCCGGTCCACTGTCCCATAGACCTTGTGGGGGGCCGGACTATATCTTGGGAAAAAATAAAAATGAACGAATGCCTATGCTCCACAATAACCCAGAGATGCATTTTAAATAAAAGCACACATTCTACTCATGTCAAAACACCAGGCAGGCCTCACAAATAACCCAGAGATGCATTTAAAATGAAAGGACACATTCTACTCATGTAAAAACACTGATTCCTGGACCGTCAGATTGAGAAGGCAATTGGGCCGGATGTGGCCCCCGGACCTTAGTTTGCCTACCCACGCTCTAGAGCTATACACTTGTCTTACGCAACTTCCCAGCATTATCCCGGATAAGCAGATTACTGAAGCCGTTACAGAACTCCAAATCCCTGCTAACGCTCCGGAGTCCACAGATGGGACTTCGGACTAACCTTTAGCACACAAAGCCACGTTGGGAAGCTGAACTCGCTGCACCAGAGAGGGAGGGATGCCAGGAATCTCACGGCTTGCCAACCTCCTCATATCATGCATAAGCTGCATGCGGAGCTGTCTCTGGGCAGAGACAGGGCCACAAATAGAGATGCAACTCTTGCAAATGCTGCCATCCAGAAAAAAACAACATCCCACCCAGCACTCTGAAACTGAGCTGCTTGTGCATCAGGTGCCAAAATGGAACTCTTAGCAAGCATTCCAGAAGCTTCACTTCAGAAGTCCCTGTGTGACACAGCAGAGTCTTGACTTAAATCTGGGAAGGGCGGGGGACAAAGAGAGAGAAAGGCCATTACCTTAAAAACCATTGTAAACAGTGAAAATCGTCAGTAGGATTCGAATAACACTTGTCGTTTAACGGTGAATTTTGAATATAATGGAGATGGAAACGATTTGGATTATAGTGGTACCTCGGTCCTCGAACAAAATCCGTTCCGTAAGCCTGTTTGGCTTCTGAAACGTTCAGAAACCGAGGCGCGGCTTCCTGTTGGTTGCAAGAGCTTCTTGCACTCAGCAGAAGCTGTGTCGCACATTCGGGTTCCCAAAAATGTTTGAAACAGGAAGCATTCACTTCCGGGTTTTCGGCGTTCAGGAACCGAGGTTCCACTGTATTATAAAAGATGCAAGAGGAAACGATTAATAATAGGACCCACAAAGGGGAGGAGGGAGGTCCGGGAGATTCTTTGGAATCTTGTCTTTATGTTGTATGTTTGTGATTGTAAAAAATTTAATTTGAAAACCAAATAAATAATTTAAAGAGAGAGAGAGAAAGTCCAGGAGAGTTTCTAATGGAGGTCTAACACAGGCTACTCCCCCATGGTGAAAGCAGCACAGCTTTAGGGAAAGTTCTGCTCATTGTAGAGCTAGAAAAGATTCAGGAAAGGGGAATCCACAAGTTGAAGGGGTTGGTGCAAGTCTCCTATGAGGAAGGCTTGCAAGACTGGCAGCTTCCAAGTAAAGGGGAGAAGGCATGATAAGAGGTGTGTATCATGACTGGAGGGAAGACATCAAATTTACAGCATGCTACAATTTAAAAGAGGGACCCAGGTGGCGCTGTGGGTTAAACCACAGAGCCTAGGACTAGCCAATCAGAAGGTTGGCGGTTCATAGAATCATAGAATTGGAAGAGACCACAAGGGCCATCGAGTCCAACCCCCTGCCAAGCAGGAAACACCATCAGCGCACTCCTGACATATGGTTGTCAAGCCTCTGCTTAAAGACCTCCAAAGAAGGAGACTCCACCACACTCCTTGGCAGCAAATTCCACTGTCGAACAGCTCTTATTGTCAGGAAGTTCTTCCTAATGTTTAGGTGGAAATCCCTGTCGAATCCCCGTGACGGGGTGAGCTCCCATTGCTCGGTCCCTGCTCCTGCCAACCTAGCAGTTCGAAAGCACGTCAAAGTGCAAGTAGATAAACAGGTACCACTCCGGCGGGAAGGTAAACAGCGTTTCCGTGTGCTGCTCTGGCTCGCCAGAAGCGCTTAGTCATGCTGGCCACATGACCCCGAAGCTGTACGCCGGCTCCCTCGGCCAATAAAGCAAGATGAGCGCCGCAACCCCAGAGTCGGCCACGACTGGACCTAATGGTCAGGGGTCCCTTTACCTTTACAGTTTAAAAGAGAATTGCATGAAAATGCTTTGCAGGTGACATTTGACACTGGTTAAGTTAGCTAAAATATTTAGATCCAGGACAAGCGTATGTTAGAAATGCAGGGAGGCTGAAGGCACATGGATTCACTCTAAAAAGATTAGACAGTTTGGGGAAATGATTTACAACGAGCTTAAGAAAATGTTTACATGCTCTTTCCTGAAAAACCCCTGAAGCCTTCCTGCTAGGAATTATGGGTCATGAAATTCCAAAAAAGTTCAGGAGAATCTTTATGTAAGCCAGAATTATAGCAGCCAGAATTTTAATTGCAAAAGACGGGGAAGGATAGGATATACCATCTAAACTAGATTGGCAAAACCAATTAAGGGAATACGCTGAACTGGTGAGACTATCAGGTTAAGAGACGTTGCAGATGAAAAATTTATCAGAGAATGGGACATATACAGAGTTTATGCAAAAGAACACTGTCAAATTACTAATCTGTTGGCAGGTTTTTTACAGCTGTATCTTGCCCTTCCTTCTAGACACTGAGAGTAGTGTGCATGGCATTCCCAAATGGTCTTTCATTCAGATCCTGATCTTCTGAACTTCAGAAATACACCAAGACAACAAACGCTCATTCGTATGTACAGCTCACAGAAAAGAGAAAGCTCCTGAAAGCAAGTGTCAGTATGGCTGAGAACAGTTCTGAACACCTTTGAGGCTTGTTTGGCTAAGCAGCTTTTGCCTCCCAAACATACAACTTAACAGCAAAATAGGGACACGTATGCCAGTCCTTCACAGACACAGATAGCCATCTATCTGCATGCATTTCTTAGAGGTTGGCATCCTGGCCAGGTCACACCCTAGAGTTTCTCCCACACACCTTTAAAATGGCATCTGAATTGGGAAATTATGTTAAGGACAGTTTCTACGCTCTCTTCCTCCTTCCTCCCCTGTTAGGAAACACTCTAAGGAGGTCACACAGCATGTGGAAGAGCAAGACAGGCATCAGGAGGGGAAGCGGGGAGACACAAAAACATGGCTGTAACCTCTCCCAATTCTGTTTTCAAAAGGGTACAGTGAGAAGTACCCAGCCTGTGATCTGGAAATGCCAACTTTATTTGCACAAAGGCCAAGCGACCAGTTCACCAAAGGAAAACCCAGGCAAGATGTTTGCTGTCACATACTCTATTGTGAAGCAAGCCACGATTATTCCAATTTCCAGAAAAGCTTGAAGGTGGGACTAAGATGCCTCAAGGTTACCCAGTCAGAGAAGATGCCGTTTGAAAATGGAGGCACAAGCAGTTGATAAAATTTTGAAACCTCAAGCCCAGAGATGGGGAAACAACAGCCTTTCATTTTATGGAACTACAGCTCCCATCGTCGCTGGTTGGGCTGATTGGAATAGGAATAGTTCCCTTATTTCTGGCACTAGACCACCTGCTGTATCATCACCAAGGGCAAATCAAATGCGCACACACACAAATCCTCCAGAAATGAACACAAACATGCAACCTTCTGCTTTCATGAACCAGCTTGGAATAAGTATTTGAACATTACAGATGGTCTGGCCTGCCCAGCCCTGACTCAGCCAGCCCATGACACCAGACTTCTCTTGGTCAGGAAGACCCACAGCAACGAATGCTTCTTATTTCAGCTATCAAGGCACACACATACACCTCACAACTCATCCGTGCCAAACATGCTGTTGGAGAATGCAAAACAAAAGCAGTCAGCAGCTTAGACCAGGGGTCAGCAAACTTTTTCAGCAGGGGGCCGGTCCACCAGCCCTCAGACCTTGTGGGGGGCTGGACTATTTTTTGAAAAAAATAATGAGCGAATTCTTATGCCCCACAAATAACCCAGAGATGCATTTTAAATAAAAGGACGCATTCTACTCATGTAAAAACACCAGGCGGTCCCACAAATAACCCAGAGATGCATTTTAAATAAAAGGACACATTCTACTCATTTAAAAATACGCTGATTCCCAGACTGTCCACGGGCCGGATTTAGAAAGCGATTGGGCCGGATTCGGCCCCAGAGCCTTAGTTTGCCTACCCATGAGCTAGACTCTAGGCTTCTCAAAGCAGAGTCCAGCCTGCTTTTGCTCACCAGAAAAGCACAATGTGCACCAATGGTTCTAGAGAAATACTATATGGGACCTGGGCAAGAAGACTAGGGCTCCAATATCCACTGGGTTGTGAAGCATGCTGGGTTGCCTTGGTCAGGTCAGGTCAGTATTTAATGATTAGCCATTGTTATATTTATATCCCATCTTTCCTCCGAGCAGCGAAAGCTGGTATACAACGCATTTCCCTCTCTCCTTTTTATCATCACAACAACTCTGTGGGGTAGGTTAGAATGAGAGGTAGTGACTGGGCCAAGGTCACCCAGTGGGCGTCAGCAGACTCAATCAATAGAGCATGGGCAAAATATTTTTGCATTGCAGGGGGCTGACCTAGATCACCCTTGTGGTCCCTTTCAACTCCACCGTTCTGTTATTCTAGATACAGAAGTTGTCCCAAGAACTCCTGTTATGAGGGCAGCTCTATAAATGGGTCCGTATAGTTAAAGCTATGGTTTCCCCAGTAGTGATGTACGGACGTGAGAGCTGGACCATAAAGAAGGCTGATCGCCAAAGAATTGATGTTTTTGAATTATGGTGCTGGAGGAGACTCTTGAGAGTCCCATGGACTGCAAGATGATCAAACCTCTCCATTCTTAAGGAAATCAACCCTGAGTGCTCACTGGAAGGACAGATCCTGAAGCTGAGGCTCCAATACTTTGGCCACCTCATGAGAAGAGAAGACTCCCTGGAAAAGACCCTGATGTTGGGAAAGATTGAGGGCACAAGGAGAAGGGGACGACAGAGGACAAGATGGTTGGACAGTGTTTTTGAAGCTACCAGCATGAGTTTGACCAAACTGCGGGAAGCAGTGGAAGACAGGAGTGCCTGGCGTTCTCTGGTCCAGGGGGTCACGAAGAGTCGGACATGACTAAACGGCTAAACAACAACAACTATAAATGGGGGGGCACACACAAATAAGTCACTCAAATAAAAAGAACAACTTTGTGCAACGACATTAATTTTGTCTTTTAATTACTGCATAATTACAGATTATGTCGTTGCTAATTTAAGAACTCCACGAGAAACAGATAAATACAAACGGGGCGGAAAAGAAGATTCTGGTTGTCTCAGCCGCCGTAAATAAGTTGACTCACTGCTTATTCTCTAAGTGAGCAAAACTCTGCAAGTGACATGCTCGACCTCAATTTCTCAACCCGCCTTCTCAACTACCAGGTTATGACAGCACAATCCTCTGTGTTGGAGAGACGTTTCACCGCAGAGGCGGCCTGACGGGACTTGTTGCTCCCTCCTACCTGAAAATCGTGGGCTTTTCCGTCTTGCCAGCCAATGCCCCCTTCACAGCCTGTGTGTCAGGCAGCCTACGGTACCACGGGAAGTAATCGCTGCTGACCCCCACCCCCACCCCCCAGGTCTAGGCTTCCCATATTTCAAAGGCTGAAAATCGGCGGACGGAAAAGTTGTCGAGCTATTTGTTTACGCCAAAGTTCTAGCTATGCTAAGCGGAAATCGGCACCGCCGACGTCGGTGGCCAAGCGTCCGGATTTCCCCGGACACGCAGTGTGTCTCCGGGAAATTCCGGGCGTGCGACCACCCGAGAACATGGGTGGGGTCTGGGTGCAAGTCGCTTACTCTTCTGTGACTCAAAGCCAACTCTCCCCCCCCCCGCCTTTGCTGTCCCGGGAACATCCCCGTACCGCCGGCCGTCTACTCACGAGGCACTCCCGGACCCGCTCGTGGAAGAGCTGCTCCCGCGTCGACAGCACATCGCCTTCCGCGGAGTCCATGCTCTGGTCAGCATGGCTGAAGGCGAGAAGGGCTGGCTCGGGAGCCGGGGGAAGCAGCGCGCGGGAATCCCAGAGGCGCCCCAGGGCGGGAGCCACAATGGAGAAAGCAGAGAGCTCCGTCCGCTTTCCTCCTCCTCCTCCTCCGGCTTCGCAGGCGCCTCTTATATGGGGGGTGGGGGTCCCTTTCGACGTCACAATGGCGCGGCGACGTCACAATGTACCCTCGGCCGCAGCCCACGGAGCTCCGCGTTCCATTCTTAAAGAGACACGGCCCCCCACCCGCCAGCCAACGACGCCACTCTCGCAGCAAAGGAAGGAGGCAGCCTGACGACGCCAGCTCCCCTTCGACGGAAACGCGCCGATTGGCTGGAGATGGGCTCGTTATCATTGGCTGCCTCCGTAGACCGCGGCTCAACCTGGTAGGCCGAGCGGGGCGTCCATTATTCCGCAGGTAGCCACGCCCACCCGCGCCTGTGAGCGCAGCAACTCCAGAGTCGTCCGCGACTCGACCTAAAGGTCAGGGGTCCCTTTACTTTACATTTATCTCTTCCTTTCTCTGCCCCGGTGCGGCACCCTCCTTGAGACAGGGAGGCTCTTTTGAAGTTCGAGGGAAAGTTTCTAGAAGGTCATAGACCCTGAGGATCATCTGCGGGAAATAATTGCATACAGCTGAAAACGCTGGCAGCATTAAGATAAATTCAACTGTGTAAACAAGTTTTGATGGATGCAATAATGGAATACGGCATGGTATAGTTTTTGTAAAATGTGCTGGGATTTATGAAACGTGAAATGAACCATGGAAGGAGAAGAAGGGAAGTCACTGATATTTTAAGGATGTAAAATGAGTATTTTAAAATAGAAAAATTAATAATTATTATATATATATAAAGGATCATCTAGTCCAAACTAGATGCAGGAATATGTAGCTGTCCCATATGGGGATCGAACCTGCAACCTTTGGCATTATCAGCACCAAGCTGTACCCAAAATCTGCTGGGAGCTCAGACGCTGCAGCTGCTAGATTTAATCTGGAGCATTTAGTCCATCTGCTAAAGATCTGGGTCAGTTCGCTCGATAAAGTTTATTTGTGCTCTCTGGAGCTGTTGAACTGCTGGTTGGAAAAGCACTAAATGTTATCCCATGCAGCTTGCACAGTTCTGTTCTCGGTGTGACTCTCCCTGTCCGAGAACTAGAGTAACAAGACACAGTTTGGTGCACACACTTAACAACAACAATTTATTATACGCCACCCATCTGGCAGAGTTTCCCCAGCCACTCTGAGTGGCTCCCAACAGAATACAGAAAACACGATAAAACATCAAACATTAAAAACTTCCCTAAACAGGGCTGCCTTCAGACATCTTCTAAAAGTCAGACAGTTGTTTATTTCCTTGACATCTGATGGGAGGGCGTTCCACAGGGCGGGCGCCACTACCGAGAAGGCCCTTTGCCTGGTCCCCTGTAACCTCACTTCTCGCAGGCAGGGAACCACCAGAAGGCCCTCGGCGCTGGATCTCAGTGTCTGGGATGAACGATGGGGGTGGAGACTCACGCACCCCACACATGTTTACACATACACATGCACAAACACACAACATGAACACACACACCCCTCCCTACGTTTGTTCTTAAAGGGCATAAAATGTCCAACATAACTTAGACTCACAGAATTGTAGAGTTGGAAGGGACCCTGAGAGTCACCTAGTCCAACCCCTTTGTTGACAATGGAACAGTGCGCCATTGGGAGGGAAGTCAAACCATTGGAGAGTTACAGTGCCTGTTGTGGCTATAGAGACTGATACCAGAGAGACATGTTTGCTTTCTTGCTGGTTGGTGCAGATGCTGGGACAATGTCCTGCTTGGGGCACAGCCCTCCCACTGAAAATGTCAAGCTTTTTTTTTTTTTTAATCTGAAAATCTCAAAACCGCATATAAAGATTGAAATATTTGAAGTGGGATCATGCACAATTGTGATTATGCAATAAAAGACACCTGGAAGTGCCATTAAACTCTCAATGCCTCCCTATGGTGCGTTTCACAGTGTGGACAGCTGGTTGTAGTGCCTTGCCATGTGGCAGAGTCAGGACAAGCATCCAAGGTTGGCATTTGGGGCTCATGTAGATCCATGGGGCTGCATGGACTTCTTTCACTTGCCTTGCATTCCCCCCCCCCCCGTCACTTGTAAACATTGGGTTGATAGTGTTGCAGGAATTTATGTATAGGTTGGAGGGGGGTTGCCCCTCCAGCAGATATCATGCACATGCAGCCCACTACCAAAACCAGCACAATCGCTTTTGTGATTTGTCCCCACAAAACACTTCATCACAGTTTCTTCCTATCTATTCAAACAGCCTTTGCTGCACAATACCAAATGTGACAATTCACTGATAAATGTATCTATGTACTGGCTCACTGGGAAAACTTCAGAAATTCATATAGACATGTGAGCTCAGCTACTGAGCAGCCCCTCTGCCTGAGTGATAATCCCTGGCATCCTGATACCTGAGTGCCAGACAGGTAGCCATTCCATAAATAACAAACCCAGATGAAGACAAAAGGGTATGATTAACTTGGCTGGGAAACGGGGAAGTGTAAATATTTTTTTTTTGTTACACTTGATGGGTGTTTGGTGGAGGGCAAGGAGAACCATGGGGCAGGGTCCAGGATGCTCAGATTACTGCCACCAGACCTCCCCTTTCATGATGTAACCGTGATGTATGAGTGATGTAGCTTTGGGGGGTGTAACATGGGGATTAGCAGCTAATAAAAGTTTGGTGGCTCTTTTGTTTGGGGCTTCCATCTTGTTCCACCTTGTGGCAGGTGGGAGTCCTGTCGCGACAGTCTTCAATAAAGACCAAGCCTACTGGCTGCTGTTTTGCTCTGGTATTCCTGGTGGGTGTCCTTGTTTTTTGTCCAAGGGAGCTCTCAGATTTCTCCGTTCACAATAGGCAGTGAGGAAGAGAAGAGCCAACTAAGGGGTTCATGCTCAGGGCCCCTCGCAAAACCTGGACCCAACAGTGGATGAGACAAGCCTTATGTCTCTCTGCATAGAGTAATTGAGGCACCTGACTCACTGCCATGCGCTTAGCCTGAGACGCCACACCATATAATCAAAACCACTAAATAAGGGTTTGCATCACAATTAAGATTCTGTGCTTTATTACACTGTTGAGGGTTCACTGCCCAGCATGACCTATGAAAACATACAGCATGCCAGTTTATTGTTCTCATGACAGCTACTCATTGTGACCAATTCCCCAATTTTACCATGCATTAAGTTCAGACCTGCTCTCATTGCGCACCCTGGAAATAGCCATATGCATATAGCGCCATCTAGAGGCCTTGCAAGAATTAGAAAAACAACCAGGGAGGTTATCTTCGGAGAAGGTGCACGACATGGTATCCCTCTCAAAAGACATCTATGCCACATTGGCACCATCTATTTGAAGCAAAACGGTACCACTCTAAACAGTCACGTCACACAAATGCCCAATAATTATGAGAGCTGTGGTTTGTTAAGAGTGCTGAGCATTGTTAGGGAGGCCCCTATTGACCTCACAAAGCTACAATTCTCACAGCGGCTTAACAATACCTCATCACGGGGAAAGATAGGAATCGAGTGCTTATGTGCTCATGTCCTGCTTTCAGCAATTTCTTCTTCTTCTGTTCATTAAGTTCCATACCTCTCCCAGAGCTGGCTTGTAGGTCCTTTAAAGCCAATTAATCCAGAATGCGGCAGCTAGACTGGTGACTGGGAGTGGCCCCCGAGACCATATTACACCGGTCCTGAAAGACCTGTATTGGCTCCCAGTACGTTTCTGAGCACAATTCAAAGTGTTGATGCTGACCTTTAAATCTCTAAAGGGCCTCGGTCCAGTACACCTGAAGCAGCGTCTCCACCCTCATCGTTCAGCCTGGACACTAAGGTCCAGCTCCGAGTGCCTTCTGGTGGTTCCCTCCCTGTGAGAAGTGAGGTTACAGGGAACCAGGCAAAGGGCCTTCTTGGTAGTGGCGCCTGCCCTGTGGAACGCCCTCCCGTCAGATGTCAAGGAAATAAACAACTATCTGACTTTTAGAAGATGTCTGAAGGCAGCCCTGTTTAGGGAAGTTTTAATGTTTGATGTTATATTGCATTTTTAATAGTCTGTTGGGAGCTGCCCAGAGTCGCTGGGGAAACCCAGCCAGATGGGCGGGGTAGATATAATAAATTATTATTATATTATTATTATTTATTCCTTCCAGTGCTAGCTCTCCTACCTAGGCAAACACACATCTTCCTCAATCTCTTTCAACATCTTTGTGTGTCCAGCAGGCTGCCAGTCTTCCCCTCAATGCCTGGGCTAGCAAGTCCCATTTTGCCACTTGAGGCAGTGGCAGAGGTACAGGGGCAGACAGGGCATCCATAAGTTTCCCCATTATACATGAGAGAGGAATTTGGGCCAGCTTCAGGTTTGAGTAGCTCCTCAGCCAAGTGCCCTCTGGTGGACTTCCATTTCCCACAGTGACCTGAGGTGCCCCACACCAGCATAACTCTGGGGCACATGAAGTCCACAGCTGGGGATAGGTGTTAGTGTCCAATGGGATCCAGCAGGACTGCTGAGCCCTGGCAACAGTCAGTGTGTAAGGTAAAAGGTAAAGGACCCCTGGACAGTTAAGTCCAGTCAAAGGCGACTATGGGGTTCCAGCGCTCATCTGCTTTCAGGCCAAGGGAGCCGGTGTTTGTCCACAGACAGCTTTCTGGGTCATGTGGCCAGCAGGACTAAACCGCTTCTGGCACAACGGAACACCGTGATGGAAACCAGAGCACATGGAAACGCTGTACCTTCCCGCTACAGCGGCACCTATTTATCTACTTGCGCTGGTGTGCTTTCGAACTGCTAGGTTGGCAGGAGCTGGGACAGAGCAACCGGCGATCACCCCATCACGGGGATTTGAACCACGACCTGATCGGCAAGCCGAAGAGGCTCAGTGGTTTAGACCACAGCGCCACCCACTGTTGGAGGGCACCAGGTGCCGACAGTGTGTCCGAGCCATATCCGCTCCCACAATACAGAGGAAGACGTGCAATCGCATGTATGCAATTAACACTTCGCCAAGATTATGCAGTTCGGCAGTAAAATGTTTATGTGCTCGCTGTCGCAGAATGTATTAGTAGTAAAATATTATGTGTGTGCTGTTTCCATGCGCTGATCTGGTTAGCCAGAAGCGGCTTAGTCATGCTGGCCACATGACCTGGAAGCTGTACACCGGCTCCCTTGGCCAGTAAAGCGAGATGAGCACCGCAACCCCAGTCATCCGCAACTGAACATAATATTCAGGGGTCCCTTTACCTTTACTGTAGGTTTTAGTACATCTGCCTAGGCACCACTATGCGCAGCACAAAATGGAAGGCGACCTGAGAGGCGTAGCCAAAACCATGGTGCTCAGAGTAGTAGGCGAACTTGCAAAAACCCATCCTAATGCAACTAACTGGAAATGGAGGGCAGTACAGTGGTAAAGGTAAAGGTAAAGGTACCCCCGCCCGTACAGGCCAGTCTTGCCAGACTCTAGGGTTGTGCGCTCATCTCACTCTAGAGGCCGGGAGCCAGCGCTGTCCGCAGACACTTCCGGGTTACGTGGCCAGCGTGACAAGCTGCATCTGGCGAGCCAGCACAGCACACGGAACGCCGTTTACCTTCCCGCTGGTAAGCGGTCCCTATTTATCTACTTGCACCCGGGGGTGCTTTCGAACTGCTAGGTTGGCAGGCGCTGGGACCGAATGATGGGAGCGCACCCCGCCGCGGGGATTCGAACCGCCGACCATGCGATCAGCAAGTCCTAGGCACTGAGGTTTTACCCACAGCGCCACCCGCGTCCCAACAGTGGTACCTTGGGTTAAAGACGCTTCAGGTTACAGACGCTTCAGGTTACAGCTAACCCAGAAATAGTACCTCGGGTTAAGAACTTTGCTTCAGAATGAGAACAGAAATTGCGCGGCGGCAGCAGGAGGCCCCATTAGCTAAAGTGGTACCTCAGGTTAAGAAAAGTTTCAGGTTAAGAACGGACCTCCAGAATGAATTAAGTTCTTAACCCGAGGTACCACTGTACAATCAGATGAGAGGCAGGCTGCGTTTAAGACAGCGAATGATCAAAAAAGTCTTCCACAATAGTTCTCTGTCATTTATCACAAGGGAAGAGTACACTAGTGAAAACTGAGCCTTGCCATGGGGCAAGTTCCATGCACATTACAGCTGGGCACTCAATAAAATAGTAATCTGATTGCTCCGTCAGGTGGCCAGATTAATTTTTTATCCCCTGAATGCACAAAGGAGCTTTGTTGCATCAACTGTAATGCGCGCTAACTGTGCTATGTCGCCAGGGCCCCGTTGCGCCAGCTCCAAAAGAGCAGCATGCAAGCCCCCATCTATCAGCCCAATGCACCATCGTAACCATCCCCATCTAGTATTTACACTGCACCTTAAGCTGATGTGACAGTAAAGCAGCACAAAGAAGAATTAGACTGCGTGGGCGACATGCTTTTAATAAAGCTCCAGCAATACAACCAAGATTATCATTTTTTAAAGTGGCGTTATCGGTCACCAGGACATTACAGTGGTACCTCTGGTTACATACTTAATTCGTTCCGGAGGTCTGTTCTTAACCTGAAACTGTTCTTAAAACTGAAGCACCACTTTAGCTAATGGGGCCTCCCGCTGCTGCCGCGCCGCCAGAGCCCGATTTCTGTTCTTATCCTGAAGCAAAGTTCTTAACCTGAAGCACTACTTCTGGGTTAGTGGAGTCTGTAACCCGAAGCGTATGTAACCAGAGGTACCACTGTATTGGTCTATTATTATTATTATTTATATCCCACCCATCTGGCTGGGTTTCCCCAGCCACTCTGGGCAGCTTCCAAGAAAATATAAAAAAATACAATGAAACATCAGATGTTAAAAACTTCCCGATACAGGGTTGCCTTCAAAAAGTCAGATAGTTGGTTATTTCCTTGACCTCTGATGGAAGGGCTTTCCACAGGGCAGGTGCCACTACCGAGAAGGCCCTCTTCCTGGTTTCCCTGTAACTTCGCTTCTCGCAGTGAGGGAATTATCTGTTTGCTATGCATTTGGATATCATAACAAATTTTGCATGAGGAGATCAAGGAGTCTGTGTTTGGATACAATTGGACACCATTTTAATCAAGGTAGCAGACTACATCCTTCACCAATTTTAACCACTGATTTAAAAACTGCAATTTTTTTTGGAAGCTTAGAATTCCCAAGTGTTTCCAGGTACAAGACTGCTAGTTATCGCTTAGCTACAACAGAAAAGGGGGCTACACTCCTACTGCTTTCAGTGGGAGGTTGTGATGGCATATTTGCACTTACTCATCCTATGGCTGTAATCCTTATACCCAGGGGTAGGCAACCTAAGGCCTGGGGGCCGGATCCGGCCCAATTGCCTTCTAAATCCGGCCCACAGACGGTCCGGGAGCCAGCGTGTTTTTACAGGAGAATGTGTCTTTTCATTTAAAATGCATCTCTGGGTTATTTGTGGGGCCTGCTTGGTGTTTTTACACGAGTAGAATGTGTGCTTTTATTTAAAATGCATCTCTGGGTTACTTGTGGGACATAGGAATTCATTCCCCCCCCCCCAAAAAAAATAGTTTGGCCCATTTTCATTTCCCCCCCCAAAATAGTCCGGCCCACCACATGGTCTGAGGGATGGTGGACCGACCCACGGATGAAAAAGGTTGCTGACCCCTGCCTTAGACCCATTTACCTGGGAGTTACCCTCATTTAACTCAATGGGACTTATTTCTGAACAGACATTTACCAGCCAATTAGCACTGTGTTTCTCTCCTTTTCTCAAGCCAGTTTCAGTAAATCAAATTGGGACAGATGTTTTTTTTTAAAAAAACACCACACAGCTGCAAAGTTATAGGCAAGCATCTGCAGGCTTTTGATGGACTATGATGGCTTTGCAGTTTGTGTGCTGCCAAAGCTTTGTGCAGCTGCTTTTTGCTTCCAACGATCTTCATGAATTGCACGTACAGTATTTTTCTGCTAATATGTCGCTATGTTCTTTTGTTTGTAAATATGGTGCAAGTTACTTAATGATCTGTTTGTAAAAACTAAGAAGTCTAATAAATGATGATGATATTGTGTACTTGTACTTAAAAGTCCAGACATCAAAGGAACAGTGAATAAGCTATATACTGTACAAGTTCGCATATTAGCTTATATATTAACGGCTATGGACATCAGTTAAAGAGATTTGTTTTCTGTCCTACCAGTTTCTAAAGGAAGTGAAAGTGCTGAATGGTGTAGTAGGCAAGAACTAGCATTTCCAACACTTTCAGTCCGTGTGCAATAACCCTTGGTGTTAAGAGATTGCTAATAATTCAATGATGCATATCCAGATCTTTTTAAAGCATTTATTTCACAGACATGATGATACTTTAAAAGACATGGAAAATTGACATAATCACATAGTGGAATGGAGAGATAACCTAGTGAAGACTGCTGCACTTTTTCATAGACAACACTCCCCCAGTTAACAGGTATGCTAAGTGTGTTAAGCTGAAAAAACCGTGGAGATGAGCCATGCAGCAGAAGTGATGGAGAGCAGGCTTAATATTCCTCTCCTTCCTCCTCCCCTTCTCCTTCAATGGAATCCACACCCACTTCTTCGTAATCCTTCTCTAGGGCAGCCATGTCCTCCCGGGCCTCCGAGAACTCGCCTTCCTCCATCCCTTCCCCAACGTACCAGTGGACAAAGGCACGCTTGGCATACATCAGGTCAAACTTGTGGTCCAGGCGAGCCCAGGCCTCAGCAATGGCTGTGGTGTTGCTCAGCATGCAGACGGCACGCTGTACTTTGGCCAGGTCGCCCCCGGGGACCACCGTGGGAGGCTGGTAGTTGATACCAACCTTGAAACCGGTGGGGCACCAGTCCACAAACTGGATGCTACGTTTGGTCTTGATGGTGGCAATAGCAGCGTTGACATCTTTGGGAACAACGTCCCCACGGTACAACAGGCAGCAGGCCATGTATTTACCGTGACGAGGGTCACATTTCACCATCTGGTTGGCTGGCTCAAAGCAAGCATTGGTGATCTCTGCTACAGAAAGCTGTTCATGGTAAGCTTTCTCAGCTGAGATGACCGGGGCGTAGGTGGCCAGGGGGAAGTGGATTCGGGGATAGGGCACCAGATTGGTCTGGAATTCTGTCAGGTCTACATTCAGGGCACCGTCAAATCGCAGGGAGGCCGTAATGGAGGACACAATCTGGCTGATAAGGCGGTTGAGGTTGGTGTAAGTGGGACGCTCAATGTCCAGGTTCCTGCGGCAAATGTCATAGATTGCCTCGTTGTCTACCATGAAGGCGCAGTCGGAGTGCTCCAGGGTGGTGTGGGTGGTCAGGATGGAGTTGTAGGGCTCGACGACAGCTGTGGAGACTTGGGGAGCTGGGTAGATGGAGAACTCCAGCTTGGACTTCTTGCCGTAGTCAACGGACAGGCGCTCCATCAGCAAGGAGGTGAACCCAGAACCGGTGCCCCCACCAAAGCTGTGGAAGACCAGGAAGCCCTGGAGACCTGTGCATTGGTCAGCCTGTTAGAAATAACCACACAATATTTAGTGTTGATTTTTAAAAGATTCTGAACACTCTTGTCTATTGCAAGGCTTTCCACACTTTTGCTGAAAAACCCTATCACATAATTTAACAAGCAGGATAAACATTCAGCAACTAAATTGACTCTTGGCCCTACTTAATAATTAACAGCCTCATACACTGATCTCTTCAAGACTGTTTTGGATCCCAACACTAACACCAAACTCCAGCTGTGCTTCTCTAGGCATGTTATGCCACAGCAGAAGCAGCAGTTTTGAAAGGATGCTGGTTTTAAATACAGTGGCACCTCTGGTTACGTACTTAATTCGTTCTGGAGGTCCGTTCTTAACCTGAAGCACCACTTTAGCTCATGGGGCCTCCCGCTGCCACCACGCCGCCAGAGCACGATTTCTGTTCTCATCCTGAAGCAAAGTTCTTAACCCGAGGTACTATTTCTGTTACAGATAGGTAGCTGTGTTGGTCTGCCATAGTCAAAAATAAAAAAATTCCTTCCATATAGAAGGATCTGGCAACTTCTGTTTCAGTGTATCTGAAGAAGTGTGCATGCACACGAAAGCTCATACCAAGAACTAACTTAGTTGGTCTTTAAGGTGCTACTGGAAGGATTTTTTTTACTATTTCTGTGTGAGCGGAGTCTGTAACCTGAAGTGTATGTAACCCGAGGTACCACTGTAAAAGTTACTAGCACAGCCCTCAAGGACTTCTTCACATCAATACCATTTCACTGGCAACCCTCAGACTAAACCATGCATTTATCTACTCAAAACTCCCTCATGCATCTGCAGTTAAGTCTTGGCTGCTTTTCATGATCAGATTTCCCCAGATGTCTCATGCCGATTGCGGTTCATCTGAGGATTCCAACCCACCCCATCCCCCGTTTTATCCCTTTCATCGCTCACATGGTGATTTGTGTTTAAATATGCTTGCCCTCACCAAAGGGCAGAGGCTAGTGTTTACATAGGCAGAACAACCAGGATGGATCTGGGAGCTTGGGTAGCTAAGGTGGGCAGAAGCTTGTTATGGCTCCACACTTCCAAGCCTTCACAAATCCAAGTTATATAGTGGTGCCTCGCAAGACGAAATTAATTCGTTCCGCGAGTTTTGTCGTCTTGCGATTTTTTTCGTCTTGCGAAGCACGGTGTCGGGAAAGTTTTGGAAAAGCTTCAAAAATCACCAAAGTCTTTAAAAACCGCAAAAAAGGCTACCACACCGCGTTTTATGAGTTGCTCCTCGAAGTCAAGTCGCAACTGTAGTAACGGTGTTAAGAAAAAGGAAACAAACTTGCAAGACGTTTCTGTCTTACGAAGCAAGCCCATAGGGAAAATTGTCTTGCGAAGCAGCTCAAAAACCGCAAAACCCTTTCGTCTAGCGAGTTTTTTGTCTTGTGGGGCATTCGTCTTGCGAGGCACCACTGTACACTGCTTTTTCTTTCTTTTAAAAAATGTTTAGGGGTAATCTCATTTTGACTCAAGAAACTCACCATTTTATAGTTCAAATCGGGGGAAATAAATGTAGTAAACTGACAAAAGTCCAAGGTTCACAAAATGTTTAGGGGTATGTGTACCCCTGCACCCCCTCCCAGAAAAAGCACTTGGTTATGTAAATCCAAAACAAATAATTCCAATCTGCAGCTGAATTTGGGTATGAGAAAAGGCTCACTCCTTGTTCTCTGAAGTTCTAGAACAGGGAGGTCCAACACGTTGCTTCAATGCCTTTTTTGGCAGCCCTTGGCAACATTGGACCTTGCCTCCCCAGCCCTTGCACTACATTTCCAAAGCCAGGTAAGCAAGGAAAGGAGGTAAAGGTAAAAGTTAAAGGACCCCTGGACAGTTAAGTCCAGTCAAAGGCGACTCTGGGGTTGCAGCTCTCATCTCGCTTTTCAGGCTGAGGGAGCCGGCGTTTGTCCAGACAGCTATCTGGGTCATGTGGCCAGCATGACTAAACCGTTTCTGGTGCAACAGGATGGAAGCCAGAAACGCTGTTTACCTTCCCACCACAGCGGTACCTATTTATCTACTTGCACTAGCATGCTTTCGAACTGCTAGGTTGGCAGGAGCTGGGACAGAGCAACAGGAGCTCACACCGTTGTGCAGATTCAAACTGCTTACCTGGATGTGGGTGGCGCTGTGGTCTAAATCACTGAGCCTCTTGGGCTTGCCGATCAGAAAGGTCGGTGGTTCGAATCTGCACAACGGGGCGAGCTCCCGTTGCTCTGTCCCAGCTTCTGCCAACCTAGCAGTTTGAAAGCACACCAGTGCAAGTAGATAAATAGGTACTGCTGTGGCAGGAAGGTAAACGGAATTTCCGTACGCTCTGGCTTCCATCACGATGTCCCATTGTGCCAGAAGCGGTTTAATCATGCTGGCCACATGACCCAGAAAGCTGTCCATGGAGAAATGCCAGCTCCTCAGCCTGAAAAGCAAGATGAGTGCCGCATCCTCATAGTTGGCTTTGACTGGACTTAACCATCCAGGGGTCCTTTACCTTTAACCATGCACTGTTCTGGGAGTTCTCCTAACCTCACACGAGTTGATTTCGGTGGTTGCAAGGATTGAGGAGAGCAGGGAACCCCCTTTCCAGAAGTGGGAAACCTTGCAGAGGACTTCCACCAATGGGGTTTGTTAGGGGAACCCGACCCTTTAGTGCTAACTGTCCACTCATCCATGGCCTTTCATCACTGCTTTCAGGCCACACAATTCCCTTCCCCTTGCATATCCTCAAGTCTGGAGATAATCAGCTTCTAAAACCTCACCCAGAAAGGGTTCTTCTCACCATGCTGGTTGTCAGGGATGAGGCTGAATCGAACGCCTGGGAAGAGTCTGACACTGGAGATGGAGGAATGTCAGTACACAGGGAGCCAGAGTCTGACTCTGGAGACGAGGGATTGCAGCCAGCCACAGACAGAGCAAGAGTGGGTTAATTCAGCCCCCTTCATCAAGAGTTCCCAGACTCAGATAGAGCAGCAGTCTCAGAGAGCTCGCAGGCAGAGGTAGGGGAGGAGATAGATGACATTGAGAGGGTTGCTATGCAACCAGGAGGTAGGCAGCGCTTAGAATGATTTTCGTTTGATGAGGGGGGAGTTCACCCACCTTCTCCCCAACCCAGAAGAGCTGAAAGGGTTATAAAGCAACGGAAGTAAAAGAGAGGATGGGCTGGACTTTGGCATCCTCCTTCCTGCGAAAGTTAATTGTAAATAAACATACCGCAAAACTGCCAGAGACTCCTTAATTCCTATCAGGGCTTGCTTGCCTGCCTGAGATCATTCCACTGGTGCCCTCAAATGCTTTATCCTACTAAGCTCACCCAGGTCCTCATTAAAACCTGTCTGCAAGTTATTTACCAGCTTCCTGATCCTGTCGAGGACCAGGTCAATGATCTCCTTGCCAATGGTGTAGTGGCCCCTGGCATAATTGTTGGCAGCATCCTCCTTGCCAGTGATGAGCTGCTCGGGATGGAAGAGCTGGCGGTAGGTGCCAGTGCGCACCTCATCTGTGGAGAGAAGCAATTGGAAGCATCAAGACCTCTGGCATCCCTCCTGTAGACACAAACACAGCTAGAAAGCTATTAGAAGTGCCTTGTTTGCTCACCAATCACAGTTGGTTCCAAGTCCACAAAGACTGCCCTGGGCACGTGCTTGCCAGCTCCCGTCTCACTGAAGAACGTGTTGAAGGAGTCGTCTCCTCCCCCAATGGTCTTGTCACTGGGCATCTGGCCATCAGGCTGGATGCCGTGCTCAAGACAGTAGAGTTCCCAGCAGGCATTGCCAATCTGGACTCCGGCTTGGCCAACGTGGATGGAGATGCACTCGCGCTGCAACAAGGAGAGAGAGAGGAATAGCTGATGAACAAATTTAGCAGGTTTGTTTTGTTTGTTATTTATATACAACCCTTTGCACAAAGCCACAGGGCGATTTGTAGCTAAGCAGATCATTGACTGAATTTCTATACCACCCTTCATCTGAAGATCTTAGAGCAGCTCACTAGGTAAGATACATTGTAAAATAGAAACACATTCAAACAACTCGATTATTTAAAAACAACGTTGCTAATAGCAGCAGCGATCAGGTCTTTCCTTCCCACAAATATCTGCCAAAAAAGAGATGCGTCTGAACCAACCACCTCAAAGTAGAGGCTGGACACACCTGTGTCGGGAGTTCCCCATAAAAGGTGGCCCCACCCTAAATGTCCTTTTCCATCGAAAAGGCCCTTGCTGGGTGCAGTTCTTTGTATTAGCACAATGTATCAGGATCAGCTGTACGATAGGATACAGTTCCCAACTAGTTTTGAGAGTAACATGTGAGAAATGGAATAAAGTTTTGATGATTCATATTAGAAGAAATGTTCCAAGCAGTCCTGAATCAAGACCCATTTCGCATTTCCCTTCATAAACAGTTTATTGAACCACACTGGGGACTGTATGCGTTGAGCAGGTGTCCTTATTGCTTTGGTATTTTTCTACGGCTCTTTGCATTAAAGATTATGTGGTCCCAGTGCTAGAAATGGAGACAGGAAAGCGAGGAGCTAAATGACATCTTAAACCTAGATTGGAAGCTGCCCAGAGTGGTTGGGGAAACCCAGCCAGATGGGCAGGGTATAAATAAAAAAGTATTATTTATTTATTTATTATTAGTGCAACAATGGAATGTCTGGGCATGTTTTTATAAAAAGAATACAAAGCTGAAAATTCAGCTAAAATCTTAAGTTTATTTTTCACATATTCTAGTCCAGGGGTGGCCAACTCCTGAGAGACTGTGATCTACTCACAAAGACTGGCAGTGATCTACCCCCTTTTTAGGGGTGCAGATTAAAGTTGTTGAGCCTTTTTGGGAAGGAAAGCCCTCTTTTTTTTGGGGGGGTTGAGGTCAAGGTCATTGAGCTTTTTTAGGGAGGACCAAAGCCCCATTTTTGGGGGGTGCAGGGCTATTTAAATGTTGAACTTTTTGGGGGGGCAGCCAAACTTGTTGAGCTTCTTTGGGGGGAGCTAGTGATCTACCACAGATGTCCAGTGATCTACCGGTAGATCACTATCTACCTGTTGGGATGTGCCTGGTCTAGTCCTTCCCCTACCCATCCCCTTAATATCCTTAAAAGGGTATCTTCTCCAGTCTTCAGAGAGCATCTGGAAGCAGGGAGGTAGAAAAAGGTCCTCCTTTCCTTCCACTCTGCAGTTTTAATCTGAAATCTCAGGCGCAGAACTGCGCCCAGAGCTCAGAAGCTGCTCACGCTATTGAAATTCCCTGTCGCAAAAAGCGCCCAAATCAATGGGAATTTCAAACACTGTGTGGCCCCTCCCTCAGACTTTCACAAAGGAAACCTTGTGCTTTATACAGTGGTACCTTGGGTTAAGTACTTAATTCGTTCCGGAGGTCCGTACTTAACCTGAAACTGTTCTTAACCTAAAGCACCACTTTAGCTAATGGGGCCTCCTGCTGCCGCCGCAGCACGATTTCTGTTCTAATCCTGAAGCAAAGTTCTTAACCTGAAGCAATATTTCTGGGTTAGCAGAGTCTGTAACCTGAAGCATATGTAACCGGAGGTACCACTGTATAATGGATCAAAAAGAAAAGAATTGCACGAATTTACTGGTAACGGGAGCAACGTCGTGCTGCAGTTAAGATTGCTAGTGAGGCACATTTACAGTTCAGCTGGCAAGGCCTAGCTCACCATATTGAAAGGGGATTTTTTTTTAAACATTAGCTTTCATTTGCAGGCCTAATGAAGTTCCCGCACTAAGACAGACTTAATCACAGAGGGGAATTCTGCCGTCTATAAAAAAACCCAGCATGAATAAGCTGTTCAGCACAAAGCCGTGACTGTACTCTCTGCAGTCAGCAACCAGCAGGTCACGCCACTTGCCGTCAGCTGACTCGGAAGGCAAAAAGCCGATGGAATCGGCTTCTTCCCCCATGTGTAGAGCAGAGACCGGAAACCGCTAGCCCCACCCTTCGAGAATCAATTTACTCTGTGCAGCACCTGCTGGTGGCCTGCGGCGAGGATTATCTCAAGCCTAGATGTAGATTCCTGTCAGATGCCTTCTGCAATCCACTTGTGCTCATCAGGCACAGACCACACACCCCAGGGTGTCACTTGCTTTGAAACATGCCTTTTGAATCTTCCTCCCAACAGATGGCACTTGAGAGGCCATTGGGCTCTTGAGCATGTCAGACATTAGTCATTCTAAGCAGGGATGTGGGTGGCGCTGGGGGTTAAACCACAGAGCCTAGGGCTTGCCGATCAGAAGGTTGGCGGTTCGAATCCCCGCAACGACGGGGTGAGCTCCCGTTGCTCAGTCCCTGCTCCTGCCAACCTAGCAGTTCAAAAGCACACCAGTGCAAGTAGATAAATAGGTACCACTCCAGTGGCAAGGTAAATGGCGTTTCCGTGCGCTGCTCTGGTTCACCAGAAGCGGCTTCGTCATGCTGGCCACATGACCCGGAAGCTGTATACCGGCTCCCTCGGCCAGTAAAGCGAGATGAGCGCCGCAACCCCAGAGTTGTCCGTGACTGGACCTAATGGCCAGGGGTCCCTTTATCTTTACATTCTAAGCAGGGCAAATTAGGCAGTAGCAGAACATGCCCCAGGGACCCCAAATTTAACCCTCATTATTCAGGACAGCCCCTTGCGTTGTGCTAACCCCTGGTTTCGGCGGCTTTCCTCAAGCGTCCAAGTGCTCAGTAAGACTCCCTTTCCTTGGACGTCTGAAAGCAGAGGTTGGACGGCCGTCATGGATGCTTTAGCTGAGATTCCTGCATCGCAGGGGGTTGGGGTAGACTGAAAATTTTCCAATCTAATCTCTTGGTATACGTTTCTTATTTTCCCTGTTACATTTAAAACACATAACCAGTATCTCTATTCTTTATCTACTTTGTAGCACTTCGAAACCTGCGGGACCAGAGATTTACAGAAGACTGGAAGAAGTATATGAACTATTTGAAAAACAATTGTAACCAACAAATTACGCTAGTAGGACTACAAGAAGTTTTGTAAGGAGGAATATTTAATTGACCTTTCTATAGGTCTTCTTTCCAATTCACACTGCACCTTATTACTAGGGATTTTGTTATGTCCGGTCCTGAAATCTTGCAAAAATAATAATAAAAAGGGGGGGGGGTATAACATAGCAAAGATACAGCTCTGGATCCTAATGTTCTGCAACGTTTCCAAAAGGTTGGGGTGGAGAAGAGGGAGATTTGCAGAAACAAGCAGGGGTAGGGTTGCCATTTTTCACAAAAAAAGTAAAAACCAGGACACTCAAAGTTGTTGAACTTCAACACCCCAAAATTCTTGGGCTACTTTCAGGGAAACCTGGCGAGCTTTCCCCCTCCCCGATTGAGAAACCTCCCCTTGTGCCGAAACAGAGTATGTGATGTGTGCGCTGCTTCTCGGATGGGGGGAAGGGGAAGCATATGCAACCGCTGCGTCTTTGCTGTGGCTGCAGCGGAAGCAGACCTCGTGGCGCGGGCTCTGCGCCCCTTCCGCGCGCCAAAGGCAAACAGCCCCCTCCTCCAGCCTCGCAGCGCGGGAAAATGTTAACGGCAGACGCGCGGGGGAGGAGCCATGGGGGGCTCCATGCGCCTTTTCAACCTCTCCCCATCACCACCAGCGTAGAAGAAATAATAATAATAATCCGAATAACCCAATGAAATTAGCAAAACCCCTCCCACGCATCTCGGATGACAAGGCTTGCAATTCGTAATAATAATAATAGGGAGGCAAGCCTTGGCCCCAGTAGTTTTCCCCCAGTGGCATCAGCAAGAATGTCTATTCCAGTGGATAACGGGGACTATATGTTAAGGGCTTTTAGGATATGGAGGTAATCCATGCAGAGCCTTCAGATCCTATTAAGAAGTTGGCATCTATCTTGCAGTGGCGGGGGGAGCCCTCTTGCATTCCCACCTCCAGACAGAGGAAAAGCCCTTCTTGATTGCGCCCAATGGCGCATTTAGTCGGCCCCCCTGTTCCATTCTCCGCTCCCGCAATTGCAATTCAGCAGCAGGGCTGGCTCCGACCTAAATGCTACCCCGCCCCACGCCACGATCACACACACACTCTTCCAATCCTGCCATTAATCCGGAGGCGGTAATGAACGGGTCGGATCAGAGCCGAGGATTGACCCGGCTTCGCATCGCGTGTCTCGTTCAACTCAGCTGAACCCACCTGGCTGGAAGGTGAAACGGGGGGACGGGACCGTGTAGGGCACGGCATAAAATGCAGGGAAAAAAGCCCCCTTCATCAGCACCTCCGTCTTTTGAGATCCCACCCCCCCTTCTCCATCATCGCCCTCCTCCAGGCCCACCACTAGCTCCTGGCCACCCAGTCTAGAACCTTCTCTCCGCCCCCCCTGGCTCTCCAGCGCCCCCCCCCCCAACAAGAAAACCTCACCACCTTCCCTCCCGAGATCAAGGACTGGCCCGGCTCCTGCCACGATCCTTTTCCAGCCCCCTCTTTACGCCTCGCGTTTTTGTTATTATTTCAGATGTGCCCTTTCCAAGATCCCAATCGATTTCTCCGCCAGCAGACACATCACATCCTCTCCCGAGCCACTGTGGGCGAGCTGCCTGTCCCTTGGGCTCCCCCAGCTTCTCGATGCTTATGTTCCTTAAGGTAAAACCTCCTCCCCAGCCCCCACCCGACCCTCCAAGCGGTGGATCCCGTAATCCTTGCGCGCGCGCTCCAGCCATCATCGCCGGTGGCTTTCCTAGTGGGGAATCCAGTCCGGCCTCCGGATTCTCCCCCCTCCCGCCCCGATCCCTTCGCCCCACGCTTCCCTGGACATCGGAGGGGCGCCCCACCTTGGGATCTACTCCTTTGCAAAAAAAAAAAAGCATCCCCTTCTCTCCCCCCCCCCCAAAAAAAACCCCACTCCGGCTTTCTTCTCCTCCTCCTCCTGCCTCGCCTCACTCACCATGATGTCGACGAGAAAGGGCTTCAGGAAGCAGGAGAAGGAAAGAAGGGACAGAAAACAGGGATGTTACTTCTCCCGACAAGCTAAGAGTCGATGTAAGTAACCGAATGGGAGATGGAGGGGCCGCCCGGCTGCTTTTATCTCACATCTCCCTCCCAGGGCTGGGCGGGGGAAGCTGGGCTGGCAATGCATTTAGGATAATCCTTCTGCTTGCGCGGTTGCCATTGGGCAGCCGGGCACGTCCGTCTGTGAGCTCACAATCCGTGATTGGCTGAAACCAATGTCCCCCTTTTCGCTGGGAAGATGGGTTTTGGGGGGAAGAGAGGGAGGCGGCGAAGTGTGTGGGCTCCCGGGATCCACTCTTCCTGTTCTCCGACGAGGGCGAATCCTTCATTTTTTTAGGGGACAGGCTTGAAGATTCTTTGGTAGCACCCAGCTGAATTCCTTGCATCGAAAACTCCCGATCACAGGGTATTTTATTTATTTATTTAAAAACAACAACTGTTCATAGAGTGATGTAACAAAACAGTCCTCCTTCCCCCCTCCTCTAGGGAGACAAGAGAACCCTGATCCTTCAACAGGGCAATTATCTTTGCTTTTGGAGAGGATCAAAGGGTCATTCTGTAGGAAGAAATGCAGGGGGGACATGAGGCCACTCGAATGGCGCCACTGTCCCTTTTATTCACATCCTATTGTCCCCATAGGGATACAGTGGCGCTTTTGGATTATAATGTGTTATCTAAGCCGTCTGTCTGGGACACAACAGTTGCAGGCCTCCAGTAGAATCGTGTGCGCAGACACATGCATTCATAAAAGCTGTACACAGCTCCCTCCCCCCCCCCTTTGAAATCGAAGCAGAGAAATGGGGCTGCATTTTGCCATATCTTCAGCAAACCTTCCCCAAACCACAGTTTCCCCAGTAGGTCTCTGTTTTTAACCCAGGGCTTATATTCTTTAGGACAATTCCATCGTTGCATTGTTTAAAACAGCATTGAAATGCACGGTGCAAAATATCGCTTGTGGCGTTAAAATGAAAAACCGACTTCAGAATGATCTCTATCCTGCTGGAATTGGGTGGGTGGGTCTGGAAGACAAATGGCGGACAGCTGCAGGGGCTTCTCAGCATATTTGGTGGTCAAATAACTCGCATGCTTTCTGGCTGAGATACAATATGCGTATCGTCCTCCATCCCCCTTGTAGCTGGATCTGCTGAGTGATTTATAAGACAGGCCTGGAATTCAAGGAAGGCCAGCGCAGTTGCATTTTGATTTTCTTTTGACCTTAGCCCAACCTGTCGTAGCGTCATCATAGGTCGATAAGCCTTCCTTAATGAAAAAAGAATCAGAAAGACTCAGCCCCAGTCTTTGTCCTAGATAGAGATGATCGTTCAGAAAAGCAAAAACAACACGGCCATGTGCAAGGGGATTAAAAGGGCTCTGGAACAACAAGAGGACGGGGAGCCAAATGCAGAGCATGAGTGAGGAATGTCCCGGATGCCATAAATAATAAGACAGAACTGCAGAGTGGGGGTGAGCTGGCGCTGAGCGGTGCGCTGCGTGGCTGCAGCTTCATCCTGCAGAGGAAAACTGCGGCAGCCACGACGATATTAATATCTCTGGAGTTTGCTGCAGACCGTGAGACACTGGGACCGGCTTCGCTCTCCTGCCCTTGGGCAGAAGCAGCAAAGGCTGCGAAGATGCAAATACGCACGACTGCCAAGCAAAGGCTCCTCTGCTGCCCTGTATAAGGATGGAGAAGGGACTGAACGAAGGGAAGTTTCAGAGATTGGGTCTCCCGGCTGTGGATTGTATGAAGCTGGATTTACATTTTTGTAAAATCGGGGAGAGCGGGGAAAGAAGGATGGGCGGGAAACAAGGCGAACCTCCTTGCAACGCCATGTTTTGCCTTGCGTGCCCTCGTTTTGCCGGCTCCACGGTCTGTGTGTGCAGGCAGAATGGAAGAGACCTGGCTTCTCACCCAGCACCCACGTGGCATCTCTGCCCCTGTTCACTGCACTCCCCTGCGCAATGCAGAGCTGACGCCTTTCTGCTCTGTGAAACATCCCCACCTCTGTCTGGCCAAATGCAAGGTGGTTCTTTTGAAATGAGATTCGCAAGCAATACAAAACGCAAGTGAGTGAGAAGATTAAAGATTTTATTCTTTTTTTTTTAAAAAAAATGCTTTTTATTGATTTTCCAAAACAACAACAACAACAACAATTATTTATTATTTGTACCCCGCCCATCTGGCTGGGTTTCCCCAGCCACTCTGGGCGGCTTCCAACAAAGATGAAAAATACACTAAAATGTCACATATTAAAAACTTCCCTGAACAGGGCTGCCTTCAGATGTCTTCCGAATGTCAGGTAGTTGTTTATCGCTTTGACATCCGATGGGAGGGCGTTCCACAGGGCGGGCACCACTACCGAGAAGGCCCTCTGCCTGGTTCCCTGTAACTTGGCCTCTCGCAGTGAGGGAACCGCCAGAAGGCCCTTGGAGCTGGACCTCAGTGTCCAGGCAGAACAATGGGGGAGGAGACGCTCCTTCAGATATACTGGACCGAGGCCGTTTAGGGCTTTAAAGGTCAGCACCAACACTTTGAATTGTGCTCGGAAACGTACTGGGAGCCAATGTAGGTCTTTCAAGACTGGTGTTATATGGTCTCGGCGGCCGCTCCCAGTCACCAGTCTAGCTGCCGCGTTCTGGATTAGTTGTAGTTTCTGGGCCACCTTCAAAGGTAGCCCCACGTAGAGCACATTGCAGTAGTCCAAGCGGGAGATAACCAGAGCATGTACCACTCTGGCAAGACAGTCTGCAGGCAGATAGGGTCTCAGCCTACGTACCAGATGGAGCTGGTAAACAGCTGCCCTGGATACAGATTTGACCTGTGCCTCCATGGACAGCTGTGAGTCCATCTACTGCAATCTCTCTTGAGAGGGACTAGGAAGACTCAGTTAAGGCTTTATGATTCACTGTTAGAGTCTGGAGTTTGTGTCCATTTCAGAATCTAGTAGCAAGACATGCTGCAGGAAAATGGTACCTTTGCTTTGTTTATTTGCCCTTTGTGATAGTTCCTTGGTAACTGGAAAATACAAGGGCATAAGTAGAACCCTTCCAGATCAGACAAAAATCTTATCTAGATCCTTACCAAGAGTTGCTTAACAAGACTTGCTGACATCACTACTCACTCCAGTATTCATTCATGCTTGCAGATATTATCGGCTTCTGTTATAGACATTCCCTTTAAAATAAATACCGTATTGGCCTGGATATAAGCCTTGCTTTCTCTCCAAATTCTGTTCATGAAAAGTTAAAGTGTGACTTATATTTGTGACCTTATGGTAAACAGCCAGGAGCGTGGGGCAAACAGCACCATGACCGTGGTAATATTTGTATTTACCCATGCAAAAGGCAGAACTGTCATATGGTCAACTCCAGTGAGTGACGTCACTTCATCAACCAAAGTTAATAGCAATAATGAGCATGGTCACATCATTGTTTAAAAATGTTCCACATAAGCTCAAGGATTTTTAGCACAGCCCCATTATCCCAGTCTGCTTGTGACATGTGGGGTTGGGAAGGGCCATAGTTTAGTAGCAGAACACATGCCTTACATGCTAAAGGTCCCAGGTTCAAATCCCACCACCTAAAGGTAAAGGGACCCCTGACCATTAGGTCCAGTCGTGGCCGACCCTGGGGTTGTGGCGCTCATCTCGCTTTATTGGCCGAGGGAGTCGGCGTACAGCTTCTGGGTCATGTGGCCAGCATGACTAAGCCGCTTCAGGTGAACCAGAGCAGCGCACCGAAACGCCGTTTACCTTCCCGCCGGAGTGGTACCTATTTATCTATTTGCATTTTGACGTGCTTTTGAACTGCTAGGTTGGCAGGAGCAGGGACTGAGCAACGGGAGCTCACCCCGTCGTTGCAGGGATTCGAACCGCCAACCTTCTGATCGGCAAGTCCTAGGCTCTGTGGTTTAACCCACAGCACCACCCGCGTCCCACAATCTGCAGGTAGGGCTGGAAAACCTCCTGTCTGAAACCCTGGAGAAGTTGCTGCCAGCCAGTGTGGGTTACGGTATATGACTTGGTGTTAGGCAGCTTCGTATGTCCCTAAGCATGGCATTGCATTTAAAGCCATCTCTACATGAATAAATGTGTTGAAATGTGTAGCAATAGCAGTCTACGCTAGCATCATTTTACAATACTTTTTGGAAAACATGCTAGGAATCTACACACGCCTGAGAGCAAATAATGAAGTATTTATCTGCCACAAATAAAACCATATCACCAAAGCTAATGGGGGTAAGTTTGCTATTTGGAAGTATCATATAATATCCCTAACTTTAACTTGTAGCATGCTTAAAAAAACAACTCTCTCTTGTAATTATTGTTTTTGAAAAAGAAATAAAAGGCAGCCCTGTTTAGGGAAGTTTTTAATGTTTGATGTTTTATAATGTTTTAAATATTCTGTTGGGAGCTGCCCAGAGTGCAATGGGCGGGGTATAAATAGTAACAATAACAAATTATTATTATTATTATACTGAAAACAGTTTTCCTCTTTTTGACATCTCTTTTTATATGAGGCATATTGACTTGGTGTAGATCTTTGGGCTGGACATTTTTACAGCACATGTGAGTTTATTCTCTCATGGCATGCTCATTCTTCTCAGCTTTCCCCATCTCCAATTTCACTCTGCTTCTTACTTCCTTTTCATTATTTATTTAAAACATTTGTTCCCTTCTGTGTCAGAGGAGCAGAAATGGTAGGGTTTGTTTGTTGTTGTTTAAAAATGCAAAATACATTACAATCCCATACATGTCCATTCAGAAGGAAGGCCCACTGAATTCAATGGGAATTACACACCAGGGTGAGTGTTTTCCAGAATTGTAGCTAGGCAAATAACCTTTAAAAGTAAAAACACCAGCAGATAGGAATTGTCTGTGTTTGCATCTGTGACTACATGGGAGATATGCTTTGGTTTTTGAACATTTCGGAAGTCAAATGGTCTTCCAGAACAGATTACATTTGAAAACACAGGTAACACTGGATAGGAATGTGCCCCCAATCAATTCCCAATATCATATTTTTCAAAAAATAAATATTGCATGTATTAAGAATAAAGACAAAGACACAAATCTCCTAGGACAGGGAATGCCTTTTATTCTCAAACCCAAACATTAAATGGCTTGGGCTTGTAATAAAAACCTTCATGTTTTAGAGCACAGATCAGTTATTGTAGGGCAAACAAAGGTTTCTGAACACGGCTACATAAATTAACTGATCAGACCAAAACTTGAATGTTGTTAAATAGCTTTAATTTCCCTGTAAGAGCAGCACCATTGTGACATTTTGTTTTAGTATTCCTCTCCTTCCTCTTCACCCTCCCCTTCGACAGAATCCACACCCACTTCTTCGTAATCCTTCTCTAGGGCAGCCATGTCCTCCCGGGCCTCCGAGAACTCGCCTTCCTCCATCCCTTCCCCAACGTACCAGTGGACAAAGGCACGCTTGGCATACATCAGGTCAAACTTGTGGTCCAGGCGAGCCCAGGCCTCAGCAATGGCTGTGGTGTTGCTCAGCATGCAGACGGCACGCTGCACTTTGGCCAGGTCGCCCCCGGGGACCACCGTGGGGGGCTGGTAGTTGATACCAACCTTGAAACCAGTGGGGCACCAGTCCACAAACTGGATGGTACGTTTGGTCTTGATGGTGGCAATAGCAGCATTGACGTCTTTGGGAACAACGTCCCCACGGTACAACAGGCAGCAGGCCATGTATTTACCGTGACGAGGGTCACATTTCACCATCTGGTTGGCTGGCTCAAAGCAAGCGTTGGTGATCTCTGCTACAGAAAGCTGTTCATGGTAAGCTTTCTCAGCTGAGATGACCGGGGCGTAGGTGGCCAGGGGGAAGTGGATTCGGGGATAGGGCACCAGATTGGTCTGGAATTCTGTCAGATCTACATTCAGGGCACCATCAAATCGCAGGGAGGCCGTGATGGAGGACACAATCTGACCTATCAACCTGTTCAGGTTGGTGTAAGTGGGGCGCTCAATGTCAAGATTCCTGCGGCAAATGTCATAGATGGCCTCGTTGTCTACCATGAAGGCGCAGTCGGAGTGCTCCAGGGTGGTGTGGGTGGTCAGGATGGAGTTGTAGGGCTCGACGACAGCTGTGGAGACTTGGGGAGCTGGGTAGATGGAGAACTCCAGCTTGGACTTCTTCCCGTAGTCAACGGACAGGCGCTCCATCAGCAAAGAGGTGAACCCAGAGCCGGTGCCCCCACCAAAGCTGTGGAAGACCAGGAAGCCCTGGAGACCTGTGCATTGGTCGGCCTGTTGGGATAAATTGATGCTAATGTAAATAAAAAAATATTTTCTCTCTCCATTCTGTTTAGATGAGAAAGGACTGTATACTTATGTAGCTTCTTAAAGTGAACGTGTATCAATCTAGTTCATGATATTCTGTGTCACCAAGCTTTTTGGGCCAGTGAGCATATTTAGAATTTTGCAAAATGGGATTTAAAAAAAATAATAGTCTAGAATGTTTAGTTCCTGTTCAAAAGCATTACAAGAAAAATCCATTTCCCCATGAACTTATTAGGATGATTTATACATCTTCTCTTCAAGTAGGTTAGCTTGATCTTCAATGTAACTCCAATGTCAAGCTAACTTTTTAATCCCTAACATTAGAATAAGGTCTATAATTAATGTATATCTGCATTTTCAATACTAACCTAGTAGCTAATATCAATGTTGATCTTCTTTTAACTACTGATATTTGTTATATGGCAGTAAACAAAACAGCAACATACGATCATGTTGCTTCGTTTTCTATCCTTCACAAATCTTCCTTCAGACAAAACATGTTTACCAGTTTGCGTATCCTGTCGAGGACCAGGTCAATGATCTCCTTGCCAATGGTGTAGTGGCCCCTGGCATAATTGTTGGCAGCATCCTCCTTGCCAGTGATGAGCTGCTCGGGGTGGAAGAGCTGGCGGTAGGTGCCAGTGCGCACCTCATCTGTGGAGAGAAGCAATTGGAAGCATCAAGACCTCTGGCATCCCTCCTGTAGACACAAACACAGCTAGAAAGCTATTAGAAGTGCCTTGTTTGCTCACCAATCACAGTCGGCTCCAAGTCCACAAAGACTGCCCTGGGCACGTGCTTGCCAGCTCCCGTCTCACTGAAGAACGTGTTGAAGGAGTCGTCTCCTCCCCCAATGGTCTTGTCACTGGGCATCTGTCCATCAGGCTGGATGCCGTGCTCAAGACAGTAGAGCTCCCAGCAGGCATTGCCAATCTGGACTCCGGCTTGGCCAACGTGGATGGAGATGCACTCACGCTAAAGGTGAAGAAGAAGCACATATATGTATTAATTGGGATTTGCTTTTGGGTGTTTTCATAATCCTGCTATTTAGGATTCTGCTTGCAGGCTACACCTGTAATCGCTACCTCAGTCCTGTCAACTGGACATCGATAGAAGAAATGCAGGCAACTAGTTTTGTGGGAGATGCGTACAAGGTGAACAGCAAAGGTCAGCGAATGACAAAGCCAATAATTGTGATAAAGAAGAATGGCAACTTCAGCTGACAAGAGTATGGGCAGCTTGCAGTCTTAACATACAGATAAAGAGAACAAGAAGAACATACGTTTAGAGAAGATTGGAAAATGTTTATTGAATACATGGGGGGAAATTGTGTGCATTTGAAAACGTTGGCAGCATTAAGATAAATTCAACAGTGTAAATAGGTTTTGATGGATGCAATAATGGAATACTGAATGGTTTACTTTTTGCAAAATATGCAGGGATTTTTTGATATGCAAAATGAACCATGGGAAGAGAAGAAGGGAAGTCACTGATAGTTTAAGGATGTTTAAATGAGTATTTTAAATTGTAAAACAGAAAATTTAATAAAAGTTATTTATATATACACAAAAGCCAAAAATTGTGCAGCAGGTGCTAGCCCATTGTTCAAAAACCCTTGTTCAAATGGGAACTAAAAAACAGTGGGAGAGAGCCACCTTAATCCCCTTTAAGAGAATCCAGTGAAATTTAAAAGCTCTAGTAGCATACCTGTTAATGAGGCAAGGGTGCCACACCCAGCCTATTGTTCCTCAGATACTATGAATCTCAGCGAATTCACTATCCAACTTTGTTGCTCACGGAGATTCGGAGACTTATTATCCAAGAATGCTCAGCCTTAACATGGCACATAGCAAATGCCTGAATTTTCAGAAGACCCAAGTCCTTTGAACCCTGGGATTTATCGTCAGTCTTTTCCTCCCTCCAATTTGCAAGCACAATGTGCCCAATCCCAGGTATTGTCTCCGTTGCTTTCAGGGACATTTAGTCATTTGAGGTGATCTATTCCTCAGCCCATAGGGAACACCAAGAAATGCCACACCCTGTCCAGGAATACTGGGTATTCTTCTGCATTAGGTACACCCATTCTAGTCAATTATTTTTGCTGACTACGCCCACGCTGACTGCTGGAGCCTGCGCTCTGTGATGGATTAACACAGCCGAGTCTATTTCCAGCATGATCTCATTATACCGTTTTGCCAATTTTCCCTTCTCTGACCCGGGCTGAGAACATGCTTGGGAATGAAATCAATCAATGGGGGTGTCTGGACCAGAAGACAAACCTATCTCTTGCCAAGCAGGGCATGTTGCTGTCTGTTCTTCCCATGAAAATTGAGGGTGCGTGTGTTGTTTTTTTTAAAGCCCCAGTATCTTTTTATTATATTGGGAAAGTTTCAGGGGCAGCTAAAGAGTCGTTCCAGAGCAGGAAATGTATAGGATGCTATCTGCAACACCACAACGGCGAGGGTGCTTTTCGAAAACGGCAACCAGCGCAGTTAATCCGCCCTGCATTATTGTCTCTCCATAATTATTCTGGTCACATCTGCCAGAGGAGCCACTCTCTTTGTCTGCTGTCTCAGCCATCGCCTTCAGACCAATCTGTGGGCTGCGAGGGGGAGGGGGAGAGGGAAGGAGCTGCCACTTAAACCGATGTGATTCTCGGTGGGTCCCCAGCCCTGCCCTCCCCCACCCCCTCTTCCCGAACGCTCCCCATCCTTAACACAGATTCCTCGCTTAACAATGCTGCTCTTTATGCGGAATCTCTTGGAGCGATGCAAAGGCGTGGCTTCTGCCAAGATGATCCCCTCTGCGCACAAGAAATCGGCAGAGCTGACAACTCCTGAACTGGTGGCGATCCCCCCCGCCCCCAGCCTATGCATGCTTCTCTGCTCAGAAGCAAGCTCCCCTGCCTCTACCATTTCTTCCTAGAGCGCAGGATTGCAGCAGAAGACAAGAAAGCTTCGGTATAAGCCGCCCCCCCAAGACCCACGACTGCTGCACTGGTGCTAACTTTTGCCCCCTTGCGGAATCGCTAGTGGCGCAGAAATCAATCATACTGAGTATTTTGTTTCAGACGGAAACCTATTGCTTTTGTTTGCTACTGAAACACGTTTACTTCCAAGGGGGTGTGTGGAATCCTGAAGCTTCAACCCCATAACATTGGCAGAGGCGTAGCGTGGGCGGGCAGGGAGATGGTGGTCCGCGGCCCCACATTTTTGAAGGGTCGCAATCAGGTACCCCCGCAACGCAGCTGAGGCGTGGCGGCAGGCGGGTTGGTCTAGTGGGCAGGCGCGCCCTCTCACCCACCCCAGCTGCCCAGTCCACCAGGGTGCGCAACACTTGCCCTGCCCCGAGCGCCTGCAACCCGTGCTACGCCGCTGCATTTAGTACGCCTTGTTTGTTTGGATTATTTTTTTAAAAGGGGTTTTAATTTTATAATCACTGATAACCCCCAGTCTAATCAGGTTTACATCCTGTGAAATAACACCCCCCCTCGACTTCCATCCCACTTCCTTCCGAGTCAGGAGAGCAGCTTTGAATTGCAGATGGCTCCATTTGCGCCCCTGCATTCGGGTTAAAGCACAGGCTTGCTTGGGGCTGGTACCGCTGCTTCCCCGCTGACACTGCCTCCTCCTCCTCCCTCCTATGCGCATCCGCAGCTGGGAAGGGCTGGAGATGAAGCCCGCAGCCAGCGCTACGCAGGCAGGAAGCCACCCTTGCCTCGCCTTTCCCAGCTAAGGGGAAGCCATTGCATCAGGCTTCGCAGATGTACTGCTGCCGCCTTGGAGAACAACAGCTCGTCCTTTTTCCCCCTTTTTTTGCAGAGAGGAAGGGAGAAGGAGGAACCAGCAGCCTCTCTGCATTTCCACAGCTCGGCAGCAGCGAGCCGATGGAAGAAAAAGAGCCCCCGCAGAGGCGCAGGGACAAAGCATGCCCAGAAGAGCCAAGAGAAAGATGGGGAAGAAAGCAGAATTGGCTTGGGGCGGGCCAGGAGAAATGCTGCCAGGATTGCCTGTGCTTTGTCCCACCCCCTCCTCCTCTGAACCCCCCCCCCCGCAGCCGAGAGGCGCTGGCGCTTACCATATCTGCCTCTTGGTTGCCGAGCTTCGAGAAATCAAACGGGAGCCGAGGAGGGTTTTTGCTTTCTTACAGCGCGACTCTTAGGAGGTCGATGTAAGAGAACCTGTAGCACACAGGGCAACGCGGCTCCCTATATACAACCTCGTCACCATGGGGACGGGCGAAGGCTTTTTGCGGTTGGTCGAGACACCCCCAATCTGCCTGGAGAAACCAGGGGAGGAGAAAAGCCATTGGCTCAGGGCGCATAGGATGAGGTAATCTCTCCCCACACCCCGCCTCTCCTCAGCATCCAAAGTCGCCTCGCATCCTCCAGACAAAGAGACCAAACAGAAGAACAGTTACTCTCTTCCATGCGCCAAAGCGCGCGAGGCGGGGCGGGGCGCGGGGGGGGGGCAGTACCAGAGGAGCATCTGAATTTTGCATGATTTTAAACATTTAAGTACAGCCCTCTCCCTGCTCAGGACGGTGCAGCCCAAAATGTCAATCCTGCATTAACATGCAAAGAAATAATGTTGCCACGGGATGCGCATTTCTGCAAAATCAAGGGCAACAGCAGCAGGTCGCTGGGCTGAGATTCCCATAATTTGGGGGGGGAAAGTACTGTATTTTTTTTTTTTTTGAAAGAGAGGTCTGGGCAACTGGCGATTGCTTTCATTTGATGAGCACAGAAGATTTAATACATTAAAAAATATTTTATTAGATATAATTAAGATGGAGGAAACTTGGGACTTAGTGAGGCCACAGCGGTGCTGACGAGCAGGCAAAAATGTTAGGGGTCAGCAGAATTATGCATTCAAGGAAAAAGCTGCGGAAGAGGGCTCTCTACGCCCAATTGTGCATTCGGCTGTTGCCTTACTCTGCAGACCTGCTGTAAAAGCGACTTTGGTTGCAAACCTGCCCTGTCACACAGATGCCCTGGGCAAATTACGCAGCGAGCTGGCGAGAGGGACGCAGCGGCCAATGGGAATCTGCGGCTGACGTGGAAATAAGTCTGGGATCGGGTCCCTGTTCCTCCCAGTCTACGCAAGAGCGAGACGCGCGTGGGTGGTGGGGGAGCCCTCGCCAAGGAGAAAGCGCCGCAGGCGGCTTCCGGCGTGGAGGTTTTTTTCTTAGCAAGGGGATGCGGTGGAGGGGAAAATCTGAACCCAGAGCTTGAAAGGAAAGGGGCTGAGGTTGGGCCCGGTGGGGATAAAAAACGATAAACTGGGATGTTTTTTTGTAACTGGGGGAAGGAAGGAGAGCGAAACCCAGAGCTTAAGCAGGGGCGCCTAGGTCAGACGGCAAAGCCTTAAGCGCAATAAAAGTGCCGCCTTCCGCCTTCCGCCTCTCCAACTCCTGCTTCCAGCAAACCGCTCCCAGTTTCCTTTCTGCAGCTAAGAAGGGCGAAGGAAGGCGGGTGGGTGTGCGCGCCCTCCCGTAGGGAAGGCCCTCGGAGCATTTGTTCCAGCGCCCCAAGGGTGGGTGTGGCTTTTGGTCTGGGGAAGAAGCGACGGGGAGGGGGCGCGGGGGAAGGAGGAGTAACCGTCGCATTCTCCGTCGATCCGGATCGTGCCTGACAAGGGCTCGCAGTTAACGATCTTTCCCGGCTTTTCAGCCGCTTCTCGTCCATCCCCGCCCTCCTCCCTTGCTCGTCTGGCAAGATAGACGGCGGGTGGCGGGGAAGGGCGCGCGGATATGAGAGAGAGAGACAGCTGCTTGCAGGTGGAGTCGGAGGCAGACAGCCAGGCAGCCCCCCCCCCCCGCAACCAGAAAGATGAAAACCCACGTTGTATCCCCTCGCCCTCTTCACGCCAAGATCCCGCATCTTTTACGCATTTTCTATGTTATATAAATGTGCTTCCCCCACCAAAAAAAAAAGCTGGTTGGATTGCGCCCCCTCGACCTCTCCAGCGGATGCCCAGATCTTCCTTTATTTCAGAACCATGCCCGTTTGATTGAAACCTTTGACTGGCAGCCCTGATTCCCTGACACTGACCTGCAACCATCTCCCCACCCCGCCTCCCCAGATATAGCTTCCTTCTGACAATAAATGTTTTGACGGAATAAGCAGTAGCTCCTGTTGAGACAAATTTTAATGCACACTTGCTAGCTGGCCCTCAGATCAATGGCTGGGTTTCCTGAGCGTGGACGATGCGTTTTCCTCTGCCCCAAACCTTAGCTGTACAACTTGGTATCCCGCGGTTTCGGATCTATAAGCAGATCATATTTTTTTTAGCGGTTCTTGAAAGCCGGTCGCTAATTCATTTCCATTAGGTTGCCCCCGTTTCTCCTGGGAGTGGATCTGTGCTTTTAGCAGTGCCACAGTCTGCAAGAGTGCGCCTAGGGAGAATTATTCATTTATTTATTGTAATCGTGAAGATGCTGTGATAGAGAAGCAGACTGGATTTCTAGCTGTCTCGTTGTTTTTAAAGGCACAGGGGAGCCCTGCCCCAAACAAAAGCTGTAACCTAATGTCACTTTAAGAAAGGCACAGACATCATAAATAGTTCTATACAGTAACTGCCTTCTGTAATTGCTCCAAATGATGGAGCTGACTCCTTTTACCTTATTTATTTAAAAAATCTAGACTGCAGGCATAAATCTGGGATTAATGGAACACTGAAATAGCAAAGTATATTATAGCAAGCAAACAAGGAAAGGGTAGTTTTAGCTTTGTCATTAGAATATGGTAAAGCCCTAATGCAGACGAACATCATTATTGCAATTCCTCCTTTCCTTGTTCCATGAGGATTAGAAAAGCTCTCTTTTTAAAAAATAAATGGAGATTGTGCTAATGTTTAGCAAGTGAAAGGGGAGGGGAGAGATTTCATCAGGCAAGGCCCCCTTCCATCTGCTTTGCCCCACTCTCCAGTCTCTGCTTCTCAGTTTATATTCTCTTATTTTATGCACTGTGACTTGCCGTTTTATTGATTATAGTTTAGAATTTATTTACAGTGGTACCTCTGGATGCGAACGGGATCCGTTCCGGAGCCCTGTTCGCATCCTGAACAGAATGCAACCCGTGTCTGCACATGCGCGGGTCGCGATTTGCCTCTTCTGCGCATGCGCGTGATGTCATTTTGAGCGTCTGCGCATGCGCGAGTGGCGAAACCCGGAAGTAACGTGTTCTGTTACTTCCGGGTCACCGCGGAGTGTAACCTGAAAACGCTCAACCTGAAGCGACTTTAACCCGAGGTATGACTGTATTATTGTTGTTAAGAGTGGATTTCTGTTTAATTTTTAGATGTTGATATTTAATATTCTATGACTATTATTTTATTTGTTATAAGTTGCTTATTTTAAAGTTATGTTTTATTGTCACATTTTTGTATTGAATTAGATTGTTATAAGGTGTACATTCTTTGATTCTTCAGCTTGTAAACCGCCTTGCGTATTGTAAGATAGAAAGACGGTATACAAATACAAAATGATGATGATAAGTGAAAGAAGCCTATCTCAAATGAAAAAGGTGTGAGCTAACTTGCAGCGCAGACAAGTGTTCCAGAGATGCTAAAACATAGCGGTCATAAAAAAGAAAAAGAAATCTTATCAATTTGCTGGGGTTTCTTAATAATAATAATAATAATAATAATAATAATAATAAAGCCCAACTATTTCCTGACATGTTTAAGAAGTTCATGAGCAAATAACAACACAATTTATTTATTTATTTTTTAAAGACGTTCATAAGGCTTAGTGGGGCGCGGGTGGCGCTGTGGGTTAAACCACAGAGCCTAGGACTTGCCAATCAGAAGGTCGGCGGTTTGAATCCCTGCGACAGGGTGAGCTCCCGTTGCTTGGTCCCTGCTCCTGCCAACCTAGCAGTTCAAAAGCACGTCAAAGTGCAAGTAGATAAATAGGTATAGCTCCGGCGGGAAGGTAAACGGTGTTTCCGTGCACTGCTCTGGTTCGCCAGAAGCGGCTTAGTCATGCTGGCCACATGACCCAGAAGCTGTACACCGGCTCCCACGGCCAATAAAGCGAGATGAGCGCCGCAACCCCAGAGTCGGCCACGACTGGACCTAATGGTCCCTTTAGCTTTACCTATGAGGTTTAGTAACAAAGCAAGTCTACCTACAGAGACTTCATTAGCAATAGTGGGCTGTTGGCTGGTGCCAAGAGAGCATCAATATTTTACTCCAACCAAGCTGCCCCCTGCTAAGAACTTCCAACTAACTAATAAATGAAACAGGCTAAATGGAAAAGGAGGGAGGAGGGCATGCTTGTGGGTTCTGTATGATTTCTTTACATTAGTAAATCTAGGGGGTTTGCATCTGGGGAATAATTGAGACAGGCACATTTCAGCTTCACTGGCGAACAAGTAGAATGAAGAAGAGTATAATGCTTTCCATGCAGTATATAATAAGATTCTGAGCTCAGCTTTAGCCAGACACAGCAAAGTGCTACGTTCACCTTCCCCTGCGGTTCATTGAGACACATATTGCTCACTTGCAATACTGTCTCTCTCTTCCTGGATGATGACCAGTGCTTTCTGAGCAGGGCTATTTTGTGCCTATTCCTTGCCTCGTGGGGGGAAGGTGATGCCAGGAAACTCAACTCTCTGTACGGTCTAGTTCTCAGGGTCATTTTACTCTGGTTTGTGCAATGGCTTTTCAGTGCATTTGTGACAATAGGAACCAGGCTTGAAATGAGATCCAGTTGAGCGCTAGCCAAAAATGCTACTACACAGGAAATGATTCTTGTTCAATTGGGGTTTTATTTCCCTGGTCTACTTACAAACTGATTTTTATTTTTTAAAAATCTCATTAGTGGGTTTAATTGTTATTATAATTTGCCTGATGACACTAACTGCTGTGGCTTTGCTAAGGAGACAATCCAAACGCTTGCAAATGATGAGCATACAATGGTATCTTCATTCTCGAATGGCTTGGCTCCTGAACAAATTGGCTCCCAGATGCCGCAAACCCAGAAGTAAGTGTTCCGGTTTGCAAACGTTTTTTGGAAGCCGAATATCCGACGTGGCTTCCGCTTGGGTGCAGGAAGCTCCTGCAGCCAACTGGAAGCCACACCTTGGATTTCGAACGGTTTTGGGAGTCGAACAGACTCCTGGAACGGATTAAGTTCGAGAACCAAGGTCCCACTGTACTTGCACCAATCACAGTGGCAGATGAATCAAGTTTAGGAGTCCCATCCTGCGGCCACAGATGTTGGAGGAGATGCCCCAGCCCAACCATTAGGCAGAGTGAGGCAGCAGCTGATTTTGGGTGCCTGCCTCAAGTGCCAAAATAACTTGGCCAGACTTGGGTCTCATGTACCTCAACAGGGGGAGGGCAGGAGCACATTTGCTGTTTCACTTTGGACACTAAAAAAATAATAAAAATTGTAGAGCTGGAAGAGACCCAAAGAACAACAACAAGAAGAGTTTGGATTTGATATCCCACTTTATCACTACCTGAAGGAGTCTCAAAGCGGCTAACATTCTCCTTTCCCTTCCTCCCCCACAACAAACACTCTGTGAGGTGAGTGGGGCTGAGAGACTTCAGAGAAGTGTGACTAGCCCAAGGTCACCCAGCAGCTGCATGTAGAGGAGTGGAGACATGAACCCGGTTCACCAGATTACAAGTCCACTGCTCTTAACCACTACACCACACTGGCCGACTATCTAGGCTTGTGGTTCCCAACGGGGGGCACACACCCCACAGGGGGGCAATTTGATTTTTAAAGGGGGTGATTTGATTTTTAAGGGGGGCAATTTGAGAATAAGTTATTAACCCTGAATGGCCTTTTAGGCTTCCACCACGTGAATAGGAGTTCACTTTTTGAATAATAAAAATTACTATATGTCATGGGGGGGGGGTTACATCAGGATTTTAAAGATGCTTAGGTGGAGCATGGCCAAAAAAAGGTTGGGAACCACTGATCTAGTCCAACCCGCTTAAATATTATGGGCTGGCCTAGCGGTTACATGACACCAGTAGAGTTGCAACTGAAGAAAACAAGGCTCCTGGATTTCTCTAAAAAACGCTTTCTGGGAGACAAAAATTTAGCAAGGAAAACATTTCCCATTACTTCATAGCTTTTATATGCTCGTCTTCTTACAACACTTCTTTTGATCTCAGCTTTCTGACTCAGCTGACTTAGGCAAGTTTGTTACTCAACAGCTCAGACGAGTTCCCCCTGGCAGTGCGCTTCAGAGCCTGAAAAGTAGAGCTCTCTAAAACCAAGCCCTGGCACATCCTTGGAAATAAAGAGCAGGTCAATGGAATAGAAAATAGAGATGGGGCACCAAAGTGCTGCTGTAGATCAGTGACAAGAGAATCTGCTTTGCTTTCAGAATGACCCAGGTTCAATCTCTGGCCCCTCCAGGTAGGATGGGGAAAAATTTATGGTGGTATTCAAATAAGTACAACTTAAAGTCAGGGTCATTAATTTCAGGGAAAGGTAAAGCAGGTGGCACTGTGGTCTAAACCACTGAGCTTCTTGGGCTTGCCGACCGGAAGGTCAGCGGTTCGAATCCGTGTGATGGAGTGAGCTTCCGTTGCTCTGTCCCAGCTTCTGCCAACCTAGCAGTTCAAAAGCACGCCAGTGCAAGTAGATGAATAGGTACCACTGTGGCGGGAAGGTAAACGGTGTTTCCTTGCACTCTGGATTTCATCACGGTGTCCCGTTGCACCGTGAGTGGTTTAGTCATGCTGGCCACATGACCCAGAAAGCTGTTTGTGGACAAATGCCGTCTCCCTCGGCCTGAAAAGCGAGATGAGTGCCGCAACCCCATGGTCGTCTTTGACTGGACTTAACCGTCCAGGGGTCCTTTCCCTTTGCCATTAATTTCAAGGGGTTTACTCTGAGCAGGATTGGTGTTGAACACCACCAATGAACTCTAGAAATATGCTCCAAGTCAGTGTACACAATACTGAGCAAGATGCTTCCATGATCTGCTTTGGCATGCTCTGTACGATCTCTCCACAATGGGCACTTCTCAAGATTTTAATAAACAAAGGAAGCCTGTAAATGGGCTTAGGAAGTGACAGCCCAGCCATACCTGATGTGCCATGTTCCTTCCTTCCCCTCACATCATTGGAGCAAGTCCCCGTGGAGCAGCAGAAAACCCTGGTCAGAGGACAATGTCAAATGCTGTTTTACGGGACCACCGCTCCTGGTATGCCCTGCAAAGGACCTTAAGGTCCATGAATAATCATAGTTTAGAGGTCCTGGGCCCTAAGGAAGTCAGATTATCCTTCACCAGGGCCAGGGCCTTCTCAGTGATGGCTCTGACCTGGTGGAATGCTCTGTCCCATGAGACCAGGGCCCTGCAGGATTTAACTTCTGTCCACAGGGCCTGTAAGACAGAGCTATTCCGCCTGGCTTACAATTTGAACTTAGCCTGATCTTTTATTCCCCTTCCTTCCCTCCCTCTTCCCTTTTAATGAAGATCCCACAGCTAATTCTCCCCTGGTCTCCCCGCTGGCCCAAATAGGACTAATTTAGCCAACTAGCCCTGGTGATCCTCTAATGTTTATTGGGTGGATTTCCCCCCTAAATTGATTTTTGAATTCTGAATTTATTGTTATTCCCATTTTATACTGTATTTTATGCTGTTTTTTTTGTTGCATCAATTAAGTGTTTTAAATTTGTTGTTAGCCGCCCTGAGCCTGGTTTTCTGAACTGGGAAGGGCGGGGTATACTGTAAATAGAAAAATATTATTATTTATTATTTATATTATTCCTCCCATGTGCAGCCTGCATGCCTCAACCCTCTGTTGGCCTGTTTGTTTCAGCCAGCCACTCAAACTCTGCGCATGAAGCTTATCAGCAAGGAGAGGCAGCAAAGGAGAGTCTTATAGCACTTGATAGCCTACCACATTTATTGTAGCATAAGCTCTCCAGTAGTGATGTATGGAAGTGAGAGCTGGACCATAAAGAAGGCTGATCTCTGAAGAATTGATGCTTTTGAATTACGGAGCTGGAGGAGACTCTTGAGAGTCCCATGGACTGCAAGAAGATCAAACCTATCCATTCTGAAGGAAATCAGCCCTGAGTGCTCACTGGAAGGACAGATCCTGAAGCTGAGGCTCCAATACTTTGGCCACCTCATGAGAAGAGAAGACTCCCTGGAAAAAACCCTGATGTTGGGAAAGATGGAGGGCACAAGGAGAAGGGGACGACAGAGGACGAGGTGGTTGGACGGTGTTATCGAAGATACAAACATGAGTTGGACCAAACAGTGGGAGGCAGTGGAAGACAGGAGTGCCTGGCGTGCTCTGGTCCATGGGGTCACGAAGAGTCGGGCACGACTAAATGACTAAACAACAACAAAAAGCTCTCCATCTAGTTCATCAGATTTGGAGGCTAATGGGGTGTCCTTGTGGACAATCGCATTTCCCAGGAGGTGACGGCCAGAGTACACTCACATCAAATTAGCAGGTAACCGTGGAGGAAGCCCTCGTGTCGTTGTTTGCTTTTGAGAGACAGTCACCAATGCCAGCCCATCTTTCTAGCGCAGCTGAGATCCCAGCGGCTCCAGTGAGAGGCAGAACAAAGCAGACAGCTGCTTCCTAAGAACTCACCTCTCTTTGTTTTCAGGAGTTTTCCTGCTTGGTTCATTCGGACTGCGCTTTTTCGTCCTTTGCTGCTTGGAAGCAAAAAAAATACCCTTCCGCAGAAATGGATCGTGCCTGTTTCATTTGTGGATTGATTCCGGGACTCCGTTCCAGCTGGGACCCCAAGCCAGGTGCGCCCAGCCCCTCTCAGTTCTTCTCTTGTTGCTGCCCCCACCCGGAGGTCCAAATATCTCTCAACCATATGGTCAAATATGAGATTGAGAAGCTCATCCCTACTTAGGATCAACATAGGTCACAGCGGTACTCCCGGAAATAGAAGCCAAAAGGAGGTCAATCCCAGGTCCTACTAGGCTTTGGTGCCAATTCCCAAACTACAGCTGCCCCCCAACTGTGCAAGGGTCTGTGGCTGCCTTCAGTTCCACTTAAAATCCAATTGTCCAATTGGTAGCTTATAATTTGCCATGTGTGCTGTGAATTTGCTAGCATAGTTGTGCCACTCACTGTGCTGATATTCCGTGACTTCATGCTCATTTTTCCTTCTGAACTGTGAAACACACAGATTTTACCACAAACAGATGCACAAAGTGCAAGGATTTGAAAATCCTACAGAACTGACTGAAAAGGCTGCAGTTTGGTCGAGGGGGGGGGGGGAATCAGGTGAGGAAAAAATGTGGTGTACATAATAGCAAAGTAATGCATATTATGATTTGAAATGATCAACACATCATATTTGACAAGAGTAGTGACGTTGAGGAAAGTCACAACAGACTTATTAAAGTATTTAGACAAAATAAGCAGTACCCTAGGGACGCGGGTGGCGCTGTGCTCTAAACCACTGAGCCTAGGGCTTGCCCATCGCAAGGTCGGCAGTTCGAATACCCGCGACGGGGTGAGCTCCCGTTGCTGGGTCCCAGCACCTCCCAACCTAGCAGTTCAAAAGCACACCAGTGCAAGTAGATAAATAGGTACCACTGCGACGGGAAGGTAAACAGTGTTTCCATGCACTCTGGTTTCCATCATGGTGTCCCGTTGCACCAGAAGCGGTTTAGTCATGCTGTCCACATGACCCAGAAAGCTGTCTGTGGACAAACACCAGTTCCCTCAGCCTCAAAGCGAGATGAGCGCCGCAACCCCATAGTTGCCTTTGACTGGACTTAACCGTCCAGGGGTCCTTTACCTTTTTACCTTTTTTTTTAGCTGATTAACATCCGATACCCTTTTAAATGTGTTGTGGGAGGAGGGGTATTGTTTTATTTTCGTTCTTATTTTTATTATGAATTTTGTAGGGGTTTTGGTGTTGTCTTTTTGTGTTGTGAACTATCCTGAGATCTATGGATGAAGGGCAGTATACAAAATTGTAAAAAAAAAGGAGAGAAGGAGGCCATGCAAAACCCCCACCCCACCCCTCTGTTCCCCACATAGCCTCCTGAATGCTTTACTTCTTCCTCAGGGTCTGGAGAGCATTGGCTTTTGGAAGACATCTGAAGGCAGTCCTGTTTAGGGAAGTTTTTAATGTTTGATTTTTATTGTGCTTTTGATTGTGTTGGGAGCTGCACATAGTGGGTGGGGTATGTATAAACAAACAAACAAACAAACATACTGGGACGCGGGTGGCGCTGTGGGTTAAACCACAGAGCCTAGGACTTGCCGATCAGAAGGTCAGCAGTTCGAATCCCTGCGACGGGGTGAGCTCCCGTTGCTCGATCCCTGCTCCTGCCAACCTAGCAGTTCGAAAGCAGGTCCAAGTGCAAGTAGATAAATAGGTACTGCTCCGGCGGGAAGGTAAACGGCGCTTCCATGCGCTGCTCTGGTTTGCCAGAAGCGGCTTAGTCATGCTGGCCACATGACCCGGAAGCTGAACGCTGGCTCCCTCGGCCAATAAAGCTAGATGAGCGCTGCAACCCCAGAGTCGCCCACGACTGGACCTAATGGTCAGGGGTCCCTTTACCTTTAATAATAATAATAATAATAATAATAATAATAATAATAATGATGATGATAATAGGTTAGCTCTGAACCCTTGCTCCGTAACAGCTTTCTGGGCGATGAGCAGACAAAGAGCTGAGGGGAGGTTTGGAAGCTTTTCTTCCTTCCCCTAGCAAACTTAGCAAGCTTTTAGCTAGCAATTCGTACTACACAGGACGCCGAGTATGGTTGCCGGTAACAGCAGAACTAAAAAAAGGTCTCTTCCAAATGCAGCAGGGATGATCAATAGGCTGCTCTCAGGAGGAGCAGGCCTCGCTTGCTTGAGAATAAAAATCAATGCCTTTGCATCCCCAGGGCAAGCAAGATGCTGGGAGATGCTTGCAGCCTAATTATGTATGTAAGATGGCCCCTTGTGCTGCTAGGCAACGAGCTGTTCGGTTGCTAGGAGATGGAACAGGAACCCTGGTGGCATTTGGTATCCCCTTTTTCACCTTGCAAGTCATCAGAGCTGTGCCTTTGGGAGTCGCTGTGCTGTGCCTTGAATGTGCGCGACAGCAGTGGCCGGGAGACGGGGAGCAGGAACAACACAACGGACAGTTGCCTTGTCTACTTTTTGGTTGCTAGGAATCTCCTGTGTCTTGGCCTCCCACTCTCCCTGACACCAGACATTGCGTACAGACACCGTACAGTGGTACCTCTGGTTAGGAACTTAATTCGTTCCGGAGGTCCATTCTTAACCTGAAACCATTCTTAACCTGAGGTACCACTTTAGCTAATGGGGCCTCCGGCTGCCGCCGCACGATTTCTGTTCTCATCCTGAATCCGAGGTACTACTTCTGGGTTAGCAGAGTCTGTAACCTGAAGTGTTTTTGTAACCCGAGGTACCACTGTAGACCTAACGCACATTTTAAATCACCCTCCCGCAAGAATCCTGGGAAATGTAGTTCACCCACCACAGAGCTACAAATCCCAGCACGCTTAACAAGCTACAGTGGTACCTCTGGTTGCGAACGGGATCCGTTCCGGAGGCCCGTTTGCAACCTGAAAAGAACACAACCCACGTTTGCGCGTGAGCGGATCGTGATTCGCCGCTTCTGCGCATGTGCGTGACGTCATTTTGCGTGTCTGCGCATGCGCGGGCGATGAAACCCGGAAGTAACCTTTTCCGGTACTTCCGGGTCGCCGCGGGACGCAACCTGAAAACGTTCAACCTAAAGCAAACGTAACATGAGGTATGACTGTATGGTTGCCAGAATTTGTGACGTGTGCTGCTTTAAATGGCTCTGCGAAGGGTCCACTTCATCCTTTCTCTGAGTGGCGAAGAGCAATCACAAAGATGCCGACGCTGCGCTTCATCGTTTGGTTTGGCATTTTGACTGCAAAGAAAAAAAGAGGGCTGGGATAAAAAAAAGAAGGAGATGAAGCCTACTGTCAAAGGGAAACTCTAGGCCGCAATTTGCAAGATCCACATTATGCAATAACTGGCCTGTAAGCGTACGATTTGACAAGGATTGCTGACAAAGAATCAGAAACGTGAAATGTGGCTCTAATTTTTCAGTGGGGCCAAATGCAATCGGGCTTCATTTGGCGTTTTGCAAAATGGAGGCTCTAATCATTTTTTGAGATATCAAGTGTGTAATGCTAATGTAATACTCTTAACACTTGTAGTAAGAAATAGAATACCACATTATTCCCCCCCCTTCAATCCCTCCCTCCCTCCCCCACCAGAGACTTCCCTCAGCTCCTCTCTCTGAGGGGAAAAAATAATGTATACGATTATATGGTTTGATAATTTGTTATGTTGAAATTGCTAATAAAAAATATTTAATAAAAAAATAAAAAAATAAATAGAATACCAGAGTTTCCTGTAATGGTTAGAGTGCTGGACTAGGAAACTAAGGTTCAAGTCCCCAAGCAGTCATGAAGCTTAGTGGCTGACCTTGGGCCCGTCCTTTCTCTCAGCCTAACATACCTCACTGGGTTGTTGTGACGATAAAATGAAATTATTATTATTATTATTATTATTATTATTATTAATACACTGGCCTATACCCGGAGGTCTCAGGGCAATTCACAGAAAAGATCACAACATATATAACCAGAATAAAAACAACAACCCAATAACACCCCGAAAAAACAGCCACATTTTAACAGAACCACCAAAGGCCTGGTTAAAAAGTAACGTTTTTGCCTGGCGCCTAAAGGTGTATAATGAAGGCACCTGGCAAACTTCCCTGGGGAGAGCATTCCACAGACAGGGGGCCACTGCAGAGAAGACCCCGTTCTCATGTTGCCACCCTCCGGACCTCTCAAGGAAGAGGCCCATGAAGAAGGGCCTCAGAAGGTGATCTCAGGGTCTAGGTAGGTTCATATGGAAAGAAGCGGTCCTTGAGGTATTGCGGTCCTGAGCCATTTAAGGCTTTATAGGTCAAAACCAGCACTTTGAATTGGGCCTGGAAACTCATTGGTAGTCAGTGCAGTCAAACCAGGATCGGTGCGATATGCTCAAACCGTCTTGCGCTGGTGAATTCTGCACCAGCTGAAGTTTCCAAACTGTCTTCAGAGGCAGCTCTACGTATAACGCATTGCAATAATCTAACCTTGAGGTTACCAGAGCATAGACAACAGTAGTTACATTTTCCAAGAATGATCAATTATAGAAAATAGTTTTTCAGCTTTTCAGATGAAGCCCCCACTACCTAAACGCTATAGCGGATATTCAGTTGTGGAAACATACTGTGCTCATTGTGCTTTGTGTCCTCTGCGCTAGATGTATCCAGATATTGAAAGTCATAGAGAATCTTTGCTATTTCAAAACCCCAAGCCAGCCAGTGCTGGAGGATATGTTGATTTTCAATCAGACCAGTGGCACTAATCTTGACATAGGCATTAATCTATTTGTCAGGATGATCAATGCAGTCAGCAAGAATGAGCAGCAGCTTCTGTGAACCAGAAACAAGTCTTGTAGGGCTTTGTGTGGATGCTGGATTCTCTGCGCTGAGGAGCATCATGTCACAAGAATATACATTTAGCTAACATGTAGTTTGTGGTCCAACACACAAAAAAATAATTATATTGGGTATTAAAGTGGAGTGCTATACAAATATATGTGTTGTGCATGATTGCAGTGTAAATACAGAAAGCAGTTGCATCTTACGCCATTCAATTCTGCCCAGCTTTTGAATCCAAACAATGGATTGCAAAAGCAATGCTGGCACCAAGGCTCATGTTTCAATAGCAACGACACCAGCCTTTAAATGCAATTTAAGCTCACCTAGTTACTTGGCACGAACAGCCAAATGGTTATAAGTGGGGAAATACTCACTTTGGAGCAGAAACATGAATTTTGGGTCGAATCTAGTTCTTATCAGAAGACCCTCACCATCTGGCCTTGTTTGACAATGGCGTCCTTTTTCTCAAATGGTCATTCAGTTGATGCATAGATTTTTATTAAGGTAGCATACCACTTGATTCAATTGTATAGTGTCTGTGAACCCATCCTCGATATCCACGTGGCAGCCCTTAAAAAAAAAAGTCTAACAGCAGCCCTTAAAAAAAAAAGTCTAACAGATTTATAAACCTCTTTGACATAAAAGAGTCTTTGCAACGTGGTTCACAAAAGACACAGCCAAATACAGCCAATAATTTTTTTTTAAAAAAAAAATTAAAATAAATTTAAAACATCTATTTCACAATTCCACCCAAAACATCAGCATGAAAATAACAAGTAACTCAGCAAAATTTGAATGTCCAAAAACCAGACCATAATACTATTCCCATGGCTCAGGTTACCATTAGTCACTGAAGGCACATGGCAAAAGGGAGGCAGGGAGAGCCGACGCTCAAGGCCTGTTTAAATGGAATGCCATTGCCAAAAACCCATGCAAATTGTTGAAAATGCATTGCGTTCCACTTTGAAATCAAATGATATGGTTGGCATTTTCATGCGGTGCAGAACCAGACTGTTATTTGTCCTCTAACTGAACTTGGGCTTCTACCATCATAAAGTCCTTGTCTCCATGATTTTTTGTGCAATGGAATGTGTGAAAGTAGCCAGGGACGAACTGAATCCTGGGCAGATGCCTCTTATCCCTAGTATAATCCAGATCTTGTTTGCCATTGTGAAGACAATTGAGTAGACAACACCAGCTGTAGAGGGTGAAATCTTGTGATAGGTTTATTGCCCATCAGATTCATACAGAAAAGACAATTTACGAAGTCCTAGGTGACTGTGGCTGTTGGGGTGTGTCTTCAAGCCTGCTGATCAGCAGAGGAGAAGAAGAGGAGTTTGGATTTGATATCCCGCTTTATCACTCCCTTTAAGGAGTCTCAAAGCGGCTAACATTCTCCTTTCCCTTCCTCCCCCACAACAAACACTCTGTGAGGTGAGTGGGGCTGAGAGACTTCAGAGAAGTGTGACTGGCCCAAGGTCACCCAGCAGCTGCATGTGGAGGAGCGGGGAAGCGAACCCGGTTCCCCAGATTATGAGACTACCGCTCTTAACCACTACACCACACTGGCACAGCATGGAGAACTTTGCGAGCCCCGCATGGTCATTTGAATCATGGAATTGTAGAATTGCAGAGTTGGAAGGGACCCACAGGATCATGCAGGGATATGCAGCTGTCCCGTATGGGGATTAAATCTGCATCCTGGGTGTTATCAGCACCACACTCTAGTCTAACCAACTGAGTCTATAGAATAATCACCAGATGCCTATAGAATAACCTAGGAAAGGGAAAGGGAATGACACACTTCTGATAATGACTCAGTTATGTATAGGCTGCCGATTAGAATCATAAAATCATAGAATTGCAGAGCTGAAAGGAACCCCAAGGGTCATTTAGTCGATATACAACAAAGATATCCCTAAAAAGAAGACACACTGGGTTACAAAGTGACCCAGATAGGAAACCGAAGGTACGTAGGGCCTGTGAGCACAGCAGACATTTAAAGCTCATGGCTTCCCCCAAATACAGTCGTACCTTGGTTTTCAAACAGCTTAGTTCTCAAACATTTTTGCTCCCGATTGCCACAAACCTGGAAGTGACTGTTCCGGTTTGCGAACTATTTTTGGAAGCCGAATGTCCGATGGAGCTTTTGCGGCTTCTGATTGGCTGCAGGACCTTCCTGCAGCCAATCAGAAGCCGTGCTATGGTTTCCGGATGTTTTGAAAGTCGAATGGACTTCCGGAATGGATTCTGTTTGACTTCCAAGGTACGACTGTAATCCTGGGCAGTGGCATAGCATGGGGGGTGCAGGGGGGGCCGGCTGCACCGGGCGCAACATCTGGGGGTTAGGGTTAGGGGGCGCAAATCCACGGGTTAGGGGGCGCAAATCCACGGGTTAGGGGGTGCAAATTACTTGCCTTGCCCCGGGTGCTGACAACCCACGCTACGCCACTGATCCTGGGAACTGTAGTGTGCTAAGGGTGAATTGTAGTTCCATGAGGAGGAATCCGCAGCTCCCAGGATTTTTTGGGGGGGAAACCATGCGCTTTAAATGTACATTGTATCTGCAGCATGGCTTCTTAAAGCGGGGGGGGGGGGGACCATGGCCCCTTGACCTCAGACCCCCCCCAAATCTCTTGGGATAAGCAGCTTCCTTTCTGGCTTTTTGTTTACTGTTGATAGCAACTCTCCCAAGCGACTGTTGTCATGGCTGTCCCTCGATGCTGCTTCAGGCATCAGAGAGGGAGAGGGCGAGAGCCACAAAGAGATAAAGAATCACTCAAAGGAAAGCATGCAGGACTGTTAGAAACCACTTATCCCCCCAACAGTCATTAAGTAAACAAACAAGGCATTATGGCCAAAGCTCCCTTTGGAGTCGCCGGATTTGCGAATAAGTCCCCGGAAAAATTCCATCCCCGGATTGTCCCCGGATTTCATCTAATGTCCCTGGGAAACGCAGCAGCGGCAGTCTCAGCAGCCTGGAGCAGTTGGCTCTGGTTGGCTTCAGGAGCTGCTCAGAAGTCCCCAACTGATGCTGGTGCAAGGGCTCTAAGATGTGGCTTCCGAGTTGCCTCGACCTTCCCTGACCTCAGCAACTAAGGGAGACTTCATGCTGCCTATCAGAGCTTGCATGCAAGCAGGAGGGGGCAGGGATCTCCGTTAGGCAACGGGGAAGCCCCCCTTCCCAGCTGAGGGATCCCCGCCCCCTCCTGCTTGCACGCAAGTAGGAATGGGATTAGGGCTGTTCCGATGGGAAGGGAGGTATCGCGCTGCCTGAGCCTCACCGCTGCCACCGCCGCTCTCGGCTCTCCTTCTCCACCTCCACCAGACAGAGGGCCTTCTCGGTAGTGGCACCCGCCCTGTGGAACGCCCTCCCTTCAGATGTGAAGGAAATAAGCAGCTATCCTATCTTTAAAAGACATCTGAAGGCATCCCTGTTTAGGGAAGTTTTTAATATTTATTGCTGTATTGTTTTTAACACTTGATTGGGAGACACCCAGAGTGGCTGGGGAAACTCAGCCAGATGGGCGTGGTATAAAAAAATTATTATATTATTATTATTATTATTATTATTATTATTATTATTATTATTATTATTATTATTCCGTGCTTGACCCACCGCACACCACTTCCCCACGACTACCACAACCACCGAAGAACCAACAACTATGGGGCTGTCCAGGCTCATGGAGAAAGGAGATGAAGTCTTGGAGGAAGGGGAAAAGTGGCAGTTGAGGTCAAGGCAGCGGCCACCCCTCTGCCACTGCCATCGCTGCAGCATCAACATCGCGAACGTGTAGTATGCATGTATGTATGTATGTATGTATGTACATGTCAGGGAACTGCCATTGCAGGCAGGAGTGGAGGAAGGGCTCCCGAGCGATGCCGGAGAAGGTCCCAGCAGGAAAAGAGGGGACTCAGTGACCGCGGAAGGAAATCAGCGTTACACCAGGGAGAAAGGCAGGCAGAGGCGTGCTTCGGAGGGAGGGCTCCGGGACTCTTCGCCCGAGACCAGCGGGGAGAGCATTGGTCCTCCACTGCCCACACCCACCCTGCGCAGAAGACTTCCGCGCAGGGAGGCTAGGCGGAGACTATCCGTCAAGGAACTTTTATGTTGGAAGAAGTTCAGGAAACGCCCACTGACGGATTCTGCCAGTGACTGAGACAGACGCAGAATCAGGACTGTCCAGCCAGGGAAAGGTTTTTCCAGGCAACCTCACCGAGAGTGGCGGCAACTTACGCACGAGCAACCCCTAATTCCCATTACAGTACGTATTTAAAGTGTCCCCGGATTCTTTGAAAAAAATCTGTTAACCTTAGCATAGGAACCCAGTAGCTCCCCATCTGTGTTAGGGCAATAGACCATGATGGAAAGGGCAGATGAGCTACCCATTAAGAGATCTGGAGGCGATGTCTCCAGTCAGACTTGACTCAGAGCCGGCCCAGTCATTAGGCAAGGTGAGGCTGCTGCCTCAAGCGGCACAAGCCCCTCCAGGCGGCATTCCCTACAGATTCCCAGCTTGTTCCTCCATCTCTGCCAGCGGCAGAGAAGCACTGCTGCCATTGGCGCTGGTTTGGGGCAAGATCACATCCATTAGGGGTGAGATCTTGCCCCAAATTGGCATGATCTTGCACTGAAGGCAGCGGCAGACATGGCAGGGTGTGCGATGGCAGTGGTGATGGCAGAGACAGGGCAAGGCGGCACGACCCATTTCTCCTCAAGCAGCGAAATGGGATGCGCTGCCCCTGACTTGACTCCACTGTTCTCCCCCCCCCCCCAGACAAATCAATGCCTGTATGGCTTCTAGCAGCTATGGCTCAGTGTTAACAGCAAGGACACTAAATTGCAGAGCAGGGCGCCAGTTTTGTGCGGCAGTCCTCATCAACGGTCTTCATCAACTCATCAATGGGACACGGGTGGCGCTGTGGGTTAAACCACAGAGCCTAGGGCTTGCTGATCAGAAGGTCAGCAGTTCGAATCCCCGCAACGGGGTGAGCTCCCGTTGCTCAGTCCCAGCTCCTGCCAACCTAGCAGTTCGAAAGCACGTCAAAGTGCAAGTAGATAAATAGGTACCACTCCGGCGGGAAGGTAAACGGCGTTTCCGTGCGCTGCTCTGGTTCGCCAGAAGCGGCTTAGTCATGCTGGCCACATGACCCGGAAGCTGTATGCCGGCTCCCTTGGCCAATAAAGCGAGATGAGCGCCGCAACCCCATGGTCAGCCACGACTGGACCTAATGGTCAGGGGTCTTTTTACCTTTACCTTTACCTCATCAACGGGGGTCGTGAACATTAACCGATAATATGACCTGCCACTACATCAGTTAATGGAGAGATTCAGTTAGCCCTCCTTAAGTGTTCCTTGGGTGGACAGCCGTCCAAACAGGGAAGGAGGAATAGGGCTGTGCTGCTGGACTTGCCCACAAGATGTAAATGGTGTTGGAGTGGTTAGCAGTGAAGTTAAGGGAGCAGCAAATAGAAGGCAAAAATAAGGAGATGGGCAGTACTAGCAAGCTGTCGCTTTTTAAGTTTGACCAGCTTTCACTGCCCATGCATTAACACCCCTATAGGTTACCTTTCCTCTCTGAGCACTCCCACAGTATGAAAAAAAACATATTCTGCCATGTACAGTGGTACCTTGGTGCTCAAACGCCTTGGTTCCCAAACGTTGAAAACCTGGAAGTAAGTGTTCTGGGTTTTGAACCTTTTTTGGAAGCCAAACACCCGATGCGGCTGTTGGTTATTGTTTCCGGGGTGCCTGCACTAATCAGAAGCTGCGCCTTGGTTTTTGAACATTTCGGAAGTCAAACGGACTTCCAGAACGGATTAAGTTTGGTGCTTTTGTTTTTGAGGCTTTTTCGGTTCATTTGTTTTTGTGACTGTGTGGAACCCAGTTCAGCTACTGATTGATTGTGTGACTGCGGAAATGGATAAAAGCCCCCCATCCAAACAACGACTATCATCAGTGCAGGTAAGAATTTTTTTAAACATTTTTTTTTTATCATCTACAATACTGTCCTATTTATGTACAGTACATTGATTATTGCTTTCATTTTATGTGCTAAGTTTGAGAACAAAGGTACCACTGTATTCTGCAGTGTAAGGATCCCTGAAGTCCACTTGTCAGCAGCAGCTTTTGGGGTGAATGAACTTAGGAGGAGGGGAAATGGGTATATTAAAACTACCTTCCTCTTTTGAGACTGTGTGACATCTGCCCACCTCTCTCAACAGTGATACATACATCTTTCAGCAACAGCTGCCTCTACAGCAGCATTTCCTCAGGCTTTGTATTCCTAGAACCAGATGAACACAGAGCAACCAGATTTCCAAGCTGTCAGCTCTGGGATGCTGCAATCCCAGGCTCCCTCCCATGTACAGATTCCAAACACCTGCAAGGCGATGCGCGAATCTCAGTCCTAAAAAGCCATGGTGATCCATATCCCAGAAAATATTTAATGAAAGCACATATGAGGAACCTATGGCCCCCCGGATGCTGCTAGACTGCAACTCCCATCATCCCTAGCTAGCAGGACCAGTGGTGAGGGATGATGGGAATTGTAGTCCCCAAAAAACAGCTGGAGACCCAAATTTGGGAAACACTGATTTGGCAAGTAAAGGCTTGCCAAATATGGTGTGTGTGTGTGTAATTCTTATTAAATTTTCTGTTTTACAATTTAAAATACAGTCATACCTTGGGTTGAAGTTGCTTCAGGTTGAGTGCTTTCGGGTTGCGCTCCGTGGCGACCTGGAAGTAACAGAACGTGTTACTTCCGGGTTTTGCCGCTCGCGCATGCGCAGTCAAAATGACATCCGAACATGTGTGGAAGCGGCAAATCGCGGCCCCGGAACGGATCCCGTTCGTATCCAGAGGTAGCACTGTACTCATTTTACATCCTACCGTTTTTGGACTACAACTCCCATCATCCCTGGCTAGCAAGACCAGTGGTCAGGGAAGATGAGTCCCAAAGCAGATGGAGACTCAAGTTTGGGAAGCACTGGGTCTGATGCAAAAGATCTGAGGCTCTGGCCCACCCCTTAACGAAAACCCTGATTCGGGGGGAACCTAAAGAAGGGTCTCCTTGGATGATTTTAATAATGGGGACACAAGATGGGGTTAGATATGGGAGAAAACAGTTCTTAATGTGCATTTCATTCCCAGGGTGATGAGTCCCTTAAAAGAACACAAGAGGAAAGAAAGTAAAATTCAAAAACAGAATCTGCGAATGTCTCCAAGGGCTATGGCTGGTGGGCTCCATCCTGCCCTGTTTAGATAATCTGCTGGTGCTTTTGTTTTTGTTTTTTTTAATGAAGCCTGCCTGTCTTTCAAGCCCAGTCAATTATGCAGGGCCACAGGATAAAACAAAGAGGATGCAGCTCAGGCACTGCCATGAGAGGAAGCACGTCTTCAGCGGGGAAAGAGATGCCTTTGTGCCGCTGCAGCTGCTTGCTTTTGGGGGGGTTGTGATGTGCACTGATTGATCTCGGCGGAAAGAATCGAGCCTTTTAGATCCCATGAAATATGCATGCGAGTTGAGTGACGGCTGCGGCAGATGGGCCGCCACACTCTGCCGCTCTGCTTGGAAGGTGAGATGGACGGACCAAGCCTAGTTGTGCCTTATGCATGCTCCCAACCGGACGGTGAGGAGGATGTGAGGCAGGAGCCTAAAAGCAGAGGAGGAGACACAAGCACATGGACCGAGAGCTAAAGCAGGAGGTGCCTTTGTACTTGGCTTTAACAGCAATGAATCCTGAGCTGATCTCTCTCCTAGTTTGTGGCGGCTGGTCCATTTGAGGCCCTGCCCCACTTACTCCCAGACCTCTGCCCCCAACCAACCGGCACCTTCTGCTTACAACTGTTACAAGAATTTTAATGTCTCAAATATAGAATATTCATAAATGCTCATATATCTAAATATATAAACCACATGTCTGAAATAGTAAAGGTACCCCTGACTGTGCAGTCGGACCAGGATCGGTGTACTATGCTACCACAGGACTATTCAAGCATGGTAAAGGTAAAGGGACCCCTGACCGTTAAGTCCAGTCGCGGACGACTCTGGGGTTGTGGCGCTCATCTCACTCTATAGGCCGAGGGAGCCGGCATTTGTCCACAGTCAGTTTTCCCAGGTCATGTGGCCAGCATGACTAAGCCGCTTCTGGTGAAACCAGAGCAGCGCACGGAAACGCCATTTACCTTCCCGCCGGAGCGGTACCTATTTATCTACTTGCACTTTGATGTGCTCTCAAACTGTTAGGTTGGCAGGAGCAGGGACCAAGCAACGGGAGCTCACCCCGTTGTGGGGATTCAAACCGCCAACCTTCTGATTGGCAGGCCCTAGGCTCTGTGGTTTAGAGCACAGCGCCACCCGCGTCCCTACAGTTTGAAATAGTACAGGAGAGCAATCCTGAAGCCATTTTGACTCTCCCAATGAGCTCAAAATATTCCTGTGCGCTAAGGGAGGCAAATGGGGAAAGCCTTCCAATTGTCTTTTCGCTTACAAATCTTGCCTTAAGGGCATATTTGTGTATGAATGGGGCAGGGGTAGGCAACCTAAGTTCCGGGGGCCGGATCCGGCCTAATCGCCTTCTCAATCTGGCCCGCAGACGGTCTGGGAATCAGCATGTTTTTACATGTGTAGAATGTGTCCTTTTATTTAAAATGCATCTCTGGGTTACAGTGGTGCCTCGCAAGACGAAAAGAATCCGTTCTGTGATTCTCTTCGTCTAGCGGTTTTTTCGTCTTGCGAAGCAAGCCCATTGACGGATTAGCGGATTAGCGCTATTAGCGGCTTATCTGCTGATCGGATCAGCTGATAAGCGGCTTAGCGGCTTAGAAAAAGGGGGGGAAAGGAAAAAAAACCAGCAGGAACTCGCAAGACATTGTCGTCTTGCGAAGCAAGCCCATAGGAGATTCGTTTTGCGAAGCACCTCCAAAACGGCAAACCCTTTCGATGACCTAGTATTGACTTTGCAAGAGCCAAACACTAGTACGAAAAGGGTTTTAGAAATAATACAACAGTTTGGCCAGGTAGCTGGATTTAAGTTGAACAAGCAAAAAACCAAAGTTTTAGGGAAAAACCTAACAGATATGGAAAAGGAGAAATTTCAAGAGGAAACAGGTTTGACTGTGGTCAAGAAGGTAAAATACCTAGGGGTTTATTTAACATCTAAAAATCAGAATTTGTATAAGGACAACTATGAAAAATGCTGGTCAGAAATCAAGAAAGACTTAGAAATATGGTCAAATTTGAAACTGTCAATGTTAGGCCGAATTGCAGTAATTAAAATGAATGTATTGCCTAGAATGTTATTTTTGTTTCAGACCTTGCAGATTATTGATAAGATGGAATGTTTTAAGAGGTGGCACAAAGATATCTCGAAATTTGTCTGGCAGGGCAAAAAGCCCCGAATTAAATTTAAAATATTGACAGATGTTAAGGAAAGAGGGGGTTTTGCCCTGCCGGACCTAAAATTGTACTATGAGGCAGCAGCTTTTTGCTGGCTCAAAGAATGGATGCTCCTCGAGAACACGGACATCTTGGATCTGGAAGGTTTCAATAACACTTTTGGTTGGCATGCATATCTTTGGTATGGTAAAGTTAACAGTGCCTTTAAAAATCACATTGTCAGAAAAGCATTGTTTAATGTTTGGATAAGATATAAAGATTTATTGGAAAACAAAACCCCTAGATGGGTGTCGCCAGTGGAGGCTAAAGCAGTGAAGAAACTCAATATGGAGGTCGGATGGCCGAAGTATTGGGAAATTTTAGAACAGGATGGAGATAAGTTCAAACTACAAAGTCAGGAGAAATTGAAGCATAAAGTAGAAAATTGGTTCCAATACCGCCAAATAATGGAATTTTTTAAACAGGACAGGAAAGTCGGTTTACAGGTGGAAAAATCAAAATTAGAAACTGAACTGTTAGAACCCAACACTAAGAATTTATCTAGAATGTACAACTTGTTGTTGAAATGGAACACACAGGATGAAACAGTTAAATCGGCAATGATTAAGTGGGCTCAGGATGTTGGACACAATATTATGTCAGCTGACTGGGAATGGTTATGGAACACCGGTATAAAATTTACGGCATGTAATGCCTTAAAGGAAAATATTATGAAAATGGTATACAGGTGGTACATGACCCCAGTCAAGCTGGCAAAAATCTATCATTTGCCCGATAACAAATGTTGGAAGTGTAAAGAGACTGAAGGTACCTTTTATCACCTTTGGTGGACATGCCCGAAGATTAAGGCCTTCTGGGAAACGATCTATAATGAAATGAAAAAGGTACTTAAATGTACCTTTCCTAAAAAACCAGAGGCCTTTCTCTTGGGCATTGTCGGCCAACTGGTGACAAAGAAAGATAGAGCTTTTTTCATGTATGCCACAACAGCAGCAAGAATACTCATCGCAAAGTATTGGAAGACACAAGATTTACCCACTTTGGAAGAATGGCAGATGAAAGTGATGGACTATATGACACTGGCCGAGATGACAGGCAGAATCCGTGACCAACGAAAAGAGACGGTGGAAGAAGAATGGAGAAAATTTAAAAGCTACCTTAAGGACTACTATAAACTTAATGAATGCTAAAATGTCGTGGTTTTCAGAGACAAAGGGGTACAGGGATATAAGGTTAGACTATAAAAGAGGACTAAGATGATTGAGATTGGAAAGTAACAATTGGGAGTTGCTAGTTGAACTACGGACATTGGGATGCAGAGAGGGGGGGTATGGGGAAGTCCAAGAAAAGAGGTTTATGAAAATATGTTTGAAACTATACGTGTATGTTTGTCATTTTTAATGTTTGTTTGTTTTTCTTAAAAATGTTGCAAAACCAATAAAAATTTTATAAAAAAAAAAAAAACAAAACGGCAAACCCTTTCGTCTAGCGGGTTTTCCGTCTTGCGGGGCACCACTGTATTTGTGGAGCATAGGAATGCATTTATTTTTTTCATCAAAATATAGTCCGGCCCACCACATGGTCTGAGGGAAGGTGGCCCACGACTGAAAAAGGTTGCTGACCCCTGGAATAGTGTGAGCCTGTGACATGGATTCAGGAATGAAAGTATTAACCACCACAAAAGAATGGCCAAGCTGCCCAGGTAATGCTATCAGCAACCATTATCAGGTATCCTGATAGACAGGATTTCTGCTGTAGACCGCCTCCTATGATGTATGTGTGATGATTCTGGGGCAGTCTTTGGCTAAGGGGGTCAAAAGTCTTTAAAGTTTCCTACACATTTTTGTTCTGGGTCTCTCCCTTCTTGGAAGGAGAGGAGGGAACTCTGTTGCAAATGAAAAATAAATATCTGTTGCTTTCCACTGGATCCTGCCTCCATCCATTCTTCTCTGACCGATCATGGACTTAGGGGACTCAGAGTCCCATGGGGGGTAGGGCAGCAAAAGCCAAACCCCCATTTATACATCAGTTCTTTGGAGAAAGCCTGAGATACACATACAATAATCCCAGTCCATTCATCACACTGTAACTGTGCAGCAAAGCACATGGAAATCAACCAGTCCGAAGGCTTGATTAGTAGGTGTTTGCAAAGCAAATTGCTTCCAGACAACCCATGCAAGCTGAGACAAGTCAAACACTGCAAGGGAAGACAATTCCAAGCACTGGGTGTTTGTGGGAGGCGGGGTGGGGAGGTCACTGTCAATCTAATCAGGGTCAGAGGGAATTCTTTCTAGATTCCAGTTATTGCAATCAGTCAGAACCTGAGAAGCAGATGCTCTCCACCCCATAACAGAGGTACACTGTACCCTAACCAATGGCCTTGAGGCAGGCATCAACCAAGTGGAAAATGTACTCTACCTCTAGGTAGCATATATGCCAGTTACTAAGGTTGGTGGTTCAAATCCCTGTGATGGGGTGAGCTCCCGTTGCTCTGTCCCCGTTTCTGCCAACCTAGCAGTTCAAAAGCATGCCAGCACAAGTAGATAATTAGGTACAGCTGTGGCGGGAAGGTAAATGGCGTTTCCGTGCGCTCTGTCTTCCGTCACGGTGTCTCTTTGCACCAGAAGCAGTTTAGTCATGCTGGCCATCAGTGGCGTAGCTAGCTGCTCAGGTGCCCGGGGCAGCACAAATGCCCTGCACCTGGGGGCGGGGGAAACCGGAGTCCGCAACCCCATGTTGCCATTTCGGGCAGCGCAGTGCCTGCAGGTGCCCGAGCCACTGAGTCATTCCCCAGGAGAGACGTGTGGCTCAGGTGCGCTGCAGCCAGGCCCCGTGGTCACCCTCCTCAGTGATGACACCCAGGGCAACCCACACCCACCGCACCCCCCTTCCTATGGCACTGCTGGCCACATGACCCAGAAAACTGTCTGCAGACAAACACCGGCTCCCTCAGTCTGAAAAGCGAGATGAGCACCGCAACCCCATAGTCACCTTTGACTGGACTTAACCGTCCAGGGGTCCTTTAACTTTTTACCTATGCCAGTTACTGTATAGGTTCTTGTTTTGCACAAACAGCAGAGGCCTGTGTGAGCTCCATCAGGCAGATTATTCAACAGTAGAATAGGAATCCGTGATTTTTTGAGCCTGTGCGAACACAGGTTTATTCTTTTTTCTTTTCTTTTTTTTTTAATTGACACAGCAAGAAAAGAAGAAAGAGAAAACACAAATACCAAATTACACACAGGAATAACCATAGACACATAATTTTCTTAACAAACGATAAAACATAAATTGGTCGTAACACTAAAGACCCAATTATTCCATATTCCATTATTCCATCTATTCCATATTTCGATTTCATATTACTTATTGCCAATACACACTTTTATCATAATTAAACTTTTTCTTAATATATCTTAATTCTTATATCTACCTTGGAACTATTACTGAAGTTCCTTGAATGCTGCAACAGAGTTTAAACTACTATATTTATATTTCAAATATTCTTTGAAAACCTCCCATTTTGAGACAAATTCCTGTTTTGATTTATTCTTTATTTTTTCTGATAGACCCTCTAATTCGGCATATTCTGTCAGCTTTTGGATCTAATCTTGTATAGACGGGATTTCATTACTCTTCCATTTTGCCGCGATAAGAACTCTTGCTTCCGCCATAGTGTATAAAAAGATACCCTTCCTCTTTTGCAGAATATCCAGATCTGTAATTCCCAGGAGGTAGGCCTCTGGTTTTTTTTTATTAAAAGAGATCTCTAGCATTTTTTGAAGTTCTGCATGAATACTCTCCCAGAATACCTGTATTTTCTTACATATCCACCACATAGGGTAGAAAGTTCTTGAGTTGTCTCTGCATCTCCAACAATTACTTGACACATTTCTGTACATTTTCGAAAGTTTCCATGGTGTTAGGTACCATTTGTGTTGCATTTTTTGTGAATTTCCAATTGATCTTCCATAAGTTTTCCCACACAGGTTTAAAGGGTCAGCTTTTTATCTTACTTTAGATCTTCTGGCTTTTTAAAAAATTCGCTTTTATGTAGCAAGCAGTGCATCATCCAACATGTGCTTTGCACAGGAATCACATCAGGCAAGGCAGCTGTAGAACAAAGAAACAAAGAACCCGCTGCCCTTCCTGCCATTCTCTCTCTCTCTGTTACTTCCTTCCCCTGCTGCGCTGTTGAATTCAGCACCTTTCCTAGAGATTTTAGTTAATTTGAAAAGAGCAGGCATGTGCATAGTCAGCACCTTGTCTAAGGAAAGTCAGTACAGTCATACCTCGGCTCCCGAACACCTTGGGAGTCGAACGTTCTGGCTCCCGGATGATCAAAAACTGGAAGTGAGCGTTCTGGTTTTCAAACGTTCTTTTGGAAGCCGAACGTCCAACTGGGCTTCCGTGGCTTCCGATTGGATGCAGGAGATTCCTGCAGCCAACCAGAAGCTGCGCTTTGGAAGTCGAACATTTTGAAAGTTGAAAGGACTTCCGCAACGGATTCTGTTCGACTTCTGAGGTACGACTGTATTCCTTTCCACACCACACCAACGCCCTATTGCCACTTCAAGGTTTGCGGGGGAGTACAATTAAGACGGCTCTGGGAGGAAACGAAACCTAAAAAATCATCCCTCACCACTTGTACACATTTACACTCCTGTGCTTCGTGTCCCCCAGTAGCTATTGTATTTTGCTCATGGACTAAGCATCCTTTACGAATCTCTCTCACTGACATGCAGAAGAACACTGTTTGAACAGGAAACACCACTTTCAAAGCCTCTGACTGCCAGAATCAATGGTGCTCAAGGGCCACGGTTGCAGATTTGATCCTTGTAAGGGACAGTGGCATATTTCTGCAATGCAGGGGGCTGGACTACATGATCTTCAGGATCCCTTCCAACTCTGATTCTATGATCCTATGAATGTGGATCCCATAGTTTCAATGGGATTCCATACATAGCAAAGGTCTTACAGCCTGTCTTTGGCAATCACTCGTAGCCAAGTAAGATTGTCTTCCATGAGCACAATCTTAACAGTGAGTCCGTAAGTGACTGTGGAGGCCAATTCTGGATCCACATGTCCTTCCACAGTGGGGGCATAGGTTTCTGGGCAGGAGTTGATCATGGTGAGGGTTTGCAAGCGTGCCTTCCTCTTAGCATGTTTCTCCCTTTCATCCTGAGTTCGAGCGTCTTCAAAGTCCATGACAGCTTTGGTAAAGGCTGTTTTCCATCTGGAGCGCTCGCAGGCCAGTGTTTCCCAATTGTCAGTGTTTATACTACATTTTGAAAGATTTGCCTTGAGAGAGTCTTTAAACCGCTTTTGTTGACCACCAGCATTACGCTTTCCATTTTTAAGTTCGGAGTAGAGTAGCTTTGGAAGACGATAATCAGGCATCCACACAACAGGACCAGTCCAACAAAGTTGATGTTGAAGAATCATTGCTTTGACACTGGTGATCTTTGCTTCTTCCGGTACCCTGGCATTAGTTCTCCTGTCTTCCCAAGTGATGTGAAAAACTATTCGGAGACACTGTTGATGGAATCTTTCAAGGAGATGGAGATGGCGTTCATAGGTGGTCCATGCAAGTACACTCAGTAGTAAGCCCTACTGGGTTCCGTTGTCTTTCACCCAAGAAATCATGAACAGGACTTCAGCCTTACAGCACAATCTTAAACATGACTACGAATGAATTTGGTGGGGCTTACTCCCAAGTACAGGAGGTTCTGATGACTGCAGTTTAAGCAGCATAAAGAGGTGTGCTGCGGTGTCCCGTTCTATTTCTTAATTACATGTTTATTCCCAAGGAGCCCAGGTTGGCTTACTTGATTATAAAGAGAAAGATCGTGGGAAGAATCATGTTGGGAGTCACTCAGGGCTGGGAATTCTTGGAAGTTCCTTGATCTGGCTCAAAATCAGACTGGGTATGTGGGGGAAAAACCCACCCCATCCTGCAGTGGATTCATGGACACACCCATTCCGTTTGGATTCAACACCCTGGAAGATCTAAGGGTAGGGGGTGGGCAACCTGATGTTCTCCAGATGTTGCTGTGCTACAACTCCCACCATCCCTAAGCATTGAGGGGACTCTGGAGCCCACCAAACGTCTGCAAGGCACCACAATGGCTAGCCACGAGAGAGGCAAGCAACGACCTCTGCAGGTGGCTTCATGCAACCTTGGAAAATGACCTCTGTTATGTACTGAGTTGAATAGGATCCAAACTGCAGCAGTCTGATTGGTCCTAGAACAATAGGATCCAAATTGCAGCAGTCTGATTGGTCCTAGAACAATAGGATTCAGAATGCAGCAGTCTGATTGGTCCAAGAACAATGCAGCAGTATGATTGGTTGGCAGGAACCACCCAATCATGCTCCAGATATAAGTGAATCCACAACGTGATTGGCTTACAGTAGAATTCCAGAATTAACCAATCATGTGCAGCCCATTGTGTAAATAATGTATATAAAGCAGATACTTTGAGGGGACTTTCATTCATTCATCCTCACCACTATGAGCTGAATAAAGAGCATGAAATCACTTTGCGACTCTGAGTATATTTCAACCTCCATCTCAGTAAACATTTCCCCATCTTCTTTAAATGTATATTCTTCTTGTTCTCTTATTCTATACAGTGGCACCTTGGTTCTCAAACTGAATCCGTTCCGCAAGTCCGTTCCAAAACCAAAGCATTCCAAAAACAACGTGCGCTTTCCCACAGAAAGCAATGCAAAATGGATTAGTCTGTTCCAGACTTTTAAAACAACCCCTAAAACAGCAATTTAACATGAATTTTGCAATCTAACAAGGGCATTGATCCATAAAATGAAAGCAATAAACAATGTATTGCAGTCACACACTCAATCAGTAGCTGAACTGGATTCCATGCAGTCACAAAAACAAAACAAAAAGAGCCGCAAAAACAAAAACGCAAAATAAATTGCAAAAACAGACCTCAGCATAACACTCAAAACGGAAGTGTGGCACTCAAATCAGAAGCGTAACACTCAAAACGGAGCATGTTTGGCTTCCAAAAAAGGTTCGCAAACTGGAACACTTACTTCTGGGTTTGCAGTGTTTGGGTTCCAAGTAGTTTGAGTACCAAGGCATTTGAGAACCAAGGGACCACCGTATGTTAAATCTGCAAGCTGTGCGTATTCCATCGGTTTAAGTTGCCATTCTTCTTTGGTTGGGGCCTCACTTGTTTTCCATTTTTGGGCTAACAAAACACATGTGGCAGTAGCAGCAGCATATATAGTCTTTGGACACATGGGAACTTCCCTCTGAATTATCCCCAGAATTTTTTCTGGGTGCTTAAGCACCCACAACACTGGGTTCGGACGTGACTTCCCAGATGACGTCAGAGGCCCTGACAATAAAAAGAAAAAAAAATGCCCTCCAAACCTCAGAGAGCAGAAGACTGGCAGTAAAGTAGAGCTATAGATGAGCACAGATGGGGTTCTGTAACAGCAGAATCCGTAGCATGCTTACTCAGAAGCAAGCCATGGGCATAGCCAGGATTTGAGGGGACAGGGAAGAACCTCAGTTTACGATGTACAGTGGCAGGGAAGCGGACTTATAAAAAATATTGGGGGGGCCCGGGAAAGCTCATGAATAATAAATAAGCTCATGAATATGCAAATAAAGTGGCGCCGCCTCCTCGTGAGCGAATAGGGGAGAGCGTGCTGCGCCTATTAATCAGCTCCGAAGGGTGGAGCTTTTGCTCGGGAGGGAGGGCAGGAGGCATGCAGCCCGACCCTGTGCATTTTGGGCTGGGGGAGCGGCGGCGATGGCGCTCTGCTGGAGGGGCGGCGGAGATTATTGGGGGGGCGGAGCCCCCCCAAACGAATTTTTGAGGGGGTTCGGGCCCCCTCAAGCCCCATGGAGTCGGCGCCTATGTACAGTGGTACCTCGGGTTACAGACGCCTCAGGTTACGCGATTTCGGGTTGCGCACCGCACTGAACCTAGAAGTACCGGAATGGGTAACTTCCGTGTTTCAGCGCTTGCGCATAAGTGCTAGATCGCGCTTTGCATATGCGCAGAAGTGTCAAATCGCAACCTGCATGTGTGCAGACGCGGCGCTGCGGGTTGCGAACGTGCCTCTTGCACGGATCACGTTCGCAACCCGAGGTTCCACTGTATTTTTAAAAGGCTGTAGAGTATTAATCAGCCTTATAAAACAAAAGAAAACACACAAATTCAAAATGCACACTGACATATAACTCTTAAGAACAATTAAAAACAAACCCACCCCAAATAAATAACACCCACCCAAGTTAAAACCACAACTTTAGCACAAGGGGGCTGGCCCACACCCTCGTCCGCCCCCCCCCGGCCCCCCAAAGAGACGAACTCCTTGGGTGGTGGCCCTGCAAATATATATATATAAATGGCTATGTCCATGCTGCTGCAGAAAGCGGTGACGCCCCTGCTTTGGAAATCCAGTAACCTCGACGGCGCGTGGGAGGACGCGCCTCCCCCCCCCCGCACTTTCTCCCCATCTCTGACCCCGCCCACTCCCTGGCGGCTCTTTGTCTCTCTCCGGCGGCTGCTCGCCAGCGCCCCCTTCCGTCCGCACTGCGAGAGGCAGGGCGTTGGCTGGGAGGCTTTGCGCCTGCTTGGCTGCGGAGGAGGAGCGGCGCCACCACCCGCCTCCTCCTGCCGCCCAGCGCGGGCGAGGCGCGCTCTTTGTGCCGCGGTGGCTGCGCGGACACGCGTGGCGCGGGGGGAGGGAGGGGAGGCGGGGACTGCAATGCGGCAAAGTCCAGCAAGCTCGCTGGGAGCCGAGGCTGGCTAGCGCGCATCCTTTCCACGCCCCGAAATATCTGCGATCGGAAGGAGAAATAGCAGCCGCAGGGGTGCCGGCTGGGCATGGCGACCATGGGTGCCACGCGGCGTGCATGCCCGTGGCACCGAAATTTGTGGGTGCCTGGCCCCTGGGCAATTTTGTGGGTGCTCGGGTACCCAGGGCCCATAGCTGTCAAGTTTTCCCTTTTCTTGCGAGGAATCCTACTCGGAATAAGGGAATTTCCCTTTTAAAAAATGAAAAGTTGACAGCTATGGCAGGGCCCCAGGGACTTGGCACCTTTGAGCAGCCGGATTCTCGGCATGTATTGCTTGCTTGCTGCTTCGTGACTTGAGTCTGACGGGTGACATATCAATGCGGAAAAATGAAAGCACGTGCCCAGCCGTCATGATGGGCGTGGCCAAGGGGTGCTGGTGGCAGTGAATCAATAAAATATTTAAAATAAAAAGGCAGCGAGTAAATCGATAAAGTCAATCAAAAAAATACATCAAGTAAAAATGTATCAAGTTCACTCAAAAAAATGCATCAAATAAATATATTTTTTAAACAGAGGTTATGTGCCCCCCCAAACATAAAGCCTGCCCCCCCAACATAAATTCTAGCTACGCCCATGTCAACTGTGGGAGACACACCTACCCCAACCCCTAAACAAAAGCCGCTCACAGCCCGGCTATGGTTTCCCTGTTCCTCCCTTCATTTTAGTTTCCCCTTGCAAGCTGCAGCTGTCATTGCCCAAGAGACAAATCCTGTCGGTGGCTTTGGCGGAGAGGCAACATTTGTCCCTCTGCAGACAGCAACCAGAAGGGAAAGGGGGGGGGGGGAGGGAGGTGACCATTTGTTCAAGAGACAGGAAGATACTTTAGGAACACGGTGGGATTTCCCATTCGTTCATCCCCACTGATCAGCGTATGTCCCTAATAGCGGACTCTTCATTTTCTGGATGATCTTTGGCAATTGGTGATCAATAAATGTGATGGAAGTGTTTGTGCTCTGCTCCTAATTTGGATTTTCTTTTCTTGCAGAAAGCTCAAAAGTGGCAAGCAGAGACTGCTTTAGCTAGCGCACAGATTTTGGTAACTGCACCCCTATAGAGGAGACCACGTCTACTATATATATATAATTATATATAATGCCCATTTAGAGCAAAACCTCAGCAATTCTTAGAACAGCCCTGTGAAATTTGATTAGCATTATTTGCCATCAGATTGCAAATGGAGAAGGAGCTGAGGCTGAGAACCTCAGCGGCTTGTTTAAAGATTTCCCCATAGGCTTGACATCCGAGGAGAGATTAGAACGCAGGGCTTTCCAACACGTGGTTCCCACTTTGCTACTGCTCTACACCACCACCAATATTCTAAGGTAAAGGGACCCCTGACCATTAGGTCCAGTCGTGACCGACTCTAGGTTGCGGTGCTCATTTCGCTTTATTGGACAAGGGAGCCGGTGTACAGCTTCCGGGTCATGTGGCCAGCATGACAAACCACTTCTGGCGAACCAGAGCAGCGCACGGAAATGCCATTTACCTTCCCGCCGGAGCGGTACCTATTTATCTACTTGCACTTTGATGTACTTTTGAACTGCTAGGTTGGCAGGAGCAGGGACCGAGCAACGGGAGCTCACCCCGTCGCGGGGATTTGAACCGCCAACCTTCTGATCAGCAAGTCCTAGGCTCTGTGGTTTAACCAATATTCTACTGGGCTTTTTCAGCTGTGGCTTGGATTTGGTGGAATGTTCTGTCACAAGAGACTAGGGCTCTGCGGGACTGGACATCTTTCCACAGGGCCTGCAAGACAGAGCCGTTCCACCAGGCCTTTGGCCAGCGCACAGCCTGACTCCCTCCTTTGGCAATCCTCACAGAACTCTAGCCCAATGGTTGCCTGATCTGGCTTTCCTCCTGTCCTCCAGCGCCGCAGCGAGATAGTTCTAATTCCATTCCACAGATAATGCATCATCATTGCACACATCCTTATACACTAACTGAGTCCACTCCCTTACAGTATCCATTCCTCACAGATCTCTGGCGGCGGTGTCAGCAGCTCAAATTCTTCCTTATAAAGACGATGGATAGGCCGTGCTGCAGTGGAGTAAGGAGGGGGAGATGTTGGCAGCCAGAGGGGACGGGACAGAAAAAAAGCAAATAAAATAACATATAAAAAATGTAGTAGTGTGAAAATAGGTCTTGCTTGGTTTTTCAGGGCAAAGATGAACATTAGGTTGGGAGTTCCAGGATCAAAACACCCAGTGTGAAGTTCCTTTTTAGAAAAGCATCTGTTGGAGGGACAATTTAAACGGAACAATTTAAACGCTCTCTCTTTGTGTGTGTTTGCAGAGGGCTTAACCTCTGCTTTCCACTTTAATTCACCACCCCCTTTAGTTGCCGTTATTCCTGAAGGAGCAAACATATCAGCACAATTTTTTTTGCCCATATTGCTTTCCCGTTTTCTTTTTTTTTAATTAATAGCAGCTCCCAGAGGCAGGTACAATTTGCACTATGCCAATATAGGCTGAATGAATGAATGAATGAATGAATGAATGAATGAATGTAGAATTTGGGTCACAACTACAGCATTGTGGGGGGCAGTGCGAGTTGGCCCCCCATCCAAATCAAGACCCCATTTCATGGCTGCTATTTTTGAAGAATATTGCATTGACATTCCAACCGCAGGATTTCCAACATACCGTTGTAGTCTGGCCCTCAGAACATTGTTTCCCCAAGCTTTTAGGCTGCTGTTGACACTTCTTTTAAAAATAGCATTAATCTGAATCATGAAAACGATTACATGCTTATGATCCATTACCTCCAGGGGGAGATCTATACACATAGATGTGTTTAGGGCTGGGGAGGTTTACGGTCCAAATCCTGAGCAAACTTATTGGGTTTTACAAAATCAGAAAGCACACAAGCAAATTTACGATTGCCTAACTAGGTGCTTTTGCACACATTGCGTGGGCATTTAAAAAATACACACCCAACAACCAAAGTGCACAGTACTTAATTTTCTTAATAGGCAGGAACAAATAAAAAAGGGGATATTTACTGGTATGAATGAGAAAGACCAAAATTGCTCTTCAGTCATACACCAATTCAAGTAAGTGCAGGTGGGCTACAAATGAGAGAAAAATGGACTAACAGTTAAATAATGCTCAAATGTGGACAGGCCCACAGTTACTTTTCTACTGTACCAAACCAGGGCCAGCCAATTCCAAATTGCCTTGGGCTCAGAGGCGGAGCTAGCTGCTCTGGCACCTGGGGGCGGGGCTAGCTGTATGCGGGGGCAGGGCGAGCATCTCAGGGGGGTGGGGGTGATGTCACCCCCCCTCAGGGATGACACCCAGGGCGGAAAGCACCCACCACACCCCCTTCTTCCACCAGTGCTTGGGCTACAGAAATCCAGGAATTCCAATCTAGGAGAAAAGCCCTAAGACCTACAGTGGTACTTCGGGTTACATACGCTTCAGGTTACAGACTCTGCTAACCCAGAAATAGTACCTCGGGTTAAGAACTTTGCTTCAGGATGAGAACAGAAATCGTGCTCCGGCAGTGCGGCAGCAGCAGGAGGCCCCATTAGCTAAAGTGGTGCTTCAGGTTAAGAACAGTTTCAGGTTAAGAAAGGACCTCCGGAATGAATTAAGTACGTAACCAGAGGTACCACTGTAGTAGAATCACAACCACCCACTTTCCACTCTAGACTATTGGGAAACTGAATTACAGACTCCGTGCCACCCCATTCCGTGGAAGTGAATTTGTACTCCCTTCACTTGTACTGAAAAAAGAAAACCCAACAGAATCAGAATAACCCTTTAGCGGGAAATGCAAGCCCTCCATCGCTCCGAGATGTGTAAAAATGTTCCACTGTGGCCAAATTGTTCAAGCTAACACACCCTAGGATATATAGGCATAATCACATCACATAGTTTTTTAAAAAAACCCTGACATAATCATAGGAGAAGCTGCTAATGAAATGCGAATGAAATGCGGCAATGGATCAAAATCCTGTCTGTCCAGCTTCTCCATGCTAAAGGAGCTCCCTGTGTCATGCAAGTGGTTTTGAAATGTCAACCCTAAACAGGGCCAGAAGCCAGCCCCCAATCTGCTGCCCATCATCTTGTCTTGCCTCTAAGCACTCCCTGTCGCAAGCTTTCTGACCCACCAGTTAGGATTTGCACACACCCCTAGATTATACACACAGGAATAATAACTCCTCTTTAGATTTTGTTTCAAGGGCACCTACATCCCAGTAGACCCGGGTTAACCCTCAGGCCAGTGATGCTGTAGCCCAGAATCTTAGACAACTCTGGTGAGATTCCCTGTGAGCAGTAGGGTAGGGAGCCACCGTGTGTGTGTGTGTGTGTGTGTGTGTGTGTGTGTGTGTGGTGGCATAGGGGTCTGTACTGCAGCATAGTGGCTGCTGTGTGTCGGGGGTTGGGATTATGGGCGGCAGGGGAAATTGAGGGACCACAGCGGTTGCTGGATGTTTCATGCGCTGGCAGAGGGGCTAAGCCACTTGCCGTCCCTGAAACCGGCGGCCAGCTTATTGCACAATGGGGATAAATTGCCCTGCCTTGCGCTGAGGAACGTAGGAATGAAAAAAACCCAGCAGCTTGCCCAGGTACAGCTATGAGCAGGAGGGAATTTGTGTCTACTCAAAGGAAAGAGACATGCACAGCAGCAGCTAAGCATAAAAGCTAGTTGTCCACTAATCTGGCCTTCTGCCTTTCCGAGCCTGTTTCATCTTAGGGGAAAGCGGAAGGTTGTGTTTTTGTTTTTTAACGTTGCCACGTTGCAAAAAGGGATGAAAATAGAAAGCCTTGTCTTTGCAGTTTTGTGCACCACAGTGCTTCCGGAGGCCTGCGAGTAGGATAAAATTTTTGTTGTGGCACCACCTTCTGGAAGCAACTGGAAGCAACAGCCACAAAGATAACTGATATCACTGTTATCACTGATAAAGCAAATTATCTGTTCAGTGTGAGGCCTTAGCACAAAACAATCTGATTCTAACTGTGCTTACTTGGAAGTGCCACTGATTCCTCTGAAAAGTTAGCTTAGGGTGTCATTCTTTGGCTTTGCCAATAATAAATTTGTTGCAGCGATGAGGCTTTTCATCTCTCTCTCTCTTTTTAAAGCGTACAACAGACTCTGCCCTCCAAATTATACTTTGTGGAGGGAATAGCCCTTGGAAACATTCCAGGATGGACATAGGGGGTGTTCTTCTGATGCAAGGTTCACCAACTTGGTGCCCAGGGGCACCCAATGGGCGGCCCTCAGGTTGTTGTTGGTTTTTTAATGGGGAGGGAAATTGGATTTGTTTGTTTTTTAAATTGAGGGGAAATGGCATGCACTTCCTTCATCAATGGAGGTTCTTTCTGAATGTGTAGGTGCTGAGCATGCTCTGTGGGAGACTGAGAGAAATGCCTGGGCAGAGAGACAGGGATGTTTGTGTGTCTTATATGTGAGAGATGCAGGTGGCGCTGCGGTCTAAATCTCTGAGTCTCTTGGGCTTGCTGATTGGAAGGTTGGCAGTTCGAATCCCTGGGATGCAGTGTTCTCCCACTGCTCTGACCCAGCTCCTGCCAACCTAGCAGTTTGAAAGCACACCAGTGCGAGTAGATAAATAGGTAGCGCTGTGGTGTTTCCATGCGCTCTGGTTTCCGTCATGGTGTTCCATTGTGCCAGAAGTGATTTAGTCATGCTGGCCATATGACCCGGAAAGCTGTCTGTGGGTAAATGCCAGCTCCCTCAGCCTGAAAGCGAGATGAGCCCTGCAACCCTATAGTGGCCTTTGACAGGACTTAACCATCCAGGGGTCCTTTACCTTTACCTTATATGTGAAATGTGTGTGTGAGAGAGAAAGTGGTGTATTGACCTTGTATATTTTTGCTGGTCCTAGAGAATATTCCCTGTTGTCCTTAGACAGCATCATTGTGTGTGGACTGGGGTGGTGGCAAAATTAATATTGTACAGTCTTCACAATCAGGACCAGCAGGGTATTGATGACTTCCCCCCAGAGGTATGAGGCTATTGGCAGGCAGGCGGAGGCGGGGAACAATGACTGCACCCTCTCTAATTTTGTGTTGTGCCATGCCCCTATGGCAGCCATTTGGGACTTGGCACCCTCTGTACTGTCTCAAAATTCAAAATATGCACCAAAAATGTTGGTCATCCCCATCATTCCTCTTTGTTGACTCTGCTGCCTGGGGCTGATGGGAGTTGGAGTCCAACACTGTACAGTGGTACCTCTGGTTACATACTTAATTCGTTCCGGAGGTCCGTTCTTAACCTGAAACTGTTCCTAACCTGAAGCACCACTTTAGCTCATGGGGCCTCCCGCTGCTGCTGCTGCGCCGCTGCCGCACAATTTCTGTTCTCATCCTGAAGCAAAGTTCTTAACTTGAAGCACTATTTCTGGGTTAGTGGAGTCTGTAACCTGAAGCGTATGTAACCTGACGCGTATGTAACGTGAGGTACCACTGTATTGGAGGGTCACAGTTTCCCATCCCTGACTTAGAGCATAATTTTAATTTCTAAAACCCAATGGAAATCCAACTCACTACTCCTGTATGGTATCATGGTATGGGCAGAAAAACACGCCCTTCCAGTCTTTTTCAGAGCAAAGCATTGCCCTCTGGCACCCAGAGTCATGGGAGATGATTTCCAACATCCATAAATTCCTTCTGCATCCCAGGGAAACTGAGAGAGAGAGTCAAGCTGGGGAAGAATCCTAGGCTTGCCACGGGAAAGCAAAGCAACATAGCTTGCCTGTTGGCATTCTGGGCCCAAACTTTCCTCACAAATCAACAGGACCTCAGAGGACACTATTGGATCGTTGCCCAAGCTTCACATAGTGGGCACAGACAGCATGAGGTTTCTGCCCCCTGTCTCACTTCAGCTTGCCTTGGAATTTGGAAAAACAGCACTGGGAAATTCACACACATCTATTCAGAGTTATCTTTTCTTTAGCTGGTCGGAAAATCCCATTAAATCAAGGGAATAAAATATGCAGACTCACATACCCATGCAGAGAATGTTAACAGACCTTGTCTATTTTTAGACGTTCCCAGCACGATGGACAACCCTAGTTAGAATGGAACATCAGATTCTCACTGTAGTCATTTTGGGGAGAAATTCCTAGTAAATCATTGGCATTCACCTCCCTCACTGAGGGGCTTTCTCATTTGCTCCCTGCCCATGTTTGCGAGGCTTAATTCCTGTTTTGCTTCAACATTTGTTTTTATTCCGAAGTCCCTGCTGTGCAGGGTGGACTTCCTCATTTGCAAATCCACCACAGTGTGTGATTTATCTCTCTGCTAAACAAAAGGGCAACACCAGTTGACGCCAGTGTGGTGTAGTGGTTAAGAGCGGTAGTCACGTAATCTGGGGAACTGGGTTTGTGTCTCCTCTCCTCCACATGCAGCTGCTGGGTGACCTTGGGCCGGTCACACTTCTCTGAAGTCTCTCAGCCCCACTCACCTCACAGAGTGTTTGTTCTGGGGGAGGAAGGGAAAGGAGAATGTTAGCCGCTTTGAGACTCCTGAAGGGGAGTGAAAGGCGGGATATCAAATCCAAACTCTTCTTCTTCTTCTTCTTTTTCTTGATGAAAGCCATAGGACCTGAATCAAACCATGCATATTGTTGCATTTCATGACAGATTTCCTGTTAAATGTTATTGTTATTTAATTCAGGAAATGTGTTCTTGGGGTGTGAGTGAAAGGATTCACCCACCTTGAATGAATAACAGCCCCTTCCTTCAGTTATTTTCCCTTGGCACTTGTCCCGGGGGCGTGATGTGCATCCTGGGGGTGTGGGTTGCGCGGCGAGCAGTATGCGCTCTGGGGGGTGCCGCCGATCAGGAGCCAGCACCTTGTCACCCACCCTTTGGAATGGCACCCGGGGTGGCCCTCCTCCTGCCCCCCTCAGACCGCTCCTGCCTCAGTGTCCAGGCTGAATGATGGGGGTGGAGACGTACCTTCAGGTATACTGGGTCAACACCAACACTTTGAATTGTGCTTGGAAATGTACTGGGAGCCAATGCAGGTCTTTCAGGATTTGGGTCATTAGCATGCACACCCTTATACAAAGGACGATCTAATTGTTTATAACTATGGTGAGTAGGAAGGGTTAAACCACAGAGCCTAGGACTTGCCGATCAGAAGGTCGGCAGTTCGAATCCCCGCAACGGGGTGAGCTCCCGTTGTTCAGTCCCTGCTCCTGCCAACCTAGCAGTTCGAAAGCACGTCAAAGTGCAAGTAGTTAAATAAGGACCGCTCGGGCGGGAAGGTAAACGGCGTTTCCGTGCGCTGCTCTGGTTCGCCAGAAGCGGCTTAGTCCTGCTGGCCACATGACCCGGAAGCTGTACGCCAGCTTCCTCGGCCAATAAAGCGAGATGAGCGCTGCAACCCCAGAGTTGGTCACGGCTGGACCTAACGGTCAGGGGTCCCTTTACCTTTAACCCTGGTTTAAGCAGCCATTTGGAGCCAAGCTTATATATCTGAGTTTCTAACACTGATGGGAAATACGTTGGCTTGAAAGCCCATAGGTCCACTTCCAATTATTGTGCTAGATGGGCCACTAGTCCGATCAGGTATGAAGCAGTTGCCTCTGCCAATGAATTTTATCTCCCCCAACCAAAGGCATGGGGCCATGGTGAATGAACAGAACATCTCTTTCCTGGTTGCTTGGCTTGTTTTGCTGCCAGCTCCGGGGCAAACCTTTGTCCTCGCTCTTCCCACGATAGAGGAAACCCCTGGGAGTGCAGAAAACCCTCAGTGGTTATGTGGCAGTCCTTTCTCACGGTTGGCTTGAAACGCTGGCCAAAGATCATTAAGCCTAGTTGCTAGCAGCGCGTATACAAGGGCAAATGGGTAAGGGAGCTGTGTGGGAATAATGGGACCAGTAACAAAGCATATTGGGCATGCAAAGATGTGGTTGGGCCCCTTCTGTTTAACGAGTCATTTAAAAAGGATGTTGGGTGGGTGGGGACACGCTGCAATCCTTTGGTTTTTCCAAAGCTGCTCTGTGTGTGTTCTGTTATGAACTGCGGGGAGAAAATACATATTTGGCTTAGATGGATGAGAGAAAAGGCTTTTTCCCTGGGTTTCTCAGCTGCCTTGTACAGTTCACCCCAGGCCTCTCCTGCTGGGGAGAATAGAGCTGGCACAAGGAATCACCATCCCTGGCCCTATGCCTGAGCGCGGTGTGGGTGGCTGAGGACAGGGAAGGAATGCAGTCAATGAAATGTGACTGGAGATAACTAGTTAGAGCAGTTCAGAGAGAGAAGGTTTTGCATGCCCAGATGAGAAGACTATGAAGGGAAAAGCTATGCTGAGATTCTAGCTCGGGGTCAGCAAACTTTTTCAGTAGGGGGCTGGTCCACTGTCCCTCAGACCTTGTGGGCGGCCAGACTATATATATATATATATATGCAGGTTTTGGTGTCTTCGGGTGTCTTCCCGTGTAAGAGTTGGGGTGTCTAGGCGACGTTTCGACGAGGTCTCACTAGATGACGAGTGAGACCTCGTCGAAACGTCGCCTAGACACCCCAACTAGATGACGAGTGAGACCTCGTCGAAACGTCGCCTAGACACCCCAACTCTTACACGGGAAGACAACCGAAGACACCAAAACCTGCATTCCTGTACCCGTGAAAATCTACGAAAGCATATATATATGGGAAATGAACGAATTCTTATGCCCCACAAATAACCCAGAGATGCATTTTAAATACAGTGGTACCTCGGGTTAAGTACTTAATTCGTTCCGGAGGTCCGTTCTTAACCTGAAACTGTTCTTAACCTGAAGCACCACTTTAGCTAATGGGGCCTCCCACTGCTGCCGTGCCGCCAGAACATGATTTCTGTTCTCATCCTGAAGCAAAGTTCTTAACCTGAGGTAATATTTATGGGTTAGCGGAGTCTGTAACCTGAAGCGTATGTAACCCGAGGTACCACTGTAAAAGGACACATTCTACTCATGTAAAAACATGCTGATTTCCAGACCATCCGCGGGCCGGATTTAGAAGGCGATTGGGCCGGATCCAGCCCCCGGGGCTTAGTTTGCCTACCCATGTTCTAGCTCTTTCTGAGGGTTGTATAAAACTAAGTTTTACTAGGGCAGAGACCCACTGAAATTAACTTTGTCATGTCTATTAATTTCAGTGTGTCTACTTCTGGGCATAATTCATCTTGAATATGAGTGCAATGTAAGAATTGGCTTCCTTCTTGTAAAGCAACCACTTTGGGTAATTACTCCTTGATTTTTTACAAAAAGAAAGCCTTGATAGATCAGACCAGAAGTCCACTTGCTGTATTATTGTCTTTCCAACAGTGCTCAGCCTGATGCTTGGGAGAGGTTGATGAACTGGGTATTATTATTTTTATTTATTGAATTTACATACCGCCCTATACCCAGAGGTCTCAGAGCTATTCACAGAACAAGATCAACATAAAATCCATAATATATATAAATAATTCAATATAATATATGAATTGAACAGCCCCCCCCCCCGGTCTGTTTCTTGCTCCCAGCATTTGGTATTCAAAAGTATCTGGCATTTATAAGTGAATTCATGGTGTAGCTAAAAGGCAACATTCTTGCACAAGAGGAAGATCTCTGGTTGGGGGAATCCCAAGGTTTGGAGCAGGGGAACCTGTCAAAAAATAATTCTAGCAGGGTGGGAAATTCCAATACAGCTCAAAGAATATGTTGTGTAAACTGAGCCCTGGTTGACTTGGAAGGGATGAGAATGGAATGGAGTGTGCTGAAAGAGGCATGGCTGGCTGGAATACTGCAACATTTTCTTGCAGATGCCACAGCTAATATGTTTTGAAAGACATCTAACGCCTGCTCCAGAATCAAACGTATCAAATCCCTGTACATCTATTTTCTCTGCTTTTTCTGCTCCGGGTACTAAATAAGCATCAGAGCAAGCAGCACCTTTCAGGCACACTCCCTTCCTCTGCCCCAGGTTAGATTTTAATTGTTTCGTGAGAAGGTATATTAGATTTTTATAGCATAGCTGCATCTAGGCCACATTGCACCACACTAGATTATGTTGTAAACCACAACATCAGGCAACAGACTTATTAATGCAACAAACTTCAGTTAGCATCCAGTCCCAGGAATTCCCAAGGTCTTACAAAGAGGACAGACAGCCAATTGTTTTTAAAAACAAAAAGAAAGTTTCTTCCCAGAAACAGAGCTAGGCCCATGGGATGCAAATTTGTGGCTAGAGCATGGGTAGGCAAACTAAGGCCCGGGGGCCGGATCTGGCCCAATCACCTTCTAAATCTGGCCCACGGAGGGTCCGGGAATCAGCGTGTTTTTACATGAGTAGAATGTGTCCTTTTATTTAAAATGAATCTCTGGGTTATTTGTGGGACTGCCTGGTGTTTTACATAAGTAGAATGTGTGCTTTTATTTATAATGCATCTCCGGGTTATGTGTGGGGCATAGGAATTCGTTCATTTTCCCCTCCAAAATATAGCCCGGCCCCCCACAAGGTCTGAGGGACAGTGGACCGGCCCCCTGCTGAAAAGGTTTGCTGACCCCTGGGCTAGAGGAACAGAGACATTTAGGGAACCATTGACAGATGTGGAGAGGCAGCTTGTATTTAACAGTAGTGGGGAATACTGCATAGCACATAGACTGATGGAGACTTATTCTTCCAGGAATTGTGGTATGGACTCCATGTTCTAGGTAAAGGTAAAAAGGTAAATGATCCCTGGATGGTTAAGTCCATTCAAAGGCGACTATGGGGTTGCAGCATTCATCTTGCTTTCAAGCCGAGGGAGCCGGCATTTGTCCACAGACAGCTTTCCGAGTCATGTGGCCAGCATGACTAAATCGCTTCTGGTGCAATGGGACACTCTGATGGAAGCCAGAGCACACGGAAACACTGTTTACCTTCCCACCGCAGCAGTACCTATCTATCTACTTGCGCTGGTGTGCTTTCAAACTGCTAGGTTGGCAGGATCTGGGACAGAGCAACGGGAGCTCACCCCGTTGTTGGGATTCGAACTGCCGACCTTCTGATCAGCAAGCCCAAGAGACTCAGTGGTTTGGACTACAGCATGGTGGTGGCATTAATCGAGAGGCGCCAACAAATATTTTTGAGCTGCTGGTGTTTCCAGTGCTTTGAGGTCTGTGGGGACAGAAGGTATGGTTTCAAGCACCTATTTAGGATCAGGATGCAAGCCTGTATGAATTGCTTTACTTTATCCGTAAGACCGTAAAAAGAGCCTGCTGGATAAGGCCGATGGCCCAGCTAATCCAACAAACTTTCCCAACACCTTGCAAAGCTCTGGGAGTGGCTGTCTTGATCTGATCTTGCTATTGTATGTTTCCTTCCTGAGAAGAGGGTCTTTTCTTATCAGGGGAGTAAATTCACCTCATTATTGCACCCACTCCTCTCTCAAGAACAACAGTCACATCCTGGGGAAAGAGCTACATCATGTGTGTCAACAATGTGTTAGCTAGTTAATAATAATAATAATAATAATAATAATAATAATATTTATACCCCACCCATCTGACTGGGTTTCCCCAGCCACTCTGGGCGGCTTCCAACTGGATATTAAAAACAATACAGCGTCAGACATTAAAAACTTCCCTAAATAGGGCCGCCTTCAGTTGTCTTTTAAAAGTAAAATAGTTGTATATTGCCTTGACATCTGCTGGGAGGGCGTTCCACAGGGCGGGTGCCACTACCAAGAAGGCCCTCTGCCTGGTTCCCTGTAACCTCACTTCTCGCAGTGAGGGAACCGCCAGAAGGCCCTCGGCGCTGGACCTCAGTGTCTGGGCTGAATGATGGGGGTGGAGATGCTCTTTCAGGTATACTGGATTGAGGCCGTTTAGGGCTTTTATGGTCAGCACCATCACTTTGAATTGTGCTTGGAAACGTACTGGGAGCCAATGAAGAACTTTCAGGACCGGTGTTATATGGAGATGCAGCAGAGAATAAATAGGTGTGGGGGGATTGGATACTCTCTGGTTGACGTCTCCTTCCAGCAGTGGATTATTTCCAATCTCTGAACTAGTTGAAAGGAAGGGAGGGGGCAACTGGGATAAACTGTAAGGGAGAATGGGGGGTGGAGTGGGCGGGTAACCATCCACTCCATCTACAGATTCCCCTATGCCAATTCCCCATCACAACAATAGTATCACAAGTCAAACCTTAAGTCTTGCTAGATAGGGGAAAGTCTGATTCAAAGCCAGATCCATGTTCATAGGACATGCCAGGACATGGGTTTCCTCCACACTTCCCGCCTGCAGCATGTATATACATGTGAAACAGTCCCATGTGACAATCTACATGCAGGGAACACTTTTTTCTTACACACGTTTCCAGTGATTTCAGTAGTCCTTACTTCCTGGTTAAATGCACAGAGATTTATTACACTTATGTTTAGGAAGGTCAATGCATCATAAAAGGGGCTTCCAGGCAGCTTCTCATCCAGACACTGATCAAATCTGGACCTTTTTTTAGGAGCGATTCCTCCACCGCCGCCATCCTGCTCCTTTTGCACTCAGAGTTTAGTCTAACAACCTGCAATTTCAGAGAGTCCCTGAAATAGCTTCCAGATCTGCAGCACAGATTGCTGCCTTGCTTTCAGCTATCAACTGATTTGATTGTATGTGTGTGTCACTCAAGAAGACTTGCCCAGAGGCGCAAATGTTGATCTGGAAAAAGCCACAGGGGAAAAAATCCCTGTTGCCCAGGGAACAATGGCTATTTATTTATGAACATGAATGACAACTGGCACATATCCTCGGGGCACAACCATCCAGGAGTGCTGTGGGGGAATGAAGATGGCAGGTTGCTTTAACTGCAGCGAGACCTGGTAGGTCAGGTAACAGCTATCAACATTAAATCAGCCTAAAGCAGGGCTGGGAGCACTTGCACGGCAGAGAATCAGCTTGCAAGATTTCTCACAAGACTGCAGAATTGGATATAACAGTAGGAAGATCTGGGGGAAGGACATAAAAACAATAAAGTCTTTGTGCTCAGTCCAATACTTCAGTCATGGCCCAACGCATCCCTCAAGAACCACAGGCAGGAAGAGCTTTCTCAGATAAGAATAAGTCATTTTATTTAAGATGGAATTAACTTTCAAGTAAGACATGCTGTGGGTTAAACCACAGAGCCTAGGGCTTGCCGATCAGAAGGTCGGCGGTTCGAATCCCCGCAACGGGGTGAGCTCCCATTGCTTGGTCCCTGCTCCTGCCAACCTAGCAGTTCAAAAGCACGTCAAAGTGCAAGTAGATAAATAGGTACCACTCCGGCGGGAAGGTAAACAGCGTTTCCATGTGCTGCTCTGGCTCGCCAGAAGCGGCTTTGTCATGCTGGCCACATGACCCGGAAGCTGGATGCCGGCTCTCTCGGCCAGTAAAGCGAGATGAGCGCCGCAACCCCAGAGTCGGCCACGACTGGACCTAATGGTCAGGGGTCCCTTTACCTTTATGATAATAGTAGGAAGATCTGTGGGAAGCACAGGACGACAATCAAGTCTTTGTGTTCAGTCCAATACTTCAGTCATGGCCCAACGCATCCCTCAAGAACCACAGGCAGGAAAAGCTGGCTCATATAAGAATAAGTCCTGTTATTTAAGATGGAATTAACTTTCAAGTAAGACATGCTTTCATTTGCAGGCATGGGAAGTGTGGGGCTGCGGTCCTTCCCCCCACCTCATACAAAATAATAATAATAATAATAATAATAATAATAATAATAATAATAATAATAATTTATTATTTATACCCCGCCCATCTGGCTGGGCCTCCCCAGCCACTCTGGGCGGCTTCCATAAAACCAAAAATACAGTAAAATCACACGTTAAAAACTTCCCTGAACAGGGCTGCCTTAAGATGTCTTCTGAATGTCAGGTAGTTGTTTATCACTTTGACATCTGCTGGAAGGGCGTTCCACAGGGCGGGTGCCACTACCGAGAAGGCCCTCTGCCTGGTTCCCTGTAGCTTTGCTTCTCGCAATGAGGGAACCGCCAGAAGGCCCTCGGAGCTGGACCTCAGTGTCCGGGCAGAATGATGGGGGTGGAGACGCTCCTTCAGGTATACTGGACCGAGGCCGTTTAGGGCTTTAAAGGTCAGCACCAACACTTTGAATTGTGCTCGGAAACATACTGGGAGCCAATGTAGGTCTTTCAAGACCGGTGTTATATGGTCTCGGCGGCCGCCCCCAGTCACCAGTCTAGCTGCCGCATTCTGGATTAGTTGTAGTTTCCGAGTCACCTTCAAAGGTAGCCCCACGTAGAGTGCATTGCAGTAGTCCAAGCGGGAGATAACCAGAGCATGCACCACTCTGGCGAGACAGTCCGCAGGCAGATAGGGTCTCAGCCTACGTACCAGATGGAGCTGGTAAACAGCTGCCCTGGACACAGATTTGACCTGTGCCTCCATGGACAGCTGTGAGTCCAAAATGACTCCCAGGCTGCGCACCTGGTCCTTCAGGGGCACAGTTACCCCATTCAGGACCAGGGAATCCTCCACACCTGCCCGCCTCCTGTCCCCCAAAAACAGTACTTCTGTCTTGTCAGGATTCAACCTCAATCTGTTAGCCACCATCCATCCTCCAACCGCCTCCAGACACTCACGCAGGACCTTCACCGCCTTCACTGGTTCTGATTTAAAAGAGAGGTAGAGCTGGGTATCATCGGCATACTGATGAACACCCAGCCCAAAAAAGTTGCTGGGCATTGTCATTGGGTGTGTGTGTGTCTTGTGATCGATTGCGCGGGGCGGGGCTTACCTGCTTGCCCCCCCCCGCACATTTTATTCAAGTTGGCACCCCAACTCTGTTTCGTGGAGGTGGAAAGCGCCTTTAGCTCGGGTCTGGGTTCGAATTTTGAGCTCGCTCGTCCCCGCCTTCCCCTCTCGGGGAATTCGAACGTGCCAATCAGGGGTCAGAGCGGGGGCGGTGCGCCTCCCTCTCCCCCCTTCTGTTCCAGCCACGAAGCCCCGCCCCCGTTGTCTACGTCACTCACGCCTTATAAAAGTGCTAAAGTTGGGAAGAAGTTTTTGCTCACTGGCGACTCCCTGAACGGGTCGGTTCGTGAGGAAGGCGGAGCTCATCCCGTTTCTCAGCCTTCTCTTTCTCCTTTATCTGTTTGGTCTCTATCCTGCCTGCCGGGAAACATGGTAAGTCTTGGGTCGGGTGCTCCTGTAGCCTCACCTCGGCTTCGGTTCTGGGGATTTTGGTGCCTTGGGAAAGGGAAAACAAGGCTGGTTAAAGCGCAATGCGTGTTTCCTCGTGGGTCTTGGGAAGGCGCGCAGAACTGTGTCCCGGGAGTGTCAGCTGGGCCCGTGGGTGCCATGCAGCGTGCACAGCCCTGGCCCCGAAATTTGTGGGTGCCTGGCCCCTTCGTGGGCAATTTTGTGGGTGCTCGGGCACCCCAGGGCGTTGGCACCGTGTCCTGCGCGTGTTGGCAGCCAGCTGGGTCTCCCGGAACACGTGTGTAGCGGTAAGCCGGTCACGGGTGTGGCTGAAGGGCGCCAGGTTGAGATCTCGTGTGAATGGGGAGGTGTGGCGTCGAGTCGCCCTTCCCTTCCCCTCGGGAGATGGCCCCTGGCCCCATCCGCTGCGCTGGAGCTTTTCTCTGACTCCTGCGATAGGGCCCAGCGCTTAGGAAAAAAAAAATCGAGGGAAGATCACTTGCGTGTAGGACGTGGGGATCGTAACGCGCAGACACGTGTCTGCTGGGCTGATGTCTTGAGGAGCCGCATCCAGGCTCTTTCCGCACGCCAGGCGTGGGGTGAGCAAAAGAATGCTCTGAGGGTTAGGGATGTGGGCAGGATGCGCAGCTCTGTCGCCAGCTTCCTCATGTAAAATAATAATAATAATAATAATATAATAATAATAATAATAATAGACATCCACTCCCACCCAACGGGCGAACCCGGCTCTGGGGAACTTTTCTGAATCTCGATTTAGCTGACGTGAGGTCCCTTCTCTGCCTGAGTCAGGCGCTGGATACTGATAATCCTACGGGAGAGGGCTTGGAGTGTATTTGTTGCTCTCTTGCAGCTCTGTAGAGCCTGGTAGGAGATAAGCCAGAAGCAGGATTCATGGGGTAGTCAAGGAGCAACAAGACAGGCCCAGGAGGATAATAGTATGTGCGAGAAACAGGGAGGGGTTGCTAGAAACCTCCCTTTATTCATTCTGAGAAATGGGTCTCCATGGATCTGCAAATAAGCTATTTCCAAGATCCTCCAGACTGCGCGGTTATCTTGCTTTTGCGATGCTCAGCGGCAGGACGTGACCCTCTTAAGCTCAGAATGACAGTTTCCTGGCACCATCTCCCTTCTTGACTTTGGACACGGCATGCTAAGACGCTTAACGCAGCAGGGTTCAAAAGATCTACACAAGCAGGGTGCAGAGAATGTGGTGGAAGGGGCCTGTCGAAGAACCGAACTTGTGCTTGCTTATTTTGGCTATGGGTTAAAAGAAGGAAGTGCTGTGAACCAGAGAGCTTCTCCAAATCACAGCTCTCTAAAAACCGCTCTGTTTCCAAATGCCCATTGCAAAATTGCCAGCCTAAGCTGTTTGGGTAAGACTTAAAAGGCAAGCTCCTTTGGGCTTGGGTAGCATCTTGAAAGCGAAAGTAGCCAAGTTTGGACTTGCCAGCTGCTCTTGCAAAGAGATGCCCTAAACGGCCTCGGCTCAGTATACCTGAAGGAGCGTCTCCACCCCCATCATTCTGCCCGGACACTGAGGTCCAGTGCCGAGGGCCTTCTGGCGGTTCCCTCACTGTGAGAAGCAAAGCTACAGGGAACCAGGCAGAGGGCCTTCTCGGTAGTGGCGCCCACCCTGTGGAACACCCTCCCATCAGATGTCAAATATGTCAAACTACCTGACATTTAGAAAACATCTGAAGGCAGCCCTGTTCAGGGAAGTTTTTAATCTGTGACATTTTGATGTATTTTTAATCTTTGTTGGAAGCCGCCCAGAGTGGCTGGGGAAACCCAGCCAGATGGGCGGGGTACAAATAATAAATTATTATTATAAGGGGCTTTCTGCGGCATTGCATAATGCCCAGCTGCTGGTGAAAAGGACGAAACTTCTTTTAACATGTGCTGGAAGATGTGGCACGACGTACAGCCAGAGTCAAGGAAGGACATTGGAAGGTAGAATTTTTATAATCGAAAAGGGATGTAGTAAAGCACTCAAGATGCAGTCCCAGCGTCAATAAAAAATGTATGAGGCTGCTCAGCAAGTAGTGATTTATTTGCTTCATAAAGTTTATATACGTCTGCACCAGGGATGGGGTGGGGGCAGGTAAGCCCCACCCCGCTTTGGATCTGTTGTGTGGGTAGTCTTCTCTTCTGTTTTTAGCTGTTGCTGAATACTGCCTCCACCGCAAACAACCAGCTACAGCAAGCCTAATCTAGTCAGGAATTCAAAATAGTTGGTTTCGAAACATCTACCCATTAGCATCTAGATGGGCACTCCTGAGGAAGCAAGCATTACAGACTAGGAACCACGACTCCCTTGAACTCAGGCTCCCCTATAATATCCAGACCTTGCCTATTTTTTTTATCAAGGGAAGAGCTCTGAGCACGGGGCCTGCATTGCGGCTGTTACAGTCAGGCATCTCTCTGTGCAGATTATTAAAAGAATGGAAGCAGAACAGGCTCAAATTGAAGATGCCATAAATGTAACACAGTTAATCTTAGAATGTAGTTGATGGCAGGGATAGCCATTAATGTAATAAATAAATTACAGCATTTGTTTGTGAGTGGGTGTTATTGGTTTTTTTTGGTCATGTGTTTATTTTTTAATTTTTTATTTCAATACATTTCCAAAGTTTACAAAAAAGTAAATAAAAGATACGTAAGATAGCAGCGCAAAAGGATATAATGTGAAACCTTGAAAAAAGATAAACTCAGCTTACGAACAGGAAAAAAGGGGGGAAACCCTAAACAAGACAGAAAAATATTTATCAACAACATTATTTAAGGAGTACAAACCATAACTTGAATAATCTATACACAAAATTATAAGAAGAAACGACCTTCATACTAGTTTGAGTCCCTTATTAGTTTTATTGACTTCCAACTATCTCTTTGCGGTTTCAACTCGGCTATTACATTTAAATAGCCTGTACAGTAATTAATTGTTTGTCCAGATATGATGGAAAAGTTTCTCTTTCTGTGAAATTAGACTAAACACAACCAAGTGTCGTTATAGGAGGTTTTTTGTCATTTATATGTATTTTGTGTTTTCCTTTTGTATCTTTCTGCTGTAAACTGCTCTGTGATCTTCAGATGAAGGGCAGTATATGAATTTAATAAAGAAATAGAAATATACAAATATCCAATAAAGTGTATTTTGGAGTCCAGACGGTTACTGGGTGACTCACCTGTTTCCATCAGCTCCAGCCAGCAAGGCCATTCATCATGGTTGGGAGTTGCACTCCAGTGATATTGGGATATGTTAGCTATTTATTTATTTATTGAATATATATACCACCCTATACACAGAGGTCTCAGGGCAGTTCACTTTAGCTAATGGGGCCTCCTGCTGCCGCCGCCCGATTTCTGTTCTTATCCTGAAGCAAAGTTCTTAACCTGAGGTACTACTTCTGGGTTAGTGGAGTCTGTAACCTGAAGTGTTTGTAACCTGAGGTGTCTGTAACCTGAGGTACCACTGTAAGAGTCCCAGTTAGCGAACTTTGCCATGGAAGCCGAACGGTGGAAGGGCACCGGTGGCAGGACGCCTCAGTAGGGAAAGCTCACCTCGGTTTAAGAACACTTTGGTTTATGAATGGACTTCCAGAACAGATTAAGTTCATCAACCGAGGTACCACTGTATTAGGCTTCATGCTTCAGGCACTGCTTGTTCACTTGACCAATCTTTTCTACAAGGAAATGCCAGCTACATGGAAGTTTGATATATAAATGCAAACATCTTGTTCCTCCTTAAGCAGCACCAGCCTAGCTGAAGAATATCAGGCAGGGAGACAGATCATAATGGACAGAGTACCTTCAATAAGTACAGACTCTCCATATGCATTACAGTGGTACCTCAGGTTACATACGCTTCAGGTTACAGACTCCGCTAACCCAGAAATAGTACCTCGGGTTAAGAACTTTGCTTCAGGATGAGAATCATGCTCCGGTGGCGTGGCGACAGTGGGAGGCCCCATTAGCTAAAGTGGTGCTTCAGGTTAAGAGCAGTTTCAGGTTAAGAACGGACCTCTGGAATGAATTAAGTACTTAACCCGAGGTACCACTGTACTGGCTAGAACAGGGGCCAGCAAACCTTTTCAGCAGGGGGCCGGTCCACTGTCCCTCAGACCTTGTGGGGGGCTGGACTATATTTTGGGGGAGAAAAGAATGAATTCCTATGCCCCACAAATAACCCAGAGATGCATTTTAAATAAAAGCACACATTCTACTCATGTAAAAACACGCTGATTCCCGGACTATCCGCAGGCCAGATTTAGAAGGTGATTGGGCCAGATCCGGCCCCCGGGCCTTAGTTTGCCTACCCATGGGCTAGAACATTACTTATGAACCTTCTAAGCTTTTAAGGCCAGGAAATAGAGGCACATTGTCTTCAAACAAGGACAGAATGCAAAACATGTTCTGCTTTGCATGAACAATTCACAAATTGCTACCATAGTTGAATTTCCTCTGACCTATCCGTCTTGTTTCTCACACTGGCTACACAATCCTACTTAATGTCTCCTTGAGGGACGTCCACTGCATTCCTCTGGAGTTAAAACTGCCATCTTGTGCATATTTACATGGGATTATTAAGCGAGAAGGATTCCAGGATAAGGGTTAGTATAGCCTTGAAATTCTTGTCTTCAGCAAAAGCACAGAATGCCTCTGATAAGTTCTTTTTCTTTTAAACAATCTGTTGCAAAAAACTTCACCACTGGTCGTCTTGAGGTTTGTACCTTTCCCTTGAAAGACCAAATATAGGATTAATTGGGGCATACTTACCCCTAAACACAAAGGGCAGCTGTGTAAACTGCTTTGAGGTTCTATGAACCGATTTGATGTGTTTCTTTTAAAAGTCAAGTGGCAGATACATTTTGCTAAAAAAATTTTTTAGAAACTGCTGAGCTCATTGAAGTTGTGCTGCCCATTTAAACCTCTGAATAGGATTAATGACTTCAAAATGGCCTTCAGAAATGAAATTCACCCTAACCAATTCCTCTGACTATTTATACTACAAGTCTGTATGGTGAAGAACTCCAGATTTGAGGATTAAAGAATACTTGGAATGAGCACTGCTAACATTGCCCATCCAGTAGACTGCTATTCAGGCACCAAGAAAGGGACAACATTTTAATCTGGAATGTTTGTGGAGATGGGGAAGTCTTCCATTGAGGTTGAATCCTGACAAGACAGAAGTACTGTTTTTGGGGGACAGGGGGCAGGCTTGGTGTGGAGGACTCCCTGGTCCTGAATGGGGTAACTGTGCCCCTGAAGGACCATGTGCGCAGCCTGGGAGTCATTTTGGACTCACAGCTGTCCATGGAGGCGCAGGTCAATTCTGTATCCAGGGCAGCTGTCTACCAACTCCACTTGGTACGCAGGCTGATACCCTATCTGCCCGTGGACTGTCTCGCCAGAGTGGTGCATGCTCTGGTTACCTCTCGCTTGGACTACTGCAATGCGCTCTATGTGGGGCTACCTTTGAAGGTGACCCGGAAACTACAACTAATCCAGAATGCGGCAGCTAGACTGGTGACTGTGAGCGGCCGCTGAGACCATATAACACTTGAAAGACCTACATTGGCTCCCAGTACGTTTCCGAGCACAATTCAAAGTGTTGGTGTTAACCTTTAAAACCCTAAACGGCCTCGGCCCAGTATACCTGAAGGAGTGTCTCCACCCCCATCAGATGTCAAAGCAATAAACAACTACCTGACATTCAGAAGACATCTTAAGGCAGCCCTGTTCAGGGAAGTTTTTAATGTGTGACATTTTAGTGTATTTTTGGTCCCTGTGGAAGCCGCCCAGAGTGGCTGGGGAAACCCAGCCAGATGGGCGGGGTACAAATAATAAATTATTATTATTATTATTCCTGTTTCAAAGGTGAAAGGCAAGGCATACCAGTTGAAGCTGTAGGAATTCCATTTTTAGTTCTCTTCAGACTGGCAGATGCTGTTAGCTGCAAAAGCTGTCATGTGTCTCTATTACCAATGGTCAAACAGAAGCATGAAGTGAGAACGTCATTCTTCTGAAAATAGGGCTGCCATATTTCCAGGGAGAATTTCCAAAATGTGGTGCTTTGTCCAGGATCTTGTGGGGGGAAAACTCAACAACTTTGGGTGTTTTTTTTTAAAAAAAGCTCTGTTTTGAAATATGGCAACCCTGCTGAAAAGAACTCCAAATATCAATTTTTCACATATCCTGTTTCTAAGTCAATGAATTGTGGCGGTCTTTGCTTTCGTGCTGTCGAGTCTTCAGAATATTCTACAAGTCATCAGTAAGCACACAGTTTCTAATAACATGCATTTCAATTCTGAAGGGGCAAGAAGACTTCCTTAATGATAGGGGTTTATGATTGGACTGTTCTGTTGCATGAAAATTACACAACAGCCTGCTAGTAACCAGGGCTGCCATACGTCTGGTTTTCCCAGGACATTATCAGGACTTCTTTTATTGAAATAAAGTTTATTTGGTTTTACAAATATAGAATTATAACAATATAAAATACATATCCATATTTAGAATTTTCCATCTTCCCCTCCATGGGTCCTATTGCCCCTGTTCAACTGCATATTATTTCATAATCCATATTTTATATCTCTCCATTTTGTCCGTAATATCTGCCACATTACAAGTAGCAAAAGACATGACACTTGCAATGTATTTTACACTTGTAACATTATTGGGATTTCAAAGATGGAATTGATGTTGGGGGCGGGGGAATTGATGTCGGTCGGCGCTTTGTCCTGGATCTCAAGCAAGATTGTGGGTGTTTTTGTAAAAAAAAACCCCAAACTCAACAACCTTTGGGATGTCCTGGTTTTTACTTTTTAGAAAGATGGCAGCCCTACCATTAACTAAGCAGCTATCTAGCAAAGATTTGCTCAGAAACAGTGGCGAGTGCCTTTGCGAGAACTGCTCGTTCATCTCTGCAGTTCTGGAGGCAAGTCAAACGCCTCCACTTCTGAAGTAGAAGATAAACGAGGCTGCTGCAATTAGCGGCCCAAAGTCACCCTGTGAATTAGTGGATAAGTAGTTACAGGTTGACTTGCACATGAGTTTAAGCTGATGAAGTGTACCTTGCCCACGGAGGGGAGGGGGGAATGGTTAATGTTTTCTAAGAACAGGTCACGCTTAATTTCACAAACTTGAATTTGCATGGGAACAGGTGGTAATTGATTGACACGTGGGGAAATTGTCAAGTGGTGACCGGTCCTTCAACCGAAACCTCCCTGAAAGCTGTATTTCTGCTGGAGCTACTACTATAGCTGCTTCTTTTCACAGCGCGAGTGCATCTCCGTCCATGTTGGCCAAGCCGGAGTCCAGATTGGCAATGCCTGCTGGGAGCTCTACTGTCTTGAGCACGGCATCCAGCCTGATGGACAGATGCCCAGTGACAAGACCATTGGGGGAGGAGACGACTCCTTCAACACTTTCTTCAGTGAGACGGGAGCTGGCAAGCACGTGCCCAGGGCCGTTTTCATAGACTTGGAGCCAACTGTGATTGGTGAGCATACAAACAAGACAGGCTACAGGTGGGGCTGTAGCTTACATACCCTCCAACATTTCTCCAGTGAAAATGAAGGTAAAAAGGTAAAGGGACCCCTGACCATTAGGTCCGGTCGCAACTGACTCTGGAGTTGCAGTGCTCATCTCGCTTTATTGGCTGAGGGAGCCAGTGTTTGTCCGCGGACAGCTTCCGGGTCATGTGGCCAGCATGACTAAGCCGCTTCTGGTGAACCAGAGCAGCGCACGGAAACACCGTTTACCTTCCCGCCAGAGCTGTACCTATTTATCTACTTGCAGTTTGACACTTCGAACTGCTAGGTTGGCAGGAGCAGGGACCAAGCAATGGGAGCTCACCCCGTCACGAGGATTCGAAAATAGGGATGTCTAATAAATATTAAATATAATAATATAATATAATATAATATAATATAATATAATATAATATAATATAATATAATATAATATAATATAATATAATATAATATAATATAATATAATATAATATAATATAATATAATATAATATAATATAATATAATATAATATTACTTATACTCCGCCCATCTAGTCGGGCCTCCCCCAGCCACTCTGGGCAGTTTCCAACAGGATATTGAAAACACAATGAAAGATCAAACATTAAAAACTTCCCTAAACAGGGCTGCCTTCAGATGTCTTCTAAAAGTCAGATAGTTGTTTATTTCCTTGGCATCTGATGGGAGGGCATTCCACAGGGCGGGCGCCACTACCGAGAAGGCCCTCTGCCTGTTTCACTGTAACCTCACATCTCGCAGGCAGGGAACTGCCAGAAGGCCCTCGGAGCTGGACCTCAGTGTCTGGGCTGAACGATGGGGGTGGAAGCATTTAAATTACCATGTATTTAAAGCCCATTCTCTTCCCCACCCACAAGAATCATAGCAGCTGTAGTTTCCCCCTCACAGAGCCAACATCCCCAGCACCCTTGACAAACTACAGTTCCCAGGATTCCTTGGGAGAAGTCATGTGCTTTACCTATATGGTGGGCATGCCGCCCAAATCTCCTCAGAAGCCTTAGGCATGTATTTGTCCTGGTGTACAACAAATATGATTCCCCAAGTGCAGATGGTCTTAAATACCATTTCACTTGGGATCACTTCTCTCCACAGATGAAGTGCGCACTGGCACCTACCGCCAGCTCTTCCACCCTGAGCAACTCATCACTGGCAAGGAGGATGCTGCCAACAATTATGCCAGGGGCCACTACACCATTGGCAAGGAGATCATTGACCTGGTCCTTGACAGGATACGCAAGCTGGTGAGTTGATGTCTGCAGCCTGTGAGACTGGAGGAAGGGGCTTCTAAACACAACAGGAAAGATGTTTCACAAAAACACCCATTATAAATGGGGGAAGGACGTTTCTTTAATATGTTCCTTCTTGTTTCCTCTGTTCCGGCTGTGAGCATGGTTGTAGCAAGAAAAAGCACTGCCCATGTCAAGAGGGAATGGCCAGCTTTTTGGGAATAGACAAAACTCTTTAAAAAAAGAACAAATGGGGACCCTCCAAAACTAATTAATTATTATTATTATTATTATTTATTATTATTTATTTGTATCTCACCCTCCCCGGCTGAAGCCGAGCTCAGAGCAGTTAATGTCATAAAAACAACACAATAAATGAGGACTGAGTGTGCTTAGAGTCCATAGAAATCTAGATGCTAGAATGAGGAGAAAATGCAAAATCAGAGGGGAGAGGGGAATGGAATAGCAAAGGGGGGATCCTGACACCCCCCTACTCCTCCCACTGCAATGTTTTGTTGCAGGTTTCACTTTATGTTCAAGCTGAATTAAACTTTTGAGCTGGGGTCTTTTAAAACCTCTCTCTTTCCAACAGGCCGACCAATGCACAGGTCTCCAGGGTTTCCTGGTCTTCCACAGCTTTGGTGGGGGCACCGGTTCTGGGTTCACCTCCTTGCTGATGGAGCGCCTGTCCGTTGACTACGGCAAGAAGTCCAAGCTGGAGTTCTCCATCTACCCAGCTCCCCAAGTCTCCACAGCTGTCGTCGAGCCCTACAACTCCATCCTGACCACCCACACCACCCTGGAGCACTCCGACTGTGCCTTCATGGTAGACAATGAGGCCATCTATGACATTTGCCGCAGGAACTTGGACATTGAGCGCCCCACTTACACCAACCTCAACCGCCTTATCAGCCAGATTGTGTCCTCCATCACGGCCTCCCTGCGATTTGATGGTGCCCTGAATGTAGATCTGACAGAATTCCAGACCAATCTGGTGCCCTATCCCCGAATCCACTTCCCCCTGGCCACCTACGCCCCAGTCATCTCTGCCGAGAAAGCTTACCATGAACAGCTGACAGTAGCAGAGATCACCAACGCTTGCTTTGAGCCGGCCAACCAGATGGTGAAATGTGACCCTCGTCACGGTAAATACATGGCCTGCTGCCTGTTGTACCGTGGGGACGTTGTTCCCAAAGACGTCAATGCTGCTATTGCCACCATCAAGACCAAACGTAGCATCCAATTTGTGGACTGGTGCCCCACCGGTTTCAAGGTTGGTATCAACTACCAGCCCCCCACGGTGGTCCCCGGGGGCGACCTGGCCAAAGTGCAGCGTGCCGTCTGCATGCTGAGCAACACCACAGCCATTGCTGAGGCCTGGGCTCGCCTGGACCACAAGTTTGACCTGATGTACGCCAAGCGTGCCTTTGTCCACTGGTACGTTGGGGAAGGGATGGAGGAAGGCGAGTTCTCGGAGGCCCGGGAGGACATGGCTGCCCTAGAGAAGGATTACGAGGAGGTTGGGGCAGACAGTGCCGATGGGGATGACGAGGGCGAAGAATACTGATTTCTGTTTGTATCCATTTGTTTTCTACTTCTCGCTCCTGTCTCCTTCTGGATGCCTTCTGCTGCCCATTGTGTTAGACTCATTAAACAAAATGTTTAGCTGAAAGCAGTCTTGTTTCTTTCTTTATAGAACAAACCGTGCCCTGTCCTTCTGAGTTGTAGGCCTGGGTCCAAGATTCAGCATTGGAGACCATGTGTCTGTGCCCTGTCCTTTAGAGTTGCATAAAGGGTTTGTAGGACTCGGTCCTGCTATAGATGATGTCAGCTGAGAACATGTTTTTGAATGAGTGGAGCTGGACTGGCCAGGCTCTTAGGGTTGGCAAAGCTTGAATGTCTCTGCACCAGGACAACACAGGCATTTGCTGTACACTGAAGCATGCAAGGGCACTGACCTATATATTTGCAGCACTTTAGCAATTCTGCTGTAAAATCTTTTCACCTGCTGGGGCGCATGACTCCACTTTCCTGCTTACGGATTTGATACTGAGAAACCTGGCCATTGCATCAACAAGATTCCTCTGGCCTGCTCCAAAGTAACATCTTTAAAATGGTATCAAAGAAATTACAGTGGTACCTCAGGTTACAGACGCCTCAGGTTACAGACTCTGCTAACCCAGAAATATTACCTCAGATTAAGAACTTTGCTTCTGGATGAGAACAGAAATTGGGCGGCGACAGCGCAGCGGCAGCGGGAGGCCCCATTAGCTAAAGTGGTGCTTCAGGTTAAGAACAGTTTCAGGTTAAGAATGGGCCTCCGGAACAAATTATGTACTTAACTTGAGGTACCACTGTATAAAGGTAAAGGGACCCCTGACCATTAGGTCCAGTCGTGACCGACTCTGGGGTTGCGGCGCTCATCTCGCTTTATTGGCCAAGGGAGCCAGCGTACAGCTTCTGGGTCATGTGGCCAGCATGACTAAGCCGCTTCTGTCGAACCAGAGCAGCGCATGGAAACGCCGTTTACCTTCCCGCTGGAGCGGTACCTATTCATCTACTTGCACTTTGACGTGCTTTCGAACTGCTAGGTTGGCAGGAGCAGGGACCGAGCAACGGGAGCTCACCCCGTCGTGGGGATTCAAACTGCCGACCTTCTGATTGGCAAGTCCTAGGCTCTGTGGTTTAACCCACAGCGCCACCCGTGTCCCACTGTATATTGACTAGCAAAGAGAAATAGGAGTTTGCTGATGGACCTTTGACCTTAGTCCACGTTCTCCTTAACTTATGACTGGTTACTAAGATTGACCACCCCCAATGCAACAAGCCCCATAGATATTCTTGACCATTCTTTACATTATGTGACTTCAGTGGCGTAGCGTGGGTTGTCAGCACCCAGGGCAAGGCAAGTAATTTGCGCCCCCTAACCCGTGGATTTGCGCCCCCTAACCCTAACCCCCAGATGTTGCGCCCGGTGCGGCTGGCCCCCATGCACCCCCCACGCTACGCCACTGTGTGACTTTATGGATTTGTAAGCGTTGCCTTTGTAACGAAATGCACCAGAAGGTCTGCAAACAGATTGCTTGGCCTTCACTGCAATCTTTATTAAATTGGAGGGAGGCGTTACAACTTTCTGTGAAAGGGCAAATTTGAATCTCATTATATCTAGTTACACCGGTTTTGCAGCATTTGGGTGGTGGTAAGGTTTGTGATATTTTGATCACCTTTTTGATGGTTCTAACATTTCATCACTGGAGCACACTGGAGCAAATATGATCGTCTGTAAAATTTTGTTTTCAGTTTATGAAGCAATTCTATATCCTCCAACCATGCTGACAAAGAATTCTACGAAACAGTAGTCAATATCCAGAATGACTGTTCAGTGTTGGACATCATAATTGCCGAATACACAAAGCTTCACAGCTTGTCTTTCATCGTACAAAGTTTGGCACCTCGCTTCATTTAAAGATTTTCCAGAGACTTTGAGACTAAAGATTTCATTTTGTACTTGTTACGGTTTGAAGCAATTCTGTAAAGATTGTCTATTACATATAGAATCATAGAATCATAGAGTTGGAAGAGACCACAAGGTGTCTATGGTCATCGTGTTGCCTAGACATTCCTGACATTCTCTTTGCCACACAGGGGTTTTATTTGGTTACTCCCCTGAGAGCCTGGCACAAGGGGGCCCCGCACCCCTAGCATCTATGGGGAAGACGGCCCTGGCTGTTTCATAAGGAGGTGCATGGGCAACATGCCATCTCCCCTCCCACTAGAGTAGCACATGGGTTTTATTTTGCGTGCCTGTTTTGTTCAGTGGAGGTAATAAAGCTATACGCAAGCTCTTTCTGTTGGCAAAGTAAGCCCTGCCAGGGCTACAAGATACAGAACTTAATCTTGGTGAGTAGGTGGGAGATAAATCTCAGTTGCTAGCATCTAACTCCCGGGCTATGCCCTGTTGCTATAAAGATACCAGCCACCCTAGAAAAGCGAATCGAATAAAAATGGCTAAAAGGTGACTAGAAAAAGTGGGGAAATGGAACAAAGAAGATGGGCTGAGATCGGTTCTGAAGGCTGTCTTAGAAGCTGATGACTAACTACATACAGAAGTTGCATATTAGAATGAGAAAGTACAAGTCCTTATTACATGCCGTGATCGTGCTGGAATGAAAACCTGCATTTCCAAAATGTGCTTCTGGAGCCGTATATTGCTGCTCTTTGAAACCCCTTCATTTTTGAGTACTTTTCAGTAAAGTGGTACCTTGGTTCTCAAACTTAATCCGTTCCAGAAGTCCGTTCCAAAACCAAAGCATTCCAAAACCAAGGCGCGCTTTCCCATAGAAAGTAATGCAAAATGGATTAATCCATTCCAGACTTTTAAAAACAACCCCTAAAACAGCCATTTAACATGAATTTTACTAACAAGACCATTGTTCCATAAAATGAAAGCAATAAACAATGTACTGCAGTCACACAATCAATCAATCAATCAATCAATCAATCAGTAGCTGAACTGGGTTCCACACAGTCACAAAAACAAAACAAAAACCGCAAAATAAATAGCAAAAACAGACAAACCTCAGCGTAACACTCAAAATAGAAGTGTGGCACTCAAACTGGAAGTGTAACTCTCAAAATGGAGCATGTTTGACTTCCGAAAAAAGTTCGCAAACCGGAACCTTACTTCTGGGTTTGCAGTGTTTGGGTTCCAAGTTGTTTGAGTACCAAGGTGTTTGAGAACCAGGGTATCCTTGTAGATTGTGTCAGCAGTCTTTCCTGTATTGCTACAAAAGTACCCTGACATCAAGGAGGACCTGCAGGACTCCTCTGAGTGTCAAAACAGTTCTGCTTCATTTTTGTCCTTTGCCAGTAAGCTTCCAATCTGCAGAGCTTGTTCTGGCCCCAACAAGCAGTGGAATAAATGGATGGGTGCGGGTTGCTAAGTCTGCAGCTCGGAATTCAGCCGCCTCTGCATGAGAAAGCAAGCTCCTGCCAAGTGGATTCTTCCAGACAGCAGGATACTCCAGCAAGGGCGAATCTGAATGGATTACATTAATGACTGCTGCCTCCTTCAGCTTCTGCTGCAGCTGTATCTGCATAAATACAAAAGCATCATTGGACGGACTCCAGTTAGCCATATGTGGAGTTGCCTATGTCTGGTTAGGTGATATTTTTAACAGCTGCCTCTTTGCTTGCTCCTTCTTACATCCATCTTCCCTTCCTTCACATAGACTGCAGAACCTATTTTCCAGGGACAGTCCTGGATTTACAGAAGCCGTCCTGGTTTCTGATTTGATCCTGGAATGTCCCGCTTTTCCTTAAGACGTTCCTATTTTCATTAGAGGGGACACGGGTGGCGCTGTGGGTTAAACCACAGAGCCTAGGACTTGCCGATCAGAAGGTCGGCGGTTCTAATCCCTGCAACGGGGTGAGCTCCCGTTTCTCGGTCCCTGCTCCTGCCAACCTAGCAGTTCGAAAGCATGTCAAAGTGCAAGTAGATAAATAGGTACTGCTCCAGCGGGAAGGTAAACGGCGTTTCCGTGCGCAGCTCTGGTTCACCAGAAGCGGCTTAGTCATGCTGGCCACATGACCCGGAAGACGTACGCCGGCTCCCTCTGCCCATAGAGCAAGATGAGCGCCGCAACCCCAGACTCGGTCACGACTGGACCTAATGGTCAGGGGTCCCTTTACCTTTACTTTACTTTATTTTCATTAGAGAAATGTTGGAGTGTATGGAGTTATGCTATCCACAAGCCAAGGAGATCAGTAACTATACAACCCTTAGGAGAAGGCAGCCCTGTATAGTGAAGTTTTTTTATTGTTTAAAGTTTTTTTATATATGTTAGAAGCCACCCAGAGTGGCTGGGGGAACCTGGTCAAATGGGTGAGGTATTATTATTATTATTATTATTATTATTATTATTATTATTATTATTAAATAGGACGTCCTGATTTTCATCAGAGAAATGTTGGAGGCTATGAGATTGGGTAGATGTGTGTTCCAGGCATGACAAAGAAGTAAAATTTCTACCCTAAATGACTCTGGCCTAGGATGCAGTCAGTGGGATGCAAGTGTTGTTCAACTCAATGCATACATGAGGGGATAATTGCCCAGGAAGTATAAAAGTCACATTTGACTAGACAAAAATGAGGGGTTTAGTAAAATGGAAGCTGAATGGGAAAATCAAGAGCATTAGATTTCTCCATAAGCTGTTTGGAAAACCACAACAATAGCAGACCCTCCATGTGTCTCTATTTTCCAGGGATAGTGGTTTCTGATTTGATCCTGGAATGTCTCATTTTTCCTTAAAGGTAAAGGGACCCCGGACCGTTAGGTCCAATCGCGGACGACTCGGGGGTTGCGGCGCTCATCTTGCTTTACTGGCCGAGGAGCCAACGTTTGTCCACAGACAGCTTCCGGGTCATGTGGCCAACATGACTAACCAGAGCAGCACATGGAAATGCCATTTGCCTTCCTGCCAGAGTGGTACCTATTTATCTACTTGTACTTTGATGTGCTTTCGAACTGCTAGGTTGGCAGGAGCAGGGAGCAAACAATGGGAGCTCACCCCATCACAGGGATTCGAACCACCTACCTTCTGATTGGCAAGCCCAAGGCTCCGTGCTCTTGGGACATCCCTATTTGCATCGGATAAATATTAGAGGGCATGGAATTATATGACCCCTGATCCAAGGAGATAAATAACTACACAACCTTTAGAAAACACCTGAAGGCAGCCCTGTATAGGGAAGTTTTAAAATAATTAATTATGCTTCATGTATGTTAGAAGCCGCCCAGAGTGGCTGGGGCAACAGAGACATATGGGAGGGGTGCAAGTAATAAAATGATTATTATTATGGAATGTTGTTGTTGTTTAGTCGTTTAGTTGTGTCCGACTCTTCGTGACCCCATGGACCAGAGCACGCCAGGCAATCCTGTCTTCCACTGCCTCCTGCAGTTTGGTCAAACTCATGCTGGTAGCTTCGAGAACACTGTCCAACCATCTCGTCCTCTGTCGTCCCCTTCTCCTTGTGCCCTCCATCTTTCCCAACACCAGGGTCTTTTCCAGGGAGTCTTCTCTTCTCATGAGGTGGCCAAAGTATTGGAGCCTCAGCTTCAGGATCTGTCCTTCCAGTGAGCACTCAGGGCTGATTTCCTTAAGAATGGATAGGTTTGATCTTCTTGCAGTCCATGGGACTCTCCTTCATGGATCACTGCCTTGCCATGGCAAAGGGGCTTGAATAACTCAGAGAAGCTATGAACTATGCCGAGCAGGGCACCCAAGATGAACAGGTCATAGTGGAGAGTTTTGACCAAACGTGATCCACCTGGAGGAGGAACCGGCAAGCCACTCCAGTATCCCTGCCAAGAAAACTCCATGGGCAAAGACAACAGGCATATTATGGAATAGGACATTCCTATTTTAATCAGAGAAATGTTGGAAGGGATACAATAGGAGTTCAGGCAGAACGTGTGCCACTGATCAGGAAAGGTACCACCAAGGCCCAGAGGACACTAATGTAGTTCATGATCAGTCAAAGAAGGTATAAGAGGAAAGGAGGCTTTGTTTAGGAAGTGGAGGCCTTGTCCAAATGGGGAGAAGAGACCCGCACTTTGGTAAAAGAAATGCAAGTTGAGAAAACAGGTTTTCAAGAAGAATTTGAAGATTATGCTTAAAACATTGATGCTGCTAGTCTCCTCCTCTTTCTGGTGGATACAGTGGTGCCCCGCAAGACGAACGCCTCACAAGACGAAAAACTCGCTAGACGAAAGGGTTTTGCGTTTTTTGAGCTGCTTCGCAAGACGATTTTCCCTATGGGCTTGCTTCGCAAGACGAAAACGTCTTGCATTTTTTGCAAGTTTGTTTCCTTTTTCTTAACACCGTTAATACAGTTGCGACTTGACTTTGAGGAGCAACTCATAGAACGCGGTGTGGTAGCCTTTTTTGAGGTTTTTGGTGAATTTTGAAGCTTTTCGAAAACTTTTCCGACACCGTGCTTCGCAAGACGAAAAATTCGCTAGACGAAAAAACTCGTGGAACGAATTAATTTCGTCTTGCGAGGCACCACTGTATATTTATTCCTCCCATGTTCACTTCACACACTCTTTCTTCCCTGGCTGGGGTGGGGCTCAGGTGCCAAAAAGTCTTGGACCAGCCCTGGGCTGAACGAATAACTTGCCTCTGTCTTCACTGGGAGATGTAGGGCAGATCCTTAGCCTAACTTTCTCATGGAGGGAATTTGAGGAATGAAGGCATTGACGAAAGGTGGAGGCCAACCACTGATCACATTTGTACAATTACGTACATTGGTAGGATTGACATAAAACTTGTAGATAAAAATTTGAACTATGGATTGACAAAGGATTTATGAGAATGGAGTTATAAAAGAGGTGCAGAGGGGAAAATCATTATATTAAAGTCCACATTGGGGGGGGGGGAGTCAAAAAGGGATTATATGTCTATGCATTTAATTTGTTTGATAATGTAAAATAGAAAATTCAAAAATAAAATTTATTGTTTTTAAAATGTTTTTAAAATTTAAAAGCTATTTTTTAAGGAAAATTAGCAAAAATAACACTGCTGACATCAGTTGCCATAGGTCCAGATTTTCCTTGACATTTAGCCGATTTCCACCGAGACACTGCTTTCAACTAAAGTATTCCAAGTTTGTCCAATAAATGCAAATGAACTATTCATCAGTAGCTGGACAAAAGATACCATTTTAAACAATGTGTGTCCGATGGGATGTGTACACTATGGCAGAGATCAGATCCAATTATTTCAGGGTTTGAGTGTGGAAGCGCTAAGCAAACTACAAATGCCTAATGCAGGCTTCCTCAACCTCGGCCCTCCAGATGTTTTTGGCCTACAACTCCCATGATCCTTAGCTAGCAGGACCAGTGGTCAGGGATGATGGGAATTGTAGTCTCAAAAACATCTGGAGGGCCGAGGTTGAGGAAACCTGAGTTAGATGGAGAAGGCGAGGATGAAGAGTTATTGGAAGAAACTGGACAATAAGTGGTGAGAGCAGAACACTGACACAAGGCTGGATCAGGAGAAACTGGAGGAAAACAAGGGGAGGGCATAACCACCAGTGCAAAAGCATTGTGTCACTGGAGAAGGGGGGAAGTTAAGGAAGGAAGGGTGGGAATTTTTTTGGGGGGGTGTAGGGGTTGGGCAGGAAATGAATGAATTCCTGTAAACTTAATTGACTGATTTTTATTTTTATTTTAGTAAATCAATTTGAAAACGTTTGGCCACAAATAGAAGGTTTAACGATCCAACAAACTCAATCACAGGGGCAAGTAAATAATGAGTAGGAATAAATTTCTTTGCCACATCCGAATCCAGAGAGGTCATGCGAGGTCTGGACCAGTGCCTAGACTCAGAGGTGGGCTGCGTGATGGCCAGCAACAGGCTCTGAATCCTGCCAAGGTGGAAGCGCTGTGGGTGGGCAGTTAGCCATTTTGGATCATTTGGTCCACGACCTGTTTTGAGCGACATGCTACTCCCTCTGAAGGAACAGGTTCACAAGCTGAGGGTGCTCCTAGATGACCTCAGTGGCGAGGAAGGCCTTTTCCTTCCCCACCCCCATAATTGTTTATTAAATTTTCTGTTTTACATTTTAGAATACAGTGGCACCTCGGGTTACAAACACTTTGGGTTACAAACTCCGCTAACCCAGAAGTAGTACCTCGGGTTAAGAACTTTACCTCAGGATGAGAACAGAAATCGCGCAGCGGCAGCAGGAGGCCCCATTAGCTAAAGTGGTACCTCAGGTTAATAACAGTTTCAGGTTAAGAATGAACCTCCGGAACGAATTAAGTTCGTAACCAGAGGTACCACTGTATTCATTTAAACAACCTTAAAATAACAGTGACTTCCCTTCTTCTCTTTCTGTGGTTCATTTTGCGTAACATAAATTCCTGCATATTTTATATAAACTAAACCATTCAGTATTCCATTACTGCATCCATCAAAACTTATTTACACTGTTGGATTTATCTTATTGCTGCCAGCGTATTTATCTTATTTATGTTATTGCTGCCAGCATATGTACACAATTTCCCCCCATATATTCGATAAACAATTTCCAATTTTCTTTAAACATATGTTCTTCTGGTTCTCTTATTCTATATGTTGGAATATGTGCAGCTTGCAGACCTATCAGCTTAAGTCTCCATTCTTCTTTAGTTGGGTCTTTGCTCATTTTCCATTTTGGAGCTAACAAAACACGGGCCGCAGTAGTGGCATACATAAATAACCCTTTTTGACACCTGGGAATTTCCATCTGAATTATCCCCAACAAAAAGCACTCTGGTGTTGTTTGGTTTTTTTTGGAAAGGTACTTTTAAACATTTTTTTTCAGTTAACTATGAATTATTTCCCAATACAGTGATACCTCATGTTGCGAACTGTCCCCCTTACGAATTCTTTGGGTTATGCGCTCCACTAACCTGGAAGTAGATGCCCCTTCTTGCGAACTTTGCCCCAGGATGTGAGCAGAAATTGCGCTCTGGCGGTGCAGCAGCAGTGGGAGGCGCCATTAGGAAAAGCGCGCCTCATGTTACGAGTGGTTTCCAGTTACGAACGGACCTCCGGAACGGATTAAGTTCGCAACCGGAGGTACCACTGTTCTCTTTTACCCTTTTACAGGTCCACCACATATGACAGAATGTACCCTTGATCTCATTGCATCTCCAGCACTTATCAGATTCAGTCTTATAGATCTTAGCAAGTCTACTCGGGAGTTAGATAGATACCACCTGTATATCATTTTCAGGTAGTTCTCCTTCCAAGGAATAACATGCTGTAAACTTCAGATCGCTTTCCCAAAGTTTCCCCCAGAGATTAAAATCTATATTATGTCCTGTATCTATTGCCCAATGTTTCAGAGGCGCTTTGACAAACTTGTCTCGTTTCCCAATCTAAGAACAGGTTGTACATTTTAGATAAGAGTTTCTTTTGTAGAAGTTCTTTTTCAAATTGTGAGCTTTGGCCCAAAAATAAAATAAAATAAAATAAATTTCCTGCCTATTTTAAACATTTCACGTAACTGATGATATTGTAGGCAGTCTATGAAATGACTCCTTACACTTTCCATTGATTTCAGTTTAGGTTCCCCCTCTGTAAAGTATAGCAATTCCCTGTAAGTTGACCACTATCCATATTAACTCTCTTAATTTTAATAGCCTTAATAGCAGATAGCCATAAAGGTGTTTTCCTTTCCAGCAGATTTTTATATTTCTCCCAAACTCTATACAAATTCCGTAGAATATGGTTCGTAAAACCTTTATATAAGAGGAAGTCGTTTTCCCAGGTCTGACTGGCAAGACAGCTACAGCCATTCATGGACTGAGATAGGTGGTTGACTATTGTAGTCTCTAGATTGGATTACTGCAATGCACGCTATTTGGGGCTGCCCCCTAGAAGCTGGTCTAGAAGTTGCAGGTAGCATAAAATGCAACTTGGGTTATTGACTGGGCTAGGTATAAAGTGACCTATCGAACAGAATGAATCTGATTGATAGGCAATTGTACGGCACAAAGGAATGAATGGGACGCAGGTGGCGCTGTGGGTTAAACCACAAAGCCTAGGGCTTGCTGATCAGAAGGGCAATGGGGTGAGCTCCTGTTGCTCGGTCCCTGCTCCTGCCAACCTAGCAGTTCAAAAGCATGTCAAAGTGCAAGTAGATAAATAGGTACCGCTCCAGCGGGAAGGTAAACGGCGTTTCCGTGCACTGCTCTGGTTTTGCCAGGAGCAGCTTAGTCATGCTGGCCACATGGCCCGGAAGCTGTAAGCCGGCTCCCTCGGCCAATAAAGCGAGATGAGCACCACAACCCCAGTTGTCCGCAACAGGACCTAACAGTCAGGGTCCCTTTACCTTTATTACTGAGCTATTGCTTTTATTTTTATTTTCTATACTGTGATCTTTTTATGTGAACTGCCCTGAGACCTCCAGGTATAGGGCAGTATATAAATTCAACAAACAACAAGAGGAGAAGTGCAAGTAACTTGTCTATGGGACGGAGTGCGGCAGGGACCGATATAGGATGCCATCCTTGTTCTCTGGGTGACATGGGATGCACCATTTTATATGCCCCTTTTCTGCTCTTTCAAATGTGGCAGCTATTTTGTCAAGCCACACTGCCAAGGCAGCCATCTTGTGTTACGCCCTCTCCACCAGCAGCACACCCAGTTGTTGACCGACACCCATGGGACTTTAGAGTTCCAAATGTGCCTGCCTGTTCCTACTGTAGCCAGCCAGACACTGATGGGAAGCCCACAAACAGGGACAGGGGCATAATAGCCCTTTCTCGCTCATGTTCCTAAGCAACAGGGTTGCAGACACATGGCTTCCAGTGCTGAAGCTTGGACCCAGGCCTACAACTCAGAAGGACAGGGCACGGTTTGTTCTATAAAGAAAGAAACAAGACTGCTTTCAGCTAAACATTTTGTTTAATGAGTCTAACACAATGGGCAGCAGAAGGCATCCAGAAGGAAGACAGGAGCGAGAAGTAGAAAACAAACGGATACAAACAGAAATCAGTATTCTTCGCCCTCATCATCCCCATCGGCACTGTCTGCCCCAACCTCCTCATAATCCTTCTCTAGGGCAGCCATGTCCTCCCGGGCCTCCGAGAACTCGCCTTCCTCCATCCCTTCCCCAACGTACCAGTGGACAAAGGCACGCTTGGCATACATCAGATCAAACTTGTGGTCCAGGCGAGCCCAGGCCTCAGCAATGGCTGTGGTGTTGCTCAGCATGCAGACGGCACGCTGCACTTTGGCCAGGTCGCCCCCGGGGACCACCGTGGGGGGCTGGTAGTTGATACCAACCTTGAAACCGGTGGGGCACCAGTCCACAAACTGGATGCTACGTTTGGTCTTGATGGTGGCAATAGCAGCATTGACATCTTTGGGAACAACGTCCCCACGGTACAACAGGCAGCAGGCCATGTATTTACCGTGACGAGGGTCACATTTCACTAATTGGTTGGCCGGCTCAAAGCAAGCGTTGGTGATCTCTGCTACCGTCAGCTGTTCATGGTAAGCTTTCTCAGCTGAGATGACCGGGGCGTAGGTGGCCAGGGGGAAGTGGATTCGGGGATAGGGCACCAGATTGGTCTGGAATTCTGTCAGGTCTACATTCAGGGCACCGTCAAATCGCAGGGAGGCCGTGATGGAGGACACAATCTGGCTGATAAGGCGGTTGAGGTTGGTGTAAGTGGGGCGCTCAATGTCCAGGTTCCTGCGGCAAATGTCATAGATGGCCTCGTTGTCTACCATGAAGGCACAGTCGGAGTGCTCCAGGGTGGTGTGGGTGGTCAGGATGGAGTTGTAGGGCTCGACGACAGCTGTGGAGACTTGGGGAGCTGGGTAGATGGAGAACTCCAGCTTGGACTTCTTGCCGTAGTCAACGGACAGGCGCTCCATCAGCAAGGAGGTGAACCCAGAGCCGGTGCCCCCACCAAAGCTGTGGAAGACCAGGAAGCCCTGGAGACCTGTGCATTGGTCGGCCTGTTGGAAAGAGAGAGGTTTTAAAGGATTCTCACAAGTCCTGACATGGTCTTGCTGAAAAGCCTGCTTAGTCACTTAATATGGAGACTACTTGGGGTTTGGAGACAGTAAGAGTCAGCTTTTCACAAGATCATACAGCAGAAGGCAGTCTCTGCAGAAGGCTCCTAGGCACTGCAGCAGAGACTTCTGAATGGGATAAAGGAGAGGGGGACAGAGACACTGAGCCTCACTTAATACTATGTCCCTGTAGCTTCCAGACAACTATGACCTGTAATTCAAGGGCTAGACCTTATATGGAGGACAACTCAACCATTAAGCTCCCCTTCTTAGACCAACTGGTCCTGGTAAATTTATGCTTATGCTACTCCTGCCCCAGCTCTTAGCTTTGGAGGACAGATCAATCTGACCGCACAAATCATTGCATGATCACACCGCCTCCTCTGCTACTGGGGGTTTAGAGAGAGCAAAATCCAATTTCCTTGAAGATGGCATATTCCTCCAGTAGCCAACGTAGTGTCCTCCAAAGGCTGTGGGGTCTATTTCCCATCAACCCAAGCAGTCTTGGCACTCACCATCTTATGAGGTGGTAAGCAATGATGGGGATTGTAGTCTAACAACGTCCAGATGTCACAATGCTAGCTAACTCTGTTGTAGCAGAAGATAATCCCTGGGCCTTTGCTTATTTAAGAATTTTGATCCTAACACTAATTTAAGATCACAACACAAGAAGACTATTCTTTATGATTATCTCCTTCCCACCCACAGCACTTACCCCCTTCAACGTAATTGCCCATGAGTTGTTGACTGAGCAATGTACCATGTCCACACATCAAGGACAGACTGGTGATCTATCTCCTTCCTCTCTTGTACAACTTGGGAGTTACCAACCTGAGCAACATCCAAAATTGGGACACAGGGGCTGAAACAAATGACCTTTTGCACACCACTGGGACAATCTGCATAAGGCATGGATGGGAACCTGTGGCTTCCATACACTGCTGGACTCAAATTAAAATAGCTCATGGTCTGGGATGACAGGGACATTTTTGCTTAACCATTTCCAGAAGTCCAAAGCTTCCTCACCCATGAAGTAAGAGGAATGGTATTAATCAAAGTCTCCCTTTGAACAATGCTCATTTTACAGAAGACCACTGAAGCCACAAGGTAAGCCATGAAGCATGCGTACGACAATTCTTCTTCGAGCTGTGGTTTATACAAGACGCAGCAAATGGCACCCACTTTCTTAAATCACGAAGCCCCATTTTAGAGCTAGAGATCACAGAGACTCAGCAATCTCCAACTTCCTGGGAAAAGGCAACTATGCTTATGATTGCCTATAAAAAGCACCTCAATACAACAAGCAGATTAACAGCTTGGCTGCATGCATTTTTACTCAGTTACTGTTCTTTAGCCTTAAAGCAGCAGGGTGCCTATTAGCATACACAGAGCAGTTTCCCCTCCAAATATTTATGAGAAACTACAGCCTGTACAATCCTACCTCTTCAACTCTTGCTAAAGATAAAGAGCAGAGCTAACAGTCTCCCATACAGATAAGCCCAAGAGCTTTTATCTTCAGAAACTCAACAATGCCACTCCTGGCTTCCTTAAACTGTACAATTCCCCACCCCCACAACTCTCTGTGCTTCTTTTATTTCCATAGGCTGAAAGATTAGAATTTAAATAACAAGGTTCCTGTGAGCACATTCACAGCCTAGGAATTTTATTTTCCCATGACTAGAGTTATACAGAGAGCTCTTCCACTTTACACAAAGCTCTATTTCTGCTTTTCTAACCAAGCAATTGTTTCTTTGGGTGGCATCCAAATAAATAATTATGTGAGCGGAAAAACTTTGGCTTGCGCAATGGAACTTGCCCTCCCATGTGAACCCCAAAATATGATCCAGGTGGCTTGAGGAACCCCTGGAACAGTTTCTGGGGTGAAAAGAGGAGGGAAGTCTCATTGTGAAAGTGTTCTGCTTGAGCTAGGGGTTACTTAGTACTACTTTGGATATTATTCCTTTGCTATTTGTGGATTTGGTGTGTGGGAGATCCCACCTGCAAGTGAAACGGAACAAAGGCTCATTGAAAAGCTGCCCCCAAGCTCCAGGAGAAGCAGAGAAAACACAATACAGGCAAAAATAACAAAAAACTTGAGATTAGGCAACAAAAAAGAAAAGACTCCAATTTGCGCAGCCACACACCCCTAGGTCCAGTAAGATGCACACCCTTGCTTGGAATATTGTGCATGTAGCGATGGGGAAAAGCATTCCCAAATGCATTCGAGGACTAGAGACCATGGGCTTCCTCTCACAAAAATCCACGCCCGGTTTTTCCTGCAAGCCCAATTTTGGCAGCTGTAGAGTGACATTCCTCTCTTGCCTGCCAAGATCAAAGAATTTGCCTTCAGAGGCTCTTTGAGGGCAGGCAGGGGAGAAGAACCACTGCACATTCAGATTTGGAGTTGGGCGTTTTTAAGTCTATCTCAAGCATCCTTTCCTTTGTCTTTAGAAGATCCTGTGAAGACTTCCTTCCCCCAGTCAGCTTTTCAGAAGACCACACAACAGAAGTAAGTCTCTGCTGAAGGCTCCTAGGCAGTGCAGCAGACTTCTGAATGGGATGAAGGCGAGGGGGACGGAGACACTGAGCCTCGCTTAATACTATGTCCCTGTAGCTTCCTAACAACCATGGCCTGTTAATTCAAGGGCTAGACGTTATACTGAGAACATCTCAACCATTAAGCTCCCCTTTGTAGACCAACTGGTCCTGGTAAATTAATGCCTATGCTACTCCTGCCCCAGCACTTAGCTTTGGAAGACAGATCAAAATGACTGCACAAATTATTGCATGATCACACTACTACCTCGGCTATCCTAAGTTCTTTGGGGAAAAGCAGGATACAGTGCATGTGAAGTATTAATTAGCAGCAGTGTACAACTGAGTATGCAATTTATTCTTGCCTTTAAGGAGGTGAAGGAAAACTGCAGACTTGTACAGGCAGGGAGGACCTGCTCAAAAGTTTAACACAGCTTGGGCATAAAGCAAAACCTGCAACAAAATGTTGCAGTGGGAGGAGTGTCAGGATCCCCCCCCCTTGCCATTCCATTCCCCTCTCCCCTTTGCTTTTACATTTTCTCCTCCTAGCACATAGAATTCTATGGACTCCAAGCACACTCAGTCTTCACTTATCAATTTTGGAGGGTCCACATTTATCCTTTTTTTAAAGGGTTTTGTCTATTTCTGAAAAGCTGGCCTTTCCCTGTTAACATGGGCAGTGCTTTTTCTTGCTACAACCATGCTCACAGCCGGAACAGAGGAAACAAGAAGGAACATATTAAAGAAATGTCCTTCCCCCATTTATAATGGGTGCGTTTGTGAAACGTCTTTCCTGTTGTGTTTAGAAGCCCCTTCCCCCAGTCTCGCAGGCTGCAGACATCAACTCACCAGCTTGCGTATCCTGTCGAGGACCAGGTCAATTATCTCCTTGCCAATGGTGTAGTGGCCCCTGGCATAATTGTTGGCAGCATCCTCCTTGCCAGTGATGAGCTGCTCAGGGTGGAAGAGCTGGCGGTAGGTGCCAGTGCGCACCTCATCTGTGGAGAGAAGCAATTGGAAGCATCAAGACCTCTGGCATCCCTCCTGTAGACACAAACACAGCTAGAAAGCTATTAGAAGTGCCTTGTTTGCTCACCAATCACAGTTGGTTCCAGGTCCACAAAGACTGCCCTGGGCACGTGCTTGCCAGCTCCCGTCTCACTGAAGAACGTGTTGAAGGAGTCGTCTCCTCCCCCAATGGTCTTGTCACTGGGCATCTGCCCATCAGGCTGGATGCCATGCTCAAGACAGTAGAGCTCCCAGCAGGCATTGCCAATCTGGACTCCGGCTTGGCCAACGTGGATGGAGATGCACTCACGCTGCAGAGAGAAGCCGTTAAAATGAATGCATGGATCCTTCCTTCCTCAATGCAGACACACACCCCACAGACCTGGAACTCCCCTGTCCAACCAATTCCATGTTATTTTAAATCCCCCATTCCTACCCATGAGTTTAGGGCCTGCCTTCAGAACTGCACAGAAAGGAATGAAGTGATATATCTAGAGCAGTTTGTGCATGTACACACTGACTGAGCAAAGATGTGCTAGTCGGTGGTGGTGCTGTAGTCTAAACCACTGAGCCTCTTGGGCTTGCCGATCAGAAGGTCAGGGGTTTGAATCCCGGTGACGGGATGATCTCCCATTGCTCGGTCCCAGCTCCTGCCAACCTAGCAGTTCGAAAGCACACCAGTGCAAGTAGATAAATAGGTACTACTGCGGTGGGAAGCTAAGCAGCATTTCCATGCACTCTGGTGTCCCGTTGCTCCAGAAGTGGTTTGGTCATGCTGCCACATGACCCAGAAAGCTGTCTGTGGACAAAAGCCGGCTCTCCCGGCCTGAAAGCGAGATGAGCTCCGGAACCCCATAGTCACCTTTGACTGGACTTAACCATCCAGGGGTCCTTTAACTTTACCTAGTCGGCAGTCTACTAGGAAGTAAGCAGCTAATGAATTGCTCACAATGCAATGTCATCATCCCCAAGGCAGAGCCATGGTACAGCTGGGAATAAGCAGTCCCCCATCCTGCCCCACTTCTGTGGCCTCAGACTTGCAGAATTCAAACTGTGTTTATAGAAATTGTGCTTTAACCACAGATTTTTAGAACACTGTATGCCAAAGACCCAGAAACCAGAATGCAAACAAAATCCATTGCCTAGGAAATAAGACATGTGGAAAATTCACTCACTTTCTTAAAGCTAAGCTGATAATACTCGGGAGTCATTTAAAGAAGGAACTTGTCCACATGCCAGTCTGTTGCGACTTTAATCCATTTTTTTGATGATTGATAAGGAGAAAGTGGCTTGTGACAGCTTTGGATGCCAACAGCTTTTACCCAGAAACTGTTGGTGAAAACAAATTCTCCCCCATCATTCTATCTGAAGAGAAGGGAACTCTTAAACGAGACACCAGCACCTACAGAATGGGATACCTCATTTTTCCTTTAGAAAGGGTAGGCCTTTGTGATGTCTAAAATGTACAATGGGAAACAAAAACAAGACACTGGGCAATAGGTATTCATCATAATGTAGAAATGGAAGCATGGGAACGATTACAGAATACGGATATAAAATCCACAGCATGTAAGAGAAAATTCTATGAAAATGTTATATAGATGGCACCTAGTACAGGCATATCCAACTCTCTAGAGACTGCGATCTACTCCCCAGTATTATAAAATTGGCAGCGACCTATCCATTGCCCACAGTTGTTGAGCTTTTTTTTTTGGGGGGGGGTGCCCAGAGTCCCTCACCCCTAAAAACACTGGCCCTGAAGGATCTTCACTGTCTCCCAGTTCAAAGTGTTTGTGGTGACCTTTAAAGCCCTAAACAACCTCAGCCCAGTGTACCTGAAGGAGTGTCTCCACCCCCATCACTCAGCTCCGACACTGGGGTCCAGCGCCGAAGGCCTTCTAGCGGTTCCCTTACTGTGAGAAGTGAGGTTACAGGGAACCAGGCAGAGGGCCTTCTTGGTGGTGGTGCCCACCCTGTGGAACACCCTCCCAAACAAACAACTATCTGACTTTTAGAAGACATCTGAAGGCTGTCAGGGAAGTTTTTAATGTTTGACATTTCATTATGTTTTCATATATGCTGGAAGCTGCCCACAGTGGCTGGGAAACCCTAGCCACATGAGTGGGGAATTAATAATAATAATAATAATAATAATAATAATAATAATAATAGGGACACTGGTCACTGCAGTTTATTTGTATTTCCCACAAGTGAACTCCTGAAGCGTTACATAGAACTGCAACAATCTTGTCCCTTCTTAAGCTTCATAAACCTACTTGAACATGCAGACAGTGAGATAAATGAGCAGGAGAGACAGACTGAAGTGTGAGGTAGTAGTCTTTTTCCCCTGGGTAGGAAAGAGGTCCTACCTCGGACTAGCCAGATGAGCTTGGCCAAGGGTGTGCAATAGGACCAACCGATGCCCTACACGACAACACTAACTCAACCCTGAAGCACCAATTGTATGCAAGACACTGTTACTCATTCCTAATCGGCACTGCAGGCTTTGGGTGTGACTCAAACAACCCGGTGCCTGTTGAGTCATTGTGTCTGCTGCAGCAGCACAATGTATCTCTCAGGACTGTAAAATCTGTATAGTATCACATTTTTGCCTCATGCTTTAGGTTACACAAACGCAGCAAATACAGAGTTGCCATATTTCAAGAGTAAAAACCAGCACACCCTGAAAGTTTTTCAGTGGTGTTTTTTTTTTTGGAAACCACTGAAATTTTTGAACTATCCAGGACAAAGCAGCAAATATTTCTTTTTGATAGGAGAATCAGGGGATTATGGGTCCTGTTGGGGGGGGGGAGCAACTGCCCCCACCCCAAACACCCATGACTACAGACACTGTGCTCAAAGTTGTTCCATTGGTCAAAAGGACTAAGGCCTGGAGATTATAGGAGTGCTGGAGTTTAAGCGAGACACGGTTCCTAGCCTGCTCATTATTGCTTCTTCGGATAGCTCATCCAGATGCTAATGAGTTGATGTTTCAGAGCCAGTTCTTTTGAACTCCCAACAGGATTTGGCTTGTTTTAGCTAGTTGCTGCCAGCAAAGTGAAAACGCAGCAAGAGCTAAGCAGAAGAGGCCCAAGGCCTCACCCCACCAAAGCAGGCAATTGAGTGCTAGGCAACTGAGCCCCATTATCCTTCCCACAGCACAAACAAGGGGGAGGAGAGCAAGGAGCAGATTTGGTTTCATAGAGCTAGCCAAGTCCTGTGCATTATTGGGTAGCCTCAGTTTCTGGAACCCAGAACACTAGGATCAGGGTTCCAAAGGGGGTTAACGTGTCTCTCCGACAAGTTGTGGGGGCACAGAGAAACATTTTGCACAGGGCTCCAGGCTTACCAACAGGCAAACAAAAGCAAACCAGAGCAAGATGATTCTAGCTTTGTTTCTCATACTGTTCCCCATAAGTGTTCTACAAAGGCAACAGGGATACTAGGCAGGTGAAAGGCAGCGCCGCTCCTTGGATCAACTGCAAGGTGGGAGACTTGGGGCTGGGGGGGCAATGCCCCATTTGCCCTGGGGATCAGACTCCACTGCCAACAGGTGGAGGTATCCTTTTGTTGATATCTGGTGCAAGGATACACCCTTAATTTCCTCCAGTTATTCAGATTTGAAACAAATCCAGTTTTATTGCAAGGATACACCCTTAATTTCCTCCAGTTATTCAGATTTGAAACAAATCCAGTTTTGTTTGCAGGCTAGTTACTCAGATTTGAAACAAAAAATTAAAAAGTCTACTCAACAGCTCGGTTTTGAGTAATCTCTTAATTTGTTTTTAATTTAAACAACAACTGATGCTGGAACTGCATCTTTCGTATTTCAACTGAGCCACAAAATGGAGCTGTTATGCCCTTTGAAGATCTGTCCCTCCTAACTCACTTTGGCTGAACACGCCTTGCTTTCCAGCAACTTTTAAGCCATTTTGCCCTGCCTGCTGGTTGCTGGACATTATGCAATGCCACATAATGCCCCTTCTATGCAGGATCTATTTGCCAGAGCCAAGCTTCGCAGCTGGCAAGTTCAAACTTGGCCACTTTTGCTTTCAAGATGCGACCCAACCCCAAAAAGGATTACCTTGCCTAAGGATGCCTCTTAAGCGCAACCTAAGCCGCTTAGCCTGGCTGATTTGCAATGGGCATTTGGGGACAAGAGTGTGTGTTTATTTTTTTTCTTGCATGGGGGGGGGGGCAGGATTGGTTTGCAGCGTTTCCTTCTTTTGCCAACAGGCAAATGAAGCGCACAAGGTTCTGCATTCAACCGCCCGGGGAAATGACGCAACAAGCTGGTTATTCAACAAGGCTCTTCCCGCGCGTTCTCTCTGGCGGGCCGCTCGCCTTGGACTCTGGCTTTCCAACTCTGCTTGGAAGAAGTGACTCAACACGTAGTTACGGAAGCAAGAAAAAAGAGTTCTGGACATGGGCGTAACCAGGAATTTTGTGGGGCGGGAGAGGCAGGCCTTTTGTCAGGGGGACAGGACCTATGTGATTCGTCACTTAAGTATTTCTATTGTTTTACTTGATCTGGGGGGCGGGCAGCTGCCCTCACTTACCCCCCCCCCTACTACGCACATGGGTGTGGAAGAGGCTGCCATGCCGGGCTTAAGCGGCCACATCCTGCTGCTTGAGGTTCCAGAAGCATGCTTCCGGAGGATTTTTTGCAAAAGAGCTTGTGTTCCATTGACCCATTTCCAAGAAAGGGTAAATCGAGGCGCACTGAGACTATTCAGATATTCTCATTGTCTAGTTTGGTAACGACTGGACTAAGCAACGCACCCCAGAATCCGCTTCCGGCACTGACCCTAACAAGCCCCGTAGAGACGCAATTGAATCCCAAGCGCCCCCCCCCCCCAAATGATCAGAATCGGGACAAATGAGGCACCTTATGCTTCTAAATGGCACGTTAAAGGTTAAAGAGGAGTACAATGGTACCTCGGGTTAAGTACTTAATTCGTTCTGGAGATCCGTTCTTAACCTGAAACTGTTCTTAACCTGAGGTACCACTTTAGCTAATGGGGCCTCCCGCTGCCGCCGCTGCGCGATTTTTGTTCTCACCCTGAAGCAAAGTTCTTAACCTTAAGCACTATTTCTGGGTTAGCGGAGTCTGTAACCTGAAGCGTATATAACCCGAGGTACCACTGTAAGGCCATTTAGGGGCTTTTCCTACACCAAGGAAGCTGGGCGCCCCACCGCGTGCGCGCAAGTTTCAGGCCACTCGCTCCCTTCGCTCCCCCAAGCCATTGCGCGGAAACGACTCGGGCAACGCTCCTCCGGATGTGCGCACACGCAGCCGAGCGGACACGTGTCTGCGCGGCGCGATTTCCTGCACGCGGAAACGCTCTTCCCGGGACAACGAGGGAGAAGAAAGCATCTCCGCCTCGCCAGCGCCTTTTGGCCCCCATCCGCTCGACACCCGCGTCCCAGGAACCCCGAGCTGGCTACCGACACCCACAGGGCGCAGACCCCTCGCCTCACACCCCATGGCCCTGGATGCCCGAGCGCCCACAAAATTCCCCGTGGAGAGCACCCACTAACCTGGGTGCCAGGGCGATGCATGTCGCATGGGCACTCACGCTTGTGGGGCCAGGTTGGCACCGCTGCACCCCACCCTGCCTCGCTTTCCTGGTTCCCAGGCACGAACCCCCGCGAAACCTTTGTCTCCAAGCCGCCTCCTCCTCCTCCTCTTCGCTACTTACCATGTTTCCTCGACGGCAAGGAAGCAAAAAAGCAACGAAGCGGGAGAAGGAGGAACCGAGTCTTCCTCACTAGTCGACCCGTTGAGGGAGCCGCCGGTGAGCCAAAACTTCGTCCGAACTGCGGGGCGGGTTGGGGCGGGGCCTTTTATAGGGTTGGGAGCGTGTCGTCGGCAGCAGGGGCGGGGCTTGGCGGAGGGAGAAGGAGGCGCCCTACCCCGCCCCTTCACCGGCTCCTGATTGGCGGGTTCGAATTTCCCGAAAGGTGAAGGCGGGCGGGATAGCGAATGAGGAGCGGAGAAGCGGCTACCGCCATGAATGGAGGGGGGGGAGGACAAGGACCCCGCTTTTCACAGAGGAATTCATAGGAGCCAAGGGCGTAGCCAAGAGGAGAGCAGCTGCCCCCAATAAAAATACTTAACTAAGGTTCTGTGCCCCCCCCAAAAATTGGCCCTCCAACAAAATATCTGAGCCCCTCCCAAAACGGATGGCAGGGTGCCAACTTGAATAAAATACTGGGGGGACGACAGGTAAGTCCCATCCCGCATCATCGATCACGTGACTATTTGAATGACAATGTCTATAAACTGGGGTGGGTCCATATAAACTGGGATGGGGGGCTTAAACCCCTTAAATATTTTATTGAAGGGGTTCCGAAGAGCCCCCGGCCCCTAAGAGTCGGCTCCAATGGTTGATAGGCATTGCCATTCAAATGGTGTGCGTGCACCGTGCCACGTGATCGAGGATGTGGGGAGGGGCTTACCCGGTCCCCCCTCCACCTCCAAATGTTTCATTCAAGCAGTTTTGGCATATTTCAAAAAAGTAAAAACCAGAACGCCCCCAAAATCGTCGAGCTTTTTCTTACCAAAGCACTAAAAAAATTTTAGAGACCCCCCCCCAGTCAATTCCCCCCCCCCCGGTAATGTCCGGGGCGATCCGGACGTGTGACAGCCTTACTTTAAGTAGGCACCCCCCCTCCCCACCATATAGTTGTTCAAAAAATGGAAGCCTGCTTATTTTGAAACTCAATTCCAACCTAACAAGAGGGATATTCGTGAGGCTTAACAGACCGTTATTCTTCCGGCAGGCAATTAAATGTGTTGGACAAAAAGAGACCCGCCCCTGCGCAAGTTGCGCAAAATGCGCTTTGCGCCCTTGCTCTTCCCGCCGGTATCTATTTCCTGCTGCGCCCCATTGGTGGGGATGCGCTGCGGGATGTGGGGTGGGGGGCAGCGCATGGGCGTAGCCAAGGAGGGGCAGGGAGGTGCATCTGCCCCCCCCCCAATAATCAAAAATCAGTAAAACCACACAGCTGAGGTTCTGCCTTCTCCTAGCAAAAGGCTCTCCCCCCACAACAAAGAACCTGCCCTCCCCCCCAACAAAAATCCTGGCTACGCCCATAGCGCAGCTACGGGGGATGGAGATCCGGAAGGGTGATGAATGAGGTAATTGAGGGAGGAGCCCAAGAAGAACAACGAAGGAGGAATCAGCCGGGTTGGGAACAGCTAGCGAGCGACAGTTTTCCGCGATTCCTGCTTCGGAATTGCCGGCGCTGCACATTTCAGAGGGAAAGCCCTGCTGGTGCGCTACAGCGAAAGACACACACACACACACACACACACACACACACACACACACAAAGAGGGGTGGGAAGAGGCTCGTGACGCATCAAAGCAGCGCTTCTCAAACTTTTCCCCCCTGTGCGCCACACTTTCAGAATAAAAAAATAGATTTTTTTTCTTTAATTGATAAAGAAATAACATGGGGGGAGGAAATAACTCATTTTTTTAACCCCCACCCGTTTTTACAAATATAATTTTCATTCAAATGTAATCAATTTTATACATACATATACATATATATGAGGGACGTGGGTGGAGATGCGGGTTAAACCACAAAGCCGAGGACTTGCTGATCAGAAGGTCAGCGGTTCGAATCCCCGCGACGGGGTGAGCTCCTGTTGCTCGGTCCCAGCTCCTGCCAACATAGCAGTTTGAAAGAACATCAAAGTGCAAGTAGATAAATAGGTACCGCTCTGGCGGGAAGGTAAACGGCATTTCCTTGCCCTCCCATGGTTCACCAGAAGCGGCTTAGTCCTGCTGGCCACATGACCCGGAAGCTGTCATTGGCCGGCTCCCTCGGCCAATAAAGCGAGATGAGCGCTGCAACCCCAGAGATGGCCACGACTGGACCTAATGGTCAGGGGTCCCTTTACCTTTACCTTTATACATACATGCATATACACACACACACACACACACACACACACACGGTATAGGATTCACCGAATCCTTGGGCCTCCCTCCGTCCCCTCATGGTTTCCATTGCAAACCTTTTCCTACTGCATCTTATGACATTTATCCAAATTTTGTTCTTATCTTATTTTAACCTTATAAGTATTACATTACAAGTGTTATATCGATCCTGCTAACGTTTTAAAATGTTTACAGTGTTCTTCTAGGTAATCTATAATTCCACACACACACCCCAATTCTTTATAAAATTCCTTGTCTTCCTGGTTTCTAAATCTCCCAGTCAGTTTTGCCATTTCAGCATAGTCCATCATCTTGTATATTCATTCTTCTCTGGTTGGAACTTTTATCTTCCTTCAGTTCTACCTCTGGGCAGAAAGCATCTGCACAGTTGTTGTTGCATACATAAAAAGGATTTTCTGCTCCCTTGAAGGAAAAAACTAGCCATGTTTGATTTATAACACAACTTTATAACACAACTTTTAAAAAAATACTATCCTATACTATACTACGCTGAAATATTTATTATTATTACAGTGGTGCCTTGCAAGACGAAAAGAATCCGTTCTGTGATTCTATTCGTCTAGCGGTTTTTTCGTCTTGCGAAGCAAGCCCATTGACGGATTAGCGCTATTAGTGGCTTTTAGCGGCTTATCTGCTGATCGGATCAGCTGATAAGCAGCTTAGCAGCTTAGAAAAAGGGGGGAGGGGGAAAAACAGCAGGAACTCGCAAGACATTGTCGTCTTGCGAAGCAAGCCCATAGGAAATTCGTTTTGCGAAGCACCTCCAAAACGGAAAACTCTTTCGTCTAGCGAGTTTTCCGTCTTGCGAGGCATTCGTCTTGCGGGGCACCACTGTATTGTTATTTATTGAATTTATATATTGCCCTATATCTGGAGGTCTCAGGCGGTTCACAGAACAAAATCAAAATATAAAACCACAAAATAAGTGTTTCTTTGCCCTTGCATCTTCCTGCCACACTTGCAATCCTCTCCTGGCACCAGTGAAGTAGCGTGGAGGGGTGGGTGTGGCCTGGGCGCACAATCTGGGGGGCACAGGAACCAGGTGCCCCCCAAAGAGATCTCCAGCCGTGCACCATTTGAGGAGGTGTGGGTGGCCTTGCACAATTAACCCTTCATTTAACACTGATTTAAGGGCTTGCAGGAGCACTCCTATTCTTGGAGATGGCCCAACTGTGGGTTGACGGCTTTGCTGGCCTGGATCATGGGAACCCCAAGCCATCAAGCCCGGTTAGAAGCAGCGGAGTCATTTAGCCTCAACCCTGGTTTCCCCAGCTGCTCTGGGTGGCTTGCAGCATATCTAAAAACATAATGCAGTGGTACCTCTGGTTAAGAACTTACAGTGGTACCTCGCAAGACGAATGCCTCGCAAGACGAAAAACGCGCAAGACGAAAGAGTTTTCCGTTTTTTGAGTCGTTCCGCAAGACGAATTTCCCTATGGGCTTGCTTCGCAAGACGAAACGTCTTGCGAGTTCTTGCGAGTTTGTTTCCTTTTTCTTAAAGCCGCTAAGCCGTTAATCGCCGCTAAGCCGCTAATAGCCGTGCTTCGCAAGACGAAAAAACCGCAAGACGAAGAGACTCGCGGAACGGATTAATTTCATCTTGCGAGGCACCACTGTAATTCGTTCCGGAGGTCTGTTCTTAACCTGAAAGTGTTCTTAACCTGTGGTACCACTTAGCTAATGGGGTCTCCTGCTGACACCGCACAATTTCTGTTCTCATCCTGAGGTAAAGTTCTTAACCTGAGGTATTACTTCCGGGTTAGCGGAGTCTGTAACCCGAAGCGTTTGTAACCCAAGGTAGCACTGTAAAAACATCAAGCATTGGGGGCTGCTAGGGGGCACATCGGAAGATGGCCAACAATACCATCTCTCCGGCTCACACGAGGTAATTAAGACGCTGTTATGGGAGTATGCAGCCTCCCTCGTTACCCCAAGGGAATGGGGAACGCTGCCTTGCCTGCTGTGCCCATAATTCACCCCTAGATTCAAAAGGGGGTGAGGGCACTAGGTACAAAAGCCCTCGTGTGGGTCGGCTCTCCTGGGCGCTGTCTCTGATCTGCGCAGCTAGTTGCGGGAGCTCAAAATAAACAATCAGAACAGAAGCAAACGCACATACTTCAAGCGATGATCGGGAGTAAGGACTGCTAACTAAAGGGATCTCTGGGAAGAGGAGCGACGGGCTGGACTTAACAATAAATCAAGAATAGGAATAAATCAAGAAGAAGATTCATCAAAGGATCGGTATTTCGGAGCGAGACTGAAAAGGAGGGGGGAGAAAAACTTTTCTTTTTTTGTCTCATGTGAGTACCCAATAATCCCCCCCCCCAAAAAAGAATCGTTGCAATTACTGATCACAAGCAGGAGGAATAAGAACTGTGTGGAAATTAATTACTATGTAAGTACATGGCTTATGGGAGCATCGGGAAACGAAAGTAAGTCCTTTGTGACGCAGCTATAAAAAGAGATTTATCATGGCAGGCCCGCCTGCAGGAATCCAGGGGGAGGAGGACTATGGCTGCTACTATGTTGGAGTGTGGGTTCAGCCTAGCAGGACACCCTGAGAAAATTTATGAGGGAGCGGCGGGCCTGGGGAGATCAGGACAGACTGTCGGAATGTTTTGTACGGAGGTGTTGAAATGGCATCTGTCTACTTTTATGGCTCTTCGATGAGTGTAAAATCCACACAGGAAATAACGATGTTTGTCTTCAACCCGCTTGTGGAGATTATCAGAGATCACAAAGAAAGGAGATAACAACAAGAAGATGAGGAAAACAACAAAGAGAAGGTTGAACAGTTTTGACAGAACTGTGTAATTAAAGCAGCAGTAAGACAGGTGATCGGATCCCTTTCGGAGCTTTAAGCATGGGTACCCCCAACAAAAATTTTAAAAAATTGGCTGTGCAATTTGGAATTATTGTTATTTGGAATTAATGTGATGTGATTGGCCTGTTAATAAAAATTATTTAAAAATAATAATAATCAAGCATTAAAAACTTCCGTAAACAGGGCTGCCTTCAGATGCCTTCTAAAAGTTGTGTAATTATTTATTTCCTTGACATCTGAAGGGAGGGCGTTCCACAGGGCGGGCGCCACTACCGAGAAGGCCCTCTGTCTGGTTCCCTGAAATTTCACTTCTCACAGTGAGGGAACCAGCACTGGATCTCAGTGTCTGGGCTGAACGATGGAGATGCTCCTTCAGGTATACTGAGGCCGTTTAGGGCTTTAAAGGTCAGCACCAACACTTCAACTTGTGCTCGGAAACATACTGGGAGCCAATGTAGTTCTTTCAGGACCGGTGTTATATGATCCCGGCGGCCACTCCCAGTCACCAGTCGTAAACCCTGTGGAGGCCCATAGGCAATCAAAATCTCAGGACCCCGCTTACAAATTATCTCCTAATACGTTTTGGATTTTACTAGCCAACACTTTTAATAAACCAATTTTATTACAAAAGACAAATCAATATTTATTTTGACCCAGTGTTGGAGGAACCCTAAAAAGTATGGGTTCTTACTCTGCTCATTTGGTAATCTGACATTGAGGGGTTGTAGGTTGGTTGGTTAGTATTCAGTGTTAAGGTTCGTTTGTTGTTTGCCTGTCTATTCTCTTGCAACGGAGGGCTGGGTGTTATTGTGTTGTGTCCTTGTGCAAAGGAAGAATTGTTGTTTGATCCTTGGAAGTGTTCTGTACACTTGTGTGTGTGAAGTCATTTTGCCCAATAAAATTCAGCCTTCCTCCTCCACTGGTGGTCTGCCTTTGCACCAGAGCTCCTTTAGCAAAGAATCCACTACTGCAACACGCTCTACGTGGGGCTGCCTCTGAAGGTGACCCGGAAACTGCAATTAATCCAGAATGCGGCAGCTAGACTGGTGACTGGGAGTGGCCACCAGGACCACATAACACCGGTTCTGAGAGATCTGCATTGGCTCCCAGTATGTTTCCGAGCACAATTCAAAGTGTTGGTGCGGACCTTTAAAGCCCTAAATGGCCTCGGTCCTGTATACCTGAAGGAATGTCTCCACCCCCTTCGTTCAGCCCGGACACTGAGATCCAGCGCCGAGGGCCTTCTGGCAGTTCCCTCATTGCGAGAAGTGAGGTTACAGGGAACTAGACAGAGGGCCTTCTCGGTAGTGGCGCCCACCCTGTGGAACACCCTCCCTTCAGATATGAAGGAAATAAGCAGCTACCCTATCTTTAAAAGACATCTGAAGACCCCGTCCAGGGAAGTTTTCAATATTTAACGCTGTACTGTTTTTAACACTTGATTGGGAGCCGCCTAGAATGGCTGGGGAAACTCAGCCATATGGGCGGGGTCTAAATAAATAATAATAATAATAATAATAATAATAATAATAATAATAATTATTATTATTATTATTATTATATTTGCCTTTGGCAAAACAGCATGGGAAAGAGCAAGGAAAACATGATTTGTGCCCCCAGAGTCCTTCAATTTCCTACCTTAGTGCCTCCTAGTCCTTTGAGAGCCACTGAAGGCCTCTTCAGGTTGCACCGTTCACTCTCACATACATTTGTAGGACTAGATGGCAGCCCATGGGTGTGATGAATTGCGCCAGCCAGTGTGGTGTAGTGGTTAAGAGCGGTAGTCTCCTAATCTGGGGAACCGGGTTCGCGTCTCCGCTCCTCCACATGCAGCTGCTGGGTGACCTTGGGCTAGTCACACTTCTTTGAAGTCTCTCAGCCCCACTCACCTCACAGAGTGTTTGTTGTGGGGGAGGAAGGGAAAGGAGATTGTTAGCCGCTTTGAGACTCCTGAAGGGGAGTGAAAGGCGGGATATCAAATCCAAACTCCTCTTCTTCTTCTTCTATTGTGCATCTTGAACCCATGCTCCAGAAAAGAAGCCTTCCAAGGTGACACACCGGGTCTCCACACAGTTATCTCTCCCTTGGACTACTGCAATGCGCTCTATGTGAGGCTACCTTTGAAGGTGACCCAGAAACTACAACTAATCCAGAATGCGGCAGCTAGACTGGTGACTGGGAGTAGCCGCCGAGACCACATAACACTGGTCTTGAAAGACCTACACTGGCTCCCAGTACGATTCCAAGCACAATTCAAAGTGTTGGCGCTGACCTTTAAAGCCCTAAACGGCCTCGGCCCAGTATACCTGAAGGAGCGCCTCCACCCCCATCGTTCTAGCCGGACACTGAGGTCCAGCGCCAAGGGCCTTCTGGTGGTTCCCTCAGTGTGAGAAGCCAAGTTACAGGGAACCAGAAAAAGGGCCTTCTCGGTAGTGGCACCCACCCTGTGGAACGCCCTCCCACCAGATGTCAAAGAGAAAAACAACTACCAGACTTTTAGAAGACATCTGAAGGCAGCCCTGTTTAGGGAAGCTTTTAATGTTTAATAGACTAATGTATTTTTATATTCTGTTGGAAGCCGCCCAGAGTGGCTGGGGAAACCCAGCCAGATGGGCAGGGTACAAATATATTATTATTATTATTATTATTATTATTATTATTATTATTATTATTATTATTATTGTCTTGATCAACGGTGTAGCTTGAACAAAGACTAGCTCAGGAATTCTTGCATGTATAAAGGTTTGAATCATCCCTGGCATTTTTACCCCCCCGCATAGGGGTATGATATGGAGAACCCAAGGCCCACCTAGAATACTGATTCTCCACTTACACAACTAGCTGCAGTGTTATGCAGCACTAGATCCAGGATGTGGGTGGCGCTGTGATCTAAACCACTGAGCCTTTTGGGCTTGCCGATCAGAAGTTTAGCAGTTCTAATCCCTGTTGCTCTGTCCCAGCTCCTGCCAACCTAGCAGTTTGAAAGCACACCAGTACGAGTAGAGAAATAGGTACCGCTGCGGTGGGAAGGTAAACGGCGTTTCTGAGCGCTCTGGTTTCCGTCACGATGTCCTATTGCACCAGAAGCAGTTTAGTCATGCTGGTCACATGACCCGGAAAGCTGTCTGTGGACAAACGCCGGCTCCCTCGGCCTGAGAAGCGAAATGAGCGCTGCACCCCATAGTCGACTTGGCTGGACTTAACCGTCCAGGGGTCCTTTACCTTTTTTAAAAAAACCTATGTCCAGGAGGTGGCAGTCAAGGCCATTTCATCCATCACAATGCCTTTTCCAATGGTCATCCTTTATAAAGCAGCTTACATAAAAGCAGAGTTCTGTTTATGTGGGAATGTTGTAGATACTAGGAGAGGATATATTGATTTAATAATATCCTTCCTAACTTGCGCTTGTGAGTCAGCAGCAGAGTGCATTCCCCAATAAAGAGCAGGAAGCTAGTTGGTAGATTCATTTGAATCTCTTTACTTAATAATTTAATCTGGTTTTGTGCTCCTGGTAAGTCCCCTTTTATCCCTCCTAAAAAAAAGAATAAAGACACAAGAAGCTTCTTTTAAAAGTAATAAGAAGTTTATTCACATTCAGTTCACAGTTGGATCCCTGAAGGCAGGCTTTAGCTTAGAGCAGGCATGGCCAAACTTGGCCCTCCAGCTGCTTTGGGACTACAATTCCCATCATCCCTGACCACTGGTCCTGTTAGGTAGGGATGATGGGAGTTGTAGTCCCAAAACAGCTGGAGAGCCAAGTTTGGCCATGCCTGGCTTAGAGTGACAGATGTAATAAATGAAATATCTGCCATTATTCCCTTATGGAATTGGTCGGAAGAAAAAAACAGAGGCCAACCAGAGAATATTGAGAAGCAAAGCAGCTCGTAAGCCTGATCTTTATTGAACTGTTGCAACAGGGTGCCCCCTTCACACACAGGAGAAGGAGGAGGACCCAGAACCAAGGTTTGTCCACCCTTATATAAAGGTAAAGGGACCCCTGACCATTAGGTCCAGTCGTGGCCGACTCTGGGGTTGCGGCGCTCATCTCGCTTTATTGGCTGAGGGAGCTGGCATACAGCTTCCGGGTCATGTGGCCAGCATGACTAAGCCGCTTCTGGCGAACCAGAGCAGCGCACGGAAATGCCGTTTACCTTCCCGCCGGAGCGATACCTATTTATCTACTTGCACTTTGATGTGCTTTCGAACTGCTAGGTTGGCAGGAGCAGGGACTGAGCAATGGGAGCCTACCCCGTCATGGGGATTCGAACCGCCAACCTTCTGATCGGCAAGCCCTAGGCTCTGTGTGTGCCCACCCTTATATAGACATTTTCAATTGCCCACCTTGGAGTCAAAGACCACCCCCAGAAACATCATACCTACATCACAGGAAGGGTGGGCTAAGGCAGAAATCTGAGTGGGTTGTTTACCTCCTGTCTGGCAAGTTACCTGTTAATGCTTACTTGACTGCATTGCCTGGGGAGCCTGGCCAGTCTTTTGTAATGATAAGTACCTGGTTCCTGAGCCAGATCACAGGCTCACCCTATTCATACACAGATATACCCTTGACAGGATTTGTGAAGGAAAAGGCAATGGGGAGGCTCCTCCATTTGACCTTGAAGAGAAAACAAAATGGGAGTCAAAATGGCTCCATAGCTGCTCTCCTGTGCAGCTTCTATGTACGTGTTTGCTTGGTACATTTATGAACCTTTATTATATGCATAAGACCCTCATTTATTTATTTCACAGAAGAGGATTTGAATTCAACCCATATGGGAATGAGCCCATGTCCTGGCGGCTGAGAGTCAGCAGACAGCAAAATACATCAGTATAAAGAGAGAATGGCCTCAAGAAACGAAGAGTCAAAGGAGAGAGATTGCTGCATGACCAGCCTCTCTTATGCGGTCTCCCAGTGTCACGCCCACCTACCTGGTCACACGCAGGGGGAGGAAGATCCGGGCTGGAGTAACACTCCCACCCCCGTGTGTCCACTCTGGGCTGTTGCAGGAACCCCCCCAATCACTCAGTTTGTACAAACACGACACACACATTCACACATGACATACGTGACGTTTCTGTTATAAATTCATAGTAAATCAACTGTACATCGGATTGACACCGGTCCACTTTTATTTTGTTCCATGAAGGAAGGACTATCAAAGAGGGATGGTTTGATACAGGATGGCCATAATCCCTTAAGCGTACCAACACGTACTCAGGAGCCCTACCCAGTTGGCATGACAACCTTGATGGTCCCAGACAGAAGACCATCAAAGTCACAAAGGACTTGCATATGGGAGTGGATTCAACACGGACTGGAACAAAAGACAATGATCAGATCTTCCCTCTGGGGGGCAGGAAACTGCCAACTCCCCTTTGTCCTCTGGAATGTACTCATGGGGAGGGGGAAAGGAGGAACCAGCCAGGTGCCAAGATACTCAGGTTACCGCCACAACTCCTCCATCAACCCCTCCTTTTTGTGATGTGTCAGTGATGTAGTTGTGATGTAGTTCTAGGGGTGTAGCTTGGGGGATTAGTAACTAATAAAAGTTGGGGTCTTCTTTTGTTCTGGGCTACCATTTTGTTTCACCTGGTGGCAGGTGGGAGTCCTGTCGCGACAGTCTTCAATAAAGACCAAGCCTACTGGCTGCTGTTTTGCTCTGGTATTCTTGGCTGGTGTCTTTGTTTTTTGTGTGCAAGGGAGCCCTCAGATTTCTCCGTTAACAGGGCAAACAGGAAGTGTTGTACTTGACTGCTTATGTTCCATCCCACAATTTATACAGCACGGTGTTGGCTCCAGGCAAGGGACTCTCCATAGTGCCCCCACGACCAGTGCCAGATTTATGTATAGCTAAGTAGGCTAAAGCCTTGTTGTTGTTGTTGTTTAGTCGTTCAGTTGTGTCCGACTCTTTGTGACCCCATGGACCAGAGCACGCCAGGCACTTCTGTCTTCCACTGCCTCCCGCAGTTTGGTCAAACTCATGCTGGTAGCTTCGAGAACACTATCCAACCATCTCTAAAGCCTAGGGCCTGAAAATCTAGGGGGCCTCGCCAGCCCTCCCGCTCCCCAATGGGCAGTCTCCCCTCTCCCAAAACTGCAAACCCAAGACTTCATACGATGGCAGGGGAACTTGGGCCTCTAAGTCTAGGGCAGTGTTTCCCAACCGGTGTTCCGCGGCACACTAGTGTGCCGTGAGACACCGGCTGGTGTGCCGTGGGAGGGAGGCGGGCGAGTCGGGCGGCGAGAGGCGGCGGCGGCGGCGAGGATCCGCGTCGAGCCGGGGGCGGCTCCGCGGTGCTGGTGCCGAGCGGCGGGGCAGCGCGCGCAAAAGGGAGGCGCGCGAGACAGCGGAGGAGGAGGAGGCCGGCATGTCCGGGCAGCAGCAGCAGCAGCAGCAACTCCCGGCGACGGCTCCTCCTCCGCCCGCTATCGCCGCCACCACCACAACAGCCGCTGCCGCCGTCCCTCAATCCCTCGCTCTGCTGCCTCCTCCCACCCCGGCAAGGGGAAGGGAAAAAACTTTAACTTTTGTGCGTCCCTCCCGGCGTGACGCTGCGCGCTGACGTCACGGGGCGGGGCTTTAATGGTGGTGTGCCGCGAGATTTTTTCCCGGTAAACAGGTGTGCCGTTGCCCAAAAACGTTTGGGAAACACTGGTCTAGGGGGCCTCACCAGCCTGCCCTCTCCCCAGTGCTGCAGTCTTCCATCTCCCAAAATTGTAAACCCAAGACTTCATGCAAGGGCAGGGCAACTCAGGCCCAGCAACTACAGTGGTACCTCAGGTTACATACGCTTCAGGTTACATACGCTTCAGGTTACAGACTCCGCTAACCCAGAAATAGTTTCAGGTTAAGAACTTTGCTGCAGGATGAGAACAGAAATCGTGCTCCGGAGGCGCGGCGGCAGCAGAAAGCCCCATTAGCTAAAGTGGTGCTTCAGGTTAAGAACAGTTTCAGGTTAAGAACGGACCTCCGGAACGAATTAAGTACTTAATCCGAGGTACCACTGTATTAGACTCAGGGCTAGCCAGTGGGGCCCAATTTGAAGCAGTGGGGCGCTACTTGAATTATTTTTTGGTTGGGCCCCAGTTCACAGCCAAAGCCTGCAAAATCTTACAGATATAAATAAAATCCATCTAGATTGCCCTGGTGCAGGGGCCCCCTTAGGAACAGCCCGCGGGGCCCAAATTGCTCCAATTGCCTTAAGGTCAGCCCTGATGAGACTGTGCAGGGCTGGACTGACAAGCCCTGCACTTTCTGGGTCCCTGGTGTCACTATTCAGAGTACAGACTCAAGGTATATAAGAGGACAACCCGGCCTGCCCATCATCACCATCGAATAGGACATCCCTATTTTCGTGGGAGAAATGTTGGGAGGGAAAGAGACTGGGAAGATGTGTGTTCCAGGCATGCACTGAAGTAAAATTTCTACCCTAAATGACTCTGCCCTAGGATCCAACCAGAGGGGAGGTAATTTTGGGCCATAAGCGGTGCTGAGGACCTGATGTTAGATGCACGTGTTGTTCAACTCAATGCATACATTAGGGGACAATTGCCCAGGAAGTATAAAAGTCACATTTGGCTAGACAAAAACGAGGGGTTTAGCGGAAAAGGAAGCTGAATAGGAAAGTCAAGACCATTAGATTTCTCCATAAGCTTTTTGGAAAACCACAACAATAGCAGACCCTCCACATGTCCTATTTTCCAGGGACAGTCCCAACTTTACAGAAGCCATCCTAGTTTCTGATATTTGATCCCAGAAGGTCCCACTTTTCCTTAAGATGTGTCATTGGGGAAATGCTGGAGGGTATGGTAGGATGTCCCTATTTTCATTGGAGAAATGTTGGAGGGTATGGAGTTATCCAACCCCAGAGTCGTCTGAAGGCAATCCTGCATAGGGGAGGTTTTTTTTTTTTTTTTAAAAATGTTTAATGTTTTCTTATTTTTTTATATATGTTGGAAGCCACTTGGAGTGGCTGGCGCAATCCAGTAAGATGTTTGGGGTATAAATACAGTTACAGATAGGTAGCCGTGTTGGTCTGCCATAGTCAAAACAAAAAAAATCCTTCCAGTAGAAAAAAATCCCTTCCAGTGTATCTGAAGAAGTGTGCTTGCACACGAAAGCTCATACCAAGAACTAACTTAGTTGGTCTTTAAGGTGCTACTGGAAGGAATTTTTTGGGGGTATAAATAGTAAAATTATCCCCCTCCCCCTCTTTTCTTCCTAACCTAACATTGTAACTCACAACAAATGAAACTGATCTGTAAAAAAACGCAACTTGAAAAAAGAGACAATGCATGTATTTTTGTAAATTAAGAAATCTCATACTCTCTCTCCCTCCCTCTCCCCCTCTCTCTCTCTATATATAAAAGCAAAATCATCATTATGGAATGGGACGTCCCTATTTTCACTGGAGAAATGTTGGAGAGCCTGCCCCTTTTGGCCACAGAGTGTGGGGCAGATGGCTGCTTTTCTGAAAGCGTCGCCTACCCGCTTTGCAAGGTTCCCATGATATTATTCTCCCTTTGCAGCAGGCGGAAGCTCACGGTTTCTTTCCCAATTCAGAGATGCTCCTTTTAGCCGTCGAGGTCCGCGACGTTGGCCGCCCGCCATAGACACGGCTGGCTGGACAACAGCGCCCTCTAGCGCTCGCCTAGGCGTAGAAGAGGGGTTCGGGGTGGGAAGCGGCGCTCTCCCCGCATTGCAGCTTTCGCTTAGCGCTTTCGCGAGACACGATAATCTTTCTGCGGGGTTTTAACAAGAGAGGACGTCCCAGCCAGCCTCTTACTAAAGCTAATGCTTGGCTCCCACGAAGTGCCCTCTGCTAACACTAAGGAGGGGCTGTGGGGAGGCTCCCCCCCCCTCCCCCAGTAGGGATCGATCTGGCGAGATGAGTGGCTCTGGGAGTGGCGCCAGACGCAGCGCCAGGACGCAGGGCACAACAGAATTGCATACCCTAATGATAATTTTTACGATTTATGCGCCACACATCTGACTGGGTGCCCCAGGCACTTTGGGCGGCTTCCAAGATATATAAGAAAAATAATAAAACACTAAACTTAAAAAAAAAAATATATTCACTGTGCAAGATTCCCTTCAGACGGCTGGTGGAGGGCGGGTTGGATAACTCCATATCCTCCAACATTTCTCCAGTGAAAACAGGGACGTCCCATTCCATAATAATAGTTTTACTATTTATACCCCACACATCTTACTGGGTTGCCCCAGCCACTCTGGGCGGCTTCTGAGATATTTTAAATATGAAACATAATAAAACACTAAACATTAAGAAAACTTCCCTATACAGGATTGCCTTCAGAGGGTTTGGGGGTCAAATAACCCCATACGCGCTGACATTTCTCCAATGAAAATAGGGACATCCTAAGGAAAAGCCGAAGAATTGATGCTTTTGAATTATGGTTCTGGAGGAAACTCTTGAGAGTCCCATGGACTGCAAGAAGATCAAACCTCTCCATTCTTAAGGAAATCAGCCCTGAGTGCTCACTGGAAGGACAGGTCCTGAAGCTGAGGCTCCAATACTTTGGCCACCTCATGAAAAGAGAAGACTCCCCGGAAAAGACCCTGATGCTGGGAAAGATGGAGGGCACAAGGAGAAGGGGACGACAGAGGATGAGATGGTTGGATAGTGTTCTCGAAGATACCAGCATGAGTTCATGAAGCTGAGGCTCCAATACTTTCGCCACCTCGTGAGAAGAGAAGACTACCTGGAAAAGACCCTGATGTTGGGAAAGATGGAGGGAACAAGGAGAAGGGGACGACAGAGGACGAGATGGTTGGAAAGTGTTCTCGAAGATACCAGCATGAGTTTGACCAATCTGTGGGAGGCAGTGGAAGACAGGAGTGCCTGGCGTGCTCTGGTCCATAGGGTCACGAAGAGTCGGACACGACTAAACGACTAAACAACAAGGAAAAGCAGGACATTCCGGGATCATATCAGAAACGAGGATGGCTTCTCTAAATTAGGAACATCTCTGGAAAACAGGGACACTTGGAGGCTCTGGAATTGCAGGACGCTCGTAATTGTCTTTGGGGTCCTTAGAATAAAACTCACTGCTCAGATGTGGCAGCTGAGCCCACAAAGCGAGAACTTCCCTGATAGATTCTATTTACTGCTATTACGCCCCCCCCCCCCGTTTAATATGTGAGGCACAACTTGCCCCTTCAACAGGGTTTGAAATTAGCAGGGTGCCAGGTGCATTTTGCACCTAAAGATTCTCCATTTGCGAGCACTTCCCAAAGTGTGGGTGCCATTTTGTGCTCTGACACTCAAGGATTACTGAAATAGCTTTGCTTTTAAGCCTCAAAGTATATGTTAAGGACAGACAATATGTTAAGGAGTTTAACAAGAAAGAGTGTTTCGAAAACTGAAATACGGTACCAATATTTTTATCACTAACACCAAATTAAACGCGTATTAACAATTTCTGTTAAAAATGTGACATTAGCATTGTGTCCCTTACGTGAATCGTGTATTACGTAGTTCATGCTTATCAAAATAATAGATAGAAAGTGTTGCCGACACCCCCCCCCCCAATGGCAACTAGACATTCTGTTTTGGCGCCCACAACCCAGGTCTCAGGAGCCATTTGGCTCCTAGCTGTTCTACCCCAGTTTCTAACACTGCCCCCCAACAATGATTTTATTATTATTGCTGGCACATGCAAGCATTTCCTTTCCTGTTTCTCCAACAAGCAACAATTTAAAATAAAAATAAAAATGAGGATTCCACTTGATTCAGCACCCTTCCTTTAGCAAAACCCTTTCCCCCAGGCTGGTGTGGCTGTGGCGGATCCATTAAGGCTGAAAATCCAATATAGTTGCCATTTCACGGATGTTTCCGTTGCTCTGCTTCTAGCTCGCTCGCTCGCTGCCCTCTCCCTCCCCTTTAGCTGTCCTTTGGGCACATTTCAAGTCCCTCAGCAGATATATTCATTTGCTCGGCTTTCCCGTAAGTAGCTGGCAGAGTTCTCAGATGGGAGGGGGCCTGGCTGGCGGCTGGCGGCAGTGGCAGGCAGACTAGAGCTGCAGGGAATGGCAGATAGACCTCTCTGAGAATGAGTGATGTCAGAAATGTCCACCACTGACTGTCTGCGTTCCTCCTCAGAGCTTTTGTTTCAGGAATGATTAATCTGTTTCTGTGTCCGCATCACATCATGCCGACCTCATAATTTGTCCCAAGACAAATTAGAGCGGTGGTACCACTAACATCAAAACCATCAGCAGCGCCAGGAAAGTGGGATTAGCTTTTATTGTTAGCGTGCACGAAGGGCCCGTGGTGTTGTGATCAGGGTTTCTGGGGGGGAGGGAGTGCTGCTGTTGCTGCCATTGGTTTTTAACCCCCCCAAAAAAATAATTACAGTGGTAGCTCAGGTTACATACGCTTCAGGTTACAGACTCTGCTAACCCAGAAATAGTGCTTCAGGTTAAGAACTTTGTTTCAGGATGAGAACAGAAATCGTGCTCCGGCAGCGCGGCAGCAGCAGGAGGCCCCATTAGCTAAAGTGGTGCTTCAGGTTAAGAACAGTTTCAGGTTAAGTACGGACCTCCGGAACTTAACCTGAGGTACCACTGTATTTGGTTTTACATATTCAAATTTACAATCATACCACAACACATCCAAAACTACAATATTCCAACGAATCTCTGGACTTTCCCCTCCCCCTCCGTAGGTCCCATTGTTAAGCCTTTTCTACTGCACCTTTTATAATAATCCAAAATTTTATATCTCCATTGTGTCCATAGTTCTTGTTAAATTGCAAGCGTTATTGAAACCCCGCTAACGGTTTTAGCTGTTTACAGTGGTGTCCAAGGTAAACTATTTTAAATCTTTATTTTACATCTTCTTGTGATTTATGTGGAAATTGTTCCGTTTGCTTGTGTGTTTTTTATTGTTTATGTTGTCCTTATGTGTCATTTTCATTTTGGTAAGCCACCTTGAGCATGGTTTGACTTGTGGAAAGGCGGCATACAAATAAAATTATGCATGTATCTAAGAGTTTGGGATCTTTGCATTAGTTGTTTATGACTTCAGATCTCCCCAGGCCATGATGGTTGATTTGTGTTGCTGAGACACCCAGATAAGAATGTGCTGGAAGGTTGCAGGAAGAGGATAATGTGAGACAAGACACATTTAATTTAGGTCCTGAATTATCTCACATTCAAAGCCTTCTGTCAGGGAACTGACATCAGAGGGAGAGGCGAAGGGGAGGCTCCCAGATGATGCTGGTGAAGGACCCAGCAGCAGGGGCAGAAACAGCTCAGTAGAGGGGGAAGCCAATCAGCGCAACACCAGGGATAAAGGGGGGCAGACGGGGGAATCGGAGAGAGGGCTCCAGGACTCTTCACTGGACATCAGTGAGGAGAGCCCAGGTCCTCCGCTACCCACGCCTTCCCTGTGCAGAAGACTCCCGCGCAGTGAGAGGAGGAGGAGACTGGGTGTCAAACAACTTTTATGTTGGAAGAGGTTCAAGAAACGCCCACTGACGGATTCTGCCAGTGACTGAGGCAGCCACGATGAGAAGGGGCTGTGCAGTCAGAAAGGTTTAACAAGGCAAATTAACCGAGAAAGGCACCAGTTTACGCACGAGTAACTCATACCCATTACACCTTCTTTGGCTTTTGTCTCAGGCTTGGCATCATTACCCAACAGCAAATGCCAAGGGGCCAGCAAACCTCCAGAGGCACCCTAGCTGTTGCTGGCACCTCTTCTTTCTTTATTTATGTGCGGTCGGGGTTTTTTTTGGTACATGTGTAATTTAGGTCCTGGCGCTGAGAGCAGTGTTAAGCTGGCTGGCGGGTGCTGCCTCCATCTTAATCCCCACAATGCACTTGGGCCCTGCCCCTGGCAGTGTCATTCTGCAGCGCTAAATGGGGGCCCAGAGGCCTTGTGTGGGAATTACTGGATTTACTCAAGTCTAACGTGCCATCGGATCTCAGTTTTCAGAACCTTGAAACCCCAAAAAGTAATTGCTGGCGAATGTAAATGGGCCATCAAATCTATTGTGCACCTTGATTTTTGCAACACAATTTGGCCAAAAGAAGGTAAGAAGGTGAGCATCAGATTCGAGTAAATATGGTAAGATAGTCATCTGGCCCACACAACTTCCCATGCCCTGTCTCAGCATCATCTGCTGTGGCGATCACTCGAGGTGAGTAAGATTGTCTTCCATAAACACGGATTTAGCAGTGAGTCTGTAAGTGACTGCGGAGGCCAATTCTGGATCCACACGTCCTTCCACAGTGGGGACATAGGTTTCCGGATGAGAGCTGATCAGGGTGAGGGTTTGCCAAGCATGCCTTCCTCTTTGCACATTTCTCCCTATCGTCCTGAGCTTGAGCGTCTTCAAAGCCCATGACACCTTTGGTAAAGGCTGTTCTCCAATTGGAGAGCTCGCAGGCCAGTGTTTCCCAGTTGTTGTGTTTATACTACATTTTTTAAAGATTTGCCTTGAGAGAGCCTTTGAACCTGTTTTGTTGGCCATCAGCATTACACTTACCATTTTTAAGTTCTGAATAGAGTAGTTGCTTTGGAAAGACAATAACCTGGCATCCAAACAACATGAGCAGTCCAACAAAGTTGATGTTAAAGGATTATTGCTTTGATGCTGGTGATCTTTGCTTCTTCCGGTACCCTGGCATTAGTCAGCCTGTCTTCCCAAGTGATGTGTAAAATTATTTGGAGACACCGTTGATGGGATATTTCGAGGAGTTGGAGATGGCGTTTATAAGTGGTCCATGTTTCACAAGAATATAGTAAGGTTGGTAGCACAATAGCCTTGTAAGCAAGCATTCTAGTTTCCCTGTGAATGTCCTGGTCCTCAAACACTCTGCACTTCAACTGGGAGAAAGCTGCACTCGCAGAGCTCAGTAGGATACTACCGAGAGAAACATGGGGTGGTTCCCATCAGCAATGCCACCAGCCTTCATCACCATCCTCTGCCACTCATCCCTGTTACTGCCCAATAAGCTTGCTGGAAAGACTAGCAGAGGACACAAACCTAGAGTTGGGCCTACATTGTCTCTATTCTTATCCCATTTATCTCACATCCCCATCCATGACTTTTGCTCATTTAATTTGTTTTCCTCCCCACCCATCCCAAATTCTGCAACCCTCAGCTGCTTTAAGATCTCCCCCTCTCGCAAATGATTCATCTTCTTTCAAATCTTCCTTTAAATGTATGCGACAACAGCAGCACGGATGCTACTAGCCCAGAGATGGAAAGAAGAAAGAGTCCATACCAGAGAGGAATGGCAAACTAAGCTGATGGACTGCACTGAAATGGCAAACTGGAAAGCTCAGGAACCAAGAGGACCAAATCTTTAAAAAATAATGGGGAAAATTTACGATTTATTTAGGAGACCACTGTAAGCAGATGAAAACATTAGCAGGATTTTAATCTCACTTGTAACAAAAACTGGATAAATATGGATGGAAACAAAATATAGATTATGAAATAATATGCAGTTGAAAATGTTGACAATAGGACCCATGTAGGGGATGGAGCGAAGTCTCAAGATTCAGAGAAATCTCTTTATACGGATATGTATTTGGTATTGTTGGGATGCGGGTAGCACCGTGGGTTAAACCACAGAGCCTAGGACTTGCTGATCAGAAGGTTGGTGGTTCGAATCCCCACGATGGGGTGAGCTCCCATTGCTCAGTCCCTGCTCCTGCCAACCTAGCAGTTTGAAAGCACCTCAAAGTGCAAGTAGATCAATAGGTACTGCTCCGGCGGGAAGGTAAACGGCATTTCTGTGCGCTGCTCTGGTTCGCCAGAAGCAGCTTAGTCATGCTGGCCACATGACCCAGAAGCTGTACGCCGGCTCCCTCAGTCAATAAAGCGAGATGAGCGCAGCAACCCCAGAGTCGGCCACGACTGGACCTAATGGTCAGGGGTCTCTTTACCTTTATTTGGTATTGTTATAAACTTATGTTTGTAAAATCAAATAAAAATGATATAAAAATAAAAATGAAATCCTCCTTTAAAACCTATTTTGTTATATTGGCTTAACTCTTTAATCCTCAAGCTCTACTGAAACTACCCCCAAGTACAAGGGCACTGAGGCATATTCTTCCTTGATTTAAGCATTTTTGTTGCCTTTTCCTCTCTGCTCTCCCTTCCTCCTTCTTCTGCTATCCCCCTCCCCATCAACATTTAGATTATAAGCTCCCCAGGGGCGGTATCTGTTTCTGTTATTCGGCAGAGTGCTACAGACGGAAATGGTATTATATGAAGAATAACAACCGGCCACTCTTTCCCTAAGGCAGGGCTGACCCAAAACCTTTTGCTGCCTGAGGCAAAGGGCAAGATGGCACCCCAACTTCATGTTGAGAAATCAACTGGGTTGACAGTAGCATTTTGGCACTGTTGAGGGGTCAGCTTCTTCCTGAGCAGCAGCAGCTTAGAGGCCCCACTGGAATAGACTGCCCTACAATATCTCCCCACCTCTAGCAACTGCTGCATGAGGCAGATGCTTCTCTCTGCCCAATGGCAGGACTGGCCCTGTATTGTGCTCAAAAGCATTTTCTGGAACACAAGGCAGGTGAGTAGAATTGAGTCTGCCCTCTCTGAGCTGTCCCTGTAAATAGTCATTTCCTTTTACAGTGGTACCTTGGGTTACAGACGCTTCAGGTTACAGACGCTTCAGGTTACAGACGCTTCAGGTTACAGACTCCGCTAACCCAGAAATAGTACCCCAGGCTAAGAACTTTGCTTCATGATGAGAACAGAAATTGTGTGGCAGTGGCGCAGCAGCAGCGGGAGGCCCCATTAGCTAAAGTGGTGCTTCAGGTTAAGAACGGACCTCCAGAACGAACTAAGTTCTTAAACCGAGGTACCACTGTATTTGTTACCTCCCTCACACTTTCAAAGGCACCTCCGCAATTGCCTCTCTGATCTTCACATTAGTATGTTGTTCATATTGTCTGTTTCAGAGCTGGAGAAGTGGGAAAGAAAGAAGGGGACATTTATCCTAAGCTCATGCAGGACAGTGGCTGCTGAGCAGGAATTTGCACCCAAGCCTCTCTCGCCCACCTCATTTGCTCCAAGGCTCACGATCCATTGGTCAGCTTCTTTTTATCCTTGCTCTCTAGACACCCACATACCCCATGCATGGGTTCATAGAGCTACAAAAGGCATCCAGGGCCAATTCCCACAACCTCTGATGAAACATAATAGTTTCAGTGGTCAAAAACCACGATTAAAAATTTGTTTAATACAAGAAATCTATTTTGGTTTAAATGTACACGAAGCATTATTACTTTAGAGCCAAATTTATTCTTTATACCACTATGAGGACATTTCCGGAAGGAGGACAGGATATGAACTAGATAATATGTAAAAAGAAAAATTGCTTCAACTGTAGGGTGTTTTCATTGCCAGTTGAAGACCTTCCTCTTTCCCTAGCCTTTCCTTGACCTTTAATATTATTGATAGCAGTTCCTGATGTCCTTTGGCCATTGCGATTATTTTTACTGACCCTGTCGGTGATTATTGGTACTGGATATTTAATTCTCCTTCTCTGTATCGGATGTCAGATTCGTAGCGTGAATCACTTTGCTAATTCTTTTTGTAAATGAAAAGCGATACAGAAATATTTTAATGACCACCTAAAATTGGTGGGGTCCATTATCACTGTGAGGCAAGTTGTTCGCATGGAGCCATTTATTATCACCACAAACAACTGAGCCATTTCCCCTGCTCCATGATGGAGTAAACCAGGAGTGGGGAATTTGTGGCTCTCCAAATGTTGTTGGGACTCCAACTCCCATCATCCCTGCTGGCTGCGAATGAAGAGTTGGAGCCTTTAGAGCGGGGGTAGACAACCTAAGTCCCGTGGGCTGGATGCGGCCTAATCGCTTTCTCAATCCGGCCCGCAGACGATCTGGGAATCAGCATAATTTTACATGAGTAGAATGTGTCCTTTTATTTAAAATGCATCTCTGGGTTATTTGTGGGGCATAGGAATTTGTTCATTTCCCCCAAAAAATATAGTCCGGCCCATCACATGGTTTGAGGGACGGTGGACCGGGCCACGGCTGAAAAAGGTTGCTGACCCCTGCTTTAGAGCATCAGGAGGAACAAAGTTTTCCACCCCTCATGTAACAACAACAACAACAACAACAACAACAGCAGCAGCAGCAGCAGCAGCAGCAGCAGCAGCAACAACAACAACAACAACAATAATAATTTATACCCCGCCCATCTGTCTGGGTTTCCCCAGCCACTCTGGGTGGCTCCCAACAGAATATTAAAAACATGATCAAACATTAAAAACTTCCCTAAACAGGGCTGCCTTCAGATGCCTTCTAAAAGTCAGATGGTTGTTCATTTCCTTGACATCTGGTAGGAGGGCATTCTACAGGGTGGGCGCCACTACCAAGAACACCCTCTGCCTGGTTCCCTGTAACCTCACTTCTCACAGTGAGGGAACCGCCAGAAGGCCCTCGGCGCTGGACCTCAGCGTTCGGGCAGAACGATGGGGGTGGAGACGCTCCTTCAGGTATACTGGGCCGAGGCCGTTTAGGGCTTCTAAGGTCATCACCAACACTTTGAATTGTGCTCGGAAACATACTGGGAGCCAATGTAGGTCTTTCAGGACCGGTGTTATGTGGTCTCATTCAGTAAATGTTCAGGAAGGCAAAATCAGCACCAGCTTAAGGAAGGCTGCCCCAACATCACATCGCTTGCCAGGCGATGAGATCAGCAGTACCAGTGGAACTATATTCTACCTCAGCCGATTTTATAAACTGCTCTTGAGGAGGGATATATTTTAGTGTGTGTCTCAAGCAGCCAGGGAATAAGAACTGTAATAATAGCAAGGGCAGGGTTTTATTTTTTGCTTGTCTTTTAATCTGCGGCTGTCTGGCTCTCTCTTTGTCTTCAGCACTTCCTGCTGATGAGGGATCAGATCTCTTAGGTTCTTTTTTCCTGTTTTTTTTTTTTTTTAAGCTAAACTCCATTAATCATTAAGAGCCAGAGGGGTTTGCAGGAAATGCTTGGCAATTTGATTACCCAGCTTGTTCTATGCTTGCTATGATATGACCCACCATCAAATCTTGGGCACATTTGCTACAATTTCTATACTTTCCATGTTCAGAATGCTTTACAATGTTGCCACCACTTCCCCCCAGGAAAACTCATTGAAATTAAATTGAGCCAAGATAAGTAAATATGCATATGTATATGCATTTTATTTTATTTGTAAAAAAAATGTATTTGATTTTACAAACAAAAAGTTATAACAATAGCAAACACATATATTGAGATTTATCTGAGTCTCCCAACTTCCCACTATTGGTCCAATTGTCAACATCTTCAACTGCATATTATTTCACAATCCATATATTGCATCTCTCCATATTATCCACAGTGTTTGTTACATTACAAGTGTTATTAAAATCCTGCCAATGTTTACATCTGCTTACAGTGGTCTCCTAAATAAATTGTAATTTCCCCCCATTATTTCTTAAAGTTTTTGTCTTCTTGGTTCCTGAGCTTTCCGGTCACTTTTGCCATTTCGGTGCATTTTTTATATCTCAGCCAACAGAGATTGTACGGCTCAACATTCCAGGGCAGAGAAGTTTGATTTTTCTTACAATATAAACATGGCTGTGTTCCCATGGCATGCCACATATGAAATAGGTTTTGTTAGATCTCAAAATATTCCAGCTCTTGACGTTACTCGGCTGTGAGCCTGGAAGGCCCCATTTAATGGGCATCTACTCTGTATCTGGCATTAATTAGATATTGGCAACCTCAGCAGGTGGTCAAGAACTGGACAAACCCCTCCAGCTATTTTCTCCCCCCCCCACTTTTCCTCCCTCCCCACCCTGCGCCCCCCACTGAGAGCACTCCCTCTGGCAGGCTGATGGATTGTATGAGTGGTGTTGCCATAAGGGAGTAGATTTCTATTTCCCCCCTTTTGTGCCAGTCAGAGAGGTATTAGGTCTTCTTCTCCTTTGGCGATCACTCACAGCCAAGTAAGATTGTCTTCCATAAACACGGTTTTAAAAGTGAGTCCATAGGTGACTGTGGAGGCCAATTCTGGATCCACACGTCCTTCCACAGTGGAGACATAGGTTTCCGGGCAGGAGCTTATCACGGTGAGGGTTTGCCAAGCGTGCCTTCCTCTTAGCACGTTTCTCCCTTTCGTCCTGAGTTCAAGCGTCTTCAAAGCCCATGACACCTTTGGTAAAGGCTGTTCTCCAATTGGAGAGCTCGCAGGCCATTGTTTCCCAGTTGTCGGGGCAGTTACACATGATCCAATTCCTAATACTGTTTGTGCCTGGGAGAGAGCGGACACACTGTTCTGTTGCTTCCTGTTGAAATCCTGTATCTTTTGCAAACATTTGTGCTATGCGGGGGCGCGGGGGGGGGGGGGGCGGCGGGCATGTCCTACTTTTGCTGTGCTCTAATATCAGACTGCCCTCTCTAGAATGACATTGAGGAAGCATCACAGAATTTCAAATAAAAGTAGAATGATGTGTAGAGGATCCAGTAAGAATCCACTGCCAATGCCCTATGATTGCATCAATGACATAACACAGAATACCCCACCCCTGCAAAACAGATCACGTGACATGGCGGACGCACACATTTAATGGCAATGCCCATCAACTTGGGGGGGGGGCTGTCAGTTTGCATTTCTTAGTGCAGAAAGTATTGATCTGATGTGCAGAGATCTTTCCTATTCTACTTAATTCAAGAGGGTTCTGGAAGCTTCTCTGTGTGAAAGAAACAAGAAGACAGTTCATGATGTTTGGGTTATTCCTTCAGAGAAGCGGAGTACAGCTAGTTTAAACTAGTTATGTTATCTCTTCTGTCAAGGTCATGCTGACTATAAAAATAAGGCCAGAAGGAGCCTGGGTTTCACTTTTCTCTTTCTATCTCTTTTCCTTCTGGTGTGGTGTTCTGTATATAGTATTAAGGTTTAGTCTTACGCCAATCCTGAATGTGCTGGATTTGTGACCATTATGCTCATTTGCCTTCAGTAGCAGTAAAGCTCTGCTGGATGAAATATGATTGCCTCTGGTCTATTTTTTGGGAATCCTGCAACATGTTTGAAGTTTTACTCTGCGAACTATACATTGGAATCTGCTCTGGATCAATATTGAGTAGAATTTCAATGACAGGGGCAGCCCCCTCAAATATTTCTTTGGGGGAGCCGAAGGGACCTAGGTCCTTAGGAGTTGGCTCCTATGACCCCAGTCCCCCAAAAAACACCAGTATGGAGGGGCTCTTAAGCTGTCATCCCATACAACAGTAGTGGCTAACCTTTTTGAGGTCAAGGGTAGCATAAACCCATGGCCAACCCTACTGAGGCTGCATATCAAACCGGGCATGGCAAACAACAACAAGTGCCCCTTTCCTGTACTCAGTTCTTCAGCAGTAATGTTAACCAACTGGATTATTATTTCATCAAGAAATAATAATCCTCGCTTTATTAATTTATTAATTCCTCGCTTTGGAACTGTTATCACACATACTTTTGAGAAGGGAGTCTCCAGGGGCCACTACAAACCTTTTGGGGTGGATGGATTTAGCCTACACTCGAGTAGGACCCTGGCAGAGACACATGCCCGACTGGCATATTCCCTCCCTCCTGGTTGATCGTTCAGGAGCTTCAAAAGCTTTCTTCTGCCCAAACAACACAGTGACCGATGCCAACAGACACCGGCACGCTTAGGGATCCGCAGAATTTGCGCACCTTGCGTGACAGACCTCAGCAACTCAGCATTTTGGCTAATCTACTTTATTTACATATAAACACACACGGAGCACTGCAACATGGCTCCCTCTCTCTCTAGCATCAGACAGCAAAGAGGAAAAGAACAAAGGACAATAGTCCTACTTCACGGAACACAGTAACACAAACATCCCGTCTCCGTCACTTTCCACTGTGTGGAGTCAAAACATATACCGTCCTGTGATAGACAACAATCCCATGACTGCAATCATGGAGCAGGAATTCTAACAGCTAGCCCCCCCCAATATACACAACTGCTCAGGAGTAACTTTAAACAAACTACAGTTCCCAGGATTCTTTGGTGGAAGCTATGGGTGGCGCTGTGGGTTAAACCACAGACTTGCCGATCAGAAGGTCGGCAGTTCGAATCCCTGCGACAGGGTGAGCTCCTTCCCTGCTCCTGCCAACCTAGCAGTTCGAAAGCACGTCAAAGTACAAGTAGATAAATAGGTACCGGTTTGGTGGGAAGGTAAACGGTGTTTCCGTGCGCTGCTCTGGTTCGCTTAGCTATGCTGGCCACATGACCCAGAAGCTGTACGCCGGCTCCCTCGGCCAATAAAGCGAGATGAGCGCCGCAACCCCAGAGTCGGTCACGACTGGACCTAATGGTCAGGGGTCCCTTTACCTTTATAACTGTTTAAAGTGGTATGTTACTGCTTTTTAACTGTATAGTGCAGTTGGAGACAGTGAGACTTATTAGAGCATATGAATCATCAGATTGCACTGTTAAGCCTTGGTGAGAAAACACTGGCTGGGAGGGGAAAACTGAACTGTCAAGGAACCTTGGGAGGTGAAGCAGCAAGAAGCATTTGCCATGGGCATATGTGTGTCTCTTGGGTGGAAGAAAACAAGGACTATTGGTCAGGGAGAAGCAGCAGCACTGAAAGGGCTTCTGTAAAGAGGTGGCAAAAGCTTTCTGGGAAATGATATATAATGAATTAAAGAAAATGTTTAAGAAAACTTTTACTGTATTAAAAAACCAGGGGCTTTTTTGTTAGGTATAAAATAGGTGAGGAACTACCAAAAGAAAATAAAAGACTGTTTATGTATGCAACGACGGCAGCAAGGATGCTTTTAGCCCAGAGATGGAATGAAGAAGTACCGACCAGAGAAGAGTGGCAGACCAAATTGATGGAATAGGCAGAAATGGCAAGATTGATGGGAAAGATCAGAAACCAGGAAGACCAAGTATTCTTAAAAGACTGGAATAATTTTGTAATATATTTAAAAGGCCGCTGTAGACCGCTGAAATCATTGGCAGAGATAGAATGACACTTGTAAAGTGAAATGAACTTTGGTTACTATGATTATATAATCATAAAAGATTCAGGAAAAAAGATTAAACTTTTTGAAATGGAACCCACGGAGGGAGGGAAGGAGGTCTGAAGGTTCGAAAGAACCTTCTCTATTCTCATGTTTTGGAATGGTTATGGTTATTGTGTATAACTTTATATAAAATAATAAAAAAATATTACATGGGGGGGGGGAGAAAAAGAAAGGGCTTCTGTCAAAGTTTTCTGATGCAGCTCTTCAGCTCCAAAAAAACTAGCCTCCCCAGTATATATATGTGTGTGGAGCGGTGGTCAGGAATGATAAGACCAACTGCGATATGATATGCATATGAGATTTTTAAAGAGGTTTCTTGGCGTATGGTTTGTCGGCATGGACGTCTCCCTGAAACCACAGCTGATTTCTATGCAGACTGCAAGGTTGGTAAATTGAATGAGGTACTAGGCCTATGTGAGTCAGCTTGTGGGTGTGAACTCTCTTGGCTGCATCACCCATGACTTGCATTTGTGTGTGTGTGTGTGTGTGTGTGCATCCCCATAGTTTCATGCTTGTTGGATATGCAAGTTGAAGTACTTGACAGTACTGCTGCTGTTGTGATCAATTTCTCTCTCTCTCCCGCTTCTCAGATGGAAGCTGGCAAACACAGAGTGACTTATTAAGCAAGCGATGGGGGAGGAACACAAAAGAGGGATGATCTCAGGGTCTGGGTAGATTCATATGGAAAGAGGCGGTCCTTGAGGTACTGTGGTCCTGAGCCATTTAAGGCTGCATAGGTCAAAACCAGCACTTTGAATTGGGCCCGGAAACTCATTTGTAGCCAGTGCAGTTGGACCAGTGCATATGGAGCAAGATGCAATGGCTTGAGTGCTCACTGGGTCTGAATACAGTCATAAAAGGAAATGTAAATCGACCCCTGAACATTAGGTCCAGTTGTGGCTGACTCTGGGGTTGCAGCACTCATCTCACTTTATTGGCCAAGGGAGCCAGCGTACAGCTTCCAGGTCATGTGGCCAGTATGACTAAGCCGCTTCTGGCGAACCAGAGCAGCGCATGGAAACGCCGTTTACCTTCCCACCGGAGCGCTACCTATTTATCTACTTGCACTCTGACGTGCTTTGGAACTGCTAGGTTGGCAGGAGCAGGGACCGAGCAACGGGAGCTCACCCCGTCGCAGGTATTCAAACCGCCGACCTTCTGATCGGCAAGTCCTAGGCTCTGTGGTTTAACCCACAGTGCCACCTGCGTCCCAAATACAGTCATACCTCGGGATAAATGTGCTTCCAGTTAAGTATTTTTGGGTTGTGCTCCGCGGCAACCTGGAAGTAACGGAGCGCGTTACTTCCGGGTTTCGCCACGCGCACATGTGCAGATGGTCAAAATGACATCATACGCATATGCGGAAGCCACGAAACACGACCTGTGCACGCACAGACGCGGGTTGCGTTCGCTTCAGGATGCAATCAGGGCTCGGAATGGATCCTGTTCGCATCCCGAGGTACCACTGCATTGCCAAAATGTCACCCTGCTCTGGCCATCTGTCATGGATGCTTTAGCTGAGATTCCTGCATCGCAGGGGGTTGGACTAGATGACCCCTGGAGTCCCTTCCAACTCTACAATTCTACGAGCCTATGTTTCAGGGAGCCACAGAAAACTCTTCCTGCTTGGCAGCCGATAATAATAATAAAGTACCCTGCTGAATTTTAATGCCTCTTTTCTGCCACGCAATGGTGGCTCCCCCATCTCAATTAGTTTACGTGCCTTCTTGCTTCCTCTCCTAACACAGAATGGTTTCCCATTGGTGGTCCACGGACCCCAGGGGGTCCACGTGACCCACCCACGGGGGGGGGGGGGGGCGGCGGTCTGTGGCACCATTCACAGAACAAAAACCACCACAAAGGAATCAAAATATTTCAAAAGCAGCGGGTCCATGGGTTGGCTTTTGAAAAACAGGATTTAACTAATTGGGAACCACTGCCCTGACATATTTAACCAACCCATTCCATTTTTGCTGACAGATCTAGAGGGAGAATTGGTGATCCACCGCCCTGTGCCCTAGCTCCCCCCACGCAGGCACTTCCCCCACCCTGGGTAGAGAGAGACCCCAACTGCGAACGATGGACTTCCCCATTCTTGCCTGGCCCTGATGTCCCAGTCCGGTGTCAGCAGGCCCAGACTATTGTATATCTATACAGTGGTACCTCGGGTTACATACGCTTCAGGTTACATACTCTGCTAACCCAGAAATAGTGCTTCAGGTTAAGAACTTTGCTTCAGGATGAGAACAGAAATCGTGCTCCGGCGGCGCGGCAGCACAAGGCCCCATTAGCTAAAGTGGTGCTTCAAGTTAAGAACAGTTTCAGGTTAAGAACGGACCTCCTGAACGAATTAAGTACTTAATCCGAGGTACCACTGTATTTTCCATTTTATCTTTGTATGCAGATACGGTTCAAGCCTTGAAATAAAATTATTTGCCAGCATAAATTTTGTGAAAATTATTTATATACTTACTTATTTATAAAGGGGGGGCACATTATCTACCTGGCCCAGGCCTCTGCCTGGCTCTGCAAGGATCTGGGTGTCAGGTCTGCTGCGGATAATCGAGGGGATTTACTTCTACAGAAACGTGCATAGGAGGGAGGAGGTGGGGGGGGGCTGCAGTGCGATGCTCTGTCTCTCCAGCAACCTGGAGCAGGCGTGCCAGCTTGGCACCGCGACCGTGGGTGCCATGCAGCGTGCATGGCCCTGGCACCGAAATTGGTGGGTGTTCCGGCCCATCCACGGGGAATTTTGTGGGTGCTCAGGCACCCCAGGGTGTTGGCACTATGACATGGAGGGCGGTGGACCGGACAGGACCGAGCAGGGCGCCTGGGATCCCACTCACCCTCCCCTCCTGCCCGCCAGAGCATCTTTGCAGAGCAGCCTGGGCGGGGTGGTTCCCTTTCCCAGACGACGGGGCTGCAATGCGGGGCTCTGGGCCGCATCCAAGAGAGGAGGAGCCTCCTCCTGCTGCTGCTGCTGCCCTCCTCCCCCCTCCAGTTCGCGACTTGGGGGCCTATAAAGCGGCATCTCCGAAGGCGGCGCCTTCTTCCCCCGTCGAGAACTTCGCGGCTCCGTCCCAGCCTCGACGCCGCCTCTTCTCCTTCTCCTCCATCTCTCTCCAGGCCCAGCCGCTGCGCCATGAGCCACCATCACCACTCCGGCGCCATACGCGCCACCTCGTACCGCCGCACTTTCGGGCCGCCGCCCATGCTGTCCCCGCTGTCGTACTCCTCGTCCCGCCTGGCCTCGTCCTCTTCGGCCACGCGGCTGCTGAGCACTCCCTCGACGGCGGCATCCATGCGCTCCTACCGGGCCAGTGGCGGCGGTGGCGCGGTGACCTTCCGATCCTCCAGCGCGCCGGCTCCGCGCTACTCCTACGGGGCGGCCGAGAAGCTGGACTTCTCGGTAGCCGAGGCGCTGAACCAGGAGTTCCTGGCCACGCGGAGCAACGAGAAGCAGGAGCTGCAGGAGCTCAACGACCGCTTCGCCAGCTTCATCGAGAAAGTGCGCTACCTGGAGACGCAGAACGCGGCGCTGCTGGCCGAGCTGGGCCACGCGCGCTCCAAGGAGCCCACGCGCGCCGCCGACCTCTTCCAAGACGAGCTCCGCGAGCTGCGCAGGCAGGTGGACGCGCTGGGCAAGGATCGCGACCGCCTGCAGGTCGAGAGGGACAACATGGCCGAGGATCTGGCCGCCCTCAAGCAGAGGTGAGGCGCCGGGGTGGGGGCGGGGGCGTGCCAGGACGCCGGGGTCCTCCTCGGAAGATGGAGGGGGCAAGCCGGGCCACATCCTGTGCGGAAAACGGAACTTCAGCCTTGTGTGCTGTTATAAGTGGCTGGGGCGGGGCGGGAGGGGTTAATCGCGGCAGGCGCCCCCCGGATTCCTGGGTTCTCCTTTGGGTGGTGGGAGGGTCCTGAGAAAGATGAAGCAAAAGACAAGACAGTGCTCAGTTGGAGTCAGCCCCACCCCCAAACGCATCATTTGGAGCAGATGAAGATGGTTGCCTCTGAGCTCGTGCAGAGTCCATTTCCCCACTCCCTGAATATTCAGAAATCTCTGCGAACTCTCTCTGCTTGGGAATAGGGAAGAGGGTTTCCGAGGTAGGGTCGCACTCTGATGGCACTTCTCCCTCCGAAGATAGCAAGACATTTAATTGGTGGCAGCGCCAGAGAGGCACAATTCCAGGTCCTCTTTGCAAAAAGGGCAGAGTTAGGGACTCGGCCTGAAATAATAGCCACCCCTCTTCTGCCTCCAACGCAGCAGAGTCCATCAATGCAGCCTAGTGGATATGTGGGTTAAGTAAGGAAGGTTCAGAAAGTGATGGTTTTAGACTGTGGACTTAACTGCCCAGCCATAGGGGGCTCTTTGGGTGGGAATACACATTATACTTAATTTGCTTCAAAATGTGGCTGGCCAGCTCTGTTGCATTTGGGGGACACTCCTGCTCATTCTGTAAGTGTCCTTCTGCACCCCAAAGTCCTGAGGGGTGGCATGACTGTAGCAGTGGGCCTTTCTGGGATCCAGACATTTTTTCCTTAGTTTCCAGCTCAAAAGCAAAGCAGCAAAAATGGGAAACGGCATTATATAACACCTTGTGGGGAAGGTCTGTGCATCAGCTGTAGAGCAGTTGCTTTGAATGTAGAAGGTCCCAGGTTCATTCTCCTGCATCTCCAGGGAAGACCCAGGGTCTGAGACCCTGTAGGGTCTCTTCTTGTTGGTGCAGGCAGTACTGCACTCGATGGACCAATGGCCAGCTTCCTAGGTTCCTAATATGATTGATAAACAAATGGGAACCAACTAAATCTATACAATTCTTTCTCTAATCCATTCATTATATTCCAACTGCATGCATTACAAATGATGAATCACTGCCCTGCAATCAGACAGCTTTTCTTATTTAATTTCATTTCATTTCATTAGCCTCAGGCAGTGATGGGGGAATGTGATGGATTGTTCTGGGAACTTATTCTCAATCCTAAAAGAGGGATTAAAGTTGCACCCCGGTAAACCTGGGATCCAGTGTTCCTGGGCTGTATACCCACTGCTGCATAAGAGTCTGGGACAAGACAATTAAGGATGCAATCATAACCCCACTTGCCTGCAAGTAAGCTCTGCTGAATTCAATAGGACTTCCTTCTGAAAATACATGTTTAGGCTTGTGCATGGAATCCTATGCGCACTGGGAACTGGACATCCTGGGACTTGCTTTTGAGTAAGTGTGTTAGGATTTTGCTGCACTGACGGTGTAGGTCTGGGACTTGGAGGCATTGAATTTGAACTTTGATGACTTGCAGAAGGGAGAGTTGCAAGCCAGGAATTCTGCACAGTGGAAAAGTTTGCTAGAATCTCTTCGTTTTGGTTCCGCCTCCCGATGGAGATTATGGAAAGATGGTTGATTGGAAACTGTTCCATCCAGAACTGTGTGGAGGGATAGATTAAAAAAACAAGCAAACAGCAACAATAAAAAGATGTCTTGGGAGATGTAGGGATTCTAGGACAGCAAATAAGTAAGACTAGTCCTTGAGATGTGTCAGCGGGGTGGGAAGGGTGTGGTGGGGAATAATTCTCCACTAATGGGATGAGTCCAACATGGCAGGAGGATGCGGCAGCTAGACTGGTGACTGGGAGTGGCCATTGAGACCATATAATATCAGTCCTGAAAGACCTACATTGGCTCCCAGTACGTTTCCTAGCACAATTGGTGCTGATCTCATCCCAGTTTACCTGAAGGAGCGTCTCCACCCCCATCGTTCTGCCCGGACACTGAGGTCCAGCTCTGAGGGCCTTCTGCCGTTTCCCTAACTGTGAGAAGTGAGGTTACAGGGAACCAGGCAGAGGGCCTTCTCAGTGGTGGCACCCGCCCTGTAGAACGCCCTCCTGTCAGATGTTAAGGAAATAAACAACTACCTGACTTTTAGAAGACATCTGAAGGCAACCCTGTTCAGGGAAGTTTTTAAAGTTTGATGTTTTATCGTGTTTTTAATATTCTGTTGTGAGCCGTCCAGAGTGGCTGGGGAAACCCAGCCAGATGGATGGGGTATAGATAAATTATTATTATTATTATTATTGACAAAGGGCAATAAAGTAAGGGATGCAGGAGCGAAGAAGAGCGACTACATGCAGTGTGGGACCGTGGGTATATGGTACCTGAAAACAGGAAGGCGATGGTGGAGAGTGGCAGGGAGGAGATGAACTTCTGCTGCTTTGTGTCATCCATGAGATGTCTGGATGGGGCAGGGTGCAAGGAGATGGCTATTTCTAGTACTTGGTAGAGGGGGAGCAGTGGGGTGTGGCAAGGGAGCTTCCGCCACAGCAATAACGCCCTTAGCCAGGGAGCGCTCTATTCCAGGTGGCAGTACGATGAGGACAGGGGGAATCCATGTGAGCTGTCAAGGAATTGCATGAGGTGGGTAGCCAGTTTGGGTGGGGTAGCGGCAGCCTCCTTAAAAGGGGGCATGTGGTGCACATGGGGTCCCATGCTGCACACACGAGAGGGGTTCCTCACAGGGCATTGCAGCTTCCATGCACACATCATTGCTGTGCTGAAAAGAAAAAGCAAGCAAAGCGACATCCTCGAGACTGCATTCCCCATGGCGCCGTGGGGTGGGGTTTGAATTTCTGCATCCTGGCATTGCTCACGCTGTGGCAGATGGGGCAGGGTGGGGCTGGGCTATTTGGGAAGAAGAGAAGGGGGTGGATAAGGCATGCGCAAGGAGCTGAAGCCTGGGAGAGAGGTGGGGCGTGGTCCCCTTCAGCTATGCAGAGTGACGTGGGTTTTGCCATGTTCTCCAGTCTCCCTGCCCTAATAGTGCCATCTGTCTTCTGCGTCAGCTCAGGGACTATGGGAGATGGTGGCGTTGGTGTTGCGGGGTGGAGTGGAGAATACATCACTGGGGAAGGGTGTGGCCAAATGACAGCATCCGTCTGTGTCTTGAAAAACCATCCCTTCCCAAGGAGGAGAATGGAGAATGCAACTTGAATAAATGTGGAATGGACAAAAGCTTTAGATGCCAATGCAAAGCATTTCTGGAACGGTCTCAATTTCACTTGATCTCCATCTCCACCTCAAACCGAATGTTCCCTATTCCTGATACTTCTCAGTGACTTTTCCCTACTTCCCCTGCACTGGCTATCTGCTTTAGGTAAGCCCTGTGGGTATGACCAGCGCAGGGTTGACCGATGTCAGGGGGCTGGAGAAGTCTGTTTGGCGTTGTGTTCTTGCAATGTAGGGGTGTGGCGGATGGCAGCAAGGGGGGGGGGTAGAAGCAGGATCTCCTGGGTGCAGCTCATTTGACTGGTTCTTGCATCCTGCTTGGCCCATAAAAGCAGAGTCCAGAGCGTGTTGTTGTTGTTGTTTAGTCGTTTAGTTGTGTCCGACTTTTCGTGACCCCATGGACCAGAGCACGCCAGGCACTCCTGTCTTCCACTGCCTCCCACAGTTTGGTCAAACTCATGCTGGTAGCTTCGAGAACACTGTCCAACCATCTCATCCTCTGTCGTCCCCTTCTCCTTGGTCCCCCCATCTTTCCCAACATCAGGGTCTTTTCCAGGGAGTCTTCTCTTTTCATGAGGTGGCCAAAGTATTGGAGCCTCAGCTTTGGGACCTGTCCTTCCAGTGAGCACTCAGGGCTGATTTCCTTAAGAATGGAGAGGTTTGATCTTCTTCCAGTCCATGGGACTCTCAAGAGTCTCCTCCAGCACCGTAATTCAAAAGCATCACTTCTTCAGCGATCAGCCTTCTTTATGGTCCAGCTCTCACTTCCACACATCACTAGTGGGGAAACCATAGCTTTAAGTATACGGACCTTTGTTGGCAAGGTGATGTCTCTGCTTTTTAAGATGCTGTCCAGAGTGTAGGGAGGAATAAAAAATAGACTGCTTCTGGAATAAGGAAAAGGACGCCGGGAATTTATGCAGCAGAGCAGAAGTGTGACCAAAGTGGGGAGTGTCACCCGGGGGAAGATGACAAACTATGGAGTTATCCCTATTATTAGCTCTTGGCTGTTCTTTGTCCTCTACAGGCTGGATGAGGAGATGCACAAGCGCGAAGATGCTGAAGGGAACCTGGTTTTGTTCCGCAAGGTAAGTGGGGCTCTAGGCGGGGCAGGCTAGCCCATTTACCCTTGAGTAACTGTAGGGTCCCAGCACACTCTGCTGTTTGCAAACTGCCGCACGTATTAGCTCCTGCACTCATACATGGGTGAAGAGTCCTTGAACAGGAAAGGCAGAAGCCAAGTTCTTGAAAGCAGCTTTGGGCAGCTGTGGCTGCTGTCCGCGGTGCTGAACTGAGGCACCCTGTTCTCTCCCCCTCAGCCCACCATCGCAGCCTGGCGGATGAGGCTGGGATTACCTTGTTTGCTTTCCCTGATCCTTCTCTGACCCATATGTATTTCACGTTAAAATGGAAAGGGGCTTGCTGCGGTTCTGATCATGGCTCGTTTCTCCTCCCTGGCTTGGTAGGATGTGGACGATGCCACTCTCTCGCGCCTGGAGCTGGAGCGCAAGATTGAATCCCTCATGGATGAAATTGAATTCCTCAAGAAACTACATGAAGAGGTAGGAGAAATAACGGGGGTGGCCTTTGAGTGGAGGGCAGATTTGAAACTTCCTTTTTTTTCTCTCTCTTTTAGTTTTTTATTTGTATTTTCAAATTTATACATTTCAACAGTTTTCCAATCAATTTGACATTTCAAAATTTGACTTCCCCTCTTTCTGCGATTCCTTGAATTCATTTTTTTTCTATCTTCTGCATCTCCAAATTCATTTAACTTACTCGTTTCTTTATCTACTATAGATAAATACTCTTATAAAACTGCAGGTTATGACATTAATCCCGCTAATATTTTTATCTGTTTACAATTTATCTGTAAATATTAAATAAACCATTTCCATTCTATTATGAAAAGTTTGTTATCTTGATTTCTTCTTCTGGTGAGTTTTGCCATTTCTGCATATTCCATAGGTTTTTGTATCCATTCTTCCTTTGCTGGGACTTCTGCTTCTTTGCACTTTTGGGCAAGTAACATTCTTGCTGCTGTAGTCCCATACATAAATAAATTTCTATACAATTTAGGTTGTTCTGTCCCTATAATTCGTAAGAGAAAAGCTTCTGGGTTTTTTGGTTTTTTTTACAAATGTTAATTTAAACAGCCTTTTCAATTCATTATATATCATTTCCCAGTAAGCTTCAACCTTACTACAACTAGTTCATTGACTGGCTTACATAGAGGCATTTGAGAGAGCAGCTGAACCATATACAACTGGACAGGTGTGCCATTTGTACTAACGGCAGCAGCTGCTGCTTCCCCTGAGGGCAGAAGACTGGGCTCAAACCTTATCTGTACATGCCTCGCAACAGGAATTATGTTTTATCCCAAACTCATGGCTTGCTCCTGAAGATGGTGGCAGCCTTGGGAGACAGGCAAGGGGCTGCAGGAGAAGCAGCAGAAGTGGGCATGGGGTAGGGGAAGATTTTGCGCATGGGCTTCATGGGGATCCCATTTAGAGTCCTTTAACATTTCTGATGTCCTGAGGTTCTTGCAGAAGCCATTTTGCTTGTGCTCCATCTGGTGGTAAACAGCAGAAGTGCAGTTGCTTCCCCAGCCCCACCCTTGGGTGCGTGAGCAGGATAGCTTGTATCCAGGGTTATTATTATTATTAATAATAATAAATAATAATAATAATAATAATAATAATAATAAATAATAATAAATAATAATAATAATAATAATAATAATAATTTATTACTTATACCCCCACCCATCTGGCAGGGTTTCCCCAGCCACTCTGGGCCACTCCCAACAGAATATTTAAAACATCAAACTTTAAAAACTTCCCTAAACAGGGCTGCCTTCAGATGTCTTCTAAAAGTCTGATAGTTCTTTATTTCCTTGACATCTGGTGGGAGGGCGTTCCACAGGGCGGGTGCCACTACCGAGAAGGCCCTCTGCCTGGTTCCCTGTAGCTTTGCTTCTTGCAGTGAGGGAACCGCCAGAAGGCCCTTGGTGCTGGACCTCAGCATCCAGGCTGAACGATGGGGGGTGGAGACGCTCCTTCAGATATGTAGATTTGCAGGACTGATGCAGCTGAGAAACCCTTGCATGCAGCAGATGGTCACTTGCTGCTGCTTCTTTTTTGTCTACTAGTGAATAACAAAGATATAGTTGCACCCATGGCCCCACTCTTGAATGTGTAACTGTGCCATATATGGGAATTTTGTACTAATGTGTCCACCTGTCATTCAAGGCTATGATACTTTATGCTTTAAATTTTGGATTCTTTTGTTTTCTTTCTTTTTGTTATGTTTTCACTTTTTTTGTTAACAAGCCAATAAAATAAAAAGTGGAAGAAAAACAAAGACAAGACTGATGCCCCACCCCCTGGAAATGTTGTGGGGCATGGTATAGGGTACGCACATAGCGTATTCACCAATCTCAAAGTATTTTATTCCACGCACAGATTTTGTGCCACCTAAGAATACCATAACATAAGAATACCATAACATATATCTTATAGTAGGAACATTACCCCAAATCAGTTTTCCATAGGCTCATTGGCCAAATAAATTCCTGTTTGAATCAAGTCAGTCCACACATTTCCTCTATACCAGTAAGTCACCTCCTCATCTGTTTTTTCCTCCAGTATTATGCCACATACAAGCACGCTTTCTCCCCAAATCTTCATGCAAACGCACATGAAGCTATTCCAGCAGATGGAATAAAACAGTGCCAAAGTTTGGTAATCCTCAGTGAGACAGAGAGAAAGACACACACACACACACACACACACACACACACACAGAGAGAGAGAGAGAGAGAGAGAGAGAGAGAGACAGAGACACAGAGAATAAATTGTTGCTTTTCTCCAGCCATTCTCAGCATCCCCTCTTACCCCTGAACTCCCCCAATGATTTGGGGGAAAGCTTAGGACTGCCTAACATCTTACAGGCAGTGTAAGAAGAAAACAAGGTAGTTCTGATTAGTCCTTTCCTTATGCAAAAAAGAAAAGAAAAGAAGCAAAATCGAATGGCAGATTTCTCCCGCCTCTGATGTGCCACACCTATAGATTAATAGCCAGATCCTGTTGCCTAACTGCTATTCTTGACCAAATTTCCGTGCTCTTTTAAAAAGATTGTTTTGCTCAATCTAGCGTACGTATCACATTTCCGCTTTATCTTTCTTTCATGATATGTATTAATGCTATTCACCACTTTGGGGGCCCAAAAGTGGTATATAAATGAGACAAAAACAGAGAAGCATACTTTCTCTGCCACGTAGTCTCACGTTAGGGAGGCTACGTATAATGGGCCTGCATCTCCTTGTGGCTGTGCTCCTCTGCATTTGTGCTCGCTCTCTTTGTAGTATCTCCTCTTACAATCTCTCTGCGTGTGATTTGTCGTGTCTGTGTTCCTTTGCATCTTTCTATCTTTTTCCCCATCGATGTCTTGGCGCATGCAGGAGCTGAACGACATGCAGGTGAGCATGCACAGCCAGCAGCAGGTGCAAGTGGAGGTGGAACAGGCCAAGCCAGACCTGACAGCCGCCCTGCGGGACATCCGCACCCAGTATGAGAGCATCGCGGTCAAGAACCTGCAGGAGGCCGAGGAGTGGTACAAATCCAAGGTACCTAAACTGGGTGCAGCCACAGGGGTGGTGTCAGGGGCTGGACTGCGGAGGAATGTTGGGAGCTGCTCCCCCTCTGTACCTTCCTGGGAAGAGGAGGACAGTATAGATTTAGAACAGCGGTTTGCAGAAGGGCACAGTTCAGAGGCTGCAGAGGGGAGAAGCTGGGGAATATTGGGGGAGTGGCATGAAGGAGAAGTACCGGGGGAGAGGCAGTTAACAGACTCAGTGTCTCTCGAAAGCATTCCTGACCCACCCCCCCCTCCCAGGACCAGGCATGCTGTGAGAGTAGCAGAACAGAAAGCTCAGAGGCAGAAAGCAAAAATCAGCCGGCGCAGGGGTGACGTAGAATAGGAGTGTGCTAGTCCGGGGGGGGGGGGGAAGGTTACTGTTGTCGTAGTCAAAGTCCAGTCCTGGGTCACTAGCCTGGAAACAGTTCACAAGGAGCGAGGCGAGGTCCGAAGCAGGAAGCCGGGCAGGGACAGGAAGACTGGAAGGTCAGGTCTGGGTCCGGGCAGGAGCAGGAGCAGGTACTCAACGACGTTGCTCCCACAACCTGGGACCAGGCTGACTGGCCTTTATCTTCTCTGAGGCCAGGGGCGGCCCCGGCCCCCAGGAGACCCGCCTCTCCCGGCCTTAAGGCGAGCACTCCTCCTGGGAGAAACCAGTTCCCTCCGCCTCTCTGCCCTAAGCCTCTGCAGTTCAGGAGAGGCTGGGGAGTTACTGGACCCAGGGGGAGACTCACCTTCCTCTGGCAGGGCTGGGAGAGGCGCACCTGTAGGCACTGTGTCCTCAATCACCTCCGGAGCCAGAGTGGAACCACCTGGTGCCTGCTCCTGAGGATCCGGCACAGGTGCAGGCGCTTCAGATCCAAGGCCCCGCCCCAGCTCAGCCGACCCTGGAGGCGGGGACTCTTGTACAGGCTGGGGTTCCTCCGGTTCAGCCTCTGAATCGGATTCCCAGGCCATCACAAGGAGGGACTGAGGGGGTGGGACTTTACTTGGAGCAACACCATTATCTAAGAGATAACAACAACAACAACAACAATAATAATAATAATTTATTTATACCCTGCCCATCTGTCTGGGCTTCTCCAGCCACTCTGGGCAGCTTCCAAAAAAATATTAAAATACTGTAATACATCAAACATTAAAAGCTTCCCTAAACAGTGCTGCCTTCAGATGTCTTCTAAAAGTCTGGTAGTTGTTATTCTCTTTGACATCTGGTGGGAGGGCGTTCTACAGGGAAGGCACCACTACCGAGAAGGCCCTCTGCCTGGTTCCCTGTAACTTGGCTTCTCGCAGTGAGGGAACCGCCAGAAGGCCCTTAGAGCTGGACCTCAGTGTCCGGGTAGAATGATGGGGGTGGAGACGCTCCTTCAGATATACTGGACTGAGGCCATTTAGGGCTTTAAAGGTCAGCACCAACACTTTGAATTGTGCTCGGAAACGTACTGGGAGCCAATGTAGGTCTTTCAAGACCGGTGTTATGTGGTCTCAGCGGCCTCTCCCAGTCACCAGTCTAGCTGCTGCATTCTGGATTAGTTGTAGTTTCCAGGTCACCTTCAAAGGTAGCCCCACGTAGAGCACATTACAGTAGTCCAAGCGGGAGATAACCAGAGCATGCGCCACTCTGGCAAGACTGTCTATGAGCAGGTAGGGTCTCAGCCTGCGTACCAGATGGAGCTGGTAAACAGCTGCCCTGGACACATTCCTGCATTCCTTCATTTCTCTCTGTGAATATTGAATAAAGTACTTGGTAAGAACTCATTGTTTTTCTGCTTCTTGGCAACCCACCGTGGGAGGGATAGGATTCCCTGAAGCCTTGACAGGCGGGAGGGTGGGCTACATATCGATGAAGAGCCTGTCCTGGCTGGGAAGGATGGGAGCTTGAGTCCATTGACATCTGAAGACTCCATAGGCTCCCCTTTCCTTGGAGTACAGTCTGGGCCGGCCGGCTATGACTATAGTGCCATTTCAAAACACACACACACAAACAGTTTGTTATTGCTAGGAATTGGAAGGGACCCTGAGGATCATCTAAGTCCAGCCCCCTGCGGTGCAGGAATCTCAGCTAAAGCACCCATGACAAATGGCCACCCAACCTCTGCTTAGAAACCTCCAAGGAAGGAGAGTCCACAACTTTCTGAGGGAGACCGTTCCTTTGTTGAACTGCTCTTACTATCAGAAAGTTTTCCGTTATGTTTAGTTGGAATCTACTTTCTTGTACAGTGGAACCTCGGTTTTCGAATGTAATCCATTTCGGAAGTCTGTTCGACTTCTGAAACGTTCGAAAACCAAGGATCAAAGGGCTGTCAGCAAGTTCAGTGAGGAAAATTGAAAAACACGCCTCGGAAGCTGTTTGACTTCTGAGGCACGTTCAAAAATGGAAGCATTCCGGGTTTTGGCGTTTGGCTTCTGAAATGTTCGGCAGATGAGACGTTCGAAAACCGAGGTTTGACTGTAACTTGAAGTCATTGGTTCAAGTCCTGCCCTCCTGAGCAGGAGACAACAAGCCTGTTTCCTCTCCCATGTGACAGCCCTTCAGATATTTGAAGATGGCTATCCTATCTCTTCTCAGTCTCCTCTTTTCCAGGCTAAAGATATCCATCTCCTTCAACCGCTCCTCATATGGCTTGGTTTCCAGATCCCCTGATAGATAGACTAGGAGATGGTCTTGGGGGCGGGTCTTTTCCCTTCTCTCCACTGACTCCCCCAACTGCTTGCAGTTTGCTGACCTGTCGGACGCAGCCAACCGGAACCATGAAGCGCTTCGCCAGGCCAAGCAGGAGATGAACGAATCCCGGCGCCAGATCCAGAGCCTCACCTGTGAAGTGGATGGACTCAAAGGAACGGTCAGTAGGACGTCCTTCCTGTCCTCAGCCCCCTTTTCCTGTTCCTTGGGAGGTGGCAGCTGAGCAGCTTCCCATCTTTGCGAAATGTTTTGTATTCTTGGGTGAGGATTCAAGGCTGCAACCTGAGCAAATGATGCCATTAGTGTCCTCTTCTGGCCTTTGCGAGTTCACAGGGGATTTCACTAGATATCATTCCCATCATATATTTTCAAGTTTAGCTTCAAAGCCATAAAGGTTGAAAAATGATATATGCTGTGTAATTGAGCACAGAAGTAATTGGAGCTTCCGATTTCTCTCTGCCCAGTGCAACATTTTGCAGTGTGATTGTGTATGTATACATCCTATACCCTTTTAAAATGTGGTTCTTTTCTGGGGTTTGTGTGTATGTGTTATTGGGTTGTTGTTTTTACAGTGGTACCTCGGGTTACATACGCTTCAGGTTACAGACGCTTCAGGTTACAGACTCCGCTAACCCAGAAATAGTACCTCGGGTTAAGAACTTTGCTTCAGGATGAGAACAGAAATTGTGTTCCTGTGGCACAGCAGCAGCAGGAGGCCCCATGAGCTAAAGTGGTGCTTCAGGTTAAGAACAGTTTCAGGTTAAGAACGGACCTCCGGAACGAATTAAGTACTTAACCCGAGGTACCACTGTATTCTGATTATATATGTTGTGATCTTTTCTGTGAACTACCGTGAGACCTGTGGGTATAGGGCGGTAAATAAACACAATACAGTTGTACCTTGGTTTTTGAACAGAATGCGGTCCGGAAGTCCGTTCAACTTCTGAAATGTTCCGAAACCAAGGCGTGGTTTCCAATTGGCTGCAGGAGCGTCCTGCAGCCAATCAGAAGCTTTGGAAGCCGCGTCAGACATTCGGCTTCTGAGGCAAAGTTCTCAAACTGGAACACCTACTTCCGGAGTTGTGACATTCGAGTTCTGAGTTGTTCGTGAACTAAGCTGTTTGAAAACCAAGGTGCAACTGTAAATAATAATAATAATAATAATAATAATAATAATAATAATAATAATAATAATAATTGTGGGATTCCTATGCTCCAGATTCTGTGACTGTGTCCATTTTTGCAGCTGGGAAAAAAGAGGACAACTATTTTCAGCCCTTGCCAGCCTTGCGCCCTGTTTCCAAGGCCTGGGAAGCTCCGAGTCCACAGCCTTGCCTGTTCTCACTCGGTTGAGAATTAGGAGCAGGATTTGGGAGTGGGTGTGGCTTCTGGGTAAGGTGTCTCTGAGACCTGCTTCCCTGAATCCCCCATTGTAAGCCCCACTTGTGTTTTCCTCCCCAGAACGAAGCTTTGCTGAGGCAGATGCGAGACCTGGAGGACCAATACGGGGTGGAGATGGGCTCGTACCAGGACACGGTGGCCCGGCTAGAGCAGGAGATTCAACACATGAAGGAAGAGATGGCACGGCACTTGCGGGAGTATCAGGACCTGCTGAACGTCAAGATGGCCCTCGACATTGAGATTGCCACCTACCGCAAGCTGCTGGAGGGGGAGGAGAGCAGGTGAGGACCCCCCTATAGCTCTTTGCATGGTTCAGCCCATCTCATGGTGGGTCCATCTCTGCCTTTGCAGGATCAGAGGAGGAGAGCGATTTTAAAGGAGCTCATTGGTTTTGGTTTCTCAAGGTCTTTATGTTTTATTTTTGTAAATATGACAGAAAGAAAGAGATGAGAGAAAAAGAGAGAGAAAAAACATTGCCAGCTGTCATCAACAACAGGAACACCACATGATTTCTAATTTAAATGCCAAGATTTAAATAACCATACCATATGAGGGCAACTCCCCAATCATCACACATGCTCCCACTGAGATGCGCACCATTTTCTTTCTTCTTTTTTGATACCATTTTTATTTGGTTTTACAAGTACAAAGTTATATGCCAATAATAAAAATACATATCCATATGTGGCGATTCCTCTGAATCTCAGGACTCCCTCCCCCTCCATGGAGTCCCATTTTAAACATTTATTACTGCATATTTTTCTATACTCCAGCATTTTTTTTTATCAAACCATATTGTGCATGGTAATCATGACACTACAAGTGCGATCAAAACCCTGCCAATGTTTCCATCTGCTTGCAGTGGTCTCTTAAATAACTTATATGTTTTCCCCATTCGTTTATAAAGTTATTGTCCTCTTGATTTCTGAGTTTTCCAGTCAGTTTTGCCATCTCGAGATGTGCACCATTTTCGATGCCCCAATGGGGTGGAACAGGGGCAGAATGGGGTGGGGCAGGGGCGAACAGGGCACCGTAATTTTCACTCCATAAGACGCACTCAAAATCTAAGGGGAATCTTAAAATCTTTTAAGATTTTAAAATCTTAAAATCTAAGGGGAAATGTTTGTGCGTCTTATGGAGCGAATGTGTGGTTCCTGGAGCTGGGGGGGGGGGGACCCGGGCTTCCCCCACCAGCCCCAAAAAGCTCCTGAGCAGTTCTGGGGTAGCCCGTGGAGCCTCTACAGGGCAGCAGGGAGCCTTCATCCTGCTGCCCTGGGGAGGCTTCGCACGGCTAACCCTGGCTTTTGCGGGAGGTGGGGGAAGGGATAGAGTGAGGCTCTCTCACTTCCCCCACCTCCTGCAAAAGCCCCCAAGAGCCGCATATATTTTTCCTTGAATCCCCCCCCCCAAAAAAGTAGGTGCACCTTATGGTCAGGTGCGCCTTATGGAGCGAAAAATATGGTAATTCCCCACTTGCACAAGTGGGGAGACGTCTGTATTTTAAGCCATGCGTTTTAAATGTAGAAAGGGCAGTGAGATCTTCAGGCCACTGAGTAGTAGTGGACTGCAGGAGTGGGTGAGTATTTGTCCTTCCAGCCTTGCAGTATAAGCCTCTCTGTCGCCATAAGTGTTTGCAGAATCCCTTTTTGTTGTCCACCCGTTAGTTTCCACACTGCAGGATATCATTTAATAGTGCACAAACTTCCACGCATGCCAAGGATTTCTCCAAAACAAAGCTGGTACAAACATCAATTCCTGATCGGGAAGAAGGCACCACATATTATGCCCCAGAGAGACGTTTTATTTATATATAATTTTCTTTAAATTTTCTGTTTTACACTTTAGAACAGGCTTCCTCAACCTTGGCCCTCCAGATGTTTTTGGCCTACAACTCCCATGATCCCTAGCTAGCAGGCCAGTGGTCAGGGATGATGGGAATTGCAGTCTCAAAACATCTGGAGGGCCGAGGTTGAGGAAGCCTGCTTTAGAATATTCATTTAAACAACCTTGAAATGTCAGTGACTTCCCTTTTTCTCTTTCCATGGCTCATTTTGCATATCATAAATCCCTGCATATTTTACATAAACTAAACCATTCAGTATTCCATTACGGTGGAACCTTGGTTCTTGAACGGCTTAGTTGATGAACAAATCAGCTCCCGGATGCTGACAACCCGGAAGTAAGTGTTCCAGTTTTTGAACATTTTTTTGGAAGCCGAACGTACGGTGTGGCTGTCGGCTATTGTTTCTGGGGTACCTGCGCCAATTGGAAGCCGCGCCTTTGCTTTTGAATGTTTCGGGACAGGCTTCCAGAACGGATTACATTCAAGAACCAAGGTACCACTGTATTACATCCAATGAGACTCGTTAACACTGTTGAATTTATCTTAACATTTCCAAGAAGCTTTTTCAGCATCTCTCTGAACCAGCCAAGTCCTTCCTGGGGGACTTCATTGTAGAGCTCACTGTGGCTTGTTCCCTGCAGGATTGCAGTGCCGGTTCAGTCCATGGCCTCCTTCGGCTTCAAAACGACAGGTGAGCGCCATATTTTGGATGCATAAAAAATGCATCATATGTGCTTACGCACACTGCCGCATACAAACATTGACTTTTGGAAGAGACCATGTTCATTGCTCTGACTTACACCCCTTTCCAGCTGTTGAGCTCCACCTCACCCAAAGATGGATTTATGGTTGACATTTCTGGGAGCACACCAACTGATTGCAAGAATCTACCCTGGATCTGTCAGGAGCTCTGCCTACACTCGAGTAGGACCCTGGTAGAGACACATGCCCAGCTGGCATGTTCTCTCCCTCCTGGCCAATCGTTCAGGAGCTTCAAAAGCTTTCTTCAGCCCAAACATCACAGCGACTGATGCCAACAGATACCGGCACACTTAGGGATCAGCAGAGTTTGTGCATCATGCGTAACAGACCTCAGCAACTCAGCATTTTGGCTAATCTATTTACATATAAACACACACGGAGCACTGCAACATGGCTTCCTCTCTCTCTAGCATCAGACAGCAAAGAGGAAAAGAACAAAGGACAATAGTCCCACTTCACAGAACACAGTGACACAAACATCCTGTCTCCGTCACTTCCCACTCTGTGGAGTCAAAACATATACTGTCATGTGATAGACAAAAATCCCATGACTGCAATCATGGAGCAGGAATTCTAACATCATCTTCCTCACCCACCACAGACGACACCTGAGCTTAGCTTTTATTGCTGTTTTTCCTTGGGAAGTGGCAGGAAGAAATCACACCTCTCTCCTCCCTCCTTCCAACCCCTTCTGATTTCACCCAGATTGGCCTGGAGTATTTTTTGGGGTGTGGGGGGGTGCTGGTGGTGCAGGGGGAGATACGTATTGTATTGAAGCTGCCATGCCCTCTCTCCTGAATGCCCCCCTCCCTTGTAGTTTCAGAGCCAGAGCCAACGGTGGAGAGCCACTCTAGGAAGACAGTGCTGATCAAAACCATTGAGACCCGGGATGGAGAGGCGAGTTCTTTACCTTTTTTTCTCCCAAATTGAGGAGGAGGATGTAGCCTTAAGCAGGAGAAATTCTCTATAGAGAGGACTGCTGGTGGTGACCTTTAAAGCCTTAAACGGCCTCAGCCCTGTATACCTGAAGGAGTGTCTCCACCTCCATCATTCAGCCTGGACACTAAGGTCCAGCTCTGAGGGCCTTCTGGCGGTTCCCTCCCTGCAAGAAGTGAGGTTACAGGGAACCAGGCAGAGGGCCTTCTCGGTAGTAGCACCCGCCCTGTGGAAACCCTCCCATCAGATTTCAAGGAAATAAACAACTCTCTGACTTTTAGAAGACACCTGAAGGCAGCCCTGTTTAGGGAAGGTTTTTTTATGTTTGATGTTTTATCTCCTCCTCCTCCTCTTCTTCTTCTTCTTCTTTGCGGGTTTACTGCAGCTCAGGAGGCTCAATCCTCTCACGCAGTTTGGACCTTTCTTCAGTAGGAAACCCAATGCTATTTGCTCCAGACAATTATTATGGAGTCAGTTTGGCTGGTCAAGATTGTGTGGCTCCACATGTGGGAGGTGTTATATGACCACCCAACTTGTAGCTGTGTGGAGCTGAGGCTGAATTGCCCTCTGGCCAGGGTTGTGTATGTGTGTGTGTGTGTGTGTGTGTTTGGAGGGGAAGAAATTCAACAAGGTACTCTAAGTTCTGGTCTCTGTGTAACAGGGATCTCCAAGCTTTTTTTTTGGGTGGGGTGGGGAGAAGTGGACACAACTGGAATTCTGAGGAAGTGCTGCAGGTGCCAGTTCTGAAATGAATGTGGCGAGGGCACAACACGACACAAAATGACTGTGCAGGGTGTGGCACAATAGCTTCAGTGTAGGTGCAGATGAGGCAGTGCAAAAATGAACTCTGCAGGAAATGCAAACAGTTTCTCATGCATAGGAGCCAACTCCTAGGGGCCTTGAGCTCCACAGTAAAATATTTGAGGGGGCTGATACCCCACAAAGTTGATGGGCATTCTCAATTAAATGGTGTGTGTGTGCCACGTCATGTGATCGATTGTGTGGGGTGGGGCTTACCTGGCCCCCCCACAATATTTTATTCAAGTTGGCACCCCTTCTCTTGTGTGTTGTGAATTTGGGGTGGGAGACAGAAACATGGATTTGGGGTGGCGACACAGAAAGCACGAGCAGCCATAGAGGTACAGTGGCATGTTGACACCTCCTGCTGTATAAATCATGCAAGTAGTGCAAATTTACATATATTAGCATAAACTTTTTTCTGTTTACATCAGCCACGGGGAGAGGCAGAGCGGTATACAAGAGACTGAAGTCTCCCCACTAATGCCAAGAAATCCCACCCAGCCTCCTCCCTCCAGCTTTTAACTCACAACTGCTCAAACCATGGCTGACCATCTTAAGGGCTAGAAACTTTTCTGTTGTTGGTTTAAACAACAACAAAATGAACCCTATCCCAAATGTAGCACTCAGGTGTGTTCCTTGCAAGGAACTGTGGCATGCCCTGTCTATGATCCTGTGAGCGTCGCCTATTCTACGCTCAGCAATATACCTATCAGACGGTCTTGCCTTTCCCTCTCGGCTCTGACCTGTTTTCTATCGTTTTTTTGCATTTTGTCTCCTGCAGGTGGTGACTGAATCGAGGAAAGAGCAGAGAGCTGAGATAGAGAAGTGATTTGGGGAGCCCCAGGCACCTCCTCCCTCCTTCCCCCCACCCCCAATGCCATGGAGACGGGCACTCAGCTATCCAATGTGCAGACGTCCCAGCAGCAGACCTCCCCCCCCCAAAGCCGCACTGGCCTTATTTATGATGATGGTGAATGATACCTCTGACCTCCGACCGCCTTCCCCCACTGTACCAGGCTTCCCCAGCCAGCCCTGCTCCTTCAATGTGCACTTCTAGCCTTCCTGGGGGGCAGCCTGGTTGCGACCCCAGCAATAACCACACATGGGCTGGAGAGCGGGGAGTTTCTCCATCCCTGCTTTCCTCTTCCAGCTGCCTCCTACCTCTCTTAACCACGCAGTCTCTCGCCTTGCCCGTTCCAGCCAGTGTTGTCGTGAAAGAAGAGGAGTGTTGCCTTTCTACAGGGCGTTGGGCGTTAATCCATGAAAGCCCAGGCTAGGCTGGCACAGATCTGCCAGTTGTGTGTAGAGCCTAACCTTGGTGGCGATTGAGAGATCAAGTCCGTAGAGCAGGCACCCCCAAACTCGGCCCTCTAGCTGTTTTGGGACTACAACTCCCATCATCCCTGACCACTGGTCCTATTAACTAGGGATGATGGGAGTTGTAGTCCCAAAACAGCTGGAGGGCCGAGTTTGGGGGTGCCTGCTATTCATGGCTTTGCAGCTGGTAAGCTTTTCACATCTGGCAAGTCAAGTCAGCCTAGAAACACCAAAGAGGACCAAATGTTTGGTCGCAGTCCGTTGTTTACTGCCCACCCATGTTGGCCTTGATATTGATTCTGCGTACCGGCCACTGAGACCAAAACCGCCGCTTTCAGGGATTCTCACGAATGAGAATCTCCTTAATCAAGAATGTAAGTGTGAGCTGGTGTAGCATATTGGCTAAGAAAGTGAGCTATGTTAATAGAGCAGTCCCAGGTTCAAATCCCACCTCTGCCATGAACTCGCTAGGTAGCCTTAGGCAAAGTTGTTCTCTCTAAGCCTCAGTGTTTTCCCTCCCCATCTGCAGTATGGGCAGATAATGCTACTGACTAAGCACATCACGTGAATTATCTCATTGGAATTCTTACAGCAGCCTTCTAAGTCAAGAATTACAATGAGCTAATTCACGTGATATGCTTAGAGCATCTGAAAGCACTATACAAATTCTATTTATCATTATTTTGTCCCCCAAATCTTCAGAAGTGTACCCAAGCTAGAAAACGGAATTACATTTTTTAAAAAAAGAAATCAAATTTTGCAGTAGGCTCTTTAAAAAAGCTTTCCCCCCACCCTGGCTTTTATGGGGTTTCGTTTATCATAAGGGTCCTAGTGACAAACTTAACAGGCAATCCTCTAACTGTTTACTCAGAAGTAAATCCCAAAGCCTTAAAGCGATATTTCCTTGCCTCTTCTTTGGAGGCAATCCATAGGGTTAAATTAAATTAATTTTCTCCAATCAGACAAAATGTGGTCCTTGAGAAAGACAACTTTTCAAAGGCTGAACTTCTTACGGGCTGATTTGCGTCCTCCCGCCACCCCCAGCCATTTGACTTTTTCAGCCCCATCCAGCAGGGCAAAGGATTGTGGGAGTTGTAGTCCAACAGCATTAGGCAGGCCATAGCTACAACAGCAATCCCCTAGGATGGCTTCCCACAGAGTCTTGCTCTCCTTTGCTTCCTTTCTTATCTTCTTGTGCAACCCCCGTCTTACCCCTGCCTGCACTTTCTGCAACTTCCACAAGGGATGGTTCTGGTCTTATCAGGCAAGAACACAGCTGGACTTCCTCATCATCTGTATCGCATACAGGTTAGTCCTATAGGCGTGAAGAAGCCAGCTGAGCAGAGAGTCCTTGGAACACAGGGAAACACCTGGGCATGGCTTTCTAGTACAATCTGAGCTAACATGGTTAAAATAACTAGTCGTACCTTGGAAGTAAAACAGAATCCATTCTGGAAGTCCATTTGATGTTTGGAAACCAAGGCGTGGCTTCCGATTGGCTGCAGGAAGCTCCTGCAGCCAATCGGAAGCTGCATCGGGCGTTCAGGTTCCAAAGAACGTTCACAAACAGGAACACTCACTTCCGGGTTTGTGGCGTTCGGGAGCCAAAACGTTCGAGTTGCAAGGCATTCGTCAACCAAGGTATGCCTGTAATATCTAATAAATGAGGGGAAAACACACACATCCATCCATCACAATTCCGTGACATGAATAAGTTTTGATTAGGTAATGCTAACCTGTGGGTGTCTGTGGGAATGGAGCAAAGGGGAATTGCCGCCACCCTGAACAATAAGTCTGATTCCCAGCTTTTCTTTCTTTCTTTCTTTCTTTCTTTCTTTCTTTCTTTCTTTCTTTCTTTCTTTCTTTCTAAAAAGAGCAAATTTTTAATATGAGAGATATTAGGCAAAATGTGCACTTTTTTCCTTCCTGTTTTGGCTGACAAAGTAGTGTGATCCACCTTTGACTGTTTTACTCCCTCCATTATTTTTTCCTGCATATGCCCCTGTACTAACCCCATCGAAACATGATATATAATGACCTGAACGGTTCTTCTACTGGAGAACAGTGGCTTCTCAACTTTTCTTCCCTTAAATCCAGCTTTTTCACAGCTGTACACATCCTCAGATTTCTTTGACATCCTGTCTTTCCACTTCAGCTCTCTGTCACCTGATCTTTCCCCCTTCTTTCTCTCGTTTTCCCTTAACATTTCATACCCTCCAATCCAGAACTGACTCACCCCCTGTGGACCATTTTGACAGGTGGGTGGGACTGCCCACCTGTCAATCACCTGATGTCATATGACTCAAAGTTGATGCTGAATCAGCAGGCAGAAGCTCATCGCTGATCTTAGTGCTGTAGTCCCACAGCACTAGGACCAGAGATAAGAAGAGAAATGCTTGTCCGCTTTTCTCTCTCTTCAGTTTAATGTTACTCTATCACATGAATAAAATGCTTACCACCTTGAAAGTAATACTTTTATGATTCATTTGTCTGGGCAGCTATTCTGAAAATAATACACACAGGAAAATGTGGCTTCTCATGACGCACTTTGGGCTTAGCTGTTAGAGGGGTGCAATGCAACAGACTCAACCACCAAGGCAGTATAATGCGAGGCCACAGCAGCTTTTTGGGTTGGATCCTGTCAATTGTATCTGTCCATCCTGCTACAGGGGTCCTAGCACTTGAATCTATTTGTTGCCTTTCAGAACAAATAATTATGGCAGAGGCATTTAGTGTTTTGTGAGCATCTAGCTGACAAAAAGTGTTTCGTTATTTACTCTGGATTGCAAGAAATCAGACATTTCAGGACTGAAGTTGTCACTGAAGGTTCAAAATAAAGAAGAGTACTCATTTATAGTAGCTGTGACACCCATTTTCTCCCTACAACCCCCTCCTTTGGGACACCAATCAGGGATTTTTTTCCTTTTGTTTTAGATCCAGTTTTATAATAGTCATGACGATCCAGGAACATTTGCAAATATGCTCTGGTTTTAAAATTCTCAGTTGGAGAAAACAGCAAAAGGACCTTCGGACCTAAAAGCCTGCAATCCCATGCAGAGTCTGGCATGTACCCAATTTGGTATAGGGCTGGGCTGTATTATAAGAATTTCTTTGGGATTAGTCGCTTATACGATGCTGCTGTCACATTACTGAGTTCTGCAGCTTGATAACCATTTCAGCCTTGCTTGCATCTCTTCCTTATCATCCCTTTTTGATAATAGGATTTGAAAACAGGGATCCCCTTTTTGGGTTTTGGTGCTGATTTCCCCCTCTTTGATAGCCATGTTGCCTGTTTCCCATATTCCTACTCAGACCTGGTAAGAATTCATGGTGCTAATTCCACCATGCTAATGGCACTCTTCATGAACAACCCAAACAAGCTCCTCTCTGCCTCTCTCTTTCTCCTGCACTATTTTATGCCAATTCCCCAGTAATCCCACTATTTTGTGCTCTTTCCCAGCATGTGCACATACAACTGGCTTTCCAGAACATCCTTCCCTTACAACTTGGCTTGCCTCACTGATGTCTAGCTTGAGGAATAATGATGTAGTATCAACCCCACGGGACAATTCCTTGTCTCCCACACTCCTACGAAGAAACAGGGTACATGGAGACTTTATGAATGGTTGCAGTAGACCTCTGTTTCTGGTGCTTCTAGATCTCCCGAGTAGTACAGTTATCTGATGACAAGTGGCCATTGTGTGAAACGGGCCATGTATTGCTTCCAACCAGCCAATAAACAACATACTGAGAAGTCCTCTGTGTTCTGTGCTTTCTCTCTCTCTCTCTCATGCTTGGTGGTCTTCCTGCGACTCCTGCTGAACTCCAATGTACTCGTTTGCTCAAGCTACTCTAACACATGCAGAAAAGGCATGCATTGCTCTGTATCTGAGCCTTGACAAGGAAACTGAGATTGTGAGGCTTTCCCACACCATTTGTCCATTTGCATGTTGGAAAAAGTTTCACCTGCCTAATTTCTGTGCTGCTGTAAAAGGCATGAGGGACACAGGTGGCACTGTGGGTTAAACCACAGAGCCTAGGACTTGCCAATCAGAAGGTCAGCGGTTCGAATCCCCGCAACAGGGTGAGCTCCCATTGCTCGGTCCCTGCTCCTGCCAACCTAGCAGTTCGTGAGTACGTCAGAGTGCAAGTAGATAAATAGGTACTGCTCCGGCGGGAAGGTAAACAGCGTTTTTGTGCGCTGCTCTAGTTCGCCAGAAGCAGCTTAGTCATGCTGGCCACATGACCCGGAAGCTGTAGGCTGGCTCCCTTGGCCAATAAAGCGAGATGAGCGCCGCAACCCCAGAGTTGGCCATGACTGGACCTAATGGTCAGGGGTCCCTTTAACTTTTAAAAAGCCATAAGGGAAAGGGGCATAATAAAAAAAAGGTGGCACACAGTTCATGCATCATATCAAAACAAACTGTGGTTCAGCGTGGATGCACAGCATACTAGTAAACACTACTGAAAAGTGACCATTTATTTTTCCATCTATAAGACGTATAAGACCCCAATTTTTTAAGCCCAAAATTAAGAAATAAATATTTTAAACATCAAACAGTGAGGCAAGCTGTGTAATGACGATTGTTCCTCTAAGCCCGCCCTGGATGCCATCACTGAGCTCCTTGCAGGGGAGGGGTGGGCACACCGCAGGGCCTCGAGAGTCTGCCTACCCCCTCCTACTCAGCTGCCCTACAGTTTGGGGGGGGGGGGAGAGGCAGCGCAGAGCCTGCATACGCCCAAGGGGCAGAATGCAGTTCGCTCCCCTGGATGCTTGAGAGCGGAGCAGAAAAATTTGACTTCTGCAGTTCCTGGCCGCCGGGGACACGCCCTCGTTCATGCTCAGCTGCCCGGCTCCGTGAACCACTCCAGTTGGCTGAGGGGATCGAAGTCATCTCACCCATGCGCTGCCTCCCCTCCAGCTGTCGGGTGCCTGAGTGGGAGGGGGGGGGAGGCAGACTCCGGAGGCCCCACAATGCGCCCTGCCGCTCCCCTGCAAGGAGCTGCACCTGCCAGACAATGTATGGCGGCATGTATGGCACATACCTGAAGGAGCGTTTCCACCTCCATCGTTCTGCCCGGACACTGAGGTCCAGCGTCGAGGGCCTTCTGGCGGTTCCCTCCCTGCGAGAAGCCAAGTTACAGGGAACCAGACGGAGGGCCTTCTCGGTAGTGGCGCCCACCCTTTGGAACGCCCTTCCACCAGATGTCAAAGAGAAAAATAACTATCAAACTTTTAGAAGACATCTGAAGGCAGCCCTGTTTAGGGAAGCTTTTAATGTTTAATAGGTTATTGTATTTTAGTGTTCTGTTGGAAGCTGCCCAGAGTGGCTGGGGAAACCCAGCCAGATGGGCAGGGTATAAATAAATAAAAAAAAATTAATTACAATTTATTTATATATTTAATTGCAACATTCAGAGTATAAGACTACCCCCAATTTTAAACTTTAAGAATTTGGGGGAAAACCTCATCTTATACACGGAAAAAATACGGTAACCCTCCATTCCCTGTCGTTGCCACACTACCTGGAAAGTTAAAGCAGTTTTCAAAAAAGGGAGAACAAAGTTATCACTATGAAATTTGCAACCACGATTCAAAACATAACATAGGTGGAATCAACACACATATAAAAAAACGCTGTGAAAATGCTTTTTTTATTTTTTTTAAAACAGCCAAAACACCTTTAATAGGAAAATGCTGCTCAGAGGATCAGAATGCTGCAGTTCGGGCTCATGCCTTCACAGCGTATTTCCGAGGTGGGTACAGGCGTTCTTTTCGCTGCTGCTTTTTGGTCTTCAGACCTTCTTCATGCTTGTTTAGCCTGCGCCGCATGGCACGTGTCTTCTTAGGCCGCAAGTCGAGAGGCTTGTATTTCTTGCCTTTGTAGAACTTCCTGAGGTTTTCCTTCTGGGTCTGGTTAATGACGGTCAGCACTCTGGCAATGGATTTGCGTACCACCCAGATCTTTGAGAGTTTGGAGGCTGCTCCACCGGTCACCTTGGCCACCCGCAGCTGAGAGAGTTCCACCTTGAGGTCATCCAGCTGCTTCAACAGCTCTTCCTTCTTCTTCCCTCGTAAATCACGGGCTTTGATTTTGGCCATGGCGTCCACAACAGTCCTAGGCTACCAACGTGAAAAGAAAAAAAAGGACAAAATGCTTTTTAAACAAAGGTTTTGAAAAAGACATTGAATTTAGCATGGCTCACTGTCGCCATCTAGTGTCTCATTTGTATATTTCACTTTACAACACATTTAAAATGTTTTATTTGCTTTACTTATTTACTTTCATCTGAGAAATGTTGGAGAGTAATGTAGGACGTCCCTATTGGAGAAATCTTGGGAGGGTATGGAATCATGGACGTAGCTGTCCCCCTGCCCCCCATCAGTAAAAATCAATAAAAATAACCGTAATACAAATCTGAGGTTCTGCCCCCCCCCAAATCCTGGGTACACCCATGTATGGAGTTATGCAACCCCCAAGCCAAGGGATAAGTAACTATACAACTATACAACAAAAGGCAACCTTGTATAGGGTAATTTTTTAAAGATTAATGTTTTATTATGTTTTTATATATTTTGGAAGGCAGAGAAACCTGTCAGAAATAGGGTGTGAAAAGCTGGCAATTCTGTCCAACCCTCCCCCCCAACAACCCCACTCTTTCACTAGTAAGCTCAGGATGGATTCCCCACCCACCGCATGTTATCCTCACCTCTGCCATGTGAGACAGGACACGACCAAGGTCACCCAGGGAGTATAATAATATAATAACAATAATAATAATTTATTATTTGTACCCTGCCCATCTGGTTGGGTTTCCCCAGTCACTCTGGGCAGCTCTGAACAGAATATTAAAAAGACGATAAAACATCAAACATTAAAAACTTCCCTAAACAGGGCTGCCTTCAGATGTCTTCTAAACGTCAGATAGTTGTTTATTTCCTTGACATCTGGTGGGAGGGCGTTCCACAGGGCGGGCGCCACTACACAGAAGGCCCTCTGCCTGGTTCCCTGTAACCTCACTTCTCGCAGTGAGGGAACCGCCAGAAGGGCCTCGGTGCTGGACCTCTGTGTCCGGGCAGAACGATGGAGGTGGAGACGCTCCTTCAGGTATATTGGGCCGAGGCCATTTAGGGCTTTAAAGGTCAGCACCAACACTTTGAATTGGGCTCGGAAACGTACTGGGAGCCATTGTAGGCCTTTCAAGACCGGTGTTATGTGGTCTCGGCGGCCGCTCCCAGCCGGCACCCTTCATGAACAACCCAAACTAGCTCCTCCCTCCCTCTCTTTCTCCTGCCACTACTAGCGAACTTATACATGCTCAGAAACACTCCCGCCCGTGAAAACCGCAGTACCTGACTCGAGAATTGAGGCGCGCGTGGTGCACGAGCGTGAGCGAGAGGCCTTCCGGAACTCGGTCCTGACGCAACTTCCGCTTCCTCCTTCTCCTGAAGCTCGGCGAGCCGGCGCTTCCGGCCCCATCCGCGGCTCTTTCCCTGCGGCCCCGCCCCTTCCGCCGGGCCACGTGAGGGAGCGGAGAAGCCAATCAGCTCGTCCCGCTGCTTTATGAACTTGATTCGGGAGAGGCGGATGGCTGCGCGTCAACGGCCTCGCCTGAGGAGAAGGAGGCGGCGGCGGAGGAGGAAAGGAAAGGAGTTGGCCGGAGGCAGGTGGGCGGGGAGGGGAAGAAGGGCTGCGCGAGAGAAGAGGGTCCGGGGTTCAAGGGAAGGGGACTGAGGGAATGAAGGAATGGAAGCCTTAACTGAGCTCCGAAGCGTCCTGCGAAACGTTTGGCCTCCGGGATTCGGTAGGCGGCCAGCGAGTCGAGCTTTGGTTCTTCGGTATCGTAGGGAGACCGAGGAGTTTGAAGGGGCCAGCGGGGTGGGGCTGCCGCCACGCGCCCGGATTTTCCCGGACGCCCGCCGTCACGTCAAAGGCAGAATTATTCTAGACTAATAGCCGCACGCGAGAAGAAGGAAAGAGAGAGTTTGAATTTCTTCATCGTTTGTTGTAGGACCGTTAAACGCCAATGGAAGTCGTTAAAAAAAACAAAACTGCAGCTGCGGTACTAAGGGTTCGTTATTCTGACTGGTGTGTCATTGGAATTGATATGTTTTTGGAAGGCAGAGTTAAAGTAAATGATCAAACCATCAATTCTAGCATGAGGCGGGCGGGGGGCAGCGGCGGAACAAAATAACACAATTTGGCATCTGAACAATTAGCATCGTTGATTGTACAGTCAAACCTCGGGTTGAATATGCTTCATGTTGAGCGTGTTCGAGTTGCACTTTGCGGCAACCCGGAAGTAACGGAGTGTGTTACTTCTGGGTTTTGTCATTTGCGCATGCGCAGACGCGGCGAAAAGTGACGCGTGCGTGTACAGATGAGCCATCGCTAGTTACGTGAGCATTTTGTGGGTTTCTGATGCTGATTGTATGTTTGAATATTTCTCACTGTCTGATTTCTGTGACCATTCACCAAACTTTCCGGTCACACCTTTGTTAACAGCCTGCTGAAAAGAATTTTACCAGGTGACAGCAGGCAAAGGAAGGAACGGTTTGGGTCCAGTTTGGGTACCTGGTTGTGTTAAAGCTCTTCGGTACACTTTTGAAGGCATACAGTTAGCCTGCTGTGCTCGCCAGCTAAAAAACAGCAAACCAAGCATTTGTTGTGGGGAACAAATACTATTATTTGCATTAGTCTTGCCCCATAGGTGGCTTCCTTGTGCCTCTCACTCTCTTTCCTTGCTTCAAAAGCCTTTTCTCTCCCCTACCCATAGGTGCAAATACTGCCACAAAGGATTCGACCGTAGGATCAGCACAGGAATTCTAAATGGCTCGAGTTGGGAAGGAAAACTTGCAAGAAGTCTTGCCCCTTCCTGTGACCTCTGCAGGAGAAGGACGGGAGAAAAGTGCGTCGCTTGCTTCAGGTGCCCTGAGCAGCAGCAAGATCCCAGTGCTGCGCAAAAGCAGAATCCCACGAGAGGTGAAGCAGTCTCGGCAGCAGCCACAGAATAGCCTTCATCAGGTGAGTGTGGTGGAGCTGCCTTTGGCTTAGGCTAGGTATTCCCTCTCCGATTTGAGAAAATTGTTACCTGTGTTGCATCCTGCTTGTTGCAGCCTCTCACTCTTTCAGTGCTGGTATTCACTTTTTAATGAAATGGTTTCTAGCCCTCGAGGTTTTCAGAACAAGCTTGAAATCTGCTTGGGTGGTAGCTGCCGAAGGCTGCAAATAGAAACCTAGGTAGAATTTTCAGCAGTCGGAAATGCCCTGTGCTGATCTCCCATTTCTAGATCCTATCCCCGCTTAGTCTGTCAAATCAGTCCTTGCATCCTCATTTCCTGTTTTAGAGCACTTTCCTTGCCAAACACTTTTGATGTACAGCCTTAGTGCAGAGGGCTGTCAGCATTTCCCATAAGAACGGCCCTGCAGGATCAGGCCCAATGGCCCATCTGGTCCAGTATTCTGTTCTCAAAGCAACAAACCAGATGCCTATGGGAAGTCTGAAAACAATAGTGCTCTCTCCACCTGCGATTCCCAGCCACTAGTATTCAGAGATGTACTGCCTTTGATATTGGAGGTAGCCGTCGATAGCTTTGTCCTCCTTGACTTTGCCTGGTGCTCTTTTAAAACCCTCCAAGTTGGGGGCCATCGTTGCTTCTTGTGGAAGTGAATAAGTACCTCTTATCCACCCACTTTTTCAATGCGTGCATAATCATACCCTATCTATCTTATCTATCTTATCTATCTATCTATCTATCTATCTATCACATCTCCCCTTCTTTGCCTTTTATCTAAATCAGTGTTCCCCAAACTTGGGTCTCCAGCTGTTTTTGGACTACAGCTCCCATCATCCCTAGCTAGTGGGACCAGTTGTTGGGGATGATGGGAACTGTAATCCAAAAACAGCTGGAGACCCAAGTTTGGGAAACACTGTATACCTTGGGGGTCTGGTTGTGCTGAGCACCGGGACTCAGGAGTTATTGTTCTGACAATAGAATGGCCTCACTCGCAGGGAGCCTGTCTTCTTCCCACTTGCAGGCTTGCCCTCTTCCAGAATTCGGTTGCCCTTTCCTGAATGGCGACAAGCCTTTTGATTGGAACATAGCACTGGAACGAGTAGAATCCTTGTCTCTCTCCTTTTCCCTCTAGGCATGTCTGTCCAACGCGAGGAGGAAAGGGATCGAGATGAGCAAGGTTCCTCACTCTGGTTTAGTACCTGATGCTGCTGCGGTGGACCCTGCATCTGGGGTAATGCCCAAGATCCTTTCTAGAAAACCCCTGGGAGAGATGCTTCTGAGCACATCGGGTCACAGGAATGAGGGTCACGTGCCCAATGGCAAAGGTATTGATCATGACAGCAAAGGATCTTCCTAGTGTGCTGCTGCTGCTGCTGTTTTGTTTTTGGCAGAGATGAATCATTGTGAACCATGTTTTGCGACTGGCCTTAACTTGATAGAATGAGTGGTCCATGCTGATGGGTTTTTGGCTGAGCTCTGGTTGTTTGGGCTCTGCTGCTTGCTAAATCATAAAATGTAAGGGAGGTGAATTGACCTCCGCCTGGGGACAATGGCTAGCTGGAATACGGCGCTCGATGCAGAAAACCTTGTTTTATAGCCTTGTTAGGTGGTCTTGGCCTAACCTGCCTCTGATGACTGTTGGTAAAGATAAGCTGCTTTAGAGTCATTGTGAAAAGCCCTTGATTCTAACGTAGCACAAATAAATATCTTGAGGTAGAAAGGGTGGTTGCGTGGCTATCAGCCTTTTCTGCATATTCACTGTTTTACTGCAAAAAGCATGTGCCACCTCGCTCAGTTCCTTACAAGGATAACCTTGAAACACACACACACGAAGGTGCAACAGGGTACTTAAACTGCGGCTGATCACAGCTAAGACTCATTATTGGTTTTGAAAGACCCGATGTCTTTGAAGGGAAAACAAAATTGCATGTCTGGGTTTTAACTAGTGGATTAATGCAACTTCCCTGCGACGGAGTGAGCTCCTGTTGCTCTGTCCCAGCTCCTGCCAACCTAGCAGTTCGAAAGCACACCAGTACAAGTAGATAAATAGGTACCACTGTGGCAGGAAGGTAAACAGCGTTTCCGTTCGCTCTGGTTTCCATCACAGTGTTCCGTTGTGCCAGAAGCGGTTTAGTCATGCTGGCCACATGACCCGGAAAACCTGTCTGTGGACAAACACCGGCTTCCTTGGCCTGAAAAGTGTGACGAGCGCCGCAACTCCATAGTCACCTTTAACTGGACTTAACCATCTGGGGTCCTTTACCTTTTTTTTAATGAAACTACTCAAGTGGAAAAGGGGTTTGTTTCTTAAGTTGGGATATCTGATGGAGGAATCAAACTGGGCCGTTTACCAGGCAACCTATGAGTGGGGATAAACAGTGATGTGGTTCTTATAGCTCCCTGTGTTCATTTGCTTCAGCTATTTAGATTTAAACCAGTTTCTCAACCTGCAATGATCTCTATCCTATTTTAACCCATTTTTTAGTCTGTAAAAAAGAAGCAAAAACACCTAGTTTCTCCTTCTGCACTGTACCATGCTGTTTGCTTGTGACAGACTATACTCTGGATGATCTTAGACTTAAATCCCCTATTGGGGATCCTGGTATCATTCTTGGAGTTGGCTCTTGCCGTTTTGAGGACACGTCCCATGCAGGGCTAGGAGAATATTCCAGAGCTTTGGAGACCAGCTTTGAGGTATGTGGGTTGACCAACCGCATTGGATTACCCATCACCACCGACTACACTTACCTACTTCTCTGTGCTGCTGATATGATCCCCAAACATATTTTTTCCCTTGCAGAAGTGAGCACAGTTGAGTTTGTGCCAGATGTAGCGGCTCTTGCCAGCATCCTGTCCAACACAGGGCTGACAAACCACATGGTAAGTGCAGCCCACAAGCCCAGCCTGGCCGGACGAGTTCCTTTAAGAGGGAATAGAGCATGCTCAAGCATTGTTGGGGTAAGTCTCTACCGTATACATCAGTGCTGTTGTGCATTTGTGTGGCGTGTGCTTGTCTGCTGTGTTGAAATGGAATAGATCAGGTTTTCCCAAACTTGGATCTCCATCTGTTTTTGGACTACAAGTCCCATCATCCCTGACCACGGGTCCTGCTAGCTAGAGATGATGGAAGTTGTAGTCCAAAAACAGCTGGAGACCCAAGTTTGGGGAGCACTGGAATAGAGCACGTATCCAGCATGTATGTACGTAGTTTATACCTCTAGGCCTGGGGTGGAGAACCTGTGGCCATCCAAATACCGCTGGGCTCCCCTCAACTTCATTCTTGTCCAGTGGGCAGGTTGCCAGGAGCTGGTGGAAGTTGAGAGTTCAACAATATCTTGAGTTGGGCCACAGGGTCTCTCCCCTGCTCTGGGCAAGAGCTCTGAGCTAAGGGAGGTCTTTAGTTTATCTTCCACAGGGCCGGCCCACTCATAAGGCAAGGCGAGGCAACTGCTTCAGGCGGCAGGATCCACAAGGGCAAAGGCAGATTTAGGAGAGCACGACCAGTTTGGTCACATTGGGTGTGGAGCCTCGAGGGTGCTGCAGAGGGCGCCACAACTATGATTTAGAACGATGGAGCACGCTATATTGAACTATGGAGGGTAAGAGGTGGGAGCACCAAATTTTGGCGTCTCACAGGGCTGAAATTTCATCACACAGCTGAAATTTGAGACTTGCCCGGTCTGCCACTGACAGGGGCAACGGATGCCAGTGTAGATCGATATTCCCTCTTGTTCCTGATGTAGACGTTCTCCCATCCCTTCTTTCCTGGCATGGAGCGGGGCACCATTTCATGGTTCGCCTCAGGTGCTAAAATGTCTTGGGCCAACCCTGCCCTTATAGCTCATGAGATGGAGCTTTCAATGAAGGAAATTCTGCTTGACCATCTGCTTCTGTCTGTCTGTGTATGGATTCAATTCTGACTTACGTTTTGTGATTTCGGCTTCAGTGCTGTGCTGTTGTGCACTTGTGTTTAATTTTTGTGTGCTGGCATTTAGGCTTGCTGAAATGTTTGTTGAAACCTGTTCTTAAGGCATCTTTAACAACTTTTTGTCGGAAGCGTTATATAAATAGCGAGAACTGAAAGGCTGGCCCATAGGGATGTGAACAAAGTAGTCCGTCTTCGTATTGGGAAAGGTGTTCCATGCTGGTGCTAAATTAATGGTCACACAACCATTAAGCATAACTCTGTCCTGATTTCACTCTGTCTTGGGTCTGAGCCTGCCCCTCCAGCCTAGATGCATGCCTTGCTTTTGATGTGTGCTCTAGTTAGCCATTTTCTCAAAGCTATGGAAGCTATTGCATGGGGTCCTGGTGACTGTAATGTGGGGAAACAGGCCTAGCATAGCAGTAACTTGGAAATACTGGACTTCATTTCCTTGGGAATGCTGGACTTCCATTTCTCTCTCCTTGTAGACTGGTCGAGGATCGTTATACACAGGGGCTCATGCCGCGAATCTTCCTCGCATGTCGTACATCTCCAGATCAACTTCAAAAGGTACGACTGAAGTTGGGTTTCTTTCTTGGCACCTGGGAGAACAGGGTCTGGTCAGGCAGAGTCTTCATGCGGCTCCTTGTGTTTGCAATCTGGTGGGACTTTGAAATATTCAAAACAAATGCTTATGGGTGTAGAGAAATTGCTGTCAAATGACAAATGAAACATTTCCCCCCCTGGTTTCCTTAAAAAAACCCCAACTCTCTTGTCCCACAACAGATGTGAATCAGCCACAGTCCTCAAACACTCAGCAGCTTAAGATGCGGTCGGCTACATTTGAGAACACTGGGCCTCGGGTAGGTAACTGATGCTTTTCTTCATTTTTTCTGATAATCTGGTGGCAACCCTGGCAAGGAATGCTGGGATTTGGGAAGGTGTGAAAAAGGTTGAACTTGCCTCTGAAGATGTTTGCTTTGGAGCTGCTGTGCTAGCTAATAAGTGCATACAGTCGTACCTTGGTTAACGAACACCTTGCGATGCTTCCAATTGGCTGCAGGAGCTTCCTGCAGCCAATTGGAAGCCGCACCTTGGTTTCTGAACGTTTTGGAAATCAAATGGGCTTCCAGGACAGATTCCGTTCAACTTCCAAGGTACCACTGTGTAGGCTTGTGGTTGGAAGAGTCCCTGGCAAGCAAGAATTGGGATTGTGTCCTCTAAGCGTGAGGTAGGGTGGGAGATCAGGGTGTAATGCAGTGGATGCTAACTTGACCAGCCATCCAGACTTTTTTTTTTAACCTCTAAATCCTCCTCGCTGGAAGTCCTGCCCAAAGTGGGTACTGAGGATTTCCACTAAAATTATTGTTCCAAAATGGCACCATATGCAGCAGCATTTTGTAGGAATCATTTCTCTCTCTCTCTCTCTCTCTCTCTCTCTCTCTCTCTCTCTCTCTCTCTCTGTTGCACACAAATGGCTTAGAATACTTAACTCCTTCTCCAGGGTATTAAGGGGAAGAAAACTTCAGCATGTTTTGAAAGGTGATAGTTCTAGTCGTTTTTGCACCCAGTCCTGGTTGCTAGCACACCTAAGAACACACACTACCCCTGATGCTGTTTGTGCTTCTTACACTTTTAAATAATTGTTCTGCCCTTCATACAAACTTTAGTAGAGGACCGTTCTCAACTCCACCTTTTAGTGTGCATTGACGGCGAGGTCTGTGGACAGCTGTATCTGTACCTATGACCTCCTGCCCAAAGCTGATAGGCTTCCCTTTTAACCTGGCAACGTGTTTCTGTATGCAGAGGCGTATCTCGGGGGGGGGGGGAGAGGTGAACTGGACTCCATACTGCGGGGTGCACCCGAGCCACGCGTCCGAGCCAAGCGTCTCTCCTGGGACTGTTACTGCGCCCGAGCCACGCATCTCTCCTGGGTGTGACGCGGGCTCCGCACGGCCCAAAACAGCAGTGGGGGGCTTCGGTCTTCCCGCTGCCTCGCCCTCAGCTGCACTACAGTGCTTCCCTCCTCCCCGTGCATGGTGCCCACGCCCCCCTGGGCGCCCAAGCAGCTAGCTACACCGCTGTGTGTATGGCTAGCCCTGTTGCGTGATTGCTGTCTTGCCTGACTTTGTGCCTCTTTCCTCTGGAATAATGCCTGGGCGCTGCTTGCCTTGCATCTCTGACTCTATTTGAGGTCTGCTTCAGGTGGAGGTGGTGAAGCCAAGCCGACCCACGGAGAACCCGGGAGTGGGCAAGCTCCAAGATTCTGCCCCCAGGCCCGAGGCAGAAGGTCTGGAGGGGGGCATTGCAACGCAAAGGTGAGGAAAGAACTGGCTGCTCAGTTGGGGCGGCAGCTTGCGTCATTTGTGAAATGCAAGGGTATTGTGAAGCCACAAGGCATGGCAAATAAAAAATTCCATTGTTCTGCTTGCCCTGGTTTCCCAGTATATCTCAGGGTGGTGTTAGGTAGGGAAGTCCCTTCTCACTTCCACAGCAAAGTCCTACTTTCCAACTCTTCTGTACTCCACCTTCTCACCTTGCCTGCACTTTTCAGATTGATGTCTACAGCCAAGGTTACAGAGTGTCCTTCGTCCTTGATCAGTAGGTATGGGAAGAGTGTAAAAGTTTGTGACTTGTTCCTCTCTGAATCGTGCCTTTACCCTCTGCCAATAATACATCCCAGCATAAAACCACGGTGTGTGTGTGTGATTGTTGTTGTGTCCTTGTAAAGGGGGGTGCCAGCAGACATGTGTTCCACATATGTTGGCTGTTTTGAGGCTTGTGTAACCTTTCATTCCTGTCTGCTCTTAAAACAGTGACTCGGCTGGGAAGAAGGAAATCACAGGGACACCATGGAAAGGTGAGTGGCCGCACCATCATTCTTTTCTATCCAGACACATGGACGGGTGTTAGCGTGCATTGTTAGACAGCTTTCACACATGCCCCAGACTCATTCTCACAGCTTGGTTGGTCTTGTAACACAAGTCGGCCATTTTTCAGTGAAGCTGCAGCAACTTTGCCTGCCTTCTCCGATTGTACAACCTGAATCGGAGAAAGATACAGTGGTACCTCGGGTTAAGTACTTAATTCGTTCCGGAGGTCCGTACTTAACCTGAAACTGTTTTTAACCTGAAGCACCACTTTAGCTAATGGGGCCTCCTGCTGCCGCTGCGGCGTCGGAGCACGATTTCTGTTCTCATCCTGAAGCAAAGTTCTTAACCCAAGGTATTATTTCTGGGTTAGCGGAGTCTGTAACCTGAAGCGTATGTAACCCGAGGTACCACTGTACTTTGAACCCTTGCTTCACAAGACATGATATGGGTAATAGATTATTTTCCAAACTTGGCACATGTAATTCATTTGACAGTTTAGTGTTTAAACTGTTAACATACACCCCCAACCTCTCTCACCACCAAAGAAATACAACAAGAGAACCCACACAAGTGACGCTGATGCAAAACCCCACACGTATACCTAAACAGAAGAATAGAAGCATTGCCACCCGACCCCACCCCACTCACCATTCCCCCCCCTTTTCTTTCTTCCTAACTTAACACTGTATGTAAAAAAGTAAAATAACATACACGCTGCCATTCCCAGCTGATTCATGCACTGTGCCATCAGCCAGAACCACTTCTCCTCAAGTGCCTGTGCCGTGCATAAGAATATGTCATAGCAATGTCCAAAATCCAGCACTCTCTCCCCTTTTAGCGCACCAACAGGCTTGCATTCTTGCCCGCTATGGGTGTAGATAAAAATGTGATGGCAAGCATTTGCAGTAGGGCTGGGAGATATTCTGGTTTCCAACATTGCATATCTCCAGTTAAACATTGTGATATACCGATACATCACGACGTATGAAATAAGAATGGAGCTATGTGGAAGCTAACGGTAGGGCTGGGTGATACCTGATTTTCAACTTCATGTTATATCACCAGCGAGATATACTGATATATTACAATGTCTGAAATAAGGATGGAGCTATGTAGAGGCATTGGCTGGCTTCACGGTTTTTCCTGCATTGTGATTTGCTGCCCCCTGCATGAGAAAGGGGACTGCTGAGCCGTCAGAATTAACAGAGGCTGCAGGAATCGAGAGAAGCATCGTCTGGCTTCAGTTTTTCCCACATTGTGATTTTTGCATGGCGCGCACGCATTGTAAGATTAAAGACGATGAAATGGATATCACAATACAGACTTCAAACTGCTTTTCAATGATACAGTGGTACCTCGGGTTACATATGCTTCAGGTTACATACGCTTCAGGTTACAGACTCCGCTAACTCAGAAATATTACCTCAGGTTAAGAACTTTGCTTCAGGATGAGAACAGAAATCGTGCTCCGGCGGTGCGGCGGCAGCAGGAGGCCCCATTAGCTTAAGTGGTGCTTCAGCTTAAGAACAGTTTCAGGTTAAGAATGGACCTCCGGAACGAATTAAGTACTTAGCCCGAGGTACCACTGTATATTGATATATCACCCAGCCCTAATTAGCATAAAAGTCAAAAACTGAAAGAGCTTGCGTGTGTATTTTGATAATAATGGTCTTAGCCGTATTCCTTATCTTCAGTTGGCATTCCATATACAGTGCCTGAATTGCCGCTTCCTGAAATTCTCATGTCTTGCTGAGAACAAAGCATGCAAGTGGGGAATAACACAGAGCAAAACCAAACTGGTTATAAAGGCTGCGCGACCTGCTTCGCAGAGAGCTGTTCTTGGTTTCCTTTAGAATGTGAACAGCAGGAGCTAATGGTGAGGCTGCCTGCCTGCTTGCCAACTTTGTCCCTTGTATTTGCAGATGACGGGTTCGTGCCCGACCCGGCTGCCAAAGCTAGCATCCTGCTGAACATCGGCGTGAGCCATTCGGCCCTAAGGGCAACTGCCGATCTGAGCACTAGGGTGAGCAGAGTACAGTATTGGAGGCCTTGATTTCTGTAGTGCCCTCCCTGTCACCAGGTGTCTGTCCCAGTTTCCACTGCTGGGTTCAACGCCCAGCAGCATGTGCTTTCCTCTCACGCTCCTCTACTTCCTGGGGTGCTGATTTGCTCCTAGGTGGGCATTCAGGGGGGAAAAGGCAGCTGCAATCTCCAGAGGGTTGGTGGAACAATCCCAAGGAAGGTGTCTGGTGTGAAACAGCTGAGGATTCCCATTAGCATTCTGGAATACAACAAGTGAGACCTTGCTCTGCTCCTTGCTGCTGCTGTTGGCATCCATCTGTCTCAAGAGATAATAGAGTGAGCCTCTGGGGGTGAAGTCAAGCCACTGTGTTTGCAGAACCAAAGCGACCTCCCTGGGGCACAAGCCTGAGCAGTGTGCATGGAGATCCTGGGCTGCCCAGACGGCAAGACCTCCAAAGGAAAGCAGAGCAATACATCGGTCACCAGATGGGCTGCAGAAGGAGTTGCCAGAAGGAGGTGTACAAGGCACCATCCAACTGTCTTAGGGACTCCACTCTGGATTTCTGTGTAGGGTTTACTCCTTAGCCTTCTCCACAGGAAATCCCACAAGGCAGTAGAGCTTTAGGATCAGAGGTTTCCTTCTCCTAGATGGGCTACCTTCCCAGGCTAATGAGTCCCATCTACCCCTCACTTCCCTTTATAGCCCATGCAGAAACTGCCTTCTTGTCTGTTGGGCCCATTATTGGTCTCATCTGCTCAATCCACCAGAGCCTGTCTTCGCATGGAGGGAAAGTCCCTAACTCACTGGGGGTTTGAGACCCATCGGCTACCCCATGGGTAGGCAAACGAAAGCCCGGGGGCTGGATCCGGCCTAATCACCTTCTAAATCCGTCCCACGGACGGTCCAGGAATCAGCGTGTTTTTACATGAGTCTACTTATTTAAAAACGGGGACGCAGGTGGCGCCGTGGGTTAAACCACAGAGCCTAGGACTTGCCGATCAGAAGGTTGGCGGTTCGAATCCACGTGGCGGGGTGAGCTCCCGTTGCTTGGTCCCAGCTCCTGCCCACCTAGCAGTTCGAAAGCACATCAAAGTGCAAGTAGATAAATAGGTACCACTCCGGCGGGAAGGTAAACGGTGTTTTCCGTGTGCTGCTCTGGTTTGCCAGAAGCGGCTTAGTCATGCTGGCCACATGACCCAGAAGCTGTACGCCGGCTCCCTCGGCCAATAAAGCGAGATGAGCGCCGCAACCCCAGAGTTGTCTGCAACTGGACCTAATGGTCAGGGGTCCCTTTACTTATTTAAAATGCATCTCTGGGTTATTTGTGGGGCCTGCCTGGTGTTTTTACATGAGTAGAATGTGGGCTTTTATTTAAAATGCATCTTTGGGTTATTTGAGGGGCATAAGAATTTGTTCATTCCCCCCCCCAAAAAAAAATATAGTCCGGCCCCCCACAAGGTCTGAGGGACGGTGGACCGGCCCCCTGCTGAAAAAGTTTGCTGACCCCTGGACTGCCCTCACCTGGTTTAACTGGCCAGTCAAATCCATATGTCTGGATTGTCCCTGACATGTCCAGGATTTCAAAGGTGGAATTGTCGGGGGGGGGATTTCTGAAACGTGGTGCTTTGTCCTGAATCTTAGGCAAATTAATTGCAAAGGTTAAAATAATAATAATAATAATAATAATAATAATAATAATAATAAGAAGAAGAAGAAGAAGAAGAAGTGACCCTTAGGCTGAAAAAGGATGCCCCCCCAGTCTAAATGGATATAAAAACAGCTGGGCACACTGGTCCACAACCGGCTGGCTACTGGATTCTTTGTCCGCTCAACCCGTTTCCCCAACCGTCTTCCTGCAAAAGTACATTCTTAGTCAGTTGTGTACAGAGTCACCCTGGCGGGAAACTGGGTGGGAGAAGACCTTCTGGGAGCAAGGCTTGCACTGTTGACAGCTGCAAACTGATTGTTTCTTTTCCTCTAGGGGGAAAGTGCCTGTTTGCCATTGCCCTGCACAAGTGTGCGCTCAATGGAAAAGTTTGGGCGTGTGTCCTGCCGCTCCACACAGCGTCTTAAAGGTATACGTAACAGTGGAGTTGCTTCGGCGTTTGTCCTCCTCGCGGCTGCTTGGAGTTGCAAGTTCGTGGTATCAAAGCACATGGCTTATCATTGATTTTTCCTAAATCAAAATCAAATAAGTGTTGGAAATGTAAAGAGAAAGAAGTTTCTTTTTATCATATGTTGTGGTCCTGTAGTAAGGATAAAGCTTACTGGGAAATGATATATAATGAATCAAAAAAGATGTTTAAAATAAGGTTTGTAAAAACCCCCAGAAGCCTTCCTTTTGGGAATTATCGGGATAGAACTACCCAAACTATATAGAAATTTATTCATGTATGCAACTACAGCGGCAAGAATGTTACTTGCCCAAAAATGGAAAGAAGTAGTCCTGGTGAAAGAAGAATGGATACAAAAACTTATGAAATATGCAGAAATGGCGAAACTTACCAGAAGAATAAGAAATCAAGACGACAAACTTTTTATAAAAGAGTGGAAATGGCTTATTGAATATTTACAAATAAACTGTAAACATTAGCAGGATTATTGTAATAGCTTGCAGTTTTATAAGAGTATACGATTAAAGCAGATGAATAAATGAGTAAATTAAGTTAATTTGGAATATGCAGAAAATAGAAAAAACAAATTTAAGGAAGCACAGAAAGAGGGGGAAGGAAGTTGAGTTTTGAAATGCTAAAATGATTGTAAAATTATTGTAATGTATAAAACTGAAAATCATAAAATAATAATATAACTGGTCCCCCCCCCTTTCTGTCCCATTTCACAGGTCTGCAGAAATTGGAAGCTTCTGAAGCCCAGCTAGCCAACACACCAGGTGGAAGATGTTCAGCTGCTGACCATACCCCCTATGGATTAGCTCGGAGGGTTCCCATTGCTTCCCCGCAATCCTCGGTTTGTGCTTCAGGGTTGGCGAGGTTGCCTGCCGCTTTGTTGCTAAAAGTCTTGCCCAGAAGTCTGCATCCACTTCCTAGCTAGCTATGGGCATGTCCTGGAAAACCACCATTTGTGTTGACGCTGCTGGGGTGAAACAGGAGGGAAATGTAGCTCTGGTGGGCTGGGACCAGAGATTAGTTACCAGCCCTATCCTTTATTGTCTTGGGCTTAATAGTCTGAAACCAGCAGACTGTGCATCATCCCTGCTGCTGGCAACATATATTACCCATGCCAAAAAACATCTGTGCTGGCTTCCTGTGTAATTTCAGACACAACTGGCAGTTTGGGTTAAAAAACCCCACAGAAAACATAAAGCCCTATATGCCTTGTACCTAGGGTGCCCCACCTGTGCCCTTTTGAACCTGTCTGGCCAGTAACATCATTTTGAGAAGCCCTTTTCCAGGCGCCTCCCGTTTTCAGAGGTTAAGCAGGTGGCAACTGGGGAAATAGGGCCTTTTCTGTGGTAGCCCACTAGCTATGGTGCAAGCTCCCCAGAAATGCTTGACTCTCAACCCACTCTAATGTGTTTTGACCGTCTGGCCCCTTTCGCAGAGGCTCGTAGTGAATAAGAATAGTTATCATGTTTCTCTGTTTTTCTTTTAATCAGCTGAACTTCATTGTGATTATCTTATTGTTGGAAATGAATGGCAAGGCAGAGTGGGAAAGAAATGTTTTAAAGTGGTGCAAGAACCTGGGAGCTGCCTTGTCCTGAGTCAGCCCACTGAGCCACCTAGCCCCATGTTATCTACTGTGACTGACAGTGGCTCTCTGGGGTCTGGGGCATTGCCGCTTGGGATCCTCTTAACTAGAGATGGCAGGTATTGATTTTCTGCATGAAGAATGTATGCTCGACAGTTGAGCATCTTCTTTCATAATAATAATAATAATAATAATAATAATAATAATAATAATAATTTATTTATACCCCGCCCATCTGGCTGGGTTTCCCCAGCCACTCTGGGCAGCTTCCAACAAAACACTTAAATACAATAACCTATTAAACATTAAAAGCTTCCCTAAACAGGGCTGCCTTCAGATGTCTTCTAAAAGTTTGGTAGTTATTTTTCTCTTTGACATCTGGTGGGAGGGCGTTCCACAGGGCGGGTACCACTACCGAGAAGGCCCTCTGTCTGGTTCCCTGTAACTTGGCTTCTCACAGTGAGGGAACCGCCAGAAGGCCCTCGGCGCTGGACCTCAGTATCCGGGCAGAACGATGGAGTTGTTAGTTTCATCTTTTTCAAGTTATGTGCCTTGCTGTTCACTGTGACTCCCATCACACTATCCTCTGAAAACTTTCTCTTATGTTGGACCAGCATCGCAGTCCCTGGATACGGAACCGGGCGCCTGTTTCTTCCTGCATTAAAGCTAAGAAGGTGGGTGCCCAGTGCTTTATCTAAACCAAGTAAGAGGGCAGGAACTGATACGCTAAAAATGCTCAGATAATGAACTATCTGAGAGTCCTTTACCAAAAACCCTCTGAAATGTCCCATTCCTACTTCTGTGAGCAGGTATTGGAATCCTTAGTAAGTAGGATGCTCTTAAAGATAGACGCGGGCAACACTGTGGTCTAAACCACTGTGCCTCTTGGGCTTGCCGATCAGAAGGTCGGCAATTGAAATCTGTGTAACGGGGTGAGCTCCCTATGCTCTTTCCCAGCTCCTGCCAACTTAGCAGTTTGAAAGCACACCAGTGCAAGTAGATAAATAGGTACCACTGCGGCGGGAAGGTAGACAGTGTTTTCGTGCACTCTGGCACTTGTCACGGTCCTCCTTGCGCCAGAAGCGGTTTAGTCATGCTGGCCATTTGACTCAAAAAGCTGTCTGTGGACAAATGCCAGCTCCATTGGCCTGAAAGCGAGATGAGCGCCGCAACCCCATAGTTGCCTTTGACTGGACTTAACCGTCCCGGGGTCCTTTGCTTTTTTTACTTCTTAAAAGATCCCTGGTTCCCACTGACCGTACCAATTCCTGCGTAAGTCAGAAGACTTGCCGTTGTGGAATAGGCATTGGATATACTTGAGACAATCTGTTTTCTGGGGGCCAGTCGTTACACGGCTGAAACAGCAGCATAGGTGCCCAAGAAAGACATGTTGGCAGGTTTAAAGGAGCGTTGGCAGAAATACAAAAAGGAAAAACAAACATAAAGAGTTGGTGGAACAGCCCCACGAAGACTGAACATGCTCGGTAGCTGCGGAATGATGAGTGATTGACCGGGGATTGAAGCGGAAGACGAGGTGGGGAATGGGAAAATCAAATGCAGCATCCTGAATAGGGTCACTCAACACTGCAAAGTGTTGTTGCAAGTCCTTGTCCATTCTTACTCATTCAGCATCTTGCTATGGTGGGGAGATTCCTCAGTGGGCTCACAAGCACAGCAGCACATGATACTTGAGGGTGTATAGCCCTTATTTTATATTTTCTGGAGGGTGGGGATCCTAGATGGAGGCTCTATTTTCCCCCTTGTTTTTGCCCACCAACAAACTCATCTGCCACGTACTTGAATTTTTGCTTCTTTCTTTAAATGCAAAAATGTGTGCATATGTATTTTAGCATTAGTCGCTGCAATGAGCTGCTGCCGAAGGGATGCTATACTGTGTACAAAATTTCCCTCTTTGAGCATCAGCTGGGATTGTGGTAACTTGGTGTGTGTTGCTTACAAAAATGCTCCCAGGATTTTGATTTCTCTTACTTTCCCCTAAAGGTTCCTTGGTCGTAGAACTAGGAAGTAATTCCTGGCTGTGTGACTAGGTTGGCTGTAAAAACATAGCAGGGTTTGAAACCCGTTGGTACCCCAAAAAACCCCTGTCCATTTTGCTTTTTCCAGGTTAATTTGGCAAGCAAGATCACCTCATTGAAGGACTCTGTGGACTCCAAGGAGGATGACACTGCTGTGGCATGGGTAAATTCATGTGGATAAAACTCAGAACCCTTTCCCGTGGGAGCAGCTGTTTGTATTCATGTTGCTCCGATGCATTCCGGTCACTTAATACGCCTTGTATGTGGTTTCTTAAAAAGGTAAAGGGACTCCTGACCATTAAGTCCAGTTGTAACTGACTCTGGGGTTGCGGCGCTCATCTCACTTTATTGGCCGAGGGAGCCGGTGTATAGCTTTCGGGTCATGTGGCCAGCATGACTAAGCCGCTTCTGGTGAACCAGAGCAGCGCATGGAAACGCCGTTTACCTTCCGCCGGAGCGGTACCTATTTATCTACTTGCACTTTGACGTGCTTTCGAACTGCTAGGTTGGCAGGAGCAGGGACCGAGCAACAGGAGCTCACCCTGTCGTGGGGATTCGAACCGCCGACCTTCTGATCGGCGAGTCCTAGGCTCTGTGGTTTAACCTACAGCACCACCCGCGTCTCGTAAATCTTTATACTCTGGCAGCTTCTGTCATTTGAGTTCTTGGTTCTCAAACTTAATCTGTTCTGGAAGTCCGTTCCAAAACCAAGATGCGCTCTCCCATAGAAAGTAATGCAAAATGGATTAATCCGTTCCAGACTTTTAAAAACATCCCCTAAAACAGCACTTTAACATGAATTTTACTATCTAACGAGACTATTGATCCATAAAATGCAAGCAATAATCAGTGTACTGTGCTATAAAATAAATAAGACAGTATTGTAGATGGTAAAAAATAAAATTATTTTTTTTCTTACCTGCACTGATGATAGTCATTGTTTAGATGGGGGGCTTTTATCCATTTCTGCAGTCACACAATCAATCAGTAGCTGAACTGGGTTCCACACAATCATAAAAAAAATTAACTGAAAAAGCCTCAAAAGCAAAAACACAAAATAAATAGCAAAAACAAAAGTGCCAGACTTGATCCGTTCCAGGAGTCCGTTCGACGTCCGAAATGTTCAAAAACAAAGGCGTGGCTTCAGATTGGCTGCAGGAGCTTCCTGCACTTAAACGAAAGCTGCACCGGATGTTCAGCTTCTGAAAAACATTTGAAAACTGGAACACTTCCGAGTTTTCAGTGTTTGAGAACCAAGGCGTTTGAGAACCAAGGTACCACTGTACTCTACAACAGAAAGTGTTCAATTGGAGCAGTGTTTCCCAAACTTGGGTCTCCAGCTGTTGCCTGGACTACAACTCCCATCATCCATATGTAGCTGGATCAATGGTCAGGGATGATGGGAACTGTAGCCCAAAAGCAGCTGGAGACCCAAGTCTGGGAAACCCTGAATCAGATCATGCATTCTGTCCCCTTCCCCATGTAAGATTGGTTGTGAGGATTATTTGTCAGATCTAATTCTGTATAAGTTTTTTTTTTAAAAAAAGGTGTTCACAGCATTACATCTCTAGACTGCATAGTAATGATACGGAGGAGGTGTTATGGGAAAGGTCTTCTATTTCCTCTTTCCATTTTTATGAGGTGCTCAAAGGCATATTTCCTAGCTACGGTTTTGAATGTTTGTAAAATGGGGTATATTTTTATATGCATGCTGCCTAATTTGCCAGTAGCAGCAGACTTGCTAAACCCAAGCATGCAATGGTCATTTTCCCAGCTTGATATGTTTTTGTAGGTTTTTTTCCTCCCTAAACTTTAGCCTACTCCTGAATTGGTTCCTAGAATATAGTCAGAACGCTGTTGGTACCGGCATGTGGATCCTGCCATCTTTCCCACTTTTTCCTTGTCCTCACCTGCCCTCTCGATGGTTGGTAGCTTTGGTGGGGTGGAAGTGGAACCCAGGGAGGCGAGATGACTTTTTCCTTCTCTCGCAGGAAAGCATTGCTGTGCGGCTCTTTAAGGAAGAGATAGCAGCATCGGCAAAGAAGGTGGCAGCTGTTCCTGTGATCACCCCAGAAATGGGGAAACTCCAGGTAAGCATTTTTGTTAATTGTTCTCCCAGGTGGAAACTGGCTCCGAGCACGTAACTCGGCTAATCTGCTTGCAAATTCTGATAACGAAAAGGATGGGGTGGTTACTTTTAACACAATTCTCCTTTGTGGTTTTCTGAAACTTTTCAAACTTTTGAATTTTCTTCTATTGTGAGGTTGAGTTTACTGCAGAGAGGCGGTTGGAGAAAGATGGAAAATAAACTTTTTTTCAAAGAAATAGAAGGATGAAGTTCTAATTCTGGCTTTACCTGTAGTACTGGTAGGGTTGGTGTGGGTGGTGAAGCTGAGAGCATTGCAGAGGGAAAAGCAGGCAGCTGTTGGATCAGAATAGTCTGCTGTAAAGGAAGCACCGTGTTCTACGAGGGCCTTTTGGCGGTTCCCTCCCTGCGAGAAGTGAAGTTACAGGGGACCAGGGAGAGGGCCTTCTTGATAGTGGCACCCGCCCTGTGGAATACCCTCCCATCAGATGTCAAAGAAATGAACAACTGTCGATGACTTTTAGAAGACATCTGATGTCAAGGAAATAAACAACTATCTGACTTTTAGAAGAAATCTTAAGGCATCCCTGTTTTGGGAAGTTTTTTATGTTTGATGTTTTATCGTGTTTTTAATATTCTGTTGGGGGCCGCCCAGAGTATCTGGGGAAACCCAGCCAGACGGGCGGGGTATAAATAATAAATAATAATAATTATTACTACAAGAGCTTGGAATCGTATTGGAAACGGCATCCAGTTGTGCGCAAATTGTGCTTTCATACATTTTTTTTTTTGGGGGGGGGGTTATTTAGCTTTCATGGGTGCAGAGGAACATCTCAGTCCCTGTTGACCCCCGGGTAGCTTTTGGCATTCTGGGAGGTCTGGTTTACTTTCAGCCTGGGGGTCCCACCGTAGACAAGATGAAGCCTATCAAGCGGCTGAGCTAGAGTTACCTGCCCCATTTCAGCCGTTGTCCTCCTCTTCCCCCAGCGCATCAAGCTCCTTGCTCAGCTCTTGCAACAGGAGGTGAATGACGGCATCAATCACGACATTGCCCCCGCGCTGGGGGAATTGCACAAACTGTTGTCGGATCATTGCTCGCCTGCCCAGGAGGCTCCCAAGCCTGGTCTCCTCACTACCCCTGTGCCATCTCCTGGACCACACCTCTGCAAGCTGGCGCCAGGGTCTGTTGTTATGGCACCTGAACCTGGCGCAACACATGCCACGACCTCCAGCCAGCAACCTGTTTGCCCCATCCCTCGGATGCCTTCAGTCCAGCTCCCGGCATCCAGCGGGAGTGGTACCTCCGTGCCTTTGCTCGGGCTTATGTCGTCCTGTGGAAATAGTGCAGGTAAGACCTGATAGATTAACTTGATTCTCATGTTAATTTTTTTTAAAGGCAAGTGATAATACTATCCTTTTACAGTGGAACCTCAGTTCCCGAATGCCTCCATTGTCGTACGTTTTGGCTCCCGAACGCCGAAAACCCGGAAGTAACTGTTCCGGTTTTTGAACAATTTCCGGAACCCGAACATGCTATGCAGCTTCCGTTTTGAGTTTCCCTATTGTATTGAGGCTTCCGCTTTCAGATTTTGGTTTTCGAACGTTTTGGAAGTTGAACAGTCTTCCGGAACGGATTACTTTCGAAAACCGAGGTTCCGCGGTATGACAAACTGGTGTGGTAGGGATCCTATCTGAAATAATAACATTAATTTAAATGCCCTGCTTTTCCACTTGGCTCTCGTTGTGTGTCTTCCCTGTCCTTCAGGTGTTAAGAACTATTTGGCCATAGTCCATAAATATTTGCTGCTAGGACACTTTAAAAAGTCTTATAGTAATAATTGCAATTAATCATTGATTACAAAATAGTCCATATCTTAATGTTTGACATTTTTTCGTGTTTTTAATATTCTGTTGGGAGCTGCCCAGAGTGGCTGGGGAAACCCTGCCAGATGGGCAGGGTATGTATGTATGTATGTATGTATGTATGTATGCATGCATGTATGCATGTATGAATATATATGTATATTATTATTTATTATATCTTTGCCATTGCTGTCTTTTCCCCAGTAGACCAAGTCAAGCAGCGCTTGGATGACCTCCTTAGTGCACCTATGCGCTTCCACGAGGCACGCCTAAATGATGAATGTGCCTTCTATACCGCCCGCCTTGCCTCTGTCACGCAGCCCTCGACGCAGCGATGCAAAGAGCCTGTGGCCAAAATGCTGGAGGTCCAGGATGCCATGGTAAGCATCTCAGTGTGCTTCAGCTTGATGAAGCAAAGAGCTGTGTGCTGTCTTCCAGTCCCCTTCAGCAAGGGGTAAACAAGGTTGCTTTTGAACCAAGCAGTGTGCCACAGCAGTCTGCCCAACCTTCTGCTGTACATAGGCATGAAACCTTGGCTGTTCCTCGGGTTTCCGAATGGTGCCACCACACGATGGAAGCACTGCTTCTCACTAGACAGAATTGTTTGGAAGACTGCGGCTTGCCAATGGGCTGCACGCCATGCCATAGCAAGCTGCCCCGTGCAAAACAGTCCTTTGCCTTTAGCCGGAGCAATTGGTAGCATTCCCAGGACTCGGAATATGTTCTGTGAAGAGCTTAAGTGTCCTATAGCTCCGTGAACAGACTGGAGGTCTCCAAAGCCCGGCTGGGAAACCTAGCCAGATGGGTGGGGCATAAATAAAAGTAAAAAAGTAAAGGACCCCTGACAGTTAAGTCCAGTCGCAAATGACTCTGGAGTTGCAGCGCTCATCTTGCTTTACTGGCCGAGGGAGCCAATGTTTGTCCGCAGACAGTTTTTCCGGGTCATGTGGCCAGCATGACCAAGCTGCTTCTGGCGAAACCAGAGCAGCGCATGGAAACATTGTTTACCTTCCCGCCGGACTTGCACTTTGACGTGCTTTCGAACTTCTAGGTTGGAAGGAGCTGGGACTGAGCAACAGGAGCTCACCCCATTACGGGGATTCGAACCGCCAACCTTCCGATCTGCAAGCCCAAGGCTCAGTGGTTTACACCACAGCGCCACCCGTGTCCCAGCATAAATAGTAAATTATAAATTATTATTATTTATTATGAATGGTGACTCCTCACCATTCTTTTATTCACATGTAAGAGCCTGTAAGCGGGACACGGGTGGCGCTGTCGGTTAAACCACAGAGCCTAGGGCTTGCCGATCAGAAGGTCTGCGGTTCGAATCCCCGTGATGGGGTGAGCTCCCGTTGCTCGGTCCCTGCTCCTGCCAACCTAGCAGTTCAAAAGCACGTCAAAGTGCAAGTAGATAAATAGGTATCCCTCTGGCGGGACGGTAAACGGCGATTCCGTGTGCTGCTCTGGTTCACCAGAAGCGGTTTAGTCATGCTGTCCACATGACCCGGAAGCTGTACGCTGGTTCCCTCGGCCAATAAAGCGAGATGAGCGCTGCAACCCCAAAGTCGGCCATGACTGGACCTAATGGTCAGGGGTCCCTTTACCTTTTAAGAGGCTGTATTTCCAGCTGCGACAGCACGAGAAGGCGAACTTTTACCTGACGTCTTTTGCAGGGAATTGGTGGTGCAGAGATGTCTGCACCTGTCTTTTCGCCCTTGAGGTTGGGCAGAGGCCAGCATTTAACAAGTCTCTGTGATGTGGTTTCTTCCGCACTGTGAACCCATGCCCATTAGTTCAGTGGTGGGTTGTGATCAACTCTTTTCCATTTCTTTTCCATTAGGAGCAGCAGCCTTTGAGGAGCTTTTCAACATATTCCCCCTTGCTGCTCACGTAGTCCATGCCTTGGGTGTGAATGTGCTGTTGGATGTGTATATGTGCTGCATGCCACATATAGAGTTGCGCAATTTGAAGAACCTGTTTCTGGTCAGATGCAGACACCTACCAATAACTTCCCTTTGACAGAAACATGTTCTCTTCAAAGCACGTTTGTATGCATGGCACATTTAATTCCAAACCACCTCTTGGCATGGGAAAGGCCTGGCCAAAGCTGCTCTGTGGCAACGCAAAATCAATGCACTGATGCATATATTTTTTAGAGGAACTCATGGCATGAACTCAGAATTAGCCCCATCATGCCAGTAATCCACTAGAACTTCCAAGTGCTGGTTTTGACCTATAAAGCATTAAATGACTCAGGGCCGCAATACCTCAAGGACTGCCTCTTTCCATAAGAACCTACCCGGATCCTGAGATCATATTCTGAGGCCCTCCTTCGTGTGCCGCCTCCAACGAGAGATCCGGAGGGTGGCAACATGAGAATGGGCCTTCTTTGCAGTGGCCTCCCGTCTGTGGAATGCTCTCCCCAGGGAAGTTCACCTGGCGCCTTCATTACATACCTTTAGGCACCAGGCAAAAACGTTTCTTTTTAACCAGGCCTTTGGTTGATCATACTGACATCCAACACCCTTTAAGAATGTGGCTTTTTGGGGGGTGTTATTGAGTTACTGCTTATGGTTTGATTTCATATGTTGTGGTCTTGTTGTGAACCATCCTGAGACCTCTGGGTTTAGTTGTATAAGTTGAATTAATAATAATAATAATAAATTTAAATGGAGCTGGAGCTGGCATTGTGGGTCAGAGCTCTGTGACTTTCCATTCTCCTTTGGATCCTGAGCTCAGGTTGAGAGCCTAAACCCTTAAGTTTTACTTGAGATGTAGCGTTTAAAAGTTGGCCACCCTCCTCCAGTCTGTTCTGGGTCAAATGTGCAGAGAAACATATTTTTTTCCCTGGTTAGCCCACGCGTGTCTCATTGCAATAACACTTTTTGCTCATGTTTTTATCCACCAGCACTTTATACCTATCTCTGCAACCCCATCCCGACCCATGGAAGCAGAAAGGGTTTTGCCCTCGTGAAGGTCTGGGCTATGCTGCCTGCTTGCCAGACCCACGGATACAGAGACAGCGTAGTGAAGTTCCTTAGAACCAACATACGGTGTTCTGTTGTCTTCTGAACTTTAGATGATCCACCTCCAGCTGCTACCTTTCAAGCTCACTCCCTGACCACTGACGAATCTTGTTGGGAGTCTGAATCTCAGTGGGGTTGCCTGGGAGGACCAGGAGCCGAAATCTCCCCTCCTTTTCCGAGAGCGTCCAGTGCATGGCAGAAAAGATGGGGCTGGTGGCGCTGTGAAAGGGGAAAGCTGACCTGCAGTCCAGCTTTCACTGAACTGCAAATCATTGGCGCAAAAGGCAATACGCTAATATGGTATGCAAGAAACATACCTTTTGTGGGAAGAAAGGAGAAAAATTAAAAACGTTTCCTAATTGCTTTAAATTGCTATTTTTGCAAGCAAGAGCACAACTCTTCCCCCAAGGGTGAGAAGGATTATTCCAGTGAGCAAGACTTTGTCATGAGCTGCCTCAATTTGTCAATTTTCTTGGTCGGTGTTTTACGTTCTTTGTATGTAAACGCCTGTAACAGTTTTGGGAAATAGTTGGCAGAGATATATAATTTCTGACCATAGATGGTGGGTTAGGGTGAGGTTCGAAAGATGGGTTTGGTGTCAAGCTCTGGCTGTGATCGGGTTAGTGACATCTTCCAGTGTCCTTGGGTTTAGAACACTTAATGGACTGAATTTATTTTTCTTTTTTTAAAGGCAGCGGTGCTTCTAAGTTAAAAGTTCTTAAACTGTAAGTTCCTTGGGATGTCCTTTTTGGACAAAAAGGTGACTCATAAACAACGATGTAAATAAACAATGATGTCAATAAAGACTTTTCTAAAAAGGGAAACCTTTTCAGCTTGTTTGATTTCTAGGGTTGTTGCAGGTGCTGGGGCAAACTCTGCTAAACACTACCAGGCAACAGAATGGTGGTTGGTTTCACTTCCATTGCTAGAGACCCAGACCAGCTTGGAGTGTGGAGTCTCTTATTTGCTGGGATCAGCAAACTTTAGGGGCTAATAATAATAGCAGTAATAATAATAATTTATTACTTATACCCCGCCCATCTGGCAGGGTTTCCCCAGCCACTCTAGGCCGCTCCCAACAGAATATTAAAAACACGATAAAACATCAAACATTAAAAACTTCCCTAAACAGGGCTGCTTTCAGATGTCTTCTAAAAGTCTGATAGCTGTTTATTTCCTTGACATCTGGTGGGAGGGCATTCCACAGGGCGGGTGCCACTACTGAGACGGTCCTCTGACTGTGGAGGCCAGTTATGGATCCACACATCCTTCCACAGTGGGGATATAGGTTTCCGGACAGGAGTTGATCATGGTAAGGGTTTGCCAAGCGTGCCTTCCTCTTAGCATGTTTCTCCCTTTCGTCCTGAGTTTGAGCGTCTTCAAAGCCCATGACACCTTTGGTAAAGGCTGTTCTCCAACTGGAGCGCTCGCAGGCCAGTGTTTCCCAGTTCTCGGTGTTTATACTACTTTTTTTAAAGATTTGCCTTGAGAGAGTCTTTGAACCTCTTTTGTTGGCCACCAGCATTACGCTTTCCATTTTAAAGTTTGGAATAGAGTAGTTGTTTTGGAAGACGATCATCAGGCATCCGCACAACATGGCCAGTTCATGAGAAGCTAAACATGCTTGGCTCCGTGGGTTTGACCATTTTAGGTCTCAGATGTCTGGCGTTATCCTGGCAACCTAGCCTTCAGCGAGGGAAGAGCGTCATAAAATCCTCTTCCTGGGTCTCGGATCGCTTTAAGGGTAGCCAATTTGCTAAAACATCCTGCCATTTGGACCACTTTCAGGGGTAGATAAGGAGTGAGGAAATGCAGTGTGGGAGAGGCAGACTCTCAAATGCAGAACACACAACAATCAAGCCTAATCCATTCTAAAAAGTTAAATAAAGTAAAGTGAAACATTTAAACATTATTAAAATAATAAAAATATACACCTGGGGTCTCTAATTCTTATATCGAGCTCAACAACTTTGTCCAGATTTTCAGTTTTGGGAATACAGTGGTACCTCGGGTTACATACGCTTCAGGTTACACACTCCGCTAACCCAGAAATAGTGCTTCAGGATAAGAACAGAAATCAGGCTCCGGCGGCATGGCAGCAGTGGGAGGCCCCATTAGCTAAAGTGGTGCTTCAGGTTAAGAACAGTTTCAGGTTAAGAACGGACCTCCGGAATGAATTAAGTACTTAACCTGAGGTACCACTGTATGGTGATTCTTAGCATTTGCCAGTGTGGTGATCTTTCATGCATCTGCCTGAGAGCAAGTTTCCAAGTACAGTGGTGCCGCGCAAGACGAAATTAATCCGTTCCGCGAGTCTCTTCGTCTAGCGGGTTTTTCGTCTTGCGAGGCATTCGTCTTGTGGGGCACCACTGTAGCCACGTTCATGCCTAGGATTGCAGCGTGAGTGGGTTTTCCTTCTGCCTTTTGTGGGGAGAACACAGGACAAGACGCTAAACAGCAGCTATAGTGAGGCTCCCTAAAAATGCTCAGACTTCATGCCGGCCAACATATAGAGAGCTGTTTACCGAAGTAGAACACCAGGTGAAACCCAAAGATTGGGAAGCGATAAGGCATTTACTAATAGATTAGTTACAGTTTCACCAACTAAATGATACTTTTAAGACAGATAAAAAGAAAGATTTTAGTTGTGAGATATCAAGATTTCAAAAAGACCTCTTAGAAAATAATATTAAATTATTGTCGAAAATGTACAGTTTGCTCTTGGAGTGGCATACAAAAGATGAGCAGGTTAAATCTGTAACATTACACTGGGCGAAGGACTTGGGACATAATATTCAGAGGGCAGATTGGGAAGGATTATGGAAAACAGACCTGAAATTCGCGACATGTTGTACACTGAAATAAAATTATATGAAAATGATGTACCGGTGGTACTTGACTCCTAGTAAGTTAGCAAAAATGTATAGAACAAGTACAAATACCTGCTGGAAATGTAAAAAGAAGGTACCTTTTATCATATTTGGTGGTCGTGTAATAAAAGGTAATAAAAGATTTCTGGGAGATGATATACAATGAACTGAAAAAAATAATGTTTAAAATAACTTTTGTTAAAAAGCCAGAAGCTTTTCTGTTAGGAATCATAGGTACAGACATTCAAAAGGAGCAGAAAATACAGTGGTGCCCCGCAAGACGAATGCCTCGCAAGACGGAAAACTCGCTAGACGAAAGAGTTTTCCGTTTTGGAGGTGCTTCGCAAAACGAATCTCCTATGGGCTTGCTTCGCAAGACGAAAATGTCTTGCGAGTTCCTGCGGGTTTTTCCCCCTCCCCCCCTTTTCTAAGCCGCTAAGCTGCTTATCAGCTGATCCGATAAGCCGCTAAAAGCCGCTAATAGCGCTAATCCGCTAATCCGTCAATGGGCTTGCTTCGCAAGACGAAAAAACCGCTAGACGAAGAGAATCACAGAACGGATTCTTTTCGTCTTGCGAGGCACCACTGTACTTTTTATGTATGTGACAACAGCTGCTTGGATGCTAGTAGCCTAGAGATGGAAAGAAGAAAGAGTCCCCTACCAGAGAGGAATGGCAAACCAAGCTGTTAGACTACACCGAAATGGCATAACTGATCAGAAAGCTCAGGAACCAAGAAGACAACAACTTTTAAAAAGAGTGGGGAATTTTTTTGATTTATTTAAGAGACCACTGCAAGCAGATGAAAACATTAGGAGGATTTTAATTTCATTTGCAATGTAAAAAATAGCATGGAAAATATAGTTGGATACAAAATATAGATTCTGAAATAATAAGGAGTTATAAATGTTGAGAATAGGACCCCATGGAGGGGATGGGGGGCAGTGGCGTAGCGTGGGTTGTCAGCACCCGGGGCAAGGCAAGTAATTTGCGCCCCCTACCCCGTGGATTTGCGCCCCCTAACCCGTGGATTTGCGCCCCCTAACCCGTGGATTTGCGCCCCCTAACCCGTGGATTTGCACCCCCTAACCCGTGGATTTGCGCCCCCTAACCCTAACCCCCAGATGTTGCGCCCGGTGCGGCCGGCCCCCCCTGCACCCCCCACGCTACGCCACTGATGGGGGGAAGCCTTGAGATTCAGAGAAATCTCTATATATGGATAAATATTTGGACTGCTATAAATTTGTATTTGTAAAGTCAAATAAAAATGATTTCAAAAAAATAATACTGCTCAGACTTCATAATATGGCTCCAGCTCAGTGTCATTCTACTTGAACCGCAGTAGAGCATATTCAAGCCAAAGGCCAAAAGGGGCCAGCAGAGTTCCACGTCGAAAAGTGCTGGCAAACATTCTCACAAAATGGGACTGAAGATTTTCAACTAGCCTTTGGCGAGGCGGCATTGGTAAAAGCCAACAGATGGTGCGCAGTGATTTCAAGCGGTGCTTTGGGTCTGTACCTTGACGTAGAATTGCTTTGGAAGCATTTGCTGCTTTCGAAAGGCCTCCATCCCTCGAAGAGTTTTATGCATGTGAGATTCTTGCTTCCTATACATAAACGAGGAAGACCAAACAGACCACATCATGCAGCCTGAAAAGCCATGTGTATACAGTCATACCTCGGGTTGAAGTTGCTTCAGGTTGAGCGTTTTTGGGTTGCGCTCCGCGGCGATCTGGAAGTAATGGAATGCGCTACTTCCAGGTTTCGCAGATGCTCAAAATGATGTCACGCACATGCGCAGAAGCGGTGAATCATGACCCACGCATGCGCAAACACGGGTTGCGTTCTGCTCTGGATGCGAACAGGGCTGTGGAACGGATCCCGTTTGCATCCAGATGTACCACTGTATAGTGGTACCTCAGGTTAAGTACTTAATTCATTCCGGAGGTCCGTTCTTAACCTGAAACTGTTCTTAACCTGAAGCACCACTTTAGCTAATGGGGCCTCCCGCTGCCACCGGAGCACAATTTCTGTTCTCATCCTGAAGCAAAGTTCTTAACCCGAGGTACTATTTCTGGGTTAGCGGAGTCTGTAACCTGAAGCGTATGTACCTCGGGTTACATACGCTTCAGTTCATGGGTCCCCCCCCATTTCCCCCCTCTCCAAGTAGTTCTTTATAGTAAGCTGGAACTGAACTGAACAGCAAACAGCTCAGCCGGCCTACTTTTATAGGCAGCCGGCTGTCAACATTGTAACAGTAACAACCCAGGGTTTCCCGCCTAAATTAACTGACGTGGACCTGAGTGAAAACTATACAGTATACACGATACTCCTGGTGGCCAGGATGAGAACTTCAATACATAACAACCCCTAAACATTTTTTAAAGAAAAAAGCACTGTATAGAACTATGTGAAAATATCTGAGCAAATGGTAGGGTTGCCATATTTTAAAGAGTGAAAACCAGGACACCCTGAAAGTTGTTGAGCTTTCTTAAAGACAAACCCTTAAGTTGAGCTGTTTTTTTTTTTTTACAGAAAATGCACCAAAGATTTTGCGATTGACTTTCCTAAGATCCAGAACAAAGCACCGCCTTTTGGAAATTACCCCCCTGGACGTCGATTCTGCCTTTTAATTCCCGGTAGTGTCCAGGAAAATCCGGACATATGGCAGCCCTGCTTTAGGATTTTGTGCATACAGAAGCTTAAACTGTAGTCAACTGTCTTCTGGGTTTACGAAGGTCCCCACCTCCACAGGGGCAAAGGCGTAGCCTCCTACCCCATAAGGCTACGTTCTGGGACAGAGGGGATGTTGCATTTAAAAAATGATGTCTGGCTCCCTTCTATTGCAGCTGTCATGCCCAATGGGTAGTGATGAATGAGGCAGCAGCCTCTGTTCCATTCAGCTACACCCACCTTGCTTCATCTAAGCTAAATGAGAATTAATGACTCTCTTTCTCCTCCCTGTAACCGTTGCAAAGAGATCGAGCTTTTTAACCACCACCTTCCCACATAGGACTCCAGCTCTTAGTCAGAATCCTGCCTTAACTTTCTTCAGCAGAGTGAAGCATCTCTCTCTTGAGGTTCTTCCAAGGTCACTGCTTGGAACCTGGGCAGATACAAGTCAGTGGTTTCCTTAAAAAAAGCTCAACACTTTGAACCTCAGAGCATGGGAAGTCAACCATAATTTGGCAGAAAATTTGGATATTTTAATTTTGAATGTTTTGAATGTGGGTCTTATTGGATTGTTAAAATGGAAAAGTGTGTGTGTGTGTGTGTGTGTGTGTGTGTGTGTGTGTGTGTAAAGGTAAAGGGACCCCTGACCGTTAGGTCCAGTCGCGGATGACTCTGGGGCTGCGGCGCTCATCTCGCTTTATTGGCCGGGTCATGTGGCCAGCATGACTATTCTGCTTCTGGTGAACCAGAGCAGTGCACGGAAACGCCATTTACCTTCCCGCTGGAGCGATACCTATTTATCTACTTGCACTTCATGCTTTTGAACTGCTAGGTTGGCAGGAGCAGGGACCAAGCAATGGGAGCTCACCCCGTTGCGGGGATTCGAACCGCTGACCTTCTGATCAGCAAGCCCTAGGCTCTGTGGTTTAAACCACAGCGCCACCTGCGCCCCCGTTTTTAAAATAACAATTTTGGGGTCTTCCTAAACCAACATTTGGGGTGTCCTAGCTTTTACTTTTAAAATATGGCAACCCTGGCGCAAGTGGCAAGACTGCAAAGCAGGGGTGGGGGTGGAGAACCTGTAGTCTTCCCCATGTTGCTGGACTACAACGCCCATCACCCCTGACCCCTCAACCATGATCACAGGGGCTGATGGGAGTTGGAGTCCACCATCTGACTATAGCAGGTATAGGCAAACTTGGCCCTCCAGATGTTTTGTGACTACAACTCCCATCTTCCCTGACCACTGGTCCTGTTAGCCAGGGATGACGGGAGTTGTAGTTCCAAAATATCTGGAGGGCCGAGGTAGCCTCTGCCTGGACTATAGGGTAGGACTAGCCCAATACAATTAGGCAGTGGAGGCAAACCACAAAATAGTGCCCCTCACTCCGCCAGGGAAGAAGGGGTGAATAAAGATCTACTGTCAGGAGGGTGGCACTGACTAGGAATGGTGGGAGCCTCCCCCTCCCCTTGATCTTAATCCTGAATCTTCCCAGGAGTAGGAGGACAGTATAGATTTGGAACAGTGGTTTGTAGAGGGACATAGTTCAGAAGGCGGAAGCTGGAAAATACTGGATGGGGAACAGCTAGGAGAAGAAACACTGGAAGAGAGAGGGTTAACAGATTCACAGTCTCTGGAAAGTATTCACCACATCTCCTTCCCTAAGTCACGGAGAGCTCAGAAAGTGTTAGAACAGAAAGTGCAGAGGCTATAGGATCAGACTTAGGAGTGAGGTAGTTTAATGGGGACAGAGGGGCAGAGTAAGCCTTAGCTGGGAGCACCGCCATTCTTGGAGATGTGTTCTTTTGTGTTCACTCACTGTATTTATTACAGAATCTAACTGGTAAGACGTTCCTCTCACTTGATCTTTTTAATTACTGCCATGGAGGAGGAAGCTGATTCCCCGAAGCTTGACAACTCGGAGCCCTAACCCACGGGGTCACCGTTTTCGCCAAAAGCCCAACGCCGTCCAATTCACTCAAAAATGCTGCCAAACACCCCCTGCAAAGTTTGGTGGTGCAAACCACATGTTTCATGTTACCTGAAAAACTGTGGCGAAACTGAGGGCTCATTTTTCCACCTGCCATGAAATGTGAGGTTTGCACCGCCAAACGTTCCAGGGGGTGTTTTGCAGGCATGGCACCATTTTTGAGTGAATCGGCCGACGTTGGGTTTCTGGCAAACACCGTGACCCTGCGGGTTACGGCACCGAGGGCTGATTTTTTCACATTCTGTGAAACATGCTGTTGGTACCGCCAAATGTTGCAGAGGGTGTTTCGAAGTTCTTTGGCGCTGTTTTTCAGTGAATCGGGAGATGTCTGATTTCTGGCGAGGGTTCATTTTTTGACCCACCGTGAAAAGTAGCGTTTGCAGGGAGCCATTTGCAACTGTTTGGTGCCGTTTCTGAGTGAATCAGGCAACAGTATATTGCCGAAAACTGTGACCCCGAGGGCTCAGGGCACCGAGGGATCCTTTTTTGGCCTACCTGGAAACATGGCGTTTGCACCGCCAAATGCTTCAGGGGGCAATATTCAGGTGTTTGGTGCTGTTTTTGAGTGAATCGGACGCATAGCTGTCAACGTTTCCCTTTTTTTTAAAGGGAAATTCCCTTATTCCGAATAGGATTCCTCACAAGAAAAGGGAAAAGTTGACAGCTATGATCGGATGACGTTGGAATTTTGGCGAAATCCGCAACCCATGGCTGAGGGCTCATTTTTTGGCCTACCTAGAAACGTGGCGTTTGCACTGCCAAACGCTTCAGGGGCAATTTGCAGGTGTTTAGCGCCATTTAAGAGTGCATCAGATGACACATATGGTCACAACCCCCCCCCCCCGATAACTTTATTGGTCTATCAGCAGAATATTTTTACTGCAGACTTTATTGACATATCAGCAGGACATTATTATTGCAGACCACAAGCTCTCCTAATTTCTATGCTCCTAAACCGCTGTATGTTAAATTCAAGCCACTTCCTTATCTGATGAAGACAATTGTTTAACCAACAAGACATAGCACTGTATGTTTGTTTAACCAACAGGCATAGATGTGTCCATAGATACGTGTTCATGTTCCAGCTGCATAGCTACATCCTGCGCACTTTTGCAAGGTTCTCGTAAAGTTCACCTTGTGGTTAGGCATCTGTTCTAATATTTGAAGCAACTAAAGCATGAATAATTGCTAATGCTTAAGGTAAAGAATGGCCAAGCTATAGATCTGAAATCAGTATACTCAAATAAATGTTTGAATAAGTTGAACAAAACATCTTATTTTATAAGCAATGAAGAGGCAACAGTATATTATTTCTGACATGCTATAATCCTGATTCCGGAGCAAATGTTCCCCCCTCAACAGATCCATTATTTTCAAAATATTGTGCATACAAAACACCATCTTTGGCAAGTGCAGATTTGTTGTGATTCAAATCTACATTAAAACCATGCTTGGTCAGGGTTGGCGCACTCAGCATATTGCCTGTTAATTCGGGCAAGTAAACTACACCTCTCATTTCATTACAGTCAGTTTTTCTGCTTGCAACACACTTGAGCGAACCTGCTCCTTTCCCTTGCACAGATATTTTATTGTCATTTGCAACTGCAACTGTCTCTGATGAGTTTTCACCTAACTCTGACGTCATCCGATTCACTCCAAAGCGCCTGAAAATGTCAACACGAGTCCCACTGCAGTGTTTGGCGGTTAAAACATGTTTCACAGTGCCCCACAAAATGATCCCCTCAGTGTCAAGATTTAACCAAAAACGACACCGTCCGATTCACACAAAAGCGGATCAAACACCGGCACAAGCCCCCTCAAAGGTTTGTTCGTCAAAACTCCACATTTCACAGCGCCCCACAAGACGTCCCCTTGGTGCCCTAACCCACGGGGTCAGGATTTCGCCGTAAATCTGACGTCGTCCGATTCACTCCAAAGCGGCGCAAAATGTCAGGACACGGCCTCCTACAAGGTTTAGCACTCAGATCTCCATGTTTCACAGCGTCCCACAAAATGAACCCACAAGGTTTTGCCAATAACCCAACGTCGTCTGATTCCCCAGAAAGTGGCACCAAACAGTTTGGCACCATTTTCGAGTGAATTGGACGATGTTGGTTTTTTGGCGAAAAGCGTGACACACGGGTCAGGGCTCCGAGGGCTCGTTTTTTGGCCTACCTGGAAACGCGGCGTTTGGTAGGGTGTTGTGGTATTTTTAGGGATGTGGGGGAGGGGGTATGCCTGAGGTTTTCCTTTCTTTTCTTTTTGTATTTACAGTGGTGCCCCGCAAGACGAATGCCTCGCAAGACGGAAAACTCGCTAGACGAAAGAGTTTTCTGTTTTGGAGGTGCTTCGCAAAACGAATTTCCTATGGGCTTGCTTCGCAAGACGACAATGTCTTGCGAGTTCCTGCTGGTTTTTTTCCCTTTCCCTCCCCTTTTTCTAAGCCGCTAAGCCGCTTATCAGCTGATCCGATCAGCAGATAAGCCGCTAAAAGCCGCTAATAGCACTGATAGCGCTAATCCGCTAATCCTTCAATGGGCTTGCTTCACAAGACGAAAAAAACGCTAGACGAAGAAAATCACAGAACGGATTCTTTTCTTCTTGTGAGGCACCACTGTACCAATTTTGTGTTTTCACCTTCACTTCCCAGGCTGAGCATGCACTGGATTCTGTGTTTGGCATCACGTAAGTACAGCAATGTTCTGCCCAGGAAATTGCACCGCCTTTGCTAAGTTTTCACATTTTAAGAGGATGATAGTGAATTAATGTCTGCTCGCCCTAATGACACACTGCTTTTTGAAAGTACTTTCTGCCTCGAAGCCACTTTCCTCTCTGTTTCCTTTTCATTGCTGTAGCTTTGAATTTTATTTTTTTTTAAAAAAAACGCTTAAGACAAAAATGAAAGCCACTGACTTGCCTGATCCTCGCTCGAGGTTCTAATGACTATGGAAGTGGCAATATCTGCAAATGTTCCTTTAAAAAAAAATTGCTTTAAATATCAAAATGTAAAATGGCCATTGAGTGTACAATGGCAGATGAAATTTGGAGTCTGGGCACAAATATCCATGTCGTAGGGGCATGTAATCTTCAGACGCTCTTTGAAGATGAGGTTAGAGACAGGATACTTGAAATAAACGTTGGCTACAGACAGGGAACTTAGCAACATAATGACTTTATATCTCAGTGAATAGAAGCCGCAGCAGGGTTGGTTAACCTAACAATCTACGTTCCAACAGAGGTAGCACCTATTGCAGGGGTGAGGAAGCTCCAGGTGTTGCTTGGTCATGTTTGCTGCAACTACTGGTCTGCAACTACTGGTCCAATTGGTCACGTTGTTCAGATTCCTGATTATCGTCTTCCAAATAAGTACTGTACTTTTTGCTCTATAACAGTGTTTCCCAACCTTTTTTGGGCAAAGGCACACTTGTTTGATGAAAAAAATCTCGAGGCACACCACCATTACAGCCCCGTGATGTCAGCGCGCAGCGTCACGCCGGGAGGGATGCACAAAAGTGTAAGTTTCAATTTTTTTTCCTCCCCCTTGCCGGGGAACCTCCAAGCTTTGGGGGTGGGGGGGGAGGAGGCAGCAAAGCGAGGCAGGAAGGAGAGCGCGGCTTGGCGAGCTTTGGTAGGGGCAGGGAATGAGAGCCGCGAGGCGGGCGCTGCAGACGGAGGCGCTGCCCGCCGAGCTCGCAGGCAGCCAGGCAGGCAGACAGCGAGAGCCCCGCGCTGGGCGGCCTCTCCTCGCCGCCGCCGCCCCGCCTCTCGCCGCCCGACTCGCCCGCCTCCCTCCAGGCAACATCTCGCGGCACACTAGTGTGCCGCGGAACAGTGGTTGGGAAACACTGCTCTATAAGACTCACTTTTCCCCTCCTAAAAAGTAAGGGGAAATGTGTGTGCATCTTATGGAGCGAATGCAGGCTGTGCAGCTATCCCAGAAGCCAGAACAGCAAGAGGGATTGCTGCTTTCACTCCGTAGCGATCCCTCTTGCTGTTCTGGCTTCTGAGATTCAGAATATTTTTTTTCTCCAAAAACTAGGTGCGTCTTGTGGTCTGGTGCGTCTTATAAAGCGAAAAATACAGTACTCTATTCAGAACTTAAAAATTGAAAGCGTAATGTGAGTGGTCAACAAAAGAGGTTTAAGGCAAATCTTAAAAAAATGTAGTCTAAACACCGACAACTGGGAAACACTGGCCTGCGACAGCTCTAATTGGGGAATAGCCTTTACCAAAGGTGTCATGGACTTTGAAGACGCTCGATCTCAGGATGAAAGGGAGAAATGTGATAAGAGGAAGGCATGTTTGGCAAACCCTTACCGTGATCAACTCCCACACGGAAACCTATGTCTCCACTGTGGAAGGATGTGTGGCTCCAGAAGTGACTCCACAGTCACTTACAGAGAGCCAGTGTGGTGTAGTGGTTAAGAGTGATAGATTCGTAATCTGGTGAACTGGGTTCACGTCCCCGCTCCTCCACATGCAGCTGCTGGGTGACCTTGGGCCAGTCACACTTCTCTGAAGTCTCTCAGCCCCACTCACCTCACAGAGTGTTTGTTGTGGGGGACGAAGGGAAAGAAGGATGTTAGCCACTTTGAGACTCCTTCAGGTAGTGATAAAGTGGGATATCAAATCCAAACTCTTCCTCTTCTTCTTCTTCTTCGGACTCACTGTTAAGAACGTGTTTATGGAAGACAATCTTGCTCTGCTACAAGTGATCGCCAAAGAAGAAGAATGTGGTTCAGCAACATCCTTGGGAGCATAAGTTCCCCACATCACATGTGACCTATGGAAATTCTGTTTTCTTCCTAAGTGTATAGAATTTATGGGGAAATTTGGTACTCTCTAGATGTTGCTGGACTCCAACTTCCATCAACCCAGGCGGCATGGTGAGCAATGATGGGAGTTGTAGTCTGATAGGGCTGCCAACAGTCTGGATTTTCCTGGACATTACTGGGATATCAAAGGCAGAAAGGAATTTCCAAAAGGTGGCGCTCTGTCCTGGATCTTGAGCAAGTCAACTGAAAAATTGGGGTGTTTTAGCTCAACAACTTAGAAAAGCTCAGCAACTGGTTTTGACTTTTTGAAAAACGGAACATCTGTCTGACAACATCTGGTGGCACCCCAGCTTCCCCATCCTTGGCACATGAAAATTTATAGCTATAGCTTATTCACCTGAAACAAGCTGAGTTCGTTGGGACTTATTCCCAGGTAAAGGGGTACATTGGCAGCCTTAAAATACCACTGAGTTGCTTCATGGCCTGTTCTAAACTTTTATTCAGAATTGAAGTGGATTTTGTATGTGTCCCCCTCTAAGGTGTCCATTTAATAGTCTCCTTTCTGTAGGCGCAGGAAGATTAACTTGGGAAAGAGAGACAGCGAGAGTGCTGTATTCTTTCCTTTTATTGCTAATGTACTCCTCAGACCAGACATGGTGGAGTTAAGGCATCTTCTCCCGTTACGGCTGTATATTCCTTGACCTTGGCAACTGCCATTAAAAGGGGGGGGGGCACACACACCATTTTTATGAGACTGGCCTGTGGTAAGCATGCATGGTGTACAGCGCTTGTTAATATGTTGTAAAACCCCTACAAGCTATTATCTGTAGGTTATTAGGCTGAAGACAGGCGATTGGAAGGGCATCAGCGATGAACCTGAGACCTTCTGAATTTCCAGTAAAACAAAACTCAGAAAGGCCCAGAAAACCGTTTGCTATAGAAGGACGGATGGTCGGATAGCGTATACAGCAGTTTCATATGATCGATATTTGCACCCCCAGATAGCTGAAAGTGGTAAGAATTAGATATTGCTGCTCGTGGCATAAATATGTGTATTTGTGTGTCCACTCTTGTCACTGCTTGTAAACTCATGTCACTGCCAGTATTATAAGAAAAAAACAAACTGCTCCTTTTCCCTTATGGGGTATCCAAGAGCCCGTATAGAGTCCTTAAGTAGGTTCCCTATCGGTAGGAGAAAATAACAGAGGCCAGCCAGAGTATATTGAGAAGCAAAGTGGCTAGTAAGCCTGATCTTTATTAAACTGTTGCAACAGGGTCCCTACTCACCACACGCAGGAGGGAGGAGAAACCCGCAACAATGGTGTGCAAGCTCTTATATAGACTTTTGAAATTGCCTGCCCTGTAGCCCAAGACCATTACCTCTGAAACATCATACATACATCACAGAAGGAGGCGGTGTACAGCAGAAATCCTGCCTGCCAGGATACCTGATAATGGTCACTGATTGCATTACCTGGGCAGCCTGGCCATTCTTTTGTGATGGTTAATACTTTCGTTCCTGAGTCCAGGTCACAGGCTCACCCTATTCGTACACAAATGCACCCTTAAGACAGGATTTGTAAGCAAAAGACAATGGGGAGGCTTTCCCATTTCCTTCCTCCTTGCAGAGAACTACCGTATTTTTTGCACCATAACACTCACTTTTTTCCTCCTAAAAAGTAAGGGGAAATGTCTGTGCGTGTTATGGAGGGAATGCCTACGGGTGGCATGCCTACGGATTTTCCTCCTCTAAAAACTACGTGCGTGTTATGGTCGGGTGCGTGTTATAGAGCGAAAAATACAGTATTTGAGGTCAATTTGGGAGAGTCAAAATGGCTTCAGGATTGCTCTCCTGTACTATCAGGCTTACTAGCTGCTTTGCTTCTCAATATACTCTGGTTGGCCTCTGTTATTTTCTCCTATAGGGAACCCACTCAGGGACTCTATAAGGGAAAAGGAGCAGTACCCCCCCCCCCTTACAACACCTTTTTCGGTCCTCCATATGACCTGTCAGTATAACCTGGAAGGACAGCTTCTGCATGCCCAAATGCTGCTGAAAGTCCGTCTTTCACTTATGCAGCCTCTTGTCATTGCAGCTCCCTCTTTCTTGGCGGGTGGTTTGCCTATTGCAAATTCTGGCCATGAGATGAGAATCAGCTAATAGCGGGGTGGAGGCAAGATGATGTGATGAGTGGGGAGGGGGGGTATAGGTCAGGACTGGAGGGAATTCTCTCTCCTACTCCTCCCCCCCTTCTCCCGTATTGATGAGTTCTGCTGAATTATTCGTCCCAGAAGGCACCACATGATTCCCTGGCCCTTGGCTCCTTCTCATCGCTGCCGTTTCACCAATCTGATCCGTCAGGAAGTTTTAAATCCCCAGTTTCCCACCTCAACAGGGCTGGGGAGCTCATTACGGCAAAAGCGCCTCTCATCAGCTGTCAGCCTGGTGACAGGGGCCAGCGTGGAGCAGCGCCAAAGAGCCATTGGTTGCAACAGATATGGAGCATGGGGGGTGGGTGGGATGCGGGGAGGGGGAGAACGGACTTCACACAGATGGGTCCAGGGAAGAGCCACATCCGCTGGGCGCAGATGCCTTCCCGCACATGGCTCCAGCCACACGTAGGAAACGGCGCAGCAGTGAGAGCGGAAGGCGTCTCAGTGCCATCGCTGCAACATGCGAGCGCAAGTGCCGGCATGCCGCACACAACTGCGTGTGCAAAAAAGAAAAAGAAAAAAAGTTCCATCACCAGGTGTGCGAATAACGCCACGTGCATTTGCAGTGCTCTTATGCCAGAAATGTGGGAGCAGACGTTGCTTGGAGCATGCACCTTGACGTGTTGAAGTACGCATGGTCCAGCGCATGCGATCCATGCAGAATAATAATAATAATAATAATAATAATAATAATAATAATAATAATAATTTATTATTTATACCCCGCCCATCTGCCTGAGTTTCCCCAGCCACTCTGGCCGGCTCCCATTCGAGTGTTAAAAACAATACAGTGGTACCTCAGGTTACATACGCTTCAGGTTACATACGCTTCAGGTTACAGACTCCACTAACCCAGAAATAGTGCTTCAGGTTAAGAACTTTGCTTCAGGATGAGAACAGAAATCGTGCTCTGGCGGCGCGGCAGCAGCAGGAGGCCCCATTAGCTAAAGTGGTGCTTCAGGTTAAGAACAGTTTCAGGTTAAGAACAGACCTCCGGAACGAATTAAGTACTTAAACCGAGGTACCACTGTACAGCATTAAATATTAAAAACTTCCCTAAACAGGGCTGCCTTCAGATGTCTTTTAAAGATAGGATAGCTGCTTATTTCCTTCACATCTGAAGGGAGGGTGTTCCACAGGGCGGGCGCCACTCCAACCTGGGGTTGGAGCTCACACATTTGATTCCTGAAGGAGTGTTTCCACCCCCATCATTCAGCCCAGACACTGAGATCCAGCTCCGAGGGCCCTCTGCCTGGTTCCCTGTAACCTCACTTCTTGCAATGAGGGAACCGCCAGAAGGCCCTCGGAGCTGGATCTCAGTGTCCGGGCTGAACGATGGGGTTGGAGACACTCCTTCAGGAATCAAATGTGTGAGCTCCAACCCCAGGTCTTGCGCGTTGCATGTTCAGTCGTCCTGTCACCTCGGGCGATGGGTGGGAAGATATGCACATTTGTATCGGCCCTCCGCACAAAGTCACTCGCATGAATTCCTTTTAGCAATATTGATAGCTCCTAGGCGAGGTGAATGGAGGGGAGTTTTTGGGGAGGGGGAAGTGAAGGGAGAGAGGAGAGCAACTGTGGATGAAATTCAGGGGAAAGCTCAGGGGATGCACTCTCTGTCACGAGAAGATGTCAGCCAGGGATGCTAAGCATCCCCAGGGGCATTTGTTAATATAGGGTAGGGTGATGTAATGATATGAGCCAGGAAGGAACTGAGAGAAAGCCGGGGGGGGGGGGCTTTTCCAGGGATTGACTGCAACCTACATGCTTTACGCCATTGATTCATACCTTCTCAATGAACACATGCACCTCCGTGCATAGGGGACCACTTTATGCATCTGATAAAATGGGCACTGGCCCATTCAAATCCAGGCCACAATATGTTTCCTTTAGGAAACTAGGATTGCCATATTTCAAAAAATAGCAGCCGAAAGTGGCTGAGCTTTTTGAAGACAAACCCCAGAGTTGCTGAGCATTTTTTTCTTTTCTTTTTTACAAAAATGCCAAAGAACTGTGATTTTGGGTTGACTTGCCTAAGATCCAGGACAATGCGGTGCCTTTTAGAAATTCCCCCAGATGTTAATTCCGCCTTTGAAATCCCAGTAACGTCCAGGAAAATCCGGACTTTTGGCAGCCCTATCAGACTACAACTCCCATCATTGCTCACCATGCTGCCTAGGGTTGATGGAAGTTGGAGTCCAGCAACATCTAGAGAGTACCAGATTTCCCTGTAAGTGCCATATGCCTAGGGAGAAAACAGAATTTCCAATTCCACCTTTGAAATCCTGGACATATGGCAGTGACCAAAATGTTCTCCTACAGATTTTGCTGAACTACAGCTTCCATCAGCCTCAGCCGGAATGGTCAGGGATGATGGAAGTTGTAGTTCAGTTACATTTGGAAGGCCATAGGTTAGCCACCCCTGCTTCAACACAGCTGCACTGCTGGAATCTGAGACTGAATTTTGTCTTTCCCTTCTTCTTGGTGCCCCGAACACTTGAGCCCCCATGTAAAAAGGTAAAGGTAAACCCTGGACAGTTAAGTCTAGTCAAAGGCGATTATGGGGTTGCGCTGTCATCTCACTTTCAGGAGCCGGCGCTTGTCCACAGACAGCTTTCTGGGTCATGTGGCCAGCATGACTAAACCACTTCTGGCGCAATGGGACGCTGTGATGGAAACCAGAACGCACAGAAATGCTGTTTACCTTCCCGCTACAGCGGTACCTATTTATCTACTTGCACTGGTGTGCTTTCAAACTGCTAAGTTGGCAGGGGTTGGGACAGCAACAGGAGCTCACCCCGTCACGGGGATTGGAACTGCCGACCTTTCAATCTGCAAGCCCAAGAGGCTCTATGGTTTCGACCACAGCGCCACCCACGTCCCTAGGCCCCACATATCTGGAATAACAAGCAGAAGGAAACATGAGTGCAGGTGGGAGAAAGCAGTTTTAAGTGCACCTCTCCATCACACACAAACCTCTCGGTGGAAAGGGCTGGGGTAGAGCACGTCTTCCTGCTGTGCCGGGTCCCGTTCCCTGACCCAGGTTTTGTTTAAATACGCGGGAGCATTTAAATCCCTCATTCCCCCACCGCCAGCTACAGTTTGAAGCGGTATGGTCCCCTCTGCCACTTCGTTCTGCTTCTTTAGATCATACATGAGAGAGGAAGTCCCGGTGTGTGTAGATTGTTGAGGCAGGTAATAAGAAATATGTGTACTTGTACACATCCGCTTTGAAGGGGGAAGAGACTCAAAGACATTTATTTTGTGTTGATATCACTCTTTAAATGCATAGCAGCAAACTTGCGTGTGTGGTTTTTGTGTGTGAAAGAGATCAAGGAACTGAATTCCAAACCCAGTAATAAAATCCTGTATTTGAGAGTTCTGTGGTGGCGTAAATAGGCTGAAGAAAGAGGTTTGTTATAAAAGGAGCATTCTGTAGCCTGGAGGGGGGGAAAACACAAGTGTGTGCAGGTGTGTGTGTGTGTGTGTGTTTTCTACATAGGGTTTTGCTCATGTAGATATACATCTGTATGCATGCAAATGCTTCTGGGACTGTGTATCTGCATGTAAATGAACGCTTTAGCACTTGGTAAATGTAAATATTTGCATGCAGCTAATGCGAATGTTCCCTGAACGGACACCAGCAAAGGCAAGATGTGCGTCAAAAACCAGAGTATCTTTATTAACAGATAAAACACAGATTCTGATCATTTAAAGACACAGGGTTGAGTGGTCCCAGAGGCATTCACCTTCCTGGCAGCAAAACCATCCCGACTGCTGATTTCACAGCCATGCCCTGGGGCCTCTCTGGCAGGTTTCTGTCTATAGTATGTACGAGGCACTGTCCAGATCCCTCCACGGATTTGAAAAATTGCTAATGAAAGGGCACACATGCAGTGGGGGGACTGTGCAAAATAGCAAGGCTGCAGACCAGGGGTCCGGCCTGCAGCCACCAGCAACAGAAGCTGAGGATTTCTTTTTCTGTCCCTGGAAGGACAAGGAATGAAAGAGGCGGTGGGGGGGGGGAGAGAGAGAGACAGAAGCAGGATGGGGTGTAATAGCTGAGGAGGGGATATGAATTTCGGTAATATAAATGTACAGATAAATCATGCACGGCATGTTTGCGCATTAATACATGCGCACTCACATGTTTTTGTGTGTGGATATATATATATATATATTTGTAAGTTATAATTTTATATACATTTTAGGTGCTATAAATAATAATGTACACGGTTGTGCACAAGTAAATTTGCGCACATGGTTGTTGCTTTCTTTTACCACATGTATGTTTTGTTGTGCAATTTGTGGAGGTTCACATACGGTCTCGGTTTCACAGATTCTCCTCTGTTTCACCCCAAGCTTTCAACTGAGATCTGTGCACCCACAAATTCAAATGTGCACACACACACACACAAATGCAGACAATGGCGTGCAGAGATGGCAGGCATTTGTGAGCACCAATACATGCAGGCACACCTCTGCATATTTAATAGGGCTGGAAAAATATCGGAGAAGCCACTGGTTATTTATTTCAGGAATACGAAATTTGAATGATAAATACAAGATTCTGGCCTGACCTGACGTTGGCTCTGAGAATTCTTCTCTCTTTCTGTCTCCTGGCTCCAAACCTTGCACATGTAAACTTACATCCATTCTGGCATTCGCGTAGATGTTAATGGTAGGGCTGGGGATGCCAGACACTAGAGCTTAATTTGGCAATCCCAATAGGCCAGCAAATGCATGTACACGTAAGAGGTCAAAAGGCATTGGTGCGCCTCTCAATGCCCGAGCACAATTACATGTGCAAATGTTCATGTACACAGAAAAGAAGTTTGCAGAGCTACATAAGGTGGGCAGAATCGAAAGGCTCTTCTTTTGTCTTTAGGAGATGGGACCTGTTGCTAAGCAAACCTACAGAGGGAGCTCGTGTCATCTGTCTGCCTGTCTTCCTTCCTCACCTGAACGTGGACGCATGAGAAAGGCAAGACCTTTAAGTGTGATTTGGATGCATATATTTTTATGCAGTGATTTTTGTTTTAATCTTCTATCTCCTTTTGTCATATATATATATATATATATATATATATATATATATATATATATTGTGTGTGTGTGTGTGTTTTGAAATGTTATTTTATGGTTGATTTGAATTGCCACCCTGAGTGATGCGTAGGCACCAGAAGTTCAGGAAGTAAATTTATATTTTAAAAAAATATTTAAAAGTGTGTGTGGAAGTTGAGGGATTAGGCATGCACAAATGGGAATGTGTTGGAGAAAAGATGTGTGTGTGTGTGTGTTTTAAACGTAACTTCATGGTTGATTTGAATTGCCACCCTGAGTGGTGTGTAGGCACCAGAAGGGCAGGTAGTAAATTTATACAGTGGTACCTCAGTTTTCGAGTGTCTCGAAAGTCGAACGTTTCGAACGCTGAAAACCCAGAAGCAAATGCTTCCGTTTTCAAATGCTTTTCGGAAGCCGAACATGCTACACGGTTTCCTTATTGAGTTTTCTGGATGTAACTGCTTCCAGAAATGCATGCTTCGGTTTTCGAACGTTTTGGAAGTTGAACGGTCTTCAGGAACAGATTACATTTGAAAACCGAGGTTCCACCGTATTAAATTTTTTTAATTTAAAATCATGTGTGCAAGCTGAGGGATCAGGCATGCACAAGTGGGCATGTTTTGGAGAAAAGATGTGGCTGCATTCATTTTGGGTTGGTGGCGATGTTTATTTTTTAATAGATTAAGCTCTGCAGAAGTTAGGTTGCAGAGCTCTCTGAAGGAGAGTCAAAATAGTGGTGTTCTCCCACAAACAATTTGGACACCCGTTCTTGCCTCCATCTCCCTGCACCCCTGACCTTCATGGTGCCAAATGAATCAGGTCACTTCACTCTGCGTATGTGTGGCGGAGCTGGCCCTGTCAGATCGTATGGCTGTTTGATACGGTATCTGTTGTGTTCACACCCATGCACTTGGAGCGCGATCCAGAGAGTTTTGAAAGCAGGGCGAAGTCAGGCACTGCAATTTGCTTGCAGCGCTGCTGCACTATTGAGAGTGTGGGTGAATTTTCTGGGTGAATAGCACACACTCAAAATCTGATTACGACAATGCATGTTTTTACAATCTTGCGGGGAGGCGTGGTTTTACGTGGCAGGTGTTGCAACGGCAGGTCACGAATGGGAAAATGCAATATAGTCTGGTCACCTATCTTGCAGTGGTTTATGCATCTGGGGGTGTCTGCGGTGGTCTTTTGGCACACAACACACCCTGACACCCATCAAACCCCTTAATAGCCTCTGGTAGCAATGTTGAGCCAGGAACTGTCTCTGGGACTGTCTCCCAATAATTTCAGCATGTCCCTGCACTGTTGCGGTGTGCATGTGGGAATCATCATTTGCAGCACAAAGTTTTATGATGACACAGACTGCCGCAGTCACCGTCGTCCCCAGTTCAGGGTGGCTGCGGTGAGATATTTACACACAAAGGTGCAGAGACCCCCCATTTGTCCCAGCTTGAGGTCTGAAACATGGATAATACCTATATATCTTCATGCAGATCAACAAAAGATCGTCCTATTGGCAGCTGCCCAGACAGACCTGTGGGTTAATGTACAAAGGTAGGAGGAATCGGGGCTCGACCCCCTTCCCCATTCGTACAAGAGTCTCCAGGGCACCTGTTTGATATAGAAGGGGACTGGAGATTTTATTCGGATGTTTTTGTCTCCCATTACTTAAACGGAGCAGGCTTAAAACAGTGAACCTTGCACAACACACGCTTAAACAAAAAGCCTAACCCTTTCTTGCTGCTGGCATGCAACGTCACCAGAGCAAAAGATGTATCCCCCTCTGTATATGTTCATGGTCTTGCTGGCATGTTGGCAGAACACTGCTATGGAGAATGGGGAAATTAAACCCAACTGTACTGCCCCCTGTTCCCGCAGAAGACCTCCCCATTCTCTCCCCCCCTTCCTGTTGGATGCATTATGATTTATACAGATAATGAATCCCACCTCCATAATTGACCAATATATATATATGAGGCATCTTGAGTCAGCAGCGGATGTAATAGAGTGTTTGGACCAAGATAGGAGAAACCCAAGTTCAAATTCCCACTTGACCACGGAGCTCGCTGGGTGGACTGTGGGACTGTCTCTGGGCCTAGTCCCTCGCAAGGTTGTTGTGAGGGCAAAATGAGGGAAGGGAGAATCATATAAACCTGTCCTGAGCTCACTGGAAGAAGGGCGAGATATAAACGCAATCAATAAAACATTTCCTGTGAAAAGCTGGTGAAGGGACCGGACTGCACTAATGAAACCACCCCTCTTTGAATATTTGTACCTTACATCTAAAGGGATGCTAAGGAAATGGACTTACAGAGCCAATCTGCAGCAAGTCTGGGCCTTGTTCCCCATCCGTCGCCCTTCCCTTCATCCTCCGATCCTGGATGTGGCCTTGCTTCCATTGACCAGGGCCCACCCACCATGACATTATGTTCCCCTGTATCCACCCTCTCCCAGATTTCCCCATGCACCAAAAATCCCTTAATCCTCCCACCCCTTTTCACAGTCGTATGAACCCAAGGGGGAGGACCTCCTCCCCCCAAAGTTTCCGTTTCAGTCCTTATTGGCCGGACCTTGCTGGAAGGACCTTCTGGGTCCAGGGAGTTGGTAAAGCCAAGGGGGAATAAAAGCTGACCCAGAGCGGGGAAAGGGTTTGGGTAGGCAAAAAAAAGGAGGAGGGGAAACAGGAGCCGGCGGGGCTCAGTCTGGGTAGATGATGAAGCCAGAGAAGGTGCTGTACTTGTTGGTGTTGCCTCCATGAACCTTCCCTCCGTCCAGCTTGATGAAAACTTCGTCGCCCACGTCCAGGTGTAGAATCACGCTGTTGCTGGCGTAATCGTAGTTCTGGTCAGCATCCTGAGCTATGGCACTGGCCCGGACCTGGGAAAGAGAAGAGAGAGGTTAGCAAGGGGCTGGCAGTGTTATGGCACTCTGCCACGAAGGTTCATCGCACAGCCAAAACCAAATTACCAGGCCATGGGTAGCAAAGTGTTATGTACTGAGTTGAATAAGATCCAAAATGCAGCAGTCTGATTGGTCCTAGAACAATAGGATCCAAAATGCAGCAGTCTGATTGGTCCTAGAACAATAGGATTCAGAATGCAGCAGTCTGATTGGTCCTAGAAGAAAACAGCAGTATGATTGGCCGCAGAAGCCACCCAATCCAGCTCCAGGTGGAAGTGAATCCACAACCTGATTGGCCAACAGGAGAATCCTGGAATTAGCCAATCACGTGCAGCCCATTGTGTAAATAATGTATATAAAGCAGATATTTTGGGGGAACTTTCATTCCTCCTCACCACTATGAGCTGAATAAAGAGCATGAAATCCACTCTTGACTCCGAGTATATTTCACAAAGGAAAACAGAATTTATTCATGCACAAGAATGGTGCATCATCCACCTCACGGTATGGTCAAGAGACCCCAATTACAGGTTACACATATGCTTTCACAAACCCTAGGGACGCGGGTGGCACTGTGGTCTAAACCACTGAGCCTCTTGGGCTTGCCATTCAGAAGGTTGGTAATTCGAACCGCGACAGGCTCAGCTCCCGTTGCTCTGTCCTAGCTCCTGCCAACCTAGCAGTTCAAAAAAGTAGATAAATAGGTACCACTGTGGCGGGAAGGTAAATGGTGTTTCGGTGCGCTCTGGTTTCGGTCATGGTGTCCCATTGCACCAGAAGCAATTTAGTCATGCTGGCCACATGACCTGGAAAGCTGTCTGTGGACAAACGCTGGCTCCCTCGGCCTGAAAGCGGGATGAATGCCTCAACCCCATAGTCGCCTTTGACTGGACTTAGCCATCCAGGGGTCCTTTACCTTTTTACCATCACAAACCCTCCAAGTGTCTCTATTTTCCTGGGACAGTCCCAGATTTACAGAAGCATTCTTGGTTTCTGATTTGATCCCAAAATGCCCCTCTCTTCTTGGGACATTCCTATTTTCATTGGAGAAATGTAGGAGGGGGTGTCTCTATTTTCACTGGAGAAATGTTGGAGGGTATGCTTTTATAGTTTCCCATAAGCATCTTGATACCTCATCCCCTCCTTGCTTGTCCCACCGTTATGAAATAGCTATAGCCCAACCATAACCTTTGATGAGTAACCTTAAACTATGCATTTGGGGAGAATTTCCACTACATCTCTCTGTCTCTGCTAAGCCCTTTGGACTTCCTTGCTCTATTTGTAGTCTGGATGGCCTTTTGTTTCTTCTGTGGATATACTTCCCTTACAAGCTTCAACTTTTGACATCTGGCTTAACCACAACTTTTTCTGCTACTTCGCCTCTGGCCTGGAGGCTAGGTGTTCAGAGATCCAGCTATTAGCAGCCTAACTGTTATTGCTGCCTGAGCTCGTTTCTCTTGACCAGAGTGCCTCTATTTTCCAATACAATGGGGAGTTGGGAGTTAGGAGCAGCCTTTCTGGTCCTCTGGATGCTGCTGAGACTCCAGCTCCCATCAGCCCCAGCCAGCATGACTAATTGTTAAGGATGATGGGAGTTGTAGTCTAGAAACATCTGGAGCACCACATGGAACACAGGAAAATGCCTTATAGCAAGTCGGAGCACTGGTCCATCAAGCTCAATATTGTCTACATCTGAGGTGGAGAACCTTTTTGGCCCAGCCGGCCAGATCCTTATCACAATCCATATAACGGCTAAGGCACTACAGTCATACCTCGGGTTACAGACGCTTCAGGTTGTGTTTTTTCAGGTTGTGGACCGCCGAAACCTGGAAGTACCGGAACGGGTTACTTCCGGGTTTTGGCAGTCGCGCATGCGCAGAAGCGCCGAATCTCAACCTGCGTATGCGCAGACGCGCCGCTGTAGGTTGCGGATGCTGCGAGTTGTGAACGTGCATCCTGCACGAATCATGTTCACAACCTGAGTGTCCACTGTAGTTAAAATCAGGGATTTCCCCCCCTGTCAGAACTCACCGGAACTCAGTTCCGGCACCTCTCAGGAGGGCGCCATTGCCATTATAAGAGAACAAGGGAGGCGTTCATGTTGAGTTCCAAGCATCTCTTTTTCTAGAAGAATAGCACCGGTTAAAATTATTCCTAAAAACAGAAAAACTTCTTTAAAACACCTACTGAAACAGCTGGCTACATGAGCAGTGCAGAGCGATATGGTGCCGAGCAGGGCAACCTGTACTCAAATGCTCTGAAATGTCACAAGGCAGCCAGTTCTTTCTTCTTTTGAAGCTTATCTCTTCATCCATACAGGCTCTTAAAAAACCACAACACACACACAACCCAAACATTAAGACAGACATGTTTGAGATGCTGGATTCGGTTCCAGGTGCAAAAAATCCTGTACTTGCGTGGTGCGATCACAGACCCATGTAACAAACGCAGCTCTGAGCATACCAAACAGCTATTAAACAAGGAGAAGCAGCGAATAATTGTAGGCTTCCGATGGGTAGCAGCAATTCGCCGATACGAGCTGGGGCTAGTTCAGGCATCTGCCTGTACATCCTAAATGGCCATTATTTCAAAGCCCTATCCCAGGTACGCAAAAGGCATCTGAGAAATATGGCCCTGAGATCTTTCACCTAATGTCCTTTTGCTTCAGTAGCCTGCAAATCCAAGGAAGCTTTTTTAGTTGTGCATCTTCACATCAGTGGAATATGACTGCAGGGGGGCAGATTAACTATTAATTCTGGCCAATGCATGTTCCAATTGGTTTAAGCAAAAACCGAACAACCGCCCAACCGCCTTGCTTCAACACATGCAAACACCCTGCGCATCTAGAAGCCTATTCACCTCAATGGGACTTGCTTCTGAGTTAAGCATCCCCACGATCAAGCTATTTGTGTGTCTGTTAAGGCATCTGCTTCAGGGCTGCTTGTTTTACTATTTTATTTTCTTACATTTATACCCTCTGCTCCTTCCGTTATGGAACTCAGGAATGGCATCCATTCATTTTCCAGGCAGTCACCCATCCGAGCACAGATCAGAGCCAGACCTGCTTAGTTTGAGCAAGGTGATGACCTCATCTACCTTCAAACCATGTCCTGGGGAAGACAGAGGAGGCAAGCTTTAAACTGATGCCTTGAAGAATATTGTTTTGGGATCCGTTTTGGGAAGGCATATTTGGCCAAAGCACACCTGGCCAACAGCATCAGGGGCCCGAGGGTTGTTAACTTTCTAACCCTTTCCTGAATCCTCTTTCTGTGCTACCTTAATGTTTAAAGTGATGCACTGCCGATTTGCAGCTTTCTTCGCACACATGAAGCTTTCATTCAGCAACAAGCGGTTGTGAGCAGTTGTCCCCCTGGCTCATGTGAGCTGGCCCACCGGATTCCGAGAATCAATCTGACTTATAAATAAAGCATGAAGAAAGATTAAAATGACCAGGACTGTTTACTTAAGTGAAAAGGCAATTAAGAGGAGACTTGTTCAAAGTCCATAAAATTTTGTGCCAGGAAGAAAACGTTGCTTTGAGGCTCCTTATATTCCACAAAAACAGACAAGAAGGAAAAAAAACCCAGTGAGGTTTTTAACTCTATCCTTCCCAGGCATTGGTTCTTTTACCCCAGAATTCCAGGAAAATTCAGGTGTCTTGTGTTTTTCAGACATGGATGTTATTCTTGTCACTGTTGAGTGAATGATGTATGAACAATAGCCTTTGTATTACAGCTAGGTAGTCATCTCAGTGATAGACCAAACTTACTGTATGCTTGTGAAACATGGACCACTTATAAACACCATCTCCAACTCCTCAAAGGATTCCATCAACGGTGTCTCCAAAAGATTTCACACATCACTTGGGAAGACAGGTGAACTAATGCCAGTGTACTGGAAGAAGCAAAGATCACCAGTGTTGAAGCAACATCAGTTGATGTTGACATCAACTTTGTTAAGCCGGTTGTGTTGTGCGGATGCCTGATTATCGTCTTCCAAAGCAGCTACTCTATTCCAAACTTAAAAATGGAAAGCGTAATGCTGGTGGTCAACAAAAGAGGTTCAAAGACTCTCTCAAGGCAAATCTTAAAAAATGTAGTATAAACACTGACAACTGGGAAACACTGGCCTGCAAGCGCTTCAGTTGGAGAACAACGTTTACCAAAGGTGTCATGGGCTTTGAAGACACTTGAACTCAGGATGAAAGGGAGAAACGTGCAAACCCTCACTATGATCAACTCCCCTCCCCACCCAAACCTATGCCCCCACTGTGGAAGGATGTGTGAATCCAGAATTGGGCTCCACAATTGCTTATGGACTCATTTTTAAAACCGTATTTATGGAAGACAATCTTACTCAGCTACGAGTGATCACAGAAGAAGAAGAAGAAGAAGAAGAAGAAGAAGAAGAAGAAGAAGAAGAAGAAGAAGAGATTGCATGCAAAAGGTCCCAGGTTCAATTTATGGCAAGTAGCTCTGGGAGGTAGCACTAGGAGACCCCAGTTCTGGAGAGCTGGTGTCAATCCTTATTGACCAGTGGTGGGGAACCTTCAGCCCATAGGCCAATCTTGGCCTTCCAGTGGGTTCCAGTTGGCCTGCGAGGCCGCTTCCCTCAAACCACACCCACAGTGATATCCATTTATGGACAGTGCAGTGGGGTTCAGTTCTGCATTGGCCACACAGGTCCCCTGCATTAGTTGGCATGGGCAGCCAATACAACAGGATCTAACCCCCACTTTTAAGAGCTGAGGAGCTTGGGGTTAAATCCTCCTGTGTTTGGCAGGGTTCAGTGCAAATCTCTTCTTGAAACAGGAAAGGGGCTGCATTGAAACACCTACTCCAGCAAAGGGGGGAAATACCTTCATCTTAAAGGTAAAGGGACCCCTGACCATTAGGTCCAGTCGTGACCGACTCTGGGGTTGCGGCGCTCATCTTGCTCTATAGGCTGAGGGAGCTGGCGTACAGCTTCCGGGTCATGTGGCCAGCATGACTAAGCCGCTTCTGGCGAACCAGAGCAGTGCACGGAAAACACTGTTTACCTTCCCGCTGGAGCGGTACCTATTTATCTACTTGCACTTTGAGGTGCTTTCAAACTGCTAGGTTGGTAGGAGCAGGGACCGGGAAACGGGAGCTCACCCTGTCGTGGGGATTTGAATTGCCAGCCTTCCGATCAGCAAGCCCTAGGCTCAGTGGTTGAGACCACAGTGCCACCTGCGTCCCAGTTAAAGTGGTACCTCAGGTTAAGAACGGTTTCAGGTTAAGAACGGACCTCCAGAACGAATTAGGTTCGCAACGAGAGGTACCACTGTACGTGCAGAAGGGCTGTGAGGGTGATGCAAGGACATAGCAATACAAGAGCCACGTGGGAAGAAGGACAAAAGTATAAGGTATAGCCATAGAACTGTAGAGTTGAAAAGGACCATGAGGATCATCTAGCCCAACCCCTGCAACGCTGGACTCTTCATGCCCCACGTGGAGCTCGAACCCACAACCCTGAGATTATCCATGAGGGTGGATGGGAGGATGAATGACCCAAATTCTTTACTGTATACAGTGGTGCCCCGCAAGACGAATGCCTCGCAAGACGGAAAACCCTCTAGACGAAAGGGTTTTCCGTTTTGGAGGTGCTTCGCAAAACGAATTTCCTATGGGCTTGCTTCGCAAGACGAAAATGTCTTGCAAGTTCCTGCGGGTTTTTCCCCCTCCCCCCCTTTTCCCCAAGCCGCTAAGCCGCTTATCAGCTGATCCCCTAAGCCGCTTAACAGCTGATCCGCTAAGCCGCTAAGCCGCTAATCAGCTGATCCGCTAAGCCGCTAAACCGCTTATCAGCTGATCCGCTAAGCCCGCTAAGCCGCTAATAGCGCTAATCCGCTAAGCCGCTAATAGGGTTGCTTCGCAAGACGAAAAAACCGCTAGATGAAGAGACTCGCAGAACGGATTCTTTTCGTCTTGCGAGGCACCACTGTAGTTAAATCATGTTGGTTGTACGCAACATTACGGGCCTGATTCTCTTGACTGCATGCCCTCCATTGTGACACACCTAACAGACTCTCAAAAGTGGTTTAATTCAGACGACCAAACAACCCAAGTTCAGAACAATCTGAAGAATATATCCCCCCCCCCCTGAAAAAGGTCAAGAAGATAAACTTGAAGAAATCTGATAGGTCTGGGTGGGAGATACAGCGCAGGCAGCATCAGCAATTTTTCTTTGTTGAAATGTAATTAACACATGTTGTATTAATTCTGCTTAATTAAATTTGCATTATTAATCAATTTGGTAACAGAGCATATGCTGCTTAACCATGCTCTCCTGCCCCCCATACAACGCAGCTGAATTCTGCTTTGCCAACCAGCTACATACAGTGCCAGATTTACGTATACGCTAAACAAGCTATAGCTTAGGGCCCCACTCTTTTGGCCCCCCCCCAAAAAAATTTAAAGGTTAAAAAAAACCTGGATGTACATTTCCAAATTATAAGATAAAAAGCAAATAAAATAAAACCTACATTGTTTTGTGTTGTGTTGCTACACCAAGCACCTTACAAAATTGTGTAAAAGTTTTGAGATTTCATAACTTTGTGTTGTGTTTTGTGTTGTGTAGGGTCCTATGATGTAAGTAATGGGCCCCGCCTGCTAGCCTGCTCCCAAAAATACCACTGGTTTGCTTATTTCTATATATAGGGTGCCTACATTCTGCATGGACTGATTGTATGGCAACATGTGCAAATGGCACATGTTACCTAATAGGTAATAGATACCTATTAGGTCCATAAATTACCATATAGCTTACAGTGGAGCCCCGCAAGACGAATGCCTCGCAAGATGAAAAACTCGCTAGACGAAAGGGTTTTGCGGTTTTTGAGCTGCTTCGCAAGACGAATTTCCCTATGGGCTTGCTTCGCAAGACGAAAACGTATTGCGTTTTTTGCAAGTTTGTTTCCTTTTTCTTAACACCCTTAATACAGTTGCGACTTGACTTTGAGGAGCAACTCATAGAACGCGGTGTGGTAGCCTTTTTTGAGGTTTTTGGCGATTTTTGAAGCTTTTCCAAAACTTTTCCGACACCGTGCTTCGCAAGACAAAAAATTCGCTAGAAAATTCTAAACTCGCAGAACAAATTAATTTTGTCTTGTGAGGCACCACTGTATATTCAACACACACAAAAAGCAACTATTTGTTGTTGACAAAGGACAGCTGGACATATAAAGGGCCCCATTACATTCAGTAGCTTACGGCCTCAATAAACTTAAATCCAGCCCTACACAGCCCTACACATTCAAACACAGACCGGGACATGCACAGACCTTGAATGCCCACCCAACTTCTCAGCCTTCTGAGCATATGTGTACATGTGCAGATACATGCCCCACATTCCCATCCAGAACAGTCATCCCCATAAGCCAGCAACAGGATTTCTTATTCACCTGGATAGATCCCTCTTGCTTCCAGCTAAATCACCACCGGCCTCCTGTCCCGATCCCATCTGCGTACAAACCTCGCTAGTCCAAATTTGTGAAAGGTCAAACCCATGTTTTTACTCTGGGGGAAATGATAATACAAGAGAACGGAGGAAGCCAAAACCACCCTGGGGCCCTGGGTGCCTGAGCACCCACAAAATTCCCCATGAAGGGACCGGGCACCCACAAATTTCGGTGCCAGGGCTATGCACACTGCATGGCACCCACAGCGCCTAGTTTCACGGTTGCAGGGCCAAGTTGGCACTCCTGACTCTGTAGCAGCTTTTATGCTTTGTGTTATAAGTTTGCAATAATGTATAAAAGTCATAATGCTGGCCTCAACTTACATCTGATAGCATTTTTTTAAAAAAATCCAAGGTGGAAGCTTTTGTGGTAGTTTTTAACCTTTCTTTGGGCTTATCCTCATCCCAAAATACAACAACCTTGGGCTGGAGTTCGCTGAAAAATGAAATGGAATAGACAGACACGGAAACGGATTAGTCACCTGTGAAGGGCAGAAAGTGGAATCCAGAGGGGATATGAATTGCTACATAAATAAAAGAACAAACGCATCGCTCTGTGTGCACCACTGCTAGAATTCTGTTGATCTCCTACTGCATGCCGACATTCGCATCTGTGATCAAGGGCATGTTGGATTGATTTAAATCGAGGTGATTTTAAATCACAATGAAATGAATTTTCCCTGTTGCGTGATCCATGTGTTTCCTGAATGTGGAGGTGGGTGCATTGGTGCTGTGTGACAACCAAAGCATAACTGGTTTGCAGTAGAGCCTTTATGGAAACTAGGAGCGTAATCCAAAACCTTTGGACAGTAATCATGCATCTTTTTTTGCACTGCAGAGTTTTCTGCTTAGAGACAAAGTAGACAGGTGTGAAGGTAAGGAATTTCTTTTTGATTTTCCATGTGCTTATGAAAAGGCACTAAACAAGACCATTTACTCGCTGGCTAAATTCCCAGTACCACCCAGAATCAAGAATACTGGGTTAGAATAGTGTTTCTTCAGGAGATGGGAGAGTAAAACATCAGGCTAATATTTCAACATTGAAGTCAATAGAACATAACATTGCTTAATCCAATTTTATGCTAGTTTATTCAGAAGTAAGTTCTCTTGATTTCAATAGGAGTCACATCCTACTGCATTTAGGACGGCAGTTGATTATTCCCTAAATGTCTCTGCTGCTCAGGTGAGTCATAAATATCCATAATTTGCCAAAATGGCCTATTGTGTGTCTAATTTTTATAATGTTTCACCTCAAAAGTCACACTCCCCCCCCTTTTACATAGAAAAGTATGATTCATTAAATCAGTGTTTTCTAGAGGATTATAAATGCAGGTTGGGGTTGTTGTTTTTCAAGTTCTATATAGACTGAAAAATGCTGGTTTATGTTTTAAGTCAGATTTCATATTAAACTATTTTTTAAGGGCACTTAACATAACTTTAACAACAAACACTTCAGACTTAAATTATATTTTAAAACATAATTTTAAAAACTGTGTTGTTTCTGAAATCATTGATTCCCCCCCCCCCCATCCACTCCCCACAAAAGAAAAACAGTGGCTTTGGTTCCCTAGACATCCAGCATGGCTGTGCTACTTTAAATCACCACCCCCTTTTCCTCCGGCCCCTAACCCCTCAAAGCCCCCGTGTCTGATCCCTACTGTTTCCGTTGGAAATGCGGTCACGGTTATTAGAAAACAAAGAAGGTTCTTTTTGTTCGAGGGAGCCACTGAAGTGAAGAAGATGCAAATTGCTTGTGTCTGGAGTTAGCAAGGGCTAATCAGCAGTTTTCATCTTTCCGTCCAGCCCAAGGGACAATTAGACTGGGCAGAGACAACGTAGTCTGGTAGTCTGTGCTGACCACCAGATGTAGCATAATATAATTTGGCAACCGGATTATAATATAACATAATATAATTTGCACAAGCCCTACGTGCCTGGTTAAAGTAGCCTCCTCTTTTTGATGCAAGATAATTTCCTCAACACCAGACAAGCTGCACAATCTGTGTCCCAGTCATTTTAATTATATATACCACATAGATAATTGTGCTCAAAGTGATTTTCATCACGCAAACGGACATTGTGGGGAAGTTCTTGCAGTGCGAAAAAGTTCCAGATTATTTGGGCAAGTGAACCAAGCTTGGCAGGGAAGGAGAAGGCAAGTATTGTCCAATCAAGATGCCACTTCTCATTTCCCAAAATGCATTGGCACCGTACGAAGTCGGGGTGCTTTTCAGAGTACCTTTCACACATAATGTTTCAGGGTGCTGATCCCACGAGCAGATAGGTGCTAGGCCTGCATAAACTTGTCAGTTCAGTACAGTGGTGCCCCGCAAGACGAATGCCTCGCAAGACGGAAAACTCGCTAGACGAAAGAGTTTTCCGTTTTGGAGGTGCTTCGCAAAACAAATCTCCTATGGGCTTGCTTCGCAAGACGACAATGTCTTGCGAGTTCCTGCTGGTTTTCCCCCCCTTCCCCCCCTTTTTCTAAGCCGCTAAGCCGCTTATCAGCTGATCCGATCAGCAGATAAGCTGCTAAAAGCCTCTAATAGTGCTAATCCGCTAATCCTTCAATGGGCTTGCTTCGCAAGACGAAAAAAACCCGCTAGACGAAGAGAATCACAGAACGGATTCTTTTCGTCTTGCGAGGCACCACTGTACAGGAGACGCTGTCCATCTCAAAGCAGCGGTACTTCTCTGAGGTCATTCCTATTGTTTCCGGAACCTGTGTATGTTTGTTTATTTTTAGTTTAATTTATTCATTTAATTTGTATACCTACCTTTACCCGAAGACCACAGGGCGGTTCGCAACATAAAAATACAAAGTAAGGACACACTGTAAAAACAAGAACAAACCAGTACCTCCCACAAACACATTCAAAAGGACATAGACTGTGAATCAGCCAAAGTCAAAGGTCTGGTTAAAGGGAAACAATTTCTCCTGATGCCTAAAGATATGCAAGGAAGGTACCAGGTGAGGCTCCCTGGGGAGAGCATACCACAAACAGGGAGCCACCACAGAAAAAGCCCATTCTCATGTTGCCAACCTTGAGACCTCTCATGAAGAAGGGTCTCAGATGATGATCACAGTATCCGGGTCAGTTCATATGGGGAGAGGTGGTCCTTTAACACATTGCAGTCCTGAGCCATTTAAGGCTTTATAAGACCAAACCAACCAATTGTGCCCGGAAAGTAATTGGCAACCAGCGCAGTCAGACCAGGATCGGTGTGATATGCTCAAACCGCCTTGCCCTGGTGAGCAACCTGGCTGCCAAATTCTGCACCAGCTGAAGTTCCCGAACCATCTTCAGAGGCAGCCCTACTTATAACGCATTGCAGTAATCTAGGGTTGCCATATTTCAAAAAGTGAAAATCTGGACACAGAAGTTGTTGAGCTGCCATATGCCCGGATTTCCCCAGACATTTCAGCGATTTCAGCCCAGACGCTGATTACGAGGGCTGAATACTATGGGAAAATTCCAGACATATGGCAACCCTAAGTACAGTGCTACCTCAGGTTAAGTACTTAATTCGTTCTGGAGGTCCGTTCTTAACCTGAAACTGCTCTTAACCTGAAGCACCATTTTAGCTAATGGGGCCTCCCGCTGCTGCCGTACCGCCAGAGCATGATTTCTGTTCTCATCCTGAAGCAAAGTTCTTAACCCGAGGTAATATTTATGGGCTAGCAGAGTCTGTAACCTGAAGCATATGTAACCTGAAGCGTATGTAACCCGAGGTACCACTGTAATCTAGCCTAGAGGTTGCTGGAGCATAGACAACAGACGTTAGGCCATCCCTGTCCAAATATGGGCATAGCTGGGCCACCAGCCGAAGCTGATGGAAGGCACTGTGCACCACTCAGGCCACCTGAGCCTCAAGCGACATAAAAGGATCCAGAGAAAAACCCCAAGTTACGCACTCCAAGTTATGCAATCAAGAGCAGGCAATCTTCTATCCATCTGGTTTAGGGGACCACCAACTTCTGTCACCAGCCTGACTCATCTCTTGACTTCCTTCCTCCAACTTGCCTGTTTCAGCTTCTGCCTCTGATGCTGACTTCTCTCTGCCACCAACTCTCCCAGCTCACTAAGACCTGTTCCCTCTTCCCAATTTTCTCCCACTGACCACTCATCGCCATCCCACCACCACTGTCCGTTCTCTGAGTCTTTTTCCCTTGGTGCTTCCTCAGATAGTTCCTCCCACCATACTTCTGCATCCTTCTTCTTCTTCTCTGGTCACTCGTAGCCAAGTCAGATTGTCTTCCATGAACACAGTCTTAACAGTGAGTCCGTAAGTGACTGTGGAGGCCAATTCTGGATCCTCACATTCTTCCACAGTGGGGACATAGGTTTCTAGGCAGGAGTTAATCACAGTGAGGGTTTGCCAAGTATGACTTCCTCTTAGCACGTTTCTCCCTTTCGTCCTGAGTTTGAGCATCTTCAAAGTCCATGACTCCTTTGGTAAAGGCTGTCCTCCAACTGGAGTGCTCGCAGGCCAGTGTTTCCCAGTTTGTCAGTGTTGATACTACATTTTTAGATTTGCCTTGAGAGTCTTTAAACCTCTTTTGTTGACCACCAGCATTACACTCACCATTTTTAAGTTCAGAATAGAGTAGTTGATGATAATCAGGCATCCGCACAACATGACCAGTCCAACAAAGTTGATGTTGAAGAATCATTGCTTCAACACTGGTGATCTTTGCTTCTTCCAGTACCCTAGCATTAGTTTGCCTGTCTTCGCAGGTGATGTGTAAAATTTTTCGAAGTCACTGTTGATGGAATCTTTTGAGGAGGTGGAGATGGTGTTTATAAGTGGTCCATGTTTCACAAGCATACAGTAAGGTTGGTAGTACAATCAGTTCATGACAGGCAAGTCCTTTAATCCTTCAGTGCTACAGTTTTCAGGAAGAGGCCTGTGTTGTGCACCTCGCCTCATGGCGTGCGTGTTTGTGTGCGTGTGTGACAATGTGAGGAATTCACAGGCTGCAGGGACAGGGCCCAGGTAATAAATTCCTTAGATAGACAGATCAAAAGAGGCCAGCATCAGGCCTCTCTAAACAAATCTCTGACAATAGAGTGAGATCTTACATGGATCAAGCTGTCACCAGGGGAGATGAAATACTGCCCGTATCGCCAAAGAGAGGGATAAACCTGTCATGTGGGGCTTATGCTGGGGCCATAAACATAGGGCACCCGCCATTGGGCAAGGGACAGGATTTAATAGGGAATCTGCTGTGTCCTGAGGTTGCTGGTTCAAATTCTGCTTGGGGAATTTGCTCTCTGTTCTGTAGTCTTTATGAAATTGACTAAAAATCCCCAACAACCCTCCAAGGGTAAATCTCTTGTTTATTTTTCTTGACGCTTAAGTGTGTTTAAGACCACAATATAAAAAGCACCGACACTTTTCATTCCAGCACTGGGAGAGAAATGGCTCCTTCAACCCTCCAGATTAAAAACCAGTGGAGATTTTCATTTTCTTCTTCTTCTTCTTCTTCTTCTTCTTCTTCTTCTTCTTCTTCTTCTTCTTCTTCTTCTTCTTCTTCTTCTTCTCCTCCTCCTCCTCCTCCTCCTCCTCCTCCTCCTCCTCCTCCTCCTTCTATGATTTGGGATATGGGAGTGGGTTGGTGGTGGTCTAAATATTTTTAACACACAGCCAGGGTATAATAATGTACACAAATCAGTGAGTTTGAGCAATGCAACTTGTTTCTTGCAGTTCAAACCTAGGCATGTTAGCTGGATTAATGGAGTTCACACACCAAGTTGCATGGTTTTCTCACAAACTCAGTCCAGCACAATGGACAGAGACTCTCGCAGAAAAGCAACACGTCCACTCTTACAACGGGCAAAAAAACTTATGGAATAACCTAGATGTGCAGGGGAAAAAAATGCATGTACTTCGCTGCACGAGAGATTTGGGCAAGCTAGTGACACAAACTGTAAATACTCCAGGTACTGTGTGTAATTGAAATATGTTCTTGCCTTGTTTGCCCCATCTCCATATCTCTTCCCCTTCTCTGCTTCCTCCCTCAAGTCCCTTTTTAGATTGCAGGCCACTTGGGGCAGAGACCTGTCACCCTCATTCCCTTTCTAAAGCACTCTGAATGCAGATGGTTCCATATAAATAAATTAATGAATCATAATAAATACGGAGCTGCCGTAAGTCTGTACATTCACTAAGAACTGCAACACTACAATGCACGCTGCTCCATAACATGGAGACAAAGGATGCTGTAACAAAGGCGTTCTCCGTATCACAAGACACACGCCAGGCAGTGTCGAAATACCATTCAGCTTCTCTGTCTCCCAGTGAGGGGGAATTCCAAAAGAAACTTGAATAAATTAATGCATGGAGTGATTGTGTTAATTGTACAGCCAATGGGGAAATGGCATGAATAGGCATGTGGGGATGGTGGAATGGATATTTATGGTCTTCCTGGAATAAGACTTGCATCTTTAGTTCTGCACAAGCTCATTCCCTTCTTTCTAGAATTTTATTTTTTCTCTTAGGAAGTGTGCTTGGATGCTTCCACGTGAAGCTTTGCTGTGGAATCATAAATTTCATCAAAATGTCGGCCCATGTTTTGTTTAATCCGTACAGTATTTCCTTTTACCGTGGAAAAACTGGTATATAAACATAACTCTGTTATACATCCACAGTCACTGTTGATGTGGGAAGCTTGTTAGCTGAATTAGGGGTGCGGAGGGTTTGTCAGTGTTGTGGCAATAGGGTTGCCATCTTTCAAAAAGTAAAAACCGGGAGCTTTCTTTAGACCTGGGGTCTGCAGCCTTTAAGACAAAAAGAGCCACTTGGACCCGTTTCCGAAGAAAAAAAAACTGGGAGCCGCAAAACTCGTCATTATAAAAATAACTTTTTTGTCACTTTTTAAAATTACTTCTTTGTTTGACCCCTCAGAATTACTCTTCCTCATAGAAATAAACGTTAAATTAACAAGTTACCTTTTTGTGTGTGTGTGTTCTTCACTCCCCTTCAAAACAGTGACCAGTGTACATGCCCCTTACAATGTAGCGGGCAGGTGGGCGGGAAGGTGACGTCGGGACGGTGCGTGACTAATGCACGTACTGCCCCCATGCGACGTCACAGCCAGTACAGCGCCCGCCACAGTGGGGAGTGTCGGGGCGCACAATGCGCCTCCTCCCCTCGCTAGTATCCGCCCCGGAGCCGCGGCAAAGGTGTAAAAGAGCCACATGCGGCTCCGGAGCCGCGGGTTGCAGACCCCTGCTTTAGACAAACCCCAAAGTTGTTGAGCTTTTAGGAAATTCCCCTCGGACGTCAATATTCCGCCTTTGAAATCCCAGTAATGTCCGGAGAAATCCAGACGTATGGCAGCCCTAATTTATTCATCCTGAATCTTCCACTTTTGGGCTTCATTGAATGAAGGAGAGAGAGAGACAGAGACAGAGGAGGAAGAGAAGAACAGTTCGCTGTATCGCCTTTCTCTACACTGTGCATAAATTTATACAATTTTGTCATGTCCTCCCTGACTTCATTCAGCTCTTAAACTAGGGGAAGAGCCAAACCATACATTTAAAGTGCATTCAATGCCCATTTGAAACACATGAGTACCCTTAACAAATCACAGTGCCCAGAATTATTTGAAGGAAGTCATGGCAGGCCTAAATGGTGATGTTTTGGTGGGTAGCCCCTAACACTATATTCCCCACTTCAGTTTGCTCCTTACTCAATCACAATCTAGCCGTTTTGTTTCTGGTGGCCCAAAAGATCCGAACATGCCCATTTCCACCGATTGCCACATGCTGAAAGCACATTGGAATTTCAGCAACTTACCGTATTTACTCAAAGCCAATGCTCACCGTTTTTGGCCAAATTATGTTGCGAAATTGAAGGTGCGTACAGTGGTACCTCTGGTTACAAACTTAATTCGTTCCGGAGGTCCGTTCTTAACCTGAAACTGTTATTAACCTGAGGTACCACTTTAGCTAATGGGGCCTCCCACTGCCACCACATGATTTCTGTTCTCATCCTGAGGTAAAGTTCTTAACACGAGGTACTACTTCCAGGTTAGCGGAGTCTGCAACCTGAAGTGTTTGTAACCCAAGGTGTTTGTAACCCGAGGTACCACTGTATTAGATTCGCCAGCAAATACTTTTTTGGGTTTTAAGATTCTGAAAACTGAGGTGCGCATTAGATTCAGTGGTGCATTACACTCGAGTAAACACGGTAGTTGAATAATTGTCTCAACATACGTGGGGATCACCTTGGAGCCTATAATTGCAGTACATACATTAGGGCACTTTTTTTTATCAGGAAGTCTTGCACGATACCTTTTAATTAAGATTTCCATTTAGCTAAATATCAGTCTTGCATATCTCTGCATTATTAATTTTTCAAGAATGGAAATTGATAGCCACACAACCCTCCCCCCCCCAAAAGCACAAGCCTCCATTATGCCCAGGGCCGGGTTTAGGTTTGATGAGGCCCTAAACTACTGAAGGTAATGGGGCCCTTTATATGTCCAGCTGTCCTTTGTCAACAACAAATTGTTGCTGTTTTTTGTGTTGAATATATGCTATATGGTAATTTATGGACCTAATAGGTATCTAAAGCCATTTGCACATGCAGAATGTAGGCACCCTATATGTAGAAATGAGCAAACCAGTGATATTTGAGGGAGCAGGCTAGCAGGCGGGGCCCATTATTTACATCATAGGAGCCTACACAACACAAAACACTGTTACTGTATATAGGTTTTATTTTATTTGTTTTTTTATCTTATACTTTGGAAAGGTACATCCAGGTTTTTTTTCCTTTAAAAATTTTGGGGGCCCCCAAGAGAGTGGGGCACTAAGCTATAGCTTGTTTAGCTTATACAGTGGTATCTCTGGTTACGAACTTAATTCGTTCCAGAGATCCGTTCTTAACCTGAAACCATCCTTAACCTGAGGTACCACTTTAGCTAATGGGGCCTCCTGTTGCCAGTGCATGATTTCTGTTCTCATCCTGAGGTAAAGTTCTTAACCCGAGGTACTACTTCTGGGTTAGCGGAGTCTGCAACCCAAAGTGTTTGTAACCCGAGGTGCTTGTAACCATAGCTACCACTGTACGTAAATCCGGCACTGATTATGCCCACTGCGAACATAACTAAGGCTAGTAATGTCTGCTCTTGCCTACTTCCCATGATTTTTTAAAATAAAAATGGTGTGCAGAAAAATGGTACCGAGAAACCTGTGTGTAAGCCCCAGGTTTACAGGAAAAAGTAGTCTAGGGCTGGGGAGTAATGATTAAGGGGTACAGAGCTGGCCTACCCAGGGGGCAAGGTGCGGGTATCGCCTCAGGCGGCAGAATCCATAGGGGCATCAGATCCCAGTGTAGATCTTTATTTCCCCCTCCTTGTTCCTGATGTAGATTTTCACTCACCCCTTCTTCCCTATGGCATAAAAGCAGGACAATCCTCGCCCCAAATGTTTGTGTTACAAAATGATACAGTGGTACCTTGGTTCTCAAACGCCAAAAACCTGGAAGTAAGTGTTCCGTTTTTCAAATGTTTTTCAGAAGCCAAACGTCCAATGTGGCTGTCGGCTATTGTTTCCAGGTCGTCTGCACTGATCAGAAGCTGCGCCTTGGTTTTCGAACATTTTGGAAGTCAAACAGACTTCCAGAACGGATTATGTTTGACGCTTTTGTTTTTGCTATTTAATATGCGTTTTTGTTTGGGAGGCTTTTTCAGTTACCGGTAATTTGTTTTTGTGACTGTGTGGAACCCAGTTCAGCTACTGATTGATTGATTGATTGATTGATTGATTGAAATATAAAAAAAAATTAAACAAATTGACCAGTAGCACCTTAGAGACCAGCTAAGTTTGTTCTTGGTATAAGATTTCATGTGCATGCATGGACAATTTTTTATATATATTTTGACTGTGTCAGACCAACACGGCTACCCACCTGATTGATTGTTTAATTGATTGATTGTGTGACTGCAGAAATGGATAAAAGCCCCCCATCCAAACAATGACTATCATCAGGGTTTAAGAATATTTTTTTTAAAAAATTATCTACAATACTGTCTTATTTATTTTATAGTACAGTACATTGATTATTGCTTTCATTTTATGGATCAATGGTCTCGTTAGATAGTAAAATTCATGTTAAATTGCTGTTTTAGGGTGTGTGTTTTTTAAATTTTGGAACGGATTATTCTGTTTTGCATTACTTTCTATGGGAAAGCGCGCCTCGGTTTTGGAACGCTTTGGTTTTGGAACGGACTTCCGGAGCTGATTAAGTTTGAGAACCAAGGTACCACTGTACGTGATTTTAGTAGGAAGCTGCAGAACAGGCAGCCAAACAAAGCAGTTTGGCGGCCCCAAGACTTGTGCACACACAAAATGTATCAAAAGTGGGATCAAGTATTACTGCTCCTTATACTATAATGAGTGCAAATGTCATGGTCCAGAAGTCGGCTTCACCTGCTGAGCAGCAGCCTGAAGGAGCAGAAGGCGAAGTGACTCCACCTGCTGCTGATCAGCCTTCTTGCCCTGATGAGAACCAGCTAGCTCCAGCTTTCTTAATCAGGTTTTCAGCCTCAGCCAGTTGCTGGAAACAACATTCGTTGTTCCTGGCCAGACCTTGCTGCTTCTTGTGACCTTGGACCCTCGGCATTCTTGACCCCTGGATCGCCTGACTAAGTGAACTGAGATACTCCTGACCTTAGGATGGGACTGGACCTTGTATATGAACTCTGCCTCTGGGCAAGTACCCCCCTGAGACTGGGCTGGTTGGCTGGCTTCTCCCTCCACTGACCTCTGCCATGGCTGGCAGCACAGGGCTACAACAACGAAGTATCACAAATACACAATAAAATTAAGATCTGGCAGGGCCATAACCTACACTCCTAATTAAAAGCAGACGGAAATTGAAAACGTCTTCTGGATCTGCTTCAAAGAGAATAGAGAGGGAGTCAATCTTACATCTTGGCCGAGGGATTTCTGCAGATACGGGGCAACCATTGAGAAGGCCCTGTCTTTCAACCCTGCCATCCTAAGAACATCTTCTGCTGGGGGTCTGCTATGCTGGCCACTTGCTATTGGCCCACTGCTAACCAGAGCCCATCCGTTGCTGCTCCTATAACCATTGCCAGCTACTAAACTCTGTTGCATACAAAATAAATACAGTTAACCAATGACCAAATGGTGTCTGTTGATGGAGGACACGCAACTACGCCGGAAACCAGTCATCCACAGAATCCTCCCATGTGCTGCGGACCATTTTACCACCTAACCAGAAATCTGGGGGAACAGGTCTATTTCTGCTGCCACCCCTTTCCGGCCCCCAGAATGGACTTTTCAGTCTTTGTCACTTGGACAGATCCAAGCTGCAAACAGGATAGAGACAAGCGGGAAATATTGCAGAGCGTCCTCATCCGGGTTCTAGCCAACCAACTAGAAATTCCTCCAGGAAACGGTAAGGGACTCAAACAGGCCATTTCCATTCCTTCCCTCCTGGTGCCAATTTTCTGCTATTGTTTTCCAACTGACACCCTTAGGTGGCTATTGAATGGGACGCGGGTGGCGCTGTGGTCTAAACCAATGAGCCTCTTGGGCTTGCCGATCAGAAGGTTGGCGGTTCGAATCCCTGTGACGGGGTGAGCTCCCATTGCTCTGCCCCAGCTCCTGCCAACCTAGCAGTTCGAAAGCACACCAGTGCAAGTAGATAAATAGGCACTGCTGCGGCGGGAAGGTCAATGGCATTTCAGTGCACTCTGGTTTCCGTCACTGTGTTCTGTTGCCCCAGAAGCGGTTTAGTCCTGCTGGCCACATGACCCAGAAAGCTGTCTGTGGACAAATGCCGGCTCCCTCGGCCTGAAAGCAAGATGAGCGCTGCAAACCCCTAGTCACCTTTGACTGGACTTAACCATCCAGGGGTTCTTTACCTTTACCTACCTATTGAGCATGCTCAGTTCTTGGTGGATTGTTATAGGTCCCCCTCACTTGTATAAAATGGGATATTGGGTTGTTTGTTTGTATTTTTGCCAATCTCAGGTTGCCCCTCCAGCATGCAGACACCTCTCTAATTTCTCACTCCTTAGAACGTCACTATTTTCATCTGAGAAATGTCAGAGTGTATGGAGTTATCCAACCCCCCAAGCCGCCTGAAGGCAATCCTGGATAGGGAAGGTTCTTAAAATGTTTAATGTTTTATTATGTTTCTATATACGTTGGAAGCTGCCCAGAGTGGCTGGGGCAACCTAGTCAGATACGTAGGAGTATAAATAGTAAAATTATCTGTATGGAATGCGACGTCCCTATTTTCATGGGAGAAATGTCGGAGGGTATGCAACCCCCTCCCCAAGAAAAACAGCCTTATGAGGACTGAGCGTGCTCCCTTCTAGACACAGAATATTGACTGATAGTTGGAAAAGAAAAACAGAAAATGGGGGCTGGGATTGAAGAGCGAGGTGGGGCGTTCTGCTAGAGGACAGCATGGCTGACTGGCTTGCCGCCCTCCTGTCAGGTGAGGTTCACTGCAACGTTTTGTTGGAGGTCCCGCTTTCATTGCACATTGTTGGCAGGGCAAATGAAGCATGTCGTGGTTTTGCTCGGCTGATAGCAGTTGGGGCCAGGACACTTGTGTGTAAGGACATGTTTGCTCTCTCTGAACATTAAGAGCTGAACTTGGTGAAGGACCCACTGCCCTTGAACGGCTTCTCTGACACAGAGGTGTCTGCAGTGGGGTATGGGATTACTTCTGAACAATCCAAAGGTGTGAGAGGAGGTAAGGCTTTTGTATCAGTGTTAGAAACTGAGAAATGAAAGCTCAGAGCTATATCGCATCTTAGACCTAGGTTATGGGCGTAACAACAAAATGTCTGGGTGCACTTTTTTATAATAGGAATACAAAGCTGAAAATGACTGAACTGCAGCTAAAATCTTATGTTGATTTTTCACATGGTCTAGTCCTTCCCCTGCCCACCCCCTTAATATCCTTAAGAGGGTCTCTTCTCCTGTCTTCAGAGAGTAGCTGGAAGTGGGGAGGCATTAAAAAGTCCTCCTTTCCTTCCACTCCACAGTTTTAATCTGAAATCTTAGGTGCAGTACTGCGCCCAGAGCTCAGAAACCGTTCAAGCTAATGAAATTACCTATTGCAAAATGCGCCTAGAACAATGAGAGTTTCGAACACAGTTTTATATGTAAAATTGTCAAGGAGCTCCAGGGAATCAGCCCTTACCCAGGGGCTCTTAGCTGCATGGTATACACCTGGGCTGTGGGAGTGGGCGGCACTGTGGTCTAAACCACTGAGCCTCTTGGGCTTGTCGATCAGAAGGTCGGCAGTTCGAATCCCTGCGACGGAGTGAGCTGCCTTTGCTCTGTCCCAGCTTCTGCCAACCTAGCAGTTCAAAAGCACACCAGTGCAAGTAGATAAATAGGTACCGCTGCGGCGGGAAGGTAAATAGCATTTCCGTGCGCTCTGGTTTCCGTCACGGTGTCCCGTTGTGCCAGAAGCGGTTTAGTCATGCTGGCCACATGACCCGGAAAGCTGTCTGTGGGCAAATGCCGGCTCCCTCCGCCTGAAAGGCAGATGAGCGCCACAACCCCGTAGTCGCCTTTGACTGGACTTAACCATTCAGGGGTCCTTTATCTTTTACCTTTATCTATATACCTGGGCTGCTGGCCACCAACAGGGGATAGCGCCCCCTGCTGATCCACCTTTATCTATATACCTGGGCTGCTGGCCACCAACAGGGGATAGCGCCCCCTGCTGATCCACCAGAATTCTCCTCAGTGACCTCCTGTCCAACTAGCGAGGCATCTAAACTTGGATGAGCTGACAGGATCACAGCCTGAGCTGGCAGGGCTTCATTCGATGAGGGTGTTTATGACAGTGTGTCGGAGAGCAGCACGGTGCCCGGGAATGTAGATGTGTTTTAAAAATGACTCTGGAGAGAAGTCGGAAGGAATTGCTGTCTGTTGATGAACTGACCGTAATTCCTCTAGCGTTTTCTCACATACACCGAGTGACGGCTGTGGAATTGGGACTGCACCTTGGGGCAGATTTCAATCAGAATTAGACATATATATATATATATATATATATATATATATATATATATATATATATATATATATTTGGGGGGGTATCAAAGGCAGTGGGCAGGGGACGAAAATATAAATATAATAGAAATAGCTAGGGTTGCCATATTTTGAAGAGCAACAACAACAAAAAAAGGACGCTATGACGACTCTCATTTGAAATACAGTGGTACCTCGGGTTAAGAACTTAATTCGTTCCGGAGGTCCGTTCTTAACCTGAAACTGTTCTTAACCTGAAGCACCACTTTAGCTAATGGGGCCTCCTGCTGCACAATTTCTGTTCTCATCCTGAAGCAAAGTTCTTAATCCGAGGTACTATTTCTGGGTTAGCAGAGTCTGTAACCTGAGGTGTCTGTAACTTGAAGCATATGTACCACTGTACCCCTACTATATGTAGGCTATAGGAGCTGTGATATATTGCTGAGGGTGGGGGGGGGGCAGGAGAAGAGAAGAGGAAAGTCTTCAGCCACCAGTTATGTCTATTTCTCATCCAGAAAGTATAGCAAGAGACATTCTGGCGATTTTTTAAAAAATCCACCAGGACAGAAATTTTACCCCTGAAAAAGAGGACATGTCCTGGAAAAAGAGGACATATGGCAACCCTAAAAATAGCTGTTGTTGCCATCATCTCCTGTCAGGCAATTTGGCATATGGAAGGGACAGGGGATCTGGGGCCCTGCAGATGTTGCTGGGCCACAACCCCTGACCATTGACCATGCTGGCTGGGGCTGATGGGAGTTGTAGTCTAACAACCTCTGCAGGGCTGCAACTTCCCCATCCCTGGTTAGGGGTCAGGATGCCTGAACTCCAGCCGTGACCCTGAAAGGGTTCAGTGAGTGAGTTAAGGAAACCAAAGTGCATCTTCTCTTGAGAATTAATTAGAAGCCCAAAGCTGAAGTGGGTTTGAAGGCCACATCTCAGTGGTTGATCTTTAGGAAGAGGTAAGCAAAGCGATTCTGGATGATCCAGAGCTTGCATCTTTAGCTGTGTACACACCATTTCAAAAAAGAAAAGAATCCTGGGCATTCTAGTTTAAGGGAGCTGGGGATTGCAGCTCTGTGATGGGGTAAACTAGTCGCCAGGATTCTCTAGGGTGTGCGTGCAGCGGCGTAGCGTGGGTTGTCAGGACCCGGGGCAAGGCAAGTAATTTGCGTCCCCTAACCCCTAACCTGCTGTCGCTGCCAGCTTCTTCTTGCTGCTGCCTGGTCTGGTCTGGTGTGGTTCTCTCCCGCGCTCAGCGCTGCGCTGGGCGGCTGCTGCACTGTCCCTCCCCCAGATAGTCTCTCGCTCTCTCTCCACACCGCACGCCTGGCACCCACCCCCTCCACAGTGGGCAGCGACCCAGCGGCTCGGATCGGATTCGCACAGCCAGCACTGCAATGAGAGAGAGTGAGTAAGCCAGGTATGGGCAGAGAGCTGCGAGTGTGAGCGCCCCCCCGATGTTGCGCCCGGTGCGGCCGGCCCCCCCTGCACCCCCCACGCTACGCCACTGTGTGTGTGTGCTTTAATTATGACTTAAATGTATGGTATGTACAGAGTCCTCGTTTTTACAAAGGGCATAGCGTCACAAAACTGGAGGCGGCAATGAGATATAAAAGGGTGGTTCTGGGCAGCCAAGTCAGAGCAAATCTATTCTTTGCAGTCTTGACAGAGAACAGGTAACTATGCAGGCTCCAGTGATTTTCCCCGCTTCTTTTTCCGTACCTCGGTTTCCACAGCTCTGATTTTTTGGTCCACAAAGCAAGGCTGAGGCCCTTTGGGAAGAAGCTCCTAGTACGGCTGAAACATGCCATTATTAACAAGCGCTTTCTGTCCCGTTATTATACACACACAAACACACATAGCACACACAAATTGTGTGTGTGTGTGTGTGTGTGCATTGAGGGTGGGTGTGTCTTCTTTGTGAATGATCCAAAGGCATTTAGGCACCACCAAATATCAGAAGTGGTGCTCCAGAAGAGTAAATTGATAACGGCAGTGTTTAAACCTTATGTGTCATTCCATAACATTATCTCTGGTGGCATAAAATTGGTGCACTAAGCCCCAGATGCCGCCTGATATTGCTATTTGTTTGTGACGATGCTGTCCCCATACTGGAACACCTCTAGTGGCTTGTTCCTGCTTTTTACTCTACTGCACTGTTCCTTATTATTTTTAGGAAGCTTTCTCATGGACAAAACGCTTGAATGTCCTTCTCCCATGTATCCTCATATCAACTCTGCAAGGGAATGACTTGCCCAAATGAACATCACCGGGAGGAGGGATTTGATCAAGCTTTGGTTTCCCGTATCCAAACCTATGCCTGTGCCCACTGCACCAGGCTGCTCAAGCACATGGAGCTAATAGCTCTGATTATGAAAGATACACTACCAAGATTATGACCTAAAATACTGAGAGATGGTGCAGCAGGGTTGCAGTCGGCGCACTAGACCTGGATTCCCAAGAGCTGGGTACTCAGCAATGATGCTCTCCACCCCCGTCGTTCAGCCCCAGACACTGAGGGCCTTCTGGCAGTTCCCTCACTGCGAGAAGTGAAGTTACAGGGGGGCATAGGGCCTTTTTGGTAATGGCGCCCGCCCTGTGGAACACCCTCCCATCAGATGTCAAGGAAATAAACAACTACAGTGGCACCTCGGGTTACATACACTTCAGGTTACATATGCTCAGGTCACACACTCCACTAAGCCAGAAATAGTGCTTCAGATTAAGAACTTTGCTTCAGGATATGAACGGAAATCAGGCTCCGGTGGCGCGCTGGCAGCAGGAGGCCCCATTAGCTAAAGTGGTGCTTCAGGTTAAGAAAAGTTTCAGGCTAAGAACGGACCTCCGGAACGAATTAAGTACTTAACCCGAGGTACCACTGTACCTGACTTTTAGAAGACATGTGAAGGCAGCCCTGTTTAGGGAAGTTTTTAATATTTGATGTTTTATTGCATTTTTAATATTCTGTTGGGAGCCGCCCAGAGTGGCTGGGGAAACCCAGCCAGATGGGTGAGGTACAAATAATAAATTATTATTGTTATTTTATTATGATACTCCCTGGGTGACCTTGGTCATGTCCTGTCTCTCACATGGCAGAGGTGAGGATAACATGCGCTGGGTGGGTGGGGATCCCATCTGAATGCCATCCTGAGTGGGATACAGGGGTTTGGGGGGGTTGGACAGAATGGCCAGCTTTTCACACCCTATTTCTGACAGGTGTCTCTGCCTTCAAGACCACTCATCCAAAAGAAGGCAGAACAGATCAAGCTTTCCCCGGTAGTCTTTGCTTCGCACGCACCATCACAGTAGAGCTTTCCAAACTTTTCATGTTGGCGACACATTTTTTAGGCACGCATCATTTCGTGCGGCCCGGTAATTCAGTTTTACTAGCAAACCGGAGGTTAAACTAACCACTTTCCAGCCCCGGAAGGAGTGCTCGCATGACACATCGACACACTGCAGCCGACACACTAACGTGTCGCGACACACGGCTTGGAAAGCTCTGCGTTGCGGTGTTAAAACATTCCAAACGGCACAGAAGCTCGTGGGGCAACCGTACTTATATATTTCCCTGCTTGTTTGTGAGTTCTTAAATGGCAGTGCCTTTGAGGTGCAAGAACAGTCTTCATGGCTTCTTAAAGACATCTCCTTGTACAATTTTATTTTTGCACTTTGCTTTAAAAATAAATCCTAGTTGCCAAGTGATTATTGAATCATAGCAAACTCTTCTGTGTTTACCCACACGATTGACACAGCTGGGTGAGCCCCTGACACCCACTCTCCAATTCTATGATTCTATGACACCCATGACCCGGGCAGGGGACCTACTCTGAAAGGCCCGTGGGTGGGTGTTTAATTTTCGTCTTTCCCCTCCAATTAGTTCTGTCAGTGTGGATGCCTGCCAACTGCCATGGGTGGGGGTCTCAGAGAACTCTGAGCCCCCCACAACCCCGGCCCCCCACATGCAAGCTTTCTGTGACTCTGGAAGGGAAAGATGTTTCATTTGCTTAACTCGGAGCAACGAAATCTCCCTTGGAAAATTGCATAGAATTATGGCATTGGAAAGAAGATCCAGGGGTTTAATATGAGCCTCTATCTGTCCTTAGAGCCAAGCGAAAGAAGACAGTTCGTTGAGGCATATGCAGAGAGCTCAGACTTGTCTCCCCTCCAACCCATACATCTTGAAGTAGGAGTAAATATTTGCAGGGCAGAGGTTATAATTTCCAGGCAGGTTTGAGCCTTACCTCTGCCCTGATTATTTAAGATTTAAACCACTCCTGACGTCGCCTAATGCCTGCTAAATTCTATGTACTTGAGCCATTCTGGAAGTGTTATGTGTAGACTCTGTAAGTGAGTCTTGGCAAAAAAGAGCGGAGGGGGGAGCCTAAAAAAACACACACACAAAGCTCAGAGAAGGATAGGAGCCAAGAACATGTCCCCCCGGTGTGGGATTTGGGACTGACTAAGTGATGGATATTGAGAGCGACTGGCCAGGAAAGGCAAGAACCAGTTTGATCTACTTGGGAACGCTCCAGGGTCTTACTACAAGGAGCCGCTGCCCTGTGTCTCCCAGATCAAACAGTTTCAAGAAGGAGTAGCAGCCTGGCCCTTTCCAAAATGCTGCGTGTGTTTGTGTGTGTGTGTTTCAATTTTTACACCCTGCCAAAGGCATGGGAATTCCAAATCCTATGCTGCCCCAAAGTCTACTGGTCTCATTTCTGTGCCTCTTATCTCCTAGGGAGCTCCTTTTGGACGTAAGTGTATAGTCCAATGGTTAGTGGGTCCAACTAAGGCCTGGGAGCGCAGGGTTCGAATCTCCACCTGGCCATGAAGCTCACAGGCCCACCTTGGGCCAGTCAATGCCTCTCAGCCTAACCTATCTCACAAGGTTGGATGTGGGGATTAAAAGAGGGGCAGAACCTCCAGCTCCTTGGAGGAAAAAGATGAGACATAAAAGCAGTCTATGTATGTATGTTTGTACTGAGGAAGAATGAAATGGGCAGTGAGAGTTAGATGGGAGGGCTGAAAAAATGCTAGTTTTCAATAACTGCATTATTATTTTTAATAGCTAAGATGAAAAAGGTAAAGGACCCCTGGATGCTTACGTCCAGTCAAAGGCGACTATGGGGTGTGGCGCTCATCTCGCTTTCAGGCTGAGGGAGCCGGCGTTTGTCCACAGACAGCTTTCCAGGTCATGTGGCCAGCAGGACTAAACCGCTTCTGGCACACAGAGGACTGTGACGAGTGCCAGAGCACACAGAAACGCCATTTGCCTTCCCACCGCAGCGGTACCTATTTATCTACTTGTGCAGGTGTGCTTTTGAATTGCTAGGTTGGCAGGAGCTGGGACAGAGCAACAGGAGCTCACCCTGTCGCAAGGATTCGAACCGCTGACCTTCCAATCAGCAAGCCTAAGAGGCTCAGTGGTTTAGACCACAGCGCCACCCACATCCCTAGCTAACATGAACACAATGCCAGGCCACTGGTCCATGTGGCTCAGTATTTTCCTCACTGGCTGGCAGTTCTCAGGTTCTGCTTACGGGCATTTACACATCTGATTGGCCACTTTGAGAACAGGATGCTGGACTTGATGGGCTGCCGGCCTGATCCAGCAGGTTCTTTTTAGTAGATCTCCAGGGTTTCAGACAGGAATCCCCATCCCACCCCCTGCCAATTCTGCCGCAAGCCATTCCTGGGGATGCCAGGGATAGAACCTTCTGCAGGCAAAGCCGGCACTCTCCTACAAATCCCCCATTAATTTCTGGTGAGAACCCAGGATAGGGCCCCAGCTTGCCTAGGTGCCATGCCGTTCCCTCTAGCCTTTGAAACCTTGGCCCCTTTGCTCCAGATATTAGTAATAATATTTATTATTATTATTTATACCCCGCCCATGTGGCTGGGTTTTCCCAGCAACTCTGGGCGGCTCCCAACAGAATATTAAAACATGATAAAACATCAAACATTAAAGGTAAAGGGTAAAGGGACCCCTGACCATTAGGTCCAGTCATGGCCGACTCTGGGGTTGCGGCGTTCATCTCGCTTTATTGGCCAAGGGAGCTGGCGTACAGCTTCCGGGTCATGTGGCCAGTATGACTAAGCCGCTTCTGGCGAACCAGAGCAGCGCACGGAAACACCGTTTACCTTCCCGCCGGAGTGGTACCTATTTATCTACTTGCACTTTGAGGTGCTTTTGAACTGCTAGGTTGGCAGGAGCAGGGACCGAGCAACAGGAGCTCACCCCGTCGCGGGGATTCAAACTGCCGACCTTCCGATCGGCAAGCCCTAGGCTCTGGTTTAAAACAGGGCTGCCTTCAGATGTCTTCTAAAAGTCTGATAGTTGTTTATTTCCTTGACATTTAATGGGAGGGTGTTCCACAGGGCGGGCGCCACTACCGAGAAGGCCTGGCTTCTTGGACCAGCAGGGAGAAAAAGCACATTGTTGTACCTATGTTCAAAAGCAGGTTTTTGTGTGTGTGTGTGCCATTTTTGTATTTACAAGCTATTTTGGGCTCAAGCTGCAACAAACATTTGGGGACTGAATGAAAGCAAACCCTGCTTGGCGTTTAAGCCCTAGTTGGCTTTGCGCTATGAGTGGGATAGACTGCCACTGAACTCGGAGAGCCACACAAGGAAAAGGGCCGATCGAATGTGCTTTGGCTTGGCACCTGCGCAAGAACGTTTCGGGTCAGGCAGGGCCAATGTGGTGCCCCGCATATGGTGTTCCCATCCTCCCCGACAAACCGTTATCATGCTTGGGGCTGATGGGACATGGAGTCCAAGAACATTTGAAGAGAGCGGTTTGTTGGCCACCCGTCTTTCAGACGCTCAGGTCTCAGATGCGCAGGGTCTTGTTGCATCTCTGAATATTACAGCAGTGTAACCCCCTCCCCACTTGTGCTTACGTTGCTGCTCGATTTATTGCCACAGTTATACATAAATCTTACAGTGATTTTTCTATTTTAATACCCTGGCTTTTTATTTATTTTTTTTAAAAAAAGCTACATAAATTTGAGAAAAGAGTAGGAGGAAGGGTAGCGATGGGGAAGGAAAAAAGGCTGTTTTATTAGTCTGGGATCAGAGGTAAAGACAGGGGTATCGCTCGCCCCTGATCTCAATTGACAGGAGGCATTTTGGTATTAAAACTCAAATAAAAAAAGAGAGAGGTCCTTGCTGACAAATTGACTGCAAACAGGTCTCCAGGGACGAATTGACTGAACCAATATTACCAGTTGCCATGTCAGTTTCTATCCTCCCCGCTATTTATTATTTAATAAACAGGCAATTGTTCCTCTTCACCAAGCACAAATTGTGAAGGTGTCGAAATCTATTTAAAATCTTCCTGGGAAAAAACCACATATTAACCCTTCCATCTCAGCGTTCATTTTCTTATTACAGGGTGTTGTTTTTGTGTAATTTTAAGGAGGGAAAATCTTTATTCTAAGCTGGTGGGAGGGAAGAAGGGGGGGGGTTAAAAAAGCCCATGAAGCATAAATCATGCTCAGCATTACTTAGGTCTTTAGATGTTTTCTTGTATCACTTGTGGGTGAGGCGGAGGTGGAGATTTGCCTTGATGTAAATTGGCATTCAGATCAATAGAGCCACGCCATTATAATTTTTTTCCCCTCACACCAATCAGGGAAAAAAAACTCCAAATTTATCCTTAGTGGCACTTTTGATATCCAAATATTGCTAGAAATTAATTGATTTTTTTATTTTTATTATTTTTGCAAGGGAGACAGAACCGTGATATTAATGTTGAAATTATCGAAGGCCTGCCTGGGTGAAATTGACTGTGCTCTGCATTTTTTTTTTTAAAGAAGTGACTGAAATCAATGAACAGGCTGAGGGGGCGATTGGCACTCTCCCTAATATATTTCTGCAGGGAGGAAAGTGGGGTGAGATTAATTCGGCTGCAGAATCTCCCTACCCCACCCGCCAAAACTAAAAATAGATCATTTCAATCACTTCTATGAGGAAACTGTCAAATACCTGGAAAGTATATTTTTAGTTTAGAAAAGCAACGGAATATGAAACGGTCAGCACTGGGCTTTCTTAAAAGTGTGGAGACAACAAACTCCTAGTAGGCGCATGGACAACAGCCTAGCTCCCTGGCACTGGGGCCAATTCTGACTTGTGCTTCGAGATGCCCTGAGGCTACTCTATACATTACAGCAGTGGTTTTCAACCTGGGTGCCGTGGCACCCTGGGGTGCCTTGAATGATGGTCAGGGGTGCCACGGGAAACACCATCCTCTGTCCCTCTTTCCTTCTTTCCCTCCTCTGATGCCCTCTTGCATCTCTGCCTCCCAAAGGCTGGCACAGCTGTTTGTTGCAGCAGCAGCCCTGGCTACAAGTTCCTCGGGCGAATGGTGCTTCTGGGGCTGTCCAGGGGGTGCTTCCCAGGCCCCTGTGGGGCAGTGTGAGGAGGCACTTCTCTTTGGGGCAGCTCAGAGACCAGGGGCAGCAGCTGCAACTGCCCAGAGGACTCCCAAGGAGAAGGGAGAGGAGGCTGAGGGAACACTTCACAAAAAGAGGGTGTTCAAAAAGCGGTTGGGGGCTGCTGCCGGCTCTGCAGGCAAGGGGTGGCATATAACTGGGCTCCTGAGCCCCACAGGGGTGCCGCAGAAAGAACGTTCCGGTGGACTCAAAAAGGTTGAAAACCTCTTCATTACAGGTTGAGTGTGTGTGTTCACTGTCTGGTTCAAAGCAACTATGTCTGCTGCTCCAGAGTCACACTGTGTACACTCCTAACCCATAATGTGTGAAACAGTCCGTCCCCCGTCCCCCCATTTCTGATGTGGATTTATTTATTTATTTAAAAAAACAATGTGCAGGGCACAGTGGCGTAGCGTGGGGGGTGCAGGGGGGGCCGGCCGCAGCGGCCGCAACATCTGGGGGTTAGGGTTAGGGGGCGCAAATCCACGGGTTAGGGGGCGCAAATCCACGGGTTAGGGAGCGCAGATTACTTGCCTTGCCCCGGGTGCTGACAACCCACGCTACGCCACTGGCAGGGCAGTAAAAACAGACGCTTACTGAGTTTGGCTGGTCCAGAATTTTGAACAGCAGGGTTATATATCTGGCGATTCAAGGATCTTTTGCCGACGTAAAACTCTCTCTCTCTCTCTGTGTACATGCAATTGATGCGTGTGCATTCACATTTAACGCTAGTGTCTCCTATAGTCTTTTTTGTTTTTTTGCTTGAACTCGGCTAGCATATGTAAATACGCCTATTGATTCTGTGGAGATGACAGATCCCCTTCTCCTGAGAGGTTGCTTTCATTAGTTCAGGGATGTGGGGGCTTGCTGAAGGAGAACGCGGATGTGTTTAAAAAATTCAGATCAATTGCTTGTTTATCTTCAATAAATGGAAAGCATTGAAAGTGAGACTCGAGTGTAACTTCGCCCGTTTAATAATGTGGTGTCTGTCCTAGTTGCGGAGTTGTGTGTGAGTGTGTGTTTACTTTTTATTTTTTTTTGGGGGGGGGGAAGTCCTCTCCTGGCAGATGGCTTCTGGATCTTGCCTTTTGGACTCACAAAAGCTCATTCAGTAAACAGATGCACACACCCCTTTAGAAACAACTAAATAAGATGTGCTTCTTGAAAACTTTGCACCTGCCTGCAGCTTCGGATTGCTAATAAATATAAAGATGTGGCAGAGGTCATGGAAGTGAGTTTATTGAAATCTAGCTGAAGAAGAAAGACGAAAGGGGCTTTTGATGGACAGAAAGACATATAGATGAAGGGAAATGAACTTGAAGTCCTTTAACATGTGAGAAGATATTGAAGTGTTATTGGACTGCATTTGGGATGGAGTTGGTTTATTTAAAAAATAAGTAGCTCTGCTTCTCTTTCAGATTCATATAACCCCATGGCGTAGCAAAATGCTCTCTTTTAATTTGAACATCTTACATGCAGTTCATGTAAAAGCAAATCATTATGTTCACATGGATGTGTAACTAGAATGTGTTACCAAGTTTTGTTTTAATAATTTATAGTTATGAGTACAGAAAAATGTGCATGTAGAAGGGATTTGCAAGTATATATACGTAATATCATGCAGATAACTGGTATAGAAAGGTGTTAATTGTTGTATGTTATTCACTGCTAAAAGTGAAATTGAAGCTAGATTGTGAGTCACAATTCTTTATGTATAGGATAAAATAGAACACACACTCCCTGCAACAATTCTACATAACTGAATAAATCTTAATTGTAAAGCACAAAATTGATGTATATGATCATAATCAATTAGTATTTAATATGCATATACGTGTTTTGTAATTTATGTAGTTTAGGTAATAAAATAATTAGTGTTTAGCAATACATATTGGGCACAATTTACACTATGTTCACATTTCCATGTATATATCATTTTTAAGTAGCTTAGGTAGACAAACACCATATTTCTTAATAGAGATGCACAGTGGGCAATTTTTAAAGCTATTTAAATACCCATGCATTTATTCTAAATATCTTGTTTGACATACAATTTATAGATGTAGGCACACAACTTTAGCAAATGTGTGTGTGTATAAAATAAGCAATTTCTGTAACATTCCATAAACCGGAAGATTATCTTACATCTACTGACTTTCTTACAGGCTAATAAGGTCCATTCACACAATTTTCAAGCATTCAATAGGCTCCAGTTTCTCTCTGATCAATGCAAATCCTATTAAACTTCACTAACTAGATGCACCGTATTTAGGAGAATGCATGTTTGTCTGTGCACTGGATGTGATGTATGTTGCACAAAGTTTAGATTTCACGATTCTGTGTAAGCTGGCAGGAAATATTCGTTTAGTTATGGCATTTTTAAGTAGTTTCATACTGAATCAATGTAAGCAGCATTTCTAAAAGAAAGTAGAACCCTGCCCCATATATGTGTATAAAGAAAATGTGGAAATCACTCTTTTCCTTTAAGTTTGCTCCGATCCTTTATGAAATGAGAACATCTTCTCATTCTGGAATAATGAATAAAATTGCTTTCTGCACAGTGTACTGCTTTATATTTTATCATATATTAAACCCTCCCGTCAATTTTTTTTTAAAAGCTAAGCACCCCAAAGCATGGAGAGAGGAGAAAAGAGGAAGCAGGTTTGACCCCAAAACAGCTTCCAATTTAAGGTGATTTTTAAAGTCAACGGAGAGTTATGCTGGATTGCAAATCCGACTATTGTAGCATGTTGTGTGGTGTTGTTTGTGGGAAAAGGGACGTCAAGGAAAGCTCAGTGGGATTATGTGTCAGATAGATATTCATTTGTTAAGCCTCCCCGCCCCAACTCTTAATATAAATGCCTATTTATAAAGACAGGGTTATTTTCAGTACTCTGTAGCTCCTCTGATTAATAAAACGTGTAGAGCTTTGTAAGACCGATATACTTGTCTTGTTTAATTAATAGAAAGCCTTTCTGGGAAGAAGTAAGCACACATCATTTGCAGGAAAGTAATTTCTTACTAGAAAGTACTCTGGAGTTAAGGAGAATTATCACACACACCCCCTGCTAACTTTGGGGTCAGCCCGGGTGGGATGTTCTCCTGATCTTTGTGACAAATCCCTTATTCGATCCCCATAACTGAAACGCGCTGTTTTTGGAGTGTACGGTGAGGTTTCCGCGAATGAAGTAAATGCAGGCTTTGACTACATAGCAGATGGTACCTGATCGTGGTCAAGGAGCAGAAGCCACAGGGCAAAAGAACTTTTAAAAGGTGAGTGGGTGGAGTCGGTGTGAAAGATTGGGAGGAGCTAATGAGAGTGGGTGTGGTTAGCACTTGGCCTGGGAGGGGCCAGGTGTGGGAGCAGGTAGCATTGGGAGTGGGCAGGTAGGTGTATTTGGCATGAGGAGGAGGAGGATGCACAAATCAGAGGGGCTACAGGTGAAGTGGAACTGGGATGCTGAGGCTATTGATGGAGGGGTCATGGGAGGATGCAATAGGCTTTGTTTGTAGGCACAACAGGGAGAGTCAGAGAGCATGGCACACAGAGAGTGGTAAGCAGTGGCGTAGCGTGGGGGGTGCAGGGGGGGCCGGCCGCACCGGGCGCAACATCTGGGGGTTAGGGTTAGGGGGCGCAAATCCACGGGTTAGGGGGCGCAAATTACTTGCCTTGCCCCGGGTGCTGACAACCCACGCTACGCCACTGGTGGTAAGCGAGACAGAGGGGGCACAGAGGATGACCCAGGAAGGAAAAGTTCATAGGGTTAGAGTGTCACCTTACCTGCCCGTTCTTCATCAGGTCTGCCCACATGCTGGTGCCGTCCCCGCCCCGCATCAGGACATGGTAGGTGAAGAAGTAGATGCCGGGCAGAGGGCAGGTGAACTTGCCACTTGACGGCTCGTAGTAGTTCCCCACATTGGTCACCACGTCATCGAAGCGCAAGATCTCATACCCTTCGTGCGGCTTCCGCAGTCCTGCATAAAAGGCAATCTTAGGGCTGTAGAAAGATGGGATATATCCCCCAGGCCCTGGGCCGGGTGGGCCTGGGGGGCCAGGCCTCCCTGGCTCCCCGGCTGGACCTCTGGGCCCAGGTGGCCCCGGAGGGCCCGGCGGCCCACGAATCCCCGACTTGCCCTTTCTCCCCTGGTCTCCTTTCCCTCCGGACACGTGTGGCGGCGGCGAGATGACGGCCAACTCCTGGCTTGCCTCTGCCGAAGCCGCCCCATGGGTTTGGGGCGTGTAGGGGTCGCAGACCATGCGGCAGCTGCCCAACATCTCGTAGTGCGAGGTGGTCTTGGAGCTGTGGACCAGCAAAGGGATGGCCACCAGGAGGACCAGCACCATGGCCACCCCGATGGCGGCCCCGATGACCCTTTTCTTGCGGCTCAGCCTGGAGGCGGCCAGGGTTAAGAAGTCGTCTTCGCTTTTGGAGGTAATGGTGGAAGTTTCTCTGGAGTCGAGAACCACCCGGACGGAAGTCCCCACCTTAGCGTCCTTGGAGTGAGGAAGGGGAGGAGGACGGCGGTGCTCCACTTCGACGGCCTCCCTTTCCAAAAGGGGCACTTGTTGACTGGCAAGGCAAACCCACGTTGCTCGGCTGCGCTGCTTTCCTCCTGGTCTCTTTCCTCCACGAGAGACTTGCTTCCGTTTACAGTAGACTCTTTGGCTCAATCACACTTCATTGGGAACGGCGGCGGCGGCAGCAGGAGATGCTTTAGGGATGGAGATGGCTAGGGGAAAACAAGTGTGTTTGTGAGTGTGTGTGAGAGTGTGTGCATGCATGAATATGTATGTATATATATTTGCCTTCCTTTCTCTTCTCCACTTGAGAACTCAGCTGGTGACCGGGTAGCAGCTCCAGGCTCCTGGTGCCAGATCATATGGCCATCAACGGGAAAACCAGAGGGAGAGAGAGAAAGAGAGAGAGAGAGAGAGGGAGGTTTCTCAACCACCAGTTCACCCAGCACCCCTCCCTACCACATGCAAAGCCTTTTCCACAAACTCAAGAAGAGGAGATCAGACTGAGCTGCCCAAGATGCAAAAAGTAGCTTTAAGCCAACCAGAGCGACCTCTGCTGCTTCACAGAGGAGGCGAGGCTCAGCCACTGAGCGAGATCTGCCTGGAGCCTGGAAGTGTCTCATCCCATCCATAGCAGCCTGGGCTTCTGCTCGCATTTGCATGAGCCAGGGGCGGATTGTCAGGAACGTGGGGGGCTGGAGGCCTCCATCCTCAGGTGCTGCTGGTGGGGATCCATGTGGACAAACATCACTGTCATCTCCCTGTAAGGAACAAAAGGAGCTCTCACACCGTCATTTGCCTTGTTTTGGGGGGCACTTGCATCGCCGTGGAATGACTGATGCTGTGGTCCTCCTCCTCCTCCTCCTCCTCCTCACACCCATTCCATCTCTTGGACCGGGCTCACTGCCTGCATCCCGCAGCCCCGCTGGCATCTAGAGTCATGTTTAAGGATGTGTTTTATATGCCGGGGTTGTATCATTTCCCCCATGCAATTAAGTGCTTTACCTTTGTGCCTTCTTTTGCCTCTCTCGGCGGAGATTGATTAACAGCTGACAGATCCAGCAGGAATCTCCTAGAGGGGCTGCAAGCCATCACATTCATTAATTAATCAATTATTTCCCCCCCCCTCTCCCCAAACACCCATCACACACACCAGAGAGAGAGAGAGAGAGAGAGAGAGAGAGAGAGAGAGAGAGAGAGATGCCGTTTTAACTAATGGTTCATTTTTTTGAGACTGCACAGAGAGCAGAGTTGGGGGGGGGGGAGAGAAAGAGGCATATTAGGAACTTATAGGTATATATTGATGGAAACGATATAGACAGATGTGGAAGAGAGAGAGAGTGTGTGCGCGTCTCTGTGTGTGCAACATTGCTGGTACTGTACATGTTTGTGTAAGGTAAAATAATGCACATTAAGATGTGCACAGAAGAAAGATGTGTGAGTAATTTAAGGAGTGTGCATATAAAAGAGAAGATAGCATTTGTCATGTACATGTGTAAATATAAAATGATACTTTTAAAAAAAAATATATTTATGCTTTTCAGGTTTATACATTTCACTATTTACAATCATCTTAACATTTCAAAACTTGACTTCCTTCCCCCTCTTTCTGCAGTTGCTTAAATTTATTTTCTTTAATATCTTCTGCATATCCAAGTTAACTTAATTTACTCATTTATTCATCTACTTTAAATATATACTCTTATGAAACTGCAGGTTATTACAATAATCCTGCTTATGTTTTTATCTGTTTGCAATTTATCTGTAAATATTCAATAAACCATTTCCATTCTTTTATAAAAAGTTTGTTATCTTGATTTCTTATTCTTCTGGTATTTTTTTTGCCATTTCTGCATATTCCATAAGGTTTTGTATACGTTCTTCCTTTGCTGGAACTTCTGCTTCTTTCCACGCATATAGGCAATCAGTTGAGAGATACATGCACGCTTTAAGCATGTGAGTTCTGCCTGTATCATGTATGGGTGATGTAGGAAAGGTGGAGTTTTATACATGAACAGAAAACACAGATTTGAACGAGAGAGGAGGGTGTAAGTACAAGGCACACACGCACGCACACACAAACACACATCTGTGTGTGGGAAAACAGAAATGGGTTGTATTTAAGACGACGCTTTCCCCCCACCGATTGCAAGAGATTTTGGATCAGGCTTCTATGGCGGGGAAATGATTGATTGAAGACATATCGTGCAAAAAGGGCCAAATTCATTTCACCTATCGTCAAGAAGCTGTGCTATGATTATGATTATGCTGTTATGTATATATGATGCATCCCTTTTTCTCCTCGAAGGTGCTTGTTTGTAAGACAGGATCATGCAAGTTTCTCAGTGCTGATGTGGCCAGTTCCTTAGCTTCCATGGGTGAGCAAAAAAAGAAAAAAAAGAAGAAAAAAGGTAAAGGACCCCTGGACGGTCCAAGGCGACTATGGGGTTGCGGCGCTCATCTTGCTTTCAAGCCGAGGGAGCCGGCGTTTGTCCACAGACAGCTTTCCGGGTTATGTGGCCACCATGACTAAACCGCTTCTAGCGCAACGGCGCACTGTGAAGAGTGCCAGAGCACACAGAAATGCCATTACCTTCCCGCCACAGCGATACCTATTTATCTACTTGCACTGGCGTGCTTTCGAACTGCTAGGTTGGCAGGAGCTGGGACAGAGCAACAGGAGCTCACCCCGTCGTGGGGATTCGAACTGCCAACCTTCTGATCGGCAAGCCCAAGACGTTAAATGCTTTAGACCACAGCGCCACCCGCGTCCCTCTATCAGTGAGCACCTGCAATCAGGTCTGCAAACCCATTCCTTTTCTGTGAAACATGGGTATCAATGTTCGAATCAGTGCTTGGCTTATATTCTCTTTGGTACCAGCCTTTATGTTAGTGTTATGTTAGGGGAAGACCAGTGGCTCAGTGTTTTAGAGCACCAGTGTTCCATATGGAAAGTCCCAGTTTCAATTTCTGGCATCTCCAGATACGGGTGGGAGAGACTTTCTGCCTGAAACCCTCGACAGGGGCTGCTGGTCAGTGGGGACAATTCTGAGCTAGATGGACCAGTGATCTTGACTCAGTATAAACAGCTCATTTTGTTTAACTACTGTGGTGTAGTGGTTACAGTGTTGGCCTAGGAGCTGTAACACAAAGGTTCGATTCCCCACTCAGCCATGAAGCTCTCTGGATGATCTCGGGCCAGCTACTGCCTCTCGGCCTCTCGGGTGTGGTGGGCTTGTAGTACGGTTAAAGCTTAAAGTGAGCCGGTGTGGTGTAGTGGTTAAGAGCAGTGGACTCATAATCTGGTGAGCCGAGTTCGATTCCTCGCTCCTCCACATGCAGCTGCTGGGTGACCTTGGGCTAGTCACACTTCTCTGAAGTCTCTCAGCCCCACTCACCTTACAGAGTGTTTGTTGTGGGGGAGGAAGGGAAAGGAGAATGTTAGCCGCTTTGAGACTCCTTCGGGTAGTGATAAAGCGGGATATCAAATCCAAACTCTTCTTCTTCTTCTTACTGGGGAATGATATACAATGAATTGAAAAGGATGTTCAAAATAACTTTTGTAAAAAAAACCCAGAAGCTTTTCTTTTGGGAATTATAGGGACAGAACTACCTAAATTGTATAGAAATTTATTCATGGATGCTATTACAGCCCAAGAATGCTACTTGCTGCAAAGTGGAAAGAAGCAGAAATCCCAGCAAAGGAAGAATGGTTACAAAAACTTATGGAATATTGCAGAAATGGCGAAACTTGCCGGAAGAATAAGAAATCAAGGTAACAAACTTTTTATAAAAGAATGGAAGTGGTTTACTGAATATTTACAGATAAAATGCAACCAGATAAAAACATTGACAGGATTACTGTAATAACCTGCAGTTTCATAAGAGTATATATTTAAAGTAGGTAGTTAAATGAGCAAATTAAATGAATTTGGATATGCAGAAGGTATTAAAGAAAAGAAATTTAAGGAACCGCAGAAAGAGGGGGAAGGAAGTCTGAAATGTTAAATTGATTTTAAAACTAATGAAATGTATAAACTTGAAAAGTATAAATAAAAACTTTTTAAAAATAAAAATAACCTACTTCGCAGGGTTGTTGTGGTGATTCAGTGAAGAGGGGGAGAACCATGTATGTCGTGTGGAGCTCCTTGGAGGCAAAGGTGCAATATAAATGCAATAACTTTTTTTTGGGGGGGGAACCACTGATCATTTCTTTGTTCCATTTGTATCCCACTGTTCCTCATCAAAGTGCTCAAGAAAGCAGTGTTATTTTCAGGATCCTCTGTGCTCATGTGTTTTCATTCTTACACACACACGTTGTATCTGCCTATATATTGGGGTCCACGTATGTCTCTGTGCACAACTTTATTAAACACCGATTTCTTCCTGCCTTGTGACAAAACGGAGCCGTCTTAGAAGCCCCCTTTGCTGTCGTTATGCCCAGAAGCTAACAACCCAAAGAGTCCAATATATCTCAGTAGCAACACATCTCAGCGCCCCCAGCCCCTGTCATTTACTTTTGCACTTTCTTCTGTGCTGGAGAGCAAGAAGAGCCATTTGATTTATGGGCTGTTATTTTGCAATCTTTACTGGGAGGGGTGGTTTGTTTTTTTGTGTTTGTGTGTTTTTAAAAAAGAATTTTTTACAGAATAATGCTCCTTCATGCAAAATTTAACTTTTGCCCCCAGAGTTCACAGGAGTCTGAATTTCCTTCAGAAGGGATTAAAATCTGCATTTTCTGAGCAATTAAAAAAAAAGAACAAGCAGGGAAATGCAAGTCTGTGTTCTGCCTCGCCAACCTTCCCCTCAAAATTGTTGTTCGGATGAGTCGTTCAGGCTGGTTTTGGGTTGGGAAAAGGGATAGTTCCCCCCCCTCTCTCTCGTCATAAATTCCGTCGCTCTGAATGTTTACTGAAATGAAAGATGTACCTGCATCTCACACTAAACTCCTTGTAAGTGTGCTTTGTACGTATGCTCGCGTGCCATTTCTGCCTGTGTGGGAAAACAGCTGTGCAACTTTTCCGTGGCTGAACCTTTGCATGTGCAGGTCAGTGTGCATATGAATTGTGCCTTTTAGCCCCTGTGCGTTATTTGTGTGCATGTGTTAACTTATGTACGCTGCTCATTGTCCATCAAACTGTGTGTTACCTTTTAGTACATAAGATCCATTTTTGCATGCATTAACCAGGGTCCTCTTGCAAATTACGTATTTTCTATCTGCATTCATCACTTTCCCTTCTATTTCTCATATGTTTCTTGCCCAGCATACATTTCTGTGCCTGCCCTTTCTAATGTCTCTGTGATGACTTTCTGTGGGGAAATGTAAGGGAAAATTAACTTGTATGGTAACTCTATTTTGGGAGATGCAAATCTGTGTGTAAGGCCATTATGCCTTCCCTCCGCCTGCCCTTTTCCCTAGATGCGTGCATATTACCTCTCTTGTTTGCATCTGTTTGCGATAACATTATATTACATATCTTCTTTTGCATGCTGTACTAGGGGCGCAATATTCTGCTGGGCTGCAACGGCACTGCCTTTTTGCACGTCTTTTTCCGGAGGCGCTCTGGTTGCATCCATGCACGCGCGTCAAATTGATCCCCGGTTTTGGGGAACGCCGCATGCGCTCGAGTTCCCCTGCTCCTGTTTGCATACTGCCCCCCCCTTTTGCGATGCTATGTGTAATTTACCAATATCATTTTCGAAATTTGCAGTCCTGGACCAGAGTCCTTTCAAAGGGCAATAATCAATCAAGCCGGGATATTAGATGGATTTATGGGCGCTTTATGCACTGGGATCAATGCAATTCTTAAAAGAGGCGGTGGGAGGGGGGGGAACACAGCCCGACAATGTTTGTGCAGCAAATTACACTTGCCCCCCTGCCTTTCCTCCGCACAACAACTGAGCAGAATATATTCTGGGGGATTGTCACAGGATCGATTCCCTGATCTTCAGCTCCACCTTGGCTAAAGACGATTGCTATTCCCCACTCCTCCTCTCCCCCTCTGGTCAGAGGCTGCGCTTGGGGGTGGCAGAGGGGGGTTTAGGCCTGTTTGACCAGCCGCTTCAGTCCTTGCCTTCTTAGCCCAGGGGCCACTGGAAGAGCTTCATCCCAAGCAACCTCTGCAGGCTGATCCTAATGAGCAGCAACAGCAAATTAATTAGAGGGAAAGAAACAAAGGCGGCGGCAGGGTTAAGGCCTCCATGTTAATTAGCAGGAAGGGCCTGGGGGTTGTAGGGATATGTGGCAAGCACCCAGAGACCCCCAAAAGAAAGGCCGGAGCCAGCTCAGCTGCCCAGAGGGATCTTTTCCTTTGAGCGAAGAGGCAGCGGATGAGGATGGACTTTTCTGAGGATGTTTTCATTTCCCCACAAAACATGGGGTGCAGTTCTTAGCATCCTCTGCCTGTGTCCAAGGCTCACAGCATGCAGCGTACACAGTGGATGGATCGTATAGTCCCATACTGCAGATAGGAGACTGGCGCACAACCAGAGCATACGGAGTTAACCGCAAATCTGATTGGCTCCCATGCAGAGTTGGGCATGCAGGAAATGTAATAAATGCAAGCACCAGCCAAACATTTATAGGACCACATTCACTGCCAGATTCTTATCCCACTTTCTTAATGCTCTAATTTAGTTATGTACTTCCTTTTCCTTTTTTTTTCATTTTGCAAGCTGCCTTGAGCATGAATTGAACTGTGGAAAAGCAGCATACAAATAAACGTATGCATGCATGTTCGGTAGGGACGCGAGTGGCGCTGTGGTCCAAACCACTGAGCCTCTTGGGCTTGCCAATCAGACGGTCGATGGTTCGAATCCCCACAATGGAGTGAGCTCCCGTTGCTCTGTCCCAGCTCCTGTCAACCTAGCAGTTCGAAAGCACACCAGTGCAAGTAGATGAATAAGCACCTTTGCGGCGGTAAGGTAAACAGCGTTTCCGTACGCTCTGGTTTCCGTCACGGTGTTCTGTTGCGCCAGAAGCAGTTTAGTCATGCTAGCCACATGACCCGGAAAGCTGTCTGTGGACAAACACCAGCTCCCTCGGCCTGAAAGCGAGATGAACGCCGCAACCCCATAGTCTCCTTTGACTGGACTGAACCACCCAGGGGTCCTTTACCCTTACCTGCATGTTCAGTATGTATGCTATGGAAAGTGGAAATCTGTGCTGCACTTTAATACAATTAATTGGATTGTTTAGTTACTCAGTGGGGAATGACCATAGCTGAGCTCAGTGTTAGGGTATATGCAGGGCATGTGGAAGAAAGGGGCATCGCACCCAGGTTCAGTCCTTGCCCTTTCCAGTTGAAGGGGTCTCAGGTAGGAGGTGATGGGAAAGCCATTAAACGGCTGCGCTTGCTAGTTAGAGCAGAACTACTGGGCTAGCCTGAAATGCAACCTGACTCTCTCTAAGGCAGCGTCATATGCTCAATAATTCCCACTCCCAACGTCCCTCCCCTGTGCCCTCTGGTATCTTCTCTTTGTGCATGTTAATAATAGTTAGCCTCACTGGTACATGTGGATTAAAATACTTCTCCCCGCTGCTGCTGCAGGAGGGGAAACTGCAGAAGGGCAGCTTTAACCTTTATAAAGACACTGGCAAAATGCCCATCATTATGATGGATAGCGTGGTTGTCCGTGTTTTGTAGAGAAAGAGCAGGTACATTGCAAGGATCCGGAAGTGTGCAGGGCATCACTCTGAACATGGAGGCATGTTGCTCCCCTCCATGGTGTTCCCTGCACTGAGGGTGGGCAGGTGACCTGTCTTTCACACATAAGCCCCCAAAGTACAATTCTTTATGGGATTGAATGGGACCACAGCATTGCCTTTTGAGTTAAGTGGTGAGTAAGGTTGAAATATTTCAAACAGTGAAAATCCGGACAGAAAAGTTGTTGAGCATTTTTTGGCAAAATTGGCCAAAAAAAGGGACATTTCCGTGTGCTCTGGTTTCCATCACAGTGCCCCGTTGCACCAGAAGTGGTTTAGTCATGCTGGCCACATGACCCGGAAAGCTGCTGCAGATAAACGCTGGCTCCCTCGGCCTGAAAAGCGAGATGAGCGTCACAACCCTATAGTCACCTTTGACAGGACTTAACCGTCCAGAGGTCTTTTACCTTTTACCTAGCCCATGTGGTGTCCTCCAGAGGTTGTTGGACTACAAGTCCCATCCTCCCTGGTCCATTGGCCACGCTGGCTGGGACCGATGGGAGTTGGAGTCCAACAGCTGGAGGAGAGCTGTGCTTTACCTCCTATGTTAAAGGTAAAGGGACCCCTGACCATTAGGTCCAGTCATGACCGACTCTGGGGTTGCGGCACTCATCTCGCTTTATTGGTTGAGGGAGCTGGCGTACAGCTTCCAGGTCATGTGGCCAGCATGACTAAGCTGCTTCTGGCGAACCAGAGCAGCGCATGGAAATGTCATTTACCTTCCTGCCGGAGCGGTACCTATTTATCTGCTTGCACTTTGACATGCTTTCGAACTGCTAGGTTGGCAGGAGCAGGGACCGAGCAACAGGAGCTCACACTGTTGCAGGGATTCGAACTGCCGACCTTCTGATCGGCAAGTCCTAGGCCCTGCGGTTTAACCCACAGTGCCACCCACGTCCCACCTCCTATGTTACAGGGGCCCAAATGGCCTTAACAGGTCAGGCATTTGGCATCACTGGTCTCGTGCTGTGGAACATCCCTCAAGCCGAGATTTTTCAGGCATCCTCACTCCTGATTTTACAAATATAAAGTTATAACAATCCAAATTACATATCCATATTTAGATATTTCTCTGAATCTCTGAACTTCCCACCTTCCTCTCCATGGGTCCTATTGTACACCATCTCAACTGCATATTATTTCATAACCCATGTTTTATATCTCTCCATATTGTCCATAATATTTGCTATATTACAAGTGAGATTAAAATCCTACCAATGTTTTCATCTGCTTGTAGTGGTCTTCTAGATTAAGTTATAAATTTTTCCCATTCTTTGTTGAAGTTTTGAACTTCTTGGTTCCTAAACTTCTCAGTCAGTTTTGCCATTTCAGTGTAGTCCAACAGCTTGGTTTGCCATTCCTCTCTGGTAGGAACTTTGTCTCCTTTCCATCTCTGGGCTCGTAACCAGAGCCGTCTTTCCCATTGGGCTTACTGGCGCGTTGCGCCAGGGCACCAGCTTCTCAGGGGCGCCCCAGCGAGTGGGGGAGCTGCACAGCTTTGCCGGCGGCCTCCCCTTTCCCTCCTGCATGCCTGCCAGCTGCGCCCCATCAACCATATGGCTGGAGTGCATGCAGCTTGCCTCCCAAGCCTTGTGGAAGGAGCGCGAGCTCCGCAGAGGCTTAGGATGGAAGCTGTGCCCCGCCAACTATATGACTGGCGGGCGTGCAGCTTCCTTCCCAAGCCCCCGCGGGAGGAGAGCAATCCCCGCAGAGGCTTGGGAAAAGGTCAACAACTCTGGGAAACGGGGGGTGGGGCACCGGAGGGATCTTTGCACCACGGCACCAGATATGCTTAAGACGGCCCTGTTAGTAACATCCGTGCGGCTGTTGTTGCATACATAAAAAGTCTTTTCTGTTCCTTTGGAATATTGGTACCTACAATTCCTAATAAGAAAGCTTCTGGTTATTTTTAAAAAGGTTATTTTAAACATTTCCCCCCCAATTCATTATATATTATTTCCCACTCTTGACTCTCAAAACTCTTGAAGACACCACAAGACAGTTAGTTCAGGTCTCCTGGACCCAAATCTTCTTGCTACATCCATTTGGTTGCAAGAATCACCCTTGAGCCACTGCATGGCAGTGGAGTGTCACTCCACCTTACGCAGAGTCACAGAATCACTTGCAAGGTTTCTAAAATCAAGGGACCTGGATGTGCAGTAGAACAACTTCACAAGCACAAGTTCAAGTTGGTGTATATTATTCTCAGGGACATTCTGGGAGGGCTGAAACATAAGGGTGAATGAACTTTGAGAGTTTGAAGGAGTCTAGCTTGGATTTTTGTCAATGCTGCTTCCAGTTCTGCAACAGCCCCAACTATTAAGCAATGTGTGTTAAAACAAATGGAAATTAAACAACACAAAGGCAAAATATCTCCACTAGAGAGGTGGTAGCTGCTGCTGTGCATATATTGAGAGTTCATCTTCCTTTCTCTCCTTGACCCAAGGTATCCCCTGTTTTGGTCCCCGCTTAAATCTGAATTCTTATCAGCACTACAGAGAACCAGAATCCTAGGTTGTTCTTTAATTCATGACTTTGTGATTTGTAATTCATGACTTCATTATTTTGATATTTAAGCCACCAGGATTTCAGACAAATGGTATATTTTACAGGGCTGCTCATTAAACGCCCAAAATAGCAAACAATAAACGGTCTGCTTGCCAATTACAAGATGACCTACAACTCTGGTCCCACAGAGACACACAGTTGTAATGGTAAACTGTTTGGCTTGGCGCTGACATCACTCTGGCAGGCAGGACACCTGGGTCCACTCCTGCTATGATGCACAGCACTGCAGTCCTCTGGTAGATATTTCTACCCCAAATTTGACCAGTTAGCATCGTGGCCAACATAGCTAGCTCATGGGGGTTGAGATGCGCCAAACCTTAATGAGCCAAATCCTGGAACCAGGAAAATGATGTACTGGTGGTATTTAACTCCTAGTAAGCCAGCAAATAGGGACACAGGTGGCGCTGTGGGTTAAACCACAGAGCCTAGGACTTGCCGATCGGAAGGTCGGCGGTTTGAATCCCCGCGACGGGGTGAGCTCCCGTTGCTCGGCCCCTGCTCCTGCCAACCTAGCAGTTTGAAAGCACGTCAAAGTGCAAGTAGATAAATAGGTACCGCTCCGGTGGGAAGGTAAGCAGAGTTTCTGTGTGCTGCTCTGGTTCGCCAGAAGCGGCTTAGTCATGCTGGCCACATGACCCAGAAGCTGTACGCCAGCTCCCTCGGCCAATAAAGCGAGATGAGTGCCACAACCCCAGAGTCGGCCACGACTGGACCTAATGGTCAGGGGTCCCTTTACCTTTACCATAAACTAGCAAAAATGTACAGAACAAGTACAAATAGCTGCTGGAAATGTAAAGAAAAAGACGGTACCTTATAGCAGTGTTTCCCAACCGGTGTTCCGCGGCACACTAGTGTGCCGCCGGACGTTGCCTAGTGTGCCATGGGAGGGAGGCGGGCGAGTCTGGCTAATCCTCCGACGAGCTCCACCTCCAGACCCATTGCTCAAATCCTTTAACCCAGGAGGGCGGGGAGGGGGGGGGGAGAAAGAGAAAAAAGAAAGGGTGGAAAAAAAGAAGGGGAAGAGAAAATATTTTTTTAAAAAAATGAAAGAGAGGGAAAAAACAAGGGATGGAGGAAGGGGAATAAACAGAAGGGGAGGACAATGAAGAGGGGCGGGGCTTGGCAGGCAGCAGATAACTGGGGAGGGGGGCGTGGCTGGCGGCGGCTCAAGGCAGGAAGGGAGGAGCTGCCTCGCGGAGAGTCTTGGGCTGCAGAGATTTCCCGTTCAGGAGCGCGGGAGGCCACGCCGTGGATGGGAATCTCCTCCTCCTCTTCCTCCTCCTCCTCCAGGAGAGAGGGTGGTCCGCCCCACCGAGTCGGGACTGCTCAAGCGTGGGAGCCTATAGTTAGAGCTCAGCTCCTTTTCTTGCCTTCCCCGCCCCCCCACGGAGCACATTTTCCTCGCCCCCCAACCCCCGCATGTAGAATAGAAGCCCTCCAGCCTCCACGGTGCACAAACTTTCCCCTCTGCAGCGAAGCGCTTTGTTGCATATCTTTGGTGAGGTTTTTAGGCAGTCTTGGTGCACCTTAAATCAGCGCTAATTGCGCCTGGACACAGTATTTACTTCCGAGTAGGCCCCCTTCTCCCCCCCCCCGGTAGCACCTGACGTTGCTATTCGTATCATCAGGTTTATTTGTTGATAATTTAATTGTTTTAAAAGCATCATGCTAAAGAGCTCTCTCCCACCCCCAGACCCTTGGGCAAAACAGAAACACACACATACACAAACAAACACAGAGATTGAGCCCTGCAGGTTTTATGAAATGAATGGATTCTGAATGCCTGTTTCAGTGGCTTGTCCGCCTTAGGCTGCTGGGCCAGACACCTGTTACACGGTGCAGTCCGTAAGCTGTGAGCGCTGCTACCTGCCGCCGAGACCACGTAACGACAGTCTTGAAAGACCTACATTGGCTCCCAGTACCTTTCCGAGCACAATTCAAAGTGTTGGTGCTGACCTTTAAAGCCCTAAGCGGTTTCGGTCCAGTATACCTGAAGTAGCGTCTCCGCCACCATCGTTCAGCCCAGACACTGAGATCCAGTGCCAAGGGCCTTCTGGCAATTCCCTCACTGTGAAAAGTGAGGTTACAGGGAACCAGGCAGAGGGCCTTCTCGGTAGTGGCGCCCGCCCTGTGGAATGCCCTCCCATCAGACATCAAAGAGATAACCATTACCTTCTATGCTGTTACTATTTTTTTATTTTTTTTTACATAAGTAAAAAGTGACCTTTCCCCATCTGGCATGGTGGTGTGCCTCGAGATTTTTTTCATGAAACAAGTGTGCCTTTGCCCAAAAAAGGTTGGGAAACACTGCCTTATAGCATATGTGGTGGTTGTGTAAGGAAATAAAGGCTTTCTGGGAAATGATATACAATGGACTGAAAAAAATGTTTAAAATAACTTTTGTAAAACAAACAACCCAGAAGCATTCTTATTAGGAATTGTAGGTACCAACATCCCAAAGGAGCAGAAAAGACTCTTTATGTATGCGACAACAGCAGCATGGATGCTATTAGCCCAGAGATGGAAAGAAGGAAGAGTCCCTAAGAGAGACGAATGGCAAACCAAGCTGTTGGACTATGCCGAAATGGCAAAACTGACGGAAAAACTTGACCAAGAAGACAAAAACTTCAAGAAAGAATGGGAAAAAATTATAATTTACCTAGGAGATCATTGTAAGCAGGCGAAAACATTAGCAGGATTTTAATCTCACTTGTAGTGTAACAAATACTATGGACAATACGGATAGATGCAAAATACAGACTATGAAATAATATGCAGTTGAAAACATTGGCAATAGGACCCATGGAGAAGATGGGGGAAGTCTTGAGATTCAGAGAAATCTCTCGATATGGATATGTATTTGGTTTTCTTATAAATTTATATTTGTAAAATCAAATAAAAATGATTAACATACATGCACACACACACACACACACACACACACACACGCCTGGAAGTGGTAGTGGTAGCCAGCTTTCTCCAACAGCACAGCATTCTGTACCAGCTTCTGACACTGCATTAGGTTAAAAAACAAAGGTAAAGGACCCCTGGACGGTCAGGTCCAGTCAAAGGCGACTATGGGGTTGCAGTGCTCATCTCGCTTACAGGCTGAGGGAGCCGGCATTTGTCCACAGACAGCTTTCCAGGTCATGTGGCCAGCATGACTAAACTGCTTCTGGTGCAACAGGACAGTGGCAAGTGCCAGAGTGCACGGAAACACCGTTTACCTTCCCTCCGCGGCGGTACCTATTTATCTATTTGCACTGGTGTGCTTTTGAACTGCTAGGTTGACAGGAGCTGGGACAGAGCAACGGGAGCACACCCCATCGCACGAATTTGAACCGCTGACCTTTCTATTGGCAAGCCCAAGAGGCTCAGTGCTTTAGATAACAACACCTGTGTCCTGTTTCTTTGTGTCTGTAGGAGAGAAGCATCCCAGTAAGGAGATGGTGGTGAGGTTGTTGGTGTGTTTGTCTAGATTCATAGTCAACGAATGCCTTTATTTTCTCTGTCTTTCAGTGCACTGAATTCCCTATAAGCACACTTAAAAAAACAAAAATTCTGCCACACTTCAGGAGCCAGATTCATCCCCTGGGTCCTGGTGCTGGCTAAAAGCACCGTGCATGTTTCTACAAGAGTCAGTTTGGGATGGGGAGTAGAGTGGGAAATGCCTCTCCTGGCCGCCCCCTCCTCCTCCCTTCCCTACCTCGCAGACTGTGCTAAAATCCATCTCTCAGCCATGACAAGAAAAGACAGCAAAACCCAGCTGGGGTCATTGTAAGCCCAATGCATGAGCAAAATGGAACACATCTTGAAAGAGCTCGCCAAGAAGGAGGAAAGAACTCTAAAGGTTTAGGAAAGGAGTTTTCTCAGTTCTGGCCTCCTTGGATTTCGTTTGCTGGGCAACAAGACCCTGCGCACAGAGCAACCCCCCCCCACTTTTTAACCCATTATGGTGAAGGACATGATTTAAGACATCCGCTCTGTGTGTCAGAGAATGGATGGACACTGAGGAGTTGTGGCTTGATACTGATGTGTGGGCACTCAGAGCAGGGGGTGGGGCTAGAGATTGACTTGGAATAAGAGATCAGTGATTGGGGAGGGGGGGCTGTAACAGCCAGGAGGTGAGAGGCTTCTTCTTCTTTGGCGATCATTCGTAGCTGAATAAGATTGTCTTCCATAAACATGGTTTTAACAGTGAGTCCGTAAGTGACTGTGGAGGCCAATTCTGGATCCACACGCCTTCCACAGTGGGGACATAGGTTTCCGGGCAGGAGTTGATCATGGTGAGGGTTTGCCAAGTGTGCCTTCCTCTTAGCACGTTTCTCCCTTTCGTCCTGAGTCTGAGCATCTTTAAAGTCCATGATTCCTTTGGTAAAGGCTGTTCTCCAACTGGAGCGCTTGCAGGCCAGTGTTTCCCAGTTGTCGGTGTTTATACTACATTTTTTAAGATTTGCCTTGAGAGAATCTTTAAACCTCTTTCGTTGACCACCAGCATTACACTTTCCATTTTTAAGTTTGGAGTAGAGTAGTTGCTTTGGAAGAAGATAATCAGGCATCCGCACAACATGACCAGTCCAACAAAGTTGATGTTGGAGAATCGTTGCTTCAACACTGGTGATCTTTGCTTCTTCCGGTACACAGGCATTAGTTTGCCTGTCTTCCCAGGTGATGTGCAAAATTTTTTGGAGACACAGTTGATGGATTCTTTCGAGGAGTTGGAGATGGCGTTTATAAGTGGTCCATGTTTCAGAAGCATACAATAGCTCCTGGTTTCCCTTTGAATCCCTTTGAGTCCTCAAACTCTAGGCAGGAGCCAGCAGGATTGGAGGGTGAAGGATTGGAGAATCAAGGATAGGTGCAGGAGGAGGAAGAGATTGGTCCAAGTGATGGAGAGTCAAAGGCTTCCAATCCTCCTCCATTTGCCCCCATCTCTCCTGCTCCACTGTCTCCCAGGACCAGAAGAGGACTGCAGTGAGAGGAGCAGAAGCACAAAGGCATAGTCTCTGCCTGCTTGCACACAGCTCAGGTGAGGAAGATACATAAGCTGAAGTCTGGAGTGGGGCCTCTCTTGCTGCAACTACCTCATTGGGTACACATCTAGGAGTAGCTGAGAGATGTGGGACTGATGGACATGCCTTTTTCTAACTCGTAAGTGTATTTTGGACAGTAAAGAGTCAATTCCTTTCTCTGGACATTTCTGTCGGAACTCCTTTCGACCGAGCTACTCCTCCGGTTGAGTCTTCGGAATCTCCTCCAATGGTGATTAACGACCTAAGCCTTTGATGAGGCTTCAGGCACATTCCCATTCCGCAGAGTATACAACCAGCAGCAGGAGGACAAGAAATATGAGCTACCGTATTTTTTGCACCATAACACTCACTTTTTTCCTCCTAGAAAGTAAGGGGAAATGTCTGTGCGTGTTATGGAGGGAATGCCTACGCCTGGCATGCCTACGGATTTTCCTCCTCTAAAAACTACATGCATGTTATGGTTGGGTGCGTGTTATAGAGCGAAAAATACGGTACATCGCTACGTTTTATTTCTAACTACGTAGGACAGAAAAGAAATGCATCTGTTCTCTGTGAGAGTCAGTGAACAACTGGAACAAAGAAACAGGAAACCAGTAACATCAACATCCGTCTCCCGTCTCCTGTGAGACTTCCAACAGTCTGGAATGTAAACAGAGTCTTGTGACTCCAAAAACTGCACAGTGGCATAAACAGAAACCTAACAATTTCTAGTCTGACAGCGCCATGGCACATTCCCAGAACAACCTCATAGGGTCAATTCATTGGTCCATCTTAGTTGTCATGGTAGGGACAACGTTCCTAGCTGCCATCAGTGAGCCAGGGATCAAAGATCAAGTGTGGAACTGATCTTAATCTCACTTGTAATGTAACAAATACTATGGACAATATGGATAGATACAAAATATAGACTATGAAATAATATGCAGTTGAAAACGTTGACAATAAGACCCATGGAACTGAACTCGCCACCAGTAGGGATGAGGGAGAAATGTGATTCAGTTCACATTTAAAAGTGAACTTACCTAATTTGCACTTTCCGATGCAATATTGACCTGAAACCCAACCCCGACCAGAGATTCACACTTCTCTGAATTTTGCAAGGGAGTTCTCCAGCCAAGCAATGTGCATATGTTAGGATTAAATGGGCACATAAGTGCCTTAATTAGTGAAAATAACATACAAAAACTCATTGAATTATGAAAACTACTTTGCAAAAATGTGTATATTAGAAGAGATTCACACTAAGATACTGATTAATTTTCACGACGACTCATAAACTAATAATCCACAAACTGGTGTGGAGATATGGACTGGAAAAATGAGAAACCCAAATGAATCCTGTTAGGCTGCCATGAATAAGGCTGGGCCTCCTGACAAAACCTCTAGGCTGTCTATTTGGGGAATTTGCTTCTGATAAGGACCCTTCCTCTTTAACCCAGCCCTAGAAATATTAGTAAGAAGCTTTGGATTTTCTTGGTCAGAGCCCATAAGGCACAGAACTTTTAAAAAACCCTTACAGTATAAGGGGGCAGCTTCACAAGTGTGCAGTCTAAAATGTAGGGGGGGAAATGGTGAGAAATTCTTTTCAACCCATAAAGCCAAATATCCATGTTTTTAAAGGAAGAATCTTGGGTTTCAGAGCATGCTAAGAGTTCCTTGCAGGAGTTTTTGAAAGAGTGTATTTTTCGACTCCCGATTTAGATGCTTCAAAGAAGCACAGAACTGAGGGTAAAGATTCACATTTTTATGGTAATCTTGAGACCAGTAAAAGCTTCCATCTTAATGGAGGTGGATTGAGACCAATGGTAAGGGAGACATTCTCTCTCTGTTGTAAGTGGCCTCGATATCCAGTTAGAAATTTATTTAGAAGTTAACTACACTTCATTAACGGTTGTGGATTTGTGTTACAAAAGAACTAGTTCAGGCCAGTTGGCTCTTGTGAAAACAGGATTACACTGAGAATGTATATTCAGGAATAAAATCTAATATACCTGTCTAACAGGGCTCATTGCAGGGGTTGTCAAATCCAAAGTACTTTAGGGGGTGCTGTTAGGTTAAATTGGAAACTGCAGTAGGCCAATACAGGCTTATGCGCTGGGGCAGTGTCTTTGCACCTGGAGCACGTGAATCAGCCTCACTTGGTGGTAGCAACTGTAATTACACAAGCTCTTTCCTGCTTCCTAGGTTGTTTGCAAAGGTGGCAACTGGGGGAGCTGCTGTGTGTCCTGCTGAAAAGCTTGCCACTGCTTGATTCCATCCACGCTCTGTTCATCAGCTGTGGTTACGGAGGAATTGTTCAACACGCAGTGCTGGGAAACAAGACCTAGTCTTGAGCTTTGCTTCTGGAGCTCACTTTTGAGGGTTTTGTCTCCGCAAACACACTGAAACATGATAGGAAAATTTCATCCGGAAGGAGCTCAAACAAATGATAGAACAGAGACAACGACTGAGAGTTGTTGAAAAATAGTGTTCACAAGCCTTCTATTCTGTGTCCAGGGCAGCTGTCTACCAGCTCCATCTGGTATGCAGGCTGAGACCCTACCTGCCCGCAGACTGTCTAGCCAGAGTGGTGCATGCTCTAGTTATCTCCTGCTTGGACTACTGCAATGCGCTCTATGTGGGGATACCTTTGAAGGTGATCTGGAAACTGCAACTAATCCAGAATGTGGCAGCTAGACTGGTGACTTGGAGTGGCTACTGAGAGCATATAACACCGGTCCTGAAAGACCTACATTGGCTCCCAGTACGTTTCTGAGCACAATTCAAAGTGTTGGTGCTGACCTTTAAAGCCCTAAAGCCCTAAATGGCCTTGGCTCAGTATACCTGAAGGAGCGTCTCCACCCCCACTGAGGTCCAGCTCTGAGGGCCTTCTGGTGGTTCCCTCACTGTGAGAAGTGAGGTTGCAGGGAACCAGGCAGAGGGTCTTCTCGGTAGTGGAACCTGCCCTGTGGAACACCCATCAGATGTCAAAGAAATAAACAACTATCTGACTTTTAGAAGACATCTGAAAGCAGCCCTGTTTAGGGAAGTTTTTAATGTTTGATGTTTTCTTGTGTTTTTAATATTCTGTTTGGAGCCGCCCAGAGTGGCTGGGTAAACCCAGTCAGATGGGTGGAGTTTTAAATTTATCATCATCATCATCATCATCATCATCATCATCATCTATTGAAGCATTGGGCTCCATCAGTTGCACTGCAGTACCTGGTTCCTCTGCCTGCTGGCCTTACCAGAGTAGAGCAAGTTGTCAGACAGACTTGAATTGGTGCCTGTTCTGCCCCTGCTTACAGACGAATATTCCCTCTCCAAAACACCTTTTTCTGCACCCTCATTTTCTGCCTTCTATTTTGGGGAGAATCGTGTTGATGGACGGCAACTAGACAGCTTCAAGCACACCTGCATGTTGTCAGTTTCTTGAACTTGTTCCATCTTGGCTTGTAACCCAAAATATGGCACAGAGACAGTGCAAGTGCCCATGACTGATGTTCCCCCCCCCCGCCCCCGCACAGAGATCAATAGAGGAAATTGTACCTTATTGATCCTATTAGATCTTGCTGTGGCCTTTGATACTGTTGGCCATACGGTGTTGGCATTATAATTGCAAGGCCAAGTGTGTGTTTATGGGTGGCCTTGCTGAGTTCTGGCAGGGAAATCCCAGAGGATGGTGATGACAAACGATTCATGCTCGACTCCCGTCTTATTTTCCGTTCTGCTTAAGAGATGTAAGAAGCCTCCAGCATTCCCATTTGTTTTCATTTCTTTCACAAAGGAACAGCTCTACCATTAGGCATGTTGAGGCAGGCAGTTCAGACAGCGGATGCTGTCGGGTTGAGAGGCGAAGGAGGAGTAATGTCAGGAGCTGGAATCAGGAGCAGCTCAGCAGTGTGTCAGTGAAGTTAACTCTGTATTCAAAGAAACCTAAAACAGCTGAGTGATCACAGCAACACTTCCCAGTAGGTCTTGTCCCAATGAAGCAGTTTTGAGGACTTCCCAGCGCTCTCTAAGACTCCTCCCCAGCAACCTGAGGCTGCTTTGTCTTGTCTCTCTTTGCTCCACCATCATCAGTTCTCTCTGTGTTCTGGGAGATCAGGGGAGAGGGAAACAAGTCACATGGCGAGATGGAGACTCCCTCTCTTCTTCAGCAACCTGCCTCCACACTGCCTCCTGGCCCCTCTCTTCTCCAGCCTCTGCTTCTGCCTCTGCCTCTGATTCTGAACTGCTCTCTGCCACAGCCTCTTCCTGCTCACTAAACCCTGTAACCTCTTCAGCTTCTAACACCTCCTCCTCCCAGTCTTCTCTCTCTGACCACACTTTGTCATCCCACCACCAATCCCCTGGCCCTGAGCCTTCTTCCCCTGGCAGTTCCCCAGCTGGTGCCTCCCACTGCTCCTTGGCATTCGGCGAGTCCATGACAAGGGAGCTGCTGGAGTTGTGTGTGCCGTGTAGCCCTAAACTAGCCAGCTGTTGCCCTCAGCTGCAGCGGAGGATGTTGAAGTAAAATTACACTGCCAATCTAGATGATTTCTGTACTTGGAACGAAAGTGGGCACCATCTTGTCCTTTGCCTTGGGCAGCAAAAGGTATTGGTGTCAGGCATCAGAGGGTCCAACCCCCCATGGTAGGTTGCCAGGAATGGATAGGACAAGGAAAGTTCTTACCAATATTGTTTATTCAATATTCACAGAGGGTGGCTTAAAAATGCAGCTACTTGTAATAAAAATTACAGTGGTACCTTGGTACCTTCAAGTTACAGACACTTCAGGTTACAGACTCCGCTATGCAGCCTTTTGGAGTAATAGTGTTGCTCCGAGTAAATCTCCACCCCCCTTCTCTCCTCTTTCCTCATTTGTCAACAGCACCACCTACCTTACGGTTGCCGTTTAGGGCCATCTGTCTCCGAGCCCTTTGCTCTCCTACTTTCAATGCTCGCTCGGTTCTGGGAGATGGTGGGTCTGGAATGCTTTCTAGTGAGAACATGTTAGCCAGCTGCCCCAGCTCTGCCTCCCTCTCCCCCATTATTTCCCAGCTTTCCCCCTCATCTGCCTCTGACCTGTGACCTCCTGCAAACCACGGTTGTAAATCTGTACTGTCTTCCTCTTCTCTGGAAGGGACAGGCTGGGGAGGTGGTCTCCACCATTCTTCCTCTGTCCTGTCCCTGACAATTGGACTGGCCCTGTTTTTGCCTGTCGTTTGCCTGTGGCTTGGCTTGTTGAATAAGCCTCCGCTCTCCATCTGCCCTCGGTCACTAAGAGCGAACAACAGTTTTAAAATTATACGTCTCGTCTGCAAGATGCTGAGGCTCCATTTACAACTTGAGGCAGGTGGATTGGCTGTCATTGAGATCTCCTGGTGTGAGTGCTTGCCAGATGGAATCCCAGCCAGATGGATGGGATATAAATATTGTTATTGTTATTATTGCCAGGGTGATGATCCACCTGTACGAGCAGGCACATGTGGAGGTTCCATCCCAAATAGAATTGCATCTGGGGATCCCTCTACTTCTTCCACTGTTTCCTCCTCAAGCCTTAGTTGCAACTGGCCTGAGCCATGTGGGTGTCCTTTCCATGCAAGTGTTTTCAATGGGATTGCAGCCAGCATAACAGATGATCTGCACTGAAGTTGGGTCTCCAGAGGGAAGGCTTTGTACATCATTAGATAACACCTTTTGGTGGACTCTTGGTGCCGTCCTGAGATCCTGCTGAGGAGATTCCAAGTTGATCTTGGTGCTTGTGATGAGACAGAGACTATCAGGTGTGCAGGGATAAATGCAGGCCAGTTAGGACTTTGGGATGGTGGTCCTCAATAGTAACAACAACAACAACAACTTATTATACCCTGCCCATCTGGCTGGGTTTTCCCAGCCACTCTGGGTGGCTCCAAACAGAATATTAAAAACACGAGAAAACATCAAACATTAAAAACTTCCCTAAACAGGGCTGCCTTCAGATGTCTTCTAAAAGTCTGGTAGTTGTTTATTTCCTTGACATCTGATGGGAGGGGTGTTCCACAGGGCAGGTGCCACTACTGAGAAGACCCTCTGCCTGGTTCCCTTCAACCTCCCTTCTCACAGTGAGGGAACCGCCAGAAGGCCCTCAGAGCTGGACCTCAGTGTCTGGGCTGAACAATGGGGGGTGGAGACGCTCCTTCAGGTATACTGGGCCGAGGCCGTTTAGGGCTTTAAAGGTCAGCATCAACACTTTGAATTGTGCTCAGAAACGTATTGGGAGCCAATGTAGGTCTTTCAGGACCGGTGTTATGTGGTCTCAACGGCCACTCCCAGTCACCAGTCTGGCTGCCGCATTCTGGATTAGTTGTACAGTGGTACCTCGGGTTAAGTACTTAATTCGTTCCAGAGGTCCGTACTTAACCTGAAACTGTTCTTAACCTGAAGCACCACTTTAGCTAATGGGGCCTCCCACTGCTGCCGTGCCGCCGGAGCACGATTTCTCTTCTCATCCTGAAGCAAAGTTCTTAACCTGAAGCAATATTTCTGGGTTAGCAGAGTCTGTAACCTGAAGCGTATGTAACCTGAAGCATATGTAACCCGAGGTACCACTGTAGTTTCCAGGTCACCTTCAAAGGTATGCCCACATAGAGCACATTGCAGTAGTCCAAGCGGAAGATAACCAGAGCATGCATCACTCTGGCGAGACAGTCCGCGGGCAGGTAGGGTCTCAGCCTGCATACCAGATGGAGTTGGTAGACAGCTGCCCTGGACACAGAATTGACCTGCACCTCCATGGACAGCTGTGAGTCTAAAATAACTCCCAGGCTGCGCACCTGGTCCTTCAGGGGCACAGTTACCCCGTTCAGGACCAGGGCGTCTTCCACACCTGCCCGCCCCCTGTCCCCTTGATCCATCTAACTCAGCATCATCCACACGGACTGGCAGCAGCTCTCCAAGGTTTGAGATGGAGGTATGTGTTTCTCTTTCTCCCAAATCTACCCGGAGATGCCAGAGACTGAACCTCAGACCTTCTGCATACAAGGCCACTGAGATACGGCCTTTCCTCAAATGGACGCAAAGTGCTCCAACCTTCCCATCTTAAGAAGGCAGAGTGCACCATTTTGCCCAGACTTAAGTCTTCCAAGCAGCCCCACGCAGTGCATGTTGACATTTTCCAGCCTCAAAGGTATAAAGGTGTAAATTACAGTTGTGCTGGGAGAAACAGCCATAAGAGACTTGCCTGGGGAGTCGTGTTTCTTCGTGTTTCTTACATTCTTGCCTTCTGTCTATGGAATGGCACAGCGAAATCCGTGTTTACTATTAGTACTAGATCAATAAATTATTCTCCGATTTCCACCTCTTCTGTCTGAACGAGATTGCTGCTTGCAAAATTAAAAGGACGTGTTACTGCTGCATTCCTCTAATTGCAGGGCATTTAGCAGTACCTTGCAATAAATCACTTTTCATCTAAGACATATTCTCCTCTATCCAGTAACAAATATAAATAAAAGTTGGTTCTATTAATCAAGCCACCCAGAGTGGTTGAGGGCAACCCAGTCAGATAGGCAGTATATAAATAATAAAATTATTATTATTATTATTAATTAGCTAAGAAGTTGGTTGCTTAAAAGAGGTATGATTTCATATATTTAGATTTTTTGCCAAACTAGAAATTGATTAATGAAATATTCTGTATGTTAGCAGTTTATCTCAATTTCTCATTTGTGCTTTTGCCCTTCTGGAGTTGGGGGTCTCAGATACCAACAGTAGCTGTACTGTGTGTGTGTGTGTGTGTGTGTGTGTGTGTGTGTGTGCATGCGCATATATACACACACACACGCACAAAATAAGACCCTTGCGTTCCTTCCAGGATGCCGGCGGGGGGGGGGGGGAGGAAGCAGTAATATGTGAGTTTGGTGGATTCTTATTCCACAGAGCTGAGTTTGGGCAGGCAGCAGGCCATGAATAAATTCATAGACTTTCCCCTCTGCCGCACCAGCCCTCCCCTTCCCAGACGTGGACCTTACTGTCACAAGCCCATCTTACGACTGGCAATTCCCACATCTCTGGATGGGGGTGAAGAGGGGGGAAGGGCTCTTCTTTTCAGAAGCCGAGACGGGAAGGCCCAGTGGGCTTGGGAATTTAGATGAGCCGGGCATGCAGAAAAGGGAATGGCTTAGTGACGCCACCTTTTGCACCTGTGCTTCTGATCCATCCATCATGGGCACCCCAGAGGCAGCTGGCCGGCAATTAGGCATTCGCCTCCAAGCCTCACCCTGCCCTAAGAAAGACTGGTAACGGCAAAGACCTTGAATTAAATTTGTATTTATGGTGTGAGGGCCCCCCCCCCATGCTACCGGCCAAGTGCCGTTGTCACTCTTCCTTTGCCAATGTCCTTGGTATGGATTGTGGCTGCCTGCCCCCGACACACACACACACACACACACACACACACACACACACTTACTTTTGGGTTTATTATTTGAAATCATTTGCTCGCAGTGGTATAAGAGGTCCATCTGTCTTTCTGAGGTTAGGATGAGGCTTGTGATTAAAGAGGGATGCTGTTGGTTTTGAACGGAGAATGAATGAGTGCTTTGTAGCAGCCTGTTCGTCAGCTTGCTTTAAGGACCTACCCTTGGCCCCAAATAACTGCTGGAAAATGTATCCAAACACTGGTCACATTGCACCTGATTGAATAGTCATGGGGAAACGACCAGTGGAGGGGAGGACAGGATATTATGAAAGCAGTTTTCCCCTTTCTGTCAGAGATTTGCAGACTTGGAAAATGGAAGTTGCAAAGAATTTGAGGAATAAGGTAAAGGTAAAGAACCCCTGGATGGTTAAGTCCAGCCAAAGGCGACTATGGGGTTGTGGCGCTCATCTTGCTTTCAGGCCGAGGGAGCTGGCGTTTGCCCACAGACAGCTTTCTGGGTCATATGGCAAGCATGACTAAACCGCTTCTGACACAACAAAACACCATGATGGAAACCAGAGTGCACAGAAACACTGTTTACCTTCCCTCTGCAGCAGTACCTATTTATCTACTTGCGCTGGTGTGCTTTCGAACTGCTAGGTTGGCAGGAGCTGGGAGCTCACCCCATCACAGGGATTCAAACCGCCGACCTTCTAATTGGCAAGCCCAGTAGGCTCAGTGGTTTAGACCACAGCGCCACCCACATCCTCATTTGAGGAATAAAGAGCCTCACATCCCATCTAGAGGTGCAAACAGAGACCAAGGGTTTTGATTTCCCATTCTGCACAGCCAGTGCAGCAGTGAATTCCAGGGTCAGATAATTTAGAAAACTCTCTGGAGCAATGTTCATAACATGGCATGCTGACAATGGCTTCTAATGCCAAATTGGAATTCAGAGCCTCTGAGTTTTTAATAGGAGCTTGTGTCTAGCCTTCAGTCATGATTGCAGAGGGGTATAAGTGGCTTCTGCCTGATCCTTCCAGGAGTTGCCAACGTGGAGCCCTACTGATGTCGCTGTGCTCCAAAATCCACCATTCCCAGCTGGCATGCCCAATGGTTGGGGGTGATGGGATTTGTTCTCCAAATCAACTGGAAGGAACCACAGTGGCTACCCTTTTTTAAATGACTGTGGGTTCAAATGGGAGTTCCAGTGCTTAAGCAGAGTGCTGGCATTTGCTCATCAAAGGTTGTCATAATCCTCAACATTTAATATTTGTAAAAGGCTCTAATATGTGCCAGGCATTGTACAAAAATGAAGACAAAAGTAAAGGGAAATTGAAGGGAAAGTGTTGTTTAGTCGTTTAGCAGTGTCCGACTCTTCGTGACCCCGTGGACCAGAGCACGCCAGGCACTCCTGTCTTCCACTGCCTCCCGCAGTTTGGTCAAACTCATGCTGGTAGCTTCGAGAACACTGTCCAACCATCTCGTCCTCTGCCGTCCCCTTCTCCTTGTGCCCTCCATCTTTCCCAACACCAGGGTCTTTTCCAGGGAGTCTTCTCTTCTCATGAGGTGGCCAAAGTATTGGAGCCTTTCAGGATCTGTCCTTCCAGTGAGCACTCAGGGCTGATTTCCTTCAGAATAGATAGGTTTGATCTTCTTGCAGTCCACGGGACTCTCAAGAGTCTCCTCCAGCACCATAATTCAAAAGCATCAGTTCTTCGGCGATCAGCCTTCTTTATGGTCCAGCTCTCCCTTCCATACATAAGTACTGGGAAAATCATAGCTTTAACTATACGGACATTTGTTGGCAAGGTGATGTCTCTGCTTTTTAAGTTGCTGTCTAGGTTTGTCATTGCTTTTGTCCCAAAAATCAGGCGTCTTTTAATTTCGTGACTGCTGTCACCATCTGCAGTGATCATGGAGCCCAAGAAAGTAAAATCTCTCACTGCCTCTATTTCTTCCCCTTCTATTTGCCAGGAGGTGATGGGACCAGTGTCCATGATCTTAGTAAGGGCAAGTAGAAAGTTCCTATTCCTTCTCCTTCCCTTTTCATGTCAGGGGCCTGTCTCCACGCACTTCCTGCACCCCCTTTGTCTTTTATGGTTTCTGAACCACAGTTCTTCTCAGACCGCATCCGGTTTATTAATTAACATTTTGCATAATCATTCTAAAAATAATTGTGCAACTCGGATGAAAATGCAGACTAAAATATGAGCTCTTAAGTACAGGGACAGAGTGTAGGAACCGGAGCGGGGCTCGGATCTTTGTGTGGCCAATAGCTACCGAGCATCAATGCTTGCCTTTTCTTCTCAGTCCTTCCCTTCTTTAAAATGGGAAGATTAATTCATTGGCCCAGAGTTGTTACGAGGATGGCCGAGAAAAGGACTGTAGGACATTTAGCATGCTGAAAGTGCTATAGGAATGATTAATAGGAATAATGAATGTATGCAAATGTAGCCATTTGCATAATGTACTCTTAAAAATGGCAAATTAGCATAATTTTATTTGCTGGTCATGAGATTTTAAAAACTTTTAGTACGGAATCTTAGGCATGCTAGCCAAGGTCATCCCAAGCGTGGTGATTATTCTAGCTATCTATCCTGGCCTGGTGTTACTTAGCATACATCAGAATTGAGCAGAGATTTGAACCTGGGGCTCTCCAGTCCCATCAATGACTGCACAAATATACAGCAATGGATAAAACACCATTCATTGACATCTTGGACCTTTCCAGGCAATCCAGTCTTAATTCAATAAATGTCAATTTATTTATCCCTCATTTGTTGCAAGAGAGTCAGATATCTTCCTTCTAATTAGTGCTTCTATAGCAGAGATCACATTCCTTTGCATTCAGGTGACAATATTTTCTTACTAGAAAACTGTCATTCTCCAGGCCTTCCCATGTACACCCCACATCATATTCTCCCCCCCCCTCACCACATGCAACAACACATACTTTCCCCTCTCTCTTAACTCCTTGTCTAAATTTCACCTCGGTTTGACAATCTATATCAAGTACAGTGGTACCTCAGTTTTCTAACGTAATCTGTTCCGGAAGGCCGTTTGAGTTCCAACACATTTGAAAACCAAAAACTCAATACGGAAAACTCAAAACGGAAGCCATGTGGCATGTTTGACTTCTGAGGCGTGCTCAAAAACCGAAGCATTTACTCCTGTGTTTACGGCGTTCGAAAACTGAAACGTTTGTAAATGGAGACGTTTGAAAACTGAGGTACCACTGTATCTATATCAGTACTATAAATTCCTGAGGTCAGGAATGTTAAGATGATGCAGGATAGAAAATAATCTGGCATTAGTAATTTAGTGGAAAGATGTATGAAAATAAGCGAACTATAAGAACAAGGTCGAAATTTTGGTTAATATTATGTCAAATTTAAACATCTAAATATATGATAATAAAGTTTAAAATTGGAGACATAATATTTGAAAATTACAAAATAAGATTGGAAAGAAGGTGAAGCACTGCTGAATATAACTCTATAAATGAGAACGCAGGAGGACTTCCGGTCGGTGCCAGCGCTTAATGGCGGTCCTACCTCCGAGCTCCGGAGAAGGACTGCTTCGCAAGTTCGGGTCTTACCCGCTACGGCAAGCGGGGGACCCCTAAAATCCCAGGCGCTGAAGCCTGAGAACAAGGAGACTCGGTGGGCATCTTTGCGCCCCCCGGTACCGTGAAAGAGCCTTTTTAAAGGCTACGGATCGACATCGGGAGTGAGCGCGGTGCTGAGAGTCGCTACCCAGCCTGCGAAGTGAAGCCGCGTCGCCATAAGCGGAGAGCGCCGATTCCTTCCTGAAAAGAAAATTTGGACTGAATCCCCGTGAGTAAGAGCTGAAATATAATCGGGACCCTTTAAATCTTAAAAATTGGGCTAAAAACGGGGGAGATCTAAACAAAGGAAGTCTGCCTCCCCCCGACTGCATGAAAGTGAAAGCAACGGAGCTTTAAACCTGCATCCGTTTAAACCTGCTCTTTGATCAGCTTAACCGGACATTTAGACCCTTTGATCTCCCCTCTAGCTAGCAGGGCAGAGGGGAGGTGAATTTGAACAATAACTGCATGATCTGTTGGAAGTAAAAAAACCTCTGCTGTCTCATCTATTTGAAAACGAAACGGTCTGCCTTTGTACCACATTGAACTGACTTCTCCCTGTGAAGTGATACCTTGATACAAAGTTTCCACAGTGCCTGACTACTGGACAATATAAGAAGAAGTAGCATAAATTGGGCAACTGTGGCAAACTGTGGCAATCTGAAGTAACAAGTTTTTAGTGATACTGACTTTGACTGTGTTAACCTCCCTTTTTACATTCTGGACAGTCTCCTTTGTTTCTATACTTGGAAACTTTGTTCTATGGCCATTTTGATTTGCTCCCTCTAGAGGACAAAGTGAGGCCCGGCACGGCCTAAGACAGTGGAACTTTCCAAGGGAGAATAAATCCCGTGGGAACTGACCTTGACATGAGTGGCGCACAAGAAGAGATAGTCACAAGAGCCAAAACCAAGCAACAACAACAACAGCTGCAGCAGCTACAGGCAAAGAAAAGAGGCTCAATCTCAGGCGCAACAGTTGGATCAACAGGAACAACAGGACAAGATAAAGGAGCAGCCGTCTCTATGGAAGCTGTGACAGATGCCCTGCTCAAGATAAACCAAACTCTGGAGTCTCTGACAAAACAGACTTCAGAGAATACACTAAAATTAACAGAAATTTCAGCAAGATTAAATCAGAATACAGAATCTATAAACAAATTGGTGGAGGAAAACGCTACTACGCGCCAAATTGCCGAAGACGCCAAAGCTACTGCGGGAGAGACACAGGAGAAATTAGAGCCGATCGCTAAGAAGGTCTATGAGCATGATGCAACTTTGGCCTTGTGGGAGTTACAGAGGAAAGAGAGAAATTTAAAAATAAGACTGATTCCGGAGAATGAAGGAGACAACCTTGTGGAATACTTGACACGGGAGTTTGTGGACTGTTGGGACCTCCAGGAAGACGAATTCAAAATTACGACTGCCTTTAGATTGGGCAAAAAGCAAAACAGAAAGACCCCGAGAGACTGTTTGATTACACTCAGATCCAAGGAGGAAAGAGACAAAATATTGGGACTACATTTTGAAAAGGCCTTGCAAATTGGAAACTCAGCTGTACAGATCTTCAAAGACATCCCAAAATACATTCTGGACTTAAGAAACTTTTATAAGGACTTAGCCCTTTTATTAAAGAAAAACTCTATCCGCTTCAGGTGGGAATTCCCACAAGGGCTCTCATTTGATTACAAGGCAAACAAGGTGAAAATAAAGACAATTCAAGATAAAGACAAATTTTTGGCAAGACACCAGGAGGATCTACAGAAGGGGACTGTGGACGTACTTGCAGAACAGAGGAGAGCGTTGGACATTCTGAATCTCTCGTTTGGACAAAAACTACCACCATCAGAAGAAGAGCAACAACTGGGAGCTGTTGGAGGAGCCTTAGAAAAATAGCAAGATGGCGCTGCAATTCCTTAGTTGGAATTGTAATGGGCTCAATGGGCCTTTGAAGAGAAGACAAGTATTTCATGTATTAAATAGAGAACAACTGGACTTGATATGCTTACAAGAAACTCACATAACCAGAGCCCATAGGAGATTACTTACAAACAAAAGGTTAGGACAAGAATTTATTTCATCCGACAAAGTTAAGAAGAGAGGAGTTGTAATATATGTGAAAGAGAAATGGGCTCCAAAAATGATATTCAAAGATGAACAAGGGAGATATCTGGCTGTGGAGATACAAGTACAAGGAGAAAAATTTTTAGTCGTTGGAATTTATGCACCAAATGAAGGCAAATCCGACTTCTTCAAGAGACTTCATGAAACGTTGATGGATTATCTGGATTACAATATGATAATCATGGGAGACATGAATGGCGTGGTCTCCACTAATATGGACAAGGCACAAAGACTAACAGTCACCAAAGAAGGGAGACTCCCTAAGACTTTTTTCGAAATGACTGAAAACATGGACTTGATAGACATTTGGAGAACAAGGAACCCTCTGGAGAGAGAGGGAACCTTTTTCTCCCAAGCAATGATGACCTGGACCAGAATCGATCAAATCTGGGTTACTAGTGGAATGGCTCCAAAGATTAAGAAAGTGGAAATCTGCCCAAAAACTTGCTCCGACCATAACGCCGTGAAGATGGAGATGAAACTTACAATAACTGGTCAATTTAGATGGAGAATGAATGACACCCTCTTTCGTGATAAGGAGATTCTCACGAAGGCCCAAAAGACTTTAAAAGACTATTTTGAAATAAATTTGAGGACCGACGTGGAGAAAAGAGTGATCTGGGATGCAAGCAAAGCGGTTATGAGAGGATTTTTGATTCAACAAAATTCAATAAAGAGGAAAAAACAAAATGAGAAAAAAGAGAAGATTTTGGAAATGATAAAGGAAGGAGAGAGGAAATTAAGAACAAAACCAAAGTCCCAAGACATTTTAAGAGAGATCAAGCTATATCAAACACAATATATGGAATTGATGAACCAAGAGATTGAATGGAAGATAAGGCAAATGAAGCAAAAGACCTTTGAATCAGCAAACAAATGTGGTAAACTTTTGGCATGGCAAATGAAGAAAAGGCAGAAACTAAATACAGTTACAAGCCTTGAGGTGGATGGAAGGAATATATCTAAACCCAATGAAATCAGAAATTGCTTTTTAAGTTATTTCAAAAAACTCTACACTCAAGGCCTGCAAAATGAAGAAGATATAGACAAATTCCTGGGAAAATATGGGCTACAAAACATCTCTCATCAAAGTAAGATGGACTTAAACCAGAGAATCTCAGAACAAGAGATAGAGGCTGCCATTCAGAATATGCAATTGGGCAAATCTCCGGGACCAGATGGACTGACTTCTAGATACTACAAATCGCTGAAGGAATGGTTGATTCAACCACTAAAAGAAGTTTGCAATGAGATCCTTGAGGGAAAAAGGGCGCCTGAATCGTGGAAAGAGGCATATATTTCACTCATACCAAAGTCAGAGACTGAAAAGACCCAACTCAAGAACTACCGCCCAATATCACTCCTTAATGTGGATTACAAAATTTTTGCAGACATTTTGGCAAAAAGATTTAAAAGAGTTTTGATGGAGAAGATTCATAGGGACCAAGCAGGCTTTCTTCCTAAAAGACACCTGGCAGACAATGTAAGGAATGTAATAGATATTCTGGAAAAGCTAGAGGTGAATATAAACACTAAAGCAGTATTGATCTTTGTGGATGCGGAGAAAGCCTTTGACAATATTTCTTGGAGCTTTATGAAGAAGAATCTTCATGGGATGGGGGTAGGCCGGGGTTTTGAGAATGGTATGGCTGCAATATATTCTGAACAAAAAGCTAAACTGATTGTAAACAATGTTGTGACTGAGGAACTTAAGATAGAAAAAGGAACACGACAGGGGTGCCCGATTTCCCCATTACTTTTTATTTCAGTTCTGGAGGTGTTGCTGAACATGATAAGAAATGACCAGCAGGTCAAAGGTGTGCAGGTCGGAGCTAAACATTATAAGTTAAGAGCGTTCGCAGATGACCTAGTATTGACTTTGCAAGAGCCAAACACTAGTACGAAAAAGGTATTAGAAATAATACAACAGTTTGGCCAGGTAGCTGGATTTAAGTTGAACAAGCAAAAAACCAAAGTTTTAGGGAAAAACCTAACAGATATGGAAAAGGAGAAATTTCAAGAGGAAACAGGTTTGACTGTGGTCAAGAAGGTTAAATACCTAGGGGTTTACTTAACATCTAAGAATCAGAATTTGTATAAGGACAACTATGAAAAATGTTGGTCAGAAATCAAAAAAGATTTAGAAATATGGTCAAATTTGAAACTGTCAATGTTAGGCCGAATTGCAGTAATCAAAATGAATGTATTGCCTAGAATGTTATTTCTGTTTCAGACCTTGCAGATTATTGATAAGATGGAATGTTTTAAGAGGTGGCACAAAGACATTTCGAAATTTGTCTGGCAGGGCAAAAAGCCCCGAATTAAATTTAAAATACTGACAGATGCTAAAGAAAGAGGGGGTTTTGCCCTGCCGGACCTAAAACTGTACTATGAGGCAGCAGCTTTTTGCTGGCTCAAAGAATGGATGCTCCTCGAGAACACGGACATCTTGGATCTGGAAGGTTTCAATAACGCTTTTGGTTGGCATGCATATCTTTGGTATGATAAGGTTAATAGTGCCTTTAAAAATCACATTGTCAGGAAAGCACTGATTAATGTTTGGATAAGATATAAAGATCTATTGGAAAACAAAACCCCTAGATGGGTGTCACCAGTGGAGGCTAATGCAGTGAAGAAACTCAATATGGAGGTCGGATGGCCGAAGTATTGGGAAATCTTAGAACAGGATGGAGATAAGTTCAAACTACAAAGTCAGGAGAAATTGAAGCATAAAGTAGAAAATTGGTTCCAATATCGCCAAATAATGGAATTTTTTAAACAGGACAGGAAAGTCGGTTTCCAGGTGGAAAAATCAAAATTAGAAACCGAACTGTTAGAACCCAATACTAAGAATTTATCTAGAATGTACAATTTGTTGTTGAAATGGAACACACAGGATGAAACAGTTAAATCGGCTATGATTAAGTGGGCTCAGGATGTTGGACATAACATTATGTCAGCTGACTGGGAATGGTTATGGAACACCGGTATAAAATTTACGGCATGTAATGCCTTAAAGGAAAACATTATGAAAATGGTATACAGGTGGTACATGACCCCAGTCAAGCTGGCAAAAATCTATCATTTGCCCGATAACAAATGTTGGAAGTGTAAAGAGACTGAAGGTACCTTTTATCACCTTTGGTGGACATGCCCGAAGATTAAGGCCTTCTGGGAAACGATCTATAATGAAATGAAAAAGGTACTTAAATGTACCTTTCCTAAAAAACCAGAGGCCTTTCTCTTGGGCATTGTCGGCCAACTGGTGACAAAGAAAGATAGAGCTTTTTTTATGTATGCCACAACAGCAGCAAGAATACTCATCGCAAAGTATTGGAAGACACAAGATTTACCCACTTTGGAAGAATGGCAGATGAAAGTGATGGACTATATGACACTGGCCGAGATGACAGGCAGAATCCGTGATCAACGAAAAGAGACGGTGGAAGAAGAATGGAGAAAATTTAAAAGCTACCTTAAGGACTACTATAAACTTAATGAATGCTAAAATGTCGTGGTTTTCAGAGACAAAGGGGTACAGGGATATAAGGTTAGACTATAAAAGAGGACTAAGATGATTGAGATTGGAAAGTAACAATTGGGAGTTGCTAGTTGCACTATGGACATTGGGATGCAGAGAGGGGGGGTATGGGGAAGTCCAAGAAAAGAGGTTTATGAAAATATGTTTGAAACTATACGTGTATGTTTGTCATTTTTAGTGTTTGTTTGTTTTTCTTAAAATTTGTAAAACCAATAAAAATCTTTTTAAAAAAAAAAATATAAATGAGAACGCAGGAAAGGGAGATGTGAGGAAGTCCGAAAGGAAGGTTATGGAAATTTGGTATATTGAAATTTAACTATGCTGTATGTTATTTGTTTTGTGTTTACTTTTTTCCCCTATGTTGGTGATGGTGTTTTATGTGTTTGGTGATGTATTGTTTAAAACCTTTAATAAATATTTTATAAAATATATATATATATATATATATATATATAAATTCCTGAGGTCAGGGACCTGTCTTTTGCTTGTGTTACCTTGTGTGGCTATGTACACACTATATACCTTTAAAGTACAGTACATTCAAAGCACATTTCCCCCTTCAAAAAATTCTGGGCCACTGTAGTTTGTTAAGGTTTGCCGGGAATTGTAACTCGGCAAAGGGTAAACTACAGCTCCCAGTATTCATTGAGCAAAGAATGTTTTTTTAAAAGCACAACCTTGCTATGTACAGTGGTACCTCAGCTTACAGACACTTCAGGTTACAGATGCTTCAGGTTACAGACTCCACTAACCCAGAAATAGTACCTCGGGTTAAGAACTTTGCTTCAGGATGAGAACAGAAATCACACGGCGGCGGCGGAGGCCCCATGAGCTAAAGTGGTACCTCAGGTTAAGAACAGTTTCAGGTTAAGAACGGACCTCCAGAAGGAATTAAGTTCTTAACCCGAGGTACCACTGTCCACTGATGGTGCTTTCCCACTAAAATAAGGTGGTGAGTACCAACAGGACCGGAGCCAAAAAAAGAGCCAATGAGAAGCAAGAGCGAAGCATCTGTATCCTTGAGACAACTGTGAGGTTGCATAAAAGGTAAAGGTACCCCTGCCTGTACGGGCCAGTCTTGACAGACTCTAGGGTTGTGCGCCCATCTCACTTAAGAGGCCGGGGGCCAGCGCTGTTCGGAGACACTTCCGGGTCACGTGGCCAGCGTGACAAGCTGCATCTGGCGAGCCAGCGCAGCACACGGAAACACCGTTTACCTTCCCTCCAGTAAGCGGTCCCTATTTATCTACTTGCACCCGGGGGTGCTTTCAAACTGCTAGGTTGGCAGGCGCTGGGACTGAGCAACGGGAGCGCACCCCGCCGCGGGGATTCGAACCGCCGACCTTTCGATCGGCAAGTCCTAGGCGCTGAGGCTTTTACCCACAGCGCCACCCGCGTCCCTGTGAGGTTGCATAAATACCCCCAAAAGAGCATCCCTTCCCTGAAGCAGCCTAAAGAGGACTGTGCATGCTCAGTAACTGCAGAATCAGTGTCAGTTGGAAAATAAAAACAGGGGGGAGTGGAATGCCCATCTTGATCTTATTACAATCCATAGTCTTCTAGATCTAGAGGGAAAGCCTGGCTGGCTGGAGTCCGGAGCAATGACAGAGACAGCGCAATGCGTTCATTTGCCACCTGCTTAATGTAATGTGTGAACTTCCTCCCCTCCCCTGCCTCACCCTGCACAGCCTTGCATTTTTATGACAGGTGGACGTTGCTGTGGGACACTGTCTAAATGAAGGGTCAGGCTGATTTCTGGACCCTTCCAGGCTCCTGTGTGTTGCTGCCTGAGGCTCCGCTTCTCAGTGACCCCTGCAGCTATTTGCCTCCTCTTTCTTCCCCTTGAAACAGTCACTACAAAGTTTGGGGCGGTGACGCACTGCCTGCTTCTGAGAAGGAGGGCTGGAGTGTTGGGGGCACGGTGGCCGGCTCCTCATTATCTTGCCGGGATTATTGCTCGGGATCATAACACCTATACGTTTAGTCTGCTGGGAGTCTCCCCGTTGCCTTTCCCTTTCAAAAAGACCCGAGTGCTTTTAAATCAGTCCAGCAGGGGATTCAACAGACCCTCGTAGCTCAGTGTATTTTGAGTGGGTGATAAGCAATGAGACGCAGTCATAAGAAAGCAATCAAATATATATTAACTGAGCATCCAGTTAACAATGGCTGCGTAGCTACAATGAGGCTAATGAGAAGCGAGAGTGGGGTGTCAGCATTCTGGGGGGGGGGGACTAAGGTTCTTAGAAATATATGTTTTAAAAAAACTTTGAGAGAGGGAAATGCCTAATAATAGGGCAAAGAAAACAGCCCAATGGGCATTGAGCATGCTTAATAATAATAATAATAATAATAATAATAATAATAATAATAATTTATTTATACTCTGCCCATCTGACTGGGTTTCCCCAGCCACTCTGGGCAGCTCCGAACAGAATACAGTCGTACCTTCGTTCTGGAACAGAATCAGTTCCAGAAGTACTTTTGACTTCCGAAACCATTCAAAAACTAAGGCTCGGCTTCCGATTGGCTGCAGGAGCTTCCTGCACTCAATTGGAAGCTGTAGAAGCCGCATCAGATGTTCGGCTTCCAAAAAACGTTCGCAGACTGGCTCACTTTCGGGTCTGCAGCGTTTGGAAGCCAAAAGGCATTTGAATTGCAAGGCATTCCAGAACCAAGGTACAACTGCATTAAAAACACGATAAAACATCAAACATTAATAACTTCCATAAACAATGGCCCGAGAATGCTGAGCGTCTGGGGGAAGGGGTTGAAATTGGGAGAGGATGTGTGCTAAGGGGAATGGGATGGCGTATTCTGAAAGAAGGCGTGGCTGTCAGGCTGCAACACTGAGCAAGGAGTTCTCTACGCTGGAACATTTTGCTGCAGGTGCCACCTGTAAATCCTGATTTCTATTCTTGGTTCTCAAAGGGGAGTGTGACCTAGTGGGAAGTAAGAAACAAAGCTGCTGGGTTTTGTTCTCATTCATCCATGGGGCTGGAGTAATCATCATCATCATATTTTATTTATACCCTGCCCATCTGGCTGGGTTTCCCCAGCCACTCTGGGCAGCTCCCAACAGAATATTAAAAACACAATAAAACTTCAAACATTTAAAAACTTCCCTAAACAGGGGTAAAACCCATTGGAAGCTTCCTTATATTGAATCAGTATACTGCTCTGACTAGTTGTTGTTGTTTAGTCATTTAGTCATGTCCGACTCTTCGTGACCCCATGGACCAGAGCACACCAGGCACTCCTGTCTTCCACTGCCTCCCGCAGTTTGGTCAGACTCATGTTTTAGCTTCGAGAACACTGTCCAACCATCTCGTCCTCTGTCATCCCCTTCTCCTTGTGCCCTCCATCTTTCCCATCATTGGTCTTTTCCAGGGAGTCTTCTCTTCTCACGAGGTGGCCAAAGTATTGGAGCCTCAGCTTCAGGATCTGTCCTTCCAGTGAGCACTCAGGGCTGATTTCCCTAAGAATGGATAGGTTTGATCTGCTTGCAGTCCATGGGACTCTCAAGAGTCTCCTCCAGCACCATAATTCAAAAGCATCAATTTTTCGGCGATCAGCCTTCTTGATGGTCCAGCTGTCACTTCCATACAACACAACTGGGAAAACCATAGCTTTAACTATACGGACCTTTCGTTTAGTTTAGCTCTGACTAGTAGCTACTTTCAAAGGTCTCAAGCACAGGTCTTTCAGATCGCCACATGCTGTTAACGGGAAATTGAGCCTTTGACCTTCTGCGATGTGGAGTGTGTGTTGTATTCCTCTGGAGCGACGCTCCTTCCCTTAAACAGATTGGGGCATCGGCATTCCTGGACTGCATCTTGAGCTCTCGGTGGTCAGCTGTTTCAGAATGTGTAAGTGACGCGGAGTTGCCATCTAACACTTTCTCTGGCCACTTGTGTTTGTGTGGGGCAAGAAAGGGAATGTTCCCTCTCTCGGAGCTCACGTTCAGGAAGGTCAAATGCTGGACAGTTCCCTTATGAGAAACAACTGCCAGAAGAAATCGAGCGTGTAACCATTTTAAAGGATATTTTGCTGTCACTCTACCTTAAACTTTAGTTAACAAACAAACAAAACTGCCCCAAAGGTCACTATAACACAGGTTACCAAATGCTAATGGACAGGGGACGGAGGAGACCTGTTGTCTTCATGCCACCTACTCATTGCCAGGAGCTCCTTTCTGCTGCACAAGGAGGGCTCCCCACCCCCTGAGCTAGCAAGGCAACTGGGTTTCTATTTGTTGGGAAATCTGCATTCAAAATGACAAGAAAAACACCCCCTGCCATCACCTGACCTTGGCTCATGTGGCGAAAACAGCTTGTGATAGAGCCACTGTGAAGCTGTCAAGCGGGGGGAGATGCTCAGGGTGTGGGATTCAAGCCACATAACACTTCCCGAGTTTAACATCATGCCCTCAAAGCCTCACGTGTAGATTCATCCCTAGGCAGGAATGGGAATGCAAACATCCCAGGTCCCAGCCTTTTCCACAGCTGTGACTGGCTCCATAGGGTGGAATTTGCTGGGCTCCTGACTGCTTGTGCCTTGGATAAGTCCTGAAGACAGTTCTTTGTTTTCCCTGCCATTGGAGCGCAATGACCATGTACGGGGCCTTCTGCGTGGTGGTGCCAGCTTCAGAACTCACCCCAGGGACACTAGCCTGGCATCTAGCAGTGCGCGCGCTCTCTGCACTGAGCAAAACCCTCTTTATTTCCCTATTCTGTTTAAATCTATTGACGTGCTCTACTCCAATAAATTATGCTGTTTGTTGTGTTCTAATACTTCGTGTTACAGTGGTACCTCAGGTTAAGTACGGTACTTAATTCATTCCGGAGGTCCGTACTTAACCTGAAACTGTTCTTAACCTGAAGCACCACTTTAACTAATGGGGCCTCCTGCTGCCACTGTGCCGCCGTAGCACGATTTCTGTTCTCATCCTGAAGCAAAGTTCTTAACCTGAAGCACTATTTCTGGGTTAGCGGAGTCTGTAACCTGAAGCATATGTAACCTGAAGCGTATATAACCTGAAGCGTATGTAACCTGAGGTACCACTGTATTGTTTTCACTTATTGATTTCAATGTGATAGTTTTGATCTTTATTGTGTGCTGTCAGTGCTTTTTTTCTAGGGGGGGAAAAAGTGCTGGTACTCACCGCGAAGTTGTCACAGTGCTGCACTTTTAACCAGTGCTTTTGTTCTAGAAAAAAAGGTGTTGGCCTGTGTACCCTTGAATAATCCCAGAAAAAAGCACCATGCCCAACATAGTGAATTCCTGAATTGAATTTGCAGGGCCTCCCGTGCTCCTGCAGTGCTGTCATTTCTCACTTTGCACTGAGCCCCAAATAAACATGTGAAAGAGTTGGCGTGAGAATAATATTTACATGATGTCCCAGATCTCTGATGTTAAGGGATGCACTGAGGTTGTCCTCGCTGAATTCCCAAAGCTCGGAAAGTCTCTACAGTCTCTTAGCTTTCAGGAAGGCCTGCTTCAGGTTGGTAGAATCTACATTGTTTTTTGAGTGTGCTAGATTCCCAAGGTCCACTAGGTAGAGTAGAAAAGGTAAGGTAAAGGACCCCTGGACGGTTATGTCCAGTCAAAGGCGACTGTGGGGTTGCAGAGCTCATCTCGCTTTCAGGCCGAGGGAGCTGGCGTTTGTCCACAGATAGCTTTCCGGGTCATGTGGCCAGCATGACTAAACTGCTTGTGGTGCAGTGGGACACTGTGACGGAAGCCAGAGTGCATGGAAACTCCTTTACCTTCCAACCGTAGTGGTACCTATTTATCTACTTGCACTGGTGTGCTTTCGAACTGCTAAGTTGGCAGGAGCTGGGACAGAGCAACAGGAGCTCACCCTGTCGTGAGGATTCGAACCGCCGACCTTCCAATCAGCAAACCCAAGAGGTTCAGTAGTTTAGACCACAGCGCCACCCGCACACGTTCTGTGTAGTGTTTGCACAGTGGCTCAGTGGGGTCAACAGACACTTAGAATTACGGAAGGGCAGATAGCATTTCTGAGTATATGTTCAGCCCAGGAATTTGATTTCATTACCTGAACTGAGCTCTCAGATCTTTCACACAAAAATACACTCCTGGTTTCTAAGTTTTCTTCATTTCAGGAGAAGGTGTATGTGTGGAAAAGTGGAAGATTTGTTGCTGTACTTATTAAGTTTGTTAAGTGAAATATACTCAGAGTCAAGGGTGGATTTCATGCTCTTTATTCAGCTCATAGTGGTGAGGAGGAATGGAAGCTCCCCCAGAATGTCTGTTTTATATACATTATTTACACAATGGCCCCCACGTGATTGGCTAATTCTGGGATTCTCCTGTAGGCCAATCAGGTTGCAGATTCACTTCCACCTGGAGCTGGATTGGGTGGCTCCTGTGGACCAATCAGACTGCTGCATTCTGGATCCTATTGTTCTAGGACCAATCAGGCTGCTGCATTCTGAATCCTATTTTTCTAGGACCAATCAGACTGCTGCATTTTGGATCCTATTCAGCTCAGTACATAATATTAAGCATACCTACTTCAAATAATCCAGAGATCTAGGAGTGTATCCTGATCTAGCTTTTGCCCACCCATGTTAGACTGCTAAGACCCTATTGCTCCCTGCCCTCAGAACTCAGAACAGATACCCGTGCTTTCCAATTTTTGCTCCCACTGCGCTCCATTTCTCTTTTAGGAATGAAAACAGAAGCTAGGAATCTCTCTGGCTCCCCAAGTAACAGGTACTCACTAAGCTTTTCCTCCATCTGCTTCTTTGTGAATGTGAGTTAGTCAGGGCTGAGAGATCAGGTCCTGCCATCCCTTCTCCACCCCCACCCCCTCCAAACGTTATGGGGGGAAAAGAGAATACAAATGGGCTAAGAAACCTCTTGGATATTATTAATAATGGGGAGGGAAAACCCACAGCCCTCTTTGCCATTGTTTGCCTTTGATTTCTGATCCCTCACTCTCCTCTCAAGAGACAGATGGTATAAAAATATTGAGGCTGGGAGTCTAATTTGTCACAAAACACAGGAAAACTACAGCTAGCCTTTTATCAAGCCGTTTCAATTCTGTTTTGAGGTCTGTATACTGCAATCACACCCTTTGGTTAGTGCAGAATGGAGAGCTCTGACTGGGATGCAAAGGGGACTGAGTTGCATATTTTGCTTTTCTCTAATTAACCTGCAGATTCAATTCCCTATTACAGTATTTCAATAAAGATGGTGATCACTGATTAAATTAAATTGACAGTTTCTCATACACTGTCCATACTGGTCCCTTACACGTAGTGTAAGACAATAAAAAGTCAGGTATTTGAGTATATTTCAGCTATGAAATATAAAGAAGCTAGATTTCAAGGTGCCGTCTCTTTATTTTTGCTTTGAAGAGTTCTGTGTAGGCTGAAAGCTTGCTTCAGGCATTTTGAACGCTAGCTGTTCCAATAAAGGCATTGCTTCCGTTGCAGACAAATTCTTCGCTGCTGGGGAAAGTATCACCTTAAAGCATTATTGCTTGGATCAAGAGTGGCACACAGTTTGTTTACAACACTAACACCCGAAACTCTCTCATGGGAAAGGGCAATTCCACATTTTGCATGTGTACGTGATCAATGAACAATTGGATTATTTGTACGGTGGCATCCATGTCCACAAAACCCTCTACAGAGTTGCATAAGCAAAAGAAACAGAAAAAAAGAAAGATTCTTCCTTGCCTCCCAAGAAACAGTGCAGAAAACAACAGAAGCTGGGAAGGGAGGGAAGGAAAGCAAGGGATGAATGTGCAACCAGAGGTAGGTTACACCTAATTTGGGCTTAGCTGGGTTCAATCAAAGCTTCTGGGAAAAGGTGAACTTCTTTCTGAGAAGGAATCTGAAGGTAAGCATTGAAGGATGGAGCCCCAGGCATAAGGGACAGAAAGGAAGAAGTCACTTAAAAGAGTATAAGTCCTGTGAGCAGTTGAGGGTTGAAGAGCTGCATATGGGAAAGGTCACAGGCAAGGACGTCCATCCAGTCCGTGCTTTTAGCCATAGCAGTACAAAGACAGAATCTTGGACCAGGATACAAATCCAGTTCCCTTTTCAGTCACTGTTTGGGTCCCTGCATCTTTCTTCTTGTGCTGCTTCTGTTAAACGTGACCCCAGATGGGCTCTTTGCCACACATGCACACCCTCCCTCCAGCCAGCCCATGTCAGTCAAGGTTCTGGTTTCTAAGGGGCAGGGGCAGGGGCAGGATCTGTCTGACATCCTGTGCAACTGCACTGCTGTCTCTGAGAGCAGAGAGAGGCAAAGGAGGGTGCTTTGCTTAAGGATCAGAGGAGGGATGGGTCAATAACAGGGCCTGGACCCAGCTCCTCTCCAGCAGCAGGCAAAAGGTAAAAAAAAAGTAAAGGGTCCCTGGACGCTTAAGTCCAGTCAAAGGTGACTACAGTGGTACCTCGGGTTAAGAACTTAATTCGTTCCTGAGGTCTTAACCTGAAACTGTTCTTAACTTGAGGTACCACTTTAGCTAATGGGGCCTACCGCCGCAGCCGCTGCACGATTTCTGTTCTCATCCTGAAGCAAAGTTCTTAACCCGAGGTACTATTTCTGGGTTAGCGGAGTCTGTAACCTGAAGCGTCTGTAACCCAAGGTACCACTGTATGAGGTTGTGGCACTCATCTTGCTTTTCAGGCCGAGGGAGCCGGCATTTGTCCACAGACCTCTTTCTGGGTCATGTGGCCAGCATGACTAAACCACTTCTGGCACAACAGAGCACCGTGACGGAAACCAGAGCACACGGAAATGCTGTTTACCTTTCCATCGCAGTGTTCCATCCATGTACAGTATATGTGTATTGGTGTGTTTGTGTCCCAGTGTTCTTGAGGCTCAGGGTCCCACAAGCTGCTAATAGATGCATCCTCAGAGAGATGCATAGCTCCTAGCTGACTGACCTTGCGAGTGGCACTGTGGTCTAAACCACTGAGCCTCTTGGGCTTGCCGATCGTAAGGCTGGCAGTTCGAATCCCCACGACGAAGTGAGCTCCCATTGCTCAGTCCCAGCTTCTGCCAACCAAGCGGTTCAAAAGCACACCAGTGCAAGTAGATAAATAAGGACCACTGTGGCAGGAAGGTAAAAGGCATTTCCGTGCGCTCTGTTTTCCGTCATGGTGTCCTGTTGTGCCAGAAGCGGTTTAGTCATGCTGGCTGCATGACCTAGAAAGCTGTCTGTGGACAAACGCTGGTTCCCTTGGCCTTCCCCATAGTCGCCTTTGACTGGACTTAACCATCCAGGGGTCCTTTACCTTTTTTAAACTTTTTTACAGTTTGTGTATTGGTGTGTTTGTGTCCCAGGGTTCTTTAGGCCAAGGGTCCCACAATCTGCTAATCGATGCATGCCTCAGAGAGACCTATAGCTCCTGGCTGGCTGGCCTTGCCTTTGGGAAGGAAGTGCAGACCTCTGGGACGAAGCTTCCAAGTGCACTACATAAAAAGAGACTTCTGGCATTTTCGTATTTCATGCTGATCGTACAAAATTGATTTCTTGAATGCGGAACCTGTGAGCTGTGTATGAAATGAGTCCTCGATGCACATTCTCAGCCATGTTCCATGTATTTGCCATGCACTTGTGTACGGAATTTGCACACATTCTCTTTTGTTGTGTGCATTTGCTGTACATTGGCCGACAACTGAGGCACAAAGAAAATGCAAATATTTTGTGTGCTTACATTTTCCATTTATAGGCTGTCTTTTGGTTGTAAGCAAACCTTGACTGGGCTTCCGTAATTCGCGTACGTTCACTTGCAATTTTTGTGATCGCACGGGAAAGCACGGCCGGCGTGCCAGAGTTTCCAACTAATGTGAAACTCGGCGAGGGATTGGATTTCTCACATCTTCCCCAGTTGTCAGAAGAGATATTTTCAATGAATCTGTATCTTTGCTGTGTTGTTTATGGCTCTGCCCTTTGCAGCTAATGGAGCAGACATAGGGACATGGGGAAACTGTCGCGCCTGCAACTTGCTTGCCGTGGGATTCGACTGCCTCTCATCAGAGCTGGTGTTGTGTTAAAGTATTTCAACCCGATATCTGTCAGAGAAGGTGTCAGGAGGTCAGCCAGGACCCTTAGGGGATCCCCCTTGATAGCCTGCCCTGTCCTTAGGAATCATACACACTGGGTGCCTATTGTCATTGGGCAGAAACAAAATGCTTGCACCCTGCCCTAGAAGAGAGAGAAGCAGATGGGGGTCAGGAGAGCCAGTTGCTTGCTGGCGGCATTAACACAGAGAAGGGGCAAGGGTTCCCCAGCTGGGCGCAGTGGCTGGAGTCAGGCAAAAATATCTGGAAATGTCTGATAAGCCAGCCCTTACCTTGAGATGACCTTTGGAGCCAACACCTGTACGCAGCTGTGAATCTTTGGGTCTTGTCCTCCTTTTTCACAGTTTGGGATTCTGTGCAGCAGGAGGAAAGTAAAGGGAGCTCTGTGTTTTCTGAGGACGTTCCAGTATTGGGAGCGATTCTGAGTGAAAAATATACTGCCTCTGAAGAATGATAACTAAAAAAATGTAAGAAAAAAATGGTGTGGTGTGTGTGTGTTTTCCACAAATAATACAGGTGCAAAGGGAGAATTGGGCCATGCATGAAAAAAGGTAAAGGACCCCTGACAGTCCAGCTGTGAATGACTCTGGGCCGAGGGAGCCGATGTTTGCCTACAGTTTTTCCGAGTCATGTGGCCAGCATGACTAAGCCGCTTCTGGCAAAACCAGAGCAGCGCACGGAAACTCCGTTTACCTTCCCACCAGAGCGGTACCTATTTATCTACTTGCACTTTGACGTGCTTTCGAACTGCTAGGTTGGCAGGAGCTGGGACCGAACAACGGGAGCTCACCCCATCGCAGGGATTCGAACCGCTGACCTTCCGATCAGCAAGCCCAAGGCTCAGTGGTTTACACCACAGCGCCACCCGCATCCCGGGACCATGCATTAGTTAGTTGCATATGAATATCCAACAGATTATTGTTCTGCGATCACATTTCATGCAGAGATTGCTATATTTTTTTCGCTTTGCATTTGTAGTTTTCTCTGTTGTGAGGGATCCAGGCTCTATCGTGGGCTTAACAGATAACAGGTGGCTTATTTCCTCAGAGATCACCAAGTTTAAAAAATGCAGGAAGGCAAGTAAGGGCTGGATGAAAGGAAACCATCATATAAACCAGGGATGTGGAACTACAACTCCCATGATCGCTGGCTGGGGCTGATGGGAGTTGGAATCCAACAACATCTGGAAGCCACAGGTTCCTCATCATTGATATAAATGTACATTGCACAGGTAGGTGCGTCCATTCGATGGATCTAATCCAGATTATTGATGAGCAGAAGGCAAAGAGTCAAAGATTAAGGGAGAGATTGAGGTATTTGCCATGAGGGAACTGGGCAGGATAATTTGGGGTAACTCAAGTTTCTCATGACAAATGGTATGTGAGCCACGGTGCACCTCTCCATAATGGGGAAAGGTTCTTTTCTGTAACCAGCTCAGCCCCATCCCTTCTAGACCAGGGATGAAAAGGAAAGCACACAGATCGGTTTTTGTGCCTAGCACACACACATCTAGTCTCAGGTCAAAGCCAGTACAGTACTCCATAGATCAGAAGAATAAAATTGGGCAGGTTCTGAGTTTTTGTCACATTGTTGAGGGTGGTCACAGTCACTGTATGGACTATCAGATTTCAAGCTTGTCCTTCTCCTTCCAGGCAGGCTTTCCACTATTTATTATGTATATTTTATATTTATTGTTTGATTTTTATGTATGTGTGCTTGTGTGTTCTTTCATCCTTCATCTCCCCCCGCCCAAAGAAAAGAACCGAAACTTTCATAAATAGTTGGAGAACTAATCTGGGGTGGGTCAGATGTAAGTAAGGATGTGGGTGATGTATCAAGTGCTAACCAAGAGATGTCAGGCTTTTCTCAGGCACCCTGGAAAGCTTGCAACATCTTTCTCTTCCACAGAGCTTACTCAAGGTCTGTAAAATGTGCATGAACGTATACTACTACTACTAATTTATTTATACCTCACCCATCTGGCTGGGTTTCCCTAGCCACTCTGGGCGGCTCCCAACAGAATGTTAAAAACATGATCAAACATCAACATTAAAAACTTCCCTAAACAAGGCTGCCTTCAAGTGTCTTCTAAAAGTCAGATAGTTGTTGATTTCCTTGACATCTGATGGGAAGGCGTTCCACAGGGCAGACGCCACTACCAAGAAGGCCCTCTGCCTGGTTCCCTGCAACCTTGCTTCTCACAGGGAGGGAACTACCAGAAGGCCCTTGGAGCTGGACCTCAGTGTCCAGGCTAAACGATGGGAATGGAGACGCTCCTTCAGGTACACAGGATCGAGGCCATTAGGGCTTTAAAGGTAAGCACCAACACTTTGAATTGTGCTCGGAAACATACTGGGAACTAATGTAGGTCTTTCAGGACCGCTGTTATGTGGTCTCGGCGGCCACTCCCAGACACCAGTCTAGCTGCAGCATTCTGGATCAGTTGTAGCTTCAAAGGTAGCCCCGTGTAGAGTGCATTGCAGTAGTCCAAGCGGGAGATAACCAGAGCATGCACCACTCTGGTGAGAGAGTCCACGGGCAGGTAGGGTCTCAGAGTGTGTACCCTGTGTTCAAGGGAGCCCCAGTGCTTGGAATCTATCTCTTTCCTTCAAACCTTGTGGCCCTCTGTCCTTTCAGCCCCAAACCCTCCAGTTTGGAAACCCCCCCAACTGGATCTTAATCTTCCGGAGGGAAACGATGGCTGCCTCCTCCCTCCTCCCCTCCACCTCCCAGGGTCCAGCAAGTCTTTGCTTGAAGCGGGCGCCGTCTAGAGAACGGGGAGAGTCGTCTTTCTTGAGATGCGCCCATTCCCCCAGTAGGCCTGACGGGAAGCAAAGTAGCGGAACTTTCCCATTCGGAGGGCTAAACTGTGCCTCTTCCCTCTCAATTATTCTGTTGTGACGGGACCCGGAGACAAATTGGCATGTCAGAGGCAGCTGGAGTGGGTTTGGAAGGAGAATTGTGCAAATGAATACAGATGGGCTTCAGGCGGCTGGGCCGGCTCGCCATTTAATCCAGGGCATGTTTGCAATAAAACAAGCGCTTCCACGCCGGGGTCTAAATTGGATGAAAATTGTCCTTGAACGGCTACATAAACCAGGAACTGTTGGAGAGAGAGAGAGAGAGAGAAACAGGGAGGGGGCAAATAAACACTGGTTGTTTTTTAAACTAGGGCTGCCATTTGTTTGGATTTACCCGGACATTACCTGGATATTAGGCAAGTCAATTAAAAATAAAGATCACAATTATTTTTTTGGCAATTTTGGGGTGTTCCAAAAAAAAAAAAAAGCACAGCTTTTGGGATGTCCTCGTTTTTCCTTTTTGCAACCATGGGTGTAGCGGAGGCGGGGGCAGGAAGGGGCAGATGCCCCCCCCAATCAATAAAACCCAATAAAAATACTGAGGTTTTGCCCCCCCCCCAACAAAAATCCTGGCTAGCCCATGATGGCAACCCTAGACTAGGTGTACAGATTTGGAGAGCGGAGGTTGGGGGGCGGCTTTGTTTTTGAAAGTGGGTTTGGACCGGTTTGGGAGGGTGGGAAGGAGCTGCACGTCTCCCAGGGCAGCCGGAAATCCATCTGTCTCCTCTGCAAAATGTAAGCAAAGCAAGGCGAGGGCCCGGCAGGGTTTTATTGAAATGAAAATTGACTTGATTGTTGGGGATTACGGAGCGTGGCATGGAACGGCGCGGCGGATAATAGATTTGTTAGCATAATAGAGCCCGTCGCCAGGAGCTGTTAGCGTCATGCCTGGGTGGAGAGCACGTTTTTGCGGACAGCTCGTACATCACAAGATGGAGCCCCTGGAGGGCCCACCATCAACAAGGCAAACAGCGCGCGCCGGATCCGACCCCCCTCCCTCCGACATCCCTGCTGACAAGGGGAGGGGTGTGTGTTTTTGTATGTGCGTTTGTAGGGTGGTGTATTAGGGAGCCAAGCGAGAAGAGGTGCAGGCCCGAGGTGTGTGTGAGAGGGGCTGGCTGGAGGGCAGGTGGGAATCGCCGTCAAGCTTTTATTGGCCGATGCTCAGCAAAGTTTTATGGGATCGTAAAATGCCCGGAGGCTGCAAGAAATGAGAAGGCGAGGGGATGCATAGAAACGGCACACTTCTCGCCTCTGTGGTCGCCGGCGTGGATGTGGGGCATCTCGCACGCAAAGGGGGAGAAGATCGTGGGGATTAAATAGGCCGAGGCAGGCAGAATTACGCTAGGGTTGCCATATTATGAAGAGCAAAAAAGAGGGTGCTATGACGACTCTCATTTCAAATCCCCCTACTATATGTAGGCAATAGAAGCTGCGATATATTGCTGAGGGTGGGGGGCAGGAGAAGAAAAGAGGAAAGCAAGTCTTCGGCCACCAGTTTTGTCTAAGTCTCATCCAGAAAGTATAGCAAGAGACATTTGGGCAAATCTTTAAAAAATCCACCCAGACGGAAATTTTACCCCTGAAAAAGAGGACACATGACAACCCTAAATTAGGCTAATGTGTCTTCCTTCCTTCCTTCCTTCCTTCCTTCCTTCCTTCCTTCCTTTGGCAGTCACTCGTAGCCAAGTAAGATTGTCTTCCATAAACACGGTTTTAACAATGAGTCCGTAAGTGACTGTGGAGGCCAATACTGGATCCACACGTCCTTCCACAGTGGGGACATAGGTCTCCAGGCAGGAGTTGATAACAGTGTGGATTTGCCAAGCGTGCCTTCCTCCTAGCATGTTCCTCCCTTGTGTCCTGAGTTCGAGTGTCTTCAAAGCTCATGATACCTTTGGTAAAGGCTGTTCTCCAACTGGAGCGCTCTCAGGCCAGTGTTCCCAGTTGTGTTTATACTACATTTTTTTAGATTTGCCTTTAAAGAAGAAGAAGAAGAGAAGAAGAGTTTGGATTTGATATCCCGCCTTTCACTCCCTTTAAGGAGTCTCAAAGCGGCTAACATTCTCCTTTCCCTTCCTTCCCCACAACAAACACTCTGTGAGGTGAGTAGGGCTGAGAGACTTCAAAGAAGTGTGACTGGCCCAAGGTCACCCAGCAGCTGACCACTTTTGTTGACCACCAGCATTACACTTTCCATTTTTAAGTTTGGAATAGAGTAGTTGCTTTGGAAGACGATCATCAGGCACCCACACAACATGACCAGTCCAACAAAGTTGATGTTGAAGAATCATTGCTTCAATATTGGTGATCTTTGCTTCTTCCAGTACACTGATATTTGTTCGCCTGTCTTCCCTAGTGATGTGTAAAATTTTTCGGAGACTCAGTTGATGGAATCTTTCGAGGAGTTGGAGATGGCATTTATAAGTGGTCCATGTTTCACAAGCATATAGTAAGGTTGGTAGTACAATAGCTTTCTAAACCTTTACCCTATTGGTCACCCACCTCTTCACACATTCCAGCTTGTTGATATCCTATGGTGCTCAGAACTGGAATTGGTACTCCAGGTGCGATCTGACCAAGGCGTAATAGAGTGAAACCTATTACTTCCCTTGATCTGGACACTATACTCCTGTGGGTGTTGCCTAGAATTGCATTAGGTTTGTTTGCTGCTGCATCACATGGTTGGCTCATGTCGGGCTTGCAGTCTACTAAGACCCTTGGTTCCTTTTCATACGTAGTGCTGTCAAGTCAGGTCTGGGTTTGATCATTTGGTAAGCTAGGCTGAGAGGCTCCTTCCCCAGCTGAGGAGGCAGGGCTGGTGTGCCCATATGTGCATGCCGGGGGGGGGGGAGGGTGTTCGTGGGAGACTATGGTGTGGCCTCAGCCACTTTTGCCCACATCCACAGCTGGCATGAAGCCCCACCTCCTCCCCCAGGCTGGCCGTAGGCGAATGTGGACTTTTGGCCACCCTTGATGTAGGGGCCGAAGAGCAGGGTTCTAACCATATCAAAACAAGCCTGGCACTTTCCGCAGGTGCTCATGTGCCATATAAAAGTATTGCCCCATACATACAAAAGATGAACAGGTTAAATCTGCAATGCTACTCTGGGCAAGGGATTTTGGGCATAATGGAAAACAGATTTGAAATTCACGGCTCGTACGCTGAAAAAATTATATGAAAATGATGTACCAGTGGTATTTGACTCCTAGTAAACTAGCAAAAATGTCTAGAACAAGTACAAATACCTGCTGGAAATTTAAGGAAGAAGAAGATACCTTTTATCATATGTGGTGGTCATGTAAGGTAATAAAGGCTTTCTGGGAAATTATATACGGTATACTGTAATGAACTGAAAAAAATGTGTAAAATATTTTTTGTAAAAAAACAAACCAGAAACCGTTCTATTAGGAATTATAGGTACCAACATTCCAAAGGAGCAGAAAAGACTTTTTATGTATGCAACAACAGCAGCACGGATGCTACTAGCCCACAGATGGAAGAAAGAGTCCCTGCCAGAGAGGAATGGCAAACTAAGCTTGTTGGACTACGCCAAAATGGCAAAACTGACCGGAAAGCTCAGAAACCAAGAAGACAAGAAATTCAAGAAAGAATGGGAAAAGTTTATAATTTATCTAGTTAGAGCTGGACCATAAAGAAGGCTGATCGCCGAAAAATTGATGCTTTTGAATTATGGTGCTGGAGGAGACTCTTCAGAGTCCCATGGATTGCGAGAAGATCAAACCTCTCCATTCTTAAGGAAATCAGCCCTGAGTGCTCATTGGAAGGGCAGATCCTGAAGCTGAGGCTCCGATACTTTGGCCACCTCATGAGAAGAGAAGACTCCCTGGAAAAGACCCTGATGTTGGGAAAGATGGAGGGCACAAGGAGGAGGGGATGACAGAGGACGATATGGTTGGACAGTGTTCTCGAATCTACCAGCATGAGTTTGACCAAACTGCAGGAGGCAGTGGAAGACAGGAGTGCCTGGCGTGCTCTGGTCCATGGGGTCACGAAGAGTCGGACACGACTAAACGACTAAACAACAACAACAACAACAGGAGACCACTGTAAGCAGATGAAAACATTAGCAAGATTTTAATCTCACTTTTAATGTAACAAATGTCATGGACAATATGGATAGACATAAAATATAGATTGCGAAATAATATGCAGTTGAAAATGTTGACAATAGGATCCATGGATGGGATGGGGAGGGGAGCCTTGAGACTCAGACTAATCTCTTTTTATGGATGTGCATTTGGTGTGGTTATAAATTCATATTTGTAAAATCAAATAAAAATGATTTTAAAAAGAAGATTTGGAGAAAGTCACTCCCATCCCTCCAGAATGACTATTAGCCAGGGGTCAGCAAGGTTTATCTTGCCTGGGCCAGATCGGTCCTGCAGAGATGCCTTTGTGGGCTGGATTGCGTGTGTACATGAGCGTCCGCACTTGCAATTTTCGGCGTCTGTGTAGACGTAGTTTTCAGGGCCGCGGAAGCAAGTCCCCGCGCCGCACCGCACTGGTTTAGCGCAGCATGCGAACGGGCAGCTCAGTTCAGGAGTGACTCGTGGGTTGGTCAAACGACCTCCGTTAAGCAGTAAAGGTAAAGTAAAGGGACCTCTGACCATTAGGTCCAGTCGTGGCCGACTCTGGGGTTGCGGTGCTCATCTCGCTTTACTGGCCGAGGGAGCCGGCGTACAGCTTTCAGGTCATGTGGCCAGCATGACTAAGCCGCTTCTGGCGAACCAGAGCAGCACACAGAAATGCCGTTTACCTTCCCGATGGAGTGGTACCTCTTTATCTACTTGCACTTTGATGTGCTTTCAAACTGCTAGGTTGGCAGGAGCAGAGACCGAGCAATGGGAGCTCACCCCATCGCGGGGATTCGAACCACCAACCTTCTGATCGGCAAGTCCTAGGCTCTGTGGTTTAACCCACAGCACCACCCGCGTCCCAATTAAGCAGTACATTAAGCAGTAGCTTAACGTATATTCCCAGTCTTTGGGTGTCTTGTCTTAACTCAGTGATAGGCCACCCCCAAAACAGAAGAACGGGAGGCTTAGAACCCATTTTCAGTTCCTCCCACCTGCACCCACAGCTCTGCTATTCCTGACTTTGTCACCCCTATCCATGTGCATGAATACACACACACACACACAGAGAGAGAGAGGTACCACTTTATGTTGTATAATATAGTATCAATTAAAGTGTTTGGCCCTAATTGGTGATAATGAGCCAAGCCTCCCCAGAGATGCTGCAGGCAATTAGCAGGACCCGCCCCACCCCTCCTCCCCCCCAGCCCCATTTACTGGGCTGCCTGGCGGCAGGCCTGGCTTTCTGCCCGTCGGCTGCTCGGGAAAGCTGCTCTTTATTAAGGGCTCCTGAGGTGCAGGCAGGTCCCCGAGCTGTCAGCCCGGCCCGCTTTGCAGTCTTGTCACGCTGTTTAAATTGGGCTCAGCAGAAAGCAATTTAAAGAGTGTCAGGGCAGGCGGCTGACTCTGGTGGCAAAGGGCCCCCATGCCGGCGGCTTGATAAACGAGATCCAGCCTGCCACAGCGAGGTCGATAACCAGCAGGCTGAGCATGCTGTGGCAGAAAAGGGGGACGGAGCTGGGGGGGTGACCCACCCCTCGCCCCTCTGAAACCCACCACCCTGCCTGGCAAGCTTGTGCCGTTCCTCACAGTGCCCCCTACTGGAAGTGGAATGTAGAGCAGGGCCTTAAATGTTATCCGGCCTGCTTGGGCTGGAGCAACTCAGCTAAACGAAGTTAACCACGTTTGAGGAAATTTAGGTTCACGGCATACGTTTAAAACAGGCTTCCTCAAACTCGGCCCTCCAGATGTTTTGAGATTACAATTCCCATCATCCCTGACCACTGGTCCTGCTAGCTAGGGGTCATGGGAGTTGTAGGCCAAAAACATCTGGAGGGCTGAGGTTGAGGAAGACTGGTTTAAAGCACAGCCACATTCAAGGCATATGACTTTCCCAAAAGAATTCTGGGCGCCGTGATTTGTTAAGGGTACCCATGTGTTTGAAGTGGGCATTGAATGGACTTTAAACATGTGGTTTGGCTCTTCCCCCAGTTTATGAGGGGAATGAAGTCAGGGAGGACATGACAGAACTGTATAAATTTATGCACGGTGTAGAGAAAGGTGATAGAGAGAACTGTTCTTCTCTTCCTCCTCTCTCTCCCTCATTCAATGAGGCCCAAAGGTAGAAGATTCAGGATAAATAAGTTAGGGCTGCCATACATCCGGATTTTCCCACTCATTACTGGGATTTCAAAGGAGGAATTGATGGGGGGGGGGAGATTTCCGAAAGACAACACTTTGTCCTGGATCTTAGGCAAGTCAATGGAATTTCGGGTTTCCCTAACAGAAGCTCAGGGAAAAAGCCTCGACAACTTTGGGGGTGTCCTGGTGTTGAAACTGAATTACTCCTTCACAGAACACATCCTGATCTGACTGCACTGGGTACCAGTTAGTTTCTGGGTTTGACCTATAAAGCCTTAAATGGCTCAGGACCGCAATACCTCAAGGAACCCCCCCAATCCATATGAACCTCCTTGCACCCTGAGATCATCTTCTGGGGCCCTTCTTTGTGTGCCTCCTCCACAAGAAGTCTGGGAGGGAGACAAAATGAGAAAGAGCCTTTTCTGCAGTGGCTCCATGTTTGTGGAATGCTCTCTCCAGGGAGGTTTGGCCAGTGCCTTCATTATACATCTTTAGGTGACGGTCAGAAACATTCTTCTTTAGCCAGGTCTTGGGCTGATTGACATCTGATGCCGTTTTAAAATGTGTCATGGATTATTGGGTTGTCTTTATTTTTATTATGTATTTTCTGTTTCTTATACAGTGGTACCTAAATTTAAGAACAGCTGAGTTTATGAACAACTTGCATTAAGAACACTGCAAACCCGGAAGTAGGTGTCTTGGTTTGTGAACTTTGCCTTGGAAGCAGAACATGTTCTGCTTCCTGTTGAGTGTGTTCCATTTGTAAATTGAGTCCCCCGCTGCTATGGGAAAGCACGCCTTGGTTTAAGAATGCTTTGGTTTAAGAATGGACTTCCGGAATGGATTAAGGTCGTAAACCAAGGTACCAAATCACTGGTCGTACGATTACGATTGGTCGTAAACCAATCACTGTATTGTGATTGTATGTTGCAAACTGCCCTGAGATCCCCGGGTGTAGGGCAGTATAAAATTTTAAATTATTATTATTATTATTAATATTATTAATATTATTAATATTATTAGTGGTTCGCTTCCACAAGGGTATGTGCGTGTAAAAGGCATCAGGGCATCACACTGGAGACTCAGGTTTAAAAGGATGTGTGATGTTTGTGTAGTTCAGAGAATGGAACTGAGCAGGGGAGTCACTGTTCCATACACAATCAACCACCCCCATGCAGCTTTGCACACTTCACAGTAGATGCTGTAGCTATCCGTTCATTATTCTAAGATGCTATCACATTTTCCAAGGTGCAACACATGGAGTATCACTGCGTGCTCGGTAAATGCAATATCCCTCCAGTGGAAGTTATCATCTCGACCAAAACACACACATATACTTTGAAACAACTGCGCTGTTAATGCTCAGTAACCCAATTGTACAGAAAGGTCCAATGTCTACAGGCCTTTTCTGACCTTCCCCTTCCCTGCTGACATTTTTAAAATGTGTTTAGAGAAGTGGCCAGAAAGTAACTGTGGATGCTTGTCTTTTGTCATGTTGGAAGGGTCAGACAAGAGGATTTAGTTCTCTCTCTCTCATTTTAATTTATAACAAATAAACATTTCAACAATAAAAAAGAATTTAAACAATTCTCACATATCAAACCTCGAGTTCCCTATCCCTTTTTCAGTGGTTCCATGATTTTACCCTCTTTCTTCTTCTGCATATCCCAATTATTTATTCTTTTCCTCCTCTATTTCACATATGTTTTAGAAACTGTAAGTTTTTAGCATAATCCTGCTAATGTCTTAGTTTGTTTGCAATTTGTTTGTAAATATTCAATAAATGATTTCCATTCCTTAATAAAAAGTTTGTTATCTTGATTTCTTATTCTTCCGGTAGGTTTTGCCATTCCTGCATGGTCCATAAATTTCTGTAGCCATTCTTCTTTCGTCAGGACTTCTTCTTCTTTCCATTTTTAGGCGAATGTTATTCTTGTGGCTGTAGTTGCATACATAAATAAATTTCTATCTTGTTTAGATAACTCTGATCCCTTAATTCCCAAAAGAAAAGCACTGGCCCATAGGACGCACCTGGTTTTTTTTGGGGGGGGGTGAATAAAAAAAAATTATTCCCCCCCCCCAGCCACGGGGCTGGGGAGGGGGAAGCCCGAGCTTCCCCCGCCCCCAGAACAGGCTGCTATCCGCAAGCCTTGCACGCCCGGTGGGACCTCCTGCCGGGCGCGCAAGGCTTGCCGACACCTGCCCGAAGCACGGGGCGTCCTTCGGAGGGCGCCCCATGCTTCGGGCTGCAGGCTGCCGCCCCAAGCCTTGCATGCACCTGCGTGAAGCACAGGGCATCCTCCGGAGGGCGCCCCGTGCTTCGGGCTGCAGGCTGCCGCCCCAAGCCTTGCATGCACCTGCGCGAAGCACAGGGCGTCCTCCGGAGGGCGCCCCGTGCTTCGGGCTGCAGGCTGCCGCCCCAAGCCTTGCATGCACCTGCGCGAAGCACAGGGCGTCCTCCGGAGGGTGCCCCATGCTTCGGGCTGCAGGCTGCTGCCCGCAAGTCTTGCAAGCCTGCGGGAACTCCCCCGGGCTCGCAAGGCTTGCGGATAGCTTCCTGAAGCCTGGAGAGCGAGAGGGGTCGGTGCGCACCGATGCCTCTCGCTCTCCAGGCTTCAGCGAAAGCCTGCATTCGCCCCATAGGACGCACACACATTTCCCCTTAATTTTTGGAGGGGAAAAAGTGTGTCCTATAGGGCGAAAAATACGGTAATCTTAAACAACTTTTCCAATTCATTATATATCATTTCCCAGTAAGCTTTCGCCTTATTACAAGACCACCACATATAAAGAAAGTTACCTTCTTTCCCTTTGCATTTCCAACACATATTCAATTATGATTTATACACGTTTGCCAATCTACTTGGTGTTTGATACCATCTGTATAATGTTTTCACATAGTTTTCTCTTGAACCATAACAAGTGCTGTATCTTTTAAAGATAGAAAAAAAACTACTTTCAGAGGTGTTTCCATTAGAATTGCCTAGCAAGATCAGACTTCAGCATTCTGCTTCAAAGTGCTACATGTCTTTAGACATATGAAGGTAATTTCTATTCAGTAGGGACGCGGGTGGTGCTGTGGGTTAAACCACAGAGCCTTGGACTTGTCGATCCGAAGGTCGCGGTTCGAATCCCCGCAACGGGGTGAGCTCCCGTTGCTCGGTCCCTGCTCCTGCCAACCTAGCAGTTTGAAAGCACGTCAAAGTGCAAGTAGATAAATAGGTACCGCTCCGGTGGGAAGGCGGTGAAGGTATACAGCGTTTCCGTGCGCTGCTCTGGTTCGCCAGAAGTGGCTTAGTCATGCTAGCCACATGACCCAGAAGCTGTACGCCGGCTCCCTCGGCCAATAAAGCGAGATGAGCGCCGCAACCCCAGAGTCGGTCAGGACTGGACCTAATGGTCAGGGGTCCCTTTACCTTTACCTTTACCTTTATGCAATATTCAGAGGTAGACTGCTGCTGTAACTGGAAGGTCTGTTTACATCAGAGATGGGGAGTCTGTGACCAGGAGGTCTCTAGGCTGGTTGGGATGGCAAAACTTTTCAAGAACTACGGAGCACTCTCCCAAGATTTCCCACGCCATGAAGGCAGCTGTTCACTGAGTGCCACCCACTGACCTCATGTTTCCTGACAAGAGAGCTGGCTGCAGATATGAAGGGGCCAGTAATTTCACCTGTCACTCAGGCAAGGGATACGTTATTGAGCTGTGTGGCAAGTGAGATTGCAGAGTGAGTGAGGCCAGGGTCCCGGGGGTGTCTTAGAGAGAGCCTGCTTGTCTCCCTGCAACACACCTAAAAGCTTTGTCGGGGTTGCAGTGATGACGGTGGTGCTTCAGGTTTATTAAGAAGTCCAATTCCAAAGAGCAACTGAGGAGCTCAGTCTTGGACCCTAATGCTACAGAAGAACCAGATAGATCCATTTGTGGAGGGATCCAGCACGTGTGTGGCGTGAAATCAGAGCAGTGCCCTTGTGGTTAGCCCGCTGTCTTGAGATAAACACTGTTCAGAGAACCCAAATTGCTACCTGGGCAGCCTTTCCATCAGACAGTGGCAGAGGAAGAAGGGGAAGTGATGGAGGACCACTCATCAACACAGCTGAGAGACTAGCAACTTCCCCTTCCTCTTCCCCTTGAACTGTTTTTTTGTCCCAGCTGGTTATTAGTAGAACTGGCAGCTAAGAAGTTTTCTTTTTTCCTCTTCCCTCCCAATCAACTTTCCTTTCGTGCCATGTCTTTCAAACAGTAAGCCTGTTTTTATTGATATGCAAGCTTTTCTGGGGAGCCTTATTTGCAGAAGGGTGACCTAAAAACCCTTTCAAACAGGCAAGTAGAGGAATAGCCCAATAACTCTTCGCTTACGGAGAGTTGGGAAACCTGATGCTTCCATGGAACTTTGAATGCAAAAGGTTTCCCTGGCGAAAGCTCCCTTTTCGCACTCCCATCTGCCTGCAGCTCTGACTGCGAGGCTCAACTGGGCTCCTTGAGCTCCGGCAGGATGTTTTATGGCGCACGTTAAGGCTGGAGGCAGCCTGTCAAGAGAGGAGCCTTCTCCCTGGGCAGTCATGCCTGTTGCCTTGACGGGCTGGGAGGAGCGACACAGAACTAGACACCTGCCGGCTTTTCAACAAAAACAAGGATGGGGGGGGATTTCCCCTCCCCCTGCCGAGTGTCACCTCTTGCCCATGCTTAATGAAATATTGAAGCAGGTTGCTGGTGACAGACAGCTGCCCGCCGCAGGCTGCACAGCAGCAAGGGATGGGGGAAAGCATTGATATTAGATCTGAAGACTGACAGGGGCTAATGGATGGGTGCAAGGAAGCTGGCCGGGTCCTGAGTGGAGAGATTCAAAAGTCCTGCTGAAAAGATCCGCAGGGGGCAAGGGGCAGAGAATCCCTAGATGGCTAGAATGCTGCAGGGGCAATGCCCTTGACTTGGTCACCATCCTTTGTGAGTGCCTGGAGGCGGTGGGAGGATGGATGGCGGCTAACAGATTGAGGTTGAATCCTGGCAAGACAGAAGTACTGTTTTGGGGGGACAGGAGGCAGGCAGGTGTGGAGGACCTTCTAGTCCTGAATGGGATAACTGTGCCCCTGAAGGACCAGGTGCGCAGCCTGGGAGTCATTTTGGACTCACAGCTGTCCATGGAGGCGCAGGTCAATTCTGTGTCCAGGGCAGCTGTCTATCTGCTTCATCTGGAACGCAGGCTGAGACCCTACCTGCCTGTAGACTGTAGAGTGATGCATGCTCTAGTTATCTTCCACTTGGACTACTGCAATGCGCTCTACGTGGGGCTACCTTTGAAGGTGACCCGGATACTACAATTAATCCAGAATGCGGCAGCCAGACTGGTGAATGGGAGCAGCCACCGAGACCACATAACACTCCCAGTATGTTTCCAAGCACAATTTCCAAGTGTTGATTCTGACCTTTAAAGCCCTAAACAGCCTCAGCCCAGTATACCTGAAGGAGCGTCTCCACCCCCATCGCTCACTGAGGTCCAGCTCCAAGGGCCTTCCGGTGGTTCCCTCACTGCAAGAAATGAGGTTACAGGGAACCAGGCAGAGGGCCTTCTCGGTAGTGGCGCCTCCCCGTGGAACGCCCTCCCATCAGATGTCAAGGAAATAAACAACTATCTGACTTTTAGAAGACATCTGAAGGCAACCCTGTTTAGGGAAGTTTTTAATGTTTGTTGTTTGATCATGTTTTTAATATTCTGTTGGGAGCCGCCCAGAGTGGCTGGGCAAACCCATCCAGATGGGTGGGGTATAAATATAATAATAGCAGCAGTAGTAGTAGTAGTAGTAGTAGTAATAATAATAATAATAATAATAATAATAATAATAATAATAAAAATAAATAAAAAACAGATGGAAACGTCTGGCTGTCCCCCAATACACACACACACACACACACACACACACACACACACACACTGCACTTACAAGTTGAGGGGATGCTTCTAGCAAGTCGTAAATGGGAGAAGCTACAGCCAAGTGACTCTCAAAGGGACACAAGGTGGATGGATGGATCGCAGAGCAGTGGGGAAACTTGTGGGCTTATGCTCACGATTAAACAAGCAATGGTGTGCTTTTTACCTTCATTAGTAAACAGAATGCTTTCCAAGGAGGAAATCAAGGGAGATATAATAATATTCACCAAGCGCAGGCAGTAATCCTTCTACCACCAGCTTGACAATCAGAGGCACCGATAACGGATTCTCTTCCTCCGTTTACAAGACAATCCCATGCGTGTCTATTCAGAATTGAATGGGGCTTACTCTGATGTAAAGGACCGTAGGAGTGCTACCTTACAGTGCAGTCCTAGGCCATTAGTTCCATTGCTTCCCACAGGCTTAGTCCCAAGTCAGCCCTCCATTAGCGTTGGGGCAGAGCAGAGTTGCCTTGCTGTCCTCTATAATCTTGAATATGCAGATCACCAACCATCCACCCATTAGGCTAATCTCACATCACAAGAAACATAACACTTCTTTTTTTTTACAGTGTTTTATTACAGGCTTGTATTTTAATTGCTCCTGGGAGCAATGCAAATGCAACAGAAGGGTGGGATATAAATCTCTCAAATAAATAAATAAATGTGTGTGGAATTTCACCCGTAAGGTTGTAACGCTAGTAGTGATAGACAACACAATCCTCATGCGACTCCCCTGAAATCAGTCCCATTGTAGTCAGTAGAGTTTTTGTTGTTGTTTAGTCGTTTAGTCGCGTCCGACTCTTTGTGACCCCATGAACTAGAGTACACCAGGCACTCCTGACTTCCACTGCCTCCCGCAGTTTGGTCAAACTCATGCTGGTAGCCTCAAGAACACTGTCCAACCATCTTGTCCTCTGTTGTTCCCTTCTCCTTGTGCCCTCCATCTTTCCCAGCATGTCTTTTCCAGGGAGTCTTCTCTTCTCATGAGGTGGCCAAAGTATTGGAGCCTCAGCTTCAGGATCTGTCCTTCCAGTGAGCACTCAGGGCTGATTTCCTTCAGAATGGATAGGTTTGATCTTCTTGCAGTCCATGGGACTCTCGAGAGTCTCCTCCAGCACCATAATTCAAAAGCATCAATTCTTCAGCGATCAGCCTTCTTTATGGTCCAGCCCTCACTTCCAGTAGAGTTTAAGTAAAGGTAAAGGGACCCCTGACCATTAGGTCCAGTTGTGGCTGACTCTAGGGTTGCAGTGCTCATCTTGCTTTATTGGCCGAGGGAGCCGGCATACAGCTTCCGGGTCACGTGGCCAGCATGACTAAGCCACTTCTGGCGAACCAGAGCAGTGCACGGAAATGCCGTTTACCTTCCCGCCGGAGTGGTACCTATTTATCTACTTGCACTTTGAGGTGCTTTCAAACTGCTAGGTTGGCAGGAGCTGGGACCGAGCAAAGGGAGCTCACTCCATCGCGGGGATTCGAACCATTGACCTTCTGATCAGCAAGCCCTAGGCTCTGTGGTTTAACCCACAGCGCCACCTGCGTCCCTCCAGTAGAGTTTACTGCCAGGTAAATGAGTGTTGGATTGCAGCCTGATAGTCTTCATCAGGGACTGAAAGCCTATGGCCCTCCCATCATTGCTGACCATTTGCCAGCCTGCCTGGGGCTGATGAGAGCTGCAGTCCAAGGTTGTTGTTGTTGTTGTTGTTGTTGTTGTTGTTGTTGTTGTTGTCGTCGTCGTCGTCGTCGTCGTCGTCATTTCTGTAAGGAGGGTGACAGGTTCCTTGCCCCTGGCTACTACAGGAAAACATGTTAAGAGGCTCATACAATTAGACATAGTGTGGAAAAAGTGAGCAGAGATTTCCACACACAAACACACAAATGTCTCAAAATGCCACAACTCAATATGCTGCCCACAAAGAGCAGCAAAGATGGTCCCCTTCTCTAACCTTTGTCTATTTGGTTGGTTGCAATTCGCTTCGTATTGTTGCCCTGGGCAAGATAAAGCGACTGATGAAGTGACTGAAAACTTTAATCAGTAATAATGATAAAACAATAATTGTTGGGGACCAGCTGATTTTTCAAACAACAAGGCCAGAGAGGAGAGTTTGGAAGCATATTTTGCCCCACAAACTGAGTCCTTCATAAGTGGGCAGGCTTGGATGCCATCTAGCATAAGTTACCCTGCAGGCTGTATATTGGCCCTCCGAAGTTTTTTGTGGCCCCCAAGACTACCCCAAATTTGTCCTTCAAACAAGCAAACAAGCAAGCAAGCAAGCAAGCAAACAAACAAGGTCTAAATGACCTTGCAGGTTTTTAAGCAGAGGTTGGATGCTTTCAAACCTCTTTTCTGTGGACTTATTCCACATTCCAGCAGGAACATTTAAAGGTCTTCAGCCATGGGGGCAGGTTGCGGGATTATTATTATTATTATTATTATTATTATTATTATTATTATTTGAATTTATATACCGCCCTATACCTGGGGGTCTCAGGGTAGTTCACAGAATAAAATCAAGTTATAAAACCACAAAATACCTAATCAAAATAAAAACAACAACCCAATAGCACCCCCAACAAAAAACACACCACATTTTTAAAGGGCATAGGATGTAAATCAGATCAGCCAAAGGCCTGGTTAAAAAGGAACATTTTTGCCTGGCACCTAAAGGTGTGTAATGAAGGCGCCAGGTGAACTTCCCTGGGGAGAGCATTCCACAGACGGGGAGCCACTGCAGAGAAGGCTTGTTCTCGTGTTGCCACCCTCTGCAGGCGCATCACAAGGAGGGTGCGGGGGATGCTGTCCACCCCGGGCGTCATGCCGGGTGGATTGGCGGGATGGTGTTCGCACCCCCGACAGGCAGATTTTCACGATTGTTGTGAAAATCTGCCTGCTGATTGCACAAATATGCCCGTTTGCGGTGCTGACACCCCTGGGAGGATCGGGCGCTGCCGATGGCACCCCCGGGAGGATCTCCCCACCTCCGTGGGAGGATCGCCCCACCCCTGGGTGCCCGTCATGTTTGCCAGTCTGGGTGCCCCAGCGGCTTCCTCCGCCACTGAGCCTCCAGACTTCTCAAGGAGGAGGCCCATGAAGAAGGGCCTCAGAGGATGATCTCAGGGTCCAGGTAGGTTCATATGGAAAGAAGCGGTCCTTGAGGTACTGTGGTCCTGAGCCATTTAAGGCTTTATAGGTCGAAACCAGCACTTTGAATTGGGCCTGGAAACTAATGGGTAGCCAGTGCAGTCGGACCAGGATCGGTGCGATATGCTCAAACCGTCTTGTTCTGATGAGCAACCTGACTAACGAATTCTGCACCAGCTGAAGTTTCTGAACCGTGTTCAGATGACGTCGCCCTCCTCATCCTGGTAAGCTGAACCCACACAACTGACTCTGCCCACATGTTTGGTAGCCTTTAAACCAGAGCTTTCCAAACTTTTTCATGTCAGCGACACACTTTTTAGATGCGCATCATTTCATGCGGCACAGTAATTCAGTTTTACTAGTTTTACTAGTTTTACTAGCTATCTGGAGGTTAAACTAACCACTTTCTAGCCTCAGAAGGAGCATTCACACCAGGGGTCAGCAAACCTTTTCAGCAGGGGGGCTGGTCCACTGTCCCTCAGACCTTGTGGGGGGCCGGACTATATTTTTTTTTAAAAAAAAATGAACGAATTCCTATGCCCCACAAATAACCCAGAGGTGTATTTTAAATAAAAGCACACATTCGACTCATGTAAAAACACCAGGCAGGCCCCACAAATAACCCAGAGATGCATTTTAAATAAAAGCACACATTCGACTCATGTAAAAACCAGACCAGATTCCCAGACCATCTGCGGGCCGGATTTAGAAGGCAATTGGGCCAGATCCGGCCCCCGGGCCTTAGTTTGCCTACCCATGGTTCACACGACACATCTGCACACGGCAGCCGACGCAATAACATGTTGCAGCACATAGTTTGGAAAGCTCTGCTTTAAGCATTCATGCTGTGAAACAAAACTGTGGGGAAGCGGCTCTGTTTGTGGAGCGCCATGATTTAGGAGGTACCTTTTCATCACTTCATAATGTGAATTCTGTCTCTCGAAATTCTCCGGCAGAACAATGCCATCAGGCTCCATGAGACAGGATTGCTCTGTTGTCGTGCTCCTTGCAATGAATAACTTAATCTCATCCACCTGTGTACCAATTTGGAGGATATGACAGGGAGCAGGGGACATGTGTCAGCACGCAGGACATTTGTTCTATGAATCAGTGGGGCGTATCGGCTGAGTTCTCTTGAAATTAATGAGCATGACTCACTTCGGTCCATTGCTTTTCATGGGCCCACTCTTAAGGATGTCTAATGTTGGATACAACCCAATATTTGGACGACTACCACCTAATATCCCCTTGCTCTCTCGTTTTGGGAAGCTCCTCCAAAAAATTGCGGTTACCACAAATTACCAACGTCGGTTCTGAAAAGGCACGACACAAAAGGAAAAAAGAACAGGAGGGCAGAGGGGAAAACAAGCTTAAGCACAAGTCCTTCAAGTTACAGCTGATGTCAGTGGCAGTTCTTTTTATATATATATATAGAAATTTATTTATTTGGTTTTTCAGATTAAAATTTTACAGGCACATATCGAACATACAACATAAAAACAAGATTCCAAGGATTTCCCTCCTCCCCTTTGTGGGCCCTATTGTTAATCATTTCCTCCTGAATCTTTTATGATAATCCAAATCTTTTACCTCGCCATTGTGTCCACCTTTAAGCTACAAGTGATATTCCAATCCTACTAATGATTTAAACTGTTTACAATGGTTTTTAAGAGGCAGAGGGCCTTTTCTGTAGTGGTGCCCACCCTGTGGAACACCCTCCCACCAGATGTCAAAAATAAACAACTACCTGACTTTTAGAAGACATCTGAAGGCAGCCCTGTTTAGGGAAGTTTAAAAACAAGCTGTTTAAAAGAACGTAGGCAGACCCTCAGGCCTTTGCATTTGGTGGGAAAGGGAGGGTAATAATAATAATAATAATAATAATAATAATAATGGTTATTGTATTTCAGTGTTTTGTTGGAAGCCGCCCAGAGTGGCTGGGGAAACCCAGCCAGATGGGTGGGGTATAAATAATAAATTATTTATACATACATACATACATACATACATACATACATACCCCACCCATCTGGCTGTGTTTCCCCAGCCACTCTGGGCAGCTCCCAACAGAATATTAAAAACACGATAAAACATTAAACATTAAAAGCTTCCCTAAACAGGGCTGCCTTCAGATGTCTTCTAAAAGTCTGATAGTTGTTTGTTTCCATGACATCTGCTGGGAGGGTGTTCCACAGGGCGGGCACCACTACTGAGAAGGCCCTCTGCCTGGTTCCCTGTAACCTCACTCCTTGCAATGAGGGAACCGCCAGAAGGCCCTCGGCGCTGGACCTCAGTGTCCGGGCTGAATGATGGGGGTGGAGACACTCCTTCAGGTATACTGGACTGAGGCTGTTTAGGACTTCTGTCTCTGAGAAGCACCACTGGGATATTGCCTTCCAGCTCCACCTCACTGTTTCTGCCCTGCTCCATCAACTAGGGTTGGCATACATCCATATTTTTCCGGATTTGTCCAGAAATCGGGCAGCATTTTGGTGTCTGGGCATATTTTTGTGAAATTGGCAAAATGTCCGGGAAAACCTAGATGTATTTCAAAGGGGGGTTTGAAAAAAATCATCAAAAATATCCCCAAAGCCCCCAAACTCAATTTTCTGGGGGGAGATGTTCCCCAAGAAAGCTCAACAGCTTTGTCTGGATTTTTAGTTTGGGGAATATGACAACCCTGCTAGGGACTATTCCCCCAAATGAGGTGAGAATGCAGATGAGATCCATCCAAACCCCTGTTGTTTCTTCGGAATACAGTGGAACCTCAGGTTACATATGCTTCAGGTTACAGACACTTCAGGTTACAGCCTCCGCTAACCCAGAAACATTACCTTGGGTTAAGAACGTTGCTTCAGGATGAGAACAGAAATCGTGCAGTGGCAGCAGGAGGCCCCATTAGCTAAAGTGGTGCTTCAGGTTAAGAACAGTTTCAGGTTAAGAACGGACCTCAACCTGAGGTACCACTGTACTTCCTCCTCGGGAACTTAGTCGCTAAAGCCTTGCTGCTCCCCTAACCAGAGCTAGACAGGGGGAGAATGATGCCTACTGTTGGGGAAGGCAGTTTTTGTGTCCCCGCTCCCTCCCCACTTTTTCTCAGCTGGGATTTACTGTCCGAGGAGATGCACTGCGCTCCAGACCATATAAAATTAGTCATTTCCTAAATCCACCGGCCCTGCGCTAATAAATGGCAGCCGGGCCGTATATCACCTGCATGCCAGCCAACGCCAAGATTGATATCTGCAGGGCGGCCTGAATTAATTCCTTGGACAAGCGGCATTTATTAAGCATTCTGAGGATGTCAGATGAAGAAATCCATCCTGCCCTCGCTGGCAATTAGGCGGGGAGCGAAAGATCAGGGTGGATAGATGGGGCTCCCAGCGGGGTACAGATGCCAAGGGTCAGTGCCTGTCCTAGCTGCAATAAGCGCTCGGCTCCCAAGAAACAGGAGGAGCCCCCCCCCCTCGACCCTGCCCTTGCCTGCCAGCCCTGCTCTGCTCTGCAGTGGGCACGATGCTACTAGGAATAGCAAAAAAATAGAGGATGGAGACAGAGTTCCTAAGTCCAGGTTGGATTTTTGTGCTCTTTCCGATGCCAGAATTCCGCAATTGTGCTTGAAAATACAGTGGTACCTCGGGTTAAGTACTTAGTTCGTTCCGGAGGTCCGTTCTTAACCTGAAACTGTTCTTAACCTGAAGCACCACTTTAGCTAATGGGGCCTCCCGCTGCTGCCACGCTGCCAGAGCACGATTTCTGTTCTCATCCTGAAGCAAAGTTCTTAACCTGAAGCACTATTTCTGGGTTAGCGGAGTCTGTAACCTGAGGTACCACTGTAGTAATAAAGAAGGTTGTCTCTGAGCATATGGAGAATGCCTTTCTTTTTCACGACAATGGAGTGATCACGATGCAGAAACCTGTTTTAAGACATGAAATTATTTCCTATGTATTCCAATGGAAGTTGTAAGTGAGTTGTAAGTCTCCTCTAAAACAAAGAAAGTCTGAAAATTTGACGGCTTGGAGAGTGGCCTGAGTCACAGAAATAGGGGTATATAATGGTATAAAGACGTGTGGGATATAGCTATTAACGATAAACTAACATGTGTCATTAAGGTAAAACGGAGAATATGCAGGAGAAATGATTTTGAGGAGATACGGAGGGTGTTTGTAGAATTTATACTGTTAAAACGGAAAGGGGTCAAACCATCACAAGTGTGGAAATTTTGGGAGGTTGGATAGTTCTAATGGAATGGTCTTGATGGTGGGGTGCACATTTTTATTCTTATTTATTTATGGTTATGATTTTGTATATAAAAAAACTATTAGCACCTTTAAAAAAAGAAATAGGGGTATAATTCTCAGGAAAATTTGGGTATCCAATTTAAGTTTTGCTCAAGCAGTGTTGTTCACATGGGATGGGCACATAAGAAGCTCTTTGAGTATACCTGATAATGTCAAAATGCGAATGGGGTCAAGACGTGTTTCCTTCAGCTTTACTAGTTAGGGATGTGGGTGGCGCTGTGGTCTAAACCACTGAGCCTCTTGGACTTGCCAGTCGGAAGGCGGTTCGAATCCCCATGACAGAGCTAGCTCCCGTTGCTCTGTCCCAGCTTCTGCCAACCTAGCAGTTCGAAAGCACACCAGTGCAAGTAGAGAAATAGGTACCGCTGCGACAGGAGGGTAAATGGTGTTTCTGTGCACTCTGGTTTCTGTCACGGTGTCCCTTTGTGCCAGAAGCTGTTTAGTCATGCTGGCCACATGACCCAGAAAGCTGTCTGTGGGCAAACGCCTGCTCCCTTGGCCTGAAAGTGAGATGAGCGCTACAACCCCATAGTCACCTTTGACTGGACTTAACCGTCCAGGGGTCCTTTACCTTTTTTATCTTTACTAGTTAGGGAATCATGATGGTCCACATCCACCCTAGGAATTAGGTTACTATTACTAGGAATACACTGTGTGTTCCCAAGCTAACATATCTTGCCTGTAAAAGTTTGTGAGTATATATGTGGGAGCCTTCTTTTAAAAACCCCAGACACCTCACTATGCTAATCTTTGTAGATGTTTGAAGCACTGAGTGGCTGTTGCATTGGTATCATAAAAAGAGATCCTCTCCCTGTGAATAATGAAATCATAATGTAGCCAATTAGATTTGACTGTGTGTGACCCTGAATCTTCCCAGGAGCAGGAGGACAGTATAGATTTGGAACAGTGGTTTGCAGAGGGGCATAATTCAGAAGGCAGAAGCTGGGAAATACTGGATGGGGAACAGCTAGCAGAAGAAACATTGGAAGAGAGAGGGTTAACAGATTCATAGTCTCTGGATAGTATTCACACACCCCTTCCCCCAAAGTCCTGGAGAGCTCAGAAAGTGGCAGAACGGAAAACACAGCAGATTCAACCTCAGATTACAAGACGTAGGAATGACGTAGATTAGTAGGGATGGGGGGGTGATCCTTAACTGGGAGCACCGCCATTTCTAGGAGACATGCTGTTTGTTCTCTCACGGTGATTATTAAAGAATCTAACTGGTAAGACACTCCTTTCGTTTGATCTTCTTATTTACTGCCACGGGGAGGAAGCTGATTCCCCGAAGCCTGACACCTGCGTACACTCCAGCACAGCTGCTCCCTAAGGGTAGGGCTGCCTTGTTTTCTCCCTTGCTCTGCACAACACCTTCTGGTGGCGTAGCTGTTTCTGGGGGGTTCTTTGCAGAGCCCGTGGTGCCTTAATGTATTATGAAACAGGGCCCTCCGAGGGAACAGCCTCGCCAATTATCTGGAGCCAATAAGTACCCCTGCTTGGCTTCCTACAGAGTCTGTAGGGTGGAATCTACACACAAATTTTAAAAAGCTGTGAACATGCTTTTTTTAAAAAACCGTTTTGAAAAATACTTTGAGTTTGGCATGGCTCGCTCTCGCCATCTAGTGTCACATTTGTATATTGCGCTTTACAACGTTTTATTTGCAGCTGTGTAGCTGAGTACTAGGTCTGCTTCCTTCTCCTATGCGCCTCCTGTGGGGAGTGGAGAGCAGCTGGGAACCAGGCTTCCAACAGCTGGGCTTGGAAGTGCCAGGATATCCCCCTCGGTGGGGGGGGGGGGACTCTTGTCTCCATGATATCGCTCCCTCCTTTCGTCGCATGTCCTCCCCTTCTCCTCCCCCCCCCCCCGCCATGTGCAGAGACAGCCAAGAAGAAACGCAAACATTTCGGACGGTGCGTCTCTGCCATCGATCACCTGCGCACGCCCCGCTCCGGTGAGACCCACTCCCCATTCCGAGACAGGTTTCCGTGCCTCATTCCCGATTCGGCTCATGCCCACCTGAGTTGCGGGCTGACAAATAGACATTTAAATCAGACAATTAGCTGGCCTCCGCTACTGACATTTTTAATGTATTAATGTGCATCAACAGCTAATACATAGAAAATTCCCCTAATAACAGTGCTTGGGTAAAAGAGGTTGCTTTGCTGCTCTGGAGATGGCAGTGATATACGACTCCGATGGGGCGCTGGACCTGCAGTTCGCATTAATTGCCAGCCGACTGACAGGCCGACGTGACAGCATGCAATAGGCAGCAACCCCTTTATAATATCTGTAGCCATTCTCTCTCTCTGTGTGTGTGTGTGTGTGTGTGTGCGCGCGCGCGCAAATGAGAGGGTTTTACATTGTGCATATATTTGTAAAAACTCCACACAGGTCTGCCTGCCTGGAGTGCAAATGTTGTAAACTTTACACTGTCAAGGAATGTGTGCATGCTGTAAGATATACACAATGTGTGCATGCCTTAAAACCTGAACTGTCAAAACCGTACATATTATATTTGTATGTGTGCATAAGCGGGGGGGGGGGCAGACAGCTATGCATATGCAAGAGTGAATTAACTGCTATATACCTGTATAGAAAGATGTACACATCTAAATCTGTGTATTCAACAGGGGTGGATAAACTGTGCATGCGAAAAGATGTACATGTGTCTTGAGTATGCAAGGAAGAGATAAACTTTCTATGTACAGTGGTACCTTGGGTTGCATTCTCCATATGATCAGAGACAACCATTCTCCATATGATCAGAGACAACCTTGGGAGTCATTTTGGACTCACAGCTGTCCATGGAGGCGCAGGTTAACTCTGTGTCCAGGGCAGCTGTCTACCAGCTCCACCTGGTATGCAGGCTAAGACCCTACCTGCCCGCGAACTGTCTCGCCAGAGTGGTGCATGCTCTAGTTATCTCACGCTTGGACTACTGCAACGCGCTCTACGTGGGGCTACCTTTGAAGGTGACCCGGAAACTGCAATTAATCCAGAATGCGGCCGCTAGACTGGTGACTGGGAGTGGCCACCGGGACCACATAACACCGGTTCTGAGAGATCTGCATTGGCTCCTAGTACGTTTCTGAGCACGATTCAGTGTTGGTGCTGACCTTTAAAGTCCTAAACGGCCTCGGTCCTGTATACCTGAAGGAGCGTCTCCACCCCCATCGTTCAGCCCGGACACTGAGATCCAGCGCCGAGGGCCTTCTGGCGGTTCCCTCATTGCGAGAAGTGAGGCTACAGGGAACCAGACAGAGGGCCTTCTCGGTAGTGGCGCCTGCCCTGTGGAACGCCCTCCCATCAGATGTCAAAGAGATAAATAATTACCTGACATTCAGAAGACATCTTAAGGCAGCCCTGTTCAGGGAAGTTTTTAATATGTAACGCTGTACTGTTTTTAACACTGATTGGGAGCCGCCCAGAGTGGCTGGGGAAACTCAGCCAGATGGGCGGGGTATAAATAATAAAGAATAATTATTATTATTATTATTATTATTATTATTATTATTATTATTATTATTTACTACAGTGGTACCTCGGGTTACATATGCTTCAGGTTACATACACTTCAGGTAACAGACTCCGCTAACCCAGAAATATTACCTCAAGTTAAGAACTTTGCTTCAGGATGAGAACAGAAATCGTGCTCTGGTGGCGCAGCAGCAGCGGGAGGCCCCATTAAGGTTAAGAACGGACCTCCGGAACGAATTAAGTACTTAACCCGAGGTACCACTGTATATGCAGTTATGCAAGAGCACCTAAGAGAAGTATATAAGGTAAGCTCTGGTTGTGTGAGAAGTATGCATGCATGTACAGTCAAACCTCTGTGAAAATGGAATTCAGTAAACCTGTTCTCCTGCTTGTAGGAGGCTTACTGGGAAACCTATATAAGAACCTAAAAGGAAGGAAATAGAGATCAACCTCTGTCAAGTCAGATCTTTATTACCGCTGTTGCAACAGGACGCTCACTCACCCCATGCAGGAGGGAGGAGGAACCCAGAACAATGGTGTGCAAGCCCTTATAGACTTTTCAATTTGCCCACCTGTAGCTCAAGTTGTTGTTGTTGAGTCGTTTAGTCGTGTCTGACTCTTCGTGACCCCATGGACCAGAGCACGCCAGGCACTTCTGTCTTCCACTGCCTCCCGCAGTTTGGTCAAACGCATGTTTGTAGCTTCGAGAACACTGTCCAACCATCTCGTCCTCTCTCGTCCCCTTCTCCTTGTGCCCTCCATCTTTCCTAACATCAGGGTCTTTTCCAGGGAGTTTTCTCTTCTCATGAGGTGGCCAAAGTATTGGAGCCTCAGCTTCACGATCTGTCCTTCCAGTGAGCACTCAGGGCTGATTTCCTTCAGAATGGATAGGTTTGATCTTCTTGCAGTCCATGGGACTCTCAAGACCACTCCCCAAAAGATGATACATACATCACAGGGAGGCGAAATCCTGTTTGGCAGGAAACTGATAATGGTCACTTGATCGCTTTACCTGGCAGCCTGGCCATTCCTTTTGAGATGTTAAATACCAGACTTAGTTCCTGAATCCAGGTCACAGGCTCACCCTATTCATGCACAAATACACCCTTAAAACAGGATTTGTGAGCAAAGAGACAATGGGGAGGTTTTCCCATTTCCTTCCTCATTGCAGAGAATATTTGAGGTGTCTGGAAGAGTCAAAATGGCTTCAGGATTGTTCTCCTGTACTATTTCAGACACGTGGTTTATATACTTACGTACGTGTTTGCCTTGTACATTTATGAACATATGATTTATATATGTGTGAGACCTTAGAATTCCTATAACATCAGTTTTCAAATGTCTCGGCTGCCGAATGTTTTGGAAGCAAAATGCCGGAAACCCGAAAGTGAATGCTTCCATTTTCATACGTGTCCCAAAAGTTGAACGGCTTCTGAGGCGCATTTCTCAATTTCCCCCTTTGAACTTGCTGACAGCCCTCTGATCCTCAGTTTTCGAACGTTTTGGAAGTCAAACAGACTTCTGGAACGGATAACGTTAAAAAACCGAGGTTTGACTGTACGCAATAAAAAATGAAATCCATACAAATGGCTGGTTGGGTCTGTGTGTACAGGGTGAAAAATAGTGCTAAAGATCTCATTTTATTCTACTAAAAAGTTTCTGTCCCACCTTTTGGTCACCAAGGCAGCTTCCAGATTAGAACATCAAAATGCAATTTTTAAATAAAAAACAGATGCAGCGCATCAGTGCATCTTTAGGAATATAATGAGCGGGGGGGGGGGGAGAGTACAACTCTAAAAGCAGTGATCACCCAAGATTAATGCCTCTACTTTTTGCATCATACACCAGGTTCTGCAAATGCTAGAAGCTTAACACTTTATTTTATTTTACTTAATTTTAATGAAAACTTGGTAATGGGGTATTGTGGATCTTCCATGGGGTAAACTGTCCCCCCCCCCCCATCCTCCATCGATGCCTGTGTGCAACATCCTCATTTATTTCCTTCCCTCCTGTAATGGGTGATAGTATCTCTGTGGTGAAGGTAAAGGAACCCTGGATGGTTAGGCCCAGTCAAAGGTGACTATGGGGTTGCAGAGCTCATCTCGCTTTCAGACCGAGGGAGCCGGCGTATGTCCATAGACAGCTTTCTGGGTCCTGTGGCCAGCAAGACTAACCCACTTCTGACACAACGGAACACCGTGACGGACACCAGAGCGCACAGAAACACCATTTACCGTCCCACCACAGTGGTACCTATTTACCTACTTGCACTGGTGTGCTTTCAAACTGCTAGGTTGGCAGGAGCTGAGACACAGCAACAGGAGATCATAACCGTCACGAGGATTCAAACCACCAACCTTCCGATCAGCAAAACCAAGAGGCTCAGTGGTTTAGACCACAGCTCTACCCATGTCCCCCATCTCTCTGTGGAGTGCCACTTCCACAGCATACAATTTAAAGCATTTTGGTTCCCTCAAAGAATCCTGGGAACTGTAATTTTATATATATATATATATTTAAAAGTCTTCTAGGAATTGTAGCTCTGCGAGAGGTCAAATACAGTTCCCATGATTCTCTGGGGGAACGCCAGGCTCTCCCATCTCTCCAGCTCTGATCAGGCCTGGGGAGATGCCGGAGTAATGAATATTCCTGGATTGAGGGGGGCCTGACACGTGTTTTACAAGTATGTGTTAGATGCCTGTTATAATGCATAATTGGTAGCATTGATCAGACCCGGCCACCAACGCTTAAGAGAATCGATTGGCAAAATCTGCCTACTAATTGAGGCATTTGTCATCTTGTCCAAGTCTGGGTGGGGAGGGGAGGAAGGGACAGGGCAGAGAGGTGAGATACAGCTTTGCTGGAGAATCACTGTTCTTGGGGTTCTCATCTCAGTCCCTGCCTCCCTTCAGCAACTGCCATTGGTTCTCTAGTGCCTTTTCCCGTCCCCCTAGTACATGGGTAGGCAAACTAAGACCCAGAAGCCAGATCCGGCCCAATCGCCTTCTAAATCCGACCTGTGGACGGTCCAGGAATTAGCGTGTTTTTACATATGAGTAGAATGTGTCCTTTTATTTAAAATGCATCTCTGGGTTATTTGTGGGGCATAGGAATTCGTTCATTTTTCTTCTTCAAAATATAGTCTGGCCTCCCACAAGGTCTGAGGGACAGTGGACCGGCCCCCTGCTGAAAATGTTTGCTGACCCCTGCCCTAGTCTTACCCCTTTGTATGGTGATGGAGGGATTAGTCACAGAAGCAAGCAGTTAAGACCTAGTCCGTCCACCTTGCTCTCCATTTCTTGAACTCAATGCCGGATTTACGTATAAGCTAAACAAGCTATAGCTTAGGGCCCCACTCTCTTGGGAGCCCAAAATTTTTTTGAAGAAAAAACCCTGGATGTATATTTCCAAAATACAAGATAAAAACAAATAAAATGGCTTTAGATACCTATTAGGTCCATAAATTACCATATAGCATATATTCAACACAAAAACCAGCGACAATTTGTTGTTGACAAAGGACAGCTGGACATATAAAGGGCCCCATTACCTTCAGTAGCTTAGGGCCTCATCTAACCTAAATCTGGCCTTGCTTGAACTTGTTTGGCTTCTGCTTCATGTGTGCATGTGTGTGACTCAGTGCTCCATCTGGCCGTGATGTCTACAGAAGTGGGCAAACGTGAGTGTGTGTTGAGGGCCGACATCAGGGGAGGGAAGCCAGTTCTAGCCTTCTTCCCTCCCTACCCTGTTAGCCTTTCCTTGACGTGAGCTCTGACAAGCCTGAAAGATCGATACTGTTGACCTTTGGTAGAGCTGAGGATCTGATGCATGACAGGTCAGGTGTGGCAGAACATAGGGTTGTCGTATTTCAAAACGTAATAACCAGGACCCCCCAAATGTTGTGGAGCTTTTTTTAAAAAAAGACCCCCCCAAAATTGTTGGGCTTGTTTTAGACAAACCCTTAAGTTGTCGAGCTTTTTTTTTATAACAAAAACACCAGAAAACCTGTGGTTTAGGACCATGCTACAAGCCTACTAACAATTGCCCTACAAGTTTCTAAGCACCTTAACTTGACGTCAGTTCCACTGAAATCAATGGAACACAACACAATTAGAAGCACACTACAAGTCTAACAATTGCCCTACGAAGTAGGTAACCAAAAATTGAGACTGTGACTCCTCAAAAGCCACCCGATTCCAACTAAGCTTCTATCCAAACCCAGGTCCCAACACAGTAGGGTTGTCATATTTGAAAAAGTAGAAACCAGGACATCCTGAAAGTTGTTAAGCTGTTTTTAGGCAAACCCTTAAGTTGTTGGGCTTTTTGAAAACAAAAATGCCAAAAAATGCAATTTTTTGATTGGCTTGCCTAAGATCCAAGACAAATCCTGGTTCGAAACTACAAAATCAGTTATGTCAGGAGCAAAAACCTTTACCTTCACTTCTACCTCTTCTTCTGTTCAAAAAAGCTGAAGGTGCATTAGATTTCGAGGCAACATTTACGGGGCTCATTTTCCTAAGAAATAATGCTTATTCCTCAAAATGTTTACAAAGTTCAGCTATTGCAAAAGTTTTTCAGTGGTAATTTTATGCATTTTTTTTAAATCACCATGGTATTTAACAATAACATCTTATGTCCTTTAGAGGAGAAATTTTGAATTGCAGAATTTTAAATACCCGTTATCATCCTTGGCTTCACTCAATTTTGTGTATAACACTTTTCCATTTTCTTCTAGTTGTGAGGGTGGGGGTGGGGAGGGGACTCACAAGTGCAGTAGCCTAGGGCCTCTCTTCATCTAAATCATGCCCTGGTTAGGGGCCCTTTAAACCAGAGCCTAGGTGGAAGTCTGAAAAGGTAGGTGCATTATGTCTGCATCCTTGCCTCTGGTATAGATAATCTCTAACAGGCCACAGATAGATACAAGCGTTGGTCAAATCAGGAAGATGAGAGCAAGCAAACAGCTGAAGAAAGTGAGTGAGGTAAAACTAAGATCAAAGGGCAGGGAAATGGCATGATATCTGCATAGAGATCCTAGTGGTTCAGTCCAAAGAACCAAGCCATGTGATTCAGGAACCTTTTTATGCAGATGATGGTCAGGGCAGGAGGAAATGGAACCATTTCAGTGACTCTTCACCTGCTTATTGCCCTCAACCACTGCTTTGGTGCTGAGCACCAGGACCAGGAAACCTGTGAGCTCGGCAGTGGCGTAGCGTGGGTTGTCAGCACCCGGGGCAAGGCAAGTAATTTGCGCCCCCTAACCCGTGGATTTGCGCCCCCTAACCCGTGGATTTGCGCCCCCTAACCCTAACCCCCAGATGTTGCGCCCGGTGCGGCCGGGCCCCCCTGCACCCCCCACGCTACGCCACTGGAGCTCGGTTCAGACCCTACACTTGGTCAGATTCCTGGCTGGTGTGTCCATTGCTGCAGTGTTGAATGGAGAAATTCAGGACATTGGATGGGTTTGAGCACATTGAACAAGAATCTGCCTTATTTTTGGACCTTGAGCGACACTCAGATTGACATTCTGACAAAGAAAATAATTTATGTGCAATGTAAACAGCTGCATAGCTACAAATACTTCCCCATTACAGTGTATGCCGTACAGGGTCTGTTGAAATCTTATTACAGATAGGACTTTTTTCTTTTGTATTGTATTCTTATCTCTTTCTACTATCAAGAAACACCACACTTTATATTTCTGCAAAGACCATCTGTTAGTCTGAATCCGAAAGCCAACCTTGGAGTTTTTGTTCTACCCTTCCTTGTCTCATGCAAATTACGCTGTGTACTTCAAAGGCCTTCTGAGATAGATTCTTCCAGCCTCTCAATTATTCTTCACTTGAAAGTCCCTAATTACCTAATTGATGGCTCTTTTCCTGATGGCTTAAAGCCGTCCCTTTGATCTGTGGACCCTGGCAACCACACCCTGCTGGAAAAAAGGAAAAAGTTTACACAGATGCCTTTAGGTCTTCTTTATTAGTGCCTGCATCTGCAAATTCACAGGGTTGTGCAATTAGGAAATTAGGCATGCTACCCTGAGAATCCCAGGGAAAATAAAAATTATTATTGTTTAAAAAAAGAGAATCCCAGGGAAAGTGGGACTGGGACTGGCGAAACTGGAATGGGCTATCATGCCACAAGCCCTTCACACATGCAGTTTTCTCGTATATCTATATCTGTGTGTGCATGCTTAATAAGAGATCATAGAATCACAGAATTGTAGAGTTGGAAGGGACCCTGAGGATTGTCTAGTCCAACCCCCAGCAATGCAGGAATGTGCAGCTGTCCCATAGAGGGATTGAACCTGCAACCTTGGCATTATCAGCACTGTGCTCTAACCAACTGAGCTATCCAGCTGATGTTTTGAGAATATATTGATTGCCAGCTGATGACCTACATGTCATTCTGATGTCAGAAGAGAGGCTCTGCTTCTTTCAGGATGTGGATGGAAAAGCAAAGTTTTGTGCCCTGGTTAACTTCCTGACACTGATGGCTAAGCTGAAGTTCCATGTTTATCCAGCACTCATTTAAATTTTCACAAGGAGGTATAATGTGACGCTGTGGTCTCAACCACTGAGCCTCTGAGGTGGGTGGTTCGAATCCCTGCGACGGAGTGAGCTTCTGTTGCTCTGTCCTAGCTCCTGCCAACCTAGCATTTGAAAGCACACCAGTGCAAGTAGATAAATAGGTACCACTGTGACAGGAAGGTAAACAGCGTTTCTGTGCGCTCCGGTTTCCATCATGGTGTTCCACTGTGCCAGAAGCGGTTTAGTCTTGCTGGCCACATGACCCAGAAAGCTGTCTGTGGATAAACGCCGGCTCCCTCGGCCTGAAAGTGAGATGAGCACTGCAACCCCATAGTTGCATTTGACTGGTCTTAACCGTCCAGGGGTCCTTTACCTTTACCTTTATATGTGGCTTCACCTCCTCTTCTTTTCTCTTCACAACATCCCTGTGAGGTTGGTTAAACCGAGGGAGTGATTAGCCCAAGGTCACTCTCCTGCCTGCTGCCTATCACAGCTGAATGGAGATCAAAGCCCAGATATCGCTTGTCCAGCCCAAAACTCTGCACTATACTCAGTTACACCCCCTTGGAAGAAGCAGATACATAGCTTGGGGGGTACTTTCTGATCCATCACTGTCACTTGATACTCAGGTGGCCATGGTGGGATGGAGTGACTTCCATCAGCTTCTGCTAATGGCCCAGCTACACTCCTTTCTGGACAGGGGTGGTCCAGCTTCTGTTGTCTGTGGTCTGGTAACCTCTAGGTTAGTGCAAAATATGATCTGAATCTCAACATCAAAAAAACTAAGATCATGGCTACTGGTCCCATCACCTCCTGGCAAACAGAAGGGGAAGAAATGGAGGCAGTGAAAGATTTTACTTTCTTGGGTTCCATGATCACTGCAGATGGTGACAGCAGTCACGAAATTAAAAGACGCCTGCTTCTTGGGAGAAAAGCAATGACATACCTATACAGCATCTTAAAAAGCAGAGACATCACCTTGCCAGCAAAGGTCCGTATAGTTAAAGCTATGGTTTTCCCAGTAGTGATGTATGAAAATGAGAGCTGGACCTTAAAGAAGGCTGATCGCCGAAGAATTGATGTTTTTGAATTATGGTGCTGGGGGAGATTCTTGAGAGTCCCATGGACTGCAAGAAGATCAAACCTATCCATTCTGAAGGAAATCAGCCCTGAGTGCTCACTGGAAGGGCAGATCGTGAAGCTGAGGCTCCAATACTTTGGCCACCTCATGAGAAGAGAAGACTCCCTGGAAAAGACCCTGATGTTGGGAAAGATGGAGGGCACAAGGAGAAGTGGACGACAGAGGACGAGATGGTTGGACAGTGTTCTTGAAGCTACCAACATGAGTTTGACCAAGCTGCGGGAGGCAGTGGAAGACAGATGTGCCTGGCGTGCTCTGGTCCATGGGGTCACAAAGAGTCAGACACAACTAAATGACTAAACAACAACAACAAGGTTAGATTACCACCATACATTATATGTGTGGCTGCCTTTGAAGATGGTTCGGAAACTGCAACTGGTACAGAATTCAGCGACCAGTCTGCTCCCAGGGCCAAGATAGTCTGAGCACATAATATCAATCGTCGCCTGACTGCATTGGTTACTATTCTACTATCTACAAAGCCGTATGTGGCTCAGTACCCCAGTACTGCCTCTCCCCATACGGACCAACCCAAACCCTGCAAGTGTCATCTGAGGCCAATCTCCGTGTGCCCCCACCATGGCAGGTCTGGAGGGTGGCAACATGCGAATGGGCATTTTCAGTGGTTCCTCCCTGCTTGTGGAATGCTCTCCCCAGGGAGACTTGCCTGGTGCCATCATTACATATCTTTAGACACCAGGAAAAGCCTTCCTTTCCTGCCAGGATGTTGACTTTTAATTATCTGTGGCCTCCTTTAGTGGATGGGATGTTTTAATCTTGCCTTTTAAAAAGATGAAGGTGCTTTGGATTTTTCTATGCTTTGTTTTATGGCAGTTTTAAAATATGTTGTTTACTTGTTGTTGTACATTGCATTGGCAAACAAAGGTGACTAATAAGTTTAATATAAATAAATATTATTATTATTTGCTTGTTTTGCTTTCTAAATAAATATAGCATGATTGATCAAACTCTTCTGATATTTGGTCTTCTATTGGTCTTTGCATCTTGATTTTATCTTTCTTTATTAATTTAGCATTGTACTGTGATTGGGTTTTTTTTAGTGTGCTCGATTTTTAGGCAGTCTTGTTTATTTTTATGGTTTTAAAAAACTTTTTTACTGTTAGCTGCCCAGTAGACATTGTTAATTCGGTTGTATATGGACGATGTAAGTAAATAAAACAAAAGCCTTAAATGCTGCTGGGATTTGTGCCACTAAATGTTTATTGGGGAGAGAGCCTGGCAAGCCTTCAGGATGCAAGGAATGGCATCGATTTCTCAAAGTAGGTTAACTTTCACTGATGCAACCAGGTTTTGGCTGTGTTCCTGGATCTTAGGCAATTTGTGGGCTGGTATCCCAGGACGGACCAATGGAGACTGAGTCCTTCATTGTCTTATTCCCCTTCTGTATATGCAAATACCTGATGCCATGAGCTGTGTCTGAGGGGTGAAGAGAGATCATGTAGCCCAATGATTATACACTGTATCGAGCTACAGACAGATTTTTGCTTCATGCAACATTTGTCAAGTCTGTTTCTAGTCAAGCCTAGAGACTGAACAGAGTGAAAAACAACAGGACTGTTTTGCTCCAAATCAAAGATGAGAAAAGAGAACCTTTCCTCAATTGATCAGGGGTCATAGACAATATTTTCCTAATCTTAACCAGTTGACAACTGAATGTAAGCTGAGACACGGGTGGCGCTGTGTTCTAAACCACTTACCGTAACCTCTTGGACTTGCCGATCAGAAGGTTGGCGGTTCGAATCCCCGCGACAGAGTGAGCTCCCATTGCTCTGTCCCAACTCCTGCCAACCTAGCAGTTCAAAAGCACGTCAGTGCAAGTAGATAAATAGCAGTTTAGTCCTGCTGGCCACATGACCTGGAAAGCTGTCTGTGGACAAACGCTGGCTCCCTTGGCCTGAAAGTGAGATGAGCACCACAACCCCATTGTCACCTTTGACTGGACCAAACCGTTCAGGGGTTCTTTACCTTTTTTAACCTAAGCTGGAACCTGAAAACACAATAACAGGTGTATCATACTGTGGAACCCCTTGCCATTGGAGTTGAGTGAGAGACAATAAATTTCCTCTACGGTGGGCCTCTCATCTGCCTCAGGCAAGAGATTGGTTTGTGTATGTGTGTTTGTTCTTCTTTTATTCTTTGCCTGCGGTAAACTACCTCACTCTGTCAGTAACTCCTCTTGAGTTGAGTTTGTTTGTGTACTGGGCTGGATGGGCCAATCCTGACCTCCCTGCCGTCCCTATAGCTGCCTGCCTGACAGCCCCATCACTTGCCCAATTGCCTGTCAGGTACCTGTCTCTTGGCAGCACATAAACGCCAGCGCCTTTGTTGTCTTTGTTTCCGTGACAACTTGCAAGCAGGGAAATGGGATGAAGGACCTAGCTTGCCCGCTAGAGAGGATGGAGGAACAATGAAGGGTTCTAAACCCTTCATGTGCTGGGCTTTAGCATCCTTTGCATATAGCAATATTAGTTCTAATTCCTTCAGTGTACACCAGCAAATCCAAACGTTCCCAAATTTAGAAGCTAGATCTAGTGAGTCTGGAACTCTTTGGGAAGACTCCATCTTGCACAAACACCCTTTGTTATAATGTATAATATTAAAGCAGCCACGGAACTGGCATCACGTGTCCTGAGAAAAAGAGTTGTGTGCATGTATGGCTGTGGTTTCTGTGAGTAAATCTGTGTGTGTGCATTTCTCTGCATTACTGTATGCTGGGTCTACTTGTATGTATGCTTGTGACCTTGGGCCAGTCACGGTGTCTCAGCCCAGTCTATCTCACTGGGTTGCTGTGAGGCTAAAATGATCAGGGGGAGAATCATATGTGGCCCCCTGAGCTCCTTGGAAAAAAGATGGGACACAGAATTAAATAATACACATATCTCTGCATGCATGGCATTGCTTATACCTATACATATGCCGTAGCTATGCACACTTATTTTCATGCATTTGTGTGCATTTATAAATGTCTATTGTGTGCATTTAGAAATGGGACACGGGTGGCGTTGTGGGTTAAACCACAGAGCCTAGGACTTGCCAGTCAGAAGGTCGGCGGTTCGAATCCCCGTGACGGGGTGAGCTCCCGTTGCTCGGTCCCTGCTCCTACCAACCTAGCAGTTTGAAAGCACGTCAAAGTGCAAGTAGATAAATAGGTTCTGCTCCAGCGGGAAGGTAAATGGCGTTTCCGTGCGCTGCTTTGGTTCGCCAGAAGCGGCTTAGTCATGCTGGCCACATGACCCGGAAGCTGTACGCCGGCTCCCTCGGCCAATAAAGCGAGGTGAGCACCGCAACCCCAGAGTCGGTCACGACTGGACCTAATGGTCAGGGGTCCCTTTACCTTTACTTGAAATGTCTACGTGCACATGTGCTTTTCTGCATGTATATTTGTAGGCACTTGCACAGGCAAGTGCACACACTTTAGATGTGCATTTATGTGTATTTGTACATATGTAAAAAGGTAAAAAAAGGTAAAGGACCCCTGGACGGTTAAGTCCACTCAAAGGCGACCATGAGGTTGCAGCACTCATCTCACTTTCAGGCTGAGGGCGCCGGCGTTTGTCCGCAGACAGCTTTCTGGGTCATGTGGCCAGCATAACTAAACTGCCTCTGGTTCAGTGGAACACCGTGATGGAAACCAGAGCCACAGTGGTACCTATTTATCTACTTGCACTGGTGTGCTTTCAAATGCTAGGTTGACAGGAGCTGGGACAGAGCAACAGGAGCTCACCCCGTCGCAGGGTTTCGAACCACCGACCTTCTGATGGGCAAGCCCAAGAGGCTCAGTGGTTTAGACCACAGCGCTACCCGTGTCCCTAATGTACATGTGTATGCACATGCCTGCTTTGCTTATATGTTCATGCTGTTGTGCACAGACTTCATTTGTAATATACATGTCAACACTGTGATAGAACATTTTCATTGCTGGAATTAATTCAAATACTAATTCATATTTATAGATAGTGTGAGATTTTTAAACAATGTGTGTTCACATAGACTTGTCTGTGTGTTTGCTGTTATTTTATTAGGTACTTCGCTGGGGTTATCTAACCAGCTTTTCAAGAATAAGAGGTACACTGTACTGTTTGTTTTGTAATATTCAGGAATAAGGGGAAGCCTTTTAAGGCTACAATACTAAACACGCTTACTCCTGAGTAAACCAGCCTAGGCTTGCACTATGAAATAAGGACTGCCTCTTTAAATAGCAGGCATTTCAAAGAGCCCTGCGCTTGGCAAATGGCAACACTTCAGTCAAGGAATTCTTCCCCCTCCTTCCCCCGAATCTCTAGACTCAAATGTTCCTCCTTCCCACCCCAAAGTCTGTCTGACAGCCCCATCACCTGCCTGTTTACCTGTCAGGTATTTATCTCATGGCAATGGGGAAATGCCAGCAATATATTTCTATGACAACACACAAACAGGGAGTTGGAATGAAGGGCTTAGACTGATCCAGCAAAGTTGAATGCATAGAAATGAGAGGTTGAGAGCGGAAGAAAGCTAAGCCGAGCATCCTTAGCTAATTGCTTTCTTAGTACTTGGGGCATATTAATGGTCCTTAGCTCAGATGACAGGTCGGTGGACATGGGCAGAGACAGGGACAGGATTCTTCAGGGTACCGGCGTTCGAGATTCATCCTGAGCAGAAGAGAGCTTTTGAAATGCTTGCGCGTCTTGAACGCTGGTCTCACACACAAACACACACACACCCTATCCGACCCCCAAGTGGGAAAAGGCAAATTTGACAGTTTAAAGCCAGATCTTTTACTCAATCGATCAGAGTCTCGAGATGAGTCCTCCCCACCCCTCGGCAATCGATCTTCTCAAAGGAGTAGGGCAGGAAATCTTTAATGGATGTAAGAAACACAGTCTATGGGGTGTGATTGTGTGTGTGTGTGTGTGTTCAAAATGACCTGCTGGGATGAGACAGAAGGAGACCCAGAACTGCCCTGTCACCTGGTGTCATTTGCTGGGGCGGGGGGGAGAAACGACTTGGAAGTGGCTAAGCTGGAGGGTTAACGAATTAGGAAAGGCTTGTGTCGTGTACAGCAGGGCCACGAACCAGGCCCTGTTTCTCCAGACTTGGCTCACAGCCCTGCTCTTTCCTCCCTGTACTTCCTCCTCCTCCTCTTGGCTAGCCGGTGTCTGGTTTGAGGAGGCTCTCGTGGTCTGTCTGCGCTTGGCTGGGCTCCATCCTTCACTGCTTCTCCTGGATCCCCAGTGGGACGGCTCAGCTCAAAGCCAGCCAAGCATATGTGCTTTGGCTCTGGAAGATTCTTGCTTGTCATTCCGGTGGGACCCACTGTCTTGGAACAGACAGACAAGGAGGACTGCACCTCCGTCCAAAGGTGCTGGGCAATATTTGGATGAATGATGGATAGATGTGGGAACGGAGCCGGAGAAAAACCCCACACCGACAGGAGAGAGGCATAGTTGCTGCTGCTGTTCATATCTTCCTCCTGCTCTTTGTTGTTGTTATTGCCTGTTGATCTCACTGGAGGGACCCATTTACTCCAGACGGAAGGCATTCTACATACTTCCTTTATTCTCCATGTCAGATTTTGCTTTGTTTTGTTACCGCAGTCGGAAAAATACTCTTGCTCTTAAGTTATTTAGGGAACAGTACACCTTTCCTATATACAGTCGTACCTTGGATCCCCAACACCTTGCGAGTTGAATGTTTTGGCTCTGGAATGGTGCAAACCCGGTGTTTCGGTTTGCGAACATTTTTTGGAAGCCGAACGTCCAATGTGGCTTCCGCAGCTTCCGATTGCGCGCCTTGGTTGTCGAACATTTTTGGAAGTAGAATGGACTTCTGGAACGGATTCCGTTTGACATCCAAGGTACAACTGTACAGTAGGACTGCACATTTAACTTATACACATTCAACTTTACATGCTTGGCAAAAAAAGGATATTTTTTTTAAGGGGGCAGGCATCAGTGGGAGGGGGGAGGCTTTGGCAATCCCACCCGCCATTGCACCCAATGTGTTTTAACTACATTCACTTTTAATTTGTTTATCGCCTTTCTATATTCCTATACACAAGGCAGTTTACAGCAACAAAATATACAACACACACCTTATGGTAATCTGCTCCAATACAAAAAGTCATAATAAAACATAACTTTAAGGTGGAACGACTTATATCAGATAAAGTAATATTCAATAATCTATTAGAATATAAGAGTACACAAGAAAATTAACTCTCAAAACATCAGCAAATAATAATCAAACAGAAGTTCACTCTTAACAATTACAAAAAATAACAGCTAAACTATGATCAACAAAAACAACTGCAAGTCACAGTGCATAAAACGTCACAATACATACAAAACCGTATTAAAAGATCAAATTGAGAAATAAAGACACACAAATTGTACAACAATTTTTGTAAAAATAAATAAATCCCTAAACTCCTCTTCTCCCTTCCCAGCTTCCTCTGCTGTTCTTAAAGTCATGGCCTGGGAGCGGCTAATGTGATCTTTGCTTTAGGCAGGATCTCAGGAACATAACCCTCCATGTAAGTTGTGGGCTTGCTGTACTGTAGTATAGGGGTAGCCAAATCATGGTACCTTCCAGATATTGTTGGCATTCCCATCACCCCTATTGTCTATAATGGCCAGGGCTGGGGGGAATTGGAATCCAACAACATATGAAGGGTACCAATTGGCTATCCCAGCCTTGGAGACTTTGTTTATTTGGCAAAATTTATATACCACTTGATTGCAGTAAAGCCTCTAACTGGTATACAAGAAGAAAGGGATGTGGGTGGTGCTGTGGTCTACACCACTGAGCCTCTTGGGCTTGCGCATCAGAAGATCAGTGGTTCGAATCCCCAGGATGCGGTGAGCTCCCGTTGCTCTGTCCCAGCTCCTGCCAACCTAGCAGTTCGAAAGCACACCAGTGCAAGTAGATGAATAGGTACCACTGTGGTGGGAAGGTAAAGGCATTTCCGTGCGCTCTGGCTTCTGTCACAGTGTTCTGTTGCACCAGAAGTGGTTTAGTCATGCTGGCCACATGACCCAGAAAGCTGTCTGTGGACAAACACCGGCTCCCTCGGCCTGAAAGTGAGATGAGCGCCGCAAACCCATAGTCGATTTTGACTGGACTTAACAGTCCGGGGGTCCTTTACATTTACCTTTTTATACAAGAAGATGACCACACAAGAGTTTTCTGGGCCTTGAGAAGGGCCTCAGGAGGCACCTAGGAGAAGGGACAAAAAGCATCAAAACGGGTCAGGCCAAAGACCCATCGAGTCCACCATCCAGTTCTCACAGTGGCCAGCCAGCTGCCTATAGGAAGCCCACAAGCAAGACAAGAGCCCAAGAGCATTCTCTCCACTTCTGATTCCCATCAGCTGGTGTTTCTTCAGAAGGTGTGTGTGTGTCATGCAGTGGTTAAGGTACTGGACTGAGGCCTGGGAGACTTTGGTTCCAATCTCCACTCAGCCATGAAGGTCACTGGGTAGGTAAAGGTAGGAAAAGAGCTTTTTTTGGCAAAACTGCAAATGACATTCTTTGGCCATTTTTGTGGGAAATCGGCAAAAACGACACTGCCGACACGGGTTGCCATACGTCTGGATTTTCCCTGACATTTTTGCTGATTTCTGCCCAGACACTGCTGCCGATGGCGGCATTCCAGATACATCGGGGAAATTCCGGGCATATGGCAACCCTAGAAACAGACTGCTGCACCCTTAGAGTTGGAGAATTGCAGCCTGTGGTTTTCTTGGTGCAATTATGCCTGGTCTTCCAAAGTCAGATGTGGTGTGTTGAGTGTCTTGTTCCATGCCATTAAGAACATCGGAAAAGCCCTGCATCATCCTGTTCTCTCGGTGGCCAACCAGATGCCAGCGGGAAACCTGTGCCAGGACTTTATCCCTTCCCATTCATCCCCACTCCCCATATTTCCGACTTTGATGCTTTCTTCCCCCTTCTAGATGACACCACTCGCGTCCTTTCCCTAAACCTCACACCGCAGCAGTGGGAACCTTTGATTGCGTGCTGAGGCCCTGGGTCCCGCAGTTCCCTTAGATAATAAACACACGGACACAAATATTTGGAGTTAATGGGATAAAATAGGCCACAACTTTATTGGGTACAGATGTGAGTGGTTTGGCTTAGGAATTGGGTGAGACTGGACTATATCACCACTCCTGCCCATCTTCAGGGAGTCCCACTAAGGGTAAACCACCAGTAGGGGGAGCCGTATGACATACGTCAAATAGGGTCACCCCACGGGGTCCCCATTGGGGTAATAATAATAATAATAATGATAATAATATATTATTTATACCCCGCCCATCTGGCTGGGCTTCCCCAGCCACTCTTGGTGGCTTCCAACAAAATACAGTAGTCCCTCGGGTTAAGTACTTAATTCGTTCCGGAGGTCCATACTTAACCTGAAACTGTTCTTAACCTGAAGCACCGCTTTAGCTAATAGGGCCTCCTGCTGCCGCCGCGCCACTGGAGCAAGATTTCTGTTCTCAACCTGCAGCAAAGTTCTTAACCTGAAGCACTATTTCTGGGTTAGTGGAGTATGTAACCTGAGGTACCACTGTATTAAAAAACAGTAATGCATCAGACATTAGAAGCTTCCCTAAACAGGGCTGCCTTCAGATGTCTTCTAAAAGTCTGGTAGTTGTAGTTCTCTTTGACATCTGGTGGGAGGGCGTTCCACAGGGCGGGCACCACTACCGAGAAGGCCCTCTGCCTGGTTCCCTATAACTTGGCTTCTCGCAGTGAGGGAACCACTAGAAGGCCCTCAGAGCTAGACCTCAGTGTAGAACGATGGGGGTGGAGACACTCCTTCAGATACAGCAAGGCCCTAGCCCACGCCCAGGCTTCAGACAAGATCCACACCCCCGGATCCCTTTAACAGGATACCCTTAACGAGGAGGGGCAGGCGGAGGCTACAGCCACCCCTCCATCCAAGCAAAGGCTTACCCAATGCCTAACCTTACAGAGTTGTGACGATTGCTACAAGGTAGGTGAAAACCCAATGGCTGGTGCCAATTTGGCAAGTGGAAAAAATTCCTACCTTGCCCCAACAATATGGCGGCCGACATTAGCTCGTAGCAAGGCCGCTGTCATAGCAACACATAAGAAGAGGACGGGTGGGCTGGGAGATCCCACGAGGAGGTTGAAATGAGGACGCCACGCCCCCTGGCCATGTCACCATTTAAACGGCCAGTGGCCACGTCCCTGGCTGTGCCGATTGGTCAGCCAGGGGGCATGACGTGGCCGGGAGTCCCTATGATGCAAGCGGCATCCCTCCGCCCTCCAGCCGGGTCACTGGAAGGTCCCGGGTCCCCTGCCACAATACCGTCCACCGGGGAAGCTGAGTGGGCTTCACGAAAAGCCACTTTGGGTGGGGGCTAACCCTAGATACATCCTACTGGGGAGGGCTGAAAATCCAGGTGTGCAGCGAGCAGAGTTAACATCTGTGTCAATCACAGGACGAGGACCTGCTAATCAGCAGCGGTGATTCAGGGCCATGCTTTACCGCCAGCTCCTAGGGGGATAAGATGGCACTAAGAGGCAGCACTTCCGCATTAAAATTCATCAGCCTGTTAAATATTTAACACTCTCCCCCCTGTTCTATCCAAGCTCTATTCCCATGAAAGTGGACTCCACTTACCTTCCATATCTGGGAATGAAATGCTGTAATCTTACTTCCCATCGCAGGCATTTAAACCCCTCTTCCTTTCCCAGAAGGAAGGATTAAACCCAGAAGTTCTGGCTCCCGGCCGGTCTGTTTTAACTGCTTCTCCCTTTCTCTGTGACCTCACTGTCTCTGCGCATAGCCATCAATTCTCTAATGGAGCTGTGATGCTGATGACTCCTGCCAGCTAAGCGGGACCAGAACTTAGGGTGATGCCTAGAAAAAGGTTTTGTTTTGGTTCCTAACTCTGTTTGCTGAAGGCATAATGCGTAGAGGAGGGCTTTCAGAGGAAGAAGGGTTTTTCTCACCTGTCAACGTCACTGTTAGGCTACTAAGTGAAATTATTTGATTGGGTCAGGGAATACACAAAAGCTGCAAGAGGTCCGGATCTGTGCCACAGCGGCCTGCACACTCTGCTCATGCCAGCCCAGAAGAAAACATGTGGAGTCTGCAGTTTGCTCCGAGAAAAGCCAAATTCCTGACTTACCCAGTACAGTACAGGTGGTACAAACATGTGAAATAGTAGCAACAAAGGCAGCCAGTGCCAAATCAAAGACTGCACCTTTTGTGCAGGTGAGGAACACCTATTAGCAACATTGGCCCCTCCAGTGGTCATTTCAAGGATGCATTCATGATGATTTGTGCTCATGATGATATTGGGGTGGTCATACAGAGCCTAGGACTTGCCGATCAGAAGGTCGGGGGTTTGAATCACCGCGACGGGGTTAGCTCCTGTTGCTTGGTCCCTGCTCCTGCCAACCTAGCAGTTCAAAAGCACGTTAAACTGCAAGTAGATAAATAGGTACCGCTCCGGCGGGAAGGTAAACAGCGTTTCCATGCGCTGCTCTGGTTCTCCAGAAGCAGCTTAGTCTTGCTGGCCACATGACCCGGAAGCTGAACACCGGCTCCCTCAGCCAATAAAGCGAGATGAGTGCTGCAACCCCAGAGTCAGCCACGACTGGACCTAATGGTCAGGGGTCCTTTTACCTTTATGTCAGGCTTCAGGGAATAGGCTTTCTCCCCCCCTTTGGCAGTGGGTAAGCAGAACAAAGGAAAAGGAGTCTTCTTACCAGTTAGAAACTTTAATGATCACAGCAAGAGAACAAAGAATCCATTTCCTAGGAATGACGGTGCTCCCAGTTAAGGGCTCCACCCACTTCCTCCCAAGTCACCCACATCACTACCGCATCTTGTAACCTGAGCCTATAACCACTGTGCTCTCTTCTTGACACCTTATCTGCTCTTCTTGACCTTGGGCTGAGCGGATGAATGCTTTCCAGAGACAGTGAATCTGTTCACTCTCTCTCCCCCAATGCTTCTTCTCCTGGCTGTTCCCCATCCAGTATTTCCCAGCTTCTGCCTTCTGAACTATATAGGTCCCTCTGCAAACCACTGTTCCAAATCTATACTGTCCTCCTGCTCCTGGGAAGAGTCAGGATCTGGATCAGGGGGAGGGGGATGCTCCCACCATTCCTCCTCAGTGCCGCCCTTCTGACAATAGATCTTTATTCACCCCTTCTTCCCTGGCAGAGCAAAGGGCACTTTTGTGGTTTGCCTCCACTGCCGAATTGCCTTGGGCTAGGCCTACCCTATAGTCCAGGCATAGGCAAATTCGGCCCTCCAGATGTTTTGGAACTACAACTCCCATCATCCCTAGCTAACAGGACCAGCGGTCAGGGATGATGGGAGTTGTAGTCGAAAAACATCTGGAGCGCCGAGTTTGCCTATGCCTGCTACAGTCAGATGCTAGACTCCAACTCCCATCAGCCCCTGCGATCATGGCCGAGGGGTGATGGGAGTTATAGTCCAGCAACATGGAGAAGACTACAGGTTCTCCACCCCCACCCCTGCTTTGCAGTCTTGCCACTTGCGCCAGGGTTGCCATATTTTAAAAGTAAAAGCTAGGACACCCCAAATGTTGGTTTAGGAAGACCCCAAAATTGTATGTATGTATGTAGGGACGCGAATACTTCTCAGCACAGTCCCTGACACACTGCATGTACTGTAACTTCCTGCTGAAATCCTGTAACTTTTCATATCACAAATGTTCAGGGTGTGTGTGTGTGTGTGTGTGTGTGTGTGTGTGTCCCTCTTTTGTTACACAATAGCACAAGAGTGTCCCTCCAGACTTCATTGATAACATTGGGAAGGAAGCATTGCAGAACAATTAACAAAGCAGAATTACGTGTGGACGGTCCAGTATAAATCTACCATAAATGCACCAGGGTGGCATTGAGGACATGTTGCGGAATATGCCTACAAAAAACCCCCTAAAAAGTCAGGTCATGGTCTGATGTGTCAAGCACACCAATAATTCCCATCCTTTGGAAACAAAACAAAACCAAAAACAACAACAACGCACTAGCCTTGGGGCATCAGTGTGGTTTTTTTAAAAAATTAAATATTAAAGTCTCCCAATCCACCTCCAGGTCAAAGCAAATTTATCCCAATTTGCATGGGGCTGGGAGGCATGCGGCTGAGTCAACAGCGCACAAGGAGATTGGGCTGATTAATTATGAATTAGGACAAATTGGCGGCCTGCTACTCACTAATCTATGTAAATAAGGACGATAATACCGTGAGTGCCTGAGCAAACAGGAGCTTGCTAAGGAGAGGCATCTCCCTGCAGTGGTGGGTCAGGGGAGACTTTGTGGCGCCATTAATTTTTATGGGGGTGTCGGAATGAAATTTGCATGGGCAATGAGATGCTGCCTATCTGGTGAGCTGCCCCCTTTGAAATGGATGCTGAATGCATCAGTGGGTCAACTAACAAAAAAGGTGGGGGGAATGAATTGCTGTAGGCAAAGGGGAACGACTGATAAATGGATAAACAGGGAGGGTGTCCCTCTTGTCTGCCTGCCTGCCTGTTTACATATCTGTCTCAGTATGAGATTGACAAGGATGGTCTTTTATTAATGCAAGCAGCTAGGGTCCTGGGATACTTAACTCTTTATGTGTGTTTGTCCAATTCTTGAAATATTGGGATGGGCGGGGGGAGCCCCATACCCTCCAACATTTCTCCCATGAAAATGGGGACGTCCCATTCCATACCCTCCAACATTTCTCCCATGAAAATGGGGACACCCTAAGGGAAAGCAGGACATTCCGAGTTCAAATCAGAAACTGGGACGGCTTCTGTAAATCTGGGACTGGCCCTGGAAAATAGGGACACTTGGAGGATCGGGAGCCCTCAATTAGTTCCCCAAGCTCTGCCATATCATGCCTGCTCTCTTGCAGCTTTCTGAAATCAGTACTGACAAAAGGCAATAGTGGATTGTGCCCCAGCGCTCATTTAATGTGAGCACCGGGCATGACAATATAGATGCCTTATTCTTCTAAATAGATATATTTCAGCAGCAGGTCTGTTTCCTGAATGGGGACCAACATTACGACTACTTTAAAAAGAAATGTACAGAGAGAAGCAATGGTTTTTTTATACCGTAAGAGGAAAACTTTACCATTTGTAGATGGGCAAATCCTTTATCAACATCAACCAAAGTGTTAACATGTAAAGTGACTCTCAGATAACCAGACCTGGGGCCTTCTCAATAAACAAATTTAGCACAAGAGTTCTGTACATTACACTGATAGGTATATTCTGTGCTGCAAACAGAATAATGCAGTAGGCAGAACAAATGTGGGTGGTCTTCCTTCCTGCCTATGCTGCTGGGAATCTCATTCTGAGCTGAACTTTATATTAAGAGTTTGGTTTGATGATGTCCATGTATTAAGACTTTTTGAAATGACTGCGGCAAGAGTGTTGTTAGCCCAGGAATGGAAACAAGAAGAAATTCCAACAAAAGAAGAATGGCAGACGAAATTAATGGACTATGCAGAATTGGACAAAATGACAGGAAGGATTCGAAACCTGCGGGACCAGAGATTTACAGAAGATTGGAAGAAGTATATGAACTATTTGAAGAGCAACTGTAACCAACAAATTACACTAGTAGGACTACAAGAAGTTTTGTAAAGAGAAATATACGAAGTGTTACAAAGTAGAAAAAGATAGAGATATTGGTTATGAGTTTGAAATGTAATAGGGAAGATAAGAAATACATACTGAGAGATTAGATTGAAAAATTTTCAGACAGGATTGATGGAAGTCACAAATTTGAATAAGATGTAAAAGTATGTTTAATTACTGTTGAAAATGATATGTTAAAAAAACCTAATAAAAATTATATATATATAAAAAAGACTTTTTGAAATGGATGGATGGACTGGCCCACCATAGAGTGGCACAGACATTCGTTGTTCAGATGTGGGAACATTCCTGGTACCTAAACATTTATCATATGCATGTTTGTTCCTCCCACCACCAATTTTCTTTGGTTACTTGGTGGGGAAGAAACACTTATTTTCACTTGTTGTGACATTCCTAGACAGAAAGCAAATAAAGGTAAAAGGTAAAGGACCCCTGGACGGTTACGTCCAGTCAAAGGCGACTATGGGGTTGTGGCGTTCATCTCGCTTTCAGGCCAAGGGAGCCGGTGTTTGTTCACAGACAGCTTTCCGGGTTATGCGGCCAACATGACTAAACCGCTTCTGGCTCAATGGGACACCGTGACGGAAACCAGAGTGCACGGAAACGCTGTTTACCTTCCCACCGCAGTGGTACCAATTTATCTACTTGCACTGGTGTGCTTTTGAACTGCTAGGTTGGCAGGATCTAGGACAGACCAATGGGAGCTCACCTCGTCCCAGGGATTCGAACCGCCCACCTTCTGATCAGCAAGCCCAAGAGACTCAGTGGTTTAGGCCACAGTGCCACCCGCATCCCTTAGACAGAAAATACTTCTGAGTGGGAATTGACATCCACTACTAGTGGCAATCAGTGAAACTCCAATCACTTGCAGCTTTCCAGGCACAGTACACACCATAAAAATTGTGCACCAATAGTAACTGAATAATGGGATTTGAGAGATGGAAGGGTCTGGTGGTCATCTAGTCTAACCCTCTCTGGAGTCTAGGAATCTTTGCAGCTACAGGGTCCCTGACAGATAGACATAACAGAAACTCCCTGTTAAGATTTGTCTCAGTGTGCAACTGAAATCTGCTTCCAGTATCACCCATTAGTTCAAGAACATAATAACAGATCAGGCCAATGGCCTATCCAACCCACCATTCTGTTGTCACAGTGGCCAACCAGATGGCTTATAGGAAACCTGCAAGCAGGACCCCTTGTGCGCTCTCTGGAGTAACAGAAGGCAAGTCTTCTCCATTTTTTATCCATGGCCTTTCAGATATTTGAAGACAATGATTGTACCTCTTTGTGCATGAAGATCTGCACAGGGGCCTCATGCGAATTCCTGTATGTGACTGCCTTTCGTGTAGGAAGTTCTTCATGTCTCAAAGTGCTTCCACTATCCCCGAATCCAACGACATTCTTCCTTTGTGTGTTGCACCTGTGAAGATAGAGATCCTTGTACAAAGAGTTCCACTCCCTAGTTAGGAGTTTTGTCTGTGCTTTTAGGATGATGTAGATAGATGCTGCCACCTGGTGTTTTAAAGCATTTCCCAAGATTAGGAACTTGAACTCGCTTTAATTTGAAGCAATGCAAAATAAAAATAAAACCACAGAAAGGTTACTGGGGCAGTGTTGCTTTTTCCCTGTATACAAGTGAGCTTGCAACTTGGGAGACTACTGCAGTGCTTGGAAGACTACCTTTGAGTCTGCTCTCTGACTTATTTAAGCAAAATCAGATCTTTTGGTATTGACTTAGAACCCTTGTAGAATTCAAGTGAGCAATATATTTATCGCAATATTCAAACCAGATTAAGGGACGTTGAAAAACAAAACATTGAGTCAGCTGTAAATCAAAGTTGCTTCCCCAAGTTCTATGGTTTACAGATAACAGAGTGACTTATATCTCAAAATTAATAATTCCAGTCCTTTGTTAGCCTGACTGAACGTTCCCCCCTCAGCTTTTGTGAAGGGCAGATATTTAAACATCCCCAGAAACAGCAGACATTGCTGATGCTCTTTGAATGTACCGGACATTGCAGAACATATCCTTTTCTACTGTCTATTGTACAACCAGCTATGCTATCCCCTTATTTGGCTAGTCTAAAATCACGGCACAATGAAAATGTCAGATTCTATCTGTGTGACATTAACCCGGAAGTAACTGCAAGGGTGGCTGAGCTTTTTATCAACAGTATCAATCAGAGTGGCGAATGGCACTGTTTAGCAGGAAGAAATCCCAATGAAAATCCTTGTCATTATATACAGTGGTACCTCGGGTTAAGAACTTAATTCGTTCTGGAGGTCCGTTCTTAACTTGAAACTGTTCTTAATATGAGGTACCACTTTAGTTAATGGGGCCTTCCGCTGCTGCCATGCCGCCACCACACGATTTCTGTTCTTAACCTGAGGTACTATTTCTGGGTTAGCGGAGTCTGTAACCTGAAGCGTCTGTAACCTGAAGCGTTTGTAACCTGAAGCATCTGTAACCCGAGGTACCACTGTATTTTACATGGCTGTTTATTTGTATATATTTTAAATTTTTATATATGGGTATTTTGTGATGTTTTATGATGGCCTATACTAGTCCTGGGTGTGAGATGAGTGCTTAATTAAGTAACTGGCATGGCTTAAAATCAGAGATGGGAAACTGAATCCTCTTGGAGGGCCAGATGCAGGACTCCAACCCCCATGGGCGACTGATAGCTGAGTGGGGCTGCTTTGAACCCGTGGCTTGAAAAAGAAGAATCAGAAGTGCTGTCTAAATGTAGTCCTTTGCTACCCTGGCTTGCATTCAAGAGTTGCAAGGATTCTTCCTGCAGCTCAAGCAGTAGCTACAGTGGGCAGCTCTTAATTCCTGCTTCTTCTTTTACAGATTTTGAATCTGAAAAGTGCATGAGTTTACCTGTCTTGCACCTGCTGCCACATGACCTGATAACACAGGGCACTTGAGTAGCAGTCAAATGTAGTCTAAAAGCTTGCATCCTGGTTTCGTTGTGGCGTGTTTTCCCTTTCTCCTATGCAACTTTCATACCCTCCGACATTCCTGTCTTTTTTGTTTGTGTCTCACCATTTCTGGTGCACATATAGTTATGTACTTTTTGAACTTTCAATAGACATGGGGAAAAAACCAACCTAGTGGAATGCAATAAATAAATAAACAAGTTATTCCTGCTGACTGATTCAGATGGACCTCTTTGCTAAAAACATGGATCTGGAGGGGAATCAAGTATCTTACATAAGAGACATGCAAAAGAGGATCATTGGAATGAAGTCTACCTGTGAAATGCTTGTGGTTTACACCCACAGTAAAGTACTTGCTTTCTGTTTCCCTGGTCCTCAATCATCTTATCAATCAACACATAATTACAGATTTCACCATCTATCAGACGCAGGTCTCTATAATTTCCGATCCACTGTAGATATGTCAACAATCATTAGCTGTTGCTAGCTAATCCTTCAAGTGTTTTTTGGCTTGAAGGTACCTTCCAGCACAGAGGCTTGGTCTGCTGGTTGGTTCTGCTAGTTTTGGATATATGAAGCATCTTAACAGTAAAGGTAAAGGTAAAGGATCCCTGGGCTGTTAAGTCCAGTAAAAGGCGACGATGGGGGTGCAGCGCTCATCTTGCTTTCAGGCCGAGGGAGCCGGAGTTTGTCTACACACAGCTTTCTGGGTCATGTGGCCAAGCATGACTAAACCGCTTCTGGCACAACAGAACACCATGAAAAAAGCCAGAGCGCACGGAAATGCCATTTACCTTCCCGCCGCAGCTGTACCTATTTATCTACTTTCGCTGGCGTGCTTTCGAACTGCTAGGTTGGAAGGAGCTGGGACAGAGCAACAGGAGATTCAAACCACGGGGATTCAAACCGCCGACCTTCTGATCGGCAAGCCCAAGAGGTAGCTATTGTACTACCAACCTTACTACAGTGGTACCTCGGGAAGGACGTGTGGATCCAGAATTGGCCTCCACAGTCACTTACGGACTCACTTTTAAAACCATGTTTAAAACTTTTAAAACCATGTTCATGGAAGACAATCAGACGCGGCTATGAGTGATCCCCAAAGAAGAAAGAAGCAATTGGTGCTGTGTGGATAACTTTGAAATGCATGGATGAATTGGGAGAAGCCCAGCTCCAGCGCTGATTTCCCTCCATACTGTGACAAAGGCCTTCGACAGAACTCCTGACTCTTCAGTGCTATCGGTATGCTGGGTGTGCCACCACACTGCCCTTTGGCCACTATCCCCACCCCCTTTTCTGACAGATGTCCTGTGCCCAGTCCCCACCCCCACCCCAGGAAAGCAAAGTCCAGCCTAGTGCAATGGGATCAAAGGCTTTCTGAGTCGACATTATAGCCCTGATGAAATTGTGCCGATGTTCCCCCCCCCCCCCCGCTGGGAGTGAGACAAAAGGTGTGTATTTATGGTTCTGGAAACGCTGTTCCTGGGGACAAAGGAAACTGCCTTAGAGTGAGTCAGGCCATCAGTTCACTTAGTTCAGTACTGTCTGCTCTGCCTGGAAGAGCCAAGAATTGAACCTGGAACCTTCTCCATGCCAAGAATGTGTTCTGCCACTGAGCTGCAGTGATTGCGTTGTTCAGATTTGCCTCCTCGATTCAGCAAGCGGCGGGGAGCCCAGAGCGGCTGGATCCAGCGTGCGACAGGTATGGGAATCTTTGCCCATAGGCAGCATTGCGGCTGGGGAATCCTTTATGTTGGGAACAGTGGGGCCGTAGGGGGTAGGGCTAGCCCAAGTCGTTTTGGCACTAGAGGCAAACTACAAAATGGTGCTTTCCCCCACCACCAGGGAAGGAGGGGTGAGGGAAGATCTACAGCTGGAACAAGGAGGGAATAAAGATCTTCATCAGGAACATGGGGAGAGTAAAGATCTACACTGGGAAACAGAGAGGTGGGAATCAAGTCATACACACACACACACACACAGTGGTACCTCTGGTTAAGAATTTAATTCGTTCCAGAGGTTCGTTCTTAACCTGAAACTGTTCTTAACCTGAGGTACCATTTTAGCTAATGGGGCCTCCCAATGCTGCCGCACGATTTATGTTCTCTTCCTGAAGCAAAGTTCTTAACCTGAGGTACTACTTCCAGGTTAGCGGAGTCTGTAATCTGAAGCGTCTGTAACCTGCAGCATCTGTAACCTGAGGTACCACTGTGTGTGTGTATATATATGTGTGTATAAACACACACACACACATATATATACATATATATACACATATATACATATATACACACACACACACACATATATATATACACATATACATATATACACACACACACATGTATACACACACACACACACACACACACACACATATATATATATATATATATATATATATATATATATATATATATATATATATATAATTTTGACAAAGTAATAATAATAATTAAATAAGAATAAAATTGTGACCCCACCACTGAGACCATTCCATCGTAACTATCCAGCCTTCCAATATTTCAACACCTCTTGTGATGGCTCGACCCCTTTCCATTTTAACAGTACAAATTCTACAAACACCTTCCATTTCTCCTCAGAATCATTTCTCCCGCATATTTCCCAACTTACCTTAATGGCACATGTTAATTTATCATTAATAGCTATATCCCACGCCTCTTTATACCATTCTTCCATTTTATATTCTGCTTGCCCCTTCCACTTCCTAGCTCTATTAATTCATGCAGCTGTCGATAAATTTGTGAGCAAGTCCTTCATAGCCTGTGAACCTCCCACCCCATTGTAAATTGATAATAATGCCACCTCTGGACTTTTGGTCGGTTTTAACCCAGTGATTTCTGTTATCTCCTTAAACACCCTTTGCCAAATCAAGCCAGTCTTACCCGATGGTTGAAGTCAGACTCAAAGACGATCGCAGCCAGAGTGTGGGGGACTATCTGAATAACACTGGGTGGGGACAGAGCCCAGAGGGCCACTGTTTCTTGCCAGGAAAATCATACTTGCTCTTTCTAGTTACTCTGTGGACATTCAGGAACCTGGAAAATATATACCTAAAGGAACGTCTCCACCCCCATTGTTCAGACTGAGGTCCAGCTCCGAGGACCTTCTGGCGGTTCCCTCACTGCAAGAAGCGAAGTTACAGGGAACCAGGCAGAGGGCCTTCTCGGTAGTGGTGCCCACCCTTTGGATGTCAAGGAAATAAACAACTACCTGACTTTTAGAAGACATCTGAAGGCAGCCCTGTTTAGGGAAGTTTTTAATGTTTGATGTTGGGAGACGCCCAGAGTGGCTGGACAAACCCAGCCAGATGGATGGGGTAGAAATAGTAATAATAATAATAATAATAATAATAATAATAATAATAATAATAATAATAATAAATATTATTATTATTATATTGGACATCGCGGGAGGAGGGAGGGGTGTGTGTATTAAGTCAGCCGAAACATGGTCCAATTGGGCCTAATGCCCTGAAATATGGTGCGGGTGTGTGGGGGGGTGTTCTTCATGTTCCTGCTACCTTTTGCTCTCTCCCTCCTCAGGTTGCCAGTGAGATGTCTTGCAGCAGAGGGCCCTGCCCACAGTAGTGAAGAGGTGCCTGGTGAACGATGGCCAAGCGGCTTCTGGTGGCTATTGCCCTCTGGGCCCTGGGAGGCCCTGCTGGGCTCCACCATCTCTACCTGGGCCGGGATAACCATGCCCTATTGTGGATGCTGACTTTGGGGGGTTTTGGGATGGGGTGGCTTTGGGAGCTGTGGCTGCTGCCGGGTTGGGTGACGCAGGCCAATCGCACCTTGGAACTGCCCAGAGATGGACCTCCACCTTTCAGCCCTGTGCGCTTCCTTGGCCAAGCCTCAGTAGGCATCTACTTTGGTTTGGTCGCCCTGATAGGTCTCTCAGCCCTCCCGGGTTTTTATTTCCTGGCTCTCCCCCTGGCGGTGGGACTCGGAGTTCACCTGGTGTCTGCAGTGGGTGACCAATCCTCTGATCTCCAAGCTACTTTAAAGGCGGCCTTCATAACTGCACCAATCTTCTATGGCCGCTCTCTGGCCATCTTTCCCATCACTCTCACAACTAGTGTCACAGCCCAGCGGCACCGGTGCTATAAATCCAACAAGGGCACCAGGGAGAAGCTTGGTGCCCGACTGTACCGACTGGGCCTAGCCTACCTTGCTTTCACTACACCTTTGGCATACTCTGTCTTCTACAACACAGCGGCCACTGCCAGCTACGTAGCCGGCACTATTAGATCCACGCTGGATTGGCTCAGTGTGTTCCCATCCCTGAGCAGTGCGCTGGAATCTGTGCTTCTCCTGCCCTACCATGCTTGGAAGATGCTGGGCTTCAGCGGTGGCTCCTTCCAGGAGTGGGAGCAAGTTTTTGCCTTCATGCACTCGGTCCAGAACGAGAGGCAGCGGATGGCATTGAAGGTACAGGGCAATACTCTTCAGCTCAGTTTTGTTTTTGTGACTTTATAGCAGCTGGGTTAGAGGAGTGGGATCTGGGCAACGTCCATTTTGGGTGATGCTGTGGCCATGTGGGTTAGGATACTGAGGGCCCCGTTTCGGAAGTCTCTCCAGAATGTGGTATTTTGCAGCAAAAGGCTTCTGAGGGACTTTTACTGGCATTTGGCACCGTTTTGGAATAAATAGGGCAATGTCAATGCCGTGATCCCGTGATTTAGGATGCTGAGCTCCCCATTCCGGAAGTCTCCGCGGAACATGGGTTTTGGGCCACAAAAGGCTTCTGTGGAGCTTTTGGCAACGTTTGGCGACATTTTGGAGTGAATTGGGAGTCAACAATTTTTTGGTGACCCCATTTAGGAAGTCCCTGTGGAATGCAGATTTTGGGGCGCAAAAGGCTTCTGAGAGGCTTTTGCCAATATTTGGCTCCATTTTGGAGTGAATCGGGCGACGTTGCTATTTTGGTCATGCTCATATTTCTAGATTCATGGTTTTTGAATCTTCAGCCAACTCAAGGATAAGGCTAGAGTTGGACTTAGCTGGTAACTAAGGCTACTGTATCCATCTTTCAAGTGAACTGGGTAACAGGAAGTTTGGGCTTTGGGAAGAGGGAATCGAAATGTCTCTATTCCCAACTTTAACAGCCTCCCTTCAAATGTCAAGGAGATAAAGAACTACATAACTTTTAGAAGACATCTGAAGGCAGCCCTGTATCAGGAAGTTTGTTATTTTGCTATGTTTATATATATGTTGTAAGGGACACGGGTGGTGCTGTGGGTTAAACCACAGAGCCTAGGACTTGCTAATCAGAAGGTCGCTGGTTCGACTCCCCACCACGGGGTGAGCTCCTGTTGCTCGGTCCCAGCTCCTGCCAACCTAGCAGTTCAAAAGCACGTCAAAGTGCAAGTAGATAAATAGGTACAGCTCCAGCGGGAAGGTAAACGGCGTTTCCGTGCGCCGCTCTGATTCGCCGGAAGTGGCTTAGTCATGCTGGCCACATGACCCAGAAGCTGTACATCAGCTCCCTTGGCCAATAAAGCGAGATGAGCACCGCAACCCCAGAGTCGGTCACGACTGGACCTAATGGTCCGGGGTCCCTTTACCTTTATATATGCTGTAAGCTGCCCAGAGCGGCTAGGGAAACCCAACTAGATAGGCGGGGTATAAATAATTGAATTATTATTTTTATTAAAGCTGAGGAGACCTGGGTTTAAAACCCCACTTAGACTCACAGGCTGACCTTGGGTCAGTCATAACCTCTCAGCCTAACCTACCTCTCAGGGCTGTTCTCAGGATAAAATGGAGGTGAGGAGGAGCCACATTTGCTGCCTCGAGCTCTTTGGAGGAAAGGTGAGCTATAAATAATACAATAGTCTTATATGCATCTATTCAGAAACCCCATTACGTTCAATGGGATGCACTCCAGGTAAGCGTGTACAGGATTGCAGCCTAACAGCTCAAACCTAACTAAGTGTACTCAGAAGCAAGTTCAGTCCAGGATATTGCAACCCTCTCAACACGCTACAAACAAACAGGAGCAAAAAAATCCTCCTTAAACTTCATAGAAGCAAATTCAATACAAGTCCATGGGACTTACTCCTGGGTAAGTGGGGTTAAGACTGCAACCTAAGCCCTAATCATAGAGCAGAGAACACCAGCTTTAAGGCCAGTAAGCTGTAAACAACAACAACAATGCTAGAAACCATAGGAAAAAGACACTCAGTCTCAAAGGTTGGATAGCTCAGTTGGTTAAGAGTGTGGTGCTGATAACACCAAGGTTGCAGGTTTGATCCCCGTATGGGACAGCTGCATTTTCCTGCACTGTGGGTGTTGCAGGAATTTATGTATAGGTTGGGTTGCCCCTCAAGCAGATATCATGCCCACTACCAAAATCAGCACAATCGCTTTTGTGACTTTTGTGATTTGTCCCCACAAAACACTTCATTGCAGTTTCTTCCTGTCTATTCAAAGGGTCTTTGCTGCACGATACCAAATGTAACAATTCACTGATAAATGTATCTGTGTACTGGCTCACTGGAAAAACTCCAGAAATTCAGATAGACATGTGAGCTCAGCTACTCAGCAGCCCCTCTGCCTGAGTGATAATCCCTGGCATCCTGATACCTGAGTGCCAGACAGGTAGCCATTCCAGATATAGCAAACACAGCTGAAGACAAAAGGGTGTGATTAACTTGGCTGGGAAACAGGGAAATGTAAATATCTTTTTTGTTACACTTGATGGGTGTTTGGTGGAGGGCAAGGAGAACCATGGGGCAGGGTCCAGGATGCTCTGATTACAGTGGTGCCCCGCAAGACGAATGCCTCGCAAGACGGAAAACTCGCTAGACGAAAGAGTTTTCCGTTTTGGAGGTGCTTCGCAAAACGAATCTCCTATGGGCTTGCTTCGCAAGATGAAAATGTCTTGCGAGTTCCTGCGGGTTTTTTCCCCTCCCCCCCTTTTTCTAAGCCGCTAAGCCACTTATCAGCTAATCCGATACGACGATAAGCCGCTAAAAGCCGCTAAAAGCGCTAATCCGCTAATCCATCAATGGGCTTGCTTCGCAAGACGAAAAAACCGCTAGACGAAGAGAATCACAGAACGGATTCTTTTCGTCTTGCGAGGCACCACTGTACTACCACCAGACCTCCCCTTTCATGATGTAACCGTGATGTATGAGTGATGTAGTCTGGGGAGGGGGTGTAACATGGGGGTTAGCAGCTAATAAAAGTTTGGGGCCTCTTTTTTGGGGGGCTTCCATCTTGTTCCACCTTGTGGCAGGTGGGAGTCCTGTCGTGACAGTCTTCAATAAAGACCAAGCCTACTGGTGGCTGTTTTGCTCTGGTATTCCTAGCTGGTGTCCTTATTTTTTGTCCAAGGGAGCCCTCATATTTCTCTGTTAATATTGGGCCTTGGACTAGACGATCCTCAGGGTCCCTTCCATTGGTAAAACCTATTTGGTGTTTCGCAACTTCCGACTAGTTGCAGGACCTTAGCCAGACCTAGCAGAGTAAACGCAGAATCCATGGAAGCAATTGTTGACTTGGCTGCAGACAGGATAGACGAAGCAGGAACCAGGAACTTATAGTTAGGTGTTTATTATATACAGTGGACTATTTACAGGAACAGAACACGGATATTTTGCTAGCTCTCTCTGACACGACTCACAACTCCTACACTGACACACAGAACTCTGAACTCCAAACTACCAGTTAGTATGCCATTAATTACCACCCCTTTGAGATAGCTTGACCAATCAGGGAGCGGTCTCCATGTCTCTGTTATCACCAGGCAGACTTACTCTTTCAGATTGCCTTCTGGCTGTCTGCCAAACCTTAATTGACTGTGTGTGAGTAGCTGCACGGACACAGTTTCCCAACATCTTCCAACTCTATGATTCTAAGAAGGTCATTCTGCATAGGACTCAGCTTATACAGATCTATAAAACTAGGCAGTCGTTCTTGGCTTCCCCATCGACATCAGCCTCTACTGTGCCACTGGCTGTGAGGCCCACCAGGACATCTCCTCCACCTAACAGGCCTGAAATGTTTCCTCCTTTCCCTATTAGGTCTTAGGAATCCACGACGATGCCACACCTGAAGAAATCCACAAAAGCTACCGGGAGCTGGTGAAGCTTTGGCATCCAGATCACAATCGGCACCGGGCGGAAGAGGCGGAGAGACGTTTCATTGAGGTACAAGCTGCCTACGAGCTCCTCACACAGATGAGGAAGCCAAAGCCGACATGACGGACTCTGACTGCCTCCATAAAACACTGACGTTTATGTTGCTGGGAGCCTTGAAGCCATGGTTCTCAAAAGAGCTTCTCAGAGCAGCCCTACATTGGTCCAGAAGATGGAGGGACACAAATTGTATAGTGAAATATATTTGGAGTCGAGTGTTGATTTCATGCTGTTTATTCAGCTCATAGTTGTGAGGAATGAAAGTTCCCCCAAAATATCTGCTTTATATACATTATTTACACAATGGGTCGCACGTGATTGGCTAATTCTGGGATTCTCCTGTAGGCCAATCAGGTTGCGGATTCACTTCCAACTGGAGCTGGACTGGGTGGCTCCTGCGGACCAATCATACTGCTGCATTGTTCTAGGACCAATCAGACTGCTGCATTCTGAACCCTATTGTTCTAGGACCAATCACACTGCTGCATTCTGGACCCTATTGTTCTAGGACCAGTCAGACTGGTACATTCTGGACCTTGTTGTTCTAGGACCAATCAGACTGCTGCTTTTTGGATCCTATTCAACTCAGTACATAACATATAGTATGCCCTTCCACTTGGTCATCTGTTGACTTAGTGGTGCCAAGTCTTCCTCCTCCCTGTCCCCCCCCCTTTCAAATTATCTGGGTCTGTTTTCCAGAGACATTCCAGCACTCTGTGGACTGGCATGATCCCTTTTCTTTTTATGTTGCCTGTCTTTTGACATAGGAGGAGAAGCAGTGCTTTCAAGTTTTGCTTTTGCGTCCTAGAAATATTTGTATTGCAGGGAGGATACATTTATTATACAAATAAAATGTTTGCTAATAATATTTGGGAGGTTTTTAGGGGGGGACCACTCAGGAGGTTTGAAAACATATATAATGTTTTTATTGTATTTTTTTAAAGTACAGAAAAGATAGGGTTGTCATATTTTAAAAAGTGAAAATCTGGACAGAAAAGTTGTTGAGCATTCTGTAGTTTTGCCCAAAGTTGTTGAGCTATTTTTAAGGGAAATCGCCAACGTGGCTTGCCATTCATCTGGTTTCTCCCGGACATTTCAGCAATTCCCACACCAGGACAGTTTCCGACGGCTGGTTCCCAGGTATGTCCAGGAAATTCCAGACATATGGCAACCCTAGAAAAGAAGAATGGCATATAATCATTAATCCAAAACCACAGAGACTCAAAATCTAAACTAAAGAAAATAATGAGCCCTGTCTCACATTATCACCAAATTTTTCATTCCAGAAGGAAATAAAATCAGACATTTTTTCCCCTATAAGTTTTTCTCTTGCTTGTACATAATAAGTTAGCTTATGATTTACTGCTTTATCCCAAATGCTAAAGAACTAGTCTGACCAGGGGAGATGGTGAGGCATCTTTCCCCTACAATACATTGAAATTGACATTTTTGATGCTATCAAAATAATAGTACCCATTTCTGCATCTACATTCCCAATAGTCTTCCAAGTAGTTGAAGAATACATTTATTGGGTTTCTTAGAATTTTGTGAGTTTGCTGGTGGGATCAACTGATAGGTTCAGATGGATTCCCCCCCCCCCACACACTGCATTTTTAATATACCGGTAATTCACCACTGAGTGCTGAATGGCAATATCTTCAATTACAATACCTGTTGGTGTGTATTTATGGACCATCTGCATTGAGCAACTTCTCAATTGTTGGAGGGAATTACTGGATCTCCCCTGAAAGCTAAATCTATGACTGCTGTTTATAAATGCTTCTTGGACCTTTGTAAAGTAGATTGGCAGGAACCTAGAGAGTTGTGGAATAGGGATTATGCTATACAAACTAAACAATTGGAAATTGCTCTAGAATCTATATGGAACATTTCTCTAGATTTGAGGTTGATCCAACAAAAAATTATGTTTCGGGTAAATTGGACTGCGCAACTTCAGCACGGGAAGGCCCTGTTTAAGAACTATAGATGCTGGAGGCGAAATGTTGCAAATGCGTTGTTGTGGAATATGGTGGTGAGCACATCCATGATGTATTCGTTTTGGTCTGAAATAGTTGTCAATATAAATTACGTATTGCCAAAAAGTTTGATATTTGCAATGCCCATGTACTTTTAAAGTATATTCCTATAAGTATAGTGGTTAACAAGAGGTCAAAAGTACATCTTATGTAAGCCCTTATGGTTGCCATAAACCTCGAAGGATATGTTATACCTCACCACCATGGCAACATTTTTATAGCGTCATGTGGATACCTATTTGGACACTTGTATTGACTTGTATGTTCTATTTTAGATAGGAAATATCGGTGGCCATTATATTCTCAGTGCAACCTGACATTGTTTACTGTCATTATTAACCTTTCTCTGTCCTTTTTCGTGTTAAAATTGACACTTAAAAAACAAATAATGAAAAAGACATTCCGGAAGTTTTGGATATTACCGTATTTTTCCGTCTATAAGAAGCCCCCATGTATAAGACACCCCCTATTTTGGGGGACTCAGATTTAAGAAAATGGGGGGAGACACTATCTGTGTATAAGACATGCCCTAATTTTTGACATTATTTTTTAGGGGGGGGGAACCTAGTCTTATAGACGAAAAAATACGGTACAACATTTCCAATAGATTTATAGATAGTCTGCATTTTATTAAAAAGTCATGCAAGTTACAATATCTACAACAGGAGGAAAAATCAGGATGAGGTGAGCCAAGACCTTTAACAATTTTCAAGTGGTCCCTGTGGGACCCCAGATTGTGAATTGTGGTGTTGTTCCTCATGCACAGCTGCCTTTCCTGGGAGATGCAGATAGAGGTTTCTTGGTTTGAAAAGCCTGCAAGCCTAGCTGAACCCAGCAGGTGCCGCCGTTGAGCTGCTGAAAAGTAGGAATGAATGGGGCTCCTGTTTTTTTTTTTCTTAAAAAAGAAAATTCCCTGGGAAAAGAAAAATGATCCTATGGTTTTGCACAAAGAAAATATGTGTGGGGTTTGTCTATATTTCAGAAGAAGCAACAGCGCGATAACAGGCTGCGGACACAAATGCAAATAGACTTTGTGCTCAAATCCACAATGGGCCATGCTGGTAACATTGGGGTCCGAAGGAGGAGAATTTCAAATTCTTATTCTGAATTCGAATAATGGCTCACCAAAGCTCAGTCATGGAACTTGTTTGCAATGCCCCAGCTTCGCTTTGGGATTCTGAAGAGATCTGCTCAAGAATGACTCTGAGTATCATGTGCAGAGGGTCATAACTAGATAACTAAAGAACCAATACATAACCTATCCTATCAGCTTGTAGGTTTTGCGGGGAGAGGCGCTGAACAGGACTTTTCAAAGAGGGTGACTCTAGCAGCAAGTGGAGCATGTTGCCCTTTAGTTGCTGATAAATTGCTAAGAGTTTTGGTTGCTGAACAGAAATAATAATAATAATAATAATAATAATAATAATAATAATAATAATAATAATAATTCTATGGTTTATACCCCGCCCATCTGGCTGGGTTTTCCCCACTGTTCTGGGCAGCTTCCAGCAAAATATATAAAATAGAAAAATGTCAGACGTTAAAAACTTCCCTTCAGCTGTTTCCTAAAAGTTGTGTCATTCTTTCTCTCCCTGACATCTACAGGGAGGGTGCCACTACCGAGAAGGCCTGGTTGCCTGTAACCTCGCTTCTTGCAGTGAGGGAACCGCCAGAAGGCCCTTGGAAGTGGATCTCAGTGTCCGGGCTGAATTGCCACTTTTCTCCTATAGGAGAGCTCCCAAGGTGGCGTGTGTACGTTTATTTATTTATTACATTTTTATTAAATTTTCTGTTTTAGAATTTAAGAGTATTCATTTAAACAACCTTAAAATATCAATGACTTCCCTTTCTTCTCTTTCCATGGTTCATTTTGCATAACATAAATCCCAGCATATTTTATATAAACCAAACCATTCAGTATTCCATTATTACTTCCATCAAAATTCCATTATTACTTCCATCAAAATGTTTAAGCCCGACAGGCAGAAATTCCAACTTTTTAGCATAGAAACGCAGAATCGGTGATGGAAGCGTCACCTGTTGGATTTCTATCTGTCACGCAGCTATTAACAGGGATCCTGCCGCGAGACGGCAAACCCACGTCTCCATTCGCGCAGGCGGAGGGAAGAAAAGAAAGGGTTAAAAGAGAGACAGGCTTGTTTCCTAGGCGTTGCGGTATTGGGCAACCCGCGGCATCTCCGCCACGTTCCACGCGCCCGGATTGGCTTTTTGAGCCCCGCGGCTTCCCCGATTGGCCCAAGAGCCGTCACGGTTCGGGCGAAGAGCAGCCTTACCCCCTTTTCACCTGATTGGCCGTCCCTTAACGAAGAAGTCCGATTGGGCGGGCGGAGGGGAGGCGGAGCTTCAGCGGCTCCGTTGTTCTCCGAACTCCGTCGCGCGCGAGCGTGGAGAGGCGGGCGGAGTGGGCGAGAGAGAGAGAGAGACGGGAGGGCCCCGCCTTTGCCTCGCTCCCATTGGCCGGCGTCCGCGCTTAAGCATTGGCTGAAGGGAGGAGAGACTCCCGCGGCCCCATTGGCTGCCGGGGCTCGCGCACCGTTCGCTGCTCGCTCCCGTTCTCTGTCTCTTCGCTGGTGGGCGGGGCTCGCTTTCCCGGTGTTTGGCGGCGGCGGCCTGAGGTAAAGGGGGCGGGGGGGGGGCGGCGGTTGTGGAGACAGCGGCTGGGTCGTCGTCGGGGTAGGACGGGGCTCCCGGGCGCTGCCGCTTAATGGGGTCGATGGAGGGAAAGGGGAGGCAGGGCTGAGGCGAGCGAATGGGCCGTTTCGCGAAAGGAGGGGGTGGGCTTCGAGGCAGGCCGTCGAGGGGGCGGCGGAGGGGAGCTGGTTTGTGGGGGAGGGGGGCGAAGGGCCTGCGCGGACGGTGAGGGCCTCTTTCCCGCAAAGCAGGGCGACCTGTGGAAAGACCGCGAGAGTGCCTCTGAGCATGTTCAGAGTGCATTTCTCTATGGTAGTGAAGGAGTAGTGCGGGGAAGACACCCAGCCCCGTCCCACAAACACACACACACATATTGGGGATTTGGCTTCCAGGCCGGAAGGGGGTTGTTCCCAGACAGGCTGGAGCCGTGGCACTAGGGCTGCCATAAATCCGGATTTTCCGGGGAGATGAAAGGCAGAATTGACGGCCGGGTTTCCTTTAAAAAAAACAAACAACCGCTGCAATTTCCTTTTTTTTAAAAAAAAAAATCAACAATTTTGGGGGGTTCCTTTAAAAAGGCTCTACAATTTCTGTTGTTTCCTCAAAAAGCAGAACCAACAATGTTGGGGTCTTCCTAAAAGCTCAACAACTTTCAGGATGTCCTGGTTTTTACTTTTGGAAATAGTACCCTGTTTGGTACCACCCCGAAACAACGAAGCACTGGAATGATGGAGGCGGCGGGCAGCTGAGTGTGAAAAATAGGGACGCGAATGAGAGGAAGCGGTTCCCAAAGGGTGTGAGCAGCTTGCAGTAGTCGCTGGTTTTGCTCTTTGCTGCTGCAAGGTTTGCATCTGACCAGCAACCATTTGGGTTATTGTTGGTTTTGGGGTATGGTTTAAAGAACAGTCTCCTGAACAGAAGAGCAGCAGTAACCTTTCTCTTGAAGGAGCAGCGCTGAGGGAACAAAAGCTTAAGAACTTTATAGCTTGAGTGTAGGATGGAATGGGCCCAGTGCTTGGGGAGGGGAAGGGGAGACAGGAAACTTAGGCTGAGTGAAGTTAAACAAAAAGTAAGGTTTTCCTAAGTGTGCAGAGCCTTGTTTGATTACAGTTTGTAGTGATTAATCATTTGCTGCTTTTGTTTGCCTACCATGTATGCAATTTATATTAAGTTATGCTGCAAGACTTCAGATTCAGTTGTATCCGAATATATGTTTATATTTTTCCAGAAAGCTGCATTGCAAGCCTACAGTTCTGATAAGTAGTTAAGCATTATGCAGGGAATTTGCTGTGTTGTAGGTCTGCCATACACCTGGATTTTCCCTGACATTACCAGGATTTCAAAGGTGGTATTGACATTGGGGAATTTCTGAAAGACGGCACTTTGTCCTGGATCATAGGCAAGTCAATTGAAAAATCACATTTTGGGGGCAGTTTTGTGTTTGTTTTTTTTAAAAAAGCTCACATCCAGGGTTTTCCTGGTTTTTACTTTTGAAAATATGGCAACCCTACTGTGCTGGGTCCTGAGTTTGAATAGCAGCCTAGTTGGAATCAGGTGGCTTTTGAGGAGTCAGTCTCAATTTTTGGTTACATACCTTGTCTGACCAAACTGCGGGAGGCAGTGGAAGACAGGAGTGCCTGGCATGCTCTGGTCCATGGGGTCACGAAGAGTCGGCCACGACTAAACGACTAAACAACACCTTGTAGGGCAATTGTTAGGCTTGTAGCTTGGTTCTAGTTGTGTTGGGCTAGGCTTGTAGCGTGGTTCTAGTTGTATTTGTGTTCCATTGATTTCAGTGAAATTTACTTCTCAGGGGGCTTAGAAACAACACAGGAATAATGCTGCACAATTAAAGAGCTGTGTAAATGATGGTATAGATAAGCCCACAGAAGTTAACTAGCCTGTTGTCAGGCACTAATATAGGTAGGATGAAGAGCTCTGTCCCTACTCCAGCAGCCCACTGCATCTCTGTGCTAGATTAGGGTTTTTATGTAGTGTAGTTGGCATGCAAGCCTACAATTCTCACATGCAATCTGACACTCCATTCTAGGGATCTTCTGACATTGAGACCTGGATGCATTCCAGAGTTTGTTACCCCAAGAATTAACACAGACCACCGAAATAAATAAAAAATAAGCTCTATTTACTTATTGATAAGTAACTGTAAAGAGCAGGGAAAGGAAGAAGTGACCATATATTGGTTTAACACTTCCAGAAGGAGTCTTTTATTTACTATTAATGTTATAAATGATAAGGGGGAATGGCAGAGATTTACATTGAAAAGAGACAATGAGTTTAGCAGATGCTCTTGTAGCTCAGCTTGTTTGGAACATGTGAGCATGGCATTCTGTAATGAGTTCTCCCTTGAGGCCTCTCCAGACCAGAACTGAAACTTCTTTCTGAGGTACAAGCTGTCATAGCAAAAGCTGAATGTTTTCAGGGGTGCTTCATAGGAAGGGGAGGAACTTCTGTCCTCTAGCAACCCACCTGATTTCTATATTGGGCACAGAAGAGGGACAGAGCACTCCATCTTTCTTGCAGCCCACACACTCACCTGCATGCAGTTCCTTGTTGCCTGTGCCTATTAGGCTTGTACTTTAAATACAAGGTTGAGATGAATCTCAAATTCTAAAGTTTAACTTAAAGTAGAAACCAATGAATACTACTTGAATTGTTCAGTGTGGTTTTAATACAGAGACTTGTACTTCTCTACCTTGCTTAGAAAGACATGGGGTAAACATATTTGTTCGTTAGGGCATTTCCTATTTGTGTAATAAACCTAGTATATTGCGAACTGTATTTGTTTGTGAGAATACCTGTAAGTTACAAATTATGCCCCTTGCAAAGATTCATGTATGTGATCAACAAGATTAAAATAGCTTGGTAAGGGACTATTGTACTCAAAAGCCAATTAGCCAGCTGCTGCTGCATAATATAGATGTTGTTCAAATGTGGAGTGGAAGAAGATCTCCCTTTGCTTGAAATCACAAAATGAAAAAAGATTCTTACAGGTAATAGACCTCTGCTGTAGAGCAGCGTTTCTCAGCCTGTTGGTTGTGAAGCATGTGCAAGTGGGTCACAGGCTTTACAGTGGTGCCCCGCAAGACGAATGCCTCGCAAAATGAAAAACTCGCTAGACGAAAGGGTTTTTCGGTTTTGCATTGCTTCGCTAGACAAATTTCCCTATGGGCTTGCTTCGCAAGACGAAAATGTCTTGCGCTTTTTTCTTAAAGCCACTTGAAGAGGCGCAGTTGCGACGGACCGTGCTTCGCAAGACGAAAAACATTGCAAGACAAAAAGACTCGCGGAACGAATTATTTTCGTCTTGCGAGGCACCACTGTATAAGCAAACCCAAAGTAATTCTTGCATTTAATTTACAATTAAGTCTTAAATGAATTGTTGCCCGTCTGCAGTAGCAGAGCACCCTCCTTTGCCCATGCACCAATTCCTGGAGCCCAAAATGCAAACATTTTTGCCAGACATCAGAACTGACTGTCAGCAGGCACTCCCACCCAGCTGGAGAGACATTATAACTCCGGGGTGTGGCCACAGCTCCATCCCCTGCAGAGGGCTATGAGAAGGAGATGCAGAGAGGGCCTTTGAAAGGCTGGTGTGGGAGAGGAGGAGAGATGTCAGGGGTTGTTGCGTTTGTGTGTGTGTGCATGTGTGTGTGATGGTAAAGTCTCTCAGCCCACCTATGCTGGAAGAGTTATGTTTTTGGCCATCGGACAAACTTGCAGAATGAACTGCCAGTTTTCTTGATGTACTGGTCATTCGAATAAAAAACCCTACAGTACACAATTATTACTATTATTATTTTACATTTCACAAGTGTAGGCAAAAAAGCTTGAAAATAAATACCTGTTGAGGATAGCAGTCTATGGTCCCCATACACTTCCCTGTGAGTAATTCCAGTTGAACAAAAGGGAACTTACTTCTGAGTAGATATTAGTATAGGATTGCACTGCAAAACTGCCATCCTAAAGACACAGCACAGTCCTAACCATGTCATCTCAGAATTAAGCCCTGTTCAATACAGTGGCCCTTTTAGATAAGTGCAGTCAGGTTCCCATCCTTACTGAGAAATGCATCTCACCGAAAGCAGTGTGAGATACCTGCTAACTGAACATAATATGTAGGATTATGCTGCAGGTCTGCAATCCTTTGCACCGTTACCTGGAAGTAAGTCCCATTTAATCTACTTTGACATAAAATCAAGCTAAAGGTGGTGCTTAAATATTCCAATACAATTGATTTGTGGATTGCACCATTTAAGTGTGTCCCCAGGATTGAATGACTAGGGTTACTATACCACTGGGCATAGCTGTTGAGCAGATTAAACGCTTTTAATCTGATTTTACTGGTTTTATTAGAAAAGAGCTTGCTACTTGTAAATTGTTCTCATTGATTGATTATATTCAATGCATATACAAAACTGAATAAGTCTATAAGTATTATAAACATTTTAGCAAATTCTGCATTAATGGGTGTGCAAGTAAATTTTTGCTTGGATGCCTCATATAATGGTTATAAAATAGGCAAAACTAATGATTGCAGAAGACCCAAGTTTCAAAATTCTTGTAACAATAAATCAGTGGATCACCATATCAAGTAAATCTGGATTTGTGGGTTGCCATACTAAAAAGGTTGGGAACCACTGCTCTCTACTGAAGAGTGTGTATTGTGATGTTAGGAGTCTTGTTAGTAGATTTAGTGTAAAATGTAGGCAAAACTATTGACTTGACCAGCCAACTGCATAAATGAACTTGCCACAGAATGCTTTAGAATGATTTCAGATTTGTTTGTAATTACTCTTCAGTAGAAACCTAAAACTATTGTCCTACAAGTCTTACCTTACTCTATTTTATCAGCACTTGACTTTCCTTCTCGCAAAGACAGTGCCGCTGAATGCTTCAGACGAATCGGCATTGATGATAGTGTAGCAAACTTTTCAGATGATCAGATAGGTAGTATAAGGTAAATGTAAGCACAGTTCAGAGGACAGTGCAATAGTTCTGCTCAGGTATTTGTTTACGGATGGGAAGGGAGAAAATCACATTTTTTAAAAAGTCCTTCTTTTCTAACATTATTAAAATATTCACTGAGTGGACTTTATTTTTCTGGAGTGTGAAGAAAAGACCCACACTTCTCCACTTCCTTTTTTTCATTCTGTGTAGCTTTTTATACTTGTTTTACATTCATTTGAAGAGTTAGTTGAAAGCGGCTCACACATGATGTCCATGCAGACTTGCACTATGTGCACATGCTTGGAGCTGGACCTCCTTATTTCAGCAATAGAATTGTCATTTATCTTCCATACTTCCACTAAGCTATTTCATCTGATAGAGAAGGCCAGTATTTTCTTTCATTAATGTTAGGTCAGAGTTGTGAATTGCCACTCACCCAGTTGCATGTGGCAAGAAATAATTACTTCCAAATGACCAAATGTCAATCCTTTTCTTTTGGGGCCAAATACAACTTAAAATAGGTGCTTACAAAACTGTCTAGCTAGTAAGCAAATGTCATTATAGTTTTGTTTTTTTTAATAAAAGCACGTAGACACTTCAGTTATAATCAGCACACTAGATGGCTGACAACCTTTGGTATCTGGCCACATTCAGAAGTGCTTTTAGATACTCTTTGTGCTGCTTCTGAATTTTGTGCTCCCTGATCTCTTGTGTATCATTCTGGAATCAGAAACACGTTCCTTCAAATGCCATTTTGGTGTGTTTGGCTCAAAGGTAAAATATTTCTCATCTGTTTCTTTGTCTTAGCTTAGCTGCTGTAGATTTAGATTTGTTCTTTTCCAGGTTCTGTTTCTATAAGATTTAAATACATTATTTTCTGACATTTTAAGTGTGCTTATTTCACAACTGTCTCTTGCATAAATATAATAAATGTACCCAATATTGCTCTTACATTTCACACTTCGATAATGTGCACTCCTACATTTTTAATCTGAGATTTATGATTTAATCTGGGGCTTTTTTTTTTTTTTGAGTTTGAGGGAAGATTGATGGGATCCACAAATGTGCTTGCTAGTGGTGACCATATCTTTTTATCAAGTGAGGACAGTGTGGACAAAGTCTGGGGGTTAATCCTTGGAGTTGTGCTGAGCTGAGGCACTCGGAAAGCAGTATTCTTTATTTACCATTGGCTTAAATTTGCTAGCTTCTTTCTGAAAGTTGTTAACTCTAAACTTGAGGTCTCTTTCAAGGGAAAGCAGGATAAAACTGTTTTCAATAAATAAAATAAACTTATTTCCTGTTCCACCACAAGGCAGAGCAATTATATTTCACAGGATTAGTTAAACATCTGGCTGCCATCTTCTTGTATGAATATATACACACATATAGTGAATGAATTTGTGCTCCACTGCTTCAAATAAAAACAAAAGAGCCCTGCTGGATCAGGCTAAAGGCCTGTTCCCACAGTGTTTAGCCAGATGCCCACACGTAGGTTGTGAGTGCACTCTACTCACTTGTGATTCCTGGCAGTTTAGAGGCATGACACAGCTGATAGTGGATGTAGAACATAGCCACTGTGGCTAGTAGACATTGGTAGCCTTATCCTTTATGATCTGGCTAATGGTCTTTTAACGCCATCTAATTTGGTGGAGGGTCACTACATTTTGTGTGAGTGAATTCCATAGTTTAGCCGTGAGCTGTGTGAAGGACTTCACTTTGCAAAATCATTTATAAAGCTTTTTCCTCAAAAACTTACTTGTCTGTTTTTGTGGATGTGTTTTCATTAAAGAGTACAGCAGAGTAAAATCCAACATAGCCATAAATTGTGAAACCATGCTTACCTACAGACATGGTAGGTGTAAACTGCACGCTACCAATTTGATAGAAATGCTTCATCTTGCTCTAAGACCTGTTGATTTCAGTTAGGAGTTAAGTGCATTCTTACATTTTTCTCATGAAATCAGCTGGACTAAAAAGCACTTTGCTATGGTCGGACCAGGCTCCAAAATTAGGAAGTGTTTTGCATGTGAAGTTCTGCGTAGTTTGGGCTGGATGTAGTCTTCCTGTTTGACAGAAATAGCTGTATAGTTGCAGTCAAATAATCAGCAAAGAGCCCCTGATGAATGTTAAAACGGGCATTTGGGAGCTGCTTCACAGGATATTAGCTACAGCCCTGTCTCTCCAAGTGCGGCAATGCACTGTATGTAAGGGTCTGCTGATAATCAGGAAGTCTCTGCAATGTGTACCTGTTTAAAATAAGTGTAGCAGTACTGTATGTCCAAAAGTGAGTGTGGCCACACCATACACTTGCACACGCGCGCGCGCACACACACACACACACACAGGCTGAGCTGAACTGTGTAGATCAGCTGAGGAGGGTGGTTATTGTTCCCCTGCTTTCTCATTAAGTGATCAATCTGGTGATGAGGGAGGGGCAGCTTGCATCCCCATGAGGCACTGGGCTGAGCAGAGAGGTTTAAACTTCTTCCCCACCACAGTGCTGTGCATAGTACTTTTCTTTTTGATGCCACTGCCAAAATTGGTGGGGTCAGAACATTTTTTCACTGGGCTGGATCAGGTCTCGAGGCCCAGTTTAACCACTCCTGATTTGTATCATAATCTTTAGGCTTTGTTCACATTTATCCCTTGCCTCCCCTTTTCTCCTATGCTTCCTAGTCTTTCCCACTGTTGATATTTGAATTGTAAGGTGGTTTGCAGTGGGGTTCTGCCTCTCTCTTTTTTGCCTTTGAAGCTTTATGAAGCATCAAAACTATAGCTAGCACTGTATTAAATAATAAAATCCATTATATGAAAGAAAATCTATAGGAGTTGAAGGCTGAGCTCACGACCACTTAGAATATAGCTTTGGCCTCTGCTCAGATACAACTCTTAGTTCAAACTGGTTTGTTGGAATTGTTCACGCTGTGCGGAAGATTTAGATTTGCATGTTGCCACTTGGCCTATTTCCAAAATGTTGGCTTGAAATGTGGCATCTGAACGTAGAAAACCGAGAGCATAGTTGGCTTCTGGCAGGATTAACAGTTGTCTGACTGCTAAGAGAGTGGCTGTGTGAAGCATCCCTTGCTTGCTACTTTGTTCCAGGGCATGTGCATTCTTACAGCAATTAACATGTCAACTTGGGAAAAACTACTATGCTTATATGTTCCCTTTAAAGCACAGCTTGCTCTATGCTAAAAGTGTAACTAAAAATTTAATCACTTGTGGCTTCAATCCGCAGGTTCAATTTCTGCATGTAGAGGATACTCGTGACTTGTGAGGCAAGCCACCATTTAGATTTCAACTGTTGGATCATGGTGTCATCTGCAGTAGTTGGGTGCATGTTGCTCTTGCACCTGTATAATTGGCTTCTTTAGATTGACTCTTAAGGCGTTCATGTGGTACACAGGACAGAGCTGTTGGTTAATGGGGAAATGTATCACAACTGGAAGAATTGCCAGTCTAATTTCTTAGTGCCTTAAATAGGGCAACTAACTTTGTCTCAGTTGTCTTCTGCTCTTCTTTAAGAATGAGTATAAATAGTGAGAAACTGGTGGATAGTGATGAGAACCAGGGTTAGCAATTCTGTAATATATATATTTGTGTGTAAAAAGCTTGGTCATGATACATTAGTGAAAGTTCATATTTAAGCCTACCTAGTACAGTCCTGCATTGGAGGGTATCAATAAAAGCACCTCTTGACTACTACTTCATGTTTATCAGTCTTAAATATGATTTTTGTGCACATGTGTGTGCATGTGCGTGCCCCCCTGCCCCCATTTGAAAAACTCAAGTTCTTCTAGAATACAGGCAGATGTTCTTGGATTCCAACTCTGATCTTCCATGACCATTGACCATGCTGACTGGGGCTGATAGAATTTGAAGTCCAACAACACTTAGAGCCTCACTTTCCCATTCCTACTGAACTGTACCAGTTTTTGTATTAGCAGTGTAGGCACTATTGCTTTCCAGTTCATATGATGCTATGCATGACAAAGTTAATTGCTGGTTCTGGTAGTTACATTACTTTAAGATGACAACTGCAAAAGGGCATTTTTAAAGGACATCTAGAAGGATTATTATTATTTTGCAATATGAAGTGTTTACAATTAGGAGAAAAATGAGCAGCTGCTACTTCAATTACATACTACTACTCTGTTGCACTGTGTTGCTAAACCTTTAGGGAGTGCACAGTTCCAGGACTTCTCTCCCATTCTTTTAAGTCTAACCCTTAGAAAATAACATTTTTTTAAAAAAACTGAAACTTGAAGTGCTGCTTCTGCTAATGAATTTTGAACAATAGTTTCAATGTTTGTTTTACCAGAATGCAATAACTGCAGTGCTGGAACTGCAAGCTGTTTCAAATGCAGGGCAAAGTCTACCTGAAACTTTACAGAGTATCTCGATGGCTTTTTGTTGACCCCTTGTTCTGCAGTACACTTTAAGCAACATGAATTGCATTCAGGTTAAAAAAAAACAACTATTGAAGAATGCATTTACAGACCACAATATGTCTGCCAGACTAATAAATCAAACTCTTGTATGTTTCCTTTTTCAGAATCTGAAAAACAGCAATATGAACTGCTGTGCTTGTGCTTCTTGACAGAAGGTGATGCTAAGAGGAAAAATCTACAGTGATCAACAGGTTGTCCAAGAAGGTTTTTGACAACTTGTCTGTTGCCTTGGAAGCTGGAGGATTGCTGTCCCCAAGCAGATATTTGCCATTTCCTGCCTTGATGCAAAGCAGCACTTGAATTAAACCTGCCACTCTCTGTTCCTTGAGGAAACAGATTCTTATTGCTGTGTAATTGAACACTAAATACAGGGAACCTATTATGTCTAAGAGGCAAAACCAAAAAGGTAAGATTTACGATACTAGACGGGCATATATAGTAAGGAGTGTTGTGTTACAGGCAAATGTCAAGTATGAATTTTTGTTCCTGCCATTTTAGTCCACAGTAGAAGATAATTGCTCTAGATCGGCTATTCTCAAGTTGCCTCCCTAGTAAGAAAACACTCAATGTCTTCCAAAATGTGAAATGAATCCTAATGATGGGTTCCTTCACATCCCTTCCCTTCTTGACCCAAAGGAAGACAGCCCAGCAGCCTTTTGGCTTCCTGGTGTTGGAAATCAAGCAAACAAGGAGCATGAGAAAACAGGGTCGCTTCATGGTTCTCTGTACTTAACAGTGAGCAAGGTGTAATGAGGCAAATGGTCTCCTATGGCAATGGGTTGATATTCTGCCCCTTGACCCATTTGAGAGACACACACACATTTCTGATCTGTCGAGGAAAAGCTGGTGTCTTTTCTAGGATCTGCCTCTACCTTCCCAGGGAGTCTTATGTGCCTCTGAGAACCACTGGTAGAAGGATCATACGTCTTTTTCAAATCTGGTGTCGTTTGTGGCAGCTTATGTGTGCTGGTCCCGTGGGTTACCCAAGAGCTGAGGTCCCAGTCTGGTCCGTGGTCGAAGGTGCACCGTGGAGGCAGTATGTAGTAGCTGAAGCTGGGTGCAGGGCAGGGAGTCAGGAACAGGTATGCAAGCAGAGAGCCAGGGCGGGTCAGGAGCTCTGGCAGAAAAGCAGGACAGGGTTCAGGCAGGAACTAGCAACCAACAATGTTGCTCCTGCAACTTGGGACTGCGGCTGGCCGGCTTTTATCTGCCCCGAGGCATAGGGTGGCACCGATCCTCTGGTGACTTGCCTCTCCTGGCCTGGAGGCGAGCACTCCTCCTGTGGGAACTTAGTTCCTTATGCCTCTCTGCCCTGAGCCTCTGCAGCTCAGGAGAGGCTGGAGGGTTACCGGACCCAGAGGCAACCTCAGCTTCCTCTGATGGGGCTGAGAGTGGAGCACCTGCAGGCAATGGGTCCTCCATCACCTCAGGAGTCAGAGCAGGCTCAGCTGATGCCTGCACCTGAGGATCCAGCACAGGTGAGGACCCTTCAGGCTCAGGCCCCAGCCCCGGCTCAGCTGGTTCTGGAGGCAGGGAATTCCTTGCAGGTTGGGATCCCTCATGTTCAGCATCCGAGTCCGAATCCCAGGCCATCACATTATGTCACAGAGGATTAACAATTTGTGTGAAGGAGAATTTCACATTGTTTAATTTGCAAAGTCTTGAGTCCTTGAATACAAGGGACTTGTTAAATGGGTCTCTTAGGGCAGAACTAGATGTGGCTCCTCCTGAAAATGGTAGCTGCCTCCCAACTAGCGCCCCACTCCTCACAGTAACATCCAGCAAAACTTAACTGTATTCTGATGTCACAATGTTGTACATTTCCCTGAATACCCCTAGCAGCAGCAAATAATATAAAGTAGCAAAACACATCATTACATGATATTGGGAGACAGGTAAGTTTTACTACATGTTATAAAGGAGAGAGTTAACATACACCTTGGGTTTCTGTCAACAGCTGTAGATTTCTTGCCAGTTCTTTCTGGCTTGGGGTTGTGCTTTTCCTGTATGCGTCAGGTTTTATTTATTAAAAGCTTTGTATGTCACAGTTTGATCTAAAAGATCTGGGATAGCTAACAGTCCAATAGCAATAAAACTAATAATACAAAGTAACAGAGCAAATATTTTAAAATGGACAGTGCACAACAGGAAACAGCTAATTAAATTCAGCAGCAGGAAACAGTGGAAACAGAAAACAAAAGTGCTAAACTTTGAATTCTAAGGTTCTCTTAAGAAAAGCACTGCCTTTGGCATGAATATCAGCAGAAAAGGATGGAAAGCTCTTCTGCTGGAGAGTAGTGCAGATACGGTGCCACTGTCAAGAAGCTCTCCATCATAACCATTCACAATTTCAGGTGGCCCTGCAGCAGGTATTCTGAGAAAGACATCAGCCATTATTAAGATGCCAGTAGGCTCCCCTGAAACAACATGACTTGGAACTTGTGCCTTTATTTGTAACTTAGCCCTTTGGGGCTGACCTCTTCCATGACAGTTTTTTCATGGATGTACATGCCTTGTAGTCTTTTTCACCATTGAACACAACTTGTGAGCAACATGGCACACCTTTGACATGGCTAGTTCTGAATTTAAACCTTAATTCTGCTAGTGTTGATCCACAACCCATTTTCAAGTTCCTGATCTTTATTGGTTGACTTCATTTTTTATGATTGCTTGGATTATTAAGAAAAAGTTGCTGACAAAAGAACTCTCCTGCATTTGCAGCAATCCTAGTGTGCAGCAAGGGATGCCGGTGGCGCTGTGGGTTAAACCGTAGAGCCTAGGACTTGCCGATCAGAAGGTTGGCGATTCGAATCCCCGCCACAGAGTGAGCTCCTGTTGCTCAGTCCCTGCTCCTGCCAACCTAGCAGTTTGAAAGCACATCAAAGTGTGGCGGGAAGGTAAACGGCGTTTCCATGTGCTGCTCTGGTTCGCCAGAAGCGGCTTAGTCATGCTGGCCACATGACCCGGAAGCTGTACGCCGGCTCCCTCGGCCAATAAAGCGAGATGAGCGCCAGAACCCCAGAGTCGGCCACGACTGGACCTAATGGTCAGGGGGTCCCTTTACCTTTACCTAGTGTGCAGCACAGTGAGGCCTGCCTGTTGCTGTAACCCCACTACAAACACAAGACCCAAACTGGAGAAATGCTTACAACCTCATGCAGTATTTACAGTCTATACACACTGTTACTATAAACAATGGAATACTGGTAAAAGTCTGTTTCAGCACCGGGTATTTTTCAAGTTCACGTAAAGCCAGTTTCTAGTTGCTGGAGTATTTGTTAGATTCCAGCTTGAGTTATTGCCGAGCATGAATCCCCAACTTTAGTGTAATTCAAATTGCTTGCAAATTTATATTTCACTGCTCAGTATCTCACTGTATGACACACCTAACCAATTCCAGTTTAAATATCTCCTAATAGGTTCTTATGGCAATCTCAGACTGTCAGAACACTTTCCCTTTCACTTCACCAGCCCAAGAAATGCGTAAGCACAGCTTCAGATTTCTTAGTTTATATCACTCCCCTAACAAGACAATACCAGTTTTTAAATAACTATTATTTCAATTGAAAACACGCTGCATTCAGCTGACTAGTCTCATTATAAATCAAACTTCACATTTAAGCAACTAGGTGTTAATGTCTGCAATGCAAAAATCCAAAACACTCCAAGTTGAGAAAGTAGAATGGTAGTGGGGTCTTTCTTTTCTCTTTTTAAAAAAAGATGTGTGTACTTCAGGTGTATGAATGTGTTCCTAAAATGTTAATGGAGCCTCAAGCATTTTGTTCTAACCTTGTTCTTGTGTTCACCGATCAGTAATTCTTCAAGCTCTACTTGTTTGCCCTACATACACATTATCTGACATGTAGTCTCTTGAAATAAAAGATTTTCTATCTCTGGGATTAGTTTGTTTGTTTTTAACTGTAAGGATTGTGCACAAGAACACTTTCCACACTTAATACTGCCCACTTGCAATAGAGGGTATCAACTATATTGGAATGAGCTATTTTGTCTTTTATATTAAATAATTGGTGGTGTAACAGGCAAATCCTGGACTATCTCTTACCAGTTGCCAGTGTTTCACACGCTGCATTCTATGGAAAAGGGCATTCTATTCTATTCCATTGACCATATATATATATATATATATATATATATATATATATATATATATTTGTGAACCAACTTTTTATCTTGAAGCAGTTCACTTCTATGATACATCTTTGCTCTGTATTTTGCTCTTCTGATAACAGCCTGAGGATAACCTCTTTACATACTACACTGATATTACAAATCTGAACAAGTACAATTTTAGTCTTAGAAACTGTGCAGATGGTAAATCGCTTCTGAAATGAACTGAATGATTCTATAATGCAAAATAGTATTCTGATCAATAGGTTTGCTGTAGTTAATTTGTCTATTCCACTTAAAAGTTATTACATGGTATTTCTTGTAACCCTGTGTGATTTTGTGAACCTTATGTGAGGATCAACTGTATCCATAGGAAAAAAGTCATCCACTGCACAATCTAGATAAGCAATAATGTAAATATCAATATATATGCCATAATATAGCAAATATATAGGGATTTCTTTCTTGGAAATGACTTAGTTTGAACCAAGTGCTCCATATACAAGTTAGAAATATTAAAAGCAACTGGACTCCCCATAATAACTAAATGGTAATAAAGTTTCTCCCAGGTCTTTGGCTAATTAAGCAATTTGTGACCTTTACAACCGGGGGGGGGGGGTATTGTTTTGTTTGCTACTATGTTAGGTATTTTTGTGTTTTTATGTTGTGAACTGCCCTGTGATCCTCAGAAGAAGGGAAGTGTGGGAATTTAAAAATAACTACATGAATGAATGAGTCTTGCTGCTGTGCCATAATGCCAGTATATCTGAGAACCCCTCACCAAAGTAGCTGAATATGGTCTCTGTATGCCAAACTTCTAGAACAGAGATTACATCATTGACTGGACATTCCTTATTCCAGCTGCTAAATTGTTATGAGAAGTACTACTCACACTGTGGAAAAAGAGTTCTGACCCCCCCTTCCCCAAATCCTAGAACAGACACTTTGTTCCAGACTACGTTATGTTCCACGGTATAAATGCTTAATTACGGTTGCATTAATAATCTGTGCTGTAATGTCTGGAAACAAGAGGCATGGAAGGAAGGGTTATACTTTTATCATAGTCTTGGGTTACTAGCTTACTGGAATTATTCGTATTTTTTGAATTGCATCTGTTTACACAGACAAAAGGCTTGTGGGAAAGTAAAACCAATGCTGTTAAGCTACATAATCAATTAACAGTGATATGAGAGTAAGAAAGGTGGGTGGGACAAGACACTGTATTCTAGCTATATTGTTGTTTTTAAATTCTGGTAGCTTTCACCCTTGTCTAGTGGATTATTGAAGTCTCTGCAAAAGCAAGAATGGGAAACCCCCGATGACACGCTTTCTGGCACCAGAACTGGAAAATTGTTCTTGTTAAAAAAGGCATTGGTGTTATACAGCCATAAACTCTGCTCAGGACAGCCCAACTTTTAAAGTAAGGCGTGCCACCTTTAGGTTATACAAGAGTTTGAGCAGCTTGGTGCCTGGGATTTTTTTCCAGGCTTGTCAGCAGCACTGTGAAGACCAGTCTTCTTCAGATGTACCTGACATACGGGCGTTGCCTTACACAGGAGAATCTGGGCTCATTCTTTCTCCCCTTCTTTCCACTTAAAAGTACTGATGAGAATGTTTCATTCTGCTTCCTCCTTTTCTTACAATAAAGGGGAAAAGATGCCGTATTTTTTGCCCTATAAGACGCACCAGACCATAAGACGCACCTAGTTTTTGGAGGAGGAAAACAAGAAAAAAAATATTCTGAATCTCAGAAGCCAGAACAACAAGAGGGATCACTGCGCAGCGAAAGTAGCGATCCCTCTTGCTGTTCTGGCTTCTGGGATAGCTGCACAGCCTGCATTCGCTCCATAAGACGCACACACATTTCCCGTTACTTTTTAGGAGGGAAAAAGTGAGTCTTATAGAGCAAAAAATACGGTACATCTTTGTATCTGAAGCAATGGTATTATGTATAGGGCTATGCAGTGCATTTTTCTTTAAAAAATGTTTAGGAGTGCTACTCTCATTTTGACTCAAGAAAATCATTTTATCATTCAAATCGGGGAAAATACAGTAAATGGACAAAAGTACAAAGATTCACAAAATGTTTAGGGGTATGTGTACCCCTGCATACCCCTAGGGGGAAAAGCACTGGAGCTATGACTGCCTGAATCAATCCAGCTTAGCTAGTGTGGATCAGCGAAGATTCAGTCTGGCTTCAAACATTGCACACTTTCCAAACAGCGGCCACTGTCATGTAGTGCATATAATTTTGCCCACCTTTATTTTATTACTGCAATTTCTCATGCCTTTATTTCACCATCTGTATATGAACTGGGAAGCTGCAGTAAGGAAAACACATGTGGCAGTGACAATAAATCCTGTGTAATCTTTGCCCAGGCATAAAACAGCTGAGAACTGTATCTCTGTGTAGTGTTTAGTAGTTGAAACATCTGGTTTCTTTTTCCTTTCTCATTGCACAAGAACTAAATATTTTTAAATGAAGTCATAAAAGCAGAGTGATTTAACTGCCAGTTTTCAGTGGAAAAGAAGCCTAGTTTAATATTGTTGAAAATAATATTGCATCTTCACTGAAGAGATACAAAGAAAATCCATTTTTCTGGACCTAGTTTGGTGAAAACCTGACATTACAGAACTCCTCAAGCTACAGCTCTTAAAATTTAGCTAAGTTGTATTTGGAGTAAACCCTTTGAAATCAATAGATTTACTAAAATCAGTCCACTTGATTTTAGTGGATCTATGCTGAGTATGACTTAGTACAGGGGTCTGCAACCTTTAAGACAAAAAGAGCCACTTGGACCCGTTTCCGAAGAAAAACAACAACTGGGAGCCGCAAAACCATTCCGACATTTAAAGCATGTGCGCCGCTGCCCTCCGATCTGACAGCGGACGGGAAGGTGACGTCGGGACGGTGCGTGACTAACGCACGCACCGCCCCCATGCGACGTCACAGCCAGTACAGCGCCCGCCACAGTGGGGAGTGTCGGGGCGCACAATGCGCCTCCTCCCCTCACTAGGATCCGCCCCGGAGCCGCGGCAAAGGTGTAAAAGAGCCACATGCGGCTCTGGAGCTGCGGGTTGCAGACCCCTGACTTAGTAGTTCAGAGCAGTCTTCCCCAGCTGTTCTCTCATTCCCGCCACCCTCACAGGCATGCTTGGTAGGCACACGGGAGAGGGCCTTTTCAGTGGCTGCTCCCAGACTTTGGAAATCCCTTCCTATAAAAACTATACTGGCTCCCTCCTTGTTGCCCTTCTGCCAGCAAGGGTAGGCTTCCTTGTTCCAACAGGCTTATGGGAGTTCACTGCTTTTTTTGAAAGCTCTGATGCTGTGGTATTTTTATTGTAATTATTGGTATGGTTTTAATAGATTTTATGTATGTATGTAGTTTTAGTCCTGTTGATGTTCAATTGTTTTTTCTATGTTTTTAGCAGTTCTTATTTTTACCTGCAAGTCTCCTTGAGTCCCAGCAGGCAGGCAGGCAGGCAGGCAGGCATACACCTACCCACCCCTGGTGCCCTCCAGATGTTTTGGACTTAAATTCCCATCAGCTCTAGCCAGGAAGCCTATAATGGCTGGATCTGGAGGGAGTTATAGTACCAATAATCTGGAGGGAACTAAGTTGGAGAAGGCTGGTTTAGTGTTTTGTCTAGATATGGGCAATACATTGGGTCTGTCTCTCTCAAAAAAATTCAAGTATATTTAGTTGCATCTTCTGCCTCTAATGTCTGAAACGTGGGTGTTCATCTACCTCTTCAATAAAATGAATAAGATACTGTAATATTTTGTGGTAAAACCTAAAATAACTGGTACAGAGGAGTTGGCAACAAATCCAATTAAAATTATGTTAAATAAGAACTTCAATAAGTAGTCTTCAGGTTACTTTGATGTTCCACCCCTAAATTGATCCCACTGCTTTCAGACTGAGATCAGTTGTAAGTGAGGTTGCTTGGCTTACAAAATTCTAGCAGCTGACCTTTCAAATAGAAATTCTCTGGATTTTGTGCTAGTCCCACTAGCGCAAAGGGAATTCCACCCTCTCATGCCCTCAGGTGCCCCCGAGGACCCCCCATCAGCTCAGGGGGACTGGGAGAACCCCCAGAACAGCACACAGGAGGAGGCGAGGGGAGATTGTTCCGTCTGGCAAGCTGAAATGCTTGCACTGACGGAATGATCATTTTAGCGTGATGTTGAATTCTGTGTCTTTTTGGGGGAACTTAATTGGAATCTGATAAGCCACTATTGAAAGAGGGGCTCAAAACCTTTCATAGCATTAGATTACAGTATATTGGATAGTGTTCTGGGCTTGGATAGGAAAAACCTTGGCTCAGATCCCATCTCAGCCCTAGCGCCTGCTTGATAGCATAGTTCGCAAGTCACTGTCTCTTAGCCCTAAGTATTTTAGCATATCTGCAGAGGGTATAAGAATAGAAATAACTAACGTAAGCTGTGCTGACTTCATTGGTGAAAGAGCAAGATATAAATCCACAAGGCTTTGTCACCAGTAGAGGGCCTGGCAGCTGCGCAGAAAAGCTACTGATCCCTCTGTCCAATTTGAGTCCTTTGTTAACTTGTTCAAAACAGAGTTCACATGGTGAACTCTTGATTGGCCAAAGCAAAAGAGAGACTTCTGTACTTTTAACTAAAGAGTATTATATATCTGCTTCTTGAAAAATAGGATGTGCTTAATAGATTAAAAGCCAGAAATCAAACAGCCTGTGAGAAATAGTGCTCATACTTTCTGTTGCATTTCCAACTGTTGGAACAGTAGACACCGAGTCAAATTGAACAGGTGTGGGTAGAAAAGCGTCTGGAGCTTACATTTAAAAAGTATTAATTTAGTTTCCATCTGTACAGATGATCTGCAAGAGTACAGATGATCTCTGTGGGGACTGAACCCCAGAAAGTAGTTGATCTATTTAACATCTTAATCTGGAAAGTGGCTTTACAGGAGGTACTTTTATCAAGGGAGGGCATTCCACAGGGAGGGCACCACTACCGAGAAGACCCTCTGTCTGGTTCCCTGTAGCTTCATTTCTCACAGGGAGGGAACCAGCAGAAGACCCTCTGAGGAGGACCTCAGTGTTTGGGCTGATCAAAATATCCTCTTCAGTTCTTTATAAATCCTTTGATTGTTATTCACCATGTACTTTAAAGAAGTTATTAAAGAACCACTCTAAGCATGTTTACTATCTTGTCAAAATGTGTCTTACCTGATTGCATCCCATTATTTTACCAGCAGTAGCTAACATGTGTTAAACTCCTTTCTGGTACTTCTGGCTTAGTTACCCTTGATTTTGAATTCCCAGTTTGAAAGAATGAGCAAGTTACAAAAGTAAACAACTGCAAGGATCACAATAATGGGCACATTCGGTTGTAACTACAGAGGATCAGTAGATTGAGACCATAATTTTATCACTATTTTGATAAAATTATGGTCTCAATCTACTGATCCTCTGTACATAAAACACTTGGGCTTGCAGTTGGATTTTCTGTTACCTCTCAGCAACAACTCCCATAGTGTGCATCAGGAGTCCCACTTGCACACAAATTTCAAAAGCTGGCTTGTTCTCCCAGGGAAGCTGCTGTTGAAAGATCAGCGTTTTTTTAAATGTAGATGTATCTACAGCTTGTATATTCTGTTTCCATCATTTATCTCCTGGTTTCCTAAATTGAGCTCATAATTTTATCACTACTTAAAGTCGTGTAGCTACAACTGTATCAGTGTGATCTTTGCGGTTACAAACTCACTTTGGTTGTTAAACAGAATTTGGAAGACATTTTGGCTTTTGGGCCCTTACCTATTAATTCTCCATTTCTTTTCCTGTTGTACCCCTTCTCCCCTATCTTCCTATGTACATGAGACTGTATGTCTATGGGAAGGGTGTATCTTTAATTTTGTTTATACAGCTGCTAGAAAGGAATGTTACTGGGGGGTTTTAAATCAAAGTAATTGTCAAAATTGAAAGCTCCTATATTTCCCATTCAGTATTTAGAGCAAACCCTGACTTTTTAATTATTTGCAATAGGAACCAACCTTTTCAAAATGCAGCTCGGGAACCATGTTATTCCACCATCACCATTGATGTTCAGACATTGTGAAAATGTTGTGTTTTTTTCTAAGTACCCAAGGAAAGTTTCGGCTCATAATTCTTGCACCCTAACGTAATACTTCTCTTCTAGCAGAATATATATGTGCATTTGAATTATGGTTTCTTTTAGCTCAGATGCATGATTTTTCTCTGGCTTATTACAGAATGATTCTAACTAATGCCAGTGCGGAAGACATTAGTCATAAATTTAATGTCTTCCCATTATAACTAGTTATAATTTCCATGGAAAAGCACTGGTAGGCATTTGAGCAATGCTCCTTGATGGTAACAGTACAAGTAAATATTTTTAAGATTCGTTCTGCTAATTCACCATTGTCAGAAGCATTAGCAATAGAGGCTGTAAATTTCAGAAACTGAAATGCCAATATCCCTGCATGACCCAGCTGTTTCTTTTGAGCTGATAGTAGAGAAGCAGATGATGTCCTAACTTTGGACAGCTCAAAGTGAATTTGCAAGCTACTTTGTGCATCTCAAAGTGAATGAGTACACTATGGTTGAGTGTATCATGCGTGACCATGTATTACTGGGGGGAGGGGGGAATTCTTCTTGAGAGGCATTTACTCACACTTACATTGTAGTGAGCAACAGCTGGTCTCGGCTTCTTATGACATCTATGAAAAAATAGTTGCTCCTATGTATAATGGTATACGTTGTGGGTGCTTGTGATGTTTCCACTTATTTCTTAGCATATGCAATGGTTCTTGAGAGTTGGAGTTGATTAAAAGACATACTATTTCTTATATGTTACAGGTAACTGCATTTGTGGACTTGTGGTACAAAATTGATAGATATCAATAGATTAGCTACATTAGGGGATTTAGAAAAATGTATTTTAATATAACTATTGCTATAGAGACCTGTTTTTCTTAATCCACTGTGTGTGTTGTCGTTTCTTTTTTAGAATTATAAATTAGCATTCTACCTCCTCCCTAGTTACTTAAAAGATGGAATAATCTTTGTATGTCAAATATTGACATTATTACTAGTTTACAAATTTCCAAAATTGAAGATGATTACTGGTTTTTTAATGCAGTTTTTAATTTATCTAATGCTGTATTTTCAGATAGGACTAGATTGGCTGAACTTAAGAAGGTGCTTGAATTTCTTGCTGTTGCTTCTTCAGTGCAGCTGGGAATGACTTGAGAGGACAGTTTCTCTCCTGTAATTTAAAAATTACCCTAATGGTCTATTTTGTTAAGTTTTCACTTATAAAAGCAGCAAGATTTCACTGTGCTCTTGGGTTTAAATTACTAGGTGTGACTTGCTGTTGCCTGTAAATTGGAGGGCAGCTGCTCTTAAATAGAATTGGAAGGTAATAACAGGATGAGTAATTAGAGGTGCCCTAAAAGTATTTCCTGGCATCTCCAGGAAAGCAAAGAGTGTTTTATTCACCCAGTCAACTTGCTCTGTATTATTGGAAGTGTTATCTTGGAAGCTAAGTGCCACTTAATGCTAAGCGTGACAGATGTGTTTCAAGTATGCACTGTCTGTGTTAGTGTGTGATGGACACCTTAACATTTGAAGGTATTTAAACACACAGGACCATGCAACAGACATGAGCTTTGGAGCCATGGTTGACTGTGTCTGCATGTACAGATGTGAATATCCACCTCACAATGCTACATCTCTTTTTGCATGTCCATAGAGCAGTCTTTTATACAGACTGTAAAGTTGCCCTTATAGTGCAGTTAGAAATGTTTTCAAAGCACCTTTTATGTTTGGCTCTGCTCAACTAATTCTGGTGATTGTAAGATTTATCCCAAGACAGTGGTTCTCCAAGTAGAAAGCTGGCCTTTACGGTAGAAGATCACTAGGTCTGTGATTGCCAAGTATGAAGGAAAATGAAAGTTCAGTTTGCCCACCATCCTGGCCGCTTTAACCAGGACAATGCTAGAACTGTAAGATTTTCCTCATCTGTACCAATTCAGGCAACAGATGGTGATCATGTTTGAATTTTCTCCCCCATGCCTGCTAACTCTGTACATGGAAAACTAGGAAAGAATGTAGAACCTAGCTTCCTTCCTTACCTTTTAGGGTTTTTTTATTTGTTTTATTTTATTGTGGGGAATGTGGCTGCAGCCTGAAGTTACACAGTATAGAGAAAGGGCTCATTATAAACTGGCCAACAGCCTTGCAGTAAAAAGGGTCACTGTGACAATTTGAGAACTGCAGTGCCAGCATTGCACAGAATTTCTTCATACTATATCCTGTTTTTTTGTATAGCTAGGCCATCAAAGAGATCTATTGAAAATACACACAGCTTCGTGCAATAGTGAATTCACTAGAGGCAGGGACGTGTCTGCTTTTTGCTTGTAAAATTCTGTAGAGCATTGTCAGCCGTGATATAACTGAACACGATAATAATCTGTTCACCCCCCCTTAATCTCCTAATAAACACCTGTCTGTGCTTGAAGTGCAGCTCCAATGACAAGTAGAAATCCCAATGAATAATTTACAGAAGTATGTTAGTTTTGCAGTACTGCCAAATGTGCATAATTTTCTTGTTGAAGATGTCATGTTTCATCGTTTTCTAGAAGCTGCTGTTCATAATGTGGTGGATTATGCTGCATTGATAGACTTGTGCTGTTGATACCATAATGAGAGGTTTTCAAGTATAAACATCTGATGAGTGGATCACCTTTTTAACAAGGAAAAGAAATTCAGAAACAAAAAGTTTTTGATGTGCTCAGAGATATTTTAGGAAAGCTTTTGGTGCTGATATGTAGAGCTAAGTTATCGTGCAGGTTAGTTGCAAGTTCTCCTTGGTCTATTTTCGTTCCTTACTGGCATATTCTTTGTAAAACAGCAGGGTCTTAACCCTCCTGCGTTTTCCACCTTCAGAAGGAGGGTGGTTGTTCCTCACCTGTCTCCTCCACAATGTTCACCACTCTTTCACTTGGACTTGGCTACGCTCATGCACGCCAGTGCTCATCACTCATATAGCTTGCTATATGCAAGCACATGGTCTGCTCTTGGTCAAAAAACCAAACTTCTACATTCATTCTCATCACAGCACTAGGCTGAAAGGAGAAGTTTCTTCTTTGCTCAGCCTAGCACTGTGATGGGGAGGAGAGTTATCTTTTCTACTGTTCAGAGAGAGTGTTCCCCCCCAAGCCACCATCTGAGTTTGATGCCTCCCAGTGCAATGGTGGGGAGGAAGTTGGGCTGGCAAGTCATTTAAAGCAGCTTGGCTGGCCTGATTCACTGCTTTGTCACCCGTCTTCTAGACAAGGGCAGCAAGGGAGAAGAGGTGGGGTCATTAAAGTGTGCAGGAGTGGTAAAGTTGGAGGAAGGTTATTTGTTAAAAACTTACTGCCTTGTAAGAGAAAGTATGGCAAGGTTCTGAAGTGCTTTAGTGCCAAGGAGTTGTGTCACATGTGGAAGTGGATGAGTTACTAGAGTGGAGGGTCATCACATTGTCTGAAATGTGGGGAAACTTAGTGATTTGGTAGCAGAACACTAGTTTAAAGTGAGGAAACCAAGCTAAACCAGGTGACGCTATAAGTCATATATCAGCCTCATTTGCATATAAAGCTGGAAAGCAGCCTTACTTACAGTAAGTGAGCATAGGACCAGGGACACTGAACTTTTCCTCTTCCCATGCCTTACCTCTCCCCATGCCTGTTGAACTACTTTTCCAAGGAAGTGTTCAGCATCCCTCTCCTCTCCATTCATTCTAAAAGAAGATCCAGCTAACCTCCTATTTCGTAGGTGAGTGGAGTGAATATATGGAAAGAAATATTGTGCATGCCAGCATCGCATCTAGTTTGACCCTTGTGATCTGTACTTTGGGGAGTTGCATGGAAAGGTCAGTATAAACTGTCACTGATAATGGGCTTATTATGTAACTTCCACTATTGACGTGGCAGGTGGATGGCATATCATCTGTGACTGTATCCATGGTCGTGCTTACAGAAGCATGGATTACAATATGCATGCTTAAGATGTTTCTAAATCAGGATATGTTGGGGTTCACTGATTATGAAGCCCATTTTCTGTCATATTAAATTAGAAGTGAATAGCTTGCCTTTCCACTAAGTATATCTTCTTGTTGGCATTGTTTTGAGAGAAGGTGCAGGGTTGGGTTTAACTTTAGTAGAGAACTTGGCAAACTGGTTGGATTTTTACAATGTTGGACAGTTGCTATTGAGCATCGTGTGTGTGTGTGTGTGTGTGTGTGTGTGTGTAAAATCACTCTCTCCCTATATGCACACAATGTTATTAACACTTGGTTATCTTTCAAGGTGTGGGCACTGAAACTACAGAAGTTTCCCCAAGAAAGTTAGGGCCAAATAATGCTATGGTCTGCGAGGTGTTTCCAGGATTGCAGCTATTTAACAAACTAGTTTTGGTGTGGTATGAAAAAGAGTGGTTTAGAACAATAGCCTTGAATAAAATGACTTGTAATGGCTACATACATGCCTTAGACTCTTTGTGAAAGGAAGCTGTGAACAGTTAAGGTTTTGAGTCTATGGCAGCAATGGGCAGAGTTCACACTTTCAGGATCTGCCTCATTTTTTACTGGAATCCCGAGAGAGCCACTAACTGGAGGCATGTGCAAAAGAGATAGAATTAAAGAATTCTAGGCCCAGGAGCTCACAGCCCTTTTGCACACAAGTCTTTGTTCTCCCCCTCTGCCAGCTTTCTTCATTTTAGTGGCATGGGGGGGGGTTATTGTGCTAAACAAGGTGCCAAAATCCTGGCTGATACATTTCAAAATTCCCTCAGTTTCCAAATAGATTATGATCTACCTTCTGCCCACCCCCTGGTCTATGGAATTGATCACATCCACTCAAAAGGAAGAGCTTCAGCGTGCCATGAGCTTAAGAAAAAACAACAATCATAAAGGGCAAACCTCTTCTGCTTTCAGTGGCTTGATCATACTGTGAATGCATACTTGCTACTCAAGTTCTGTAATTGCAAGCTGCTGCTTATGAAAACAAAGACTGCTGTGTCATTGTTAGCAGGCAAGCTGAGATCTTAAGCACCTAAAGATGAGCAGTTAACCGATAACTGTCTTGGCTGCTTTTTTCAACCATTTCTTAACAAAGGAAAGAGAATCCAGAGTCATGAAAAAGCATGTTTCATGAAAACATTCCCCAACAATAGCAGATCCTATGCACAACAACTTGCATCAAGGGTCAGTGCAGTATCTATTAAAGTCAAACAAGAGATCGGCATATTGATTAGTTTGTGAATGGACTTTGAGAGATAGATGTTACATTTTTACTGCCTTGGAGGACTTTGAATTTTGGGCATGGAGGCAAGATACAGAAGCTAGATAAATTGTGAATGGGCAGTAAAATGGCAAGTGCAGTTCAATGTAAACAAGTGTAAAGTGATGCATGTAGAGGCCAAAAAAACTTGATTTCACATATCGTATTTTGCGCCCCATAAGACGCACCGGCCCATAGGACGCACCTAGTTTTTTGGGGGGGAAATAAAGAAAAAAAATTTTATTTCCCCCCCAGGTGCGGGGCTGGAAGAACCAGGTCGGGGAACAGCGGGAAGGCGCGCTCCGCCTCCCCGCTGTCCCCCGAGCTTGTGGGGCTGGCGATGGGGAGAAGTGCGCTGAGCCTGGGACTGCAGGCACCTCTGCGCAGCCATCTGGAGCCAGGCGGGACTTGGTGGCCGGCTCCCGATGGCTGCGCAGAGCTGCGCTGAGCCCGGGACTGCAGGCAGCTCTGCGCGGCCACCGGGAACCTGCATTCGCCCCATAGGACGCAACGTGATAATGTTCCTAAAATTATGCATGGAGGAGTGAATAGAGAAATGTTTTCTCAATGTGCTAGAACTTACAGGCATCCAGTGAAGTTGAATGTTGGAAGATTCAGGGCAGAAAAAAAGGAAGTACTTATTCACACAGCTCATCATTTGAGTGGAATTTGCTCCCACAAGGGGCATCATGAGTAGCAATTGCATGGCTTTGAAAGAGGATTAGACAAATTCATGGTGGATAAAGCTATCAGTACCAATCAGGGCTATCATCTGCCTAGGCAGTGTGCTAGAAACTGCAGGTCAGAAGAGCGCTGTTCTGCTCAGGTCCTACTTGTGCGTTTCTCATGGGCATCTATCTGGTTGACCACTATCAAGCAGTCAATCATTTTATTTGTATGCTAACTTTCCAAAGTTATAGCCATGCTCAAGGTGGCTAGCATAATTACCAACATAATAAAAGTAGTCATAAACAAGCAAACATCAATAAGTACACATTGAACCATTTCTGAATAAATCATAAGATCTAGATTAAATATACCAAAAAAACCCCCCAATACCAGCAACACCCCACAACAATACCCCCTAAATGATACCCCAGCCAAGAGTCTGTCCAGCAGCCTCAGCTTTTGCAGCTAGAGTCAGTCAGGGTCCTGCCCTCCCAGGCCAGGTGGGAAAAGGTCTGGGAGGGGCAGGGCAGGGAGCAGGATGAGTGCAGGATTTTGGAATAGATTGGCTACTGGCCAGATACAACTGCTGTTCTTAAGTTCTTTCACTATAAACCCAGGGTAGGCAGAAAGCAGATGGAGATCTACAAGCAGATTGCAGAATGATTAAGAGTATGACAGGTGAGTTTCTGACCCCAAACTGTTTAACAATAGCAAAATGTATTCCCCACTCCCAATTGGTTTTGAATACCTGTAGCATCTCAAATGTAGATTTTGCTCTCCTATATGCAGGTAATCCCTGTATTTGGGTGAATGAGTTAACTGGCTCCATCCTTTTCATAAGTAAGCCCACAGGCATTACTAGCCTGCAAAGGTCTTTATCAGCATGCTGAGGGATTTGAGGTCTTGATAGGACAGGCAACTGGACCAACCAAAAACAAGAATTTCAGAAGAAATGAATGCAAAGTTCCACATCTAGGTAGGAAGAATGAGATACACACATACAGAACAGTGTAGCACCTAGCTTGACGACAGGATATGTTTAAAAGATATAGGTGTTAAAACAGAAACTGAATATGAGTAGGAATGCTGAATAATTTTGTTCATTGATGCGCTCTGTGTTGTGGGCTGTAGTTCCCATAATCCCTGACCATTGGCCAGTCTAGATAGTTGTTAGGAGCTATACAGTGGTACCTCGGGTTACATACACTTCAGGTTACATATGCTTCAGGTTACAGACTCCGCTAACCCAGAAATAGTGCTTCAGGTTAAGAACTTTGCTTCAGGATGAGAACAGAAATCGTGCTCCGGCGGTGCAGCAGGAGACCCCATTAGCTAAAGTGGTGCTTCAGGTTAAGAACAGTTTCAGGTTAAATATGGACCTCCGGAACGAATTAAGTACTTAACCTGAGGTACCACTGTAGTCCAAAGCATCTGTAGGGCACCATCTTGGCTACTGCATTAGGTTTGTCTTCAAACCATTCATAGCACAAGCTGTGAATGAAGTTTGTTCTTGGCTTATTGCTTGTGGTTTATATGGGGGAAAACAAACCCAGCCAGGGCTTAGCTCCCAACAGTACAGGTGCAGTAGGACCGAAGGAGAAGTGGAATGGTTGTGATTTTCAGTCTTTGCACCACCATGCTGCATGCTCACCTTTAAACCGTGGTTGAGCTTGACCATGCTTTGAAAGTGACATGTGAACCAGCCCACTAGTTTTTGAGCGGTCTTCGAGGGCAGCCTCATTGCAGCACATTGCATTAACATTTCAGGAGTGTAAAGAACTGTAGCCCCTCTCCCTCTGTTTGACATGGCTATAGCTGGCTACGGGTACTTTGTGTCTTGAATGCCACTTCAGCCGCCAATGGGAAGGTCAGATCTAAAAGCACCCTCAAAATTAACACCTGAATCCTTAGGGAAAGTGCACCCCCTTCCAAAGCAGCCTGAACACCACCTCTCAGGTCAGAGAATGCCTGCTCTCTCAACCACATAGGCTTTACCAGGGATTTCAGTAGTCCTGATCGTCAAGCCACTCCTCACTTACTGCTTCAGTCTTTTAGTTCTGAAAATTGTAATTGAATAACAGAAGAGGAGCACCCCTTTTGTGACGCACAAGTCCTAAAAGCAGAACAAATAAATGCGTGCTGGCAGTTATGCTAGCATTAAACAGAATTAGCATCTGGCAGATCTTGATAAATGAATTGTAAAAACTGCAGTTTGCGTACCCAGGAGGGAGCGACAACATTAAATATTGAGTAAAGGTTTGGTGCTGTGATGGATTCCTCTGTGCACATTCAGTAGCTGCGTATTATCCTCAAGATTAGTACCAAACAACAAAGGCAGCATTGAGACTGCCCCAGTTGTCTTAATTGATATCGGACTAGTTCTGTTAGAGGTTACACTTCCTTCGCTGCTGCTTTGATCCTTCTGTTTTTTTCTTTTCTTTTGCCTGAGTAGGCTAACAAAGCAGAATTTCAACAATATGTCGGGGGTCTCACAAAACTGTACGGGTCAAAGCAGATCTTGCGAAAGATCGTCCTTCTGATCCGTTCAGCCTGGGCCTCCTGCTATGTTGAGCCTGTGTTGACTTCCAGTCAAGTGTAGCGAGGTGGTTCTGTTCATGCTCTTGCTACATCAGCAGCAGTGTGCCATATGCTTACCTGGGTTGAATTCAGTGAATGTTGATGGTGTACATGTGGCTGAGAAGCAGGCATGGACTGACTGAAAATGGGAGCATCAGCTAAAGGAGAGGGTTGTGTGAATAGGCCATGAATCATTAAGGCAATACTGTACATTGCTGCTCCCAATTTTCTGCTGCCGTTATGTTTGCTCTGAAGTAGAGTTAAGGATTCGTAAAGCTATGTTGAAGGTGTGTCTAACCCAATGATAAATCTTGAAGATAAGCTTTAGTATGCCTAGGAATATACCAGACTAAGCTTCTGACCTTCAGAACTCATCACAAGCTCTTCCCAGGCAGTCTGATTTGGGGCTGGTCTTGCCATATTGCCAAGGCTGGCTGTTTTCAAAGTTCTGCTTCAAGGCAGTGTATACAATTGCTGCAGTGTTCAACAGGTGGAACCCCTGTGCACTCTGCCTCTCTAGTGGGGTGTGTTTGCATACTCTTGTCACCAGGGATTGGATGAGACCTTTTAGCATAATCTCCAGCCTACTTTTTATTTTCTTTCTGCACAGCACAGTGTATATCTACAATTCATCTGAGAGTTTATTTCCATCTTCTTGGTTCCTTTCATTCTGAATATTCTGTGTCTCTTTCCACTTCATCAGATTCATCAGGATTTATTTTTGATGTGCAGTCCAATACTGTGATGGCTCAAGGAGGTACCTTTGAAAACATGAAAGAGAAGGTAAGGAATTCCTGAACAGTTCTTGTAGCTGGGAGTTTGGCATGTTATATTGCTGCTAGATTCTTATGATCTGCGACCGACAGAAATTTGGAGTAGATAGAGACCTCTGCTGTAGGCAAAGCTGTTACCCCTTTTGATTCTTTGATTCCTGTACTACTGGTTTGCGGGGGAAATGATCTCTCTGTAACTCTCCATTTCTCCCTTGCCTCCTTTCCTCTGCCATTCCTGCAAGTGACTTTAAAGCCGTGATTGAGACATGTGCATTACCAAAAAAGGGGGGGAGGGAAGCTAGCATTTATTTGGGGGCAGAGATGTACTGGCCAGTTGCATTTGGCAACATATTGAGTCATAATGTAAGCGTTGCAGTAATAACTGAAGCAAAAGGGACCCAGGTGGCTTCAGTGCTGCTGTGTGTTCATGTTGCTTCCAGCTATAGCGTCTGTGAGAGGTTTGCTTCCTTGGGATGGGCTTCAGAAAAACATTGCCAGAGAAAACAACACTAATGGGCTGTTCCCAGAGCAAAACTGAAACTGACATCAGCTGGAAGAAAAGAAACTTAACTAGTTTCCTGTGTTGGAAGCAAGGGGAAATGTTTGACTTGGAAGCAAGTGGTTAATATGTGACCTGCATATCTCATTTTTATAGATCAGTGCTGTGAGAGCAATAGTCCCCAACCGCAGCAACAACGAAATTATCCTGGTGCTGCAGCACTTTGATAACTGTGTAGATCGAACGGTGCAGGCTTTCATGGAAGGTGAGTTTTTTAATAACCAGGTTCTATCTCAGATGCTGGCTGTCATCTGTGATGGGGATAAATGGTGGGTAGGGGTTATGGGCCTTGCATTGTGAATATGTGCAGTTACAAACTCTTCACTTTTGCACCTAGTTTATTTGGTGTGGGTGTTTGTGATTCTTGGTTTTGTTGGGGACCAGGAAGGTAACATTTGGGGTGTGGAATTTGGTATGGAGAAAGACTGGAAAAGAAGGAAGGGTGTAAGAGTAAAGAGTTCCACTCTGAACATTTATTTCCTTTGCATGTTTTACATGCAAAGACAATCCACATAAAAGGGAAAATCAGTCCTCAGCTCCGTAAACTGTTGAGGGGAAAGTCTCCTGGGCAACTATTTTACAAAGATCACAAGCAAGCATGACATCCAAATATGCATCATTGTGGCAAAATAGATATTCCTGCAACTTTTACACAAGTATACATACTTAAAACAAATATTTGGTTCATATAGGACATATGTGTGCAAAGCCCCCAAAATACTGTTTTCTAACTTTTTAATGAAGAAGCAGTCATACATTTCTAGATTTTACTTTCAGTCAACGTGGGCTAGAAATTTGTTTCTCGGCTCAGAAGTTTGTGTGCTTGGATCAGTACAATTTTGCTTTAGCATCTGGGTTCTATATTGCACCATCTTGACAATATAAATTCCCACTTTTCCTGCTTCATTCTTTTGTATATGCTTCTGTAGGTACATGAACATTTAAATGTTTATTACTTGAGGCTGGACAAGAGCCAGTTTGGTGGCCAGCCCAAATGTACCTCTCATTAAATGGTAATTGTCTTTAGACTACATAGGGAGAGTTTTTCTTGGCTTTTCTCAGAATGAGCAGCACATTGGTTTCATTCCTGAATATGTTTTCTTTCTTTTTTTGCATATACTCTTTCAGAATCTATTTAGGATCCACATGAAACAAAAAGGCCATAGGATTGAAACTAGAATTGTACGCACAGAGTTCTTAAACTCTTTTGTCGCTACACTACCATAAAAAAAAATCAACCAATGTGTAAATTATCTATGCAATGGCTAGAAATAATTTTTTAGTTACTTGGAAGTTAGTAGGCTGTACTTCCAGTGCCAGGAAACACCTCTGTATTAATGCAGTTTTATTGCTCCAGCACATGCATGCTGCAACACATTGCGTGGAATACTGTGATTCAGAAGGGGCACACTTGAGTTCAGATTAGATCTCTGCAGCAGCCTGTATCAGTTTTATCTAGTTCTCGCTGACATTTCTTGTGCCCAAACCAAACAGGCACTTTGTAACATACAAAGACTTTTAATATCACACACAGAAAGAGAAAATTCCTACAAGAGCGTTTGGATGCCCCTTGTACGTAAATCCTCATCCCTCCTTCGTTTTCCTGGCTCTAACTTCATGGAAATTCAGGCTCTGCTATATTTTTCTCTTTGGTTTTTTTGGTCAAAAACTCTCAGAAAACACCTGGGGATAAGAGGATGGTCTGCTTTCCAACCCATGGGCAGAAAAGAAATATATAATTCTTCCCTTCATGTGCTATCTGCGCCACATCAGTTACTTATGTAACTCTAGATTCTCTTTTAATATCTCGTGTTACTATCTCCTTTCTACTTCACATTCATAGCGCATAATTCATAATACATTTCTGCTTACGATTTTTCTTTTTCGAAAACAGGTAGTGCCAGTGCAGTGTTGAAAGAATGGACAGTAACTGGAAAGAAAAAGGTAAGCCTTAATTTGGTCTTGAACTGCAGTGTATTGGGTTGGTTTGGAGTCTTTCTGGAAGGACCATGGGGCTTTCTAAGCCCATCTTCTTGTACCACTCACACCAAACGGCAATGACGCAAGAAAAAGAGAATTTGTCGTAGGGCAGCACTGCGTATTTATTACTAGATAATGTTGATCTGAGAAACTACTCCAGTGTCTGGTAGCTTTTGGAACAAAGTTTCAAAACCACAATTCACTTCTGCTTAGCATTATTGGTGTGTGTGTGTGTGTGTGTGTGTGTGTGTGTAAAATACTGCCCTATACCTGCAGGTTGGTTCACAGAATAAACAGAATATAAAACCACAAACCATTCATGAGAGACGGTATCATGTGGGAACATTTTCAGCTGGCATGCTGAAAAAAATTCCTAGTCCTGCAAAACTGTTCCTTGGCACCTGTCTATTAGGCTTCTTCCAGGTTCAGGGGTAGTTTTCTGATTTCTTGATTAAATTGTTATCCCTTTGGCCAGTGAAAATGTTACTCAGCCATGTCCCTGGCTTCTAAGATTTCACAGTGTGGTTCTCACTCGCTGTCAAGCACACCTTTTCAGTTGCAAGGGCTAAAAATGGAAAGCTGCAACTCTCAGAGCCCATGAGAGCCCAGTGACACATCCTGTGCCTTTTCTGCATTTGTACAAAATAGTGGTGTGCACACATCTGTGAGTGCAGCCAGTCCTTCAGAATAATGGATGGTTGAGAGCAGTATTTTTAATGCTCTCCTGCACTAAAGTCTTTCTCTATGCACAGTTGCCATGCATAGTACACTTGGGCCACATTAATCTCAGTCTGTCGGTTCTAATTGTTAAATAAATCCATCCCACTTTTAAGGGATCAATGCCTAGGACGTTCAGCTATAAAGTATCTAATTATCTGATGTTCAAGTAGTAAGAATGATCCTGGAAATTAAGCTTAGCGTTTTTCTTTCCTCTCCCCCTTCCCCCTTGGTGGGGTGGATGTATTAATCCCTAGAACAAAAAGAAGAAAACGAAGCCAAAGCCTCCTGCAGAATCGAGGGCCAGCCTTCCTGACCCCAGCAAGCCAGCATCCACCGAAGAAGAACAGTCTGTAGCTTCATCTGATAAGGGTGGGATCAACGGTTACCATGTCAATGGCTCGGCCAATGACACAGAGTCTGTGGACTCACTCAGCGAAGGTTTGGATGCGCTTTCCATAGATGCCAGAGAGTTGGAGGAGGGCGAGCCTGCAATGCCTGAGGTGCCTGATGGAGCAGGTTAGTTCTCTGTCAGGTTGTTGCCGAAAAGCAGTACTGCTGCTTGTGTGTGTAAAGAAATAGGAGGGCCTTGTTCTCTCCCTTCCGCTGTGCTTAAATATGTAATAATAATAAAAACAGATTAAATACCTTTTTTTGCTGTTTAGCACTTTTAACAGAAAGGAGGTCAGCTAGTTCTTTGGAAATACGGTGGAAACTATTCCAGGTTCCCAGAGGAAGGAGATGGCAATAGGAGCGAATTCTGCTACAGTCGTACCTTGGAAGTCAAACGGAATCTGTTCCAGAAGCCGGTTCAACTTCCAAAAGGTTCGGAAGCCAAAGGACGGCTTCTGATTGGCTGCAGAAAGCTCCTACAGCCAATCAGAAGCTGCGGAAGGCACATTGGACGTTTGGCTTCCCAAAATAGTTTGCAAACCGGAAGAGTCACTTCCAGGTCTGCAGCGTTTGGGAGCCAAACGAGAACTAAGCTGTTCAAAAACCAAGGTATGACTGTATAAGGTTGGGTATCTAAATTTTGCACTAAAGGCTCACTTAGAAGTGGCTTCATAGAGATGGATGCTAGTGTATCTTCTAGGTAGATGAGCGTTCATAGCACATTGTTCTTTCTGGCGATATGGTGCTCTGCCAAAACTATAAAGAGTTGCCTAGGAAAAATAGTTTGGGAACCCTGGCTTACATAATTGCACTGTTTTACTGTGTTATGATCTTCAGATGCATGAAGTAGGACCTTCTTTTCCTCCCTCTTTAGTAACATTAGAAAACGGGCTAGCAGACCTCAGTCCAAAGCCTGCCACCGCACGGTCTTCCCAGAATGCCCAGCCTCTCCGGGTGCAGCCTGAACTGAGAAGCTCCAGCAAGCCGCTCTCCAGGCCTGTATCCAGCAACCATTCACCTGCCCCTTCATCTCTGACGATGCTGGATGAGGTCCCTGCGTCCTCTGGAAACAAAAAGCTAGGTAGGCTGGGTGGGATCTGTGACTGCTGCATGATTCTGTTGTTCATTTTCTAGGCTTCGCTGAGCACATCATAGTTTCGCCGAGCAGATCTGGAAACAGCTACAGAGTGACTACATTTGTTCTAATTACTGGGCTGAAAAGTTTTAATGTGTGCCGCCTCTTGTCTCACTATGGGGGTAGGAATGGATAGCATTGGACTAGGATCTGAAAGACACCTAGGTCAAGAGCCTGCTCAGCCATAAACAACACTGGATAACATTGTCCCAAGTCACTCTCAGCCTGACCCTCCCTCACAGCTTCTATGAAGGTAGAAGAGGAAGAACCTGACCCCACCATATATGCTGCTCCCAACTCCTTGAAGAATGGTGGTATAAAAGATGAGAGAAATAAATGTGCCCACATCAATGGGATCTTGAAAACTGGATATAAAATTGAAAGCTGTTAGCTATTAGTTCCATATGCTGTAAAGAGTGTATACAAAGGCATTAGAGATGTACAGTTGTACTTTGAAAGTCGAACGCCTTGGGAGTTTGGCTCCCGAACGATTGAAAACCGGAAGTGAGTGTTTTGGTTTTTGAATGATTTTCGGAAGCCAAACGTCTGGCGCGGCTTCCGTGGCTTCCAGTTTGCTGCAGGAAGCTCCTGCAGCCAATCAGAAGCCATGCCTTAGCTGTCGAACGTTTTGGAAGTTGAACGGACTTCGCAAATGGATTCCGTTCGGCTTCTAAGGTACGACTGTATTCTGTTTGTCTTGTTCATGTCCAGCAGTCTTAGGAACATGTCTGCATGCTGCTCCTCAGCCCAATATAAATTAATCATTTATATTACTGTTCTGCAGCTCTTTGGGCTAGATTCAACTAAATAATTGCACTAGCAGGAACCAGCAATATAAGTCCCACTGGTGCAAAGTGATTTTTCTCAGCTTTTTTTCCTCCATACACTGCCCTCCTCAAATCAGCTTTGGGATTAGAACAGCAAAAGAAGGAAAAATGGTTCCATCTAGCACACAGAAATATGTGTGCTGACAGAACAATTGTAAAGGCACAGCATTGAATTTTTTATGTCCATTTATTATCTTGTAAAAATGCATTAAGAAGACGTTTTCTAAACAATAAATCACCATCCTTGTCTTTCACTGTGTTTTAACACAAACACTCTGCTAGCTGCTACATTGGTATCTTGCACCTGGTGGGTCCTGAGTTGTGATCTTCCTGTGGAAGATTGAAACTGATAGCTCACCTCCTCCTTCCCCACTGCCTTGGTGGTAACTTTCCAAGCCTGCTTTAATGTCAGACTGCTGCCACCCCTGTAGTTCTTGTCCAGTTTTATACTTGTTCTGCAAGTCCTGTGGTTGGGGAAGAAATTGCACGCAGAATTACTGAGCAGTCTCCCAGCTCTGAGGCTTATCCCCTGGATGATTTGAGAACATAAGTCACCAGGCGAAATGTCTCTTCCCTGTTGAATTTGAATTCCAGCTCTGCTTCCATTTGGGCTGCAGAGACCTCTTGTAAGGTACAGAATGTGTTAGGTAAGCCGGGGCTTCATTTGCAGAGCGCATTAGGCAGACAGTCTGCTGAAATTGAATTTAATTAAATTGCCTAGTGGTGGGAGGATTATGAGCGCTTTAATAGGAATGTTGCATCTTTGTTGAGCAGGCTATAGATGACACCCTGTCTGTTAACTGCCTTTCCTCCAGCTGCTATAAAACTAAGACACAGAGTTGGTTAACTGAAATCCTTTAATTAGTTGGTTTTCCTGCTCAATCGTTGCCCACTGTTCATATCATTTAGAATTTGTACTATCCCATATTTTTTCACAATGTTCCTTACTGGAAACTTTTCAAGATCGTGTACATTTTTCCCATGACGCGAGCCAGTATCTCAAAGAAACCTGGTGGTTAATGAGAAGCGGCAGTTTCTTACCATTCCTTCCTTTAGTCTCCTCTGTTCCTGTCTCTACCTGTCAGCAGCAAGGACCTCCAAGACCTTGATTCTAAGCATGGCCATTATCCCTAACTTCGGGGAGAGATGAACATCCGGCTCCCAGCATCAATGGTTCACCTTCTCGCAGTAACAAGGGCTATAACAAGCAACTGGCAGTTTAGCTTAGCAGGGGGTGAACACTTCAGCATGCCTTGGTGATGGAAATAAGCATGGAGATGTGCTCTGCTGGAGAGATGAGGCAGAGTGTCTATAACCTTTATTGCTCTCTTGAGTCTTTCATCTTTTCTTTTAGAAGAAACTACTCTTGTACAAGGGACGCGGGTGGCGCTGTGGGTTAAACCACAGAGCCTAGGACTTGCTTGATCAGAAGGTTGGCGGTTCGAATCCCCGCGACAGGGTGAGCTCCCGTTGCTCGGTCCCTGCTCCTGCCAACCTAGCAGTTCGAAAGCACGTCAGAGTGCTAGTAGATAAATAGGTACCGCTCCAGCGGGAAGGTAAACGGCGTTTCCGTGCGCTGCTCTGGTTCGCCAGAAGCGGCTTAGTCATGCTGGCCACATGACCTGGAAGCTGTACGCCGGCTCCCTCAGCCAATAAAGTGAGATGAGCGCCACAACCCCAGAATCGGTCATGACTGGACCTAATGGTCAGGGGTCCCTGTACCTTTACCTACGCTTGTACAGATTTGAGTTCACTAGGGGAAACACCTTCTCAAAGTTAAAACTCTGAAATTTAATTCATAATTAGATGCCCCACATGTGCACACAGTCCAGTGCATCTGGCGTATTCTTGAAGTCAATATATCATCTTCTGGTCAATCTGGTAATCTGTTGTTTTTTTAAAAAAAATCAAATGGGTACTTCATGGCAATTAGTCAGTAGTTGACTATGTATTAATTTCATTGCTGAATGCAAGCCCCACTAGGATGAGTCTCACCTAGGAACTTTGATTGGGAACTCCTGAGTTGATTCTACTGAAGGCAGGGCTTACATTTGCTGCTGAATTTAAACTTTGTGCCGGATGCAGGCCCGCTTTTACCAGGAACCTTTGCAGCCATGGCTTAATTCATGTGAAGGAAAAGAGGAAGAGCACCCCTTAGAGTGTGTGCCCAAAACTTCCTTTTGAAATTGAATTGCCTAGCTTCAAGGGATTTACCAGTAGGCGGTCCCATGCACCTGTCAAAAATGCTCCATGGAGAATTGGCCAGTTCTGGATTGGGCCTTCAGGCGGATCCAGTTCATCACCTCTGCTTTTATAGCAATTTGGAAAACTTGGATGGACTAATACTAGAAGGCTTTGTGTGTTTCTTTCCCCCCGGCAGGTTCTAATATTGAAAAATCAGTGAAAGACCTCCAACGGTGCACTGTGTCACTGGCTCGGTATCGTGTTGTAGTTAAAGAAGAAATGGATGCCTCCATTAAGAAAATGAAACAGGCCTTTGCAGAACTTCAGAGCTGGTATGCTAACACCTGCAGAGGCTGAATTATTCAGATATGAATAAGTTTAACATGTCTTGGAAAAAGGCAACCACTTTACTTTTAGGAGTGTTTTCCTTGGGGCCTGTCACTTGTAAGGTAGTCATGTAGGTAGTGTACATGGTCAAGTGTATCTTCTCATTGATGGTGGTTGTTTGGAAAGGCTGCCACCAGTAACTGAAGCTGGTGGTTGTCTTCATGTTACAAACCTGGCTACCAATCCAAGCTATTGGACCCTGAAACATCATATGACAGTTCTGCATTAAAGGCAGTCACAATCTCCTCCCATTGTTCCTTGAAGCCACTGAACTATGCATGTCTTGAAATGCCCACAACTGCAAGGAAAGCCCCCTTTTGGGGGAAGAGCTGAAGACGTGAAGCCCCTGATCTGTATGCCAATGGTTCCAGGTTTAAAAATCCCCTGTGAGGCCCTTGTTGCAATTGTGCACTCTGACGTGGTGAAGCATAACTAAATTGTGAAGGAATAGATATTTAATTCAGGGGTTGCCAGTGGGGCACCCATGGGCTCAGTGGTGCTCTTGAAGTCTTCCCCTGGTCAGATGGCAAAACATCTGAGCCCCTTGGTCAAAAGGTGGCGAGGGCAGTCACCTCTGTCTTCCTTGAAAAGCACACATTGCTGAAGGAGAAAGTTGGAAGAGTGACACTCTCTCCAGTTTCCTTTTTCAACTCATGTGCTTTCCAAGGCTCAAAATTCGCATGCACTTCCTCCCTGTCTCTCGGGTGAGTGGGCTCTTCCAGAGGGGAAAAGTGACTGAGGCAGTTACTGAGTTTTGCCCATAGTATTAGCATATTTCTGTAGTGGTTCCCCTTCTGTGGAATGCTCTCCCCAGGGAAGTTCAGCTGGTGCCTTCATTATACACCTTTAAGTGTCAGGGGGAAATGTTCCTCTTTGACTAGGCCTTTGGCTGATTGGCATCCAGTGCCCTTTTAAAATGTGTTGGGGAGGGGGGTTGGGTTGCTTTTGTTTTTATTATGTATTTCGTGTTTTTACATTGTGATTTTATGATGTAATCGCCCTGAGACCTGCGCTGTGGTCGAAACCACTGACCCTCTTGGGCTTGCCGATCGACAGGTCCGCGGTTCGAATCCCCTCAACAGGGTGAGCTCCCATTGCTCTGTCCCAGCTTCTGCCAACCTAGCAGTTCGAAAGCACACCAGTGCAAGTAGATGAATAGGTACCACTGTGGTGGGAAGGTAAAGGCATTTCCGTGCGCTCTGGCTTCTGTCACGGTGTTCCATTGCGCCAGAAGCAGTTTAGGCATGCTGGCCACATGACCCAGAAAGTTGTCTGTGGACAAACGCCGGCTCCCTCTGCCTGAAAGTGAGATGAGCACCACAACCCCATAGTCGCCTTTGACTGGACTTAACCGTCCAGGGGTCCTTTACTTTTACCTTTATAGGGCGGTATACAAATTTAATAAATAATAATAATCATTTGGTCAAGCATTATTTTCACCCATCAGTGCCCCTTTCTGTGGGTTATAATCTCTGCAAAATGAGAGCTCTAGTTTTGCTAGCTTAAAAAGTCCTCCCCTTGTAACAATTAATTCTTTGCTCTTTGACTCACACTTGCGTCACGTTCAGAAAGGTCAAAGACCCCAGTGTGGTTCAGCAGCCCGGCTCAGATAAGTCTGTGTGTCCCAGTTGCTATGGGAAGGGTGAGGGTGGAATCAGCAGAAACCAGGAAGTCTAGTTCCGTGACACAGGGATATATAGTGCCTGTTTGGAAGCAAGCCAGGGGAACCTCCTTCAATAAATGTCAAGTAGCGAAGGTTCCTGCAGGGAGGCTTTTGTACACAGGACTGATAAAACACTGAGCCTGGGGTCAGTTTGGCTCTACATTATAGCCAAGATTATTTGCCTTTTCCTTAAAACGCAGTGACGGGTCTGCTAGAAAGAATCTCTTCCACATTCCCTGTGGGTTTCAAGGAACAACTGTTGCACGGGTTGAAGTCAGTGCAGACAAATGAAATGCTTTTCTGTCCATTTCTGAGGAAACCAATTCATGTCACTATGTAAAGCAGGAAGGGTGTCACAGGAGCAACCGGTTTTGGAAGAATTTTAGTTTTAGATGCTGTGATGGTTGACACAGCAGAATTGTTCCTTAACACCACAGGAGTTGCAGTGGGTTTTAAAAAGATATTATATTGTCATATTGTCTTCCGTAAGACATACCAAGCAGAGGAACGAGAACAGAACACAATGCTAAGCTTTCTTTCAATAGATTTCCCTCCAGAGAACCAGCCTTCCTGTGGCAGACACAGTTGCCTTAGGCTGTGTGTGTGGTCCTTTGAGGTGCCATTTCAGATTATGGGGGCAACAGAATTTGCAGCAAAAGAATTAAGGCCACCTAGAACTGTAGAAAAGGGATGCAGGTGGCACTGTGGTTTAAACCACAGAGCCTAGGACTTGCCGATCAGAAAGTTGGTGGTTCAAATGTCTGCGACGGGGTGAGCTACCATTGTTCGGTCCCTGCTCCTGCCAACCTAGCAGTTTGAAAGCACGTCAAAGTGCAAGTAGATAAATAAGTACTGCTCTGGCGGGAAGGTAAATGGCGTTTCCGTGTGCTGCTCTGGTTTGCCAGAAGTGGCTTAGTCATGCTGGCCACATGACCCGGAAGCTGTACGGCGGCTCCCTCGGCCAATAAAGTGAGATGAGCGCTGCAACCCCAGAGTCGGTCACGACTGGACCTAATGGTCAGGGGTCCCTTTACCTTTAGAACTGTAGAACATTCTGAAGAATCAGAGCTTAAACCTCAAAGTCAAGGTTCTTCTGATTTCCAGGCAGTGAATTGATTGTTCGTGCCGTGTTTCTGTGCACTCAATAAAGTTATGTCACAAATTCTGGAAAGGGCTTGCAGTTTTCTGCTGCCATCTGTTGGCTCATTCTTTATACTGGTACATTCACATGCCTCTTGTCCCTGTTCTTTCTGCATAGGGTTTATAGCAGACTTGTTTTTTGTCCACAGTCTGACAATATACAGGCTATGAGTGTAAAAGGTTTGCCCCTCTCACCTCTATCTTTTATCGTCCTTTTTTCTAGTCTCATGGATCGAGAAGTAGCCCTTCTAGGTGAAATGGACAAAGTGAAAGCAGAAGCAAGTAAGTATTTTGTTTTGTTTTTAAAGAAATTGTGTTAATAGCATTTTTGTATGGAAATGCAGCGACTTAAAAACAAACAGTGAGCCAGACCTTCTCTCCAGCCCATTCCATGTCCCTTCCAAATATAAAATCCACTATCTCATAGGCAAAAATGGCATTAAATGAGTGAATTCTGAGTACAAATACCAAAGTCTTGCAGGTATGGGCAAAACTGCAGTTTCCACTGCTGTAACTAACCTGAGCAACAGGCCGAACAAGGGCTAGGGCACAGACAATGGGCAGGCAACCCACTGGAGTCTCATTTTTGGTGTGAGAACTTGATTATGAGACTTAATTCAATAAGGCTTGTCTATAAGAAGACTTCAGGAACACCTCAATAGCTCCATCAACAGTTGTGTCATCTGGGTGCATGGATCTTATTTTAAAGAACTAAATGGCTAGGCATAACATACCAAAGAAATTGCTTCCTCCCTGTGTCCCATTATAATGTCAAAGACAGGCGCATATATCGTACCTTTTGCATCCCCCCCCCCCATTGGAAAAGTAGCAGCTTCAGTGAGGTAACTATTTAGCAGGAAATCAATCCTGGGGGGGAAAGGGTTAACACCACTCCCAACCCTTGTCATTTCACGTACAAGCAAGATTGCATTAATGTACACAGTTGCTATTATTATTATTAGCGCTATTAGCATTTGATCCTATCCGTAGATCTCCAATATTGCATCATGTTTAGTCCTGAAAGCTCCAGTTTAACAAATGCAATTAGTCCAAGTCAGGGCAGAGTGTGTGGAAGCCTTCTAGGTGGATTCCTCATAACTATTGAACTCCTACTCCCTAGAGTTGGCCTTTTGGGGCTACGTACAGTTGGCGTTTTTAGCATCTGCTTTAATGTAGGTTTCAGTTTTGTTCATTAATTTGCTGCTTGCAATGAGCTGCTAATATCAGTGAGCCAGTGATTAGTATCACTGAGCTGGTTATGTAACTGCCTTGGGCATCATAACCGCTTGGTCTGCATTCCTTTACATTTCAGTGGACATCCTAAGCAGCCGGCAAAAGAAGGCAGAGGCGCTGAAGAAGATGACTGATGTGGCTGTCCGAATGTCCGAGGAGCAGTTGGTAGAGCTTAGAGCTGATATAAAGGTGAACCTTGGACTTCTGTGTGCTATGCTAGCCCTATTCTTACCATTAATCATGATTGTGGACTAAACAGCTGATGTAGAAGTCAGAGCAAAGTAGAGTCAGAAATAGTAACCATGTAGCCATAGCTTAATTCCCTGGTATCCTCCTGTTACAGGAGAATTGTAGCTGAATTTACCATATTTTTCGCTCTATAAGACACACCAGACCATAAGACGCACCTAGTTTTTGGAGGAGGAAAACAAGAAAAAAAATATTCTGAATCCCAGAAGCCAGAATAGCAGGAGGGATCGCTATGCAGCGAAAGCAGCGATCCCTCTTGCTGTTCTGGCTTCTGGGATAGCTGTGCAGCCTGCATTCACTCCATAAGACGCACACACATTTCCCCTTACTTTTTAGGAGGGAAAAAGTGAGTCTTATAGAGCAAAAAATACGGTATATTTTGCATGTAGGATGGCCCAGGCTCAGTCCATCGTACCGTTTTGTGTTAAGGAGTGCTCTTTCATACCTGAGCTGCGAAGAGTCTCTGGAAAATGTTTGACCTTGATAGGGTCAGGGTTGAGAGGACTAGGCTAGGCACTGGTCTTCCAACTGGTGGGTCACAGAATCATACAGTTGTAGAGTCGGAAGGGACCCCGAGGGTCATCTAGTCCTACCCCCTTCCTCGCAGGCAGGCATTTCAGCACATGGTTGCCCACCCAATTTAAAACCATACCAGGCCTTGCATAGCTTTGCTGATGTGCTAGCGGTTTTATTGCTGCACTGCTAGGAGTGGCCTAATTCGAGGTGGGTTGCAACAGGAGCACTACCACCATGCATATATATGGTAAAAGATTAAAAATTGGGCCCCAAAATACATGTCCTGGGTCTGAAAAGGTTGCATGGGGGGGGGGGAGAGACTTGGTATCCTCTTGAAACGTGTTACTGGAATTGTGCCGATGTTCACCTTGGTAGCGAAAGAACCTTTGAAAGAAGACATTCTTCATAAGGAATCTCTTCTTACTGATAGTCTCCGGAACCAGCTCTGAACAGGTGTGTCTCCAAGGGTGTCTGAAGTTCTAACTTTTTCCTCCATCTGAATAATAGAAAGAACCTCCAAGGTATTCCAGACTTCTGCCAATGCAGGAAATCCACTGCTACAATATCCCCAATCGGTGGCCATCTAGTCAAAGCTAAGGTTTCATTAAAAGTTCTCATTCTGATCTTTTTTTATTTCTAAAGAAAACCAAAATAAAGTGCTCAGATTAAATAAATGTATGTAAATTCATTTGCACTTCACTGGTGTTCAGCATCTCGTTTAGAGAGAAATTCCAGTCTAGACAAGAACCTTTCAGCTACCAAGCAGAAACCTTTGCCTGTGCTTTCTCTTTACATTTGTTCTCACGTTTGTTTTCTAAAAAGTAGAATAATCTATCTGATCATGGAGCATCAAGCATGCTTGCTTCAAACACATAGCTCCAATAAATGCTCTTTTTTTCCTACCACCAGAGGGCAGAACAAAGTTGCATAAACATCCCACTGAGCTCAAACACACTGTTCCACCAGCAAGACCATGCATAATTTTCATCTCATGTAAATTACCATTAATATAAGGTTACCAGACGTCCCCGTTTCCTGGGGACAGTCCCTGGATTTACAAATCAGTCCCCATACAAAATCCATTGAAGTTGAAAAGTGTTCATTGGAAAAAATCTGGTAACCTTGCATTAATGACACTGGAATGAATGTTTTGAAAACGCTTGCAGATAAATGGGATTTCCTTGCAATTGGAGGGCTTAGTTTTCTGCAGCTGTGTTGGTGAATCCGGAAGGTAGCATGTACCTTGGACACACTCTTGCAAGCTATGCCTTGGCAGATCTCTTGGCATCGGGGCCTCAGCTTGGCTCAAACCCTGAACATACTTAACAGAACGTCATTAATGGAACCTTAACATACCGGCATTTTCCTCTTTAGCACTTTGTTAGTGAGCGCAAATACGATGAAGATCTTGGAAGGGTGGCTCGTTTCACTTGTGACCTAGATGCACTCAAGAGGAGCATTGAATCTTTTGGACAAGGTGAGCCAACCCTGTGTGTGTGTGTGTGTGTGTGTGTGTGTGTGTGTGTAGTATAGATAAGTTCTTCCTCTCATTTCCAAAGCTATTATAAAAAGAAATAATTTTATGGTACCCTAAAGGTGTGACAATGCCATGTTTTGCTGTGACACCAAATTCAGCATTGTCTGTGCAGAGGAAGAGGGAATTGCTAAGTAAGGCTTTATTGGGGATTTGGACATTTCAAATTCAAACTTCTGTTCTGCCATTCATCTGTTTTTTGTCCTTGGGAGGTCATCTGCTTCAGAGCTCTGATGGTTGTACTAATGAAGTGGAAACAGGTGGGGGCTGCAACGAAATGTTGCAGTTCATTCTCCCTCCTAAAAGGAGGTGGGCTCCTGTTTTAGAATTAACCCCACGTAGCCATTCAACCTTTCCCCTCACTCCTTTCCTCTTGATGTATCGCTCCTTTTCCAATTGTTACTCTACATTCAGTGGCTAAATTCAGTCCCTATTGGACAATGCGTAATTTTTGCCACTTTAAGGTGTTTATCTTTTAAAGGGGGGGAAACTGTAAACCTTGGGATTTATGCAAGAATTGCTGCACTTTGGCTACAGTCCTGTGGCTGACCAACACTTGAGTTCCCTATTGGGAAAAGTTTGTAATATTACCACAAGGGTGCTGCAGGAATACAGAGAGAAGACTCCCCCCCCCAATGTAACATATCACCTTCGAATATGCAGCACTTTATCTCTCATTGTTGTCAAGAGGAGGTAAATTCTCCTTTGACTCTGTTATAGAAGATGTGTGCAGGGGATTCAGATTACGACAGCCTCCTCCTAAGAGCTTGCCTTGTGTTCTTATTTCAGTTTCGCACCCAAAGAACAGCTACTCCACCAGGTCACGGTGCAGCTCTATTGCCACGTCTGTGAGCAGCCCAGATGAGCCCAGTGCCGCAAGCACAGTATGTGCCTCTGTTTCTGCTCCGAGCCTTACGACGACCAATAAGAAACCACCACCCCCTGCAGAAGCCGCTGCAAATGCAACAAGCCGTCCATATCAGCCCTACCGTGAGGTAATGGATTAATGTTGCCTGATGTGGCTGCAACTGGCATGTGGGTGGACCATGAGTACGTTGCTTTGAATGGCCTTTGCTTGTAGTGTAAGAACGAGTGGCTGCAGCCCCTCTTGTTTATATCTCAGCTTTGCATTCGCTGCCAGCCTTGCAACATGGAGGCTACCACAAAAGGCCAGACTACCAAAGCCCTGGGCTCCTTGTGGCCCAGAAAGGGCTATGGCTCTGTGTCTCTCCCACTCTTTTTCTGCATGCATTCATGCACCCTAAACGGCTTTTTAGCAGGCCATGAGTAGAGGGAGCTATGCTTCCTCATGGCTATGAATAAACAAGGCAGTTGTGCTGTGGTGCAGGGGTTCCCCCCACCATGGTTGCCAAATTTCATTGGGATGGTCTGTGGTGTATCTGAAAAAATACAATTAACAATCATACAGCATCTAGCTGCATTGCAATTGCTACAAAAGGCCTTAAGGTGGTCCACCAAGACCCTCAGTGGTTTTCAGGTGGTCCGTGGGGGGGAAAGTTTAGGAACCACTGAATAGGCTGGGGCATGTGGAAGTCGTCATCTTAATTTCCCATGGGCAACCTTTTTCCTGTATGCTGGACTGATCGGAAGAGGTTTGCCTTTATTGTGTCCATTTGCGTGAAAATTTAAAAATATGCTTAAATCTATATTCCCTGAAAATAGAATGAAAATCTGTTAGTACAGTGGTACCTCTGGTTTCGTACTTAATTCGTTCCGGAGGTCCGTTCTTAACCTGAAACTGTTCTTAACCTGAAGCACCTCTTTAGCTAATTGGGCCTCCCGCTGCTGCCGCGCTGCCGCACGATTTCTATTCTTATCCTGAAGCAAAGTTCTTAACCCAAGGTATTATTTCTGGGTTAGCGGAGTCTGTAACCTGAAGCGTATGTAACCCGAGGTACCACTGTAACTAGAAAGTATATCCAATATAAAATGCTCTCTTCCATTTTTTTATATATTGTACAAATATGCTCAAGTGATGCCTTGCAGGTTTAAAGATGTGCTTGTCATCACTAATATCTTTTTTTAAAAAAATTAACTTGACCCTAGTTGTCTAAATGCTCTAACTCCGTTAATAGATGTGGGAGTGGGCACTGTCCTTTTTGAACCACTCCTAAAACAGGAGCCTGGCAAGACATTCTTGTTATACTGATTTAGTGGCGGAATATCCTTGGTGATTGTGTGTCTTGGCTCTTTGCTGAATGTGGCAAAACCTGCCGGCTGCCATAGCTACTGCTCACAGTATTCCTCCCTTTCTTTCCGTTTTAGGGTTTCCAGGGTAATAGAAGATCTGGTCAAGGTTACAGGGCCCAAGGGCAACGCCAAAATGGGCCCCCACACCCCAATTCAAATCGGTACCGAAGCGGGCCTTGGTACCAGTCCAACTCCAGGTCCCGGCCACCTCCTGGAAACGCAAACAGCCTCAGCCAGACTTACTCCACAGGAACCAATGGAACTGGTGCTGAGCCTGGTGTGCCAGCCCCAACTGCACAGTCCCATTCGGGCACACTCAGCAAAGAAGCCAAGGCTCTGCCGCAGCGGAAACCTAGGTCAAGCCAATATGAGGCGGCCAATTCCTGAAGAGCACGAACTCTCTGCCACTTCCCAAAACTGGATGACGAGATTGTAGGACACACCTAGCTAGAGATATTAACAAAGGAACGTTTACACTTGCTGCCCCCTTTGCCACTTTTCTCTTCCTTTAATCATTCCTTTCTGGGAAAAGCGGCTCCCTAGCGCTTCTCCTGCCCTTGCTTTCTGCCACGTGACATGGGTCAGGCTTTAGTGGAAAATGCACACATGATCTCCAGGCATGGCCTTGGCAAACCTCACTGCTGCCACCTCCTTTGCACTCTCTGGCTCCTCTTATTCTGGTGCCGTCCTTAAACATGGGCAGACTTTCAGCCCTAGAAGCAAAAAATTAAAAAGGGGGGATGTCTTCCAAGAACCCCAGCCCAAAAGCTTTTGCTCTCCCCTCGCCCTCCCTGAATGCTGCTAGCCAGGCCTTACTCCTAACAGCAAAACTCTTCATGCTGGCAATGAGACAAATTGCTGTGAATTGTGAGACCAAGATGAGTGATCCTAATGGGAGGAGCCATTAAGAGAGACTGCTGGGATGGTTATTTTCTTTTTACATCTTATCTAAATACTACATTTGGGGGAACTGGGCTTGTATCTCTCTCTCACTAGAGAATGGAGAGGTCCAGTCCTCCTGAGAGAAGCATCATTTTGACTGTACGTCATGCGTACATTTAGATGTCCCCTACTTTTAATGTTTGGTGAGGGATGGGAGGTTTAATTTGCTCCCGGTCAGGATCCCATCGTCTGATCCTAAACTAAATTTCTAGCAATTTAATTAGCAGTGCTAATCCTAGGTGATTGCAAGTTCCAATAAAAATTGCTACGGTCTTTCTCTATCCTTGTATAAATAAAAATGACGTACATGTTTAAAAGACGGCGAGTCTCTAGTTTGTGCTGTTATTTCTTGTAATTAAAGAGAGTTTGTGGTGATGTGGGCTGATCAGATGAGTTCAGAGTATGTCAGATCTAATTTCTAAAGCGTTTAGCAAGTGGAACTGGTATAGTTCTGGCTAGCTTGTGTAATCTTAAGTTCTCTGTACAGCTGTGACCAGTAAGACAAAATGGAAAATTTATTTGAGACACCCGATGGATAATACAAACAGCTTAGTCTTGACTTCAGGCTTGGCTTTGCAGGCCAAAGGGAAATAGCAGAAGAAAGATAAGAGGCTTTCGGAAGGTAGAAAAAATGCTGTCAAAAGTGTTCAAAGCACATCTTGGTAAACCATTATGACCATGTGATGTATTTAGCTTCATACCCAAAATAGAAGACTTTGAAAAATGGTAACTTGTCTGAGGGCAACCGCTGAGTTTTATAACAGAAGAGAAATTTGAACTAGGGACTTTCTGGCTAAGAGATTGAGCTCTTAGGCATGACTTCCCTACTGTTATTATCAATTTAACTTGTCTAAATAATTGTTCTCATTGGACAAGCATTAATAAATTGTGGTGTGTTCCAGAAGCACAGAACTGCGTAGGTTAGAATAGGATGGGGGCAATAAATGGCAAAGCAGTTCATTTAGAAAAGCATCACTATTACATCAACAAAATATCACAGCTATTTGAAATGAAAGTTCTCTCCTGTTTCTCAAACCTTCCAATCAACCAGAGGGCAACAACATCTACCTGGTTGCAGACTGAAGCGTTTACAACAACGAAAAGGATATTCAAACACACCAAGGCGAATCAAGTACATTAGAGGCATGGGTAGTAGTGAGAAATGAGTGAGGGCAGCGTGTATTTTCATCTTTCATTGCTTGGAGCACATTCACTTTCTGTCTTGGAAGCTTAATCAAGCGCACCTCAGCTACTTGGTTTGAGAAGATGGGTGTTGGAACATAGGCAACAGATGTAGGGAACCTTTGTCCCTCCAGATATTGGCGAACTACAACTCTCAGCCAGTGGCATTGGCATCGCTAGCTAGGGCTGATGGAAGTTGTAGTTCAGCAACAACTGGAGGGACAAAGCCACTAATCTAGGTTGCAGGATTAACCATTGCAAACATGATACAGTTCTGTTGGCTCGAAAGTGTGTAGTGGTTAGAATAGAATGCATGTTTGTTTTCCATATCCTTGAGTACTGAGTGTATTTGCTTCTTTTTGCTGGTGTTCACCAATGGATCTAAGTGCCAACGGTGCTATCAAGGAATCCAAGCTCTGCATTCAAATCCTGCTTGCAGCTTCATGCCATCTCAAAATGTGATTCATTTTTTAGCTTTTTTTTTTAATCCTTTCTCCTAGTGCAGTGTTCAACTTGTAAGGGGAGAGGGGGAGCTAAGAGCAGGTGACCTCCTAGAATTCAGCAGCAGAAAATTCATGTTTTACAGAGCTTAGAGCAAGCGAGCTTATCCTGATTTTCCCAGTGAAGCCTTTTGGTTGTCCCCTGCCGTATATAAGCCACACATTTGAAAGTAAAAGAGATCCACTGACTCGCTTATTAGGAAGATGCTATGAGAAAGGTGTTTTCCTCAGCGAATATAATCCCTGGAGTAGCTTGTTTTGGTTTAGCTTTATATAATTAGGAATATACTTAAGCTGAAATGAAAAATGAAGTACGTGGAAAGAAGTCTTATCCGTAAACAAAGCCTTCAGCTTTGTGAAGTGGATTTGAATAATCTTCGTCTTACAAATGCCTTGAAAATTTACTCCTCTGGTGAGCCTAAGCGTTCTTAATTGGCGGCATTTTGGCAAATACCAGGTTTCCATTTCTCCTAGTCCTCTATTCCCCCTGCACCCATACCGCTGTCTCTGCTGCTGGCCTGCTGCTTGCCCACAGCAGGTGTAGAGGGTAGAATAACCTGCTGTACAGAGATGAATGAATTAACTCTTAGGTCCTGTGCCAAAAGTTTGCAGGAAAGCATCCAAATACGCTCCCACTGCAGCACAAACTGTTGATCACCATTTTTCTTATAACTTGCCCTTTCTCAAAAAGAAAAAAGAGCTTAGAGTGGCTAACGAAATTCTTAGAAAGACGGTGACAAAATGAGCAGGGAGCATGCCTATGTTTCTGTAGCATTGTTCAGTTTTTTAAATGAAAAACGTTTTAAGTCTTCCTGATCTTGGAAGTCCTGAGGGTGGTTTCTCAGAAGTTTGCACCACGTGCTGGAGAGGCAATTTATTTTTCAAGTTAAACCCTAGGAGGAGGAGCTTGCCTCTATTTGTGTAAATGACTGCAGAGGAAAATGAAATGAAAAAACAATTGCCTGTGTGTGTATATATCTCTCCCAACCCCACCCCACCCAATGTTATGCACATAGCTTTATTGAACAGTGGCAATGGACAATATGCAGCAGTTGGGCTTCCCTTTTATAGTGGTCAGCCATGAAATAGTGAAATTGGAACTATAGAGTTGGAAGGGGCACCGAGAATCATCTAGTTAAGGAGTTACCCAAATAATGGTTCTCAATAGATACCATTGCGTTAAGGTCAGTGTGTGTACTTAAATCTTTTGGGGAAGACTCCAAAATTGTTGAGCTTTTGTTAGACAAAAACCCCAAAGTCGTCGTCCCCCCCCCCAAAAAAAATGTGATTTTTTTCAATTGACTTGCCTAAGATCCAGGACAAGGCGCCACATTTCGGAAGTTCCCTCCAGGCGGCAATTCTGCCTTTGAAATCTTTGAAATACTCTTGGTACTGATTGCCAATCAGCCGCACTGACAGATACGGCACTTTCCTTGTGGGCTAAGAGCTAGGAGATCTGCAGAGGAGAAAGCTGGGATTGCAGATGAAGCTGCCTGCAACTTCTCCCCTTCAATGGGCAAGTACTGTATTTTTTGCTCTATAAGACGCACCTTTCCCCCTCCAAAAATTAAGGGGAAATGTGTGTGCGTCTTATGGAGCGAATGCAGGTTCCATGGCTTCAGTGAAAGCAACGCGAAGCCTCCGAAGTGCAGAGGGAGCGCTCCCTCCGCGCTCCCGAGGCTTCGCGTTGCTTTTGCTGAAGCCTGGAGAGCGAGAGGGGTCGGTGCACACCGATCCCTCTTGCTCTCCTGGCTTTGCTTTGCTGGAGAGGCGCTGCAAAGCTTTCCCTCTCTGTGCAGCGCCCCTTCAGCGAAGCGGGAGGAGAAATGGAAGGGGCTCTGTTTCTCCTGTCACTTCGCTGAAGGGGCGCTGCGCAGAGAGGGAGACGATTTTTTTTCTTGTTCTCCCCCTCTAAAACCGGGTGCGCCCTATAGAGCGGAAAATACGGTGATAAGTGAGTGGTAATAGGGCGGAGGTGATTGTGCATCCGAGTGCAGGAAAGGGTAGCTGGGCTTGAGGGATGCAGAACGAGAAAGCACCAGGCTGACATCACCTCTCTGGTTCCTCATCAACTCATAAGGACTGTCAGTTGTAGCTTACTACTCATAATAGCTCCCATCCTCCTTGTCCCCACGGGCAACTGGGTTGCTAATCAACATGCACAGAAGCAAGGGTTCCTATCCTCTTCTCTCCCCCCCCCCCCCGGCTATGCAAACCCACCAGCAAAGGTTTCCCCCAGTGAGGAAGCCCATTGCTCCTTGGTAATAATTGGGAAGATTCCCCTTCATGGATCACTGCCTTGCCGTGGCAAAGGGGCTTGAATAACTCAGAGAAGCTATGAGCTATGCCGTGCAGGGCCACCCAAGATGGGCAGGTCATAGTGGAGAGTTTTGACCAAACGTGAACCACCTGGAGCAGGAACCGGCAAGCTACTCCAGTATCCCTGCCAAGAAAACTCCATGGACAAAGGCAACAGGCATAACCTTTTAATGAGGGTGAAAGAGGAGAGCGCAAAATATGCTCAACATCAAAAAAACGAAGATCATGGCCACTGGTCCCATCACCTCCTGGCAAATAGAAGGGGAAGAAATGGAGGCAGTGAGAGATTTTACTTTCTTGGGCTCCCTGATCACTGCAGATGGTGACCAGCCACGAAATTAAAAGACGCCTGCTCCGTGGGAGAAAGGCAATGGCAAACCTAGACAGCAGCTTAAAAAGCAGAGACATCACCTTACCAACAAAGGTCTGTATAGTTAAAGCCATGGTTTCCCCAGTAGTGATGTATGGAAGTGAGAGCTGGACCATAAAGAAGGCTGATCGCTGAAGAATTGATGCTTTTGAATTATGGTGCTGGAGGAGACTCTTGAGAGTCCCATGGCCTGCAAGAAGATCAAACCTATCCACTCTGACCAGTTCAAAACGGTCTAGAGCAGTACTGACCAACTTGGTCCGGTTTCTACCAGTCTCAACCTGTTCCAACTGGCTTGGACCGGTTCAAACCAGCTTCGACCGGTTCAAACCGGTCTGGACCAGTTCCAACTAATCTAGACCAGTCCCAACATGCTTGGACCGGTTCAAACTGGCTTGGACAGGTTCCAAACAGCTTGGATAGGTTCAGATGTCTGGACCAGTACCAACTAATCTAGACCCGTTCCAACCAGCTTCGACCGCTTCAAACTGGCTTCAACCAGTTTGAACTGGTCTGGACCGGTTCCAACTAGTCTAGACCAGTTCCAACCTGCTTGGACTGATTCAAACCGGCTTGGACAGGTTCCAAACAGCTTGGACCGGTTGAGACCTTCTGGACCAGTTCCAACTAGTCTAGACTGGTTCCAACCTTCTTGGCCCGCTCAAACCAGCTTCAACCAGTACAAACCTGCCTGGACTGGTTCAAACCGGTCTGGGCTGGTTCCAACTGGCTTCGACCGGTTCTAACCGGCCTGAACCGGTTCCAACCGGTCTAGACCAGTTCCAACCAGCTTGAACCAGTTCAAACCAGCTTCGACCGGTTCTAACCGGTGGAGACCGGTTCCAACCAGCTTGAACCGGTTCAAACCTGCTGCAACCGGTTCTAACCGGTCTGAACCAGTTCCAACCGGATGAGACCAGTTCCAACCAGCTTCAACCGGTTCAAACCAGCTTCGACCGGTTCTAACCGGTTTGATCCGGTTTGATCCGGTTCCAACCAGCTTGAACCGGTTCAAACCAGCTGCGACCGGTTCTAACTGGTCTGAACCAGTTCCAGCTGGTCTAGACCGGTTCCAACCAGCTTGAACCGGTTCAAACCGGCTTTGACCAGTTCAAACCGGATTTGACCGGTTCTAACCAGTCTGAACCAGTTCCAACTGGTTTAGACCGGTTCAAACCGGCTTTGACCGGTTCAAACTGGATTTGACCGGTTCTAACCAGTCTGAACCAGTTCCAACTGGTTTAGACCGGTTCCAACCAGCTTCAACCGGTTCAAACCATCTTTGACTGGTTCTAACTGGTTTTGACAGTTTCCAACTGGTTTCAACTGGTTCCAACCGGTCTGAACCGATTCTAACCCGTCTAGACCAGTTCCAACCAGCTTGGCCTGCCCAAACCGATTTCAACCGGTACAAACCTGCTGTGATGGCCTGGGAATCTGATTCAGAATCTGAACCTGAGGAGTCCCAGCCTGCACAGGAGTCCCTGCCTGAAGGGCCTGCACCTGTGCCAGATCCTCAGGAGCAAACACCAGATGTATCCACTCTGGCTCCAGAGGTGTTTGAGGGCCCATTGCCTTCAGGTGCGCCTCTCCCAGCCCTGTCAGGGGAAAGTGAAGCTGCCCTTGGGTCCAGTAACCCTCTAGCCTCTTCTGAGCTGCAAAGGCTCAGGGCAGAGAGGCGGGGGGAACTAAGTTCTCTGAGGATGAGTGCTCACCTTAAGGCCAGGAGAGGCGAGTCACCTGTGGGCCGGGACCGCCCCTGGCCTCAGAGGAGATAAAGGCCAGTCAGCCCAGTCCCAGGTTGCGGGAGCAACGTCGTTGGAAACCTGTTTCTGCCAGCACCCAGACCTGTTCTTCCAGAGTTCCCGTCCACACCCGGCTTCTTGCTTTGGACCCCGCTTCGCCGGTTCCAACCAGCTTGGACCGGTTCAAACCAGCTTCGACCAGTTCTAACCAGTTTGAACCAGTTCTAACCAGTCTGAACCAGTTCCAACTGGTTTAGACCGGTTCCAACCAGCTTAAACCGGTTCTAACCGGCTACGACCGGTTCTAACCGGCCTGAACTGGTTCTAACCGGTCTGAACCAGTTCCAACCGGTGTAGACCGGTTCCAACTGGTCTGAACCAGTTCAAACGGGTCTGAACCGGTTCAAACTGGCTTCGACCGGTTCCAACCGGTCTGAACCAGTTCTAACCACTCTGAACCAGGTCCAACTGGTTTAGACCGCTTCCAACCAGCTTAAACCGGTTCCAACCAGCTTCAACTGGTTCATACCGGCTTTGACCGGTTCAAACCGGCTTCGGCCAGTTCTAAGCGGTCTGAACCAGTTCCAACCGGTTTAGACCGGTTCCAACAGCTTGAACCGGTTCAAACTGGCTACAACTGGTTCTAACCGGTCTGAGCCGGTTCTAACCAGTTTGAACCAGTTCCAACCGGTCTAGACCGGTTCAAAACAGCTTGGACCGGTTCAAACCGGCTTCGACTGTTTCAAACCAGCTTTGAGCTGTTCAAACCGACTTCGACTGGTTCTAACCAGTCTGAACCAGTTCCAACTGGTCTAAACCGGTTCCAACCAGCTCGGACCGGTTCCAACCAGTTCAAACTGGTTCCAACTGGCTCAGACAAGCTCTAACCGGTCTGAACTGGTTCCAACCGGCTCGGACCAGTTTCAACCGGTCTGGACCAGCTCAGACAAGCTCCAACTGGCCTAGATCTGTTCCAACCAGCCAATACCTGTTTCAACCGGTCTGATCCGGTTTCAACTGGCTCGGACCAGCTCCAACCAGTCTGAATTGGTTCCAACCGGCCGGGACCTGTTCCAACTGGCCTTGACCTTTTCCAACTGGCTTGGACCTGTTCCAACCAGTCTGCATCGGTTCCAGCTGGCCTGGACCCCTTCCAACCGGTCTGAACCGGTTCCAATTGGCTCAAACCAGCTCCAACCGGTCTCAACCGGTTCCAACCAGCTCAGACCAGTTCCAATCGGTCTGAACCAGTTCCAACCGGCTCAGACCAGCTCCAACCGGTCTGAACCGTTTGCAACTGGCCTGGACCTGTTCCAACCAGTCTGCATCTTTTCTAACTGGCCAGGACCTGTTTCAACTGGCCTGGACCTTTTCCAAATGGCTTCGACCCATTCCAACCAGTCTGGGCTGGTTCCAACCAGTCTGAACCGGTTCCAACCGGCTTGGACCAGCTCCAACCAGTCTGAACCAGTTCCAACCGGCTTGGACTGGTTCTGACAGGGCTGGGCTGGTTCTAACTGGCCGGGACCCATTCCAACCGGTATGGGCCGGTTCCAACCAACTCAGACCAGTTCCAACCGACTCGGACCAGTTCCAACCAGTCTGAACCAGTTCCAACTGGCTCGGATCAGCTCCAACCGGTCTGAACCAGTTCCAAGCGGCTCAGACCTGTTCCAACTGGCCTAGGCCTGTTCCAATCAGTCTGCACCTGTTCCAACCGGTCTGGGCCAGTTCCAACTGGTCTGAACCAGTTCCAACCGGCTTGGAGTTGCTCCAACTGGTCTGAACCAGTTTCAACCAGCCTGGAGCTTTTCCAACTGGCTTAGACCCATTCCAACCGGTCTGGGCCAGTTCCAACCGGTCTGGGCTGGTTCTAATCGGACTAGTCCTGTTCCAACCAGCTCGGGCCAGTTCCAACCAGTGTTGGCTAGTTCCAATTGGCCTAGACCTATTCCAACCGGCCTGGACCTTTTCCAACTGGCTTTGACCTGTTCCAGCTGGTCTGGGCTGGTTCCAATCGGTCTGGACTGGTTCCAACCAGCTTGGGCCACTTCCAACTGGTCTGAATCGGTTTCAACCGGTCTGGTCTGGTTCCAACCAGACTAGTTCTGTTCCAACCAGCTTGAGCCAGTTCCAACCAGTGTGGGCCAGTTCCAACCGGTCTTGGTCAGTTCCAACCGGCTTGGACTGGTTGGAACCGGCCTGGACCTGTTCCAACTGGCTTTGACCTGTTCCAACCAGCTTGAGCCAGTTCCAACTGGTCTGAACCGGTTGGAAAAAAACCACATCTGGGAGGCATCCCGTTGAGCTAGATAGACCATTTGTCTGACTCGGTGTATAAGGCAACTTCCTATGTTCCTGTGCTGATAGTTCAACTATATTAGAAATCATTATTAGCATTACTTTTGTGTGAGAATACAACCAAGCGAACATTCTCACTTCCCCAAGGAGTTGCAGACAAGTAAAGTGTGCCACAGGCAACCCAAACATATTCCCTTGTTTCCTGATCAGTTGTGGAATTGAGTCATCTGTCTATATTGGGCAGTGTATTTGCTTTCCAACTTTGTAGAATTGTGCATTTAGCCAGAAGTGTTACATAAGAAGCTGGATCCCTTTTTTCCGTTTAGAAAGCCACAGGAATATAAACCAGAATCACTGAAATGAAAGTTTTCCAATATGGTAAAATGCATGGAAACAGCCCTGTAGCGAGTGAAGTGTTATTATTTAGAAGAGGCGTCATTTGCTGCAACCCCGGTGCTGGTTGCTGTTAAGATGGCTAACCATAATTAGAGACACTGGACCTCAATTGTGTTTTGATCATTAAAGTAAACAGTTTTAAATTATTTCATAACAAACTGTGACCTTATACGCACGTCACACTAAGCCACATTTATGTGTGGCTTTTTTTTCATTTACAACAAGGAAGGGGGAAATTCTTTTTGAAAGATGTCTAAAAGAGCTTAGAAGTTGGAGGAAAAGATGTAGGTTCTGACATTCTAGTCACTGGCCAATCAGACTTATGCTTAACTTGAACCCAGGCAGGGAATTGTAGGTGTACAAGTATGGTTCCACTGGGAGAAAACTCCTGCTATGGCGTGGAGTGAATGAACACTAAATTAAAGAGCCAGTTTTTGTTGCGATCTATCATAACATGTAAGGGACGCGGGTGGCGCTGTGGGTTAAACTACAGAGCCTAGGATTCGCCAATCAGAAGGTCGGCGGTTCGAATCCCCGCAACGGGGTGAGCTCCCGTTGCTCGGTCCCTGCTCCTGCCAACCTAGCAGTTCGAAAGCACGTCAAAGTGCAAGTAGATAAATAGGTACCACTCCGGCGGGAAGGTAAACGGCGTTTCCGTGCGCTGCTCTGGTTCGCCAGAAGCGTCTTAGTCATGCTGGCCACATGACCTGGAAGCTGTACGCCGGCTCCCTCGGCCAATAAAGCGAGATGAGCGCCGCAACCCCAGAGTCGGCCACGAGTGGACCTAATGGTCAGGGGTCCCTTTACCCTTTACCTTTATCATAACATGAAGTGTTGAGGAGAACAGTTCAATGGCAGAGCACATGCCCTGCAGTATGCTTGTCACAGAGCTAAAATTCTCAAACTTTGGTTCCCAGGATTCCTTGATGCGAGGGGGAAGCTAAAATGAGAGAAGTGTGGGTGCAGAAACCTCTGACGTTTTTATCTGTCAGCTTGACTGTAGAAAGTAAGACTCCCATCTGTTGCTCCACCCACTTTCCCCCCGGCCTTCCTCGCTCACTCGCATGCAGCACCTAAGGGAATATGGCTGGGGTGGGGAGAGTCCCCCTGCTTTAAGGTGCCATGAAAGTCGGTTACGCTGCAAAAACCTAAGCAGGCGACCCCTCCAAAATCCATTGTTAACAGTTCTGCAGCAGCTTTTCCTGTTCCACTCCTTTTGCAATCCTTTTTATACAGTACACACAAACACACACACACACACACACAGAGAGAGAGAGAGAGAGAGAGAGAGAGAGAGAGAGAGAGAGAGAGAGACTTTCCACCTGCTGCAACAAGTAGCATACTTTCATTTTACCCCACAGTAGTAGGTGGGCAAATGGGGTAGGGACAAGCCCCGCTGTCACATTATTAAAGGTAAAGGGACCCCTGACCATTAGGTCCAGTCGTGGCCGACTCTGGGGTTGTGGCGCTCATTTCGCTTTACTGGCCGAGGGAGCTGGCATCCAGCTTCCAGTTCATGTGGCCAGCATGACTAAGCCGCTTCTGGCAAACCAGAGCAGTGCACGGAAACTCCATTTACCTTCCCTCCGGAGTGATACCTGTTTATCTACTTGCACTTTGACGTGCTTTTGAACTGCTAGGTTGGCAGGAGCAGGGACCGAGCAACCGGAGCTCACCCCGTCGCGGGGATTCAAACCACCGACCTTTTGATTGGCAAGTCCTAGGCTCTGTGGTTTAACCCACAGCGCCACCCGTGTCCCGTCACATTATTGCACACTTTTAAAAAAGCAAACTTCCTTGATATGTGTTCCATTGCACAGACAATAATATCTTAAGTAGGTTTAAAGAACACAAACCATTCACATAAGAATTTGAGTGAATAGAAGTCTCGTAACTAGCATTTAATCATATACCGTAACAGCATGTTGAAAAGATCAAAGGTGTGTGGTGTGTTTTGTTTTTTCTTCCTTTCAAAGCAGTAAGCAGAACTCATTAATTTGATGCAGACTGTACCTTCTGGAACGAAAGGTGAGGGGTGAATTTGGGTTTCCCTTTTAAAGAGACGTGTCCCACCGTTTTGTACTTAATTTCAAAATGTCAGCAGATAAGAGGTTACTTACTTTATTTCACTGTTAAGATTTAGACTCTGTCCTCCAAGCCTATTTTCAGGATTGCTTGTAATGAAGCGTTAAACACAGTAAAAACTCATACACAAAGGCTAAGAATAAGCTTATCTGTACAAAAGCAGACTAAAAATAACAGCCACTGAATATTTTGGTGTTTTGTTTTGTTTTTATAAAAGAGGGCATTCCTAAAGCCACAAGTTCTGCATATCCAGGGAGGGTTTGAATATGCTCATCAATATATGACCTTTTAAACAGGGTGGAGTATTGTTTTTGTTTGTTACTGTGGCATGCATTTTTTGTGCTTTTGTGTTGCAAACTGCCCTGTGCTCCTTGAATGAAAGGCGGTATAGAAATTTAATAAATGAATAAAATAACGTAAATATACCAAGGAGCTCAGAACAACAGCTAGCCCTGTGAGCTAGGTGTGACTGCAAGTACGGGGCTTCCTCAAAATCACACTGTGTGCTTAATTCCTAAGTGGGCATTAAAACCTGGCTTTCCAGTTTCCCGTTTTTTTCACCGGCATGCATTTGCACTGTATTTCTGAATACCAGTTGCTAGAAACCACAGGAGGGCAGAGGGTTTCCCACAGACAGGCACTTGTGAATACAGGATGCTGAGCTACAGGGGCGTCTTACCCATAGAGGCTAGTGGCACGGGGCACCGGGGCGCCAAGTTCTGGAGGGCGCCAGGGCAGAGGCGGAGGCTGGACGTGGCGCCTCCTGGCATCAGCTCGCTGCCCTCGCCCGCTTCCGCCATGCTGCGCCAAAGCAGTGCCGCGCCCAGAGCCTCCGTCTGCCGTGGCCACTGCAGCACGAAGCAGCCAGCTGAGCCAAGAGGCACTGCATTCAGCCTCTGCCTGTTCCCCGCCAGAGGAGCTGCCCTCCAGCCGCTGCCCGCCTCCTCCAGCCCCGCCGGCAGCACTGTCCTCCCTAAAAATCTGGGAAACACAGGGGGGCTACAGAAGGAGCTTTGCACCACACGCAAGATATGCTTAAGACGGCCCTGCTTAGCTGGATTGGCTAGGGGCCTGATCCTACAGGCCTCTTCTCATGTTCTTATGCCACAGACAAGTCCCTATTTGGTAAACTCCTGTCCCTATTTTATCCCTTGCTTGTTGGACTATTGTTAATGTTGCTAACATTACAATTCATCGTTGTCTAGGTGCCTTTTCCGGCAGGGTCCTTAAATGTTGAACCTCTGGGAGGGGGAGCCGCCACACCTTGATTCTAGTGTGCACCCACCTATGTGAATGTGTGTGTAAGCCCAGACCCTCCAAGGGTCCCTATTTTCCAGGGACAGTCCCAGATTTAGAGAAGCTGTCCTGGTTTCTGATTTGAATCATAGAATCATAGAATCATAGAGTTGGAAGAGACCACAAGGGCCATCAAGTCCAACCCCCTGCCAAGCAGGAAACACCATCAGAGCACTCCTGACATATGGTTGTCAAGCCTCTGCTTAAAGACCTCCAAAGTAGGAGACTCCACCACACTCCTTGGCAGCAAATTCCACTGTCGAACAGCTCTTACTGTCAGGAAGTTCTCTTAATGTTTAGGTGGAATCTTCTTTCTTGTAGTTTGGATCCATTGCTCCATGTCCGCTTCTCTGGAGCAGCAGAAAACAACCTTTCTCCCTCCTCTATGTGACATCCTTTTATATATTTGAACATGGCTATCATATCACCCCTTAACCTCCTCTTCTCCAGGCTAAACATGCCCAGCTCCCTTAGCCGTTCCTCATAAGGCATCGTTTCCAGGCCTTTGACCATTTTGGTTGCCCTCCTCTGGACACGTTCCAGTTTGTCAGTGTCCTTCTTAAATTGTGGTGCCCAGAACTGGATTCTGGAATGTTCCACTTTTCCTTAAGACGCCCCTATTTTCATCAGAGAAATGTTGGAAGGGATGGAGTTATGCGACTCCCGAGCTAAGGAGATAAGTAACTATACAACCTTTAGAAGGCACCCCTGTATAGGGAAGTTTTTTTAAAAAAAAATGTTTAAGGTTTTATTATCTCCTGGTGGATTATGAAGTCCAGGAAGCATGAGGCCTCGATGTGCTTCCTTAATAAGGTACGAGTGTATAACTGAGGAAAATTTAAATCTGAAATCTGCTGCGTATTAATATAGCAGGCCATTGTGTTCTGCTGTAAGAGACTTGCAAATCTGGTGCTGTGTTTTAAGATCACTGTTGGTGAATTGGCAACAATTAAGTAACAAAACCAAAGCATATTTGGAATACTGCAAAGGGAAGCTTTTTAAAGGTTTATTATGTTTCTATATATGTTGGAAGCAGCCCAGAGTGGCTGGGGCAACCGTGTCAGATGGACAGGATTGTTATGTACAGTGGTGCCCCGCAAGACGAATGCCTCGCAAGACGGAAAACCCGCTAGACGAAAGGGTTTTCCGTTTTTGAGCTGCTTCGCAAGACGATTTTCCCTATGGGCTTGCTTTGCAAGACGAAAACGTCTTGCAAGTGTTCCGGTTTTTTCCCGCTCCCCCCCCCCTTTTTCTAAGCCGCTAAGCCGCTAATAGCCTTTTAGCCGCTAATCTGCTAAGCCTTTAATAGCCGCTAAGCCTTTAATAGCTGTTAAACTGCTAATAGCGCTAATCCGCTAAGCCGCTAATAGGGTTGCTTCGCAAGGCAAAAAAATCGCTAGACGAAGAGACTCGCAGAACGGATTAATTTCGTCTTGCGAGGCACCACTGTATTGAAGTTCTCATCCTGGCCACCAGGGGTATTGTGTGTATGGTTTTCACTCAGGTCCATGTCAGTTACCGCATTTTTCGCTCTATAAGACGCACCAGACCACAAGACGCACCTAGTTTTTGGAGGAGGAAAACAAGAAAAAAAATATTCTGAATCCCAGAAGCCAGAACAGCAAGAGGGATCGCTGCGCAGTGAAAGCAGCAATCCCTCTTGCTGTTCTGGCTTCTGGGATAGCTGCGCAGCCTGCATTCACTCCATAAGACGCACACACATTTCCCCTTACTTTTTAGGAGGGAAAAAGTGAGTCTTATAGAGCAAAAAATACGGTAATTTAGGCAGGAAACCCTGGGTTGTTGTTGTTACAATGTTGACAGCCAGCTGCCTATAAAAGCAGGCTGACTGAGCTATTTGCTGTTCAGTTCAGTTCCAGCTTACTTATAAAGAACTACTTGGAGAAATCTCTGTGTCGTCTACTATGTCCACCCACTATTTAATTATTATTATTATTATTGCCATCCCTATTTTCACCAGAGGAATGTTGGGAGGCATGTAAGCCTACTGTTGCTGAGGTATAGCCATGAGCTGCCATGTTAGCACAGCCGCACTCTCAGAACGGCCAAACCCCAGTTCCCTCCTCCCCCTGATAACCAATTGAGCAAACAGAGCGAATTACTTTTTAAATTATTATTCTTCGCATAGTGACAGTGCCCCGGGGAGTGCTGAGTCAGTGGGTTTGCCGGCAAGCGAAGCACGCCCCCCCCCCCCCCGCTTCTAGCCAAGTTTCCTAGACACCTTCCCATCCCTCTCGGTTAGGCCTGTCACTCCCACTAAAATTTACAGAGTCAAGAAAGGCATAGGAGGAAAGAGGGCTGTCATTTTGTTGTGCTGGGACTGGAGAGAAAGAAGCCCTGGGGTGAACCCGCAAGGAAGATTGAGGCGCTGAGCAAAGCTTCCTATTTACACGAGTGGTTTGAGCCAGGACAATTGCGTGCACGGATTGGGGGGCAGGACTCTTCATGCAACTCTGGTGTAAAAATTGCCAGCTTGGCAAAGCCGGTTTGTGTGTCTCCTATAAATACACCACAGTTGGTACAGACTTATCATTTATGGCGGTTGTGCAGGATAATAAAATAATTTTGGGACATGGTTGCATAATGAGCTTAAGAAAATGTTTAAAAGAGTGTTCCCCCAAATCCAGAAGCCTTTCTTTTGGGAATAGTAATGACAGAAATCCCAAAGAAACAAATAACATTATGGATGTACATATTTGCACAAAAAATGGAGAACAGATACAGTACCACCGAGAGAAGAATGGCATGTCAAAATATTAGAATACATAGAACTAGCCAGTATGACAGATAGATTAAGAAATAAAGAGGGTAAGACACTGAAGGAGGACTGGATATTATATACGGATGATATGGAAAAATATTATAACAAGAAAATAATAGTAACAGGTTGAAAAAATACTCAGCAGTACGTGAGATTATGTAAGACAATGAAAATAATTTAGTACTGTAGTATTTATTCAACTTATGCACTGCCCTATACCCAGAGGTCTCAAGGAAGTTCACAACAAGACCACAACATATAAAATCAAATGAAAAGCAGTAACCTAACAGTGGCGTAGCGTGGGTTGTCAGCACCCGGGGCAAGGCAAGTAATTTGCGCCCCCTAACCCGTGGATTTGCGCCCCCTAACCCGTGGATTTGTGCCCCCTAACCCTAAACCCCAGATGTTGCGCCCGGTGCGGCCGGCCCCCCCTGCACCCCCACGCTACGCCACTGTAACCTAATAACCCCCCCCCCTAAAGAAAGCCACATTATAAAAGGGTGTTGGATGTCAATCCGATCAACCAAAGGCCTGGTTAAAAAGGAATGTTTTTGCTAGGCACCTAAAGGTGTATAATGAAGGAGAGCATTCCACAGACAGGGGGCCACTGCAGAGAAGGCCCATTTTTGTGTTGCCACCCTCCGGACCTCTCAAGGAAAAGGCACACGAAGAAGGGTCTCAGAAGATGACCTCAAGGACTGGGTAGATTCATATGGGAAGAGGCAGTCCTTGAGGTATAGAGGTGCTCCAGCCACTCCGCTTCCAACATATATAAGAACATAATAAAAACACTTTACAGGATTGCCTTCAGAGAGCTCAGGGGTCGGATAACTCCATACCCTCCAACCTTTCTCCAATGAAAATAGGGACATCCTGAGGAAAAGCAGGACATTCTGGGATCAAATCAGAAACCAGGACGCTTCTCTAAATTGTTCTCTAAATTGTCCTCTAAATCGCCTCTAAAACAACTTTGCCCCCCCCCCAAGCTCAGCAACTTTAAAAATTAATTAAAATCTCAACATTTTTTGTTTCCGGATATTCACTTTTTGAAATATGGCAACCCTACATCCTGGGCCTTCACACCCCAGGTTTTGGAACAGTTTAGAGGTGCTACCTTTTTCTGTGTCAGGTTCCTGCACTTGTCACAGCTGAAGCTTTTTCCACTAATGAACTTCTTTCTTGGGGAAAAGCCTCAGCTGTTACCCGTTATGAATCTCTCCATTACTGAGAAAGGTGGCAGACCTGTTAAACCAGAGAGAATATTGATCCCTCAATAGCTTCAAATTAAACTGAAGAGATTTCAAGATCCAAATTTGGCCAAGATTAGGAAACGAGATATTCTCCGGGCCGAATGACTCGAGCTGGGGCAGAGAGATAACTTATTTCAATTTAGTGCTGGAGTCGATCACCGTCTAAACTTTGCTGCTCAGTTTTTCTCAGAACAGATCGCTATCTCTTGGTGGATTATCAAGTCCAGGAAACACAAGACCTTGGTGTGCTTCCTTAATAGGTAAGAGCCAGGTACATGGTGTAAAACGGGGGGGAATTTAATTCTGAAATCTGCTGTGTATTAATATAGCTGGGCACTGTGTTCTGCTGTAAGAGGCTTGCAAATCTGGTACTGTATTTTAAGATCACAACTTGTGAATCGGTGACAATTGAGTAACAAAAGCAAAGTGTGTTAGGAATACTGTATAGGGAAGCTCTTTTAAGGTTTAAGGTTTTATTACATTGTATGTTTTTAAAAAATAATATTTATTTGATTTTACAAGTATAAAATTATAACAACGCAATCATACACATCCAGTGCTTTTTTTTCTTAAAAAAATGTTTAGGGGTACTCTCATTTTGACCCAAGAAAATCACCATTTTTTTAGTTCAAATTGGGAAAAATAAATACAGTAAATGGACAAAAGTACAGTGGTACCTCAGGTTAAGTACTTAATTCGTTCCGGAGGTCCGTTCTTAACCTGAAACTGTTCTTAACCTGAAGCACCACTTTAGCTAATGGGGTGATTTCTGTTCTCATCCTGAAGCAAAGTTCTTAACCTGAAGCACTATTTCTGGGTTAGCGGAATCTGTAACCTGAAGCGTATGTAACCTGAGGTACCACTGTACAAAGATTCACAAAATGTTTAGGGGTATGCTTACCCCTGCTTCCCCCCCCCCCTGGAAAAAAAAAGTCCTCATGTTTATACAATTATTGTTATCTGTCTGTATTCATTTACCACTACTGTTAGTTATATTAGTTTCCTTATACATTTTGCTTCTTATTATTTTCATTATCCATCACTTTTCTTAATCTTTCCCGTTATGAGGTTTGTTTCCAATTCTACTGGTTTTACTATTTCATCTTATCTTTCCTATATACAACATAATTTTTTCCCATACTTTTTGAAATGTTTCCTCGCCCTGTTGTCAAATTTTCCCTGTTAGTTTGGCTATTTCTCCATATTCCATTACCTTCTGTCGCCGTAAGATTGGACTTTTAGTCACTTTAAAGAAACCAAGCTTGTAGCTGCATCCCTACACATCCTTCCGATACTTTTATAGCCTTTCTAACCTCGCTTTGCTTAACGTATTCTGCAGAGCGCTGCAGATATTGCCAGTGCCATAGAAATAACAGCATCTCCAAAAGCAGGTATCATTAGGAATATGATGTGTCACTTGGTACAAGTGACATTTTCTTCATGTTTAGGAATAGGGAGAAGGTTAAATACTGTCGGGTTGGTTTTTTTTTAACCTACTAAGCTTTAGCAAAGAAGATTTTGATGTGTGTGTGTGTGTGTGTGTGTGTGTGTGTATGCACTCTTGAATACAGATAGACCTTTTTCTATTGCCACCTCCGATTGCTACTTCTGTTGCTTTTAAATGCAGATGCCTTTTTTATTCACATATATCCTTTCACAGCCAGCCTGCCTGTAAGCACAACAATAATTGCCAGTGCATCAGGCTTTTAAACTATGTTTTGTTCACTTAGATAATGAAAGCTCATGAAAGCGCTTAAAGTGGCCCGAAATACTCTTGGAGTTTTCTATCCCTTCTCCCCAAAATCACTGTTGTTGTGGGCGGAAGGGGTGGAACTATTAAAAGCAGCACAGATAATAATTCTGCACTCCAAAAGAAAAAAAGGGGGGGAGGCCTATGCTAACTATGAGTTAGAATAGGGCACATTCACAGATCTCAAAGCAGTGTCAGTACATAGCATAATATCCAATGTATTTTGTAATCTTGTGCATAGTTACCTGGAAGTAAACTTCATTGAGTTCAGTGGTGCTTCCAATTCCGTTATTCCTGAAAGAAAGGCCTCTGTTTTGTTTTGTGGTATGTGTGTGTGTTTTTGAAACGTCAGCTTCAACATCATCTTTAGCTCAACGTAATCTCCCAGGGACGCGGGTGGCGCTGTGGTCTCAACCACAGAGCCTAGGGCTTGCTGATCAGAAGGTCAGCGGTTCGAATCCCTGCGACGGGGTGAGCTCCCGTTGCTCAGTCCCTGCTCCTGCCAACCTAGCAGTTTGAAAGCACGTCAAAGTGCAAGTAGATAAATAGGTACCGCTCCGGCGGGAAGGTAAATGGCGTTTCCGTGCGCTGCTCTGGTTCTCCAGAAGCGGCTTAGTCATGCTGGCCACATGACCTGGAAGCTGTATGCCAGCTCCCTCAGCCAGTGAAGCGAGATGAGCGCCGCAACCCCAGAGTCGTCCGTGACTGAACCTAATGGTCAGGGGTCCCTTTACCTTTAATCTCCCAGAATACTGCCTATTTCTAAGCCTCTGTTGATAGACTCATCCTCCACAAATTGGTATAACCAACTCTCACTCGTATCTAAGATAGCGTCCACCAGATGTTTTATGATAGCATAGTCCATAAAATAATTGTGTATTTGGGTGAAGGTGTGCTCTTACTTTGTACTGTTTGTCCTGGCTCTCCCACCAGCCAGTTTCGTTGGGCCGACCCTGTGCTCTGGAAATATGAGAGAAGTAGGAAAATGTCTTTTTATAAACTTACTTCATACCGTGCATGATTTTATAGACCTCTGTCATTTCCCTGCCTGCTTAGTTGACTTTCCTGCACCTTGCAAGCTAATAAACCCCACAAGGAAAAAACTTAGGTAGTCATTTTAGGAAAGAGCCTCAAGCCTTTCATCGTTTTGCTTGCTCAGCTCCATCCTTGGGTGTCTGTTCTGAGAAGAAGTAACCCAAATCGCTACAGTATTCCAAATATGACCAGGCCATAAATGCATTATAACAGTGATTATAATAACGGGGTGGGAAGGTAAATTAGGTTCTCTTGGTGATTTGATCACCAAAGGTTTCTTATTGCCAATGGTAGTAACAACAAATTTATTTCCCCCCCTCCAAAAAAAAAAAAAAAAAACCCTCATCCTGCTGACATGACGATATATTGTGTTGCCAAGGAGTAACCAGCCATAAGTGGGTTTTTATGTGGCATGACAGTGAGCTCAGTTCCATTCTGATATTCAAAATAAATTCCTGAGCTCACAATCATTAACCACGCTCTGTTTGGTGGATCTCTGTTGTTGTTAAAACAACAAGAGCAACAACCCAAAGCTGATTCTGCAAGCCTGAAGATCTGCCCATTCCTGGATTTTAACACCTTATTTCCAAACCCATCTTCATTGCTGCTGCTTACAGAGTTGGTGTTTTAAGTGAACTATCCACATGAACCTAGGCTCTGTGTCCTGGATCCTAACCCCCAGTTCCGTTTAGATCTCTATTAATGTTATCATTTTACCCATAAGTGCTTCACTTCTCACTTACATTGCCATTTGTGTTGTGAACCGCTCCGAGATCTAAAGATGAAGGACAGTAGACAGATTCAATAAACAAATAAAATACATTGAATCTTTATTGCCAGTTAGCCCATTCATCTTGTTTGGAGAGATCCCTTTAGTGTTCTAATTAGTTGCAATAATTTGGTGTCCTCTGCAAACCTGCAAATTTGCCTGCATCACTGGTCAGTCTTAGCTATGCAAAATGTATAAATATTTTAAAAAAACACCAGTCCTCATATGTGACCTGGGGTGGGGGAACCCCATTGTTTAACTCCCTTCATTGTGAGGGTTTCCCATTTACTTTCTGTTTCCACTATTTAACCAGCTTCTCATCCATAAGAGACCAGCCCGATATGCAGTCTATAAGAAGACCAATCCTCTTATTCCTTTTTTGCTTTCAGCACAATAATTATAATCATCTGGGTAATGAACAACTTGAAGGACAGTTATTCCATTATTTAATGTGATATAAATGTATGAAAACAGTTTTAGCAGGTGTCAGAATGTTGCAATGTCAATTCCACCTCCCTTACTTTTTACTGCTTTAACAGCTGTGTGATGAGCAGAAATTCGGCGCATGAAGCTTCTTTTGTGAATGCATTCTTCCTCTTAAGAGGTCCATGTAAATATCTGAGCCCATGCAGAGGGGGTCAAAGTATCTCATTTTCTAAAATGCTATATGTTTTTTGTAAGCTTCTTTGGTTCAGTCTGCAACCCATTGAACTCAATGGTACTCCTGAGTAGGCTTTGCAGAGGCCTGCACTGGTAAATAAATTATAAATCCCCCCAAAAAAGTCCCCCACAGCCTATCTAGTCGAGTGTTGTCTATACTTCCTGGCAGTGGCTGATCAGTGTTTTCAAACAGGAAACTTTACTGATGCTCCTCGGAAATGACAGGGGTTTAACCCTGAGTATTACAAGAGAAATGCTCTGCACCTATTGAGAGGGGGGAGGCAAAATGGGCTGGGCTACCTGGGTTGCCCATCATCAGGGAACTCACAAACTCTGTCTAATAGTAGCCCCATGACACCACAGAACTACATTCTGGCACTTCAAATCACAGTGGCTCTGAATGAATCACATTTTCCCCAGCGAAAAGGACATTACATTTTGAATGCTGGCCTGGCGGAAGAATGCAATATCCATGAAAGTCTTGGATTGAACATTTTATTCTTTAGAGAAAGTGTGTGGTTCCTGCAGACACACATTTTTTGTTGTTGTTGTTTAGTCGTGACCCCATGGACCAGAGCACACCAGGCACTCCTGTCTTCCACTGCCTCCCGCAGTCTGGTCAAACTCATGCTGGTAGCTTTGAGAACACTGTCCAACCATCTCGTCCTCTGTCGTCCCCTTCTCCTTGTGCCCTCCATCTTTCCCAACATCAGGGTCTTTTCCAGGGAGTCTTCTCTTCTCATGAGGTGGCCAAAGTATTGGAGCCTCGGCTTCAGGATCTGTCCTTCCAGTGAGCACTCAGGGCTGATTTCCTTAAGAATGGAGAGGTTTGATCTTCTTGCAGTCCATGGGACTCTCAAGAGTCTCCTCCAGCACCATAATTCAAAAGCATCAATTCTTCGGCGATCAGCCTGTGCAGACACACATACCTACACACATACACACACAACCCACACAGCAGCATTACGTCTTTGTTGCTTGATTTTCCAAGAAGGACCTAACATTTTATTCTGATCTTTTTCAGACATGGAAAAGAACAGTCAGACATTTGAAAGTTTTGATGAATGGAGCTGAATTATGTTTCAAACTGCCACGGTTTCTGTTTTGCTTTTTTTTAACTCGCCTCTCAGGCAGTGGCGTAGCGTGGGTTGTCAGCACCCGGGGCAAGGCAAGTAATTTGCGCCCGGTGCGGCCGGCCCCCCCTGCACCCCCCACGCTATGCCACTGCTCTCAGGTGCTGATCCCTCAGCATAACATATTCACAGCTACCTCCTCATTTTCTACCATGAGGGCTAGAAACGCATACATTTTTTTTTAAAAATGAAAGTTAGGGTTCTCCATGGAACCTGAAGGAGGAATACAGAAATGAGCACTTTTAGACTGCTTGGCCGCTTCTCTCTCCACCTGATTCCATCTTCTTTCCCTGCCTCATTTTTTTTACCTTCCCATTGTACCCAGAAAGTATTTTCACCGCCCATCCCACACATGCTGTTCTGGAGACAAAGACTCTGCTTAATAGGTCGGGTGCTCGCCTACACAAGAGTAGGAGATGGTACTGGAGAAGCAGGTACACAGAGAGAGAACACCCCCGACCTTGTCACTCTGTCTTCTTTTGCTGATGTGTAGATCAAACTTGCCTTCACTTCTGTTGCTGCTAAAGACGCCTTAGATTATTTAATTGCCAGTGGGACGCGGACAATTCTAATAAACCCAAGAACTCTCTATCTGAAACAGGCTGTTGTGTGAGCAATGGACCCAGACCTTGTTCTGAGGCGACTTTTATTACTAACTGTACTTGTGTGGAGGACGGTCACAAGAGCTGTGTGTACTTCACGTTTCTGCAGAAGCAGAGAATTTGGCAGTGGTTGGAGAATCTCAACTTCCGCTTTAAAAGAAGAGAAAAGAAAGACAGGCTTCTAGCCCCTTTAGCTACAAACAAAGGCTGTTTACATTTCACAAGCCAGACAATAAGCTAACTAGGATGTCCAGTGATCAGATCGGGGCCTTAGTTACGAGGTTTTAAAAAAATCCTCATCAATAGCACAATAAATAAAGTAAATTAAAGTAAATAAACCCCTCTGCTCATTTTGTGTCTTAGGCTGCAAAAATTAGGTTACTTAGATGAAGGAGTCCGACGCTTCCACCTTTAAATACATAAAGTGTAGATATACAGTGGTACCTCAGGTTAAATACTTAATTCGTTCCGGAGGTCCTTTCTTAACCTGAAACTGTTCTTAACCTGAAGCACCACTTTAGCTAATGGGGCCTCCTGCTGCCGCTGTGCCGCCAGAGCACGATTTCTGTTCTCATCCTGAAGCAAAGTTCTTAACCTGAGGTACTATTTCTGGGTTAGTGGAGTCTGTAACCTGAAGCGTATGTACCGGTAACCTGAAGCGTATGTAACCCCAGGTACCACTGTACATGATTATTGCTCCTAATATCACACACTACAAACAAATACCTCTTTCATCTAGAACAACAATTAAAGTGTACAGTCTGTTCTGTTACAACTGGCCAATAGCAATTTGCTCCAGTAGAGGCTTATGCACAATGATCCCATCAAGTGTTACTCCAGCGTAAACCCAGGCAGGGTCAGTTATAGCAAAGTAAACCCAGTCAGCAGACTAGAACCTCTTGCATTTCACGGCTTCCCAAACACACTTTCAGGATTAGAATGGGGGAAAGGGTGGCCATCAGAAAGGACATGAAAGCCAAAATTTGTGCACTGTTTCTAACCTGGCAAGTATCTCTATTTGTTTTTCTTAAAGCAGGGCTATCCTGCCTTTCTGTTTGACAGTCTGCCCCAAAGGCAGCGAACAGTCATTTAAAGCACATTAATAAAAAGGACAATTTACAAAACAAGCCAAGTAATTTAAAACAGCAGCAACGAAATCAAAGCCAGTGTAATAAAATCGTCTGGGAACCACATGGCAAATGAACCAAAAGCTCACTGAAATAAAGCAGTCTTAACCAGGCATTGAACCATCACAGGGTGGGAGGGGGAGAGAATCAACCCCACAGGTTGGGCACTGCAAGCAAGAAAGCCTTGTCCGGCAAACCCGCCAGCTGCACTTGTGATAGTGGCATGGGACGCGGGTGGCACTGTGGTCTAAACCACTGAGCCTCTTGGGCTTGCCAATCAGAAGGTCGGGGGTTCGAATCCCCACGACAGGGTGAGCTCACGTTGCTCTGTCCCAGCTCCTGCCAACCTAGCAGTTCAAAAGCACACCAGTGCAAGTAGATAAATAGGTACCGCTGTGGCAGGAAGGTAAATGGCGTTTCCGTGTGTTCTGGTTTCACTCTGGTTTCTGTCATGGTGTCCAGAAGCGGTTTAGTCCTGCTGGCCACACGCCAACTCCCTCGGCCTGAAAGTGAGATGAACGCCACAACCCCATAGTTGCCTTTGACTGGACCTCATCATCCAGGGGTCCTTTACCTTTTGCCTTTAGTGGCATGGGGCATAGAGCAGGGGCTTCTCAAAGACCTCAGCAGATTGGGGCGGCAGACCAAGTGTCTGTCTTTACAAAGGACATGTGGCTGACGGCCCTATACAGTGGTATCTCGGGTTAAGTACTTAATTTGTTCCGGAGGTCTGTTCTTAACCTCAAACTGTTCTTAACCTGAAGCACCACTTTAGCTAATGGGGCCTCCTGCTGCCGCCGCACCGCCGGAGCACGATTTCTGTTCTTATCCTGAAGCAAAGTTCTTAACCTGAAGCACAATTTCTGGGTTAGCGGAGTGTGTACCCTGAAGCGAATGTAACCTGAAGCGTATGTAACCCGAGGTACCACTGTATTTGAAGGGCTGCTGGGTTTAAAGATCAAGAATCATAAGGCCGGGAGAGCAGGGCCCACAGCTTAGCCACCTGTGGCCGAGAATAAGATAAACATAGGAAGCTGCCTTATACTGACTGATTCAGACCATTGGCTCGTCTACCGCAGTGTAGTCTACACCATGGTTTACCAAACTTGGGCCTCCAACTGTTTTTGGACTACAACTCCCATCATCCCTAGCTAGCAGGACAAGTGGTCAGGGATGATGGGAATTATAGTCCAAAACAGCCTTACCTGGAGATGTTGGGGACCAAACAGGGGACCTTCTGTGAGTGATGCTCTGCTACTGAGTTATATCATTTCCCCCAAACAATTCTGCATCAAGCAGTTCCTCTGGAGATAACCGGTGTGGTGTAGTGGTTAAGAGCAGTGGACTCGTAATCTGGGGAACCGGGTTCGCGTCTCCGCTCCTCCACATGCAGCTGCTGGGTGACCTTGGGCTAGTCACACTTCTCTGAAGTCTCTCAGCCCCACTCACCTCACAGAGTGTTTGTTGTGGGGGAGGAAGGGAAAGGAGAATGTTAGCCGCTTTGAGACTCCTTCGGGTAGTGATAAAGCGGGATATCACATCCAAACTCCTCTTCTTCTGAAGCACCCCCTTGTAAACTTGAAGTGAAATGAAGCAAACTTTTAGAATTTTAGTGTTTTTCATTTCAAACCTAGGCAAATCCTGCATATATATATAAATATATATATATATATATGCGCACTTTTCAAGTTTATACATTTCACTGATTTTACAATCATTTTAACATTTCAAAACCTTCCTCCTCTTTCTGTGGTTCTTTAAATTTATTTTTAATATCTTCTGCATATCCAAATTAACTTAATTAGCTCATTTATTCATCTAAATAAATACTCTTATAAAACTGCAGGTTATTACAATAATCCTGCCAATGTTCTTATTTGTTTACAATTTATCTGTAAATATTCAATAAACCATTTCCATTCTTTTATTAAAAGTTTGTTATCTTGATTTCTTATTCTTCCAGTAAGTTTCGCCATTTCTGCATATTCCATAAGTTTTGTATCCATTCTTCCTTTGCTGGGACTTCTTCTTCTTTCCATTTTGGGGCAAGTAACGTTCTTGCCGCTGTAGTAGCCTACATGATTTACTTTCTATACAGTTTGGGTAGTTCTGTCCCTATAATTCCCAAAAGAAAAGCTTCTGGGTGTTGTTTTTTAAAAAAAATATTTTGAACATCCTTTTCAATTCATTATATATCATTTCCCAGTAAGCTTTAACCTTACTACAAGACCATCACATATGATAAAAAGAACCTTCTTTCTCTTTACATTTCCAACACTTACTTGATTTAGATTTATACCGAGTAAATTGCAAATCCTGCTTTTGAAACTTCGAGAGGTCCTTTAAGAACAGCAAACAAATCTTAACGTTTTGGGTGACCTGCTCTATTTAATCCTTTCTTTTTTAACCTCGCCTTTTTCCTTTCTTTAATCCTTTCTTTTTTTTAACCATGCCTTTTTCCTTTAAAAAAATTCCAAGATCCACCATAAAGGCAGATAATGTTGGTTTTTTTAAAAAAAGAAGGATTATGAGTAAATATAAATTCAACAATTTTATAATTCAACAATTTGACCCCTCTGAAAGAATCCACTTATTCTCAAATCCCTCACTAGGTTTGAGGGCTGCTAAGTAGATTCTGAGAGAGAGAGAGAGAGAAAGAGAGAGAGAGAGATTTTGGCTTCAATCCTGAACCATTCTGGAGGGAGCTGGTTGTGCTTCTCTTGTGGGACCTGTTGCCGAGAAACAACACTGAAGGCCAAATCTGTGTCTTTGTCATGCAGGAATAGCAGCAGGTGATGCATCGGAGTGAGACAGCTGGAGTCAACTGCTATGAAAGAAATCAATGCAGGGATGGGCATGTTTTGAACCAGGCTGCTTATATAAACTCTTTCAGAGGGTTCCAACGCTTGCAACTTACATGTGCTGCACGTTGTATCTGTTCAATCTTCTTTGTTTCGGTGCAGCTTATAAAAAAAGAGGTTTCTAGCCCTCATGGCTTTTGAAACTTCCTTATTGTAGATTGAACAAAGGCTTGCAAAAACAGAAGATCTGCTCATTGAAAGCGAGTCAAACGATCTTTTTGGCACTACTCGGGAGTAGGCCTCCATGGGTGCAAGAGAAGCAGGGGCATCATTTGAACCCGCCCGCCCTATGCGACTGAGGCCCCATCTGTACTACAGTGGTACCTCAGGTTACATACGCTTCAGGTTACATACGCCTCAGGTTACAGACTCGGCTAACCCAGAAATTACCTCGGGTTAAGAACTTTGCTTCAGGATGAGAACAGAAATTGTGCTCCGGCGGCGCAGCAGCAGCAGCAGGCCCCATTAGCTAAAGTGGTGCTTCAGGTTAAGAACAGTTTCAGGTTAAGAACGGACCACCGGAACGAATTAAGTACTTAACCTGAGGTACCACTGTATGCTTTATCACAGCATCGCACTTTAAACTGTCACAGCTTCTCTCAAAGAATCCTGGGAACTTGTAGCTTATAAAAGGGTGCTCTGGGAGCAGGTGGCGCTGTGGTCTAAAGCACTGAGGCTTTTGGGCTTGCCGATCAGAAGGTTGGCAGTTCGAATCCGTGCGACGGGGTAAGCTCCCGTTGCTCTGCCCCAGCTTCTGCCAACCTAGCAGTTCAAAAGCACACAAGTGCAAGTAGATAAATAGGTACTGCTGTGGCAGGAAGGTAAACAGTGTTTCCGTACACTCTGGTTTCCATCACGGTGTCCCGTTATGCCAGAAGCAGTTTAGTCCTGCTGGCCACATGACCCGGAAAGCTGTCTGTGGACTAACGCCAGCTCCCTCGGCCTGAAAGCGAGATGAGCACAACAACCCCATAGTTGCCTTTGACTGGACTTAACCGTCCGGGGTCCTTTATCTTTTTTTATATAGTAGTATTGGGGGTGATGTTACTGGCCTACCTTACAGAGTTGTTGGAAGGAGTACTGAAATCACGTGTGTGAAGTGTTTTGAGCACTTGGGGAAAGTAGCATATTGCGATATGAAGTCCGCTTTACCTGCGGCATATTAGAAGCAGGACACTTGAATCCATCCGGCAAGACCATTGAAATAAACAGGACACACCTGTTCATGTGACTGCATATTGGAGGGTGCATTTGTGTGCAGCAGGTATACAAGTTAAGGACCCTCTCATCTGTGCAGCATCAACAACAGCACAATAGAGCCATTGTCGTTGCTGGTATCCCTACCTTAGTTTTAAAAAACCACCACCACCAAAAAAACCAAAGCAAACACCACGGCTGAATCTCTTTACTCAAGCTGAGTTAATTTAAATACAGGTGTTGCCATTGAAATTTCTTTCAATTGAGTGCAGGAGTGAGGAGGTGTTAGAAACAACCAGGGGCTCTACTAAGTATTATTTCACAAGAAGAGAGTGAAGGGCTTTCCTGCTGAGTTAAACTGCTCCCTTTGGAAGAGGAAAATAACAGGCATTGATTCTTGTTAACAGGCTCCCCCAAGCAGATGAAACTTCGGGGCAACCTTTATAGGGTGATTTTTTGGGGAGGGGGGAAGAGGGAGATGTAGGGACTTCCAGTGCCTTTGGAATAATCTGTTTAAAAAGTGTACAGGTTGAACAGGCATTACTTGGGTGCAGAAACAAGCATGCAGCCAGGCAGCCCTAGTCTCAAAGCAGCACAAATGCACCCCCTCCAAATCTAAATCAGCCGTCAGCCAGCCAAATCTGCTTTTGTACAGCTCCTCTCGCGCAGATCAAGACTGGGCAAACTGGCTTCTTGCTTTCGCCCCTTCCCACAGTGCAGATAGAGGTGATTTGATGCGGCTCTAGAGGATGTGCAGAGATTTCTCCAGTTGGCTCAGTATAACAACACGGCTCGCAATCTTTGCCAGATTTCATTTGGGCAAGGCATGCTTTGCATTTTGCAGAATCCAACACTGAGAGCCAAACGTACAGTAAATAAGACACTTGTACTTTTGCGCAGCCATTGCTGTTGTCATGTCTGTGTGGAAGAATTTCCTGCACTCCAGCAAAATCGGAAGTGCAGGGAGCTGCGCCCCCCCCCCCAATTTAATCCTCCCATGCTGTTTGACAGTGCAACTGTCTCCCTTGGGAGGTGGTGGACTCTCCTTCCTTGGAGGTTATTAGGCAGAGGTTGGAAGGCCATCTGCCATGGATGCATTAGTTGAGATTTTTGCATTGCGGGGGGTTGGACTGGATGACCCTTGGGTATCCCTTCCAGCTCTGTGATTCCATGATTCTATGCTGTGGTGTCTGTGGGGAAAGGCAATGGATGTTCAGGCAGGTAGATTCTGTTCTTAATGGTTTAATAATATGAGTAGCCATGAATGGAAAAGAAGATCAGTAGGGACTGGAAACCTGTCCTTTTTCTTACTTGGCATCTGTCTCTGGAGTGAACCTGCTCTGGGTGTAGATACTGAAACGGGAGAGACATGTTTCATTGCAGCTGGGGCAGATGAAGCTGTCCAGTTGTGCTGATGGAGGGGGTACCATGGTTTCTTCTTCCTGTGCACCTCCCAGCGGTCACTTCTCCTCTGGTCTCCTCTGGGGATGCGGGTGGCACTGTAGTCTAAAGCACTGAGCCTCTTGGGATTGCCAGTCGGAAGATCGGCAGTTCGAATCCGTGCAGCAGGATGAGCTACTGTTGCTCTGTCCCAGCTCCTGCCAACCTAGCAGTTCAAAACCATGCCAGTGCAAGTTGATAAATAGGTACCGCTGCGGTGGGAAGGTAAACAGTGTTTCCGTGTGCCCTGGTTTCCGTTACGGTGTCCCATTGAGCCAGAAGCGATTTAGTCATGCTGGCCACATGACTGGGAAAGTTGTCTGTGGACAAGCACAGGCTCCCTCGGCCTGAGAGCAAGATAAGCGCTGCAACCCCAGAGTCGCCTTTGACTGGACTTAACCATCCAGGGGTCCTTTACCTTTATCTCTCCTCTGGTCACTGCTGTGGATACACAAACTGTCTACAGGTGCTGCGGTCGTCTCTGGAAGGGATTTCCACATGGCAGGGTTGATGTTGCTAGGCTTCATGTCCTGTTTGCAGACCTCTTTATAATACAAAGTTGGTCTGCCAACAGGCTTGGTGCCAGCTCCCCATTGAGCACGTCCTTGAGGATCCTGCCATCTTACCTTTCGTGGGCAGACACCACTGAGACAGGAGTGTGCAAGCATGCTGGGGAGAGCACACATTTGTTTGAGACTCTGCCCCGCCATGTGATGCCTCAGACCTTCCTGACACAGCAAACGTGAACGAACATTGTCCCCTTTCCCTTGGACCATTCCCTTTAAGTGTAAGGAAAGAGGGGTTAGTTTTAGTTACTTAATTTTAAAAGTTTGACACACTTAGACTTAGTGGGTGAGCTGCTCCTGTGATGTGCAAAACTTCAGCCAATTTATTTCCATTGTACCAGAATCGGTTTAGTCATGCTGGCCACATGACCTAGAAAGCTGTCTGTGAACAAACGCTGGCTTCTCTCAACCTGAAAACAAGATGAGCGCCGCAACCCCATAGTCGCCTTTGACTGGGCTTAACTGTCCAGGAGTCCTTTACCTTTACCTACCTGCTACTAAAGGCACAGAGCTGGCATATAAAGTGCAATCCCTAAAGTTAAATTATTTTGCCCAATTTCAGCTTTATGGCTTGCAATACAGAGCCTGTCAAAACCCACTGCTGTGGAGTGGCATTCTGATATTTGAAAATGCCGTATAAACTGGAGAATCTCTTCCCTGCTGACTCTGGAGATCTCTGTAATATTCCACGGCCTCTCTCACTGTGGACACTTGGAAGATGCTATGGCCGGGTAGAGTCACATGAAGCGCATTTATGGCAGCCTCCCATGTGAAGACCCAATGCTTTTAAAGAGTGCACATTGGAGCTAATTGCTGGGGGCCGAGGGGTTCCCCCAAAATTGACGGGCCTTGCCATTCAAATGGTGCACGTGCATCTCATCATGTGATCAATTATGCAGGGCAAGGCTTAACCCCCCCCCCATATTTTATTCATCCTCAGTCCATTTCAGTTCTCTTTCTTTCTTCAAAATAACAGACCCAAGTTTTGTGCGTGTGTTCTCTGAGACACGTGTAACTTCTTAATCTGCCAAAGCAAAAAAAACCAAAACCAAAACAAAACTCCAAACTTGCAACTCTACAGGTTGGCTGTCCCTTTAAGGGAGAGCCACCGGGTGTGTCTTAAGTAGCTATGGTAACTTTCAAGTTGAGGATGCTGCGCGATGCTCCGGGTGGCTGAAATTGACGAAAGATGGTTCGGAAAGGGGAGGGAGTGGGCTTCACTTAACAGCCGCTTCTTTCCGAGGATTCGAATAACCGCTGGCCGAGGAGCTGCCAAGTCACGCGAATGACAAAGCGGAGCAACTTTCGGCTCGGGGACGGTTTGAGGATCTGCAGAAGAAGAAGTGGCGACGGCAGGAGGAGGAGGAGGAGGACGGCAGCGAAGGCGGCTCTGCGCTGAAAAAGGCAGCGCCTGGAAATTATGCCCCGGGCGGCCAAAGCTTTGCTGGCGATCGCGACGCCTGGCAGTTTCTGGGACTTGCCGTCGGAGTTTCGAAGGCGCACAGACCGGAGCGAGCCGGGGACGAAGATGTTGGCGCTGCTGCAGCGGGGACTGCCGGGTCCCAGATGGGGGCGCGAGGAGAGGGCAGCCGGTGGGGAAGAAGCCCTAAGCCCCTACAGCTCCGCGGATGGGGACGCATCCTAAGCAGGTGGCAGCCGTCGGGGGACTTCCAGCCGGCATCTCCAGACCACGACCCGGGCTTTCTTCTTTTTCTCGCTCCGTCCAGTCCAGCCACTTGGAGGGCTGAGCCGGACTTCGCGCCAGGCCACGACCGAAGGGGACTAGGGTCCGTCTGCCTTTGGAGTGGCTGCTCATTTAGGAAGGGAGGGCGCCCCCTCTCCTTTTTGCCGTTTCTTTGCCGGATGCGCTTGCCTTGCTGTCTGGGCACGGGCGAGATCCGAAGGCTGGGGCAGCTGTAGACTTGGCAGCCAGCCCCGCTGCGCCCCACAACGAGTGGGAGTCGGGTGGGTGGAGAGATCCTCTGACTTGGGGAGACTAAGGGTGTTTCTTCCTCCCTCCCCCCTTCCCCCACGACTTCTGGATCTCTTTTTCTCCCAACCATTGGACGATGGAGAGGTCCTCGAGCAAGTCCTAAAATGCCGGTGATGAGGGGCCTCCTGGCTCCCCAAAACACCTTCCTGGATACCATAGCAACCCGCTTTGATGGCACGCGTGAGTTGACTTCCCACCCTCTCTTTTTTTAAAGTCCTCTTCCCTCCCCCACCCCCAAATCCCAACCTTGTTGCCTTGGCCTCCGTAGGCAAGCTCGAGGGCTGTCACGTCTAGTTGTTTCCTCTGCAGAAGACCTCCACTCGCTGGGGAAACCTCTCTCCAAACTATGTTCAGGTCCCCCTCACTCTTACCACTCACAATTCCATTCCTGAAACCTTTCACCCGAGCCAGCCTAGATGGGCTGCTCAAGGAAGCGGTGGTGTCAGTGGGTTTGCACTCATTCGAGCTTAGAGGCCTGTTTCGGAGGCAACACGATTCCTGCATGCAAAGCGGTCCTTCTGGGTGGGGAAGAGCAGAGCAAATTAAAACGGCGTGCGTGTGCATCGTGCAAGGGGACACATGCTGGGAACCTGCAACTAACTGTAGCTCCCCAGGGTGTGATGTACACGCAACACACTTGTGCATTTATCACATGTGGTGCAAGCCACGTATGGGCTGGGTGCTATTCTTGAGTGGGCTGCAAATTCAGTCAGATTTCTCCCCCCCCCCCCCAATCTCAATGGACTCTCCAAAAACCTATACAAAGGTTGTTGGCGTTTTTTATTTTTTTTATGGCTTGCCACTGGGGGTTGTCAGTTACAGACCGTGGCCGCAGAAACAGTATACCCTTTAAAGCACATTCTTTCCCTCAAAGAATTCTGGGAACTGTAGTTTTGTTAACGGTTGCTGGGGGGGTATATTACAGTGCCCAGAATTCTTTGAGGGAAAGAATGTGCTTTCAAGGTATAGTGTTTGTGAACACACTCCATGAGAGGGCTGCTATGCCTTTTAAGATTTGTGCTAAAGGTAGAATTTCATCAAGTGGAAATTCTCTCTCCCCCCCCCCCCATTCACTGCACCACTGTGGCTAAGGAGAGCAGCATTTAGTGGAAATAATGGCTTTTATGTCACTTACAGCAATCTCTGGAGTCTCCATTTGGTGACCCAAGTGATCAGGTATCAAAAATAGCTTTTTCTTTTTTTTCTTTTACTGTGTTCAGGATCTTTCCCCCCCAGAATTTAGGCCTAGGATTCCTAGGGGATGAATATGTCCTTCCTTCCTTCCTTCCTTCCTTCCTTCCTTCCTTCCTTTCTTTCTTTCTTTCTTTCTTTCTTTCGGTGCTTCATGTATAAACCTGAGAATGCAATGTGTGAATGTGATAGACGTGTTTGCAAACCTGTGTGTCATGAGATACACTCCTTAGAGTGCCATTATGAACTGCACTTTCAGGTTGTATACACTTGTGGGTTGTGTGGCATGTGAAATGGACCTTGGCTATCTTGCATCGTGTGCACCTGAAATACAACAACCAGGTTTCTACAGACACAGGTCATCTGCAAGCTGCAGTTCCCTGCTGGGTCTACTACACTTGGCAGCAAACCTTCATTTGTCATCCATATTCTGTGTGAAATGGAGAGCTGGGCAAAGAGTCCTTTTTTTAACAGGACTGGGCTTTGGAAAGGTTGACAGTTCAATTTACGCCCCTGCCATTCTTTTATGGCGATAAGAGTGGTCTGTTCTGTGGCGTCAGAAGGGTGTAGCTAGAGATCTGGTTTTTCATTTTGACTTTCTTCCAATGAGCTCAGGATGGCATACTCAGTGTCCCCCTCCTTTTATCTCTCACAACAACCTTGTGGGATAGGTTGGGCTTGAGAGGTGATGACTGACTGGCCCAAGATCTCCCAGTGAGCTTCTCCTCTGAGCAATGGTTTAAACCTGAATTTCCTCACTCCAAGCCCACGACTGCAGCCACTATCCCGGGACATGGGTCTAAACCACTGAGCCACTTGGGCTTGCTGATTGGAAGGTTGGTGGTTCGAATCCCCATGACAGAGTGAGCTCCCATTGCTCCGTCCCAGCTCCTCCCCACCTAGCAGTTCGAAAGCACGCCAGTGCGAGTAGATAAATAGGTACCACTGCGACGGGAAGGTAAATGGTGCTTCTATGTGCTCTGATTTCTGTCACGGTGTTCCATTGCGCCAGAAGCAGTTTAGTCATGCTGGCCACATGGCCCAGAAAGCTGTCTGCGGACAAACACCGGCTCCCTCGGCCTGAAAGCGAGATGAGCGCTACAACCCCATAGTCGCCTTTGACTGAACTTAACTGTCCAGGGGTCCTTTACCTTTTTATACCACACAGTCTCTCGAAATAATACTGCAAAAATAATTATTGTCAACATACAAATCTAAAGAATAGAAGTGAACTGAAATGGCTGGATGTGTGTGCGTGTTTTCTAAGGAGCAGGGTGTCCTTTTTGATGAGGGAAGTGTCCTCTTTACCTTTTGTTGCGACGTTTATTAGTGTCTTCCTTTGGACAGCTTGGAAGGCCACACTTTTGCTAAAATGGGGGCGAGTCAAGGGGTGGACCATGTAGATTTAAGCAAGGTTCCCCCTACTCCCCTTCCTTAAACAATTCAGGCATTGTTGAGATGGCTTGTTGTACTATGGGGAAGAATCAAGGGTTCTGGGATGAAGGACTGAGTCACACAACCTTATTAGAGAGACTTTTTCATCACCAGATTGGCTCTCCCCCCCCCCCCCCCGGTTGAGCAAGTTTGAATTGGCTTGTGATGACAGGTGATTTGACTTGGCAGCTCATGATCTCTATTCAAAGCTGTATACAATTAATTGCAAAAAACCCTACAAAGAAACCACTACCATATATAAAATAATGCACCACTACCGTATAGAAAATAATGCACACCTTGAGTGTGGACCATGGTGTGTGTGTGTGGCTAACCTGTGGCCTGCCAGATGTTGTCCAACTCCCATCAGCTGCAGACAGCATGGTCAGGGATGATGTGAGTTGTAGTCTGACAACATCTGGAAGGCCAGGGGTTCCCCGCTTTCAAATGGACACATATAGAAAAGATAAGGACATGCTGAGTTTTCACCACACCAGCCCAAGCTAGGAACTTGTGCTTGGCTATGACTTCCCAATGACTGTGGCTTCTCACATCAGAAAAGGCTTGCATGTGTGATCACCGCATGCGCCTTTCTACACCCAAGTTGCACATCAGTTGCTACATGGAAGTACCTTCTGGATAGGAATGGTGTGAAGTGCTCTCCTAAATTAGTACCAAATGCATCCTGCGCCCTGTGGCTGGCTATGTTTAGCTTGGAGAAAACAAAGTGAGCAGACTTGAAGTATTGGAAGGGTTGCCACACAGAGGATGGAGGAGGTTTTTTGCAGTGTTCTTCAGCCTTTAGTCTCCAGATGTTGTTGGGCTTACAACACCCATCATCCATGGCCAATAGCTAAAGCTGGCTGGGGATGATGGGGATGGGAGTTTCACAACATCTGGGGGTCCCAAAGTTAAACACTCTTCTAGAGGACAGGACCAAGGGGTGGAAATTACAGGGGAGCAGATTTAGGATAAAGATTAGAATAAATCTCCGACAGGCAGGAGCTGTTCAACACTGGAACAGACTGCCTCAGGAGATGATGGGCTCTCCTTTGATGAGAGCATTTAAGCAGAAGTTGAGCAGCCAACTTTCAGGGATTCTGAAGCTGGCACCTGCATTGCAGATTCTGCAGTGAGCAAGGGAGTTAGACTAGATCTGCAAAGATACCTTCCAACTCTGGGTGGTATCCGTCTCAATAATTGCAAGAGTGGAATAAATTCTAGTTGCACAGTTGGACTTTCCCCTCTCTCCTCCCCAGAGAATTCCTGGATGCCAAGATCCAAGGTTGGGACAAGTATACTTTGGCGAGAGAACTCCAGCAGAGATTTTAAATCACAAAATATGCAGCAAAGTATGGAGATATAGGCTATTAGGTAAACGTAAAGGGACCCCTGACCATTAGGTCCATTCGTGGCCGACTCTGGGGTTGCAGCGCTCATATTGCTTTACTGGCCGAGGGAGCCGGCGTACAGCTTCCGGGTCATGTGGCCAGCATGACTAAGCCGCTTCTGGTGAACCAGAGCAGTGCACGGAAACGCCATTTACCTTCCCGCCGGAGCAGTACCTATTTATCTACTTGCACTTTGACTTGCTTTCGAACTGCTAGGTTGGCAGGAGCAGGGACTGAGCAACGGGCGCTCACCCCGTCGTGGGGATTCGAACAGCCGACCTTCTGATTGGCAAGCCCTAGGCTCTGTGGTTTAACCCACAGCGCCACCCGCTATTAGACCTTTAAAATATGCTCTTGTGAGTTACAAAGCTTCCTCCTTCCCCTAGCATAGAAAAAGACCACACGTTTAGGTAAGTTTAAAATCGTTTACTTACAAACTCTCCAAAGGTCAGTTTCATGTGCTTTTCCATACTGCATCCAGGAAAATGTTGCACATGCAGTAAAACTTACCTTAGTTACAGTGTTGAAAGTTCCTAAATTGGTATAGGAACTCAAGGAAGACTTGTTAGAGCCATGTGGCTAAGCCGGAGCAAGCAGTTCAGACCTCACATGCTGAGTTCATCAGGTAGACTGAGGTACAACAATAGGCTTGATTGCCTTCCTCCCAAGGAAAGGGGGAGAAACCTAGCTAAGCCTGGCAGGACAGCTTACTATATGGCATTAACCCCTTAGTGCATAAATTAGACTTAAGCATGTTTCGTATATGAGGCTGGTTATCCCACAATTAGTAGGTGGTGGTTTTTGGTTTAAATTATCCCACTTTTCAGCAAGGAACCCTCAAGTCTGCTTCCTTGCCTTGCTGTGGTTCTAATCAAGTTAACAGGAAAGGATGAGAGGAGGGGAAAGGATGGGGGGGGCTTTTCCTACCCTGCATTCTTGTGTGCATCCACACATGCACCAATTCCTTTTCTACTATTTTCTCGCTGTACCTCCACCTGACTTTTCCTATGGGAGAAGCACAGAGGCCAGCCCTACTATTGGGCAGTGGAAACCAGCCTATTAGGACAAAAGGGGTACTGCTCCATCAGCTTCAGCCTGCTCTCCTCTTTAACCCCAGCCCTTGTAGAAGCCAGAGGGGAGGAGCATGGTGACAAAAGTAGGAGGAGTTGCTCTATCAGTCATTGGCTCGGGGTTCCCTGCCTTCTAGTCCCAATGGCCAGTAGCCACTGCTGCCATTAGGCAGAGTGCAGTGACCTCCTCAGACAGCAGATGCTAGGGAGCAGTTCCTTGGCTGTTCCCTTCTTCAGAGGACAGAGCTGTGTCCTGCGCTCCCCCCCCCCCCGCCTCGCAGCCTTTGACCCTCAGGTGCAAGAGGTGGTGGTGGATACTATGACAACACTAGTACTGAAATAACGGCCAGTCCAGTTCATGGAATGCTTGGTGGTGAAGGGGGAGGGGGATGAGGAAGTCACCATCTTGTCCTTTGCCTCAGGTGGCAAAATGTCTTGGGCATTGATTAATTGAATTTATATACCGCCCTATACCCGGGGGTCTCAGGGCAGTTCACAGAAGAAAATCAAGATATAAAACCACGAAATACCTAATAAAAATAAAAACCACCACCCAATAACACCCCTCTCCCAGAAAGAGCCACATTTTAAAAGGGTATGGGATGTCTCACAGATCAACGAAAGGCCTGGTTAAAAGGGAACGTTTTTGCCTGGTGCCTAAAAGCGTATAACGAAGGCACCAGGTGAACTTCCCTGGGGAGAGCGTTCCACAGATGGGGGGGTGTACTGTAGAGAAGGCCTGTTCTCATGTTGCCACCCTCCGGAAGGAGGCATATGAAGAAGAGACTCAGAAGATGATCTCAGGGTCCAGGTAGGTTCATGTGGAAAGAGGTGGTCCTTGAGGTATTGCGGTCCTGAGCCGTTTAAGGCTTTATAGGTCAAAACCAGTATTGCTTTCCTTTTTCATCTGGAGAACTAAAGGAGGGAAGCTTTCACCCACAAAAGTGGTTCCTGGTGTGGGCTAGTTTTTGTTGGTTTGTGATGGTGGGGCATGGGAATAATCAGTTGAATATTTCTGGAATAACTGCTCATCCACGCTTCCTTTTGTGCCATGCTTAAATAAAGTTTACCAAATAGAGCCTGAAGTAAAGGAATGCGTAGTAAGATGGCCCCCCACCCCACCCCAGGAGCAACCAAACTTCACAATGTCGCATGTAAGCTTTTGAGATACACAGATCTCTTTCTCTAAAAACTGAATCTGAGGAAGCGTTCTGTGTGACTCGTAAGTTCTCATCTGACACAATACATTTAGATTGTTCCGTTTTACTGTATGAATGATTCCTATACGCTTCCAAAAGTATTTTCTCCTTTCCCTTTCCCTCCCACCTCTCAGCCACCCATTTTTCTGAATGTTTCCAATTCCACCAAGGGAGCTACCGCCACTTTGCAGGTGCCCCTAAGCAAACTATTGTTTTTCTTGTCTCCAAGACAACATCCAAGCTGAATCATTTGCAGGTTGGTTATTTGGGACTGAGAGCAGCCTTACAGAGGAGCAAGGAGAGGGTACACCAAAGGAGAAATTAAAGGAAGCACCCAAAATGTACCGGGAAACTTTATCTAAGAGTATCAGCACACTACCCTGAAATCCGATGCAATGCAGGGTAGCATAATTAATGCTCCAAATTAAAGAGAATATCCAGGCTATAGGCAAAGGGCCCCTCTAGACCAGGTTTGGTCTTTTAATTGGGTGTATTCTGAAACAGGTCATTGATGCAGTAATAGTGCATTTGTGGTGTATTTATACTGAGCTATTTACAGTGGTGCCTCGCAAGACGAAATTAATTCGTTCTGCGAGTTTTTTTCGTCTTGCGAATTTTTCATCTTGCAAAGCACGGTTTCCCATAGGAATGCGGTTTTAAGAAAAAGGAAACAAACTTGCAAGACGTTTTCATCTTGCAAAGCAAGCCCATTGGGAAATTCGTCTTGCGAAGCAACTAAAAAAACCAAAAACTCTTTCGTCTTGTGAGTTTTTCGTCTTGTGAGGCATTCGTCTTGCGAGGTACCACTGTACTTGCTTTATTAGTGGTTCTTTGATGCTTCCCCAATGTCAGTGCATTGCTGCTGTCTGGAAGTATAGCGCAACAAAAGTGGGGCAAGGCTATCTGGAACATTTGTCGTATTTAAAAAAAATAATACAGGGTTTCAGAGGAAATCAAGTGATGTGCACTAATGGGGGGGGGGAGCATCATGCCTGCCCCTAAACCTTTTGCAGGTGCAAACAGTATTGAAATCAAAATCAAGTACAGTGGTACCTTGGTTCTTGAACACAATCCATTCCAGAAGTCTGTTTGACTTCTGAAACGTTTGAAAACCAAGGCGTGGCTTCCGACTGGGGCAGGTGCCCCGGAAACAACAGCCGACAGCCGCGTCGGATGTTCGGCTTCCGAAAAATGTTAGAAAACTGGCACACTTACTTTTGGGTTTTCAGTGTTCAGGAGCTGATTTGTTCATCGACTAAGCCGTTCGAGAACCAAGGTTCCACTGTATAGCCCCTGATACCATCGTGAGCACAAATAATAATGAATGCACAATAACAAGGATGGTTGGCTGGGGCTGGGGCCCACTAGGAAGTCTACCACGCAAGTCCCACTGCAGTGATTAGCAACAGCAAAATTTCTACAAAGTGTCCTGTCTTTAAAGACATCTCTCTTCTCTTCTCTTCTCTTCTCTTCTCTTCTCTTCTCTTCTCTTCTCTTCTCTTCTCTTCTCTTCTCTTCTCTTCTCTTCTCTTCTCTTCTCTTCTCTCCTCTCCTCTCCTCTCCTCTCCTCTCCTCTCCTCTCCTCTCCTCTCCTCTCCTCTCCTCTCCTCTCCTCTCCTCTCCTCTCCTCTCCTCTCCTCTCCTCTCTTCTCTTCTTTTCTTTTCTTTTCTTTTCCCTTCCCTTTCTGGTCAACGGATTAAAGTGGTGGCGGCCCATTTGGTGGTTTTGTTTGTTTGACCCAAGCAGAAGCTACTTGGGACCAGCCCTCTTGGGAATGCAGTTTGCCCAGGGCTAGGATAGCCTGGATAGCTCAGTTGGTTAGAGCATGGTGCTGATGATGGTAAGGTTGCAAGTTCGATTCCCGTATGGGACAGCTGCCTATTTCTGCATTGCAGGGGGGTTGGACTAGATGACCCTCAGGGTCCCTTCCAACTCTATAATTCTATGCAGCGGAGTTTGGCCAGCTAGGACTTTCTGAGAAAAAGCTCTGTGTGTTTTGAGGGAAGTTGTAGGGGTGCGGGAGGGAGAATTTGCTCCGAGCCAAGCTTACTGCATCAAGCGTACGCCCTGCAGAAGGCTTCTTTCCGCTTCACAAGTTTGATCTTCAAGTTCTGAAGAAACTCTTGCATCTTATTCCCTTAAGAGACGCTTCCATGAGGCAGTAGCAGCATCTATCTACCTCTTGCCCATGGGATGCGCTTTGCTTTGCTTTGCTTTCCACACCACAGGAGACACACGTGTATCACGGTCTCTCTCTGTCTCTCCCCCCATCCCGATGTTCTGCAGAGCTGCTGACCCATATCAGCAGATTAGCCTGTTCCCACCCATTGCACCAGACCCTTCTAGTCTTCTTCTTCTTCTTTGGCAATCACTCATAGCTGAGTAAGGTTGTCTTCCATAAACACAGTTTTAACAGTGAGTCTGTAAGTGACTGTGGAGGCCAATACTGGATCCACACATCCTTCCACAGTGGGGACATAGGTTTCTGGGCGGGAGCTGATCACGGTGAGGGTTTGTCAAGCGTGCCTTCCTCTTAGCACATTTCTCCCTTTCATCCTGAGTTCGAGTGTCTTCGAAACTCATGACACCTTTGGTAAAGGCTGTTCTCCAATTGGAGCGCTCTCAGGCCAGTGTTTCCCAGTTGTCAGTGTTTATACTACTTTTTTTAGATTTGCCTTGAGAGAGTCTTTGAACCTCTTTTGTTGACCACCCGCATTACGCTTTCCATTTTTAAGTTCAGAATAGAGTAGTTGATGATAATCAGGCATCCGCACAACATGACCAGTCCAACAAAGTTGATGTTGGAGAATCATTGCTTTGACACTGCCAATCTTTGCTTCTTCCAGTACACTGGTATTAGTTTGCCTGTCTTCCCAGGTGATGTGTAAAATTTTTTGGAGACACACTGTTGATGGAATCTTTCAAGGGGTGGGAGATGGCATTCATAAGTGGTCCACGGTTCACAAGTGTACAGTAAGGTTGGTAGTACAATAGCTTTGTAAACAAGCATTTTGGTTTCCCTGCGAATGTCCTGGTCCTCAAACATTCTACACTTCAATCACTCGCAGTAACAAGGGAGGGATGGCAGAAATCCAAAAGGAATAATGAGATGGCGGGGATGGCAGGTCTGTAGCCCAGGAGTGCAACATCTGCTTTTCACAAGCCTGGATAGCTCAGTTGGTTAGAGCTTGGTGGTGACCATACCAAGGTTGCAAGTTTGATCCCCTGTTCGTATGGGACAGCTGCATATTCCTACATTGAAGGAGGTTGGGCTAGATCAGGCATAGGCAAACTCGGCCCTCCATATGTTTTTGAGACTACAATTCCCATCATCCCTGACCACTGGTCCTGTTAGCTAGGCATGATGGGAGTTGTAGTCCCAAAACATCTGGAGTGCCAAGTTTGCCTATGCCTGTACTAGATGTTCATCAGGATGCCTTCCAACTTTATGATCCTGGGTGTAGTTGGTGAGATCTCCATCGAAAGGCTCTGAAGGTTAGGAAAGACCTCTGCCTGGGGGCCAAATTTTACGCTATATCATCACTACAGCACAGAGAAAAATGTACCGAGGAAGGAAGGAAAATCGATACCTGTGTAGCACATAATTGGGAGAAACTATTCCCAAATGTGATCTGTCTCTCTTCCTCACTCTCTCTCTCTGAAGCAAAAGTCGTGGTCCCTGGGTCAGGCAGTGGCAACATAGAAAGAAGAGCACAAGCTGGCTGGCTGTAGAAGCGAATGCCTTTGAGCAGGCTCAGCTCTTTTCTATTTTCATATTATGTAGCTAGCCTGCTTACGCAGAGAAAGGTACTCTTAGGAAACCTGGGTTACAGGGCTTGATATCAAGTTGTAGAACAGATTTAGTGTGGGCTGTAGTGTACCAACAAGCCCTCTTTCTCCCCCTTGTTTTCTTTCTCCTCCCCTCCCCTTCCTCTCCTTGCAAAAGCAACTTGGTCACATAAATCTTTTGGGAGGATATTTTCAGAGCTCCTGTGCCCATGGTTGGAAACTGACATTGCAAGATACTATGAAGTTTTGGTTTCCTCTTCTCTCTCTCTCTCTCTCTCTCTCTCTCTCTCTCTCTCTCTCTCTCTCTGTGTGTGTGTGTGTGTGTGTGTGTGTGTGAGAGAGAGAGAGAGAGAGGGCTGGTGTTTAAGCAGTAGAGTCTGTTGCATCTAGTCACCCTCTTAAGGTGGAATGTAGAAGGAGGTAGCAGGCTCTAAGAGGTGCTATTTCACACCTACACCTGCTAGAAAGGAGAAACATTCAATGGTTTACCCCTAATTTTTTTTTAAAAAAATCTGGTTTTTATCTTGGATAGCAGCTGGATTTTATTTTTAATTTTTGAAAAGCGGGATCTTGGAGAGCCACCGCCATTCAAGGACCCTCCGGATGACCTGCTTAATCAGCATTCATCTTGCTTTGCTTGCACAATGCTTACAGACTGCTTAGACCCATGGTTCCCAATGTGGGGCACATGCTGCGCAAGGGGGCAATTCGAGCTTGTTTAGACCAAGTTAATGGCCTTTTAGGCTTCCTCCACATAAATATGAGTTCACTTTTTGAATAATAAGATTAGTATATGTCACAAGGGGGTTTGGGCATCATGATTTTAGAGAGGCTTAGGTGGGGCATGGCCAAAAAAAAGATTGGGAACCACTGGGTTAGACTATGCCCAGTCTATGTTGAGTATTTGTTTTGATTTGTCCGCAAGGTTGCTTATACACCCTGTCACTTTCCAAACCACCAAAAGACTGATTCTTTTTTTTTTTAAGTGGATTTGCTATGCTAGGGCAACAGAATGCTGAAATCCATTTTCACTGTGCAATTGCAATTGGATCCCTCCTGCAAAACAGTGACAATCTGGAGACACCCTCAGAGACCACAGTGCTGGATGACAGTAGCCAGTGGTCTTGCTGAGTTCTACTTCCTTATCTCCTTTGCTTGGAAGGCTGCAGCTCCAAACAGGGAGCATAGGAAGTTATGCAGGGCTTTGGTTCTTAAGTCTCACGCAGAGGGGGATTGCATGGAAGCTTGCCAGGAACAAAGGGCAACGGCACCGCTGTTGTTGCTTAAATTTGTCACACTGGTGTCCTTCCTCCACCTTTCCCCTTCGCTCTCCTTCCCTTGTATGGCTTGTCTTAGCCTGAGTGCAGGACCTGCCCCCATTTAATGGATGTGAATGGCTTTGGGAGACGTTTGCCAGAATGCCTAGGGAGGGGATTCCGCCAAGAGGGGGATTCCACAGGGGGAAAAGCCCTGCTTCTCACACTTGCTCTTCTTTTTGATTAAAAGTAAATTAGGTACGTTCGGGCTAGTGTGCTTTTAGGTGTTGTTGTTTAGTCGTTTAGTCGTGTCCGACTCTTTGTGACCCCATGGACCAGAGCACGCCAGGCACTCCTGTCTTCCACTGCCTCCTGCAGTTTGGTCAAACTCATGCTGGTAGCTTCGAGAACGCTATCCAACCATGTTGTCCTCTGTCGCCCTCTTCTCCTTGTGCCCTCCATTTTCCCCAACATCAGGGTCTTTTTCAGGGAGTCTTCTCTTCTCATAAGGTGGCCCAAAGTATTGGAGCCTCAGCTTCAGGATCTGTCCTTCCAGTGAGCACTCAGGGCTGATTTCCTTCAGAATGGATAGGTTGGATCTTCTTGCAGTCCATGGGCATCAATTCTTTGGCCACCAGCCTTTTTCATGGTCCAGCTCTCACTTCCATACATTACTACTGGGAAAACCATAGCATTAATTATACGGACCTTTGTTGGCAAGGTGATGCCTCTGCTTTTTAAGATGCTGTCTAGGTTTGTCATTGCTGCTTTTAGGTAGACTCTGGCTTTAGCAAGGCTGTCTGAGCTAAGATTTGAAGTCTGGAGTTTCCAGTCTAAATCCTTTGGGCACTGGACCGGATGCACCCATTGCACGATCGAAAATATATTTTGAACTACAACTTCCACCATCCCTAGCCATTGACTATGCAGGTTTCTGAATTTTGGGCGTTGGGGTTGGGAGGTTTTGTAATCCAACAACATCTGGATTTGGAGAATGCTACCATGTTGCAGATGGCTACTGGTTTAGGGGGAGCATAAAAATTCATACACAATCACCCCATCCCATGAATTTCTCTGCCCATCACTGGCCTTGCTGAGGATTCTCCAACATACAAGCAACCAATAAGCCATGCTATCTAAATGGAATGTCCAGTTTCAGAAGCAGTTACTGGGGGACAAAGAATGAGGACAGCTTTTGACTTCATGTCCTGGTTGTGGAGAGATCAGATTTAGTCACTGATAAATGGTTGCAGAGTTATCGAAGGAGTGGCCCTTCCGCTAACGCCACGACACTGCTTTTTTGTGTCCCTTTCTTCAAAGAGTTTTCCTTTCTGGATGAAGCATTCTGGATCCACAGTATATTAAGGTCTATGGAAAATGTCGGGTCAAGACAGTTTCTCACAAATCCTTAATGCCCCATCCGGTCAATTAAGGTTTATATACTATTGTTGTACTGTGTATTTTGGGTTTATGGGCTGCAGTAAAACTGTGTGTGTATTAAGGTCCACATCTAGGGTTGGCATTCATGTCCTGGGAGAGGCTTGGTTTGTTTTTAACAGCCACATATTATGTGGAAATCCAGAAGTCATGTGACCATTTCCCAGCGATGCTGTACTAGTATGAAAAGCTGCACCTGCTGGACTTCTGCCTACTTTTCTGTTAAAGGCACAACTCTACTTGCATTCTGCTGCTGGTTGGAGCATTCTAGCATTTAAAAATGAATGTTCTTTCCTTTTTTTCTTCCTTCTCTAAAGCAATTTAAGCAGTTCCTATAACAATACTACTACACTCTGTGCTTGTTTTTAAATTAATAATAGGGCACACCTCTGTAGCATGTATAAGATCATTTAAATCAATTGGGGCATTTTAAGAGGGGAATACATTTGCAAATGTCTCTAGGCATGGAAGCCGGGGGGGGGGGCGACGACAATGCCTGCATCAATCTATAAATAAATGATCCCTCCATGTAGTACTTAATAATATCGCTGCAGTTGGGCTGCTGTGTAATTTGAGTAATCTGGGTCCATCTCCTGCACCCTTTCCTGTTATTTTGGGTGCAATTAGAACTCTACCGTGGCAACATGAACACGCACGTTGAACTCTGGCATTCTGTGCCCACTTTGTACAGTGTGGTTTGTATCTAATGGTCTTCCTGGATATATTTTTTTGTAAGGTGGGGTAATAGTCTTGAATGAGACGAGTGTGCTGCTAGCCTGACCTGCTGGTATATTTTTAAATCCTAGGAGGATTAGAAGTGGGAAAATAAAAGTATTCAGAAAGAGAGGCTTTTGGGTCTTTTTTTCTGTTTCTCCTCTCACGTATCATTATCACAAGGGTTAAACTCTGCTAGATGCAGAGAGATGATCCCTCATTAACTGGCATTGCAAATGTGCCTCAGCTTTGAGATGAGCTGATATTAGCTCACACTTTTCCTTCCTAATCATTGGCTAAATTAGTCAGATTTCTGCAACACTGATAGTTACCATATCTCCCTAAAGAAGATACATCTGCTATGTTAAATATGTGTGTGTGCATATGCGGAAGCATAAACACACACCTGTTACATAAAACAGATGCAATAGGTGCAATTCTATGCATGTATCCTTGGAAGAGGGACACGGGTGGCGCTGTGGGTTAAACCACAGAGCCTAGGACTTGCCAATCAGAAGGTCGGCGGTTCGAATCCCTGCGACGGGTGAGCTCCCGTTGCTCGGTCCTAGCTTCTGCCAACCTAGCAGTTCGAAAGCACGTCAAAGTGCAAGTAGATCAATAGGTACCACTCTGGCGGGAAGGTAAATGGCATTTCCATGGGCTGCTCTGGTTCGCCAGAAGCAGCTTAGACATGCTGGCCACATGACCTGGAAGCTGTACGCCTGCTCCCTTGGCCAATAAAGCGAGATGAGCACTGCAACCCCAGAGTCGGCCACGACCGGACCTAACTGTCAGGGGTCCCTTTACCTATCCTTGGAAGAAGGTCCCACTGTGTTTAATGAGTTTTACTTTCAATGTGCATAGAATTGCAGGCCATATTGCTGTGGAACAGTTGCCTCCCTCCCCCCCCCCCCGTGCTGCGGAACAGTTCTGCGCTCTTTGCTTGCTTTCTAGGCTTGGGTCTGAACAGTTCCCCCCCCCCCCCCGCCTCCAAGGGAAAACTCACTCTTTAGTGGTAGCTTGGAACAAATGGCAATCTGGGGGAAATCTGAATTTCCGTTTGCTCTGGTTGAATGCCAAAGAGAGGTTTTCCCTGGAGGAAAGCAGCAGGACAAGGCAAAATGTGGGTAAGCTTTGAAAGACGGAGCTAGACATCAGAAACTCTCCGGTTTGAATGTTACCTCAGCTATAACCTGAACTTTGCAGCCTTAGACACTGCCTCTCAGCCTCAGTCCTTCCCTGTGAAATATTGTGGGGAGAATGTGGGAGAATAATTATACTGACTTACTTACCTTCCAGGGTTGTTGTTGTTGTTTGTTGTTGTAAGGATTACTGCAAGGTAATGTACGCGGGTGGCGCTGTGGTCTAAACCACAGAGCCTAGGGCTTGCCGATCAAAAGGTCAGCAGTTCGAATCCCTGTGACGGGGTGAGTGCCCATTGTTTTGGCCAAGCTCCTGCCTACCTAGCAGTTCGAAAGCACATCAAAGTGCAAGTAGATAAATAGGTACCATTCTGGCGGGAAGGTAAATGGCGTTTCCGTGTGCCACTCTGGTTCACCAGAAGCAGCTTAGTCATGCTGGCCACATGACCCAGAAGCTGTCTGTGGACAAACACTGGCTCCCTCAGCCAGTAAAGCGAGATGAGCGCCACAACCCCAGAGTCGTCCGCGACTGGACTTGACAGTCAGGGGTCCCTTTTCTTTAATGTACATGAAGCCCTTTGAATGCTTAAAAGTGCTATCGAAAAGTTAAGTAGTAGTATTCTTATTCATTACAGGGACATATGGTGTAAGTAAACCCATCTCCTATGTTTTAATGCTGCACAATGCTATTTTTATATAATCCACTTGGAGATTTTCTTTACAGTCAAACGGTAGCTGCATTTCATTAGGTAAAGACCGATTGAATGTGTTCTCATGCCTTGAGAGCTTACACATGAGCAGAGCCTTTTAAAGCCTTTGGAAATTTCCTTACATAGCCTACTATGACATGTGTTCTTCGGGGAGCGCATCCTCCCTCCTCCCTCAGATCTGTGGGGGAGGCATTGCTCCATGCGCCACGTTTAATGGCAGCGCCACTGCCACCACCACCTCCTCCGCCTCCTCTTTAGTGGTGCCCACACTCCAGAAAACTTTGCAGACAGAGGAACGTCTGGCCATTTCACTGTCGGCTTTCTGGCATTTAGTTCTAAACATGGCTAATTCTGGAAGGCTGTTAAAATAAATAAATAAATAACACTGGCTGGTGACAGTTGGTGTTGGGCTTTTTTGGGTGTGTGGGTTTTATTTTTATTTTTTTGCCTGCCAGAATGCAGGTTGAGGAAAAAAACATCTTTGTGTTTTTATTTATGCTTTGCTCTATTTTTTGATACTGGGTTTTAAAGTATTATCCTTTGTTTTTGGTTTTGTTTTTTTTTAATCATGGTTCTGCATTGCTTTTTTGGGGTGCTGTTGGGGTAGCAGAGAAAAGGGTGTGGCATACATGTTTTGAAATAAATTATTTGAAATAAATATGATATGCATGGTAGATGAATAGGTAGGTACCTTGGTTCCCGAACGCCTCTGTTGTCGTATGTTTCGGTTCTCGAACGCAGAAAAATCGGAAGCAAATGCTTCCGTTTTCGAACATTTTTTGGAACCCGAACGTGTGACGCGGCTTCCGGTGAGTGCATGAAGCTCTTGCAACCAATGGGAAGCCGTGCCTCGGTTTTTGAATGTTTCGGAAGCTGAACGGGCTTCCAGAATGGATTCCGTTTGAGAACCAAGGTATCACTATACATTGTCAGTGCTAATGAATTGCCTCTTCCTGCTTTGTGGCACTACCCACAAAGCAAGGACTGCCTGCTGCGACAACCAGAAGGATTTTCATAGGGCTTCCCAGGTACCATCAATTAGGCGCTGTGGGTTCAACCACAGAGCCTAGGACTTGCCAATCAGAACGTCAGTGGTTCTAATCCCTGCGACGGGGTGAGCTCCCGTTGCTCGGTCCCTGCTCCTGCCCACCTAGCATTTCGAAAGCACATCAAAGTGCAAGTAGATAAATAGGTACCGCTCCGGCAGGAAGGTAAACGGCGATTCCATGCACTGCTCTGGTTCGCCAGAAGCGGCTTAGTCATGCTGGCCACATGACCCGGAAGCTGTACGCCGGCTCCCTCGGCCAATAAAGCGAGATGAACGCCGCAACCCCAGAGTCGGCCACGACTGGACCTAATGGTCAGGGTCCCTTTACCTTTACCTTTTACAAACAAAATTTCAGCCCAGCTGCATCTTTACCTGCCCCCACTGGCACCAATTCCAGGGGCCCCACAGAGCCTGGGCACCCACAATTTTTTTGCTGCGGGTGCCTGGCCTCCACCCCTGCCGCCTCTGCCAGCCAAGTGCCAATTGCTGGGAACAAACAATAGATATCTATAAACACCATCAGATTGGCTGCTGTGTGATGCAATATTAGGCTGACCTTTCTGTTTGATCCAGGGGAATATTTCTTATTTTCTTGCCCTACTGTTGTTTAAAAAAAAATCTTATGCTGCTGGATAGAAGCTCACAGTCTATTTAAGGTAAAGGGACCCCTGACCATTAGGTCCAGTCGTGGCCGACTCTGGGGTTGCGGCACTCGTCTCGCTTTATTGGCCGAGGGAGCCGGCATACAGCTTCCGGGTCATGTGGCCAGCATGACTAAGCCGCTTCTGGCGAACCAGAGCAGCGCACGGAAATGGCGTTTACCTTCCCGCCGGAGCGATACCTATTTATCTACTTGCACTTTGACATGCTTTCGAACTGCTTCAGTGTTAGTAGCGGCATGCTGATATTTTTCTTTTTAATGTTGTCTTAAAGAAATCAACAATTTGCAAAGGAAAGGATGCCTCAAAAAGTGAAGCCAGAGGCCTTGGCAAAGACATCTTTCCATGAATCAAATGAAAACCACAATGTGCTCGGTGGAATACAACTGTTCAGGACCCTGGACAGCTCCACCCCAGCACTCCTGAGAGATCTTGAACTGAAATTTGTGTGTGTGTGATGTTTTTCCCAGTTCTAGCTGCTAGCAAGGCTACAGCTCCTAGACAAGCAGGCCGCTTAAACGTTTTCCACCACAGCACCTTTTAATATAAAAAGTTTGGTACAGTTTTCAGGCATGATGACTAGGGGCGGAAGCCTTAATTGGTTCAATCAGTAGATTAAACAACTAAAGCTTTAGTAGATTAGTTGGTGGTAGGAAAATTTAATTGGTGCGGCTGAGAGTTAAAGGCACATTTTCTTTCTTTTAAAAAAAAAGTTACGTTGGTTCCAGCATGTTTATTAGAACAGGAAGTGGAAAAGAAAATGTTAAAAGATGGCATTTTTCTTTAACTGCAAGTTATCTCATGCTTCTTTTAACATACAAAATAGGGCACCCGTGTTGAGCTATTGGTAATAGGAAGAATATCGTCAATGAATAAGCGATAGGTCAGTTAAAAAAGAGTTAATTTTTAATCAACTAAAAGTGGGATTGGCTGGCAGCCCTAGTGGTTACTTTTAAGAATCTTCCAGATTACTTTTATTATGGAGGCTCAGAGCACTCTTTCAGCATTTAACTTCCAACCACTCTGATGTGTTACCACATGTTGCTTAACATAAGAATTTCCCAGATTTTTTTTTGGGGGGGGAAGGAGTTTTCCTTTCCTTTCCTTTCCTTTCTATATTTCCTCGCACACTTATTTAGTGCACCAGAGTCTCTTGAGACAGGAGCGTATGACGCCATTGTTTGAACGAGCCCTTTGTATCTCCATGGGAATGTAGACTTTAGGCTGAAAGAAATTAAAAGAAACTGTGTGTGTGTGTATGTAAATTTAATTCAAATTCTCAGATTACCGATAAATACCCTTCAGTCAAAGCGTTTTAGTTGCAATTTCAAAATTTAAAGGCACCAAACAACTGAAGCTTAAAAAGAGAGAGAGAGAGTTCATCATTTGGCTTTAAATCAAGACCAGGATATATTAGGGTTGTGGTGAATTTTTGCCCATGAACATTTTGAGGGCAAAAGGCTAGAGGAGGGAAGCATTTCATGATCCTCCCTCATATGCTGTTTCATCACCTATTCAAAGCTGCTTATTTCTCCAATCTGTTACTTCAGTGCTATTTTCATTTATGAACAGGGGCTTCTTTCTGAAGTGATCCCAGATCACAAACCAGATTTTAACTATATGACGTGGTCATGAAGTGAAATCAAAATGGGGGGGTGGATGAATGGTATCGTTCCGAATCATGGGTAGGCAAACTAAGGCCTGGGGGCCGGATCCAGCCCAATCTCATTCTAAATCCGGCCCGTGGACGGTCCGGGAATCAGCGTGTTTTTACATGAGTAGAATGTGTGCTTTTATTTAAAATGCATCTCTGGGTTATTTGTGGGGCCTGCCTGGTGTTTTTACATGAGTAGAATGTGTGCTTTTATTTAAAATGCATGTCTGGGTTATTTGTGGGGCATAGGAATTCCTTCATATATTTTTTTCAAAATATAGTACAGCCCCCCCACAAGCTCTGAGGGACAGTGGACCGGCCCCCTGCTGAAAAAGTTTGCTGACCCCTGCTGAATGGTACTGTGTACATGCTAAACTTTTAAAGCATGTTTCCTCCCTCAGAAAAATTCTGGGCGCTGTAGTTTGTTAATAGGAAGGACTTCGCCCCCAGTGGGGGACAATCTGCCCCATTTGAGCAACTCTTAAATCTCCCTCACCTTTCTCTGCTGGCCCCACAGGGAAATTCTCCTTCCCCGAGCTGAACTCGGTATACCCCTGTGCTTTTAGCATGTGCATTTACCTCTTGCACACCCACACCCCAGCCCACCAATAGCAACTGATCCCCTGAGCTGCACTCCCCGACAGACTACTTTCCCTGAGTAGGCGAAGGGACATCACAAGAGGAAGGAGCACACGGTGTCCTGGGGTATAAATAGCTCCAGCCGTGAGTTGTAACAATAGCTGCACCACCTGTGCTGGGAACAAGTTGCCTATATGCAGGAGGGGAGCTGGTGTCAGTTCTCCCCATCTCGCTGGCACATGCATACCCCCTGAAGGTATAGATTTAGTTGTGTGTGTTGCTCCTATACAAAAGGAAAACTCTGAATTTCCTGTGCAAGGTCTGTGGCTTTGCATTACTCATTAGGCTAAGGGTACCATAGCACAGAGTCCCAGTCCTATACTACAATGTTCTGATGGGAACCTCAGCTGCCAGGGGCAATTTGTCTGAATAATAATAATAATAATAATAATAATAATAATAATAATAATATTTATTAATGCTCCACCCATCTGGCCAGGTTTCCCTAGCCACTCTGGGCGGATCCCAATTAAAAACACAATAAAACATCAAACATTAAAAACTCACCTAAACAGGGCTGCCTTCAGATGTCTTCTAAAAGTCTGATAGTTGTTTATTTCCTTGACATCAGGTGGGAGGGTGTTCCACAGGGCAGGCACCACTACCGAGAAGGCTCTCTGTCTGGTTCCCTGTAACCTCACTTCTCACAGTGAGGGAACCGCCAGAAGGCCCTTGGAGCTGGACGTCAGTGTCTGGGCTGAACGATGTGGGTGGAGACGCTCCTTCAGGTACACTGGGCCAAGGCCATTTAGGGCTTTAAAGGTCAGCACCAACACTTTGAATCGTGCTCAGAAATGTACTGGGAGCCAATGAAGGTCTTTTAGGACCGGTGTTATATGGTCTCAGCGGCTACTCTCAGTCACCATTCTAGCTGCCGCATTATGGATTAGTTGTAGTTTCCCACAGCATGGGGGGGGGGGGAGTGAGAAGCACCCCCCCCCCCGCCCTCTAGGGCCATGGACCCAATCCAAATTGTTCCTCTCCCTCTGCTTCATTTACCCTTTTACAACACCAGAGGTCTGATCACAGGCTCCCCCCCCCCCAGTCTTATCTAGTTGCATTGTGAGGGTTATGCCTCAAAAAATTATACAACTCCAAATTTGGCGACTGTTCCCTTATTGGGGGACCCCTTTTGACTAGATTAAGATGAACAGCTGAGACGGTGAACGGGTGCCTTGTATGGACGCACCATTCATAGGAATGAGCTCATGTGTCACAGATGAGCAGCAAGGTAGAAAACTGCAACCTCAAACAACATTTTGCAAGGAATGCCAAGGTGCGCATTGCAACCTCACCACCTGGTTGCAACATCAGAACTTTTCACACATTCATTCTTTTAAAAAAAACCACGAAAACCCCATGATAGTTGAAATACTTGTTGCTGCTCTTCATTCACACGTGCCACAGCTTCTCTGAAGATGGCATTCACGTTAGGGATTTACTTTCTGCAATCCTGAGGACCGGAAACTTCATTTCAATCTATTTTCGACCAATCTGCCATTCTCTCAGTTTGAATCCCAGGGTGCATGGCACACGAATGTCAAGGAAAAGTATTACATCAGCCAGGGCCGGCCCACCCACGAGGCAAGTTGAGGTGGCGGACTCGGGCGGCAGGATCCACAGGGGCAGCAGATCTGGCCTCCAAGAAACCCAGCTACAGCCACCACGGCTGCAATGGCAGCAGGAGCTGCAGCAGTCTCATTGGATGACAGATCTGTCACCTAATTGGCAGCCCCACCCAATGCCTCTTCCACAGCGGCTCTTAGTGAATAGGGGGCACTGCTGGCCTTCCCCAACCCCTAGGGAGGAAATGGCAGGAGCTGCCCTCAGGGGTCCCCTGAGCTTTGTACCTGCCCAGAGTGATTCAGAATGGGCCACTTCCCCCCTCACAGTGGCCTTTGATTCCCAGTTCAACCATCAGGTCAGGTTGATTTGATTCTCACCTCTGCTTTTTCCTGATGTATATCTTCATTCTCACCTTGTTCCCAGTGTACATCTTCCCTTCCCCTCTTCTTCCCTGATTGGAGGGGGCAATTCTGTGATTCGCTTCAGGTGCCAAAATATCTAACACCATCAGGCACAACTTCAGACCCTCCAAGTATCCCTATTTTCCTTAAAGGGTAAAGGACCATTAGGTCCAGTTGCGGACGACTCTGGGGTTGCAGCGCTCATCTTGCTTTATTGGCCGAGGGAGCTGGCATATAGCTTCTGGGTCATGTGGCCAGCATGACTAAGCCCCTTCTGGTGAACCAGAGCAGCACACGGAAAGTCCGTTTACCTTCCCGCCGGAGTGGTACCTACTTGCACTTTGATGTGCTTTCGAACAGCTAGGTTGGCAGGAGCAGGGACCGAGCAACAGGAGCTCAGCCCGTGGCGGGGATTTGAACCGCTGACCTTCTGATCGGAAAGTCCTAGGCTCTGTGGTTTAACCCACAGGGCCACCTTAGGACGTCTCTATTTTCATTGGAGAAATATTGGAGGGTATGGAGTTATCTGATCCCCGAGCCATCCAAAGGCAATCCTGTATAGTTGTTTTTTAATGTTTTATTGTGTTTTTATGTATGTTGGAAGCCACCCAGAGTGGCTGTGGCAACCCAGTCAGATGTGCGGGGTGTAAATAGCAAAATGGAATGGGACGTACCTATTTTCATCAGAGAAATGTTGGAGGGTATGCAGCTTATGTTCTAATTTAGCAAATGCAGAGTAGTCCAAATCGCTGGCTGGTATTCTTGCAGTTCTTTTTGGCACAACATGCTGCAAAGAACATTGAATTGTTTCTGATGTTTCCTGCCCTCTCACCCTAGCTGTATACAAATAGGCAATCAAGTTGTATTCCAAGCCAACGTATGGCGCAACTTCTGTCCAAATAGCTTACAGTAGATGGGGAAGTCGGTGGGATGAGGGAGAGGCCAAATGAGCCCCCACGGTGGGGCAGTGGAGGGGGAAGCAGGGCCAGCATGACTGGGAATCTGCCCACAAGGGACGCAGTGGTCCTGCTGCAGTGAAGAGGCAGCCTGGCTGCTGCAGGGGAGTGGTGCCAATGAAGGCATCTTGCCTGAAGCTGACACAGGAGTTGAGTGACAGTGATGGCCAAAGGAAGGCACCAAGAGGGAGAAGAAGAGGGAAGTGGCTTCTCGCATTGGAAGCAGGGGAGTGTAGAGAATAGCTTGACAGGGAGAGGGAGAATAAAGGAGGCAGATGTGTGCTGTGAAAGAGGAGGAGGTTGTGGCAGGGGCTTGCAGGAGATCCCAGCTCACTCTCTCTCTCTCTCAGGACCTCTGGAGAGCCTTCGCTGCACCAGACCTGGTGACTCACAGCCATGCATTTGACCCACCCCAGGGGGGCCTTGCTAAACCCCTCGTTGCTGCTGCCTGCTCTGCTTGGAACTGAAAAAGCAAGAAAGAGGATTGCCCGGCTCGCACCGGGTGGTGGTGGTGGGGAAGCAGGGTCAACAGTAAGGTTAAGTACAAGGAGCCAACGGGCCGAGTGGGTCTCTCAGGGTGCCTGCTCCCTCTTTTGCTTTCGTCCGCTGCACTTAACCAGATAACTCCCCGAGGATCCCAGAAACCCGGCTGCTCTATAAATACCTAACCCATCCCACATTGCTAATAGTGAGTAACAACAGCAGGCAAATTACAGAGCAGGTCTCGGCGTTCTCGTAGGCACCAACTCAAGCAGATCTAACGGGTGCATGCGAAGCCTGAAATCTGCTGTCACCCTGGGTATAATTAGAGGGGAGAGAGGAGCTGGGGGAGCACAGTTAAAACAGCCAGGAGGAGGCGGAGGGGTGGGGGGGGCTCCTGCCTGCCGCCACCACCCTGCCACCCCACGTCTTAATTGCCTTTTAATTTCAAAAGAGCTGCAGCGCGGCTCGGAGCGTTGTACAACAGAGCAGTAGGGAGGTGGGCCCTCGGAGCTGCGTGTTAAACGGCGATGCTCACACAAAGCAAGGCTGCCTTGAGGGTGAAGGGTGAGGGGCTGGCGTTGTGGCGTTGCACAGAGGGCCGGGCCAAAAGCGGGGAAGGAGGAGAGCGCTTGAAAAGAGCAGCCCAGGGTCTGGTGCAACCATGGCAAGTTCACTTGGTGGCAGAGGGAGGGAGGGAGGGAGGGAGAGAAAGGCCTTGTTTCACCTTAACGAGAGAGCAGTCGTGTAGGCTGGCGCCTTTGCATGCTAAGGGCTGCGTGCCTTTTGAAATCTGGTGCAAGCACGGAACAAGAACGCAGAATGGCACTAGGCACGGAAATGCCTGGGAGCTGCAGTCTTTAGAAGCAGGTCTTTGCATAGCAAATCGGAGTTCCAAAAGAACATGAAATCCCAGGACTCGTAGAGTTAGAAAGGGACTGCGAGCGTCACCCAATCGATCTCAATAAGTGGTTACCCATCCAATTTGAAACCAGACTAGACCCTGCTTAGCTTTGCAAATGTACTGGCAGTTTTATCGCTGCACCACTAGGGTCGCCTGAGGAGAGGAGGGGCTTCATAATAATATTAATATTCATAATTTATTATTCATTCCCTGCCCATCTGGCTGGGTTTCCCCAGCCACTCTGGGTGGCTCCCAGCAGAATAATAAAAACAGGAGAAAACATCAGATATTAAAAACTTCCCTAGGCAGGGCTGCCTTCAGATGTCTTCTAAAAGACAGATACAGTGGTACCTCAGGTTACATATGCTTCAGGTTACAGATGCTTCAGGTTACAGACTCTGCTAACCCAGAAATAGTACCTCGGGTTAAGAACTTTGCTTCCGGGTGAGAACAGAAATCGCATGGGGGCAGCGGGAAGCTCCATTAGCTAAAGTGGTGCTTCAGGTTAAGAACAGTTTCAGGTTAAGAACGGAACTCCAGAACAAATTAAGTACGTAACCAGAGGTACCACTGTAGTTGTTTATTTCCTTGACATCGGATGCGAGGGCGTTCCACAGGGAGGGTGCCACTACCCAGAAGGCCCTCTGCCTGGTTCCCTGTAACTTCACTGCTCATAGTGAGGGAACCTCCAGAAGGCCCTTGGCGCTGGACCTCAGTGACCACTGGACCTTCAGTGCTCCTTGCCCCTTCCCCCTAGCTAGCAGGAGCAGAATATTATTGAGAGCAAGCAAATCAGTTCAATTGCACTTCATCAGAGCAATGGTTGCAGAATCCAGCTTTTCATGATAAAGAGTTTGGGCTGCCCTTGGTACTAAACGTCTGGGTGGTTTTTGTTTTGTTGTGAAGAACACAAGAGTACATGTAGCTGTGAAGTAAGGGACCCTGTGCCATGTGGTGCAGGCTCTTTCTGCACCAGGGATCTTTCCCGGGCACTGAAATAAAGCCGCTGTCTCTTGGAAGGAGGGACTGCTATTTATAAAGCATTTCCTCATCTGGTGCTGTTGATTACAGCTGCAGCCGCAAGCATATAGGCAATTATAGGTAGCAGCCTAGGGCAATCATTTGTAAGGTTAGCACCTCTGTTGCAGCAGCAGATGGAATGGCCCTTCGCTGCAAAGTGCCACTCTGATGCAAGCAAGGAAGGAAGGAAGGAAGGAAGGAAGGAAGGAAGGAAGGAAGGATTCCTGTATAGACAGTGAAGTATTGGGAAGCTTGGCAGTGGGTGAAGGCAACCTAGCAGCATGATGGGATGGGAGAAGTCCAGTGAGAGATTTTAGTGAACAGTAGGAACCAATTCCCATAGAGGCTGCATGCACAGCTCATGACTTCCCCCAGAGAACCCTGGGACAGGGGTCAGCAACCTTTTTCAGCTGTGGGCCGGTCCACTGTCCCTCAGACCATGTGGTGGACCAGACTATATATTGGGGGGGTGAACAAATTCCTATGCCCCACAAATAACCCAGAGATGCATTTTAAATAAAAGGACACATTCTACTCATGTAAAAACATGCTGATTCCCGGACCGCCCGTGGGCTGGATTTAGAAGGCGATTGGGCCTTAGGTTGCCTACCCCTGCCCTGGGAACTGTAGTTTAAGGGTGCTGGGAATTGTAGTACCGTGTGTGGTAAACTAGAGTTCCAGGAGTCTTCGGGGGAAGATGTGGGCTTTAAAGCATTTGGTGGGTGGCACTGTGGTCTAAACCACAGAGCCTCTTGGGTTTGTTGATCAGAAGGTCAGCAGTTTGAATCCCTGCGACGGGGTGAGCTCCCCTTGCTCTGTCCCAGATCCTGCCAACCTAGCAGTTCGAAAGCACACCAGTGCAAGTAGATTAATAGGTACCATTGTGGCAGGAAGGTAAACTGCATTTCCATGCACTCTGGTTTCCGTCAGTGTTCCATTGCACCAGAAGCAGGTTAGTCATGCTGGCCTGGGTACTGCCTGATTAGTGTGACCTGCAACAGGTCTGGTTCTCCATTTGCGAAATTACCTCCCTGGGGAAGTGCTTGTGTCTCCCATATTATTAACACTCATGGGGAATTTAGAAGCATCCCTGCTCATCCAGCAATTTGATGGCTGAGAGATGCTGTTCCTAGAATCCTTACCTTGAAACGCTTAGCTGTGAGCATATGTTGACTGATTTAAAACGTTTTTAGGTGTTCTTAATGTGTGGGGTTTAATAATAATAATAATAATAATAATAATAATAATAATAATAGAAGAAAAGTTGTATTGTTTTGCTGGTTTGTTATTTGATGCCCTGGGCTCCTCCGAGAGGAAGGGGAGTTAGTAAGTAGTAATAATATTAATAATCATCATCATCCCCATAGGTATGTGTATCAATAATAATAATAATAATAACAATAATAATAATAATTTATTATACCCCACATATCTGGCTGGGTTTCCCCAGCCATTCTAGGCAGCTCCCAATAGAATATTAAAAACACCAAACACTAAAAACTTCCCTAAACAGGGCTGCAGCTCAGACTGACACTTCATGCACCTGACAACGTGGACTGTAACTCATGAAAATCGATGCCAATAATACATTTAAGGCGCAAGAAGACAAACAAGCGCACACTTGCCATGCATTTAAATCACATCCAAAACCTATAGCTCCCCCCCCCTCCAATCCTGGAGACTGTAGTTTGTTAAAGGGTGCAGGGAATTGTAGCTCTGCGAGGGGAAGCGAGTTCCCAGGATTCTTTGGGAGAATACATGTGCTTTAAACATATGGCGTGTACGCAGCCTTTGCTGTTTTTGCTGTAACACGCACTAATAAGCCAACCCCTGTGGTACAGTGGTTGCAACCTATGAGGCTGAGTGAAAGAGTGGGAAAGGCAGACAGAAGTCATGGGCTGGGTGGCTGGAATATAGTACTGGGGGACGACGACACTGATTTACATGCTTTTGGCTGCAAACGTGGACTTCTGCCCTTATTCTGAGTAGATTTATTAGGACGGTAGGTGTACCAAGGGCCAGATACAGACCATCACGGCAGCATCCCAGCTGAGTTATTTGTCTGTGATATGATGAAGGATCCTGCAGGAATTGCGAATTGTCAAACCTTCGGGCAGCAGTCAGATTTCCGTGACAGTTTCCAAATGCCCAGGACGTTTCTGTGATTTGCAAAACTGCCGAACTTGCAAGGACCGGCCTCGAAAATGCTATTTTTGGTTCCTTATTGCCCTCCCTCCCTGCTCTCGCAGTAGCCAAGATTTGAGGAAACTGGGTTGTGCTTTGCTTGGAGTGCGCTAGTGCCTCCTGAGGTTGCCCCCTGGTGGGGCTGCCATTGTGAAGGGAAGGCCATTAACGACAGTGATGGCAAACAGGCAGGCTAATTGAAATAAGCAAGTTTGGAGAGTCCTTCCAGCTGAATTGCAAGGAGGGCGGCTCTCCAGCTTAAACTGGAGTACGTGAGATGATACCTTCTATCATACTGGCTTGCCTGTGGAATATGGAACAGAATGCAGGCTCTGGCGCTGTTCAGAATGAGAGTTGGTGCAGGAGCCAGACAGATGTCATTCAGGTTTATAGAAAGGAGTGGGGTCCCTTAGATGTTTGGGGCAAGGGCACCTTAACTCGGAGCAGGGCCTTTAGTGTGGCTGCCTGTTTTGCGGAATAGCATTTCTGAGATTCGACAGGACCCCACTCTCTGCATTTCTTCCCCTGTGTTGGCAAAATGACAATTGCCCAGCTCTGAAGTTTCCTTGCCTAGGCATGCCCCTCCTGTTCTCCCGGGTTCTCCCTCCCCATTGCTCAATCCCCACTACCTACCCCTCTGCCACCCAAGGATAGGTGGGCTGGCTTATTTAATTTAGTAGCTTTTTATCTTCTTTGGAGCATCCTGAAGACTCCTGCGTTTCCAAGTACTTGCGGCTTTATCAGTTGTTAGGTGAGCTAGATGGGAAACTTGTGTCATTGCGCTTTATTAACTTTGCTAGGGGAGAGAATGGGGACACGGGTGGCACTGTGGGTTAAACCACAGAGCCTAGGACTTGCCGATCAGAAGGTCTGTGGTTCAAATCCCCGCAACGGGGTGAGCTCCATTTGCTCGGTCCCTACTCCTGCCAACCTAGCAGTTCGAAAGCACGTCAAAGTGCAAGTAGATAAATAGGTACTGCTCTGGCGGGAAGGTAAACGGCGTTTCTGTGTGCTGCTCTGGTTCACCAGAAGCGGCTTAGTCATGCTGGCCACATGACCCGGAAGCTGTACACTGGCTCCCTCGGCCAATAAAGCGAGATGAGCGCCGCAACCTCAGAGTCGGTCACGACTGGACCTAATGGGCAGGGGTCCCTTTACCTTTACCTTTTTTAGGGGAGAGAAACCATAACTCTTGGTGGCAAACCACCTGCATTACATATTGAAGGTCCATCGTACCTGGCCTCTTCAGGTGGTGGGAAGAAGAAGAAGAAGAAGAAGAAGAAGAAGAAGAAGAAGAAGAAGAAGAATTATTTATTATTTATACCCTGCCCATCTGGTTAGGTTTCCCCAGCCACTCTCGGCAACTCCCAGCAGAATATGAAAAACACAATAAAACATCACACATTAAAAGCTTCCCTAAGGGCTGCCTTCAGATGTCTTCTAAAAGTCAGATAGGTGTTTGTTTCCTTGACAGGAGGGCATTCCACAGGGCGGGTGCCAATACCGAGAAGGCCCTCTGCCTGGTTCCCTGTAACTTGGCTTCTCACAAGGGAACCGCCAGAAGGCCCTCGGAACTGGACCTCAGTGTCTGGGCTGAATGATGGGGGCTGGAGATGCTCCTTCAGGTAGGGCTGGGAATGTCCCCTTCCTGAAACCTTGGAAAGCCATCCTTGCAGACCATAATAGTGAGCTAGATGGACCAATGCTCTGACTCGGTATATGTCAGTTTCCTATGTTCCTAGTTTGGGTTTTGCTTTATTTTGTATTCCACTAATCTTTCACCCCTACCCCCCCCCCCACCTTCCTTCTTCATTATTTTTTAAATTAACTTTTTTATTATTTTGGATAATAAAAGAGGTTGGCTGGTTGCTTTAGGTCACTGTGGTTTTATCTCCCATGAACAAGGCTGCTTGGCCAACACACTCACAGAGTAAGGATGCTCCCAGTAGTCTCCATAGCAGGGGCATATTCAGCTACAGGGAATCAGGCAGAGGGCCTTCTTGGTAGTGGCACCCACCCTGTGGAACACTCTCCCATCAGATGTCAAGGAGATGAGTAACTATAATTTATAAACCCTTAGAAGGCATCTGAAGGCAGCCCTGTATAGGGAAGCTTTTAAATGTGTAATGTTTTACAGTGGAACCTTGGTTGTCAAACATCTCCATTGATGCACGTTTCGGCTTTCAAACACCGAAAACCCGGACGTAACTGCTTCGGTTTTCCAAAGATTTTCAGAAGCCGAATGTACCTCACGGCTTCTGTGTTGAGTTTGCCTATTGTATTGAGGCTTCAGCTTTCAGTTTTCGGTTTTTGAACATTTTGGAAGTCGAACGGTCTTCCAGAACGGATTACATTTGAAAACCGAGATTCTACTGTATTCTGTTTTTATATATGTTGGAAACCACCCAGAATGTCTGGGGCAACCCAGTCAGATGAATTGGGGTATACCGTAAATAATAAAATTGTTGTTGTTGTTGTTACAAGCTTACACCAGGTTAATGGGCTTGATTGGTGAGAATGCTGAGAACGCCCTGAAAAAGATCCTTAAAACACACATACCCCTCATAGAACTACAATTCCCAGAGTTCCACGAGGGCCGGAGATAATTCTGGAGCCAGTTTAAGTCTGTAGTCCTAATGTATCTGCAGGTCCTTCCCACAAGAGTGTCTGTCACTGATGGCTCCACATGTGTATTCCTGGAAACAGCTCAGTTGCACTGTGTCACTGCTGGTTGCATGACCCTCTCTCTCTCTCTCTCTTCCTTCCCTGGTGGCTCATTGCCTTGCTACCCACACAACATCTCCTCAGAGGTTTGAGATGAGCACATCTTGCCTACAGGTTCGGGGATAAGCTCTCCCTTTGGTGTGGAGTCAAGGAGGGGCAGGAGAGGCCCGATTTCAGAGGGATATGAAATTAGCAATGTCTGAACTGTTCTAGGAGATATGGCAAGGGAGAAGGTTGAAATAAGAAGTGTTAAAAGAGGTGTAAAAAAATAATAATTCAGGAACACAGAAAGCTGCCTTCTACTGGGTCAGGTGATTTATCCATCCATCCCTGCACTGACTGGCAGGGATTCTCAACAGGGTTTAAGGCAGGGACTTCCCCAGACCTATCTAGAAATGCCAAGGTTTGAACTTGCTGGTTCTGCTCTGCTCCCTTGGGCTTGGGAGAATTCTGCTTTGAGCCTTGGAGAAGCAGGTCTGTTGGTGTTGGTCTCCTTGTCAGGGGTGCCAACTTGAATAAAATATTGAATAAAAAACAAAAATATCACATGATGGGGCATACCCACCTCATTTGAATAGCAATGTCCATCAACTTGGGGGGGCTGGCACCCTCAAATATTTTATTGTGGGACGTCGAAGGGACCTCTCCCCAGTCTTTTGGAAATGTAGCATTATTTTTAGGTTATAAGTTTTGCTTTGGAAATAGATGGGAAACTTCTAGCTACTAAAAAACATTTTTTGTTTAGGCAACCCTATCCAGATATATAGAATGTTGTGTGTTTTAATCTGGTTTCAGCTGATTGCTGGTTTTAATTATTTTTGAATGTTTTAAATAGTCGTTTTTAACTGCTTTTTAACATATACTTTTATTGTTCTGCTCTTTCCGTAAACCACTTTGGGGTTGTATTACAAAAAAGCGATTATTATTTTTAAAGTATTTTTATTAAAGATTTCTTGGTTTACAAAAGTATGTGCAATGTCTCTTTTTTCAGGTTACATTTTCTACAGATCAGTTTCATTTGTTATGTAGATACAGTGGTACCTTGGGTTAAGTACTTAATTCGTTCCGGAGGTCCGTTCTTAACCTGAAACTGTTCTTAACCTGAAGCACCACTTTAGCTAATGGGGCCTCCTGCTGCCGCTGCGCTGCCAGAGGACGATTTCTGTTCTCATCCTGAAGCAAAGTTCTTAACCCAAGGTAATATTTCTGGGTTAGCGGAGTCTGTAACCTGAAGTGTATGTAACCTGAAGGGTATGTAATCCGAGGTACCACTGTATTGTGAAATCAGTCAATCAATTAAACAAATTCCGCTTCAAAGCAGAGAGCAAGTGCTTAATCCTTTCCCTGCCAGCTGTTTCCCCTTTTAAACCCAACCCCCTCTAGCTCCTTTTCTCTCTGTAGGGGTAAAGATGCCACGAACCAGCCTTCCTTTGCTCCTGATTGTCCACTTCTGGGTTCCACAGAAACTTGTGTAATGTGTAGTCTGGCCTTTGACACACAGAAAGGCTCGGGTAGTTATGAATGCCAAATCAACTAATCACCTTCACCTAGCAACTTTCAGTGGTTATAAACCAGGGGTCAGCAAACTTTTTCAGCAGGGGGCCGGTCCACAGTCCCTCAGACCTTGGGGGGGGGGCTGGACTATATGGGGGGGGGGTGAACGAATTTCTATGCCCCACAAATAACACCAGAGATACATTTTCAATAAAAGCACACATTCTACTCATGTAAAAACACACTGTTTCCCGGACTGTCCGTGGGCCAGATTGAGAAGGCAATTGGGCCGCATCCGGCCCCCGGCCTTAGTTTGCCTACCCATGCTATAAAAGGTAAAGGATAAAGGGACCCCTGACCATTAGGTCCAGTCATGGCCGACTCTGGGGTTGCGGCGCTCATCTCGCTTTATTGGCCAAGGGAGCCGGCGTACAGCTTCCGGTTCATGTGGCCAGCATGACTAAGCCACTTCTGGCAAACCAGAGCAGCGCATGGAAACACCATTTACCTTCCCGCTGGAGCGGTACCTATTTATCTACTTGCACTTTGATGTGCTTTCAAACTGCTAGGTTGGCAGGAGCAGGGACCGCGCAACAGGAGCTCACCCCGTCGTGGGGATTCGAGCCGCCAACCTTCTGATCGGCAAGTCCTAGGCTCTGTGGTTTAACCCACAGCGCCTTCCTATATTAATGGGTTCGCTCACTCGGGTTTTAGGCATGACCTGGTGTATGTCTTAAATTGGCTTGTTCTGTTCCTCTGCTGTATGTAAACTGCCCCACTGCCAACCCTCTCTTACACACACACACACACACACACACACACACACACACACACCCTTTCTTCTGCTGTAGCCACTAGGCCTCATTCTTCTGCCTGTTCTGGCAAAGCCCTCGCTCTTTCATCCTCCTCCTCACCAAACAGCCTTCTCTAGGATCCATTTCCAGCATCCCACCTCCACACAGACTGATCCTCTGGATATAGTAGGGACAAAGAAAAATGCCACTTCAGCACCATTCCTATTCAAATCTATGCAAATGAATCAAGGCGGCTGGGGGGGGAGGGGGGAGGGCTCTGGTTCTCCACTGGTGAGAAGTTGGGGGTTTGAGTCCAGATGCTGCAGGCGATGACTAACTCTGCATGGAACAAACAGGGTAAAAATAGTCAGAAACTGGGGATGTACCAGATGGTGCCAACTCCTGGGGAGATGGTGGGGAAGAGGAACTAGGAATGTTGACTCCCCCTCCCCTCCCTTCCACCCCATACTGGGCATCTGGAGGATGGGACATGATAAAGCATTTTTACATTCCCAACTCCATTCTGCATCTATGGTTCCTCAACGCACCTTCTTCCTTTCCATTGCCAGGTTATTTCCCCACTCTTTCCTGATGCCAGTGTTTCGTGAATGCTTGCATTCCTAACCTTGCGAGCCTAACCTTTTGATTCCTAACCTTGAGATTCCTAACCTTGAGAGCCAGTGTGGAGTAGTGGTTAAGAGTGGTAGACTCGTAATCTGGGGAACCGGGTTCGCGTCTCCACTCCTCTACATGCAGCCGCTGGGTGACCTTGGGCCAGTCACACTTCTCTGAAGTCTCTCAGCCCCACTCACCTCACAGAGTGTTTGTTGTGGGGGAGGAAGGGAAAGGAGAATGTTAGCCGCTTTGAGACTCCTTAAAGGGAGTGATAAAGCGGGATATCAAATCCAAACTCTTCTCTTCTTCTTCTTCTTGCACAGCTCCCCAGGTCCCCTTCCAACAGTACCAGGAGTTTCCTGCCTTGCCATTGGTGCCGCTCCCTATATCTCACTTAGCCGTGCATTTTCAGTAGTTTCAGTGTTTATACATCGAACATACGTGCTCCTTTTCTTGCACGTGTTGCACCATGAATCCGTTTCTGATGATCGCTGTTGAAATCCAGGGCTGGTTGCATTTCGCTGTGGTATGTGCAAACAGTTGAAAAGAGCTGTGTCGTCGCAATGCCATGCATTGTGAAAGTCACTGATGGCTTGGTGTCTGTGCAGTATGCACAGTGTGGGTGGTGTTGTGGTCTAAACCACTGAGCTTCTTGGGCTTGCTGATCAGAAGGTCGGAGGTTCGAATCCATAGCTGTCAACCTTCCCTTTTTTTGCGGGAAATTCCCTTATTCCAGGGCCGTTTCCCGCTGCTTCCCGCTGTTATCCCGGATTGTTAGATATCCCGTAGACTGTCCCCGGGACAGGTGAGGCTGCTGATCCCTTATTTTTGAGGCTGCTGATCCCTTCTTTTCAAATCTGAAAGTTGACAGCTATGTTCAAATCCCCACGACGGGGTGAGCTCCTGTTGCTCTGTCCCAGCTCCTGCCAACTTAGCAGTTTGAAAGTATGCCAGTGCAAGTAGATAAATAGGTGCCATTGTGGCAGGGAGGTAAATGGCATTTCCGTGTGCTCTGGTTTCCATCACAGTGTCCAGAAGTGGTTTAGCCATGCTGGCCACATGACCCTGAAAGCTGTGTGTAGACAAACGCAGGCTTCCTCAGCCTGAAAGCGAGATGAGGGCCGCAACACCATAGTCGCCTTTGACTGGACTTAACCATCCAGGGGTCCTTTACCTTTACCTTTTTATAGTTGAGCCCTTAGTTCAAATATTCAGCAGAGAGCCATGGAGTGTTTACATGATCAAGCGATGAGATGAGATCTGGGGGTTTCCATGTGTTGTATTGTGCATTCATTATTTGGGCTTGTGAATGGATAGTTCCGTTGGTTAGAGCATGGCGCTGATATTGTGTCAAGAACATGTTGCAGAATATGCCCACAATTAAACACCATAGATTTTGACCTATAAAGCCCTAAATGGCTCAGGACTGCAATACCTCAAGGACCGCTACTTTCCATATGAATCGACCCAGACCCTGAGATCATCTTCTGAGGTCCTCCTTTGTGTGCCTCTTCCTCGAGAGATCCAGAGGGTGGCAACATGAGAACGGGGCCTTCTCTGCAGTGGCCCCCGTCTATGGAATGCTCTCCCTAGGGAAGTTTGTCTGGCGCCTTCATTATACACCTTTGGGTGCCAGGCAAAAACGTTCCTTTTTAACCAGGCCTTTGGCTGACCTAATCAACAACCTATACCCTTTAAAATGTGGCTCTTTTTTTGGGGGGGGGTGTTATTGGATTACTGTATTGTTTTTATTTTTATTTCATATATTATGACCTTTTGTGAAATGCCCTGAGACCTCCGGTTACAGGGCAGTAAAAAGGTAAAGGGACCCCTGACCATTAGGTCCAGTCGTGACTGACTCTGGGGTTGCGGCGCTCATCTCGCTTTATTGGCCGAGGGAGCTGGCGTACAGCTTCCAGGTCATGTGTCCAGCATGACTAAGCCACTTCTGGTGAACCAGAGCAGCGCACGGAAACGCCGTTTACCTTCCCGCCGGAGCGGTACCTATTTATCTACTTGCACTTTGATGTGCTTTCGAACTGCTAGGTTGGCAGGAGCAGGGACAGAGCAATGGGAGCTCACCCCATCACGGGGATTCGAACCGCCAACCTTCTGATCAGCAAGTCCTAGGCTCTGCGGTTTAACCCACAGTGCCACCCGCGTCCCCGACAGGGCAGTAGATAAATTCAATAAACAACAACAACAATAAGAGCCTGGAAGGGCCCCAAGCAGTGTGAATGCCAGACCAAAGGCTAAGGAGTAATGACTTGCCCGAGTAATTCTTTGGCTTAGGTGGCGGGTTCTTGAACTAAGATCTTCACCAAAACCAAAATCACCCAGTAGGCATCTCTCCCTCCCTCCCTCCCTCCCTCCCTCCCTCCCTCTCTCTCTCTTGCAGACAGCAATTTTGTACTGGGCAATGCCCAAGTCCGTGGCGCCTTCCCTGTGGTCTACTGTTCCGATGGCTTCTGTGAACTGACCGGCTTCTCCCGGGCTGAGGTCATGCAGCGCTGCTGTGCCTGCAGCTTCCTCTATGGACCTGACACCAGCGAACTCGTACGCAACCAGATCCGCAAGGCGCTGGATGAGCGCAAGGAATTTAAGGCGGAGCTCATCCTCTACAGGAAAAGCGGTGAGTCCTTTTCTCACGGCTGGGGCTGCCCTGGTAAGGGCCTCGTGGGGCATAGTGGGGAGGTGTCTCTCGTATGTTGGAGTGTAGAAGGCTGAAGTCTGGGGCGGGTTGCTGGATCGGTCCTTTCACAGCAGCAAAGTGGAGCCTTGGGTGTGGGAGGATATAGATCCCTTGTTTTCAAATCTGAAAGTTGACAGCTATGTTCAAATCCCCGTGACGGGGTGAGCTCCTGTTTCTCTGTCCCACCTCCTGCCAACCTAGCAGTTTGAAAGCACGCCAGTGCAAATAGATAACTAGGTACCACTGCAGCGGAAAGGTAAATGGCATTTCCGTGCACTCTGGTTTCTGTCACAGTGTTCCGTTATGCCAGAAGCAGTTTAGTCCTGCTGGCCACATGACCCGGAAAGCTGTCTGTGGACAAACACCGGCTCCCTTGGCCTGAAAGTGAGATGAGTGCCACAACCCCATAGTTGCCATTGACTGGACTTAACCATCCAGAGGTCCTTTACCTTTACTTTTACCTATTGGACCAGGCATCCCAGTAATGGCAAGAAAGAGCAGGTGAGGCACAGACAGGCTGTTTAGCAGCTCTTCTCAAACCCTAAGGTCTCCAAGGGAAGAGAAGGTGAAAGGCAAGGCAAGGCAATTGACCCATCTGTCCAAGTAGAGTCTCCTCTGTTCTGTAATCTAGACCAGGGGCTCCCAAGATGAGGTGTGCTTTCATCCAGGTGGTCCACGGCACGTCTGCGAAGAGCACTTACAATTTCAATTCTACAGGAGTCAAACTGCAATTCAATAAATTGCAATGCAGCCAAATACAATGATCAATAGAGTACAATGAAAACCCATGCAGAATCTAGCACAGTGCATTACAATTGCTAAAACAGTTACTATCATCTGACAAACAAGACTGCTTGTCTCCTTAGGTGTCCCCTTCTGGTGTCTCCTGGATGTGGTGCCTATCAAGAATGAAAAGGGAGAAGTGGCCCTTTTTTTAGTCTCCCACAAAGACATCACAGAGACCAAGAGCAGAGCACCTGCGGACAACTGGAAGGAAGGAGGTGAGGAGACACACTGGCTAGGGAGAGCAGAGATTGTCCCATGGGCAGGTCATTTTAGAGAGTGAAACTTCTTCAGCCAGGGGTCTTAAAAATAAGTTGTTGGGTGAAGTCCCATATGCTCAGAGACTTGGAGCCTGTTCATTGGGGGATATAGGAAGCCCAGAGCACTTGTTCTTTAGATGTCCCTTTTATGAGGAGGCACTGCTGGTGAGGCTCGCTGACCTCCTGCAAAAGCAAAAATTAGACCTTTTCCTGTTAGGCAAAGATCATAAGACAACCCGGATGGCTGCCAGATTCTGGGTACAGATCTGTAGGCGCAGACCATCCCCCGACTCAAACTAGTTCGTTAAGAAAATCCCCAAACTCAGTTCCATGAGTGATTCTGGGTCATCTCTCTGTGGTAGCTTATCTTAAAGTTTTAAGTGTCTATACCAGTGTTTTTCAACCACTGTTCCGCGGCACATTAGTGTGCCGCGAAATGTTGCCTGGTGTGCCGTGGGAAAAATTGAAAAATTTGAAAGATTTAAAAAAAAAAACACGTCAATTTTTTGCCCACTAGGCGGGCGCCAAACTGTGTCCACCCTATTTTCCATCCATCCTGGGTGGGGATCAGATCGGATGGGATCGGATGAGAGCGGACAGGCGGTCCGCTCTCATCTGATTCCCCATAGAGAGCAGCGGGGCTCTGACATCTCCCTCTCCGCACACAGTGGTGGTGTGCCTCGTGATTTTTTTCATGAAACAAGTGTGCCTTTGCCCAAAAAAGGTTGAAAAACACTGGTCTATACGCTTATCGCATTTATAAATTTTTAATTTATTGTTATACATTGTTTTAAATGTTTGTTTTCCTTCTGGGATTGTACCCCTAAGTGTGTTTTATAAGCTGGTCTCCGACCGTAATATAGAAATATATATATAACTGTTGGGTGTGAGGAATTCAAATCTGCGGTTATTTTTTTGTGACTGGTGAACATTTAGCTTGGTAAGTCTTTGTTTGGTGAAGAAGCACATAAACTGCTTTTTAAAAACAAATTGTTACTGGTTTTTAAACAAATACAAGAAGCACTAAACAACTTATCCAGCAGTACATCTTAATGATATTTGCTTTATCCATTGTCTCTAGACATGCACTTACATGTTCAACATATTACTTAATGTAACCACTCCACTGAGAATATTGAGTGGTTGGGGTATTGATTTTGGTCATTAGTATAGTTAAAGAAAGGGGTCCACGTTTCTTGGAAGGTATCTCTATCCATTGTGCCTTCAATTGTCCTCCTGTGTCTGGTGAAACACTCAGACATTGCTGTATCCCAGATATTACGGTATTTTCCTATAGGTTCAGGGGTATTTCAGTCTGGCTCTTCTACTGCTGAGCTATCGCTAATCGTGTTGTGGTCAATAAGAAATAAACTGCATTTAGGAAACGATAGAATTTTAATTTTGCCTTCTGAAAATGTCAGGTAATGCGAAATAACAATAACAACAATAAATAAATAAAATAATATTAATATGTAACACAACTGCAAGTACTTGGCAATTGTTTCAAATGATTTCTGTACAGTTTGAGAAACATTTTATTTACCAAGCAAAACTAAATTATATTAATTTGACCCAAATATCTTTCGAATTCCCAAGACATGTTACAACTTTTTAGCACCCTCATTTTTGGAATTCAAAAGCTGAAAAATTCAACACGCCTGAATTGGGCTACGGGGGGGTAGCTAACACGATGCCTTCAGAATGCTGCTGGACTACAAGTCCCATCATCCCTGACCATTGGCCATGCTGGTTGAAGCTGATGGGAGTTGTAGTCCATTGACATCAGGAGAGTACCACATCCCCAAGCCATGGTTGGACCAGAGAGGCCTGAGAGCTCTTAGAGATTGTGCGATGGAGAAAGGTCATATTTCAGTAGCTGGTAGAGAGAGGAAATCCTAGGGAAATTGCTGATGTGGGGAGTGTATCCCACACCATCCCCTATTTTTTTCTGTGCCTTTACATCTTTAGCAGGGCTTCATGTGAGATAATTTTAGCAGATTTCCTTCCTTCTGACTACCAAAACATGCTGCCATTTTTAGCCCGCAATTCTAAAAGTGAAAGGCAAGCATTCCTTGAACAGATGCTAAAGAAGGTGTGAATTAGGACAGGTAAGGAGGAGGAGGAGACAGACAGAGAAAATAAATAAAAAATACTGCTCCAAATGACTTGAAACTTTACCAGTAGAAACCCCCCACAAACACACACACACACTGTAACAGAATTAGCAACTCCCCCTCCCACACAGTCCCGGGCCTGGCTCCTGTGCCTTTAATAGCAGCGTGACAGGCAGAGATTCAGCAGGTGAAGTTTGTTTCACCCTGTGGAATGCCCTCCCATCAGATGTCAAAGAAATTAACAACTATCTGACGTTTAGAAGACATCTGAAGGCAGCCCTGTTTAGGGAAGTTTTTCATGACTGGTGTTTTAACATATTTTTAATCACGGGTGGCACTGTGGGTTAAACCACAGAGCCTAGGACTTGCCGATCAGAAGGTTGGCGGTTCGAATCCCCGTGACAGGGTGAGCTCCCGTTGTTTGGTCCCTGCTCCTGCCAAGCTAGCAGTTCGAAAGCACGTCAAAGTCCAATTAGATAAATAGGTACCGCTCTGGCAGGAAGGTAAACGGCGTTTCCGTGTGCTGCTCTGGTTTGCCAGAAGCGGCTTAGTCATGCTGGCCACATGATCCGGAAGCTGTATGCCAGATCCCTCGGCCAGTAAAGCGAGATGAGCGCCGCAACCCCAGAGTCGGTCACGACTGGACGTAATGGTTACCTAATCTTTTGTTGGAAGCCGCCCAGAGTGGCTGGGGAAACCCAGCCAGATGGGCAGGGTAGAAATAATAAATTATTATTTTATTATAATAATTATTATTATACCTACATCTCTGTGCTGGGAAAAACAGCTCTGTTTGGGTGCCCTGCCCACAGTGAAGTGGCAACCCTATTTTTTTGGCATATCACGGCACATGCAGCGGTGAAAAGGTGGACTTGCGTTAAGTAACTCTCCCCCTTGCTGGAAATTATCTGAAAATGTTAAGTTTCCCCTCTCCCGCATGTCAATGTAGTTTCTTAAGTACATTGTACTTTAATGATCTGGTCCTGTCCAAATAACTTGTGATGGTTCTGGCATCTGCTGCCCAAGCCCTTCTGCTGATGCAACTGTGCTGTTTGTTCTCTGCTGCCTCCACATTCAACTCCCCTGCCAAGGGAAGCCAAACGCTGCATTCTGAAAAAGTTGCCCATATTTTGGCATAATATATGTTGCTTTTGCTAGCTGCAAAGAGGGACAGCGAACAGTGTACCAAATTGGACCCCTGCCCTGCACCTGGGGAATCCTGCACAGCCTTCTCTGGCATCTGAAATTTCATGAAAACTGCCCATTCCAGCCTCCCTGATGACCATTGTTCCCTGTGTTTTTCATTTCGCAAGGGAACATGGTTGGACAGCAGCAACTTGCAGGTGGGGGCCGTGGAGTTAATAATAGTACAGTCGTACCTTGGTTTTCGAACAGAATGCGTTCCGGAAGTCCGTTCGACTTCCGAAACGTTCGGAAACAAAGGCGCGGCTTCCGATTGGCTGCAGGAGCGTCCTGCAGCCAATCGGAAGCCATGGAAGCTGTGTCGGACGTTCGGCTTCCGAGGCAAAATTTGCAAACAGGAATACCTACTTCTGGGTTTGTGACGTTTGAGTTCCAAGTTGTTTGTGAACTAAGCTGCTCAAAAACCAAGGTACGACTGTAATATTTATTTATTCATACATACATACCCCGCCCATCTGGCTGGGTTTCTCCAGCCACTCTGGGTGGCTCCCAACAGAATATTAAAAACACAATAAAATATCAAACATTAAAAACTTCCGTAAACAGGGCTGCCTTCAGATGTCTTCTAAAAGTCAGATAGTTGTTTATTTCCTTGACATCTGATGGGAGGGCATTCCACAGGGTGGGTGCCACTACCGAAAAGGCCCTCTGCCTGGTTCGCTGTAACCTCACTTCTTGCAGGGAGGGAACCGCCAGAAGGCCCTCAGAGCTGGACCTCAGTGTCCAGGCTGAAAGATGGGGGTGGAGACGCTCCTTCATGTATACTGGGCCGAGGCCATTTAGGGCTTTAAAGATCAGCACCAACACTTTGAATTGTGCTCGGAAATGTACTGGGAGCCAATGTAGGTCTTTCAGGACTTCTTCTTCCCTAGCAACTCTAGGCGGATCCCAACAGAACACTAAAAACAGAATAAAACTTCAAACATTATGTTATATAGTCTCGGCAGCCACTCCCAGTCACCAGTCTAGCTGCTGCATTCTGGATTAGTTGTAGTTTCCGGGTCATCTTCAAAGGTAGCCCCACGTAGAGCGCATTTCAGTAGTCCAAGCAGGAGATAACCAGAGCATGCACCACTCTGGAGAAACAATCCGGCCATTTTACAGAGGAGCCACACTTCAGAGACGTAGGTGGGCAGCGGGTCACAAGTGCATCTGCAAAATCCCAATTTTTTTGCAGGTACAATAGCAGCAATTGCACATTTCTGTGTGCCCTACAGGTGCACAGAATCATGCAATTAACACAATCATGCAACTAACGCTGCATTTAGCTTGATCCTTGGGCACACTTACCGGCAATGTCTTTCCCAACCTTGAGATAGTGAGCATTGAACCTGGGACTCCTTTTTTGCGTGCATACCATGTGCTCTGCCCCTGAGCTTGTACAGAAACATTTAATTTTTCACCTAGGTCTCCCATTAACTTTACAGGCATTTGTTTGCTTTAGTCTCTGTGAATTGTGCCCCCTGGGTTTTGTGAGTGCAGGAATAGGGTTTCCCCCCCCCCCTTCTCCTACATTTGGAGATGCATGTCTAAAATAATGTGTTTATACTCCTTCAGAGCAGCAATGCCACACGGAGGATGGCATTACAGCCAATTAGTTCTGCTAGCTGGCAGAGTTACTCTGCTAGATGGAATTTCTGACAACTCCTTTGTGTGTGTGCAAGATTAGCATTGTTGCCTGTGCATTGTCGTAGCTAATGGGTAAAGAGGAGCGCATGCATGCCAGCGTAGAAAGAGGGTATAGGCAGAAGACATACGGCAAGACATCCAGGCACACAGGAGAGATACCTGCATTCAGTGGCGTAGCGTGGGGGGTGCAGGGGGGGCCGGCCGCACCGGGCGCAACATCTGGGGGTTAGGGTTAGGGGGCGCAAATCCACGGGTTAGGGGGCGCAAATTACTTGCCTTGCCCCGGGTGCTGACAACCCATGCTACACCACTGCCTGCATTCAAAATCTGAGCAGGATTCTCACTGAATTCCATAGTGCTTGCAACTGAGCTATAGGATTGTCCTGTAAAGTATCTTATCATTATTAAGGACTTAGCATATCAGAGTGCTATGGAATCAAAAGGTTTTGTGTCTCTTTTGTAGGAAATGCGTCCTTTTTGTGTGTGCGTGCACACACACACATATATATGCACACCCCTTGGTAATGTGATGTTAATGAGCAGATAAACATGAGTATGGTCATAGAATCATAGAATTGGAAGAGACCCCACGGGTCATCTAGTCCAACCCCCTGCGATGCAGGAATCTCAGCTAAAGCATCCATGACAGATGGCCACCCAATACCTGCTTAAAAACCTCCAAGGAAGGGGAGTCCACCACCTCTGGTGGGAGTCTGCTCCGCTGCCGAACAGCTCTTGCTGCCAGAAAGTTCTTCCTGATGTTTATTTAGTCAGAATCTTCTTTCTCGCACACAACTTGAAGGCGTTGTTTTGAGTCCTGCCCTATAGAGCTAGAGAAAACAAGCTTGCTCCAGTGTGTGTGTGTGTGTGTGTGTGTGTGTGTGTTCGTGAGCATGCTGAAAGCCTTGTCATCGAAACTTAAGGATCTACATATGCATGAGATTCAGGAGAAATGGAGATCCAATCTAGGCAACAATAGAGAGGAATGTGTGGAATCGCCCAGAAATGCAGGTGTGTCTTTCAAAGTGTTGGTGCTGACCTTTAAAGCCCTAAACAGTCTCAGCTCAGTAGACCTGAAGGAGCGTCTCCACCCCCATCGTTCAGCCCAGACACTGAGGTCCAGCTCCAAGGGCCTTCTGGAGGTTCCCTCACTGTGAGAAGTGAAGTTGCAGGGATCCAGGCAGAGGGCCTTCTCAGTAGTGGCGCCCACCCTGTGGAACGCCCTCCCATCAAGGAAATAAACAACTACAATGGTACCTTGGGTTACATATGCTTCAGGTTACAGACTCCGCTAACCCAGAAATATTACCTCGGGTTAAGAACTTTGTTTCAGGATGAGAACAGAAATCGTGCGGTGGCGGCGCGGCAGCAGCAGGAGGCCCCATTAGCTAAAGTGGTGCCTCAGGTTAAGAACAGTTTCAGGTTAAGAACGGACTTCTGGAACGAATTAAGTACTTAACCTGAGGTACCACTATATCTGACTTTTAGAAGACATCTGAAGGCAGCCCTTTTTAGGGACATTTTTAATGTATGATATTCTATTGTGTTTTTAATATCCTGTTGGGAGCTGCCCAGAGTGGCTGGGGAGGCCCGGCCAGATGGGCAGAGTATAAGTAATAAATTATTATTAGTTGTTGTTGTTGTTGTTTTTGTTTTCCGCTGGGCACATGCACACCTCAGACTTGCCCCTTCCATAAGAATGTAAAGGAGCATCTCTTATCTTAACCCACCAAATGTCTGCCCTTGTCAGGTGGACGGCGACGTTACAGCCGAGCTGGGGCCAAAGGCTTCAACGCCAACCGTCGCCGGAGCCGGGCTGTGCTCTACCACCTCTCCGGGCATCTCCAGAAGCAGGGTAAAGGGAAGCGAAAGCTCCACAAGGTATGTTTGCATGGGCAAGGGAACCTTTTTAGATTGCCTGGGCTGCTTGCAGTGCTTTGATGTCCACTTACTGTGTGGCCTGGACTGTGTGGGTTTTGATGCGGGGGCAGCCGATATGGGAGACAGCCCTGTGATTTGGAGTGGTGACCGCTCTTGTCCTTCTCTTCCCCCTCCCCTCACCAGGGTGTCTTTGGGGAGAAGCCTGCCCTCCCCGAATACAAGGTGGCTGCAGCGCGCAAGTCCCCCTTCATCCTGCTGCATTATGGGACCTTCAAGGCCGGATGGGATGGTCTGATTCTGCTGGCCACCCTGTACGTGGCTGTGACCGTGCCCTACAGCGTTTGCTTCAGCGGCACCAAAGATGAGGGGCTTCCAGAGGCTGCTCGGGCACCCCCCAGCATCTGTGATCTTTCGGTTGAGATCCTTTTTATCCTAGGTAAGGAGCTCAGAATCGGACGAAAGACTGGGAAGGGGCCATTACTCACTGTTAGAACAAGCAGAAGGTCATAGAATCAGAGAATTGTAGAACTGCAGAGTTGGAAGGGACCCCAAGAGTTATCTAGTCCAGCCCCCTGCAATGCAGGAATCTAAACTAAAACATCCATGACAGACGGCCATCCAGCCTCTGCTTAAAAGCCTCCAGTCAAGGGTCTCGGCTTCAGTTCCCAGCCTATCTGTCAATGATGCTTCACGGCCAAAGGAATGCATACAGCAGTTAGGTCACTCTCCGATGTCTTTTCTTTTTGAAGTGTTTTGTATTTTATTTTACAAGTATCAAATTATAACAATACAACCATAGGTAAAGGGACCCCTGACCATTAGGTCCAGTCGTGGCCGACTCTAGGGTTGCGGCACTCATCTCGCTTTACTGGCCGAGGGAGCCGGCGTACAGCTTCTGGGTCAGCATGACTAAGCCGCTTCTGGCAACCCAGAGCAGCGCACGGTAACGCCGTTTACCTTCCCGCCGGAGCGGTACCTATTTATCTACTTGCACTTTGACGTGCTTTCGAACTGCTAGGTTGGCAGGAGCAGGGACCGAGCAACGGGAGCTCACCCCGTCGCGGGGATTCGAACCGCCGACCTTCTGATCGGCAAGTCTTAGGCTCTGTGGTTTAACCCACAGCGCCACCCGCATCCCCATACAACCATACACATCCACATTTAAAGAAATACCATACACATCCACATTTAAAGAAATCTCTAGACTTCCCACCTTCCCCTCCATTTGTCCTGTTGTTAACTTTTTCAACTGCATATTTTTCAATAGTCCATGTTTTATATGGCTCAATTATCTCCATAATTCTTGCTACAATACAAGGATTGCAATCCTGCTGTAGTTTTCGTCTGCTTACAGTGATCTCCAAGATAAATTACACATTTTCCCCATTCTTTGTTAAAGTTTTGGTCTTCTTGGTTCCCAAGCTTTCCAGTTAGTTTTGCCATTTCGGCATAATCCAACGGTTTAATTTGCCATTCTTCTCTGGTAGGTGCTTTATCTTCTTTCCATCTCTGGGCTAGTAGCATCCGTGCAGCTATCGTCGCATACATACTCTTCATTGTCAAAGAATTAACACTTACCACTGTTTCCGCGGATCCAAATACCCACACACGCCAGTCTAGAGTCTAGGCAGCTATTCCCATGTCCATGCTTCATGTAACACTTGCAGCAACTGAGGACCACTCCAGCAGTTTATGAACCTTCTCCCAACGGGCTGCGCACATGCCACCGGAGGCTATGCCCGCATGGAAGCTGCCTCTGCTCTTCTCTCTTCCGTTCCCTTCTGGTTCTGGGAGACAGGGGCGCAGGAGGGGGTGGGGAAGCTCCTGGTTCCTACCCTTTCCTGGGAGGTGGAGCCAGAGGTCTCTGCAGTCAGTGTTAGGTAAGCACACCGTGGTTGACTGAGTAGCAGTATTTGCAAGATCTCCAGCCTCTTTTAATCCACAAGAAAAAGTTTACAGTGGTACCTCAGGTTACAGATGCTTCAGGTTACATACTGTCAGGGGTTTAGGAGCAGAGGCAAGGGCAAGGGAGGAAACAGAGAGCGAAGGGGAGGAGGCAGAAGAAAAGATGAGTGATGACGACGACCCGAGATCTCCGAGTCTTTCCAGTGAATCAGAGGATTCACAGAAAGGAGCACCAGTGGCCAGGGCAAGGGGGGAGTCTAGGGGGGCACCCCAGGAAGATAGAGCCAGAGGGGACTCAGAGGAGAGCAGTTGGAAATCGGGACCAGCGTCACCGCCAGAGAGCAGGGAAGAGGAAAGGAGCCAGGGGGCAAGCGCTGGCAGCTCACCACAGGAGGGAGGGCACGAGTCAGGAGTGGCCACACCTCCATCGGGGAGCGAAGAAACGGTTAAGCGGAAAGTGGAAGGTTGGGCGCGCGCGCCAAGTTCAAATGCAGAGGAAGGGGGCGCAGTAAGCAGCCCGGAAAGGGAGCCAGGTCCTAAAGCCCGGCGCAAGGAGACAGGAGGGTCCGGGGGGTCAGCGTCAGAAGAATCCCGGAAGGAAGAGACCCCGGGGGGTAGAGGGACCCAGAGGAGGACAGTCAGGCGGAAAAGGTGGAGCCGAGCTAGGATATTAAGTTGGTGCACACGGGGCGGAGACTCAGACGGAGCCTCGCCGATCTAGCTACTAGACGTAGAGTTGCGCGCAGCAGCGTGAGAATGGAAACTGTAACTCAATAAAGACTTTTACTTAATGATCGCTGGCTAGCGTGATCCTCTGTGAGCTAGGATCTTCAAGCAGCCCTGACACATACGCTTCAGGTTACAGACTCCACTAATCCAGAAATAATACCTCGGGTTAAGAACTTTACCTCAGGATGAGAACAGAAATCGTGCGGTGGCGGCGTGGCGACAGCAGGAGGCCCCATTAGCTAAAGTGGTACCTCAGGTTAAGAATAGTTTCAGGTTAAGAACGGACCTCCGGAACAAATTAAGTTCTTAACCCAAGGTACCACTGTATTCACAATATGACCTGTTCCTGTATCCAGCTTGTGTGATTTGTTTTAACTTTTATACGGATACGGAGTTCCCTTTGTTTGTTAAACCCTTGCTTTGCAAGGGACTGAATCCGCTCACCTTTGCTGATGTCAGGATCCCTCTGCCAAGTTCAGGAAGCAAAACGGCTTTGTTCACATGTGTGTGTGCATGTAACAGATACCAGACTTTCGACAACAAAGAAGCAATGCGATATGCGGTGCCATGCTTGCCAGCTGCCAACCGTGGCTGATTTCTCCATTTGTTTATTTCGTAAAAGTTATATACCACTTGATTGGGGCGGGGGGGGGGGGAGAAAACACCCTCAAAGTAGTTTACAAAAAACTAAAACTATATAATTATTACTTTTCATTTCATTTCACTTTAAATTTGTATAACTCCTTTCTATAGTACTATACACAAGGCAGTTTATAGCAACAAAATATACAGCGAAGAACACACACCTTATAATAATCTGATCCAATACAAAAAGTCATAATAAAACATAACTTTAAAATGAAACGACTTATATCTTCTTCTTTCTTCTTTGGCGATCACTCATAGCCAAGTAAGATTGGTATTACCAGTGAGTCCGTAAGTGACCGTGGAGGCCAATTCTGGATCCACACGTCCTTCCACAGTGGAGACATAGGTTTCCAGGTGGGAGTTGATCACAGTGAAGGTTTGCCAAGCGTGCCTTCCTCTTAGCACGTTTCTCCCTTTCATCCTGAGTCTGAGTGTCTTCAAAGCCTATGACACCTTTGGTAGAGGCTGTTCTCCAATTGGAGCGCTTGCAGGCCAGTGTTTCCCAGTTGTCAGTGTTTATACTACATTTTTTAAGGTTTGCCTTGAGACAGTCTTTAAACCACTTTTGTTGACCACCAGCATAACACGTTCCATTTTTAAGTTCGGAATAGAGTAGTTGCTTTGGAAGACAGTAATCAGGCATCTGCAACAGTCTATTAGAATATAATAGTATGCAATAAAATTAACTCTCAGAATATCAGCAAATAATAAACAGAAATTCACTCTTAACAATTACAATAAATAATTACTCAACTAGGATCAATAAAAATAACGGCAAGTCAAATTGCCTGAAATACCACAATACATACAAAACCATGTAAAAGGATCAAATTGAGAAACAAAGACACAAAACTTATAAAACTATTTTTTAAAAAAATCCTAGCAAGTAAAACTACAGTGGTACCTCAGGTTACAGACGCTTCAGGTTACAGACTCTGCTAACCCAGAAATAGTACCTCGGGTTAAGATCTTTGCTTCAGGATGAGAACAGAAATTGTGCGGCGGCAGCAGGAGGCCCCATTAGCTTAAGTGGTACCTCAGGTTAAGAACAGTTTCAGGTTAAGAACGGACCTCCAGAACGAATTAAGTTCTTAACCCGAGGTACCACTGTATTTAATATGTTGTAAACTGAAACCCACAATAAACTGAAAAGCACACCAGCATTCTAGATATCTGGGAAGGCTTCCCTAAACAAAAATGCTTTTAGCAGGCACAAGTAATAATACAGTGAAGGCGCCTGCTTGATCTCAGTGTGCAGGCAGTTCCAAAGTCTAAGCGCTGTCACACTACTTCCTAGTGCTTACATGCAAAGGTGTAAAAGTTTCCCTCCCTCCTCTATCCCTCCTCTGGCGGTTCCCTCATTACAAGAAGTGAGGTTACAGGGCCTTCTTGGTAGTGGCGCCCGCCCTGTGGAACACCCTCCCTTCAAATGTGAAGGAAATAAGCAGCTATCTTCTCTTTAAAAGTCATCTGAAGGCAGCCCTGTTCAGGGAAGTTTTTAATATTTAACGCCGTTCTGTTTTTAACACTTGATTGGGAGCCGCCCAGAGTGGCTGGGGAAACTCAGCCAGATGGGCGGGGTATAAATAAGTTGTTGTTGTTGTTGTTGTTGTTGTTGTTGTTGTTGTTGTTGTTGTTGTTGTTATATCACAACATCAGGCAGAGATTCTGCCTAGCAAACTGCCTCCTCAACCAGCAGGCGCCTTTATAGTTCACATTACCTCACATTACCTCAATTCAGTAATTTCCAACAGACATTGTCTTCACATTCATTTCTGAGTCATCAAATGATAGGACCATCGGTAGAGCACACACACACACACACACACATGAACGAACACACAATACAACACTTTAGTGTGCAGTCATTAATTGCTCCCATTTATCAGGTGAAGCAGTTAAGGCAGAGCCATCTCCTTTACTATTCATGGTGCCTTTCAGCCCATAGCCTCTGCTCCTACGCCTTCCTCAGCATTTGAGCTGAAAGTGTGGGAATGTTCAGGGTGGCAGGAGAGGATATATTGTTTATTAATATCCTTTTTACATTCCCCTTTTTACATGCACAGCAGATAGCTGGTTGCAGGCTCGTGTGAGCTTCTCACTAATATACAGTTCAGTCTGTCTCAGGCTGAATCGTACATTCCTGGTAAGCTCCCTTGAATCCCTCTTAAAAGAATAAAGACACCAGAGTCTTATTGATAAGTAACAAAAGGAAGGTTTACTCATGATCAGGCAGAGCACAGTGTGATCCCTGAAAGCAGACTTAGTAACAAATATGTACATGTGGAGGAACAGAAACAGGAAGTTTTGATTGGCTGGACCAAACATTCCCTTGCATGTCTTCTCTAGCATTACAGGGAATGTTGTACTTGACTGCTCCCAGTGGATTACATCTCACAGAAAGGAGGCAGCCAATCCCGATTAAAGCTGCGTTTCTTTATTTATTTCCATTTAGCTTCACCGCAAACCATAGTCTAGCTCAGCGGTGATGGGGAAACATGCCCTGCTTGACTCCAACACCCAACAGCCCCAGCCAACATGGCCAACGGTCAGGAATTATGGGAAATGTAGTGCAACAGCAACCATAGGTGCAATTGCTGCGGACTTGCTCCTTAACATTTCTGCCTTTTCTTTCCAGATATCGTGCTGAATTTCCGCACCACCTTTGTGAGCAAGTCAGGGCAGGTGGTATTTGACCCTCATGCCATTTTCCTGCATTACCTGACCCGCTGGTTTGTACTGGACCTCATAGCCGCACTGCCGTTCGACCTCCTCTATGCTTTCAAGGTCAATGTGGTGAGTTTTTGGTGAGGCGCTGTGCTACAGGATGCAAAAAAAGGGCTGAAATCTGCAGCTGCCCGTAGATCTCCCGCTGGCAGCCTGGTGCCATTTTGCTGGGCAAAGCTGGTATTATAACCTAGTTGGGTTTGGGGTTTTCTCCTACATCACTCCCTGAGACTTGTCTCTCTCCCTCAACATTTAATTTACATGTAAGCAAAAACAAAACCTAAAAGCTGGAATATGTTTCTGCAGCAAAGTCATGCCTTCCGTCCCTATGGATTACAAGAACCGTGATTCATCTGGCATGAGAGAAATCTACTCTGTATATGCTCAGAGGTGCTCTTCACCCCAGGCATGAATTAAAATAGCCCAAGCTAATGCATCATACAGTTGATTCAAGTTATCAACATTCTCTGAAACACACTTCAGGGTCCTGTGAGGGCTAATAATCACTAGCATCTGGGCTTAAACAGTTTGGAAAAGGTGGCAGGTCCTTCCAAGCTCGGCAATGGCCCGATGGGATTGGTAGAGTCACCTCTGTGGCGATGTACGGCCTCCTCAGCTGGAGACATTAATACAACGATAAAAAGAAACCAGCTTGCTGAAGATTCTTAGGTGATTGCCCAGACATGATGTTAAAAACATGAATACACTGGAATGCACCTGTTTTTTGCTTTTCGAACCATAACAGCTTCAGCGCTGTGTGTGTGGGAGGACAAGCAGGACTGCAAATATTGTATGTGGGGAGGCAAGTTTCCTCTTCCCCCACCCCCTCCATGGTGCGGTTCTGCTTAAAACCCCTCCCCACTTCAAAACTGCTATTAGCTCTAAGCCAGAAGCTTCCCTTTGCTCCTATGGAACTCTTCGCTCTTAAACAAAGACATAGTGCTTCCCCTTTCCTAGGGGGCTGTCCTGCCACCTGGGCTCCAACCCGGTTTTGAGCTCTACCCACCCAGCCACATGCCCCCCTCCCATTTTTCAGATGACCTCCCAGTTTGTGGCAGGCCTATATCCAGAAATGTGATAATGAGATGGCCACTTGGGCTGCTGGCTGGTGTCTTGACGGAAACGGTAAAAACCTAAATCTAAGTGTGATGCACTTTAAAGCTGTTTAGCTAATTAAGCTAATTCATTAGCAGACCTGGCATATATTTTATTGTTATCCTTTTCCTTACTCTTCCCCCCCCCCCAAAAAAAAGTCATGCTTTAAAATTTGGGAGGAAAGATAGTAAGCTTACATACCCTCCAACATTATTTTTTTTATGCAAATAGGGACATCCCATTCCATAATGATAATTTTACTGTTTATACCCCCACACATCTGACTGGGTTGCCCCAACCACTCAGGGCAGCTTCCAACATAAATAAAAACACAATAAAACATTAAACATTCTCTGTACAGGATTGCCTTCAGAGGGCTCAGGAGTCGGATAACTCCATACCCTCCAACATTTCTCCAATGAAAATAGGGACGTCCTAAGGAAAAGTGGGACATTCCGGGATCAAATCAGAAACAGAGATGGCTTCTCTAGGGACATCCCTGGAAAACAGGGACACTTGAAAGGTCCGAACTTACATTTAATTCAGAGGGAGATGCATTCTGAAGGGGCAAGCTCACCACCCCCACCCACCCACCCACCCACATCTGCTTGAAGCCCCATTCTTGAGGATCCCTTCTTCCATCACTAGGAGCACCAACCTGTCCCCACAACCGTGGGTGCCTGGGGCCATGGGTGCCATTTGCCCTGGCACCAAAATTTGTGGGTGCTTGTTCCCTTGATGGAAAATTTTGTGGGTGCTCGGGCACCCAGGCCCCCAGGTAGTTGGCACCTATGCCCATCACCCTCCCACAATTTCCCCTCCGTCAGCCCTCCAGGACCTCCTCTTCTTCCATGGTTCGATTCCCACCCCGGCCATCCACATTGCAGCCCCCCTCCGCGCCCGAGGGGCCAATGCAAGTTGACGCAACTTCTCTCTCTCTCTTTCCTTTTCCCTCTCCTTCCCACCCCACTCAGTACTTCGGGGCTCATCTGCTCAAGACGGTGAGGCTCCTGCGCCTGCTGCGGCTGCTGCCCAACCTGGACCGGTACTCGCAATACAGCGCCGTGGTGCTGACCCTCCTCATGACCGTCTTTGCGCTCCTGGCGCACTGGGTCGCCTGCGTCTGGTACTTCATCGGGCAGCGCGAAGTCGAGAGCAGCCCCTCTCAGCTGCCGGGGATCGGTGAGTGATTGTTTTTCTTTTGGTCTTTGCTCTTCCCGCCACATAAGCAAGCACTGTGCGACTCAATGGGGGCGTGCACACGTGTGTGTGCATGTGCGTGCGTGCACACGCGTGCATGCAAACCAATGCTGCAGGTGCCACATAAATAATAGCCCTGGCGCGCACGCTCGCTTTCGCTTTGGGGGCGATGAGTTCTCCTATAATTACTGTTGTCTACCCGACTCCTGGGACTGCGTGACGGCAGGCTTAGCAAGCAACCGCTGCCTTTACCTTGCCAAATCTTCCGGGACTCGGATCCTGACAATCAGCGGGCGGAGCCTCGGTGCTCCAAAGGTGGCGCTTATTGCCGCTTGGCGCATAGTCGGGAGATCTCTCCCAAGCCCCTCGCTTACTTGATATCGTGGGATTTACTGACACAAACGCACACCTTTTCTCCCCCCCCCCCTTTTTTTTTTTTAAAAAGCAAGCACTATTTTCCCCCCTTGATAACTGCAGCTGGCGCAACTGATGTCGGCGGGGTTGTTTTGGGGCATGTTTTGGGCTCTTCTTGTTTTTAGCAAGAGATGGAGAGGGGCTGTTCGTGCATTTCTGTGGAGCTTGCCTAAAGATCCCAACTTCTCCCAACTTCGGAAAAAACAAAGCGAGTGAAAGGAAACAGACCACGCCCCTCCGCTGCCCAATTTTCGTTTGCAGAGATAACGGTGGGCAGAGATGAGCAGGGATCTCGTGCCCCCACCTCGTGTTCTTAAATGAACGAGATGCTAGCCAGGAAGTAAGCCCAACTGAATTCAGTGGGGGCTTGTTGTTGTTGTTTAGTCGTTTAGTCATGTCCGACTCTTCGTGACCCCATGGACCAGAGCACGCCAGGCACTCCTGTCTTACACTGCCTCCTGCAGTTTGGTCAAACTCATGCTGGTATCTTCGAGAACACTGTCCAACCATCTCGTCCTCTGTCGTCCCCTTCTCCTTGTGCCCTCCATATTTCCCAACATCAGGGACTTTTTCAGGGAGTCTTCTCTTCTCATGAGGTGGCCAAAGTATTGGAGCCTCAGCTTCAGGATCTGTCCTTCCAGGGCTGATTTCCTTCAGAATGGAGAGGTTTGAGCTTCTTGCAGTCCATGGGACTCTCAGGAGTCTCCTCCAGCACCATATATATGTATATATATACACATACATATTTAAATGATGCTACACCCTTTTCCAGATCCTTGGTTTCTTTGAAGGTTTTCACCAGCTAGCTTTCCGGAGGAGAGGACCTTTCTAATACAGTGGTGCCCCGCAAGACAAATGCCTCGCAAGACGGAAAACTCGCTAGACGAAAGAGTTTTCCGTTTTGGAGGTGCTTCGCAAAACGAATCTCCTATGGGCTTGCTTCGCAAGACGAAAATGTCTTGCGAGTTCCTGCGGGTTTTTTTTCCTTTCCCCCCCCCTTTTCTAAGCCACTAAGCCGCTTATCAGCTGATCCGATAAGCCGCTAATAGCGCTAATCCGCTAATCCTTCAATGGGCTTGCTTCGCAAGACGAAAAAACCGCTAGACGAAGAGCATCACAGAACGGATTCTTTTTGTCTTGCGAGGCACCACTGTAACCTGCTTTTCCCCCTTCCTCTTCCTCCCAGGGTGGCTGCAGGAGTTGGCCCGTCGCCTCGAGACGCCCTACTACTTGGCTCAGAGGAACAGCAGCGCTGAGGACGACTCCGCCAACGGGACCAGTCCGGCTCTGAACGGCAGCACGTGGGAGCTTTTAGGGGGGCCCTCGCTGAGAAGCGCTTATATCACCTCCCTGTACTTCGCCCTCAGCAGCTTAACCAGTGTGGGCTTTGGCAACGTGTCGGCAAACACCGACTCGGAGAAGATTTTCTCCATCTGCACCATGCTGGTGGGGGGTGAGTAAGGCCCTAAGCCTGGGGCGGCAGTGGGCTGGGAGTGAGGAGCATCGGCAGGTTTTGTTTTGCTGTTTTATTAAAAAAAGAAAACAACAACAACATGTCATTCTGCTCTTCCCCCTCGTTTCCCTTTTCGTAGCTCCTGGGCAATCTGGTTATCATGACAACCACGGGGCAAGCACCTTCTATAAATACGGCTTTTAATTTGGTGCTGTCCCAAAAATCCAGCAGCAAGGCAGTACTGGTGTTTTGAGAACCTTCCCTTACGGCAGGAAGGTAGTTTCACGGCCCCAGTTCTTTAAAATGGTTGGTTCAATACAGGCCAGAGCCAGTGTTGTGTAGTGGTTAAGATCAGTAGATTCGTAATCTGGTGAACCAGGTTTGATTCCCCGCTCCTCCACATGCAGCTGCTGAGTGACCTTGGGCCAGTCACACTTCTCTGAAGTCTCTCAGCCCCACTCACCTCACAGAGTGTTTGTTGTGGGGAAGGAAGGGAAAGGAGAATGTTAGCTGCTTTGAGACTCCTTCGGGTAGTGATAAAGCGGGATATCAAATCCAAACTCTCTCTAGCTGTTGTCGGACTTCAACTCCCAGCAAGCCCCAGCAAGCAAGATCAATGGTCAGGGATGATGGGAGTTGCAGTCCAACATCAGATCCCACCAACCCACTGTCCTTAGATGGAAGAAGGTAGGAAATAAACGAGAAGGGGGAAACATGAGGATCTGCGGTTAGTATCCACTCTTGCCAACCATCAGCAAGGAGGATGCAGGTGGGCCCAAGCGTTGGGAGTTTGTGGCATTCTTGGACAGGGACGGGAATGTCCACAAGCTTAGCCAAGGCCTGCTGCACTCATGCCTGCTGTCCTAGAAAACGAAAGCAGAAAGTCTTGGGGTGCTGGATTCTGCACCCAGCACCTGTTTCTGTGCACTGTGGAGCGGTCTCAAAATTAGGGAATACCTTCAGCTTCTGCTAAAGTTAATGAACTGGAGGTGAAAAGCCAGTTCCCCCTCACCCCCAGGAGGATTAAAAAGAGAGAGAAATACGCGGCACAGGGTCTCATCTGCAGCTCTGTTTCTACTGAGGCCTGCAAATGCAGCAGAATGAGCTTGGAGTGAGATGGGTTAACTTCTGAGGTGGTGGAATGGCCTGTACTACTTTACGCTGCAGGTGAGGGGGGATGAGAAATTGTGTTTTTAATGCTCCCTCGTGTGAAAAGCAGGGACGCGGGTGGCGCTGTGGGTTAAACCACAGAGCCTAGGATTTGCCGATCAGAAGGTCGGCAGTTCGAATCCCCGTGACGGGGTGAGCTCCCGTTGCTCGGTCCCTGCTCCTGCCAACCTAGCAGTTCGAAAGCACGTCAAAGTACAAGTAGATAAATAGGTACCACTCCGGCGGGAAGGTAAACGGCATTTCCGTGCGCTGCTCTGGTTCTCCAGAAGCAGCTTAGTCATGCTGGCCACATGACCCAGAAGCTGTTCGCCGGCTCCCTTGGCCAGTAAAGCAAGATGAGCGCCGCAACCCCAGAGTCGGCCACGACTGAGCCTAATGGTCAGGGGTCCCTTTACCCTTTTTTATGTGAAAAGCACCAAAGCAAGTAGAAAACTAGTACAGTGGTGCTCCTTTTTTAAAAAAATTACTTGCAGGGAATTTAATTACCTGCTTGGGGGGGGGGGCATTTCAAAAAATTTACCCACCACCTGCAGCCTGAAGAGGTACATTCTACTACCTCAGAATTCTGCAACCTGCGTAGTAGTAGTAGTAGTAGTAGTAGTAGTAGTAGTAGTAATAAATTTATACCCCTACCATCTGGCTGGGTTTCCCCAGCCACCCTGGGTGGCTCCCAGCAGAATATTAAAAACACGAGAAAACATCAAACATTAAAAACTTCCCAATACAGAGCTGCCTTTAGATGTCTTCTAAAAGTCAGATAGTTGTTTATTTCCTTGACATCTGGAGGGAGGGTGTTCCGCAGGGCAGGCACCACTACCAAGAAGGCCCTCTGCCTGGTTCCCTGTAACCTCACTTCTCGCAATAAGGGAACTGCCAAAAGGTCCTCAGAGCTGGACCTCAGTGTCTGGGCTGAACGATAGGGGGTGGAGACGCTCCTTCAGGGCCGAGGCCGTTTAGGGCTTTAAAGGTCAGCACCAACACTTTGAATTATGCTCGGAAACGTACTGGGAGCCAATGTACGTAGGTTGCAGGTCAATGGATTTTTGTTCAGGGCAAGGCAGGGCGGGGAAGACCAGCGTCTTAGACGCCATGTCTTGCTTGTGCTTTTAGGTCACATATAATGCTTGGACTTTGCACAGGTAGGCAGAACAGGGTAAACATTTATCCCACGTTAAGGGGTGGCAGAGGGGACATTCTGCTCCATGTTTGGTGGACTACCTTTCACGCAGCTTTCCTCCCTCTCCTCTCCCTCCCCCCCCCAGCCTTGATGCACGCAGTAGTCTTCGGGAACGTGACCGCCATCATCCAGCGCATGTATGCGCGCCGCTTCCTCTACCACAGCCGCACGCGTGACCTGCGCGATTACATCCGCATCCACCGCATCCCTCCGCCGCTGAAGCAGCGCATGCTGGAGTACTTCCAGGCCACCTGGAGCGCCAGCAACGGCATCGATACTCGTGAGGTGAGGTGGGAAGCCTGGGTGGGGTGTGGGCCCGAACCACGAGGAAGAAGAAGAAGAGTTTGGATTTGATATCCCGCCTTTCACTCCCTTTAAGGAGTCTCAAAGCGGCTAACATTCTCCTTTCCTTTCCTCCCCCACAACAAAGACCCTGTGAGGTGAGTGGGGCTGAGAGACTTCAGAGAAGTGTGACTGGCCCAAGGTCACCCAGCAGCTGCATGTGGAGGAGCGGAGACGCGAACCCGGTTCACCAGATTACGAGTCTACTGCTCTTAACCACTACACCACACTGGCTCTCCCACCCAGAAGCTTTCCCCCCAAGGGGCAGGGGATTGGGAGGAGACAGGGAGAGCAGCTGGTGAGGAAGTATAGATTAGGGCACCTCAGCAGTGCGCAAGTGCCTCAGGAACATCGGCAAAGCCTTCTGTTCTGCTGAACGCTTCCTAAAATCAAATCCAAGGCTATACTCCTGGACACCATGCAGTTCAGGGGAGTGGCATAGTCCCCTTCACTCTCTGCTTCACAGAGTTGTGATAAGGATAAAATTGGGCAAGGGGCATGATGTGCCATGCTGAACCCTTGGGGTTTTTTCTGAGGGCTGAGAGATGCCAGGAAGAGTGGAATACAGTGACGTAGCAATGAATGCATAGAAAAAGTGATTTGGCTATTAAGGGGGCAAGGAAATAAGAGTAGGCGAGCATAAACTAATGGAAATGTTTGCTCCCCCCCAGTCCTTGCTGAAATCCGCCCTCGTCGTCCTACACACAGTCAGTGCTTTAACCTTAAACCAGGCACCCCCAAACTCAGCCCTCCAGATGTTTTGGGACTACAATTCCCATCATCCCTGACCACTGGTCCTGTTAGCTAGGGATGATGGGAGTTGTAGTCCCAAAACATCTGGAGGGCCAAGTTTGGGGGTGCCAAACCTTGCATTCCATTCAGAATCTTCCCCTCTGACCATCTTTCATTGCAGAACAGCTGCATTAATGGTTCCCTAACTTGGGGGGGGGGGGGTTGGTTCCTTGAGCTCCTCCCCAGCACTCCCTACCCTGTAAACAAAAAAAACAACAACCATTAATCAGAAGAGCGGTTTGCTCGACCCACTGAGGCTAGCATAATAAAATTCGACACAGAAACAATTGCACATTTATTCAAAATCCAAAAATTCATTTATTCACTTGATCCAGTGATGCCAGCTTTTCAAAGTGTTATACAGTGGTACCTCGGGTTACATACGCTTCAGGTTACAGACTCCACTAACGCAGAAATAGTGCTTCAGGTTAAGAACTTTGCTTCAGGATGAGAACAGAAATTGTGCTCTGGCAGCGCGGCGGCAGCAGGAGGCCCCATTAGCTTAAGTGGTGCTTCAGTTTAAGAACAGTTTCAGGTTAAGAACGGACCTCCGGAACAAATTAAGTACTTAACCCGAGGTACCACTGTAGTCACTTACACCACCAGCGTCTCCTTGCTACCCCCTTGCTTCTTAGTGCCCCGCTAGGGAATCCCACTGCCCACTTTGGGGAAATCACTGAGCTAGAAGGTAGTCCATTGTATCAAACTGGCCTATCAGAGCCTGGTGGGGAGGAGGAAAGGGAAGCACACCTGTGAGACCTTTTCCCAAGGATGGAAGAAGAGCCCTGCATCTAGTGCAGCATCCGGTCCTCCCAGCGGTCACCCAGATGCCAGTGGGAAACCAGCGAGGAGGATTTGAGCAGGAGAGCTCTCTCTCCCTTTCCCGTGGCTTCCAGCAACTGGTATTCTGGAGCATCGCTTGGGTGTGGGAAGAGCTGTGTGCACATGGTGCTAAAACAGAAGGCGGGAGACATCAAAATGAGCAGCTGAATTCTGCCGCTTGTGTAAGACCTTCATATCAAGCCAAGCCTGTGTGCTGGGTTTTTGTGTGGTTTTATTCTGCTGGTCATGGAGAGGGGAAGAGCAGCAGCAGTGTCCTGGCCGGTGGAAAATGTTTCCTCTAAGGCACACGATGTTTCACAAAACCTTCCCGTATCTTTTCAGGGGTACGGGCTTGAAACCTGTTTCAAAACAAAACAAGCCATTGTTCGTCAGGTGCTGTTTGGTGCCCACTGCAAAATTCCGCACTATCCCCAATCTCAGATAGAAACGTAGCAGATGCAGGTGGAATTAAACAGTATGTTTGTTTTGCCACATTGCCATCCCATCCTTACTCCCAAGGGATTCAAAGCAATGTAGAAGGCGTTATCCTCACGAGTCACGACGATGTGTACAGTCGTACCTTGGTTGTCGAGCGCCTTACGAATCAAACGTTTTGGTTCCCGAACGCCACAAACCTGGAAGTGAGTGATTCAGTTTGCAAATGTTCTTTGGAACCCGAATGCCTGACGCGGCTTCCAATTGGCTGCAGGAAGCTCCTGCAGCCAATCAGAAGCCACACCTTGGCTTTCTAACATTTTCAGAAGTTGAACGGACTTTCGGAACGCATTTCATTCGATAGCCAAGGTGTGACTGTATCAGCAATGGGTTGTGTGACTGGCTGTGGGTCCCACAATGAGGAACAACGGAGGCTTTCGATCCAGACCACCCCAGTCCAAATCTTGCATGCTAATCGTGACTTACACTGACTCTCTGCATTCAGGAAGAAAGATCTGCTGCTCCTTGTAAATCTTGGGCTGAATCACTCTTTCCAAAAGCCTCCTTCCAAAAGCTGGGGTTGAAGGGTAGAGCCATAGAGGCCATCCATTTGGGGGACTTGGGGTGTGTGTGTGGGTGTGTGTGTGTGGGTGTGTGTGTGTGTGAGAGAGAGAGAGAGAGAGAGAGAGAGAGAGAGAGAGAGAAAGAAAGAAAGAAAGAAAGAAAGAAAGAAAGAAAGAAAGAAAGAAAGAAAGAAAGAGAAAGGAATGTCTGTGTGTGTGTGAGAGAGAGAAAGAGGGAGGGAGGGAAGGAAGTCACTATGGTAAGAGACCACAAACCGTAGAATCTACTCTGTAATTTTCATTTTGTCCTCCATTGTGATGTGGTCTCTACACTTGAATTTTATATACTCGGTTGCCATTAGTAGCGATGGAGGGTGTTTGGGTCCAGACTCTCTTCTCTCACTTCCGTCACTTTTGTGATGTGCTTTTGGGGAAAAGCAGTGGGGAGTGCACCACCAGTCCACATGTTGATGATGGTACCAGTCGTGATGCTGCCACCGTGACTATTGCCTCCCTTTCCTCCCTCCAGTTGCTGCAGAGCCTCCCGGATGAACTTCGTGCAGACATCGCTCTCCATTTGCACAAGGATCTGCTGCAGCTGCCCCTCTTTGAGGGGGCCAGCCGGGGCTGCCGGCGCTCCCTTTCGCTCAGCGTCCGCACGTCGTTCTGCACGCCAGGAGAGTACCTGATCCGGCAGGGGGATGCCCTTCAGGCCCTCTACCTTGTCTGCTCGGGCTCCATGGAGGTGCTCAAAGACGGCACTGTGCTTGCCATCCTAGGTACGGGGACCTCTTTTGTTCCTGCCCCTTCTCTTCCCTCCTAGAAGGGGTGGGATATTTGATGGCATTTGGGAGGGAGGAACAGGCAGGTAGACTCCTCTGCTTAAGAGCTGCTGCATGTGGAAAACCAAAGGTTCAGACTAGGGTCTTCTCCTTGACATGAGAGCAGGCCTTCTCTGCAGTGGCTCCCCATCTGTGGAATGCTCTCCCCAGGAAAGTTTGCCTGGCACCTTCATTGTACACCTTTAGGCACCAGGCAAAATCATTCTTTTTTAACTAGGCCTTTAGTTGATCTGATTTACCCTTTTAAAATGTGAGTTTTTTGTGTGTGTTGGGGGGTGGGTGTTGGGTTGCTGTTTATATTTTTATTGGGTATTTTGTGGTTTTATATCTTGATTTTATTCTGTGAACTGTCCTGAGACCCCCGGGTATAGAGCGGTATATAAATTCAATAAATAATAATATAGTGGTGCCTCGCAAGACGAAAAGAATCCGTTCTGTGATTCTCTTCGTCTAGCGGTTTTTTGTCTTGCGAAGCAAGCCCATTGAAGGATTAGCGGATTAGCGCTATTAGCGGCTTTTAGCAGTTTATCTGCTGATCGGATCAGCTGATAAGCGGCTTAGCGGCTTAGTAAAGGGGGGGGAGGGGGGAAAACCAGCAGGAACTCGCAATACATTGTCGTCTTGCGAAGCAAGCCCATAGGAAATTCGTTTTGCGAAGCACCTCCAAAACGGAAAACTCTTTCGTCTAGCGAGTTTTCCATCTTGCGAGGCATTCGTCTTGTGGGGCACCACTGTAAAGTTTTTAGATGGAGGGGAAATTAAGCATATCACTCCGCACCAGCATCTTGAAGTTTTATACACCGCCAAGACAACTGGAACATTTCCACCCCAAAGATGAAGATCAGATTCCCATTCTGTTCTGTGTCCTCAACTCTTAAGCCCTGCCAATGCCACTTTCCAGTTTGGGGGTTCCTTTAGCTCCTTTTGAAAACCAGCACCCTGCTTCTCTTGCTAAGGCAATCCAGGTAGGTGCTGCAGGTTGGCAGACCCAGGTGTGCACCACCACCCTCGCAACAGGGTTCGACAGAACTAGCTCGGCGGACCTTTTGATGCCAAGGGAGAAGGTGCCTCATTCAAAACTGCGGCTAGTACTATTTTGCGAGTTGGATCTCACAAATTGCCTTTCGTTCTTTCAGGTAAGGGGGACCTAATCGGTTGCCACATCACATCCAGGGAGGAGGCGGTCCAGGCCAACGCGGACGTGCGGGGCCTCACCTACTGTGACCTGCAATGCCTGAGCTTGCCTGGCCTTCTCGCCAGCCTGGAGCTCTACCCAGAATTTGCCAGCAAATTTCGCCACGAGCTCCCGTGCGAGCTCAGCTACAACCTGGGCGGAGGCAGCAGCTTCCAGGTGAGTGGAAAGAACAGCTGCAACAGGGAGGAAAGCACTGTAAGGAGTAAGCAACAAATGCCTTTGAAAGGGTCGTGGGTGAACTAAGGCCCTTCAATGTGACCTGTTTATTGAACATTCGTCCTGATTTGCTTGCACAAAGGGTTGGATTGTGTCTGGGTCTTTACTGAGCATTTGTTCTGATCTGTGATATGACAATCATTTATTCTCATTTGCTTGTGGGATGTTTACATGCCTGCCTTTTAGTCATTCATTCATTCCATGTTGTTCAATTCATTTTCCTGTTGCTTTCAAAACTGCATAATGTCCAATTCTTTTTTTAAAAAAGTAGATTGGTGACAGAATCCCCAAAACCACTTTAACTGTGCGAACTTAGTTTTCCAGTATGCACTTGAACTCTTCCTACAAAACAGTGGCTTTGTGGAGACACCCCTTTGTGACACTGTCATTAGGCAGAGCTCTTTGTTCTTATTGCCCTTTCAACTTAACCTAGAAAGCAATTATCCAGATGCAGCCTCAGATACGACTGGCCAACTCTTCAGCACCCACTCCAGAGCTAATCCAGAGCTAATAAATTACTTTCCTAGGAGTCTGATGGGTGTCTAGGCTAACCCAGATTGTGTCTGGACCAGCCTCCTTGGCAACGTTGGGTCATCTGGGGAAGGTGGTAACAATTAGAGAGTTCACCTAGTTCCTGCTTGCTTGGACACACCTAGCACAGCTGGTGCATTTACCACTTTTATACCATTAGCTGAGCTCTCAGCCATTTCTTCTCTGACCCTGGCACCCCCAATTTCTGGGGAGAAATGGGGATGCAGGGTTGCATCCATGGCATGAGAGCAACGGTAGCAATGATACGATTGCTGCATTGCCAGGACCTAGATAGCGTAAGGAATTTTCCCACCGCCCCACAAAAGTGTGTCTGCAGGCCACATACCAGCAGTGGTCAGAGCCAAAGTATGCCTGCATCCATGCACATACACATCTTACTTGCTTGGATTCCAGTCTGTGCACTGAGCAAGGGTGTTCCCTTTCTCCACAGCCAGCTTGCTTTGCTTCCATGCTGTTTAGTAGAAAAGGGGAGCTTTCTCGCCCAGCAGCAGTGGGCTCCCTCTTTCCTGCTCTGCTGAGCTGTATTCTCCACTCCCTGCCGTCTCCCACACAACATACATGCACGTAACACACAGAGAGAACTCATCTGATTGAAGGTGGCAGCTCAGCAGTGGGGAAACTGTAGCCCCTGATCAACTGTGGGCCTAGATGTATCTCGGCAGTACTGAGCCCAATCTGGATTGATTCTGGACCTAACACAATGGATGGCCCAGAGCCCAGTCTGGAACTGACCTGAAAGAAGTGGATGTAGTAAATGAACCAGGGATTCTTTCTGGATATAGTTGGCAACTGTAGCCTCACTATGAGGACTCCAAAACTGGTCTTCGTCTAGTCAAAAGATTAAGATGGAAGGCTCTGTTCAAAGTGAAGAGGTTTTTAATATCCACATGTATGTCAGGTCAGTGGAAAACCCGCATAAACACTGCAATGAATGTCACTCCTGGATGCAAGAATTCTGCTGCGTGCAAATGCAGAAAGTCACAATTGGTTTGGGCTTCTCTTGCACATGCATCTCTCTTGTAGAATCAGCTCATTGCCTTATGCTCTATAGGTCAGTGTCTAATCATTTCCCCCTTTTGCAGGGGACAATTCAGAGAAGGCAGCAGGTTGTAAATGCGGCAACAGAAAAAGGCGGCATCTGCTTTTCCTTCCTTTGCAGGCTGAGACCCCATCGCTGAGCAACAGGGCACCCACCGCGTTGCTTTCCACCTTGGGGAAGGACTCTGATACTTCGTTCCCTTCACGCCGCAGAACTCCGTGCTTGCCCACAGAGGCTGTGGACGAGCCCTCCAGCCCCTTGCTCCCCTCTTCCGCTGGAGGCCACAGCAATCACCCGCCACGGCCAGGCTTTCCACGCCACCCACCTCCTGAAACTTCCTCACGTCCCACGGCGTTGCGGCTACATACAGCTCCCTGCAGTGGCCCCCCAGACCTCAGCCCCAGGTAAGGAGCACGCAAAGACAGACAAGAAGATGAACAGAGCAGTTGAATGGAGAACACAGGCAGTGGCGTGGGATAGCCTAGCTTGTTGTCTAGGCTCTGACAATCTCTGGGTAAGATTACTGCAGTGTGTTATATGTGGGACTGCCTTTGAAACTGCAGCGGGTGCAGAATTTAGCAGCCAGATTGCTGATCAGGGCAAGATGGTCTGCAGGTGTAACAGCAATGTTGGCATGACTGCAACGCCTACCAATTAGTCTACAGGCTTATTTCAAAGTGCTGCTTTTGACCTATAAAACCCACAGGCAGCTCAGAACCTGCAAGAACCATCTCTCCCAACATGAATCCGGACACTGCATTCATAATCTGACACCCTTCTCAGTGGGCTGTCTCCAAGGGAGTTGCAGAGGGTGAGGACACAAGAACAGGCTTTTTCAGTCGTGGCTTCCAACTTACGGAGTGTCCTCTCCTCGGACGCATACATGGCACCCTTATTGTATGCTTTCAAACTGCAGGCAAAAATACTTCTATTTACCCAGGCCCTTTGGTCTTTAATATGGAGGGTAACCAGTTAAAGGACGAGAATAAAAAGAAATCACAGGCATGAAGCGGGGTGGTAGGAGTTGTTTTAGACACAAAAACAGACACACAATGTAGGTTTTGTTTTATTGCTGTTCTTATATTTGGTTTTAATGTTCCTTGTTATTTTTATCCCTGTTATTTCTATTTTTATCCTGTAAGTTGCTTTGAGACGCTTCAGTGTAAAATGTGACTGATACAGTATAACAGATGAATAACGTGCTTCTATAGACACCGCTGAAGAGTTCCCAGCATTTGAGTTCTCACAGAGAGGGGGCATGGAAGGGTTTTTCTCCTGCAGGAAACATCTGCTGCCCATGTGCTCTCAGTCCCCATCCGGCGTACCTGAGCCACCTGTGGCACTTGTCTCCTAAGAACCTGACAATGCCCCTCTCAATGTGTTCTGTCCCATTACTGGAATGTGAGCTTGTGCTTGGGAGTCTTCTGGTTACTCCATAGGGACAGGCTTGGGGATCTGGGGTATAGAATTCCATCCTCCTAGGGCTGTATTTGACATGCTCTGTCCCCCCTTCCTATCTCCCTCTGAAGGGTTGTAGACGGCATAGAAGACGGATCTGGTTCCGACAAACCCATGTTTAGTTTCCGCCTCGGTCATTCGGGCCCGGACTACAGCAGCCCTTCACCTGGCACAGGTAAACCATTCTGCATGGCCTTACAGGGAACAAGGCATGATAATTAGGAAAACGTGGTAGCAGCACACAGGTCAGTGAGCTCCTGTGGGCTTCATTTCCCATGCCTTTGCTAAATCAGTCCGCTTCTCTTCTTACAGACAGCGGCCTGCTCACAATCCCCCCAGAGCTATCTGGTGCCGACACCATTGAGAAACTGCGTCAAGCGGTAAGGTTGTTTTTTTTGTTTTAAAGTGGTTCATATATAGGCCTGGGCAATGTATTGATACATTGCCCAGGACTGGTATGAGGGCCAGACCGTGATGGCGGCATCACCTGCCAGTAGGGCTTTCAACATTGCAGTGTATCACCAGCCAAATGGTGATAAACCCTGATGTTGACAAAAGCTGCATTGGCTGCAGCCAGCAAGGTGCCAGATGAAACTGCCACAGCTCTCACTGCGGGAGCTGAAGCGCTTTAACCCAGGCATCCCCAACCTGCAGCCCTCCAGGTGTTTTGGCCTACAACTCCCATGATCCCTATCTAACAGGACTAGTGGTCAGGGATGATGGGAACTGTAGTCCAAAACATCTGGAGGGCCGAAGGTTAGGGATACTCCAGGGCCTTGTGGGCTGCGGTCAATACAGCTGGCCCCAGGCTGCTGCTCAGCTGGGGGATGGAAGAGCTCCTGCCCCAAGCCCCCCAACGCTTGCAGGGGGCGGGTGAGCTACCTTGCCCGCTTGCCCCCCACTCCCCGAAGACGGACCAAGCGGTGGGAGCCTGTCAGGCTCTATGCGTTTGACTGCCTTCGCCTGTACGGGTGCACTGCCTCTTTCCTCTGGGGGGGGGGGAGCGGGTGTCCTTCACCCCAGGAGGAAAGACACAGCCCACCCTCCCAGGCAAAGTCCACAAGGCGTGGGGTGCAAAGCCACCCTATCTGCACCTTGCGGAGAGGGGCTGCTAGCAAGCACTGGACCTGCCAGCAGCATCAACCAGCCCCTACACTGCCTGGCTGCCTTCCACCGGGAGGATGGGCTCTGTCTTTCTGGGAGGAAAGGCGCAGCACACCCACCTTGGCGAAGGCAGCCAGGCGGTAGCTCTGCTTCTACTCATGTGCAAGCAGGGTCGGGGGTCTCAGCTGGGAAGGGGGAGCACTTTAACGGAGCCCCCTTCCTTGCCGTGGGCTCCGTAAAACTGCTTGGCTGAGGCAAGGGCAGCAGCGTGCTCCTCAGCCAAGCAGTTTAAAGAGGGAGGAACAAGCTGTATTGGCACCTTGCTGATACAGCTTGTTTCTCCCTCTACAGGGCAGAGTGCGGTGGTGGTTTCACCAGCGATACACTGCTGAGTGAAGCTGTCATTGCAGTCTCCCCTCCCATACTGGTCCTGGGCGATATTCTTCTTTGGTGATCACTCGTAGCTCAGTAAGATTGTCTTCCATAATCATGGTTTTAACAATGAGTCCGTAAGTGGCTTTGGAGGCCAATTCTGGATCCACAAGTCCTTCTACAGTGGGGACATTGGTTTCCAGGCAGGAGTTGATCACTGTGTGGATTTGCCAAGCGTGCCTTCCTCTTAGCATGTTTCTCCCTTTCGTCCTGAGTTTGAGTGTCTTCAAAGCCCATGACACCTTTGGTAAAGGCTGTTCTCCAACTGGAGCGCTTGCAGGCCAGTGTTTCCCAATTGTTGGTGTTTATACAGTGGTACCTCGGGTTAAGTACTTAATTCGTTCCGGAGGTCCGTTCTTAACCTGAAACTGTTCTTAACTTGAAGGACCATTTTAGCTAATGGGGCCTCCCACTGCCACTGCACAATTTCTGTTCTCATCCTGAAGCAAAGTTCTTAACCCGAGGTACTATTTCTGGGTTAGCAGAGTGTGAACCTGAAGTGTCTGTAACCTGAGGTACCACTGTACTACATTTTTAAAAATTTGCCTTTAGAGAGTCTTTAAACCTTTTGTTGACCACCAGCATTACGCTTTCCATTCTTAAGTTCGGATCTATTGCCCAGCCTACCCAGTAGTATATCACAGGTGAAACAGCAGATGCTCCTCTGGTGCCAGAGAGACTCAGAAGCAGCTGGCAGGCAGCTTCGTCAAAGCGCTTCTCTCAGTGGAGCAGTTTAACCTGCGAGGTGGGGGCTTGATCATCTGAGAAGCGGGCAGTTTAAGCAAGCCTGCTTATCAGCTGTTCAAGCCCCCCACCTCCAGCTGGCACAATTGCCTCATTTGCCTTCACATGGGCAGGCCTCCTGGGAGAAAGAGGTGGCCCGCCCATGTGAAAATGGACAGGCTCTGTGCACTTGGCACAGTGGCTGCCTTCAGGCAGGAGGGTGGGATATGTACAGTGGTACCCCGCAAGACGAATGCCTCGCAAGACGGAAAACCCGCAAGACGAAAGGGTTTTCTGTTTCGGAGGCACTTCGCAAGACGAATTTCCCTATGGGCTTGCTTCGCAAGACGAAAGCCCATAGGGAAATCTCCGGGGACCTGTTTTAAATTGCTGGTGGTCGGGAGCAAAGACTTTCGCCCACAGCCGGCCTTCAGAAGAGGTCCTGGACCTCTTCTGAAGGCCGGCGGGGGGCAAAAGTCTTTGCTCCCCCCGCCTGCCTTCCCGGGACAGCGGAGACTTCTCCGCTGCCCCGGGCGATCTTAAAATGCTGGCGGGCGGGAGCGAAGCGTTCGCTGCCGACCCCCAGCATTTTAAAATCTCCCCGGGACAGCAGAGAAGTCCCGCCCCGCTCAGGATGGCGGCGCAGAGCTGTCTGCCGTGCCGGGATCAGCGCGGGCTCTGCACGGCCATCGGGAGCCGGGGGAGAAGCCCGCCCCGCTCCAGATGGCCGCGCAAAGCTGTCTGCCATCCGGGGACTGCAGGCACATCTGCGCCGCCATCCCAAGCGGGGCGCTAAGTCCCGCCCTGCTCTGGATGCCAGCGCAGAGCTGTCTGCCGTCCTGGGACTGCAGGCAGATCTGTGCCGCCATCCCGAGCGGGGCGCTAAGTCCCGCCCCGCTCGGGATGGCGGCGCAGAGCTGTCTGCCCTGCCGGGACTGCCATCCCGAGCGGGGCAGGAGCCTCCATAGGCGCGCGTCACCTCTCCAGCCGGGGGAGGGTCGCAGGGGGCTGCTTTAGCCCCCCGCGTGCTCTCCCAGCTGGAGAGGTGACGCGCGCCTATGGAGGCTCCTGCCATAGGCGCTCGTCACCTCTCCAGCCGGGGGAGGATCGCAAGGGGCTGGGGGGAGATAGCGATCTCCCTGCAGCCCCTTGCTGCAAAACACGTCGGGGGAAGCGGGGAAGCGAAGCGCTTCGCTTCCCCGCTTCCCCCGGACGTCTTTTGCAGCTGTTCCGAAGTGGGGAGGGGGGGCGGGGACACCTGCCCCAGCCGCCCCACTTCGGAAAGCTGTTCCGAAGTGGGGAGGGGGGGCGGGGACACCTGCCCTAGCCGCCCCACTTCGGAAAGCTGTTCCGAAGTGGGGCGGGGGGGCGGGGACACCTTCTGAAGGCGGGCATGGGGCGAAAGTCTTTGTCCCCCCTGCCTGCCTTTCCAGGGGCTTTTAAATCGCCCCGGACAGCGGAGAAGTCCTCCGCTGTCCGGGGCGATTTTAAAATGCCGTCCGCCAGCATTTTAAGATCGCCCCGGACAGCGGAGAAGTCCTCCGCTGTCCCAGGGTTTTTTTAAAATGCTGGGGGTGGGAAGAAAAGCCCTTGACCCCCCCCCCAGCCTTCAGAAGAGGTCCGGGGACAGACTGTCCCCGGACCTGGTCTGAAGGCGGTTTCCCTAGGAACGCATTAATTGATTTTCAATGCATTCCTATGGGAAACCGTGCATCGCAAGACGAAAAAACCGCAAGACGAAGAGACTTGCGGAACGAATTAATTTCGTCTTGCGAGGCACCACTGTATTTCCTCCTGGAATCAGGTGTTAGGAAACTGTGCGCCCGCTAGGAGAGGTATGGGCCCTGGAGAGATATGGGCGCTTCCTCCCTAAGGTGGGGAGGAAGAAGCAGCCAAGATACACCAATATATCACAATGTCTGGAATGTATCACAGTATTTAGCTGCTGATGTATCACAATGTTGAAAACCAGAGTCAAAATAAAAAAATTCTTTCCAGTAGCACCTTAAAGACCAACTAAGTTAGTTCTTGGTATGAGCTTTCGTGTGCATGCACACTTCTTCAGATACACACGAAAAAGCTCATACCTGCATGCACACGAAAGCTCATACCTAGAACTAACTTAGTTGGTCTTTAAGGTGCTACTGGAAGGAATTTTTTTATTTTGACTATGGCAGACCAACACGGCTACCTATCTGTAACTTGAAAACCAGATACAGTCATACCTTGGCTTCCGAACGCCGCGAACCCGGAAGTGAGTGTTCCGGTTTGCGAATGTTCTTTGGAACCCGAATGTCTGACGGGGCTTCCGATTGGCTGCAGGAGCTTCCGTTCGACTTCCGAGGTACGACTGTATGGCCCAAGCCCTACCCCACTTCCAGGTTGCTATTGCGCCCAAGAGAAGAGTATAAGCAAACAGAGGCTGCTAATACTCACCCGGTTTCTCCTTGTCTTGCTTCCCAGGTGGCCGAGCTCTCTGGGCAGGTTCAGCAAATGCGCGAAGGCCTGCACTCCCTTCGCCAAGCCGTGCAGCTCTTCCTTCTCTCCCAGACGCCGACGCACTCGCGGGCCGACCCTTCTGCCTACACGACCTTTCCTCATGCAGATGCTACTCCTGCCACGCCTCTGCTAAGTCCGCTCCGAGTAGACACAGGACTCCCGCCCGCCTTCTGCCCCCACAGCGTCCCACCCGCCCCCTGTCCCAACGGTGCCTGTGGCAGGGTACAGTGGATGTGGGCACCGCCGGCCGGACAGAGCTCGCCCTGGCCCGGCATGTACTGGGCACGGGGGCCGGGCAAGGACTCCGAGACGGTGCCCATTTCGCCGGCGGGGCACGGATCCAAGGACCAGGGAAGCAACGCACAGCTGCCAAGCCAGCTCCAAAGAGAGAGCTCCCTTTCCCGAGCTTGCTCCCCCACAGACCCTACGGGCCTCACGGAAACCAAAACTTCCAGGACTCAAGCCTGCGATTCCTCAAGCCTTGAGATGGTGCTGATTGGTACTGGGGATGATGGGTCTGTGTGCGGCGCCCCCTGCTGGCCGGAGGAGGAAGGCACGGGCCTGTGAGTCTGCTTTTGGAAACATTGGGGGGGGGGAAATGTCTTGCAATACTGGGTGCTAACTTGCTTGGGGGGGGGGGGGGAGAGAGGAGCCGAAAAGCCCCCATATGGCATTTCAAGAGAGGGCTGCAGCAGCTGTCAACACAGGGACGGGAAGAAAGAACTGGAACGCAAGCTTATGAATTCTCTGCAGCAGGCTGGAGCAAAAGCAAGACACAGAAGCTGGACCTATCCTGCCTGGATCGGGAAAATACATCCATTTCAAACTCAGATGCTTGAAATATGCAACTCTCTATATATGTGTGTGTGTATGTACACATACATATATATATATGTGTATGTACACAGCCACCCCAGTTTTAGCTTCACTTCTTTCTTCTGGCACTTTTGATTGTTAGCCATGGGATGGTGGGGGAGATAAGATTGTGAATCCCACTGTGCATGCTGTTCCTCTGGTGGGAGGGCAGAGGACTTTCCTAGCCATCTGCAGCACTGGGGCTGGGCTAAAGCGGGCACTCGTTTTATAAAATAAAAGTACGTTTTGGACTCTGACCTCATGGTTTACTAGCTATTACTCTAGCTTGGGGTTTATTGTCCTCAACACCAAGGGAGGGGTGAGTGGGGGGTGATAAAGTGAACAAGTGGCATGTTAACTAGGCCTGGCCGATGTATTGATACATCACCCAGGGGCAGAGCGCAACGGCAGCTTCACCCAGCAGTATATCGTGGGTGAAACCAACGCCGCTCCCGTGTCTCTCTGCCACCATTGCTGCTTTCAACATCAGGCCACTGGTAGCAGCAGCAGTTCCACCAGCGATATACTGCAATCTGCCCAGAGTGGCTTGGGAAACCGAGTCAGGTGGGTGGGGTATACAGTTGTACCTTGGATCCCGAACGCCTTGCTATTTGGACGATTTGGCTCCCAAACGCCGCAAACCTGGAAGTGAGTGTTCTGGTTTGCGAACGTTCCTTGGAACCTGAACGTCTGACAGGGCTTCCGATTCGCTGCAGGAGCTTCCAGCAGCCAATCAGAAGCCGCACTGACTTCTGGAACGGATTCCATTCGACTTCCAAGGTACGACTGTAATAAAATAATGAATACTGTCGGGTCAAGCTGCCATTGTTCTCTGCCCATCATACCACAGGAGGAGGAGCTGGCTGCATTGCTAGGGCCGATACAGCTTGTTCCTCCCTTGTCGTCTTTGAACTGCTCCACAGAGGCATAGGAAGCCACATGCTCCTCAGTGGAGCAGTTTAAAGAAGCCCCCCAACATACGAGCCAGAGTGGGGGCTGCATTAAACTGTTCCCACTCCCCAGCTGAGTGAGCCACGATGCATTGCACACGAGCCAGAGAGGCATCGGGGCTCACTCAGCTGGGGGCAGGAGCCTTTGTACCCCACAGCTGAGCAGCACAAGGAAGCTCCAGCAAGAAACCTGGAACAGGCAGCCTGTTCACTCAGCATGTTGGGGAGAAAGACTCTCTCTGCCCCTAGCATTGGGAACAATCTTCATCATCCCTGGTACAGTGGTGCCCCGCAAGACGAATGCCTCGCAAGACGAAAAATCCGCTAGACGAAAGGGTTTTCCATTTTTCGATGCGCTTCGCAAGACGAATTTCCCTATGGGCTTGCTTCGCAAGACGAAAACGTCTTGCGAGTCTTGCGATTTTTTTCGCTTTCCCCCCCTTTTTCTAAGCCGCTAATAGCCTTTTAGCCGCTAAGCGTTTAATAGCCGCTAAACCGCTAATAGCGCTAATCGGGTTGCTTCGTAAGACGAAGAAACCGCTAGACGAAGAGACTCGCGGAACGGATTATTTTCGTCTTGCGAGGCACCACTGTACCAGGGTGAAACTGCCTCATTGCAGTGTTATCACCAGATTGCAGTGCTGAAAACCTGACACCGCCCAGGTCTAATATTAAACCCTCATAGTTCAAAAGACATTCACACCATAAACCAACTCTTCTACAATACTGAAAGAACCACATCTTACATCAAGAGGAGCCCCTAATTCTGTCTACAGATGCTACACAGAATAACAAAACATAATTAGCACAACTGATACCTAAAGGATGTTTGCCAAAAGATTGGCAGCATCAGAGAATACAAATCTGGGTTTACTCTCATGACCAAAGCCAACTCTAAACACCACACTGGAAACTTCAGTAAAAGCAGCAGGTGGCAAAATTATAGCCTGCATTATAAAAACACTAGGCGTGATCTGATTTCGCCACTGCTTTTTAAACAGAAATCATTCTTGACAATTGTCACAGTACCCTTCAGAATCTTATGTGACCAAACATAGTTAGGCAAACCAGCTATTCCACTCTTCCTTTAATAACTTTATGAAAATTAAACACTAGACTACGCTGCAGAGAGAGACAGGCAAGGCAAAACATTAATCACTACTGCTGCAAAATAATGTAAAGAGAGCATAGTATCAACTGACAGACCTCAATCATTGCATGACTGCTTTAAAAACATGTTCCTCCCTCCGCCCCAAACGTGAGAATCTGTTTAGCGAGAGCTGAAAAGATGGTTGTGTACAAAGAAGCAGGCCACCAGCACATCTCAGAGTAGTGAGATTTGCAACTATTTATTAGCTCGTTTGACACTTACTCCCCGGCCCTTAATCCTCCATGGTGGTTTTCGTCACTCCGTCCCAAAGTATCCAGCGCAGCAGCCGCACAACCCTCGCCAGCAAATGCCCCACACTGCCAAGAACACCCAAACAAGGTGCTGGTCTAAGGCCTGGCTCATACCTTTCTTTTACATAGATCCGCTGACTGATGAAGCAGAGCTCATCCTCCTCCTCAGCCGCAAAGGAAAAGGCCCCCAAGAAGTTTCAGTCCTAGCCTAAGGGAGGGCAGGCTCTATATAGCTGCATCTTCATCATTAAACATGGTGGTCCCTGCTGGCAAAAGGAGTCCGGGGCAGGGGGTGGACAGCCACACACAGGTCCAGTGGAGCCTTGGGCTTGATCCAAGCCTCAGGGCTGGGCAATTTTGGCAGCCTCTGCCTTAATAAGCGCAATCAGGTCTTGGTTGATGAGGAAGACAAAGCGCAAGCTTGCGATCTAGGGAGAAAGAGAAGGGCTGTCAGTCTGGGTGGGGTGGGGGGGCGGAAGGGAAGAAGTGAAAGCGCTGAATCTTTTACAGCAGAGCTTTCAAAACTTGTCGTGTTGGTGATACACTTTTTAGACGTGCATCATTTCACGACACAAGGAATTCAGTTTTTCTAGCAGCCGACACGCTAATGTGCCGCAACACACACTTTGGAAAGCTGTGTTTTATAGCCTAGCCCAGGGGTCGGCAACCCACGGCTCCGGAGCCGCATGTGGCTCTTTTACACATTTGCCGCGGCTCCAGGGCGGATACTAGCGAGGGGAGGAGGCGCATTGTGCGCCCCGACACTCCCCACTGTGACGGGCGCTGTACTGGCTGTGATGTCGCATGGGGGCGGTGCGTCCCGACGTCACCTTCCCGCCCGCTGTCAGATCGGACATTAAGGTAAGAAACAATATATGCAGTGTTATATTTGTTTTAAATGTTGCAATGGTTTTGCGGCTCCCTGTTTTTTCTCTCTTCGGAAACAGGTCCAAGTGGCTCTTTTTGTCTTAAAGGTTGCAGACCCCTGGCCTAGCCCACCTCAACTGAGAGGCCAAATTGGCTGCTGCAAGAAACGATGTCTTCCCAAACCGGAGGCTCTCTGGACAGGTAATAAACCAACCTTAAGGAAGTTGTCTACCTTCCAGCTAGCACCAGGCTCTTGGCGGACAGCAGCTGAAGAAACTACACCCCAGCACTTTTTATTTATTATGTTTGCTGGTTCTGTGCAGAATCAAAATTCACAACAGGCAAGGGAGTCTAGCATCCCATGGATTTAGGGCCGGGCTCAGCTGCTCTGGATACTGGCATCATCTTGTTATGGAACCATCAACCAAGAAGACTGTGAAACCTTTCACCACAAAGCAGCACAGCCCTCCGCCCTGCGCACCTCCAACAGCTCACCTCCACCACTGAGTTGTTGCTGAGCTTCCATTTGCTGCCACAAAGCACTGGGCGCCCGTCCACATAAATGGGCCGCCGGCCTTCGTTTGCCAGGAAAAAGTCGCCATTGTTCTTCAGTTTGATGACACCTGTGTGTGCGCATGGAGAGATGAGAAGTTAGACTTTCCAAGCAGAAGGAAGAAAACTGGCCACAACTGCTTGCAGAGAATGCCTCGTAAGTCAAGGGTAATTGAAACTGTGTGCTTTGTAGCAGGTTAGAGACCCTGAATCTGCAATATCCTTATTGGAAATTTTGGCTCTCAAAAGTGAGCAGCTCAGGTCAATTTTTCCAAGGCTATTTTAAAATGTGCAAACTGGGAAATGTCACTGAATGTGGACTTTCCTAATTGTGCCTTTTTAACCACCAATATATTTATTATTATTATTATTATTATTATTATTACTACTACTACTACTACTATTATTCACTTTGTGTTGCAGCCTCAAGGGCCAGCAATTTAATCTCAGGCAGATCCAACCCCCTTCTACCTGATCATCTGCATTTACAAGTTGTTTGCTAGAATAATTTATTATTTTTACCCCACCCATCTGGCTGGGTTTCCCCAGCCACTCTGTGTGGCTCCCAACAGAATATTAAAAACACAATAAAACATCAAACATTAAAAACTTCCCTAAACAGGGATGTCTTCAGATGTCTTCTATAAGTCGGATACAGTGGACGCTTGGGTTGTGAACGTGATCTGTGCGGGAGGCACACTCGCAACCCACAGCGCCGCATCTGCGCACATGCGGGTTGCAATTTGGTGTTTTGCGCATGCACCGAAACCCGGAAGTAACCCGTTCGGTGCAGTGCGCAACCCGAAAACGCGCAACCTGGAGCATCTGTAACCTAAGGTATGACTGTAGTTGTTTACTTCCTTGACATCTGATGGGAGGGCGTTCCACAGGGTGGGTGCCACTACCGAGCAGGCCCTCTGCCTGGTTCCATGCAACCTCACATCTCGCAGTGAGGGAACCGCCAGAAGGCCCTCAGAGCTGGACCTCAGTGTCCAGGCTGAACGATGGGGGTGGAGACACTCCTTCAGGTATAGTTAAAAAGTCCACATATTTCCATCTAATGTCTTGGAAGTCCTCATGTGGCCTTCAGTTACCAATTCCTGATTTAGGGCAAGGAACAGCAACTGCCTCGCCTGCAATTTCTGACACAGCAAAACACCCAAAGGCACCTTGATATCACATGGCATTCACATCAGGAACCATGGAGAGAAATTAAACAAGGAGGCGTAACTTATCAGCCATATGCAGGCACTCAAAGGGCTGCCTTCCCTTTCCATCCTGCCACAGTTTCACACCCCTTGTCCTACAAAGTCCTTCTCCCCGAGCAACTCAAAGGCAGTAGCCCAATCTCAAGCACCTTGCTTGCGGGATATTTTCCAGGCTGGCCCCTCGAGCGCTAGATCCACATCAATCTGATTGTCTTTGGTGGCTCTGCCAAGTGTGATCTGGAAGAGGAAATGAACAGAAACATTCAAGGGGACCAGCATTTTGCTCCAAGGAAATTGCAATCCACAGCCATCAAAATTAATTAGCCAAATCAACACGGCTATGGCAATCGTTCCATCAGCGCAAGCATTTTACCTTCCTTGCCAAACAGATCAACCCCCTCTCTCCTCCCTTTGCGTGCTGTTATGGGGGTTCTCCTGACCCCCTCAGAACCAATTTAGGGGTGAGCAGCGGAAGCCCCATTGCGCTAGCCGAAGTTCCTGTGTGGGCCTCTGCTAGCACGACTCATTAAGTGAATCTGGCTCACTGCGTTTTCTTACATTCTGACATGGATATTGAAGCTGCTGTTAGCAAAAGCCTGCAATCTCTTGGGAGGCTGATTCCAGATTCCACATTACAGATAAAGTTGCACCATAGCAGAAGAGGAAAATGGAGCTCCTTAGAAGTAGAATCATACTGAAGATACTTCTTACTTGTGAAAAGGAGTTATCCAACTCTTGAATGTAAATACACACACAAACACCCCTACAACTGTTATTTTTGGCTTAGAAATATAGTTGGGAATTCTGTAGAGGCTACAAATTTATATATATTGGTAAAAGGTAAAGGACCCCTGGATGGTTAAGTCCAGACAAAGGTGACTATGGGGTTGTGGCGCTCATCTCATTTTCAGGCCGAGGGAGCCAGCGTTTGTCCACAGACAGCTTTCCAGGTCATGTGGCCAGCATGACTAAACTGCTTCTGGCGCAACGTAAAACCGTGACACAAACCAGAGCGCACAGAAACACCATTTACCTTCCCACCGCAGCGGTACCTATTTATCTACTTGCGCTGGCGTGCTTTCAAACTGCTAAGTTGGCAGAAGCTGGGACAGAGCAACAGGAGCTCACTCTGTCACAGGGATTCAAACCCCCAACCTTCCGATCGGCAAGCCCAAGAGGCTCGGTGGTTTAGACCACAGTGCCACCCACCCACGTTTTAAAATTAGTGTCAGACACTGATGTTCTGTTCTGTTAATGTTGGCTCTGTTACTGACAGAACTATATGCAACTTGCTCTCTCTGATGCAATCCTACCTTGAAAAAGCTCTGCACTGTCTCAATCTAAGCCAAACGACAGACTGGACTCACCTCCCGGGAGCGCATGAGATAACGCACCATTCTTCCACGCAGCACAGCCAATGTTTGGTTATCAAAATCAGGGGAACTCATTCCTGGGAGAAAGAAAAGGAAGGATTAGACAGACATGGCCATTGGAAGGCCATGGTAACCAAAGCATACTGGGCAAGGATAGGTGGGTTGTGTCTCCAGGACTCTTACTCAGTTGCTCAGGAGCCCTTTATTTAATAGTAATAGCAGTTGTTGTTGTTGTTTATTTGCCAGCCCCCCGGGACAGCTTCCAACAAAATATCAAACACTAAAAAAACCTCCCTTGTACAGGGCTGCTTTCAGACATCTTCTAAAAGTCAGACAGAAGTTTATTTCTTTGACATCTGATGGGAGGGCGTTCCATGTTTATTCAATGAAAATTTATATATTATTGAATAAAAAAATCAACCTCTATGAAGTATTCGCTCAACAGTAGCAGTAACAGCAGACTTTACAAACAGTAGGCAATATTATTATTATTATAGAATACAACATTGTAAACTGTGCTGAGGTTTCTTAGACTAAAGCAGTATATAAATAAAACCATGAAAATGGAGGCAAAAAAGCTTTAACAAAAACAAATGCACATGGGAACATGAAGCTGCTCTTAGCAGACGTCTTAGCAGACGTCAAAAGCAATAAACAAACGCGCTTGCCTAATGTTAGCTGGAAGTCCCGGGGGAACAGGTGCCGCAACACTAGGATATGGGGTTTCTCACCCGCGAGAAGAGACATAGTGTGGCTCTTCTCTCACCTGTTATGCTGTCCACCAGCACCTGCCACTTGTGGAGCTCTTGCTCCAGTTGCCGGATTTCACGCTTCTGTCTCCGGTCTGCCACTGTCAGTTCTGCGTGGAGAAAGGCCACAAGCATCAGGAACAGATTTTTGAAAGGAAAACAAAAGTAAGGTAACTTTAAATAAATAATCATGAAAAACCAGGAGAGAGAAAGAGAGAGAAGTGGTCTTGGGGCTGGATAAATTATTCCAGTGCAGGTAAAGCTCGCTTCCGTCTAGGGTTGGACCTACATTGTTCTTCTAAACGTTTTCAGATTTAACATTCTATAATGCTTAATGCAGTTTCCCTTTGCTGGTGGCTCGCTGCTCTGCAGCGCCCTCTGGCGTTTTTAACACATTTTTACTGTTATAAACCACAAGTGTAGATCCAGCCTGCGACCATTAAGGCAAGAGTGAGGAGGCGGGGCGAGGAGAAAGCTTAGCTCCTCTCTCTGCAAGGACCCAACCCATGTTGAGAATGCTGCCTCCACAATGAAGGGGCGGTTTCCTTACATACAGAATACGTGAGGCTCAGTCCTGCTACTTGCCCATAGCTGCCCAATAGGGATTCTAACACATTTTAAAAGTGATTCGGAATTTACAGATCGGGGTTTTTTTCAGTTTCCTCCAAGAGCTGGCTCACAGGGATACACCATCCCGAATCACACAGAGTTTTATGGAGACGGAGTCATTTGAAGAGCGTTATTTTTGCTCCACCTCTTGAAACAAACAGCACCTGACTCACCATGCTCCAACACCTCGTCTCGGACATCCCTACAGGAGAGAGGAGGGAGGGAGAGGGAGAGAGATGTTAGATCTTGAATTGGTAACTGATCACTCAACTCCACTGCCTGGGCCACTTATTATATATATATATTCTCAAAAAACACTAGCCTGTGTTGGCTGGATTAGGGCTCTACCATGTGCATGTTGAGAGAAGCACAGTACAGTGGTGCCTCGCAAGATGAAAATAATTCGTTCCGCGAGTCTTTTCGTCTTGCGATGTTTTTCGTCTTGCGAAGCACGGTCCGTCGCAACTGCGCCTCTTCAAGCGGCTTTAAAAAAAAAACGCAAGACGTTTTCGTCTTGCAAAGCAAGCCCATAGGGAAATTCGTCTAGCGAAGCAACGCAAAACCGAAAAACCCTTTCGTCTAGCGAGTTTTTCGTCTTGCGAGGCATTCGTCTTGCGGGGCACCACTGTAATGCTCAAAACTGCAGCACAGCAGGAGCCAGACTGCTGGATGAAAAATGAGGAGAAACCAAACTCACCATGGACTCCACTCATTAACTAGTATTACCCTAGGTCTGAAAGGCCCCACATCTGCTCTCTCAAACAGGTGGCCTCAGGCATTAAGTCACACTGTGTCCTCATCTGGACAATGACAGCAGCAGCGACTTGTCTCAGATTTTAAGCTTTAAGGATGATGTGTGCCAACTGGGCACCGTGTTATATGTTATATTGCCCCCTAGTCTCCCTATCTAGAAATGCTTTCGTTTTCCCAGTGTCGATCTGATCAAGCCTTAGGATCAGTTAGAATGCATCAATTAACTGCTCCCACATTGAACATCTACCTAATCCGGTTTAGACCAACTTGTTTAGGGGGAAAACCCCTCTCTCTGGCCTTCTTCTTGGTCACTTTGTGTTGCAGCCTCAAGGGCCGGCAATTTAACAGGCAGATCCAACCACCTCCTATCTGATCATCTGCATTTACAAGTTGTTTGCTATAATAATAATTTTTAATTTATACCCTGCCCATCTGGCTGGGTTTCCCCAGCCACTCTGGGCGCCGTCCAACAGAATATTAAAAACACAATAAAACATCACACATTAAAAACTTCCTGATACAGGACTGCCTTCAGATGTCTTCTAAAATTCAAAATATATATTTTTAAAAATTGTCCAGTAGCACCTTAGAGACCAACTAAGTTTGTTCTGGGTATAAGCTTTCATGTGCATGCACACTTCTTCAGATTCAGATTCTAAAAGTCAGATAGTTGTTTATTTCCTTGCCATCTGAAAGAAGGGGATTCCACAGGGAGGGTGCCACTGCCGAGAAGGCCCTCTGCCTGGTTCCCTGCAACCTCACATCTCGCAGTGAGGGAACCGCCAGAAGGCCCTTGGAGCTGGACCTCAGTGCTTGGGCTGAATGATGGGGGTGGAGACCTTCAGGTATACTGGACTGAGGCTGTTTAGGGCTTTCAAGGTCAGCACCAACACTTTGAATTGTGCTCGGAAACGTACTGGGAGCCAATGAAGATCTTTCCAGACTGGTGTTATATGGTCTCAGTGGCTGCTCCCAGTCACCAGTCTAGCTGCCGCTATTCAAATTGTGTTCACATTGTAAATAAAAAAATGAAGATAGATTCCTATTCAAGCGTGGACTGGATGTGAGTTTAACTAACCCTTAGGCTAACATATGTCCAGGCTGGAACCAAAGGTTCTCCAGCCACTAAGCCAGACAAGCGTAGGCCAAGAATACTGATGGCAGAGTGTTTCTAATGAAAAGTGGGAACGCAACTGGCCTTAGCCGCACCCCTTTCACATAATAATAATAATAATTTGTTATTTACCGTATTTTTTGCCCTATAGGACACACTTTTTCCCCTCCAAAAATGAAGGGGAAATGTGTGTGCGTCCTATGGGGCGAATGCAGGCTTTCGCTGAAGCCTGGAGAGCGAGAGGGGTCGGTGCGCACCGACCCCTCTCACTCTCCAGGCTTCAGGAAGCTCTGTGCAAGCCTCGGGAGACCGGCTAAGAGGGTTGCGCAGAGCTGCCTGCAGTCCCGGGATCAGCGCAGCTCTGCGCGACCACCGGGAGCCGGTCGCAAAGTCCCGCCCCGCTCCTGGTGGCTGCGCAGAGCTGCCTGCAGTCCCGGGCTCAGCGCAGCTCTGCGCGGCCACCGGGAGCCGGTCGCGAAGTCCCGCCCCGCTCCTGGTGGCCGCGCAGAGCTGCCTGCAGTCCCGGGCTCAGCGCAGCTCTGCGCGGCCACCGGGAGCCGGTCGCGAAGTCCCGCCCCGCTCCTGGTGGCCGCGCAGAGCTGCCTGCAGTCCCCGGCTCAGCGCAGATCTGCGCGGCCACCAGGAGCCAGGCGCGAAGTCCCGCCCCGCTCCTGGTGGCCGCGCAGAGCTGCCTGCAGTCCCAGGATCAGTGCACTTCTCCCCATAGCCAGCCCCACAAGCTCGGGGGACAGCGGGGAGGCAGAGCGCGCCTTCCCGCTGTTCCCCAACCTGGTTCTTCCAGCCCCGCACCTGGGGGGGGGGGAATAAAAAAAAATTCTTTATTTCCCCCCCAAAAAACTAGGTGCGTCCTATGGGCCGGAGCGTCCTATGGGGCGCAAAATACGGTATACCCCGCCCATCTGGCTGAGTTTCCCCAGCCACTCTGGGCGGCTTCCAATCAAGTATAAAAAACAATAAAGCATTAAATATTAAAAACTTCCCTAAACAGGGCTGCCTTCAGATGTCTTTTAAAAAGCAGATAGCTGCTTATTTCCTTCACATCTGAAGGGAGGGCGTTCCACAGGGAATACAGATGGCAGAGTGTTTCTAATGAACAGAGGGAATGCAGCTGGCCTTAGCCACACCCCTTTCACTTACTTTAGTTTGCTGTCATCTATCATGTCTTCGGCATCGGAGAAGTTGAGCACCTGGTCTCCTTTGGGCAGTGGCTGCACTGGAAGAGACCAGAGAGGACAAAGGACGGTTCAGAATCCTGGCACAAGCTGCAGGTTCCAAACTTTACCTGGCAACAGATTAGCTGGCCATACCTGTTTGATCATCCAGGAGGTAGTACTGCTTCATGAGTTGCCAATGCGTCTGTAGGACCTTGGCAGTGCGGGAAGGGTAGAAAACCTCGGGGTGCTTGTGTAGGAGGTCCTGGAAGGTGTCCAGGGAGGGTTGGCTGGTCTAGGAATAAGAGAAAGGAGGCTCAAGCAGGAAGAAAAGAACCTCCGCCAAAGGCTGCTTCTCACATTTATTTTCCACGAATAGAGATTTTAACTCTAGTTAAGCCCATCAAGTTAAAAGTCAACTGTCAAGAATACGCACAGCTTGCAGCCTTAACACAGAGAACAAGAACAACATGCGTTTAGAGAAGATTGGAAAATGTTTATTGAATATATGGGAAATAACTGTGTACAGCTGAAAATGCTGGCAGCATTAAGATAAATTCAACAGTGTAAATAAGTTTTGATGGATGCAATAATGGAATCCTGAATGATATAGTGTTTGTAAAATATGCAGGCATTTATGATATGTAAAATGAACCATAGAAAGAGAAGAAAGGAAGTCACTGATATTTTAAGGATGTAAAAATGAGTACTTTAAAATTGTAAAGCAGAAAATCTAATAAAAATTAGAGGGGGGGGCGAAAGAACTGTTATGATTTCTAGAAAGACGAGAATGAAATTTACAGGCCGCAAACATTGTGTAGCCATTCAATCACCTCAAAATTATACAAGGGAGGCCTTCAAGAAATTGTTGCTGCGTGGAATGTTTCTCTTTGGGCTTCCAGCTTAGCCAGTGAATGCCCTTTGAGAAACTCTGTTCCATTATCCTTCGTCCCTTGGTCTTTTTGCAGCACCCCCTACCCCAGTTACAGAGACAGGGCATTCTGCGCACTCGTTTCTGGTTATCTCCCTCCCTTCAGGCTCATTTTTCTAATGATTACAACCATTTCTGCAAACCTCAGGGTTTCCCCCAAACCTGTTGACAACCCTCTTTCATGAGTAAGTGGTGTCATTTTGGGTACATAAAGACAACGCTTAGAAATGGAGTGTGCTATTAGTATACAAGATATTACAATCTCTCACGCACACAAATATTTACACACATAAAGAAGAAAAGGTTTGTAAATGCCAGGGTGGCTGTTATATCAAGCAAGCCACTTGCTATACAGGGTACGGCAAAACTCTACCAAAAATCATCAGGGAGAAAAGGAGCTACTCTGAACCCTGCCTTGCTTTTCTCTAAGGCAGGCTTTCTCAACCTGTGGGTCCCCAGATGTTGTTGAACTACAACTCCCATCACCCCTAGCTAGCAAGGCCAGAGCTCAGGGATGATGGGAGTTGTAGTCCAACAACATCTGGGGACCCACAAGTTGAGAACCGCTGCTCGAAGGCATGGGTAGGCAAACTAAGGCCCGGGGGCCGGATCCGGCCCAATCGCCTTCTAAATCCAGCCTACGGACAGTCCTGGAATCAGCGTGTATTTACATGAGTAGAATGTGTGCTTTTAATTAAAATGGATCTCTGGGTTATTTGTGGGGCATAGGAATTTGTTCATTCCCCCCACCCCAAATATAGTCCGGCCCCCCACAAGGTCTGAGGAACAGTGGACCGGCCCCCTGCTGAAAGTTTGCTGACCCCTGCTCTAAGGTAACCAGGGCTGCAGCTAAGTAGCCGTTCTTGATGCTTACCGATCCCACTTTGCTTAGCAGCTGCTCCTCTGCTTTGCTGAAAAGCACTTTACTCTGCATAGAGGCTATGGCTTCCGGATGCAGCTGCCGCATGGCCTGGCAAGACAGCCTGGTGGAGGAAGGGGAAAAGAGAATAAAAAGGGACCAGTCGCCCCACACCAAACAGCAACCAGTGGCATTCACCCAAGAAAATATAGAACTTAAAAAAGAAAAGGAAAACATAAACAGGGGTGTGTAGTTGGTTTTCTATCCTCACAAATGCCAAGACGGACCCATAGGGAGTCTCATTTGTGCAATCAAAACCCACTTTTATTAGGGGTAAGCACTCTTAAAACTTCCAATAAGCCTCATAAATGCCTTAACCCCAGAAACACAAGCAAAATTGCCTTCTTAGGTGAGGTTTGGATATGCCAAAGAGGCAATTCACTTTCAGGCATTGAGGAAGCAGGGAACAAACGCTTCCCAGTGAAACCAGCTCTGCTCTCAGCAGCTGTTTGGAAACAAACAGTGCTGAGATTCCATCTTTCAGTGCCATCTCATCAAGAAGCCTGACTTTATTTTATTTTTAAAGGGGACTAAATTGAGAATATCGCATCCTTCCTCCTACTCTGCAGGGCTGCAGAACGAAGAGGAAAGGACAGTAAAGGAACTTCCTTGCCCATACACAGAGCCTTCCATTCCGAAAACGAACTTCAAAGGCAAGTCCCGTTCATTTCAAAAGAATTTACTTCCAAGTACAGTGGTGCCCCGTAAGACGAATGCCTCGCAAGACGGAAAACTCGCAAGACGAAAGAGTTTTCCGTTTTGGAGGTGCTTCGCAAAACGAATTTCCTATGGGCTTGCTTCGCAAGACGACAATGCCTTGCGAGTTCCTGGTTTTTTTCCCCTTTCCCCCCCTTTTTCTAAGCCGCTAAGCCGCTTATCAGCTGATCCGATCAGCAGATAAGCCACTAAAAGCCGCTAATCCGTCAATGGGCTTGCTTCGCAAGACGAAAAAACCGCTAGACGAAGAGAATCACAGAACGGATTCTTTTCGTCTTGCGAGGCACCACTGTAAGAGCGTTTATGAAAACTTTCGGAGCTAGGTGAAAACCATGTTCCTCTACCGGTACAACGGATTGTCTTCCCTCCCATCACAAGCTGATCTAGTCCTAGTCCTCAAATGGAGATGGTCCATAGATGCACGTTGTCCTTGGGAGACAAGACACCCCTTTAATAGGATCAATCCCCATACCTCCCACTCTGAGAAAGGTGGAGGAGAAAACTTACTTGGAAATCACGGGGTCATAGAGCAGAGCGTACCACCTCTCCTGGATCTCCCGCAGATTAAAACGGCAGCTGAACTTCACTCCCAGGTGCACAGAGGTCAAGTCATTGGTCTTCAGAGAGGAAGAGAAAGAGAAATTACTCTTGGGAATACAGTGGACGCTTGGGTTGTGAGCGTGATCCGTGCGGGAGGCATGTTCGCAACCTGCAGTGTTCGCAACCCGCGATGCGCGGGTTGCGATTTGGTGCTTCTGCGCATGCACAAAGCGCGATTTAGCGCTTCTGCACATGCGCCGAAACCCGGAAGTAACCGTTCCGGTACTTCCAGGGTTGGCACGGTACGCAACCCGAAACGTCTGTAACCCGAGGTATGACTGTAATGACTCTTCCTTGCATGTAACAGATGTCTGTGAAGCCTGACCATACGAATCACAGTCGCTCACACAGAGATGCCCAAATCTCCGTGGACAACCATGCTCCAGCCTAGGGCAAGCAGACTATTTTGAAAAAGGCAGAAAGGAACCCCATTGGCTTCAACTGCTTTGTGCTCAAACAGAACACACTGGACGACGAAGTAAGAGGGTTATTGTTCTTATTTTGTTTTTATGTATTGTGATCTTTTCTGTGAACCGCCCTGAGACCTCCAGGTATAGGGCAGCACAATACAAATACCTTTATTGGCATTACAAGTTAAGACATTTCAAATCACTAGGATAAATTTAAAATGGAGAGGGATGAGGCTGTTGACGGTTACAAGGCACTTGATTGTTCTGTTTCACCCTGTCTATTCCCTAGAGCAGTGATGGCCAAACTTGGCCCTCCAGCTGTTTTTGGACTACAACTCCCATCATCCCTAGTTAACAGGACCAGGGGTCAGGGATGATGGGAATTGTAGTCCCAAAACAGCTGGAGGGCCGAGTTTGACCATGACTGCCCTAGTGGGATGATTCATTAAGAACCCTTTTGGGTAAGATGGAGATTTAAAAGGGCAGTATATAAATTTAATAAATAAATAAAAAGGTAATTACTGAGCAATGTTGAAAATGTATGGAATTAGAACACGTGAGAATATATATCAGCGGTTCTCAACCTGTGGGTCCCCAGATGTTGTTGGACTACAACTCCTATCATCCCTGAGCTCTGGCCTTGCTAGCTAGGGGTGATGGGAGTTATAGTTCAACAACATCTGGGGACCCACAGGTTGAGAAAGGCTGATATATATATGAAGCTGCCTTATATGGTCCATCTAGCTCACTTACTGTCTACACAACCTGGCAGCAGCTCACCAGAAAATGTGGGAACGCAAGGCCCCAGGAACATACCCAGGCCAATATGGCAACAGAGAATGGGCTCAGGGCATTACAGATGTCATTATTTTAACATCTGCACATGGAAGACTGCCTGGGAGCCTCACTTCAGTCACTATGAGTTTCTTGAAATCAAATACTGTTCCTGATCCACTGTGGATCTTGATTTTAAGAACGCCTGGCATCCCTATATCTGCATCTATCTATCTATATGCCTTAACCCTGTTCTGCTACCTGAAGCACAGCGTTGATCAGCAACAAATCATCAGTGGGTTTCCAGCGGCCCAAATCCTTGTTGACCTGCAAGGGCTGCTTGCTCTTCTTCATCCGCTTGGTGAGGCTGGGGTTTGGAGCTGGGCTTGGAGTGACAGGTGCAGAGACAGATTTGGACACCTGCGGAAGCAGAGGTTGGCATTCAGACTACAACAGGCACAGCAACACAACGAAGCCAAAATGTAGCAGAGAGCCATGGCCACTGACAAATTGCATCGCAAGGTTACTTAAGGGGCACCCGCAAGAGCACTGGACAGCACTGAGATGAAAACGTTTGCAAGGATTTTAAAAGCATCAAATTTGAATAATGTGGCCACAGATCTGCTATGGTGGCTCTTAACGAGGGAGGTATATGTCACCCAACTCACCTTCTTCTTCTCACTGGAAGAGGGTTCACTGCCAGAGCAGCGCCCTGGCTCTACCCCACTGGGACCCTTGGCCCGACTGGATGATTTGGCAAGGCTGCTCTCTACCAGTTCATCATCAAACTTCTTCCGCTTGATGAACCTAGAATGAGGAAATTCTGTATTATATTGCAGCAAGTTACCTCCACCAATGGCCTCATCAGCACTGCTACAAACAATATGAATATGGGTTGTCAATGGAACTTCCTGAAGGCTGAAGTCCACAAAGGGATTCAGAATGACTGGGGGGTTTCCCCACTTAAAGGAATTTGTTTACAAGAACAGTGAAGAAGAAGGGGAAGAGGAAGAAGAACAGCAACAACAACCTTTATATCCCACCCATCTGGCTGGATTTCCCCACCCAGTCTGGGCGGCTTACAGCATATATAAAAACCTAATCAAACATAAAAAAGCAGAATATCTTATACAGACCATAAACCAGTAAATCAGTAAAAACTAATAATACTAATTATAATAGTAGTAGTAGTAACAATAAGAATACTAATACTAATACTAATAATAATAATAATAATAAAGTTTACAGTTATACCCAAATTAAAATAACCATCAACCCCAAGTAAACATTTAACCAACCCCAACCCAACAAAAACAAAACAGAGGAACAAAAATTAGAACCGTTTAAACCGTTATAAAACATTTTAGCCTAGAGTTGTTCCAGCAATGTCCCTCCGGCCTCCCAGGAGCCTTTTTTAGCTGTTTGAGTGAGTCTGGGCCCCAGCCCCTAGGCCTGGTGGAAATGGGCCTTGCAGCAAGGAGCAATCCATTCCTTTGCCTGCATTTGTTTTAAACCGACTTTAATATTGTATTGTGCGTAGGGCAGGTAAGAAATCAAACAAAAATGGTCAAAGCCTGGACCGTAAGGGGAAATGAATAAGGTGCCAGGTTACAACTCTGAATGGGGCATATTTGGTTCTGAACCCACCAGGACCACACTTGCAGTTACAGTGGACGCTCGGGTTGCGAACGTGATCCGTGCTGGATGCACGTTCACAACCAGCAGTATCGCGTCTGCACACGCGTGGGTTGCGATTCGGCGCTTCTGTGCATGCGCAAAGCGCGATTTAGTGCTTCTGCGCATGCGCAACCGCCGAAACCCGGAAGTAACCCATTCTGGTACTTCCGGGTTTCGGCGGTCTATAACCTGAAAAAACGCAACCTGAAGCATCTGTAAACCCAAGGTATGACTGTATTTATATGAGCCCTTTGCGAATAAGATGAATACAAAGGGGCTGCAGGCAGCACCGCTCCTCCTAGCTTCTCATATGTTGAGGCATAACTTACAGAGTGGAGGACAGAATCTTTTCCACCTGTGGAAACTCCCTGTGTGATTTGGAAGTCAGGGTTTTAAACTGTCCACGACTAGAAAAGGCTCTCCACTTCAGAAGCCATCCCTCAACAGACACGGGGCCAGACTAGAAAAGCTAACCAACAAACTGAAACTAACATGGGGACCAGCAAAAGAGGATCGCTTCACCCCAGTATGTTCCCCCCTTTATCACATACACATCTCAACAAAACAACATAGCGCCCCGCCCCCTATAGAATACAAATTGATATAGCTAACTTGACGCAACAACCCCTCTCCTACACAAAGAAAACTCACTGCAAGCAACTAAATTCACCCAATCATGCTACGGGCTCTCCAAGCCCCCACACTGCCAACAAAATCAAACAGGTAAAAGAACCTATCATCACAATGCTGAGACAAAAAACTCTGCACATGCACTAAGCAAAAGAAAGAAAAATATCATGCCCACTTCTTTCTCACCACCGCAACCTCACAATGTCTATAACAGCAGAGTCTCACACCAAACGTAACTGACCTGTAGAAAGGACTCGATGAATTGAGAACAAAGACATTGTATGTACCCTTGTTAACTATGAAAATACTTTAATAAAAACAACTATTTTAAAAAACCCACAGATACAGGGCCAGGAGAAGCTGCTTAACTTAAGGAATAGGGTAAAATGCACAGCTCCTTTAGAGCCATGTTGCCCCTTCATGTGAGTCGTATTGTAGGATTGTAGTCACATTGTTTTGGGTTCCTCCTCCTAATTAAAAGAGCTTTTAGGGTTTTATGCTGTGGCCCCACAGGTGAATTTCCCAGTTATCTTCAGAACAGTAGAAACCCCTAGGGGGAAAAGGAGCCAGACTATTTATCTACCCTTTAGCACCTGGATTTCAGGGGGAGGGGGGGAACCATAGCCAACCCACAATGATCTCTATTCTACTCAGCTGCTCCAGTCTCCAAGCTCAGGCACCAGGTGTCCTCCTTTTCCCTAGCTCAGAGGTTTTCAACCTTTTTGAATCCATGGCTCCCTTGACCAACTACATTCTTTCTGCGGCACCCCTGTGGGGCTCAGGAGCCCAGTAATGTCACCCCTTGCCTGCAGAGCTGCAGCTTCTCACCCTTTTTCAAACATGCCCCCTTGTGCAATGTTCCCTCAGCCTTCTCTCCTCTCCCCTCTCCTTGGAAGTCCTCTGGGTAGCTGCTGCTGCTGTCCCTGATCTCTGACCCACCCACTCTGCCCCAAAGAGAGGTGCCTTCTCACGCTGCCCCATGGGCCTGGGAAGAGGATGCCACCAGCCTTAGCGGCCTGAGGGAGACTGGCCAAAGGTGAATGTGAGGCCAGCACCTTACATTGGGAGGCAGCAATGGCAGCAGCGGGCACCGCCAGTCCTGTATGGTGGAAATACTCTCCTTTGGAGCTGGGCACTCAGCTCCCAGGCAGGCCTTGCACACTGTAAGCGCAAGAAAGGCCAGCATGCCTAGGCTCCCACTTGTCCGTCCATTCCCAACAGCAAGGACTGGCTGGCTGGGCTTCCTCGCCCACTTGCTTGCTTACTCTGTCCACCTCAGCTCCTGGCAACCAGCACCCCTTGGCCAGCCCCACAGGCACCATTCGCCCGGGGAGCTAGTAGCCAGGGCTGCTGCAACAAACAGCTATGCAGGCTTTTGGGAGGCAGAGACACGAGAGGACATCAGAGGGAGGGAGGGAGGGAGGGACAAAGGCCAATATTGCCCTGAATATCATTCAAGGCATCCCAAGGTGCCACGGAACACTGGTTGAAAACCACTGCCCAATGTTGCCTCCCCAACCCAGCATGGTACCTGGAAGAACTGCGCCGTTTTGGAATGGCACCCGACACTTGTGAGGAGCTCCTTTTTTGCCCTGCCAGGGACTCTTCGTCTTCAGAGCGGCTCGCTGTGCCCGACGCCATCAGTCTGGAATACAACACGTCTGCGACAGAAAAATAAACAAAATCACTGGCTGCACTACTGCTCTGTTTTAATACCATGCTGGGCTAATTTTAACCATGTGGCGAATACTGGATGCTGCAGAGGATAAGCAGTAAGGTCTCTCTGCCCCCCCCCCCCCCGGCACTCATTCACAGAGTTGTCTATTGATTCACCCATAACCTGGCAGCCCCAGGCATTCAGAAATCAATGGAGTTTGGTTTTGCTCCACAAGAACCCTTTGTTTGTGTACAGTGGTACCTCGGGTTACAGACGCTTCAGGTTACAGACTCCGCTAACCCAGAAATAGTACCTTGGGTTAAGAACTTTGCTTCAGGGTGAGAACAGAAATCACGCGGTGGCAGCAGGAGGCCCCATTAGCTAAAGTGGTACGTCAGGTTAAGAACAGTTTCAGGTTAAGAATGGACCTCCAGAACGAATTAAGTTCTTAACCCGCAGTACCACTGTATTCCTAAATACATTTACCTGGAAATGTACCATCTGAGAAACTTGCTTGCTTCTAAGGAAATGTCCTCAGCCACTTTTTATTATTACACAGAGAACACCTTCCATGGAAATGGCTTCCACAAATCTATTGTCACAATGTTAATACAGTACTAACATTTGGGGCGATCCAAGGAAGCTGAATGCTGGAACATTCAGGATACACAAAAGGATGATTATTCAACATGCTCTACATGGGGCTGCCCTTGAAGGGACGTGGGTGGTGCTGTGGGTTAAACCGCAGAGCCTAGGACTTGCCGATCAGAAGGTTGGCGGTTCGAATCCCCATGACGGGGTGAGCTTCCATTGCTCGGTCCCTGCTCCTGCCCACCTAGCAGTTTGAAAGCACGTCAAAGTGCAAGTAGATAAATAGGTACCGCTCCGGCGGGAAGGTAAACGGTGTTTCCGTGCGCTGCTCTGGTTTCGCCAGAAGCGGCTTAGTCATGCTGGTCACATGACCCGGAAGCTGTACGCCGGCTCCCTCGGCCAATAAAGCGAGATGAGCGCCGCAACCCCAGAGTTGGTCACGACTGGACCTAGTGGTCAGGGGTACCTTTACCTATGTGGGGCTGCCCTTGAAGACAACTTGGAAGTTTTGACTGGTGCAAAATCCAGCAGCCACATAGCTAAGAGCAAAGGCCATGGGGCTGAGCAGTCGTCTCCCAGCACCAGCTTCTAGAATTCTAAAAACAGACTGGCTATTGGGCAAACCAGAGGTTGAGACTTTGGTCTGATCCAGCAGGACTTTCTTTTCAATGTGGCTTTTCACATCATCCCCTGCCTGACCCCTTTAACTGGGAACTGAGCCTGGGGGGCTCCTGCAACTGAACTAGCACCAGAGAACTAGTTTCAGTCCAGGCCGTCTGGAGCTGCACAGCAACCGCCCACTCTTTGCCCCCCAAAAAGGGTATATCTGTGGCTGGTAGTTGCTACACATTCACTCAGTTTATGGCATGCCCAAACATTTATAGAGCTGCCATACGTCCGGAATTTCCCAGGCATAGACAGTCGTCGGAAACAGTGTCCAGGAGGAAACCACTGAAATCTCCAGGAAAATCCAGACAAATGGCAGCTCATGCCAGAAATGTAAATTTTGTAGAATTCCATTTTTTTAAAAAGCACTCAACAACTTTTCTGCCTGGGTTTTCACTTTTTGAAATATGGCAACCGTATTTTTAAGTTTTAACAGGGTTGAGTTGCTTACAGCTGGGACAGCTGAGCCAGGGCTCTTAAACCCAGGGTCGTGGGTTCAAATCCCACATTGGGCAAAAGATTCCTGCATTGCAGGAGGTTGGACTAGATGACCCTTGTGGTCCCTTTCCAACTCTTATTCTGTGGTGAAGCAGCTAGTGTGACAAATTTGCGCCGGGGACACAAAAATTCAGAGCTCCACTCAAGGGCATGGACAGTTAATTAAATCAGTATGGGGTTGCCGTATTTCAAAAAGTTAAAATCCAGACATAAAAGTTGTTGAGCTTTACAAAATCTCGAAGAACTTGGACGTTTCTGAGCGATTCCGGGGATGTGCGTCCGGGAAATTCCGGACGTATGGCACCGCGGGTTCTAATCGGCGGGAGAGCGCGGGCAGAAGCTACTCAATCTGCGCAGGCTTGCAGGAGTTTCGCCCTGAATCTCGCTCGAACCCGACGCGAGGGGAGAAACACAGGCGTCGCGCGCCTGCGCAGCGCCGCCGCCCTCCCTCCTCGTCCGCTGTCGCGCATGCGCTTTCCACCCTCAGCACTGCCGTTTTCGCCCTTAACCGACTGTGGGAAATGTTTCCCCGGCTTAACGGTGGTCCACCTCCGAGGTTTTAGAAAAAGTTGCCCCGAAAATGCCTCACCATTCCCGAAAGTTACGACGGCTCCTGCCTCTCTCCGACGTCCATCTCGGAGACGCGAAAGAAAGCTGAATCACTTCCGGGGGGGGAAAGGAAGGAGTCCACGAAGCCACTTCCGGTTTGTCATAGAGAAGCCCAAGCGAAGCCGAGACGGCCATCTTTGTTAAAGGTACAACAGTTGTTTGGGGTACCCAAAAACCGCGTAAACAGCATTTCCATGGCAATGTGCCGCGAATATATTTATTATTATTATTATTATTATTATTATTATTATTATTATTATTATTATTATTATTATTATTATTATTATTATTATTATTATTTTTATACACACACACACTTTTATATTTTCTGTTTTACAATTTAAAGTACTCATTTTTACATCTTTAAGATATCAATGACCTCCCTTCTTCTCTTGCCTTATCATTTTTTTTAATTACTGATTTTTTAATTAATTTATTTGCATGCCGGCTGCTAGGCATGTTGGTTTTGATTCCCAATAAATTGGAACAAACGAAAAGAGGTGCTTACTAGCCTGTGGAATTCACTGCCATATGAAAGGCTGAATGACTTAAAAAGGGGTTTAGGCAAATTCATAAACGTATCAATGGCTGTTATGCATGATGAATAATAGAACCTTCGTGTTTAGAATTGTGAATGGCAGTTCCTGAGGAGCAACAGCAGGAGAAGAGTAAAAAAATTCCTTCCAGTAGCACCTTAAAGACCAACTAAGTTAGTTGGTCTTTAAGGTGCTACTGGAAGGAATTTTTTTATTTTGACTATGGCAGACCAACACGGCTACCTATCTACTACTGAAAGCAGGAGAAGAGGGTTGCCTTCAAGTGCTGCTTGGGGGCTTCTCGGAAATACCTGATTGGCGCTGTGGGACACAGGGTGTTGGACTAGATTTGGTCATCTGAGTTTGTGAATGGAGCTTGGTCTTTGGGCTCCAAGCTATGTAGTGCCCAAGTTCTTCTTTACTGTGCAGTCCTAAACTTAGTGGGTTACTGCTAAGTAGACATATATAGGATCGCGCTGTAGGCTTTTTCTGCTTGTCCAACCCTGCTAATGTGCTGCTCTGAGCTAAGCTACGGTTTGGCTTAGCATGTGGTTTGAACCTCTGGGTAGAATCTAGACACATATAAAAATTGTTCTGAATATGCTTTGCTTTAAAGCGTTTTGAAAAATGCATTGAGTTCTCCATAAGGCTCACCATTGCCATCTGGTATCATATTGTATATTGCACTTAAAACACACTTAAAATGTTTTACAGTCATACCTCGAGTTGAATGTGCTTCGGGTTGAGCGTGTTCGAGTTGCGCTCCATGGCAACCCGGAAGTAACGGAGTGTGTTACTTTCGGGTTTTGCTGCTCGCGCATGCGCAGATGGTCAAAAATGACGTCACACGCATGCACGGAAGCGGCAAAACGTGACCCACGCGCCGTCGCGTCTTGCGTTCCATTCGGGATGTGAACAGTGCTCCAGAACGGATCCTGTTCGCATCCCGAGGTACCACTGTATTTGTGGCTTTACAGGCATACCTTGGATCCCAAATGCCTTGCAAGTCGAACGTTTTGGCTCCTGAACGCCGCAAACCCGGAAATGAGTGTTCCAGTTTGCAAATGTTCTTTGGAACCCGAACATCCAGCGCAACTTCCAAAGCTTCCGATTGGCTGCAGGAGCTTCCTGCAGCCAATCGGAAGCTGCACCTTGGTTTCTGAACGTTTTGGGAGTAGAACGGACTTCTGGAACGGATTCTGTTCGACTTCCGTGGTACCACTGTATAGCTGTGTTCCTCCAGACAAACCACAAGTTATAACCAAGGTTCATTCTGTAGGGTAAGGTAAAGGTAAAGGGACCCCTGACCATTAGGTCCAGTCGTGACCGACTCTGGGGTTGTGGCACTCATCTCGCTTTATTGGCCGAGGGAGCCGGCATACAGCTTCAGGGTCATGTGGCCAGCATGACTAAGTCGCTTCTGGCAAACCAGAGCAGTGCATGGAAATGCCATTTACCTTCCCGCCAGAGCAGTACCTATTTATCTACTTGCACTTTGACGTGCTTTCGAACTGCTAGGTTGGCAGGAGCAGGGACCAAGCAACGGGAGCTCACCCCGTCGCAGGGATTCGAACCGCCGACCTTCTGATCAGCAAGTCCTAGGCTCTGTGGTTTAACCCACAGCGCCACCCGCGTCCCTATTCTGTAGGGTAACCACCCTCTAATAACTAGCATGCTTGAGTCTAATTAATACAATAAGGGGTTAATGCAGTAGAGTCAGCTGTCCTGCCAAGCTTAGCCTACCGTATGTCATTTCTGTTCACCTCTGCATGTGAATTTGGTGTGTGAGCAGCTCTGGACTGTGGGATATAAAGCTGTCAGTCAAGTCCAACATTCCAAGAGAGGACTAACTGCCTCTATGTGGCAGGCAGTTTTGTCCGTTGGTCGGTTGCTGCAAGGAGTGTTAACTGGTAACTGCTCAGATGCAGTCTTCTCATGACTCAATACTATCAGGTATATAGTTTATCTGTTATGTAACCTAAGCCTGCCTTCAGGAATAGCTCTGTAAACCTGAATGAATATGATAGTAAAGTAGTTTATGTTAATATGATTCAGATTCATGTGTGTTTTCTTTAAGAGGGGCAGAAAGGGATTATCAACCAGGAAGGTAAATAATTATTGATAGGACTCAAACGAGTTAGCAACCTGCTTGTCATTGCATAAACTCAAACAGGGGATCGTTTAAACTCTGCTAAATTATATAAACGTTTCCACACAGATTGCTCCCTCCAGCTGCCTGGCTTTTACCAGCCTTTTTCAGACTAGAATGGAGTCTGAAACAAGTACTCTTCTATAGTTTTGGAAAGTCAGCTACGTTTTAAAGCCTGTGCATCTTTTCTGACTGCTGTATGGAAAAGCACATGACTGACCTTTGAAGAGTTTTGTAAGTAAGCCATTTTATAATTTATCAAAAAGGCTAGGGAAGTGGGATACTTTGGAAATGACTATTAAAGGGGACATTTCGGAACTCACTGGAAAGGGCACATTTTAAAATATTTCCACACTTTTCTTGGCTCCATGTTTTGCCATGTTAGAATCTCTGCTGGGGTTTTCTCACCAGAGTACTTGCCCAAGACTTGGGTCGTAGTTTCCAAGGATTTCCAACACATTCTTGGTTGGACAAGCTTATGGTTTGTCTGAAGAAGGAAACCTATTGCATTTGCGGAGTCATGATTTGATATAGCATTATGTCACAAATGCACCTCAAAATCTTTCACCAGGGCAGCTCACACAGTCCTTTTGTTTGTGTATATACAAGATATGTTAAGCATTAATTAAGAGTGTAAAGTGTGAATATGTATATATGCAGTGTTATTTTTCTAGAAAAAGAGGTGCTGGAGCTCCTCTTAGAATGGCAATGGTGCCCACCTGAAAGGTCAGGAGCTAAGTGCTAGTGAGCGCAAGCTGAAAAATAGTCCTGAATATAAGACTTTTTTAAACAAGATTTTTTAAAATTGCTGTAACTCACCCTGTCTCTCTAGGCAGGTGGGGCTGTACATTAAATATAAGCTTTGTTTACATCTTGTCCATATGTTGCTGTGAATTAGTCTTGATCATATTTGCTTTTTCCTAGCTTCCTCTAGGCTTGCTGCCATTAAATCTTCCTCAATCCCCACCCACTCTTCCTGTTAAATGATTAGTCTCCTTCTGCTAGAATAAAGTTTTCACAATATTCCAGAAAGTAGAGCCAGAGAATAAGCAGGTCATTTTTGCAATTAACAGCTATATAGGATTGTATTAACGACCTGGAACTTTATTTATTTATTGTCATGTGCACTAAAGGGCCAGATCTGTCAATAGCTCCAACCACCAGTTACACTTTCAGCAGCACTTTCTGAAGCACATAGGTGAGCATGTTGCCTTTCTGAGGCAAATAAACAGAGGGGGAAATTGAGGTGCTTATAGGCGAACATTGCAATGGTTTGTTCATTTGTGAAATAGTTCACATTTTTACACAGGGGAAGCAAACTTGGTGCCCGCCGAATATGTAGGACTCCCAACTCCCATCAGTCTTAGCCAAAATAGCTAAAAGCAAGGGATGATGGGAGGTGTAGTCCAAAAACCCCTGTAAGGCAGTGGCGTAGCGTGGGGGGTGCAGGGGGGGCCGGCCGCACCGGGCGCAACATCTGGGGGTTAGGGTTAGGGGGCACAAATCCACGGGTTAGGGGGCGCAAATCCATGGGTTAGGGGGCGCAAATTACTTGCCTTGCCCCGGGTGCTGACAACCCACGCTACGCCACTGCTGTAAGGTACCCTATTATAACAGATCTGGGTCCCTACAGAGGAAGTGCCAAAATCAGGGTAGCTGAGCTTTTTGAATCGGTTCCTTCAAGTTCCTCAGTTGCTCCATCTGCCTAATTGATTGTCCCTCTTGCACACCCAGCCCCAAGTCATGTATGGGCAGTAGATTTGCTCTCTCTGCCATATGCTGTGCTGATGTTACCATGTGAACTAATTTTATTTATGGCTAAAATCCTCAGTGCAATTGTTGTGGTTTCAATAGCGTCTTCTGTTGCACGTTTTGGAAACAAATGGTGTATCGTTTGGGGTGGAGTAGGCTGTTAGGCAGAGACCCTCCTAATTCCTGGATCCAGCAAATGGTTCCATTAAGACAAATTGGTAGACCCCCTCCCTTAACTGTCTGGTAGTTGGAAAGACAAAGACCCTTGTTCAGAGCTGGAAGCTGGAAGCAGCAGGATGGAAAGCCAGAGAGAGAGAGCGAGATGCTTGATTTCTGTTTGAATCCAAGGTTCCAGCTATGGGAGATCCAAGGCCTTCTTGGGAGTGTGAATGCTGTGAGCCCCTCCATCATAGCTGTTGTGTTTTGGCATAACATGCAGTTGTTTGGGAGCATGACAAGGAAAAATAAACAACCCGTGTGCCTACAGCCTTTTCTCAGGGTCCCTTGCAACTGAATGTCACCCTGAGGGATTTCTGTCCAGATGTTATTAAGACGTTTCATGCTTAACGTGTTACACTTCAGCAGGCGGCTGGTTTTCAATCTGCAGGTGCCTTCTGTGTTTTTCAAGCAGTGAAAAACATCCAGATACCACGCAGGAGGTTGTGTTTGGGAGTTTCCCTTCTTTTCTGCTTAGCCCAAGTAGGGGAGTTGTGTTCCTTTTATCAGCCAGGCACTTTCATTTTGCTGCCAACCTACTGAGAAATGCAACATAAACTCACTGCAGCCAAGACCCTGATCACAGCAGTCATTTAACAGCAAAGAGGTTTGCAGCACAATAAAGATTACCAGATTTATTGCATGGCATAAACTGGAGTGTGGATTGGAGGCTTTATGCTTCGGTGGATCTGTAGTCTTTTCAGATGCCATAGTCCTTTGCCGTTTCTACTGCACTAACTCTGGCCTCCCTTCCAAAAGCCATTTAACAGTGGGTTGAATGGGTTTGCTGCAAGGTCTTGCTTTTATGAGTTTCAGTACAGAGGTGGAAAGCTCTTGCCCTGCTTTTTCCACATCTTATTCTACCCACTGGTGATTCTGGTCACATCCACACGCCCTACACTTAAAGCACTCTTTATCCCACTTTAACAGTCGCAGAGAATCCTGGGAACGGTAGTTTTGTTATTTTACAATCAGCAATCACAAAAAGGTAGATCTGAAAGCAATGGCCGTCTGCAAATTGTCACCATTTGCGTCTGACGAGAGATTGGAAGGGACAGTCCTTCCCGCAAAATTCAGATTAGTATTAAAATCCCCCCCCCCCGACCTTGGAAAAGGCACAGCTTGTTGGAAAGCATGGAGTTGAATGTAGGATCTAAGGGCACCAGTAAAAAAAGGGTTATAGGCACCTGTTCTTCCTGAAGAGTGGTCAGAAGGGGTTCTAGAGCAGTGAACCCTTTTAGTAAGGATACTTGGGAACCCAGTGTCTCCTATACCCACCAACTTCTGATACTTTATGATTTAAAGAAATCCCTTTTCTTCCTGCATTAAACATCTACGTCAACAGATCAGACTCTCCAAGTGTTCCTAATTTCCAGGGACATCCCTGATTTAGAAACCATCCCAGTTTCTGATTTGATCCCGGAATGTCTCACTTTTCCTTAGGATGTCCCTATTTTCATTGGAGAAATGTTGGAGGGTTATCCGACCCCTGAGCTGTCAGAAGGCAATCCTGTATAGGGAAGGTGTTTGTTTGGTGTTTTTTTAAAAAAGTTTCATTATGTTTTTATATATGTCGGAAGCTGCCTGGAGTGCCTGGGGCAACCCAGTAAGAAGTGTGGGCTATAAATAGTAAAATCATCATTATGGAATGGGACATCCCTATTTTCATCGGAGAAATGTTGAAGGGTGTGGTAGAGAAGGGTAGGGGGCTTGACCCTGGCTACCATTTTTATCATCCAAAATTTCAGTGACGTTTTCAATAAGGGCTGTGAAGTATTCTGCTTCTCCTGCTCACCATCCTCACACTACTCTAGCGAGGCAGGTCACTGCCTACCAATGTTACAAAGAAGGAACTATCAGCAAAGAGGTAGGGGAGTTGTCTAGGCCACCAAGGAAGAAGGTGTGTGTGTAAGTGCGCATGTGTGACAACCCAACTGAAGTTGCCACTGCCATATGGTGACCGAGGAAGAGAGCGAAGGGGCTGGGAGGTATCCTTCTGCATTCATTGTGTGGCACAATTTTTTAAAATGTTTTTCCTGCAGGCCCTGCCCTTGCCACTTTGCCCCCTACCCAGGCTGTGGTTATTAGCATATGATTAAGACTGGCATTGATATCCTTCCAGAATGACAATAGCCTTCCTTGTTTTTGGAGAAAGCTGCAAACCATACCAGAGAGCCACCAACATTATTGAAGAACTTCTGTTATTACACCAGGGATGGAGAACATGTGGTTCTCTAGATGTTGCTGGACTACAATTTCCCATCATCCTACACCATTTTGGCAGCACTGGTTGGGATTGATGGGAGCTTGAGTGTAACATCATACGGAAGGCTGCAGGTTATTCCCTCCTGCACTAAAGCATGTTGTCTTAAACCCAACCTAGTTCTCAACTTCAGGCATCAAGGCTCTCCAATATTAGTTAGACAAAATAAATTACAAAAAGCTAGCATGAAGAAAGTGATCTTGCTCAGGAAGGGGGAATCTCTCGTCTTCTTCACCAGGGGTGGTTGGGTGTGTGTGGTTTTTTTTTTGGCTTTGAACCCTTCTAACACACCCAAGGAATCTAGGTTCTTCTCTTTACCAAAGAATCAGGTCTTGTAGCAAATGTATGCCCCATTTGCAGTGGGGTAGACAGTGATAGATGCTATTCCAACTTTCAGCAGCAAAATACAAAGTTCTGTTCCCAGCAGATAACGCTTTAGGAAACTAGAAATAGAGGGTTCCTCCTACTGCTGGTTCAGTTTTCTGCATCGGCTGCTGCCCAGCTTCGCAAGGAAAAGCAGAATACCAGAAAAAAATATCCTTAGCAACCTTTGGCCTTGCAGAATCTGTCACCGTAACCTCCACGGTTAAGCACGTGTCCCCCTGAATCTCTGCTGAATCTCCCACAAGAAAGGGGCAGTCCAGTGTCCGCAGATCTTCCAGAGAGGAGAGCAGGCAAGGAACCCTACTATCAGCCAGGCTGGTGCCAACACAAAGGTTTATCCAGTAGCAGCTCTCTCTGCCAATCAGAAGCATGCCACAGGGAGGCCAGGGCAGGGATGTATCTAGGCCGAGACAGGAACGTGACCATCGCCCTCCGCATTCCAGTTAGTGACCCAGTCCTTCTTGGTAATGGTGCCCGTCTTCTCCTCCCGGAAAAGCTGGCGCTCCTGGTGAGGAATCTTGACTGCGTGATACTGCGGCACCTTGTCTTCATGGTAGCGGGCACGTTTGAAGAAGCCAAGCTGGGGAAGAAGAAGCCACAATATTCAATCTATGAAAGTAATGAACAGATTCCCCAATGGAACTGCTGGAAGGCAGGGAAGGATGCCCGGTGTTTTGCCACCAACCCATGGGCTGCATCCAGCAGCTGTAACCAGCGGTGATGATGTATGTTCCCATGGGTCCTCTCCAGACCCCGTTCTCTATCCCCTGTTCACCACACACCATGCATTGGGAAGACATACCCTATTAGCATGCACCTTTGACACTCACAAACACTCGTGAGGATTCATTCATCAGGGCACTCTCACCCCCTTGCAGCCATCTACAGATTTCCCCTCCTGTGTGCATTTGCTAGCCGATTACTGAAAAGCATCTTGCACTTTTGCACCACATCCAGGGGGGACGTTTACCATATTCTGGGCTTGTAGGGTGGAACCTGTGCCCCTCCAAATGTCGTTGAACTACTACTCTTATCATTCCTGGCCCTCTGTCATGCTGGCTAGCATTGGCGGAAGAAAGTGTCCCATCAACATCTGGTGAGTCACAGGTTCCCCAACGCTACTACAGCACAGGAAATATTCTGGACAAAGGCAGATACTCCGACAGTCCTAATGGGAAGCCAGGCGTTTTGGCAGTACACATCCTGTCAGCTGTGGTAGCTTGCAGGGATGGAGGAGATAAAACAAGACCAGATTGAAGGACCTGCATGTCTAGACACTGGAGGTTCAGAAGTGCTGAATTAGGGTATCTGTTCCCATAAAGTAAAACCATCTGGGTGTGCCCCTGTTGTGATATAGTTTCTAATCCCTTGCACATTCACACACAAACCCGGTATCAGCTCCACGATCTGAGAGTTAGGTGGGATCAGGGGCAGGATGTCCTCAGTGGTCCTGCCTACTCCTTGTTGTCACTGCAGTCCATCCACTTGCCCTCCCACTTTGGGCCCAGTGCATCCAGAGAGGGGGGGGAGGGGGGGAGGAGAGGCAGCAGATCCTCTAGCTGCTGACTTACTTAGAACAAGCAGTGCCACTAAGGAGAACATGTAGTAGAGCCCGGGGGCTTCAGGGGTTTGCAGTGGGTTTGGGACCTCATTGGGTACCCAACAATGCCATCCAGGCACCAGCTATCTTAACTAGCCCGAGGATTTTGTAGACTGTCATCTGCACTTGTGAGCATATACCTGAGTAGCAGCTAAGTACTTCACACTCCTGCTTTTTTTGCATGCATGCACCCAACTCTCAAGGCATTTGCAGAATTATATTCTGCTACACACTCACACGCCGTCATTTCCAACAGCATTTAGGCTTTTGGTGCTAGTGCTTCCTGAAGTCCTTGACTATCTGTGGATTATTTCATGGCTATGTATTGTTAACAGTCAACATCCTCGCAACCCACCAAGAAATCCACATGCACAACATAATGGTAATCACTCTTGTATGTTACGATCTGCAAAATCCTCCACACACACACACACACACACACACTCCCGGGTGCACTGAGGGCATACTTGGAAGTCCACTGGCCTGCTGTTTGCTTGCACATGCACTAATATTTTTAGTGAGCTCACATTAAGAGCACTCCATCACTTGTTATTCCCATTCCCACATCTGTGCCCTCACTCCTACACACGTACAAGCAGAGGGTCAGTCAGGTGGCGAGGCCGGGCATTACCGCTAGGCCTCCATGGCCTGCCTATCGGCATCAGACGGCTGTATGGCCAGCCGAGCCCGGTAATAGTTCGTGGAGTATTTGGATTCCCGGCTTGTCCTCTTGAAGAAGCCGCACTGGGAGCGAGGAGAAGTATGAATGGCGTTATCAGCTTTGCATATGACCTGTCTCCAGGGATGGGGTCTAAAGGCCTGAGCAGCAGCAACAGGATGGCATCCTAAGACTCATCTGTGTTCATGGGTACCACTCAAGCGGACTCCATCTCCCATCATTCTCCACAGGGTAGAGGCTTTGGGTTCCCTGCCACCAGGCAGTTAACTTCAAAATGTAAATCCCATCTGATACAGTCCAATTGTTTTGAAAGAATGTGACCTCGGGGCTCTGCGGCTGCGGGGAATGGCCTCTAGGGGTTGGACATTTGTTGCAATGGGGATAATCTCCAAGGGTCTTTATCAAGGCAATTATTTGCAATAATGGACCTTTGTTGTCCAGATTCAAATTTTAGTGTGATGAAGTAAACTGTAACCACCTTGTAAACTCTGCTCCAGCATCACAGAATCGTAGAATTGTAGAGTTGGAAGAGACCCTGAGGATCATCTAAGTCCAACCCCCTGCAATGCCGGAATCTCAGCTAAAGCATCTATGACAGATGGCCATCCAACCTCCAAGGAAGGAGAGTCCACAACCCCTGGAAGAGGGGCAAAGCCCCACAGAACCACCCTGGTCACCGCTGCCCCTTTCTCCAGGCCAGCTCACCTTCCATAAGATGGAGACGAGCAGCCCCAGCACTAGGATCCCAGCTAGTACCGCAATGAGGATGATCCACCAAGGCACGCCTCGTGCCACGGCTACGCTGGGATCCAAGTAGACCATCACTGGGATCTGGGGGGGAAAGCAAGGTTGCAGAAAGTGAGAGAGCAAACCAAAATGTGGTGAAGAATGGCAGCCTGAGCCACTGCTCAGCTCAGCTGTAAAGCCACCTCCCTCTCCGAGGAACAGGCACCACTATCACTGGCACTGTCTGAAACAGAAGACTGTGATCAAACTAAGGGTGCTTACAGACTGGTAGTATCTTTGGACAGTCTGCTACTGCTATTTGCATAGGGAGGAGGTTCAGTCTGCATGGCATCCCATGCCAATACTGTTAGCAACACTCTGGGCTATGTGCATAAAAGCCCGTATCTGATTTAAAAGGCTGGTTTTCTTGGACAGTATCTCGCTCCTCATTTTCATATCCTTCCCCCCTCCCTTTTTAAATTGGCATTGCATATTTTACTGGGACAGGGAGAAGTGGAACTGCTGCCAAGACCACATAACACCGGTCTTGAAAGACCTACACTGGCTCCCAGTACATTTCCAAACACAATTCAAAGTGTTGGGGCTGACCTTTAAAGCCCTAAACGGCCCCGGCCCAGTATACCTGAAGGAGCGTCTCCACCCCCATCAGCTCAGTCCAGACACTGAGGTCCAGTGCCGAGGGCCTTCTGGCGGTTCCCTTGTGAGAAGCCAAGTTACAGGGAACCAGGCAAAGGGCCTTCTCAGTAGTGGCACCCGCCCTGTAGAATGCCCTCCCACCAGATGCCAAAGAGAAAAACAACTACTGTTCCAGACTTTTAGGAGACATCTGAGGGCAGCCCTGTTTAGGGAAGCTTTTAATGTTTAATAGACTATTGTATTTAATATTCTGTTGGAAGCCGCCCAGAGTGGCTGGGGAAACCCAGCCAGATGGGCGGGGTATAAATAATATAAATAAATAAATAATCATATCATTTCAGTTAAGATTCCTCTTCTCTCTGACCCGGCAGCAGCAACGGGGGAGGGGGGGGAGGGGGAACAGTGAGAAAGGCATAACTAGAAATCATTTATTCATTTATTAAATTTGTACGCCACTCTTCGCCCAAAGATCACAGGGCAGTTCACAACCTAAAGATACAAACTGTCCTTGGCTGCAAAGTATTTCAGATTGCGCAAGGAAAATGGCAAGGGGCAAATGAGCTCAGCAGTGAGGATCCAGTACCTGCGCCGTGGCATCCTTCAGAACCAGGTTGCGGATGGTAGATTTCACAGTGATGCTGGCTCGAACAATCACTTCCACCGATGTCGTGTCATAGTACTCCTAAGGGCAAAAGGGAAGAGGGCTCAGAACAACCAAAAGTCATAGAATCATAGGATTGTAGAGTTGGAAGGGTCCCTGAGTGCCAACTAGTCCAACCGCCTGCACTGCAGAAATCTTTTGCCCAGTGTGGAGCTCAAACTCATGGCCCTGAGATTAAGAGTCCCCTGCGCTACCAACAGAGTTATCCCAGGGAATGGAGAAGCCTGTAGTTAGGATACTGAAAACCATTGCCATGAGTACTGCAAGGGTTCCCTCGCGTCCAATGCATGACTTCATTTTAGGTTCTAAATGGCCCTTTTAAGTGGAACGCTCTCATCTAGGATTGCAAGCAATTACCGCTGTGAGCCAAGCCACACAATTCATGGAGGTACTCCCTAAAACATATTATTTGTAACCTGAAATTAGCTGGGCAGGAAGAAGTCCTTAATTTGCGCAGTCTACCCCAGAGGTTGTTTAAGGGACCAGGTGGTGCTGTGGGTTAAACCACAGAGCCTAGGACTTGCCAAATCAGAAGGTCGGCGGTTCGAATCCCCATGATGGGGTAAGCTCCCATTGCTCAGTCTCTGCTCCTGCCAACCTAGCAGTTCAAAAGCACGTCAAAGTACAAGTAGATAAATAGGTACCGCTCCGGCAGGAAGGTAAACGGTGTTTCCGTGCGCTGCTCTGGTTCGCCAGAAGCAGCTTAGTCATGCTGGTCACATGACCTGGAAGCTGTACGCCGGCTCCCTCGGCCAATAGAGCGAGATGAGCGCTGCAACCCCAGAGTCGGTCACGACTGGACCTAATGGTCAGGGGTCCCTTTACCTCTACCTTTACTCCAGAGGTTTACACATATTGCTGTTCATCTAATATCCAGCAGGAGGAGCCCAACTAACCTCTAGGAAGGTGCTGTTCCAGAGACGGCCCCAGATGCTGAGCACAGCTGAACGGTCAAAGCTGTAGAGAGGACACTGGAAAAGCTGGCAATGAGCAGTGCCCACAGCACAGTCCTGAAGCATGAGGCAAAGAGTCATCAAGTATTTTAGTACCAGTCGGTTTGCCAGAAATTATATCCTATACATCTGTTATGTACTGAGTTGAATAGGATCCAAACTGCAGCAGTCTGATTGGTCCTAGAACAATAGGATTCAGAATGCAGCAGCCTGATTGGTCCAAGAACAATGCAGCAGTATGATTGGTTGGCAGGAACCACCCAATCATGCTCCAGATATAAGTGAATCCACAACATCATTGGCTTACAGTAGAATTCCAGAATTAACCAATCATGTGCAGCCCATTGTGTAAATAATGTATATAAAGCAGATACTTTGAGGGGACTTTCATTCATTCCTCCTCACCACTATGAGCCGAATAAAGAGCATGAAATCACTTTGCGACTCTGAGTATATTTCAACATCAGAGATCCATCAAAACCCAGGTGTTTAAGGTTGTTGTTTAATGAAAAACGGGTTAAGAGACAGCAAATTTTGAGTAGAGGGCCGGCAGACGTAACGCTTTCAACGTGAAAAATCTCACTCACCAACGTGACATTTTTTTGCTTTCCCCAATAAGTCAGTGGCCGGTTGGCAGGCACCTCAGGCGGCTCCGCCTCTCGCTTCTTCCTACCCTGGTGAAGAGGCTCCTGAAGAAAAGAGCAAGGGATTGGGGACACTTTAGAAACGTGTTGTTTTCTGATCACAAACCAAAAACTGGTCCTCACCGCTGCCTCAAGGAAGCAACCGATTTGAAGGCAACTGTCGAGGAGCCATTAAACACACACACTCCCGGACACAAGGCAGAGAAAAACCACCAGCAAACTGACACACACATAAATTGATGAATTGGACCATGGGTAGGCAAACTAAGGCCCGGGGGCCGGATCCGGCCCAACCGCCTTCTAAATCCGGCCCACGGACGGTCCAGGAATCAGCATATTTTTACATGAGTAGAATGTGTCCTTTTATTTAAAATGCATCTCTGGGTTATTTGTGGGGCATAGGAATTCGTTCATTATTTTTTCAAAATATAGTCCGGCCCCCACAAGGTCTGAGGGACAGTGGACCGGCCCCCTGCTGAAAAAGTTTGCTGACCCCTGATAGATTAACATTAGGTCTTTGCTTTTGAATTAGGAAGAATGTGAAACAAAGTCAGCCCTATGCTTTCGCACGGCCAACTGCGCCCAGAAAATGGGGCTTTTGAACAGAGGTGATTAGAACCTGACCGTCTCTTGGTATGGGAAACAGCATACAACAAATCCTTGTGGATAGAAAATGATCTGTGATTTAACCAGTTAACAAATCTTCATTGATTGGGAGAGGAAGCAATCCCAGCCCCTCCTCTCCCACCATATTAGTTGCTGGAGGGATTTATGCTATGGCAGAGTTGTCTGTCCACTGGTATCCTAAGAACAGATGAGTGGCCAGTAGCACATCTACTTTGCATCCACCTGCCGGTTGTGTATACGACGCAGAGAACAACAAAAACCAGGAACTGTGCACTTCGTATCAATGCAAAAACAAAAAACCACATCTCTTTCTACAGATAAATTTCCCACCCAGGAAGGCAGAAATAACTGCAAAAAAAGAACGGGCAATGTTTGGACATCCCTAGGAGAAATCATGAATACACAATATTAATTGTGCTTTCACTATTACAAACAGCAGGTATTTATTAAGAACCTGGCAGCAGTGGGAGGACCTGACTACTGTTTTTATGTTCATCATAAAAACGACAAATGAACCTTAAAAAAACAACAACCCCATGGCAACTAGTACCAGAATCAAAGACACATCTGCCTAGAAGAGAGGAGATGAGTGCTATCATCAACTGCTATCATCAACATTGCCTGCCTGTTTGTCAAGTTCCCATGGCACCTACCAGAGCCAGATTGAGGGAGTTGGGTTTTGGGCTGCAGATCGTGCGATGCTGAGGCTGGGTCGATAGCTCCAGCTTCAGTGGGTAGAGGAGCCACTTTCCATTTGCAATTTCATGGGGCCACATGACGTTGAGGAAGGCTGAGCCCAGCGTATTCAGGGACTGGCCTTGGTTTGAGACCTGGTGTGTGGACAGAGAGGGACAAGCTGTGTTGGAGGAGAAGGAAAGGGAAACTGGGTGCTGAAAGGAAGCCAACTCCTCCTCCAACCTCGCGCCCCCCCCCCCGGGTTTTACTCCATATAAACAAGGTTACACTTGTGTGCTTTGCATTAAGCTGGACTCAGTACCCCCTCCAATAGTTATTAACACGAGTGAAATCCCCACCATCCATAAATATGCATTGAAAAGGCACATACATATTTCATGATTAATCTAAGTAACTTTGATTAAGATTATTCTTTGTATTTGTGGGGTAGGTGAAGGAGAAGATCTCCCCCATTATATTCTCCATTGTCAGCACTATCAAAACCCCAGAAAGAGATTTTTGGAACAGACACTGGCACCGCCACAGGGACAGAACCCTGAAGTGAAAATATGTTGGTTATTATCTGGCTGTGATCTGCTCGTCACATGCAAAACAGCCCTATTTTCTAAAGTCCCTAAAAAAGTACTCATGCCAGCTATATAAAAGACAATACTGTGCAGGCGATTCATTAATTTGACTTATTGTAAATGGATCTATATCTCTGGGTTTCTTTTAACAGGTTTTAATTGACTTGCTGGATCTGTAACTGAATTTGTAATGGCTTTTAGTCACACACAATAAATGTTCGCTTGACTGATTAAGATTATTGGAGCAGGATATCCCATTGATATATAGAGAAAGGAAGAAAGTAAATCGGCAGTTGCACAGGGAGGACACAGTAACCATAAACAAAAAAACCACAATCTCTTTCTCTCAAACACCCTAGATCCCATTCCCTATTCAGAACAGACCCCCACCTCCAAACCTCCTGAGTTCTAGCAGTAACTGGCTACAATACTCTAGAAATACTCTGATTGAAGGGGTTGCGAGCGACAGCTCAAGGCTTCGATCTGGAGGGGACAAGTGTCACTCACCGTCACTTGGAGGAGCACAGGACTGCCCACCTCACTTTCCCTCTTCATGGCACTTTCGCCCCGCACCACCCCGCTGAAGAAGAGCTTATTTGGTTCGGCCACTCTGCAGAGAAAAAGAAGAGATTGTTTATTAATTAGATTATTTATTCTCTCCCAAGGAGCTGAAGGTGATGTACGTGGTTGTTGTCGTCATCATCCCCATTCCATCCTCACAACAGCCCTGTGAGGTAGGGTTAGGCTAAGAGACAGTGACTGGCCCAAGGTCGCCCAGTGAGCTTTGTGGCTGAGAGGGGATTCAAACCCTGCTCTCCAAGGTCCTAGTCCAACACTCTAACCATTACGCCACATGAGGGTACATGGGAAGCTGGAGCAACAGAAGCCCAGGCCACATCACAGGTGCTGGGAACTGCAGCTCTGTGACAGGTCTCCTCACATCTCTCAGCATCCTGAACAAACCTCAATTCCCAAGATTCTCTGGGGAAGCCATGAAGGTCAAAGAGGTATAAGAAAGCTTTAAATGTATGGGGTGGACGCCACCTCAATCTCTGCTAATCTGCTCTGTATGGATGCGCATTGAGTTTTGTGCACAAGCAGTGTAGCTTTTTCGATTTATTCTCTTTGGCCATGTGAACAGCCCCCCTGGCCAGGGCCAGATTGAGGTTTGATGAGGCCCTAAGCTACTGAAGGTAATGGGGCCCTTTATATGTCCAGTTGTCCTTTGTCAACAACAAATTGTCGCTGTTTTTTGTGTTGGATATATGCTGTATGGTAATTTATGGACCTAACAGGTATGTAGGTTTTATTTGTTTTTCCTCTTATATATTGGAAATGTACATCCAGTTCCCCCCCTTTAAATTTTCTGGGGGCCCCCAAGAGAGCGGGGCCCTAAGCTATAGCTTGTTTAGCTTATATGTCAATCCTGCACTGCCCCTGGTGCCAATGATTCAGGACAGAACCAGTTTATTTTGGTGCGCAGTTCACCACCCTAAGTGGAGAAAATAAGGTCCCGTGAATGTCTATGATTGGCAGAGAAGGTCAAGGCAGGCTAGGAGCAGGGATTGACTTGTGTATGAAGGCAGCCCAATATACTCTTATGAACAAAATACACATATTTAACACATTTGCATGCGATTCCTTTTACAATGCAACTTTTCCACCACTGGAGCGTTTTGGAATGGGCTTCATGGAAGAATGACATGCGGGAATTGTTATATCAAAATTTAAAATACAAGGTAGATTTTTTAAGAATGACCCATGAGCAAATACAGTGGTACCTTGGTACTCAAAAACCTTGGTTCTCAAACACTTGGGTTCTCAAACTCCAAAAACCTGGAAGTAAGTGTTCCAGTTTTTGAACATTTTTTGGAAGCTGAACATCCAATGCGGCTGTTGGCTTTTGTTTCCGGGGCACCTGCACCAATCAGAAGCTGTGCCTTGGTTTTTGAACATTTCGGAAGTCAAATGGACTTTCAGAACAGATTAAGTTTAGCACTTTTGTTTTTGCTATTTATTTTGCATTTTTGTTTTTGAGGCTTTTTAGTTTAATTTGTTTTTGTGACTGTGTGGAACCCAGTTCAGCTACTGATTGATTGATTGTGTGATTGCGGAAGTGGATAAAAGCCTCCCCATCAAAACAATGACTATCATCAGTGCAGGTAAGAAAAAAATTAATTTTAATTTTTATCATCTACAATACTGTCTTAATTATGTTATAGTACAGTACATTGTTTATTGCTTTCATTTTATGGATCAAAACTCATGTTAAATTGCTGTTTTAGGGGTTGTTTTTTAAAGTCTGGAACGGATTAATCCGTTTTGCATTACTTTCTATGGGAAAGCGTGCCTTGGTTTTGGAACGGACTTCCAGAACGGATTAAGATTGAGACCCAAGGTACCACTGTATTAAATTCTAGGTGGCTTTTTATCATGCATGCTTCTAGAATGCTTCTGTTCTGGATGCATCTCTCAGCAGGTGCAAAACTTTTTAACACTCTGACAATGAAGTAGCGTTAACTTGAACTGGATGTGAACCACCCCCATGTGACCCTTACCCAGAAACAGAGAGAGGAAGTTCCATGATCACATGGGCACGTGCTTGCACTGGGGTCAACCCAGGCTGCTCCGAGATCCTGTGGAAGAGAAGAGAGTTGCAGGAGTTTAGCTTACAGGTCTCTCCAGACATCCTGTTTTATTGCACATCCGTGCTAATTAGCGCTTGTGGTGCTATCACGGTGATCATATGCAAGCTCACTTTCAATATTGTTTGTGCCTAAAAGATTTCAGGGTAGTCACAATGCTTCCTTCCACTGCAGATGCTGCCGACATCCCGTACGGTTTTTTTACAACAACACTTATGGTTTAATTTTGTTGTACTAAAGCCCCTCTGGATTGCAATGTGGTAGTAAAGGTAAGGTAAAGATAAAGGACCCCTGGACGATTAAGTCCAGTCAAAGGTGACTGAGCGCTCATCTTGCTTTGAGGCTGAGGGAGCCAGTGTTTGTCCACAGACAGCTTTCTGGGTCATGTGGCCAGCAGGCCTAAACCGCTTCTGGCGGAACGGGACACAGTGTTGAAAGCCAGAGTGCATGGAAACACCATTTACCTTCCCGCTGCAGCGGTACCTATTTATCTACTTGCACTGACGTGCTTTCGAACTGCTAGGTTGGCAGGAGCTGGGACAGAGCAATGGGAGATCACCCCATCACAGGGATTTGAACCGCCAACCTTCTGATCGACAAGTCCAAGAGGCTCGTGGTTTAGACCGCAGTGCCACCCGTGTCCCCACTGGGGAAGTATGGCAGAACAACTAATAAAGCAGGCTAAACCAACCAGCAATTATTGTGTCAAGAACAGTGCTTTTTTGCCTAGAAAAATAAGTGCCGGTACTCACCACGTTTACAATAAGTGCCACACTTTTTAACAACAACAAAAAGAGGTGCCAATACTGCGTACCCTCGAGTATCCCCTGAAAAACAGCACTGGTCAAGAATATTTTGCAGAATACAGCTGCAATAAACACCAGTTTGGATGGAAGTAGCCCAACGACAGGGACTGATACCCCCACATGCCAATCTCTGCTACCTGTACCCTCTCTTTCCCTTGATAAACTGCCTGACTCCTACTGCAGCCTCCCCATCGCCCCTGACCTGAGGAATTTCTACAATCCCCTGATGATAGCAAAAGATACCTAATCAAGGAGTTCCAAAAACATAAGCAAACCCAAGTTGCTTAGCAGTTTATATTTCTTGGAGGCTGACCTTGCAAGATCTGAACTCAGGGCCATCAAATTTACCCGAATAAGCTTGTACAGGTCTTGCACTGCTTGTGGAGGAGCTCCTAAACATTAGGAAGAACTTCCTGACAGTAAGAGCTGTTCGACAGTGGAATTTGCTGCCAAGGAGTGTGGTGGAGTCTCCTTCTTTGGAGGTCTTTAAGCAGAGGCTTGACAACCATATGTCAGGAGTGCTCTGATGGTGTTTCCTGCTTGGCAGGGGGTTGGACTTGATGGCCCTTGTGGTCTCTTCCAACTCTATGATTCTATGATTCTATGATTCCTGCAATGTGCTTTTGCTTTGGATCTAGCAAGCTCAGCTCTGGGGAGGAAGGGACGCCCTACTCACGTGCTAAGGTTTAGCCCTACTTCCAACTCGGTGGTCTCCAAGGTAATGCCTGAGGTTTCCAGAACAAGGTAGAACCGGACCTGAAGAGAGAAATGGGGTGGGTTTAAGGTGAAAATAAGAGCTGTGAAAGAAGCATGGAGGGGAGGGGAGTGGTGGTGCAGATCTGAACCTCACCTGTGTTCCACGTTTCATGGGGTTCCCAAGCTCACATTCCATATAAGAGGCACTCTGGTTAGACATACAGGTTGGGGCCTTCTCCTATGGAAGACAAGGTTTTTCTTTCATCACCAGAAGGTTTGCAGAGCTGTGTGTTTATCTATGCTAACAAGAAAACAAAACCTACCAACCCACACCGATCTAAATCCTGCACCAAGGATCCCAAACGATTCAATGAGGATAAATGGCTGCATATTTTCGGCTCGAACAATTTCCACACCCCAAAGATCAGATTTCAAATAATTTAGAAAAATATGGCAAGGACTGAAGCAATGGAAAGATATGGAAATTGCCATTCATTGAGCTATATATAATAGCTCAATAGCCTATACAGTGGTACCTTGGGATGCGAACGGGATCCGTTCCGAAGCCCCGTTTGCATCCCGAATAGAACGTAAGACGCAACTGTGCATGCTGCCGCTTCCGCGCATGCGCGTGACGTCATTTTGACCATTTGCACATGCGCGAGTGGCGAAACGCAACCTGAAATTCTTATCCTGAAGTGTATTTATCCCGAGGTATGACTGTACTACTCTAAGTTACCATCAAAAGTTGCCCAATGTGTTCCCTAGCTTTTCTTTACAATCGTGTTAAGAGCTCCAAGAACTGGAGCTTGAATTTGCTTCTTTCCCCTTTCCCCTCGCCATTCCCTTTGTATTGTGTGTTTGTAAGCCCGTGGGTGGGGACTGCCTTGTTTTTTTTAACCATTTCACTGTAAGCAGCTCTGGTAGCCTTTTCTGGCTTAAGAGCAGGGCGATTATGTTTTGCATAAATATTTACAGCAACCTCCTTGGAAGTCAGCGGCTCAAACTCCGGTCAGCCTCCAACCAGAGAGGTAGCTGCCTCCTTTGCGGAATCAGCTGGTGGAGGCTGGTCCATTAGGGTAAATGAGGCAGTGCTCCACAAACCTGTCTTGAATCCCCCAAGGCTCCGCCTCTCATTGGTTCTGGCTCCACTTACTGTTGGCCTGCCCTACCAGTCCCAAAGAGCACCAGGCGCCGCTGGAAGCATCTATTCTGAGTGCCATCAGATCTGTGACAGCCAATCCCATAGATCAGCTCTTTCCTATGCTCCCCTCTGTGGACTATACAGTATATTACAGCCGTTTCCAACGTGTACCATGGCATCGTAGAGGCGCAAAGCAGAATAGGACAAGGTAGGTGGCAGAGAGACAAGCAGCATGGCTTCGTGGGCATCGTCTCCATCCCGCTGTGGCTCAGCTGCATCCGAAGGAAAGTTGGTGACATGGATCTCAAGGGCTACGACTTTTTGGTCACTCATGGAAAACACATCCAAGCCATCGTCGCCTCTGGAGGAAAGGAAGAGAGGTTACCATGAAGGCCTTGGGTTTTGGGGGGGGATTATGCCTAGGTGAACTGGTCCTGGTCTTAACCAGCTGCCTGTTAAGGTTGACCTCTGCAGCATCCCTTCACAAAAATCTAGGAGGGATGCCATTGTGTTGGAGTTGCACGGTAAGGCACAGCAACTTGCGTGTTTCTGCACTCACAACTACTGTGTGACACCAGAAACGTTTCTGCTAAAATTATTTTTAGAAAAAAACATTTTTGTACCACCTTTTAGCCCCAGCAAGCCCCCACCCCTCCAGTGATTTACAAGAACAGAAAACACAGCAAAACCAAATAATCATATCAATGATACCGCCAAGTGAGAATTCATACTCTGCTCTTACCTGGGCAGGGGATGGAATACAGCGTCATCAACACGAGAACAGAACCGGTAGTTCAGCTGCAGGTTGCTCTGACAGATCTTGTCCTCCCCACACCCCTGCTTGAGGAAATTCACCTGGGGGAACAAAACACCCAAAGGTGGGGGGGGCATGGCAGAGCTACAAGCGGGGGCAGCTCCAGAAGCACTCTTACAAAGACCCCCTACAGGAGACAAACACTGGCTTAAAAGCTGCAATAGTGCACAACCCAATGCACAGTGCAGATCTTTGAACAAGCCAAAATGCACAGGGGAGACAGAATAAATGGCAAGACATAAGGCTCCTCGTTTGTTTCTCTCAATGAAACATGCCTCTGCTGCTCACGTGTTGAAGGGGATCCAGGCTTCAGCCTTGGATCCAGCTGTCACACATGCCTACCTCTGTCCTCTGAGTGCTGGGTGGTACAACATTCAGCACCGGCATTAGTGGGCCCAGCGTGGCGCCCTGGGCCTGGCGCTTGCTGCGGGCATGCTTGATGTTGTAGTTCATCATCACCACAATGGGATGCAGCTTGTCCCGGACGTGGTCCTGCAACAGAGGCCGTTGTTGTTTTTTATGGAGAGAGAAAATCCCCATGACTCCCTTTTCTCCCACAAAATGACAACAAATTCCAACCCCCTGCTGCTCAGATCCTGTCCAGGCCCTAAACAGATTAGTCAAACGAACGTGGCCCTTGTCAGAAAAAAATGTTCCTGCCTCCTGACCCGCAGCATGAGATTGTATAAAGGTAAAAAGATAAAGGACCCCTGGATGGTTAAGCCCAGTCAAAGGCGACTATGGGGTTGCGATGCTCCTCTCGCTTTCAGGCCGAGGGAGCCGGCGTTTGTCCACAGACAGCTTTCCCGGTCACATGGCCAGCATGACTAAACCGCTTCTGGTGCATAAACACCGTGATGGAAACCAGAGCACACAAAGACGCCGTTTACCTTCCCACCACAGTGATACCTATTTATCTACTTGCACTGGCATGCTTTCAAACTGCAAGGTTGGCAGGAGTTGGGACAGAGAAACAGGAGCTCACCCCATCGCAGGGATTCAAATCTCCAACCTTCTGATCAGCAAGCCCAAGAGGCTCAGTGGTTTAGACCACAGCGCCACCCGTGTCCCATGGGCTTGTATACCACCCAGTGACCCAGCACAGGATTTCTAACTCAGGGATACTAGAAAGCTGGGGTGTGGGAGGGATAGTGTGGGTTGTAAGCCTAGTGCTTAAACAGGGCTGCCATACCGCTCCCTTCAATTCCCAAGTTCCTTTATTCCTCAATTACTTTTAAGTGGCTGAGCTCCCAAAGCTATTGCAGGTGGTTCTAACAGCCCAAGGATGCTCCAGTGAGGGACCCACCTTCAGCTGCAGTGTAGCCTTGGTACAAGAACGGACATGTTGCTGGGGCAGCTCCACTACCCCGGAGAACTGGTGCTCGGCGTCTGTGGGCTTCTGGTTGTGGAAGGTGACTCGGGAAGCCTGGCCTGATTTCCGGCGGTCGGTATCAGCGTCAAAAGTGTACTCAAGCACTGGGGGAAGGAGCGGAGGCTGTGAGTTGGGGCAAGGGAGAGGGCAAAAGAGGAAGAGACGGAAAGCTCCTTCTATTGGTGTCAGGATTCAGCATCTCCTGGGTTTCCTTATTATCTCCGTGCGGAGAGACAGATACTACTACAAAGTCCAGATGCAACAGGGGGGTGGGGAACACAGTGCGCTGCCTTGTAACCTAGCTAAGCACCACAAAGGCAACAAGTAACTACTGGTGAGGCCCAGCCAATACTCACTGATGGACGGGCTGTAGCTTGGGGGGTTGGCGGTGTAGCTGAAGCAGGCTCTCACATCCATGCTAAGGAAGGAAGCAGAGAAGAGACTCTTATTAACAGTAGAGCTCTCCTGAGCTCAGCAGGCTTGAACATATCTTGAGTGTGGGGTAGCTCCGTTTTCTAGAGTTAAAGAGGACTAGTCCTGGATTAAGAGGGCTATGAACATTGAAGTGTGTCACTCCCCCTGGGCAACATTGAGTCTTCCCCCAAATCGTTAGATGTACCCCAAAGACCACACCTGCACTGTGGGATTCTGGCAGGAGATACACTAACTGGACAAACAGCTCCAGAAAAATAAGGTGTCCAAACCATCAGATAGCTCTGCTCTGGTGACTGTAAAAATCCTACCCATAGAGCCATGCAGGTGATTGGCACAGAGTTAGGTCCACTGGATCAGATAAAGGTCAAAAGGTAAAGGACCTCTGGACGGTTAAGTCCAGTCAAAGGCAACTATGGAGTTGCAGTGCTCTTATCGTTTTCAGGCCAAGGGAGCCGGCGTTTGTCCACAGACAGCTTTCCGGGTCATGTGGTCAGCATGACTAAACTGCTTCTGGTGCAATGGGACACTGTGACGGAAGCCGAAGTGCACAGGAATGCCATTTACCTTCCTGCCGCAGTGGTACCTATTTATCCAGTTGCACTGGTGTGCTTTCAAACTGGGGCATACCTAACATGCAAGAGGATAAAGCAACAGGTGTATAGGCGCATCCATGAAAGCACCATTTGGCATCAAGTGCAAAAGGGAACGGGAAGAGCAGCAAAGAAGCAAGGAAAGAGACTGTGCATTAAGAAGACTAGTTCTCACCAGATGCCCACATGGTGGCGACAGTTCATGGCCTCCAGGTCAACATTCTGGGGGGAGATGGTGACATTTCTGGAGATGCGGATGACAGGTCGGGATCTAAAATATAGATTGGACATTCATAAGTGATTGGGTCACTTGCAGACAAATTTGGGTGCGGTGGGTGTCATTGGACCCTGCTTGGTAATGCAGAGTTCTTAAGAAGGGTGTTGCTTGCTGTGTGTTCAAGGAAGCTTCAACAGAACATCCAAGTAAGGATGGGAAAGCTCCCAGATGTAAGCGAAGAGATACTGTATCTTCCCTGTCTTGCTTTCTCTATTTCCCCAAAGTCCCAACAACGTCCATGCTTTCTATCAGCCTCTTTCTGACACACATTGCAGCAGCAGCAGCAGCAGCAGCAGCATTATTTTACATTTTACAAAAGTCTGAACAGTGACATCACAGTGGTGATGGGAGTCCAGAAGCCAGCCACCTTCCTGTACTGACATAAGCAATCTCTTTTGCAGAACAGTTTGGCTGCAGGAGTTCTGGATTTGGACTACAGTCTCGGTATCATCCCTTGGTGACCACAGATTATGTGTCAAGTTCCTCTGTGTTGGTCAGCAGCTTTCAGGAGATTCTGTACAGAGCCCATGGATGTGTCGTGGCCCCTGGCTTATCCCATTCCAAAGGAAGTGAAATAATTCACATTGCCATCTAAAGAGCCCCACTGTTGCAAGAGTATTAAGTCCAGAGTCTAAAAAAATTACCAAAGTGCACCAGTGAAATAGAGGGACCTGAGAGACAAGGAGCATGGCAATGGGGACACTGGGCAGAGGTCACGACACCAAAACCTAGTCACCCAGAGAGTCCTAAAGTGAAGCCTCCCCCAAGTCAGCACCCCCCTGGGCCAGAATCCTACAATCACTATGGCCACCTTGGTCTCAAATTCCTACACTGAACCTGGCAAATCGTACAGCTATACCAGACCTTGATGGATTAAACAGGCAGCATGGGGCTGTCTGGGGTTCTGATGCTCTGGTATGACCTAATCTGCTACTTGTACTGACTCTCTGTTGTTGGGTCTGCCCTGCCACAGGGACCTCCTCTTGCTATCTGGTCTTCTGTTTGCAAGACAGGACAAGAGACTCTCCTAGTGAAAGAGGAGCACCCCATGCATGTCAAGTTGCTGGCTGAAGGATTCCTTCTTAAGGGAAAGCAACTGTGTGAGACAGACTGTGGGTTAAATTCCGTCAGACTGTGAATCCATAGGACTAGTTGCTGTACTGCAATATATTTTACGCATCTCAAATCAATGAGGATTTGTTCCTCTGTCCTTCTTTATGCTCACCTGTATAGGACTACTGTGTTGGAAAGAGATCCCACTAGGAGATCTGGGTAGAGGTTGCCATCAATATCCAACCCTCCAGAAAAGGAATATCCAAACATCTTGACGCCAACACTCTCCCCAGTCAGAATCTGCAGAGGATGACGGGGCAAAACAGGGTAGCGATAAATTGGGTCATGATTGGGGTGAGAGCAAAGGAAGGATGCACAGCCAAAGAGAAAAGGGAGGAAGGCCACAGGAACGCAGTGTTCCCCAAACCGCTCCCTTTTACTGCAAGGTGGGGATACTGACCTGAGCAGGTTTGGTGACAAACCCTGAATTACTGCCATGATAGATGTAGACCTTGCCATCGCCATCCAATGGGGCTCCCACTGCAAAGTCTGGAAGAAAACGAACAACAGCGACGGTAAGAACTGTCTTTTGTCTCCCACATTTCTGGACTTCATATTGGCTCTCAGAAATCTCTCTGAGATGTAGAATTATACCCAGATATATGGAAGAGCCACAATGCCACATAAAGGAACCCCCTTCTATAGTCACATGATACGTATAGATACAAAGCTGGGCAAAAATGGCTGCAGATGCATCAGACTCACCTGCCAGCATTTCCCACACAGCCAACCTAATTTGAGTCTCTCACATAATTGCATACTGCCACAGATCATCGTAATGTACATAGCAGTCTACAAAGCAGGGACACCTTGCCCTATCTTTATCATATAAACCAGGGCAGCACAAGATATCCACACCTCTGCGATCATCACAGCCTCTTGCATTTTTTTCTGTTTCACATTCGCATATACGCAGCTACTCCCCCCCTTTAACCTGCCCATGTTTTTCTCCCAGCTTGATCCTCAAGAGCCAAACACTTCAATCATAAACATGCACACTTGGACGTTCATTCCACTGATGCTAAGGGAGATGGCTTTCAAAGGCAGACACTCAGCTCGATTCCTAGATTTCCTTTGTCATGAACCATGACCTAGAAACCATGCAGGATGCTTCTTGCCCAGAGATGGAAAGAGGACAAGATACCTACTAGGCTGGGTGGAAGGCAAATGAAACTATTGGATTACATTACACAGAGATGGCAATATTAACCGGCAAAATCAGAAATGGGGAGGATCAAAACTTCAACAAGGAATGGGACAAATTTATATTGTATCTGAAAGACCACTGTAAACACTTGAACACTTTGGCAGGTTTTAAATAACTCTTGCAATGAAACATAGATTTTGGATACAATAGAGGACTGCAAAATAGATGGACTTATAATATGCAGTTTAAAAAGTTACTTAAGAACCCACGGAGGAGGGAAGTCATAAGATTCGGAAGATTCTTGTGCAACTTTTATTATTTTTAATAATATTATTTATGTGAATGACTTTGTAAAATCAAATAAAAACTATTTCACACAAAAAAGAAACCATGCACTGCATAATGGATATTTCAGAGGAGGATGAGGTTCTAGCTTCATCCTGGATGGAAGAATTGCCAGGAACTTCATCAGAACCCCTTATCTCAGCAGCTGGGCATCTCTCTGGATTGCATGTAGAAGGTCACAGGTTCAATCCCCGGGTAGGGCTGCAAATGAAATACTGGGGAGCTTCCAGACAGGCCAATGGTCTGGCTCAGTATAAGGCAGCTTCGCTATGCCTCCCCCAATGACTTCAAAACCAGTGGAGATATGTCAAAACAGTAACCTAGATCCTCTCAGCTGGAGGACACAGTCCTGCTGCTCTCCTCTAATTCAGAGAAGTCTCCCATAGTAGCTCTGTCTCTCCAAACCACAGGAGTCAAAGACTGCAAAATAAGGAAAGGAGCCCTTTAACAACAAGTCAGCCTCTCTTGGGAGGAGGGCCATACTACATTACTTGTCCAGTCAACATATAGAAGGCTTCGATTCTAGCTAGGTGCTTGCAGAGGCAACAGCTTGTTTAGCTGCCACAGGGAGCTCTCCGTGGTCCTGCAGGTGCTGTTGGTGCCTTGGACTCATGTCTTGAATTGCTGACTCAGGCCATTGATTGGATACCGCTGTGCTTCCCCTGTGACCCTTGACAGGACATCCCCTGCCTCTAAACCCACATACTTCAAGCAGACCAGTTCAAGAGCCCCCACCGGCCAGTTTCCCACAGCCACAGGCTCTCTCAGTTCTCTCACCTTGGAAGCCGTCTTGGTTGAGGTCTCCAACAGCCCCCACTGTGATACCAAACATAGAGTCATAGGAACCATTGAGGCGGATGGGGAGGACATTGTCCCAGTGCCCTGCCTGGTTGATGTAAACGTAGACTGCTCCTCCGATCCCTTCCTTGCGGTCAAAGAGGTTTGGTGCTCCGACCACCAAGTCCATCCAGCTAGAGAAAACATGCAGTGAGTGCGGCTGCCATGGAAACACCCATTGCTCTCAGGGTATCCATAGCCATGTTGGATACCCAGAATGAGAAACTGAGCAAGCGACTCAAAACCTCTTATAGCAAAACCCACACATTGTTACTCTTCATTCACTGTGCTATGAGTCTTATTTTCCCCTGCTAAGGGAAGCCCGCAGGGAAGACATTATTGCCCACATCTTTTCCAAGAGTGGAGTTGCTAATCCGATGGAATAATGGGATTCCAAATTTTAGATGGGATGTAGCTACTTCTACTTTCCCACACGCAGCTCAATTTCTGCAGGATTGTTAATCCACCAGAAAAAAACAACAACAGCCTGATCTGTTACTATGCATTTATTGGCAATTTAATGTGCAGAAACCAGGCAGGTGTAGCCTTTTGTATCACGGAGATAAACAGCATTATTTAGTAGTGTCTGCACCTCACGATGCTACATTAGCCAGCTGAAATATTGGCAACCCTATCCCCACCCCCACCCCACCCACAGTCCAAGAGGGAAGAACACATCCAAATGTTATTGGACTACAACTCCCATCATCCCTGACCATGGTTAGCTGCGGCTGATGGACATTGGAGTCCAACAACATTAGGAGACCCTCAGGTTCCATACCTCTAGTTTGACACTGTTCTAGCTGCTGCACCACAGTGGCTCTCGCAATGTGTGCTAGGAGTCCGTTATCTTGTAAATCACTGGAGCAAGTTGTAAACCAAACCCAGCTCCAACTTCTCCTGTACCCCTTGCCCACCTGTGCTGTAACTCCTGCTAGTAGGGCAGCTTATGCTCTTATTACCACCCAACAGACCAGAGTAGCCTTTAGAACAGAGAATGGGCCCAAGCATCATTCAGGCAGAATGCTGCCTCCATCCCATGTTGCTCACCCATCATGATTGAGGTCCACCACAGCCAAGGAATAGCCAAAGGATGAAGTGAGCTTCTCTCCTGGGATGATAACCTCAGGCACCAGGCGGTTGACGTTGTCTTTGTGCAGGATCACCACAGCCCCTGTATGGTTGGCTCGAGGAGCCCCTGTTACAAAACTCAGCTCATTCTTCCTGGTAATCCCCACTCCAGAGTCAAGGGAAAACCCTGAAACAACAGAAAAGCACGTCAGTGATCACGGAGGGTGAGGCTGTTGTGGAAAGGTGTTAGTATGAAAAGACGTATGCGGTCCCCAAATCACCAATAAAAGCTTTAAAGTCATAAGATCTCAACACTGGTCCAACTCCTGGCTTCTGAACTTAATGTGCACATGCGCATGTGCACAATGCACATTGTACGAACCACCAATGCTTAGAAACTGTCCATTTCATTTGGGTGGGGGATGTAAATGAAAGCTGTTATTTTCACAATTTTGTTTCATTGGAAAACTGCTTAAAGTCACATGTGAACAAACTTATTTCTTAAATCCTAGGTAGCCAGATTTGTTCTCCATTTTCTCAACTTGTTGCTTTTCACCTATCCCATGTTAGCCCCAGTGGGTAAGATAAGGAACATGTTATCTGCCTCCTCTGCTGCTTGAATTTGGAATTCCATATCTTCATGTTTCTTGACAGTAGGGCTAATTTAGGGTTTATCCACACTTACCTTTCCTCCACTCTTTCCAGGCATGGTCCGTACTTTAAAGCTCTGTGTCTGAGCACCCTCTTTTTCTGCTCTGGAGCTTGCCCCATGAAAACCTGCTCTTTAAAGCTCAGTTGGAGCAAACAGCAATCCGAGGAAAACCAGAATTGACTTTGCTCTGATTGACCGCTAAAGAGCGAGTTATTACTAGGAAAGCTCAGAGGTAACACCACCACCACCCCCCAAAAAAACTTGGGCACAGAGCTTTAAGCACATACCTGTGGCTGGAAAGAGCAGGGCAAAATATGTGTGGATAAGCTCGTAATGGCCAACCAGTGGCCATCAAGTGGCCAACCAGTGGCCAACAAGTGTCAGAAGCAGCTGGGGTTTATGCCATTATCTAGCCATGAATATGGATAATGTGGGTCCGCCTATTTGTGATTTACAGCAGGTCAGCCAGCACATTGACCTCCAGAAGTTGTTGGACTCCAACTCCCATCAGCCCCAGCCAGCAGAACAAATGGTATGGGATGATAGGAACTGGAGTCCAACAATGTCTGACCAACACCAGGGTGGGGAAGGCTGCACTAAAGAACAGACTTCTTAAAGGAGGAGCAAGTTCTGTCCAAGGACTGGGAAACATGCACAGGAGAGGAGCAGGGTGTCCAGCTGACTGGTTTTAAAGCAGCCACCTTCTTTAAGATTATTATTATTAGTTCTCTAAAGAGCTGCTGCTGTTGCTTTTTAAAGCTGGGCTTCAGCATCACAACAAAGGGCAATTAAAATTTATATACATTTTAATGAATTAACAAATGCAATTGAGAAACATGTGAACTAGCTGCTGAAGGAGGGTCAGGGATGCCTCCCACCACCTCTGATGGCTGCGGAGTTAAATACTTCTCATGACAAAAATCTGCCTTTCTGAAAAGATTCTTCTTGCAGGAAAACCCCGTGGACTCTTCACCCCCTCCTTCCCTCCCACACTCTCTCCCTGCCACCCCCTTCCCCACTGTGTGTTGTGGGAGTCAGAGAACTGGGAGAAAGTCCACGGCTGAGGGATGGACACTGGCCAGGAATGCAAATGTGACTCCTTATATATACATTACAAGTAGCCTCTGCGTGATGGGATGGGAAGCAGCAGCGGGACTGGGGGCCTCTGCTCTGGAGAGGAGGTTTTCGATAAATGTTTATGATAGGGCATACAAGGCTTTCCCCAGAAAGCAGCCTTCAAGGCATAGGCTGCCTACGTACCACTATACATTGAAAGCACATGACTTCCCCCAAGAAATCCTGGGAACTGCCGTTTGTTGAGGGCGCTGCGCTCACAGCTCTTCTCTGCTTCTCAGCCACAACCGTTTTTCAGCCCCAAAAGCACATGGGACTTGAAAAGAGGGATGAATAAATGAAAGGGGGAAAGACAACAGCCAGGAGCACTCTTCCAGAGCAGCAGTGAAGCCTGCTGGCGTGGCAGGGCTCAAACGACGATAGCGCTGGCATTAAACCACAGCTCTAAAATATCCCTTGAAGAACCAAGATCAAACTTGGAAGGGATGGTGATAGGTTGCAGGGGAAATAGAAAAAGGCACTTTGTAGCCCCGGGACTAAAATCTGGTCCTATCCATGGCACAGCCATTGCTCAGAGTTGGAAAACATGGTGATTATGGCTCCCATCAGCCCCGGCCAGCAGGGTCAAAGGTTAGAGAAGATGAGAGTTGTGGGGTGGAACTCAAAGTCATGCTAAGGTGATCGTCCCATCAGCGCAAGGACCCTTGCTTGCCAGATGGAAATATTTCCCCTCTTTCTCTGGTGCATGCTGTTCTGGGGGGTACTCCTGGATCCAGGGGTGTGGAGGAAAGAGGGGAAAGCCCTGCATTGCCAGTGGGACTCATTGCACTGGTCCCTGCTAGCTCAACTATTTAGTTGAATTCGGCCTATAGTCCAAAGACATCTGGAGGGCAACGTGTTGGATACACCGTCTGTCCAGCTCTGAGGAGGCAGGAGGGGCTGTAATGGGTGAAATGGTGGCTGGGTGGAAAGCAAAGGCACACTGTGGCTGGCATGCATGCAAGAGCAGTCCGTAAGCTGGGTGGCAGACTGGGAGGGTTGGAAGAGGCAGGCTGTTGGAGGAAGGTGGGGCTGGAAAGAAGCAGGAGCGTTTGTGACAGAACTAAAATAGGAAATCTTTGGCCCCAGCCCTGTAGGGTCTCCCTCACGTCTTCAAGCAGGGCTGGTCATTTGCCACCCCTTGTCCTCCTCCATCAGCAGCAGCTGACTCCCACTAGGTTCCTTTCCTACTGTGAGACAAGGGATGCTCTTTTGAGGACAGCAGGGGGCGGGGACAACTATGAGTAGAAAGCTGCCCCACAGCCCCATTCCCTGTTCAGTGATTGGCCCACTGTAATCCCAGGAGGGTCTGGTGCATTAGCGTAGCGGTGAGGACTCTGGATGCTGCTGAACTTCCCAGCATCCCTGACCATAGTGGTTGGGGCTAATGAGAGTTGGAGTCCAACAATATTTGGAGGCCAGAAGGTTCCATATCCCTGTCTTAGAAGGTAAAAGGCAAAGGTAAAAGACCCCTGGATGTTTAAGTCCAGTCAAAGGCGACTATGGGGTTGTGGCGCTCATCTCGCTTTCAGGCCAAGGGAGCCGGCGTTTGTCCACAGACAGCTTTCTGGGTCATGTGGCCAGCATGATTAAACCACTTCTGGTGCAACGGGACACTGTGACGGAAGCCAGAGCTCATGGAAACGCCGTTTACCTTCCCAATACAGCGGTACCTATTTATCTACTTGCACTGGCATGCTTTCAAACTGCTAGGTTGGCAGGAGCTGGGACAGAGCAACGGGAGCCAACCTTCTGATCGGCAAGCCCAAGAGGCTCAGTGGTTTAGACCACAGCGCCACTTGCATCTTAGAATATGGGAGAACACATGATGGACCAAGCATGGAGCTCCTACATCAGGTAGGATCAGCCAGAATGAGCATTCTTCCCCACTGCTTAGAAACAAGCATGCAGACAGGCACAAGCAACACAGACACCATGCAACAAGGGGCAGTCAGTGGCAAAAGGGTGGTTCCAGGCTCCCCTAGGTGCCAACCCCCACACCTGCAGTCTAATCCTCTTCCTCTTGCACTATATAGTTTTCCCTGCTCGCATTTTACCTTTCTTATCTATGCTCTGTGAGTTACACAGAAGTTCCCACCCCACCTGCAGCTTTTCACTCCACTCCTCCCCACCTCCCCCCAGCTTACGATGACCCACTTGCTCCTCAGCTGGTATCCTGCTGACTAGCATTTACAGCAGAGGATTGGCAAGGGGTGATGCCAGTCCTTGGGGCGTACAGTCTATGCCCCTTCCAACGCCGCCATCACCTGCAGTTGCCAAATGTCTCTGCCACCTCCCCCCAACGGAGCTGGGTAAAGTCAGGGGCCGAATGTTAATAGGGGCCCTTCACAGCTCTACAGAGGAGAGGTGTCCATTCAAATCGCTAGAACTCAAGGTCAGCCAATGAAACTTAGTGAAGGCGGATTCAGGAGAAGCAAAAGGAAGTGCAAATTGATATGCAATGTGAGATTAGCTTATGGAGTCCATTGCTACAGGATGGCAGGGCAGGGCATTAGCATAAATAGCTCTTAAAAGGGTTAGCCATGCTCACTGGGAATAGGTCTATCTGTAGTTGGTAGCTGTAACATCAAGAAACTGAATCCTCTTCAAGCAGACTGGATGCCTCTATTTAATATATACCGGATATAAATAACAGAGGGCAGCTACCTCTTTCACACCCCACTGAGACACGGTGCTAGACTACATAGATCTATGGCCAGACGTCACGCTCTTATGTTCTTTCAGAGCAGCTTGCACCTCTGATGTTGATCAGGCCAAAGGGCACCTAGTTTTCAGAGGAGCCTGTAGCCAGGCTTCGAGCAGTGTACATCATCCCATCCCGTGCCAGTCACCGGTGCAGGATTTCCACCGCAAGGAGCCTGGAGGGTTTGCAGGCTGTGTTTGCTCATGAGAGCAAGCCATAGTTAACGGCAGGCCATGAACACCCTGATTGCTCCGGCATCACTCCTCCCCTAGAGGGAGCAACAGACCACAATCCACAGTTTGGAGTTAGCAACCCAAACCAGGTATCATGGTTTGGTTTCATTCCAAACAGAAAGCAGTGTGAAGCCAAGGTCTGAGTGGGCATCTTGGAAAGCTCCCCCATGTCAAAAACGGCCTTCATGTAAAAAGTGAGTGCATGAGAAAGAAGTGTCCCAGCTCAGACTTCTCTCTTATGTGCTACCTTCCAACATGTACAGAGTTCATGATGTAGGAGAGCATTCAAGCTTGCAGTTCCAGACCTCCCCTTGTTAGACCCGTAGAATCGTAAAACTGTAGGGTTGGAAAGGGATCCCGAGGGTCATCGAGTCCAACCCTCTGCAATGGAGGAATCTTTTGCCCGACGTGGGGCTCAAACCCACAACCCTGAGATTAAGAGCCTCATGTTCTACCGACTGAGCTATCCCCCACCTGAAGGCAAACATTGCAAGATGCTTTTTTAAACATGCAAGTTGGTTCTGAGTGCATGTGTGCAATGTTTGCGTTGGGGCATGTTTGAGTGTGTGTATGTGTGTGTAAAGTTGCTATTTATACACTGGGAAATTTGCCTGCTGCTTCTTTTTTTTGGGTGCTTGTTTGTTTTTGTGGAATGGCGTGCATTATCTGGAATCTGGTCCCCATTCCCAGGAATCTCATCTTTCATTTGTTGAAAACGGCAAGAATACAATCCAGCCAAAAGCAAAGCACTTTTAAGTCGCACTGGAAGAACTGAGCATGTGCTCCACTCTTAACTCTTATTATTGCTGTTATACTCCACCTTTCCTCCAAGAAGAATGGTTCTTCTTTCCCTCCCCATTTCATCCTCACAACAACTCTGTGAGGTCGGTTACTCACAGAGAGATGGTGGCTGGCCCAAGGTCAAGGCCCAAGTCTCACCCTCTACTCCACAAGGCAGTAGTCAGGACCTCTCAGTTTTTGCCTTGCAAATCTAGCATCCCTGTAAAGTAGCTAATCTTCCCATAGCTAAGTGCAATTGTATGCCTGTTTACTCAAAAGGAAGTCCCCACAGTGTTCACTAGGGACTCATCTCCAGGTAAATGTGCATAGAATTGCATCCTAGGTTTTATCTTCCCCCTCTGAAGACTCTGCCATAAAAGAGCTTGGTCGAGATTGCGATTCAGGTTTCTAGCTGTCAGGGTTGCAATGATATATTTTGCGGTATCAGCAAAAGATGCTCCTGTTAGGAAGGTAGAACATCTGTGACCAAGCTCAGACCTGCCCTTCATGGCTATCACTCCCTCTCTCGTGACGTTTTCCACTCCAATCTAGACTTACAGCTCAGCATTTGGCTTCCTTTCCAGTTCTACTATGCTCCTCCCTTTCACACACACCATCTCAGCTATCTGCCAATCTCCCATTCCCACCACCCTTCTGAGTAATACCCCTCCCCACCTTCTCACTATATAGAAGGATCTGGCAACTTCTGTTTCAGTGTATCTGAAGAAGTGTGCATGCACACGAAAGCTCATACCAAGAACTAACTTAGTTGGTCTTTAAGGTGCTACTGGAAGGAATTTTTTTATTTTGACTATGGCAGACCAACACGGCTACCTATCTGTAACAAAATTGAAAGTTCTATATTCTCTCAGAAGCTCAGATAATACTGGGATGAAACTAAAACATACCAACATTATGCAAGAAAACATATAAACGGCATAATTTCTTTGGAGCACAGAACTTGATTATTTTCTTCAATGCACCGAATGCAGCACATGTTCTTCAAAGCACACACAAAACCTCTTGTGCTCCTCTACCCCTTCTCTAATTGTTTTAAACATAGGTTTTGTCTGTTTATATGTTTCACATCTTTCTTAGTTGCCCTTTATTTAAAAAAAAAAAGATTACAGGGACTATACAAAAGTGCAAATAAGATTCATGTAATCTATAAATAGAATTTAAAACCAACAAATAAATGAAATGCAAGACATAGGTTTAAAAAATCAAAATCAACAAAACCCCAAAATCTTAAACACAGAGTAAAATAGAATTCAGGGAGTAGGGAAAAGATCTATGATGTAAAAATGCCCAGCTAAATAGACCTGGCACTGAAAAGCTTATAATTTTGGTGCCGGAATGCCTCCTTAAGAAGGGTTTTCCAAATATTAGGGTCACCTGGAGAAAAGGCCCATGGCAAAAAGTCAATTTAATACCTAAGATACTAATGATAACGCATATAGAGACTAACTGCACCTAGATGTCAGTTATTATAAAGCCACTTATCCAGAACTGCTTCTCCTAAATCTGTCATAGCCACCTAAATTACCTGACTATTGCTAAATCAGAATCTGTAGCTCTCTGCTCTACCCCACTCCACTCATGTATTGGTGGGGGGGGGGGTTTGGGGGGAGGGGTTGTTGGGGCTGACAAAACACAACAGAAAGGGGGAAACAACATAGACTAGCAGGGAAAAAAAGAGAAATGCTAAAGAAGAAGAGGGATTTCCGAGGAGAAAGGGCGAGAGGCAGAAATCACAGGAGACGGGCACACCAACACCTTACAAACCTAAGAAACTATTGTGGGCCACATCTCCAACACTCCCGGGAACCCGTTCGCTGGGCTCTGGCGTTTTATAGACCAGCTGGTCAGGGTCTGAGCTATCAATGTTTGTCACAAACAATATCCCTGCAAGGCCAACGGAAGGAAAGAGAGAGAGAGAAGAGAGAGAGGTTAGCAGTATGAGAAACCCTTGGAACCCAGGCAGGGAAGCATCACAGAGCGCTGGGCAGGAGTCGGGGAGACTTAGCAGGGCCTGGGTCGCACCTGGTGGGATTTTTTTCCCAGCACTGCCTTGTCTCTGAGCCACCAGTGTCAGCAACTGGCAAATCAGTTTAGCCAGGTTTGCCCTAAGGTCATGAGAATGAAATGTCTGCTCATTGAGAATGCCACAAATAAGGGTTCTCGTTATTATTTTTCATGGTTGTGTTTATGGCTAGTCTTGAAGCCAGAAGCCCCTTTCCAGATGTTGTTCGTTAGCCTCATCAGCACCCTGCCCTGCGGGTGGCCTGTCCAATTGCTCTGCGATGCTTCGCCTGCCGGGCGCAACCCCGTACCAAGGTAGCTGTTGGCAGGCAAGGGGATGAGCGAGGGGTCCTGGTCCTTCTCTCCCCCGGCTTCATACGGCCCGTCGTCGTAGTAACTCAAATTCAAGCCACTCAGCTCTGCCCGTATGGTCCCTGCCAAACCAAACACCTGTTAGTGATTGGCGGGAGGGGGGAGGAAGAGGTTGGGTTGAGGATCCACGGCCTCACAGCACAGTACAACAGCAACGCGTGGGTGAATTGCACATTGCACTTTTCCCAGCTATCTCCATTGAGACTCGGAAGCTGTACCTGGTTCATCCACCGGGTCCATATGGGGGGGGGGGTTTCACAACCCAGCAGGTACTCAGAACTGGAACGCTCATTGGGCTGTTCCAAGTGGCAAAGAGATGGCAGGGGTGCGTGATGGGCATGCCCATCGGTGATTCACGTGGTTCTGACATCCCTGTTTACTAGGCAATCAAAGGTCAGAACTGCCATGCATCCCACTAGCGTTTCCTTGGAGGAGGTGTAAATCATCAGCAACGCTGACCACCACAAGGGGGGGGGGTGCTGATCAAGGTGGGAGCACCCACTGACTCTTCCATCTGGCACAGAGGTGCAGTACTGGTCATGTTGGATAAGGGCCTTAGCTTAAGGTTACCAGACGTCCCCATTTCCCGGGGACAGTCCCCGGATTTACAAATCAGTCCCCATACAAAATCAATTGAAGTTGAAAAGTGTCCCCAGATTCATTGAAAAAAATCTCGTAACCTCACCTTAGCTCAGTGACAGAGCACATGCGGGAAGTCCTGATTTTACTCCTGGCATCCTCAGGGGGTGGGGGGGGAGATTCTGCCTGAAACCCTGGGGAGCAGCTGCCAGTCAGTGCAGAATGAACCAGAGGTCTGACCAGGCAGCTCCCTGTGCTTGGTAAAGAAGGCACATTCCCAAGGAAATGGAAATGGACGGAGGATGCCCTCTGGCCATGCTCCATTCTCTAACTTTAGGGGAAGCAACAGGACCTTCACCAACTGGCCCTCTGGAGGCTGTCATAGCCTCCAAACCCAGGACAGTTGGTTTGCATAATGCTGACGGATGTCGGGTCAGGGCTATGTTACTTAACGCTCCCCACGCTCCCTGAGTCAGGCATATGTGTGCCAGCTTACCCTTCCAGTTGTAGGTACCAGGCGCCCCAAAGAGGATATAATGCCTATCTGCAGTGAAGCCGGTCGCCACCCCTTGCTGGCAGAAGCCAAAGCGGTCGTGTCCCTGTGGCCGCCCTTCGCAGAATTTCCACTCGCCGCCATCCAGTTCGTCAGAGACTTGCAGCCCCTCGCTGAGCATGTAGCAGCGGCCGATTACGTCCCTCGTCTCCAGAGATTCGTTTACCCGGTTACGTGCTTCGTACAAGTGGGCACAGGTCTGGGATAAATGGGAAGGGAAATGACATGGAAAAGTGGGTTAGGGGGGGGAAATCTGCTGCCTTCTGGCATTCCTGCACAGAACTGCATGGTTATATCAAACATTAAACCTAGGAAGCTATTTACGTGGCTTAATTGCTCCCTTATGGTATCTAAGCAGAAGGTATTTAAATGTCCCGGTATGGAAGACCATATGACAACATTTACTCCAAGCTAAGTCAGTTCTTGGGTAACAAGGCTTACTAGGGACACACACATAAACAGGTGGAAGGGGAATAGTCCAGGGTGAGAAACCGATAATGCTGTTAGAAGATTCCAAAAAGCAGGAAAGCATAATCAATGAGTTGTGCTTTCTCTTCCCAAGGTCCTTCAGAAAGAAGGCCCAGCTCTTAGTTTGCACAACTTCCCTCCACAATGAAAAGTATCCATGTATATATGGGGTTGACAATTTCAAGTTTATTGTCATAAACACAGAGAGAATACAATAAAAATGATAGATGCGGACATATGGCAGCCCATGTCGGCAGTGTTGTTTAAAAAGTAAAAAAAAATAAAAATCCCTGCACTCAGAAAGCAATCATGTCAGTAATAAGGGTTGGCCTAACCTATTCCCTAACACACTAGCTTTCCATGTGCACAAAGAACTTAGTGTGTGCTTTCTCTGATGGTGTAAATTGGCTCAGACACAGACCATGTTCACGAATTGTTATTTCAGATCAAAAGACCCTTAATACATCCTGACTTCTGGGCTGTTCCCAAGTGACACAGGTGTACAGAAGTGTGTGTTCCTCTTTACAAAACAGCAAACACACCACTAGAATGATTTATTCATGTGGATGTTATCAGAGTTGAGCCTTCCCCAACTATACACCCCTTCCCAGGGTGTTTCAATTACAAGACACAGAAAAGCTGAACTTTCTATCCAGGAAGCAGAGCAGATACCTAGGAGAGCCTCACAGAACTCCACTGAATGTGATCCTAAGGGGTGATATGATAGCCATGTTCAAATATATAAAGGGATGTCACATGGAGGAGGGAGAAAGGTTGTTTTCTGCTGCTCCAGAGAAGCGGATATGGAGCAATGGATCCAAACTACAAGAAAGAAGATTCCACCTAAACATTAGGAAGAACTTCCTGACAGTAAGAGCTGTTCGACAGTGGAATTTGCTGCTAAGGAGTGTGGTGGAGTCTCCTTCTTTGGAGGTCTTTGAGCAGAGGCTTGACAACCATATGTCAGGAGTGCTCTGATGGTGTTTCCTGCTTGGCAGGGGGTTGGACTTGATGGCCTTTGTGGTCTCTTCCAACTCTATGATTCTATGATTCTATGATTCTCTTAACGGGTGTGTGAAATACAGGAACACCTTTCTGAATAACCCCACCTACCAAATGACCTAGAATTGGTTTCCACTGCTAATGTGAACGAGGGCTGGATGATATACAGTATCAATATGATAATCCAAAACTGGTTTAGAGTTCATATCCTACTATGGGCTTCGTAATTTTTGACCTGGCAATATATCACAAATCATGATGCACGTTTGTGTGTGCTAGGCAAAAATCATGATGTGGGAAAAGCCCTGAAGCCAGCCAATTATTTCAGACATCACAATGTTATCAGCATATTGCGATGTTCATCTGGTGATATATCGCGATGTTGACAACCTTTTATATCCCTCCACCCACTTGCCACTATAATCTGCTAAACCCGTGGTTCCCAACATTGGGCACATGCCCCACAGGGGGCGGCAATCTGGTTTTTAAGGGAGGCAATTCGAGAATGAGTTATTAACAGTGAGTGGCCTTTTAGGCTTCCTCCATGTGAATAGGAGTTCACTTTTTGAATAATAAGAATTTTATGTCACTGGGGGCGGGGCGGAGATCAGGATTTTAGAGATGCTTAGGTGGGGCATGGCCAAAAAAAGAATGGGAATCACTGCACTAAACTGTCCCTCCCCCCTCCCCAAAGAAAAACCCTGAGGAAAGAGCAAGGAGCTCCTTCTGCTGCTATATATAACACAGAGGACAGCAGCCTATACTCTGAAATCCAGACCCAAACAGGTTAACGGAATGACCACCCACCCATCCATCCATCCATGGCCACTGACCACAATCTTGCCGCCGGGGCCCTGGCTCTTGACGGTGACTCCCAGCCATTGGTTCTCCTTGCTCTCCTTCTTCAGGTCAACTGCAAGGTGTGGAGGAGATGGAGAGGAGATATCAATCTCAACTTAGGGAGAGGATTCAAGCTCATCCCTCCATTATGCAGGACGGGATATGGAGCATTTGCTCCTTTCCTAATACGTTGGGACGGGAAATAACCTCAACCAATCCGGTGGCCAATGAGGGCCAGACTACTTGTGTCTTGGGAGATCCACAAATGGGCCTCTTGAGCTAAAATTAGATGTACGGTGCCTGATTTGCATAAAGCAGCCATGAGCCTTGGAGGGAAAATATTCAGGTGTCAATCCGGGCCCTGCCATATTCAGCAGTTCTGGTAAGTTGAACATACTCAATAGAGCAGCCGTAATGAATTTGTGTTGGTGCACTGGCCAGGATTTTACACAGCACGCATGGGCCTTGACAGGCTCTCTCAATTAAGAGCAGGTACAATGCAAGTAGTTCTGTGTTTCTCTCTGAAGCTCCATGGAGGCAATTTGGGCTGGAGATGCAGCATGAGATCTCCCTCACCAGTGGCGTAGCGTGGGTTGTCAGCACCCAGGGCAAGGCAAGTAATTTGCGCCCCCTAACCCGTGGATTTGCGCCCCCTAACCCTAACCCCCAGATGTTGCGCCCGGTGCGGCCGGCCCCCCCTGCACCCCCCACGCTACGCCACTGTCCCTCACATAGTACTGTTGCTCCCGTCCATGCTCCCGTCCACCTAATGCACACACACCTTTTAAGAAATCTGGCAGATTTAATTGCAGACCTCCCGTATCACATGTAGTTTGGTCCTAAGGAGTAGAATACTCTGGTAAGCATGTTTGTAACAATGTGGTAGAAACCCAGAAAAGGGTGTTAGACTGGCAGCAATAATTCTATGCTGGAATACCAAGGTGTCCAATCCAAGTCCATAGGAATACTCCTCACTGCCCTCTAAGAAGAACTGAATTGATCCAGATAAGATTTAGGAACCATAATCCGGACTAGCCTTAGTACAGCTTATGCTAAATTTCTGGAGGTCAAGGTGCCGGGGCAAGCTTGTGAGAACAGGGTATTGTTACATAATGGTAAAGGAAATTGAATCAATATGCATTCAGTCACTCAACCAATTCTTATTTAACATGTTCAGAGTGTGAGCAGGTGACTGAAAAGCAGGTTGCAGGTTTACACTGTGGAAAATCCAGGCAGGATCAAATTAAGCCATGCACAGGATGCAGGAAATGGTATCAGTAGAGCTGAAGGAACGCCTCCACCCCCATCGCTCAGCCCAGACACTGAGGTCCTCCTCCGAGGGTCTTCTGCTGGTTCCCTCACTGCGAGAAGCAAAGTTACAGGGAACCAGGCAGAGGGCTTTCTTGGCAGTGGTGCCCTCCCTGTGGAATGCCCTCCCTCCAGATGCCAAGGAGATAATTACACAACTTTTAGAAGACATCTGAAGGCAGCCCTGTATCGGGAGGTTTTTAATGCTTGATGTTTTATGTCAGGGACGGAATGATCTACCCAATTTTTGGTGGGTTCAGGTCAAAGTTATTGTTGAACTTTTTTTAGGGAGGAACGTCCTGTTTTTTTTGGGGGGGGGTCAGAGCAAAGTTGATGAGCTTTTTTTAGGGGAGGGTAAACCCATTGGGGGGGGCAGGGCAAAGGAAAAAATGAATTAAACCGCTCACCAAGGGATCACTTATGAAACAGCATCAATCGTGATCTACCAAAACCTCCCAGGGATCGACCAGTAGATCGCGATTGACCTGTTGGACATCCCTGTTTTATGTTTTTAGATACGTTGTAAGCTGCCCAGAGTGGCTGGAGAAACCCAGCTTGATGGGTGGAGTATAAATAAAATCATCATCATCATGCCCAACTCCAATTCCAAACTGACTCCAGTTTAATCACCCTGATCCAAATCAGACACTGAATGACACCATATGACAGCCTTGGGTGTTTTCACAGTGCTGCTCACTTACCTCCCTCATCGATGGGCACTCGTTGGCAGTCATTAATCTCATGGGTCAAGGGACAGGCATACAAGCCGCCAGTCCTGCTGGCCTTTTGACCCGGCAAAGCAGCCGCCTGTGGCGCTCCCACCAACAACCTGAAAGAAATGGAGCAGAGTGTTAGCGAGACTGAGAAAGAGAGCTGGGAGAGTGTGACAGGGGTCCCTGGGGTGGTGGGGGCGGCAATTAGAAGCATGCTCTGATCCCTGGTCCCACTGCAACTGGGCAGATGTGGGATGCTGAGCGCTAAGACAGGTTAAAAGATAGGGGGGTCCTAAGCTAAGGCACATTCTACCCCACCCCCTATCTCAGAAGCACAGACTGCAGTTTCTCTTCTGCCTGTATTTACATACAAAGGAAAATGCCAAAGGCTTGTGTACCCATACACACACTTTCCCTTACATCAGTCCTTAAAATCACGTGCTGGACAAAAACTAACTTGTCTCATGTTGGCAACCAAACAACGAAACCAATGGCGGGTCCATGTCCTGGGTGGGAGATTGCCTTTCCAGCTTTCTTCCCGCCTGGCAAAAGTCTGTCTCTGGCTGCTGGGTTCTGAAAATTATTTCAGAAGGTTACCTAATAGACTTCTTTTCAGTTTGTCCCTTCCCCACTACCAAAAACCCAACTTTGTCGTCAAGCCATTTAGTCTTTGATTCATCATCTTCTTTCTGTGGGAGCTATAGTTCCAGTTCCTTCACACCAGCGTCTTTGTGGTCTCTATTCCATCTTCTTCATTGTTCCCGTCACTGGTTTCGTTATCTGGTTGTCTCATGAGCTATCCTTGACTCCACACAGGGGTGGTTAACCAATTTCAGTTTGAGGGCCACCTTCAGGCCGGGCAGCCCTCCAGGGGCCACAGGCGCATGAGCGGTCATGGCCAAAGTGATTGTGCTCATTTATGCATGAACACAAGAGATATGCACCACTCCTACACACTCACGGCATATGCAAAGCCACACATGCAGCATACATTATCTACCACACGTGCAGGTCACACAACACAGAGAAAGACCAGTGTCTGAGACCCTAGAGCAGGGGTAGTCAACCTTTTTAGACCTACCGTCCACTAATGCATCTTTCTTGATGGTAAAATTTTCTTACCGCCCACCAGTGCTCGATGGAAGGAGGATTCAGCTTGTGCCGTAGAACCCACTACCGCCCACCTAGAATCCTGAAAAGCCCACTAGTGGGCGATAGGGACCAGTTGACAACCCCTGCTTTAGAGGACTGCTGCCACTCAGTGTAGAGACCCAAAGGTCATCAAACTGTGGTCCACAGAGCCCTGGTGGTCTCTGAGCTCCATTTTGGTGATTCACATAGAGCTCACAGTTTCTGTCTATAACTAGCCATGAACTTGATTTTTCTCTCTAACAATGGAAACAGAGGCCTTTTTGACTAGGGCCAGATTGATCAAGCAGGCCAATAAAGCCTCAGACTAAGGGCCTGTAATTTTCACAGAGTGCTTGTGCAATCTAAGAGCCCATCCAGACATCCTTTTTATTGTGCCTTTATGATGATTTGTGTGCTGGTGGTGCTGACTTCCTTCTGTTTGTGGGTTGTTTTAAACTGTTTTTAACATTGTGTTTTAATTGCTGTAACCTGTACTGGAGCTTTAGGGTGAAGGCGAGGTAGTAATAGTAATAATAGTAGTAGTAGTAGTAGTAGTAGTAGTAGTAATAATAATAATAATAATAATAATAATAATAATAATATGTTAATAATAATGTTAATAATATTAATAATAAAACAGGCATGCTATATGAAGGACAGGCAGCCTTGAATAAAAGCATGGGAGGTTTGACTGGGTGCAGAAAGTGAAGGAAAGCTGACAGTCTTTTGCAGTAATTCAGGGAACAGTTTGCTACTGCAACAAAAAGTGGGTTGAACAAGCATTGGAAAAAGAATAGGGTGATTTGGGCATAAGTGCAGGGGGTGGCTGCACCAGCGTATACCCTCCAACATTTCCCAGATGAAAATAGGAACACTTATTATTATTATTATTATTATGCCCCTCCCTTCTGACTGGGTTGCCCCAGGCACTGTGGGTGGCTTCCAACATATACAAAAACATTGTTTATTAAAAAAACTTCCCTATCCCTTCAGATGTCTCCCAAAGGTTGTATAGTTACTTATCTCCTTGATTTGGGGGGGGGGGTTGCATAACTCCATACCCTCCAACATTTCCCCAATGAAAATATGGGTGTCCTAAGGAAAAGCAGGACAAATCAGAAATCAGGATTGCTTCCGGGACTTGAGAGGGTCAGCCAGCATAGGGATGATATATATAGGAGAAAGCACCAATGAACGAAACAAAGAGGGATAAAAAGCGCTGGGGGACCAGATTTCTGCTGAGGCTGCCTGCCTCTTTTCCATTGCGCATAGTGCCTCAGTGACCTTGAGCATCCCACCCCTCCCCCTCCCCACGACATTAAGGGGCTTAATGAAAACGCCAATTAGTTAAAAGGGGAAATGAAATCAAATTCCACCACAGGCAGTTTTGTGGGGAGTGAGAAGGGTGGAGGGGAGGTGGTGAGCAGAGGGGGAGACCTTTCAATCCCTTCCTCCAGCAAGGAGAGGCGGCAGCAGCAGCAGCAGCAGCGCACTCCTCAGAAACCATGCGCCTCTCGGACCACAACATTTGCATCCATCACCTGTTCCTGGATCTCCACTGCAGCTGTCGCGCCCTCCCTCCCTCCAGCTCTTGAGACACTTTATGAACAGGGACATGAAGCGGTTTCGACCAGGCCACAAACTGTTTCACAAACTGTTGCCTTAAGGGACAAGGGCAGCTTCTTCCTCTCTCTCTCTCTCTCTCTCTCTCTCAGCTCTCTCTCATAGTCCAATATCAAAACAGATTAAAGAGAAAGCTCCCAGGCTGAACTATATCCTGAGGCTTCCCTACACCAGTCAGTTTTGTGTGGCTGTTTTATGTATTTACTCAGTTGCACACTTGCTTTAGAAGCATATACACTGGCTTTGCAAATGAAAACTCAAGGCGGCGTACCGTAATAAAATACCTAACAATGCATAAAGCGAAAAATGGCAGTGCCACAAACAAACAAAAATTCTGATCATAATGAAACTGTATTTTACATAATCAAAGCAAAAATTAGTACAAATGGCAAACAGTTTGTAGCCTGAGACAGACCCTGCTTCCTGCCCAGAAAAAATGTGATGCAACACAATCTTAAGGGCAAAGGCTGTAGCTCCGTGGTGGAACAGGTGATTCCCTTGCACAAGGTTCTGGGTTCAATTCTTAACATCTCCAAACAGGGCTGGGAAGCAATCACCAGACACATACTCAAGACTTAACCATTTGAGTATTTTCCCGGTAGCCTCAGGAGACAAGGGTAAGCTGGCTTGCAGAGAAGGGACAGGGTGCCCTGTCTCTCTGTGCTCAGCACAGAAACCAAGCCGCCAGAGGAGGGAGGTTGCCTCCTCTGTGCCCTGCAGAGAAATGGAGTGGGCTGGTCCTCTGCCAGCTGCCAGCTCTCAACTCCAGCTGGACAGTTTTTAAAAAATCAGGCTAGTAACTTTCGGATACTTGGTCTAAGAGCTGCAGAACAGGAGAACAGATTTCAGTCAGTACTTATCAAGGGACACATCAAAATCTGAACCCCTGGAGAAGAAAGGTCCTATACATTTCTTTATTTCGGGTGAGGGGGAACATGATGTTGTTGGACAACAACTCGAAGCAGCCCTGGCCATTGACTGGGCTTGCTGGGGCTGATGGGAGTTGGAGTCCAACAACATCTGGATGGTCACAGGTTCCCCACCTTTGCTTAGCCTGGTGCTTCTGTGAAACCTTGGAATCCCTTTTCCAGAATTTCCTGACTCTTTCAGACCAACTTTGAAGATGTAGCATAGATCTCTCTCTCTCTCTCTCTCTCTCTCTCTCTCTCTCTCTCTCTCTCTCCTCCCCTTGCTGCCGTAGAAAGTGGCAGTACAGTGGTACCTCGGGTTAAGTACTTAATCCATTCCGGAGGTCCGTACTTAACCTGAAACTGTTCTTAACCTGAAGCACCACTTTAGCTAATGGGGCCTCCTGCTGCTGCCGCCCCGCCGGAGCCCGATTTCTGTTCTCATCCTGAAGCAAAGTTCTTAACCTGAAGCACTATTTCTGGGTTAGTGGAGCCTGTAACCTGAAGCATATGTAACCTGAAGCGTATGTAACCTGAAGTACCACTGTATTCACTGTAGTAGCCCATATAATCCATCCACACCCTGCCGTGGTCTACAAGCTCCAGTGTGCATGCCACTGTTTTAGAGGCCCAAGCTCTTCCCAACCCTTGTGAATGTCAGCTCCTTTGGGGAATGAAGCTTTTAAAGCACTCTCCTTTCTCCCCACATCCAACATCCTGCTTCCCCTCCTCTCAGGGACCTAGAGGCTCTTCCCACTGGATTGTCATGGCTTCTGGACAGAGATTTTTCCATTAACATGGCCAAACAAGTGGGTTGCAACAGTTGGTGGGGGGGATATGCTTTCATAAATGATTTCCCCCAAGAGAGCCAAAGCAGAATGTCAGATTCAACTGACTATACTTACCAGGAAAGGGTCTCATGAGAAGAGGGGTGGTTTGAAGGGGGAAATCTAGCACAGGAATGCTTTAATATGGCAAAAGTTGTGGGCAATTATGGGTACCAGTGTCCATTTCCCCTTTTCTCTTGGATCAAGGCATCCGCCTACGCACCATGGCCAATACGACAATTTAGTATGCTGAGCAGCTGCGACCTTTGTTATGGTGCTGTGTTATGACTGCAGAAGCCCCATCCAATGTTAGCTGCTGCCAGCTTTCCTGGCTACAGGGCACAAGGAAAGCTGGAGGCAGGGCTCATCTGCAACTGCCAGTCCACATATATGACCTTTCTCCCCTACTTGCGCAGATGCCTTCAGGCCAGATGCAAAGCAATAAAAACCCTCATGATTAATGCCCCTCAGAATGAAGTGGTGAAGATGAATCTACACTTAAGGATGGAGATGGAGGGCTAAGAATGATGGCCAGGGCTGTCAGCTTGGTAAGGATGCCAGGAGGGTGGAATGGGAAATTGCATCTGGAACAGAATATGGGTAGCTGAGAATTTCAGGGGGTGTGTTTTTTAATAAAGAAAAATAGTTCCTAGCCATTACTCTAGACAGCTATCGCACAATACAAAATTAGGTGGATCAGTTCTCTGACCTTACATCTAGGAAGCCTAGATTTTCAGTCCTCCACAACATTCATCCATATACATTAATACATTCAAAGGGCATAAATGCATGATAATTGCCACAATTACAGAAGTTTTCAAGAAGTCACAGAGGGAAGCTTTCATTATGCCATAAAAAGGCACAAACAGCTATGCATTCCCCTGCTCAATTGTGCACACACAAAACAGAAGAGGACACAAAAGTGCGAACAATCCTAAAGTTGTTCTCTGCCGGTGCTGGAATGAGAAAAAACCCACACAGGGTGCTTTGATGGATTGGTAATCCACCACAGGGACACAGAGGAGAAGAGAGATCCTGATACACGCAAGTTTACATGGGTTAACTTGAGAGCTTTTGAAGTGAAGAAATGAAAGAGGGAATCGTTTTAGTACAGCAAACTACAAATTTATAACTTCCTTCAAAACACACACACACACATCACAACACAAATAGTTTTCAAAACCTAGGCCTTCAGAAGGGAAGGGTAACTTCCATAGGGATATATGGGGAGTTGCCAGAGAAGTGCTAACTGCGCCCTGATTCCCCCACAGCAGAGACTGTCTCTGAAAGCTTAACCTTTAGCTTTATGCTACCAGCGTGAATATGTAGAATGTTTCTTTAAAACTCCATAGTTAGTAAGGGGGTGGTATGTCTTCTCTACCCAATGACAGGATGGTGCATCCTGGCTATCAGTGGTGTAGTGTGGGGGGTGCAGGGGGGGGGCGGCCGCACTGGGCGCAACATCTGGGGGTTAGGGTTAGGGGGCGCAAATCCACGTGTTAGGGGGCGCAAATTACTTGCCTTGCCCCGGGTGCTGACAACCCACGCTACGCCACTGCTGGCTATTTAGAGGAGAGGGAAGAATCTGCATCTAGAAAAGGGACCTGTTACTAATAAAACTGAGCAGAAAATCCCTTGATCTTGCACTTTCCCCCAGATATAGAGTCTGGTGGAGAGCAGAAGCAGCCTGGCTTTCTAAAGATCTGCTTCTAAAATCCTGGGGAAGGGGGATGTGGGTGCCTTTCTACCAGCCGTCTTGAAACTTTATCCATAGCTTTGGGCACAGGGACCCCTCTGTAAGTGGCTCTGCTTTGGCCTGGCAAGGGACACAGCAGCAACGATACTTCAGGCACTGATCTGGAACTAATGACAAACTAGTTGGGGGCTGCGTTCGTAATGAAGGAGGAATGATGTCTGGTGAGCACAGCTGCGGCAATACCAGGAACTGGCATGTACAATAAATAAGCTGCCTCTGAGTAATTAATCAAGATAAGATGAGCCACCGAGAGGAGAGGGGAAAGATGGTGGGGTCAGGATGAAAGCTTCCTCTTCCCTGATCTTCCCTAGCAAAACGCACCCTCTGATCTGAGCTACATCCGTGCTGCAGAAAATTCAGCAAAGTCCGAGGGGAGTTTTAATCCTGGCCTGTGAAGAACTCACGCTGACCCCAGAAGCTGCTCTAGATTGAATCCAGAGTGAGTTGGGCTACGTGGCCCATATGGTTGGGTGTCCAGGAAAGAGATTTCCACCTGAAGAGTAATGAGACACAGGGCGTGTACACAGGGCGTAGGGACGCGGGTAGCACTCTGGTCTAAACCAGTGTTTCCCAATCTTGGGCCTCCAGCTGTTTTTGGACTACAACTCCCATCATCCCTAGCTAGCAAGACCAGTGGTCAGGGATGATGGGAATTGTAGTTCAAAAACAGCAGGAGGCCCAAGGTTGGGAAACACTGGTCTAAACCACTGAGCCTCTTGGGCTTGCCGATCAGAAGGTCAGCGGTTCAAATCCATGTGACAGGGTGAGCTCCTGTTGCTCTGTCACAGTTCCTGCCAACCTAGCAGTTGGAAAGCATGCCAGCGCAAGTAGATAAATAGGTACCGCTGCTGCGGGAAGGTAAACGGCAGTTCCATGAGCTCTGGCTTCTGTTACGGTGTCCCATTGCGCCAGAAGCGGTTTAGTCATGCTGGGCACATGACCCGGAAAGCTGTCTGTGGACAAATGTTGGCTCTCTTGGCCTGAAAGTGAGATGAGAGCCGCAACCCCATAGTCGCCTTTGACTGGACTTAACTGTCCAGGGGTCATTTACCTTTACCTTTTACCTACACAGTGTGTGATAATGTGCATTCAAGTGCTAGATGCAGGCAGATAGGGATTCTGTACACATAACAATGTCCCCAAGTCATCCCTGTCCCACACGGTTGGGTCTATCTAATGCACAGTCTGCAGGTCACCTCCTACTGAAGCAGATCTAATGACTCCATTCCTGCTTTCCTACCAGAGTTTCAGCACAGTAAGCCTGCAATGCGTGCAGGGGTTACATTCCGGATATTGTACCTAAAGCCAAATTTCATAGAGACAAAACACATTGGGTTCAATAGTGGGTAGGATTGCCAAAGTCATTTTTCCTGGAACCTCACCCCCTTTTAAATTTCATCTCTCTTTTTCTGCCACACACAGAAAGCTGAATGCGCACAGGTTAAATGTGCGTAAATTGAGAGATTAACTGTACACTGAAAAAGTAAGATTTTTTTAAGTGAGAAAGGATGCAGGGAGGTGTTATGTCATTTCTGCCAGCATTGTGGGGACATGGATAGACTAACTGTGGGGGAAGGGAGAACAGAATATTGATGAATAGAATATTCACACACACACACACACACCCCTGCATGCACACAGCCAGTAATAATTCCTACTTTAAGCAAAGAAATCACATGAAGGTATGTACAACTGCAAAGTACTACATAGAAAAGTACCGTATTTTTTGCTCTATAAGACTCACTTTTTCCCTCCTAAAAATTAAGGGGAAATGTGTTTGCGAATGTGGAGCGAATGCAGGCTGCGCAGCTATCCCAGAAGCCAGAACAACAAGAGGGATTGCTGCTTTCACTGTGCAGCAATCCCTCTTGCTGTTCTGGCTTCTGAGATTCAGAATATTTTTTTTCTTGTTTTCCTCCTCCAAAAACTAGGTGTGTCTTGTGGTCTGGTGCGTCTTATAGAGCGAAAAATATGGTGCTCTGTGAAAAAACCAAGCTCTATGCATTTCAAACCGTATGTACACAGCAACAATGGAACCAAGTGGTCACTTTCAAGTATCCACAGCAACAGAACAAGCTAGCATCAACCCTGAACAATCATGTAGCTTCCTGGAAGAGTCCAAGAAAAAAAGGGGGAGCAGTGCCCTCTAACCACAAGGAATGACTGCAGAACAAAGGTTAAAAGGAAACATGTCCTAAAAGCAAGCTCCCCCCCCCCCCCCGCTACTCCTTGACCATATCCCTAAACAGGCTGCTAATTAGAAGGTATTTTCTCAGCAGAGAGGGTGGATACTGAGGTCATAACAATTGTGCAGCTGTTGAGTTTTCTGCACATGAATTCACACCACCATTTCAGATGGGTTGCAACCACTACAATTTGCTTTTTTCATGAGGTCCTGCAGTCTTGCGGTGCAACCAGATAGCGATAGATACAGCTCATTCTCAGAAGCTGTTGGAAAATGGGTAAAGCCTGAGTGCGTCATATCGTAAATGGAAAAACCACTCACTCCTCAGTTCAACACAGGCAACTCTAAATACACACAAAAGGGACGTTTGGGTTGACTTCAAGTCAGAAAACAACAGGTGTGGAAATCTGTCCATGCATAAATGTGCCCCGCTACTTTCTTATTTTCCCTGGACTAATTCCACCCAACTTCAACATGCTTAGAAACACACACACATGCAGGGTGGTACATTTTGGCACATGCAAGCTTAGACATTTCCTTGAACAGCTGCGAATGCAATCCCATGGGAAAGCGAATGTGCCTTCACTTGCAAGCACTATCCTTCCTAGATAAACCCTTATGCCTGTTCCCCATTGGCTACACACCATCTCCCCAAGAGCCTTCAGATCATGCATATATTAAACAGAATGAAAATGAGTGTGATGCACTCGAGTATACTGAAGGAGCCTTGGGTTGAAGGGAATCAGCTGGAATAGGTTCTGGGTATTTTCTCATTGTGAAGGAAGTGGGGCTGGCCGGCTGGAAGGAAAGTCCAAGCCTGCCACTTAAAAGGCAGCAGCACTCTCAGGCTCCCCTCCCTGCTGAGTGCCATCCGAAATCCTCTGTTTTTATTCCTCTTTTCTACAGGGTTGTGTGCGCACTTGCGCACAAACGCAGGAGCACACACACTCTTTAACCACTTCCCCAGGTACGAAAGTATCTACTCAGTCACTATTCTCAGGCACAGTTTCCTTCCTCAATTGTTCCTCCTTTTCCATTACCACGGGGAGAATCTACAGTGTGGCCTCCCCACCCGACAGCCTTTAATAAAACTGGAAAGGTTAAGAGAACATATTGTCAATTGCACTGGCTCTTCTTCATCTTCTGCTTTCGCTTCAGGCGCATGTATGTGCACACCAATACCAGCATGCATAATAATAATAATAATAATAATAATAATAATAATAATAATAATAATTTATTTATACCCCGCTCTGGGGTATATTTATACCAGCCACTCTGGGCGGCTTCCAACAAAACACTAAAATACAATAACCTATTAAACATTAAAAGCTTCCCTAAACAGAGCTGCCTTCAGATGTCTTCCAAAAGTTTGGTAGTTATTTTTCTCTTTGATATCTGGTGGGAGGGCGTTCCACAGGGCGGGCGCCACTACCGAGAAGGCCCTCTACCTGGTTCCCTGTAACTTGGCTTCTCACAGCGAGGGAACCACCAGAAGGCCCTCGGAGCTGGACCTCAGTGTCCGGGCAGAACAATGGAGGTGGAGACGCTCCTTCAGGTATACTGGGCCGAGGCCGTTTAGGGCTTTAAAGATCAGCATCAACACTTTGAATTGTGCTCGGAAACGTACTGGGAGCCAATGTAGGTCTTTCAAGACCGGTGTTATATGGTCTCGGCGGCTGCTCCCAGTCACCTGTCTAGCTGCCACATTAAGACAAAGCAATCCAGAGGAAAGGTCCACGAAAGTGAGGAGACTTTCATCCTCAGTTTTATTAGAGACCAGAGAGGGATGGCAATGAACAAAATGGGAACTGGGTAGCAATGATGGTGTGGTGTCATAGTGTCAGCCGGTCAGAAACAACCTGGAGGCCAAACTACCTGTTGCTAAAGGCATGCTCAAACTGGCCACTTTTATACTGAATGGTGCCCCAATCCAGAACATGTTTCGAAATGTATTGTGCTACCAGCATGCTCCTTGCTTTTTCTAAAACACAATGTTGCAAATCTGGCTTCAAATGGATTCTTTGCCCTTTCCCCAAAACAGAGGGGGAATAGAGATTCTTCAGCCATCAAGGCCTTGTTAACTTCCAGTTGTTACATTCCAGACAACCCACTGAGGAGATATCAGTGAATCATTTCTGACTATTAGCAAGCAATCAGCTTAACAAAGGATGGTCAGGAGCCAACCCTGTAATCAAGCACAATATTCTCTTTGCCAACTGGGGAAAACTACAAAGACTGTTATGAACATCTCATTGCTCAGGGGATAGAGAAGAAAAGACCTTACAAACTGTAAAATGTCATCATGCAGGAAAGCCCAGAGCAGCTGGTGAAAACAAGGCAAGAGAGTTTGGAGAAGGTCTGAATGGCACACTGAAGGCCAGCCAGGCTGAACCAAAGTTGTTAAATTGCAACAGGGCTGAAATGCCTGGATACTATGAAAGCAGGTTGTTTAATGCTGAAATCATTGTAACAGGTATAATTCAGAGTAAAAAGGTAAAGGGACCCCTGACCATTAGGTCCAGTTGTGACCGACTCTGGGGTTGCGGAGCTCATCTCATTTTATTGGCCGAGGGAGCCAGCGTACAGCTTCCGGATCATGTGGCCAGCATGACTAAGCCACTTCTGGCGAACCAGAGCAGCACACGGAAACGCCATTTACCTTCCCGCTGGAGTGGTACCTATTTATCTACTTGCACTTGGACGTGCTTTCGAACTGCTAGGTGGGCAGGAGCAGGGACTGAACAACGGGAGCTCACCCCATTGCGGGGATTCGAACCGCCGACCTTCTGATCAGCAAGTCCTAGGCTCTGTGGTTTAACCCACAGCAGCACCCGCGTCCCTATAATTCAGAGTACCGTAGTTACTCACAAAAGCATGGGAACACGGCTACTTAGATGTCACCTAGATTAGAAACCAGGGTCAAAGCCAGACAAAGCATCTGCACACATGGCACCATCCGAGGACTGTGCCTCAACATCCCCTGCCACATTGCAAGGAATCCTGGAGTATGATTATGGGATTATGAGCGCCTCTAAAATACAGTGGTACCTCGCAAGACGAAAAGAATCCGTTCTGTGATTCTCTTCGTCTAGCGGTTTTTTCGTCTTGCGAAGCAAGCCCATTGAAGGATTAGCGGATTAGCGCTATTAGCGCTATTAGCGGCTATTAGCGGCTTTTAGCGGCTTATCTGCTGATCGGATCAGCTGATAAGCGGCTTAGCGGTTTAGAAAAAGGGGGGGAGGGGGAAAAACCAGCAGGAACTCGCAAGACATTGTCGTCTTGCAAAGCAAGCCCATAGGAAATTTGTTTTGCGAAGCACCTCCAAAACGGAAAACTCTTTCGTCTAGCGAGTTTTCCGTCTTGCGAGGCATTCGTCTTGCGGGGCACCACTGTACTACCATCTAGAATGCTTGCTTGAGTCGCCCACTTTTTACCATCTCTCTATGCTGCTCCCCTCTGTGAAAAGAGCAGCCAGGAAGTCTTTGCCCCTCCCTTATTCCCACAACTGACACCCCTACTCTTTTAAGACAACATTGCATGGTGACTGGGTTAGCCAGGAATTGCAGCCCCCTGCTATAGATCTGGCTTAGGGAAGAGGGTAATTCATAGGCAGGAAGGAGTCTGGGAGGTGAAGGGCAGAGAGAGAGAGATGGTAAAAATAAACAGGAATTCACTCAAAATAACTCAGCATCCAGCATGTCCAAAAAAGGAGGAGGCCAGAAATATTTATGCAACTGTGTGTGTGTGTGTGTGCCTGCTGCCCCAGGGGTATAACCACCAGGTTCCAACCCCATGAGGGGCACTTGCAGGCAAGATATAATTACTGCACAACTTTCTCAGTGGATACAAGCAGCAAATGTTTCCCTCCAATTTGGGGCTGCCCACATTCAGATGCCCTAAAAACATTCAAGGATGGGGAAAACGCATGGAAAAAGAGAAAATCCCATTAGCGCCACTTATTGCCAATCTCTCATCTCAACCTGCTCCAGCCCAGTGCTCCCCAGTCAAAATCAGCCCCACCATTATGCAGGGTGTGAGGCAGGCAACAGGTTTTGGAAGAAGCATAAAGAGCAGCAATGTCTTAATTTGCTTATTTTATTATGATGTTTTCAGTATCATGTGGGCAAGTCAGTGTTGGGATTTCTTGCCCCAGGCCCAAAAACGTGTTGGAGTCATCCCACTTTACCTGGCAACAGAACCTCCCCTTCCTTGTCCTGGATGCTTCCCTAAATCGTGCTGCTGCAGCAGCAGCAGCACCGATCCTTGCAAATGAAAACAGTGCCCTTCCCCCAAATGCCATGAGTGAGCGAGACAGAAGACAGGAGCCCCTGCCACAAATACCCGCCTGAGACAACCAGGAGCACAAGGGGCAATCAAAAATAACCAAAGACATGACAAGAATTTTGAGTGCTTGTTTGTTCTGCCCCAGTTAGGTCACCAGCCGCTTGTGATGTGCATGGGAATGAACCAGAGGGGTAACATACATTTCAGTATCCCACCGACTGCCCCTTTTGGATAGCAAGGCTATGTCTGGCTTTAACTCTGGCTCCATCTACTCAGTGAGGTGGTGTGGCTACATTACAAAGCACGGAGATTCCCAAATGTCTCCCAGCGCTTTTTGCTCTTGCTTCAGGTAGATGAGGAAAAGTGCATTTAATCCAGGGATGGGGAGCCTGTGGCTATCCAGCTTTTGTTGTATTACAACTCTCTAAACCATCTAGACAAACCTAGACAGCATTTTAAAAAGCAGAGACTTCACCTTGCCAACAAAGGTCCGTATAGTAAAAACTATGGTTTTCCCAGTAGTGATGTATGGAAGTGAGAGCTGGACCATAAAAAAGGCTGATCGCCGAAGAATTGATGCTTTTGAATTATGGTGCTGGAGGAGACTCTTGAGAGTCCCATGGACTGCAAGAAGATCAAACCTATCCATTCTTAAGGAAATCAGCCCTGAGTGCTCACTGGAAGGACAGATCCTGAAGCTGAGGAGAAGGGGATGACAGAGGACGAGATGGTTGGTGTTAAGTTGTGGGCGAACATGTCAGACGACACAGCGATTCTTTAAACAGCTCCTCTTTATTCAGATGCCAGAACAGAACTAGGCTGAGGAGCTCAGTCAGCCTGCTTATATAGAGCTCCAGAACAATGCAACTGTTGCCATTTTCTAAAACTATCCAATCACTGAACGTCACTTTTCGATCCTTCATTTGCATACAAACTATCCAATCACTGAATGTCACTTTTCGATCCTTCATTTGCATAACTATCTACAGTATCCCCCTGCTGGCCCAGGGTGAGAACTTCAGTACATAACAGTTGGATAGTGTTCTCGAAGCTACCAGCATGAGTTTGACCAAACTGCGGGAGGCAGTGGAAGACAGGAGTGCCTGGCGTGCTCTGCTCCATGGGGTCACGAAGAGTCGGACACGACTAAACGACTCAACAACAACAACAAACCATTAGCTGTGCTGACAGGGGTTGACGGAAGTTGGAGTCCAGCAACATATGAAGGACCACTGCTTCCCATCTCTGCCTTTATCCATGCTGGCCATAGACCACCCCTACATCTTTTACTTCAAAGAGAAGGGAGCCTGCAGATGTGCACACCGCTTTTTCAATTCAGGGCCCTTCCAGATGTCCGTTTTATGGTGCATTTACGACGATTTGTGCTCACGACGATCTTGCGGTGGTTATACACAATCCCGCTTTCAATACTGTTTGTGCCTGATGAGGACATAGTGCTTCATTTGCAAACGGTGCATGTCCCATAACCCTCAGCTGTAACCCTATAACTTTTCATACCGTGAATGATCTGGGTTATTTATTTTTTGGGGTCCTGCTTCTATTGTGTGCTATAGTGTGTCCCTCCAGAGACATCAACATGACATTAACATTGGAAAAGCATCACAGGACAACTAAAGAAGCAGGATATTGTGTGGACAACGACCGTTCATTATAAACCCACCACTACTAAGCTATTATTGCACCAATAACACACCCACACAAAAAGCCACCTGTCTGGAGGGGCTCTTAAGCTCTCTATGCACTTCTGAGTGCTGTGGTCCAACACTTCATAACTGTTTGGCAATGGCCTCAATAGTACATTAGGCCCTAGCACTTTACAGTACTTGCTGTCACTCCAGCAGGCTGCCCTGCCAACTCAAGGCACAGCATGGGATCTACAGCAATGGGGAAGAAGATCTTAAGAAAAAGAAGAAACAAATAAAGAGAAAGAGGTCACGGCTCAAATCTCCTGGGAAGCCTCTCCCTCCTCCATCTTTGCCTCATGGAATTTTATTTTGAATTTTTTTAAAAAAAGAAATACAGGCAGCAACAAAAACAGAATACGCGTCGTAATCCAAGAAGATCACTGAAAGTATAAAGAAATTCACTAACTATAATCCTTAGCAGTGCTTTTTTTTCTTTAAAAAAATGTTTAGGGGTATGCGTACCACTGTGCCCCCCCCAGGAAAAAAGCACTGATCCTTAGTATATCACGCTTTACGAAGTAAAAGAGCCCAAGAAGCTCGCTAACTACAAAGTGTGTAAGTTATACATGACACAGGCATCATGGTCAGAGAAAAATACAGACATCTGTACTTCTTTTGATATAGGAGAACCTAATCCCAGGTTTACACAGCACCAGCTGGGGTTACTCAGTGGATTACAAAATTTCCTCTGCACATACTCAGAGGCATTCTTCATTATTACTTAACACATGCCAGGGTTATGTCCTTGCACTCAAAACAAGCTTCAGGACTAATGCTGGGCTCAGATCAAGCCCTGGTGAGAGGTCTGTAGATATTACCTTGTAAAGAGCAGATAATGCAAACGGACATGTTTTAACCACGGTAACTAACTGTCAGATAAAAACAGAAAAGCGCCCTAGCCACTTGGCTAATCAACAAGCTAAATCAGGAATCAGATGAGAAGCCCCTGAGAAACCGGAGCTGATCACGTGGGGAAGCAGCTTCACTCTTGAGTGCTAGAAAAATGCACCAAGCCTGGTACAAGAGGGGACAGAAGGGACCCTGTTCAAACCTTCCAGGCTCTTTGGAGAGAAGTGATCGTAACGGCATTGACGGTATCTATTTTCGCTAAGCTGCTGTCTTGCCTTCGGTCTGTTGCACAGAAAAGTATCAGCAAATCCCCTCGAGGAGGAGGAATGCGGAGAATGTTTGATGGGATTTATAATGGAGAAAAATAATGCAAGAGATGCTCCCTTACACACACACACACACACTCATACACACACATATTGTGAAGCACATGGGAAGCCTCTCGATTCCAGCCAAGCTCCTTGCGACCATTAACATTGCTTGAAAGACCGACACTGGCTCCCAGTACGTTTCCGAGCACAATTCAAAGTGTTGGTGCTGACCTTTAAAGCCCTAAACGGCCTCGGTCCTGTATACTTGAAGGAACGTCTCCACCCCCATCGTTCTGCCCGGACACTGAGGTCCAGCGCCGAGGGCCTTCTGGCAGTTCCCTCGCTGCGAGAAGTGAGGTTATAGGGAATCAGGCAGAGGGCCTTCTTGGTAGTGGCGTCCGCCCTATGGAACGCCCTCTCACCAGATATCAAAGAGAAAAATAACTACCAAACTTTTAGAAGACATCTGAAGGCAGCCCTGTTTAGGGAAGCTTTTAACGTTAGGTTATTGTATTTTAGTGTTTTGTTGGAAGCCGCCCAGAGTATTTTTCACTCTATAAGACGCACCAGACCACAAGACGCACCTAGTTTTTGGAGGAGGAAAGCAAGAAAAAAAAATTCTAAATCTCAGAAGCCAGAACAGCAAGAGGGATCACTATGCAGTGAAAGCAGCAATCCCTCTTGCTGTTCTGGCTTCTGGGATAGCTGTGCAGCCTGCATTCGCTCCATAAGACGCAAACACATTTCCCCTTACTTTTTAGGAGGGAAAAAGTGAGTCTTATAGAGCAAAAAATACGGTAACTACCAAACTTTTAGAAGACACCTGAAGGCAGTCCTGTTTAGGGAAGATTTTAATGTTTAATAGGTTATTGTATTTTAGTGTTTTGTTGGAAGACGCCCAGAGTGGCTGGGGAAACCCAGCCAGATGGGCGGGGTATAAATAATAAATTATTATTTATTATTATATTATTATTATTATTATTATTATTATTATTATTATTATTATTATTATAGCAAGTCTCACAGGGAGAAAATGAGCCAAAGTCACAGGCTAATATCAAAAAGGACCAATTGTTCCACCCTGCAACAAGAGATGGCAGGTTGTTGTTAGGCAGCTGCAGCTGCAGCTTGGAGGGCAGGGGAACATCTGGTTTCAAGACAGGGTGCCAGAAAGAAAGAGGGGAGCACAAAAGCAAAGGGAACGACAACTCTTTATATGTCACCCATCAAGTCTGGTTTCCTTATCAGGAGCACGCCTCTAAGGTTACTTGTTGCTGGAGTGAAACAGAATGCACAGCCTTTCACACTTCACCTGGCAGGGATTCATATTAAACTGGCATTGCATGTGGAGGAGGTTCACAGTCCGTGGGCATGATCTGGAAACTGGACAATGCTTATACAACCAGAGTCAGAGCCTGTAGCAGTCCTGCCAGGAAGCCAGCTAACACCACCCTGGAATCTCTGTGGGCGCTTGCCTAACCCTGACGGCTGACCAACAAAGAGCTTACACATAGAGCTGGGAATACCAAGGTGCCCTTGCCCGCACATTCCTTCCACGGCTGCCAGCTCGGCCTCTGAGTCACAATGAGCAGGACTGTGAGCAAATGGCGCCTTCTCTGATTCAATTGCTGGCCAGCAGGTGTTCGTTTGGCTTACAAGAATGGGCCCACAAGCCCAAAAAGAGTTCCTGTTCCCGTTCTGGCTGCAAGCAGTGGCACTGAAGTGGCACAACGGGCAGAAAGGGAAACTGCATGATCACATCTGGGGCATTTTTACTAGGCAGGGACTGCAATCCACTCAGGATGCCATCCTACAGAGACACCCAACAGTTGCTTTCTGCTCTTGAATGAAAACTTAACGAGAGTTCCTGGTATACAGCAACAAAGGCAGCAGGAAAGGAGGGCTAAACCTCCTTCACCCTCAGCATCACTGTACTGATCCAAACAGATGGATTGGTTGGGATCTTTGCTTAGTGGTAAAGCAGATGTTCTGCATACAGAAGGTCCCAGGTTCAATCACAGAATTCTAGAGTTGGAAGGGACCTTGAGGATTATGTAGTCCAACCGCCTGCAATGCAGGAATATGCAGCTGTCCCATACTGGGATTGAACCTGCAACCGTGGCATTATCAGCACTATGCTCTAACTAACTGAGCTATCCAGCATCTCCAGAAAGGACTGGGAAAGACTCCTTGAGAAAACTACTGCTAGTTAGGGCTCATCCACACTTTTGCTTGACTCACATTTTGATCATATTATGCACCGATTAATTTCCCTGGGTCCGAGAGCTTTTCTCATTGTTCTGTGGTTGTGCCTTGTGAAAATCCAGTATTGCCTGCTGAATCGGATCTCATCAGATACACAGAAATTAAAGGACAGACTTTGCTTAACTGAGGGCTTGTCCATACTTAGTTTTCCTCCCTTTCTGGGCACGGTCTGTCCTTTAAAGCTCTGTGTCCGAGCAGTCTTTGTTTTTGCTCCAGAGCTTTCGCTGCAAAAAACCTGCTCTTTAAAGCTCAATTGAAGCAAACAGCAATCTGCGGAAAACTCGAACTGCTATTTGCTGCGGCTGAGCACTAAAGAATGGGTTTCCGATGGGAAAGATTGGGGAGGGGGGAGCTTCAGAAATGGAACTTTTAAGCACGGACCCATGCCTGGAAATAATGGGGTAAAAGATGAGTGTGGATAAACCCTGAGCTTCAATTCAACAGTTAAGGTCGGACTATACTGTACTATACTATACTATACTATACTATACTATACTATACTATACTATACTATACCTTTAAAGGTAAAGGGACCCCTGACCATTAGGTCCAGTCGTGGCCGACTCTGGGGTTGTGGCGCTCATCTCGCTTTATTGGCCGAGGGAGCCGGCGTACAGCTTCTGGGTCATGTGGCCAGCATGTCTAAGCTGCTTCTGGCGAACCAGAGCAGCGCGCGGAAACGCCTTTTGCCTTCCCGCCGGAGCGGTCCCTATTTATCTACTTGCACTTTGACGTGCTTTTGAATTGCTAGGTTGGAAGGAGCAGGGACCGAGCAACGGAAGCTCACCCCGTTGCGGGGATTCGAACCACCGACCTTCTGATCAGCAAGCCCTAGGCTCTGTGGTTTAACCCACAACACCACCCGTGTCCTTTACTAGTTGTATAAACTAGATGAGATGCAAGAGTTTTACCCACAACCCACACGGCAGTGGAGAAGTGGAAAGTGGCAGAGGCCAGATGATTGCCCACCCCCAACAGTAAATAATAATAATAATAATAATAATAATAATAATAATAATAATAATAATAATAATAATAATAATAATTTATTGATGAAGATGCTATGCACATAGTGCTAGGTATGTCATATTCCCCTCCGCTACAGCACTAAATACCTACTGTAAATAAAAAGAGTATATAAAAAAACATACTGAAACTCTCTCTAAGGTCATTTTTTTAAAATATCTGTAAGGGTTTTATTTATTTTAACACACACCCTTGGGCCTTACTAGGGGGAACACAGATTTCCGATTTCCAGCTGGATTATTGATTTCAGCTGCCTTTGAATAATTGAGGAGTTGGGGCGGGGAGGGGGGCAGCCCGTCTACAGCAATAAAGACATCAGGAATGGAGGAAGCTCCCTGGGTTGCTGGAGGGTGGGGGGATACATTTCACCCCCTGGGAGGCCCATGGTGAAGGCCAGATTGGAGCATATGTGTGGTAGGTGGGGTGGGGGAGGGAAGAGGGAAAGGGGGCTGCGGATTTGGGTGTCCCTGCTCAAATGTCCCATTAGCGATTCTACGTGTAGTCAGTGGCTGGAGGAGTTGTGTTATAAATATTCATCACTGCATCCATTAATTCTATACAGCCCCTTTCAGTACTATAATGCTTTTGGCAGGAAAGGCCGAGTGAGAAATGAAAGCGATCTTAACCCCGGGATTTTCTCACACAGAAAAGCATTAGGGTATTGCAGAAAAATGCACAGAACAAATGCGGATTGTCACACGGCGTGACATGCGAACACGCGTCTTTCTCCAGAGAGACTGCAGTTGAACTGTGGCTCTTCAATGCATGTCCCTGTGCACAGATCTAATGGAAAAGGCACATGTGCGAATAATGTATTATGATGATGATGACCTTAATGCAAGTCTCATTCATTTCCCCGCACCAAATAGCTTTCTGGGTGGGAAAACAGTAATGCCCTATCAACATTCAGAAATAGGAGGGGATATGATGGCGGTCCAGGCCAGGTTTACGCAATCAGATTGGAATTGCCCTACACACAAGCAACTGCAGTGTAATTGTTATCACATATAGAAGCAAGCTGGCTGTGAACTGGGCTGTACAAGGAGACAGGTGGCAGGCATCCGTTTCTCCCCTTGCGACAATGACAATGATATCCACAAAGAGCCTAGGTGGGTTGCAATAAGAGTCTCATGAAAATGCAAGCATTTATATGGCCAAGGGGGAAGCCATGATTGTTGTTGTTGTTAATAATAATAATAATAATAATAATAATAATAATAATAATAATAATAATATCATTACAAAGGAGCTCAAGGTGATGTACATGGTCCTATCCCTCCCCACTGAATCTTCACAAGAACCCTGTGAGGCAGTTTAGGCTGAGAGACAGAGAGCGGCCCAAGGTGAGCTTCATGACCGAGTAGGGAGATATGACCAAAAGGTCTTCTTCAGTGGTCACTAATGTATGGGTGTACAGTGGTACCTTGGGTTACATACTCTTCAGGTTACATACGCTTCAGGTTACAGACTCCGCTAACCCACAAATAGTACCTCGGGTTAAGAACTTTGCTTCAGGATGAGAACAGAAATCGTGCTCCGGCGGCGTGGCGGCAGTGGGAGGCCCCATTAGCTAAAGTGGTGCTTCAGGTTAAGAACAGTTTCAGGTTAAGAACGGACCTCCGGAACAAATTAAGTACTTAACGTGAGGTACCACTGTATTCCATACATTATGCTGTGTGGAATATACACACAAAATAAACGCTAAAATATTTCCAGCAATGAACCTAAGTTGTTTAAAATAACTGTGTGAATCAGAAGCAACCACACTCAATTAGACCAATTATAATAATCCAGATCAGGTCAAATAGTGGCCCTGCACCCCAATTTTCCAGGGACAGTCCTGGAATTACAAAAGCCACCCCAGCTTCTGATTATATCCCAAAATATCCCTATTTTTCCTGCTGCTGCTGCTTTATTGGTGTATGTTTTTCTTTTTGTAAATCTCCCAATGAATAGAATAGAATAGAATGAGGATCAAGGGTTGTTGTTTTTCAAGGCAGAGGTTGTGCTGTGTCCCTTTGCTGTAGCGGTGGTAGCACTCACCCTTCTTTGATAGGAAATGCTGAGGGGGCACAAAAAATGGGGGGTAAAAGAGGGTCAGTTTGTGGGGAGTGAGAAATGTCTCTATTTTCAGCTGAGGAATGCTGGAGAGTGTGGCCCTGTATATAAGATAATATAGAATGGTTATATTTGTCAGCATGAAGTGAGCGTCACAAGCTGAACCAGAGTAGGAAAGTTATGTTTGTTTATTTACATTATTTCTAAGCCACCCTTCATCCAAAAAGATTCCAGGACAGTGTACAACAGACATAAAAACATTAACATATCAGATATAGTTCCACATACTCCACATACACATAACATTTCTCCCATGAAAATAATGATAATTTCACTATTTATACCCCACACATCTTACTGGGTTGCCCCAGCCACTCCAGACAGCTTCCAACGTATATAAAAACATAACAAAACAACTTCCCTAAATAGAATGGCCTTCAGACGGCTCAGGAGTCGGATAGCTCTATACCCTCCTACATTTCTGCAATGAAAATAGGGACGTCCTAAGGAAAAGTGGGACATTCTGGGATCAAATCAGAAACCGGGACAGCTTCTTTAAATCAGGGGTGTCCCTGGAAAATAGAGGCACTTGAAGGGTATGTAGTTCCATGAAAACAACATTCAAACCACAAAGTGCAAAACTATAAAACAGAGTGAAGCAACATAGACATTTAAATGCCTGGGTGAATAAAACTGCCTAGCCAGAAAGATTGCAGTGTTGGTGCCAGTCAAACCTCTTTGAGGAAGTCATTCCCAAGACAAGGTGCCAACACAGAGAAGGCCCCGCTCCTTTACATGTGCACACAATTAGCATCCACCGCAAACACACTTGGACAACAGGCTCAAGAGAAGATCTTAAGATGGGGAGAGCACCCTGCAGCCCTCCAGATGTTGGTGGACTACAGCTTCCATCATCCCTAAGGATTGGCTATGCTGGCTGGGACTAATGCAAATTGCAGTCCAACAATATATTGACAGGTGCAAGTTGCCTAACTGTTGCCTTAAGACATAGGAAGAGGTACTCCTGAGTATTTGGGCCCCAAACCATTTAGGACTTTAAAGCCAAGTGCCATCATCTTAAACTGGGCTCAGGATTCCATGCATTGCACAATAATTCTACATGCAGACATCACAAGAAGCAGAGCATCTAATAGTGACGTTAACTAACATAAGAGCACATTAAAAGCCTTGCTGGATCAGACCAAAGGCCCATCTAAACCTGCATGCTGTTCTCAAAGTGGCCAACCAGATGCGTATGAGTAGAATATCAAAAGAGATGAGAGAGCACAGCTTGTCTCATTTTTAGGATCTTCAAGCTGAGAACGACACCCCTCCCCTGACATACACATACAGAATACTGCATTTAAGATAGATTTTTTAAAAATGGGAACTGGAACGTGTGCATTCATAAACTTCTTGAAGGTTCTTAAACAAAGGCAGGGGCTGGACTCTTGACAAGCGAAATATGCTATGAAGAATAGGAGGCTGTTCATTGGCCTCAAGCACAATCAATAACTCGCTTGCGATGCACAGATTATGTGGGGGTGGGATGCAGAGTGGGTTGGTTCCCTGGCTTTAACAAAAATTGAGATAGATAGGGAGCCAAGGAGGAGCTCATAACTTCCCTAGAAGCTGCCTGTGTCTCCTTTAGGGATCTTCTTAGACTGCAATGATGGATGGTGTGTGAGCCGGAACTGGCCCCCAAAGCAATTTTGTCTGGCTTCTTGCAATTCTACCAAATATTAACCAAGATATGGTTTTTTTAAAGTTTGGCTGCACTTTCCATTCTAAGAAAAAGCAATGTTTTCCAGTTGCAAGAGTCCATAGTTTAACGTTGTATCACGCTGTAATTGATTTTGTACATTGCTGTTGACATCCATTTGTCTCGAGAAACAATGGAGTGTGCCTTCGGAGATGAAGTCAAACCACTGTATTAGCAGCGCCAAAGTGACCTCTCTGGGGGGCAAGCCTGGACAGCGTGGATGGAGGTCCTGGGCTGCCCAGATGGCAAGACCGCCCCCCCCCCCGCCTCGCTGATGTGGTCCAAAGCAGCGGCGTAGCGTGGGTTGTCAGCACCCGGGGCAAGGCAAGTAATTTGCGCCCCCTAACCCCTAACCTGCCGCCGCTGCCAGCTTCTTCTTGCTGCTGCCTGGTCTGGTCTGGTGTGGTTCTCTCCCACGCTCAGCGCTGCGCTGGGCGGCCGCTGCACTGTCCCTCCCCCAGATAGTCCCTCGCTCTCTCTCCGCACCGCATGCCTGGCACCCACCCCCTCCACAGTGGGCGGCGACCCAGCGGCTCGGATCGGATTCGCACAGCCAGCACTGCAGTGAGAGAGAGTGAGTGAGCCAGGTAGGGGCAGAGAGCTGCGAGTGCGAGCGCGCCCCCCCCCCCAGATGTTGCGCCCGGTGCGGCCGGCCCCCCCTGCACCCCCCACGCTACGCCACTGGTCCAAAGGAAAGCAGAGCAATACGTTCGGCACCAGCTTGGCTGCAGGAGTTGCCAGGAGGAGGCATACAAGACACCATCCAACCATCTTAGGGACTTGGATGGAGTACCTGCACACACATACATGTACAGTCATGCAAGAAGTATCATTGAAGTTCAAAGTCACTTTCCAGCCAAGTTAAAGCACTTGAGGAGTGTGTGAAGAAGGACCGATGTGGAGTTAAGCATGGGTAGAAGGCATGGTCTGGGAAAGAGTTCTAAGGGTCCGACAGAGAGACTCTGAGGATTGTGTTTGGGCTGAGGTTCCTCATCCCTTGTCTAGAGAGTGGTGATCAAAAACGAGGCCTTATCAGCCCTGTTCATAACTCATAGTCAAGCAAACCTTTGTAGGTACCAGGGAGCAGGCAGGGCCTGGTCCCTGATTTCACACTGAACTCATCAATGTCAGCTTGAGGTCAGAGGGAATCCACACCCACTCCAAACCCAAGTGAAGCAGAAGGGTTGGTACTTGTTTCTCTCATGCTCCGCCGGCAAATTTCTATGAGCGTCGCAGAAGTACAGCACCAGTACATGAGAAGCATAGCTGTCAACTTATAAATTTGAAAATAAGGGACCAGCAGCCTCAGAAATAAGGGATCAGCAGCCAAAATAAGGGATTTTCAGAGCACAGGTATGTTCGACTTCTGAGCCCCTCCAAGCCAAAGGCAGAAAGCCTAGCCAGCAGCCAAACGAAGCCTCAAGCAGTGGTTCCCACAGTGCAGCAACCCGGCAAAGGGGATGCAGCAAGGAAAACCACCGTCACCTCTCCGCTGGGAAGTGCTGAGCAAAGGCGAGTCCCCAGGCAACGCGACCGATTTGATCAGCACAAGGCATGCAAGCTCCACCCCCCAGTCATTCTTAGACTCCTTATTGGGTGAGCAACGCAGCCAAGCAACACAGTTGGAGCCTCCCTCCTCCCTGGCCAGCAGGGAGGGAGGGAGAGGAGCTGCTTCCTTTGAAACCCGGGAAATTTAAGGGACATCATCAATAAGGGACAGCAGTGGAACACGGCGCTGGGATAAGGGACTTTCCCGCCAAATAAGGGACGGTTGACAGCTATGATGAGGAGTTGAGTCCTCCTCTCAAATTTGAAGCAGAGGGGTGGGGCCTGGGGGACTATTCCTGCAGCTGTGCTACACAGAACAAGCCCCAGCCCTTCTCTCAACCGTGGAGCTGGTGAAAAGATGGGGGGAAATCCCTACAGTTGTGCTGAAGCCCTCCGAGCACCTGTGAAGCACAGTACAACTGCTGGAATAACGCTCCCCTCCCCAAGCCTTCAAGCTCAAGAGGAGGGCTGGGGTTGGTCCCTGGTCTGTTGTGCTTCCAAGGTGCTTGGAGGGCCTCAGGAATGTGGAAGTCTCGGCTGCGAGAAGGCGGCTAAGGATTGTTATGCTTTCTGGGCTTGGTTGTATCAGGGAGGACATGCCATAGCAAGTGTGGCCAGTGGAATTCTATAAGCTCGTAATTTAATTTGGGCTGCACTTGCAGAGTCTCTGCGCTTCTGCAAGAGAAACAGAATCCCCATGGTATGTTCCCATTTAAGCATGAACATGGCACAGGAGAACACAACGTCAACATTGCTGCTGGTTGCACTTGGCTCTGTCCACAGTGTAGATGGAAAAATGGGAGGTGTGAATCATAGCAAGGATGGCAGGAGTCTGATAAATCCTATACACACTGGATACACACAAGTCCTCAACTGCAGACACAGTCTTTGAGAACCAGGGCTCAAGTACCATTCTCCCTGCTAGAAAACAATCATTTCCTTTCTGGTCTTCTACCACCTAGTTGGTGCTACAGCCTGAAGGCTGCATAATGTTCTGCAGCTGAAGTTAAGTAGGGATGCCTCCAGAATAATGACATTTTGCAGGAGAAATTCAAAAGTACACAGGAACTTTGGGGTTGTACATTCAAAGTGAATCAAAGGGCTTCTTTGGAGAAAAAAAAAGGATTTTCTGCAGGATGGAAAGTGACAGGAAAATGCAATGAAAAGTGGTGGGTAAGCAAATGATTAACATAGAGGCATGCAAATGCCCCACAAGAAAATCAGGGTGAAGGCTCATTGCCATTTAACCACCCTGCAAATAAACCAGAACTTGCTAAATAAAAACTAGATATATTATAACGACCACATAAGCTTTGTGCAAGCAAATAAACAGGTTGTCTGGAGGGCCCAAATATTTGGTTGCATGAGCTGCCTGGATGGGAAGTTATCTGGGAGACCTACGTAAGCCTCTCTGAGCTCCAGGTAAATAAATATTACTTTGATAATGAACAATCATTTATGATGCACTTTAGTCTGCTGAGCCCTCTGTAGTCTGCACTTGATTTGCTTTCATGATCCTGATATTATTATTCCCATTTTACAGATGGAGAACTGATGTTTAAGGCAAATGAATGGATTCATGAAACAAGAAGGGCTTGAAACAAGGTATTCAAGAACTAACTTCTTTCTCTGCAGCCCAGGATCGTGTATTGAAGAGAGGCTCCAAGCAATGCAAAACGAAACGAGCCAGCCATTCTTAAGTAGACACTGTACCATCACTAATGTGAAGTAATATTCAACGGCTCATCCAGTTTGCTTTTGTGCTTGAAGTTGTGTGTGTTGGGGGTGGCGCACCATCTCATCCTTCATCTCAGGCGGCAAAATGCATTGGACTGGCCCTGGCTTTGAGTGGCTCCAAAATCAATTATGGGAGTTTACAGAGGAAGCTAGCCTTAAGAGAACGTTACTCAAATTGTGGGATTAGCCAGCCCAGATGCTGACCTGGGACCGAGACCTAGGCAATTGCTGTTGTTGCTGGTGCCGCAGTCCTGGGTGCAATGTTTCCTTAAGATACTATACAATCACAATTATCCTATGAAAACAAGGTAGCTAGGCTCTGAGCAACAGGAAAAGGTACAGTATTCAGGGTGAATGGAAGGCGCAGACAGGCAAAGGATCTGCCAAAGCGGCTCAGGAGGTCTGCTGTGGCCTATAGGCTGCCTATTGAAGAACAGGGTTTCAGGAGCACATTCAGAGCAATTAGGAGCTTCATGCTTCGTGGTACCCTCAGGGCAGGGCTAGAGGGCAGACCACTCCTAGATTACAGCATCGCCATCGCAGCAAAACACAGGAGAAATCAAACACTTAAAAGCAAGCCACCAGAATTCCCCCCCCCCTCCTCCAGATTAAAGGCAGATAATCTCACCCCGGTCTTTTGGGACCACAGGCCTCATAGTGATGCTGCCAGCCAAGCCTTCCTAATGCATTTGCAAAACCACCATGATGAGAGGTTAATATGTCCACACCCTGGTTTTCCTCGCCTGACCATTCGCCACATGGCCAGCTTTCTGTCCGTTCGAAATTATGCGACTCCCATATACTACAAGGCATGGCAGCGGAGGGCGGGGATGCAGGCATGCCTGTGAAGCTCCGCAAGCTTCAGTTCAGTATAGTGATCTTGCATTTACCCTAGAGAAAATTAAGATGCTACTACGATCAGAATCCATCCCTAGCCTTGTGGCGATCAGTGGCTGGCTGTGAATTTCATCCCTGGAAAACGGAGAACCCCACATTAAGCAGTGATCAAGCTGCAGAATCACTGAATGAGTCTGCATTCATCTTTGGAAACTGATCAGAATTTGACCTTTCATATCTCCGCCAGGATGCAGTAGCAGCAGCAGCAGCAGGAAAATAAATAAATCAGGGTGCATTCCAGAAAACAGCTCACACACATGGACAAACAAAACATTTCAAAATATGCCAGCTGGTTCATTAGCGAAATTCAGAGGGGTGTGTTCAGTGGGGGATGGGGAGGCTGTAGGGAAAAGGTTTGTCAAGACAATAGTTAGCAACACAGTAATACAAAGTCTGGCAACTAATGCTGCAGGTCAAAGATTCCCTTCCCTCTAAAGAAATATTATAAATATTTAGGGTTGGGCAGTGGAGAATGTAATGAGGGTCTGTGTGTGTCCACATTTCCACCCTGCAAACAATGTACTATAAAAGCATAATAAGAATGGAATTTATGCTTTCTTTAAAAAAAAACCATCACCACCCACTCCAGGGGCAGAGGAAACAATTTTCCCCAACATCAGCACCTTCCACAAATCCCAACTACAACCAAAGCACAGTGGAGGGAAAGAACACCTTGTAAATAACTCAGCAGCAGCAAAGGAAGTATTACAGACCACACAATTCACATATTTCAGTCCCAAAGCGGAAGACACAATGGACATACTTTTTAATTCTAATAGTCTGAGAACGAAGCAGAGATTATTTAATTCACACCCACATACAGAGTTTCGGTGCTTAAAACCGACACGCCAAATTCAGAAGACCGCTTGGCAAGTTTGATGGCTCGGGAGAGACTTCAGTGCCTCATCTTCCTTGTGTGTGTGTGCAGGCGCGCAAATCCTCACACTCACCTTTCGGACTTGCCGTACGGAGAGAGAGAGAAAGAGAAAAATCAGAATAAGGCACCGTCATGCACGGCACGGAACTCACCAGCTGACAGGCTGTGGTCTGAGCTGCTGGTGCAATGCCACTGAGAAGCCAAAGAAGCTGCCGTTTTCTCCATACTTGAGGATGGTTTCGGTGACATCCAGGTTGAAGGCTGAACTCCCTAGGAGGTGGAGGCTGAGGCAGAAGAGACAAAAGTAGAGTGTCCCAGACATACTCGGTGGCTCACTGCAGGCACAATGGTTGGGGAATGCCACTGCAACTATTCCCGGCCGTCTCCCTCCCGTGGCTTTAGAGACAGTTGCCTGGCTCCTGTCACACGCCTGCTCTTTTTGCTGCCTGCCTGCCTAGGCAGCTTGAGGTTGTAAAAATCCTCAGGCAACCTTGCCTCACATCCCTTCCTGCTCCCGTCTCCCTCTCTCTCCCTCCCTCCTCTCTCTCTCTCTTCCATTCTGTATTGCAGCTAGGAGGAGCACAGCTTTCAAACAGCAAACACGCCCCCTTCCTACAATCCATTACTGGACATGATGGAGAGGAAAGCGGCAAAAGAAAAAGCAGGTGTGAGGAATCCGAAAACTGCAGATCCAGGGGTTATTATGAGGAAAACTTTGGTCAAGGAATAGAAAGAAAGAAAGAAAGAAAGAAAGAAAGAAAGAAAGAGAGCTTTCCAACCTTCAAGGGCCCACTTCTCATCAGATATTGCAACTTCCTCTTCTTAACAAGTATTAAATACTTTAGAGTACTGAAGACAAATAACTGTTCTTAAGACAGCTGAAAGTGATTTTGAGAGAAGCATCACCATGATACACAGACAGACAAACACCATTTCTTTTCCCCCCTCACATTTGTTTCCATGCTCAAACAGGTTTGTGTTTGTTTTTTTAAAAGGAAAAGGTCAATTTTATTAGCCCACAAGAGAAATTCTAAATTTCCATATTAGGGCAATACCTTGATTTGTTAAAAGAAAACTTGCAAGTGCAGTTAACCATCTGGTCTACATACAAGATCCTTCAACTCTCTGGGGAAAAAAGTTAACACCTGCCTCAAGCCTTCAAGGTATTCGTGAGAAATTAAAGGAGGAGGAAGCTTAACCTGACAAACCACAGACCGTTCAGCCTGCACTGTGTCAGTAGCTAAATGTATATTTATTGCAGCAGGGTATAAGCATGATAAATTCCTTTTTCAATATTGGCCGCTGCCCATTGCAATCATATAATTATGCTTATCCAGTAACAGTATTATAATTCAATTATTAAGTACGAAATTGAAAAACAGGTCACTAAACCTAATCATCACTGGAGCTCCTAATTAATCCACACAACAATTTTCAAATGAAATAGTGACAGCAATTGTTATGATGATGCCACCCAAAACAACCTCCCTTACATGCTTTGGGATCTCAAATCTTCTTCTTCTTCTTCTTCTTCTTCTTCTTCTTCTTCTTCTTCTTCTTCTTCTTCCGCTGCTGCTGCAATCACTCGTAGCCGTGTAAGATTATCTTCCATAAACACGGTTTTAACAATGAGTCCGTAAGTGACTGTGGAGGCCAATCCACACGTCCTTCCACAGTGGGGATATTGGTTTCCGGGTGGGAGCTGATCACGGTGAGGGTTTGCCAAGCGTGCCTTCCTCTTAGCACGTTTCTCCCTTGCATCCTGAGTTTGAGTGTCTTCAAAGCCCATGACACCTTTGGTAAAGGTTGTTCTCCAACTGGAGCGCTCGCAGGCCAGTGTTTCCCAGTTGTCAGTGTATATACTACATTTTTAAAGATTTGCCTTGAGACAGTCTTTAAACCTCTTTTGTTGACCACCAGCATTATGCTTTCCATTTTTAAGTTCGGAATAGAGTAGTTGCTTCGGAAGATGATCATTAGGCATCCACACAACATGACCAGTCCAACAAAGTTGATGTTGAAGAATCATTGCTTCAACACTGGTGATCTTTGCTTCTTCCAGTGCACTGATATTAGTTCGCCTGTCTTCCCAAGTGTAAAATTTTTTGGAGACACTGTTGATGGAATCTTTCGAGGAGCTGGAGATGGCGTTTATAAGTGGTCCATGTTTCACAAGCATATGGTAAGGTTGGTACTACAATAGCTTTGTAAACAAGCATTTTGGTTTCCCTGTGAATGTTCCGGTCCTCAAACACTCTGCACTTCAATCGGGAGAAAGCCGCACTCGCAGAGTAATTTCCCTTGGCTGAGTAGGGACCATCTATGCATATTTCCCACAATTTCCCTTTAGAATGCAAGCAGCAGAGACCAGAAACACTGAAAGCAGCTATTTCATAAACTGGAATACCCAGGACTTGAAAAACCCCAGGTTCTTAAATGCCTATGCTCCTAAAAATTTGATACGAGAAATTGGAAATATTTCCCCAAGCCTGGGCATATATCAGTGCAAACACATGAATAACTTGCTTCAGATGTTTGTGGGTTGATCCCTGTCACTTGAGAAGCTCTGGGGATTCAGACCTGGTGAACCCCAGTTCAAACCAACTCAGTCCGGAGATGCCCATAAACGTATTAAAAAAGAGAGACCAAGAGTCCTGTTAATTCAACCCCGGCCATGAGCCACATAACAGGAGGGAAAGCATCCATCACATTTTCCAGTACATGGGGGCTATTTTTAAACAGCTGCAAAAGCTTTAAGAGGCATTGGAGCGTTGGCAGAGGCCCCTCGTCCCTGGGAATCCAGCTCATTTGCAGGACACAGCGGTAGAAGAACAGCACAAGAGTCACAGGAACTTGGAAGTCCTCAGTCCCTCGAGATTCCTGTTCTCATTTTAGCAGGGTTGTCCTTTTCACAATTCATTTTGCAACTTTACTAGCCAAAAAGTGGGAACCTGTCACTTAGGGGGACCCCATTCTATACTCTTTCTGGTGCCCTAAATCTGCATTTATATCCCACCTGGCTGGCTACCTCCCAGTTTCTGATATCGCTTTACACTGTCACGAGCAGGGCATAATCATTGCTGGGAAATGGGTGCTTTATTCTGAACAAAATCTGGGAACTGACCCAATTCCTTCTGAAAATCCCAAGTAGTATATTTCTCGATTCCCGCAACTCACCATTTTGCGCACGCACACACACACACACACACACACACACATCCATGAATAGATGCTCCATGCTATATTGGGCAGCTTGGCTCATAAGCAAAAGATTTCAGCTTGCATGCCCTTCCCACTTGGTAATATCTTTAAAATGACCCTCTCTGGGAGGATGTCATGGGTCAGATTGGATAATTATAAACAGACTCTGGAGTTAGGGAACACAGGAGAACAAACACTGTCTTTGGATCTGCAGCGGTGTTCACTGAAACTGTTGGGCTGTAGCTCTATTTGACTGAGTGTTTGGTGACTATGAAACCTCCCCTGCAGTCATTCTGTTAGGCATTTTTCAAACTTCTAATGCCATATCCAGGCATGCAGACTCTTTATACCACACATCAGAAGCTCGTTCTAGATTTAGGCTGTGCACACACATCCATTTTCTCTGCATTCAGTGTGCTCACACTGTTGGCCTGGGAAACAGAATACACTTAACATTAGCCACAATCCATATCTATCCTACGAACTCTTATGAAATACAGTGGTACCTCGGGTTACATACGCTTCAGGTTACAGACTCCGCTAACCCAGAAATAGTACCTGAAATAGTACCTCGGGTAAAGAACTTTGCTTCAGGATGAGAACAGAAATCGTGCTCCGGCGGCGCAGCAGCAGCAGCAGGAGGCCCCATTAACTAAAGTGGTTTTTCAGGTTAAGAACAGTTTCAGGTAAAGGACGACCTACAGAACGAATTAAGTACTTAACTTGAGGTACCACTGTACTGGGTTTTGATGCATTTCCCCCAAAACAGCTGCAATCTGAATTGAGGGGGGCGGATTACCAACTGCATTTTAAGCCACTAATGTTTCGTAGAATTTTTAGACCACTTGGGTTTTGTTTTGTTTGTTTGCTCCCTTACATTGTTTGTTTGTTTTCAAAGTATTTCTGCGAATCTGAGTTCCTCTGAGCACACTGATACCTGCCTTTTTTTACATTTCCCAGCTGGGCTGGTGCACACCATTCTTCTCCATTTTTTTTTTAAACCCCATATATTTACTCAGGTAGAATAATAAATACAACCAGGAGGTATATAAGATGAAAGGCAAGCAGGCTTAAGCTGCAGGATGCTCAACAACAGATACAGTGGTACCTCGGGTTAAGTACTTAATTCGTTCCGGAGGTCCGTTCTTAACCTGAAACTGTTCTTAACCTGAAGCACCACTTTAGCTAATGGGGCCTCCTGCTACCGCTGCGCCGCCATCGTGCGATTTCTGTTCTCATCCTGAAGCAAAGTTCTTAACCCGAGGCACTATTTCTGGGTTAGCGGAGTCTGTAACCTGAAGCGTATGTAACCCGAGGTACCACTGTACAGAAAACAGGTCACTGCCGACATGAGAGAGACAACCAACTTTTTTTTTTTTTTACAATGTATATGTGGACAAGGGATACTGCTTCAACCAGCACCAATGAACTGGTGTTGAAATGGAGAAGCAAACTGGCGACTACTTTAAGTACCTTAGCTTTCTATTCTGAAAGGTTCCCTCCTTATCTCTCTCATAAAGTTTCTCACAATTGCAACCTCTTTTTCCAAGTTCTTCGTTATGCACTCATCATTCCATCTTACGAAATCATATTTTGTGCCCCAGCAGAATTGCCATGTTTGGTATCGGAGGATACGACACTGCAGCGGTGGTGAGTAAAAGGATTGCCTTCTAGCTGTCTCAGAATGGCCTTTTGGAAAGAACAAAAGGCATTATATAAATGCTACTTCTCCGCATTAACTCTAGATGACAGAAAGTGTGTACGTCCCTCTTGGAACGGATACAGATTTCTTTTTCTGATGCTGTTACTTCAGAAGTGGTAGCTGGAGAGATTTTCCTTGAAATGCGAGTGCCAACTTCCAAATTAGGTTGAAGGCACTCTCGCACTATCCCACCCCACCCCACTCTCTCTTTCTCTCTCTAAATTTAATTCTGAGGGAAGCTTTTTCCTTAACAACTAAGCTGGCGGCAGGGAGATAGCATCAGCTGAGCGAGGTTGCCATACGTCTGCAATTTCCCGGACATGCCTGGGATTCAGCCATCGGAAACAGCGTCCGGGTGGAAATCGCTGAAATGTCTGGGAAAATCTGGATGTATGACAACCCATATTGGAAGCGGCGATTTCTGGGGGAAAATAGCTCTAAAACCTCAGGGTTTAGAGCTCAACAATTTTGCATTAAAAAGCTCGACAACTTTTGCATCGGGACTTTCACTTTCTGAAATATGGCAACCCTAGCTTAGAAGTAGAATTTGTCAAGTGAAAAGAATTCCTTGTTTAGAATATTCAGTAAGCTTCGGAGCCCTTTCTTGGACTTAACAAAATCTTTTTAAAAAACTCAAACCTCCATTCATGCTGGCTTCTGTGAAACTATCTGGTCAGCTTTCAACTAACTATAATAAGGAAATTTGACAGCCAGGGTAGCAGTCAGCCATGAAGTCTTCCTTTGGTAATTCTGAGTAGCCTAGGGGAGGCTATCTGTCCTTGCCTCTTTCAAGAGGCAGTAAAAAGGTAAAGGGACCCCTGACCGTTAGGTCCAGTCGTGGCCGACTCTGGGGTTGCGGCACTCATCTCGCTTTATTGGCCAAGGGAACCGGCGTACAGCTTCCGGGTCATGTGGCCAGCATGACCACATCTGGCAAATCGGAGCAGCGCACGGAAACGCCATTTACCTTCCCACCGGAGCGGTACCTATTTATCTACTTGCACTTTGAGGTGATTTCAAACTGTTAGATTGGCAGGAGCAGGGAGTGAGCAACGGGAGCTCACCCCGTTGCGGGGATTCGAACCGCTGACCTTCTGATCGGCAAGTCCTAGGCTCTGTGGTTTAACCCACAGTGCCACCCGCGTCCCTTCAAGAGGCAGTAGGTGGGGCTAAAAAGACATATAATGTAGAACAATAATGTAGAACAAGTGAGTGCCAAGGGAGCTGAGCCCACTGGTTTCTTCTTCCAAGAATATGCAAGGAAGGACAGAGCAAAAAGCGAAATTGTCCAAAGAGCCACACCTATGAATGCTTATTCCGGGGGGGTGGGGGGCGGAATAACTAACCTTCACTATTTATTCCAGATAATAGCTTCCAACTATTTAGAAGTGCACATTAAAATATCAAGCAGTGGATAAATGGGAAGTCAAACACTAGAGCAGCCTTCCCCAACCTAGTGCCCTCCAGATGTTTTGGATCACAGCTCTCATCAGCCCCAACCAATGGCCAGACTGGGGCTGATGGGAGCTATAGGTCAAAATATCTGGGCTGCAAATGTAGCCCAGGTCATGGAAGGTTGCAGCAAGAGAGATCTTTGTGATGACAACCTTTCCCCCATGATCAGAAAAGGACACCATAAACACCTGCACCTCTGGTTCTGTAGGCATCTTTGGAATAGGACAGTAACTATCTGCTTGAGCACACTGCAGACTGCGCTACTGTAAACAAACATTTACAGTGGTGCCCCACAAGACGAATGCCTCGCAAGACGGAAAACTCGCTAGACGAAAGAGTTTTCCGTTTTGGAGGTGCTTCGCAAAACGAATCTCCTATGGGCTTGCTTCGCAAGACGACAATGTCTTGCGAGTTCCTGCTGGTTTTTCCCCCCTTCCCCCCCTTTTTCTAAGCCGCTAAGCCGCTTATCAGCTGATCGGATCAGCAGATAAGCCGCTAAAAGCCGCTAAAAGCCGCTAATAGTGCTAATAGCGCTAATCTGCTAATCCGTCAATGGGCTTGCTTCGCAAGAAAAAAAAAACACTAGACGAAGAGAATCACAGAACGGATTCTTTTCGTCTTGCGAGGCACCACTGTATTTCCTATCTTTTTATACCACTTTTCATTTTTTAAAAAATCACCAAAGTGGTGCAGAGCATGTCAAAATTAAACCAACCCCAACAGGGAACCAGTGGGTGGATCATTCACCCTTGTATCTAGAGTTGCTTTAGGCGTAACTTGATCTGTTATGACCCTGGGACTCTAAAAAATCAGGCCCAGTTTCCATTCCCTTCCCTCAGTTCACAAACCCTACTATTTGATCTATCCAATGTATCTCTATCAAAGCTCAGCTTCCCAAATTATTTCCAACTCTTGTGCTCCTTCCTTCTTCCAGCTACAGATCTCATCTTTCTACAAGCAAATACTTTTCTCAACTACACTACTAATATGGGGTAATATCAGATGTAAGGAAGAAGAAGAGGAGTTTGGATTTGATATCCCGCTTTATCACTACCCGAAGGAGTCTCAAAGCGGCTAACATTCTCCTTTCCCTTCCTCCCCCACAACAAACACTCTGTGAGGTGAGTGGGGCTGAGAGACTTCAAAGAAGTGTGACTGGCCCAAGGTCACCCAGCAGCTGCATGTGGAGGAGTGGGGAATCGAACCTGGTTCCCCAGATTACAAGTATACCACTCTTAACCACTACACAACACTGGCTTTGGCCCTCCAGATGTTGCTGAACTACGACTCCCATCAGCCCCTGAAAACTTCCTCTCCATTCTTGATTTATACAGGCACCCTTGACACAATTCTGCCGCTAAAATCAGAACTACTGGATAAGTGAGCAGCCCATACATTTCCCCAGAAGCTGTCATATTATCATAAAGTAGGAAGAGATTCAGTGACTGAATTAATTCAACCCCTGATGATGCAGGACATCCTAGCCTCTTATTTTTCTACACATGGATGAAAGGAAAGTGGTGCCAGCTTTTTCTCATTCCTACTTTAATGGGCATATATTGTTTCAGATCAATGGAGTCGCACAGAACAAACACCAAACATTCACAACACACCATATTTTTCTGCTTCTTTTTAGCAACCCTAAAACAATGTTCCCATTAAGCTTCTTCCTCCAAGAAAAGATTCCACCAGTCAGTGGCCATTCCATCTGGCCATATATTTAAGTAATGTATCCGAATTTCTTTGTTTCACTTTCCTGGCTTCTGTCCCATCTTCCTTTTTCTGGTATTTCTGTTACACTGCAAATCATTCTGGCAACCACCTATCAATTTTATGCTTTGCACAGCACCTACCAGAATGTTAAGTGCTAAATAATCTTATCAACCTGCAGAACTCAGTTGTTCCCTTGGGACTGCAATGTTCAAAGGATTCAAAATTAATTGATAAAGGGGGTTCACTGGCTGGCATTAGCTAAAACAGCCAGTGGGCAGGCATCAAGCTATTGGGGGAATTAACCTATTTATACTCTAGCCTCTGTTATATATTTCTCTAAAGCGTCCAATGCTAACTTTGTTAAAGACTGTCAAAGAGCTGTTAGACAATGCATCGTGTGCATGACCGAGACTGAAATTGTATACATTTACAATGAAATAAGTTCCATTAGAGTTCTACTTTTGAGTAGACATGCTTAACAGTGTAAGAGGAATTGAATATCTACTTTATGTCATCAAAAGAGTGACAGGTGCCCCAGCCCCTTTCCCCAGATGTTTCTCCTTTTAATATAAATCTTATATGACTTGATATAAATTGTAACACTAGTCCAGATGTCAAAGGTAATAATACATTAACATAGGGCCTTTCCTTAGTCCAGGTACAAGAGTACAACCCTGTCCCTACACTTTTTTTATTACATAAAATAGGTATTCTATTCTTCTGTAAGAGTGCAATCCTATGAAGACTTATCTTGGTGTAAGCTCCACTTACTTGTGAGTAAATCCCACCAACCACTGACATGCGACCCCCTTCAAAAGGCTGCCCAGAAGAGAATGTGGCTCTCAGACTGAAAAGGGTTCCCTGCCCTGAGGATGAATTAAAATAGGGTTTGGGGAAGATAATCTAATGGCGCCTGAATGCAGTGGGACAGTAGTTAGAGGAGACAGCTGATGATGTGGAAAGAAATAAGAAAAATGGCAGGGGAAATGATAACAAACTCGATTAACGTTAGAATTACAGAGGTATGTTGAACAGTTAGATGAAGAGGATAAATGCTAGAGGGTAAGGACTTGCTGAATTAAATATCTGAACTGGAATACAAAAAGGGAGGTGTGAGGAGGTCAAGAAACTAGTGAATGAAGTATAAGATATGAAAATACTAATCTATTTTCTGTTTTTTGGTTTTTCTTTTCTTTCCTTTTTTCCTTCCCTTCTTTTGTTAACTGTTTTTTATTGTGTATTTTTTATGTGTTTTGTCTTTGTATTTTTCCATTTTTGTAGTTTTTCTTATGTTTAAATTTTGAAACTTTTTATTGTTCGTGAAACTTTAATAAACATTATTTTAAAAATAATAATGAACAGTTAGATGAAGATGTCAAGATGGCCATCTCCTCAGTAAAGTATATGCATATGCAAGTAAACCCAAGGGCAGTTCATGAAAATTTCCTCAAGATTCTCACACAGAATCTATAGCTGGGTACTACCGTATTTTTCGCCCTATAGGACGCACCGGCCCATAGGACGCACTTATTTGGGGGGGGGGGGAATAAAGGGGAAAAAATTATTTTCCCCCCGAGCCCCAAAGAGCAAAGACGCCATGACAGGGAGTGGGATGGATCCCACTGGCTGTCCTGGCTTCGTTTTTAGCCTCGGGGCTGGGGGTCCAGGAGCGAAGGCGAGGTTGCACAACCTCACCATCGCTCTCGGAGCTTGAGGAGCTGGGGGCAGGGGAAGCCCGAGCTTTCCCTGACCCCAGCCCCCAGAACGGGTCCGAGAGCGATGGCGAAATTGTGCGCAGCTTCGCCATCGCTCCCGGAGCTTGCCGGGCTGGGGGGATAGCTTCCTGAAGCCTGCATTCACCCCATAGGACGCACACATATTTCCCCTTCATTTTTGGAGGGGGGAAAGTGCGTCCTATAGGGCGAAAAATACAGTATATCACAGCCACATAGATCTCAATGTATCATATCCAATTGCCCAGCCTTTATTCTTGGGACTTCTTTGTTCTTTTTATCTTTTTCCTGTTGTTCTTCCCCACCTTGTCCATTACAAATGGCAGTGTCTTCGATCCAGCCCCAAAGCATTATTATTTTTAATCCAGCTCTAACTCTGATTCACATGCTAATCAACCCTGTGAAATCAGATGCTGTGTCAGAGTTTGCTGACTCACCCTCCCTCTACAGTTATCGATGACAGGGCACTGCCAACAACCCTTCATTACGATAATGTTCCTTGGTTCTCTTAGAAAATAGCGGCTAAGTTCATCCCTGTACCATAGCCAGCTCCTTACCGATTGCTCATTTTAGATCATCATCTCTCCAGCCCATCACAAGGTAAACAGCAAAACATATTCTTCTTTTTTCTTATGGTCTCTCCTAAGTGCAGGCTTAATATGCATGGGAGAGAACGTGTAAAAGCAGAATAACCTGGGATAGGTTTCTTTCGTATGCATGGCATATTTCCATTTTGAAGCTACTGTCCATATTCAACAAAACAGGACTCTATGTTCTATGAATGGCCAGATAAATTTTAATTTATAAATCAAAATGGCAACTATCTGAAGAAAAGGAGAACTGAAATAAAAGAATTACATGCCCAGGACATAGCTTGGATTGAGGAGAATGCTACAGCACTGGCAATGAAAGGAACCTTTGTAAGACTCTCAAAAATAACTTTGTAGAAGTTACTACACATCTCACTATTCCAGTGTGCCATTCTTGTAATTTGCTTTCATACTGCTTAGCAGAAGTCAAATATGGTATCTTACCGACCAAGGAATCAAGAGGCATCTTACATTAGGAAAAACTGGAGACCCGCATTCAGAAGAATCAAATTGCAGACATAGGAAAACCGTACTTACATTATAAAAATAAGCATATATAAATTGTTGTGAGCAAAAAGCGTCTCATTTGTGAGCATGAAAATATGTAGTAATCCTCCAGTATGAAAGGGAATAGGGAAAATATATGCAGAAACATGTGGAGATTCTTGCGACAAAGTAACCATGGAATGCATAAATGAATCACACAGCCCTATGTTAAAGTTGAACCCTGCTGTTTACTTTGCTGAAATAGTCTTCAGGATGTTTTTTTTATGCAGGCAGGGAGTCCAGAAGGAATAGGAATGCTAGAGCACCAGCTTTGTGGTGGAATGGTGGATGATCATAGAATCATAGAGCGGGAAGGGATCCCAGGGGCCATCTAGTCCAACCTCCTGCAATGTGGGGATCTCTGCTAAAGCATCCATGACAGACGGCCGTGGCTAAGTGAGTTGTAGAACAGCAGGCCAGGGCTGGGACTGGCCCCTGCCTGAAATCCCAAAGTGCTATTACCAGCTAGTGTAGACAATACAGTGGCACCTTGGTTCTCGAACTTAATCTGTTCCAGAAGTCCGTTGGACTTCAGAAACTGTTCGAAAACCAAGGCATTGCTTCTGATTGGCTGCAGGAGCTTCCTGCACTCAAGCAGGATGTTCAGCTTCCAAAAAACGTTCGAAAACCAGAACACTTCGTTCCGGGTTTTCAGTGTTTGGGAGCCAATTTGTTCGACCACTAAGCTGTTTGAGAACCAAGGTACCACTGTACTAAACTTGGTGGCCTCAATGGTCTGATTCAGTATGATGATGATGATTAATATCCTGCCCATCTGGCTGGGTTTCCTCCAGCCATTCTGGGAGGCTTACAACATATATGTAAGACATCTCCCAGTGTTTCTATGATAAAATGGGATACAGCCAAGGAGATGTTCAGAGTGTTGTTTTCGGAGTAACTCGACCAACTTACCAGAGCTGTGTGACAGCCAGAAATTTGACAGGTGAAGCACCTCACCCACCCCACCTGCTTTCCCTTTTTTATATACAGTATACCGTAATTTTTTTTTTACTTTTTTCTGTTTTACACTTTAGAATATTCATTTAAACCACCTTAAAATGTCAAGGGCTTCCCTTCTCTTTCCACGGTTCATTTTGCGTGTCATAAATCCCTGCACATTTTACCTAAACTAAACCATTCAGTATTCCATTATTGCACCCAACAACAAAACTTGTTTACGCTGCTGAATTTATGTTATAATGCTGCCAACGTTTTCAAGTGTACGCAATTTTCACCCCACCCACTTTTCCAATTTCAGCTGCATCTGAATATGACCTCACTGTATACAAGTTGTACAAGTGACAATGAAGTATTTCAATTCAATCTGTTGTACCTCTGCCTATATTAAAAACGCAAAACTTCAAAGGGCGTGGCGAGATGGCGGGAGGGAGATGGTAACTATATCTCGCAGGGTTATTTATACCTATTTTCGAAATCTTGCTCCTCCAGTGACGGGAAGAGGGGAGGGGGGAAAGAGAGAGCGCGCGCGCTTGGCGAGTCATGTGACGACGGCTGCAGTCATATGACGAGGAAGAGGAGCGAAGAGGACTCTCTCCCCGTGTGGCTTCTTCGCAGCCATGCTCTCCCGCTTGCTGAGGGAGCACCAGGCGAAGCAGGGCGAGAGGAAAGAGCTGCAAGGTGAGCGCGGCCTAGCGCCCCTTTCGAAGCCTCCGGGCTCGCGTAGCAGCTCGGCTGCTTCGGACGCAAAAACCAAAACACCGCGGGGCCCCGGGCGCGCGGGCCTTGCTCCGAGCGTCGCCTTGGCAACCGCCCACCGCCAATGAAACCGCCCTTGCGGCAGCGGTGGGTTGTCGTTATTGGTCCAGAGGGCTGTCATTGGGGAGAAAAGGGGAGGGGAGGAGGAGTGCGTACCTGCCGGCCGTCAGGAGCCAAACGAACGGGAGTTTCCGGCGCCTCTGCTTTACTCTCTTGTGTACGTTTGAGCTCAGCTGTGAATAGGAATGTTACGCACTTTACCTACGGCATTTCGGGCCCTCCGGGTTCCCATACCCCCCCAACATTTCTCCGATGTAATAGCGACTTTCTATATTAATAATAATAATAATAATAATAATAATAATAATAATAATATATTATTTACTTTTGATGCCCCCGCCACTCTGGGCGGCTTCCAACATATATTAAAACATAATAAAACATTAAACTCCCCCTTCAAATGGCTCAGGGTTCAGATAACGTCATACCCTCCAACATTTATCCGATGTAATAGGGACGTTCAATGATGATGATTATTTACTATTTATGCCCCACCCATCTGACTGGGTTGCCCCAGCCATTCTGGGCAGCTTCCATCATATATTAAAACCTAATAAAACATTAAAAGCTTCCCTTTCAAATGGCTCAGGGTTCAGATAACTCCATACTCTCCCAGAATTTCCCCGTTGAAAATAGGAATGTCCTAAGGGAAAGCGGGACTTTCCGGGATCAAACCAGAAACAGGGACTGTTGAAAATAGGGACACTTGGAGGGTGTTGGGTTCCCACCGTTTACTTGTAGAAATCGAGGGTTGCATTGAGCGCAGCAACCATGAAAGCCAGGAAATGGGGAGTTGTGGAGCAAGGTTTGGTGGAGAACATGTGGCTTCCTAGATGCTGAGGGAAGCGTTTTGGATTGCCTAGGCCCCAAAAAGTGTTTTTCCACTTGGGCATCTCTTCGCGTTGGCGCTCTGCCACTTTATCTGTTGGGTGGCTTGTTGCTGTTGGACCACAACTTCCATCACCCACTGGCAGCTTAGCTAATGCTCGGGGCTGATGGGCGTTGTAGTCCAACAACAACTGTAGACCAACCCGAGGTTGAAGAGCACTGCCAGACTCATTTTTTTAAAAGGCTCCTTCTGGTTATTCTGCCTCAGTGTCCCCCTTCCAGCACACTGCCAAATTAGTAGGAAGGATATGGACGCACAAATATAAGTTCGTGCACACATTTAAGGCTCGTTCACACTCCTGTGTGTCCTCTGCTAAGAAAGCACAGGCCAGAATGGTTTGCCGCTTGCCACACTCCTTTCCCAGGGAAAATCTGCTCTTAAGCTTTAAATCGGAACAAATTGTTTGCTCCAATTGAGTGCTAAATAGCGAGTTGGGGGGGGGGCACAGTGGAGATGTTGAAAAGCCCTCAGTGTTTGCTTAGGGGAGTGGAGATGAAAATGCCAAACTTGGAAGAAAAGGCAGCAGCACATGCATGTTTGACGATCTAGTTCCGGCATTATGAGGACAAGTTGCATGAAGCAAACAAAGCGTTGATACATCTTCAATTTGTGCCCCTCCCGCAAAACGTATAGACATTTTGAGATAACACTAAAGAGGCCTCTGCTTCCCCTCTCTCTAGAACGGCGGAGGCGAGAGGCCATTGCTGCAGCCACTTGCTTAACCGAAGCCCTGGTTGACCACTTGAACATTGGGTAAGCGGTACTGAGTAATGATGGCTCCTACAAATCTTTGGTTAATAGTACCACATACGTGGATGTTACCCATTTCGGCGTGTGAGCTGTTTTCCACCTTTAGGCTGCTAAATTGCTCCCTAACAAGGAAATGTCAACTGAGAACCTGCATAGTAGTAGGAGACAGTCATGACTCAGTAGATGTTCCAGCTGGACTGCGGACAGCAATAAATGGCTCACGGCTTGTGATACCGTTGCTAAAACATCTGCACTGGTCATGTTCAAGGTTCTTGTGTTTATATGCAAAGCCCTGAAAAACGTGGGTCCAGGATACCTTAAGCCCAGCTCAATCACAGATGATGGTACACTTTCTATTGAATTCATATCTTTCAAAAAAGAACGACGCAGGCTCCATTCATAGGCTATTAGTTTCCCTTCCATGTTGAACACCTCACTGGCCTGCCCTAGGAGTTGGGCATTTCATGTTGCCAGCCCCATATTGTGGAACAATCCTCCAGCCCAGATTCTAGCTAGCATCCTCGCTTTTTTACTTTTAGGCATCTCTTGAAGACTTTTTAATGTTGGCAGGCCATGTCTTGTGGCAGTGAATTTCATAGTTTAACTAGACATCATGTGAAGAACTACTCCCTTTGATCTATCCTGAAACTCTCTATCACTCAACTTCATCAGATGACTCCTGGTTCTAGTATTACAAAGCATGTTGCTCTCCACAGCATGAATAATTGCATAAAACTCTCACATCCCTCCATAGTCACCTTTCCCCACTCCTAAAGAGGCCCCAAACATTTTATCCTTTCCTTGTAGGGAAGTTGCTGCAGTCCTCGGGTCCCTTTGGCTGCCATAGAACTTTTTCAGTTCTATAAGATCCTTTTTGAGTACCGCAGCCAGATCTATACACAACATTCCAAGTGTGGTTGCATCATAAAATTGTATAACGGCATTTCGATCTTGGCAGTTTTATTTTTCCTTTCATAATGATCATACATCATCTTGGTACACTTCTTTAAGTTGCTTAGAGCTGAATATTGAAGACTAGAGAGTTCCTGTGTCTGCTGAAGTAGCTTTCCAGTTCCTTTAATTTTTGCCTTAGCTGATACCTCCATATTGCTCAGCAAAGCAATTTGCCTTAGCCTGAGAAAGTTTGATATGATTGGGAGAATATTAGCTTTACAAACCTAAGTTTCTAGCCTGTGGAGTTGACTGTAAAGGTTTTGGAAGAGTGACTTAAGATCCACAATGCAGAAGGAATAATTGCCAGGAATAATGGCTGAAAAACACCCTAAGGCAAGAGCTTTTTACGTCAGCAAAGTATAACATGCTAATTAGAAGGGCATTCTTTCTTAATTTTGGTCAGCTAAGCTCTTTGTGGTCCATGTTGCGTTTTAAAGTTGTTCTCCCCTATTAAATTAAACAATATTCATAAACAGTGGACAGAAGGGCCACTAACCCTATGCCTTATCCAAGCTGCAGACCTGCCTCTCACTGCCATGAAAAGTGGAAGTTGCTATAGCATGACATATTATTGCCTTGACAAGTGGTGTCCAGTCTCTGCTATTGGCGCCATCCAGCTCTGTGGTTAGCTGATGAGAAGTCTCTGCTGCTTCATTCTTCTGGCCCACACTTCCCTAGGGGTTTTTGGCAGCATTGCTAAGTCTGTATTGATTGTTTAGAATGGGAGAGACCACATGGCTACCCTTGCTTTGCTCTTTCCCAAGGATATTGCCACACAGTGTAGATTGGAGGGGAACACAGAAAAGAAGGTCTATTAAGAAGTAGTAACGTACGTGTTAAAACAAATCTGAAGTAAGCTTTCAGGCGTCACTACTACTGCACAGAAAGCATGCCTCCAGTTCACCTTCCTGCTTCTTGCCTGCTATTTTAAAGCAGGGATTACTTCACTGTTCCCAAACACTTGCTGTATTTAGCTGCCCTGGGAGAGTTACTTGGATTCCAGCTGCATGACTTCCAGGGCTGGTGGGATAGTGGGGAAACAACATCTCTGCTTTGACCAGTCAAGCTTCTTGAGTCTGTCACAGTTCAGATGCTAGAAGGCAATGTGAGGTTAAAACCCAATGCTGCCATTTTCATTGTCACCTTGCAAAATGTATGCAGACAAGACCATTTGTTATGGTATCCTGATCTTTTCCCCCTCACAGAGAACCACCTGTGGTCACTCTAGAGATGTTGGTGATGGGACATCCCCCCCCCAAGCTTTTGATGGGCTAAGAAGATGTTTTTGCAGTTACCGTACTGCCTCTTCCCTTCTATTGGCAACCTTTGCTTGATTTTCAGCTTTGAGGAGTAATTCCCTTCATTATACAGTAATTTTGAAAGCTTGGCCATAATAGGGGCCGCTATTTGTATGTGGGCTTGATAGAATGCAGAATTAAAGGCGCCCAGCCTCATGACATGCGTACATAACCTCCTGAGCTGTAATTGCTTGAGTAATCCTTTCTTCGAAATTCAATCTAGGAAATTTCCATTGATATAAAAATATTTTCCATTATTTTCCATACTCAACTACATTGTGTTTATACAGTAAATTGTAGTTTGAAGAAATATAGTTCTCCGTGCTTATTAAAGATGGAATGGTGCATTTCTGTTGTTCTTTTGTCAGTTGCCATGCTAAAAACATTCCTCGCTTGGTAGCTTTTTCAAAACATCTCTTGTTTTAAGGAGGCAAAGGATTTTTCTGCCCTGTATATGTACATGAATCCAGCGCTAACTCAGAAATAGTACCTCGGGTTAAGAACTTTGCTTCAGGATGAGAACAGAAATCGTGCTCTGGCAGCGGGAGGCCCCATTACCTAAAGTGGTGCTTCAGGTTAAGAACAGTTTCAGGTTAAGAACGGACCTCCGGAACGAACTAAGTACTTAACCTGAGGTACCACTGTACTGTGATGAAAACAGCAAGCTGCTCCCTCCTCTTGTCATTTCTAGCTGCTAAAATACTAAAATGGTCCTCTTTAAAAACACCCCACAATGCTAAACCTGTATCAACTCGTCCTTCATTTATAATACATTATATCCTTAATTTTTGGTGGGTACAGGTTTCTTAATTGTCACTCCAGCTTTTCATGTAATGACTTTATTTTCTTCCATCTAAGAAATATTATAATTCCCATCTCTGTGGAAAATATTTTTTTCAAAGGGATATCAGGTGAGAAAAAACTCATAATTGATTAATGTATCTGCATTGGAAAGGAGAGGGGGGGACCTCCAAGCATCCTAGACTGGCCACCTTGTGCTGACCTTTGTTGATCTTCTGTCAGCATTAGACCAATATTCTTGCTGACCTCATGTCTTCACTTCCTTTCTCCCATCTTTCTGCCTCCCTCACGAGAGCAGACATACTTGGAACTCTCTTTTGAGATGCAAGAACAAGCATAGCTTATTGCATCTCCACATGTATTTCCAACAATAAATATTAGCTTACAGTGGTGCCTCGCAAGATGAAATTAATCCATTCTGCGAGTCTCTTCATGTAGCGGTTTTTTCGTCTTGCGAAGCAACCCGATTAGCGCTATTGGTGGCTTGGCGGCTTAGCAGCTATTAAAGGCTTAGCGGCTTAGCGGCTAAAAGGCTATTAGCAGCTTAGCGGCTTAGAAAAGGTGGGGGAAGCAAAAAAAAATCGCAACACTCGCAAGACGTTTTCGTCTTGCGAAGCAAGCCCATAGGGAAATTTGTCTTGCGAAGCAGCTCAAAAACGGAAAACCCTTTCGTCTAGCGGGTTTTCCGTCTTGCGAGGCATTCGTCTTGCGGGGCACCACTGTACTTATTTTCGGAAAGCCAGAGCCTCAGTGTGATTGTATCCAGAGTAAAGTGTACTCCTCAAACGGGGATTCTGTTTCAGCCCACCTTTTGACAGGGTTCAACTCCCGATGCTAAAATGCAGCCTGTGGGGCTGGCCACTTCTGCAGCAGCAGGAGCATCACACAAGTAGAATTCTGCTCATATAAGCTCTAGATCCAGGCAAATGTGTCCAACCCTGCTGCCCTATCCTGATTGAAGCACGGACACATACAAGAATCTAAATACTCTTTAACTATCACTTAGCTTTCCTTACCGGGTTTATTTAGAGCATTTGTACCCGTCTCTTCAGCCAAAAAGGCTCCCGGAGCAGCTTACATACAACCAATTAAAACAAGCCAGCCCCTGCTCACAAGCTTACAATCTAATCTTCAAACACTTCCTTCAATCCCCCCCAAAAGTATTTAATATAATTAACACACTTTATTACACGCACAAAATATTTCCTCACTATAGAGCTTAGTAACAAGATGCAAATCTTGTTGAATAACAGGAGACTTTTGTAAACGTGTTTGACCAGGTGAGTTAGACTGTTCGCGTTTGTAAGTTGAAAATGTGTGCAATGAAGTGTTTGATGACAAGCCTCTCGCTAGGACAATACCAACAAACGCTGGTCCCTATTTTCGACTGATTCACTACTTGCACAAGAATCATTGCTGTCCCATATGCCAGATTTAACCCAGCTCTTCTGCCAAATATGTGTGTCATTGTGACAATTCAACCAAATATATACAGTTGAGTAAGAAAAGAGAACACATGAACTTAATTCAGAAGTTTCCCCCCCAGAAAATATATCCCCTTACAAAATACAAAAAGAATTAGCTCACTGAAGGAACATTTTAAAATGATTTAACAAGGACTATTAAAAGACTTCATTAATTGCCTAAGTTCATTAAAGACAGGAACTTAGTGGATTACAACAGTTCATTGAAGGCTAGGGAAGTATTCTCAAAAGAATACTTCAGATTAAGCAGCAGAATCTCAAATAAACGCCTATTTGATTAAAGAAGGGACTGGATCAGAACGCAGTAAATAATTCATTAAAAACTACTGAAACTTAATTAACCCACTTCATTAGGCAGGAATAAATGAGAACAACATTTCATGAAGGGATGTTAAAGGCTTACTCGGAGAATGGCATAGATGAAATTCCTGTCAAACACTAAATGCATTAATAGGGATATATATAATTCATATAAGCCAATTTAGGTGGGTTTTTTCTACTACATGAACATCATTCAGGAACCTGTTCCATCCAACTAAGGCAGGTGTGGGGGACATTTTTGGTTCCATAGGCCAGATCCTTATTAGGATCAGCCTCACGGGTCCAAACTTGACATTGGGCGGGGCTGCCCAGCTGTCAGTCACCTGACACTATTATTGACAGTCACATGATTGACAGCCGGGCTATCCTGCCCATCTGTCAAAATCCCTTGCGTGGGATTGCCAAGCACCCGACAGCCACTGACCACAGGGCTGGCAAAGTGCTTCCTTCTCCTCTCCCCTGGGAAAGACAGGCATAGCCCAGCACCTGGCATCGTAAACAGCATACGGGTGGGTGAGTCAAAACCGGCAGCCGAAAGTTTCCGTGAGCGTTTCTCCTATTCTTTCAAGCTGCCTTCGCCTTTATAGCAAGTGTTCTTCGCTCTCTTATGTAGTCAATTTACTTATTAAGCTAGTCAGGGTATAAAACCGTTTCATCTGCTTCACTTGGATATCTCAAGTTACCTCGTTAAAGTTGTCATAAAACAGTATGTAACCAGAACGGGCAAACTTGCCCTCCCAGTTTCCGTTCCAAGGGTGATATTTATATGGCAGAAGAGAGCTCCAACAGCTCTTCCAGCTCCCCAAAGGTGGGCTTACTTGTCTGCCTTTCCACAGTGACATGGCGCTTCACTTTCTTTCTACCGCTTACCAAGCAAGAGACATTCATTTTCAAGACAGGTGCTGGCTGGACACAGCGACTTGCATCTTGCTGGTCCTGTGGAGCAAGGTCCTCCCGTTAACCACATTGCACCCTGTGTATGAATTTTGGAGAACACAAAATCAGATTGACATTGATAAAAACAAATAGAGGACTGTACTTGTGACTTATGACAAACCTAGACAGCATCTTAAAAAGCAGTGACATCACCTTGCCAACAAAGGTCCGTATAGTTAAAGCTGTGGTTTTCCCAGTAGTGATGTATGGAAGTGAGAGCTGGACCATAAAGAAGGCTGATCGCTGAAGAATTGATGCTTTTGAATTATGGTGCTGGAGGAGACTCTTGAGAGTCCCATGGACTGCAAGAAGATCAAACCTCTCCATTCTTAAGGAAATCAGCCCTGAGTGCTCTCTGGAAGGACAGATCCTGAAGCTGAGGCTCCAATACTTTGGCCACCTCATGAGAAGAGAAGACTCCCTGGAAAAGACCCTGATGTTGGGAAAGATGGAGGGCACAAGGAGAAGGGGACGGTGGAGGACGAGATGGTTGGACAGTGTTCTCGAAGCTACCAGCATGAGTTTGACCAAACTGCGGGAGGCAGTGGAAGACAGGAGTGCCTGGCATGCTCTGGTCCATGGGGTCACAAAGAGTCGGACACGACTAAACGACTAAACAACAACTTGTGACTTCCCGATCCCATGCCAGTCGCTTATGGCAAAAACGACTTCTGGTGCTCCAACAGAGGCCTGGGTTTTATGTCCACTTTTGGCAAGAAATCAATTTCTCTTGGCTTGTAACTGAAACGGGGCAGGATGAGGGGTGTTGGCACTCCAGTGTTCTGTTTTTAACTAGATGTATTACTCATCCATCCATTTCCACACCCCACATATGGCTATTAGAGCATACAAAATAGTTCAGGTAGTGCCTCATGAACCAGTGATTTTTAAAAAAGTTTGGATGTCAAACTTACAAGTTGCATAGAACCATTCCTCAGGCTGTAAAATCTGTATTGTTTTCTGAAAGTGTTCTGGAAGCATGGAAGCTTGCCACCCTGAAACGCACGCAATCGACCCAATTGAATCTGAATTGCTTTAGATCCCGTTGTCTCTTCCTATAACAGCAGCACAGCAACATATCTTGAAACTACCATGGCTGCCCGCAGTCTCCCCACTCTGGCCACACCCTTACTGTTTTGTGGGGGTAACTGACCTGCCCTTCCCTGTTACCCACCCTTGTTTGGGCGATTTATTCTCCCTTGGTGAGGAAAATCACTCACACGCCTTATCATTGCCCAGCCCTTCACCTGCCTTTGCCTCGGCCATGATAGGTTCCAGATGTTCCCAGTGCTGCATAATGATTGCCAGATGTTGCTGAGCCGTTAAATCCTCTACAGCTTGGGAACTTACCCAGCTGCAGACTCCCAGCGCCTGCCTCTGCCCCTGGGGTTAGCTCGCTCCGAGCTGGGAAGCCACTCGGAATGGCGGAGAGCCGAGCAGAAAACGCAGCGATGGAGGGATTGGCAAAAAGAAATATCCTCTGTTTCCCTCCCCTACTTGTCTTAATTAATCGCTGAGCCTCTCTCTCTCTCCCTCTCCCACTCTAGGGTGGCGCAGGCCTATGTGAACCAAAGGAAGCTCGACCACGAAGTGAAGACATTGCAGGTCCAGGCTGCCCAGTTTGCCAAACAGACCGGCCAGTGGATCAGCATGGTGGAAAACTTCAATCAGGCTCTGAAGGTCGGTGGGATAGCTGCTCCTACGGGGGAGGCACATATCTTGCACAGTAACCTCAAGATTAGCCTAAAAGTTACAACAGGACTCGATGGGTGATGGGAGGTGAGGTTTGGGGATGGGGAAGCATGGCTGGGTTTGCACAGAGAACAAGGGAGAGAAAGGGGCTCGTGGGCAATAAAGGAGAATGGTTTTGGCAGGCTTCGGTGCGTGCCAGAACAATTGAAGTAATAACAAATTAGCCCTTGAGTATTGCGGCTTGCTGAGTAGTCACAGTTTGTCCCTGACATCTGAGGCAGTAGGTGATCATAGAATCAGAGTTGGAAGGGACCCTGAAGGTCATATGGTCCAATCCCCTGCGATGCAGGAATCTCAAATAAATGGCTCAGTTGGTTAGAGTGTGGTGCTGATAATTGCCAAGGCTGCAGGTTCGATCCCCATATAGGACAACTGTGCATTCCTGCATTTCAGGCGCTTTGACTAGATGATCCTTGGGGTCCCTTCCAACTCGACAATGCTATGTTTCTGAAGCCTCCATGACAGGTGGCCATCCAGCCTCTGCTTAAAAACCTCCAAGGAAGGAGAGTCCACCACTTTCCAAGGGAGTCCATTCCTCTTGCTGTCAGAAGGTTATTCCTGATTGTCTGAGAGGGATGCTGCAGTGTATTGAGCCTATACCTGCAAGGGAGAACATGAAAGTATGCATGGGGAAGCAGAGAATGAGAAAACACCTGGTTGGAATTAAGGAGGGTGAGACACGTTGGGGAAACCCAAGAGCCTGCATATTCCAATTCACAGCTTTTGTGCCGAAACAATATAGACTCCCTGAGTATAGGATTCTAGTCACGGAGCACACTTTGTGCTGCTTCCAGTTGTGGTTCTCCTGACAATAATCAGTTGGAGAGCTCCACCTGCTGGGCATGGGGCTGCCCATGTTATCAACTCGGCAAGAGAGACAAAATAATCAGAATATGTTATCCCCACAGAATTGTATATATATGTGTGAAATTTGTATCTGGTACAGTTTTCCACCCTAAATGTTGCATGGAGAAATTTATTTAAAGCTGCCATATAGAGCTGTTTAAAAACCCACAATATATAGCTGTAGCGTCTTGTGGAATTGTTCTCAAAGATAATAGTATAACGTTCTGGGACATTAATTGGAAGTGTTAGCATGTCTGGTCATGCCTGATCCTGGCAGAGACTGCTAGTATATGTAGTTCTTCTCCTGTACCTTAGTTAGCCATTTCATCTATTGAAATAAAGTCGCAAGCAATTGAAATTATTGAAAGTTGCTTGTGAACAGTAATTCTTAATACGGTGCTGTCAATTTACATGGCATTTTGCAAAGTAGTATAAGCAAGAGAGATGAGTCTCTGTCCCAGTGAGACCACAGTCTTTTTGTCTGTAGTGTAGGAGACAACAAGGAGGCAAGGGTAAACTGGAGCAAATGTGTTAAGCTTGATGGAAAAAGTGAGGGCTTCAAGGAGGAATTTGGAGAAAGAAAAAGGCTGCATAAAGAGGAAGGAACCAAAGGAGGATCGCAGAGAAGTTAGGCCAAATCAGAGAACTCAAACTGTACACAGTGTGCTTTGAACTCACCCGAAATCTCCCTGCCCTAACTGGGTGTCTGGGAGTAAGATTGAGGGCAGGTGGAGAAACAGGGTGCATGCCGTTTGATACGCAAAGAGATGAGTGTTTTGACTGTGACTTCTTCTTTCCGGCAGGAGATTGGCGACGTGGAAAACTGGGCACGTAGCATTGAAATGGACATGCGGACCATTGCCACGGCCCTAGAGTACGTTTACAAAGGGCAGCTGCAGCCATCCACCTCCTGAAATGGACACCTTTCCTCCTTGGACCCCCTTCCCTCGCTCCATGCAACCAGCAGCATGGGGGCGCAAGTAAAGAAATGGCAAATCCCTTGTCTGCCAGCCCTTATTAAATGGTCAGCGGCTGCCTTTTTGCAGCAGCGGGCCAGATCTGCCCTTGCCCCCGCCCAGCGACTGAAAGGCACGTTGGCCTGTGTGTGTCACTGCTGAATGAATGGTAGTGGTATCTGGCTCTGGGGAATTAAAAACAAACCAGTATTGATTCAGGAGAAACACAACATACACACAATGAAAGGTGGAGAAGGGGTTGTGCAGACCAGCTTTTTCCTCTCGCTGTGACAAAGCTAGAAAGAACAGAATAAAAACGAATGGTTTAAACGCATGTTGAGTGTTGGCATGAATCACTAAGGGGAGCTCAGCTTGTGTCCTGGCTACATCTGCTGCCCAGGCCCATCTTGGAGAGAAGCAAAGATGGTATCCTGGCTCCCCTTATCCAAACAGGCAACCTCACAGAGACTTGAGTACTTCAGTGTAGGTTTGGCTCAGTGCCCGATATGTCTCCCAGCCTGGCCTCCTCATCCTCTTTAGTTTTTAAATCCTTCTCTGAAGGTCCTTTTCATGCCTTAACAAAGGAACCGTTCTCCGGCTAGTTTTGTCCTAATCTACTGTGATTCAACATGCAGCGCCTGCTTGTTAGGGGGCGGTGTGTGTGTGTAATGGAATGAGAAGAGGGTTAAACCCCCCAAGTTCCAGCCTCACTTCCCTTCCCCCTCCCCACCAGCCAACCTTGCCGCACAGGAGACAGAATCTTCTATAAAAGCCCAAGGAAAGCGAAGTCCTTGACATCTCATACCCCTCCTACTTTTTCTGTGAGATGCCTTACTATTCAGTCTCTTCAGCCCCACTGACCTCTTAAAAGTAGATTTCATAACTGTAGTGATGGGAGCTCTTGAATCAACAATGCCTTTTCATTACGTTCCTTCCAAGCAAGTCCACTGATCACAAGACTTGGGGCAGAGCTTAGGCATGGGATCCTAGCTTCCAACACACTCCTTTATCCTGCACGCTCGGATACTTTCAATGGCAGGTTGTTCCCCCTTGGACTTAGGAGGCTCTGTCCCACTTTAAAGCAGAGAAGTGGCAGTATCCGACATTTCTTCCAAGTTGCTTAGGATTCCCAGCTGAAGGATGTCCACACATGGAAGCAGCCTTCATGTGAGCCTCACTTTGGTGGAGCAGGAGGTGCTTAACGCTCATCGCTACACTGCTTTCCATGCTGCATGCTTGGACGCTGGTGGTGTTTTTTTGTTTTTAGTCAGCCCTCCTGCCATATTTACACCCCCACCACATGTGAATATAATTCCCTGTTTCCTGGCATCCCCTCCAACATAACACCGATATTCCTTGTTTATTTGATTTAATCTGACTGGTGTTAAATCCCATCTCTAAATTAATTTATAATAATTTTCTTTTATTCTTATAGACAACATTTTCAGTGTAAGATTCTCCCATATTTCCCCCCAGCTTTGACTATCTATCTGCCCTGTTGTCTCCTTTTCCCACACCTCTTTTAATTTGTCTTCTTGATCCTCCATTTCTACTAATATTTTATCAATTTCACAGGTAGACAGCCCTCCTGCCAAACAGTACCATAAAATGCAACTCATAGCTCGTTCACAAAATGGCAGTGGACAGGGACTACCTAGCCATCTCCAGTCCAAAGGCCACACAGAACATAACAGGCTACATTCAGCCAGGGCCCATTGAAATTAATGAACCTAAGTTAGACGCGGCTGCTGACTTCAGCAGTTCTACTCTTGAGTAACAATTGTATTGATTACCACCCTATGTTTTCTTAAAAACCGAAGTCCAAAAGACAACAAGTGGGGGCATGCGAACTTATCTCAGTCCCATAAACAAGGCGACTATGACATACCACTGAGTGTGCCACAGATGCAGCAGATCTTGAGATGCGGTTCGCAATGGGGGCAGCGTGGTGGACACTTGAACTTCCCTAAGGAAAGGTGGGATGCAAAATATTTTAAATAAACTTCAGATGTGCATCTGATTTACCCTGATGTGATTAAACTACGGAAGGATTTTTCAGTACCAGCTCTCCTCTTACCACACCCTCCGGTTGTTTTCCCTTCTCAAGAGTTTTATTGTATGTTTTATGTTGTGCATTGCCTCGGGCAGCTTTTAAGAAGAAGGGTGGTTATCACATAAATGAAATTGTTTTTAACAAATAGTCTTGTTCCACCCCGAGCATGGTCCGTGAGGACGGGTTTCAAGGAAATGCAACTCTTGTATCCTTGTATCAGCTTCTTCATCATAGTCCAGCCCTTTAAGTCTAAGATTTCTCCGATTCCCCAGTACACATCTCCTGAGAGATTTAACTGGAATTCAGCTGAGTGGAGGTTAACCGGGCAGATTGCTTTGCAGCTGCATCAAGGGTTAATGCTGAGGCTGTGTCCCTGCCCCTTAGCGTCCACCGGGAAGCTGATTGGCAAATGCTCTGGCTTCTTGCCCTCCTGGACTTTGGCTAGGAGCAGAACTCTTGTCCGCTCTGTACAGCAGAAGCCAAGCAGGGTAAATAGTCCTAGACCCAGCAGAGACTAGCTGCTGCTTCTGCCGCTGGAGTCTGCCAAGTTTATCAACAGCTGCATCTGGTGAGAAGGTAAGGAGGACAATGGGTGGGTGGGGTGGTATTGCACTCCACCTAAGTCCCAGGAACTTAACGGAACAAACCTGAACCATCTTCCTCTGCATGGCTGCAACCCTGTGAATGGCAAGGTGTGCCGCTGATCAGTCCGTCTTGCAGTTCAGGAAGCTGGGGGGTGTCTAACGGGAAGAGCTGAAATCCGAGTGTGGTCTTGACACCTGAATAAACTTACTGTCTGCTTCAGCGCAAGTAGCAGCTGTTCTCTTCTTGAGGGAGCTGAAGTCACACATGCAAGACGGGAGTGGAGTTAGGAATTCAGGCTCCTAAGCTCCAACTCTGGAAGAGAAGACCCAGTTCCGGAATGTCTTAAAAGCTTGCTCTTTGAAATCTTGAGTTCTGTGTTGGCTTCAGCCACTGTGGCTGTGCCAATGCACAGATGCCCATCTCCTCTGCATCTGGTGGGCTCTCACCACTGGGTTTGAGAAGTGGCATACACACGGCATTAGCTGCATTCCACATCTATGCTGCTGTTTGTTCTGAAATAATTGTGGTTTGATGCATCTACCGCCAAACTAGCTTTGATCCAAATTGAGGGGGAGAAAGATCAGCCTAGCTGCATTTTAAGCCAGTAACATGTACAAAGCCTCTCTGCCTTTAACTGGACCCGAGATCTTTCACCCTGAGCCCGATTCGTACAACTTTCTTCCTCCCCTGGGGATGTCTTCACACTTGCCTTGGAACAAAGAGCCACTGGCAATCCAAGTTCCGCATCCTTTCTCTTTGAAATGGTGTCGGATCACAACCCAAAGTTTATGCAGAAGACCTATGGATCCATGTAGATGGGGCACCATAAAGTGACTGCAGAGGGTCTCTTGAGAGGAGGTGGGAATGTTTTTTTGTAAATATTTGGCCTGGTCTACACATGCAGTAGAATGAGGTGGCAAAACTCTGCGGCAGTAGAGTGAAATGTACAGCCCGCGGGTGAGAAAGAACATTTGTGATCACCTTTCATGTCCTAACAATACCCAAAGGGCCAGAGGATTTTCTATCCCTGCCCTAAAATTTAATTATACTGTAGTATCTACTAAAGAACAGTAGCCTAGCCAGTTCTGCATCTCTAGACATAATCACCTTTGACCCTCTGCTTTGCGAAAAGAGTGTGACCTCTGCTCTGTACCAGGTGAAGTAAAGGTATAAGGTAAAGGACCCCTGGTCAAGTCCAGTCAAAGCTAATAAGCCTGCAAGGTAAATCATACATAAGACTTAACACCTCAGACTGATCGGTGTTTATCCATGTGATCTCTGCGCTAGAAGTACTGCAGGAGTGAATGTGCTTATATTTAAATTACATTTAAAATAAAGACCGATAAGCATTACTATCATTTGCCACAACTGCTAGGACAAAGGGAAGAAATCTTAACTCACCATCCCTTATTTGGCCTGTCTAAGTGAATAGCAGACAGATGCTTATGAATTGTTTTTGAGCACACGAGTCCTCCCCTGACCTTTATGTGCTAGATGAAAATATAGAGCTGCATCATATGGTATGAAATGCGGGCCTCACGGTCCTTGACCCTGAACGGGACCAGGCCACTTACAAAACTGGGTTATGAAAGCTCCCCTGATCCTTGCATTCTGGAGCAAGGGGGAAATCCTCTAGTACCCAGCCACTGGAGTCTCAAATGTATGGACTGAGCTTCCGTGTGAGAGAAAGTCAGGCATTGAATTCCCCAAGAATTGAGCTGGAATTAATAAGGTACCGCTGTCTTATCCATGTCAGGTAGCAGATGTCAAATAGGTACCGTGCTTGTTGCTGGATTAGTTCAGATTTGGATTCGAGGCCGAACATAGTGCCTGCTGACAGAGATTTCCCAAAGGATACAGCACACTTGCATTTGTGGCTGTTGATTTTGTTTCACGATCCCAAACGAAGTCTGACAGCTAGGATGCCTTGCTTTGCTTCCCCATCTACTGCCTGGGGGTTGGGGGGAGCAAATGACAAGCTACTTTTGCAAACTCACAGCCTTGCACTCTTCATGAATTAGTCCAGAGTAGCTTTCTTTCAGCAACTTAAAAAGCAGAGACATCACCTTGCCAACAAAGGTCCGTATAGTTAAAGCCGTGGTTTTCCCAGTAGTGATGTATGGAAGTGAGAGCTGGACCATAAAGAAGGCTGATCGCTGAAGAATTGATGCTTTTGAATTATGGTGCTGGAGGAGACTCTTGAGAGTCCCATGGACTGCAAGAAGATCAAACCGATCCATTCTTAAGGAAATCAGCCCTGAGTGCTCTCTGGAAGGACAGATCCTGAAGCTGAGGCGCCAATACTTTGGCCACCTCATGAGAAGAGAAGACTCCCTGGAAAAGACCCTGATGCTGGGAAAGATTGAGGGCACACGGAGAAGGGGACGACAGAGGACGAGATGGTTGGATAGTGTTCTCGAAGTTACCAGCATGAGTTTGACCAAACTGCAGGAGGCAGTGGAAGACAGAAGTGCCTGGCGTGCTCTGGTCCATGGGGTCACGAAGAGTCGGACACGACTAAACAACAACAAGCTTTCTTTGCTGACAAGTTTCCCAGCACAGCTTAGAACTCCCTCTTCTCCCACAAGTATGCACGTAAAGAATGGCAGGGTCCTGTGCTTCTGTTGTTGCTTAACCACATGACATGTAAAGTATGAGGCCAAATGTGCACACACATTCTGTGGTTTAGTAATTGCTGGAAAGAATAGTTTGGGTGATTTTTATTTTAGTATTATAAATCAGTTGCTGGTGATGGTGTGGCAGTTGGTGAAATCCACGGAGGAATTAATTTCATACCCATTAGGGGTCTACCACAAAGGTGGGTCCAGCCAGCCTCACACAGTTGGGTTTTTGAAGCAACTTCAGAGCGCCTGGTGGTGAGCTTGGCTGACATGGAAACACACACAAACTCCTCACAACACCCCTGTGAGGTAGATAAGGACTGGGGAGTGTTACTAGCCCAAAGGCACCCAGTGAATTTCATGGCGGAAAAGGGATTTGCACCTGGGACACCCCAGTCCTAGCTGGTGACTCTAATCCAGGCATAGGCAAACTCGGCCCTCCAGATGTTTTGAGACTACAATTCCCATCATCCCTGACCACTGGTCCTGTTAGCTAGGGATCATGGGAGTTGTAGTCCCAAAACATCTGGAGGGCCGAGTTTGCCTATGCCTGCTCTATTCGCTACGACATGTTAATATTACCTAAGGAGGGATATTATTGGACTTCCACTCCCATCAGCTCCAGCCAGGGATGACTGGACTTGTAGTCTAGCAACAACTGTATAGACCCCCGGCTTAAAGTATATTAATATTCTATTGCGACGAGTCTGTATTAATTAGCCCGTTTTAAAACTTAAGAGGTTTTTGCTCTGTGCCTCAAATATATCTGCATAAAAGAGTACAACCCTACATTATGCCTATGTTTGTCCAAAGAACTAAGACACGAAGTTGGAAACCTGCTGCTGCTGTTGTTATCCCATCTAATCTCAGTCACACCCAGGCTTGTGGCTTAGTTTAGGGCAGGTCGCCATGGCAATTGCTAGAGCAGGAAGGATGTAGAGGAATGTGTGGCGTAAAATGTGTGTATGAGCCCCTGCTTAGAGCTGTGAGAACAACCAGGTCCTGCTCTTGGACTGCACTGCCAAATTCTCCCGCTAGATGCAATACCTCTGGAGAGAGTTTGCTTGCATCTACCTCAGAGAGTTAAGTGGTGATATATATACAAGGACAAGGCTGACTCCTCATGAGAGCACTGCAAGTCGCAGGATTTGATCTGGAAGATTCCCAATCCCTGGCTCCCCTGAGACTTGTAGCTTCTCCATCTCTGTGTTGAGCAGAGTTCGTCCAGATGCTGTAACTTATCATGTCCACAGGAAACCTAAGACTACATGCACAATGGGTGCAACTGAATGTCACACGAATACAATCAATCCATCAGCATAAGCATTTCTGCTTGCCACACAGAATGGTCTTCCCTCGACCCTCCAGACCAGTTCAGAGCTAAACCACATGGGAAACTGCTGTCAAATATAAATAACAAGCTTAAAGCTAGTTAATGCATGGAGGGGTGAAGATCACAGAGTTGTATTCCTAGACCTGGTTAGGTCACGTTCCCTCACCTCCATTTAGGAGGAAGTGTTATTAGATCTCCCTTCCTCCCACATTATGTTCCCAATCCACCAAGGATGCCTCAGTACCAGTTATTTGCTGTTGTTTTTAAAAAATAAAATACTCGCCACATGAGGTGAAAAATGTAGCATTACGTTTAGTTTGGCCCTTAGTGTGCTGGTTCGTTTACAATTACCTCTTTGGAAGAGCCTAAAATGGGTTAAAATATGTTGAGGATTAATTAAAGCATTTGTTTGTTTCCTCATCATCTCTTCCTATTACCTCAAAATATAGAAAGGACAATCTATTCTATGTATTTCTTACTGGCCCTTCACCATAAGGCCCAAGAATGGGTTATGTAACAACATTACTGTATATACCTGTATAAAAACAGATAAACAGCGACATTTTAAAAAACAAGTTAAACCATTACAAAATGATATAAATTCAGCCAAAGAGGTGGACCTCACAAAACAAAATACCTTAGCTGCCAAAGGCCAGGGTTGAGAATCTCCCAAGAGTGATTAACGTGACTGATTAGGTAACAGCAGAGTAGAACAATATCAACAGACAGCTTCGTTCTAGATTCAGAAGCCTACTGATTCTCAGGGATTGGGAATCTCCTGCCCTCCAGTACAGCCAATGATCTAGGACAGGGTTTCCCAAACATGGGCCTCCAGCTGTTGGACTACAACTCCCATCATCCAGTGGTCAGGGATGATGGGAGCTGTAGTCCAAAAAAACCACACACAACTGGAAACCCTGGTGTAGGGTAATAGGAGATGTAGTCCAGGAACACACCAGGTTTCCCACTAGAGCCTGGCCTATGTGATTAGGACAGATGGATCTTCCTTGTTGACCTGAAAACAAAAAGCAGAATTCAGCACTTACTTGTGCTCAGCCCACCTTGCCCATTTTCCCTTACCCTGCAGGTCTTCGTCGAGACTCTACTATGTTGTGTTGCTATGCGCTGCTCTTCAGTATCCTCTGGATTGTGGTGTGGTTCTTGCGCGACCGGCAGACGTTGAGCTCCTACAAGGACAAGTATGTCTTCATCACAGGCTGCGACACGGGTTTCGGGAACATGCTGGCCAAGCGCCTGGACAAGAAGGGCTTTCAGGTGCTGGCAGGTTGCCTAACCCAGAAGGGGGCTGATAACCTGCAGCGGTCCAGCTCGCCAAACCTGCGCACCATCCTGCTGGACGTCACCAACTCCGAGAGCATCTCTAAAGCCGTGCAGTGGGTGAAAGGTGAAGTGGGAGAGAAAGGTGAGTCTCTCGCCCCGGTAGAGATCCGGAGGGTGGGGGGCAGTGGGGTGAGTCAGGTCTGAGTGTGTGTTGTGCTTCTACAGAAAACACGGAGGAGAAAAGTCAAAGTTCTGGACACTGAAGTCAACTTTCTAAAACTGCAGCTTTCAGCCAATGCAGTACTAGCCAGAACAGGAAAAGCTCTTGAAAAGAGCAGGGTTTTGAGACTGCGTTACTCAAAAACACAGGGCAGCTTAACTGGCTGGGCACCAGTGTGCTTAAGGATTAAGACAGCAGCACAACTGCTAGTATAATTGCTGCTTTGCTGCTGTTGCTCCATTGGACCATTGATCCAGATAGCCCAATACTGTCAACAATGGCTGGCAGTGGCTTTTCATTGTTTCAGACAGGAGTATTTCCCCAGTCTCCTAGAGACTGAAACTAGGTCGTTCTGCATGCACGACATGTGCTCATTAATGCTCGAGTTGCAGCTTATTATTACTAGCTTTAATTTACAGTGTGGTGTACTCATTATATTGCGATCCCAACATAGGTCACAATTATACCCATTTTACAGGTAGGGAAGTGAGATAGAATAATGTATACTCTCATACCTTGGAAGTCAAATGGAATCCGTACCAAAAATCTGTTCGACTTCCAAAACATTCGAAAACCAAAGCACGGCTTCTGAGCCGCGAAAGCCTCATCGGACATTTGGCTTCCAAAAATTGTTCGGAAACCAGAAGAGTCACTTCCAGGTTTCGATCGTTCGGGAGCCGATTTGTTCGGGAGCCAAGGCATTCGAGATCCAAGGTATGACTATACTCTTAAACCCAGATCTCTAAGCTTCGGCTACAAGATGTTGGTAACAACTCAGCATTTTATCCCCCATAATAAACCTTTGCATACAAAACATCTCAGGCTTAATCTTTGATATCACCCGTTAAAAAGGGGTAGTAAGGCTGAATTTCCACCTGAAATTTTGGGAGAGACGCTGGCAAGCACGGTACACTGTACTAGGTCATTTGAGACAACAGTCTGACTCATTATAAGGCAACTTCGCGTAGCATCTTTTTTTCCCCACAGCGAAAAACACAGGATGCTATAAAGCCAAGGTGTGATCTGTCCCTTTTCCTCCTCCCCAATAATTCTCCCTCTCCAGGGCTCTTTGGCCTGGTGAACAACGCAGGTGTGGCCAACCCCATTGGCCCCACAGAATGGATGAGCGTGGAGGATTACCGCAAGGTCATGTCTGTCAACACCTTTGGGGTCATCGAGGTATCTCTGGCCTTCCTACCGTTGCTCAAACGGGCACGTGGCCGAGTGGTCAACACCTCCAGCGTCTTGGGTCGCCTCTCAGCCAATGGCGGTGGCTACTGTGTTTCCAAATACACCGTTGAGGCCTTCTCCGACAGCCTCAGGTAGGAGAACAGGTAGGGCTTTGCTTGTGCTCACCCCATAGTTGCGGTCAGGTTTCCCACATCTGATTCTCATAGCCCTTTGCTTCCTTGTATTCTCTTCCATCCCTTTTCCTCCTGCTTTCCTCATTTCCTCACATTCTCTCTCTCTTTTATATTTATATCCCACTTTTCCTCCAAGGAGCTCAAGCTCATGTAAATGATTCTCCCATTTTCCCATTTTATCCTTGCCACAACACTGCAAGGTTGGTTAGGCTGAGAGACCAAGATTACCCAATGACCTTCAGGGCTGAGGGAGGGGAATTTGAACCCTGGCTTCCCAGGTCCCCTTTCCTGACACCCTAACAACTGTGTGGCACTGATTCTACATTGCCCTCCATGGTAAGCCTACTTTATTCTAGTAGACATCCTCTCACAGGGCCAGCCCACTCATGAGGCAAAGTAAGGCAGTCGCTTCAGGTGGCAGAGCCGGGTCCAGGGAGCATGCAGCTAATTTGTACTGCTGCTTGCCACCTTCTCCATGCCCTTGCCTCCCGCCACCACAGCACAGTGGCGGGGGGTGGGGGGTTTGGGGGTGCAGCAGCACAGGTATGGCAGGGGAGGAAATGGCAGAAGAGAGTGGGCCTGGATCTGAGCAGAAAGAGTGGCCATAGGGATTGTTGCCCTCAAGCAACAACATGTCCTGGGCTAGCCCAGCCCCCTCTTCTTTAATATGGGGTGGACTTTGGTCTTTCATATTTCAGCAGTGCCCTGTGCCTGGCAAAAAAATTGGCACCCGCACCACTTGCCTTCTGTTCTGCTCAATTCTGTGGCACCCTATACACCTAGAAGTTTGCAGACATAGCCGGAATACTGCAGTTGACTTGCCGATCATAAGGTTGGAGGTTCGATCCCCTTGACGGGGTGAGCTCCCGTTGCTCTGTTCCAGCTCCTGCCAACCTAGCAGATCGAAAGCACACCAGTGCAAGTAGGTTAATAGGTACCTATGCGGCAGGAAGGTAAACGGTGTTTCCATGCGCTCTGGCTTCTGTCACAATGTTCTGTTGTGCCAGAAGTGGTTTAGTCATGCTGGCCATATGACCTGGAGAGCTGTCTGTGGACAAACGCTGGCTCCCTTGGACTGAAAGCGAGATGAGCGCCACAACCCCATAGTTGCCTTTGACTGGACTTAACCGTCCAGGGGTCCTTTACCTTTACCTTTTTACTGCAGCTGGAAGCAGTGTTCAGGTGAAAATAGACAAAGAAAGAAAAAAGTCCAGGAAAATCCAGATGTATGGCAACCTATGTCGGCAGTGTCAAAACAAAAACCTTTTTTAAAAAATAAAAAACCACCTCAACAACTTTTGACAATTCCTTCAGCCTCAAGCTCCTTTTATAGCTGAATTTTGCCAGCAGCCGGACTGCCAGAGGGGAGAAACACCTTAGATCAACTGCTCCTCCTGCTGGTGGGAAAGGAGTAGTATTTGCCTTTGGAAGGATAATGCCCAGTTCTGATGTGTTGTAGCTCATTCTGAGCCATGGATTTAGCATCACATCTGAACACAGTCAGTGTCCCACATCTAGAAAGGATGGGTTGTAGCCAACTAAGTGTTACTCAGAGTAGACCGCTTGAAATTAACGGGCTTAAATTAGTGGTTTTCAACAGGTCTACTGTTAGAGTGACTAATGTTGGATGGAACCCCATGGATTTCACACTTCTGCAATTGGGCAATGCATCAGTCCATTTGGTGCCTGTCCTCAGCATAAATTCCAGACCTCCACACTTCGAAACTAGATGCTGAGACAAAGCCCAATCTCAAGCTATGCCTTTTCAGATCTCGTTCTACACACTCTGCAGCTTCAACCTAGGGGAAGCCAATTCAGTCTCTTCCCATCCTGCAGTTCAGCGAGTCTCAGCATGGCACTCCCATCCAAACAGGTGGAAGCGATCTTCTGTTCTGGTTGCCAATTAATTAGTGTATCAATTCTCTGCATCACCACCCTGGGCTAAACCAGAACCTAACAGGAGAGCACGAGTGAAATCACATAACAGGTGGCAGTATACAGTATACATTAAATCAGTTTTTTTTAAAAAGCGGATCTTTAGATATGGAAGGGTGCAAGAGGCTTCTTCATCGCCTTTTCCATCTTGTGTTCCCATACCACAGCTGCTACAATTGCCAGGAAGGAGAAGGTTCACTGATAATGGCTTTTACCCAGGTTTTCATCCAGGTTCTAGCAGTGCAATCACGCTAGGGCTCCGAATTATTTTAAGCTGCGACGTAAAGTAATATAGGAAAAAGGAATTGTTTTGATGACAAAAGTCAAGTGTGGCATCACAGAGGGGCAGATTTCCCACAACAGGAAGCTGCTTGGGTGTTGAGCTTCCCTCTTTGTGCTGGCCGAACATTGGAGTTGCCAAGTTTTTTTTTTTGCTGGCAGCAATCCTGTACTTTTAGCCACTGCACAATAATAGGTTCAGCAGTTGCATTTCCCCCATAATAGAAATAAAGAGCCCTAAGCTTATTTTATGCAAAAAGTAAAGGTAGAAGCCCAGACAGTAAAAAAAGGTGGAAGACATATGTACACAGACACATGTTCACGATCACTTGATATAGGCTGTGTTTACCTTTACAGTTGCAATCAAATTTATTCAACCCCTCTCCATTGCAAATCAGGTTTATTGTCAGAATTGACAGACTTTCAGCTGTTTGCAATGAGCAAATCAAACAAAAAGCAATGGAAATAGCTCTACACAAAGGATGCTTCAAGCGGTTTGCCCAAATTCAGCTGAAATTGCAACATACTGGCGTCTCCAGTCTCGCTATTATTCAACCCCTTCATGGCAAGCTCATGGAGTGTGTTCCTAATCCTTGCAATGGTGAGTATGGAATATGAAACTCCTCTTTTTTTCTCTTTTTTAGGAGGGATATGTACCATTTTGGGGTAAAGGTCTCTATTGTGGAGCCGGGCTTCTTCAAGACGGCTGTGACCAACCTTGAATCAATAGAAGCCTCCTTAAGGCTACTCTGGGACCGATTGAGCCCCGAGACTCGGCAGAGCTATGGTGAAGACTTCTTTCCAAACTGTGAGTACCAGTGCAGCCACTGACTGCTGGAGGGAAAGCAAGGTTAGATCTTGTTTCTGAAATACAGGGCCGTTAGCTGTACAAAAGAACAGAACAGGCACAGAGCAGCAAGAACCTAATTCAAGCCCTAGCACAAGAATGGCTAACCTAAGTTTCCAGACCCAAAATGATCAAGGGTCTGGAAACTAAGCCTTATGAGGAACGCTTGAAGGAGCTGGGTATGCTTAGCCTGGAAAAGAGGAGACAGAGGGGAGATATAATAGCCATCTTCAAATGCCTTAAGAGCTGTCACATGGAAGAGGGAGAATGCTTGGAGGTTTTTAAGCAGAGGCTGGATGGCCATCTGTCATGGATGCTTTAGCTGAGATTCTTGCATTGAAGAGGGTTGGACTAGATGACCTTGGGTCCCTTCCAATTCTAAGATTCTATGATTCTAACCTGTGGCCCTCATGAAGCTGCTGAACTACACCTCCCATAGACCCAGACTATCAGCCATGCCGGCCAGGACTAATGGAGGATGGAGTCCAACAACACATGGAAGGCCAATTTTCCTATCCATACTATTTCTCCCCTACACCTCATTAAAAGTAAAGGTAAAGGGACGCCTGACCATTAGGTCCAGTCGTGGCCGACTCTGGGGTTGCGGCTCTCATCTCGCTTTACTGGGTCATGTAAAGCGGCGCTCATCCAGCTTCTGGGTCATGTGGCCGGCATGACTAAGCTGCTTCTGGTGAACCAGAGCAGCGCACGGAAACGCCGTTTACCTTCCCGCCACAGCGGTGCCTATTTATCTACCTGCACTTCGTGCTTTCCAACTGCTAGGTTGGAAGGAGCATGGACCAAGCAACGGGAGCTCACCCCATCGTGGGGATTCGAACCGCTGACCTTCTGATCGGCAAGTCCTAGGCTCTGCGGTTTAACCCACAGCGCCACCCGTGTCCCTATACACCCAATTACTTGCAGCAAATTCCAACCCTGTTTCAGCTTCTTCTTTTTAACCATCACTTTTATCTTTCATCTGTCAGCTCCTAAGCAGCATAATCCTGCCATGGTTTCTCCATGGTTCAAGTATGTGCTTTAGTTCCTTGGTAGAGGCTCCCAACACGAGCTAGCGCTGGATCCCTAAACCCACACTACAACTTGCTAGGACTGCTGGCGCTTGCAGAGTTCCCTTCCTCCATCCTTCCTTTGGTGGTAATGTCTTGGCATGCACAACTTCTCATATTGAGGTGGGAGGGAGGGAAGACACATACTCTAAGCTCAAGCTAATCTTTCACCTTCTAAGACTGGAGCTGGGCAGCTCGGCTCAGGCATGAAGACATCTGCCAGTTTCATAATGGGGCTTATAAAAGGATCAAATCCTTGGTGTACACTTATTTAGAGGCATGGGATTAGGGGAAAATCAACTGCCACAGGAGAGAGGTGACTGCATTTTTAATTTCCTCACTGCATTCTTATACCCCCCCTCCCCACACAACTAAGGAGCTCAAGGTTTTTCCATCTCCATGTTATCCTCACAACAACCCCATGAAGTAGATTAGGCCAAGAGACAGTGAATGGTCACCCACTGAGCTTCTTGGAGGAGTGTGGATTCGAACTCTGGTCTCCCAGGTCACAGTCAAACACTTTTAACCGTTACACCACACTGTGCCTCTGTTCAGATAAGAAGAGGTCATGTCCCCTGGGCAAAACCAACACGTGGTGCAATCCGAGATACATGTTTCGTAATGCACGCAGAGCCTGTTACTAGTTCCTCTGAGTTTAACAATGTTCCGAAAGCCATCAAAGTACTCTGGAGCCATAGGGTTACATACACTCCAAAAAAAAAAAAGGATTGTGCAGATGTGACTTCCAACACAGATGCAAATTTTAAAAAATGCCAAGCATGTGCATAAAAGTTCTGATTTCGATCTGAAGTACTAGGTCCAAGACCAGGGGAACCAGGGGTGAGGAGGAGGAAGAGGGTAGATAGTAATTAGGATGGATGCACTGGGCAGGCAAAGGTAAGCAGGCAGGCAGTTCGTAAAATGGTCCCTCTTTGTGTTTTTGATGACTGCAATTATACTTGCCTCTCAACAGACCTGAAAGTCCAGAAGTTCATCATGAACATCATCTGCGACCCAGACCTCAGCAAAGTGACCAACTGCATGGAGCATGCCCTTCAGGCCAAATACCCTCGCACCCGCTATAGCGCTGGCTGGGATGCCAAGTTTGTGTGGCTGCCAGTCTCTTATCTACCTGCCTTCATGGTGGACATTGTTTTGGCTACCATCCTACCCAAGCCAGCCCATCGGGCTCGCTAGACTCCCCGAACCTCACACCTCGCCTCTCTCCAGGACCAAGCCTGTGAACCAGCTGTCAATCAGACAGACCACATTTCTTCGCAAGAACTATGAAGAAATAAAAGTGTCATTGTCAGTAGGAAAAAAGCTGTTTGCCCAGCCTGCTTGCTCCTCTTCCGCAGATCAAAGGGTGTTATGGAAACTTTCAACAGTACTCCAAAAAAGCATGATTATTGTAGATCATGGTGTTTCTAAGCCAGGCACCAACCATATAGAAGGGAACAATAATCCAGACTGGGAGCACGATCAGGGAGAAACCACACTTGCAGCTTTCATTGTGAGCTGGTCAACCAGTGCAAAATTAGAAGCAGAGGATATTGCAGCAGCTGAACTGTCTAGGGAAGTGGTTTTTTAAAGGTTTCTAAAGCAACATTTTGTAAGAGATGCTCCTGACAGTTTGGCATTGAATCCTCGAAGGTTGAGGATCAAGAGAACGCTATACAGGGCAGTTGCTGAGGGTGATGGGCTTTTACATTAGCCCACGAAATTCATAGCACTTTCACGAGTCAACACATTACAGGGCAATAGTTGCAGAGTACGGAAGCGGATTCAGGGAAGCTCAAACTCTTCTTTCTCTTCCAACCCCCCCCCCAAACTTCCAAAGGACCTCAGGGATTAACCCAGACTATATAGCTTGGAAGTTAGATGTTTCAGCCATGTGAGACACCAGGTGGCACCCTGGAGGGGGCCCAGGGCTGTTTAAATGCATGCGGGTAGTTAAAATCGCCCGCAAGAAATGCAGCCTTTGATATAGAAAAGGCTCCTCATCTCATCTTAAGATGGCCAGGATCTACTTGGAAAGGGGATAGATAAATTTAGTTAGCTAACACGCATAAAAAGACAACTGTACCCCAGTTGAATATGCGCAACTGAGAGGGGCTGGTCCTGTGCAGAGGCAGAGCGTATCACATATGCAGAATTAGGGAGTCAGAATTTTCAGCCAAGCTGAAACCCTTCATCTCTCCACTGCAGCAGTAGAGCACGGGTCTTTCCCCCAAAGGTGCGAAGACATCCCAGCTGCAAGGAGCTGAGCAAGCAGGACCAGTGAAGCACAAAATGAGGGGAAAGCAACAAGACCTGTACTGTATTGCTTTCTTTTGTCTTATTTGGGGCCTCAATCAATGGCACAGTTAGCCCCAAAGCGTAGGTTTTTAGATGGACATCACTACTGAAGCATGCGTGCACTCATTCGTAATTTTGGAGAGGCAGGATACCCAAAGACATAAAAAGCATGAATAATCCTACCATAAATGCATAACTGTGCTTTGCGTAAGAATGCATGGTTATTCATCACATGAGAATACTGAAATAGCTGGTGGCTAGGGGATTATTATTATTATTTGCAAAGAAGAAGAGCTCATGTGTTCTCCAGAATAGCCATAGTTCCCTTTCCTGTGACCTCAACCCAGGGAGATTTCAGCTACACAGAAGTTCCTCCTAGCAGGCTGCAAATTACTTATTCATCACAGCAGACAACTCAGCCCAAGTTCTGTCTGCTTTTGTAGGCTACGTTAAAGGTCAGAATGGCAATATATTGACACAGTTGAGATAATACAAGGGTAAGTAAACTGCAGCTGCAGTGCGAATTAGAAAAATCCCTGCCACACCCTCCAAAAGGTTCTGGACAGAACATGGGAGTAAAAGTGATCCATTGCCCAGAACTAAAGGCCAGTTAAAAACCAGGAGCAGGTAAGGAGATGATAGAAGTTTAAGATTATAGAGTGATTTGCTTCCAGAGAAATCGAAGAGGCATCAGGAAGATTTAAATACGTAATGACAAACGCAAGGAAATTTCTGTTTGAAGCTTGCCATCTATCTACAATGCAGACAAATGCAAAATCAGGATGGAGATAGCACATAAATAAGCCAGAACACATGGGAGAAACAATGTCTTTATTTTCCAAATAATGAATTACTGGCTAAAAAAACAAAATCCCCACAATTTTCCATCCCGTTGTGGTTTCCAAAACAACTATGCTCACTTGATTAAACAGACAGTCTTTCCAAGGGGGGGGAAAGGAGCATCCTAAAGTATATAAGCAGTCTACTTATTAGGTGAGGTGTCGGGGGGAAATGCTGCAGGTCCAGAAGTCTTGAAGATTGAATCTGGGAGAAGCAAAAGTTCAAAGGTTCTTGCTCTGGCCTATGAAAGGGACTAAGAAAATTTGCTGGAATACAATAGCAGTCGTTTATCACAAGATGCTCACTAGATCGTGAAGTATAGCATGAAAGCTAATGCAACTTTTGAAGTAGGAATGGAGTGTTGAATGAGGCACAGAAGATAGGAACTTTGAGGGAAACATCCCATTAGGGGATTGGGGTGGGGGGAGATAAGGCAACGTGTGAATCCTTGGGAGGGTGGCATATGTGTTCAAGAAAGGGAACAGAAGAGGAGACATTCACCCAGCGCCTGTTCTACAGGCATATATAATGGTCAGTTGTACCCCCAGAAAAAGGAGACAGAAATATCCCAGGGGTTCTGTGATTGCTGCTGCAGTAACCAGATGTGATAAGATGAGATGCGGCTACATAACCTCGTAGCCACTGCGGATTCCTTTCATGAGACAACAAGCAAAAATGATGCCCAGGAGCTGAGGAAAGAAGTTACAAGAAAATTGTATCAGCTGTGAGGTGTAATTTGCAAGTAAGTGAATGTTTCACTACACAGTGGCCCTACAAGGAATAGAGCCCATGCAACCACTTCTCCCATCCTTTCCTAGGGTGTGCGCGTGTGCAAGAAATTTTTCCTGCTCAGCTCTTTGAAATGTGCCACCAAATTTGCTTAACTTTTACATGCAGAGCCGTTATTTGCTTACTTGCTGCATGCAAAGCAGATACTCTCCTATGGAGCTTTAGGTCTCCACTTCAGGTGATTGTTTAGGCAGTCATAACTTTGCAGGCAAGGGGAACTGGCAGCAAGGCAATCCCTCTACAGTCCAAACAGTTCAAGCCTGCATTGGCACATGCCACAGGAACCAGTTATATAGCTCACAAGCTACTTTTGTTTACTCAGGTAGCCCATTTCCCCGTAACAATCCCCATGCCCCGAGCTCTGCACTAGACTGCCAAATGAAGGGCACAATCCACCACGGTTGTAATGACAGCAAGCAGTACCGGTATCTCTCCAGTGCTTGCAATTTGCTTTAGTGAATCAAACGTGGGCCAACACATTTCTACCGCCCACAGTATAGACTTGACAAGCTGGGGGAATATTCTGAGCTAGAGCAAAGTGGCATGGAAGAGCTCTGCAGAACACTAGTAGCATTACTTCGCAGCTTAACACTACACACTAGTCTGCTAGTCAGCAGTACAGATGGGACACAGGATACAACGCAACACTCTGTGTACATCAGATGCACATTGGATTACTGAATCACAAGTTCTACATGGAATGGACCTATGGTGCCAAGTTCAAGTATCTTCTCCTTTTGTTTGGATGACAGGGGGAGCCGTTTCTAAACCTTTTAAGACTGTGAACAAAACTCTGGAGAAATAGGTGGGCAATGCTTGGGTGAAGTCCCAAAAGCAGGCTTGCCCAGAAGCCACAAGTTGGGTTTCAGAGTCCTGCAGATTCCATTGCTGCTAACTAAAGATACTAAAATCCAGGATGATGGAAATATTTAACCCAGATCACTTATCCGGGTTGAAAGATCCAGATGTTAATGTCAAAACTTCTTTTTAAAAAAGAAAAGCACTGAATAGAGACAGATCTGTAGTTACTAGTTTGCCCCAGCATAACAACATCATGGTGCAGATGTGCATGTATGCGCACCCAGCCACCCACCCACCCACCCACCCACAGTTCCCCATAATCTATTATAATTCTTGGTACCTCAAAGAAGGCAATGCCCAATGCCACTCCAGCCACAATGATGATGTGTTTTCTCAACCAGGCTTCTATTTTTGTTACACAGCCCTGCAGGGAGAGAGGGAACAAGGTTTTATAGCATCCGCCCAAACCCTCATGCTAGGAACAAAGCTCTCCTTCCCCAGCACTCATCCAATCATACCTCCTGGTTGATTTTTTCTACGGTTGGATTACTTTGGCAATCGGTGTCATTGTGTTTGCAGCAGGATGAAGGTATATTTGAGGGCGTAGTTCCGTTAAACCAATCCGTGTAATTGGAGGCTCCACAACAGCTATACTACAATTGGAGAGAGATGAGGGTGGGAGAGAGAGATTAGTATCTTCCAGGCCAACAGGGATTGTTAACTCCCAGAACGGAGAACATTTCCTTAACATACCCAAGTATTCTGCATGGTAATCCATCCATCACTCCCATTTTGCAAATAGGGAACAGAGGGCAACTGTAGTGATCTGCACAAAACTACCCGTTGAATCACTGAATCCAGGTTCAAGTTCAACAGCCTTTAATAACAATGTAAGAGCCTTCCTGGATCAAGCCAAAGACCCATTATAGTTCAACAGCCTACTACTATCACTGCGGCCAATCAGATACCCATAGGAAGCAGGCAAGCACTCTCTTCCCACTTGCGATTCCCAAAAACTGATATTCAGAGGCATGCAGAGTATGTATTTTTTGTCCACCCTGAATATTCCAATGATCAGCTCCATTTGATGTCTTGAGTTCTAATGTTATGAGACAGAAAAGCTTCTCCATTCTCTTTCTCCACACCAGGCATCAACGTACACATGCCCCCTCCTCAGTTGCCTTTTCTCAAAACTGAAAACCACATGTCATAACCATTCACCGTAGGCGAATTGCGCCACTGCCTTGATAATTTTGGTTGCCCTTTTCTAAAACATTTCTTTGTTATTTCGCCATCTCATTTGCACCGATGGCAGCTTCAATTTCGTCAAAAACCAGTACAGGGGCTGCACCGTCATTCGTCTTGATAGAGTCTAATTTCCTCTGGTCGTCCATTCTGCTTTGCGCCCATCCTCTTTATCAATTATGTAGACTGTCAACCATGAAAATAGCATACTGTTGAAGAACAACTATCTCCACCAGGTTCCCTTTCACCGTCTTTTTACTATACCCCTCATTTTCGGGAAGTTTCTTTTTTTGAATTCAAATGTGACTTCTATTGGTCTTTGTTGGCAATTGTCCATTTACATATACCAATCAATGTAAGTTTATTGTTTTAGCCAAAGGCCATAACAAATCTGCAGCAACAGTACCAATAAAACAATACGGATCATACAGCCAACATTAACAGAGAGGTTACCAGAGATACCAAATCCAGCTTGATTTCAAATTAAACCTCTGAATCACCAATTTATAGTGATTTAATCTAACTCCTTTTTCATTGTTGTTGTTCTTTTGCAGTGTTACAAAGCTGTTATTGCCACCCCAAAAGAAACTGGACCATTTCTGCCTGGTTGTACCTGCTTGCTTGTGTAGACAAAGGTTTCAGAAAGCAATCTCTTGTGTGGAACCAGCAGCATTTCAGAGGAATCTACCCTGAAGGCCCTGGCTTTCTACAATCTACCTAATAACTTAGATTTTGCTTCCAGGACCTTCCATTTATTTCCCCATGTCACTGGCACCAACATGCACCATGACCACTGATTCCACCCCAGCACTGATTCAACCTTTCAGTGGTTGACTTACTGTCTTTAAAGAGGAAAGGGGGATATTAACACAACAATGCCATTTTTAAAATGGGAGGATCTAATGTACCAACAGATCCATATCTCCAAGACAGCTTTACTTGGCAAAACTATTATAATACTGAGGGCACTTTCAGAAGGAGTCTGTGATATGACATGGGGATCTGCCGAGAAGTGAAGAATCCCATTGGGTACACCTTGGCCCTTGAAAATGTTCAAAGTTACCCTTCAAATTATGGGTGGGGTTTTGTTCCCAGCTCTTAGCAGAAGATGCCATCAGAAAACAAGGACGATCCCCTGCCAGCATTGCCTCCCCAACAATTAGATCTAGGAAGCAGGCCTTCTATGTTACACTCACCTTCTGCTGCATGTCATCCAACAAATTCTTAACTTCTTTATTACTTTTGTAGACTGCTATTTCTGCCCTGATTTCTTTGTCAATCACCGTTTTGATCTGGAAGAGGAAGCAAGCAGAAAAGGAAAGGGAAGAATTAAATTTAGGACATCTGATGAGGGTGACTAAGCCTCCTTAAGATTTAGCCAAGACCAAAAACATGGGTAAATTAAGCGTGCCTGAGGAAGTTCCTCCCCTTGTGAGAACATGAGGAACTTCTGGATGAATTCTCTAGTGATGGTCTTCAATCTCAGGGTCAATCCAGTGATTTTTTTAAAAAGTGTTTCTCTTTAGATATTCCCTCTGCCTATCTCTCTCTAGAGCAGGTGTGACCAACATACAACTTCTATTTGTTGCTGGGACGCTCAACTCTCATCAACCTCATCCAGGAGGGCCAATGGCAGAAGCGAGGGATGTTCTAGCTAAAAATCACCTGCTGACCAAACAAACTGGCTAAGATGTGTAAGAATGTGTCAAATAAATGTTGGGAATGCAAACATGCTGAAGGGTCATTTTATCCTATGTAGTGGACATGTATAAAACGCTAAAGACTTTTGGGAAATGATACATAATGAATTGAAGAAAAAAATTCAAGTTGGTTATTCCCAAAAGCCCCGAAGCTTTTCTACCAAAGGATAATAGGGATGGAGGTCCCAAAAAGGATGGTTCAGCTATTCATTTATGCAACAGCAGCAGCCGCCAGAATCCTGTACACGCAGAAATGGAAAGGAGGAGAGGTACTAACCAAAGAGGAATGACTTCAAAAGTTTAATGGACTATGTGGAAATTGTGAAATAGCAGATCAAAGTGACAAACTGTTTATGGAAGAGTGGAGACCCTCTGAAGAACTGCTACAGTCAAATTAAAACGTGGGCGGGGGGGGGAAACATGGTGCTGCGCTCAGAGCGCTCTGTGAAGGTGGCAGTGCTGGCCTTCGCTTCGGGGCTGCTGGTGGGTTGGCAGGCAAACAGGGCGCGGAGGCGCTACCTCGACTGGCAGAAGAAGCGGCTGCAGGACCAGCTGGCGGTCACGCAGAAGAAGCTGGACCTGGCGTAAGCCCGCCAGGAGCAAATGGAAGCAAGAGGAAGCCTTTGGATCAAATCTGACATTTAACAGACATTGAGAAAACACACACATACAAGAATAATGCTTCTATTATTTCACTCAATAAGACTGCTACCTGAAGAAGCTCAACATGTATGGAAGAACATCAAACAAACGCTTAAATTTTGTGGTCTGCTTTGATGGGGTCAACTTCTTGTGCCATGTTTGGAAGAAGTGATTTGTTTAATTGTCTGACACTTGAACTATGATGACTGAATCTTGATAACAAGTGTCTGCATGTGACTAAAGAAACTTTATTTTAACAAGTTATTCTGGTTTAAAAAAAGTGGGCAGGGTTTGAATTACAAGCAGCGGAAAGAAAACAACGATAAGTGAAACTGAGGATAATTGTATCAGATAAAAATATGTTATATAAAGCAGTAGATAAAGGGTGGGAATAAAAACATCATGGAGGTAAGGGTGGGAAGTAAATTTTATTTTAAAAAAGGTTATTTATGTATGCCACTACAGCGGCCTGTGTTTTGTTAGCCCAAAAATGGAAAACGAGCGAGGTCCCAACCAAAGAAGAATGGCAACTTAAACTGATGGTATATGCGCAGCTTGCGGATCTAACATATAGAATAAGAGAACGAGAAGAAAATACATTTAAAGAAGATTGGAAAATGTTTATTGAATATATGGGGGAAATTGTGTACACTTGAAAACGCTGGCAACGTTAAGATAAATTCAACAGTGTAAATAAGTTCTGATGGAAGTGAAAATGAAATACTGAATGGTTTAGTTTATATAAAACAGGCAGTGGTTTATGCTATGCAAAATGAACCATGGAAAGAGAAGGGAAGTCACTGATATTTTGAAGTTGTCTAAATGAATATCCTAAATTGTAAAACAGAAAATTGAATAAAAAAAATAAAAAGTCAAAATTCTAAGTAAAACATATTGAAATTTAAGTAAATTTGCAAAACCTCTGAAATCAATAAAAAATATGGAAGAAAAAAACCTCTGGAGACCCCCATGTTGGCTACCACTGCTCCAGGGGGTTGCAGCAAACATCTGGAGATAACAGCAGAACCACCCTTTACCCACAACAATGGGACCCAGAAGTATCTCTTACCTCATCTTTGTAGATGTAGCCAGCAATGGCAGCTGCAATCTCCACCAGGAAGATCAGTGTCAGCAACACAGCAAACTATTGAAGGAAATGCAATTGTTAATAATATCTATGGAGTGCTTGTTGATCCCAGCCTCACTGCCACTCTTCATTTTGGGCCTTCACCCTTATTCATATGAATCTCACCTTCTGACAGCAAAGACTGTGTCCACTTAAGAAACAGCCCTACCTCTGAAAAGGAGAGCTTTGTCTAAATAACTCTCCCGCCCTGTTGTCTGCAGTGGCCTAGCCAGCCAGAGGAGACAGAACCCATTCTTATTCAAAGCCTATCAAATCTGTTCTGTGAAGCCAGTGATTTGCCCCATCCTGACTCCCAATATTCAAAATGGGAAACGATGACAAGCTAGAACAGTAGTTGCCAATGTGGTGCCCCCCAACTCCCAATGTCCCTGATCACCCATTGGCCATGCTAATTGAGGCTAGGTCTGAGCGACAGCTAAACATTGCAATATATTGAAGTATCACAATGTCTTAAATAAGGATGAAGTATGTAGAGACATTGGCTGGCTTCATTGTTTTTCCTGCTTTGTGATTTTTGCATAGCGTGCACACACAACCCATGTTTCGTGTTCAAAAATTATGAAACCCTTATCATGCTGGTGGCAGCCGTAGCACAACATATGGAGAGCAACATATTGACTACCCCTGGGCAAGATGGTTTTGAGACCTGTACCAGGGCAAGGTTAACAACACAGGTCTTAGATCAGCAGTAAAACGAAGCGTAACTTACGTACTTTGCAAGCACGGCTTATTCCAGGCATAGGCAACCTTCGGCCCTCCAGATGTTCTGGCCTACAACTCCCATGATCCCTAGCTAACAAGACCAGTGGTCAGGGATGATGGGAATTGTAGTCCAAAACATCTGGAGGGCCGAAGGTTGCCTATGCCTGGTTTATTCGCTATCCTTACTGCCTTCAATTTCTCAAGCTCTAGAAAGGGTGGGGTGCCAAAGGCTCAGGTGCCTGGATTAGATGGAACTTTAGAGGTTGCAGTCCCGACTACTAAGCTATATTAGCTCCCTCCAGCCAGTCAGATCTAAGAATTCAGCTTCCCACCCTGCGATTCCAATGCCTAGCTCCCCTTCATTCTCCTCACCGTGGTGACCATGCAGTAGTTCTCCTTTAACGCTCCGCAGCAGCCAAAGAAGGAGATGAAGAAGACTATAACTCCAACAGCCAGGATGACAATGGGAGGGCCTGAAGCAGAGGCGCTGGTCATCACCAGGGTGTGTTTGAGTTCAATCTGTACATAAATGCCCAAGGCGATCAGAGCAATGCCGCAGAGCTGTGTGGAAGAGAAACCCAACCATTAGTGGCGGAATTGTCCATGCATAACCAACAAGAACTGCACCACTGGAGTCGGGCAGAATATTGCATCAAGATTCACAATTGCACCAAAGGGGGGGGGATAATAACTAATAATAATTTTATTATTTATTCTGTTTATTTTATTTATATATTATAAATAATATATAACTCTGGGCGGCTTCCAACACATATAATGAAATCAAAGTACAAAAAACTTTACAGGTATTGTTCACTACAAGACACTAGAACAGAGTTAACATTTGCTTTTCATTCTGAAGTAAAATTTGCACTGCCAGCTACTCTGCAGTGTGAAATCACCACTGATTTGACCTTAAGGTGTGCATCGTGGTTTCAAATAAAAAGGAAGAGTTTCAAGACAATACTTCAGCAAAGCTTCGTAATAAGCAACAAGGGGGTAACAGTCTGTTAACAACTAAAGCTGGGCTCAAATACACCATCCAATGCAGTGTTAGAAACCAGGGTAGAAAAGCTAGGAGCCAAATGGCTCCTGGGACCTGGGTTGTGGGCGCCAAAACAGATTTGTCTAGTCACCATTTTGGGGAGGGGGGTCGGCAACATTTTATTTTGATAATCCTGAACCAATATGCAATTCATATAAGTGACACATTGTTAATATGACATTTTTAACATACATTGTTAAAACTGTTAATACTGTTTAATTTGCTGTCTGCAAATTTTTTTTTAAAAAAATACCATACTTCAGTATTCAAAACACTCTCCTGTTTGTTAAACTCCTTAACATATTGCCTATCCTTAACATACACTGTGAGGGTTCAAAGCACATACATTTCAGTAATCCTTGAGTGTGCCAGGCACAAAAAATGGCAGCCACTTTTTTTAGGTAAAGGTAAAGGGACCCCTGACCATTAGGTCCAGTCGTGACCGACTCTGGGGTTGCGGCGCTCATCTTGCTTTATTGGCCGAGGGAGCAGACGTACAGCTTCTGGGTCATATGGCCAGCCTGACTAAGGCGAACCAGAGCAACGCACGGAAATACCGTTTACCTTCCCGCTGGAGCAGTACCTATTTATCTACTTGCACTTTGATGTGCTTTCGAACTGCTAGGTTGGCAGAAGCAGGGACCGAGCAACGGGAGCTCACTCCGTCGTGGGGATTTGAACCACCGACCTTCTGTTTGGCAAGTCCTAGGCCCTGTGGTTTAACCCACAGCGTTCGCAAATGGAGAAACTTTAGGCGCGAAATTTGCCTGGCACCCTGCTAATTTCAAACCCTGCTGCATCCATGTTTAAATGCAGGTTCCACCAAGTGTTTCTGCCAGCAATAAGGCATCTGAATTAGAAGGGGTGGAAAGTGCTATCAGGTGTTAAAGGACTCATATCGCATCCTCATTGTCTTGTCCCACCATCTACCATGTATTCAGAGGGTGAAGGTCTTCAGCAGGGAACTTGCCGTTCTCTGCTCCCTACACAGTTTAGAAGCCTGTGTGTCTGAAGTTCTAAACTTAGCAGGGAGCCAAGTAAGAGCAGGTCTCCCCCAGCACATAAATGGGGCTCAAAGGCATGGGGGTGGGGGGTTGCAGGTCCAGGCTCCTGGGACTATGACAGAAGGGGATGGGGATAGCAAATATGCCTTTGCACTGCTCTCCCCTTACATCAGAGATGGGGAACCTGCAGCCCTCCAGATGTTGTTGGACTCAGATACCCATCAGTCCCAGCCAGCATGGCCAGTGATCACAGGTGGAGTGTAACATCTGGAGGGCATTACAAGTTTCCTATCTCTGCCTCACATGGTTCTAAGCGTGTAGGCCCTTAATACTGAATAGGGATGAATTCAGCTCCTAGAGCAGGCTTCCTCAACCTCGGCCCTCCTGATGTTTTTGGCCTACAACTCCCATGATCCCCAGCTAGCAGGACCAGTGGTCAGGGATGGTGGGAATTGTAGTCTCAAAACATCTGGAGGGCCGAGGTTGAGGAAGCCTGGCCTAGAGTTTTAATACTATTGAAGGCATACCTTCCCAACACTCACAGGTAAAAGTGACACATTTGTGTTCTTAAAAACACCTCCATTTCCACAACAAGGCTCACAGCCTGCCTTTCCCTAATCCAAACAGGCTGATTATAAAAGGCTTCTCCACCCCAGATGCTGTGTACGCTTATTCTGCAATATCCTGTCCTTGTGGCTTTCATGACCAAGCCATTTTTCTTTCTTTCTTTCAAAAAAGATAACTCATTAAGTAACATTTACTCTCAGGGTCTGTGAGTATGGAGGAATGAGAAGGGAAGGAGCACATTGGTATGTTGCAACTGGATGCAGTTTGGGCCTGGTCACATGCATTTTAAACATGCCCTGCTTGCTCTTTTACTTGAAAGATATACTAGCAAAGTGCAGTTATGATAATAGGGTCACCATAATTAACAGTCCAGAGCAAACCAAAGCTGCTGTTTGTTTGTTTGTTTGTTTGTTTGTTTGTTTAAAAAAAGACAGGGTAGGGATTATAGGGAGAGAAGTTCAATAAAAAACGATTAAGTTGTTTATGTATGTAATGACAGCAGCTAGGATTCTTTATGCATAAAAATGGAAAGATGGGAGTATTTCCCACCAAATAAGAATGGATAAGTAAAGTGATGGACTATGGGGAATTGTTTTATGGAAGAACCGAAGCCTTTTTTTGGATAATGTAAAGAAATATTCTAGCATGTTGAATTCGTGAGCAGGACGTGAACTATGAGCAACAGAAGGAATTGGATATTACTGTATTACTGTTATACAATAATAACCTATTATGTATTGGAATGTTTATGTGAAACTTTATGAACATTCAATAAAATATATCAGTTTAAAAATGGCAGGGTACGTTAATTCATGGCACTTTGGCACTGATACCATGTGCAGTAGCATCAAATTGCCACCCACAAGTTACTGTAGATTTGGCAGCAGGTCACATATATGAGAAAGAGAGACCAAAACAGAAGAATGACAACTGTAGCAAGATAGTCTTAACGGGGCAGTTATTTATCAGGGAGAGGTAGGGAGAGGTACCAAGAAAGTCAGAGTAAACAGAGACCATTATAAGCAAGATCAGATGAAGGCACCTAGCTCAGGACTGAGTCAGCACAGCTGTAGGGTCAAATTCCCACCCAGTTCCCAAATAGGTGCTGCATTTCCTGGAGCTGATATTTACCTTGCCCTATCACAGCAGGGTGGATCCACCTAAGGCAAAGAGGCCCAAGCCCAGTTTCCAGATTACCCACAGCAAGCTTTGAACTTGCAGGCAGATCAGCATAGATCCATGACCACCATCACTCGCGAGGGTGGCAAGTTGTGGATATTCCCACTGGCTCAATATGAGGGGGAAATCGGCTAACTCTGATGTGAGGTGGGTATGTATGTGGATGGATGGAGGGGCGTTCACAAAAGAGCACCAGAGAACGCAGAAACTGTTGGGAGGCACTAAAAACAGGGCGATGCCCGTTTGTCTTGCAGGAGTGGTTCAGCCACACATGCCATTTCCCCCTTTCCTTCCTGGAGACAAACAGCCAGTGTCAAAAGAAAATGGTTTTTATTATTTGCCTCATTGCAACAGGTGTGAGGTGTGCACATGGTTCAAAAGCTTTTAGTGAGTTTCTGCGTGCAAGAATAAGCTTTAGGGTGTCTCCAGAAATCCCTCCTCCGACTTCACTTGCTCTCTGCAGCTGGGCTGTTCTGTATAACCTCCACGTGATTCCTGTGCCAAATCCCACCCAAAGTGCTGCGGTAAACAGGCCACAGTGCAGGCAGTATAGCAATTGTTCACAAAATCAGGAAGGGTTACGCTAAGACTAAGCAGTCTCATTAGTTGCTATCTCTTCTGTCACACCGTTTCCTGTTCATGTTACAGAAGGAAGATGTCGCCTGGACTCAACAATAGGGCATTTTATGCTGGAAACCTTTTCTGGAACAGCAGTCACCACAGAAAGCAGGAATTACTGGCTTTCTGCCCCCAAGCCACACCCTCCAGGCTAATATCTTTGTTCCTTCATAAGTCTCTCCCAGCAGATCCAAGGGACATCTGGCTGCTGTTTACATTAGACCAAAGCAAACCATCCCATCAACTCCAATGATCATATGCCGACTCGGGTTAATGTTTTCTGGGGAAAGCATGCTTTCCCAAGGCACAGGAAGTGGAAACGCGAAAGGCAGCTAAGCGCACCGCAGGCCAACAACACCAGCAACAAAAAACCCCAGTCTAAGCCAATTTCTGCAAGTAGTCCTAGTCCAAACACACATTTCCCCACCTCATCCTTCCTGAACCATATGGTAACTCCAAGCATAATTGTTTTTATAACATGGGGCTGTTTTCACAAGCAGTGCCAAGTCAGTTCCCTCCATTTCTCACATTGGTAATCGGAAGAAAGCAAGGTCTTGTGGCATCTTTAAATAAGCTTTTGTGATTTGCAGCCTACTATGCCGGATACATGAAGAGTTGTCCTGAACTGGTAAGGTATATTCATCTCTCTCACTCACATACAGAGGAAGAAATGTTTACAAAAATTAGGGCACAAAGACCAGCAATTCAGAGATCAGGTGTACAGAGACAGGTGTAAATGAGACCCAATCAAGGTGGGTGTGAGTGGCCCACTTTTCATTGGTGAAGAATTGGTAAGGCGAGATGAATAAACTTAAATATATAGAGTTCCTCCAGACTTTGTGAGAGGGACTGAAGTGCATGCTGGGACATTAAAGTGCTCTGTCGCCCTAGTGCAACAAATATACTTTTTAAAAAGCCCCAGACATTTTGCAATTTGTAAAGCCATGATGAAATGCATTTAAAAGTATGGGATGAATGAATAACAGGATAAAACAAAGGGAGAACCACGGACATTGCCTGAGCTCCTTGAAGGGATAGAAATGCGATTGCTTAACAAAATAAATAGCCTGAGGATAAAACTTCTGGGTGTGGCAAATAAGGCTCCACCGTACAAAACATGACACAACGAGGTGGTTAATCCTTAAGGTTCCCCAGGACTCTAGCTGAGCTGGCTATCATAGCTAAAATAGTTACACTACTGCCACTGAAGAGAGGAGACATGCATAAAACAATCCTGGCAGCTTTGGTATTTAAGGCACAGCAGCAGCTAGGCCAAATATGAGAATATTTAATATAAAAGGAGCACATACAGAAGGTCCCCCCTCCGAACCCAGGAAATGCTTCACACTGCAGTTCCGTTACCCAAGCAGGGGCGAAGCCACAGTTTCTGCCACTTCCTGGCTTGTATCATAACACAGATCGCACCAAGCGGCATCCTAACAATAGCACACTTTTTTATTTGGTATGTTCAAACTGGCAACAGCCTATATTTTCATATGGTTTCTACATGCAAAACAGAAAACTTGAGAAAAGCTCAGTTCTTTCAGCTCTATTTGAATAGTGGGATCCTAACAAATACTAATCACATAACATTTTGAAAGACCTAAAATATAATATGAGTTTGGAGTTTGTATGTATACTTTATAGACTTCGAAGCATGCGATTCAAGAGTCTGAAAAACTTGGTGGAAAAGATGAGCCACAAGATAAACTGCCTGAGACTAATGGAAACACGCATTTAGAACTTAGAATTAGTGGGGGTTTTGAAATTCAAGTTTTGGTGTGTATACTAGGAACAAGTGAACAAATCATTTCAGATTCTAGGGTCCAGGATGGAGCTTGGATTCTAGATCCTTTAACTTCAGTAGAGTTACATGTAACCACCACCCCTTCTCCATTTGCACAGGCTGTATTTACCATTCTGATCACTTTAACAGGGAAATCAAACATGTTGCTAACTCGCCCATCTTTATGACTGGCAAGACAAACACTGGCTTGGTTTGCACGTCACACTTAGCCAAACCACAACTGAACTCAGATGCATGGGCACCTACAGAGGAGACTGTAGCTGCTTCACTTCTGCCCAAGTCAAAATTTTGCTGCTGTTCCACACTAAGCTAAGCTGTGGTTCGAATTAATGTGTTGTCTGAACTCAGGTTCATGACTTAAGTGCTCTCCAGACTAACCACGAGTTGTAACAATAGGTTACAGCTCATGGTTTCTGAGGTGAGCTAAACCACAAGCCCAGGCAAGATGCTAAGCCAAACCATGGCTTAAGCTCATTGTGACACAGCAGCAAAAAGACAGAGAAGCAACGTACCTGCAGCATAACCTCCCAGAGCCCACAGACTTGCATGTTCATGCCAAGTCATGGTTCACCTTAGCATGTGTGAACCTGGTCAGCGTGACACAAAGAAAGGTGAAAATGTGAGCATAGCTAGTCAATCTTTTTCCAACACTAAAGCCATGTGACTTTTAAAAAGTTGGTTCTCCTCTTCCCAGCATAATAACACCCCATCAGGGTTGCTGTTTTGACTACAGATATTAATGTGATTAGCTTGATAGCAGCAACAGGATGCACCTGGCAAGGAACGTTTTACCTCTGTGTAACAAGACAGATGTAAAACATTCTTGTTTACTGAATAATCCCAAAAGATCCCAGGTTTAGAGGGAGTAACAACAGGAGCCCTTTGAGTCAATTCAATCCCTTCAGTGGGTGGCAGCTGTGCCCACCCCCATGCCCAGTTGCTGCCCAGAAGCAAAAGAGAAAGAGGTGAGGATCCTATGCAATAAGACTTGACTATTTTGTGGGACATTTTCTTTGTCAATCGACGTAGGCAAATATAGCTGGGTGAATGCATCCTTCAGTTTAGCTATATTCATGTGATATGGTATCATGTGACACACAGAGACAGACAGACACCACTAGAGATCAGGTCAAGATGCCAGAAATCTTAGGCTTCAGTTTGCTTCATAGCTACAGAAATAAGAGATTGAGATTGAAACTGAAATTGTTCTTGCCTTGCCACCCCAACCAAATAATTCTTAAAAGTGGCCACCCGCCAGAAATAACTGCTTATCATGATTCTAAGCCAGGGACGGGAAGCCAGTGGTCCTCCAGGTGTGATCCAACTCTCGTCAGCCTCATTTGCCATGGCCAATGTCAAGCAGAATGGGAGTTAGAAGGCAGGATTCAACCAACAAATCTCATTGATGGAAGCCCTGTGGAAAGGATTCCGCTTTTGCAATTTGGCTTCTCCTCCTCTCCTTATGCAGCTCCCAAAATTGGCTCAGGGTGGACAGTTTGGGAAAGCCCCTGGAACAGTTCAGAGAGAGAGGAGAGGGCTGTGTGTGTGTATGTGTTCCATCAAGCAAGCCAAAATACTTACCTTGATGGAACAATAATCTAAGTGAGATGCTGAATTCTTCCCATAGCCCAGCAACACCTGAAGGAACCAGTTTCCCACTCCTGCTGCAAATCATCTCCTCCAATCTCTTCTCACTCTTTTCGCCCCACTCATCCATTCAGCGGATGCTCCTACCCTTGCCACACCTGCCATTCTGAAGCCTCTCTCAACCTTGGTTCCCCAGATGTTGTTGAACTACAACTCCCATCATTCCTAACCACTGGTCCTGCTAGCTAGGGATGATGTGAGTTGCAGTCCAACAACATCTGGGGACCCAGGGTTGAGAAAGGCTGTTCCAGTGCCAAGGGAGAAACAATCAAGAGAAAGGAGAAAAATATTTCCCTTGTATGCTGAACCCATCACAGGGCATCACTAAAAATTCTGTCCATGATTCCTGACACCCAAGCCAAGCCTCTTCCAATTCCACTGGAAGTCTTCCATCCTCTGTTTTTAGGTTTATCCTCTTTCCTGGCTCCCATACTAAATTGATGGCAGGGTAGTTAATGTGGTTCCCTCCAGATGTTGATGGACTACAGCTCCTTTTGTCACTTCATTTTACCCCAAGTAAATTATTCTTCTAAACTGCATTGGGGCATTCTGTTGTGAGAAGCAGTTAATGAATTCAATAGACCTGACCACTGGTCATAATGGCTGGGGCTGATGAGAAGTGGGAATTATATGGAATGCAGCAAGCTGGCTACCCCTGGCTCCATGCAACACAGGAATTTCGTCAGAGACTGAGCAATAGCTGGTGTCTGTAAGGAGCAGTGAGATGAGCTGGGCACTGCTGTTGAGCAACAGGAAGGCCGTTTCCACAAATTTCATGTGGGTGGGTGATTCATCCTGCATCACTAAAAGTGCATTAAGACCCTGACCTCACCTTCCAGAGTACAGAAGGCATTGCAAAGGAAACCTGTCTGCTTTGTTCCACCACCAGAAGCTGCTGTTCACTATATGTAGATATGTCAGTCCCCACTAGTCCTAGACCACCATGACAGCTGGCGTGGTACAAGCAAAGTCCTTCACCCACACAGCTTTAAGAGCAGAGATGATGATGATTATGATGATGATGATGATAATAATAATAATAATTTGTACCCTGCCAGCTTCTGAGGGTGATTGGGAGGGGGAGCAATGTTGAGTGTGTGATACCACGCGTGGCATCTATGTCATGACTTCAGGAGGAGCTGGGGCGAAGCCAAATGTGGCAAGTGGACGGCTCCTGCTGGTACCAACACCAGTGGGAGGCTGCTTCGACTCTCCTCTTACGTGGCAGCAGGAGGAGGAGTCACACTGCCCTTTTTGAAAATTGAGGGTCCAAACCTCAAAAATATTTAGGGGTCCCCAAAGGGCTGGCCCCCAGGAGCTGACATCTCTGTTTAAGAGGCAGTAGGACTGAACTGGTCCTTAAAGAAAGTTTGTTCTTTATTTTCTAATACACACCACATGCTGCATACCTTGCATTCCATATACTTTTTTCACAGGGAGTTGGACTAGATGACCCTTAGGTCCCTTCCAACACTATGATTCTATGAATGACAAGAACCCATTAACCCTTTTCCCTCCTAGAAAGTGCCAGATAACCAATGATAACCAATGTACTTGTTTACTGAACTGCCCGTTGACATTAATCACATTTGCTACTAGGCAATCACCAACCTGCATGCAAAACATCCCAGGGTCATAGAGCCAATGGCTGGATGCACCCTCAAAGGACAAATAGGAGCATTTCTGGACAGTGATTTCCAGACTTCCTATTCCCAAGCGGGGAGGAGGATTAAACAATCCTGAACATTCACATTCAATACTTATATTAGCCTCGTTCACACATTTCTTGCACATACTAGCTCTGCTCTTTAACACACATGGAACACAGTTGTCTGAAAGGGAGTCCCTAGTACTGCAAACAACAGATGCAAGTTAGGTTTGCCAAATCACTGGGTGTTCCAGTTGTGTGGAAGCAAGCTACTTGCTCGAAACCATGAGTGCCTGTAGACCTGAGTAACACAAAGATCACTACTATTTTCTGAATCAATAGGAACATCAGTTTTGTCTATCAGACTCCCAAACCATCCTGGAGACGTGAGATGGGGGGGGGGGGGGGAGACTAAAGCTCCGTGAAGCCCCCAGCTGTTTCTTTAGAAAGATTATCAGCATCTCTAAAGCTAAACTCCCAGGGTCTTTGAGAGGAAGCCAGGGCAGCTACTGGTTTGAGAAGACCAAGCCATGTAATTCAGATATGCCTCAGATTATATCATTTACAGGAAAGCCTGATAAAAATGTAACACAGACCAAGGAAGCCAAGTCAGACTCTTCAAAACACACCACCTCTCAAGTCCGGCAGAACTTGGAAGGAAAGTTTGCTAGTGCTTACAGAAGCCCGAGACTTTTGGCAACAAGTAGCCCCTACAAGGAGTATAGTCAAGCCGTTAAAGAAAAAGTTCAAACGAAATGAACAGAATTTAAAATAGTCATGTGAAGGCTCTATAAGCCCGCTATCCAGCTTCTCTGCCAAATAGAAAATACCAGCAGTCAAGATACATAAATTTTGTTGTACGAACACCGCCTTCCCCACAGTTTTGAGGAGTTTTTTTCTTAAGTAGGCAAGAAGTAACTGCTACTCCTCGCCGTTTCAAGCACCAAGGCCCTCCAAATCAACTTACCCAGAAAATGAAGTTGAAGAAAAAAACCAGGAATTTAACACATTTCATACCACCGTCGACCCCCATTTTGCGTATCTGTCCCTGCAAAGTTTAAAAAAAGAAAGTCAGAACCAACAGACTTAGGCAGCATAAACGACACAGAAGGTACATATCAGAGAGGAGGAGGTGGGGATTATAAACACAAGGGAAGTTGGGGGGCGGCGGCAGAGAAAAGCAGGAAGCTTGCAGGAGTCAGCCTTGAACGGGGTGCGTGGGAGAAGAAAGCGGATACGATCCCAGTCATTGTAAACACAACTCCCTCCAGGGAGGGAAAGTCCTTCACAAGTGCATCAGCCTAGAAATAGACTGTTAAAAGGAAGCAGGACTGTGCCTGGCCTTCCTTCTTTCTCTGCCCCAGTTCTCTCCACCCCATGGGCGTAACCAGGATTTACGGGGGGGGGGGAGGCAGGTAGCCAGAATTTTTTTTTGGGGGGGGGGAGGCAGGACACCCACTTGTCATCAACCTTTGCCTAGCAGATTCGAAAGCTAAAATTACTTTCTTCTGACCCCATGCGCTCAGAAAAACCCGTCAAAAATCTTTCTACAATTTCCATAATAATAATAATTTTATTATTTATACCCCACTCATCTGGCTTGGTTTCCCCAGCCACTCTGGGCGGCTCCCAACAGAGTATTAAAAACACGATCAAACAGACATTAAAAACTCCCCTTCTACTTTTAGTTAAGCATTTTTATTTTACTTGATTTAGGTGGGGGCAGCTGCCCCCACCCCCGGAGTCCGCCCCGTTCTTCTCCCCCTCAGCCAGTCACATGGCAACCTTAACAGCAGTACACACACAAGGCCAACTCTATACTCGTCGTTATGGCGAGGGGAAGGGGAAGAGGAAAGTGTCCCTTTCTTTAGGCGGTGTGCAGCAGCCCACCCTTTCCCTCAGCCGCAAAAAAAAACTTCGCAGTTTCCGCAACAGCTTCTGGGTTCGTCGAAGGCTGACGGCGGGCAAACGCTCCTCTCTCCCCACCTCACCCCAACCTTCCCTTCCTCCCCAGGCAAAGCCAGATTTCAAGAGCCTTCAAGGCGTGGCGAGGGGAGGAAGGAAACTCCAGACCCGGAGGGGAGGGTTGCCATATTCCCAACAGTGACAGGAAAGTTTCTGAGCTTTTTTCGGTTTGGGGGCAAAGTTGTTGAGCTGCATTTCTTAAATAGTTCTGCCCAAAGTGGTCGAACTTTTGGAAAGATCCCCAGAAGGCCGTTTTTGAGTCACCGTGAGGCGCCACCTCAGGCCCCTCACAAGTCCGCGTTTCTCCCTCTCCGCGTAAAAGCGCTTCCCGCCCGCAGAGCGAAGGCTCCACTCCCTCAGGTAAAAGAGAAACTTCTCGTCGTTTGCATTGGGGTTTTTTTTTTCGGGGCAGGAGGGGGTGTTGCTTCTCTTACCGTCCAACGACTTCCTCGTCCCCAAGGGCCGTCGAGCCAACAAACAGCAGCGCGCGCTTCCCAACTTGGCAGCAGTGAGCGGAGCGCCGCGTCGGCGGGGCGTCTTATACTGGCGGGACCCGCCTCTCGCGTCACTTCTCCAGAACTCGGCTCATTTCCCCCCCCCTCCTCCCAGCTGCTCGTCATGTGATGGAAACGGGGGAAAGTGTGAGCGGCGGGGGGGGGGGGGGGACAGGGGAAGGGGCCGGGCTCAGCCAGAAGCGGCTCTGTCGGAGTCAACAGGAAAGGAAGGACTCCGGGGGCCCCACAGGCAGCCAGCTGGCCGCGAGCGCGCACTTTCCCTTGCGCTTTTCACTTGTTGCTGCCACCCCCGCCCGCCTTAGCAACCCCCCGAAAAAGTCCCCTGCTTTTCTCTCGGTAGGGGTGGGGGGGGTGCCGTCGTTTCTCTGTACACTCTGGACTTGGTGGGATTTGCTTCCCCCGGAGGAGGAGGTGTGCGTTTTATTTTGTGGATTGGTGAGGTGGATAGAGCCTTCCCAAAGTTGCCCAAGGCGACAAACAAGTGACAAAACAACAAATTTAAATTTCTGTACTGAAAGGTCAAAGAGTACATGATTATATGCGCACTGAACATAGTGAGACGTAAAGAAAAGAAAGAGAAACGGAACACTTGTAGAAAGGAAAAATAAAGGGGGAAGGGGGAAATCCCCCAAAATGTATACTTTACAAGGTTGTTACTGTATTTCACCAGACCGTAACCTATTACAGTATTTGTAAGAATGGATTCCAAATATACAGTGGTACCTCGGGTTACATATGCTTTAGGTTACATATGCTTTAGGTTACATACGCTTCAGGTTACAGGCTCTGCTAACCCAGAAATAGTACCTTGGGTTAAGAACTTTGCTTCAGGATGAGAACAGAAATCGTGCTCCGGCAGCGCGGCGGCAGCAGGAGGCCCCATTAGCTAAAGTGGTGCTTCAGGTTAAGAACAGTTTCAGGTTAAGAACGGACCTCCGGAACGAATTAAGTACTTAACCCAACCCGAGATACGACTGTAATTGAATTTGCCCATGGCAAGTCTGCGCTTATGCAAGTTGTTCATACGTTGCAAGTTTGTATAAGACTTCAATCCAATCGTAGAAGGGAGCCACGTTTTGATTTTTCCAGTTCATCAGGATCAGTCTTTTTGCTGAGATAAGGGCACGGAGAGTCCACCTGTATTGTCCTTTTGTAAGGTTCCATGTGCTAGGTATATACGTAATTCAAGAGGATATTTTGCTCTGTAAATGTAAGGTTGTTCCACACGGTTCTGTTGATAGTTTCAGTTATCTTCTGCCAAAAATCTTTCAGTAGAGAAGCATTATCCCTACTGCATCTCCAACAGTGATAAAACTATTAAACTAAAATTAAAACGGTCCCAGGCACAGACTAGGAACGATTCTCAGTTGGAAAGGCTTGTTGGAAGAGGAAGGTCTGCCGCAAGCGGATGTACGTGGGAAGGTGATTCCACAGGGCAGAGCAGGTGCCTCAAGGCTAAAAGCATTGTACAAAATTGACCTTCCAGTAAGATAGTTACTTCAGGAGGCCCTCACCTGTAGAGCGCAGTGGTTGAGGGGGAGTCAGTGGCGTAGCGTGGGTTGTCAGGACCCGGGGCAAGGCAAGTAATTTGCGCCCCCTAACCCGTGGATTTGCGTCCCCTAACCCTAACCCCCAGATGTTGCGCCCGGTGCGGCCGGCCCCCCCTGCACCCCCCACGCTACGCCACTGGGGGGAATATAAGGGATGAGACAATCTTTCAGGTACCCTGGTCCCAAGCTGTATATATTATTATTATTATTATTATTATTATTATTATTATTATTATTAATTAATCAGTTCATTCTCTGTGCCACCCATCATCCAGGATCACAGGGCATTTTACGATATAAAAACATAAAAATACATGCCATAGTAAGAAAGAAAAGCAATACCCCCCACATACAGTTAAAAAGGACAAGATAATTTAATTAGCCAAAGGCCTGGAAAAAGGGAAATGTTTACGCCTGGCACCTAAAGATACAGTGGTACCTCAGGTTAAGAACTTAATTTGTTCTGGAGGTCCGTTCTTAACCTGAAACTGTTCTTAACCTTACCACTTTAGCTAATGGGGCCTCCCGCTGCGCAATTTCTGTTCTCCTCCTGAAGCAAAGTTCTTAACCCGAGGTACTATTTCTGGGTTAGCGGAGTCTGTAACCTGAAGCATCTGTAACCCAAGGTACCACTTTATGTAATGAATGCGCCAGGCAAGCCTCCCTGGGGGGAGAGCATGCCACAAATAAGAGAGCCACCACAGAAAAGGCCCATTCTTGTGTTGCCACCCACCGGACCTCTCACAGAGGAGACACACAAAGAAGGGCCTCAGGTGATGATTGCAAGGTCCAGGTCATTTCATATGGGGAGAGGCAGTCCTTGAGCTATTGTGCAATGGCACACTTGGGGGTCTCAAATTTCAGCAGCACCGTGTGACGCCAAAATTTGGCACTCCAGCCTTTTGCTTTTCATTCTACCTCATAGCTGTGCTGTCCCTGAAGCTCTGCACCCAATGTGGCCAAATGGTTGCACTCCTCTAAATCCAACTCCATATTGCGGTCCTGGGCCATTTAAAGCTTTATAGGTCAAAAGCAGCACTATAGAGCTGCGCCCCCCCCTTTAGACCAGGGCTTTCCTTTTTAAAATATTTTATTAATTATCCAAAAACAAAAAATAAAATAAAAACAATACATATTCAAACATCGAAAAAATAGAGTTGACTTCCCCCTATTCCCTTCCCTGGTTCCATTGTTTATCATCATACCACATGTCCATTTTAAATTATCAAATCATTAAAATGACTTATTGTCCAGTCATAATGTCTTTACAAGTATTTTTAAAATACTGCTAATGTACAGTGGTACCTTGGTTTACAACCATTTTGGATTACAGTCATACCTCGGGTTGAATGTGCTTCGGGATGAGCGCGTTCGAGTTGCGCTCTGCGGCAACCCAGAAGTAACGGAGCACGTTACTTCCAGGTTTCACCGCTTGCACATGTGCACATGCTCAAAATGACGTCACACGCATGCGCAGAAGCAGCAAAAAGTGACACGCGCGTGCGCAGGCGTGCCATCGCTGGTTATGTTTGCTTCTAGATGCGAACGGGGCTCCTGGATGAATCCCGTTCACATCTAGAGGTACCACTGTACAACCATGTCAAACCCAGAAGTGCGTATCCCTTTGTTTGGATTACAACCCTTTTGGGGGGGGATTACAACCGCCCCCCCTTTTTAGGCCCCATTGGCAAAAGCGCACCTTGGGTTGCAACCTGTTTTGGTTTGCAACCGGACCTCTGGAACGGATTATGGTTGTAAACCAAGGTACCACTGTATTAACCTTTGTACATTGCTTCTGTATATATGCAGTCAGATCAGAGCTTTCCAAACTGGGTGTTGTGGCACGTTAGGATGTTGGCTGCTGGGTGTAGGTGTGTCGTGCGAATACTCCCCACGCTCCTTCCAGGGGTGGAAAGGGGTTAGTTTAACCTCCGGTTTACTAGTAAAACTGAATTACTGTGTCACGAAATGATGCATGTCTAAAAAGTGTGCCACCGACATGCAAAGTTCGGAAAGCTGTGCTTCAGATGGTAACGTGTATTACTCTGCTTATTTCAAAATGTCCTCTGCTTGTGGGATGGGGTGTCCCTGCTAACTGGGGCCCTGGACATCTCCCCAAAAACCCTACCCTGATAGCACCAGACAGTTTCTTCATGCTGTTGGTATGGGTGGTGGTTACCCTTGTTTTTTGTCTGAGCACCCCCAGAGTGTGTCAGATTCCAGTCTTACCCATTTCACCGGAGTTCATATTGGGGAATTTAGGGCATCTGCATTCAGAACTCAGTATTCCCTAAAGCACGGCCGTCATTTTGAAAACGGCAAGTTTATAACCCGCATGTTTGCAAAGCAACACCTGTGGGAAATGTCTGCTGAAGGTTCTGGGTGGTGCAGATGCAGTTTTAGCTGCTTGTACTATTTTCTCCGTCTCAGCCGAGGAAGTCTGATCTTTTTGTTGCTCATACCAAGGAATCAAGTATTCATTAGATTTAGCCTCAAATTTCCCTGTGCGTAAAACGATTCCCCCGCTTTCTGGCAGAAAACTGCTTCAGGTGTACGAAAAGTTATCAGATGTACATTAGATGATCAGAAATCATTATAGGTAGGATGACCTGCCCCAAAGTAAGGCAGAGCTAGTATATATTCTCTCTACCTTTTGAAGACTATTTGGAAACACCGAGCTAGCTTATTTTCGTATCTTGAACATGCACCTGTTTACGCAAGCATTCCCCTAACCATCCTGAGCCAACTTTTTAAAGTGTTGGTTTTTATGGGTTTGTTTTATTGTAAAATTTAAATATGAATGTATTTAATGTTTTGGTGAGGTTGTTTTGCTGTGTATCGATTCTGCAATTGCTTTTATGCTTGCAAACTGCTTAGAAACCATTCTGGAATGAAAGCAGTATATTAACAGCTGTTGTGTGGAAGATGGAATTTTGCTGCATGCATCTTTTCCTAAACCTGCTGGGTAAGCTACACCTTCCTACCTGCAGGGCTGGCATCAGCGGTCAGTAATGCTAGGCACCCACTAGGGCCTGGAGTCAGCCCTTGGAATCCCTTGGCTTTGTTGTCACTGGCTGTCCACCTTTCCTCTCAAAAAAGGGAGGTGAGCTCCCATTGCTCGGTCCCAGCTCCTGCCAGCCTAGCAGTTCGAAAGCACGTCAAAGTGCAAGTAGATAAATAGGTACCGCTCCAGCGGGAAGGTAAACGGCGTTTCCGTGCACTGCTCTGCTTCGCCAGAAGTGGCTTAGTCATGCTGGCCACATGACCCGGAAGCTGTCTGTGGACAAACGCCGGCTCCTCGGCCAGTAAAGCGAGATGAGCACCGCAACCCCAGAGTTGGCCACGACTGGACCTAATGGTCAGGGATCCCTTTACCTTTACAGGGGCGTCTTACTCATAGAGGCTAGTGACACAGGGCACCAGGGTGCCAAGCTCTGGAGGGCACCAGGGAAAAGGCAGAGGCTGGACGTGGTGCCTCCCAGCATCAGCTTGCTGCCCTCTCCTGCCTCTGCCATGCCGCACCGAAGCAGCGCCGCGCCCGGAGCCTCCATCTGCCATTGCCACAGCGGCATGAAGTGGCCAGCTGAGCCAAAAGGCACTGCATCCAGCCTCTGCCTTTTCCCAGTTGTAGGAGCCGCCCTCCAGCCACTGCCCGCCTCCTCCAGTCCTGCCAGCAGCACTGTCACTCTTCTGGCCTATCCCCACAACACCTACTCACTATGGGCCTCAATAAAGCAAACAGTCTAATTGGTCAACGTCTAAAAGATACTGAGCATCAGAACAACCTGGCCACTATAAGGAAATTCTGCCCTTGGTATGTCCAGTTTCCACCTCTCCATTTTGATTCTCTGGCTCCATATCTGCACAAACTTATTATCCCAAAATACAGGCGTGCTTTTACACTTGCAAGACTGGATGTTTTGCCATCTGCGGTACTTGAGGGTCGATTCCAAAAGATCCCGTCTGAGAAACGTCTTTGCCCTTGTGGAGATGGTAGCACCGAAACATCGGCACACGTCCTCCTGTCCTGTACTCTCTACAAAGACCTGAGGAATGAGATCATCACCCCACTTGTACTAACCATCCCAGGGCGCTCAACCACTGCCACAATGTCCTTTCTTCTATCAGATCAAAATGAGCAGACAACAGCAAATGTTGCTAGGTTCATAGCAGGGGCAATCAGAATAAGGGCCACTAACTGACTGCTGATTCAGGACTTTTAATTGTGCTTTTATATCAAATTTCCTTTTCTGCATATACTGTAATGTTTTACTGTTGCTATGGCCATTGGCTAATGCGAATAAAGTTTTATCTCTCTCCCTAAAAAACTCTGGGAAGCGGGGGGTGGGGCGGAAGAAGAAGCTTTGCACCACAGCACTGGATATGCACTGGATATGCCTGTTTATTGGTCAAGTAGGGCAGCTCCCATACAAAGTCGGGGAGAGTTGTAACCCAGCAATATCCAGAGGGTCAGTGGTTCCCCACCACTGATATGTAGGAAGAGAGCAATGCCATCAAGGATGGGGATGCTGGACTATGCATGGGATATTGTACACAGGAAGCCAACTAATAGCAGGTGAGATTATTTGTCCGTCTACACCAGCATTGCCTATTCTGACTGGCAATAGCTCCCCAGCATCTCAGGAAGAGTTATTCCCCCTAATTTGCTTCTTGATCCTCATAACTGGAGGGGCCAGGGACCAAACCCCAGGTTCTGGCAACCCACGCTACGCCACTGAATGGAACAGCTTCCCCTATCTGAAGGGGAAGGGCCAATATACCTGCATTAAACCCACTCTAGGCTACCACCGCTACCATCCAAAACAATTCGGTATTTCACAAGTGTGGGGGTGAGCTGCATTCTGGGATCTCATTCAGGAATTCCAATGTGGCATGCAGGGTGGAGGGGAATGATACAGACCTGAGATATGAAAGGTGGGTGGAATGTGAGCCACGGGGTAGCTTTTAGGATGCTTGCTCACCATACCAACAAAATACGTGGAATACTTTGATAGGGAACGGTAGTGATGCAAAGCACACAATCCGTGGCTACCTGCAAGATGCCCTCTGAGTTATCTTTAAGGGTGGTGTTTTCTGGGCCCTTTACATACCTAGCTACGTAATAAAGGCATGATGAGTGTAGCTGGGAAAGTGAGACTGAGATTTAACTGGTAATATGGTCGGCAAAGAATACAAAAGCTGAAGCAAATAAAGAATGCAAAGAGGAAGTCACCAACACTCCATGCTTATCTGTGCCAATGTTATCAAACAGTAGCTGGGTAAACCAGCCTGACCGGCGTGTAATTTTCACTGCCAGTGTTTCACTGTTGTTTAAGAAGCGGTTCACTGGATTTCATTAAACTGCTGCAAAATGTTAACACTATTTTAGGGCAAGCAGATAGCCGAGGAACTTTGCCGAGTGGTTTTGCTATCAATCCACCTGGCCCCTTAAATCCCTACTCAGTCAATGAGGTCCAGGGGCATAGCGTGGGTTGCCGGAGCGCAGGGCAGGACAAGTATTGGACTGGTGAACAGCCAGTCCCTTCGCTGGCCAGTGTCTAATCAAGGGAGTGTCTCCTTGCAAACTGGCCCCAACCTAGGAGCAGAGATAAGGCAGAGAAACACAAAGCCAGGAGCACTGCTGTGTCGCCTCACCCTCCTGTCCCTGCAGGTGCTTTCCTCCCTCCTTTTTTGGCGGGTGGCAGCAGTGGCAGTGCCCTTTTCCTCCTGGCTGGCCCAGCAGCAGGGCGCATGCCAGCACCCATTCATCGGTCATGAGAAGGTGTTGCTCCTGCCACTGCTGCCAAAGCCCCACCTGGACACTGCTTGCCTCCCGATGGCCCCGGTCTAGATGATGGAGCCTGTTGTGGGGGCACCTCATTGTGCCCTCTCATAAATTTGGGCCCAGGGGCTTGACCTTCCTGCTCCCCTCCACGCTACACCACTGGTGAGGGCTTCAAGGGAGGTCAGACAGGGCCCTGCTCCCTGTTGAACTCCCAGCACTTACTGAAGGCTTTTGTTGTCGTCGTTCCAGCAGAATTTATGATTCTTTTTCATTGAATTCTTATTTCAAAGTTTTAACTCGTTTTTGTCTTGTTGTATTGGGTCTCCCGTACACCGCTCAGAGAAAACTGTGATACAAATTGCTGAAATAAAAATTAGTAATGAAAAGAGGACAAACTACACATTTATGTAAAATATACCAGTACATATGCTAATGTATGCATATAAAGTCAACTGGACTATTATATATAGGATGGCAAAATCTCTCAAAGCAGCAAAGAAGGAATAATAATCATGCAGATAAATAATCTAGTACTCAGTGTTACGTATCCACCCCCACCCCCCGGTCAAGTACTCAAGATAGCTTACAGATAAAAATAAGAACAGCTAGAAACATAGGAGGGAAATAATTAAAAATGAATTAAACACTGATAGAATTAAAACTTTCTATATATATTTATTAAAATACAGTACATTAAAGCCATACAAATAATTATATCCCAGATTTTCAGTACAAACTCTTTATCATCAATGTACTTACTGATTAGAATAATTCATTGTCAGGTATGTCTGGCTTTTAAAAAGGAAGCGACTATCCTAAAAAAAAACTAAATTCAGCTATGATTTTTTTATTTGAAGCAACAGTTCACTGCTCCCACTTCCTTCATAGAGATTTCCCTCTATGAAAAGCACACAACCTCACATAGGAAACGGCCTTGTTCCGAGTCACTGACATCAGCAATGTCTACTGACGAGTAGTGGGGATTGCCAGCTAAGTTTGAGGAGGCTGAGTACCGAGTCTGCAACATTTTCCATGTAAATTATTTGCTCTTTCACTGAGATATTGCACACCCTCCACCCCATCCCATGCCATCCCCATACTCCATGACGCAACAGTGACTTCCTTCCTATTTTGTGGAAATCTTCTGCAGCAATCCCTCCTAGTGCGATTTGTTTAGAGAAACGCACATCTGTAAACTGTCCTGAGGTTCCTTAGACTGGAGGCTTGAATTAAAAGATTCACGAATACGGTGACAGAAAACAGAACTTGGGAAGACAAAGTCAAGGTAACTTGAAAGTGATTATTTTTACACCAACTGGACTTTGCATAGGAGCCAACTCCTAGGGGCCGGGGTCTTTGGCCTTCACAATAAAATATTTGAGGGGGAAAGTTGATGGGCATTCCCATTCAAATGGTATGTGTACATTGCAGCATGTGACTGATTATGTGAGGCGGGGCTTATCTGGGCCCCCACAATATTTTATTCAAGTTGGCACCCCTGGGACTATTCATTGGATTGTACTTTGCAAGGACTTTTTGCCGATTGCATGAAAACGAGTGAGCCAATTGCTACAATTTTGCTTATCAAAGTTATGGGGTGATTAGGGACTTAAAGGTAAAGGGACCCCTGACCATTAGGTCCAGTCGTGGCCAACTCTGGGGTTGCGGCGCTCATCTCGCTTTATTGGCCGAGGGAGCCGGCGTACAGCTTCCGGGTCATGTGGCCAGCATGACTAAGCCGCTTCTGGCGAACCAGAGCAGCACACGGAAACACTGTTTACCTTCCCGCCAGAGCGGTACCTATTTATCTACTTGCACTTTGATGTGCTTTCGAACTGCTAGGTTGGCAGGAGCAGGGACTGAGCAACGGGAGCTCACCCCGTCGCAGGGATTCGAACTGCCGACCTTCTGATCGGCAAGTCCTAGGCTCTGTGGTTTAACCCACAGCGCCACCCGCGTCCCTGATTAGGGACTTAACAGCCCTTAATTTCCTGCCGTCTTTGGAATTCTACAGGCATTGAAGTGTGGGAGAGAGGCAGAGAAAAGGATTTATTGGTTTGAAGTGGAGTTGGCTAGGTTAAGCCACCCATGGGATTCAGCTGTTTGCTGGAAATCTGATGCAGGGCCAGGGTTTTGTAACCTTTCTTAGGAGTTTGTTTGCCTCTGCTTATGCTGTGTGTATTTATCAATAAAGCAAATATTACGGAGACACCCTATGCCTCCTGTGCTCTCGCATCAAAGGAAACCTGAGCTTGAAGCACTGCCTCTGGAATTACTTCCTGCTCAGGGAAGTGGGGTGCACTTAACAGTCTCTAGAGTGGGAACCCTCTGCTTGCAACAGAAATGCAGCTCTGAGAATGGAACTGGGATAGCTCTGTTGGTAGAGCACAAGGCTCTTAATCTCAGGGACGTGGGTTCGAGCCCCACGTTGGGCAAAAGATTCCTGCATTGCAGGGGGTCGGACTAGATGACCCTCGTGGTACCTTTCCAACTCTTCAATGCTATGATTCTACATCATAAAAGCAGTGTAGCATAGTGGCCGACAGAACAATAACCCAAAGTCCTCTGTTCTAATCTCACCTCTGCTATTAATGCACTAATTGGCCATAAGGAAATATTTCCCTGTCTGGGTCAATTACTTACTTCTGAGTAGACATGCCTAAGCACTGCGCTGTAAGAATGCAACTCTTCAGATATAGCTGCTCTCACTTAGTATTGTTTATTAAATTTGCATGCCGCCCTTCATCTGCAGATCTCAACATAAAGCTACAATATAAAAAACACAAAACTGCTTAATAGGCAAACAGCAAATGCAAATAGTGTTGTGGCACTGTGTACTATGGCTTTGAGTATCCCTTGCTATAGGAACTCCAGATGACTGCCATTTTAATGTCGTTTTCTCAATATGGGTGCTTAGCCATGAAGTATTTCGAAATATTTTAATCTATAATGGAGATCACATGCGGTTGTGGGTTTCAACATTTTCTTTCCATCAGTAGACCCAGCAGCTTAGAACTGAAATATTTAGAGAAGACATTATTTATTGCAACTCTCCTGTGGTTGCTGCATATCTGACATCTTTGAAACTGGCAGGAACGGTTAGAGATTTCCAAAAGACGCCAAGCACATTAAGAAGGCCTTGTTCATTATAAGCAGCTTTAAAGCGCATTTGAAGCATATTTTGCCTTCCAAGCGTTCTGGTCGCTCGAGTTTACCTCTCACGGAGCTACGGTTTTCAGCAACCCTTAACAAACTGCAGATACAGAATTACTTGAGGGAAATAATGTGCTTCTAATGTGTTTTAAATGTACTGTGCGTAGGCAGGGTGAATCTTTGTTCTCACTTAGCTTTGCTATTTTTAGATACAGCAGCTAACTCTGGCAACACCTCCTTGCTCCGTTTACAGCCTTGGGATATGGCAACTAACCCTGAAACCCTTTGCAAGATCTATTTCTTCTACCTCTAGAAGGATGAAAGCGATTAGCATGAAAGCCCTTTGAAAAGATATCTTGCACCGGTGAGCTATTGCGATGCTGACAGACTCAGCCTTTTCTCATGTGAGATCAGTACTATTCAGAGGCAGGTGGCAGGAGGGTCATTTGGCCTGGGCTCTGAATCTCAAAAAGGGCTTTACGTTTAGATTTCTTCTTCTTCATTTTTTGGCATTTGATGAGTTTTGCAGTGCTTTTCTGCTCGTGGTAACAAATTGTGACACTCTCTCAGCTTAGAGCTGCAAATCTTAAACAAGTAAAAGATGCAATTTGGTAAAAGGTAGCGGGGAAGAGGACCAAGACAGGTGGAGGCCATGTAGTTCCCCCCCCTGCAGAGAAGCATCCATGACTGCAGGGACATATGTCAAGGCAAATGTCAAGGCAATAAACAACTATTTTACTTTTAAAAGACAACTGTTTAGGGAAGTTTTTAATGTCTGACGCTGTATTGTTTTTAATATTCGATTGGAAGTCGCCCAGAGTGGCTGAGGAAACCCAGCCAGATGGGCGGGGTATAAATTACTACTACTACTACTACTACTACTACTACTACCTAAAACTAGTGGTTATGCAGGCATGTTTCAAACAATGATCCTCAGGGTTAGGAAATACATGCACACACATCATTGGAATGTTGAATACCAATTATACAATTGGCATTCTATAATCATCTTCTTGAATACTCAAAAGAAGAAATGTAGTCTTGTACAACCTCTCATTCCGTCATAAGTGCTCAGCTGACATGCTGTCCGGAGGAACTGTGTCTGTAGTCATGGGTCATTTGTTTAGAAATCACAAAGTCCTGCTGGGATTCCCCTTTTCCTCTCTCTATGAGCCTATTTGACTTCCCAGACCACAGCAGCATGACCTCACATTTTCCAAACAAATGTCAGCTCAGAGGAGTGATGAATTAACTAAGGCGCAAACCCTGGGTGCGTGGGTTGGAGACTTCACAAGGAAATCACCACTGCCGTTTTCATTTCTACGGAAGCTTCGACACAGGATCAACTGCTATCTCAAAACACACAAGCAGCAGTAGACTGCCTATATATTGGGAGTGATTAAGCTATACCTCCACCTAGTGGGTGATTCTGTCATTTAAGAACATTAAGATAGTTGGGTGCAGTGCTTTTTTCCAGAAAAAGAGGTGCAGGAGCCAAAGTTGTTGTTTTTTTTTCAGGGGCAAAACAACACTTTTTGGGGAAGAGAATATATAGCCTGGAAGGTAGTACTGGGGACTCCACCTGTGGACCCTACAGATCTTATTGTAATGGGGGGGGAGGGATTCAGCTTTTGACTGCTGTTGCTTCAGCAAATTCTGCATCAGGGAGAAACACATTCAACCACTGTTACTCATACTCAGTGAAATGGTTATATCTGATCATGTTTAGCCACAGTGGTTCCTCCTTGGCTGCTTTGCGGATTGGTTCATTGCTATTCCACCACCACAACTGAGCATGTGCGCTGTGGTACTTTCCTCGCTCCCCAGCAAATGCATGCACAATAGTAATAAATGGCTTCTCATAAAAGGATCAAGACCATCATGGCACGGCTGCTCTTTAGCACGTTCAGCATGAAACAAAACAGAAACATTTCACTTCTAAATTCTTATAGAATGCTTTATGGCACATTAGGAAGAACTTCCTGACAGTAAGAGCTGTTCGACAGTGGAATTTGCTGCCAAGGAGTGTGGTGGAGTCTCCTTCTTTGGAGGTCTTTAAGCAGAGGCTTGACAACCATATGTCAGGAGTGCTCTGATGGTGTTTCCTGCTTGGCAGGGGGTTGGACTCGATGGCCCTTGTGGTCTCTTCCAACTCTATGATTCTATGATTCTATGGTTTAAATCTCCATGACCACAGATGGACAGATCCTGCCACTCTTCTGTTGCTAACCAACAGACATACATACGGTTTCTGCTGAAAATGATGTATTCTCCCAGGTTTTAATAAATCTTTTTATTCTTGCCATCTCTCTGCTTTTACAGCTGCTTTGTTGTTTTGCATTTTTCAAAATGTGCTTTTGTTTGAAGCTCATGTTAATGGTTGAATTTTAAATATTATTGTTCTCCAATTTAGACGCTTTTGCTGAAAGGCAGGAAAAAGATCTTATCAGTTGATAATTTACTGGTGCCCACTACCAAGTTTGCATGTTGAGAACTCATGCAGCTTTTTACACATTACAGTCTGACTGTGATATAAAACACCCTGCTAGAGGACTTCCTAGAGACATCTGTTTGATTGCTGTCCGGCCTTAGGTCTGATGCAGAAGAGCTCCTTAGGTTCTTAAAATCAGTTACTATTGACAGGATAGTTTCAACATCTCAGACATTATATATTTAGAACACACACGAACACACACACACACACACACACACACACACACACACACACACCACTCTTGTCGTCTACCAGGTAGAATTTGCCTATTTGCTGTGCAATTCAGGTAGCCTTACCACTGCCCTGGAGTTCAAAACACCATATGGCTTGTCATGCTGCAATGAAGCTTTAATCTACAACTGTACCACTGATTCACCTTCTTAACTACTGCCTCTTAATATCTATGATGCCAATGCCATATCCCACTAGAAACAGTATTATAGACATGGTAAAAAACCAGCTAGCCACACTTTTATAATTAGAAGTATCAATATATTCTTTATTATAAACTATGAAATGAATACTAAAGTTGTTACTGTTTCAAGACTTATGGTACATCTGCTGTAATAAGGTTAGAGTGTCTTTAAATGACCAGCTGACCAACAAAACTTGGTTTCTAACCTGTTTTAACTTACGTTCCATTTACCCTTAGTCCCTCTTCCCCAGTCAATCTCACCACCAGGAACTGCAGACTTCAGCTGGCTTCATTTGAGAAAGGCTTTCAAGGCAATTCTCCGGGCAGCTCCAGAAGCTCCTTTCTGAATTCTCCTCACTGCTGGATCTTCAGCTTAAGCCAGTGATTCAGCTCTTTGGGGGCATAATATATATCTAGCCGGAATAGCCTCCTGCCTGTCTCCCACCTCCTTCCAGACATCTGGCTTCTCCATCAGATTTTTCTTCTTAGCAAGCCTTCCTCCTCTGGTCAGCAGTCTCTGCTGTTACTCAACAGTAGTAGAATAGACTTATGTCTCAGCCACCTTGCCTTCAGCCAATTGGATTAGCATGATGTAGACTTCCCACTTTTCCCGTCCAGTGAGTAACCCAGAGTTTCTGCCCAATAAGCCAATCGTAAGGTTAATTTTACAATTCTCTCTCACAGTATATAAAACTACTGCTTTCCCAAGACCAACTTTAGGTACTTACATAACTGGATAATCAAATGGGATGGACACTTTTAAAATTTAAACCTTGCATGCCCCCCACATTGCACCTATAAAACAAGCCTCGTATTGTAAACGTATTTTAAAAGGTGATTTTTTCATAGAGACCTGCACCACAGTAGTAACATATACAACAAGCACATTAGTTTAGAATAGATCATGGAGCAATGACAGTACTTTAGGTCATGTGGTTATGTCTTTTGGGAGTGCTGCATTTCTGTCTGGAACTAGAATTGCAACGAACCACATTATCCAGACAGCTCCCACGGTGTCTGCCTAGATTAATACAACATGGAAAATCTTACAAATATTCTTCTTCTTCATTTGCAGGAAGTTACACTGTAACAATAGGAAAAATGGGTATTTTCTATTTTAGACCACTAGGTGAGAGGAGGAGGAAAGGGCAGCTCAGTAATGAAACACTAGGTTGGAGTTATTTATAAACTTCCTCCTTTCCTGGAAACTACCTAAATCACATATTGTTGTTTGTTTGTTTATTTAACCAATTTTCCATTTGTCAAAGTAAACAGAGTAAATTACAAAACAGCTTACATTTATGTATACAGAATAAAACATAAAATCAGTATTTCTACAAACTGGATCCCGAGAGGACATGGCAGTGGTTATAATATAATAATAATTTATTATTTATACCCTGCCCATCTGGCTGAGTTTCCCCAGCCACCCTGGGCGGCTCCCAATCGAGTGTTAAAAACAATACAGTATTAAATATTAAGAACTTCCCTAAACAGGGCTGCCTTCAGATGTCTTTTAAAAATAGGATAACTGCTTATTTCCTTGACATCTGATGGGAGGGCGTTCCACAGGGCGGGCGCCACTACCGAGAAGGCCCTCTGTCTGGTTGCAGTGTTTTTCAAAATAAGCAGACAGATTGGGTCAGGTAAGGAATGTTTTATTACTTCTGATTAGCTTAGCTTTGTTCATGAACATATTGCCAATTCCTTTTAATTGCAAGACACACTTTTACTCTCAAAAGGGGGTGAGCTATAAACACCAAACTCTGCTATAAACTGTTGACTCCTCTCTTCCATGAGCTTCAACATTTTTGTAGTCAATCAAATCATGCCAGACAGCATCAGAGTTGTCATGTTTCTCTTGTCCTCTTGCCACTCTCACTCTTTTGAGGACCATTTTTCTAACAACACTGTCTGTAACACTATGCTATTACCTGTGGCATGTGTTCAATATTTGTAACCATTTCCATGTTCTGGCAGTTGCCATTCTATAGGCAGTTAGTAAATATGCTATGCCCACTTCACATTCGGGGAACGGACTGGTCTATGAAATGAAGAGCACAAGTAGAAACAAAGCCCTTCCACTCCCTTTGCAATGCCCCAATATACCCAAGCTGGCTACATTCTTCAGTCAACTAAAAGCTCAGAGTTTTCATATTATTATTCAAATGCAGAGTACCTTTGTGAAACAGCAGGGAAGGGGGCCTTTTCTGTAGTGGTGCCAAGGCAGTGGAATGCCCTGTCAACGTTCACTTGGCCCCATCACTGGCAAGTGATCAATATTTTATTTTCCAACACACATTTCCAAACACCGTTTTGTGATTTGGCAGCCACTATGTATGACAATGAGGCCGACTCTTAGCATAGTCAAACTGCACAGTCAAGCCCGCCCTCCCCACAGGCCTAGGGAGGCCAGAGCAACTTCCAACTTTTGAGGTCCCTAGCGAGTGGCAGCTATGCAGATTTAGTCAGTTGCATTTAACAAGAATGTGCGACACCATCTTATTTGTTCCAGACCAGGTATTATTAACTGCTAGTGTTACACAACCCATTCACTCCTTCCACCTGGTAGCAAGAGCTCTTGCTGCACTCAAGTTAAAAGAGGTGCCAAGGGAACACGAATAAATGCCTTCAAATATAAAACTCTGGAGGGAAACTGCAATTTTGGTATTACTTCTAGCTATACAATTATAAAAATATGTGATTAAATCCTAACATAGTGAGAAGACATTGCATATGGAAAGATAGAAGACACCTCTCAGATACTGATTTCCAGTTTCAACTGTGACACAATACACCAGCCGCTTTTTATGTTGCCTTTGTACAAAGGAGATGCACTGTTCCCATTAAATTCCAGGGACTGCTATTGTTGGGTTTATGGGATGATATCTGGAAGCCAAGCTCCTTATTTCTCTCTTAAGGAGTGTTTTCACAATTGCGGCCAGCCCTTTTGTAATTGTGCTCCCCCCCCCCACAACTGCATTGCGTGAGAACATGCATTTCCGCCTTTATAACCATGTGCAATTGTGCAGATAAAAGCAACGTTAGAGTTCTTCTCAGCCAGTGTCTTGCCTTTTCTCACTCAATACAGTTGAATTCAGTGCAAGTTTATTTGGAAGTCAATTCCACTGAGTTAAATGGTATTTACATCCAATTAAGTGTGCATGGGATTGCATCCTAAGTAGCTTTATATAATTTTCACATGTGCAATCAGCCAACTTTCCAGTTGCCCTAGGGCTGCAAAGCAGAAGAGAAACATGTCCCAGCCTCTTCCACCAGTCAAGAGGACTAAGACTGCTGGTATCTGCCATACATCCGGATTTTCTTGGCCATTACCAGAATTTCAAAGGCGGAATTGATGTCCGGGGGGGAATTTCCGAAAGGGGTTTGGGGGGTTTCCTGGTTTTTACTTTTTGAAAATATGGCAACCCTAGCATACACACATGTGTGCGTTAGGGATTTAGCATCACTGCCTGTTGCTTGTAAACCCAACTTGGGAATCATCTGATTGAAAGGAGGGTGTAATTTTTCAATAAATAAAATGTAAGTGCAATTCTACAACTACATAACTTTTCAAATGAAGACAACCCCCGCCCCCCGCAATGAAATACAATTCCATGTGGGGCAATTTTGTGCAAATATTTCAGGACCAAAGAACAGACAGGCACAGTAATTAACTCTGGTTCAAAGTTTAATGAATGAAAGATACACAGCTTTACTTAAGCGTACATCCGATGCTATTTGTATAATTTTAATCAAAAGCATATAAGCAAGTTGTCTGTCCCCATCTTTATGCCATTCATCAGGGAAATGCTACATGAATGAAATACAGATTATTTTTTATCACCAACAAAAAACATTGAAGAGGCTAGATACTTACCAAGTTGCCAGATCAGAAATACGTTCCCTCCCTTTCTGGTTCTCCTGGTGTCTGCAGGACTATACAAGTTGTTTTCATATGATCAGAGTAAGATCACAGGATCTGTTACAGTATTTGGAACTGAAAACATACTCCACTTAGGTCACTCCAGCTGCACAGCAATAAGCAGGACAAAAGCCAGCTGCTTCATACTATGTAGAGCTGTTTACAAATATAAATGCAATCCAATATATCAACAGGCCCAAGTGTTTAGTGCGTCCCTCCAGAAAATTCAAGCTTGCTGTGTATGATCAAAGCCATTTAGATCTGGTTAACCAGTTTATACCAAGTAGCAATGATCTAGTCAGCATTAAGGCATTGCTTGAAATACAAGCTACATCCACAAGTCAGAGGAGAAATAAATATGATCCTGGTGATACTCCTTGTGCTAGGGTTCTAAACTGCATTTGCCACTCCTTGTGTAGTGTTGTGCTTGTGTGAAGCGGCATATCCTACCACACACCTTAAGAATTAGGTGTTTCCCTGGCATAGCTGAGCCCTGTACAAATCACTAGGGGATAATCATATGATTAGGTGTCTATGTAGTTTGGGATTTCAGTGACAACTGCATTACCAGGTTATCTTAGTAATCAACAAAGTAGTTTTAAGTATTAACTTTCCCTAGTATAAAGGAAAGTAAACGGCACAGAAGGAAAGTTAAGACACAGAAACTATCAAAATTTTAATTATGTTTACAAGATACCCTTATTTTCAATACAAGCACAGTGGATGTGTTCTAAAAAAAGAGTCTCCTAAATGAATGGCAGGTTCTTAATGTTCATAGTTTCTCTTGCAGGTGAATTAATTTTGGGCAACTCAAAATTTTTAACATGATGCCTAGGTCAACTCAATTCTTGTGGCTGAACTACTGAATGCCAACAGTAGCGGTTGGGTTTCAGTTTTGTTTGTTCTGTCCACTTGCCCACTGCCCCAAAATAACCTGAACTGTACAGAGCTGGCAGATTTAAGATTTTCATCCTTATAAAATACTATATATTGACCACTAGAGAAATGGGACTGAGAAATACTAGAAAAACAAGGGACCAAGACATTCTAAACAACACTCTTGATTCATATATTGAATGGTTACAGTGACTACTTGTTCTTCTGGGTTCTTCAACCTTTACTATGAAATGCAGCTAGATTTAAATTTCCACATCTGTTGTAGTTTTAAGAAGCATTTCCATTATCCACAAGTTGGTAGGCATGATACATAGCTTTGTTTTCTCATGCTGATCACAAAATATCATTTTTAGTTGTAGCCTACTCCCCAATCCAAAGGCTTTTTATGCCGTAACACACCCAATACCATAGAATGAACCAATTAACTGGATTTTTTTTCGATCAAACTAAAATGTAGGAGACCAGTAACCCTGTGCTAGCTTAACTCTAAGCCAACAAGCCCAGCTCAAAACAAGGAGGTCTTAAGAAGCATTCTAAAGCTGCTCCAATGAGATTTTGGCAATTCTAAAAAGAAGTTTCAGGATTGCTGAACATGAATATAAGGTGGCATTAAGAGAGAGACTGCAATGGCACAGAGGCAGCAGCAGTCTCATATTGATGAAGCAATCAATAAAGCAACAGATTTACCTAGAGTTGGTGGGAGAAGCTGATATTTCTGTGTAAGGGCTGTGACCACTTCTCAACTTTATTTACTTGAATGACTGACTGCCAACAGCTTTAGTTTGCCACTTTGAGAGCAGGTTTTTAAAAGCATGTTACCAAATTAAGTTGGCTAGTAAACATGGCAGCAGAAAATTAAAGATACAGAAACATGCAGTTCTAATTAAGATGCAACTACATTTTTGCACAAACCACCAGTTTAAGCAAAACAGCAGCACTACAGAAATGCATAGTCGACTTTAAGAAATAACCAAAGAACACTGAATATTCAGAACCCACTGAAGAGAGAAGGGACTACCTAAGAAAATTATCTAGGCTTTAAAGTGTTGAGATTCAAGGGTTTCAGAGGACACAGCATTTCGTATCAATAATGCCCATCACAAAAGATGTGCTCATCAGTTAACAAAGTTGTGCTGATGGGTGTTTGTAAGGACTGCTAAGAAGAAAGAATCAGAATATTTAATTACTCGTTTTGTTAATAGCATAAACACCCATTCACCCCAGATGTGATTGAGGTTATTTTCCAATCAACCTTAGTCAAATGATTTCCCACTTAGAAAAAAAGTGCATTACTGGATCCCTGACTGGAATGCCACCACATGATACACTAAACCCAAATTGGTTATTTACTGTAATTCCCCTTCCCTTTCTTAATCGGAGCCTGTGAATATTTATCCCTTTTAGGTGTAGTAAGATGCAACCCTCTCCAGATAACTTATGGCTCCATCCTCATGTACTAAGATGGCATTTGTAGTACAGGATTTCAAACAAACATCAGGTACTTACAGATTAAACTAACCTGTACTGGCAGTGCTGTGGGATTTTTTTCTTCTCTACCAGTAAGTAGCAAATGCTGAAATTCTGCTGCTAGTCAACAAAAACACAAATTATATTAAACCAAAAAGCTTAATTCATAATTTAGTTTTAAATTTCGAAACACAAACCAAAATTCTTGCACTTTTTTATAGCAACTGTTAACTCCTAAGTAGTCCGTCAAACTGAACTCTGAAATATACTTATTGAACCAATTCAAATGTTAAAGGGTCACAGTGCAAGTTGCCAAAAAAAATGTAGCGTTCTTTCAAGGGTATCAGTGAAAATGAACTGGAAAGCCCTGTACTTGTATTACTACTAACAGTCCGAGAAAGCAAAATATAACTGAACCTTCAAATGCTGGCTGAATTTCTAAAGGATTATAAAATATTTTATGTTAGCTGAGTTGACTATTCTTAAAATTAAGCACAAGAGTAAAATTTATACTGAACTTCAACTCCTAACTTTTAGCAACTGTTGTGTGAAGTAGAGGTGTGACATTTTGAAAACAGTGCTTGCCAGGCACACATCAGTGATTCAAAACTGCCATTTTAGTGAAGGCATTTTTGTGCCTTCACATTTATTTTTAATTAAGGGAACATAATTAAGGAAGGGAACAACTTATTTAGTCGTGCCAGACACTGGTAAGAATGCTCCACTGCAAATACGTTATCTGAACAAGGTATGGAAATAGTGCAGTGAGACATTCCAATCTATTAAGTTGGCAGCGCAGACTCAGTAGGCCAAAAAGAATGGAAGTGAGATTCTATGTTGAGTGTCGTCATCCCGTCCCGTCCCCCACCCCCCATTTCAGCATGGCTCTCTTAAGTATGCTTCCCAGGACAACAAATGGTTAAGTTGACCAAAACAGACTACAAAAGTTCAGAATAGGAAATGCCCAAAATGTATGATCTCTCAAAAACCTAAAAGCAGCTTGAAACCTAAAAAAAGCACTTGCAATGCTTTTGCAATGCTCTCTGTTCTAGCAAGTTACTTCACATTTAATAGCTGGCACTGACAATGTAACCATGTGTTCATAGGATTGTAAAGATGGAAAGGACGAGGGTCACCTAGTCCAACCCATGCAATACAGGAATCATTTGCCTAACTTGGGGCTCCAAGCCACACCCCTGCAGTTAGGAGTTTCATGCTCTACTGACTGAGCTATTGCGTTACCCAACAAGATTCCTTAAATTGACATTATTCTGTGATCAAATATTTTATAAACAAATTTACGAGTCACAGTGGTCAACAAGCAATATGGACTGAATTATATATTAAATGTTTTATTATACAAAAGATGTGAAGTGATTGTGTGGTTTCATTTAACAATAAACATCCATCAAAAGATTCAGATGCATATAATTTTAAAGCGAGTAGTGCTGCCTCAGTTAAAACTGAAATAATACTAATATAGCAAGAGTGGCCAGAATTAATGCCACCTTGCAGTTGCCAAACTGTAAGTATAAATTAACTCAAGTGTATGCCTATGACACAAAATGATCTATAGTTTTGATTTAACTACTTGTATCTACTTGAATACACTTCAGTCAAGTCGGAGTACTTCAAATAGCAGCACCCCAGACCAGAGGAAAACGGTAGCCAGACACAGCTGGAACCTGTTTTCTTCCCACTTTCGAATTAAGACATGACTCTGCATGACATATGGATGTACACAAACTTATCTAAAGTATTTCCACTCCGCAGGGGCCTCAGAGAACTCTCAAACTGCTGCTTATTGACTTCTTCACTGAAAAATCAATTTGACAATTTTGCACGAGAGCTCTTAAAGGGCAACTGGGGGCGGGGACCGAATACTATGTAAGCAATGACGGCAGTTTTCCTTTGAATTGCTAATGTACAAAATCCCAAAACTTCTTTTTTCAATGCGAGAGTTTGGGTAGCATATTGAAGTTCTGTGATGGCAGAAAAAAATTAACATCTGGGCGAACTGCAATTCAGAATTGTAATTTAAATCTTAATTCTAAATTTATTTTTTTGAAGTTCAACTTGGTCGTGCGTCTCACGTCAAGAGATCAGAATGAATGAAGCACAATGCCCCAAGAACCACCTGAGACTACTATTGAAGTCCTGAAAATAGGTGTACTGCAGGTAGAGGAATTTCTGAACTAAAGCCAAAATTTAGAAAGCTGTAGCAAAGGAAAGCAATGAAACCTCTTTGGATCTCCTTTGCAGTACATTCATACCGACTTTTATGTTGCTCTGTAATTATAAAGAAATAGGCACATACATTTGTTCAAAATCCTAGTATCTCTCAGTTCTTCATAAACCATAAAGTTACATTAGGTATATGCTAGAAAATGTGATTGTAGGACAGCTGCAGAAGTGTAAAAAAAAATAAGGCTCAGATTGGATGAAGGGAATATTCAAAGCTAAACATGTTCTCTTATCAAGTGATTCCTGTCTAAAATCATGCAACTGGATCAAGGCACTCATTTATTTAATCTATTTTATTACAGGGTGACACAGTAAAGGCATCCTAACACCCAAGCTATTTTTTCATGGATACTCAAAAAGATAACAGAAGCCATGAATACAACCCTTCTATTTCAAGTCCCTCCAAACAAAGCATGTTTCAATAAATTGGCTATTGACCAAGGGGGGTGGGGAAACATTGAAAAAAGCAGATCTCAAGAGCAGAGGACATTGTAGAAGAAACGCTGATTGCTATTTTCCATCTTCAGTGCGGAGTCCATCTTCACCATTATTGTCAAGAGTCACGTCACACACAATGACAATACACTGAATTGAGGATTTGAATGCAGTTTACGTTCAGATGTGAGGTAGTCACAGTGAACTTTACTCTGGATTACAATTTCTCGAGAAAATGAGAAGCTTGCAGAGGGTTCTGCATGCATGTGAGAGAAGTGACAGGCAGCTGATTGTATTGCTTAGGTATTACGACAAAGGTAATTCTAAGTAAGCGTTTTAAAACTGCAACCACGAAAACATGAGTTACAGCCAGAGCTAATAGATGCCACAGAAAACAAATCGACACTTGAATTTGGAAAAGCACTTTGAGGATTGGGTGAGAGGACTGTGTAAGACAGGGATGGAGAACTTTTAGCCCTCCAAATGACGCTGTATTAAAACTCATGCAAGCCTTGATCACTGACAATAGTGGCTGGGTGCTGATAAGATTTGGAGCCCAACAACTTATGGAGGGCCATCCCTTGAATTAAGGGAAAACAGCCTCTCACACCAAATTCCCAAACTCTTAAAAAACTAAGTAAGAGTTTAAGAAGCAGTTTGAGGCTCTGCAAGTGCAAACTGAAGGGACCACCCAGAAAATCTAGGTGCCTTGTGAAAGCTTCAAACTCTCTCAAACGAAAACTAGATTTGTTGCAAGAGTTGCGGGTAGAAGTAAATTCTCAAGTATTCTTGAAAATCTTTTATCAGCAGCTTTCCTCAGAATGTTAAATCTTTCTTTTAAAGTAATGCATGTGTTTTCACATGTCTAGCAATACATTTTCTCGGAAGGATTCAAATGGCACCAAAACCCCTAAACGTTTGTTTTATGTTCTGTGCATAATATATGGAAAATTGCTTACACTAGGAATACCTAAACGTCTATGCTCATTTATGTTCCAGTGCACATAAATATGGCAAGTTGTTTACCTTTAAAGTCAGGCTGTTGAAAGAATCATGTTTCCTACTAAACATTTATCTCACTTGTTCATCTTATGAAACTCACAACTGCATTTTTCTCCACTCTGTGGGCTCTACATTAATATTAACTTATGACAGATAACATATTTAATGATAAGGTAATTGTTTCAGGTAAATTTCTGTTAAGTTGATGTCACTGACCCCCAACTGCAGAGGTGTGTATCAGTGGAGAAAAACTGATTTCAACACAGGCATTTTCTTAACAATACTAAACACTGCCAACAAAACTCCTGGACTTTTAAAATTCACAGCACCATTTCAAAGGCAGTCATCTTGCTGTTAAAAGATGGAATCGCTACACCAAGTTTCAGAGGGTAAGGTGATGGAGGGATTAACAATTGAACAGGAAATGTTTTGACTCATTTTAAGATTTCTGACTGCTAACAACAATAAATTTAAGCACTAAAGTCAGAGTATCAATATTAATATAGAGCCCATCAAAAGATTATAAAAATCCTAAATTAAATTAAAGATAGGAGCCTTCACCAAACTTGCTGCAAGTTTGGGGACATGAATATCCAACAGCTATAAAGCTGTGAAAGCCCCTAGAATGAATAAAATAAATCCCACTTGCCTCAGACTGAACAGGGCAACACTGAGACTCTGCCTCAGCCTGTCCTATGGCAGGGCTATAGGAAGAAGAAAAATTTAAATTTTAGAAAAACACAACCCAATTAAGTTAAAAATACATGCAATCAAAATTAACAAAATTCCAATGATCAAGCACAGATTTGGTCTCAACTTTTAAGCTCCACACAAATCAGATATGGAATCTGTAAACCAGAATTAATGTATAGAAAAAAAACCCCAACTAGAGTGCTCACCTTCCAGCTTGACCAGTGCTATATGACACTCAGTAGAAAGTGGGTGTTTCCCCTACAAGTGATAAAATATTCTGAACTAATGCAGTAAAAGTGAAAAATGTAAAAAAACGAATCTGCTGTTCAGAAACTTTACATCACTCTTGCATAGTAGTTAGACCAGTACAATTATTAAGACAACTGTATTAATCATTTTTTTAATGTCAGAGGTACGAATTTGTTAAAGTATCATTATAAAGTATAATGGCCAAGTTTAGATGTAGCAGGAAACCATGGTCTCCAATTTGGAGAGTGAGCCATGGGCTTTTGTGCACCCTACTGCTTTTGCGACTCTCAAGGAGATAAAAAGCTTCTACTTTCAATTAACTCAAAACCATGGTTGGATCATCACTTCTTATTACAAATACTGTAAACAAGTAACAGTTCCCCATGTTCAGATATCACAAGGAACTAAGTTTTTTGTTCCTTCCTTGTGGGCACAAAAGAGAAGGAATGGAGGAAATCACAAGAGACTTGAGATTCATTCTCATAACTGACCATGGTTTGCTTACATGCATGAATGACCCCAGCCTATGGATTAGCAACACCTACGGAACTTTTTATTCTAAAAACAAGCTTGTATTCAGAATTTTCAGAAAGTTCAACATAAAGGCCTTGAATATATGCTGAAAATAATAAGCTGTTCCCTTGCACCTCCAACAGATGCAAGAGCACCCTCTCTCAGTGGAAGCAGGACGGAAACTGATTGGCACTCTTCCCCCGAGAGCAAATAGATTTCAAAGCCTCTATCTAGAAGATGGAGGGGCCTACGGGCTTCAGAATGCCTGCCTCCAGCGAGGGGGTCGGAATTAGTTATCTCTAACCCAAGCATACAGCACAGGTGAATCTCTACAGCAGGGATGGGGAACCTGTGCCACTCCAGGTAATATAAAGGGGCAATACAAGGCTACAGTAGAAATTAGTAAATTTCTGATCAAATTCTATCTACTGGATCCAGAGTTCCCATATTCCTGCTGGACAAAGGGGGAGGAGATCTGTACCAATTTCTCTTTCCTCTTGCAAAGCTGCTCTGATGAGCTCTGAAGCCATGTGGAAAGTGGTGCAGGAGCTGAAGAGGAAATTTGCCTACCCCTCTGTCCAGCAGGAGCCTCTGGATGCAACTGGTACAAACTGTACACTAGTTCTTTTAAATGTAAAATGGCCAGTATGGGCTACAAAAGGCTTTCTAATGGGCTCATTAGGAATGAAGCATGTTACAAGAATCATTGTGTTTAATTTTGCCATAGACTGAGGAAAAGTTACCAGCACATGCTTAAGCAAGCCCATTGCCAAAATGGTTTGCCTCTTTAGTACTGGGATCTATAGAGACAGTAATGTCAAAGAAAACTTCAGATATGTGTTTTCATGAATGAGAAAAACAAGCATAACCTCTTCAGATAATGGTCAATAGGTATGTATAATTGCACAATTGCCATCATAATAGTGCAAAAGGAAATAAATGAACAGCTAAAGGGGTGAAGTAATTAGAAAACAGTGAACATGGCTGCATATTCTGAAGTACCTTTTGGGGAAATGGGTAGCCAGTCAACAGAAAGCAAATTCAAAGTGTCAGTAACACTGCTCAGACATTTAATACACAGTACTCCAGCAAAATAAATTTCTCAAAATGAAAATTTAAAACAACTTAAAACAATGAGTGAAGATCACAAAGCCAAAGTTTCTAATGGAAGGCAGGACATTTTTGAAAGTTACGAAAATATAAAAAGAGGATGTACAGAAAGCAGCAAAGGAACTTCAAGCATGAACAATAAAGTTTTTTGAGACCAAGCAAAGGACTGAAGTAGACTGTACGCAAATCGGAAATAGTTTTTACTTTACAAATTGGTGCTGTTAACATGCAATATTACTATTAGCTGGGGGTGGAGTGCAAAAATGACAGTAACAGAATTTGTCTTTATAAATCAACCGATGGAAGTAGGAACAGGAGTTTTGCTATTCCCAGCTCCCATGGAAATACTTATCTTGCTAACAACAGAAAGCAATAAAAAAGAGATCTGGTTTGTACTGCATATAAAGAAACAAGGCTCAAAATGCTGAGGCAAAACCTCACAAACACATCATGCCCCTTGAGAGAAACAACTGCTCAGTCATCCAAGGAGATAATTTTACCCCCTTTCCTGCTAGGTTTTATAAATGGGACAGAGTCCAGTTAAAGACACAGCTGAAACCTCGCCACAGCCGTTTTCTTGACACACAGACATGAGGCAAAATGAGGACAATGTTTGAATCACACAGGGCAGCTTCAGCTGTAGTTTTTAACCAGACTGCTTTTTGCTATGCCCAGATAGAGATTAATTGATCAATTGATTAAGATTAATCTGATATTTTGCAACCTATGTTTTATGGTGAATCCCTCTCGGCTGGTCACCTTTATTACAGAAGCCAATGCTTGCACCTAAGCTTTATAAAGAGAAATCTTTAATAAAAAATGTTTTTTAAAAAAAATGTTAGGTTAAGTAGCTTGAGGTCTCTAAACTGAGGAAGAACCGAAGCAAGGTCAAAAAATGTGCTCTACAATAGCATTTTCTTAGTAGAAGCACATTTACACATAGGAAACATAAGAGCACACCAATATCATAACCAGTGAGCTATGAAGAAGTCTTAAGAAAGTGCACCATTCAGGGGGGAAAACATGTCTTCTTAAGCCCAAGACTTTGTTGCAACTGCTTAATAAGTGTACAGGTCTATTTACTTGTTCAGGAGTCAGCTACAGCATACAGCTAAAGTAGTGACTTTGAAGTTCAAATAATTCAGAATATATCAATGTAGCATCAGGAAATCTGTATTTATTATACCACAAACTACCATAGCATGCATCAGTACAAACCTTCAGGCAGTTGTCCACAGCTGGTCATGAATAAAAAGACAATTTTTTTCTTTCATTTTATTACAATAAAGTTTAACAGTACAGGAAGTCACGTGAACTTAGTAGGTCAATTTTATAAACCCTGCAACAGGAAACTCTAAATACATTAAATATCGTTACACGTTCAGACTTAAGTGTACAAGTAGATGGTAACAATAAAAGCCCTCACCAAACTATTGTTGGGGACATGAAGTCCAACAGCACCTGAAGTGCTGTGAAGGCATGATTTTATGAACAGCAACGTAAGGTTACAGAACTTGCCTTTAAGATGGTACGTTCATGTATTTCCAGCGCCTTCACAATTTAACGAACCATATTTACTATACTTCACTTCTAAAAACCTAGATGAAACATGAAAAAGAAGCCATACAGTATAAATTGCAACATCAGGGAAAGTTCCTGTTTTATTATTCTAAACAAATTTTGCCATGTAAAATAAGAATGTCCAAAAAGTTCCTTGTATGTGGAAAGATTTTTTTTTCCTCCCCTAAAAGTCACAACGAAGTTTTAATTGATGGAAGCTTGGCTATATTAACAGCACAAGATGAGAAAAGGTTTAATCTCCAAACCTATTAGAGCGTTTGCAGTAGCATCAGTAGCGGCCACCTTGCGACATTACAGGCGGTCTCATTCCCATTGGCGGTCGAGGAGGTCCACCTTGATAAGGAGGCACCATTGGGGGCCCTTGACCATATGGAGGCATTGCACCAGGAAGGTATCCTGGCATGCCCTGGTGATGAGCACCATACTGACCTGTGAAGGTAAAAAAACAAATTTACAAACACCTTTAAGCAATACTACTGCTAGTAAAGCATTTAGGCTGCAATCAACTTGCGTATTTTTGTAAATCGCTTCAAGCTCGTATTACAATCAAGTAGCATATAGACGCTGCGAAATAATTAAATACATAAGTTGTATAGGATTTCAAGAAGCTTTAGTGTGTTTTTACCATGGGGTGGCATTGGAGGTCTCATTCCTTGTTGCTGGGGGGGCATTCCCGGCTGCGGTGGCATCATACCTCCCATTGGTCCAACTGGTGGATTGCCCATGGATGCCTGCCCAGGTCGAGGGAGGTTACGCTGATATTTAGGCAACTGTGCTCTTCTTTCTTCCTATGAAGGGAAGCACACAGGGAGAATTTCAACAATATGAGATCAAATCAAAGGTCAGTTTGAGACACAAGTACAGCTTAGACTATTTAAATTGGCTTACTCAACCAATTAAATCTCATCTTCAAACTTATGGAGATACATATTATAGCATGTAAATTCTGGTATAACAAAATGTTACATTATCAATTTCTACTTCTGCATTAACTTTTTCTAGTACTTTCAAAGCAGGATTTAGGGATTATTCAGTTATTATGGATTGTGCCATTATACTGTAGTCTGAAAATCTAGTTCATAAAGCACACCAATAAATATGAAGCAGTCTGACATGAGTTTTAACACTACCCGTATTGGGCTCTGAGAAGTATACCACAGAAAACAAAGCAATTCTAAATTTGCTATAATTCATGTTAGACACATTAAATGGTGAGGGAAGAGGTGGGAAGCAGAGCTGCTACATAAACGGTACAACTGTTTGATCATTTCCTCACAACTATGGAGCAAGGAGAAATCCTATTTAACTTACCAGTGATATATCCTCATCTGGATGGATCAACTTACTGGTTGCACTGGTTGTCGTAAGGGTAGCAGGCTTACTTGTTATAGAAGTAGCTGGCTTAGCTGCAGTACTGTTTGTTGTACTAGTGGTTGAAGCTGTAGATTGTGTGTAAGCAGGGAATGTAGGTTTTGGGGGTTCGGTGGTAGTTGCAGGTGCATTATTCAAAGGTTTGAAATCTGTACCAACCGGCCCTGGAACAGCTGACTGAGCCTGTAAAAACACAAAGTTAAACTATAAGGACAATGCTATTTAAAATGCAAAAATTCTAAACACTGTAGCATTACAATCTGTTTGCACAGCTAGATTAGCATAAAGTAAAAGTTCAGCCCCATTACATAACAAAGCAAACTGGGATGAAAAAAGTAATAGTGTCTCCCAACACACAAACACATTACAAAACTGAGATGTGGCAGATCAAAAACCACAACAAAAGCAAGACAAATTGGGTAACTATTTGTTGCTGTCCCTTTTTCATCTTTTCATACAGTATGTTCAATATAATTCAGATCTATTAAGAAATGTTATTTTTGTAATTAGGCCAATCTAGAAATTACTGGTTTAGAATAGTATTAGGCAAGTTAGCATTCAAACAGAATTAGAATATATGGGAAGATTTTTCTTCTAAGAATGCTAGTGGGTCAACCAGGTGAGAATTAAAAGCATTCTCTGCATAAAAACAAAATGAAGTTCTGAGACACCTCAAATAGCAATTTATAGAGCTGAACTACTTTCCTTTCCTACAAACTATTCGCATCAAATGGGTAAGATAGAACCTTACTATGACTTTGAAGCTATTACATGTTTTTCTTACTTCGGGGGCTCTTAGTTTCACTTATGAGAGAATGCTTTGACAAGCAATAGCACAAATTCTGCACTCACCACTGAATTTCAAATTCAGGACTAGATAGGTTGGGATTTAAGACATGATGCATTTTTTGTTTGGACATTTCCTTACTTTTATCATGATGCATAAAAAATAACAGCATAAACTAGAAAAAAACAACCATGCACCAAGTAAACCACTGCCAACTAAAACGCACTCAACTGCTTTCATGCTCTTCTTAACCCTTTAGAACCACAATGTAGAATCTTTTGTTTATTTCTATTACCGAAATATTATGCACAATTTGTAAAAAAATAAAATTCCAAACAATTTAAGATTGGGATTAACAGCTAAACATAATCAGGAATCCGCAATTATCTGAAGATGTTTAGGTAGATGTTTTAATGTTTACATAACGGTCTAAAGGGTTAACCAGCAAAGCATTTTTAAACTGCAACTTCCTGCGTACTTGTGCTGTGCTAGGAAACAGAGCTTTAGAAGGTGCTGACAGTTCTGAATTGGATGCAGTTGTACTTGAGCTTGTGACAGGTGTCCCCATCTGTAGCATAAAAGAAACGAAACAGTAAACAGTCTCCGAATATATGCGTGAAAGATAACCAATAGGAAGGATCTTGGATTGACTTTTGTAAATGAGTCTCTTCCCTGCAGAAGTTCAAAATGCAACAACGCATTATGAAGGACACTGCAATATGCTTGGAAGTCATACAAGACTTATTCATTTACAATGAATCCAATGCAACAGGAGAGAGCATGTATCTCTCAAACAGACCATTCCACTCTGTTAAACAGCAAGTGGTTCTCAAATGTCTCTACGTATGCATTTTATTTCAATACTGCATACCTGCTTTATCTTTCAGGAGAAGGATTAACAGTTTATTTTAGCTGACTACGAAATAAACATTGTAGGGCAGAATAATCTTTTAAAAAATCATTTCAGAAGCATGCTCCTGCTCACTCACTGTGATTTCTCCTTATGATAATATGAATTTATAATTTTAAGGATGTTCCAATGGCTATAAAAGTTGTTCATGGAAACATGGCCCTGAGCACCTGGTAACAAAGATCAAAACATACTTATTCTTCTGCAAAAAAATTAAAATGGTACCTTAGCATGAAAGACAGCAGGTGCAAATAGCAAACCTGCATTCTGAGACTACATTTGTATAGTAATTCCAGCATAAGATAGGAGCAAATACCAAGCAATCTGTCTAACAACCCCAGTGATTTGAGTGCTGGTGTTCCTGTAGTGTGACTATTACAACTTACATAGGATAGGATAAACACAGTCTAAAAATCCTCCTATCAGGATGTAAAACACACTTACTTGTCCTGCACTGGGAAAAAGTGGTTTAGTAACGGGAGGCTGAGGGGTTGGTGCTGCAACAACAGGAGCGGGAGGTCTGTTAAGTACACCTTGAGCATTCACAGGCTGTGCTTGTGTCATCGGAGGCATACCGGGACGAGGACCGACAGGCGGTGGCATACCTGTAATAAAATTATCCTGATGGTAATTTTCTGAAGACTTTAGTATCAAAACATGTCCCTATTAAATTCTTTTTTAAAGGTAGGGCAATATTCTATTAAATAACAGAGAACAGCTAGAACTCAACAGAAGGCATAACTAACCACAATTACGAAAACTGTGATAGTAAACTAGTATTAGGAGCATAATCCAACTTTTTGGTAGCAATAGTTTTTACAAATGATCTTTATGTTGTGTGTGCATATGTACTTAAGGCCTGAGGTCAGATGAAATGCTGCTGCTCTGATCATGCAACTTCAAGAATTGGTGTATGAATGTGCTTGTGCATCGTAGTTGGTGAGGACAAAGGCTAACCACAAATCCCAATTTGCGCAAAAAGGTGGCCAAAAGGAATGGGGGGGGAGGGGGAGCAGCAGCAAAGTGGCTGTGAGATTCTCTCTGAGCGTCGGCACATTCACGTTGCTTTGTCAAGTCAGTCCTTTATGTGAAATGTTTCAGTAGCCACATGCCAATGGTGGACATGGCAAGAGGTAAAAGTGAGCTATAAATAAGACTCAAACTTTGTACAGTAGGCATCTTTCCAGCCAGGCAAAATTCAGACGATTTTGCCGACAGTGGGGAAAAACCCAACAACCAACATATTACACTGAAGTTTAGAAAGTCTGTCCCATGCCACAATGACACACACTTGCAGCAACCTCAGATACCACCATAATGCAGTGGCACCTGCCCATCCTTGCAGAACAAATGACTCCCACCACCACCATTTAGATAATGATGCTCATGGGGCTATGGCCAACCACCCTTTTAAATTACTTTCAGTGATTAATACAGAAGTGGGGAATCGCCAGCCTACGTGCCTAATTTGGCCTCTCAGGCCTCCCCCTTTGGTCCCTTGATGCCATTTCAGCCAAGCCATAACCACCTGCCCTATATCTAACATCTTATAGGACGTCAGGGGTGGGGCAGGAAAAATCCAGGCTTACCTGTGCCTGCAAAGTAAACCTTCCTATGTTATATTTGCAAAAAATAAAATTAAAAAATAATCAAAGGAAATTATTTTCTTACCACATCCCCAGAACAAGATGGCATCTTTATTCACAAATTGATTTAGAGGTGGATATAAAATTAAGTGATGCCAACAGTCACAATCAAGGTGAAAGCTGCAAAGACTTCCAAGTATGAGCCACCCAAAATTATTTGCACTAAGAACTTTTTATATCAACTCTAATTTCATTTTGTAGTGTTCCCCTGCCATGCCATACAGTTATGTTAGATGTCCAGATTGAGGTTTTTTTTTAAAAAAAAATGTTCCAAAGGAGAATTATAACATAGAGTGAACTTTTTTCTGTGCCATTTTTTTCAAACCCTATAAAAAGTGCACCATTTTATGCAGAGAAGTAACAGCAACTCCAGATCAGTTCAAAAACAAAATAAAGTAACTCTCACCACAGTATGGATTCGTCATTCCTGACCTACCTGGTGGCATACCAGGCATGAGAGGGGGGATTCCTGGTCCTGGAGGCATCATGCCACCCATTGGCATCATCCTATGAAGAATGAAGAAAATGGTAAAGGCCATAAAGAATGCATATCAGAATGTTGCATCCTTCCCCAATTTTGTGTGGTCCTTATTTCTCTCTCTCTCAATAATTTTTATTAATTTTTTAAAAGGACACCAAACATCGTATTTCCCAAACAGAAGCTATAAAACACCAAAACTGGAATTTCCATAGTAGTAACATACACAATAACTGATTTGGTGTTAAGCCACACTCCATATGTTTTGAACTCTTATTTCCCCATCACCTTTGATTACTGGCCAAGCTGGCTGGGGCTGATGGAAACAAAGGAAGCAGATTTATACCAAGTCACTCCACCGGTCCATCTAGATCAGCCTTGCTGACAATAACTGGCAGCTGCTCTTCAGAGTTTCAGGCCAGCCCTACTTGGAAACACCAGGAACCTTTTGCAAACATGTGCTCTACCACTGAGCTATAGCCCTTCCCCAAAGGGAACTGTAGTGCAGAACATCTGCAGAGGACCACCAGACAGGGGAAGGGTTGTGGTACACAATGTTATTAAGGACATCCAAGGATTTCCACTGAGAAATGTAAGTTCCAGCTTTCATTAGCTATCCATGGCAGACGTGTCTGAATCATTCCATACCTTTCAACTTTAACTCAAAGCATGCAGAGAACCAGCTGGGATGCCATTCAACTGTTATGTCTTAAGGCCAGAAGGGGAAGCCAAGTGCACAATGACGCGGTAACCTGAACTCACCACTCCCTCCATGCCTGGGAAAGTTGTTTAGATGGATGTGGGAAGCAGGCAGAACTCAGCAGCAGAGTGGGAGATCAGATTTCCAACTCAAAAAACCGAAAAAGCAGACAGACCCCTTTGCCAAAACCACACTGGAAAGCCATATTCAAAACCACTGGAGAGAACTAATGATACTGGGAAAACATCCAGCCACTCCAGTATGTGCCAAGTTGTTCTTAATGGCCCAAGAAAATTGGCAACATTGTTTTGGGAACCATCTGAATCAGTAACATGTAGAACAGGGGCAGGAAACCAGGTCCAGGCTGTATCAAACCCATGATGCTGCCTTCTGGTCCACCTCATCCCTCAGCCCCACTGTGGTTTCATTTGTTCTGCAAAGAACTGCTGCTAGATAAGCCAGAGAAGCCTTGTGTCTTTCAGTCAGACACTAGCTGCCACACTGGAAACTGAGCTTGCCTGCACACCTTCCTGTTGTTTCTCTCTTCCGGAGGGAGTGGGAAAGGCAGACAATGGATACATCAGCTAGGAAAAAGACTGGAGATGGGAAGGAGTAACTGTGTAGGGTGAGGTGGAGTAGGAAAGAATGACAAAGCAGGAAAAAAGACAGTTTGGGTAAGAGATTCTGCCAGGGAGATGAAGATCAGCAAGGGAAAGGGTCTGGCACACCAGGGCCCTAGGCATGTATGCAGATGGTGTGAGACAGAGTAAGTATGAATGGGAGTGCTGAGTGTGTGGAAAGAGAATGAATGCATAATGAAGGGTATAAAGAGAGAAAAGGAGTCTCCCTGCCCACTGACAGAAATGCTAAGACTTGATTTTAAGAGCATTGTATAATTAGTGTGCAACTTCAAAGTCCAAAAACTCAGGATAGATTTGAAAATGAAGCATGCTTGTCTAGGCATGGACTACACTATTAATCCACTGTTTTTATTTACCCAGGTGGCATTCCAGGCATCACTGGGGGCATTCCAGGCATCATTGGTGGAACACCTGCCATTAATGGTGGTATACCTGAAAGCCAGAGAATGTGTGTTGATTATTGATACTGTACACATTTTTTTTTTATGAATACAGGATTTGTAAGAATACTGATTAGTTCACTAAAGAAATATTCTGAATGATCATGAACCCTTTCCGTTAACATAAAAGAAGTTCAACATAGAAAATTATCCATTAATATTATCCACGGGATTTCCCCCTTCTGCCATTTGAGACACCTGCTGCTCCAAATTATGGCGCAAAGTAAGTTTATGAATACAAAAGACTACTACTAGTTCAGTCAAAGAGTACCACGTGTCACATGTTTAAAAAAGAAGCCACCCTTTCCATTGTTAAAGACCATTAGAGATTGGTAGCTTCCACTTGAGAAATATGTAATTGTGACCTGTAAATTGTATTGCAAACTGCCCAGAGGGCTTGGTTAAAAGATGGCATTACACTGTCACAAATAAAGTTGCATAACCAACGTTTTCTATCTGTTTTCCTAACTCCGTCAATATACCCCAGAATTCTCTACACATTTGCTTATGTCCACGCACAGCTTTTCAAGGAAGAGCAGCCAAATTCCAAACCCCAGGTTGCATATTATGGAAACCACAGTTTCAGGGATGTGAAGCTATCTGGTAGCTAGCAAAACTGGAGCCGTTTCTAAAATTCCAATCAAATATTTTCAAGGCAATTTTAGAGATTTCCCCCTCTAATAAGATTGGTTTTGTAGCTCTCAAATATTTGGAAGAACATAAACTGTATTCAGTATGGAGCAACTAATTATTGTTTATAAGTACCCATTATATTTCAAATAGCACTTCCCAAAATGTTTCCAACTAACGTTTCCAACTAGCAATTTCTAAGACAATCATCACAATATTTCCATCTAGCTACCTGGAGGGATTCCTGGTGCACCTGGCACAGGAGGTAAACCCGGCTGTGCCATTGGTGGTATATATCCCTGCTGGGGTTGCACAGGCTGTGCCTGAAATGAGGTTGAAGCCGAAGATTCATCATCATCATATTCATCAGAATCATCTTGTTGTTTCTTTTTCTGGCTTTCCGCTAAAAGAGTTTTAACATTCAGATGTTAAATTATTTGCTCTTAAAACACATTCCATCCCGGATCACTCTACTTGCAATTTGCTTCAAATAAAATGGAATGCTGCCTTATACTTTTTATCTCATAAATATTCCTTTTCAACAGTAGAGACCAGGGTTAAACCTAAACTAACGACTCTTTCAGTAATATTTAGAGCAATTACAAACAATATTCATTTATTTGTTTAAACTGTAATTAGAATCCATTACACAATCTAATCATTTGCTACTTGGGTCAGAAAACCTAAATTGGGGAGTATTTAGTGCAAGTGAAGGAGCAACCAGTACTAAAAATGCCAATTACTGGATGTATCGGAATCTTCTGCTAGTCTGAAAAAGTAAACAAATGTCAACGAATTACCTTGATAACCAGCCATTACAAAGAGAATAAAAGAGCCTGGTTTAGCTTCCACTGATATACAAATAATGTTTCTTTCTTTTTTTAACATATATGTCACCTTTTAGGGTTAAGCCTTTCAAGGCAGCTTCCCCTGCTCTCTCTTCAGAATATATAACCAATAATTGTTCTGAATGATGTGATTAGTGATATTGCTGGTTCTTGGTATTTTATTAATTGGTTATAAGAATCATAGTATTAATAACAGCTGATGCAGAATAAGATCACACAGCAACACAGTAAAATTATTTCCTCTCTTTTTTCAACAAGAAAGCAATTTTAAACAAATAGGAGTCCACCTGGAAGCCAGAAACCACAGGGCACAATATATTTCAGTTGGACCAGAATTCCACTGGCATTGAGTTACCGATCCCACCAACTTTGTAAAAGGTGGACACATAAGGTGCTTATAATAGGGCTGTTCAAAAAGTAAAATTCCTGACACTCACAAAGTTGTTGAGCTTTTCTTAAATTGTTCAGCTTTTTTGGGAACCCCCCCCCCAAATGGTGATTTTAAGCTTTCGGAGCTGTTTCCGCTACTTTCCCCATCACATTGCCATACACCTGGATTTCCCCTCACATTTTGAAGATTTGGGAAAATCTCCACAAAGCCATTTTTACCTAAAGACCACAACGTGTCCGGAATTTTCCTGATGTATGGCAAGCCTATGCTTACAACCATTATTAGGTGTATTGATTTACTCCAAAAACAAACAATATCATTTCAGACCCAATACTGAGTCCCACATTTTATCTTCAAGCATTAAGTTGCAATCCATAAAAAAGCAGGTTGACAAGTGTGCAACTATGCACCTTAGCGTCACAACAATTTATAAGACCCATAAAATAATACCTATATGTCTAGATTTACATCTCTGTTGCTCACAGTAATCTCACAGTTATCACTCACTGGTGATATTCATCAGAGCATGATAATTAGATACTGAGCCCTTTCCATACTGAAGTATTTCAATTTACCTTGAGTTTTTTGTTCAAGTAGCCTTCTTCTTTCATCCATGTCTTTTTCTGGAATGCCTTCCATACCATAGATTTCCAGTTCAATGTCAGTTCTTCCAGGTATAGCATTTGGAACAGCATCTATTGTTTCTTTATGTACCTATGAAAAATAGGCAAATATAAGTTCAATCCATGGTTAGTTACTAATATGGTGGTTGATGTTTTAAAAAGTTTAGATAATTTGGTTCTGTAGCACTTATAGCATCTTAGATTGAAGGACCACAGTCCAGTGGTAAAACATATGTTTTGCATGCAGAACGTATCAGATTGAATTCCTGACACTTCTAGTTAAAAGGAAAGGTAGCAGGGATGGCAAAAGTCTCTGAAATGCTGCCAGTCAAAATAGATCACTTAGCTAAATGGACAAATAATCTGAACTGAGGCAGTTTACTATATTCTAGTTAGCTCAAGTGCAGTCAAAACTAGTCTAAATCAAATAGCAGGGCTAGATCTAATTAGGTCTAAACAGGGACTAACATTTTTGGGGCTGCATTTATACTGACCATCCTCCAAGGGTCACATGATGGCAGTGGGTGTGGTCAACACACATACATACTCTGCACACAGGTAGAAAGACTCTCTCTCTCTCTCTCTCTCTCTCTCAACAGAGGGGATAAACAAAAAGGCTGTTTTATGGGAATCTCTCCACATGAAGCATGCTCAGATTTGCAATCCTATGCTAGTATTTACTCCCAGACAAGCATGCAAAGGACTATAATAGTAGTTACAAATGTAGCTTTAAATTCTTAAAGAATTAGAACTAGACCAGACTCCAACCAACTACCAAATAATAAAGTCATGATAGTATCCACTATCCTGGGCAAATCAGGCCCAAACACCTACTGTGACCAACCAAAGAAGAGCTTTCATTAATGCAGCTGGTTCTGAAATCTAGAATACTCATAAATTATGGAAGATGATTACAAAACAACAGCACATTGCTTTTCAGCAGACCACCATGTGAAAAAAAGGATAAACCTGAGCACTTACCTGCATACAGTGTATAGCTAAGCCAGGTCCAGTATACAGTTTCTTATGACATATATGGCATTTAAAATGTTTTGCTTTTTGGTGCTGAATAAGAATTTTCTCATCATCAAAATCCCTATTACAATACCTATGCCACATTGTTAAGGAAAGCATGGAAGTAAAAAGGTTACAATAATTATTCTCAAGGAATGCTACAGATCTTTAAAATGTATTAATTACTTTGATTTCTTTGGTAAGTGGATATACAAAGTGGGTGGGCAGGAGGCACATTGGGACCTACTGATGGAACCTACTATAAATTATCCAGTGATCTAAGAGTTTGTTTCAACACTAAAAAAATGATCTTTCTTTCTCCTTTCAAATTGGCTATCAGAATTTGCAGTGATCTGTAGTAACTGAGACGGCAATTTGTAGCTTATCTTAATATAGGGCTAATGAAATGTTGTGGGTCTATGTCTCTTGGACCACTATTTTGCATCTGATTCCACCCATCTCCTGTAACTATTTTTGCATCTTGGGGTTGTAGCGAAATACCAAAGTAGATCCCGCAAGCATTAAATCTGTCTATGCCTACTATACAACATGGTAAAGTTATAAAAATATGTCTTTAAGAGGAAGGGATGATGCACAGCAAAGACTGCAAAATGGATGCCTGGGTATACAGATTCACATAAATGATCATTAATGATATGGAAATCACAACATAGTGAATCTGAGGATTAAGCTCAGGGACCCACAATCTCTGCTATGGCTCAGCTGCCAATCATTAAATAAAGTGCACCCTACCCTAACTCTGCCACATTTCAGGTCGTGTTGTTGGCCTTCTAGGCAGGCAGAAGAGTGAGCCTTTTTGCAAATGTCTGTTACAGAAAAAAACACCCCTTCTCTTATTTGCAACAAGAAGCAATTCTGTTACAAAGTGATTTGAATGATTTGCCACAAAGCTTAATGTAACAAAGAGAACTGATCAAATCTCTCTTCTGGAGAGGTCTTGTTTTGCAGAGCTTTTTAGGCACCATCAAAATCAGGGGAGAGGTTCTATATGCTTGGCATCATGCCTCACCAGGGAGACAGTGGCAACTGGCTCTAGTAGATACAAAAGAGATACAGTTAAAATTCAAAAAGGGTGCTTCTCATCACATTCTGAGCCTAGAAATTTGTTTTAAATACTAGAAGTGAACAGAGCTCACAATTCTTGCACTGAAACACCCATTTCTGATCAATGTTTACATTTCAGCAGCCTAAACAGGCAGGGAAGCAGTTTTGTTCTTCCTGCGAAACTGGGAATGAAACCCATGCAACTCTACTGCAAATCACTCAAGACATCATTCTTTCTGCCCACTCTTGCTGCAGATGGCAACTGCCTCCTAACCAGTGTTCGAAACTCCCATTGTTCTAGGCGCACTTTGCGACAGGGAATTTCATTAGTGTGAGTAGTTTCTGAGCTCTGGGCGCAGTACTGAACCTAAGATTTCAGATTAAAACTGAAGAGGTGAAGGAAAGGAGGATCTTTTTCTGTCTCCCCACTTCCAGCTACTCTCTGAAGACTGGATAAGAGACCCTCTTAAGAATATTAGGGGGGTGGGCAGGGGAAGGACTAGACCATGTGAAAAATGAACATGAATTTTAGCTGCAGTTCATTCATTTTCAACTTTGTATTCTTGTTATGAAAAAGCACACGTAGACATTCTGTTGTTGCACCTATAACCTAGGTCTAAGGTGCCATTGAGCTCCTAGCTTTCATATCTCTGTTTCTAACACTGGTCCTAACACAAAATAGGGCTACAGTTAGCCTTCCAAGCTGCAAGCTCTAATTATGTCTTTGCGAGTCTCTTTCTTGGAGACCAGAGAGTCCCTACTCACAAAAGTATGAAATATACTAATTAATAACAAGGGATTTGAGTGCTGAAGGTAGACTATGGCACAAGAATGTCACAATATACATTATATATAATCAGTTAATTTGAGCCCATAGAATAGTTTTAGAGGGCAAATATCAAGTTTAATTTGACTTGCTATTCTGGATCAAGGGATGCACACACTAATCTTTCCTTATTTTCCCCAAACACACCTTATTCTAACTGAACAGATCTTGTATTTTATTATGCATTCCTGTTCAAACTCTCATACTGAGATTAGTATATTGGTTATACTTCAACAGTTTTTAGATATGATTTAAAATAGGGGGTGGGTTTTGTACCATGAGCAGTGTTGAACACAAGTGTTTATGGGAAAGTCTGTATAAATAAATATATAATCAATATTTAATAAGGGACCGAAATCATGTGGTCCCTAGGCTACAGGAAATCGCAGATCTTCCTCTCAGCAGAGAGAGAGGACCATTGTCAGAGAACCTCTAGAATAATAGTAGATCTGTTCACCACTGGTGTCCCAAAAGCAGTAGGGAGTGAACCAGGGGAGGGCCTGGAACTGTAAGATGCCCAGATACAACACAAGGACTCCAAACTAAAGCTTCTGGTTCCCTTGCTTCTGTTTATGGCTGTGTACACATCATTCATTTAAAACATATTTACCCGCCAAAGAATTCTAGCAACTGTAGTTAACAAACTACAATTCCCATTATTCATTTTTGACGTGTGTGGGTTAACGTGTGGTGCTTACATAGTCTTTGTCAATACAAGCCAGCAGAGCTTATGAAGGGATGCTTCCTCTACCAAGGACTCCCCCTGCCCCTTGCGGGGACTGCTTGGTTAGTCTCAAAGAGCCAGTGGGGTGAAGTGATTAGAGGGTCAGAAGCCCCTACTTAGTAATGGGTGCCCTTGGGCCAGTCACCATCTCTTAGCCTAACCTACCTTACAGGGTCGTGAAAATAAAAATGGGGAAATTGAGCAGATATAAGTGTCGATTAATATTCTACAAGAGTTAAAGTAACCTACATTTCCTATAAATCACTTCCCTTTCATTTCTAATGTGGTACTTCAAAACAATTTCACAAATGGCTTTATGCAAGCAAAAAAGGCTAATTTATTTAAAAACAACAGTACTATTATATACCCCAAATATATCCTTTTTCTTCCTAAGACACCACCATTATTTATTGAGCAAAAGGCACAAAACTGGCAGATCTACCTAAAATATATCTCCCCCTTTCTACCTAGCAACCTACACTTCAACAAGATGTGTTTCAGAAAAACAAGACTCAGACAACCCCAAATTTTCTCATATATCTCATGCATCCTCAAACATCTTTCCAGGAGAAACATTATTCACGGCGTGGTCAAAACATAATGACTACTCAAAGCAAAACATATCACAAACACCTAAATTGGGGGGAGGGAGAGAAATGTGTGGAGAAGGCAAAGCCCAAGAGAATGGATTGTCCCCATTATGAATACATGAAAAGCTGATGTGGAGGATAGGAGTAAGGCAGCAGACCAACACTTATGTGGAACACCCCTTTCTTCGAAAATAGCCTCTGAAATTGATGAGAACCGAATCAACTGGTAAAATTTGGGTCGTCTGCTAAAACACCGAGGAATATACGAGAGAAGCCGGTGGCTCATGGAGCACAAAAAATAAAACCTCAACCACTCAACCTGCCCTGCTTTTGTGTCTTTAAAGGCAGAAATAATCAAGTTGAAGCTTTTCAGGCCGATGAACGTGGCCAACCCGGTATGTCTACGCTGAGGGAAGTTTTCGTTAACGGGGCAGAGCTGCAGCGGCCGACTGAAACGTTGGCAACCAGAGGCGCGCGAGAGGGCAGGAGAAGAAAACAAATCCAATCCGTTCCCTATGGAAATTCTGTGTTGGTTCGAGAGCTATTTGAATTAGGCCCAGGTGGATATTGGGAGCGGGGGCAGGTGGAGTCAGGAAAGGAGGCTGGCTTCGAAGCCCAGTGGAAGTAGGCGCCGGGGGTCCCTTCCATCTCCTGAGGGAAGGGAAAAAGCCAGGCTAGGCCGCCCGACCTCTTCCTCTCCAAGCTCGAGAAGCCTCCCGGCCACCCGCCCGCCAAGAGGAAAAAAGGATACCAGCACCAAGGCTTCAACTGCTTCTTCTTCTTCCGTCCCATGACGACGACGGCGGCGGCGGCCTAACTAAGGAAAAACAACAACTATTAAAACGACGAGAAGCTCGACCTCCGGGTGCTCCCGCGCACTCTTCTCCTCAGCGAGACACAAAATGGCCGCCCTCCGGCCGAACCCTCGGATTCCCAGAATGCAGTGCGCGGGCGCGTGTCCTCCTCCTTCTCCTCCTCCGCCTATTGAGGGGAGGTGGGCGGGGCGAGGAATGTCACGTATTGTGCGGTCAAATCGCTGCGCGCTCTTTTCTCCCTCCCCTCCGGAATGACGTATGGGCAGCTGGCAGCGCGCGCGCCCCGAGTAGAGCCGCGCATGCGCGAATAGCTGGTTTGCAGCCCCGCTGGCTGCGCAGAAATGCGAACGTTCCATCCCGCCGTCCTAAAGCGCCTCGGCGGGCCAGCCATCGAATTGGAAGCCATCGAATTGGAAGCCATCGAGTTGGAAGGGAACCCGAGGGTCATCTAGTCCAACCCCCTTGAGATGCAGGGATCTTTAACTACAGCATCCATAATAATAACAATAATAATAATAATTTATTTTTTAAACTTCGCCCATCTGGCTGGGCTTCCCCAGCCACTCTGGGCGGCTTCCAAAAAAATATTAAAATACAGTAATGCATCAAACATTAAAAGCTTCCCTAAACAGGGCTGCCTTCAGATGTCTTCTAAAAGTCTGGTAGTAATTGTTCTCTTTGACATCTGCTGGGAAGGTGTTCTACAGGGCAGGTGCCACTACCGAGAAGGCCCTCTGCCTGTAACTTGGATTCTCGCAGTGTGGGAACCACCAGAAGGCCCTCAGCGCTGGACCTCAGCGTCTGAGCAGAACGATGGGGGTGGAGATCATAGCTGTCAACCTTCCCTTTTTTGTGGAAAATTCCCTTATTCCAGCTCCGTTTTCCGCTGCTTCCCGCTGCTATCCTGGATTATTAGATATCCCATAGACTGTCCCCGGGACAGGTGACGCTGCTGATCCCTTATTTTCAAATTTGAAAATTGACAGCTATGGTGGAGACACTCCTTCAGATATACTGGACCGAGGCCGTTTAGGGCTTTAAAGGTCAGCACCAACACTTTGAATTGTGCTCGGAAACGTACTGGGAACCAATGCAGGCCTTTCAAGACCGGTTTTGTGGCAGATGGCCATTCAGCTTCTGCTTTGAAATCTCCCAAGGAAAGAGTCCACTGCTTCTCGTGGGAGTCTGTTCCACTGCCGAACAAGCTCTTGCTGTCAGAAAGTTTTTCCTAATGTTTAGACGGAATCAAATCTCTACTCAGCCAGGAAGTTCTGCCCTCCTGAGTTGCGGTCCTTGCAAGCAGGTATGCGGAGGATCATCATCTCAGGCTTTCGACTTCAGTCCTATGCGCGTTTACCTGGGGGTAAGGCACAGTGGGAAATTGCTGCGCTGCAGAATCATTTTCCAGGTTCACCCTCCTCATTTCAGAGCAAGACTTGTTGAACTCAGTTTGAACTTAACTTGCGAGTAGACATGCACAGCATCACACCATAAATCGCAAAATGAAATGAAATCTATGAGTAACCTGTTTATTACTTGTGTTGTTATCACTTGATGTTAAACACTGGGATTTAAAGAGGCTTTCAGAAACATATTTTTAAAAGTGCATACCCTCCGATGAAAAGAGGGACATCCCTTTCCATAATGATAATTTTATTGTTTATACCCCATACATCTTACTGGGTTGCCCTAGCCTAGCCACTCTGGGGAGCTTCCAACATACGTATATAAAAACATAATAAAGCATTTTTACAAAACCTTCTCTATACAGTGGTACCTCGGGTTAAGTACTTAATTCGTTCCGGAGGTCTGTTCTTAACCTGAAACTGTTCTTAACCTGAAGCTCCACTTTAGCTAATGGGGCCTCCTGCTGCCGCTGCGCTGCTCCTGCACAATTTCTGTTCTCATCCTGAAGCAAAGTTCTTAACCCAAGGTACTATTTCTGGGTTAGCGAAGTCTGTAACCTGAAGCGTATATAACCCGAAGCGTATATAACCCGAGGTACCACTTTACAGGATTGCCTTCAGACGGCTCGGGGGTTGGATAACTCCATATCCTCCGACATTTCTCTAATGAAAATAGGGACATCCTAAGGAAAAGTGGGACATTCCGGGATCGAATCAGAAACCAGGATGGCTTCTCTAAATCAGGGACATCCCTGGAAAATAGGGACACTTGGAGGGTCTGAAACAGGGGTCAGCAAACATTTTCAGCAGGGGGCTGGTCCACTGTCCCTCAGAACTTGTGGGGGGCCAGAATATATTTTTTGGGGAAAATAATGAACGGATTCCTATGCCCCCACAAATAACCCAGAGATGCATTTTAAATAAAAGGACACATTAGACTCATTGAAAAAAACGCTGATTTCCGGACCGTCCGCGGGCTGGATTTAAAAGGCGATTGGGCCGGATCCGGCCCCCGGGCCTTAGTTTGCCTACCCATGGTCTGAAAGTTTCATGGGGGCGGGGGGGGATGCTCTCTATCAATGCGGTGGGCGATAACATAACAGGGGCAGGAACCTTGGAAGCGAGCTGCGCGCAGGACGGAGCAGAATAAGGCGCTGCACTGTACGGCAACAGGGGGAGCGGATTTCCATTACCCGCAAAGCCCGGGGAAGAAAGAGGGGGAAAGGAGCCAGCAAGATGTTGCCTTCCCTCCAGGAGTCCGTAGACGGGGACGACAGAGAGCTGGAGAGCAGCGAGGAAGGGAGCGGCTTGCCGGAGGATCGGAAATCGGAGCGCAGCAGCAACAGCTACTATTGCCTGTACGGCTACCAAGGCTGCAGGTGAGGCGGGGTGGGGTGGGGTGGGGAGGGAAGGTGGTGGGCTTCGTCGCGGCGTCTCCTCACCCCCCGGTTCTGCAGCATGCACTCATAGAATTGCAAAGCTGGAAGGGATCCTGAGGAATAATCTAATGTCCCATGCGGGGATCGAACCTGCAACCTTGGCTGCACGCTCCAGCCAACACCCTTCCCTTCTCGTCTTTTGTGGCCCCTTATTTCAGCGTGGCGTTTGGGAGGCGTGCGCCGGCAGCTGCCTTCAATGAATTGGGCTGATCTTTCCCCCCCCCCTCTTTAAAAGCTATCGCCCTTCCCCACATCTTGTGGTACTGAACTCCATTCATCGAATGGCTTCCGCTCCACAAATGCGTCTTAATGCTTTCCCATAAAGGCGGCTAAACTAGCAGCCTCCGTTGGGAAGTGGGGTGTGAAGTAAGCTCTAGTCTGCATAATAAATCACATGGCACACAGTTTGAATGGCAATGCCCATCAACATTGCCCCACCTCGGACATGACGCCCCCCCATGATGTGATCAATTGTGCAGGGCTTACTTGACACCCACACCCACAGATCAATATTTTATTCAAGTTGGCACCCCTCTTTCCCGTTAACCTGCTTCCAGATCATTTTGTACCTGGATATGCCAGGATATACCTGTGACCTTTTCCATGCAAAGCATGTTCCCTTCCCGACACTCACTAATACATAAAGCCACCCCTCCAATTCCAATTCCAAATATGAACTGAAACAGTGGGGGAAAGAGGGAGGTCCCACTGTTGTGCCGGGTTGCGACAGCAAACTTTCTCAAAGCAAACAGCTAGCCTGGATCTGTTCCTGCTTGTTCGGATGACCACCCAGAATGATGTGTGAAATGGAACATGTCTTGAGTCGGAGACCTTCCCCATTGTTGTTTTCTGGGGCCCCCCTCTTCTTCTTGCAATGTCTTTGGGGTTTGTGGTTATATGATTTGTGTGTTTTTGTAGGTGTGTTCATAACTGATTAGATTCCCCCTCCCGCCAGGTTCCACCAGGGTGTAGACAGCGATGATGGGAGCCCAAACAGCACAACAGCTGAAACTCCGTCTTCTGATGATTTCAGGTCAACCAACATGGCAAACCCATTGAAATTTTCTGAACCCTTCTCTGCTAATTAGAATTTGCATAGCTGTGGCGTGGAGGGATCCTAAAAACTGAAGCGAATTCTTCTGAGCACAATGAACTTTCTGTAGTGGGACATTTCCGTAGTATGATGAGTTGGCAATGAAAAGAAGAATTCTTCATTTGGTGGGCATGCTTAGGCTAAGAGTAGCCTAGAACAATCTTGACCCCACCTAGTGCTGTCCAAATGTTTTGGGCCACTGGGGTTCCTCAACTTTTTTGGGCCCTGGGGACATGTTTGGAAATCTAAGAAACAGTCATGGGGACCATAAAATATCCATTTAACAAAAGGGGAAAAACTGGTGATGCTCAGAACACTGTCCCCCCACAAACCAAGCAAAACACTTCCACCCCTCAAAGCAAATAAAAAGCAGATCAAAAAAGCAGGCCACTCCCCCAGATAGTCAACCCACTTCCAACCAAACAGCTAGGGGGGAAAAAGCAAACAGACAATAAAAGGTAAAGGGACCCCTGACCATTAGGGACGCGGGTGGTGCTGTGGGTTAAACCACAGAGCCTAGGACTTGCCAATCAGAAGGTCGGCAGTTCGAATCCCCACAACGGGGTGAGCTCCCGTTGCTCGGTCTCTGCTCCTGCCAACCTAGCAGTTCGAAAGCACGTCAAAGTGCAAGTAGATAAATAGGTACCACTCCGGCAGGAAGGTAAACGGCATTTCCGTGTGTTGCTCTGGTTCGCCAGAAGCAGCTTAGTCATGCTGGCCACATGACCCGGAAGCTGTACGCCGGCTCCCTTGGCCAATAAAGCGAGATGAGCGCCGCAACCCCAGAGTCGGTCACGACTGGACTTAATGGTCAGGGGTCCCTTTACCTTAGCAGGCTTCTTCATCAGAGCCTGGCTCTGCAACCAGAAGGAGCATATACTCCTCCTCTGGTCTTTGGTACCGACTAAAGCTATGATCCTAGCCATTCCTACCTAGAAATAACTCATACGGAATTCAGTGGGGCTCATTCCCAAGTAAGTGGGGTTAGAATTGCAGGCTAAGTGGCTAGTCGAAAACTCTCTTAGTCAACAGTGTGTTTTGTTTTCATTTATGTAGTCTCTCCTTGGTGGACACTAACTTACCGGCCGAAGCAGAGATGGAACTGCGTAGCTTTGTTGCCAAACACCTTGCCAAGGGAGCCTTTTTTGAAGGGATGGGCAATGTTGTATCTGTGGAGTTGAGGTAAGAATCCACATGATTCTCTCCGCACCCTGGTGCCAAATAACCGTTTTGCAGGAACAACATGTTATGATTGTGACTTCTGCGTAGCCTTCCTTTACTTCCTCTCACCCCCACCTTTCCCCAGCTCTGCTGCAGTTTGCCAGGTAAGGATTCGTAGCATGTGAAGAGATTTTGGCTTTCTAAAGAATACAATGGAAAACAGAGTATATGTGGGGACTGGAGCCTCCGGTGGGAGTTTGCACATTGTCTGTAACACGTAGCAATGGGAAATGAATGACTATTTTCTTAATAATAAGTGGTTATCATGTGTCAGATCATACGTAATAAAGCTACCATGGAAACTTCGTTTAGTCTGCTGGGAAATTTAATTCCTTTCTTCTTGTGTCTCTGAAATTTTTGAAGATGGCACAAAGTTACACAATCTTTCGCTTTCAAATAAAAATGTGGCATTAGGGGCAGCTCTGCTTACACTGCCATGGTTATATTTTCTTGCCAGTACAGTGCTACCTTGGGTTAAGAACTTAATTCGTTCCGGAGGTCCGTTCTTAACCTGAAACTGTTCTTAACCTGAAGCACCACTTTAGCTAATGGGGCCTCCTGCTGCTGCTGCACCGCCGGAGCACGATTTCTGTTCTTATCCTGAAGCAAAGTTCTTAACCCCAGGTACTATTTCTGGGTTAGCGGAGTCTGTAACCTGAAGCGTATGTAACCTGAAGCGTATGTAACCCGAGGTACCACTGTATAGTGTGCCAAGAGTAGCAGGTGTAGGAATCCATAATGCATACAAGCCATGACTCATATTTTAAACTACCTGGGGTGCCAATGTGTTTTAGAGTTTAGGATAGCTAAAGTTATAATGGTTTGGTGATTAAAAGCAAACTGAAATACATAATCTTCACTAAAATCTTGATTAGAGTACAGTAGTACATTTTATAAGTGTGGCAGCAATCCAATCCTGATTTACTTGGGAATAAGCCTGTTGAGCTTAGGGAGACTTATGAGTAAACGAGGGCTGATTAATGAAGTCTTAGTTGATTAATCAAATGGATTTTAATCAATGGACAGTGCGATTTTATCAACTCAGAAACAAGTCCCATTGAGTTTGGTGGGGCCTACTCCCAGGTAAACAGTGCCTGCCAGTGACAATTTTTAGAAGTACTTGTTCAAAACAGTTGACATTAAAATGAAAAATGTATTGTCGGGTCAAATAGTGATGCCATTTTAGCTTGTTAAAATGGTATTTATTCCATTAATGTAACTAAATAATTAATTAATTGTGGACCGGGTTACATACACACACACACACACACACACACACACACACGTCAGAAACGGGGGGGGGGGGGAGAGAAGTCCCTCCTTTCTGTCTGAATTGCCAGCAAGCCCAGCCCCCCACCCATCTTTCCCATGCTCCCAGAAATGCCTGGATTAGAGGCAAGTAAGCAACAGGAAGATAATTGCATCTGTCATTCACACAAACCAGTTCTGGTCTCTTTTCCTCCCACTTCTACAGCTCAAAGCCTAAATTGTCCTTTTGTCTCCGGCTCCCTTTGATCTCCAAAAGCTGTTTTCAAAATGCATGCCAAAAAGAAAAGAGAGGGTTATTATCAATGGGGTAGTGAAGGATAGGATAGGGACTTACAGGAGCTGAATGCAAGGAAGAATGGATAAGCCCTTAGCCTGGGAGCCACGAACAGCTGGGTCTTAAGCAGTTGGGTAAGATCTCTTAAATTGCTTCTGTGCTTTTTTCCTACGTTTCTATTGCTTTTGTGTTTTATTTTGCAAACCTGCCCTGCGATTTTCAGATAAAGGGCGGTATGTAAATTTAATAAATAGTAATAATTCTAAAACATTGCTTTGTTTTAAAAATGCCCAACTTGGCTGTATCGTAACTCCATTAAGACATCACCTGCAATGTGTTTGCTCTTGAATGCAAGGTTAAGGGAAGGGTGATTTTTGAACTCTTGGGGCAAATTTTTGAGGTACAGCAAAGAAGTTAATGGAGGCATAAAGCAAGCTGTATTGACACTAGATTGAAGTGGCTGGGTAGAATCCAGACTCTCAAGCAAGTGTTGGGTTTATGATGTGATCGGCGAGTGGACAGGTTATGGTGAGAGATAAAAGAATAAAAATCACTCTGTGATTAATTCAGAATTTCTCTTTTCAGTATTCCAGAAAGCCGAGTTGGTTGCTATTACTGCCTCTTCCAGCCAGAAAAATGTACAGAAATGGCAAACGCAGAATTGAGCAGCTGTCCTCTAGACTACGTGATCTGTTTTTTGGGAGGCTCAGAGAAGGGACTTGAACTATATCCTTTTATCTTTGTGTGTGTGTGTGTGTGTGTGTGTGTGTGTTTGTGTGTGTGTTTGTAAGAGGAGACTATGAGCGGAAAGTCATTTTTTTCAAGTGGGTAATACTGTGGTTGCTTCATTGAATTCAGCCAAAGATGACAGCATGCAGACCACAGCATATGTATGCCCTGATCATTCTTTTGTGGTTTTGGCTATAAACATCTGAGAATACTGGTTTTGTTTTGTTTTGCCTTTTTTTTTAAAGTAGGCCCCATTTTTCCAGGGTTGTATTTGGAAAACAGAAGGCAAAAGCTTTTCAAAAACCAGGCTGAAAGAATTCCCCCACCCTCCAAAGGCTGACCAATATATGTTCACATTTGAAAGTACAGTGGTGCCTCGCAAGACGAAAAGAATCCGTTCTGTGATTCTCTTCGTCTAGCGGTTTTTTCGTATTGCGAAGCAAGCCCATTGAAGGATTAGCGGATTAGCGCTATTAGGGCTTTTAGCGGCTTATCTGCTGATCGGATCAGCTGATAAGCGGCTTAGCAGCTTAGAAAAGGGGGGGGGAGGGGGAAAACCAGCAGGAACTCGCAAGACATTGTCGTCTTGCGAAGCAAGCCCATAGGAAATTCATTTTGCGAAGCACCTCCAAAACGGAAAACTCTTTCGTCTAGCGAGTTTTCCGTCTTGCGAGGCATTCGTCTTGCGGGGCACCACTGTAATGACTTCTTAGTGCAGAAAGAACATAACAGATGTGCAATGGATCCACAAACTCTATTTCAATCTTTTCCTGAGAAACGATGTGCAAATTTCATCATCCCCATGTACCTAAATCTATGTAGTCTGGTTTATCATACTTCTGATGGCGCACATCTGAAGGTGTCGTCTGCTCCTTGAATTCAACAATTCCTTGAATTAGATTCATTTGGAGGGCCTTTTTGTCTTTCCACAATAGTTAGAAGTCAAGGGCTGCAGAGCCTGGACCTTTACGTCAGAAACACTTCAGATGCTTTAACAAACACATTGTTTCCTTAAGAGTTTACATTCAGACTTGAGCTTGACAGATATGTTCAGGACCTGAAAATTAACCTGGATTTAGAGGTAAGCATTGATTGCTGTTGGTTTATGTGGTTCTCTGTTCAGGGACACTCCAATTTTGACTTCAGAGTTAACTACAAAAAAACGTACCAACCATCATTGGAATATACTGCCTGGGATTTAAAGGGCTGCGCAATGGCTTCTAGGTTCTTGTGCTGGGCTTGCGTTTCTGAAATGCAGCTCCCCAGGGCTTCAGGGTGAAGCCACTTCTGCATCTTGGGGGAGTTTCAAGAGCAGTTTGTGATGCTGTGTGGAGGTTCTGCTACGTTAAAGGTAAAGGACCCCTGACAGTTGAGTCCAGTCGCGAACGACTCGGGTTGCAGCGCTCATCTCGCTTTACAGGCCGAGGGAGACAACACAGTTTTTCTGGGTCATGTGCGAACCAGAGCAGCGCATGGAAACGCCGTTTACCTTCCCGCCACAGTGGTGCCTATTTATCTACTTGCACCGGTGTGCTTTCGAACTGCTAGGTTGGCAGGAGCTGGGACCAAGCAACGGGAGCTCACTCCATCACGGGGATTTGAACCGCCGAGCTTCCGATCAGCAAGCCCTAGGCTCAGTGGTTTAGACCACAGCGCCACCCTACATGTGCCTAAAGTAGCTCTTCGGATTTCCACCATTATGTTGCTTTTGCTGAGCTGTTTGATTCAAGATGACAGCTGTTGTCGGCCTTGCATGATTTGGAATTAAGAATGAATGTTAGCTGCAAGCTCCGTGAGTAGAGATTGTCAGGAGTCGTTCAGCTGAACTAAACTTCACGGTTCCATGTAAAAGTTTCACTCTTTTCAATTTGTTGCAGCAAGATAATCTGGAGACTTGTGTTAAGCCTCTCTTGGCAACTTGGTTTGAGGATTCAATCTGTCCTATTCAGAGAGTGGTGAAGCTTTTCCAGGAGAAACTTTCCTTTGTGTTACATGCCGTGAGTACAGTTTCACACATCCCAGAACGACTTTTCTGTTCAACTCATTGCTTTTTGACAGTTTGCAGTTGCAGTTCTGTTTGCACATGGGAATATAACTCTGTCAAAGAGAAAAGTCCATTAATAGTGGTTTAGTTTATTGCTGAATTAGCCATGGTGCCCAAAGTAGTAGTAGTAGTAGTAATTATTATTATTATTATTATTTCTTATTATTATTTCTTATTTATTATTTATACCCCACCCTTCTGGCTGGGTTTCCCCAGTCACTCTGGGCGGCTCCCAACAGAATAATAATAATAATAAAGCAATCAAACATTAAAAACTTCCCTAAACAGGGTTGCCTTCAGATGTCTTCTAAAAGTCAGATACTTGGTTATTTCCTTGACATCTGATGGGAGGGCATTCCATAGGAAGTGTGCCACTACCTAAAAGGCCCTCTGCCTGGTTCCCTGCAACCTCACTTCTTGCAGAGAGGTAACAGCCAGAAGGCCCTCAGAGCTGGACCTCAGTGTCTGGGCTGAATGATGGGGGTGGAGACGCTCCTTCAGGTATACTGGGCTGAGGCCGTTTAGGGCTTTAAAGGTCACCATCAACACTGAATTGTGATTGGAAATGTACTAGGAGCCAATGTAGGTCTTTCAGGACCAGTGTTATATGGTCTCGGCGGCCACTCCCAGTCACCAGTAAGTAAACCTCAGTCTAAGTAGAGGACAGACCAGGTGTTTGGACCACTGATCAGGAATGTAGGTTTAAAAACATGTCGGCATTTCTTTTGTTCAGAAATCCAAGGTGAGATTAAACTTCCCACTTTAAAATAGTAAATCTTGCTTGATGACTCATACAACTCTTACTTCTTCTACTGCAAATGAGGTTTACTTTTAGGTGCTTAACAAAGACACACAGCCAAAGACAAATCCATTGATTTTTAGAGAGAGGAAACATCCATTTGTCCTTAGAGAGCAAGAGAAACAGCTTCTCTACAGATGAGAGAGAGTCTGGTAGGCAGAGTATTGAGTCTGGACCCGGATGATGTGAGATTGAAATCCTGTTTCGCCAGGAAGCTCCCTAGCTTAATGGTCACCATATATCAAATAAGCCATGTTGTAAAGATAAAATAAGTGGAGTGGGGGATATTTACTTTGAAGAGAAATTGTGTCGGTTATCATCATATACATGACTGTGCAGAAGTAAATCTCACTAAATACAGTGGGACTTACCGTATTTTTCGTCCCATAGGACGCACCTAGTTTTTTGGGGGGGAAATAAAGGAATTTTTTCCCCCTTTATTTCCCCCCCAAAAGCAGGTCGGGGAAACCGAACCAGGTCGAGGAACAGCGGGATGGAGGCGCTGCGCCTCTCTGCTGTCCCCCGAGCTTGTGGGGCTGCCCGATGTCTGCCCGGCGCGAGGGGCGCTCTGCATCAGGGCGCCCTGCCCGCCTGGCGGCAGGCTGCTATCCGCAGCGTGGGGAGCCTTGCGGGGAACTCCTGCAAGGCTCCCCACGCTGCAGGTGTCTGCCGGGCGCGGGGGGCGCTCTGCTTCAGGGCGCCCCTCGCATTGGGCGGCAGGCTGCTATCCGCAGCCTAGGCTGCGGATGTGTTCCCGAAGCGCCGGGCACTCTGCTTTCAGGACGCCCGACGCTCTGGGAAGCAGGCTGCTATCCGCAGCCTAGACAGCCCTGCGGGACCTCCCACAGGGCTGCCTAGGCTGCGGATGTCTTCCTGAAGCCTGGAGAGCGAGAGGGGTCGGTGCGCACCGACCCCTCTCGCTCTCCAAGCTTCAGCAAAAGCCTGCATTCGCCCCATAGGACGCACCCAGATTTCCCCTTCATTTTTGGAGGGGAAAAAGTGCGTCCTATAGGGCGAAAAATACGGTAATCCCAGGTAAGTGGGTGCAGGACTGCCGCCTATGTCTACATCAGGTGTGACTCGCTGGAAGTTGTTGGGCTTTAGCATCCCTGACCACTGACCACGCTGGCCGTGGCTGATGGATGAAGGAGTCCAGCGATATTTGAAAAGCCGCAGGTTAGCCACTCCAGTCTACCTCATTATACAGAACACTGACATTATAACTTTCCCGTTTCAAGGCTCTGAGTTGCACTCCAGTTGAAGTTAAAGCGCCCGATGAAAGGACAAAGAAGGATATTAACAGGTAAGAGTAAACCAGCCGTTAAGATTGCCTTTCCCATAGGTAGCTTGGCTTGTTACACGGCAGCTGCCTTGCCCTCTCCCTGTCTTGAGCTTAGTGATGAACACTTTTTTTTAAAAAAACGCACATTCTTTCTCAGGTTCCTTAGAGCTGCAAGCCTTCAAGATCTTGTCCGGGAAGCCACCATGACTTCCTTGTGTATGGCAATGACCGAGGAACGACACACGCCGGTGGTGATTGACTGCAGTGGGCCACAGCCTCAGTTCCACAATGCAGGTGAGATTTGCAGGCAAGAGAGGTTTCAGGCATATTATAGGTGGTGTCAGTCTTCAGAGTGGCTAGCAATGGGAAATGCTTGGAGTCTTCAATGTTGCTTATTGCTCTATCACTTACTGCAATGTTGCTCTGAAATGACACTTGTTTATTTTGGGATGATCTCTCCATGCCACAAGGGTGATCCGGACACACAATCTGGGGTGTGGAGTTAGTCTACCGGTTTTGTCCTCCAGTTATCCTACGCTTTAGATCACATTGCAAAGCTCGGGTTGTCCAATGGTCTTCTTGTCACGAGTTCTCATTATGGACCAAGGCTACGGTTGTGATTAAATTGTCCCATGTACAGTTGTTTTCTAATTCTAATTGTTGCTTTTTAAGAAGCACTGGCAAATTGTCAGGCTGCTGGACTGCAGTGCAGGTTTTTTTGTTTTGTTTAACCCAAAACAAATTTAGAATAGTTAAAGATCATCGTGTATTTATCTTATTTTTAAAAATGGTCTTCATGGTGCACTTTTGACTTGGAGCTATGCTACGTAGCCACAACATAGAATAGGGTTTCCAAACATCCAGAATTTCCCAGACATATCCTGAATACAGTGGTACCTCGGGTTACAAACACCTCAGGTTACAAATGCTTCAGGTTACAAACTCCGCTAACCTGGAAGAGTTACCTCGAGTTGAGAACTTTGCCCCAGGATGAGAATGGAAATCGTGTGCCGGCGGTGCAGCGGCAGCAAGAGGCCCCATCAGCGAAAGCACGCCTCTAGTTAAGAACAGTTTCAAGTTAAAAACGGACCTCCGGAACGAATTAAGTTCGTAACTAGAGGTACCACTGTACAGTGGTACCTCGGGTTACATACGCTTCAGGTTACATACACTTCAGGTTACAGGCTCCGCTAACCCAGAAGTAGTGCTTCAGGTTAAGAACTTTGCTTCAGGATAAGAACAGAAATCGTGCTCTGGCGGCGCGGCGGCAGCAGGAGGCCCCATTAGCTAAGGTGGTGCTTCAGGTTAAGAACCATGTCAGGTTAAGAACGGACCTCCGGAATGAATTAAGTACTTAACCCGAGGTACCACTGTACTGCAGTCAGAAGCAGTGTCCAGGCGGAAATCGCTAAAATATCCGGGAAAATAACAACAAATGGGTCCAACAACTTTGGCCAACCTACCCCCACAAAAAACAGTAGCGCCTGAACATCACAAGAGCCCTTCTGGATCAAACTGAGGGTCCTTCTAGTCTATAGCATTGTTTCTCCCTCATTAGCCAAGCAGATACCGCCACAAGCAGCCATCCTATAGTGTTGCCCCCAAACAATGGTTTACTGTGCCTTAGTATTTTCCCAGTTATAAATATGCCAGGTAAGTTCATCTACTTACATGGCACTCATGAGAGAGGGCAGTTGGCCTTCTCGCACCATTCTAAGGCTATGCATTCTGCATGCTTCCATTCCTGGATGGCTTAGTTGGTAAGAGCATGGTGCTAATAATGGCAAGGTTGCAAGTTCGATTCCCGTATGGGACAGCTGCATATTCCTGCAATGCAGGGCATTGGACTAGATGATCCTCAGGGTCCCATCCAACTCTACAATTCTATGATTTCTAAGAGGTCAGCACTTGCCTCCATTCTCCCCTCTAGCAATCACAAATGGCTTCTCATATATTATTTTCTTACATCGTACGGATCGTGTTTCTCATGTTATTTACAGTGCTTATAAGGAGAAGACACACCAACATTTTGGAAATTCCTATAATACTTTGTTTTGTTTCCAAATATGTCTCAGGTAGTGACAAATTCTGTGAATACTGGATGCAAGCTTTTCTCAATGGCTCCGAAGGGGGAAATCCGTTTCTCTTCCGACAAATACTCGAGAACTTTAAATTGAAGGTAACACATTATTGTTATCCAGGCAACCCCCCATTTACGTGGTGGTTACGTTCCAAGGCAACCACCCATTTAAGTGAATTGCCTGTATTTGAAACACCATTGAAAAAGCCTGCAAACGCCCTTTTCTGCCCCTTTTTGTGACATTTTTGGGCCTCTTCTGGTGCAATTTACAATCATGCACATTTCAGATATCCCTAAAATGGTCACTGCCTGTACTTGAGTTGGTGGAAATAGTATAGATTTCTGGACACCTTCACATGCTGCTTATGAATTGAGGATGAATCTCATTCACTCTGCAAGTGTTTAATGTTGGGATGGCCCTAAACTATTAGCCAGTTTAGCCAAAGAACTTTGGAATCAAGACACAATCAGCATTCACCTCAAGTAACAAAATTCTTACTGGTTTTTTATATCCCTGGATTACTCCCTTTGCCTTTCCACATTCCATGGATTTGAATCTCTGTGTTTTAGCATACATTAATCTGCAACTAGATACTATGAACAGAAATTTTTGTATGGAAGAAAACGAACTGTTTTCTGTTCTAGGTAAGTACCGTAAAGGTGGCAGTAATTGCTGGGGGTAATCGAGTGAAATTTAGACTGTGATCCTATACCTACTTACCTGTCCCACTGAAGCTGAGAAGACACACCTAGGATTGTACTGTAAAACACTTTTAAGTCTTGCCGATTCCAGTAGGAGAGAGAAGCTTTATTTTCTCCAGAAACCAGTTGAGGCTAAAAGTGCCCAACTAGCAGTTTGAAAGCACGTCAAAGTGCAGGTAGATAAATAGGTACCACTCCAGCGGGAAGGTAAACGGCGTTTCCGTGTGCTGCTCTGGTTCGCCAGAAGCGGCTTAGTCATGCTGGCCACATGACCCGGAAGCTGTACGCCGGCTCCCTTGGCCAATAAAGCGAGATGAGCGCTGCAACCCCAGAGTCGGTCACGACTGGACCTAATGGTCAGGAGTCCCTTTACCTTTATTCCTACGAAAATTCTTGTTTACTGCTCCCAATGCATATATTGGCATGGTATAGACAGGATCCCTGAAACAGCTGCATCTGTATGTGCGTTGGTACACAATCAGTTGCCATCTATAAAAGCAAGATTGGCAGTCATACCGAGCAGCTGATTTGCACGGGGAGTCAATCCTGCACCTTTGCTCTGAACAGCTGATCTTGTGCTATTGCCAGTGTTCATTCTAGCCTGCGTGCACAGACTCCCCGTAGAGATAATGGGGGAGGAAATGTCCGCAATTTGTCTGTTTACATATATAGTTTCTTCTCCATCTAAGAGATGCACGTGACCATCAAATGTTTGCTGCTGTCTTTCTAGGCCATACAAGACATCAACAACCTGAAGCGCTTCATCAGGCAGGCAGAAATGAACCATTACGCTTTGTTCAAGTGCTACTTGTTTCTGAAGAACTGTGGCAGCGGAGACGTCCTCCTGAAGATTGTGAAAGTTGAACACGGAGAGATGCCGGAAGCCAAAAACGTAATAAATGTCCTCGAGGAGTTCATGAGAGAGCCGGTTTGTAATCCTTCTCCTGAACTTGGGGCTACTTACACATTGCAGAATTAGTGTGTCTCTGGGAGAGAAGGAAATGTTGCTTTTCAAAGAACCAGGTGCACGCTTTGCAGAGAGCTGCACTTGGTTCTAGTTCCTCGCAACATTTGATCCAAGTGTTCAGGAAAAGGCACACTTCTCTCAGATTTAAAGCGTAAACTGTGAGCATAGACCAACAACCCAAGTTTGTAATGAGCCTTAAAGTGGCCAGAAGGTGGGTTAATATTCTGAATCCTCATTTGTGAAATAGAATTCGCTGTTTCATTTGTACTTAAAAACTTTGGACGATTAGAGAACTCTTGCATTTCCCCCTCTTTTGTGGAAAAAGAGTTCTCTTTCATTAACTTATTATGTGAAAGCTAATTACTTTCTTTTCTTACTTTGGGAATAGGAGGTTATATCGTTTGAAGTCTTCCACAACTGGACCAAAACCGCATTTTCATGTCAGTGATGGTGTTAGGGTTACCTATTAAGAAAATAGTTAATTAAAGCAACCCCAGTGGATCATGATTCAATATTCAGATCAGGTTTAAGAATATAAATTTAAGAATATAAACTGATGAAAGATTGATCACATATAACACTTTAAAATTATAATATTATATTATCATTAACTGTACTTTACCTGCAGGTCCCAGGGTTACAAAAATTAAACGGTCAGAGCAGATTACAATGAAACGACCCAAAAAAATTCTGCTTTGTACTTTGCTTGCGCATCACGATTTGATAACTGATCCAGAATATCTCTGTGTAGTTTCCGAATGCATTTGCCTTGAGGTTGTGACTGCAAGACTGTAAAAGCCAAGTACCTGGAAATCTGTGCAGACAACCAGATTTTTTAAAAATGAAAACGGCTATTGCCACCTTTCTCCCAATACCCTGGAGTTTAAAATAACCTGGGGTTGTGAAATGAGGGAGCCCTTTAAAAGGTAACCTGTTTGTGGAGGCTGGCACCACTGCTTTTTCAAGCTCTGGGGTGTTTAGAGATGCAGTCTGAGGATCCTCTTAGAGCAACAGCTGAGATAAAATTTCCCATGCATGTAGGCCTATTTATTTATTTAGACGCTACAATCCTTGCCACCAGACATTTCGCCCGGGGAAGGTGGGGTGTATGTATGTGGGGATTAAATCCAGTCCCTGCCCCACAATCACATTCGTCCCCCTGAAGTCAGTGGGAATATAGCTTCTTAAAATGCACTACATACACCCAGCTCTGTTGTACATGTTTCTGCAGTGCACCACCTGTGATATATGTGTGTGTGTTTGTGTGCAGAAGAGCGATTCCACAGGTGTATTCGCCCCAGACTGGATAGAAACACTCAGTTTTGGCCAGATATATCTAGAAACTGCCTCCGCTCTCGATTTGCCTATATTTCGTTTAATGGAGAAATGTATCGCGAGAGGTTCAATCGTTTTTCACTTTTCTTTAAAACAGGGCCACTTCTAGTTTTCACCTACTCAGGGGGCACAGTCCTTCAAAAACACATTCCCCCCTCCCAAAGGCCCCGATTCAAAAAGTTAAATTTAAGTGCCGTAATGGGCTCTGTGTATAATATACGCAGAAAATTGGCAGTTTGCTCTGACCATCCGCTTGTAAAGGCGAGGTGATCTCTTAAGGGATGCATGTGCAAAAACTAATCCAGCTTGGAGCGGCACAGTTAACAGTCCTGTACTGGGGGGGGGGGTGAGTTTTCCTAGCCTGTGACTTGTTCTTAGGTAATCCTAGCGAGAGATCTGCATGTGGCTACAGTGGTGCCTCTCAATACGAAAAGAATCCGTTCCGCGAGTCTCTTCGTCTTGCGGTTTTTTTGTCTTGCGAAGCAAACCGCTTAGCGGATTAGCGCTATTAGCGGCTTAGCGGATCATCTGATAAGGGGTTTAGCAGATCAGCTGATTAGCGGCTTAGTGGATCAGCTGTTAAGCGGCTTAGCGGATCAGCTGATAAGCAGCTTAGCGGCTTGGGGGAAAGGGGGGGGAGGAAAAACCCCCCGCAGGAACTCGCAAGACATTTTCGTCTTGCGAAGCAAGCCCATAGGAAATTTGTTTTGTGAAGCACCTCCAAAACGGAAAAGCCTTTCGTCTAGCGGTTTTTCCGTCTTGCGAGGCATTCGTCTTGCGGGGCACCACTGTACTTAAGTTTATGGATGGATGGCCTCTGCTAGAGCTTGGTCCGAAAGAACCGGGCTAAAGCAATATCCGAATCCAGATTTCAAGACTAACGACACACCTGTCGAAATAGCCGTTAATTATAGTTGCAATTGTAAAATGTGGACAACCAACACCCCCCCCCCGCACACAAAAGAAAACCTTTACATGTCGTTTTTATTTATTTATTTTTTGGCGTGTTTATATCGACCACCATGTTAATAAAAAGAGAAGAAGCTGAATAGTAAACCTCAAATTGAACCCGTGCACAAATAACTGTTAGAACAAAACTATAAAGTATGTACACCATAGAAAAATATTTTGACGTTACAGCATGCTACTTTGCAAGTACTGTGTGTGCTCTAATAGCCCTTGATGGGAAAAGCATATTCTGTTCAGCATTATTATTATTTTTTAAGGCAGAATTACTTCATTTGGTGCTATGATGATTAGCTATGGAGGGAGGTACTAACAGTGTAAGCAAAAGAAAGGAAAGCTTCATCGATCTAGCTTTATTCCGTAAACTTAACAGACGCTGTGGGGAGGCAGGACGTGCTTGGTGACTAATAGAGCTATTAAATTTGGTGAAAAACAACATTTTTACTGCATAAATTCAACCCGTGAAATTCTGTGTGCCTTGTAAAGCTCTCTGTGTTACTAATTTGTATTCTGGTTTGGGATTCTGGGAAGAACTTTTTCCAATTAGAAATCAGTGATTACTTATGATATTAAAATGCATTTCCCTTCAAGCAAGTTTGCTTTTGTTTCACTTCTGTTTGTTACCGTACTGAATAGTTGAATATAATGGGTGAAATTCAACATCGCACTATTACAAATGTCAGCTGGGTTCCCCTGACCCCTCCTCCCACTCCCTATTTTTTGGGGGGGGAGGGGGGAAGCCATCTTGTGGAAGTGGAAGCCATTGCACAGGGCTTCTGCTGATGGGTTTGTTAGGTGAATCCCACCCCTAAATCTTTGTGATAAATAGGTTCTTCAGTTTCCACTATGCTGATGAAAAGAGGCTTGCAGCAGGAAGTGCTAAGATGCTTCTTACAACTGTTGAGTTTAGAAGTTAGCTTTGCATGTGAGCAACCCTTAGAGACATTGCAACAACCTGCCCCACTCGTAAACTTGAACCTGCAATAGAAGGTGCCCTAGGATGTTAGGAATGTGTGCATCCACTAACACACAAATGATGTTCCACTTGAAAGGCTTTTGGGAAGATGGGCACTGAAGATTGGGCAGTGTGCCCAATGTGAGCTGCTTAGAGAGTTTATGTGCAAGACTAGAAAAGTTAGTATGTAAAATTCTTCCTTCTTCCAGGCTTGTAAAGACATTTTGGGGTCAACGAACACCATCCACACATTAATGCAGGGTCACAGAGACCTGGTACAAAGATAATAGGCCTGTTTCCAAACCTGGTAGTTATGGTGAGATGACAAATGTGTGTGGCTGAATTGTGTGGTTGAGGCTGTTAGAAACCCAAATTTTCATTCTATCCTGAAAGCAGATGAAATACGAGCAGCACGTAATCCCAAGAGTCTTAATATGCATGAGGTTTTTCCCCCGTAACTCTGGTGTAGATTTATTTCAAGTACAGTCAAACCTCGGTTCTCAAACAGATCCGTTTTCGAACGTTTCGGTTCCTGAACGCCGAAAACCCGGAAGTAAATGCTCTGGTTTTTGAACCTTTTTCGGAACCCGAACATCTGGTGCGGCTTCTGCTTGAGTGTAAGAAGCTCTTGCAACCAATCGGAAGCTGCGCCTCCGTTGTCTAACGTTTCAGAAGTCGAACAGTCTTCCGGAATGGAATATGTTTGACAACCGAGGTTTGACTGTACTCGATTCCATTTTGACTGTCTCTAAAATGTGATGCTGCTTTGTAAGTTGATTAAGTGGGGAAAGCTTTGCCTGTTTGTAAATAAGTTCAGTATTGGTTAGACACAATTCTACTTAGCGGGAAAGACCAGGTCAGAGTTTGAATGGCACTTGATAAAATTTTAGCGGCAAGTTTTTTTCTTTTTTGGTCAACATTTGCAAAGTTCAGCTGTGCTCATTTCCACACTGGCTAGAATTGGATGGGGACACATTTCTGCATCTGAACCAAAAGACTCATTCAGCTAGTTGAGTCGGAAGCCCAGGTGGGTATCACAATTTGGGTAGGGCTGCTTCTGCAACCTTGCCAGTTGGGGCATATATTTTATAAAATTAATTTTTAAATTGTTTTGTTTAATGTTATCATCTTTCCACACTGTGAAGTTTCCACTGCAGCCGCTTACCTTGCTGAAAAGACAGGACGGCTTTTTCAAAGTTTAAAATGTAAACCAAAAAGTGACTTCTAAGAAATTATGGCTGCATAAACACCATTGTGTTGGTAGCCATTAAGAAACCATTCAGCCTCAAATTGTAGATATATTAAAACAGAGACCCATGGTTCCTACTCCATGACCAAAACATCAAGAACCTCAAGGTTTCACACTTCTTTTCTGCACCCATCAGTAGACTGGAAACTCTTTCAAACAAACCACAGTTCCCTGTGATGTCTAGACTTTGAACCCTGGTTTATTTAAACAAGGGTTAGTGAAAACAAACCAGGATCAAGCTGTGGCTTCATATCCTGGTTTGGTCACTAACTAGAGGTTAAACAAACCAGTTCCTTGAGTTTTGACATTACATAAAAATTCCCTTAAAGGTGAAATGAACGTTTCTGATAAGCTACAGGTGTCGAAGAAGAGAAAAGGGAAATAAGTGCAGGAGGCCTAAGCGTTCCTGTTAAATCTGAACTAGGCCAGAGACAGTCTACAGCAGGGTTTTCCAAACTTGGATCTCCAGCTGTTTTTGGACTACAATTCCCATCATCCCTGACCATCGGTCCTGCTAGCTAGGGATGATAGGAGTTGTAGTCCAAACACAGCTGGAGACCCAAGTTTGGGAAACCCTGGTCTATACTTTCAGTAGCAAATACAGGCCTGGTCACCACTTTCTGAGCTGCAAAATTTCACCCTGGATTGTGTTCAGTGACAGGTAGAGAAAACACACCTGAAACATTGGAGTTGCTTAACCCTTTCCCACCTGCCACGTCATGTAGTAGAAAACCGCTTCACTTTCCTTCATGTGCTTTGACAGAAAATTAATTGGGGCCAAATGGATCTGCAGGGGAAAGAAGGTGGGATGATTGAGAACATACACATCCAATCCATTGCTCCCCCCCCCTGCAAACTGGATTCCCAATAGTACAGATGAGCCGACAAGAGCATGATCAAACCTTGCAACATATTCCGCTTCCTTTGCCCCATCTGTCTGATTTGCTGAAGCCCACCATGCTGAAAGTTGTGTGCAGGACTGGATTCTACGTCTAACATGCCCAAACTCACTGTGCACATCTCAATGCACGGGCTGATGTCATGGGGGGTTCTGGAACAAATTCTTCATTTATCTAGGGATTTCTTCCAGGACCTTAAGCCAGACTCGACATAGAAACACAATTAATAAACATGGCCATCTGCTTCTATATATAGAGCAGTAGAATTAGTCCGGAACAGGCGCATGAAAAATCTAATTTGAAATTTGTGAACACAGCCTTTAGAAAGAGTAGCTACGTAACGCTGCCCGGTAGATGTCCCCGTAGGAGCTGAGCAATCTGTCTCTCGCATCACCCTTCCCCATCAGTTGCTCTTTAAACCCTATGCAGTAATACTTCATTATAAAAGAAAAGAGCGGATGTGACAGCACGTTCTGTCTCTAAGTCCACGTTTGCCAGTATGAAACCCTGCATGTTCTCCCTCACCGACGCAGCATTTTAATTATTTTGAATATATTTAAAGGAAGGCTGAGTCTACGGCGCAGAGATTCTGGCAGGAGCAGAGTTAAACACGAAGACTTTTTGTGACGAGGCTAAGACTCGCTGCAAGATGCAATTAATCTACAGCAGTCTGCAATGTTGTAAGCTAGCAAGGACATCTGGAGGTAAAGGAGAAAATTATCCTCTAATCACTCATTGCTGCAGCGTTATCCCAGAACGACTGGGTGACTTTAAGAGGCAGTTTAACTCAGAACGGCCTCCATTCTTGTGCGATCTGAGTGGCAAAATGTCTAAGCTTTGCAGAGGCATTAGCTAGAAACCTTGCAGAAGATTTCATTTGCCTCGGATGCAGGGTGGGGGTTGTGGAGGAGAACTGCAAACTAGATTTGGGGTTGATGACAGTCATAAAGGATATGATGTGAATAGGGTGAGATCAATGAGAAGTGCTTTCGTCTCTTGCCCTTGCTCCATGATGGAGTGTCCTTTGCTATGGTTGGGGGCAGATTATGTGGTTGGGAAGCAGATTTCAACCTCAAAAGTAAAATGTTTTATCTGAGCCAAGAGCCTCATTATGCAGGAAATTCTGTTCGCCGCAGCACTGAGGTATAGTTCTCATAGGCACACATGAATCAGACCACTGACCCATCTAACTCAAGACTGTTTACACCGCTTGGCAGCTGCTCTCCAGGGGTTTTCGGTCAGGGGACATTCTCAGCTGTTTGGAAAAGCCAGGGATGGAACTTAGAACTTTCTACAGTACATGCAAGCCAGATGCTCTGCCACTGAATTTGGCCCTTCATGAAAAAGGAGGTGAGGAAATAAACCTGTTTCGGGGATATAGCAGGGCAGATGGGGACTTGATTGAATACTGCTCCAGACAGATAAATTGGTATATCAGGGAGAAGACTAGGCTCAAATCCTTTCCCTTGACAGCTAATAATAATAATAATAACAATAATAATTTATTATTTATACCCCACCCATCTGGCTGGGCTTCCCCAGCCACTCTGGGCGGCTTCCCAAAAAATATTAAAATACTATAATACATCAAACTTTAAAAGCTTCCTTAAACAGGGCTGCCTTCAGATGTCTTCTAAAAGTCTGGTAGTTGTTGTTCTCTTTGACATCTGGTGGGAGGGCGTTCCACAGGGTGGATGCCACTACGGAGAAGGCCCTCTTCCTGGTTCCCTGTAACTTGGCTTCTCTCAGTGAGGGAACCGCCAGAAGGCCCTCGGTGCTGGACCTCAGTGTCCGGGTAGAACGATGGGGGTGGAGACACTCCTTCAGATATACTGGACCAAGGCCGTTTAGGGCTTTAAAGGTCAGCACCAACACTTTGAATTGTGCTCGGAAACGTACTGGGAGCCAATGTAGGTCTTTCAAGACCGGTGTTATGTTGTCTCTGCGGCCGCTCCCAGTCACCAGTCTAGCTGCCGCGTTCTGGATTAGTTGTAGTTTCCGGGTCACCTTCAAAGGTAGCCCCACGTAGAGCGCATTGCAGTAGTCCAAGCGGGAGATAACCAGCTAACACGATGTGGGGATTATTATTTTGAGGGAAGGAGCATTCAGTCATGTGGGTTGCAATATTGCCCTCACCTGCTATTTATGAGAACAGGGCTTAGGAGTCACAATTCAGAATATCATCCATGCTACTGCTGTGTACCCACCTCTCACTTTTCATAGACTCATGGAACCGTAGAGTTGGAAAGGACCCCACAGGTAATCTAAATCCAGTCCCCTGCAAATGCAGGAATCTCAACTACAGCATCCATGACAGAAGGCCATCCAGCCTCTCCTTAAAAACTTCCAAGGAAGGAGAGTCCACACCCTTCCAAGGGAGATCGTTCCACTGTCAAATAGCTCTTACTGCCAGAAAGTTCTTCCTGATGTTTAGTTGGAATCTCCTTTCTTGTAACTTGGAAGCCATGCATTCCCGGGTGCAGATAACTCACGATGAAACGTTTGCTGTTTTGGTGCCTGTCCCGAATCTGAAACGGCAGCAAGGCTCTGCAGGCTGTTTTGTAAGTTTACACTTCCTTCTACTAAAGCAGTAGAATTGGCCACTCTGGCATTTGGTATCCCTGCATCAAATCACTCGCACAGGACCTCCTTTGGACCTGTGGATCAGGACATTGTCACATTCTAGAAGCATGCTCCCTAGCCTTCTCTAACGTGGAGCTCTCTGGCTATACTGTGAAGCCCAGCCATCCTCACCAAATGGGCAGCTCTCCCTGAGTTCCCGGCAAAACACACACACACACACACACACACACACACTCCAACTCAGATACACACCTTTCATAACGATGGACATTTCATTAGTAGAAAATAACTCAGATAAGCATGTAACCTATAGTCATCATAGGTCCGTCACTTTGTTTTTACCTGTGGAGAGATAAAGCCCAAGTAGACGAGGCTTTGGCTTCATAATGGGGGGGGGGGAGCCTATGACAGGAAAAAGGGATTTAACGTGAACTCATTGGATTAATGAGACTGGTGCCAAACTGTGTGCCAATCACTCAAAAGCCTAAGCTTGTCCCTGGCAACAATCTGTGAGCCTATCAAGGCAAAATTCAAAGACCAGCAAGACCTCAGAATTCTGGTTTCTTGATTGCATCTTCAGCTCAGTCACATTTGAGCTCTGTAATTCTTATCTTCCATTTAACAACCGCAAGCAAGTGAACTGTAAAAAGGCTTTCTGCAGGACTCTGGCCTTCTCCTAATAAACGGAACATGTGCCACATAATGAGTGGCATTGCGCCCCCCCCCCCCAGTTTTTCTGCAGTAAGCAAACCAGGTACTCAAAATCAGCTGCTTTCTAAGCACCAAATCTCTAGTGTTGCCAGTGTTCCTGTTGGACGCTTCCCGGTGGGTGTTTATTTTGGGATGGGTACTCCACATCCATGCGTATTTTTTGCTGCATCCTCATGACACTGTTGTCATCTAAATGCCAGCCTACATTTTTCTCCCATTTAATCCAGATTACCCCTCTCTAGGGGGAGTCGATTAAGCTAAAAGAACAAAAACAACCTGTTGCCAATGACCTGACTCCACTTGCAATATCTGAATGACCGGTTTGCAAATTTAGACCATGCCTGAAGTATGCAGAGTGTTCTGTGAATAACGTAACCAGGCCACCCACAACTAACCTTTCATCTGATGAGCATTGGTGCAAAGGTTTTTTGTGTTCGATGATCTCCATCCCCAACTAAAGGGCAGTCTTGTTCTGGGCGTGGTTGTTTGGCGGTGGTAGTTGAATTTCCAAGTGGCATGCCACTGCGACTGGTTCTGGGAACTAAAATTACCAGGAAGCAATGTGATAAGGCACATATGCATGGCCTCATCATTGTGCATGCATCATTAGAAGCTAGAAAAGAAATATCCAAAGAAATGAGGAATGATTTCTGGGTTTTTGAATGGTTAGTGAGAAAGATCAATATTACTGGGCTGCTTCCACATACAACTCCAGAGGATTTGACTATCACTACTAGAGAAATACAGTGGTACCTCAGGTTACATACGCTTCAGGTTACAGACTCCACTCACCCAGAAATAGTGCTTCAGGTTAAGAACTTTGCTTCAGGATGAGGACAGAAATCGTGCTCCGGTGGCGTGGTAGCAGCTAAAGTGGTGCTTCAGGTTAAGAACAGTTTCAGGTTAAGTACGGACCTCCGGAACAAATTAACCTGAGGTACCACTATAGTATGAGACAAAGAATAACAACTTTAGAAAAAAAGAGAACAAATATTGCCCCTCTTTGAAAGATGTATGAAAAAAGGAACGGCTAGGAATCGTACAATTCTCCCCTTTCTCAGGACTGCTGTGTCCCTGGGCTGTTATGCTAGGATCTTTCTGGTGTGCTTATTTGTGCTGCAAAATGGACATAAGGGTTATTTGCAACAGACAGCATTTGCTGTCATTTAAGTTTCAATTTTAGTGTGCTTCGCATGGAAGTCACCAAGCACTTTAGATATGTTAGCTCATTTGGCAGCCACAATACCGAACTGGAGGAATCAAATTAGGACTTACCCTGCTTGCTCAGCTCTGCTAGCTTCCTGCCAGCATGGCCTCTTCACACATTACATTTCAAAATGCCTACGTACAGCATCTTAAGTGTATGACGGAATTGCCATTTATGAATGCAGCAAACATGTGTCATACAAATACAGTTGCCAGGGAACGAGGCACAGGTTGGCTTGTCAGCAGGCCCCAGTTTGTCCTGGGTATTGTATGAAATGGCTTACACCACCTATCTTTTAACATGTACCCATTATCCAAGTTTAGAGTAGCCATGCTGAGCTTACGTCCAGGAACAGGAGCTGGCACAAAGACCTATGCTTCTGCTGATTTCCAGCATATAATTGCAAAGCTGGTACAGAAGCCGCTCGCATCATCTGCTAGGTATGATCTCATCCCTTCTTTTGCAGAACACCCAAGATCCATCCGCTAGTTTTCAGTGAGGTAGTAAACCTGTGTCTGGTCTGCACCACTTTAGACCGCAAGTAGGGGCTCACACGCTCGAATGTTCCAACACACAAAATCGTTTTCTACATAGAAAATTAGATGCAAAGGAGAAATGTTCTAGCACTGCCCTCTCCCTGGTACCTAATTTTCTAAGTACGGGGGATTTTCACATGAAAGCATTCAGTCATGTCAACTAATACTTGTTGCTTGAAGTGGTACAGGTCAGATGTTGCTTTATGCCAGGAGTGAGGTACCAGTGGCCCTCCAGGTATTGTTGGACTCCAAGTCCCATCAGCACGCCAATGGTCAGGAATAATGGGAGTAAGCCAGCACATCTGGAGGGCTACAGGTTCCCCAGCCTTGGTTTACTCCAGAACATGCAGCCCTCTGGATGTTGGTGGACTACATCTCCCATCATCCCTGACCATGGGCTATGCTGGTTGGGACTAATGGGAACTGGAGTCCAATAACATCTCGAGGACCATAGATCTCCTTCCCGTTTTACTTTAGCAAGAACTAAGCCCTACTCGAGGTACTGTCGTCAAATGCATCCCTGACCCACTTGACCCTCTAACCGTGCAATCTTCTACATGCCTACTCAGAAGGAAGCTCCACTGAGTACAGGACTGTATCTAAATTACACCTGCAAAATTCATAAAGCAGCATTGCAGCCCAGATGGCTATTTTTCAAAACACATGAGGCAAAGGAACCACGTCCACATTTTCCAAATAAGAACTGCGTAGAAATGTTTGTTGGGATGTGACCGAATATGTCTCCCTAGGTTGCAAGAACAACACCCCAAAAATCAAAGGGGCTGTAGAGTTGTGGTCTCTTGTCTTGTCCAGTGCTATAGACGGGAGATGAAACATCCATTATACGCTCTGTGCGCTGAAATGTTCTGGAATAGCATAATTGAACTAAGAGACATCTAGCAACCCCTTCCCAGCCAGCAAGTAGATCTTGCTCTCTTTTTTTAAAGAATGTATAGGACCAAGGAAGAAAATAAGAGGCCAGAAGAAAATAGCATGATTGTCCACAAAAAATAATACAAAATATTCAAGTGGTCTGCAAAGTATTCAAGAATGAAAACCCAGTCACAAACTCTGAATATCTAATTAAATATGAAGTTGTATTTAGCAACCAGGTTAAAGCACTTTCAAATCTTTCTGTGCAATTTGGTTTGTCCTTTAGTTGAGAAGTGGCCTCTACCACTGGCAAGTTGTGAACCCATATATGCTGAACCCCTTGGAAGATTTCTGTAAGACCTGCTCCTCTTAACAAGGCAGCAGACCTGAGGATCTGTCCAGGTTTACTGGGCATCAGCAGTGGCACTGAAGAACAGCCTGACCCGTCAAGCCAAGCATCCTTGGCTGAGTGCCCTTTTAGTTAAAGGAAGCAAGAGCTTTTCCCTCATAGCCTGATGGATGGCTCTTGTAAATTGTGAGTATGGTAGAAGATTAACCTGGAAAAATGTAGGCAACCCAAACAAAATTTCACTATGTGCATTAGCATTCACCAGTATGCTGGTGTTAAGTGTCCTGTTATACAAATATAGGGCTGAATTGTCAGCCTTTTTATCATGAAAGCAACACCAAGCTACTTGCATGATCAATGGATACAAGGCCTGGTCCTTATGGACTACGGCGATACCTGCAAATCTCCATGCCCAAATCTCCTTCTAAACAAGTTTCTATTGGCCAGTCCCTGCTTAGGTCATCGTTTTCCAATAATATGGTCACATCTTAGCCATGCAGCATATAGTTTCCCCCTCAACTTGTGCCATTTCAGAAGATGGATTTGCTTATATCCTGTGATATTCATACAAAAATAAACCCTCCGTTTCAATCCCACCCCACCCCGCCCTTGAAATGGAGCTGGCAGATGGGAAGTTATCCATTTGCCCTTGAGAGTCCCTCGACCCAGGATCTCAAGGAGGTGGAGGTAGTTTCAGGTCCAAGAGGCTATAGGCGAAAATGTTCCAGAAGATGGCAAAGAGAACAAACACCACGTACATGGAGACAAAGATCCACCATAAGGACTGGTCTTGGAGTCTCTGCTCATAGTTCCTTAGGATGACTACGCCTAGGGTGATTCCAACAGCAACGCCCCCAAGATGGGCGACAAAACTTGGGTGTGGGCATGGAGGGTAAGCAGATGGGTAGAACCTCAGCCACACAGCTCTTCCAAATTCAAAGCTCACTGGAAGAGAGGAGAAACGAGAGGTCACTGGTCTTGAAAGTGCTTCTAGGTTGTTTTTTCCAGATATTTCAATATATTTTGGCAGTTCTGTTTTGAAATTATTATTTTTTATCATTCTCAATGAGAAAACCCAAAGCGTTTAAATATAACTGCGCACTGTTGTGCAACGTTTTATTTGCTGCGGTAAGATGCCTATAATACTTTTATGAACCCAGTTTTAATATTTCTGTAAGGAGTTACATCGAGCATTTAAATATTTCTACAAATCCTAAGGCAAAAAAAGTATCACCTCCCCACTTATTGTACCATTTCATCCATACTTGCTACTTTGAAATTCCCCCGTGAAGAACACTGATGGGTTCACAAAGTTTTGCACTTGAATATAAACAAACACTGTTCCCCTGTGTAAATATATATTCTTGTCGTCTCCTCTTTTCACCAGATTTGTTAGCTTCATCATGTATGCCATACTCCAGGCTATGTTTCAAATTGTTCTCAAGTACGTTCATATTTGTGATGGCCTGGGACTCGGGCTCGGGCTCAGATCCAGAGGAGTCTCAGTCTGCACCAGATCCTTTGCCTCAGGCATCATCTGAACCAAGTCTGGGGCCTGATCCTGAAGAGTCCCAGTCTGCACAGGTTCCCCTGCAACAAACACCAGCTGCGCCAAGTCAGGGGCCTGAGCCTGCCCTGGCTCCAGATGCGGGGATTACCTTGTTGCCTTCAGCTGAGCTATCACTTATAGCTGCTCCACTACCGGTTTGGCCAGGGGAGGCTGAGGTGGCCTTTGGGTCTAGTAACCCACCAACGTCTCCTGAGCTGCAGAGACTAAGGTCTGAGAGAAGGAGAGACCTGAGTACTCGCAGGAGGAGTGCTGGTCTTCAGGCGAAACAGGGAGGTGAGTCGCCGGGGGATCAGGACCGGCCGTTACCCCGACGAAGATAAAAGGCTGTCAGACCCTGCCCCAGGTTTCCGGGAGCACCATTGCTATATGCCAGACCCTGCCTGAGATCCTGTACCTGTCCTTGCCTGGTTTCCTGCCTCGTGTCCTGCCTTGGCCCTGTCGGACTGACTCCTAGTGGAACCTATGGATTCTGGACCAGACCTGGACCGCGGTTCTCGGGTTACCCCTGGCCAGCACATTATTTTACTTTCAATTGCATAGGTTTTCTGCTCTGTTGTTTTCTGGCCTGGGCTCCTTTGGGAGGAAAGGCAGGATAGGCTATAAACAAACAAACAAACAAACAAACAAACAAACAAACAAACACACTTGGTTCCTCTGCACACCCTGAAGAGGTTCAGTTTGACAGCAGCAACCAAGGGCAGAACAAGCGCTGTGTGCAACATGGGGCAGCTACCAAAAACAGCACACCTACCTGGCGCTTTCTTATATAACAAGCAATTACACTCAGAGAACGTTGTGATAAGTCAGCCATGCAGTCTGTTTCCCTGCTGGCATCCTCGCGATGAAGCGAGGATGTCATCATAGCTGAAGCAGATGCTTCCAGCTCTTGACTTATGTTGTTTGTACAATTTTCTGTTTCCCAAAATCAATAACCATCTTTCAAAAAGAAGAAGAGGAAGGAACAGAACTGTACTGTACAGAATGTTACAGAGGCTCATAGGAGAGAGCTCGACACAGGAATGCTGGTTTTGGCGACTGGCCCGTATTGTTCATAAGTCTGCGTTTGCCCCCAAGAAGCACGAAACGCTCCGATCCAGGTGTGTGCTTCACTCTTTGCAGGGTCAGAACCAAAGTGAGTGATAATGACTGCTACAGCCAATAAAAGGTAAAAAAAGGCAAAGGACCCCTGGATGGTTAAGTCCAGTCAAAGGCGACTATGGGGTTGCTCGCTTTCAAGCCGATGGAGCTGGTGTTTGTCCACAGACAGCCTTCTGGATCATATGGCCAGCATGACTTCTGGTGCAACTGGACACCGTGATGGAAACCAGAACGGCCGGGAACACTGTTTGCCTTCCCACTGCAGTGGTACCTATTTATCTACCTGCACTGGCGTTCTTTTGAACTGCTAGGTGGGCAGAAGCTGGGACAGAGCAACCAAGTGATCACTCCGTCACAGGGATTCAAACCGCCAACCTTCCGGTCGGCAAGCCCAAGAGGCTCAGTGGTTTAGACCACAGCGCCACCCGTGTCAATATTATGCCTCCCAATGTGTCAATGCAATTTACAGATAAGAAGGCTACTTAGATGGGAAATGTATGGGACATTGAGATCCTAAAAGGAGGTGCAGTAATGATGAATTTAAAATGACAACAACCTAGGCACATACCAAGCATATGAGGATACTTACTACAGATCAAGGCAACAGCCATGCGCAACAGCTTGAATTGGCACTTCATTCCAGACCAGTTCTGGGGAAAGAGAGGAGATGGGAGTCAACAATCTCCAATTAAGTGTTTCACATGCTGAGAATCTGGAGGTAGATATGAATCTAAAGGACCCAGAGGGCTCTCTCCTACCCCCCCTCCCCCCACACACAATGCCAGCGAACTAGCTTCCCTGCAGCTTCTGCAGCCTTTGGCATACTCTCAACTCACTGGGCTTCAGGGCAGAGAGAAACAAAATCAGAGATTAGCTTTCTGAAGTCAGTCAATTCCGCCTGCTTCTTAAGTCAGCAGCAATGCTGGCCAGAAGAGGGAGATGTTTTAAAACAAACCGACGGGACAGGGAATGCCAATTTATTCCCCCTGCACCACACAACACTGCATAATCGCATGGGGTTTTGAACGCCTGTCCTTTCCGCTGTGAAACCCTTACTCAGGAGTCCCCAAGCGATTCTCACAGTTCATCTGTTGGGTGAAACGTCTGGGGGTGGGTGGGGGACGAAAAATGAGATAGGGGTTGACCCGCCACATGGTAAATTGTCACCTACTCTCTAACAATTTCACAGATGAAAAGAAGGACTCCTCTGCTGCAACAGAATAGAGATACAAATATGAGACTCTTGCCCCTAGGTATGGTTGAATCTGTCAATTTCAATTTCTGTTTCTCATTTTTCAGTTCACATGTCTGCAGCAATCTGCAATTTAGGAAAAAGATCCTAATGAAACTTAAGCAGCAACTTAATGCAATTTTCTCCTAATAAACACATTTTTTGTATGCCATTTTCAAGATTCTAAGTATTTTCACAAGCAATTGGACCCAATATATATACTCACTAATATATGCATTTTATGCACACTGGCTGGACAACTGCAGCACAAAACTGGAGAAGTGAAAATTTCAAAGGATATTTGTGTTTCAGTTCATATATGGGTCTGAGAAGGGCAAATCAGGTAGATTCTCATTAAAATGCGAACCACATCACATTTGTTCCCTATCTGCCCCAAATTGTTTTCTTTTAATGTATTATTCTGCATTTCCTTTTATGGACAGAGCAGCATTTTTATATAGACCATCTTTAATGAGACTGATATCATCAGTTTATGCAAATAGCTCTCCTTTTCAAGCTGTTACATGTTGCTCTCTCTCTCCCATCTACCTTCCCAGTTTGAAAGAAAAGGAACAACCTGCAGCATACACTGCGCTTTCCTAAGCAGGAAATTGGAAAGACCTTGTGGCACACAGCTTAGAAGTAGTGGAGGATCAATAAGAGAGCCCTGCTGCAAAGTAATGCAACCTGCAAAATTTAGAGGACAAGCTCAGTTCTCAAGGAAGAGAGACCGAAGGAAAGACTAATATTTAAGCACAGAGATGATGGGTTAGAATGGATAATGACCTTACAGGTGTAGTTAAGGCACTTTGCTGAATAGGTATTTAGGTAAGAAAGCACTCACTTCATCACATGTTCAATATTTGCATGCCGAGGCAATAGCTAAAGGTGCTTTGCAGCATAGCCTTTCCAGAGTATGCAATCATGCTGACAATCTTCAGCATGGATTATGACTGGGGTAGCATCAGAAATGTTTATTCGCCAGGCTTGTACATTGATAGCATTTTCTGCTGGTCAGATCAGCAAAAAAAATTCTACCTGTCAAAACACGGTAGGCTCCTTTGGGTATTAAATAACACATTGCGGAATCATGCATAACACAGTGCCTGATCCTCTGTCCCCTTATTTAGATGTATCTTGCACACATATTCTATAGCGCAGTAAAATCTGAATCCAACTGTGACAAGTGAACAATTATTACAGATCAGTTGTACTACTTGTGATCCATCCCCTGCCCCTACAGCCAGCTCCAGTGATTGCGAAAATTGCCACTAATTATATCTATGACCTTGTGAGAATGTATCCAGGAAAAGCTAGAACTGCGAGATCATTATTGCCCATTATTTAGGGAAATTGCAAACTGTAAGGGAAGAAAGAGAAATGAACATTCCAGCTCATAACTTGCTCCGACGCAGAGGAGAATTTCTCATTTAGTTATTATGCAGCATCAAGGAAATACATGTTGGAATTGGTATCAGAAAGAGAGAAATTCTCAACCCTGCGCTATTCGGAAGTAAGCCTCACTGACTTCAATGAGGCAAAGTTGTATACGATTGCAGTCTTAAATATCTTTCTCTTCTACCACTTTATATTATGTGTATCTCTAAAACATAGGCCAGCAGAACATACGTTGCAGTGCTGACCAACATAACAGAAAGCAGACAAATCCAGAGTTAGTCACCTCAATATATTTAAAGATCAGGAGCTGAGACTTGAAGCGCCCAGCTTTCTTTTCTCTGACAGAAATCAGTGCTACCATCAGTTTGTCCTTGACACTAGGCAATGCCACAAAATATTGGCTGATCCAAAGGCAAGCTTCCTGAGTGCTGATTCTCAATAACTTCAGTGGATCAGGAAAGTTGAACAAGCCATAGGGATTTTTCCAGGGTGAGGTGTTAGCAAAGCAAATTCTCCAAAGAAATAAACAAACATATATAACTAGCATCAGAAAACAGGTCTATCACTTTTAGTAGATCTGGTGACTGAGCTGTGTTAAGGTCTGGGTAGACCTGGCCTCTGAGAAGCTTATAGTCTAGGTCACTCCATTGTTTCCCAGCAGGTAGACTTGCTGTTGATCTATGGGTGAACCTGACTCTCAGGTAACTTCTTTCCACTTACCACTGGAATCCTCCATCCTTTTTCCCTGGCTCCCTTCATCTTCTCCAGCCCTTCACTAATTGCACTGCTGCTGCTACAATCAACTTCATTGCCCACTCCCCACTGCACTGATTTAAAAGACAGCTGCAAACCATAAGCCTGGACTACAGCTTGAGATTGCCATACACTCCTTCCAGCAAAATGAGTATAACTCTTTTCAATAGAACAGGCATCAGAACTACCCAAGCTGCATTTCTGAAAGGCCCTCTGTAAGAATCAGTTATACTCAGTCTATTAACAGACACAGAAATGCCAGAAGATACCAACAGAACGGGGAAGAATTTGCTAGGTGTCACCACCAAAGGCATGGATCTTCTGCCATTCTGATTGCAGAATTCAGTATGTGAATTGCAGATTCCTGGACATTATTGCTTGCATTTTTGAGAATCCTTCAAAACAAACAAATGTCAAAATAAATAAAAAAATTAAAAAATTGTCCAGTAGCACCTTAGAGACCAACTAAGCTTGTTCTGGGTATAAGCTTTCGTGTGCCTGCACACTATCTGAAGAAGTGTGCATGCACACGCAAGCTTATACCTAGAACAAACTTAGTTGGTCTCTAAGGTGCTACTGGACAATTTATTATTATTATTATTATTATTATTATTATTATTATTATTATTTATTTATTTTGACTGCGTCAGACCAACACGGCTATCTACCTGAATCAAGAAACACATGTCAACCTCTCACGTTCATTGTTTTGATATATGTATGCTGGAAAGTCCAGCCTGGGAGCTCATGCCATCAGCTTCTGGGGAGATCACCAATGTCATGAAACAAGTTGGCTTTTTTATTTATCCTGTCCTTCCTCCGAGGAGCTCAGGGTGGCATACAACTGGGGTCGGTAAAAGATAGCTCAGGACCTACTTATAGATCTGTTGGAGCCTTATAGAACATTGACAAGGGTTTCTGTCTCTCAAGCGATCAGCCGTGGCAACAACAACATAACTTTCCCCATCTGAATGGGAGTGTTGAAATGAAGAAAGCTAACAAGGAGCAGACTGTTGTATGAAAGGACTATGAGGTTAGTTCTGGTACTGTACACAAATTTCTAGGCTCAGAATGCGCTTAGAGGCACCCTGTTCTTTAATACTAACTATATGCCTAAGGACTGATCGATTCTGACACTCAACATTCCTTTAATCTTATGTATTTTGTACCAGGCACTCATTGATGGATCTCAGGGTTCTAGTAAAAAAACAAAGTCGTGAGTCAGAGCATCTAATGTCTGAGCACAGAGTACACTGAAACAGGCTTGGCTACAGAACAAAAAACAAAACAACCCCCCCCCAAACAATCTAGTAATACAGATGTGACAAGTCATCACCCCAGGAATTTTTCATAAGGCACTTCACAAAACTTTAAAGTCTCTGGCTGGGCCTGTGGTAGACTCATTTTTCTTTTATGAACAAAGCTCTGGGTGAGATGCAAGGGCTAACCAAGCAAAATATTACAGATCAATAAATCTGAGCTTAAGAACCCAGAGACGAAAAATCAATAAATTTTATGTGCACTCTGGGGGTGGGGTCTGACAAGATGCACACACACTCATGGACATAGATCTGATGAGTTCTTCAATTTCCTTTTTTTATTGCGCAAGCCCTGACAGTTTTATAACTTTATCCAAATCTCCTCACTTCCTCTCCTTCTTCCCCCTGAGAGGACAGTTTTAATCTCCCTCCTTCTATGGGGGTGGATGAACACAGTTGGGGCGCAATTAGTTGTTCAGTGCCAGGTGTTTCGTGCTAATAGTCCCCACGGAATGTGAAGATAAGACAGATAAGCAAATGGCAAGAGATGCTTTTTTGTGAGCCTTTCCAGCTTTTGTCGACCTCTGGACACTCCCTAACAGGTCCCTAAAAAAATGTGCAGATGAGCAGCACAAACATAGACTCCAAATGTGTCACAGAGCTTTTTATATGTCTACAATTCACAGCCGAAGTCTTGGTTAGCAGCTGAGTTGATCCTTAAAAAGGTAAAGGTAAAGGACCCCTGACAGTTCAGTCACAGATGACTCTGGGGTTACGGAGCTCATCTCACTTTACAGGCCGAGGGAGCCGGCGTTTGTCCACAGACAGTTTTTCTGGGTCATGTGGCCAGCATGACTAAGCCGCTTCTGGCGCAATGGAGCAACGAAACCAGAGCAGCGCACGGAAATGCCATTTACCTTCCCGCCAGAGCAGTACCTATTTATCTACTTGCACTGGCATGCTTTCAAACTGCTAGGTTGGCAGGAGCTGGGACAGAGCAACAGGAGCTCACCCCGTCGTGGGGATTCAAACTGCTGACCTTCTGATCAGCAAGCCCAAGAGGCTCAGTTAGCCATGGTAATTGACTATCAGGGAGTTCAAATATTATATGTTTGGGTTCATTTTAGGATGGATGAATCTGCCAGTTTTAGTCTCTGTTTCTATTTTTTCCAACCGTAAGTTTCGCTTGCCCCATTTCCAAATACATTTGCAATCGAAAACAACAGCTGGATTTTACAAAAACATCTCTGCATCTGATCACTCAGGAAAAAAATACATATTCGCAAACTTAGGACAACTGTCTTTGAGGAAAAGGATTTTCATAAAGCTAGTTTGGGGCAATGCTTTTATGGTCTACAAAATTTGTAACAAACCACACCAGAACTGGAAATACAGTTGGCAAAGACAGCACAAGAATTCAGGTCTACGGTTGATTGAAAATATTTTGCAGTACATCTGGAGGGCTGGCTTATAGCTTCTCTGTTAGAGTGACAATGAAGTAGTCTTAGTATAAGGTTATTTCTAGATAGTTTTATATCCCACAGAGATTAAGAAAGATTATGAGATCAGGAATAAGTATTTGCTGGAAAGGATGTCACAGGAAGGGAACTTACATTCACATCTAGTGGGTCTGCCCTCAAATACAAACATACCTGGTAGAGGTCATGCATGTTAGTTGTATTATAGCAGGTTTTTGCTTACAGGGCTTTCCTTTAGTTTTTTAAGATCTTGCAAAAATGAAAGATCGGGATTTTATTCAAAGCATATCACTGCAAATATATTGAACTTAATTTGGCTCCGGAAAGACTTTGAAATGCCAAATGTTGGTGAATTAGCAAGATCTGGGACATTATAGTTATAAGACCAAGCAAAACATGTTTTATTAAACTGAGAATGGCCAGAATTTCTGGTGATACACTTAAAAGGTACCTTGGAGACTGACTTAACCCCTATATACCCAGTAGGCCACTACGGTCTGTGGGAGTCTTTATCCTGCAAGTTCCAAATATCTCAGAAGCCTGCTCTACAATAACTCTGTGAAGGGCTTTCAGGGTGGTTGTCCCATTCTGTGGAATAGCATTTCTGTTGAGAGGTGACAGGTTCACTCTGCACTTTCTGGAAACAGTTGAATATATTTTTGTTCCAACAGGCATTCCCAGTTCTATAAATGGGTCTGTGCCATGGGCGTCTATTTTGTATTGCATTGCTTTGTTTTTACTAAATTTGTTTTTTGTGGGCTTTTAAAAAAAATAATAATTCATTTTTCAATGTATTTTGCAATATATTTCATTTTGCAACAAGAACTATTGCAAACTCATTGGCTATCTTTGCATTATTCACCCATAACAGCATTCAAGGTGTCACAAAAGAAAGGGAAATACATCACCAGACCATGCAAATAACATACAAAAATAAACTCTAATCAAGGAGATCTCTCCAAAGGCCACCATGAATCTGTGAGGAAGTCCTCGTCTGCTCTTCCTGTCTCATGTACATCAATCAGCTTGAGGTGTTTGTGTAGAAGCTGATTAATAAAATTATAATTACTGACAGCAATAATAATGAAGTAAAAATATTTGTTAATATTTTGCTGTGGAAGAACATAGCAAGAACACCCCCACATCATTCAGCCTGGACACTGAGGTCCAGCTCCGAGGGCCTTCTGGTGGTTCCCTCCCTGTGAGGTTGCACGGAACCAGGCAGAAGGCCTTCTCGGCAGTGGTGCCCACCCTGTGGAACGCCCTCCCATCAGATGTCAAGGAGATAAGTACCGTATTTTTCGCTCTATTAGATGCACAAGACCATAAGACGGGCCTAGTTTTTGGAAGAGGAAAACAAGAAAAAAAATATATATTCTGAATCCCAGAAGCCAGGACAGCCAGCAGGATCGCAGTGCAGCTTATGGGATAGCCATGCACAGCCTCGCCCGGGCAGGGGTTGAAGGCTCCCCCAAGAGCCGTGCTCCCTTTAAAGAGCGTGTGCAGTGTGTGTGCGGCTCTTGGGGGCTTTTCCCCAAGGAGGGAGAAGGGCAGCCCCTCTCCCTCCTCAGGGAAAAGCCCCAAAGAGCCGCACACACACTCCACACGGCTCTTTAAAGGGAGCGCTGAGCAGAACCTCCCGGCTGCATTCGCTCCATAAGACGCACACACATTTCCCCTTACTTTTTAGGAGGGGGAAAGTGCGTCTTATAGAGCGAAAAATATGGTAACTATATAACCTTTAGAAGACACCTGAAGGCAGCCCTGTATAGGGAAGCTTTTTAAGGTTTAATGTTTTATTATGTTTTTATATACATTAGAAGCCGCCCACAGTGGCTGGGGCAACCCAATCAGATAGGAGGGGTACAAATAATAGATTATGATGATCAAGAATGAATTCTAGATGTTGTAAAAACTGGGATTGGTATGGATAGGCTGAGAATATTCTGTTAAGTTTCTTCATATTGTAAACTAACAAAATATTAACAAGGATGATTTTATTTTTGGAACCATGGAGATCAGGTTTTGAATGTGCCTCCATGGAGAAGGGTACCTCTAAGAAGCAGGCATGATGCAATGTGGGACTGACATCATGCATATTTAAGAAAACCACACAGCTCTCGACGGTCCCACCAGCACCTTCATCTGTAGTACAGAACAGAGGAGTGCCAGCATCTATGGACTGTGGTGAAGTGTGATTTGTGCCCTGGATATGAATCTGACAAGTCTCAAAGACCACCGTGCAGATATGCCTCTAGGCTAATGATTCAGGCAGTGAGGGAAATTGCTGGAGAATGCTCCCATCTGTGTCTTACAGTGCTCATGGGTTTTGTCTATAAATTACTCCAGCCATTGAACAAAAAATCCCCCAAAACCTTTGCTTCTTTTCTTCTAAACTAATTTTCTTTTATGCAGTTCTCCGCAGAGATTAGTAACATAGTCAAAAGGCTCAGGGTGCTGCTATTAAATATTGCGTTTTCTCCTCCACTCTTTATTTTCATGCATCTTTATTTAGTTTATTTCCCCCCTTTATTACTTCCCGTCGGGTGAAATGCCTTATTGCTTGCTCTTCGTTTATTTATTTGCAGGAACATTTCATTCTGCAGCCAAGGACGTTTTTATTTCTTGCAGCTACCCAGAGGCACTCAGGGAAGCAAAAAGATTCCAACGAACCTTTTCTCCCACAAGCAAACAAAAAAGCGTAACGAAAAGATGAGCACTGACATTAATGGGATGCAGCAACAAATGCAAAAGATCATTTTCATTATGGAAGATTTCCCCTCATCAGCATTAAGTGAGAACGCTTTGTTTCAGATGCCAGAACTGGGTAATGTGAGAAGATTCTACAGCCAAGCATGAACAACACAGACTTGTGGCATCATAAACTAACACATCTATTATGGTATAAGCTTTTGATGGGATGCTGTACATGAATACCATATGTGTCACTCTAAAAGCGCGGGGGAAACTTGTGTGAAATAGAAAGGTGACAAAAGTAATTCGCACAAACAATTTGAAACAGACTTATGGGCATACCAGAGCTACATAGTTTGGTCTGCTAATCTGTTCCTACTGACTAATTAATTAATTTTATTTATTAGATTTATCTGCCACCCTTTATCAAAAGATTTCAGGGTGGTTCACAAGATAAAAATACAAGAAAAAAGCACAAATAAAAAGTTAGAACAGAAACAACAAAACAATAGCCCACCCCAAACACATTTAAAAGGACGTAGAATATTAAACAGCCAAAGGCCTGGTTAAAGAGGAACGTTTTTGCCTGGCACCTAAAAATATACATATAATGAAGGCACCAGGCGAACCTTCCTGGGGAGAGCATTCCACAAACATTCTGCATTTTCATCATAAATGGAACATGGTCCAAAGCTGGAGCATTTCTGGAAGTCAGCCTAAACACAGAAGCTTCCCTCCTGAATTCCTTATCTGTAGTTCATAGCTCTGTGCTGTGGTCATACACTCAGACAAGGATGTGTGGTTTTTGTCTTTGTTGCCTATACTTTGTGAAGGCAATCTGGTTTAGCCAATAATGCTGATGACGACCAGCAAAAGACCCTTTCTTTGGGGCTTCCCACAGGCATCCGATTGGCCACCGTGAGAACAGGACGCCAGACTAGATGGGCCATTGTCCACTGGCTCTTCTTATGTTCTTAAAAGCTTAATGAAGAGACAGTAACAACCGCAGCAGTTGGCTGTTCCTAATACTGGAGCAGCTTGGATTCCAAGCAGCAATTCCGTCCAATGAAGTCATGCCATTCCTGGTCTCTAACTCAAATTGTATCACTACTTAGTCTAGTACTTACCATTACTATGTTGGCTAGGTGAGCAGATATCAGGGCGTACACGCCTCCAGATGAGCCCACGACAGGTGCAGTCATATCAGCAATAGACACTGCCAAGGAACCTTAGAGAGAGAGAAAAGGGGAGGGGGGAAATTTTTATTGCAAAAACCTTGCTAAGCAAGAGTCAATCTTCTTCCTCTTTTTTTTTTTTTTTTTTTTTGCACATGAAGTTCTCAGAAAAAGGGGCATTTACAGATTATCACAAACCTTGCTAAGCAAAAGAGCTGACCTCCTCCCTCTTTTTCACACATGGAAAGGGCACCTACAGATTGTTGTTAATTCGTTCTGGAGGTCCGTTCTTAACCTGAAACTGTTCTTAACCTGAAGCACCACTTTAGCTAATGGGGCCTCCTGCTGCTGCCGCGCTGCCATTGCACGATTTCGGTTCTTATCCTGAAGCAAAGTTCTTTACCCGAGGTACTATTTCTGGGTTAGTGGAGTCTGTAACCTGAAGTGTATGTAACCTGAAGCGTATGTAACCCGAGGTACCACTGTAGTATGTGAAGCCACAGTCAACGACAGGCAGAGTCAAATCAGTCTAATTTTGGGTGTAGGGAGAGAATTGGGCCAGTCCTGCTTTCCAAGCCTAAATCATTTTGCTGATGGAGGAAAAGTACAAGGTGGTCACACACACACACACAGCCTGACCCACTTCCTCTTGCAGCTAAAAGACACTTGGAGAGGAAATTGGTCATATGGTCCCCATGCATATTGGCATCCTAGGGGGGATGAGACACTAGCCTAACTTAAAGTCCCAGCTGAATGAGGTTTTGCACCTGTGAACTCTCTCTCTTCCGAGGGCTCTATGCAGTCCTATATCTACATCAGTTTTAGAGGTGGGATGGGAGGTTAAAACACACACCATTGTGCTTGTGTCTTCCAATCAGTAGAGCCTTGACCCAGGCTCCGTTTTGCTGAACACCATATCTGCTTTACAACTACAGTGGTACCTCGGGTTACATATGCTTCAGGTTACATATGCTTCAGGTTACACACTCCACTAAGCCAGAAATAGCGCTTCAGGTTAAGAACTTTGCTCCAGGATGAGAAGAGAAAATGTGCAGCGGCAGCCCCATTAGCTAAGGTGGTGCTTCAGGTTAAGAACAGTTTCAGGTTAAGTACGGACCTCCGGAACGAATTGAGTACTTAACCTGAGGCACCACTGTACAGGGAGGCTACCTGTAATTTGCAAGGCTAGGGAACAAAACCAAATGAACTCGTGCAGGACCACACACAAAAACCTATTGGGAACTTTTGTGATTTAGGAACTTTTCTACTAATAATGGGCAGTGTGATAGATAGGTCCCCTGAATTCGTTATTTGAATTGGAATCGCGTTTTGGAAATGCAATCACTGTTTCGAGACCTTCCAGCGCTCTCACGCAAACGGAGGTTGTGCTTGTTTCCCAAAGTCTGCACACCTGACAAGTTAGATCAGAAGCAAAGAGCAGATGATGTGGACAAATGGGCTGGCCGCATGCTAGAAAGACAAGCTAACAGGCAGCTGATGCTATAGCTGCTGAAGGCCAAGCTACAAATTCCCCTTCACCATTTTTAAAAACAAACAAAAAGGTCACTGGAGCTTGCATTTAGGTGTGGAGGGTTCTATTTCTTTCTGTACCAAATTCCCCCCTCAAGCTGCTTCTCTCTGCACACACACAGAGAGAAAAAAGAGACACTCCTCCTCAGCCATCCTTCCTCCACTCTCAAATGCATCCTCCAGTGGCTTGAGGACAGGCCACCTGAAGGATCATCCCCTTCCATATATACTTGGCCAGGCTCTAAGATAATCTTCAGAGGCCTCTTCTCTGCCCTCCCCCCCAATCACCACAAAATGAGGTGAGGCAGGCAGGTAGCTGCTTATGAGAGGGCCCTTTCAGTGGTGGTGCCCTATTTATGGAATGCCCTACAGTACAGTCGTACATTGGAAGTCGAACAGAATCTGTTCCGGAAGTCCGTTCAACTTCCAAAGCATTTGAAAACCAAATTCTGATTGGCGATAGGAAGCTCCCACAGCCAATCAGAAGCCACGGAATCCCCATCAGACATTCGGCTTCCAAAAGAACATTCGAAAACCGGAACACGCACTTCTGGGTTTCAATCGTTCTGGAGCCGATTTGTTTGGGAGCCAAGGCATTTGAGATCCAAGGTACGACTAGACAAAGAACCATTCCTCGCCTGCCGTTTTCCCTCTTCAATCTCTTCCTCCAGCCACGTTTCCCCAATCTTAATTCTCTTCCTTTTGCCTGACTTCACTGTTGGAGCACCCATTTTTAACTGTGCGGTTGTTGTTGTTTTAAATGAAGAGCCACATCTCATGTGTCCATCTTAACCACCCGGTTAAGAATTTTGCATAAATACTTTTGGTTCCCCTCTCCTGTATCTTTACAACTGCGCTGTATTTGTGTCCGAACTACTGCTGACGGCACCCACTCCTTTCTCTCCACTGCGAACGATTTGAAATTGTTAAAGAAAATATTTTCACCTGCATGCTGCGAAATAATTGGTTGCAAGCTAAGAGATATTTTTCTGCCTGTGATTTTTCCTGGCAACTTCTTTTTAGACCAGCTCCATCCTTTTAATGAGAAGGCAGCACACCTTCACCCAGCTTTTTTTAAATTCTTAGCATTCCCCCCCCCCATAGTCTGACACAGTTAAGGTGGGGGGAGGGGTGACGACGACACAAAATCAGCTGAGGAGAGGCAAAATATGTACGGTGGATGGATGAAAGAGGAGGGGGGGTAAGAATCAAACACACAGAGCTGGAAAACGAGAGAGTCGGAGACAGAGAGCACAGATGTGATATTCTCAAAGTAACAAAAGCAAAAAAGAGCAAAGACAGGTTATTTTGCCAAGAACTTCATACGCTAAATCAGGCCTGCCTGAAATTTAATTACAACTCCCATCAGTCCCTGCAAGCAAGGCCAATGGCCAGGGGTGGTGTGAGTTGTAGTCTAGTAATATCTGGAGGTTCCCCACATTTTGGATGACCAAAGACACTGAGGATGGACAGGGATGGGGAAGAGTTGGAATGGTACACACGTGAGCACACGTAGGCTTCATTTCAGGCCTACTTCTCCCTGAGTTGAAGTCCACAACCTCCCAAGGTTCCACTGTCAAACAGCTCTTACTGTCAAAAAATTTTTTTGCCGCATGTTTAGTTGGAATTTCCTTTCTTGCAACTTGAAGCCATTGGTTCAAGTCCTACCCTCCAGAGCAGGAGAAAGCAAGCTTGTTCCCTCTTCCATGTGACAGCCCTCGAGATATCTGAAGATGGCTATTGCATCTCCTCTCAGTCTCCTCTTTTCCAGGCTAAACATACCCCAGCTCCTTCAATTGCTGCTCATAAGGCTTAGTTTCCAGACCCTTGATAATCTTGGTTTCCCTCCTCTGCACACGTTCCAGCTTGTCAACGTCTTTCTTATATTGTGGTGCCCAGAATTGGTGCCACAGTACTCCAGGTGTGGTCTGACCAAGGCAGAATGGAGCGGTACTATGACTTCCCTTGATCTGGACACTATACTTCTGTGAATGCAGCCTAGAATAGCACTAGCTTTTCTTGCTGTTGCATCACATGGTTTACTCATGTTAATTCTGTGTGGACTCATACCACTGGCTATGTCAGTCATAGGACCAGATACTCCAGATGCACTGAAAAGGACCTTCACTCTAATATGCTTATGGAGCCCCCCTCCCTATTCCTAGCTTTCTAATCCAATTATGATATTTATGCTTCCCACCTCCATGTACTGCCTCATAGCACATAACTCTTTTTTTAAAAAAAATTGTTCAGTAAGGCACACTTCTATTGTACCTTTATTTGTTCATTGCAGCAAGACTTGCTATATAGGTAAGGACCGGGGCAAGGGAAAGGGACAAATAGCTAAACCTGCCAGTCACTGTCCCAGTCCCATGGCACCCTCCCTGCAGTTGCCTCCTGCTCTCTCCTCTTGTTATAATTAGATTTGATCTATCATCAAGCCAGCTTCCTTCACCTCCAAACTGCAGAGGCGCAAGACGTGAATAACAAATGCAGTACAAATGTAAAAATCAATCAGTCCATGAAGATCTATCATCCCATAGATTCACTGGTCATTGGAAAGTTGCCATGTTGGGCCCGAACCAAAATCCTTCAGCTGACAATTACTGACACTGCGGTAAACAACGGTAAAGCCAAATCGGATATATAGATTAAAAAATAACTCCTGGGTACTTTATCCCTCAGGAAATCTCTTCACATGAAAAAAGGGTAGTAAGCCCCAAAACTGCATCTGTGACCTTATAACTAATTTCTCCCCCTCATAACTAATGCTTAATTATAGTAGTTCCTGATCCTGCACTCACTGTACAGCTCAACTGAGAAATGGGATCCTCCTTAATGAGGGTCCTGGTTGCGTGCGGGCCCCTAAGGCACCCCACAGGGTAAGCTGTGGCTGGGCATGGCCCAAGACTTAACAGTCGGGTCCTGGGATCGCACCAGGCTGTTTGGGCCAATCGGGATGGACGGCGTGATTCCGGGGCCTATAAAAGCGGCAGCGCGGCGTAATCGGGGGCACTTGCTTTGCACTGCCAAACACCCTCCCCCCTCCCTAATTTTAGGTGCTGCTGCTTTGGCCTTGCTTTGGATTGGGTCACCTGTTTTGGAACAGGGGCTGGGTAGGGATTTTTCCATTTGGCAGATTGGCTGTAGCCACTTGGTTTTCACCTACTCCCTTAGCAATCGTCACAACTTTGTAAGGTTAGGCGGTTAGGCATTGGCTTACTGAAATGTGTGGGAGGGGAGGTGCGGCCATCACCTGCCCCTCCAGAAACAGGGTGTTCCGGTAAAGGAATCTGGGGGTCCTGGATCTCACCTGAAGTCGCTTGAGGGGCTAGGGCCATGCCAGGACCACAGAAACCCCGGGGTGAGCTTCGGTTATCTTCATCAATATTGCTCCCTTGTTTGGTGTTTACCCTTTCAGACTACCAGCCAGCGAGGCAGGAGTCAGTTATAGTCTGTTGCCAATGCCTAAGCCAATACCGCTCACTTTGCTGTAATCAATAAAGCTGTGGCCTAAAATTTTGCCCAATAATTTAAACTAAAATTATGTGTCAGTTATTTACAAGGGGAGGGCTTGGGGCCCTCGAAGCGCAAACACAGCACTAGGAAAAACTACAATAACTTTCTCAGTTACCAACAGAAGTCCTGTTCACATGTCTTCATCTGAACATACAATAGCTTAGAACTGGGGCAGGGGCACAGACCCCCATAATCCTGGGCCAACGGGCTCCCATCCCAACTTTCACATTTTTAGTGCAAACGTCTGAAGGAGGTTTCTATGTGCGCTCAGCGCTCATTTAACAAGCTTAGAATCATCACATCAATTAGCAAACAGGAACCTTGACAAGACAGGGGATCCTACTGCAGAGAGATTTGTAGGCACACTGAAGCGGAGCCCATGTGCCTGGAGGTTGGGAGAAAAATTTGATCAGGTCCACATTTTAAAGTGGACCAACGCAATTTGCACTCCCTGAAACAATCAGCAAAACAATTCACAGCTATCCTTTGTAATTTGAACATCTATGAATCTTGTGATGTAGGCAAACGACATGTACAAAAATACATACATAGGTGAAAAGAACATAACAGTGTATTATATTAGGGCGAATGCTTGCAAAATGTAAATATTAGACAAATTGCGCATTAGAAGGAAAGCAAACTAAAACGTTAGATTTTTTATGTAGCTTTAAAAAAATGACAAACTGATGCAGAAATGTGGAGAACTGAACTAAATACTAGAAAAATAAGAAACTGAGAGAAACCAAATTTGACAGATTCGTCCATCCCAAAAAGGGGCCGGTGTGGTCTGAAACATTCAGCTTGTCACAGTGCATTCAAAGGAGGAACTATGATCACACCTTGACAAACTCTAGACTTGGTTTGATTTTACTTCCATGCAGTGTCATATTTTTAAAATTACTGCAAGCAGTGATATTTTTCTAGAAAAAGAGGTGCCGGAGCTCACGGTGAACGCCTCCTGTGATGGGATGATTAGCTGCTTGTGCGTAAAATCGTGGTCCCTCAGAGTTTGTGCAACTCCACAAACCTCTGTGTGTGACAGAGCTCCTCAAACATGTCTGCCCTAGTCACTTCCAGATTCCGACAGTGGTTGTTTTCGGAAGCGCTTCCAGCATAGAAGCTCCTTAACGGAAACACGTCTCCTGGATTCACGACGTGACAGCTTCCTGCGAGGAATGGGTCTCCCTATGGGAGCTTCTGACACCTCCCCGCTGTTCTCGCTGGACGTGTCCCTGAGCCCTCCCTCTTCCCTGCTAGTTCCTGCTTTAGCTGCTGCGTCTCTCTCCGCATTCATGAGACCTTCCTCCAGAGACCCATCTCTCCCCCTGCTGGTCCCTGCTTTCGCTGCTGACTCCCTCCCAGCCTCTGTGAGCCCTTCCCCCACCTGTTCCTCCGATGGCAGTTCCCTGACACCTCCCTTGTTCTCTAATAACGGCAATGGTGCCCACCTGAGAGGTGCCAGAACTGAGTTATGGTGAGCTGCTGCTGAAAAAAAGCCCTGACTGAAAAAATTATATAGTGTTGATAAGGACAACATTATGGTGGCAAAAGATAAAGAATCCCAGAAATTTAGCTAGCTAGAATGATGATAATAGCAATTATAAATTTGCCCACCCATACCACTCCGCTGACCAAGGCAAATGATGAGCACCTTCTCTCTCAGGAACCTCAACCATGGAGATGAACCACAATTTCAATATCAGGTTTATTCACCCATACAACATACCTGCTACAACTCCAGCAATGTAGACAAACCCGATCCTTGCAGCACCATGTACCATTTCAAGGGGGACTCCAACTAGAAGTTGAAGGACAACATTGAGTCCAAGGTGCTCTATCCTGGGGGAAATGGAAATAGCATTAAAAAATAAAATAAATAAAATTCCTGCATTACAGGGGGGTTGGATTAGATGACCTTGGAGGGTCCCTTCCAACTTTACAATTCTGTATGATTCCCTTTGGTACCAACAGACAAGTACAGAGACTTTGTATAAATAAATAAGTCACCATCTTAGTGCCAGGGTTTTGGGTGGGTTTTTTTTAAAGTTTATTTTTATCTAGGTTAAAATAGATTATTTCCCTAAGTGGGGGGGAAATGCCACGATTCAGGTTTAATAACCCTGTCTTTAAGCTATGTTAATTAGAAAGTATATTTGCAAGCAGAGCAATTAAGGATATTGCTTATAGGCTGGAAGACTCTGGTATAAATCTCAGCTCATCCACTAACTGGTTGGACAGCCTTAGGCAAGCCACCACCTCTTAAGATAGCTAGAAAATGGCCCTCACAGTTCCAAGTAGTTAAGTAGCTACAAAACTTAACCAGCCTTGATTTACTGCCTTCTCCCACCTATTATAGCCGGGGGGGGGGACCCACAGATTGTCATGTTAGCAAACCTAAAAGTGCCTTTGTACTCAGGATCATTTAGAATTGGGTCTGTTTGTTTTTAATGGGTAAAATTAGGGACGTGGGTGGCGCTGTGGATTAAACCACAGAGCCTAGGACTTGCCCATCAGAAGGTCGGTGGTTCGAATCCCGTGACAGGGTGAGCTCCCATTGCTCGGTCCCTGCTCCTGCCGACCTAGCAGTTCGAAAGCACGTCAAAGTGCAAGTAGATAAATAGGTACCGCTCCGGTGGGAAGGTAAACGGCGTTTCCGTGCGCTGCTCTGGCTCGCCAGAAGCGGCTTAGTCATGCTGGCCACATGCCAGCTGTACGCCGGCTCCCTCGGCCAATAAAGCGAGATGAGCGCCGCAATCCCAGAGTCGGTCACGACTGGACCTAATGGTCAGGGGTCCCTTTACCTTTACTAACGGGTAAAATACCATTTGGAAAAAAGATTTTAAGAATCCCTTATACAGAAGGAAGTAGAATGAGATGAAGGGTAGTACCTAAGAAAAGTCATGGGAAGATGCCCAATGTTTTCTAAGAAAGAATTTAATGCCTCTTGCGGGGCAATGATTTATTTCGATTAGAAGACCCTTAGAGGTTCTGTTCCTCAGTGTGTTTGATGCATGCCTGCTCTTTTAAAAAAAGTCTCAAGAAGCATTCCATTCAGCCCAACTCCTACTGCAGCCAGGAGCATCCGAGCCCCATGGTCAATAAGCACCCATAAAACATAATTAGCTTTCCCATGCTCTGAATGTGTCATTCTTTAGATGACAATATAATTGATTTATCAAGGCTTCACCTTCTCCGCAACCAAACAAATGGGCCCTCGAATCAATGCAAGTCATTAGTTATGGCAGCAATACAAATGGGTGGGCCCCACAGATAATTAACGTCCGCTTAGCTTTAAAGCGGAAGGCTAAAATTTACAGCTTTGGTTTCTTAGAAAGCTTTTCTCCATCGGGATCAAGACACAAACAGCACATTTTGGGGAGCTCTCAGTCACCCTTAACAACTGCCTTCTCCTCAGCTACCTTCTGGCTGTCACAAACGCCCATAAAAAAAAGCAGATGAGCACCGTAAATTAAGAGTTTCAAATTAACATTTTAAAGTCACAGCAGGAAGTATGACAACAATAGACTCCACCACCTTTATATTAGCCTGCCTTTTTGGGGTGGGGAGAGAGGAATAATGGCCTCGCCATTAAAAGAAGAAAGAAAGAGGTTATTACTACTCTTCCAGAGATTTATTTTATTCTCTGAATGTGAAAATAATCTAATGAGGGTAGGCTGGCTATAAATGATGGTTTAGCTACCTAACTGTAGTGAGTATTCCATCATTAAAAAATAAATAAAGCAGGGGTTGCTTCTCAAGTGGGGAATGTGTGTGCACACGGTTTTGATAGCTTACACTTCCAAAAGATTTAGAATCCACTGCAAAAAAAAAAAAAAAGTAATAAGGCTGTGCTGGCTAAGTCTCTTAATATTTACAGATGTGAGGCATTGGATAGTGTATCTTCCCAAGAGTTTCCCTTGGAAACCAGCCAAAGTTGTGAAAGAAACGTGATAATTAAAAGGTTCAGCACATTTTTCCAAGCAACACGACAGCCTAACAGCAACAAGATACTTGTCAAGGCAGAGGTTAGCATTTTGTGGGAAAGGGAGGCATACTTAAACATAGTTTAAGCACTTATATCTTTTTAAGGTTTCAACCTGTTTTGCAAATCTCTATGGACAAAGGCAGTCCTTTTTGGCTCATATTGCAATTAAAATGCACGGGTTTCAAAATGTAAAAGTGGCATTACAGGGGTGGGTCGAAGAGCGTGACCAGGCCTGTAGTGGGCAGGGAGACAGTGTTTAATCCTGCCTGCTGGTACTGTCCCAATGAAAATCTCTCACCACCACCTCAAGCAGCTATTTCCAACTTGAAGAATGCTCCTATCAGAAAGCAAGCAAATTATGCAAAAATCCTGCAGATCTGTCAGGCAAGGATACTTAGCGCTATGAAGTCAAGAATGATATACCCATGTTTCCTCCTTCAGCTTCTGCCCCTGATGTCCTATGACCAGCAGGCAATATAAACCAGCTCTTACAGAACATGGTTTTATCCAAAGATCGCAAATCATTTTTAAAAATGGGGATTGTGTGTAATACTTTTTTATGGACACCTAAGAGCAACAGGAAGGGACGCGGGTGGCACTGTGGGTTAAACCACAGAGCCTAGGACTTGCTGATCAGAAGGTTGGTGGTTCGAATCCCCATGACGGGGTGAGCTCCCGTCGCTCGGTCCCTGCTCCTGCCAACCTAGCAGTTCGAAAGCACATCAAAGTGCAAGTAGATAAATAGGTACCGCTCCGGTGGGAAGATAAATGGCGTTTCCGTGTGCTGCTCTGGTTTCGCCAGAAGCGGCTTAGTCATGCTGGCCACATGACCCAGAAGCTGTACGTCGGCTCCCTTGGCCAATAAAACGAGATGAGCGCTGCAACCCCAGAGTCGGTCACGACTGGACCTAATGGTGGGGGTCCCTTTACCTAAGAGCAACAGGATTCTCCCAGCATTTTAGTTTCAGAGCAGAAGTCCTAAGGCATGATTCAGGTTTAAGGGGCCCTCCGGTGGTGCCCTCTCCTCTGTTGATGTGTTGTAGCGGGCTTGTCTGGCAGGAATGGAAGCCGCAGTACTCCAAGCAGTGCCAAAGCTGCCTGCCACTGCTTGGAGTGCCAGGCTGGATTTGTTTTTATAGGGGGGCAGGGTAAACATCAGCAGGGCCCCCCAGCAGCTGCCCAAGAATGCCAGGCAGTGGCTTAGTTTGTGTGTGTGTCACAGGGGCAGTTGCCCCAGGCACAAAATTGTTAGGGGGTTCCAACCTTCAACACCTATTAAGTGCTGCCTCAATACAGCTGTGTGCGTCCATTGCTGGGCTTTGTTGAAAATGGCTTCTCCATGCAAACCAGGAAGTGGTCTTTCCAGACAACGGAACTACTCTTATTTTCTTATCTCTGCGGCTGGGATCTCCTGGGTGACGCCGCAGAGCAGTTGAATGTGCATGCGTACTCCGTCTGTTTCCCTCCCTCTCACCCTCTGTACAGCCCCGGGCGTTGGCAACCCACGCTATGCCACTGATGGCAGCTCTGTGTCCCCCCCGTCTTTCCCATGAGGTAAGGGAACCCCACCCCCCCCATCCCAAGAAATTCAGCCCCCCTTTTCCCCTAGAACTCACCCTGCATGCATGAATATGTAGGTGAGGTACCTCCAGGCCTGGGCACGGAGCTGAGGATGATATAACAATGAGTTCTTCAAATATAAGGGATGGGTGACTTGCAGCACAAACCTATCTAGTACCACTCCATTGTAAAGAAAGAAGGCAACCTAGGAAAGCAGGGAGATCGCACAGTTAAGTGTAATTCATTCAAGCATCTGGCCGAGAAAATATGCGCAAGGAGACATACAGGCTTAATTCCAGCAAGTGTCCAGATCTTCTCCCTCACATGTTTGCTGTACATGCGGGGGGGGGGGCAGGGATGTGGGATTACGCTGCTACCCGTTTAAGCTTTGATGGCGACCCACTCAATAACCACGCCCCCAATAGCTCCGCATTTTGTGCCAGTGTGGAAGGGGGCCAATGTGTGCACACAGACATGTGCACACCGCTCCTCCTTCACAGGAGCAGAGCCTCAGGTTAGCCAGACTTCCTGCTTCTGTGGAGCATCCCTGTGTCCATACACTGGCATGAGCTAAAGCCCCCTTTCACACTGGTGTCACACATGTGGCTGTGGGAGGGTGTGTGGCTGGTGGACATGCAGACATCAATGGGACTGGTTAGTTGCAGCTACCGTATTTTTCTGTGTATAAGGCTAGGTTTCCCCCCTAAAAAATAATGTCAAAAATTAGGGGCCGTCTTATACACGGGTAGTGATGAGGGTGGACTGGCGACAATCTGAATCCCCCAAAATAGGGGGGCGTCTTATATATGGGGGCATCTTATAGATGGTAAATTCCGTCCCAACGCTTTCAGCAGGATTCAGACTAACTTCTGCTTGGTGCATTTCCATATGGGGGACTTTAGTCTGATTATTGTTTAAATTGGTTCTTAAAATAATGATAGCTAGAAGATACACAGGCATTTTTTTAAAAAACCTCTCTTCTACTTTCTATGACCACATTCATACATGCCATACATGGCAAGAGGCTCAAAGACAATTTTTTTTTAGTGGCGCCCAGTCTGACACTTGTATCTCATGACTCAAGATTGGGAATAGGGTTTGTTCCTGAAACCCAGAACACCTGCCCATTTATTAAAATGTATTGACAGCCTTTCTACAGCACCTCCCATTGTTTTAAATTGTTCAATGTGGAATGATTAAAACAACTCTAAAATATACTCAGTCAGAAACGCAGAATTGCTTCTCTTCTCCCTCTCTTCTACTTTGAGACATATGGCATAACATAAATTGGGACATAGCTGCACATTTCATCATGCTGCACATTTTCCCATCTCACCTCACATTATTAACTGCAGAAATGACGGTGCAGAAACTCATGCCTTGCATTATACAGTGGTACCTCAGGTTACATACGCTTCAGGTTACATACGCTTCAGGTTACAGCCTCTGCTAACCCAGAAATAGTACCTCGGGTTAAGAACTTTGCTTCAGGATGAGAACAGAAATTGTGCTCCGGCGGCACGGCAGCAGCAGCAGGAGGCCCCATTAGTTAAAGTGGTGCTTCAGGTTAAGAACAGTTTCAGGTTAAGAACGGACCTCTGGAACGAATTAAGTACTTAACCCGAGGTACCACTGTACCAGATACTATTACCTGCTCCACGCCCTGGTTAATGTCTAGTTTCAAAAGCACCGCATTTCAAAAGCACCAGAAATCTGGTGGGTCTTCATAGGGAGGCTGCTCCATAACAAACGCAGCTTGCTGGGTGGAGAAGAGCTGGTATTATAGCTTCCTGGCAGGTGGGTCACTGGGAGGGAGAAGCACGAGGCAGTGGGGAGGTCGCCATGGTGCATATGCACAGGCCAAGCCAATCTGGTGCTCTTGCCAGTGCGCTGGCGCTACATCAGCCACCCTGCCATCTTGCCCCTTCCCTCCCTCCCCAGTAAGCAGCAGTGACTCACCGGCCAGGAAGGCCACACAGCGAGCTTCTTCTGGGCTACACTGCTAAGCACTACTAGAACTTCCCTCTTAGAAACTTAAGGTACTGAGAGCAAGGCCCCACTGGAAGATCTTGAAGGTTCATATTGCAGGAAGCACTCCTGCACATGCTTGAATCCTTATAGGTAGGGTCTTAAAGGTCTTAAAACTGCTCTTTGTATTGGGTTGGGAAGCACAGAGGCAGCCAGTGCAGATGAGCAACAATCCGTTGAATAAGTTGCCTACTATCCAGTGGTGCAGTTAGACTATTTTAGACTTTGGACCTTTTGGATTTATGGAGGTCCCCTTTGGTTGGTAAGGGGTGCTACTCCATTCGCTTCAACATGTGGTAAGCCAGCTGTGCTGTGTCATTGGACCCTCCTACTCATTCTGCTGAGTGGGACCTGGACACCTTCCCTAACGTCCTACCATTGATGTGCTGCCCACCCCTACAAGCAGGGCTTTGCACCAGCTGAAGCTGGAAATCTCCTCTTACATGTGAGATTTCTAGGGCATGATCTTTGCCATCAAGGAAGAGCCCCCAGCAACCTTAGAAGATAAAAGGCCCTCCTGGCACAGTTAGCACCCAGGAGCAACCTTCAGGTTACTCACGGACCTAGTTAGCAAGGATGTGACCCCCCACCTGGAACAGGCAAACACACTTCCCCGGAATCTCTTTGCTAGCTTGGCAGATACTTGCCTCTACAATGGTGATGGCAATCATGAACCAAGGTGGGGGGCAGCAGGTGTAGCTGTCGTAATACCACTTCCGATCGATCTCACGCGGCAGAGTCTCATACGCAACGTGGCGGATCAGCCGCTGGGAAAGGCTCAGTCCCGTCTCCTCCAGCAGGGCCTTGCTGCACAGCCTCCGGTTCCCCTGCAAGATGGCTTGGCGAAAGCTGTTGGACCTTTTGTTACTCATCTGGAAGATAAAAGGAAAGGATTAGGAGGGGGAATTAACAAGCTGAAATCAAGTAATGGCTTGGTGGTTAGACTGAATGGGGTGATATTGTATATTAGCTGTATTCCGAGCAGACCCACTGAAATCAATTATTTCATAAGTTAATTCCACTTATTTCAATATGTCTACTCTGAGTATGAACGTAGTTGGATATCACTCAGGGAATTAAGTCGGCTTGGCAAATGAGGGCATGAAAAAAATGCCAAGATGGAGAAGTTTAGCAGATTTAGGTAAAATGAACCCAGATCAGGGTACCTTGCAGCCCTTTCTACTTATATCAAGCTCTAGGTCAAAAGAACATTAACTGGCTCTCATTCCACCAAGAATTACCCCCGAATTAACATAAAACAAATGTGCTAATTGTATCATGTGGGTTCTACTCCACTGAAAATCTCATGTAGAATAGCCATTACCATTTCTTTTCAGAAAGTGGTCGTTAAAATTGGTTGTTAGAAGACTAATTTTTGGTGCCTCCAAACAAGAAACATCCCATATGCTCTTATTCAAAAAGACACTTCTGTGCAAAATAACAACATTTGATCTATTAATCAGAGCAGGATATATAAAAGGCCTGACTGGCAAGCTCTACTCCTTCATTGAAAAATGTGGGCAGTGTTTTTTTTTTTTGTAAGAAAGTAAGTGGGGGAAGAGATATGTGGTGCAGTATGCCAGGTAATGACTAGAATTTAGAAAAATATTCAGCCTTAGCTGAATCTGTAGGAAAACTTGTACAAGTATTGTTTCAGTGATACTTAACAGCATAACATGCATACACTTCAATGCGGAGTGGCTATTGGAGATGACAATTTGCTCATACTGACTTTTATCATGCTGCTTGGACATACTTGCCTATTATAGGGATGGGAACCTGTGGCTCTCTGGATGTTGTTGGACTGCAACTCCCACCAGGCTCAACCAGCATGGCCAATAGTGAGAGATGCCAGGAGCTGTGCTTCAGCAATAGCTGGAGAACCATGGGATGCCCTGTCCCTGTTCTATACAGAATGACTGGGGCGAAAGTTATTGATTTAATTGAAGAAATTAGTGGATGCATCACAGGACTGTGTTTATTTGAAAGGAACTGTCAACAATAACAATCTCAAACAATAACAACAAATTAATAGTAAGTATTTGTTGGAAGCCACCCAGAGTGGCTGGGGCAACACATTCAGATGGGAGGAAGAGGAAGAGGAAGAGGAAGAGGAGGAGGAGGAGGAGGAGGAGGAGGAGGAAGAAGAAGAAACAAAAAAATGGGCTTTCCTTTGTAGTAGAAAAATGACATTACTATCTGATTAATTTAAAGGAATCTGTACAATTGCACTCATCTCAAACTTTACTTACTTGAACGAGCACCCCTGATTTTAGTTTATTAAGTAGTTCTTGCTCATAACTAGAACTGGGAAATATCTGGTTTTCTGCATCGTGATATACCACCAGCTAAGTATTGCAACATACTGATATACCACAATGTGTGAAATAAGGATGGAGACATGCAAAGGCATTGGCGGGCTTCACGGTTTTTCCTGCATCGTGATTTTTGCATAGCATACACACACATCATGATTTGTGATACATTGCCAGGTCAAAAATTATGAAACCAGTATCACAATATGCTGGTTTTGGATTCTTTTTCGCTAAGCCCTAACTGCCCTAACACACATCATGATTTGTGATATATCGCTAGGTCAAAAACTATGAAAGCAATATAATGATATGGAGACTTCAAAGCAGTTTTCGGAGATATATCAAAATAAATATACTCATAATGAATTGAAACAATGGATTCCAGCTTAAGATATATAGAGGGCTGTCCTGAGTTAATCACACAACAGCAATGGACTGTATAATGTGTTTACAACCCTAATCTACTGCATGCTTGTCATAATAATTAATGCTGCTTTGGTTGACAAATACCGGTTAACACAAGTATTAGAAATGTCTCCCACAAGAGAGGAGAATTTGACTCGTATTTAACTTTGTAACGCTGTGAATTCTCCAGTGATAAACTGCTGACAGTAAACTGGGTGCAGACCCTGGCTCCAGCATGATTACAACCTCTTGTTTTGGCATATGCCCCCTAGTATTCATACATTCCTGCATAATGAAGTGCAGCAAGTATGCGGGATGCTCCAACAACACACGCTGTGAAAGCTCTTGTGCAATTGCCAAAACCCCTGCCAAGAGCCCTTTACTCCAATCCACTACAACAGTTTCGTTGACATCTGCTTGGACATAGCTGCCAGGCCTCACTCAGTGTGAAAAATGAAGCACAAAAGCATTAGAACCCCTGCCCTTCTTTTTCCCTTGGCTCATGGCCTCAGCATATCCAAGCCCAAGCCTTCTGCTTTTCAGACATACAATAGATACAGTGGTACCTTGGTTCTCAAACGCCTTGGTACTCAACGACTTGGAACTCGAACACTGAAAACCTGGACGTAAGTGTTCCGGTTTGCAAACTTTTTTCGGAAGCCAAACATACTCTGTTTTGAGTGCCACACTTCCATTTTGAGCGTTATGCTTCCATTTTGAGTGCCACACTTCTGTTTCAAGTGTTACGCTGAGGTCTGTCTGCTTTTGCTATATATTTTGCGTTTTTGTGGCTCTTTTTTGTTTTTGTGACTGTGTGGAACCCAGTTCAGATACTGATTGATTGACTGTGTGACTGCAGCAAATTGTTTATTGCTTTCAGTTTATGGATCGTGTTAATATGCTGTTTTAGGGGTTGTTTTTAAATGTCTGGAACAGATCAATCCATTTTGCATTACTTTCTATGGGAAAGCGTGCCTTGGTTTTGGAACACTTTGGTTTTGGAACTGACTTCTGGAACGGATAAAGTGAAAGCAATAATCATTGCACTGTACTATAAAATAAAGAAGACAGTATTGTAGATGATAAAAATTAAAATTATTATTATTTTCTTACCTGCACTGATGACAGTCATTGTTTGGATGGGGAGCTTTCATCCATTTCCGCAGTCACACAATCAATCAATCAATCAATCAATCAGTAGCTGAACTGGGTTCCACACAGTCACACACAAAAACCCAACAACCCAAAAAAGCCTCAAAAACAAAAACACAAAATAAATAGCAAAAACAAAAGAGCCAAACTTAATCCATTTGACATCTGAAATGTTTGAAAACCAAGGCACAGCTTCTGATTGGTGCAGATGCCCCAGAAACAATAGTCGACAGCCGCATCGGATGTTCGGCTTCCAAAAAATGTTCAAAAACCAGAACACTTACTTCCAGGTTTTCAGCGTTTGAGAACCAAGGTACTGCTGTATAGGACTTTACTGAATTGGCTGCTTCCATAAATTGTTAGTTATGGAAGTCCACACGGACCCCACAAGCAGAGTTTCTGTGACTTTTTCAGCTGCAGAAATGCAGCACAATGAAGCCCCTCTACTCTCCCTCAATCGCTGTATCTGCACGGCAGGAAAAGATGTGCCTGATTATTATTGAGCAGCTGTTAGAAGTATGAAAACCCAGCCAAAAAACACTGGCAATGCTAAAGGAGAATGCTGGACTAACTAGATCCACCACTGAGCTTCTTCACAAAAGTAGGAACGCCAGAGTGTTCCCGAGTGCCCCAGACACTCTCTTCCAGGGAACACGCATGAATTGGAAGCAGAAAGCTTGCTATGCAGACATTTCCCTGCTTTCAGGTGCAGGACTGTAAATCACGATACCTGAGCAGCCCTTTCTTTAAAGCTGCAAATAAGGGTCATGAATTTTTCCAAATTGCTGCATGGCAGTAGCAATATATCCCAGCGAAGAGCACAGGAGACCCATGATTGTCACAGCCATACGGTTTCATAGCTTTCTTCACAATAGAGTACAGTTCAAATAAAACCCTGTTCCATTTAGAAATGGCATATGTAAAGAAAAAGAAGAAAAGTGTTTGCCTTACAAGAACATAAAGAGTCATTCTGGATCAGTCTGGCATCCTGTTCTCGCAAAGGCTAACCAGATGCCCATGGGAAATTTGCAAGGAGAATTGTTTGGTTTGGACTGCTGCGTGGCATGAAAACATTTCTCCCCACTTTAAACCAATAGCAGACTACGAACAACTAACTGTTAAAAAGGAGCAACAAGGCTTAAATGGCGGAATACCATAGCAAACATATTCAAAGCCGGTTCTGCAATGATCCCTGTTAGCCACTGTTTGTGACTGGGTCCTGGGGTCTGAGATTTGCAGTTACCACTCCCTTAGGCTCAGAACTTCTTAGTAATTGGATAAATACAGCAAGGAGAGCAATAATGAAGATGTGTATCTTTCGGGTCAAGGGTGCTCAGATTACTGCAGTACTGTCCCTCAGCCTCCTTAAGTCGAGGGTTGTACCACCCATGTTCCAAGAGACGATTGAGAGGCACCTCCAAGGTATAATGAAGTATTGAAATAGCATCAAGCGTGTTCCACAAGCTTCAAGGACAGCTTCAGTTTTCACCTTCCAGGCAAGAGACGGAGGATTAAAACAGGTAACTGTAGGTACATACATGCATGCAATCGAAATAAGAAAAGAAATGCATATTGACTAACTAAACATACCCATATAGGTAAAGGTACCCCTGACCATTAGGTCCAGTCGCACACAACTCTGGGGTTGCAGCACTCATTTCGCTCTATAGGCCGAGGGAGCTGGCGTTTGTCCATAGACAGCTTCCAGGTCATGTGGCGAACCAGAGCAGGGCACGGAAACGCTGTTTAGCTTCTCGCTGGAGTGGTACCTATTTATCTAATTTCACTTTGACATGCTTTCGAACTGCTAGGTGGGCAGGAGCTGGGACCAAGCAACGGGAGCTCACTCCGTTCGGGGATTCGAACCGCTGACCTTCTGATCGGCAAGCCCTAGGCTCTGTGGTTTAAACCACAGCGCCACCTGTGTCCCTAAAAAACATAGGTGGGCAAATACACATTTGTCCTTGAGACAGCTGGTTAGTAGAGTTTCCCACATGAATCAGGTATCTGGGTTTTAATGACTGTACAAGTAAGCCCATGAACCAGGAGAAGGAAATTCTTTATGGGGCTTGATGAAAAGACCTAATTTTCAAGATTCAAGCCTTAACCATGACAAGTGAAGATTATCTGTCTCCCAAAGAGTAATTGTGAAACACATGGAGCAGAAACTGGCAAACTGTCTGCCAGCCATGAATGAGGCAGTCAATGCAGTGCTCTCCATACATTGCTGGACTACAATTCCCATCATCCTACACCATTAGTCATGTTGGCTGGGGCAGACAGAAGTTGCAGTTCAACACCATCTGGAGAATACCATGTTGGTATCCCTAGACTGGAATTACAGACCAGATAGTTTTGGCTATTACTGTACCTATAAGTCTTCTGTTTATAACAGTCATGACTCATGAGCAAGAGGGAAGCATAGGCTGCAACTCCTGGAGCCCAGCTGGTGCCAAATGTATTGTTCTGCTTTCCTTTGGACCACATCAGTGAGACCAAGAGGGGAGCCTTGTCATCTGAGCAGCTCACAGAGAGACCCCATACACACTGCCCAGGCTTGCGCCTTGGAGAGGTCGCTTTGGGTGCTGTGATTCTCCAGTAGTTTGACTCTTTTTTTCAGGGAGTCAAATATATTTTTATTAAAGATTTCTTAGTTCACAAAAGTATGCGCAATGTCTCTTTTTCCAAGTTACATTTTCTACAGATCAGTTTCATTTGTTGAGACATTAGTGTTACAGTAGGAAGAAAAGGGAAAAAGAGGTGGAGGGGATGATGATGAGTGGGGTGGGGTTGGGTGGCACTGCTTCTATTCTACTTAGTGTATGTGTGGGGTTTTGTGTCAGCATCACTTGTGTGGGAAACTGACATAGGGATAAATAGAAGAAGACACCTTCACCCCAATATGGTTACACTTTATCACATACACAGCCCAACAAGACAACAACAAGCACTCACCAACAGCATACAAATCAACCTGGCTAACCTGATCCAAACACACCCACACACCCAACTCACACATAAAAACAAATTTCACTACAGCCAATCAAAGACAACCAACCACACCCTAGGGCAACCCCAACCTCTCTCACCACCAAAGGAATACAAGCAAACAGTAGTTTGACATCTTGAGACATACGGGTGCCAATGGCTGCAGAAGAAGACACTGGCCCTTCAGCAGAACAGGAGGTAGCACTCAGGGGGTGGGGTTTCCAGTCAATGACAGACTGGACCTGATCTAAATCTCACCCAGTTCCTCTAGGACCTCACTGAGACAACAGGGATGGCTGGATTCAGCTGCAGAAGCACTGTCCTTGGTGCTGAATTCACTCCTTTGGTCTCCCATCCAGATGCCTTTGCCTTGGAAACCAGGAACCTCTGACTTCCCCTTACTTGAGCTAGCTATCGTCCCTCCTCAGTGGTGGGCATCCTTATGGTTCACAACAGCCCCCTCCCAACCCAGAAAAAAACCTTTACATTTTTGCTACCTATTTTGAAGCAATTTAAAAATGAACAAGCAACCCAATCAGATTTGAATGTGATGACACTGAGGGCATACAACGTTCATTCACTGCCCTCATTCTGAATAGCAGAGTAGAAGAAAAAGGAATGCATCCCCACTGTCAAGGCAACCAAGCTAAGGTCCCAGGTTCTTGTGCCCTGCAGCAAGCAATCAGTCTGGTTTCCCCTATACAGTGGTACCTCGGGTTAAGTACTTAACTCATTCTGGAGGTCCGTTCTTAACCTGAAACTGTTGTTAACCTGAAGCACCACTTTAGCTAATGGGGCCTCCTGCTGCTGCCGCGTCGCCCGAGCACAATTTCTGTTCTCATCCTGAAGCAAAGTTCTTAATCCGAGGTACTATTTCTGGGTTAGCGGAGTTGAAGCGTATGTAACCCGAGGTACCACTGTAATGGGGACATGATTCCTTTACCCCTTGACTTCTCCACTATGGGCAAATACTGTTGCCTTTTTTGCAGCACCTGGCGAAAGATCATTGAAGGGGGAGCACATTTATTTTCAATTTTCATTTTTGTTCCTTTTTTAAAAAAAAAATATAGAATTTACCTTCCTCCTCAAGTAATCCAGCTATTATATAAATAAATATATATGTTGATTTTTACACACAAGTGAAAAAAAGGAGAACAATTCTCAAGTGTTGTTTGAAAAGGTTCCTGAAGACAACACCTCCCACTGCAGCTTAACCCTCACTTACACCAGAGTGGGAAGCTTCCCTGCACAAACCTTACTGAAATTAACAGTGTCCTCACACATCTCTTCATTTTATAAGGCTTAAGTAAGAGAACCATGCCCATGGATTGCGTCCCACCAAGGAAATCAGACCTGTCCATCTCTCACTTGTTTGCCTTAATTGCATTCAAAATATGTTCATCTTGGCTCATGGTGGGACCACCTCCACACAAAAAAGCACACTCACTTCCTTAAATAAGAACAATGAAGATGTACCCATGTCCCACAAATATGTCTACAGAGAAGGGATTGGTAACTTGTGGCCATCTAGACCAGGATGGTTCAACTTTTCATATGAAGTTGGCCCCAAGACAGGTTCTCCATTGCTTCTACGGAATGTCAGCCACCTTTATTTGATGCATCTCAAGGAAAGGTACTAAGCGGCGTGGTCACATACTAAAAATAATATGTAAAAACCAAATACTTTTATTCTAATTTGGATAGAAGCTGGGGTGAGATGGGGAAGATGAATTGATCCATAAGGGAGGAGGAGTTGTACCATCATAATTACTCCTAAACGCTGCTGTTCGCAGCATGGTTACCAGCATGCAGCAGAATCAAGTTATGATTATTATTATTTATATACAGAAACCCAAATAAGCAGAAGATGCTCTGTGAAGAAGTAGGAATTGAAGGCATGCAAGAGCTGATATCTGTCCAGCGAGGCAAGCAGCAAATGAAACCTTTCTGTTCACAACACCTACCTGCGCTTACGTTCCATTAATTTTACGAGGGCCTGAATATTAGTTGCTTTTGATCACATCTGGGTGATAAAAATGCCAAGAGCCATTTAAACTGGTAATCTTACAAAAGCAGTAAATGTTGGCATTAGGAGATGAAATTAAAACCCTTAGGGAACACACTGACAGTTCTCCAGAGAGGACACGTCGCATAATGACCTAACTTCATCCGAAACAAGCAACAACAGCAACAAAATAATATTCCTTGCTTCTTACGTATTAAGAACATTCACAGTCCACCTCTTTCAGTTTCCCAAACGACTTTAAACTTCAAAAAGTTACATGTTTAAAATTTTGTTTCAGAATATCAAGATGATCAAGGGTCTGGAAACCAAGCCATATGAGAAAATGTTGAAGGAGCTGGGTATGTTTAGCCTGGAAAAGAGGAGACTGAGAGGAGATATGATAGCCATCTTCATATATCTTAAGGGCTGTCACGTGGAAGAGGGAACAAGCTTGTTTTCTCCTGCTCTGAAGGGTAGGACTCGAGGCAATGGCTTCAAGTTACAAGAAAGGAGATTCCCACTAAACATTAGGAAGAACTTTCTGACAGCAAAAGCTGTTTGACGGTGGAACCGTCTCTCTTGGGAGGTTGCCTCTCTTTCCTTGGAGGTTTTTAAGCAGGGATTGGATGGCCATCTGTCACAGATGCTTTAGCTGAGATTCCTGCATTGCCGGGGGTTGGACTAAATGACTCTTGGGGTCCCTTCTAACTCAAACTCTTGTAATGAGGACTCCTAGATGTTTTCTCCTTAAGCAATGGACACAGGCCTGCTGCTTCAAACATGTATGTTTCTTAGAATGCAGATCAGTGTAGAAAAGAAGTCTGTGAAACTTGCATGCTCAAGATGCCCACTTTCTCCAGCATGGAGACACTAAGGGTGTAGCAGTTGACACGACTGTTTAAAGCAGCCCTCAGCAAATAAGCAGAACTTGGAGAATAATTTTTTTGCTTGGCAGGGGGTTGGACTCGATGGCCCTTGTGGTCTCTTCCAACTCTACGATTCTAATTCTGTCCTAAAAGAACAGGTAAGCAGCAAAAGCAGTTGCGTGTCGAGACCCCGCTGCCACCCCCCGTTGGAAAATAACTCACACAAGGACACAGATATTAGGTTTATGTTATTGGGCAAATTTGGCCACAACTTTATTGAATTACAGAATGTGAGCGGTATTGGCTTAGTCATTGATTGGACCCAACTATATCTGACTCCTGCCCGCTGTGCAGGAAGTCCGGTAAGGGTAAACCACGGGTAGGGGGAGCCCTGTCAATGCAAACCAACTCAAGCTCCCCCCAGGGTTCCCAACAGGGCCGTGTCAAGGCCCTAGCCCCCAACCGGGCTTCGGACAAGATCAACGGTCCTGGCCACACACCCCGCCCAGCAGATTGGCTGGCCAGCCGGGCTCTGATGCAGCCAGGATCCCCAGGCAATGGGGGACAAAGTCCCCCGCCCCTGGTGGGGAGTGGGTGACCACGTGGTCCACCGCAACTCCTCCCCACTGGGAAGTGGAGCGGATTTCTACACAAGAAACCCATACCAATTCCACAGTCATGTCTTCTGCTAAAGAAACCTAGGATGCATAATTTGATGAGGGTGCCGAGAGATCTGCAAGAGTTCTTTAGCACCAGTTTCCAGGTCAGGAGTAGGGGTTTTGTGTGTGTGTGTGTTGGAAAGGCGGGGAAGTAATAAAAACATACCTGAAATTTCATCTTTCTTCTCGGCCTTTTAAGAGGCAGGGAACTGAAAAACTGGAATATTAATTTTCTTAGCTTAACTTGTGTATTTTCTGGCATCTCTCACATTTTGTGATATGATAATAGTGCTACATAGGGCTGAAGCTGATGCAACACGGGAGACTTGCAATTGGCTCTATTTTGGCCCTCGGTTTCTGAACTGTCTTGTATTTTTGTTCTGATTTATGGGAATGCTTTCATGCTCACAGCCCCCGGCTAAATGCAGCAAAGAAAGTCTGAATCTGTTGTGTGGCTTTGCTTGCTTAGCTCTTGGAGCTATAAGGTTCTGCAACTGCAGTGAGCTTCCGGTTTTAAATTTAGTCTATTTGTGGGATCAAGGTCAGCTACGTTATTTATGTACGAGGCAGCACCTTTTTGTTTTCTGCTTAATATACATTCCACCTTATATTCAAACCTAAAAAAACCAACCCAATACAGATATCCAAAGAGTATGGTGATCACACAGACAAAGAGTCCTGCAGGATCAGACCAAAGGCCCAACTCTTTTCTGTTCTGTTCTCATAAATTTGTATACATTCTGCCTCTTATACTGGAGGTAGTACCAGCCATTATGACTAGTAGCTATGAACAGCCTTATCCTTCGTGAATTTGTCCAAACCCTTTTCAAGCCATCCACGATGCACAGCAGTAGCAAATTTCACAGCGTAACAAGGAACCTGTGTGAAGGAGCATTTCCTTTAGTCTGCCTTGACTCTTCCAATATTCTGTTCCATTGGATGGCCCTGGGCTCTAACATTATGGGAGAATAAAAAAATTCCTTCCAGTAGCACCTTAAAGACCAACTAAGTTAGTTCTTGGTATGAGCTTTCGTGTGCATGCACACTTCTTCAGATACACTGAAACAGAAGTTGCCAGATCCTTCTATATAGTGAGAAGGTGGGGAGGGGTATTACTCAGAAGGGTGGTGGGAATGGGTGATTGGCAGATAGCTGAGATGAGCCTGTTGACGACTCTTAACGACTGCAATAGGTCTTACAGGAAAAGGCAAGGGGTGAGAAGGTGAAAAATGGCTAAGTCATGTATAATGAGATAAGAATCCAATGTCTTTGTTCAAACCAGGTCTCTCCATGGTTTTAAGTTTGGTAATGAGTTGCAATTCAGCAGCTTCTCTTTCCAGATTTTTCTCTTGTATTATGGGAGAAAAATCTCTCTCTGCCCACTACGCCCACAGGACACATAATGTTCTTCACCTCTATCAGACCCCCTCCTTACTCACCTTTCTTCTAAACTCTCATCATAGGGGAGTGCGGAAGCATTGCGGCATTTGCTGGCGCCCGGGGCATGTGTGCACATGCACACACGCCAGGAGGGACACAGAGGGCTCAGGGAGCCTACCATGCCATTCCAGCCCTTGCCACCAGTGCCAAGTGGGAAAATCACACTGTCTGCCCACAGGACCTGACACGCCGACATGGCCCTTGGCAGGCAAATCCCTGGGGTGGCCAATCAGCAAGGCAGCAGAAGATGCGGTGGCAAGGCCAAGCCAGGCTCTGGGGCTCAGAGACCTCCAGCAGCAGGCAGGGCAGGGAACCCTGTGGGGGGGTACGTGGTTTGTGCCCTCTCGGAATTATGTGCCTGGGCTATGGGCCCCCCTGTCCTGCAATGCTGCACCCCTGGGGGAGTTGCTCCAGTCCCTTGATCATTTTTGTGGAACCTTTTCCAGCTCTACAATATCCTTTTTGTGAGCAGAAGTGAACATCCAAATACAGTGGTAACTCTGGTTGCGAACGGGATCCGTTCCGGAGCCCCATTCTCAACCTGAAAGGAACGCAACCCACGTCTGCGCATGCGCGGGTCACCATTTGCTGCTTCTGCGCATGCGCGTGATGTCATTTTGCGTGTCTGCGCTTGCGCGAGCGGCCAAACCCAGAAGCAACCCTTTCCGGTACTTCCGGGTCGCCGCAGGATTCAACCTGAAAAGGCACAACCTGAAGCTAACATAACAAGAGGTATGACTGTACAGTTGCACCCGAAAATATGTGTATATACCACTGTAATGATCATGGCAGTTTTATTTTCCTATAGATCCCTAACATGGAATTTGCCTTTTTTTTCCCCCCACAGCAGGGTCAACTGTTATGTTGAGCTATCAGTCTACCGTAATACCTAGATCTCTTTCCTGTTCAGTGACCACCAATTCAAAAACCACGTGGTTAGGATTTTTTTGCCCCTGTGTGTAACACTTTACACTTGCATACCTTAAACTTTATTTGCTATTTTAATGCCCATTCACCCACTTCGGAGAGATTCTTTTCGAGCGCCTCACAATCTTTTAGTTTTTACTACTCTCAGCAATTTGGTGACACCAGCAAACATGGTCACCACACTTCTCATCAGTGTTGTTTTTCTAGAAAAAGAGGTACAGTTGTACCTTGGTTCTTGAACGTCTTGGTACTCAGCTTGCTACTTGGTACTTGGCTCCCAAACGCTGCAAACCCAGAAGTAAGTTTATGAAAGTTTTTCAGAAGCCGAATGTCTGATGCGGTTTCCACTTGACTGCAGGAAGCTCCTGCAGCCAAACAGAAGCCATGCTTTGGTTTTTGAATGGCTTCGGGAGTCAAATGGACTTCCAGAACGGATTACGTTCGAGAACCAAGGTTCGACTGTACTGGAAGTCACCATGAACACCTCCCTTGTTCTCTTATAATGGCAATGGCACCCACCTGAGAGGTGCCAGAACTGAGTTCTGGCTGAAAAAAGTTCTGCTTCTCACCGATATTCATGTGTGCGAGAGAGCATTTAAATGTGTGTGCATTTGAATAAATATATATGTACAAGTATGTCCCTTATTTTGCCTAAGTTCAAAAGCAGTTTGTCTTCCTTCTCATATGCTAATATAATTGGGTAACATAACTGCATAATTATAAATTTTATGTTCATGTGTGGGGTTTTTGAGTGGGAGAAGATCAGATATACTCATTCGGCTCACGCTTATGACTGCAGATAGGAGTATTTGCTTCTCCTCCAGCTCAGAACTTCTCTCGACAGTCTGCAGCATGACTATTCATTTTACTCATTTTAAAGCATTAGAATTGGGCATGGTGGTGAAATGTTGTTAACTTAGTTGTTGATGGGAAAACAGAGGCAATGGATTTCAGCCATTTATTTTCACCCTTTCAATTAAAATGCTTAAAGCTCCAGAGGTCAACACTGCACAAATTCTAGACATGTTTTAGTTCCCATTCAAGTTCACCTCTGTATCACCTGTATACATAACCAGTATAGTAAAGGTAAAGGGGCCCCTGACCATTAGGTCCAGTCGTGACCGACTCTGGGGTTGCGGCACTCATCTCATTCTACAGGCTGAGGGAGACGGCGTTTGTCCACAGACAGCTTCCGGGTCATGTGGCCAGCATGAGTAAGCCGCTTCTGGTGAACCAGAACAGTGCATGGAAACGCCGTTTACCTTCCCACCAAAGCGGTACCTATTTATCTAATTGCACTTTGACGTGCTTTCGAACTGCTAGGTTGGCAGGAGAAGGGACCGAACAACGGGAGCTCACTCTGTCACGGGGATTCGAACCGCCGACCTTCTGATCAGCAAGTCCTAGGCTCTGTGGTTTAACCCACAGCGCTACCTGCGTCCCAATACATAACCAGTATACAAAGGCACAATTGAATCACAATTAACCTGAGTGCATATCGTAAAGCTTCTAATCTCGAAACTGCATAACCTCCGCAGAGCCTCTTTCCTCATTACAGATATTTTAGGTGTCACGTATTCAGAAATGTGACAACCAGGTTATTTGAAAACACATATATCACCCAGGTCTATTTGTCAGAAGCCGAGGTTGGCTGCAGGCAGCGCCCTGCCAAACCTGGATTTGTTACTGAGTAATGTGTGAAAAGACCTTACAAACCCCAGGCAACATTAGCCTACTATCACTGCCTATAAAGTATCATCTGTTCTCTGCTACACCCAACCAGAAAGGCTCCCATATGGACACAATTCGCTTCTTTGATTTCTGCAGCGGTATAGTATTATTCTTTACGAATCAAGTATGTAACCTCTAACTGAAAGAACAGAGAGTCCATTGTAGGCTGGCATGTTCAATAGTTCAGGTCCAAAATACAAGGAGGGGCCGCCCTGCTCTCCCCCTCCCCATGCAGTTGATCTGTGGCTTCTTTAATAAGCAGGTTATTAAAGCTGGAGGCAGAAGTACAAAAAAAAAAAAAAAGCACGAACGGGAGAAAATATATTCAGGGTCATTAAAGACTTGTTCTCTCCAAAGTGGTTTATTGGAATATTCAGCAAGCGAAGAAAAGAAGCAGATTTGGGTTATTTGCTAATGATACATAATGCACTCTCCCAAAGCACATTCATGCCTGACCTGAAGAAGATACTTATAAATCAGGGGTGTGGAACCTGGTTGCCATCCAAATGTTGGTGGACTGCAGCTGCCATCATCCCTTTACCACTGGACACACTGGTTGGGGTTGACTGAGAGTTTGTTGTTGTTGTTTAGTCATTTAGTTGTGTCCGACCCTTTGTGACCCCATGGACCAGAGCACGCCAGGCACTTCTGTCTTCCACTGCCTCCCGCAGGTGGTCAGACTCATGTTTGTAGCTTCGAGAACACTGTCCAACCATCTCATCCTCTGTCGTCCCCGTCTCCTTGCACCCTCCATCTTTTCCAACATCAGGGTCTTTTCCAGGGAGTCTTCTCTTCTCATGAGGTGGCGAAAGTACTGGAGTCTCAGCTTCAGGATCTGTCCTTCCAGTGAGCACTCAGGGCTGATTCCCTTAAGAATGGAGAGGTTTGATCTTCTTGCAGTCCATAGTTCTCCATTCCTGGTAGAAATGCCATGTGACCACTACAATGTGCATGTCGACCAGAGTTAAATGTGCTTACTAGATTGTTCTTAAGTATTTTTCCAAACTCGGCAAAGATGGAATGATCATTGCCACACGCGACTTCTTAGCCAAATGGCTTTGATTCACAAGAGCCTTTAAACTGCAATGCAAGAACAAACCCTATGATATGCACTAGGAAGAGGAAGCAATATTCAGGTAGGCCAGGTTCTGAAAATGTCATTAGTAGTATTTATACCTATGAATAGAACTGCCACCCTAAACATCTTTTTGTTCCTTTTGCCCAGAGAGGTTTTTTTAAAGACAACAACACTACCACATGGGAAGATCAAGAGGCTCTGTAGAGGAGTGTGTTTGCAGCAACCCTTTCCCTTCAACAAATGACATATGGATGCAATAAGGTAAAGGTAAAGGGACCCCTGACCATTAGGTCCAGTTGTGGCCGACTCTGGGGTTGCGGCGCTCATCTCGTTTTATTGGCCGAGGGAGCTGGCGTACAGCTTCTGGGGCATGTGGCCAGCATGACTAAGCCACTTCTGGCGAACCAGAGCAGCGCACGGAAACGCTGTTTACCTTCCCGCCGCAGCAGTACCTATTTATCTACTTGCACTTTGACATGCTTTCAAACTGCTAGGTTGGCAGGAGCTGGGACAGAGCAATGGGAGCTCACCCCGTTGCGGGGATTTGAACCGCCAACCTTCTGATCAGCAAGCCCTAGGCTCTGTGGTTTAACCCACAGCAATACAGCCAGGAAAAGATGCTAAAGGCTGGGACTTAATTAGATGTAGCCTCCAAAAGCTTGGGGAAACCCTTCAGTCTCTAATGTGTGGTGAGAGCTCATGAGAGCTGTACCCTTCCACACCTTAAGGGGAGGGAATTCCACAACAGGGGTGTCACAAAAGAGAAGGTCCTACTCTGGGTTCCCACATGTCAAACAAGGTTCACCAGTGGGACCATAAGCAAAGCCCCCCGCCTTCCCCCTGCCAATCACAGGATCGTAATGCAATTCATAAAAATTACATTTCCTGTTACATTTGCAAAGCTATGCCCTGCAATTCTAAGATGGCGTGATGCTTAAAGCACCGTACGCCCTAGGAATCTCATTTGCTTAAAATAAATAAATAAGATATTGCAGATGAAGACTGTGCTCCACAACTAATATGAGTCCAGATTTCATATTCAGAAAGGAGTTTTTAATAATAAAAAAGTTTCTCATACATATATAATTAAAATGTCTATTCTAACTGACATTTCACTTATCAAAGTTCCAGCTTTCTAAGTGATTTGAAACAGCTGAGCAATCATGATGGAGGATGAAAATTTCATTGCCAAGTTCCACTTTAATAAGCTTAATGATGAGTTGCCAGACTATTTTGCTTGGGAGGACACCCTGCATGAACCCCACTTCAGATGGCCTGGAGCTGATAAGCAACTTCAGGTGGCAACTCATAGGTCTAGTGAGACTCTTGCCCTGTCAAGAAATAGCTTGTTCCCTGTAATATTACTCATGTTAGAAATGGCATACTACACTCATACCTCATCGGTAGAGTGCATGCTTTGCATTCAAAGTGTCCTAGGTTCAGTCCTTAGCCTCTGTAGGGTTGGTTCAGACTCCTGGCTGAAACCCCAAAGAGCCACTGCCTTTTCAGAGTAGACAACATGGAACTAGAGAGGCCGATAGTCTCAACTGGTACAAAGCAGTTGCCTGGGTTCCTAGATGGGACCAATGGGAAACATGTTGACAATAAAACGTTTTATTGGTAGGGTGTCAGGGATTGGCAGAGCTCCAAAGGCTGTGCGATGGAGGGAGGGGACCAGGAGAACCACCAAGGAGAAGGGGTCAATGATTTATGGTGTTTGGCTCTGGTCACAAGGCAGAAACCAGGCCAGGGAGTGGAGGAAGAGCCAGGGCAGTCCAAGACAGGAGGGAGACGTGCAGGATGTGGTAGAGGAAGAAGGGACGATTCGGGTGTGGGACAGTAGATTCAGTAGATTCCCCACCTCCCCCCACCACACTGGAGAACGTCTAGTCTAGGACTACAATTCCCATCATCCCTAGCTAACAGGACCAGTGGTCAGGGATGATGGGAATTGTAGTCCCAAACATCTGGAGGGCCGGAGTTTGCCTATGCCTGGTCTAGAACCTACAGTCACTGCAGGTTAACCTGGCCAAAGCCTTTCCCTGCTTGATGCTCTGTTTTTATCTCTCCAGTGCAACTCAACACTTCTCCCAACCCACAGCAAAGGAAGTGCTCAGCCACATTCATAGAACCATTAACTTAAAAGTGCCCTGACACATCTATACCTCCACTCCAAGCAACTATAATTAGTACATGGAACAGCTACCAGTAAGTGAGACTGCTTAAGCGCTCACATGCTTAAAATTAAGTACTTTCTTGGACTTCTGCCAAAGCATTCCTTCCCTTTGCCAAATACATGCTCACCTCAAAAAACAAGCTTCTTCCATCCTTTCAGAACCTTAGTTTTCAATATTTATTCCAACATTTAATCCCAGAAGAGAATGCAGAAGATTCTGAGTGCCTTCCTAGATTTTATTTTATTAGAGAGAGAGAGAGAGAGAGAGAGAGCACAATATACCAGGCTTGTGGGTGGTAGAGAATTGTGGCCACATCTGGGAGAGGAATAGGTGGGGAAGCAAGGACACACAGATCATGCTGAAATGGTCAAAGTCAAGCCAGGAGATCACCAATTGAGCACATCGGTCAGTGCTGGTCTATGGGTCAAGCAATAAACTGATATGAGAAGTCCAATCTGATACACACTCCAAGTGTCCATATTTTCCAGGGACAGTCTCATATTTACAGAAGCAATGATGGTTTCTGATTTGATCCCTGAATGTCCCACTGTTCCTTAGGACGTCCCTATTTTCATCAGGGAAATGTTGGAGGGTGTGGAGTTATGTAAACCCCGATTCAAGGAGATAACCTTTAGAAGACATCTGAGGGCAGCCCTGTATAGGGAAGTTTTTAAAAAAGGTATAATTAGGTTTTCATATATGTTGGAAGCTGCCCAAAGTGGCTGGGGCAACCCCGTCAGATGCATGGAGTATAAATTATTTTCGTATTATTATTCTGGAATAGGATGTCCCTATTTTCATTGGGGAAATGTTGGAGTGTATGCTGTACATGCACATAGTCAAAGAACGCGGGACGCGGGTGGTGTTGTGGTCTAAACCACAGAGCCTAGGGCTTGCCAATCAGAAGGTCGTGGTTCAAATCCCCGCAACAGGGTGAACTCCCATTGCTCGGTCCCTGCTCCTGCCAACCTAGCAGTTTGAAAGCACGTCAAAGTGCAAGTAGATAAATAGGTACTGCTCCGGCGGAAAGGTAAACGGCGTTTCCGTGCGCTGCTCTGGTTTGCCAGAAGCGGCTTAGTCATGCTGGCCACATGACCCGGAAGCTGACTGTGGACAAATGCTGGCTCCCTCGGCCAATAAAGCGAGATGAGCGCCGCAACCCCAGAGTCGTCCGTGACTGGACTTAACAGTCAGGGGTCCCTTTACCTTTATTTTCATTGGGGAGATGTTGGCGGGTATGCTGTACACACATAGTCAAAGAACAAGCCCAGAGGTCAGGAGCGGGGAACTCCCATTGTCTTGACAAGATGTCCTGTTTTCTTTGGTCCTCTTATTACTGTTTCCATGAAGAAGCTGGCAAATGCACCACCAGGCTCTTTCCTAGGGAACAAGCCAGATCTGCAGAGTGCTGCGTTTCAGGCCTCTCCTGTGGCTCTCTGGGAAAGTCAGTGGGCTCAGCCACAGAAGCCAGAGTCTAAGTGGCACAGGCAATATCTGGAGCCACCTCACCCACGACGCCTCCCTCTAGGGAAGGACCCCTTCTTCCAGGTGACTTGTGGTTGGCCTCAAGAGGTCTCCTGGAGCATCATTACTTCCTTCTCTCTTACAGTGGTGGTACTCTGTGGCAGGTGGGCACCACCATTGTACCAGCCACTGTGTGACACTGCAGAAGCATTAGCTGCAACAAGCAGGCATTTGGTGTAGTCATAGGTCCACGGACGGACGGCAGACGGGATGTGCAATCTGCCACCTGCTCTGCCCTGCTACCTGAGGCAGTGCCTCACTCTGCCTCATTATAGGGCCAGCCATGTTGCAGCCCCCAACTCTCTTTCATTAAGGACCTGCTGCCCCCTTTTATTCCTTCCAGCATGTTTGGACAAATACTCATTGACTGCATTGCAAGATTTAATTGATTCTTCTCCGCAGGCCACCAGGGAATTGAAAGAGTAACACCAGCACAGAGAAGCTTTATAGCAAAGCACTGGGAGATATGATTTATATGCTTTTTATGTCTGCACTACAAAAGCATTCCTAGGCACTGTTTTTAAAAAAATCAAAAAATCAAATAAAAAGCCAGGTCTAAATTTACATCCTCCCCATCCTTTCCTCTTTGCCATTAAAACCACAGAGAGGACATGGCACGTGGCTCCTTAAAAACTCTTCCCACAAAAAGATAATAAAACTGTCCTGGCAATATTTAATCTGCAAAATGAAAGCGGAAAAAGAGACAAAATGTTTGCTTCTCTTTATCCATCACGGTGGCTTTTTTCTTTTCTTTTTACCAGCTCAGAGGCTTCCTCCCCCTTCCTTCAAATCCAAGCTGGAACAGGGATATTAATAAGTGCCACACAACAGACACTCCATCAGCGGAGGATAAAAATGTTACCCCTCTACTCTGCTTTTACAGTGGAAGGCTGAATAATCTGTAGCTCTGGGAGGCTGAATTTTATAGGGATGAGTAGTTAATACAATGCCGTGATTTCCCAAGGAGCAGAGAAAAACAGTGAGGTAATAACAAAGACTGTAAGCACAACAAATTGTGTTCAAGGCTAATTATGCTCCCCCACCATGCTTGCTCTTTCTGATTTTAGGCATGTCTCCCAACCTTGAGAGTTGAAGCTAACAACTGGGTCTCGTACGTGGAACAGTTGGTCCTGCAAGGCAGCTCGGGCTAGAAACTAAAGCCAGCTTGCAAGGCATGCGATGATTTGTTAGACATACCCTGATCCACCTAACACCATAAGTGTGTGACCACTACTAGCACAGCTCCCTGCACCAGGGATGGGATTGCACTTATCGATTAGATGCCCATTTTGTCTCAAATGCTTGTTTGCTGTCTCAACAAGTCATAACACTGGCAGACCCATCTCTTGCGGATTCTAGCACTGATGAGGTGGTTCAGAGCCACATTTCCAACTCAACAATTTAGCTCCAACTGATCCTGCCTAAGACCGATCTATTTCTGCATCTTTCCAGTGCTAGGCTACTACGTGGCTCTGCAATCCAGGCATGTAGTAAAACAGTCACATAACATATGCTCTACTCTGCACAGGCATACTGGACGTAGCCAAGTAATTCTCATTTTGAACACACCTACTGGGTAGTTTGTTTGAGCTGGCCTTTTGCAAAAGAGCTATGATGCCACTAGAGTCATCTGCACCTGGGTCACAACCCATCTCCTCTTAAGGCAAAAGAAGTTCAGCTTGGGAAAAAAGGGCCTTTTCACAGACCAAAATGACACCACCTTTTCATAAAACCAAAAAAATCACGTGAGCTTCCATTTGCCACATTGCCAGCAGCAGGGTGGAGGCAGCAGTTATCACAGATTATCTTGGGAAAGCAAAACAGGCTGCTTTCCACTGAGGCAAGTGACCAAGAAAGGGCTTTTGCCCATGAAATAACAGCCATCAACATAGGACCTCAATATGCAGAAGGAAAAAGGTTAATGGTTTTCCTCAATCAAGTTTGCTGTGAGGAACGAAGCTTGAAAGCCAAGACTGAAAACCACAGGAAAACAGTGGGTCTCTTTGGCCTCACTGATTTTTTTTTTTTGGGGGGGGGGGGTTGCCTGCACAGTGCAATGCTTTTCACTACATGTGAGGGAGAGATAGAAGCCAAACCACCCTGCTTCCCTCTGATGGTGTTTTCGTTCCTTCAAGGGCAGCTTCTCCTTGCAGCCCTTGTTTTCTTGAATGTAAGAAGTCTACCATCCTGTTCTCCTAGTGGCAAACCCGATACCCGAGGGAAGCCTGCAATGAGTGCAACAGCACTTTCTGTATAGAGGGCAAGGCGTAGAATCACAGAATCATAGAGTTGGCAGGGACCCTCACAGTCTAATAATAATTATTATTCATTCATACATACATACCCTGCCCATCTGGCTGGGTTTCCCCAGCCACTCTGGGCAGCTCCCAGCAGAATATTAATAATAATAATAAAGAGATAAAACATCAAACATTAAAAACTTCCCTAAACAGGGCTGCTTTCAGGTGTCTTTTAAAAGTCAGATAGCTGTTTATTTCCTTGACATCTGATGGGAGGGCGTTCCACAGGGCAGGCACCACTACTGAGAAGGCCCTCTGCCTGGTTCTCTGTAGCCTCACTTCTCACAGTGAGGGAACTGCCAGAAGGCCCTCGGAGCTGGACCTCAGTGTCCTAGCTGAATGATGGGGTTGGAGATGCTCCTTCAGGTATACTGGGCTTTAAAGGTTTGAATTGTGCTCAGAAACGAACTGGGAGCCAATGTAGGTCTTTCAGGACCGGTGTTATATGGTCTTGGTGGCCACTCCCAGACACCAGTCTAGCTGCCGCATTCTGGATTAGTTGTAGTTTCTGGGTCACCTTCAAAGGTAGCCCCACATAAAGCGCATTGCAGTAGTCCAAGCAGGAGATAACTAGAGCATGCACCACTCTGGTGAGACAGTTTGTGGGCAGGTAGGGTCTCAGCCTGTGTACCAGATGGAGCTGGTAGACAGCTACCCTAGCCCAACCTCCTGCAATGCAGGAATCCTGTCCACAGCCATCCCTGATTGGGCTTGAACCACCAACCTTCTGGTTAACAGCCAGACATACTGACCCACTGTGCCACCTAAGGGCAGGTTGTACTGATGCCTGCCATTCATTTTTTGAAGGTGATTTGATTATAGCTACATAACTTGTGTGTGTGGAAGGGATGGGGTTTAATTGTTTATTATCTTGCTTGTCTAAAACTTGGATTCCTCCCACCCGCTCCCCGCTGGGATACAATTTCAGCTTGGAGAAAGTGAGACCCTGGGTTGTAAGAATCTGGTTTACATTAGACAATATGTGAGGCTTCAAGAAATACTGCATCAACTCTGTTACAGCCAAATATTTGTTTTGGAACAGAGAGCATTTTGGTGGGTAATCATGTTGAGGGTTGTTTCTAGAAGTCTGCCCAACATTTGCAAAGTATCAAAATACCTGTTCCCTTCCATGGAGAGAGAGAGAGAGAAGATATTTTTCTCCCTCTAGCCTCTGTTTCTAAGCATTTCTGCTCTATCGAGTTCATTTGCACACCAGGAGTAATGTTTAAATTGTCTCATCGCCACTCCATCCCATCTGCTCCCAAGGAAATGCAAGTTCTGTAATCAGAACAAAATTATGCAAACACAAAACTTCTGTTATCGGCACAGTTTTTCCGTGGGAAGTTCATGCTGCTCATTTCACTTGGAGCCTAATTGCCCGAGTTTCGTAGAATTTGAGACGTTATTGCAAAGATGTGGGGGTAGCGACAGCGGCAGGTAAAGAATGAAAACAGTTTTGCAGCGAAGGGCTCTGTATGGATCTAGAGCAAAGGCAGCCATCCTGAGCAAGGTTGGCTCCCTTTCAAAGGATGGAAAACCCGTGCACTTAAAGGTAGCATAAGAGGCAGAAATCAACTGGCGAGGTTTTTATCTGCAGGAATAGGAAAGATTTCCACCTGTTGAATTTTGCCTCCAGCGCAGTTGTGAAAGGCACAGAGCGGCTTGTCAAAAATAAATGGTAGGGCCAACATCAGGGGCCTGTATCACTGCCCCCTCCCTGCTCAGGAAGCTGCCCTGCAGTCCCCTGGACTGCCCTACTATCCCCCTCTTTGCTGTTGCTGCTTGTTCTCCTGCCCACTCCGTGTGTGGAAGTGGCACAAACAATGATGAGATGCAGCAGCAGCATCCTCCACTTGCCCTGCACTCTTCCTCAGGGCAGTGGTATGAATCGGGCCTGGAAGAAGAGGGCAGTGGTGGTAGTGGCCAGAGCAGAAGGATCAAGCCCCTCCTCAAAAACAAAACAAAACCTTTGGAGCATTGAGAAGCGTCAACTTGAACCCTGATGCCTGAACAATCAAGTTTTCAAATGTAGCTCTGGGACCTCTGCACCTGGTGGTGGCAGTGGCTAGCTACTGGAATGCTGAACTGTAATAAAAGTCCTGTTGCTTCTTTGGGCAGAATTCAGCTTTAGATAAGCAGACATCAGCTGATGCAATGGGACTTCAGCTTCCTCCCTTCTCTCCTCAGCCTGTGAAATGTACTCTAGACTACAATTTCCATCATGCCTGACCACTGGTCCTGCTAGCTAGAAATTATGGGAGTTGTAGTCCAAAAACGGCAGGAGACCCAAGTTTGGGAAACCCTGTCCTAGAAGGCCCCTCTGTTGGGATTCCATTCCACCTTTTGCTGCAGACATGGAATTGTTGTGTGTCACATGCCTGTTTACATTCCAGGACAGATTGCTGGCGTGAGCGGAACTTCCGCTCTGTATAGCTGTTGTTGTTTTTTCTCTCTCTCTGAGAAGACGGCAAGGAGAGACGACATGTTTTTTTGGCCTGATTTATATTTAATAAATGCGTAGTTTAGTATGTATCTACAGCTTCAAGCCTCTTCTGTTGCGCAGTATATGCTGCTGAGTAAAGTGTGTTCAAGTCTGCAAGCTTGAGTCACTGATGTAGGTTGGAGCAGAGGTCGATGAAGCTTCGCAGCACGAAGGCAGAGAGGGAGACATTCCAGCTGGGGCCAAGCCAGCTGGCCTTTTGACCCCGAAATGCTAACACTCCAGAGCAGATTTTGAGGGTGCTCAGAAGGCTGAAGATGGAAAGGTAAAGTGTCATGAAGGGAGTGTCATAACTCGGTTTTACGGCATTTGCTGTGCATGCAGAAGGTCCCAGGTTTAATCCCCATGTGGGGCTGAGGAAGGCTCCAGTCTGAAATCTTTGAGCACCATTGCCTGTCTGTGTAGACAAACTGTGTAGATGGTCTGACGGTCTGGCTCCACGTAAGGCAGCTTCCCTCTGTTCCTGTGTTCATTGGATGCAACTCAAAATTCTGCGCTGAAGCAAGTCTGTGGTCCAGAGGTCCTATGAACCATCAAGAAGCAGATAGATTCATCTCTTTGTCTATAAACTCCACAGTTTGCCAGGTGAAAACGGTGACTTTTGGAAAGCAATGCAGGAAGGAAATGCAAGATTTCTCAGGAATCGCAACAGAGGTGTCAGATTTTGTACCAGGTAAACTACATCTTGTGAAGTTCTTCTGCGTGTGCATGGAATCACCCCACGTCTTGCAATCTAACTGATCTAATCTTACCTATCTCCTATATTGCGAGGGGGGGATTGCACATGAGAATATTCTCAAGTTACAACCCTGCAGTAAAGGTAAAGCGACCCCTGACCATTAGGTCCAGTCGTGGACGACTCTGGGGTTGCGCACTCATCTAGCTCTATAGGCCGAGGGAGCTGGCGTTTGTCTGCAGGCAGCTTCTGGATCATGTGGCCAGCATGACTAAGACACTTCTGGCGAACCAGAGCAGTGCACAGAAATGCCGTTTACCTTCCCACCAGAACGGTACCTATTTATCTACTTGCACTTTGATGTGCTTTCGAACTGCTAGGTTGGCAGGAGCTAGGACCGAACAACAGGAGCTCACCCCATTGAGGGGATTCGAACCACCAGCCTTCTGATTGGCAAGCCCTAGGCTCTGTGGTTTAGACGACAGCGCCACCCATATCGAGATACATGCAGTATCAAGAGGCAAATAGACAGATCAAGGCAACGCACGAGCAATCCCCTAATAATAAGGACCTCATTGTCCTCTCGAACCCTGCTTTGCACCTGCCTCTCACCTAAGGCACATATTGGAAGGCTGGGCAAGCAGGTGGCTCTTAGCACAGCAGCAGCTGCCTTCTCCTTTCCCCCTGTCGACACGTCTGAAGAGCAGCCTGGCTGAGGCGCAGCATCCAAGTTGTTGTCACATGTAACAAGCCTGCCCTTTGTTTTCGAGAGGGGAGACATGCTTGACCTGGAAGCGGAGACTCCGTCTCTACAGGGGATCCCACCGCCCTGCTGCTCGAGCTTTGTTGCGCTTGCAAGACGCTGTGTGAAAAAGGCGACCTGAGCAGGCCATGGCTGCCAAAGGCAAGTTATGGCCCCCAACAAGGATCCCAGTGAATAATGCCTCTTGCCGTAATTAGGCTCCAGCTCATCTCATCATCACCGATGGTAGCAAAGTTTAGTTAAACAGCTTTGTGCTTTATCTCTGCCTGCAGCTGTTGCTGTTTGCTTACGATGGGGCTGCTAGCAAGTGCATTTTTCCCAACAGTCTTTTTTGTGGTAGAGAAAGAAAGAAAAGAAAATGCCCTGCAAGACAGCAGGAGCAAAGGAAAACACATGTTTGTTTTTGGCCAGTAAAGGAAAAACAAAATTTCGGGAAGATTTTTTTTTTTTTAACCCACAGCCATCAGGATAAAAAAGGAGCCCTCTTGCCAGCACCATAAACAAAACAGGCTGCAATCCACATGCATATGTATGAGAGATAATTCAAAAGGCAACATTTATTTGACTGCTTTTATAGCTTTCTTCTGGAAAGCAGTGAGTGCGGGTCTCAGTTTCTCTCTCGAAAAATATATTAATAGTTATGCCAACTGAATAATTTTCTAGGAACGTTTTGTTGTTGCTGTTGTTGTCCATCACATCAGCTTGCTTTTGAGTGACCACTGGGTGAAATGGAAATGGAATCCAACAGTTTCAATTTCATGCGCTGGTCACAATTGTAATTTGTATTTCTGTGTTCTTATCATCTGAGCACCAACTTTTAGAGTCCGCCTCCGCTTGGTGCCCTTAACATTTCGTTTGCTTCATTTCTTGTTGTCCCTTGTTGTCACTATATCTGCTGTACATACATGCTTCTTTCTCAAGAAATAGCCTATTTTTGTTGTTGTTGTTTTTAAAAAACAACCTAAATATATGCATGAAGAGCTGTGCACCTACTTTGCTGGTGATGTCCAAAATAACTTCAAAGAAGTTGAGGCATCTCTCTGAAATGGTGAAGCAGTTGGGGTTGACTAGAAGGGTGTACATACAACCATATTAAGAGGGAATATCGTACTGTACTAAGAAAATGTGAAGAGTTCCTAACAATTTCCTTTTAGAAACATATTTCTGATGTGATTGAATCCAGCTTTCTTTCTTTCTTTCTTTCTTTCTTTCTTTCTTTCTTTCTTTCTTTCTTGTTGGTGCACAGACACATTGATTCCCAGATTAAAAAAACGAAGGTTAATTTATGGAAAATTAAACCAAAGCCATTAAAAATTAAGAGATAGGCCAACCACTTCCTCCTACTTCACAAAGAAGTAGCTGGCCATTTCTAATTATCCCTGAAACAGAAAGCATCACGTTCTATCAAACTCACAGGGATGTTTTATTTAAATGCTTTTCTAGGTTACTAAGTAGTTTTTACTAGTTATTTGAATTCTTTGTTAGTGACTGGTATCAAGAGACCCCCAACTGAGGCCAGAGCTCCTTTGTACAGGAAATCCGTAAGACACAATCCATCCCTTAAGGACCTTTCCTATGAAAAAAAAGACAGACAAAAAGAAACAAGAGGCTTAAAGAGGTGATGGAGTGTACTAAAGGTCACAGAAGGAAGGTCAAAAAGGCAGGGGTGGGGAACAAAATCTTCCCTAAATGCTCCAAGTATCCAGTTGAGTTGCTTTATCATGTGGTTTTCTGTGGCATTTGGAAGTCCAGTGTGTGTTATATTATGTGCAAAGAATTGGTTCGCCACAGTGGCAGGCAGAACAATTCAACAGCCCCCAAGTGACTGCTACTTCACTTACACCAAATGAAGTGTTACTTTATTTAAAGTTTTTCAGTTGTACAAAACATATCAATAATAAAACTATACCTGAAGGAACGTCTCCACCCTTATTGTTCAGCCCGGACACTGAGATCCAGCGCCCAAGGGCCTTCTGGCAGTTCCCTCCCTGTGAGAAGTGAGGTTACAGGGAACCAGGCAAAGGGCCTTCTCGGTAGCGGCACCCGCCCTGTGTAATGCCCTCCTATCAGATGTCAAGGAAATAAAGAACTATCTGACTTTTAGGAGACATCTGAAGGCAGCCCTGTTTAGGGAAGTTTTTAATGTTTGATGTTTTATCTCTTTTTTATTATTATTAATGTTCTGCTGGGAGCCACCCAGAGTGGCTGAGGAAACCCAGCCAGATGGGCAGGGTATAAATAATAAATTATGATTATTATTTATTATTATTATTATTAGACCGCTATGTCACAGCTAACACAGTTGCAACCCTATGTCAACAAGTGGCAGAATCAACAAGGGCTGTAGAAAACAACACTCCCACAGCACCCACCCCTGGCAATTCTACCATCCACTCATCATGACGAGGCTTACTAGCAACACTTTAATGGTCACCAACTTGAATGGCTTTTATAGCTGGGACAGCTCACTTGGTAGAGTATGAGGCTCAATCTCAAGGTTGTGGGGTCGAGCCCCACATTGGTCAAAAGATTCCTGCATTGCAGAGGGTTTGACTAAGATGACCCTCGTGGTCCCTTCCAACTCTATGATTCACACACCGAACCCTGTGTGACGCACACCCAATAAAACGGGAAGCTCTGTAGAAATGAACTGTCTTGGATGATGTCACCACAGTACATAGCTGCTCCCAACAGGAATCTAATTAAATTGTCTTCCAGCCAGAGCCTCACAGCAGACCATGACTCTTAACCCTGCACTGGCTTCTTGTTAGATCAAAAGGAGACACAGCACACTCAGAAGCAGAAAGATCTCTCTGAAGAAAGAACTGGAACACCATTTTTTAAAAGCTTAGACTCAATAATATGAGCAGATATGCCTCCATCTCGCTGGGAGATGGATAGCCTAGTGAGCTGAGAGTGATAAGCCATGATCCGAGTCCCACTCAGGATGGTGTTTCTTTCCTCTGCCCATAGAGGAATTTTTTTTTCACTGGAATGCTATACAGTGGTACCTCGGGTTAAGAACTTAATTCGTTCTGGAGGTCCGTTCTTAACCTGAAAGTGTTCTTAACCTGAGGTACTACTTTAGCTAATGGGGCCTCTCACTGCTGCCGCGCAGCCACACAATTTCTGTTCTCATCCTGAAGCAAGATTCTTAACCCAAGGTACTATTTCTGGGTTAGCGAGGTCTGTAACCTGAAGCGTCTGTAACCCGAGGTACCACTGTATTCACATGAGGTCCACAGGCAAGTTTCCCTACAACATAAACTGCAAGAGGTTCTGATACAGCAAAAATGGGATTGTGCTGTTATCTTCTTGGCCCACATGGCAAACCAAGTGGTGCTGACCTTTAAAGCCCTAAACGGCCTCGGTCCAGTATACTTGAAGGAGCGTCTCCACCTCCATCGTTCTGCCCGGACACTGAGGTCCAGCGCCGAGGGCCTTCTGGCGGTTCCCTCGCTATAAGAAGCCAAGTTACAGGGGACCAGGCAGAGGGCCTTCTCAGTAGTAGCACCCGCCCTGTGGAATGCCCTCCCACCAGATGTCAAAGAGAAAAACAACTACCAGACTTTTAGAAGACATCTGAAGGCAGCCCTGTTTAGGGAAGTTTTTAATGTTTGGTGTTTTATTGTGTTTTCAATATTTTGTTGGGAGCCACCCAGAGTGGCTGGGGAAACCCAGCCAGATGGGCGGGGTATAAATCATCATTATTATTATTATTATTATTATTATTATTATTATTATTATTATTATTATTGGAGTATCACAGGTGGTACCATTAAACAAGGGAAGTACTGTACAAAACCTCACAAGGCATGTTGCCACCTCTCTCTCTCTCTCTCTCTCTGATTTAGTGCCACAGTGTTAGCTTGGGAACTTGCAGGGCAGACATGGTCCTAGTTCACGACCATGGAATCAGCTTACAGTAGTTTAACCTGGAAGTCACTAGGGTTGAAGCGGCAGTGGCTAGGTCACTACATTCCAGTAGGGTGTCCCAGTGGCAAACTAATCAAGGTTGGTAAAAAGGTATTCTAATATGGCTGAGAATCTGGGGGCAGCGCCAGGTCCAAAGATGATTCTGCAGCTGTGAACATGTTCCCTGGTCCCCTCAAAAACAGGCATTGCTCACACTAACCGGCCCGCCACCTAACCAAACGCTGCTGTGTGCCTTTTCTCCACCGCTAGTTTAAGCCCATCAATCAAAACTTCTCTCTTCTAGCTGTGCAGCAAGCCAAGGGTAAAGCGATGGTGCCCTGATCTTGTTTTGAGATGCTGTGAACAGCTCTGATCAATAATGTTTTAACAATTCGCAGCTGGCGCTTGCTTTTCTTTCATGAATATTGATAAGAACATACAAAGGCACACGTGTAATCCACCCATATACAGGATGTATTTTGTATCAATCTCTGTTTTCAGCGCCACAAATCTTTCTCTTTTCTTTTTTTGCGGGGGTGGGGTTAGCCGATCAAGCATGCTGAGTCAGTCAAACAAAACTGTATTGCTCGCGCTTCAAATTCTGCTTGCAAATCCATCATGCTATAATATTTCTTTAAATAGTCCATAAAAGAACATTTCCCTCTCATTTCATTTAATCCGCCCCCCCTGCAGATAATGTGGTTAAAAAGATAAAATCCAACATAAAATTGCACGTTACCCACTGGAGCACATTATGTGGGAAGGTTGGTGCTGGACCTCAGTGTCTGGGCTGAACGATGGGGGCAGAGACACTCCTTCAGGTATCCTGGGCCGAGGCCCTTTAGGGCATTAAAGGTCAGCACCAACACTTTGAATTGTGCTTGGAAACGTACTGGTATATTAGAAAACTTATCACTCAAAAGTAAAAACAAAAACGAAAGAAGCGGCTACAGGTAAACAAATACCTGTGTGTTGTTAGGATATTTCCGTTCCACCTTAAAGGGAGCAGGCTTTGGGAGTCACAGAGTCTGCGCATGTCCTATTCACAGGATGTTTATGTTCTGATATTCCTTTCGTTTTCAGATGGTCAGAGACGCTGACTGAGAATGGACGTGTTTTCTTTTGTTCTGTTCATGTTCTAAATAAAGTCTGTAAATATGCTTTTCTGCTCTTCTGCGGTGCAAGCTTTTGACTGTGCTTTCTGCTGAAAGAGGGTGCACCAGCCTAGGAATGTGGCTAGGAATTTCCAGAGGCTTCGGGTCCCTAACTGTTGGATCTGCGTGACTACGGGAGGCCGATGGACGTCCAGAACTCTGGCTTGGGGGCTCAGATGGACGTTATCTCCCTGGCAGTTTCCCAACATGTGTATGCCCACAACAGACCTCAGGTGCGGCATATGGTGTGCAAAGGGTTAAAAAGAAGTGCAACCATTGCTGCTGCTCCTATGACTCAATGGGTGGGGTTTATGTTGTGTTTGGCTTTTCTTATGTCCCTCTACCAGTTCCTTTCTATGTAAGCTGGCCTTAGTTACTCCTGTTTATCCTCTGTTGAATAATGAACTTGTTCTGCTTTTCTATTGGAGTCTGCTGTGGTGCCTGGTTAACAGAAAGGTGTGAGTAGATGCATGATTAAGAATATTACATCAGATTTCCAGAACTTATGCTGGGTGGGGAAGTACTGATTGAGGGGAGAGGACAACAAGACAGAGTGCAAATCCATTTCATCAAGCACTGTCCCACTAGTGTGGATGGGAAACACTGAGACAGCGTCCAACCGAAAGTGCTCATGTGTGGGCAATTATGCATGAAAGCAAACACGGAAAGAAACTGGACCTGGGAGACCCATGTGCACTGCAACACTCTGGTGCATATGCAGCCACTGTGGAAGGCTGAGTTTTAAGCTACAACTGGAAGTCTCCACTAGGAGAACTGGATCTCTAGTCAAGGCAACACAATCAGGACCTAGAGATTGTCACCACAGTTCATAACCAATCCCTCCATCCAAATAACTGAGCTAAAACACTTTTACCTGTGCAACATGGCGGTGCAATTAGGCAATTTGAGACCCAGACATAAAGTTCAGGGGGGTGGACCACTCTATAGACAGTAAAGAATATAGCTGTTGCCTTCAGGGCTCCTTTTGCTCCTTCTGCTGAGTGCAGCGCTGGACCTCTGCCCCAAAGGCAACATGAGTGCAATATGGTTGTCTTACTTGCTTTGCCCTAGTGACAGTTCCATGCGCTCCTTTGGAGGCCACTCCCGGGGTCCTCCAATTTTTTGGAGTGCTCATCAGGTGGTGGAGGGAGTTGCTCTGGGAAGAGGAGGGGCCTCAGAAGTCTGGTTGATGCACCGTTCAATCCCTTTCTACAAGAAGGAGGAATTTGTGGGTCTTTCAGCCACATAGCCTTGTTTTGTGTACCTTAGAGGTCATCCACGGGGCACCCTTTCCCCCCTTTCTCTAGAGAACTGTGAGCTCTGAAAGCATTAATGGAACTGCTCTTGTTTCAATGGAATGCTTTTCATCTAAGGCCCGGTTGACACGCACACAATCGTTTGATTTCTCATTGCTTGATAGCTCACAAATGACTGTGTGAAATGACTCCATGGAACTGCGTTTAATGAAGACCCCTGCTGACTCTGGCCAATGGCCTTTCTAGTCCAGCATTCGGTTCTCCCAGTGGCCAACCAGAAGCCTGAGGGAAATTTGCAAGAAGGAACTGAGTGCAACAGCATCATCCCTTCTTCTGATTCACAGCAAGCAGCAGAGGCAGAACATAGTCTTATCCTCCATGAATCTGTGCAGTCCTTTTTTAAAAAGTCATCCAAATTGAATGCCATCACTGCCTCTTGGGGGAGGAAATCCCATAGATGCACTGTGTAAAGAAATCCCTCCATTTGTCTGTCTGGAATCTTCACTGGATGTCCCTGAGTTCTAGAATTATTTTTGTGAGGTTGGGGGCAGGGAGAAGCATAAATGTTATTACCACGAACTTCTGTTTTCAGAAGTATTCCAGAAGGCATTCCTTATCTTCAGGAATGCACCCCAGAAGATGTTGGAAAACTTGCCCCTAGCTATTTTCTCCACACCACTCATAATTTTACGTACGTCAATCACGTGGAAGTTCTCTCTGCAGTGTTTCGTTTGAGATGGGCTCATTCCCATGTGAAAAGTCACCACTTGATATCACAGTTGTCAAGTAATTAGCATGCGCGCACATAAACCAGGTGACCGCTAACCTCAGAACATTGCCCACAGACCAGCTCCAACATCAGGTGAATTTAGGCTGCAACCTCAGGCACAGTTAATGCTGGGAGTTAAGTCCCACTGAATCCAGAAGAAAATACTTCTGGAAATTTTATTGTCCAGAATCAGACTGCTACGTTGGCACCTCCAGATCTGAACTCGTCCACTTCAAAGCTTTATGTGGTGATGAGAGAAGACAATGGTAGGCTTCAGATAGATGGAAACATCCTTGGAAAGACGTCCAACATTCAGTGGTGCTTCCAATGAACAGTGGCCCCATTTCCTATTTAATTTGAAGCTTCAGTGTCTGTAGGTCAATTGACTAGAACGGCAAAAATGTAAATGAATGGGTACAGAGGGTTAGGTGTGATAGGAAATCAATGGTTTCTTGCCACATTGGTTCAATAAACATGTAATGAAACTTTCTCATTTATAGGAGGGATTGTCTGGGTCAGAAGTTGCTTGTGAAAAGCCTTCTTTTCAAAACCAGTATCTTAAACTGGAAGTGGGGTTCGCCTGACAGTGTCAAACAGAGTGGCAGATGCAAGGGATTATGGCAGATTGCGGCAGACTTATCATGCCACCGTTTTCCAATGTTCTCCTGAGGACTGGCTGCAGCTTTGAGGGAGCAAGTGCCCTTTGAAGAACTTTTTTCTTTAGTCTGCCCTGAATCTTCCAAAGCTTGGCTTCGCTGGGTGTCCGCACGTCCCACCATTATGAGTCTCCATGCCACACAAAGTTTCCTCCATCAGGCCCCTATCTTTGCTGATGACCCAACTGGCTTACCTGACATTGCTCAGTGGACACAGAATCTTGAGGCGCTGCTGGGGGAATGAAATGAAGCATCCTGAACAAGAGCACTCTACCGCTTGCTGTAATATTTTCTTGCAGGTCTTGCTTTTTCATTTAGGATAACCTGGTATCAACTCTGTGCCATGAGCATTCTCTTGTTGTGAGCCTACAGCATGTGAACCCAGAAAGCCATTGAGGATGAGAGGAACAGAAGAAGAGGTCATGGTCTTAAAAAAAACCAGCTGGAGCTGATCAGTAGTAGGCATGCTCAGTAGACTCTCAACCCTCAGCAAAGCAGGATTGGCAGGTTAATCCATTGTATTTTAGCTAGTGATCATTTCATCTCCCCAACAACTGAAGCTGGCAAATTCTACTGCTGCTGATGCTTTTCACTATGTGCATAAAAACCATTCACAAGACATACACAGTCACACGTTTATGTGCTCATCATGATTCTGCTTAGTTTGCAATTTAATGAGGTTATTCATGTAGTCCTGCTGAGCTTCTTGCCTGGCTAAGTAAAGAAAACTGATACAACAAGCACAGTAACATTCCTGCTCTGCTCATGGGGAGAAAAACAAATGTGTAAGGAACAGATTGAGGTGCTGGAGCCTGAGTTTAGCTTGACCAAAGCAGGCTGAGCTCAGAAAGAGCTAAACCCCAAAGACACAAAGATGAGACCTCCCCTTCAGAAAGACAGGGGCTGTAATCTTGCACAGAGTCACAGCCTTACCCTGTACATGTATACTCGGAAATCTTGCTCGTCTAGCCACTACATTATACTGATTCTCAATTGATGTCATTCTCCTGTTACTAGCTTTTCCTCAAAGTAGGTACAGGCAGCAGCTAACAGCGAGAGAGGGATGTTTGCCAGTTGCCTGAGTATGTGACCACAAGGAAACTATGGCAGATAAAAGATTTAGAGCAGCAGCAGCAGCTGGTGTGCCCTCCATAGGTTGTTGGGCTCCATCAGCCGCAGCCAGCATGGCTAGTGGCCAAGGGTGATAGAAGTTGTAGCCCAGCAACATCTAGGAGGCACCTCTCCTAATTTATGCTTGCGATCACTAGCTTTAAGGCCAGCAACTAAACCAAGATGGAAGGGATGCCACTCATACCAATGAACTACTGAATTCAGCTGTTAACATACCTGCTGCAGAGGAGAATATGGGTGTGTGTGGAAATAAGAGACTGCTACAGAGAAAGGGTGGGTGTTTCTTGGGGTGCTGTGAGTTTCGGAATGATGGGGATCATATTGTAAGGCTACCAGATTTTTTTCAAAAAGGTTGTAATTTTTATTTAAAAAAAGGTTGTAATATCTTCTCTTCTGTGGTCTCCTCTGTTGCGTGGCCTTCCTCTGGGCCCTGGCCTGCTCTCTTGGGAGTGCTAGCCACTGTGGCGTAGGCTCAGTCTGGGCCTGGGCTCAGCCACGTGTCCTTGCCCTCCTGGTGCTCTCCTACCTCTCCTTCTCAGCAGCGGCGGCTGCGGAGCAGCAAGGTCAGGGCTCCCCTTTTTCCCCCTCCTTCCTCTTTCTCTCTCTTCCTTCTCCTTCTCCTCTCCTCCTTCTCCCTGCATTGGCTCCAGGGTTTTCCTGGCCCTGGAGCGCCACTGGGCAGTCGGCTGAGTGCTCTCGCTCCTGGCTAGATTTGGGTTGTGGGGTGTGTGTGCCAGCGGTTCCCCCAGTTGACGTGCCGGGCGTCCCTGGTTCCCCTTCGGCAGGGGCGGTGGCAGTGGCAGTCTCAGCAGCCCGGAGCCAGTTGGCTCTGGCTAGCTTCAGGAGCTGCTTGCTGCCGTGGCACCCGCCATTTTGCCTCACGTAAAGTCCCCATATGATGTGTCTTGTGCCGTTGAACCAATCATGCAACATTCATTCCCTACTAATAAATCTACAACACTTAAAATATAAATCTGGGGACATTAAATGAAATCTGGGGACATTCTGGGGACGGATTTTGTCCGGGGACAAATTTGTAAATCCGGGGACTGTCCCTGGGAAATGGGGGTGTCTGTTAACTATACCATATTGTCAAAACAGCCGTTTCTTACCGTTCCAGCAGCAGAGCATAAACCTATCTATGCCATTCCAAGTGTGATCTTGTTTGCAAGCAGGGACAGACATTCAAATGAAATACTGCTAGCCTTTGCAACAGGAGGAATTCAGCCCTGTCAAGCTTGATTTCAGCATCGAAATTTTTAAAAAGAGGTTTCAAAAATTAAACCAACCATATCTTATTATGCAAGTCATAAAATGCAATTGCCAAATGGATTGCTTTGGGAGTTAGGCAGATTCCCAAGTCAAACTGGAGGTATGGTTTTGCGACTGACCTACAGGCACACATTTTAGGTTAATCTGCAGGTTCATAGAATCGTAGGGTCATCTAGTCCAATCCAAGGTTAGTCTGTCTGTCCTTTTGATAAACCTCTATACACAGTGGATTATTCTGAAGCAACTGGGCTGCTTTAGGCCTTCAGCACTCTCACAGTCAGAACTCCACTTTCATTTCACCTTACAACGTGGGGTCTATATCTATTTTTCTTTACCACATATGTCCATCTTCCTCCTCTTCCTCCTCCACCTCTGTCTTTCTCCTTCTAAAACTATGTACAACAACAGCAACCACCACCATGCAAGTAATGGTGGGATCCTTGGCTCTTACGCAGGTCCCAGTTCAGGTTTTAGATCATGGATCTAGGCCAGAAGGCACGCATGTTTATAAGGACACACTTTTGTAAATGATTGGGAGGTTCCAGATAAGGTGCTCTGGGTTTCTAAAAGCAGACTGAAATCTAAACATAATAATTACCAAGCAAGTATAAAATAATGTAAGAATGACTTTGCAAGTATATTTACTCAGCAATTCATCTCTATCAATTAGGCACACAAGTATGCCTCAGAATGCAGAAAAAGATAGTGCAAGAATCATCCTTGAGCATTGCATTTTCTCAAGGGTTTGCTTTGCTAAGACTCCCCTGAAGAAAAACTGTTATCTTGCACAAGAAGTGGGTTGCAAAAAGACCAAGCATTTTTGTTTTATTTCACCTGACCTTTGTGGGAAAGACATTTGCTCTGAAAAGACTCTCCTCCCTGGAAGAGAGGGGAGTGATTGTGGGCGGGAGCCCGAGCACCGCCCCTAGCAGGGGGCATTAGCCCCCTGCCTCCTCCTCTCACCTGGCTGGCGCCCACGCCCCCTCGGCAGGCATCCAACCAGGTACCTTCGAGGGGGCGTGTTCAGCAGTCTTTTGCAGCAGCGCCAGCCTCTCCTCGGCCTCATTCTTCTCCGTCCTGCTTGGCGGGAGGCCATGGCACGACCCCCGGTGACATCAGGGGAGAGCCTATAGTTGGATTAGCATCAACAGGCTCCACCTACTAGTGAATAAACACCCTTGTTTTAGACATCCAATGCCTAAGCCAATACCTTTTCACTGCTGTAATCAATAAAGTTGTGGCCTTTTCTTGCCCATTAATCTTATATCACGTGTCCTTGTGTATTTATTTCACATCGCGGGGGTCGGGTGCTCGAACCACAAACACAGAAGCTCTTGGCAGGACATTTTGAACCAGAAGCCATCAGGTCAGTTATCAAGAAGGATCTCCAAGTTTCCCAATCAACAATATCCTCACTAACAAGGTCCAAACCCAGCCCTGAGCCAATATGAAGTGGTGGCAGTGGGGGGAAGCATTTAAAAACATAAGAACAGTCCAGACCAAAGTCCTTCCTCTTTTCTCACAGTGGCCAACCAGATAGCCTTTGGGAAGACCACGAGCAGGACTTCAGCACAATAGCCTGCTGTTGTTTCTATACTGGCAGATATTCAGAGACATGCTCCCTCTGATTCTGGAGGCAGCATACGGCCATTATAACTAGAATTCATTTGAAGATGGAAAGCCTTTCAGGTGAACTCTTTGACACCACCCTTCCACTGCCCAGTGCAGTGGTGAGAAGGGAGTAGAAAATCAGGACAGGGCCCCTGGAGCCAAGCCTGCAATCAGCACAGAATCACTTACCAAGTTGACGAAATCTTGGTAGCAGATCTTCCCATCAGAATTGTTGTCTGCCAAGGCCAAAAGAACTTCTAGTTTGTGTGGATCTAGCTCAGAGCCATGCCTTTGGAGGAGGTTCCGAAATTTCTCAGTGCTGATGTAGCCAGTGTTTTCAGGGTCAAACTGAAAGAGAGAACCAAAGAGAATGGGGTTCGGTATATTAGCGCTCAACACATTCCCCATCTCTGGCATATAGCTTCGATTATGGTCATATTGCAGTGATAGGGAAATCCACAGCTATTAATGACACAGCAGGGACCAAGAACTAGATCTAGTTTCAGATGTCTTGACAGATCCCAATAATTCAGGTAAACGTAAATTCCTCTCCTACCGACCCAGACCCTGAGATCTTCTGAGGCCCTCCTTCATGTGCCTCCTCCTCAAGAGGTCAGGAGGGTAGCAACACAAGAACGGGGCCTTCTCTGCAGTGGCTCCCCGTCTGTGGAATGCTCTCCCCAGGGAAGTTCGCCTGGCACCTTCATTATACGTTCCTTTTTAACCAGGCCTTTGGCTGACCTGATAAACATCCTATAACCTTTAAAATGTGGCTCTTTGGTGGTGGTGGGGGAGTGTTATTGGATTATTGTTTCCATTTTGATTTTATATATTGTGATTTTTTTGTGAACTGCCCTGAAACCTCTGGGTATAGGACAGTATATAAATTTAATAAATGAAGAAATGAAATGAAATGTCTCTTGCTGTGTAAGCCAGCAGAACTTCCTTTTGAGTTTTATCAACCTTGGATAACCTACCTACCTTTTCCCTATCTTGCATTCAAATTTGGATAAAATGGTATTTCTTTACAGCTTATGGCGTTCTCGCTCATTTAATTAAAAATAGATGGATTTTAATGCACTTGGGGGAAAATCTTCACACACCACACACACACACACACACACACACACAAAATGTTTTTCTTGGGCAAGATGCTGAAAACCAAACTGAGCCTCAGTTAGAGAAGGATGTCAAATGATGGCAGAATGTTTGGGTGTGGGCTGCAATCATCACACCAAACCCCCAGGACTGGCAGAAGAGCCTTAGGGTGTGACATAAATGCTGCAGGGTCCCTGAAAAGGGACCCCCTGTAGCCCTTGGTGCCCCAGGACAACTATCGAATGGAATGCTCCACTGTTTGTTTGGGCTGCGTCATTCCCCCCCCCTGCCATTCCATTCCCCCCTTCCCTCTCACAAACCATGGTGGCGCCTCCTGCCTCCCTCCTGCAGGCTTCTCCCCACCCTGCCTAGAGGAGGAAGGGGGTTAGGCAGAGCTGGCTGAGTGCCACTTTAAGCAGCCCCTCTCCGGAGCCAGCCCTTTCGCACTGGTCCATCTTCCCTCCGCCACTGCTGCCTTGGGGCTCCTGTGGGCCAGAGAGTGGAGTGGACGAGCTCGCTATGCCTACCCACGAGAAGCAGCAGCGGTTGTGGCAGCCCCTGGGGAGGTAAGCACAGCGGCTGGGGCTGGGGAGGAGGACTACTTGCCCCACTCGCCTCTTCTTCCAGTTCCCTCCCCATGCCACTTCTCCAGCCCGCAACAAGGTCTGAGGGATAGTGGACCGGCCACGGCTAAATAATATTTGCCGACCCCTGTCCTAGCCCAACCAGAAGCACTGAGCTCCCTTTAAGCCATTTTAATTCTACAGGAGTCAGCAGGAACACCACCATGAGCTCCATTAGCTCTCCTCTCTCCTTCCAGGAATGCCTTTGCCTCCAGCAGAAGAGAAAGATGTCGTGGCGGAAAAAGCGCCCCATTCTGCTGACTGTAGTTGATGTAGCTGCAGAGCAAGTTTGATCTCCATCAAATATATCAGAATGTATTGTACTGCTTGGCGTCACTCGAGGGTTCCTGTTCTTCAGTGGCTTTTCCAGACAGCAAGGAACTTTGAGACAGATGTCAGTCGTTAAAAAAGAGAGAGAGAGAGCGAGAGAGAGGAACAGGCAGCACAAGAGAGAGATCTTTTATGTATATCTAAATCAGGCTGTTAAGGAGCAGGTTTGCAATGGCTCAGCAACAGAGCGGCTGCCTGTGACCTTAAAAAAACTATTTTCTGCTCCAATTGCTATCATTCTCTCAATCCCATCCTGCAATGTTGTCTAGGTCTTGCTGCAGTTGATGTTTATATGTTTTTCCTTCAGGTTTTTGGCACGCAAACCGTGACCGGTTTTGACACGGCCTCCTAGATTCCGATACTACTTCCAGGTAGCATTTTACTCCTTCCTTTTGGATCACGTTCGGCTTTTCTGCATGTACATATGGAAGCTCTCTCACAGGAAAAGTGCAGTTAGGGATGCCAGCTATTCTCCATCTAAACTCACAGTCGCACTCAAGCAGGGATCTCTCCCATCAATTGATGCCAAATTATTTCAGCTACAGATGCAGAGAGTAAGGCCCCAGCTGCAATGTACATCTAAAGCAGTTACCATACGAAACATATCCAACAGCCATGGCTTCTCTCAAAGGTTGCTGGGAACTGTGGTTTGTTAAAGGTGCTGTTTCCCCCTCACAGAGCTACAATTCCCGGAGTTTCCTGGGGGAAGAGGGACTGACCACTAAACCACTCTGAGAATTGTAACTCTGGGAGGGGAATGGGGACGTAATGTAGTTTGTTAATGAAATGCACTGCTCTTTTGTAAGTGATAAATATTTAAATAAAGTGTGTTTTAAAAGGGGGAGAATTCTAACATTTACTGGGTGCTGGGCACTATAAATAAAGTCCTTGCTAATGGTTTTATTCCTGCAAGAGGAGGTGAAATGAACAGAGATATAAAATTTGCCGGGATTCAAACTATCATTTTGTACTCGCAATTAAAAGTGAGAGCCAGAACTGGCATCGGACCCAAGACATTTTCTTTTGTAAACCCGAATCCCAACAGTAACGAAGTGCAATTTACAGTAAATCCAATGCAGTGTAGTCTTGGCTGGATCTCAGCTGTGGGGAGATTTGCCTTTGATCTTCCAAACTTGGCCTGCTGGCCTCCGCTTGCCAATAATGATGATATCAAGCTTGCCGGTTGGATTGAAAGGCAGAAGAAAAGAGGTAGGGATTTATGAGCGAATTTTCAGCCCAGGAGGGCATTTTTCCATGGAAACATGTTGTACATGGAAAAAGGCAGCTTGATAAGAGCGACAAGAATCTCTCTTCTTTAAAAACAACAATATTAAAAAAAACCTATCTCGCGGTTTTCTGGCAGTGAACAAAAGCTGCACCTTTGGCTGCGATTGATTGGACGCAGCAGAAGAAAAAGCTGGTTTGATGAGCAGCGTGGATGGCAAAAGTAGCTGCTTGCCAGGAGCTTAAATATGGCACAGGTTTTCCCCTCAAGCGGAGAACTTGAAAAGAAGTCTGCAGGACAACAATAACCAAAGTTGGCATAAGACTGATCACTTGGCAGAGAAAACATGTACTTCGGCAGTTTGAATCAAAGCACCTCCAGATCACAATCAGAGGAGGTCTCCTCTGCCTGAAAAAGGGCCCCCAAATAACAAGCTGGTGGAGAAGAACCACAGAATCAGAACTAAGCAGCCACAGAGACCAACATCTTCTTCCCAGCCATGGGCCAGACAGGCGTTTCCATGAAACCCACACGAAGGCTGCAGGCTTCCTTTGTTATTCTCCACTTCCCACTCCAATGAACTACTACTCAGAGGCATGCTGCTGTCACAGCTAACAGCAGTCTATCCTTCATCAAATTGTCTCAGCCTGCTTCAAAGCCATTAAACGTCACCATTAAACACAACCAGTTTGAAGTTCATATTGTGATATCAATTTCATAATTATTGACCTGGTAATATACAGTGGTACCTCGGGTTAAGTACTTAATTCGTTCCGGAGGTCCGTTCTTAACCTGAAACTGTTCTTAACCTGAAGCACCACTTTAGCTAATGGGGCCTCCTGCTCCTGCCGCGCCACTGGAGCACAATTTCTGTTCTCATCCTGAAGCAAAGTTCTTAACCTGAAGCACTATTTCTGGGTTAGCGGAGACTGTAACCTGAAGCGTATGTAACCTGAAGCGTATGTAACCTGAGGTACCACTGTATCCATGAATCATGATGTGTGTTAGGGCTAGGCAATATGCTGTTCAAAACCAGATTGAAGTCCATATTGTGATATCAGTTTCATAATTTTTGACCTGGCAATATATTGAGAATCATGGTGTGTGTGCGTATTATGAAAAAATCATGATGCAGGAAAAACCGTGAAGCCACCCAATGCCTCTACATAATTCCAGCCTTAGTTCACACATCGTGATATATCAGTATGTTGCGATATTTAGCTGGTGATGTACAGTGGTGCCCCGCAAGACGAATGCCTCGCAAGATGAAAAACCCGCTAGACGAAAGGGTTTTCCGTTTTTCGATGCGCTTTGCAAGACGAATTTCCCTATGGGCTTGCTTCGCAAGACGAAAACGCCTTGCGGTTTTTTTCGTTCCCCCCCCTTTTTCTAAGCCGCTAAGCCGCTAATAGCCTTTTAGCCGCTAAGCCGCTAAGCCTTTAATAGCCACTAAACCGCTAATAGCGCTAATCTGCTAATAGGGTTGCTTCGCAAGACGAAAAAACTGCTAGACGAAGAGACTCGCGGAACGGATTATTTTCGTCTTGCGAGGCACCACTGTACTGCAATGTTGAAAACCAGATATCACCCAGCCCTAGTCACATCTTGAGGCAGAATGTTCTATAAGTCCATTATGCTGTGTGTGTAGCTTCAAGTTCTGTTATGATGAGAAAAGCAAAGGGGGAATAACCCTCTCTACTTGGTGCCTAATTTTATAAATGCCCCATTATGTTCTCTTTTCAAAATCAGATTTCGATTTTAAAAACAAATGAACATTTTAGCCTTTCCTCTCAGGGCTGGTGCTCCAGCCTTTTCCATCATTTTGACTGCCCTTTTCTGCACTTTCTTGAGCTCTGTGATGCCCTTCACGAGATGGAACGGACAGGAGCACAGGCAGTATTTCAAATGTGACTCCATTGCAGATTTAAGAGGAATTAATTCACTTGTTTACTTCTTTCTCAGCATTTGTATGCCACCTTTCAGGGCCTATGCCCTCCCAAGGCAGCTTACATACAAAATTAAAAACATGTAGAATAGATAAAAATCAATCAATCAATTAAAAAAAACCAAAAAACACTATATAAGCAACAGCCTGGAAGATGCTCAATAGTTCAGCAGCACAGCAAGTCTAGTAAGACAATGGAAGGCACTGGGATACTGTATTTTAATTTCAATCCCTTTGCTAATAATCCTAGACAAACAAACATTGTTGTTTTCACTGCTGCTGCACACTGAGTTGACGATTTCCTTGACTTGACCACCATGACCCCAAGATATCTTTGCTGATTAATCACTGTCAGTTTAGACTCATCAAGATATATATTTTTTGCCCCTAATTACATCATTTTATGCCTATTTACTCCGAACCTGGATAGCACCCAGGTATTCTAGCTTCTCTCTTTCCCCTGCATAACCACTAATAATGGGCTCCTCAAAGCCAAAGAGAAGGTGAAGTCTGCACTGTGCCCTTTTAGAGAGTATAAAACCTTGCACTTTATATTTAAAGGGCACAGTTAAAAATGATTCTCAGAGCGTAGCCAGTTCTGCTAAAAAGAAAAAGAAAAAGCAGCGAACACCCACAAATATAGCAGTGCATTTGGAGCCATATATGTCAAGAAATAGGAAAGAATTATTACAAGACTGAATTATCACTTCAGCTAAAGCAATCTACTTGATAAAGGCTACTAGATGTTCCCCGATGACATATTGTTTACTTGACAGTCTCTCCCCCCCCCCCTTTCCTATTTCTATCTTGCTTTTGGCAGGTATACGAGCTAACATTCTGTACAGAATATGAATTGTGGCAACTGCCCATGTTATAGTCAGGATTCCAGGCAGGCCTGTTGAATAGCAGAAGATCAACTAGTGCAGTGGCATCAAGATCGCCCTATATTCCCTCCCCCCACTGTGTATTTGTACTCATGGCTTGGAGCTGGTTCACATACAGGATATTCTTCACTCCATAGGACGCTGGTGGCGCTGTGGTCTAAACCACTGAGCCTCTTGGGCGGTTCAAATCCCCACGATGGAGTGAGCTCCCATTGATCTGTCCCAGCTCCTGCCAAACTAGCAGTTCGAAAGCATGCCAGTGCAAGTAGATAAATAGGTACCACTGAGGCAGGAAGGTAAATGGTGTTTCTGTGCACTGCTCTGGTTCGCCAGAAGCAGCTTAGTCATGCTGGCCACATGACCCAGAAAGCTGTCTGTGGACAAACGCCGGCTCCCTCGGCCTGAAAGCGAGATGAGCGTTGCAACCCCATAGTCACCTTTGACTGGACTTAACCGTCCAGGGGTCCTTTACCTTTACCTTTTACCTATTCATCACTCCATAGCTGCTATGTCAAATACACACATGTACCACCACAGATAGACCTTCAATAGTCCTCCCTTTGCCTCAGGCACAACGTTCCACATATCAGAGGCATCAGGCAACACATTCAACTCTCTGGTGCAGGGAAATCAAATTATGTACCATTCAAGGGTCGGCAATAAAACCGGAGATGCCAGATTTGTGGGGCTCGAGGTAGAGGCAGCAGTCAAAGAGGCTAGTAACTCAAATGTCCTAGGCAGGATTCACCTACTGAGTCCCAGCAGTGGAAGCCCTGGGCAAGGACTTCCACTCGCATAGTAGGACTTTTCCCTCTCTCCTCCCCATATGCACGTCATGGGTGGTGATGGTGGTGCAGGAGAAACCCACCTGGCAAACTAAAATGCTAGCACTGACGGAAGAGCACAATGGGGAATTCCTCCAAGGTTTTCCAAAGGGTGACTTGAGTTTGCTTTGAGAGTAACCACTTCAAAACGCAAGCGCTGTAAAACAAGTACAATACGTCCACTGACTAAGCTGCTATTTGCCAGGCTCACGAAAACCGCACACAAATTGTTAATTACAGGTTTCCAAAATTGGCAAAATCAGCTACCACCCCCTTCAGCTCTGGCTGGGTTTCTCGGAAGGATCTGTGGTGCTACAGCTGCACATACATTAAGGCAACTGTTCCATGAAAAGTATGGACAAGCATGCAGAGCTTTTGGGGCTTAGGTGGGCTCACCCAGCACATCCACATGCAACCTAACTATATAATCTAAGCGACAACATCACAGTACAGATTCACCTGGCCTCAAAAATAACATACCAGGCAGTGGCTGATTCATTGTGGCAGGAGGTCCCCTAATACAATCTGCGAGCTCCACACCTTGATCTAGCCTAAAGTAAGTCAAATCACAGCCCACAGCATTCCTAAAACAGGGGCCATCCCAAAAGGTAAAGGGGTCAGAAGCCCACCTGCCCTCGCTGTAATTGGAGAACCAACAGATAACTATATAAGCATTCTTGTTTGCCTAATTGTCAGGGATGGTGCCATTTTGAGTCCAGTTACACCCAGAAGCCAATGCAGTGGGTCGTAACAGGTAAGGGGATAGGAAACCCACTCCTCAAAACCCAGGTGAGACTTTCCATACAGAAGCAGCATAAGGCAGCTCCACTTATCCCGTGCTACATTGCAGGATAATGTACATACATATGACAAAGGAGAAGTATTTTGCCTTGTAAACACTACCCAATTGCTGAAAGTACGAATTCTCCTTTGAGTTTTTAGGCGGTTTCTTTAAATAGGCAGACTACCTAGATCAGGCATGGCCAAACTTGGCCCTCCAGATGTTTTGGGACTACAATCCCCATCATCCCTGACCACTGGTCCTGTTAGCTAGGGATGATGGGGGTTGTAGTCCCTAAACATCTGGAGGGCCAAGTCTGGCCATGCCTGACCTCGATCATGTCCTCGGTTTCATTTCTTATCTTCGTAGGCTGTTCCCCATATTCTTTCTCGCTGCTAACATATGCACTATATGATAAGCAAGGCATACACATCTCCACATCAAGAAAAAGAAACTGCTACAAAGCCCCTTTTGAGAATGGTTGCCAGGTATACATTTCAGAAAAGTGCACTGGTTCTTCGGAAAGTATCTATTCTTCTCTTTTAGCAACTGTACAACTCAACGCATTTCACGTATCCTCCCCCACCCCAACCACCTTCACTAAGGGGCAGGGCGGATGGGGCGGGGGCAGGAGGGAAGAGGGGAAGAAAGGAAAGGAACAAAACTGACCTTGAAGAGAAGCTTTGAGTATTTATCCATTATTGAGTCATGAATGGGAAGACAGGCAACACCTCCAGTTTCATTAAGAGGTCACGTCAGGACTAACTCCAGATCTGGATCCCTTGAGTTCTTAGCCTCAGACGAATGCTATCACCAAGCCAAACTAATGGTTCCCTATTTTAACTTCAGTCGCACTACTCCTGCCTCTAACTTCACACTTCACTGCGCAAAATGCAACCAAACTGCTCGAGGGTGTGGTGTGGACGGCTGGAAGCCCTCTCCAACAATAGGGCACTAACGGTAATTTCATGCAAGATTTCCTCTGCATTTCAATGACAAGTGCCCTTAATTCCCTTGATCCCCCCCACCAGGCTCTTAAGCAGAAATGTAAATATGCTAACGGGCATAATCACAGCCCAATTTGAGAATAGATTCTCCCACTTCCCAAGCGCCCTACATGGTTTTAAAATTATTCTATGGGAATAAAAGGATACCCCAGTGACGTAGTAGAGAAAAACATGACCTAGGAAACTGGCTTTAAAAGGAGAGGAAAGTTGTGGTGGTGTTTTGTTTTGTTTTGTTTTGTTTTGTTGGTTAACGAATCCTGAACCTCAGATTATTTTGCTGCTTTAATTAAAGGCACATTTGCCACGGATGAGTTCACAAACAGGGTGGGTCAAAGATGCACTGCTGCTAAACAATGGCCTGATATCTGGGGAAATCGCTACCACACAACACGGTTCAACCCATTTCTCCTTTCCTGTTTTAAGCAGGATCTCATTTGAATGGGGAGGACAAACAATTCCTGGACCAATCTGAGCAATAAAAACAAGAACGAAGAGATCTCCGCCCAGCTGAAAACAAGGAAGAGGAGCAGATCCTTTCCATGATTCAGCTACCACAAACCTTCCTTGGAAGAGGAAATGGTATAAAATTTCACTCATTTAAAAGACTTCTACAGTTTTATGAAAAAAATTCAAAGAGGTGTAGAAAGCATCAGAATTAACCATGAACAATGATAGCAATAGCATCTACGATAGCATCTTGATAGCTCAGTTGATAAGAGCATGAGACTCTTAATTTCAGGGAAGGGAGTTTGAGCCCCACACTGGGCAAAAGGATTCCTGCACTGCATGGGGTGGTACTAGATTATCCTTGTGGTCCCTTCCCAATCTACAGTTCTATGATTCTATGACTGTCTCGTTGACTATTCTCTATAACGTTGCCCTGTTCACAGTTGTAAATAATATTCTTCGGTTATGAATGGTCTGTGTCACCATGAAGAAAAAGAGGTTGGAATAGGTCAATATATATGTGGGCTTGTCCCTGGATCAAGTGACTTTCCCCCCTTTAAGTTCTCAAGCTCTCAACCTGGATCAAGGTTCTCATCTGAACTAGCCAGGTGTTTTAACTGAGAATCAATCACAGTCAGTCCATCATTTGAAAAACAAGACATTAGAGACATCTTACCCAAAAATGACATTCTGCTTTGGTGACTGTAGCTGTTTAAGGAGCCATTTGGCAGCTAGATTATATATCTGAGTTTCTAACACTGATTTCTAGCCCCTCATTCTCTCTCTCTTTCTCTCTCTCTCTCTCGCACACAGTAGCCTTCAGTAAAGCTCTCTCTCTGCAGTCAGCCCATAGTGATTAAGTACCATCCAGGTTGTACGTTTCACATGCTTTAGATTGCTTTGACCCAAGATGAACCCGAGGGCTGGAAGCATCGCCCTGCCCGCAAGAAGTCAGATAACATTCAAGTGCTGAGGTAATGCCCCTAGTAAATCACAAGCGCAGAATTTGCTGGACAGCTCCGGAGCTGCAGAGCTCTCAAAGGACTTCTGGCCTGGTCTATGAGAAATCTCTCTCCGCAGTGCCTCTTGAGTACTGAGAAGAATGAGCAAAAGGATATACGGTATTGATCAGGTAGCTGTGAAGCAGGTGGGAGATTCTGTTTTCACTTTGCCCTTTCCTTGAATATGCCTGGTTTGGGAAGGATTATAGTCCCATCTGTGCAAGGTAGAGGCAAAGGTTGGAAAGATAAAACTGCTGCGGCAGCTGGTACCCTCTGATCCCAAAAAGCTGCCTCCATGCAGGCCAGACTATTTGTTCACCCAGTGTGGTCTACTCTGATCGGTGCTGGTGGTTGCTCACCAGAGTCTATGGCAGAGGTTTTTCCACATTGCTTGCTAGCCAGAGATCCAAAGAATTGAAGCCAAGGCATTCTGATTGCACAAAGGAACATAGGAAGATGCCTTATATTGAGTCAGATCAGGGGTAGGCAACCTAAGGCCCATGGGCCGGATCTGGCCCAATCGCCTTCTCAATCCGGCCCATGGACGGTCCGGGAATCAGTGTGTTTTTACATGAGTAGAATGTGTCCTTTTATTTAAAATGCATCTCTGGGTTATTTGTGGGGCATAGGAATTTGTTCATATTTTTTTCCCCAAAATATAGTCCGGCCCACCACATGGTCTGAGGGATGGTGGACCGGCCCACGGCTGAAAAAGGCTGCTGACCCCTGATTCAGACCATTGGGCCATCTAGCTCAATATTTTCTGCTGGAAGGAGCTCTCCAGGATTTCAGGAAGGAACATTTGCTAGCTGTACCAGAAGCTGTTGAGGAATGGACCTGGAACTTTCAGCATGCAAACCTGATACTCTACCACTGATGTACAGTCCTTCCGGTGGGCTCAACTACTGAGATATGGTTCCTCCCCTAATTACCGTATTTTTCTCTCTCTAGGATGCACCAGACGATAGGACGCACCTAGTTTGGGGGGGAGGAAACAAGAAAAAAAAACCTGAATCCCAAAAGCCAGAACAGCAAGAGGGACCGGGCTTCTGGGATAGCCTCTTGCTGTTCTGGCTTCTGGGATAGCCGCTGGGATAGCTGGTCTACCTTTGCGCGAAGCCTCCACAGGGCACGGGGAGCCTTCATCCCCGTGCCCTGCGGAGGCTTCTGGGACAGCCCGAGAAGCCTCCGGAGGGCAGCGGGGTGCCTTGCGCAGCTAACCCCGAAGCCTTTGGAGCGCAGCGCGAGGTTCCGCTGCGCTCCAAAGGCTTCAGGCGGCTATCCCTGAAGCCTGGAGAGCGAGAGGGGTCGGTGCACACCTTCCCAAACCACTCCCTGCACAGGGTCCAAGAACCTCTGTAAGATAGGAAGAGGCAATAAGACGCAGAGCAAAAGTTTAAATCACAATTATACTAAAAGGGGGGGAAAAGGCAAGGAATAGAACAGGACAAGACACCAAAAAGTATGATTTAAAAGCAGAGGACAAAAACATGCAGTGCTAAAACCAATTTAATGCAGGGGCAGCCACTAAAATCCACTGAGCTAAACAAGAACAGAACTGGCACGTGGTTTATAAAGGCCTAGGAAAATAAATAGGTATTGGCCAGGTGCCCAAATGACATTAAGGCTGGACACCAGGTGGGTCTCTCCAGAGAGCCTGTTCCACAACTGGAAGAGATGCCACTGAGGACATATAAGTACCCAAGTGTGGAGAAGAAGGCTGCTGTGATGCCTATTTGGATTAGAACAGATGCCACACTGTGTGTGTGCATATGCACGCATGCATGTGTGCATTAAAATTAAAGCAAATTCTACCCAGGGATCACTGGCAATAAATTTCCTCTTCAAAGAGTGGGTGGTTAATAGAGCTGAAGGGCAGCAAGGAGACGTCTTCGGTTTGGCTGTTTGTTTTAAGACTAAAGGACGTATTTGCAGGCCTAGCCCTCCTTAGCTCCGCTCCTTCCTCATCGATTATTTATGTGAGTCCATTAAAACTAATGGAAATAGGAATAGGATAAGACGTGGAACGGATTTCAGCTCCCGAGTTAGAAATGGAGGCTTCGCTTTCACTGAGGCTCAGTACGCAACAGGGTACATGCTCAGCGCTTGACTCTCTAACCTTTGACCTCTGTGTCTCGCAGCACGTAAAGGATGCCAGCAGAGCTACAGCCGGAAACTACTAATTATCTGCTCTGAGAAGATTTCAGCATGATAAAAAATGGGATCTAGGTAGGAAATTTTACAGTGTTCAAAGCGCATCGTATGCACCAGGCTTCCCCAACCTGGTGCCCTCCAAGTGCAAAATATCACAACTCCCATCAGCTCCAGTGCCATCCAACTTAGCCTACGATCAGGGATTACGGGAGCGGAAATCCAGCAACATTTGAAAGGGACCAGGATGAGGAAGATTGCCATACCTTTTCCCAATAAACCTTACAACAGCACTGGAAGGTAGGCCAGCGTTATGCAATCAGGAATTGTGGCTGGGGGGATGGGAAGCAACGACACACTCAGTGATGGCTAAGAGCCACCTAGTAAGCTTAGAGGTGAGGTGACATTTGAATGTGGTCCTTTCAAATCACACTTTTTACCAAAAAAGTGGGGTAGGAGTTGCCCTTCACGTTGTGTTGTTGGATGAGTGTTTTAGGGATTTTGCCTTATGAATTATTTCAAATTTTCTGGTTTTTTAAAATGATTTTATTTTATCTGCTTTGAAACATCTTCTGTATAACGAGACTAGCAAAAGGATAGGAAGAGGAGAGAAAAAAATGTGAGAAAAAAGGGAACTTTGGTACTGAAATGGATTCATTTTAGAACACCGAAGAGAGCCTTCTCCCAGAATACTTGTGCTAGCTGATTGCAATATGGAACAAAGTATGCCTCCCTTTCCACCTGCCCACCATAATAGATCCTATGGAAATGTTAATAATAACTCTCATTCTCTGCTAGGAACAAACTGCAGAAGCAGAGTTAAAGCAAACTGAACCTAGATGTTCAAGCTCAGTCGAATGGTATCCATTGGCATGCCTTGGCTGTTGAGCTCCCATAGAATCATAGAATCATAGAGTTGGAAGAGACCACAAGGGCCATCGAGTCCAACCCCCTGCCAAGCAGGAAACACTCTGAGCTGTCCAAGAAGATTAGTCCTCTCTGAATGCAGACCTGGACTAGACAGACCAATGGCCTGGCTCTGTAATAAAGCAGCTTTAAACGGACTTCCAATTCCGCTGATCCCTGTCTATCACCTTGGCAGATCTCCCAGCCTACGACTCCCAGGAGGAAAAATACCTGACATTTCCAGGAATGCTGCCCTTTCTCTTTAATGCTAAAGCTGTCGAAGCCAGAGAATGGACAGTGGTTTCTCCCTTAGGAAAGAGCAAAATTAAGAGTAAGTTGTTTCTCAGTTCAGGCTATTTCCTCTTCAGCGACGTAAACACTGCTGAGCACAACCAAAGCAATTTGGAATAGGGAACACATTTCCTGGGGGCAGGTGGGATGTTCAGCTAGTTCAATGTCTTTAGATGACTTTCAGCCAGCTTTGCGATGGGCTCAGCCTGAGGCTGTGGAGGTGAGCAATATGTGGTGGCTCCAACTGCTTCAGATTTCCTGCTCTAGTAGTCACAAAGGGGTGCAGCCGGACTGCCCTGGCTGGCCAGTTTGGAAGGCAAGGGAAGTCCCCAGTGGATGGAGCTGGGAGAGCAATAGTGGCATGTCATTCCCCGAAATGTGAGACAGGGCAAAGCGGGCAGGTGGAGGCAATGTGGCGAAGGAGGGTGGGCTGACTGCTTGCATCCTTAGAGGGAAGTGAACCTAGCAGAGGGCAATGTCAGCTTAGTGGAGAAGCTACTGAAGAAGAGAGGTAATCCTGGCAAGGCTCAAGAGGAAACGAGAAAAGGGATTGGTGTTACCTCCCGCCTCCCAGCAGGCATTGGCCCTTTGCCATCACACACTTTTTAACAGCCTTCCCACTAGGGATATGGATGGATTCTGATGAAAACAGAAAAGGATGCAGAAATGACTGTGTTTGTGTGTACATCTGCAATTGTCAGAAAGGGAAATCAGCCAAGTGAATGCAATTGTTCACATCATGGCTGTGCTTTTTTTATGCCTGCGAACAATACCTAATTTTGTTATTGTTCTAAATTGGTATTTACTGTGCACTGAAATGAATGCCAGGTATGTACATTATATGAAAAATTACATAAACTTTGCAAATTATGTAACTTATGTTAAATAGTGGGCAGTGAAGCCAATTATGTTTGGCAGAAACCGAACTGCAGAGGAATGGGAACGTTGGTAATTGTGACAAAAACAAGGTGGGGTGGAAATCACTGCCTTGTTGTACCCCTGCTCCCCACCAAGGGAAAAATTATCTCTCTCCCCTTTAGATCTGGGAGTGTGGAGTCTTTGCACAGATCTTCTCTAGGAATGCTTATTCTGCTAGTTTTTTGGGGGAAGCAGAAAAACCATTTTGCTTTCTATTACAGTTTTTAAAAATATCATGTGAAACATTCTGGCTGCCTCAAAGGCCATTTAAATGGGAAACCCCTCCTGTCAACCCTGAAGATTGCCCCATATAAAAGGCTGCATCAACATATTCCCCTTATGGTCTAAAGGAGCAGCTGCAGAAAATTAATTCACCATTCCCCCACCCCGCAACAATAAGCTTTTGTTTTTTAAATCCAAATCTGAAGAGGCAGAAAATTTTATTTATTTATTTTAAATCCTGCCTGCACTACTCACTTTCCCCTGCTTTTGTTACCTCTTCATATTGATATGGAAAACAACCCTAGTGGAGGTTTTATGGGGGCCAACTAGCTTTTCTGAGTCCCGCCTTTAAATGAGGGTTTGTGTGTGCCTGGAATAGATGGCTTCTCATCTTCGGGGTTCATGTTCTTCTTCATCTTCCCTCCCTCCCTCCCAATGTCACTGGAGTGTTCATTCTGTGCACAGATTGGAGTGGACAGTTTCTCTGTCCAAGGAAGAGGTCCTTTGATCAAATACACAACATGTAAATCACACTGACAGCTGCATATGCTTACACCCAGCCACTTCTTAAGGCTCTTCACAATAAAGGATAATGTACGGAACAAACCACTCTCACTTGGCTAAGTCAGAGTGAAAATATACATACATATTTTAGGAGCTGTAAGGCTGGTCTGAAAAGGCTCTCAGCTATCACCCCCCTTTTCTGTCCCAGTGAGACTTCTGCAACACCAGTTCAGCAAGTTTTTCAACATTATTAAATGGAGTAAATTGAAAGGTAGCTGTGAAGTTATGCATCGGATGGTGAACACAGCGTCAACCAAGACATTTCTCCCCCGGTCGCTATAGCAGTTTCACCATTGTTTTTGCAAAATGTTTTAATAAAAGTTGGTGGCCAACATTTATGCACACAAAGGGGAGCATTAAACTAAACAACTGCACTTGTCCAAGGGTTGTCACTAGTGCAATGGGACTTCCTCTCCTTCTCCCCACAAGCCTGGGCTATCTCCAGATATTTTCTGGAGTCTTGGGGCAATCTCTGGAACAGATTTAGGGTTTGCATGGAGTGGGGAAGAGAAATCCTTGCACCGATGGAACATTCACCTTAGTGCCTTGCTAAACAATAATTTATTTGCTTTTGTTTTTAATGGACAGCCTCTCTGAAGCATAAGAGGAGGTGCAAGAACTATGGTTGCACTGCAGAATTTGTGTGCTGAAGCCCTTTGCTCCTGTGCTTTAAAAAACATACAAACGAACAGAACATGGAGAAACCAGAAACGATCTGCCTTCAGTCTCTACAGGCTTTTCACCTGCTGGTTGCAAAGGCTCAGGCTTCCTATGGCAGACCAGGCAACCCCCCCCCCCCAAGGCAAATGGTTGGCAACTTCATGCTGGGGGGGAGGTGACGATGCTACTTTTTGGATGGGGCTGAGGGATAATGGCTTGCTTGTAGCATGTCGCCTTCCATTTAAAGAGCACCACTTCATGTTTACTTAGAAGGAAGTCCCACGGGTCTTTCTCAATGAGGCTTCCTCCCTAGGAACTGTATTTAGGATAGCAGGCTAAAAAAAAAAATCTTCCTTTACATTAGTTCAGTAATCCCTACAACAGGAGAACTGTAGTAAGCTCAGTATTAAGAGGAGGAGGAGTTTGGATTTGATAGCCCACTTTATCACTACCTGAAGGAGTCTCAAAGCGGCTAACATTCTCCTTTCCCTTCCTCCCCCACGACAAACATTCTGTGAGGTGAGTGGGGCTGAGAGACTTCAGAGAAGTGTGACCAGCCCAAGGTCACCCAGCAGCTGCATGTGGAGGAGCAGAGGCGCGAACCTGGTTCACCAGATTACGAGTGTACCGCTCTTAACCACTAGACCACACTGGCTCTTATTAATCATCTTTACTTTGTAAAGAGAGGGGGGGGTGATGGGAACTACAGTTCTGTGAGGACTAAACTATATAATTCCCAGAATTCTTTGGGGGAAGCCATGGCTGTCAAAAGTGGTGGATGAAACCTAAATTACAAGTGAATGACCTGCTATTGATCGCTGATAAGGGGGGGGGGAATCCACCCATCTTCGCTCCTAGGTTTCTGGGAGGCAGCACTAACACTTAGATGATTTGAGAGAGGCTATTCTGGAAAACACTATGGGCATAAAAGAACGGCTGTTTTCTGAGAGGTCCTTCTGGAAATGTTCACTCATTTGTCCTATAGTGATCCCATAGCTTCTCTACCTGAAATTTGGCATGGTCAGAAATCAGCACTGGGTAGAGGCTGTCATCACGTTCCCCATACGGTTTTTGCCAAGGGTTGGGTTTCAAAATCCGTGGAAGCAGCTTGAACCTCAAGAGTCTCTGAAAGCAGCCTGAATCTCACGTGACGGCTTTACACATCTCCTCCACTGAGCCTAGGGGTTCGTCCACACTGGAGTTTAATGTGGGTTTGAAGCTGTTTGCGCCTCTTACTTTTTTATTTTTTAAATGCAGCATCCACACAATTACAGCATGTGCAGATAAACCAATAAGGGAGGGGGTAATTTAATATAAAATCGCATTGTGCTAGACTGTGGATACACTGCAGTGCATTGTGTGGATGGAGTTTTGTTGTGTTTTAAGTATGCAGCGACGTTTCATTGGATTCCACCTATCACAATATCCTCTTCTTCCATTTTGTTTGCATCCGCCCAAAGGACTGAACGCAACCTACCTTTCTCCACCCCACCTCCGGTTGTCACCGAAGGCAAATTTGCAGTATTTTTAAAACAGTTACCTTGTACAGAATTTCTCTTCCACAAAACAGCTATGTTAAAAATAAAACTTGCCTCTGCAGGTAACAGGAGGTGAGGAAAGGAAGTGGCAGCTTTTCATGACAGTGAACTCAAATCCTTGCCTGGCTCAGAGCACAAATTTTTTCCTGCTCCTTTTTGAAAATCTTGGGGTTTTGGGGGGTTTTTTTAAGGTGCATGTGTACAGGTAGATGAATTACTGTGTGCATGCCCGCAATGGATCTCAGTTTTACTGGCCTGAAGTGACACACATATTAGAGGGAGAGAGAGAGAGAGAGATGGATGGATAGATGATAGATAGCTCTTTTGTGAAAATCTGGTAGATTGAAACACTTATATTTAAAAATTAAAATTATTGGGAGGGGTTAAAAGTGTGCTGCAAAGGTATACAATACTTGCCCCAAGGCCCACAACAGAACTTGGGTTTGTGGAATTTATGGGGAGTGGGGAAATACTAATTGAGGGGAGGGAACAACAACATACAGTGTACATACATCCCATCAAGCTCCATCCACAGGAAGCATCGGGATGGATTTCAGAGGCATAAAACTGAAAGCATTCATGTGTGAATGAAGGTGCAGAAACAGACACATGGAAGCAGTGATCCTGAACACATTAACACCCTACCAAGCAGGGGCAAGTGTATGTGGCTGACTTAATTCCTAAGCCTTCTAAGCAGGTGTGGATATTGGTTAGGAGAGATTTCATTGCTCAAAAATTCCAGGCACAGGTCTGTGTTTTAAAGCTCCCTTGTCCAAGCACTTTTCTTTTCTTTCTTTTTTGCCCTAGAACTTTCTCCACAAAAACCCGCTCTCTACCGCTAAATCAGAGCAAATAGCAATCTATGGAATAGCTGAACTGTCATTTGTTCCAATTCAGCATTAAAGAGCTCAGAGTTAAGGCTCAGAGATCAGGAGGGGCCCAAGGTCACAGTGTGATGTTTTTGAACCCAGATCTCCCTTGCCAAAGCTGAACACCCTGGCCCGCCATGTTACTCGCTCACATACACAACTTATTTTCTCAGTCTTGAGTACTAGCCATGAAGTTTCCAATAAAATGCAGAGATACGCCAATACTTCACTGGGATAACAGGGACATCAAAAAGCAGGAGCGAAGCAAACATCACCATGAAATTTGCTGCCATACACCAAAGGGATTTCACAATGGACAATATAATAGAGTCGTCCCCCCCATGCTCCTATTCAGCAGAAAGGTTCTCTTCAGTCTATCTTGTAAACCATTTACTGTTTGAAAACTACCTTTAAAATTCACAGATGATTAAATAAAATTGTGACATAAAAGTAGACCATTTCCTTTCCTGTTGTAATGGAACACATAGATTTTCGCTGAGTAGTCATCGCTTTTGGTGACAAATCTCACATTTCTACCGGTTGTCAGGCTGATGATACCTTCAGTTAATCTTTTTATTTTCTTTTTTAAATATCAGCTTCACGTTTCAGTAGGAAATTAAGACTACCATACCTTTGCCTCTAAAGGTGATAATTTCTCACTCACTCACTCACTCACTCTGTCTGTCTGTCTGTCTCTCTCCCTCCCTCCCTCTCTCTCTCTCTCTCTCTCTCTCACACACACACACACACACACTTTGCATTTATATAGCAAACTGCAAGTTCCTAGCAAAAAGGGTGTAGAAGAAATCAAGTTCTATACTGTCATACCGGGACACACAGATGAAAATATTTTAAGTTGTTATCGCATGATGCTAAATTTAGCCCCATATTCCAGGCATAAATTAGGACCCTTGGAAGGGGGGCAGAGGGGGCTGCACAATAACCTATCTCAAAACCCCACGCCTTATCAGCTGTCAGATGTTTAAGGGGATTGCCAAAAGACAAAGGGGGTGGTGAGCCCGGGAAGAAGAGAAGCCCTTTGGTTGGTTCGCCAGCCAGACGGACGGTGGGATATGAATGGAGTAAAGGAAAGCAGAAATGTGAATGAGCCAGAGGACGAGATGAATGGTGCTGAAGGCTGCGGAGTCTTAACAAGGGGCAAGACAGCAAAGGGAAAGCTGAATGGGGAGAGGAGTGAAAGATGCTCCTTGAATGGAAGGCTAAAGGCGAGAGAGGCTAAATGAAGCAGACGGGAAGCAGAATGGTACAAAGTACAACCGCAGGGACAGAGTGGCATCCCACATCACTCGACATGGTTTTCAAAAGAGCGGCAAGCAACACAGCGTGAACCTTAATCCAGGAGCAAGAAAAGCTGTCTGCGACAGACTGTGTTAGGGTCTTAGAGAGACCCCCCTCTTAATCCCTTCATGTCGGGCACCTTCTCTGCTCTCCGCCACTGAGTTCTCATGAACTCTTGAGCAAACACAGCCTCCAGTGAACTTGGGGCAAAATCCTCATTCACCAAGAGGACAACGAAAAGGCTTGGTGGCAACACAACACACACACACACACACACACACACACACACACGGAGAAGCGAAGGCCCAGGAGAAGTTCCCAGCCTGCTCTAAAGCAGCCATGCCTACATAGATGTAAACATGACTAAATACAGCACTTGCTTATTATTATGTTTACTTTCATATCCCACCTTTCCTCCAAGGAGCTCAAGATGGTGTACCTGGTTCTCCCTCCTCCCCAATTTTTATTATTACAACAACCCTGTGAGGTGGGTTAGGACTCATCCAGACATCCTTTCGTGCTGCACTTCCAGGTACAGGTCTGTGATTTAAAGCTCCCTTGTCCAAGCACTTTTCTTTTCTTTTCTTTCTTGCCCCGGAACTTTCCCCACAAAAACCTGCTCTCTACCACTAAATTGGAGCAAATAGCAATCTATGGAAAAGCCAAATTGCCATTTGTTCCAATTCAGCATTAAAGAGCAGGTTTTCCTGTGAACTTAGGAAGCGCAGGCCAAAAGGTACGTGTAGATGTGCCCCTTAGGCTGGGAGACTGTGACTGGCCCAAGGTGAGCTAGCTTTATGGCTTGGTAGCGATTTGAATGCTGGTCTCCCAGGTCTTAGTCCAGCACTCTAACTATTACGACACACTGGATCTCAAAGTTTACAAGGCTTGCCACCGCATAAACATGGGATTAGTGCACTACTCAACACTCATGGCAGTCACTGGGGGATGGGGGGGAAGCAAAGAAAAAAAGCAGAAGAAATGGGACTCCAGAAATATTTGATGTGGAAAAATACAATTTAGCATTAATAAAATGCCTGAGTGCTTCTCCCATATGTACATCTGTACCTCTAGAATTATATCCCTGAGGGAGGCATCCCTGATAGCTTTTCTTTTTTTTATACAAGATCTGAGATGGCACACAGCAGGGACTTAATGGTGGTTGCACCAATTTCCTTCCTATGTATAGATCATGGGATTGCCTCCTGCTTCTTACATAACTTTTGCTGCTCGTTTAATACACTTCTTTGCTCATTCCCACCCTGAGGCTTCAGCTGGGTTTGTCACTGATTTGGATGTAGGGCTCCATTTACACCACAATCCAATATATGTCAGAAGTAAGTTCTATTGAGGACTTAACTCTTGCTTAACTGCATATAGGACTGAAGCCTGGGGGGGCTGAAGTAGGCAGTCAATGTGTTTGGTGTTTCCTGTTTGCACTGAGCTTCTAGCTAATCTATATCTAGCAATTGCACATATTGTGCTAATTTTTTTAAGGTTTTATTTACAGGCAATTTTATTATTTGTTCCAACTATTCTAGTCAGAATATCCCTCAAATCAAACCAAACTCTCTAGAACCAAACGGAAACAACTCATGGTCAGTACAGTGGTACCTCAGGTTACATACACTTCAGGTTACAGACTCCGCTAACCCAGAAATAGTGCTTCAGGTTAAGAACTTTGCTTCAGGATGAGAACAGAAAGCGTGCTCCGGTGGCGCGGCAGCAGCGGGAGGCCCCATTAGCTAAAGTGGTGCTTCAGGTTAAGAACAGTTTCAGATTAAGAACAGACCTCCGGAACAAATTAAGTACTTAACCCGAGGTACCACTGTATCTGCACTTTGCTGCCCCTTACAAAATGCTCACATGAACTGGTTCTATCTCAGGAAGAAGAAAACAGAATCTTGTTTTAATAGACAGCAGCAACAAAATGTAAAAATGTTTACAACCCAAACTGTTGATCCATGGGGCTGATACTGACCCTCTGTGGGTTTTTTGGACGCTTTCTGCAGGTATCTACAGGATGCAGGAAATACAATGCCAAGCAATGGTTATTTTAATTGAGGGCAGGACAGAATAGCAAGAAGAAGAAACGGAAGGGCATGGGGACTAGGGAGGAACTCCAGAAGGCACACACTGCAGAAACTGACAAGGCACAATAGGGTAGCTTCAGAGGCAAGGCAAGCCAACTAGGAAATCATAATTGCAAATGTAACGGATTCTTGGTTTTCCATCTGCCAGTCTGGGCATAAAGATATCATCTTACACAGGAAGCACAGAGCAACCAGAGAGACAGAAAATAGAAGAGGAATGATTATTGTCAGCTCCGAAAATGAAGAAAGGTTCTGGCCGTGCACCTCCTTATGGTAATTTGCAAGATGAATAATGAGATAAATCAGGTCACGGGAACGCATACTTAAAAAAACGGGGGGGGGGGTCTGAACGAGAAGCAAGCAGGATATTTTGCAACACCTGCCTCTTTAAGAATTGGCCTTTAGAAACCAACATTATAAAGGTGTTGAAGAAATTGTGATGGGGGGCATTACAACATTTGAAATGAAGTAATACACACTGCCATCAAAAGACACCCACATCCACCCACACTGGTAGGACCATTAAGTTCAGAGTCCAAAATGACCTCAACTGCATCATCATCATCATCATCATCATCATTTTATCTATGCCCTGCCTTTTCCCCTCACATGATTCAAGGAGGCTTGCAGATAAAAAATAAGAGCCGCTAAAAACTTTGAAAAAACAATAATTAAAAAACAATTAAACATAGATAGTTTTAATTCTATCTATAGAAATCAGTTAAAACGATACACATAATTACAATAAAAAAAGCACAGCACCAGCTTTTTCATTATAAAAGCAGCTCCCTGTTGGAAAAATAAAGTATTCACCTGTCGGAAGGTGGACAACAAGGAAGGAGCCAGTTTGGCTTCTCTAGGGAGGCAGTTCCAAAGTCTGGGAGAAGACACCAAAAAGACCTAAACGTGTCCCCTCCAAGCATGCGGTGAGAGTGGCAGGACCAAGAGAAGGGCCTCCCCCAAAAGAACTCAAAACCCGGGAAGGTTCATATGAGGAAATACAGTCCTTTGAATAGCTTGGACCTAAGTCATAGAGAGCTTTAGAGGTCAAAAGCAGCACTCTGAATTGCGCCTGAAAACAGACCGTTGACTAGTTATGCAATATGCAGACAGGTTCTAGGGCCCTTCATAGCGTGCTTCTAGAGAAAAGAAAAAGAGTGCCTCGTCTCCTCAAGCAGGACCCTGGTTCATAGGAGTCCCAGGAAAGTCAAGGTCATTCCCACTTCAAAATCCATTTTGTTCATCTATCAGTTATAATATTTTGGCCTAGTCTGTACATAGAGGGTGCATGATTGGGGAACATACAGAAGAGAACTCGTGGCTCAGGGGAAGAGTGCATGCCTCACTAATTAGCTGACTTGGTTAGAGGATGGTGCTAATAACACCAAGGTTGCAGGTTTGATCCCCGTACAGAACAGCTGAATATTATTGCATTGCAGAGCTTGGGCTAGATGATCCTCAGGGTCCCTTCCAACTCTACGCTTCTATGACTCCATGCTTTTCAGGCAGAAGGACCTAGGATCAATCCCTAGCATCTCCAGCTACTCCAAAATCTAGATAACTCACAGAAAAGTCCATGCATCCACGACTACCGCAAATCACATAGCTCAGCTAATCTTCTTGTGCAAAAGCAAAGAAAAAGCAGTGGGTAATTGAGAGAGTTTCAGCGGGCTCTTCACAACATTTTACTAGTGGGCAAACATTTACTGAGCAGGAAAATAAAAGGAGGCGGAGAGCATGAAAAACAATTCAGGATCCGGGAAGGAATAATTAGGGTGTGAAGTCTTCCGAATGACGAGTCCCAAAGGTGTTTAATATACGGGAATGGAAGCAGTGAAGCCAACAAATACAAAGAAGGAGACGGAGATGTACTGGGGGCAAGTCAGTAAGCAGAGGGGGTGAGAGGAAGGTAGGCAAGAGATAAACAGCTGGGAAGGGAGGAAAAGGAAGCCCAGGGCAAAGGCAACTAAGTCACAACTAGTGGGGTTTAGTGGGTACGCAACTGGGCACCAATGGTTGGCCAGGTCATGCACAGCCCAAAGCCCCCTTACCAGCCCAATCTCCCCATACTAGCATTCACCACCCCCACACCCCAGTCTGCCACAGGCTCTGCAGCATGGCCTGGGGCCAAATTCCTGCCACTGAATGTCTTTGGGCTTTTAGTCCTCTCTATGTGACCTCACAGGGACACGGGTGGCACTGTGGGTTAAACCACAGATCCTAGGACTTGCCGATCAGAAGGTAGGCAGTTCGAATCCCCGTGATGGGGTGAGCTCCTATCTCTCAGTCCCTGCTCCTGCCAACCTAGCAGTTCGAAAGCACGTCAAAGTGCAAGTAGATAAATAGGTACCGCTGAGGCGGGAAGGTAAACGGCGTTTCTGTGCGCTGCTCTGGTTCGCCAGAAGTGGCTTAGTCATGCTGGCCACATGACCCGGAAGCTGTACGCCGGCTCCCTCGGCCAATAAAGCGAGATGAGCGCCGCAACCCCAGAGTCGGCCACAACTGGACCTAATGGTCAGGGGTCCCTTTACCTTTTTATGTGACCTCACAGTGTTCTTGTAAAGAAAAATTATGGTAATCCTGAAGTTTGTAATCTTGACAATACACAATATGTGATGGCATATATCATGATACATGGAATGAGGATTACCCCCCCCAAAAAAGTACCCTATTTGTGTAGAGTTTAAAGCGAATGAAAATTTGATCACACGCACACCTCTCAAACTTGTCATCTGCCTGTACAAGCTGGCACATACAGAGCTCAGATCAATTACAACCATGCCCATGAAACCCTTCAATTTCAGGGAATTTCCCAGACATGGTAATGATGGGTTATTTCCTCCCTCCCACCAGAGTTAGTACACAGACAGCAATGCTACGGATATAGATATCTAGATATCATCCCCCACACCTTCTGTATCTCAATACAGTGGTGCCCCGCAAGACAAAATTAATTCGTTCCGCAATTTTTGTCGTCTAGCGAATTTTTCGTCTTGCGAAGCACGAAATCCCATAGGAATGCATTGAAAATCAATTAATGCGTTCCTATGGTCAAAAAAAGTCCAAACAAAGCCAAATTTGGTACAACAACAGTTTATTAACTGCTCTTTAAAGTCACACATACTGTAAAGAGCAGTTCAAAAATTGAAGGGAAAATAAATTAACTTTATAAACAAAACATGTCTTTGTTTTTAGACAAAGAAAACAAAGTCGCGAGACGTTTTCGTCTTGCGAAGCAAGCCCATAGGGAAATTCGTCTTGCGAGGCAAATCGAAAACGGAAAAACCTTTCGTCTAGCGAGTTTTTTGTCTTGCGAGGCATTCGTCTTGCGAGGTACCACTGTAGTTCTTTGATAGCAGGTTGAAGTCACAGTGGCGGGTACTGTAGCTTCTAACAGTTTGAGCACACTAGGAGTATAAAACCAACTAAAACATTTTGGAACCATGATTCAGCCAAGTAGAGGTGGATTTTATTTTATTTTTTTTAGAAAGGGGAGTTGTGAACACACTTGTCAACCGAAGGCAACTTGTATTGTCATGAGAAAGAGAGACCAGCCGCTGGCACCTAGTAATGGAGACAGTTGGGTGTTTTTGCAATTGAAAAGGAAATCTCTCTACCCTGACTAATCTCCAAGGAAGGGCAGCCAAGGTTACAGCAGGTTACCTGGGTCAGATTTTACTTAAGTCTCCCAACTCCCCCATACATTTCTATTTCAGTAGCATTTCAGCATCACTGGCCAAGAGGAAAAGCGCTGCTTTGCGGAAAGAGAACTCTGGCATGTGGGGCAACAGCTTTGAAACAAAGGCCTTGGTGGAATGTGGAGATGCCAGGCCACTACCACACAATATATTCAAAGCACAATGATACCAATTTAAACAGCCATGGCTTCCCCTGAAGAATTTTGGGAAGTAAGGGTGCTAAAAGTTGTTAGGAGACCCATATTCTCTTCTCAGAACTTCATTTCCCAGAGTTCCCTGAGGGAAGAGGGATTGACTGTTAAGCTACTTTGGGAACTGTAGCTTTGTGAGGGGAATAGGCAGTTTGCAATATCAAAACACAAAAACACACAACATAGTAACAAACAAAAATCATACAGCTCCCAGAAAGGCCATAGATTGTTTAATTAGCCAAAGGTCTAAGAGGGGAGGAATGTTTTTGGCTGGCCGCTAAAGATATGTAACCAAGGCCCCAGGCAAGCTTCCCTGGAGAGAGCATTCCACAAATGGGAAGCCACCATAGAAATGGCCCATGGAGGAGGAACATGAAGAAGGGCCTCAGAAGACAATCATGGGACCTGGGTCAGGTCACACGGGGAGAGGCAGTCTTGAGCCATTTAAGGATTTGTACGTCAAAAACCAACATTTTGAATTGGTCCCAGAAACCAATTGCTAGCTGGTGAAGTCAGGCCCAGATTGGTGTTATATTCTCAAACTGTCTTGCGCCCCAGTAAGCAACCTGGGCCCCAAATTCTGCACCAGCCAAAGTTTCCAAACCATCTTGAGAAGCAGCCCCACATATAACATGTTGCAGTAACCTAACCTAGAGGCTACAAGAGCATTGATGACAGAAAGTATTATTACTCATTTCATTTAATTTCTGTACCGTTTTATATTTTTTAAGGAAAAAAATAATCTCCAAGTGGTTTGCAATCTACATTAGGTTACCCCTGTCCAGATAGGGCTGCAGATGAGCCACCATCAGACGCTGATGGAAGGCACGCAGGGCCACTGAGGCCACCTGAGCCTCAATAGTAATGGATCCAGGAGTATCCCCAAGCCGCATACTCGCTCCTTCAGAGTGAGAGTAACTCCATCAAGAACAGACAACCTCACATCCATCCATCCATCCATCCATCCATCCATCCATCCATCCATCCGGTCTAGGGACTGCACACTAACAATACCTCAGTCTTATCTGGATTGAGCTTTAATTTCTTAACTCTCATCCAGTCCATAACTGAGGCAAGACAGAGGTCCAGCACATCAGACAACTCTCAGTACTACTGCTGCTGTTGCTACTAATAATGATTAAAAATAATAATTATTATTTATATGCGGCCCAAATGACTGGGTTGCCCAAGCCACTCTGGGTGGCTCCCAACAAAATATTTAAACCTGGTAAAACATCATTAAAAACTTCCCTTCAGATGTCTTCTAAAACTCAAATAGTTATTTATCTGTTTGACATCTGAGGGGAGGGCGTCCCACAGGGCAGGCGCCACTACCCAGAAGGCCCTCTGCCTTGTTGTTGTTTAGTCGTTTAGTCGTGTCCGACTCTTCGTGACCCCATGGACCAGAGCACGCCAGGCACTTCTGTCCTCCACTGGCTTCCCGCAGTTTGATCAAACTCATGCTGGTAGCTTCAAGAACACTGTCCAACCATCTCGTCCTCTGTCGTCCCCTTCTCCTTGTGCCCTCCATCTTTCCCAACATCAGGGTCTTTTCCAGGGAGTCTTCTCTTCTCATGAGGTGGCCAAAGTACTGGAGCCTCAGCTTCATGATCTGTCCTTCCAGTGAGCACTCAGGGCTGATTTCCTTAAGAATGGATACTTCCTTAAGAATGGATACGTTTGATCTTCTTGCAGGCCACGGGACTCTCAAGAGTCTCTTCTAGCACCATAATTCAAAAGCATCAATTCTTCGGCGATCAGCCTTCTTTATGGTCCAGCTCTCACTTCCATACATCACCACTGGGAAAACCATAGCTTTTACTATACGGACCTTTGTCGGCAAGGTGATGTTTCTACTTTTTAAGATGCTGTCTAGGTTTGTTTGCCTTAACGAACTACAAATCCCAGGATTCTTTGGAGGGAGCAATGCTCTGCCAATTTGCATTCTGCCTCCAAAGTTTGAGAGTGCACACCCATGGCAGGGAAGGTGAGAGGAGAGGCCACCGGGGAGAAGAATTCGCGTATTTTATTGGGGCTGCCAAAACAACCCTCTCTCTCCATTTCCCATCCGTGTTCCTCCTCGTATTGATAATCATTAACCGGAGCTGTGAAAAGGAGAGAAAGATGAAAACCCTTCATCTCCTGGAGTGATAGATGGGGCACAGGCTGCCTTTTGAGTGGCCACATCTGCTGGAGAGAAACTCTCCTTCTGTCGTTTATTTTCTTCCACTCCTCGCCCCCTCCCACCCTCCGCAGCTCTAGCCCTATGAAATCTCATGTGCGGGCTTTGTATTGTCATATACCCTCAGGGGTCGGCACAGCAGCCCTGGAACAAAACCTCAAAACAAAACAAAGTAACCTCATCTTAAATCCTGTCATGCAAACAAGACCCTTTCCCACCCACCACAGCCGCTTATGAATGGAGGCAGACTGGGGGGGGGGGAGCCCTACCCGCCACTGCCCGGTGGTCTTTTTGTTGCAGACCTTTGCCGTATCAACACAACCCCAAAACAATTCAGACAGAAAACATAAATGCGCCAGTACCAGTGTTACAATGAAAAGCTTGTGGGAGGGCTGAGTGGGAGGTGGACGTTTAAAAAATAGTAATAAAGAATTTTTGTTTAAAAAAAAGTAATAAAGTTACAGCATATCGACAGCCTACGGCGTGTAGGCTTCAGCAGCACATTCAGCAATCGGAGGCCAATACAGAAAGGCACTTGTTCGCATTTGTGGTGGGAGTGTGTAAAACGCAGGACTTTCTAGAGCAAAATTAAAGATGCAGGCTTGAATCCCTAAAAAAACTTCCTGAAGTTAACTTACAGAAGTTTGTGGTCCCCCTCCTTTCTCTGTGCACTCCCAACCATGTGGGAAGGGGCACAGGAGGGTTTTGGGGGGTGGGGGCAAATTTACAAAGTCTAAAGCTATGGCTCCCTGCCAGGATGGATAACATAGTGGGATAGAAGAGCTGAAAATAGTGCCCATATATTTCACATCTGGCAACTAATGTGCCCCTTTGGTTTCAAAGAGAACATGGGTAGAAGAGTCTAAAAACCCAGGGACACAAATTCTCACAACCCGCTAGCAGCTATGGTGGCTCATTTACCAGAAGTAATGAATTTAGTGTTAACTCTGGAAGTGTATTCTAAGGAAACTAAGCCTCCTAGACCAACATATACATCAGGAAGCTTGGTTTGGTCATACACTTCCAGAGTTAATGCTAAATTCATTACTTCTGGTAAATGAGCCACCATACCTGTTAGAGAGTATCAGCATCAGAGGTGGCTTGCCTCTGAAAATCAGTTGCTGGAAATTACATCTGGAGAGAGCATGGTGGCACTCAAGCCTTGCATGCAGAATTCACACAGGCATCTGGCTGCCCATGGTGAGAACATGTTGCTGGACTAGATGGGCCACTTCTCTGATCCAGCAGGGCTCTTCATATATGTTCTTATGGCAACAAACTTTCCTCCCAATGAATGTCCTTAAGTTACCTTAGGACCTAAGACCGGCTGTGTACAATACCTGCTGGCCCAGGAGTTCCTGCCTCCCATCCCCAACTAATTGGTCAACCCTCCGGAGAGTGTTTTTTCAGGGGTCAGAAGCAACTGCAGGTGAGCAGAAACCTTCTTTGCATGAATTGCCGTAATTTAACTTTGTCCTGCAATCCAAGCCACAGCAACCCGCCTGTTCGCCCCCCCCCCCCGAGGCGTCTCTTTTTTCCTCAGATCCTAGAAAGCCAGAGATGACTTACATTAAAAAATATTTTTGATGGCAGCAAGAACATCTCTAGCTTCTAAATATATTTTTTATTTTTCTTTGAACAAGTAACACTTTGGTCTCCCTCAGGGGTAGAAACACCGAATCTTTCAGTGGCAATCTGGTATCCCTTTATGTGCATACCATTGAGACCTCTCTGTTGTAAAACCTTTTATCGTTTTGGAACTGTTCTGATATTTGAGTTGGAGGGTTGCACATCACTTGGACTGGGAAGAAGGGATTGATTTATCTTCCTGCAGCCTGAAATCACAAGTCAGTACTTTTCTTTTGTAACATTATCATACTGCAGTTGTCACACTCTTGAGTCAGAAAGTTGTAAGTTTCGACAGGGTAAGCTTTATTTCATCTCCTCCTTGAATTGACAATGTCAGTTTAATCTCTGCGCAATTCAAGGCTCATTTCTCATTGTTGTTTTCCCTGTATGTTGCAGACATGGTATAATATTAATAATAAATACATGGAGGGGAGAAATACAGCACCTTGCAAACTTATAGCAAACAGGTGGTTCACATCAGGGCTGTTCCACCTATAAGCTTTTTTACCTGTACATGCAAAAATATGAAGTCTGAATGCAACAAGCAGGTGTTTGAAAACATGGGTATTGTACAGGCACACTGCGAGGGTCACATAATCAAGTGTACACTCAGGGGCAATGTCAGGCTTGCTGCTGTGCAATGACCTACAGGCAACTGCATGTTTACATGGGGTTAGGCACTGCGCATTGGGAACACTATTGAAAAAGCCTTCAAACACCCTCTAAACCAGGCATAGGGCAAACTTGGCCCTCCAGATGTTTTCTGGCCTACAACTCCCATCATCCCAAGCTAACAGGACCAGTGGTCAGGGATGATGGGAACTGTAGTCCCAAAACATCTGGTGGGCAGAGTTTGCCTATGCCTGCTCTAAATCTCTGGAAACCCTTGAAAAAACCCTTACAAAAAACAAAGATCAAGCAAACTCCAACACCATTGCTAACTTTAAACCTCTTTGCTCAAACCCCAGATCTCCACGGGCCTCAACGGTTGGTGCAAGGGCTCCTGGGATTGCACTTGCTAAGGTTCATGGGATTTCATGCCATCTTTGCCCTTTCTGCACTCTTTTAGGGCTGTTTTTACCCTTTTCCTAGTCACTTCCGCGTTCACAGGGATGTGCGGTCACGCGTATTGAAGAGTAAAATGGTTGTTGCCTGTACTATGTTGTAGCTCCATGTTTGGAGCCCACGAAATTCTTTTTGTAAAAATCGTTGCGGCACAGAATGGACAGGAAGAGGGACCTAACACTTTCCGCAGTGACATAGCCCTGATCCAGGCAGCGCCCCCCTTCAAGCTGCTGTTAGCCATGGAGTATGAAACTTGCAGGCTCAATAAATAAATAAAAATTAGTCACCACCCCAAAATTTGAGACACTGGACATTTTCCTCATAACAGCACCAGCACTGAGCAAACAAAGTCACACATTAAATGGAACATCAGGTTCTGGTGAGTTCTGTTGCCCCTTGGTACCCATCGAACAGTTCTTGGCTTGCAGAAAGAAAGAATCTGGAAACGGCACAGGGTTTTGCCACTTGCTCCATCAAATCCACAAAAACTATTGTGCTTCCTTACACCCCTATGATCAGTACCAACAGTAGAATGAAATTGTATGTTTCAATGGGATTGATTTATTGCATCCTTGAATTGTGGATGTCTATATTGCTTGAGCAACTGGTTTTTATAATCGGAACTCATTTTGAACCCTAACTGTGGCACCAAGCAGTATATTAATTAACTGATTAGTAGCAATAGCAGCAGAAGCAATGGTGGTAGCAGCAGGAATTGCCCTTCCTCAAATAATGCTGTTTCACTCCACCCAACCTCTGACCTGGCACAAAATCTAATTGGTTTCGCTCTTGTTTGTTTCAAGTCATTATCAGATCTCTGAAAGCCAACAGTGGACCCACTGAACATGGGAAGGATGGCAAGCACCAGAGAAGGCTGCGCAAAAACCATCTGCTCACTTTTGTCTTTAAGTGTTCCTATAATGAGATAACCCGAAACATGGAATACCAAGCAGGAAAGGTCCACAGGCAACTTAAAAAATAATTTTAAAAAGCTATTACCTCACAGTGATTACTTCAACATTAGTTATCTCTTTACGGGCATCAGATCCCATTTATTAACGGATCAGTCATCCTCTGTAGCTAGCAATTTGCATACCCAGTTTGCAAGCTGCTGTGGGGGTCAATGGACAAGAACTACATGAATATATTAATCCCTAAAAAGGGAAATTAACATCCAGCGTATCTCAATTTAATAAGCAGGCTGGGGGAACCGGGAGGAAAGGTTTCCAAGGAGTCAGAAGTGGAGCAAGGGCCCCAGGGCCACGCAGCTGAGCTGGGATTTCAAACCAGGTGACTGAAGCCTTTGACTAGAACTTTATTCACTGCACAATTTACAAGGCTCAACCTGTTATAAGGTACAGGTAAAGGGACCCCTGACCATTAGGTCCAGTCGTGGCCGACTCTGGAGTTGCAGCACTCATCTCGCTTTATTAGCCAAGGGAGCCGGTGTACAGCTTCCGGATCATGTGGCCAGCATGACTAAGCCGCTTCTGGCGAAACTAGAGCAGCGCACGGAAACGCCGTTTACCTTCCCGCCAGAGCGGTACCTATTTATCTACTTGCACTTGATGTGCTTTCGAACTGCTAGGTTGGCAGGAGCAGGGACCGAGCAACGGGAGCTCACCCCGCTCTAAATATTGCGGTGCCCTGGCATCTCCACCCCTGGAGTTACTACCTGATCAGAGGGGGAAAGCCTGATTTTCTGCCTTGCCTTTAACAGAGGACACTTGAGAGAAGTCCTTGCCCCCCCCCACGTCACATGCTTTGCACATTAATTGGGCTCCACATGATTAAGGGGTAGTGGGGCTGTGCTTCAAAAAAGGGGGGGGGGAGAGAGAAAAAGGCCTATCTCCCAGCTCCTGCCATCCATATGCTGAGCATGGATATCTCAAGAGCAGCTTCCCGGTGATCTGGAACTCTACTAGACTGTGCAACACAAGCGTGGGAAATCTGTGGCCCTCCTGACATTTCAGAGAATCATAGAATTTTAGAGTTGGAAGGGGCCCTGAGGATCATCTAGTCCAACCCCCTGCAATGCAGGAATTTGCAGCTGTCCCATACGGGGATTGAACCTGCAACCTTGGCATTATCAGCACCACACTCTAACCAACTGAGCTATCCAGGCATCAACTGCTTGGCTATGACGCCTATCATCCCTGAGGCTGATGGGAGTTGTAGTCCAACAACATAGGGAGGCCACAGGTTAGCTGCGCATGGTGTAGAGCTCTAAGCATCCCCTCTTCAAAATAATAATAATAATAATAATAGTAATAAATTTATACCCCGCCCATCTGGCTGGGTTTCCCCAGCCATTCTGGGCGGCTCCCAACAGAATTAAAAGCACAATAAAACATCAAACATTAAAAACCTTCCCAAACTGGGCTGCCTTCAGATGTCTTCTAAAAGTCAGATAGTTGTTTATTGATCTGACATCCACAGGGTGGGCGCCACCACTGAGAAGGCCCTCTGCCTGGTTCAGACATCCTCACTTGATGGGGGACACTGGTAGAGGCCCCAGGAGTTGTATAACACTGCGAGACAGATGGGGGGCCTGCAGGAGGGCTCTGCTTTTTCATAATTGCAAGAAGGCCCTTCAAGTGTTCAAGCTGCCATTAAAGGCACAGGAACTGGTGGAAATGTACAGTTGCAGAGCATTTCACAAGGGGGTTCTATTTCACCATTTCCGGGTCCAAAAGGACCTACATGTCGGCGATCGCTTCATGGCAATTGGACATGCCTAAAACAGTCGCTGCCTGTACATCTAGTCCTTTAGAACAGACTCCTCCCTCCTGGGAAACAATGTCAAGCCACAGTTTCTGAACTATTTGTACAATGTTGCCTACCCAAAGTGCAGTGATGGACAATGATAAAGTGGCAGTTTCTGTTATGTGCTTGAGCAATCAGTCATCAGCCTGGATACAGACAAGATACCACACTAAAGAATGAGTACAGTGGTACCTCCGGTTACGAACAGGATCTGTTCTGGAGGCTCAGCTGAATACCGAAAACCTCGTTACTGGAGGTGCCCTTCTGTGCACGCATGAATGTGGCGCGACTGAGCGCTTCTGCGCACACGCGCTGTGCACAGAGCGCTTCTGTGTATGTCGCGTGGCAAAACCCAGATATATACACTTCCAGGTTTGCTGCGTTCGCAACCCAAAGTTTACGTATCCAGAGGGGTACGTAAGCAGAGGTACGACTGTAGTTTCAAAGTTCTAAACCTATTTTTAAAAGGGGAAACCAAGTTAACGGGGGGGGGGGCGAGTATTGCGTGCTAAATTGTTATCTTAAATTTTCACCAACTCTGCATCCAAAACCAAGGCATCTCTTTCAGTCTCTGCCACTGATCAAGGAGGTCTACTTCTTTTGCAGCTTTGTATTCGTTCTAATAAAGCTGGTCACCCCCTTACTGAGATCTATTTTTGACTGCTATTAATGTTCGTAAGCTTTAGCTCTCAAAAGCTCGAAGAAGCAACAAAAAGGCAGACGTCGCCCAACTAGCTGTGTTGCACAAAAGCAATTCCGTTGCTTCAGAATATATTTCTGTCCTCAGGTACTACAACCACGACAATTCCCTTGCATCAAATGTCACTAAGATAAGCATCTCTTAATAATAATAATAAAACCACAGCTAATCCAACTAAGACACAGGAGGATGTTATAAAGGTTAATCGGATCTAAGCCACTAGGTCTTCACCCTGCTATTTATTTAGCGACATACTTGGCAAGCTGCACTACCAGGCCCAAATTAAAAGCTGAGGATTGTTCCAGCATCCACTTACTGTTGTACTGAGCAGTTGCACATGCACTCGCTCACTCACACAATCTGTTTTCTTGCCAGTAAAGGAAACCTCAGGCAGCCTGGGAGCATGGTGTGTGGTCTCTCGTTTCTCAGATCTGCAAAGCCAGGGATCTGCTGGCCGCAACACAATGCAGAATAACGCACTGGCAGCAACCTGCGACCCTGCACCCTAAAGGATGGCAACTGACTGCTCACCACTGTTTGTGAGAAACTGCCTACTGCATATGCAACAGCAGCTCAGTACTTGTTGTACGACCACAGAAAGAGTTCAGCGAGTGAGTGTCAAAGTGCCTTTAAAGAGAGAACGGCCAAACGATCAAATCCAATGCATTTCAAAATGTCTCATACCAAGTCAGGCTATTGGTTCGTCTAGCCAAGGGATGGGGGAAACCAATGTGGATTTAACCTCTGTACAGTTTCTTTGCACCCATACATCCATCTGGCACACAGGCTGAGACCCTACCTGCCCGCAGACTGTCTCGACAGAGTGGTGCATGCTCTGGTTATCTCCTGCTTGGACTACTTCAATGCGCTCTACATGGGGCGACCTTTGAAGGTGACCCGGAAACTGCAACTAAGCCAGAATGCGGCAGCTAGACTGGTGACTGGGAGTGGCCGCCGAGACCATATTACACCGGTCCTGAAAGACATACATTGGCTTCCAGTACGTTTCTGAGCACAATTCAAAGTGTTGGGGCTGACCTTTAAAGCCCTAAATGGCCTTGGCCCAGTATACCTGAAGGAGCGTCTCCACCCCCACTGTTCTGCCCGGACACTGAGGTCCAGCTCCAAGGGCCTTCTGGCGGTTCCCTCATTGCGAGAAGTGAGATTACAGGGAACCAGACAGATGGCTTTCTCAGTAGTGGCGCCTGCCCTGTGGAAAGCCCTTCCATCAGAGGTCAAGGTAATAAATATTATCTGACTTTGAGAAGACATCTGAAAGCAGCCCAGTTTAGGGAAGTTTTTAATGTTTGATGCTTTATCATGTTTTTAATATTTTGTTGGGAGCCACCCAGCGTGGCTGGGGAAACCCAGCCAGATGGGCAGGGAAATAATACTAATACTAATAATACAGTGGTACCTCGGGTTACATACACTTCAGGTTACAGACACTTCAGGTTACAGACTCCACTAACCCAGAAATAGTACCTCGGGTTAAGAACTTTGCTTCAGGATGAGAACAGAAATCGTGCTCCAGCGGCGCAGCAGCAGCGGGAGGCCCCATTAGCTGAAGTGGTGCTTCAGGTTAAGAACAGTTTCAGGTTAAGACTGGACCTCTGGAACGAATTAAGTACTTAACCTGAGGTACCACTGTAATAATAATAATCTATACTCCTGTGGGAGGGAACTGGCAGATGAGGGACAGATGCTGAAACCATTCTCACATCACTCCTTCCCCGTTATTCCCCTCCCTCTCAAAGCTTATCTAAGAAAAAACAACAACAGGTGAGAATAGCTAAAAGGGGACAAATAGGGTTGGGAACCCCATGTTTGTTTCACACTGTGCTTTGCCCTGCGTTCCTACCATCTCTTGTTTTCATGCATCAGCACCATCCACTTAGCTTCACCACCTTCCTTGACAGTTGCCTCTTGCAGCTATAACTGATTTCACACCACTTCTGCCCATTCAACCTTCATTCTTGATTGGATTCTTTCTTCTTAATCCCAGAGTGCAGTCATGGCAGCATGCATATATTGGTTTTTTACATATCAACAACAACCACACTCTTGCTTGGTGTGTGAGATGTATGATCGAACAGTTCACACATTAACATTTCAGGTTTTATTAGTGCCCAGGCAAATACTTTTATAGCACTTTCTGCGTGGGGACCTTTGTCTCTGTTAATCCCCTCAGCAATAGCACAGAGTCAAGAAACTTGCACCCCATTTATAATGAATATGCAAATCTGTTATATCTTTTTCCGACATGGTGCAGTTCCATAAGAGTCTTATCTGCTAGAGGAATTGCCCGAAGTTGCTGTACAATTTCTTCCATCACCACATAAACTTTTCATGAAGCTTGCATTCAAATTTAAAATACACATACGCTACCCATTAAGTAAAGAACTGAAGGGGTGTTGCAATATATATTATACACTTCCTGGTGTTCTGCAAGCACAAAATATATGATATGGAATATGGACTTTGGTACAAAAGCCTGGAATCCTGAGAAACTTTTTTAAAAAAATGTTTCTAGTCCTGTACAAACCGGGTTGCACAAAGCACCTACGGTCACAGAGTTGAATTGCATGCTTGGAGCTATCCAAGGTCCTAGAACTCTAGTCAAGCCCCACCTTTGCCCTGACCAACATTGTCATGCTCAGGTATCCTGTTTGTCTGTTCACACCATCAAACTACTCTTTATCATCTGACAGTTCCAGAGTTCCCTGTGAATGGGGATTTATTGCTGAATCACTCTGGGAACTGTAGCTCTGGGAGGGGTGTAGGAGGTCTAGCAACTCTCAGCACCCTTAACAAAGCACAGTTCCCAGCAATCTTTGTGGGAATCATAGAACCATAGAATTGTAGAGTTGGAAGGGATCCTAAGGGCCATTTAGTCCAGCCCCCTGCAATGCAGGGGTCTAAACTAAAGCATCCGTGACAGACGGCCATCCAACCTCTGCTTAAAAACCTCCAAGAAAGGAGAGTCCACAACCTCCTGAGGGAGACTGCTCCACACACACGCTACCAAACACCCACCCACCCAACCAACCCTATCATCTGTCACCAGGTTACTAAAACATTTGCTTAGCTAGTAAGAGTGACAGTGGTTACACAGAAGCAAAATACAGTGCTGTAAAATACAGTTATTCTAGAGTAGTTCCCAGCCGTTTGGAAATCCTGCTATCATAGCACTGTGCTATTATGGTAAGAACAGATGATTAAAAAAAAGAAAGAAAGGAAATGGAACAGTAATATGCTGCCCCTGCAGGCATAAGCACTGGCCTTCAAAGAAAAGACTGACATTGCTTCGGCTAGCTAGGCAGCTGGCACTGTTCCTATAGAGACAGGACCATCCCCTGGACAATAGGCCAGCCATGAGGAATGAGACTTTAAGCACACAGCTGACTTGCATAACAATACGTGGCCAAGATGTGTGTGCAGGATTTCCAGCCAACCTATGCACAAGCTTTAAAATTTAATATTGCTTTAATGGACTTGCACGTGGAGGATGCAGTGTGTGCTGAGCAATGCATCGGTTAAAAGCACATGGATGGGCTGGTGCCGGGGGGGGGGGGAGAGTTGATGACATATTAATCTGAAATGGAAACACCTATATACTAGGTGCCATCAAGACACACACAAAACCTCATTCCCCACACATTAAAAACACTGAAAAACCAAGTCAACAAATGGAAGTAATATTATCCAAGTGCAATTTGATTTCAATCACATCTAGCATCATTCACTTTTCCCCCCTGCACAGACGATCCTTCATGTGGGATTTATTCCCAAGCACTTGAGAGACGGAAGGGAGAGAAGATTCATATATTTTTAACGAGAGTAGGAACTTTCTACAAACCAGAGGTGCAGCAAACAAGATGAATTACACAAAGCTGTTTTAACTCAAACCTGACTGGCTGCATCCTTCCTCTAGTGCTTTCCTGCAGGCAAGATGTATTTTTCCCTACACGCTGTTAAGAAGTAGCTCATGGTTTTTGTCCTATAGGATGTTGCCTGAACCTCCATTAGGAAGAAAGGCCAAAAGGTGCTCATCTTATGGTGAAATGAGATTATCAGAGCTGATGTGTTTTAGCTGATCAAAAAGGGGAGGCTGCAAAAGAGCATAGTAAGACTTTGTCTTACAAGAATTAAGAGGGAACAAATGGGAGACATATTTAGATTACAGGTAGGTCATTGCCACAATCCAGAAAGGGATAGATAGCTATGCACAGAAGCATCTATCCATGTATGTAGACAATGCAAACGCGATGCTGCAAGCACATTTTGACCTGTATTACATCTTCAGGCCTGACTGAATGCACATGATGATGCACAACCCCTGGGCTGGTGGTGGGGGTCTTCAGCTGCTATTCCATGCTATCTGCCAGTAATTAGAGCTAAATCAGAGTTCACAAGTATAATAGCAACTGGCTATAAGTGGTTTCATTAATCATAAAGCTAAGAGGTACCAAAGGACACGTGGTCCATCCTTCAGCATACAACACCAGAGCCCTCTGTATATTTATCTACCAACTACAGTTTAATTTAGGATCAAACTACACTACAGTACAAGGGACGCGGGTGGCGCTGTGGGTTAAACCACAGAGCCTAGGGCTTGCTGATGAGAAGGTCAGCAGTTCAAATCCCCGCGACGGGGTGAGCTCCCGTTGCTCAGTCCCAGCTCCTGCCAACCTAGCAGTTCGAAAGCACATCAAAGTGCAAGTAGATAAATAGGGATCACTCCGGCGGGAAGGTAAACGGCATTTCCGTGCGCTGCTCTGCTTCGCCAGAAGCGGCTTAGTCATGCCGGCCACATGACCCGGAAACTGTACGCCGGCTCCCTCGGTCAATAAAGCGAGATGAGCGCCGCAACCCCAGAGTCGGCCACGACTGGACCTAATGGTCAGGGGTCCCTCTAACCTTTACCTTTACACTACAGTACATCCCATAAGCAAACTGCAAGTAAGCAGCAAAACAATTGCTTACACACACATAACTCCAGTTGACACACACAAACAAAGAAACCATGAGCTACAGAAGAAAGCAAACCATGCTATTGAAAAGATGGTTTCAGAGTGTCACAAGATCAACGTTGTGGAGTAGTGCCACACAGTCTGACTGGATGTCTCAGTAATCTGCCTCTGAAGTGGTGAAGTTCCGGGCAACCCAGTTTGTGTCATGTGGCACTACTTGGCTCTGACTCCTTCCCAGATGCCAGTGTAACATCAGCCAGCTGGAATCAAGTCCTGATGGCAATGAACGGCGCTATGCAAGGATTCCTATGTTGTGCAGCAGAGGGCAATGTGCAAAAGAAATCTCTATTCATGCAATATTTTAAGGGCCATGCACCCAAATTCAATTGTGTGCTACTTCTTCCATGGTAATATCTGCCTTCATTGCACATTTTACTAAAAGCGAACAGGGTACTGTAAAAACCTCCGTTATCTGAACCTACATGAACAGCGCTCCCTTTCATTCAAACATGTTCTCATCCTAGCCTGCACATATTTACAACCTTTGTAGACAGTGTGACAAACATGTAATGAAGGAAACAGTAGGAAGAGTGGAGAAAAGTGCTGGATTTTCTTGGCCTGCGGCTGGAATATACAGCTTTTTCAGGAAACCCGTCCTACATACTCCCAGGAAGAAGGAAAAAGAAAAAGCACATTACTAGAGGGAGATAGCAAGTTCAAACCAGCTTTCCACCAGCTTTCTGAATCATTAAATAGCATAGCATCACCTTTGCAGGGAGTGTGGAGGAAGTGCTTCAACAAACCAAACACTCATTTCCAGCTGAACACCCACAACTTCAGATGATCGACTGTGTCTCACTTTTGTTGTATTGGACCTTTATTATTGTACACCTGGGGTGCCTTTGGATAAAGGGTGGTTTGGATTTTTTGTTGTTGAAATAGATGAAAAATCTACATGAAGCAGCTTTTGCTTCTCCTGAGGCAGGTAGAGCTTTGCTTCTTATACTTCCGGAAACTGAAAAGATGAGGATATTAATTAGACTGCTGGGGAACAGTGACACTTGGCCAGCAACAACCAAGCATCTTCTGCCTCCAGCTATATGTCCTCACCAATCACCAGCATATTTTCAAGGCATGAGAGAGAGAGAGAGAGAGAGAGAGAGAGAGAGAGAGAGAGAGAGAGAGAAGGCAATCAATATAAAGGAGATGTCTCTTCAGCCCCAAAGCCCAAACCAGAGAAGCCGAAGGGTTAAAGCCGCATGACAAAGGTCAGCAGCAGTTTGGGGGAGAAGAAAAAAAGAGAAGCATTGTGGCTTTAGACGGCGCCTCAATGTTTCCCCCGCAAACCCCACTTGAAAAATGCAATACGATGGTGGACCGAGAGCCCTACTTAAGCCTCTGGGTCTTTGTCACTCACAATAGGCCTCCCTTGACTCATTAATCGTGTGTTCCGTGGACAGAGTGCGTCAAACAGCAGCAGATGATAGTCGCCTCAGCATCGGCCCAGCTGTCATCCCCATTCCTCCCAAAGGTACCAGGGCCAGGACTGGGGCAGGTGTTTCTTAACCCTCCCCCACCCAGGCCCCAACAACTCCCTCAGCTCAAGAATACTCTGTCAGCCTTTCCGCCTGCCTCCAGACCCTCTGCCAGGCCACGCTGACAACTGTAAAAGGGATTAAGATCTGGGGCCTAAATGCAGGCAGCCCATCTCCCCCCACCTCAACCAGACACATCTCCAAACAAACTTTCCCCAGCTTTTCAAGTCCTCACGCCCTACGCATTTCACCTTTCAGGGGAAATAATGAGAAGGGGTGGGGAAGCCCTTTTATAATTCCTTCAATATGCTTTGCTTCTTCAATGAGCCTCACCCAAAACTTTCTTTGGGAGTGTGATCTGTTGACAGAATGGGCTTTTAAAAAAATACAGGCAGGGAAGTATCTCTAAAAAATAATTGTATTTTAGCAGTTGTTGAATCATAGAATTGTAGAGTTGAAAGTCCAAACCCTTGCAATGCAGGAATCCTTTGCCCAACGTGGGGCTTGAACCCACGACCTTGAGATTAAGGGCCTCATGCTCTACCGACTGAGCTACCAAGGCAGCTGTGCTGTGAGCTGCCTTGAGGAGTTGGCATAGACAGAGCAATCTGATGGTGGTTGTAGGGGGCGGGGAAGAACTGTCACTTCCTAAGCCTTGCGGGGCTCATATGGGCCAGGATGGATGGAGCAGGGGGTTTTATCTGCCTCCCCCTATCTTCTGAAAATGATTTTTTAAAAAATCCTTATGGTTTTTTTCAATGGGAGAGAAAACAATCCATTCTGGGGTCCGTCTTATATAAATGAGGGGAAGAGACAAAGTCATAGAATCATAGAATTGTAAAGTTGGAACGGACCCTGTGGATCATCTTGTCCAACGCCCGGTGTCAGGGGACTGCCATCGGGACAGGGGAGGGAGGCAAAGGGATACAGAGAGCCTCTGATGCTTCTGGGGAGCAGCTCCTCGTCCAATGGTGGGGAAAGCCACACCAGTGGAGCAGAGGGGGAAGAGGGAAGCCGAGCGAAGGGAGGGCTTGAAGATGCTACTGAGAACCCAAGCGCCTCATCTAGCTCGGCTGGCCAGGAAACAGGCACGCCACTTCCGTCGCCCAGCTTGTGCAAAGGGGTGAAACGTAAGAACGGGAGGCGGAGATGTGGGGTGTCGAAGTTCTTAAGATGGGGGAGAAACCGGAAGGGGCCTCTCCCGGAATCTGCAAGTGACTAAGACGGACATGAACTTTGTGTTTCTGCACTGTAAATAGTTTTGCACCAATAAAACCTGTAAAAGACAGGTCAGAGTCCTGCCTGGTTACTCACGAGCAACCACCACCAGCACCTTACACCTTGCAATGCAGGAATATGCAGCTGTCCCATACTTGGATCGAACCTGCAACCTTGGCATTATCAACATCACGCTCTAATCAACTGAGCTATCCAAGTGATAACACGACGTCCTTCGAGTCCTCATTGATCTGCCCCTGACAAGCCCCCAGAGCACCCCCTCCTTTTGCTCTTACCACCACTGGAATACCAAGAGCGCTTTAGCAATGGTGGCACAACTTCCTACCGCTGCATCAGGGAAGTGACTCTGGAGAGTTACGTGGTGCCAAAACAGCCACCCAGCTGCCCCTCCAAGAAGCTTAGGGTTGCAGCCATAGTAAATTATCAAGCACAAATGAAAAACAAAACAAAAGAAACAACATTTGCCTCCACCAGCTCCACCAACCCAGGCTCCTTTCAAGATTTTGCTGGCAGTGAAACTGTACTTCAGCATGTAGACAAGATAGGATTAGAATTAGCTAGAGGGACTTCTGGAAATTCAAGGGGCAGCAGTAAGAACTTGGGATCAAGCCAACTCACGTATTAAGTGAAATACTTGCAGGCGATTTAGAGTTCTCCTAGTCACCTCAGCCAACCATGTACTCCTCTTTGATTTCGCCACAACCAAGCTATTCCTATCTTCTCTGTTAATAACGTTTCTTTTCCACAAGTACCATGTGGCATAAAACCAAGCCCAAAGGAAAGGCAACAAGAGAGGACAATGGGAAAGGAAAACGATAAACCGCTCTCGCTCTATTTTTATCCCTAGCTCTAGAAATATAAAAAACATATGCTGTAGGATTTTTTAAAAATAAATTAATCAAGTGCCATGTTCTCACATATCAGGAGATACACTTGAAATTAATCAAGTGGTTATGCATATATAATAGGGGGAAATATTTTAATAATTAACTCCTCTTCCACATTTACTGATATCGCCTTCTTTTATCCAAAAACCATGAGGTACGAAAATGGAGAAAGCCTAATGGTTTTTAAAGCCACAGCTCTGTCAATTATAAGCCACCAAAAAAAAAAAACCCTCTAAAATTGAGATAGAGGCTGAAAGTATAATCCTTTCCATTTAAAAAGTCAAGTTATGGTTTCCCCTCTTTTTTCCTACCACTGTCCTCAGATGCACTTGTTGCAGATCTGCACTGTAGCTGCTGCTGCTGCTGCTGTTATTGTTATGAATCAGAACTTTTCCTGGCATTAGCAGTCTCCAGGATGTAACTGCAATGTGGTTGTCAAGTTTTCTCTCTCTCTCTCTCTCTCCTGCCCACACAGCTGAGGTTTCGCCTGGCATCTCCAGAGAGAGGCTCTCACACCGCTGCTTCGCCTTGTTAGCATCATCACACTCACGCTGGGGGAGGGAAAGCCATTCGTGGAGGAATCCATGACTCCCTCCAGAGCTGTAACAAAAATGCAGCCCGAGATGCAGGGAGCTGAACCAAGGTGCTAACTTAAGCATTAGGGAGCTTCTGGGCTGGGGGCTGGGGTGGGGGGCGGCAGGTCTGAGCAAACAGATTGCTGTCAAGGATTATTTTCATAGTGGGAGTGAGGAGCAATGGCAAACCACTGTTAAGTCAGGCATGTGACAAGGAGTTTAAAAGGGACCTACTAAGTAGCTTGATAAAGTAGGATCTAGCCCCCAGCCTATCCTTGTCCTCCAGACTTCAACAAGGGCACTCCCAAACTGAGAACTTAAGGAAGAAATGTCACTTGCTCCAGGGACAGTCCACATATATATTGGTCTAGTCCATGGGTAGGCAAACTAAGGCCTGGGGGCCCGATCCAGCCCAATCGCCTTCTCAATCCGGCCCGCGGACAGTCCGGGAATCAGGATGTTTTTACACGAGTAGAATGTGTGCTTTTATTTAAAATGCACCTCTGGGTTATTTGTGGGGCATAGGAATTTATTATTATTATTTTCAAAATATAATCTGCCCCCCATGGTCTGAGGGACAGTGGACCAGCCCCCTGCTGAAAAAGTTTGCTGACCCCTGGTAGTCCAACCTCTGCCTCCTCCTGCTCAGGCTGCACAGAAAAAAACCCCAAAACATTTTGGTTCCAGAAATTCACTCCAATTGTGCAGATAAAATATAAAAAATTCTACAGGATGTGGTATTAGGATGTGCAAAAACAGTCAGGATCCAAGGATCCTCAAGCACGCACCTCCAGATGGTGGAGCTGTCAGGCGCCATCCTGACGCCCAGGCATCTTCACTTGGTCACAAGTGGTTGAAAGCCAGGTGCTAATTACACCTGGCGCCTGGCTAATTTTGAACACTGCTACCTCCCGGCGCCGGATCTGCCAGAAAGACCCCATTCTCATCATACACCCATGAGATAGCAAATGTAAGAACAGCAGTTCTACCTGCAGTCCGAACTACAACCACCATGTTGGTGGCTATGAGCTGGGGATTTTAGGATGAAGCACAGGTCCCTCTCCACCAGCTTCTCAGTGGGGGATGAATGCTGCTGATGTGCAGACTCCAACTATTCAGCCTTTGACCAAGTGGACAGAAGCCTACAACCAGTGGCCCTCCCACCAGGAGTAGGAAGCTTAGGGGTGGGGGGAAAACAGAGCATTCTGGGGGTAGAATAGGGGCCACGGACTGGGAGCTGGACTAGTATGGAATTCAGCCAGAGAGAGGCCCAATTTGGGACCTTCTGCTGTGCCAGCCTGGAGCCAGCACAACACCAAAATCTGGGAAATAACCCCATGCTGATTAGGAGTCAAGAGGGCATCAAATCCTGCTCTGATGCCCCAGTCTTCCCTACACCTCTGTTAGGATTGCCCTGCAATGGCAATTTGCAGCAATTCTAAAGGCATAGTGATTTCTAACTGCAAGCCAGCTTTGCAAACAAAACAAATAAGTGTGTATTGTCCCATTAAAAAAGGTTTATTGCCTACATTTGTCTGTGTTACACATTTATGGCACAAGGACCACCTGAAACGCCATTTTACAAATGCTGTCCCTCTCTGGACGCCCAGAGATGCTTTTATACTTATCGGAGGTAACCAGGCAGGAAGCTGTTTGTAAACCTGCTATGAACATTCTTAAGCAATTCGCAGACATCTGTTTTCACTAGAAAATGCACACAAGAGTTAAAGCAAGGGGCATTTTTAATAGAAACTAAAAGACACCAACCATACAAATTGAAACTGGACAATAAACAGGCCTCAAAAATAGAAACCAAGCTAGTAAGAGAAAGCAGTTTAAAAAGTGAGGGTGGGGGGTGGGGGTGGAGGATGCGATTACTTTGCTTGGAAATGTGTTTCTAATTCAAGAATGATGTGTGAAGTGCTCAGCATGGCTTGAACACACCTGAACTCTCAAGAGAGATGGCAGATGTGGAACAAAAATCCGATGTGATCACATGTATAAATACATTCTGAAACTCAAGATGCAAAACAAACCAAAACCACTTTATCGTCAGTGCATCCAGAATTACAGTCCCAACAGAAAACATTTCATGGGATTGTCCACAGGAAAGGGTCATGCCCCTGATCCTGAGCAGCAGCCAAGACTCTGGCACTGAAGAGGGACCACTAGCTAGATCATAAGGACTAGCAACATAAGCCACAGAGATGCTGAACCTGAACCTGGGCTCTGACACCAGGCCGTTAAGCCCATCAGCTAGGAGCCTCCTGAGCTTGAGACAACACCCCCAAGTCAAATTCCTCTACACCAAGAGCCTCATAGAATCACAGAATTGTAGAGTTGGAAGAGACCCTGAGGATCATCAAGTCCAACCCCTGCAATGCGGAATACACAGCTGTTGCATACAAGGATCGAACCTGCAACCTTGGCACTATCAGCACCATGCCCTAACCAAGTGAGTAGGCTGCAATGCAGAAGGTGGGAGCTGCCTCTGGCAGAGTGCTGGGCCCCAGGCCACAGCCCAGCCTCTTTAAGACTTTCCATCGGTCAGGCAGGAAGAAGTCAGAGCCTGGGAAAGGCAGCCTGGACAACAGGGATAAAAAGGCCACAGCTGAGCTCCAGACCTTTTCAGAGCAGGAGCTATCCAAGGTCCTGGAATCATAGAATCGTAAGAGTTGGAAGGGAACCCAAGGCTCATCTAGTCCAACCACCAGCAATGCCGGAATCTCAGCTAAAGCATCCATGACAGATGGCCACCCAACCTCTGCTTACAAACCTCCAAGGAAGGAGAGCCCACAACCTCTCATGGGAGTCTGTTCCACTGCTGAACAGCTCTTGCTGTCAGAAAGTTTTTCCGAACCTCAGTTCAACATGACCTGCTATTGACTGGCTGGTGACCTAATTGATATATTTTTTACAAAACTCAGGCTTGCATAGCTGATTAGCAAATAGCTGCTGTGGGTGGGCCAAGCTGGACTGGGGCTTTTGCCCCTGTAGCAGTCCCAGTAGGAACTGACTCTTCCATACGAGCTAACTCCCAACAGGAGGAGGGCTAACAAAGTCACCCTCAAGCATCTTTGGCACTCATGGGCTCCACCTTGTCCTAATTCAGCAGCATAGCACATGCTTTACATAAGGACAGTTCCAGGTTCGAACTCCAGTGTCTCCTGTTGTTAAAAATGACACCAGATGGTAAGCCCAGGAAAGAACCCTGCCTAAGCCTTAAAGAGTTGTTGCTATTCGGAATAGGCAATATTAGACTGTGCTGGATAAAGTGGTAGATTTGGATCAGGGAAACCTAGATTCAAATCTTCACTCAGCCATGAAGTTCACTGGTTGAGCTTAGGTTGATCACTAACCTAACTCACTGTCGTGTAAGGATAAGAGGGTTGGTGGTGAGACAAACGTATGCCACGCTTACTTTGAGATGCACATGAGTCTCCTATAATGAGATACAAATGTGATAAAGACATGTTAAAACTTGCACTCAACCACCCCAGATAGAAGAGGAAATTTTTTATTACAGCAAACAATATATTCCATCATCCAACCCAAACCTAGTGGGCTTTCCATCTATCTTGGTTTCTCAAATCTAGGAAGAAGACATCTGCTTTTGCCCATAGGTGATAAAAGCTTTGTGAATCCATTGAAGCTTGGGGACCAGTTCTCATGAGCTGTGCTCTCTTTGGCAACAACACCCCAGAAATAGATTAAATTTCAACATTGCCTGCTCATCTCAGGAGGGGCTAATTATTTTGAGACTTCAGTTACCTCCCAGTCCATTTCAGCTGAGTACTGGCAAGTCTTAATCCAGTGTTAAGTGGTATATTGCACCAAGCTCTCATCTCATTTTTGATCATCTTCCATTTCTAGCAATGTAGTCACCTCACTGCCCAGCAACTGAGGATCAGGACAGACGTTGTCAAGAACCTAGCACATAAACCACAAAACAGCCAATCTTTTGGGTCGCACATGAGTCTACAGCTTCAAATGACACTGCTTAACGTTAACATTTGCAAGCAGAGACTACGTAAATTCAGCTTCATGATCCTTTTGGCAGTGGAGTGCAGTGCACCCTTAGATGCCCTATTTCATGACTGCTTCCCTACCCAAGGGGTGTGGGTGAGCACCTGCGCCACCGCCATCTGCTGCCAGTTGGATTGCCTTGCTACCCAGATATCTGGGACAGCAGCAGCTGGATTCTAGGTCTGCCATCTGGTATCCATTTAGGGCTCTAGTTGGTTTGATGTTCTAAGTTTCTTTATAGTTTCATTGGGGGCAAATTTCAACCCAACTGCTCAGTATGAAGCTTGCTCCCACTGTTAGAAAGCCACAGAAACCAACGGACAACAAGGCAATAGCACTCCAGTTAGGCAGAATCTGATGATGTCTTTTCTCATCACCCAAGTCCTCAAAATAGCTATACCATCATTTCAGGTAGGGTCAAAATGAACCAGTTTGTGGAATTTTCCTTGCAGGAAAATTGGAGATCAAGCACACCATCTTCCATCAAAATATCTCCAGCTACCAGTGATGCATACAAACACCCTGTGCCAAATGGGAAATATCCCTGATGGCAGCTGACAGTTCTGCAGGCACTATTCCTCACCAGGATTAGTGCCTGTAGTGTAGTGTGGTGTAGTGGTTAAGAGCAGTAGACTCGTAATCTGGTGAACTGGGCTGCAACTTCCACCATCCCTAGCTGGGGGTTGAAATCCAAAGCGTCTGGAGGGCACCTGGTTGGCGAAGACTGGTTTAAGGGTCCTTAGACTCTCTGTTGCCGAGAATCGGCTGGAAAATACTTCCAGTGGCAGAAAGCAGGGTGTGGGAATCCTGACCTGCTGAGGCAGGAAAACTATCAGGTGGAAACGGGCTTGAAGGATGAGCGCCACAGAGCACATGCCCTTGGAACCAACTCCCACTCCACTTTTAATCTTTGCAGTGGTTAATGGGTAGACTCACTTTGTTCAGGGAAAGATTTGGCTTGAGAATACACATCATAGGATGTCCCATTCCTGCCCCAGTAGGCAAGGGTGAGTTTCTGCATGATGCCCTTTGCTGCCAGAAATACTCCTGATGAATGCATGTACACAAGACGCTTACCCATAATTTTTTTGGGGGGTGGGGTGGAGTCAGGGGTTGTTCCATCTCGCAGCTACTTTTCTGTGGCTCTGCTGTGAGCAGAGACTCCTATCTTACCTGTCCTGTACTCCTCCCTCCAGTTATTCACCAACAGAGTCTACACTCAGGTTCCGGGTTTGAAAAGAGGGATAGCACGTTCATCCAAATATAGCATTTTTGCTGAATTGTTAAAATGCAAAGCAGCTGGTTCCTCTTAGAACTTCAGACTAGGCAGCTGTAGTCTACACATCTCAATGGACTGAAAAGGAAGGAAGGAAGGAAGGAAGGAAGGAAGGAAGGAAGGAAGGAAGGAAGGAAGGAAGGAAGGAAGGGGGTGCCTTGCACATTCAGGCCCCAAACTCAGTTTGCAGGTGCCTTTCCAGCAACAGCAGCATAGTTTTGACCCTCCCTGTTTTCATCATCATGATAAAAGGATAATAGCTCAGTGATAGAATACATGCCAAAGTCTCAGGACCAGTTCCTAGTGCCTCCATGTTAGCCTTTCTGAAATCCTAGAAAGTCAGTGCTATTCATACTAAGCTCAATGGACCAGACTTGGTGTAGGGCAGCTTCCTCTCACTTACTGACATACTTTCCAATACCTCGGAACGACCTCAGCCCAGTATACCTGAATAAGTGCCTCCACCCCCATCGTTCAGCTCTGAGGGCCTTCTAGTGGTTCCCTGAGAGCCAGTGTGGTGTAGTGGTTAAGAGTGGTAGTCTTGCAATCTGGGGAACCGGGTTGGCGTCTCCGCTCCTCCACATGCAGCTGCTGGGTGACCTTGGGCTAGTCACACTTCTCTGAAGTCTCTCAGCCTCACTCACCTCACAGAGTGTTTGTTGTGGGGGAGGAAGGGAAAGGAGAATGTTAGCCGCTTTGAGACTCCTTAAAGGAAGTGAAAGGCGGGATATCGAATCCAAACTCTTCTTCTTCTTCTTCCCCCCTCCCTGTGAGAAGTGAGGTTACAGGGAACCAGGCAGAGGGCCTTCTCAGTAGTGGCACCCACCCTGTGGAACGCCCTGCCATCAGATGCCAAGGAAATAAACTAGTACCTGACTTTTAGAAGACATCTGAAGGCAGCCCTTTTTAGGGAAGTTTTTAACGTTTGATGTTTTATCGTGTTTTTAATATTCTGTTGGGAGCCACCCAGAGCGGCTGGGGAAACCCATAGGGTATAAATAATAAATTATTATTATTATCATTATTATCATCAAAATAACACAAAAACTAAGCAGCAGCTATGAAAAGTGGCCATAAAATAGCTCCCAAAGAAGAGGAAATTCAGAGTGGCAAAGCAAGCTCATACAGAAGGACCTCCTTCTCCCGCCCCACCCCCCGCCCCAAATAAAACAACTGATACAGATGGGAGTAAATTCATGCCAATGTGTTACAGAATGGACTCCAGCTTGTCATTAGAGTAATGCAACTACATGATCCTATCCCACCCCAGATACATTCTGCACACAATGAGGAATGTTGCTCACCCCAGATTTATGGGCTAAATATAGAGCACAGCTTACTGGGTTATAAACAGACACTCATCACCACTGGCAGTGAGCTTACTTAGGGAATGGTAATAAGCCATCTCTGGGATGAGAGGCACATCTCATTGGCAAGGCAACCCACTCAGATAGTCGCTGTGCGGTCTGACCACATACAGGAACCAAATTATTATATTGCCTCATAAAACGCTGCCTTCTTCCAGGGCCAGACAAAGTAATAACAGTTCGCTTGCATAAAGTGGTATTTCTGCCTACACAGAAGTGGGCGGAACACGTTAACAGAGTGTTGCAGGCCAAAAGCGAGCCACCAAGACAAAACTCTAGGAAAATGTCTACGTATTTTCGCATGTCACTAAAACGGGAAATAAGAAGGAAATGGAAAGAAATTGTACCTTGAAATCTTAACTTTTCTCCACATTTGTGTTTTAGAACACGTATCTTGAAAATATCTACAAACACCATTTGAATGCTTGCAAACGGCAATGGGTTTTCAGATCCACAGGTAAAATCCCATTCATTATATAAATGCAAACAAGCAAAATGCAAGTTACAGAACAAATCCTAGCCTGCCAACGTAACTGTGAACAGACTTCAGTAGATCTTTGAGACCAGCCGGCTCCCGCCTGCTTAGTTTTTCTTGTTTTTTTTTTATTATTGACTTTGCTATGAAAACAGCCAAAGGAAGCCTTTGCACTAGCAGGATTAAGCAATGGGCAACATCAGCAGACATGTTAAAACCTCTGCCACAATACCATTCACTTTAGAGGCTCTACTGATTTAAAAAAAGGTCTCTCTATGCATACACAGAGGTGACATCTGTGTATCAGCAGTGAATGTTTGCTGTGCATGTGTGACACACATAATTGTACTATGTTTCATTTGCGCATGAATGAGGAGATTTTGGGTTCAAGTCGCCCCTGGTTTTGCATGGGGCAGAAGTGGAGATTCACTACTGAATCTTAATCTAGCATTATCTGTGCTACTGCAGACAGCTGAAATAAAGAAAACATGTAAAAACATCTATATCCTACCATCCTAACACTTTAGGTATCTTTCCAACCTTGGGCCTATTGCACTGACAGTCCCTTCCAATTCAACAGTTATATGATTCTTTTCAGTGATCAACTAGTCTCTTAAACTAAATCAGTGAAGCTCTGGGGGTTAAGAAACTGACCGATATCAATATGTCCCACACATTGTTGAAACATTAGATATAGAGAGCATGTCAAACCTTACACAAGGTATTTTCCCATAAGCTGATCTGTCATTAAAATGTAAAAGTTGAAATTCAGTATCAATGTGCTCTACCTGTGAATCTCACTCAAGAATGAAGGAGCTGAACTAGCAACTGTGCTATGAAACTTCTAAAGAAAGGGGAAAACCCATCTTTAAACATATTGAGCTGCTTTCTTTTTACAGCACAGCCCTGGGAAGAAGGATCATTCATTGGTAAAAGGTAAACGACCCCAGACGGTTAAGTCCAGTCAAAGATGACTATGGGGTGCGGTGCTCATCTCACTTCAGGCCAAGGGAGCCGGCGTTTGTCCACAGTCATGACTAAACTGCTTTTGGCACAACGGAACACCGTGACAGAAGCCAGAGCACGCAGAAATGCAGTTTACCTTCCCGCCGCAGCAGTATCTATTTATCTACTTGCACTGGTGTGCTTTTGAACTGCTAGGTTGGCAGGAGCTGGGACAGAGCAACAGGAGCTCACCCCGTTGTGCGGATTCGAACCGCCAACCTTCTGATCGGCAAGCCCAAGAGGCTCAGTGGTTTGGGTCATCCATTGATAAGGGTAAGAATTTAAAGGAAGGTGTACAAAGATACAGTACAACAGGCATCAGAACCTCAGAGCTGGGGGTAATGCTTGCCAAGCATGACTGCAACCAAATCAGTGCCACACTAACGGCACATAAGCTACATGTTACAAAAGATTCCCCCATTGAACAAACTCACGGGGTCTCCATTGTTAGCAGGTGTTAGAGGGGGGAAAAAATCTGAATTATTCACATACCTGATCAAACAGAGCTTTCCAGTGCTGACAGAGGGAAGAGGCAATGCATAAAAGAAAGAAGAGGGGGAAAGAGGAAGAAAAGCGTAAGAGCACAGAAATGTACATTCATTCCAGAAACATTTTTTATTTTTTTAGAGAGACAGGTAATCAAATGGAGAATATAGGAAATGAAAGTCCTCCAATCTAGTGCTGCCTTGGACAGTGAGCTGCTCTGAAGAGTTATGACCACACCAGAGGCACAAACCCCCTTGCCATCACAGATGTCAAAAAGAGGCCGCCGTTATGTTTGATTGCACAACACTCTGTAGAACAGCCCTCTTTAGTGCAGCTCAGATGTTGCTATACTACAACTTCCATCGCCCATAACCACTGGCCATGCTGGTTAGGGCTGATGAGAGTTGTAGCTCCAAAACATCTGGATGGTACACACATACATATATGCATACATAATTTTATTTGTAGGCCACCTTTCCACAGCTCAAACCATGCCCAAGGCAGTTTACAACATGAAGAAGAAAAAATACATAACTTCAACATAACAAAAGTAGTCCTAAACCATCGTAGTCCACCCACATCGTTCAGCCCGGACACTGAGGTCCAGCTCCAAGGGCCTTCTGGTGGTTCCCTCACTGCAAGAAGTGAAGTTACAGGGAACCAGGCAGAGGGCCTTCTCGGTAGTGGCGCCCGCCCTGTGGAACACCCTCCCATTAGATGTCAAGGAAATAAACAACTATCTGATATTTAGAAGACTTCTGAAGGCAGCCCTTTTTAGGGAAGTTTTTAACGTTTGATGTTTTATTGTGTTTTTAATATTCTGTTGGGAGCCGCCCAGAGTGGCTGGGGAAACTCAGCCAGATGGGCGGGGTATAAATAAACAATTTATTATTATTATTATTTATTATTATTATTATTATTATTATTATTATTACACAACTGAACAATTTCCACATAAACCAAACAAGATCTAAAATAAAGATAGAAAAAACCGCCACTATCATAATGGCTTTATACAAGTCTAATGCATCTTAAAACCCCATGAGGAAAGGTTATCACATTTGGGACTTTTTAAGCTTGGGGTGGGGCAAAGACAAGTGAGGGGTGTTATGACAGGAGTTTATAAAGTTATGTATGGCATGTAGAACGTGAAAAGAGAAAAATTTTCTCTCGCACGCACAGCACTAAAACACATAGACACCCTGAACATTGGAGGAGATAGGACAGACAAAATAAAGTATATCTTTGCACGCTTAAAACGATGGCATTCGCTACCACAAGATGGCCACCAACTCGGATGTCTTTAAAAGGAGACAAATTTGTGGATGACAAAGACTGTCAACACAGGGCCGGCCCAAGACATTTTGGCACCTGAGGCAAACCGCCAAGTAGTGCCGCCCCCGCCCCCCAACCAGGGAAGAAGAGTTGAGTGAAGATCTACATCAGGAACACGGCCGGAATAAAGAACTACATCAAAATCAAGGCAGTGAGGAGACCAGCAGCGCCTCCTATTTGCAAGAAACCGCTGTGGAGGCATCATTTAGAGGGGACTGCCAAGGAGATGACAGATCTCCTCACAGCGTGAGGGAAAGGTGGCCAAGGAAAATGCCTGCACTACTGGCTAGAAAATCTTCTTTAAAAAAAATATGTTAAAAGTAACTTTATAAGCTTTCAAAACTCTTTAAAATTGGTTTTCTAGTCACCATGACAAAGCAGCAGCAGTACTGGCACTCTCCTAGGCCCACCTTCCCCAGAATGCCTTGCTCTGAGGAAGGAGCCACTTCTCATATGGATGTGTACCTGAAAGACCAAGGAAGAAGCGCAGGTGCCTGGATGGGAAGTTACAACTAAGTGCAATTTATGACATTGCATAGGATCTGTTAGGGCATCAGCCTTGGTTTGCAGTTTCTTGGCTTGGTTGAACTTGAATCGATATGAGAGTCTTAAACTAGCAGGGGTTTTTAAACCACTGTACATTATATGGAACACCAGGCCGTGCACTCCTGACAACCTCCGGTTAGAGCAGATCGCATAACACCAGCCAATCGAACCTGAAAACGCATGGCAGGTCCACCTCGGCAAACTGTTCTATTAAAGAGCTCAGCTTTTGTGCGCTAACTCCCTGGAATCCCACAGAAACAATCGAGCTCTTGCCTGAGTGAATATTCCTTTATATCAAAACTCCCACTTGTCACAGTAAATCTGCCCAGTGATTCAGAGTTAATGTTCGATCAACGCTTTTGTTTAATGCAACTCCAGATGCCGCCAGACAGAGATGCCACACATCCCTGGCAGCCGAGCCTCCCTTTGCAGCGAGGTGCTCTGGTTTCCCTCTTGGTGTGTATGTGCTGCTGCCGCCATTGCTGCCGCCACCACTGATACAAGATAGGCATCCCTTCAGTTAGACCTCATTGGCATGAACCTGACTGGGCATTACTTTGGCAGATCATACAAGTGCCTTTTGCAGCTATTGCCTCTTGTAAGTCACCTTCAACCCAAGATACCCAACCAGCAATGTGGGACCAATTTAATATTAACATCTGCCTATGTCCTTCTCCTTTCCCCCCTAGAATGAACAGGTGCCAAGGGAAATGGGACTCCTGCACCACCCACAACTGAAGAGGGGATTTCCACAGGTACAGATTGCTGATCAGAAGAGGCGAGGGGGAGGGGAATGCACCTGCCAGAACCCACCCTGCTGTTTTTAAAGCTGAACTTGTGCCATCTAAGATTCAGAGGCGACCCACAAGCTGAAGACCATCCGTGTATTCAACCAGGCTCTGTTGCTGTGTGCCTTGAGCAATGTTAGATCTGCAGATATTAGCAGGGGGGAAATGCGCATCCACATGCTGCAAAACAACAACAACAACCTTCACATGCTGATTTCTGCAGATAAAACTGCCGTTACAAGGGACAGCAGCAGATCCGGCCAATTCCTTGTGGTCAGTTGGCAACCCTAATGGTGAGTGTTTTGCAGAACCAGCCCAGTTCATAACTTAATTCTACAATTAGCTGTAGAGTCCCTTGCTTTTAATAGTTTCATGGAAGAAGAGAGATGCGTACCCACCTATGCTGGCCCAGGAAGGAGTTAAAAACAAGATCTAAGGCATTTTAAATGCTAGACTTGGGGGGGGGGCTATAATTATGGAGGTTTAAAAGCATGTTTGCTTCTGAAAGAGCGGTTCCGGTCTCTTGTGTAATATTAAATGTGGCTTCTCTTCTCTAATTACATGTATTGTTAAACATAGCTTTCCCAGGTAATAATATCGGGTTTATTATTACTCTCTGGGAAAGAAATCCAGCAAGACAAATGTATTTAAATATTAAGAAGGGGGTTACAAGCACTAAGGAATCCGATACTTCCCCCTGTGGTCTGGTGCAAAGGCTCCTTTCCCCAATCAGCACATTCCCTTTTAAGTTGGGATTCTGGGCTCCACATGGATCTCACCCTGCAGAGAGAGAGATGCAACTGGAAGAGGTTGCAACCAGCGCCCAAGCCATTTTTTCTGGGCTCAGCACAAAACTTGCCCCACATGCCCCAAAGTCCTTGTCCTTTTTCAAAAATGGGAGGGTTGGGTGAGCTTCTTCAAGTGCTTTGGTTCCCTCTGTTTAAGCTCTTTCTCCTGCTTAGTTTTGGTTTTGTAGCCAGAAATGCAGGGCCAGCCTTTTAATGAGGCAAAAGGAAGCAGTCTGCTTCAGCAGCAAGAGCCACAGGGGAGCGGGGGCGGGGGAAGGGCATGATCAAACCCTCAATGCACTGCCACCTGCTGCGGCGGCTGCAAGAGAACAAGTGATAGCAGCTTCTAGGTTCTGGTAAGATCCTATTGGAAGCCACAGCAGCTTCTCCTCGCTTGTCCCACCAGCAGAGAAGCGAGGAGAAGCGGCAGCTTTCGGCAAGATCTTTCCAGAACCCAGAAGCTGCCGTCGCCACCACAGCTGCGGTGGAGCAGCACCTTTCTGTTTAGCTTCAGGCGCTGAAACGGGATGGGCAGCCCCTGCAGAAATGGCACTACAGCATTAAGCATACCTTGCATCGTTGTCCCACCACCAATCTCCAGGCTCTGAGCTTTCTTCCTCTGGGGGTCCCCCCCCCCCGTGCCTCCCACCACTCCTAGACATCCAGCCATGACACACCAGGGGCATCCATGTTGGTGCACTAGTAACTAGTGTGGTAGTGGAGGAAGAAGGGGCATTATCCTAACGCAGCTCCTCCCACTCCCACCCCCTCCAGACTGCTCATTGGTTCCTTCTTGCCTTGCCTGGTTACAAATACTTCCAGGTCAGGCCTGAATCTTTACCTGGGCAACAGTCAGTACCATCTCTGCTTTGGTTTTGATCCCACCTGCCTCCTCCCTCCACGCTTCCCTCCTCCCAATCTGCCAGCTTGCCCTTCAGCACCCTCATTCTAGCTCGGCTTCCCCTCCCTTCAAATGACATGCCTCTGAAGGTTCTCCTCCTGTTGACGTTCTCCAGAACTTAATCCAACTTTGGTCCTCGTCCTGCCGGCACTCACGCTTCATGTCTCTAGGCTGACACCCATCCACAAAGGAGTACAGATGTAAGCCTACCCATTGGGGTGGGTGGGTTCGCCCCATGCAGAAGGTGCACAGGAGCTACGAGATACCATTGACATTGACTGCCACCCATCTACTCACAATGAAACTGCCTGACAGGAGAATGGGGGCCACATCGTGCAGCGACAGGATCTTGCTGCAGCCTTTCCCCAACAACTCCACATCCCACCAGACAAGTCAATTTGCCACTCGGCATGAGAAAACACACATCAGTATCGTCGCTACATTTGGAAGCACTACTTTGCTCCGAGCTAGGTCCTCTGCACGTACCTTTCTCACATGCTTCTGCCCTCTGATTGAGTCACACTGTGTCCTGGACAGCAGAGGTTGATCTGTGGGGGGTTGGTGGCTTGGCAGCTTTGCCTTTGGGCAGCAGGTTGGAGTAGATGGACTTTGGTTCCTTCCAACTCTATGGTTCTATAAAGCAGGAAGTAATGGGACGCGTGGATAGGAAGTCGGCAAGAAACAGCAAGTGGATTTTTCTACCCTACTCTTTGGCACTCTTGCCACAAGCTCGCTAAAACACTAACAGAAGATACCAACAAGTTGTGCATTTATTTTATTTAAAAAGTAGGAGTCAACTACTCACTGGGTTTATGCACGACCACTGTAACACACACACAAACTATCAAGGTAGGGACTGCAAGAACAGATTTCTTTTCTCACAAGGTGTGAGAGTAGAAATTTCACACGTAGGGGTGGAAGGAGGAGAAGGTATCCCAGATTTTCAGGGGTGGAGGACATTTCTCACATTACTGTTTAGTGCAGTGATGGGGAATCTGTTGCCCTTCAGTTGCTGTTGGACTCTAACACCCATCAGTTCCAAACACAACTGCTAGAGATGATGTGAGCAGTTGTCCAGCAATATATGGAGGGACACAGATTGTATGTCCCTGATTCAGGGCTCAAGGGACAAATGGACAGCACAGGAAGTTGTCATACATACTAGTCATGGCCTTCCTGGTGGCAAGTCTAACCTGATGCAGTGTGTGTGTGTGTGTGTGTGCGCGCGCGCACCATCATTTCCATTCAGCACAGGATTAGGAAAGATGGAATGGGTTCAGATTTCAGTGTCAGATCCGCAGGGGTCACAAAAGATTTGGGGATGGGTGTGTGTGTGGGTGTGTGTTTGGCAATGCATGAGAATTCTCAGAGGACATCTACGCTACTGTCTTAGCTGTGCTGCACCAATGGCTGCTGTAACTTTCCAAACTTTGTAACAGCTACAGCTCTATGCAGTTCTATGAGATAGCTGCAGACCTTTCACAAAGAACAGGCACAACTACAATTCCCAAGGTTTTTAGGAGATGCCACAAGAGTTGCCCTACTTCTGTGAGCGACTCAAACCAGTTATGCAAGTCTGAAACTAAGGCTGAAGTACTGAACTTGCCAGTGGAGAACCCCAATGAACTCAATGGGACTTGCATCTTAGAAAGCAGCTCTGGACTGGCTGCACATTGCAGAGAAAGATAGTGGCGGCCAAGCTGTTCTTTCAGCCATTGCTGATCTCCTCAATGAGGAACTCCTGATGCATTTTTGAAAGAACACCTGAAACAACGGACTAGTGAAACGATGGGAAACCTGCAGATCACCAAATGCTGTCGGATTCCCAACTCCCATCAGGCCCAGCCAGCATGCCCAGTGCTCAAGGATGATGGGACTTCCATCTGGAGGACAACAGGCTCCTCATCCCTGGACTAAATGGTCCTCCGCTGAATTCCAGCCCCTCTAATTCTGCCAGGAAAGTTGCTAGGGAATTAGGAGGTTTCTGTCTGCTAATACCACTAGAAGCGTTCTGAATTATGGCAAAGGCTCTCCTGTGTGTTATTCAAGCACCAGCAGCTTGAATATGTGGATTGCTTTTGCACCAGGAAATCTTCAGAAAGGAAACAAATACAATCAAATAATAGGATGAGTTAGAAAACCAACAGGAGGAAATTGCTCTCGGGGAATCGCTCACTGTCACAGGACTATTTGCTTTAAAAGTGCTTAGATAGCAGAATGTGCCATCCCTGAGACCCAAGCGCTCTGGTTGCCATTTAGTGATTAATCTTGCAGCAGTTGCGGGTTAAGAGCAATATAAAGCATCCCTAAATCTTCCGCCAACCGTCAGCTGGAGATGAAGTGGGGGGATGCATTCTCAGGGAAATACTTGGTAACTAATAAGGTTCACTGTTTAAGAATCTTTAGAGATTAAGGCTTACAACTAAGTTAGGCTGCTTAGGAAGGCTGGAGGTTCACATTGAAAGTACTGAGCACACACTTAATGAAAATGAAAGTACATGTGGTCACATCCCAAACCGGCTGTGGGATTCAGACCCAAATGTGCTTTGCTGCAAAATTGCCTCAAACGACTAGGAAGAAGAGTAATTTCTTTGAAATCTCATTGCATTTATTTTCTTATCCCCGAGATGATATTAGTGCCAGTAATAATTTCTGAATGACTGAAGGTTCCACATGTGGGGAGGGATGACAACAAACCAATATGAAAAGCTTGCAGCAAACAGTCAAGCATTGCATGGGAAGAGTGTGAGTGATCCGCTGAGCACACTGCATTTGTTCAAATGTAAGCTAAAGCTCTTGCAGATGACATTGTGCATTAGCACAAATTACCCACCACATGTCCACAGCTACATCTGGCAGGTTGGGGGCATTTATGTGCCACTGCATTATTCAGCAGGAAGTCATGATTTGACAGCAGGAGGGAGGCAGTAGTAGCAACTAGGGGGCAGATCTACACCATAGATATAATAAAGCATATTCAATGCATATTTAAAGCACATGACTTCCCCCTAAAGAACCTTGGGAAGTGCAGATTCTCCTTCACAGAGTTACCATTTCCAACATCCTTAACAAACTACAGTTGCCATAATTTTGGAGCGAAGTCATGTGCTTTAAATATGCACTGAATATGCTTTAAATGATGGTGTGGATCCGCCCTAGAAGTAATCATCCAGCACCAAAGTAAGGGTGAGCAACATGTGGGGGGTTGTTTTTTTCATTGTCTCTGAGATACCTCTGATTATTTTACATCTGTATCAAACCATTCCTCCAAGCAAATCGGGGAATTAGCCCATTTTATTCTCACACCAACCCTGCAAGGTAGGGCTAGCCTGAGTGTTGGTCACCCGCCCAAGGTTATCCAATGTGCTTTGCAGCAACTGCCTATTGAATCACAGCAGGGTTAATATTCCTTTGCCTTCATGGCACATTTTCATTCGGTTTCTCACCCAGGGCAACAACAGCTCCTGGTAGGAGCTTATCCCGTTTGCAGATCAGTTTGGGGTGTATCGCCAACTCGTTACCCCTTTCTATGCTGGTGCAAACTAACACACAGCATTTTGCGGAAAGGGGGAAAACGCTTTTAATTTGGTCCAAGAAAAAACTTGCTGTGCTGTCTCCTTTGGGGGGGTATGGAATTAAAATGACACCTATGCATATAGCTATCTCTATAGGAGTACGGATAATCTGCAGAATCACACTGAGCTCACCCACTGGTTAAAAAGCAAAGCTATTCAGGCTCCATCCTATGCACACCTACCTAGAAGTAACCCCCACTCAAGTGAGCCGTGCTTACTCCCGTGTAAACAGGCCCGGGATCTTGCTGCAGAGGGGCTACTTTGGGAACTCCAATGATGGGGGGGAAACCTCATTTTCTTCCCACTTTCTCTTCCTAGAAAGAATCAAACTTCCCCTCCCTTTAATTCCGAAGTTTATTTTTAAATAGCTTGATCCGATTAAAGTCAACTGGGAACGGAGGGGGAGGCGGGGAGGGGGGAGAGACATCAAATGAAACTCACGTCCTCCGTAGCCATAGGCAGGACATCCTCGGATTCCAGGACCTCGATCGCTTCTGCTTCCGAGCAGGCGGCCACCGCGGGAGAAGGGTTTGCACGGCTTGGCTCCGGCAACCTGTCTCCCATGCTTGGAAGCAGCCAACTCCCTAGTCGATCCCCCCCCCACCCCCGATCTGCCCCCCTCTCTCTGCCCTTCCTCTCAGTCGCTCCTCTTTCGGCGAGGGGGGTGGGGGCTGGAGGAAGAAAAGCAACCTCGGAGGTGTTTGGCAAACTTTCAAAGCCGCCGATGCAGCCTGGCCCCTTCCTCTTCCATGCTGGCTCCTGCAGCCAGAGACCGGGTGGGTGTTGTTGCGTGGGTAGAATTCCCCCCCCTTAAGGGAAATATCCCTCGAGAGATGAGAGGCGTCCTCTAACCGGCATGCTGGCGCTGATGTAGCTTCGATCCAACTGCACAGGCCAAGGGGGAGCCGGACCTTTCGAAACCTTTTAGGCGCGCGCCCTAAACTTGGCCAAACTTTTGCGCCTCCTGCCCTGGTAGTCCACGCGAGGTGAGCGCTCACCCGCGAGCCCTCCCGGTTACTCTTCCTCAGCCCCTTTTGGTCATTGAGCTCCTGCTGCTGCTGCCGCCGCCTTAGTCCCACTAGGAGCCGCGCCACGCCACGCGGGGAGGCGCCTGCCCTTCTTCTGTGGCAGCGTCGCAGACATCGCACTCATCCCGCGGATGGAGGAGAGGTGCCTCCTCCTCCTGGTCATGGAAGTGGGGGGCTTCCCTGCTGCTGCTGCTTCCTCATGAGGGCGGAGGAAGCCCCCTCCCGGCTTGCAAATCCTGCGGGATTAAAACCATCGAGCGCCAAAAGGTTTCATGCGTGGTGGTGGTGTTTGGGGGGGGGGGGGCGATGCTTGCAGGAGCAAGAAAAGTCGCGATCCAGCGGCGGGTCGGGTCGAGGATCCCCCCTCGCGTTGCAAGCCCAGATGAGCCTGCAAAAGGGAGGAGAAGCGGGGGAAGCCGGCGCGCCGCAGGGGCCACAACTTCGCGGGAAAGCTCTGCAGCCGAAAGGCGTGCGGAACGCGCCACGACCGCTTTAGGGGGCAGTAGGAACCCGCGTCCACGCGCCCCGGGCCAGCCGCGTCGCCTTGGCGCTTTCCGAAGAGACGGCAAGGGCGCGCGTGGGCGCTGCGAAGAAGAGCGCCTTCTTCTTCTTCCCCTCGGGTGACCTTGCCAAGGGAGGTCGCTTTATAGGGGGCGATTCTCCGGCGTCGCCAAGCCCACGATCGCAACGGCTCCCCACCTCCGGCGAGCCGCCAGACCCCCTTCGTGGGACGGTGGCGCAGAAGCAGCGTCGGTGGCCGGCGTCTCCAGCGCGGTTTGCCCAGGAGCTGGTGGCAGGGAAGCCAACTCAGTGGATCCAGCAGCAACTCTGTCTCGAGCGGTGGAGAGAGAGAGGAGGAGAGAGGGAGGGAGAGAGAGCAGCGATCGGTTCCTTGCCAGGGCAGAGCAGGGATGACGGTGAGCTTTGCAGCCTAGCTAGAAACTGCGCGCCGAGCTGGCTGCGGGTCTGGAAGAGCACGTGGGTCCCCCGCTCAGGCCGGGGGCGGCTTGTGGGAAGCGAGCGGAGCGCCTTCCCCCTTCCCAAGGCTGCCTCCAGGAGCGGGCGCTAGGCACGTCGCGCCCGGGATTCCTCCAAGATGCGGACGTGTTGGCTGTGCAAACGGGAGGATTTGCGCCTGCCCGCAGGATCAGAGGGATGGGACGGGACGCCGCGCCCTTCCAGGCCCCGAGCCCAGGCTCGGTCTTTCTTTCCCCCACTTCCCTTCCTCCTCTTTCCCACCTTGCGCCAAAGCAGCCGAGCTCGGGGTAGGGGGGAGGGGTTACCCGGCCCAAAGTGATTTATGACGAGGAAGATCCCGAAGTTCTCCCACGCCGCCGCCGTTTTGAAGTTCTGCACCTGGCGTGGGAGTCGCGCTTGGAGTTTCGAGAAAGGGCGGGATCTCATTTCGCATAGCCCCGCCCTCTTGTTTACATAGGGAGAATGACGCGTTGCGGAGCGCACGTGGTCAATGCGCCAGCAGCGAGGCGTCCCGAGGCGATTATGCCTCTGGCTTATGCGAGGGTTTTCCTATAGAAGGGGCCGGGTGACGCGGGAGGGATTGGGGGTGGGGTGGAAGGTTGCTTGATTTGAGAACAACTGCAGCCGTCTGGCATTCCTGCAGCCCGGCCATTCCACTAATCCTTATCATTCATCTGTATAAATTATTTCATACAGGGTTGCCAGCTGACCTGCTCCTGTGCCTTTAGCACCAGCTCGTCATAGGTAAAGGTAAAAGGACCCCTGACCATTAGGTCCAGTCGTGGATGACTCTGGGATTGTGGCGTTCATCTCGCTTTATTAGCTGAGGGAGCCGGCGTACAGCTTCCAGGACATGTGGCCAGCATGACTAAGCCGCTTCTGGCGAACCAGAGCAGCGCACAGAAATGCCGTTTACCTTCCTGCCGGAGCGGTACCTATTTATCTTTGACGTGCTTTCGAACTGCTAGGTTGGCAGGAGAAACGGGACCGAGCAACGGGAGCCGCCGACTTTCTGATCAGCAAGTCCTAGGCTCTGTGGTTTAACCCACAGCGCCACCCACGCAGAAGCAGCTAATTGCCTTATACAGTACCAAGTATAGATAGCCCTCTATTGCCTCTACTACACGGACTGGCATAAGAGACCAATGGAACCATGGACTGTTTGAAGCAAACACACTTCTTCTTCTAAACTGCCTCCCCATTCTCATGTTTTGATTTAATTACCAAGAGAGCTAGAAACTTGTTCTGTTTATACAACAAAGGACTGTATCCCTGAAGCAGCCGCCCCTTTCTAAGCTAGAAAAAGTTGGTTCTGTTATGACACAGCAAACATGTCGATGTTTATAGATACAGTGTTATAGATTCCGTGTTTGCTTATATAGAGACACATTTCCATCAGTTCCTCTCACTGCTTTTTTTAATAAAAAAACTGGTTGACAGTTTTTTGTTTTTTTTTTTAAAAAATTGAGCTAGTGCGTACAAAGCAGTGCAGCTAGTTTAACTGGAGGTGGAGAGATCAGCAATCTAATTTCTATTCCTTCTCTCTCTCACACACACATTTTTTTATCACTGTTTAGCTGAGCAGAGAAAAACAGATGGCAACCTGCTATTACTAATGATTTTTTAAAAAGTCTCCAACCTTTGTCTTGTCGCTTCATATTATAATTTTCACAGCAACTTCAAAATCCCAACTCACAGTAATTTGCTCCCATTTTGATATCAGCTGTTAAATCCATTTGGCACCTGGATTATAAATTTGAGGGATGCACCGACTGTGCTGAGAATAAAAGCCCTCTGGTTTATGAATTGGCATTAGCACATTGCCAAATTGGGGTGTGTGTTATTTCTGTGTATGAAAGCTTTCTTTCTTCAGTTAGGAATTCTTGATCTAAACCTTCCTTAGTCATATACCGTTGACTAAGGATAAGGATACCATATAATTCCAAAACAATGTTTGACAATCAACTCTCTTTTCTGTGTTTCAAATGGAATTTAAGTTCAAGAACTGTAGTTAGGAAACATTTTTGGTGGCTGTGCAGCTAAGCCTACAGGAACCAATAGACTCCGACAAACCATTTGCTCTAAGAATATCTATCTATCTATCTATCTATCTATCTATCTATCTATCTATCTATCTATAGCTGCACTGGCAGAATGATCACCTCAGCTCGACATTGAATTCTACCTACAGTGGTACCTCGGGTTACATACGCTTCAGGTTACATACGCTTCAGGTTACAGACTCCACTAACCCAGAAATAGTACCTCGGGTTAAGAACTTTGCTTCAGGATGAGAACAGAAATCATGCTCCGGCGGTGCGGCGGCAGTGGGAGGCCCCATTAGCTAAAGTAGTGCTTCAGGTTAAGAACAGTTTCAGGTTAAGAACGGACCTCCGGAACAAATTAGGTACTTAACCCGAGGTATCACTGTATTTTCCTTTTCTACAACAAAATGAGGCTTGCTTCCCAGTAAATACATTTAGCACCAGAGGCAACCAAAGCAAATTCCAGTTTATTCATATAGTCATGATTTAAGTTGAAAATGTGAATCTGCATTTTTAAAAAACAAACAAAAGAAATTTGACTGAAGACTCTTCCCAGCTCCTCTAGAACAGGGGTCAGCAAACTTTTTCAGCAGGGGGTTGGTCCACTGTCCCTCAAACTTTGTGGGGGGCCAGACTATATTTTGAAAACAATATATGAATGAATTCCTATGCCCCGCAAATAACCCAGAGATGCATTTTAAATAAAAGGACACATTCTACTCATGTAAAAACATGCTGATTCCCAGAACGTCTGCAGGCCGGATTGAGAAGGTGATTGGGCCAGATCCGGCCCCTGGGCCTTAGTTTGCCTACCCATGCTCTAGATTAGAACATCAGGAATGTAGAAGGGGGGAAAGAGAAAAATTGTTTGCTTCACAACTGAAGTAACGGAGCCACCCCGTCTGCTACAAGACCATTAAGCCCTGGGTCCAAAATTACCTAGCTGCGAATAACTAAAATAGCTGGCACCTGTAATTTATTCGTTGATAGGATTTACACCCGACTTGTGGTGCAAACATCTTCATGTTGGTTTATAAAAGCAATGTAAGAAATAAACCAGAACATTTAAAACTCCAAAACAACTGAGGTCAAAATAGCAAAAGCTACCATATGCAAATACAGTAGTACCTCGGGTTAAGTACTTAATTTGTTCCAGAGGTCCGTTCTTAACCTGAAAGTGTTCTTAACCTGAAGCACCACTTTAGCTAATGGGGCCTCCTGCTGCCGCCGTGCCGACACTGCGTGATTTCTGTTCTCATCCTGAAGCAAAGTTCTTAACCCGAGGTACTACTTCTGGGTTAGCGGAGTCTGTAACCTGAAGCGTACGTAACCTGAAGCATCTGTAACCCGAGGTACCACTGTAATTAGAATAGGATACCCTCCACCTGGCACTTTAAAGATAAAAAGTAGCTACTCCAAGTAAATTTACAGAGGGAAAGAGCTCCCATTGCAAAGGCAACCACTTCAGCCCAGAAGGCAGAGACACAGAAAAAGGCTGCTGGGCAGAATCTGAATTGGTGACCATGTGAAGGAAGATGGTCCTTTGGAAAACTTGGGCTTATATCCCCCATTTGGAGCATTGAAGGTCAGCTCCTGTTAGCAATCTGCATCAAAGCAAGTGTTTAATGCACACATACAGTGATCTATGTTACAACAACTGTGGCCTGATCATTTCTTCCCGAGTAAAGCTGGGACACCAGAAAAAAAAACTGTGAAAGGCACCGGGAGCTACAGATGCTACCTGCTTATCTAGCAAGCAGAAGGCTGGATCTAAGAACATCCCCTCACTATTGCGTTCACGTGAAACCCTTTCATTTATGGCATGGGTGGGGAAACCTCAGTTAGGGCTGCCGTATTTTGAAAAGCAAAAAAGAGGACACATTTGACGACTTGTACTTTTAGCTACGGATCACTATGACGACACTCATTTTAAATCACCCCTGCTATATGTAGGCTGTAGAAGCTTGGAGATATTGCTAGTAGCAACGTTCTTAACTTTCAACAACAAAAGAATAATAATAATACATATTTTGCTTCCTCGCTTGCCACATGAAAGTATTTGGGATGTTCACATTTTTGCGAATGTAAGTGTGCGCAGAACAATTTAGTAAACCGTTTTAATTAATGTACAATCCATTAATGAAAAACGGCATAGGTGGGAGCGTGATGCATCAGAATTTTAAAATTGTTTTCATTTTTTAAAAAATTATTGGTTACTGTAAACAAACAACAAAAACAAACAACAACAACAAAACCCAGGGCATTTTGCCAAATTTTAAAAAATCCACCTGGACAGAAATTTAAATCCTGAAAAAGAGGGCGTGTTCTGGAAAAAGAGGACATATGGCAACTCTATGTGGCCTGGGGACAAAATATGGCCCTCCAAGCCTCTATCTGTCCCTCAGGACTCTTCCCCAGGCCATGCTCCTCCCTGCCCTTACCTCATATCCTCTGAGTATTTTTGCCTGCCTGGGATGTGTCCTTTAACTCGCATCATGCATCTTGCTTGCCTGGATGGAAGATAGAGCAGAGTATGTAAATGTGTGCAGAGACCAGCCTACTGTAGAAAGGTAAAAAATGCATTATTAGCCCCACCCACATTTTTCTCTGGCCCTGCCCACCAACAGCATGTGACCCCCCAGAAGGTTGCTCAGAAAGAATCAAGGCCCTTGGACTAGACACTGTTCCCCACCTTTGATTTATGGCATCTAAGCCAGGAACGCCAGAGTATCTTCACTTTGTCAGAATCTGTGGTGTTTTTACCAAGCTCAAAAGAGTAGCCTGCATATTTCTCATTTATAATATGATTAAAAATAATAATAATTCAGCGACACAATATTTCCTTACCTCAACAGATGAATAGAGTAGTACCTTGGTACTCAAATGGCTTGGCTCCCGAACAAATCGGCTCCCAAATGCCGCAATCCCAGAAGTAAATGTTCTGGTTTGCGAACGTTTTTCAGAAGCCGAACGTCCAGCGCAGCTTCTGATTGAGTGCAGGAAGCTCCTGCAGCCAACTGGAAGCCGTGCCTTGGTTTTCAAACTGTTTCGGGAGTCGAACGGACTCCCAGAACGGATTAAGTTCAAGAAACAAGGTACCACTGTACAGTATTATTTAAAAAAACAAACAAACCATAAATATCTGCTCCTCTACAGTACAAATTCACAGTCAACAGCTCTGATAATTTAAGCAAAGAATCTTGAGAGATGAGTGAGCAAGGGCCTTGCTACTATTAACGTCTAAGGAAAAAATCACACCATTTTAATTAAAAGGTTTTGCTACAAGCATACGATGAGCTGCTAAGCTTTTGAAAACCTCTTGATTTGTACAGCCCTCGTTTTCTCTCCTTCCACGTCCTCCTTGGCAGTTCAGCTTTGTAAAACAATAATTGACAGATACGAGTGGGGCACATTAGATGGTTAACACGTGGGCAGTTCATTTCCATGAACTAACAGAGGGTGCCTTGAAAATACGAGCCAAGTTCTGCCTTAACAACAGTCATTTAAATAGCAACATTTATTATTATTCCGAGAGGACCATGGATTCCAATCTAATCCCGTAATGCAAAAAAAGGTCAGTTAATGAATATGGAGGGACGAGCCCAAGGGGAGGGGGGCGACCAGCATCTGTCGAGCAAACAGCCCAGCGGAGGTCAGAGTGCTAGATGGCTCCAAAATGGAAACACTGATTGCAATGACTAAAGAGGTGCTCAGGTGGGGGTCTGTTTGATTTGATTCTGCAGCGCGCTTGCTGCTTATTCCCCTAAGCAATGAGAAGTTCCAAGGGGAAGCACCAACTCCCAATATTGTTTTATTTACAAATACTGAAGCAGAGCAGAAGTGGAGACAAACAGAAGGGGTTTCCATGAGGCAGAATATCTGGTAGTCCTCATCAGCCTTCTGCCAGCTAGTGATCTCTTTACCTCTTTGCTTTTCCAAACTTCTAATTATTGTATTAGGGACGTGGGTGGTGCTGTGGGTTAAACCACAGAGCCTAGGACTTGCTGATCAGAAGGTTGGCGGTTCGAATCCCCGCGACGGAGTGAGCTCCCGTTGCTCGGTCCCTGCTCCTGCCAACCTAGCAGTTCGAAAGCACGTCAAAGTGCAAGTAGATAAATAGGTACCACTCCAGCGGGAAAGTAAATGGCATTTCCGTGTGCTGCTCTGGTTCGCCAGAAGTGGCTTAGTCATGCTGGCCACATGACCCGGAAGCTGTACGCCGGCTCCCTCGGCCAATAAAGCGCCGAGATGAGCGCCGCAACTCCAGAGTCGGTCACGACTGGACCTAATGGTCAGGGGTCCCTTTACCTTTACCTTTAATTATTGTATGCTTGGCTTGTTAGTTTGTTTTCTCCCCACCCCACCCTCATACCCCTACCCCTTTTCTGTAACTGGAGAGGGATGGGATGCAGTATTCCATTCCCTAGGCTCTGATAAGTATCTAAATCGAATAAAGGGAAAGATGCCCAATATCTTTTCTTGCATGGGGCAAAATAGCACACCCATCATTTCATGTACTGAAGCCAACCGGACATGCAGTTGTGTTTTAGTCCAACACTGGCAACAGGGCAATGTCCACCACTACACAACAGGCTATCTTTAAGAAGGTACAGGGAATGCATGAAGTGCACACGGCTTTGCTCCCTGATACCTCCCTGTTACTCTCCAACCCCACCTGCCTTACTCTGCCTAATGGTAGAGCCGGCCCTGTATCTTTATTAATAGCCATTAAGACAGCCATTCCGACTTATTATCCAGCAAACTGTCAAATAAAAGAATGGCAATCTAGCAGGATAACGATAAGAAGTCAGGTTTCAGGATACAGAGCTGCTCAAGGATTATTTAACGAGCTTTCAGGGGAGATGCACAGCATGGGTTAGGAGATACGGCTTTCAAGCTCATTTGGTGGATCCTCTCCGCCTTTACAGCTGGATGATAACTAGTATTTCTACAGATGAGGCTGCCTTCATTGCTGCATTAGTCTGTGCCTGTAGAGTTTCCATCTGAATAGGTGTGAGAAGCCGCAGCTGCATCACTTTCCATAGCAATAGTACTTTGAAAGCAGGTGTTGGGGAACTTTGGTTGTCCAGATGTTTCTGAACTGCAGGTCTCATCAGCCCTAGCAAGTGTGGCCAATGGCCAGGCTTCCCCACACTTGTTGCAAAGACATGTACAGCAACTCTGGGTTGTAACTGGGGAACCCTTTAACCCCCATGCATTAGAGCAGGCATAGGCAAACTCGGCCCTCCAGATGTTTTGGGGACTACAAATCCCATGATCCCTAGCTAACAGGACCAGTGGTCAGGGATGATGGGAATTGTAGTCCCAAAACATCTGGAGGGCCGAGTTTGCCTATGCCTGCATTGGGGTGACAACCAGTCAACATTTACTATGCATGCCAGGTGACAACACTAGTGAAAAATGCGCCTGCTGCATATAAATTACTAGGTTTCCCCCGCAGTGGATAAGTACATGGGAAACTGCCTTATATCAAGTTGGAACAACTAGTCCATCTAGGTCCATCTGATAAATCCAGGTTCAGTCCCTCAGGTAGAGCTGAGAAAGATCCTCTGACAGCTGCTGCCAGTCAGTGTAGACAGCATTGCGCTAGATGGGCCGATGATCTTACTCAGTGTAAGGCAGCTTCCTATGTTCCTGTACAGACCACAGAGGAGATTTATCATTCGTTAGTGTCTCCTACCTGTGCTGGGCACTCCCAGCTTCCAATGTGTGGGGCTTCCCCATGCCCCTGGCAATGATCGAGTGATCTGCATGATCAGAAAGACCAATTAGTAAGCTCAGTTTAATAACAAACATAAAAAAGAACTCTGTCTTCTAATACATGCTGAGCACATGGGCTTCTGATTAAGCTTAACACTGAAAGGCATATAGTTTCAAAGACAAGTTAATAAAAACATTTTATTCAATTGCACCACAGGCCCCAGTCTGAGATTAACTCAGACATTTAGGTGAAAAATAAGTAACTCTAGGACATGAAAACTACTGATGAAGTTGCAGTTTTTTGTTCTGAAAGTATGGCCCCAAAGAAAGAAGTTTGAGAGCCACTGTTCTAGAGTGTAAATTTGAACTCTGCTAATTAGATACAGTGGTACCTCGGGTTAAGTACTTAATTCGCTCCGGAGGTCTGTACTTAACCTGAAACTGTTCTTAACCTGAAGCACCACTTTGGCTAATGGGGCCTCCTGCTGCCGCCGGAGCACGATTTCTGTTCTCATCCTGAAGCAAAGTTTTTAACCTGAAGCACTATTTCTGGGTTAGCAGAGTCTGTAACCTGAAGCGTAGGTAACCCGAGGTACCACTGTAATCAAATGAGCACTATTATGCTGATTTCTGCATATCAAACCTTCCGTGCAAGAGCAGATCCAGCTGCTTCCCCCCCCCCCCCATTCCCGGTTTGTTGGCGACCTTTGCGGCTGCCCTGCCTGCTATGTTTTCTAGGTTCTGGAGAATCAGCGATGCTCTGCTTCTCTTTCTCCACAAATGAAACCCTCAATTCCTCCTCCTCCTTCTGCCCACAAACAGGACTCCTCTCCTCTGTTTGCCCCTTTGTTCTCCTTGGAATAGAACCAACAGATTCTTCTTCCCATGTGGTGCCCTGTGCAAAAGTTGTTGACCAGTTCTTCTTCTTTCTTAAAAGCATCTACACAGCTTGCTTCCTGCTCTAAAGGAAACTGACTTTAAAAAGATAGGCAGCGGCCGCAACAGCAGCAGGGGTACCTTTTGGTCCATCCATCCCCGTTCCCCCCGCCTTGAGTCATTCGTTGTTCTCCTAGCTCTGAAATAAACCCTCTTCCTTTCCCATGGAGGTCTTCTGCCTCTGAAGACCTTGCTTCAGAAAGACAAAAAAGAGAAAGAGACATTCTCTTGGTCTCTCTTTGATATTTTCCCCATAGAGGCGCTTTCTAGATGAGACGAGGAAAGGGGAGGGGGGGGGCTCTGTTTCTCCTCAGCTTTAGGGTAGCCCCAAAACAGCCATATATCCTGTCAGCACCAAGAGTTGGCTCTCAAATGAAGGCGCCAAAGAGCAGTGAGAAAAGCTCATGAGGTTGCTGGTGCGTTTGTGACCTCATGTTTTTGCACACCACACATCTAAAGCAGATGATCCCCCCCCCATCTTTTTAATAATCTGGGAACTGTAGTTTCCCCCTCACAGAGTTACAATGTGCAGAATGCTTAACTAACTACAGTTCCTAGGATTCTTTTGGGGGAGTCATGTGCGTTTAATGTTCTTGAAATGTACGGTGTGGATCTGCCCAACTGCTCCGAAGCCCCATTTATTTGAAACACTGTGTGGATCCTTTTATACAGACAGATGTTCCTGTTTATAAGAACCTAATAATGGCTCCTCTGGTCCACCATTCTGTTTTCACAGTGGCTTGTCAGAAGCCCCAATGTCAGCGGTTTAATAAGTGCTGGTTCACACAAATTGTGCCCCCGCACAAACCCTGTCCATTGGCAAAACCCAAAGCCATATGTGCTCCTACAGTGATCACTAGCATGTAGAAGACAGCCATAGCAACTTGAGGGAAAGCCATGGAATAGGCCGGGACTTTATTGAGGTGGTGGGGGTCAACTTGCCATTTTTTTGTGGTGGACCTGTAAAGTGGTAAAAGAGTATTGGGAGGAAATTCATAATGAATTGGAAAAAAATGTTGAAAAGTACTTTTCCTAAAAAAAAAACACAGCCCTTCACCAGCAAGTCCCAGGGCAGGTTACAACAACTTGAAATTCTGAATAAAAAACAGGTTATAGTTGCAAGAATGGATTATAGTCGTGGCCTGAAGACACACGACTCAGGTGCCAAAAGCCAGGAATAAAGAAGCTTGTCTTCAGCATTTGCCAAAAGCTGTATGGTGAATGCAGGTTTCGAACTGCGAGCGACAGAACAATGAAAGATTATTGCGTTATGACTACGTTTTAAAAGAGGTAAGATGGGGGTGTAGCAAAGTGGGAGGTGATAAGAAAAACATTGCGGAAAATGGAATAGGAAGTTGATTCTGTTTTTTAAAAAATGGAACTTATGTGCAGGGCCAGATTTAGGTTTGATGAGGCCCTAAGCTACTGAGGTAATGGGGCCCTTTATATGTCCAGATGTCCTTTGTCAACAACAAATTGTCGCTGGGTTTTTTTGTGTTGAATATATTATGGACCTAAAAGGTATCTAAAGCCATTTGCACATAACAAAATATGTATTTTATCAAAGTGATTGATACAGAAATGAGCAAACCAGTGATATTTTAGGGAGCAGGCTAGCAGGCGGGGCCCATGACTTACATCTCAGGAGCCTACACAACTTAAAACACCGTTGCTGTATGGAATTTTTATTTTATTTGTTTTTTATCTTATATTTTGGAAATGTACATCCAGGGTTTTTTCCCTTAAACTTTTTTTGGGGTCCCCAAGAGAGTGGGGTCCTAAGCTATAGCTTGTTTAGCGTGTACGTAAATCTGGCAGCGTTTATGTGGAACATTTGGAAATTTGAGAGAGAGAGAGAGAGAGAGAGAGAGAGAGAGAGAGAGAGAGATATGTATAGTGAAAAAGCAGGGCATACCTCTGTGGGAAGGGAATTCCACAACTGAGATTGAGGTACTGAGGGAGCACAAAGCTTTTTGTGTGTTTTGTGTGCTTGTCACATGACCAAGCAACATAGCCTGCCCTGACCCCCTGAATACAATATAGAGCCCAAAGGGCCTCAAAAAGGCAGTCAGATAAACCTGGCCTTTCAACATATGCAGGATGTTTGCCGTAATAAACATTGACAGACTGGCCGGCCTTTCAACACTTGTGTAGGAGAGAGTATTTCAGCAGGAAGACTGGTTTTGGTTTTGCCTTTGGGTTGGGGTTGTAGTTTTTTTTAATGGCCAGTTTGTTCATATCTCACCTTTCCCACAAGTCCATCTGCCCTCAAAAGCGCTTCACGCACACACAAAAACAAAACTCCAAACGTTACATGAGACATATATCGCTGCAACCCAACACAGAAACGTAATAATAAAGAAGGAACAGCTAATTTATCATACGCAAAGGTTTAAGTAAGAATATAGCTTACCGATAGGTCAAAGTATCCCCTTCAGGAGCTCCCTCATGAAGGCTCCTAGGGCTGGAAGGTGGGGCAAGGCAAGTGGAAAAAGCCACCCCTCAATGGCCTGCACAGAACCTCTAATTAATAATAATAAATTGTTGTTGTTGTTGTTGTTGTTATTACCCCACCCATCTGGCTGGGTTTCCCCAGCCACTCTGGGCAGCTCCCAACAGAATATTAAAAACACAATAAAACAGCTAACATTAAAAGCTTCCCTAAACATGTCTAGCTTCAGATGTCTTCTAAAAGTCAGGTAGTTGTTTATTTCCTTGACATCTGGTAGGAGCTCTGTGATATGACATACAGCACCTGCGAAAACACCATTTTATTTAGGTCCACCTTTGCCCACCAATGGAAGAATCCAGAAAGCATTCTCGGTAGATCTAAAGAGAAGATTACTACACACAATAAAGGCCGTCATTCCCATAAGAGAGGGATGGCAGACCTTCTAAGTGTCCCTATTTTCCAGAGACATCATCATCATCATTATTATTATTATTATTATTATTATTATTATTATTATTATTATTACTCCCCTATTTTCATCAGAGAAATGTTGGAGGGTATAGAGTTATATAACCCCCCCCAAGCCAAGGAGATAAGTAATTACACAACCTTTAGAAGACTTCTGAAGGGAACCCTGTATAGGGTTTTTTAAAAATTTTGTTTTATTATGTTTTTATATATGTTGGAAGCTGCCCAGAGTGGCTGGGGCAACCCAGTCAGATGGGTGGGGTATAAATAATAGCATTATTATTATTATTATTATTATTATTATTATTATTATTATTATTAAATAGGGCACCCCTATTTTTTTCAGAGAAATGTAGGCTTAGTAGGAGTTGCAAACTAGCAAGATCTGGACCATGCCTGCCGCAGCTATTTAAGGTCAAATACATTTTTTCCCTCACCTGCAAATCTAGGATCTAGACACCAAAAATATTTCACAATTACTTCTTTTTAAAAAAAGATTTCCCCAGCCAAATGCCCACCATTTTGGATGAGAGAGGTGTGTGTTTATGTGCAAGGCGGGGCAAATGCTATAGAAATTGGCTGCACTTGGCCTGTGATTGTTTTTCTCCTTTCAAAGAAGACTCTAAGTGTTCCCTGTGTTTGATCTGTGGCATTGTGCATCATGTTTGTCGTTTGTCAGAGACAAGAGGAAGGAAACACTTTTCTCTTAGCAACATCAATGAAGTCAGATTCTGGGAGGAACGTTGACAGCGTGAGAAGGAGGGTGAAACAAGCGGCAGGGCAGGAACCATCCATCTTTAAATGCTATGTCTTGGGATGTGGAAGATCAAAATGTGGTCCTTCGATTCGCAATGTATCTTGTTTATCTTTCTCCACAAATCAGCACCAAAAAAATTCATGTCCGTGTGCTCGCTCCAGGTTTCTCTGGACACTGGTTGCTGTGAGTTCGCAGCAGGGGCAGAAATAACCAGTCTCTTTACACTTTACTCTTGTGAGAATTTGAGGGGGAACGGCTTCTATTGGGTGAAGAAGGCTTCTTTCAGAGTATGGAAGAAGGGCAGGGGGATGGATGGAACCCTGTGGGTACCAGGGAAAGCCAGAGATTGCACATTGGCAATCCATGCACGACATATTCTTTGGATAGGTTAAAAAATTGTAGAATACTGAGATGCAGTGTTGACAGAAATTGTTGTTGTTGTTTAGTCGTGTCCGACTCTTCGTGACCCCATGGACCAGAGCACGCCAGGCACCCCTGTCTTCCACTGCCTCCCGCAGTTTGGTCAAACTTATGCTGGTAGCTTCGAGAACACTATCCATCCATCTCATCCTCTGTCATCCCCTTCTCCTTGTGCCCTCCATCTTTCCCAACATCAGGGTCTTTTCCAGGGAGTCTTCTCTTCTTATGAGGTGGCCAAAGTATTGGAGCCTCAGCTTCACGATCTGTCCTTCCAGTGACCACTCAGGGCTGATTTCCTTAAGAATGGATGCGTTTGATCTTCTTGCAGTCCATGGGACTCTCAAGAGTCTCCTCCAGCACCATAATTCAAAAGCATCAATTCTTTGGCGATCAGCCTTCTTTATGTTCCAGCTCTCACTTCCACACATCACTACTGGGAAAACCATATCTTTAAGTATACGGACCTTTGTCGGCAAGGTGATATCTCTGCTTTTTAAGATGCTGGTTTGTCATTGCTTTTCTCTTGACAGAAATAATAATAATAAAATCATTTGATACAACAACAACATTGGATGTTAACTACCAAAAGGTCCTTTAATTGCATGTTTTGGACATCTTAAAAGACTGGTATCCCAAGACCTAGAAATGGCAATGAATCTGCTAACAGATGCTTGAATGGCCATTTGCCAAAAATGGAAGAAAAGTAAGATGCTCCCACAATAGTAGCCTGGTTAATAAGAATCTGGGAAATATATTAAGTTAACAAAGAGAGAAAGCAGCCGGAGAATAAATTTGTTGAGAAATGGTGTGTGCAAGATGCAATGAGTCCGTTCACAATTACTAGTGACATATAGATAACAGTTAGCATTAAATGAGGGCAAAGAAATAAGGTGGATGTAATCAAACAACAAATAACCTATATATGATTAGGCATTTCTAAGTATGTAGCACAATTATGAAAGCTAGTTAATTATGTGGTGCCTATTTGAACATATAGTGGTGGTCAGTTAATGATTGAGCAATAAACTGATGCAAGTGAGATCAATAAAATACGGTGGGATTTTTTTTTTTAAGGGTTGGTTTGATGTTCCAATACTTATTTAAGCTAGGTTAAAAGTTATGTTGCATCGTTTAAAGTCAATAGAAGCCAAAAGTGAGTAGTGTGTGTGTGTGTGTGTGTGTGTGTGTGTGTGTGTGTGACCTAGTAAACAGAGATATTCCGCCCCAACCCCTTGATGACCAAGTGTGGGGATTCTCTGAAGCACTTAAAAAAATGCACCATCCATAAATGTTAGATACACATACTGGTTCGAAAGGGAAGTCACTATTATTCCTGTGCCCCAGTATGCCTTGCTGGGACTGGAGATTGTTGCAGCAGGCATGGTCTAATCTCACTAAATCTGCAAAATCCCTCCTTCTCCTCCTCCATTCCACTTTAAGACTTGGGACATTTTGGGAGGCCAAGCAAGGTATTTTGCTCTTCCTTCCTTTTGCTGTTCAAGTTCCTTAACATCCAGGCTGAAGACAACATCCAGATTGCAGAAAAGCTTGCTCCCTACTTTGTGACTACAGTGGTACCTCGGGTTAAGTACTTAATTCGTTCCGGAGTTCCGTTCTTAACCTGAAGCACCACTTTAGCTAATGGGGACTCTCACTGCCTCCACGTGATTCCTGTTCTCATCCTGATTGAATCCCACTCAAAATTAACAAGAGTCTGGAAGCACCCAAATATAATACCCTGCTGTTGCTGCTTGGATCTCTCTCCCCCCCCCAATGGTCTAAGACAGCTTGCTGCACGATTGGTGAGACCTGTAACTATTTTTACAGCTCATGCTCCTCTGAGGGCAAACCAAGTCCTTTGCAGAGCATGTCAGCCTCCTCTTCCCCTTGGTTAAGGACAACTTGTTATTGAGAACCGTCTTCCTTTTGCCAGCCTCGGCTTTAGTTCAGTTCCAAAATTAATTTCCCACCCGCCTTCCTTGGAGTAGCCTCATTAATTGAAATAGCAACTGCAGAGAACTGGAACAAAACTGATGCGGCAGAGCACTTTAAAAAATAATAATCCAATGCAGTGTGACATTGCTTTAATACAGCTCTGTCTTATTGGTTGGTGGAATTTGCATGAGCATGTGAGAGAGACAAGGACTGATAAAGCAGGCTTTTTTCTTTCTTTCTTTCTTTTTTCCTAAAGACTCCCCACACCATCCTAAGCAATGTACATTGCATTACAGAATAGGCTGTAAATCAGGAAAGAAGTGGAAACCGCAATGGATGTTGCTGAGTTTACAGTTGTTCCGTTAGAACAGAACATTTGTTAAAGTGGACGTCGGTCCAGGAATCAAGAGGAAGTTGGTTTTTAAGAAAAATACTGGTTCCATCTGGAGGCAGATCAGAGTGCATATTAGCGGCTAGCAGAGAAACCACTGCAGGCCGTATCTTATCTTTCTCAAAATGATTCAAGGGAGCTTCTAATTTTTCCTCAGTAACAAACCAGGTTTATTCCAAATCTAATACAGTGGTACCTTGGGTTATATACGCTTCAGGTTACATGCACTTCAGGTTACAGACTCCGCTAACCTAGAAATAGTACCTCGGGTTAAGAACTTTGCTTCAGGGCGAGAACAGAAATTGTGTTCTGGCGGCGCGGCGGCAGCAGGAGTCCCCATTAGCTAAAGTGGTGCTTCAGGTTAAGAACAGTTTCAGCTTAAGAACAGACCTCCAAAACGAATTAAGTTCTTAACCCGAGGTACCCCTGTAATACAAAAGAGTAGGCATGATCCTACTACAGTCAAGTGATATTTAAATATTGGGTTTCAAAGGCAGAGTTTGAGCACAGGCTGCTTGGCTCACTTCTGAGAATCTTTCCCTCCTTCAGCAGCACACCTGCATCCATAAAGTGGATTAGATGGTGTCCCTTATTCAAGGAAGAGGGACCTGCAGCCCTCCGTGCGTTCTCAAAGAAAAAGTGCAACTCATTTCCATAGAAATTATAGAGTTGGAAGGGATCCTGAGAATCATGTAGTCCAACCCCCCTGCGTTGCAGGAATACACAGCTGTCCCATACGGGGTCAAATCTGCAAGTCTGGTGTTATCAGCACCGTGCTCTAACCAGCTCCTGGCATCCTTGATCATTCTGGCTGGGGCTGAATGGAGTCCGAGATCAGGCGAGGCCTCAAGTTTCCCACCTCCATTCTAACAGAAGCCAAGTGGCAGGAAAGAATGGTCTTGGGTGATCTTAAAAGTAATTTTTAACTCTGTGATGGAATTCTGCAGCGCCTCTTCTTTCCCCAAGGGGGAAAACCTTTGGGGTTTACAGCACAGGAAAAACGCTAAAAATAGATCTGATGCCACTGTGTTCTGGGGGGAAGTGTTTTTCCACTGTAGCTGGAGGCATTCTGTGTGTGTCAAGAGTCCCATTTCTGGCTAACGAAGCAATAACAGGAACAAATAAATAAATAACCATGATGACCAAAGTTCACCTTCCTGTGCTGTAAGACTTGCTATGGAAGTTTTTTTAAAAAATAAAGCAAATGCATAATTAGCAGAAGGTATCAGAAGGAGAAAAGAATGTGCAATTAAACCAGGTTTCTTATGCAAACCAAGAGGACCAAGGCAGAAGCTGAAAAGCATGCAGACATTTCAAAGCCACACTGCCACCAGGCGGCAACCGGGCACCACTACATAAGCTAATTTTTAAAAAATTCACTTCAAGCTTTATACGTACTGCAGATTTTGTAGATCTCTGGACATAGGGCAGTATATCAATTCAAATAATGATGATGATGATGATAAATCAGTTGCTTACCTGTAATTGAGGTTGAGCAGGCTTGAATGATGGAAAATTCTCAAGGTTTGACCAAAAGCCTATATACTTATAGGCTGCCCCTGCCCTGTTGCCTGCCAAGAGAGACTTACGTGTCACAGGACAGGACAAAAAAAAAACCCTTTTCACCTTGTTTCCTGGCAGCTGCAGACAAAGTACACCCAAGAACAGTGGTAGGCAAGGTGGTGCCCCCCAAGTGTCAGTGGACCCCCCCTCAGTCCCAATCAGCACACCCAATGGCGAGGGAAGAGGGGAGCTGTACTTTTAACATCATGGGGAGCAGCAATGTGGGCTATCCCTGCATTAGAGGCATTCTGTGGTAAGAGAACTTGGACCAGGTATGTGACTATGTGACTGCAGCAATGCAGAAAACTGCAAGAAGCTGCTTAATTAATCCTGGCTATGGAATACCCATAGCCAGGGATGCAGGTGGCGTTGTGGGTTAAACCACAGAGCCTAGGACTTGCTTGATCAGAAGGTCGGCGGTTCGAATCCCCGCGACAGGGTGAGCTCCCGTTGCTCGATCCCTGCTCCTGCCAACCTAGCAGTTCAAAAGCACGTCAAAGTGCAAGTAGATAAACAGGTACCGCTCTGGTGAGAAGGTAAATGGTGTTTCCGTGTGCTGCTCTGGTTTGCCAGAAGCGGCTTAGTCATGCTGGACACATGACCCGGAAGCTGTACACTGGCTCCCTCAGCCAATAAAGCGAAATGAGCGCCGCAACCTGAGTCGGCCACGACTGGACCTAATGGTCAGGGGTCCCTTTACCTTTACTGAGAGAATGGGATTTGGAATAGCTGTCTCCCAAGAGCGCATTTTGATTCTAAAGTTGATGGGTGAAGAGAAGTCTCAACGGAGAGTCAAGGTCACGATGACACAACAAAGATAGAAGACTTGTTATCCAAGACCACTAAGGGCCGAGTCATCAAGAACAAGGCAGGTCAAAAACGGTACCTATTGTTGTGTGTAGAAAACAAGGAACCAATGCAAGCAGCAGAAGAGGCAGGCCGTGGTGTTCTGCAGAAGCTGAAATCATCAAGGACCACCCAATGGAGGGCCATGCCTAGTAGCCCGTTGTCAAGTTTCAAAACCCTATCCATATCTGGCATTAAATCTGGACCGCTAAAGCATTAAGTGGCCTCTCTCCTTAGGTGAAACTCCAACAGGGATGTTTATTCTCAGTTTCAACACCTGAAGCAGAAACGGTGCCGGTGGTTTCAAGGCAAAACGTCAGAGCATCATGTGGGCTTGTGGTGATTTGCTGTCATTGCATCCCTGTCTCTTTCTGAGAAACTTGTCACGCCAGATCAGCGGGGGGGGGGGGGCACAGCACATGGCACTCTGCCAGCTTTCTCTAGGTAGCTGGTATAAGGTGGAGAGGAGAAAGTGCAAGATGGAAGGAGGTTGCATTGCCAGTGAAATGGAAATGGTACCAAGAGCCAGGTTTCACACTACAGTAACTTACATCCCACATCCCTAAGAGCCAGTTCTAGTTGTATTCTTGTTTAATTGCAAGTAACCTATACTTCATCTTGCTACTCTAACATGCTGTGGCAATGTCCTTAAAGCCCAAATATGATACCAATTAGGGGAAATGTTTACAGAGCTCCAGAAGCAACGTGAACCTACATTTGGAAGTCTGTTCCACCTAACGGGTAGTCCTGCATGTTCTGCTCGCTACGTGTTGTCTTTCGGCTGGCTCCTTCACACCGTCTTTCTCAAGCACCAATCAGCTACTGCATTCCCATCTGCCAAAAACCAGATATAGCAACTGGCTGATGTGAAAAGCTATTTTCACACATTGCCATGGCAATCTGCATCCTATCTCGATTCTTGTTGAAAGCAAAGTCAGCCGGCACCAAGCGTACAAAATCGCAGCAAATGTTTTAAGCAGAGAAGCAAGAAAAACGGTTGGTGGGTTTTTTTTTAATGGAAAAAGTAGAAACCCTGATGGGGAAACACATCTATCCAGATGGGTACATGGCATTTTCCCATGTTGACTAAAAACAGATGTAGCAAGGCCACTCACATTCAGCTTGTACTTTTGCACTTATTTACCATATTTTTTGCTCTATAAGACTCACTTTTTCCTTCCTAAAAAGTAAGGGGAAATGTGTGTGTGTCTTATGGAGCGAATGCAGGCTGCGCAGCTATCCCAGAAGCCAGAACAGCAAGAGGGATTGCTGCTTTCGCTTCTGGGATTCAGAATATTTTTTTCTTGTTTTCCTCCTCCAAAAACTAGGTGCGTCTTATGGTCTGGTGCGTCTTATAGAGCCAAAAATACGGTATGCAGTTGTACCTTGGAAGTTGAACAGCCTAGTTCTCGAACGTTTTGGCTCCCGAACAATAAAAATCTGGAAGTGAGTGTTCCGGTTTTCGAACTTTTTTTGGAGCTTTCTGCAGCCAGTCAGAAGCTGAACTTTGGTTTTTGAACGTTTTGGAAGTCAAAAGGACTTCTGGAACAGATTCTGTTCGACTTCCAAGGTATGACTGTATAATAATAAAAAATAATAATATTTTTTTATTTATATCCCGCCCTTCCGCAGCCAAAGCCGGCCTCAGAGCGGCTAATAACAATAAATTGTTCATAGTATATTGATCATAGATATCTTGCCAGGTGTTATTCTCACCCCCCCGCAAACCCCATGAACAAATGTTTCTATTTTCATGGTACTTGAAACTGCATGGGAAATGATTTTATAACACAGCAACTGAGGTAGTAAGGAAGCTTCCTGTACAAGATTAGTGAGTTCCCCACAAGATAAATGTAACAGGTTTGGCATTGGAATCGACATGGAGGCAAGGCCCGGTTAGGCCCCAGGTCTTAACAGAGTCTGAGATTTTCAGCTGATGATTCTATTAACACTGAAACCCTATTTTAAATTAATTTCCCAGCACCTGAAGTAGGCCTAGGAAGGACCTCTACTTTTCAGAACAGACCATGCTTGGGTTGGAACCACTATAAGGCACTAGCTGCAAAGGACATTTGTGTGTCTCACAGTGGGAACAGAATCCTCTTGCTCCATGTTCCCCACACCTCATGGCATGAAACCTATTTATCATTCTGCCTTCCACAAGCAGAATTCACTTGGCTCCTTGCAAAAGCATTTGCATATATGAAGAACTCAGCTGCTTCCCATTCCTTTATCCACGAGAATGATTCCATCCCCATGATAGCAGCCACTAGTCATACAAGCACAGTATTACAGTAGGGGATATATATATATATACCCTCCTGTTCAAGTTGTCCAATGCTCAGCAGTCTGCAATTAGGATGTACAGCTAGAATTCCCATTGCTAATGTCTAGTGCTTTGTCTTCCTTCCTGACAGAAACCAAGTTTCCTCCTATAAGCCAGCTTCCACAATTCTGTGGAAATTCTACAGATCCATCTGTAATGAAAAGACATGAAGGGGAACTCCCACGTTTTACAAAACCAAGTTCTCCAAAGAGCAGTGCTATGAGCAGCAGCTTCCTGGTAATTATGGTATAGAAATCCGAGCTAAGTCTTAAACGATGTTTTCTGAGTATCAAAATCTCATGGCATTCCTAACAGCTGATATGTGGGCAGACAAAATCCAACCTAAGCTATAGGAGCAAAGTAGTGCTTAATTGGGCCTTCTGAAACCATGCCGTTCACTGTGAACAAAATGGAAGCTGAAAGGGGTCCCCAAAACCACCTTTTCCAACACTCTGAACTAAGGTAATGGCAGTGGTGCCCACTTTTTCAAGGAGCCAGCTGCCTGAAACATTAGCTGAAAGTTGTCCATTTACATCTTTTGAAATGGAACTACAGCCACATGATATGGGGAGGGGGTTAAACAGATAAAAGGCCGAGAGTTCTTCACAAGGGTCTTCCAGTTCTCATGTGTGCCTAGCAAGCATTCTGGGGGTTTCTAATGCCTGAAAGCCCAGGGCCAGTCACTGCGCTGCTAGAACTGTGTTCTTCTCAAGTCACACAGTATGGCCAAAACTCCTCTATTGTTCATGGGGAGTTTCCCAGTGGAAACTGTGTAATGCATGAACAGGAACACAGAAAGTTGCCTTTTGCAGAGTCAGATCATCGGTCTGCCTAGCTCAGTACCGTCTGGCAGTATCTTTCCAGGTGGAGCCCTACCTAGCAATGCCAGGGACTGATATCTACCCACTGAGCTCTACTGCCGGTAACTATTCTAGGCCTACAAGCAGTTCTGCTGCTCCTCCTGGGCTCTCTTGAATTTCCCCCATTTTTATGTTAACAGCCCTAGGTGGCGATTACCCAACATCACCCAGCGAGAGTTGTGACTGAGCAGAGATTTGAACTAATCAAGAGTTCAGCATTTCTTAGACAGGTTTAAACATTTCTTTTAAGCCTTTGGATTGTGCTATAGTGCCGGGGAACCGTGATCATTGCTGTGCACACTGAATCACTACCGCTTAGAAAAGTACAAGAATGAGCGTTCAAAACACAGCACAGTAGAATTATTTATTGAAATACTTGAAAAGGCCAGTGATTGGGGGGGGGAGGGGAGAAATAGGTTCGACAGTGAGGAATTTCCTGACCTTCTTTTTTGTTCAAAAATGCCACCTACAGGTAATTCCAGCGAAGTATAGGACGCAGTGCAAACCATGCAACTAATCTACCAAGTAGAGAGTAAAGCGCTGTGTAATATTTCGGCTCTACCCCATACGCCCAGCTTTTGGGAGAATGGCTTGCGGAAGTGAGGATGAAACAAAACACTTTGGAATTATAAACAGTTGTAATATACAAATTGATTGCCGCCCCCCCCCCTTTTGAAAAGTCTGCAAAACACAACAGAGTGGGAAACGAGAGAGTTGTGGAATGGCACACAAGAGTCAAGATTCTGACAAACACACGGATGATGCTTGCTGCTCTTCTATCGGAGGGAATGCACAGCTCTCTTTCTCCCCCCCCCCAAAAAAATATCCTTGACCTGCGGCACATTTTGCTGCTTAACCTAGGATGTAAAAATAATCAATCCAAGTCCAATAAAAGCTGCAGTGGGAATGAAACACTTGTGAAATAAGATCTGTGGGGTAAAGGAGCAGTTCAGTTACTGAAAGAGGAGGGAACTCAGCCCTCCCTCAAGCACTGTGAGCCCAAAGAGAGAACGTCACACACCTGTGAAATAAATAAATGAATGGTGATCCTGGACTTGAACCTACATTGCTTAAAACAAATTCTAATTACACTCTCGCTCACTCCATTTGAAACATCTATTAATGCCAATTATAATAACTTTGGGGGACATTACGGCTCACAGCCTTAATATATACAAGTTATATTTACAATAATTCCCTTTGGGCCTTAACAAATGTAGCCATTTTCAGTTAGCCACTGTAATGCAAAAACATCTTCCACAACCATCGCAATACTGCAAGTTTAGAGCTATCATTTAAAATAATCTTATCCATGAATTACAAGTAATAAAGTAACTCGCATATATAAATATTTCTAGCGGATTTAGAATGTACATAAAAGTTTCTTTTTCTTTCCCTTTTGGTAGGCCCCTCCCCTGCGAGAAACGTGCTTTTCTTCCAGATCATCGCTGCTTTAGTAATGCTCTGTACATGGCAAAGCCCAAAACGGCAAAGACTGTAGCACCAAAACTCGCTCGAAGCCAAAAGGTGGAGCTCTTGAGGTCTGCTTGCGTCACATGCCTGCAATACGAAGAGCATAAAAAAAATAATGTAACTGATTTTGCAGTGGCAACACCAGAAAGAAAACACACAGATAAGCCTGCTTTTGGAAATCTATTACACGAGTCAGTTTCAATCCAGTTACACAAACTCAATTTTATTTCTTGTAAAATCTTAGGAGTCAATGCTTTTGTTCCAACTTTTCAAAGCACTGCTCAGTTACAGGAAAAACCAATTTGATATAATTGAAATTATCATTTGATGAATCAAACTTATTGCGTGGAGACAGTAAAGGGCTCAATGAGGGTGAGTAAACGGAGACGGAATACTGATAAGGCGGAAGAACTTATGAGTAGTTCCTGTGTCCAGGAAATGTGGAGATGAACTGCGTGGACAAAATCATGATCCCTCTCAAGAAGCAGGTATGTAGCTTGGAGGTACTTGTGGATCCAATAGTGTCACTGGAAGATCTGCTGGCCTCAGTGGCAATAAGTGGCTATTTCCTGCTCCAGCTATTCCAGGAACAGGTAAAGGTAAAAGCAAAGGACCCCTGGATGGTTAAGTCCACTCAAAGGGTACTATGGGGTTGCGGTGCTCTGATTGCTTTCAGGCCAAGGGAGCTGGCGCTTGTCCACAGACAACTTTCCGGGTCATGCGGCCAGAATGACTAAACCGCTTCTGGTGCAACAGAACACAGTGACGGAAGTCAGAGCGCACGGAAACACCGTCGCAGCAGTACCTATTTATCTACTTGCACTGGTGTGCTTTGAAACTGCTAGGTTGGCAGGAGCTGGGACAGAGCAACGGGAGCTCACTCCATTGTGGGGATTCGAACCGCCGACCTTCTGATTGGCAAGCCCAAGAGGCTCAGTGGTTTAGATCACAGCGCCACCGGCATCCAGCTATTCCAGGAGCAGGACTGTCTTGCCACAGTGACCCACGCTTTGGTAGCCTCATGCCTAGATGTGTGTAGGACTTCCATTGAAAATAGTCTGGAAGCTTCAGCTAGAGTTCTAGGTGGAATCATATTACACCTATTCTCAAATTTGGCTCAATTCAGTGTGTTGATATCAACTTATAAAGCCCTGAACAACTTAGTGCCCAAATACAGGAAGGAGCTGCCCCTGTATCTGTTGGCCCAGGCCTTAAGATCTACAGGGGAGGCTGTTTTTGCAGTCCTGCCAATGAGCACTGCTTGTTGCACCGTGACATGGGATAGGGTCTTGTCTGTGGTGGTGCTCCATCTGTGGAACTCCCTTCCCTTGGAGGAGTGCCAGTCACCCTCACTGCTGAGTTTTCACAGAAAGCTTTAGATATATTTCATTTATCTAGGCTTGATGTTTTGTGCTGGATCATTAATACAGATCTGCTGATGGACACTTTCAACGTGTTTGAACTTCTGGGTTTCAATGCATATGTTGGCGTCAGTGATTTTCTTGTACTGTTTGCTGTTCTGTTAATATGAACAGCCCTGTGATCCCAAAGCAGACTAGAAAGAAGTGACATAAGATAGTAAGATTCATGCATTCATTTGAGAGGCCAATATATGGCACAGACTCTAATCCAGTAGAAGCTATTGCTGGCTGAAAGGGGTGGAGCTGGAAATATTTTTGCAGACTGCCCCCATTAAGCCTTAGAAACCTGTTCCGCGGGGTCCGAGAGACCCTCTGGAACAGTGCAAGTGCCTGGGAGCTTTAAAAGGGGAACTGGCAGTGGCCGCTTGCCCCTCCACCACTGGCGAAAGCCTCTGATGGTTGGAGCTACAAGAAAATTCTCAAAATGGGAAAGCCAGACTTGCGGAAATACTTTGGCTATAGAAAGTTGGTGCAGAATTACACACTAAGATATAACCAATAATTATCTCCTGGTGCATTGGGCTCAAGTGTTGCAGTCGATGTGTTAAAATTGTCTTGCCTTCATTTCAAATGCTTGAACTCCCATTTTGGGGGGACTTTTGACAATTTAAGCTGTTATTTTCTCATGCAATGAAATGGGCCGTTTTGAACTGACAAGTGTAATACTTTCCAAAAGCTAGAGCAGCAAAATGCCTGTAAATGTATTTATCATATCAAAACAACACACAATCAGGGCCGGCCATAGGTATTTTAACCTCCTAGGTCTACCCTCTGCTCCCTAGCGCCCACCCCTTCCCCTCTGGAGCTGTTTCTATGGATACCAAGGACTGGTTTAGATAACATAAGCACAAACCCACGCTGGTGATTCCCAGGCTACAGTAATCATCAGCTTCGCAAAACACCTAGAGAGGGGTGCTGGAAAAGTGCTCTTGGGTGGCTTTCATGTGGTTGTTGTTAAGAGCAGTTATTTTATTTTATTTTCCTATTTTATAACTGCAATATTCCCATTTTCTTCCTGGTTTGCTGGGACTGCATTATATTTTTATGTTCTTGCATGTTTCCTTAAAACGTCAATCCAAGTCATCTTTCAAAAAAAATTGTTAACAGCATTTTCTTAGTACAGTAGACAACTACAAAATTATCGCCCTCCCTCCTCCTCTTCATTTTTGGCCCACGTGTAGTAATGGCACAACTGGAGGACCCATAATGCTGTAAAAACAGTAATGTGAGCTAAGAGGTTAGTGAGCCAGGCCTTGATATCAAACAAGGAAAACAAAATGCAACAGAAGAGCATGGGCATGGTAGATGAAAGGAAGCCACAATGAGCTTGACAAGACCAAAGGAAAACACACAACCAGTGACCTGGAAGCTCCCAACACGCACCATTTTGTGAGCATGCTCAGCTAGCCTGGCTAAAATAAGGTGGCTTACCACAATGCGACAGACACGGTCTCAAGCAAAAAGGTCACTGCAGCGACCTTAGTTCAAGGCACAGCGATTCTCAAATTGAGTGTTACGGAACTGATTTAGGACTGCCCTATAGAACAAAAGGCTAGAAAGAATTTTCTGGCCTAGGCGTTTTAAAATCAAAATTAGAAATAATGGGGAAACTTCTAAAGTACACGAGGCAGATATCCAGGTGCATGTACACCCTAACAGACACAGCAGGTTTCGGAGTGCAAATTCAAAAATGACCAGGGCTCCTTCAATAAAAGCAGGGATTATACAACTGCTACACACTGTTACACAAGGAGGCCAAACCAGATTCTCCAGGGATCTAGGCAGCACTTCAAGCACATCTCGAAATCCCATGCAAATTAAGTGCTTTGACTATTTATTGCGGGCGATCAGTGAAGCCACGTACAAAACCATCTACAGACAAACTCCAAATCTTTTTTTTGGGGGGGGGGGTGAACTTCAAGCGGATTAATGGCAATTGTTTCTAGCATGGGGTTAGTTCTAAGTATTTTAGAGCAAGGCATTGTCTGAGTTTCTCCTCTAGGGAGAGATTAAGTTAAGATTGTGTTACCTGTCTTCAAGTAACTGAGGATCAAGGGATGACTCCATGAAGATGGAATCCTCTACAGAGCGGACGGCGTGTACCTGGTGAACAATACTGCTCTCCTCGTCCGACAACAGCATGGCACCCAATTCAGCTACAGCGGCTCTTAACCTTTTTTACACACATGCACACAGTGGGCAGTTCATAGCATGGCGAGAAACAGTCAAGTTGCGCACCAACACAGCTTACAAGTCAGCTATCAGTCTGTTTTTTAACAAGGAGAGCCTTTGCTTTGTGTGCAGGTTATTAAAGTGGCACGTAAAAATTAATTATCAAAGTGGAAGGAAAGGAAAGTATTTTTACTTTTTTTTTTTACAGCCATCCCAAGCAAAAGAATTGCCAGTTGACACGGAAATTGATCCCGCATTCTTGCCAAAGAACAGGTGATATTCCTCAGAGATATTTTTAACTCACAACAAAACTTTTTGTTTGTTATCTCTGAAATGTGCCTTCATTTTACAGAAGGGCTGTTGGGAAAATTTGAAGTTAGATCACATGGATTGTTTTTTGCTTCCAAACTCGAATGTTCCGTATTTTATTTGTTTTCCTTCCGCTTGCATAGAGATTTAAGGTTCTCAAATGCATGATCCAGTATTAAAAGGATCCATACTCACTCATTATTCCTGATTTTGTGTTGTGCTTCTGTATGCTTGCTTTGTTTAGTTTTACAGTATGCACGGAAACACTGCTTTTTTGAATAAAGCATAGAATTACAGTGCAAGGTCAAGTGGTGCCATCATAAGGGCAGAACGTTACGCCACAAAACAGGTTTCCGAAATGTGCCTGCCACTAAATGAAAATGAGGAGAGGGCATTTGGATCAAGGTGCTTGGTGTTTCTTCTGCCAACTAATTCTCACCCTACAAATGCTCCCAGGGTCTTCTAGACTAGCTGGAGCAACAAAGCAAAAATAGCAATTGGGACATGCACAGAGGAGAATAAGCTGTTAACCAAATATCCCCTTGGTCCCTCATTAGCATTAAGAGGGGTACATGAGCCTGGGAACTGCCTGTTTTCCTCACAAAACCTGGTTTCATTCTAAGTGTACCACTGTCTATTGTGTGAGTGTGCCACTGTCTATACTAAGGTAAAGGTAAAGGCACCCCTGACCATTAGGTCCAGTCGTGGCCGACTGGGGTTGCGGTGCTCATCTCGCTTTATTGGCCAAGGGAGCCGGCATACAGCTTCCGGGTCATGTGGCCAGCATGACTAAGCCGCTTCTGGCAAACCAGAGCAGTGCACGGAAACGCTGTTTACTGGAGCGGTACCTATTTATCTACTTGCACTTTGACGTGCTTTCGAACTGCTAGGTTGGCAGGAGGAGGGACCGAGCAACGAAAGCTCACCCCGTTACGGGGATTAGAACCGCCGACCTTCTGATCAGCAACTCCTAGGCTCTTGTTTAACCTACAGCGCCACCAGCATCCCTACTGTCTATTCTACTGTGGTTTAAATATACAGGAAGCTACCTTAAGATCCCCATTCGCTAGGCAAGGCAAACATACTCAAGGCATACATACTCTGTTCATATGAAATATTCATAAAGAAAAAGAAAGAAAGCAAATAGCTTTCTTACAGTGTGTTGGGAGCAGATTCTCACAGTTTACTTCTTATATTCAGAAGCATGCCCCATAAAGTCACACACAGAATTAAGGTGCGTCTAAAACACCTCAGAAGCAGCAGCTGGCAAAGGATTTCCCTCCGTTTTTAAAAAGGTGTTAATCTAATTCTACACATTGCTGTGCACTTCATGTGTATAATATCCGTATTCAGGCATTCGTGCCCTCAAAGTACAAAATGAAAGAAGGGAAGAATAGCCACTCCCAGCCAGCTAAATGCCATCCATAAGCAAAGCTCTTTATTTTGAAACCTATTTGAGAACTGGGGATGGTGATGCAGGAAAACAGCCAAGAAAGCATCTGTTTACCCAAAGATATATGTTTCATCCATATGCATTTTCTAAAAACTTAAGTTTGGGCCACTTCAAACATATTTTCCTAAGACCAGAATATATCTGTGCTGACTTTGAAGGGTGCTTAGGGTACTTTTGCACTACTTAACTGTTGGAACAGCCAGTCTCAAGTTTAGTTTTAGCCTCTAAGAACTGAAACCCTAACAATTTCATCCAAAAAATTCCCGTGACAGCAGAGATGCTCCGAGAACAAGCACACAGCATGTGCCAGCACAAGCAGATATATTCCATTTATCTTATTTATTTCACAAAATTTATATACTGCTTGATAGTAACTATATTAAATGATCAATAAGAGTTAAAGAACAAGTAGTTGAAAATGTATCAACGCGGCAGAGGAAGGCAATCCTGCAAGTACACAAGGTGTCAAGGGCTTTATATACCCATCATAACTTGGCCTAGTAACAAATCAGCAACCACTGCAGATCTCTAAGCACAGGCGTTATCTGCTGACAGGATCTCTCTCCTATCAGCTGCTGTACTAACTGTGGTTTCTGGATCAAGCACAAGGGAAGCCCCACATAGAGTGCATTACAGTAATCCAATTTTTAAGTCACTGATGCCCAAACCGCTGTGGTCAGGGTCTCTTGATCCAGAACAGTTGTGCAGTTGTACCTTGGAAGTCAAACGGAATCCATTCCGGAAGACCGTTCGACTTCCAAAACGTTCGCAAACCAAACTGCGGCTTCTGATTGGCTGAAGCTCCTGCAGCCAAATGGAAGCCACGGAGGCCCCATCAGACGTTCGGGTTCCAAAAGAACGTTCGCAAACCGGAACAATCACTTCCGGGTTTGCGGCATTCAGGAGCCAAAACGTCCGAGTTCCAGGGCGTTCGGGATCCAAGGTACCACTGTATGTGCTGTACCAGGCACACCTGGTAAAAGGTGCTTCTAGCTACTGAGGCTCCCTGGGCCTCCAGTGACAAAACAGGGTCCAGAAGCCCCCCAAGGTTGCGTACCTGCACCTACAAAGGAAGTGCAGCCCCATCCAGGGCAGGTAATCAACCAATTTCTGAAAACATGGGAGTCACTCGCACACAGTGCCTCCAGGATTAAAGCACAGATTATTTTCCTTCTAAAGATTTCAAAGGGGACGAGGGATATAAACCAATAGCTGGATTATGTATTAGTACCTTATGTGATTATGGAACCGTGGCTTCAACTTGTTTAGGCTAAGCAGGAAAGTTTTACAAAGCCATTTACAGTGCAACTTTAATACTCTATAAAATCTCTTTAGATCATACAGGTACAGTATTAGCAGTGCATTAAGCTTTTACGTTCCTTTTTAAAGAGCACATGCACAAGGGTTTACCAATGTTTCAGAAATACCATTTTTATTTAATCAACAAAACAAGCATTTTATGTTAATAAATGCAGCCTGTGCTTTCCAAACAAAAGCAACAGATATTCTATTTTGTAAGCAGAGTGTACACTGTCAATTCAACACAGTAACTGTGCTAACTAGCAGTCGTAAGACAAGTTAACACACCAGCAGCATTAACTGAGCAGAACCATTAGTTTTGCCTGGGAATGTGATGCTATTCAATAAGCCAGGAACATGCAGAAGCCAAGATGACTAAGACATGAGTAAGCAAACTAAGGCCCGGGGGCTGGATCCGGCCCAATCACCTTCTAAATCCAACCCGCGGAAGGTCCAGGAATCAGCATGTTTTTACATGAGTAGAATGTGTCCTTTTATTTAAAATGCATCTCTGGGTTATTTGTGGGGCACAGGAATTCGTTCGTCTTTTTTTGCAATATATAGTCCGGCCCCTCACAAGGTCTGAGGGACAGTGGACTGGCCCCCTGCTGAAAAAGTTTGCTGACCCCTGTTCTAACACATTGTTCAATCCTCGCTCCCTCAAAGTTTTAGTAGCATTAACTAGAAAACTGGGAAGAGTTATGACAAGACTCCAGACTTCCTGCACGCTAAATATGAGGAAAGCTTTATATCACTAACCTGCCTTTAAACGCCCAGATAAGTCATACACATAACAGCAAATTAAGCAGCAGTTCCCACTAGGCAGAATTCTACAACCATTTCTTTCCTTGATTGTGACTGCACACAGCTAAGTTATCTGACAGATTTTGCCACACATTCATGTCACAATGCCAAGATACACATCCACTATTTTTTCTTCCTAGATTCCTTTTCAAAAGCCTATCCTAACCTGTTGCACTTTTGAAACTCTGTCAAGCAGAGCGGAAATTGGATCTTTTATTCTCTTCAACCACACTTTCTCATAATTCTCTGAATTCAAGAGAGTTTAAAAAGAAATTTGGGAGCTTGTTGGCAACAAGACGGGGGAAATCCTCCTGAAAAAAGGGAAAAGAAAATAGACGGCAAGTATTTGATTTGGCCTAATTAATTATTTTACCTGCCTACAGTTGTATGTCTACTACTGAGTTGTAATGGGCCTGCCAGGGTAAAGAGTAAACACAATATTGACAAGCTTTCTTCCAAAGACAAACCAAATGAATAATCAGGATCAAGATTGCACAGACTTAAATCTACTCTTAAGAACTCAGGAGGACATACAGTAAGCCTTATAAAATGTGGGGAGGCTTCATAAGCCCCCAGTTACACATTACTTCATACAAAGAAGGATACAGCTCATCTTGCCATCAATATTGCGGGTTGAATTGATAATCCAACCTCTTGTCCAATCAAGTGTCACACTTGCAATTACCAATTGGCCATTCATGAAGATGGAGGGAGGATGACTCAAGCACATCAAAGACAACCCTCAAATGAAGGCAACATTGTGGGTCGAGAGGTATAGGAGCTTGGAGAGAAGAAATGAGGGCCCTGCCACACACAACAATGACAGGCACTCGTAAATTCAAATGCCATGTGTGGTAGGGCTAGTCACTATGGTTCCTGGACTACAATTCCTATGATCCCAAACCAGTTAGAAGTTGGAGTCTGACAATATGTGAAGGGCACCACGTTGGTTTTTTTCCTGATCTTTGTAGTCCCAACACCACACCTTTGGAAGGGGGCAAAGAAATTGGGAAGCATAATCATTTCCCACAGCATCAGGAAGGGAAACAAGCCAAAGAATTGTGACCTTTTAAAAAAATCTTCAGGATGGTAGAGAATATAAAGTGAGGATATACCGTATTTTCCCGTGTATAAGACACCCCCAATTTTGGGGGACTCCAAATTAAGAAAACACCCCTCAGCACTACCCGTGTATAAGGTGAGCCCCAATTTTAAACCTTTTTTTTTTTGTAAAAACACAACAACGCATATACACTTATTTTTCAGTCCTATTACACTGAAAAATACGGTAATTTAAAGTGAGAGATAAAGATGGCTCTCCAACACTAGTTGTAATCATTCTTGGCTCAGCGCATAATCAACGCAACATACCAAGATATTGATTCCATGTAACTGGAGATGCGTAGCTCTTTTCCATTTATGAAACTCACAAAAATGAAAACACTTGGGTTTTTGCATCTTCTTTTTTTAACACAATGGTCAATCTATATTTATTTTAAGAAAAAGCCTTTCCAATAGGCTTTCAGCTTCAAAGAATCAAGATGGGGGGGGGGGTGACCTCTCAGATGGAAATTCCCACCATCATATTGAGCTTCAACTTTACCCATAAAGGGATTCAGGCCAGAGTAAAACACTAATCATAACAGAGGAACAAAGCAGACACAGAACATCAGCCTCCAATATACACAAGACATGCAGACAACCAAATGGAAACAGCCAAGCTGATGGATTAGAAGCACACACACGCACGAGGAATTAGAAGGCACACTCAGAAACGTCGTTTTCAAAGAGAGGCACAAGAATGCAGCAAGAGAAGAGTAAATGCCAGCCAGACAAATGAAAATGAACACCTAAAGGAGGAAATGAATGAAACAAAAATAATCCAGCATGGCTCAACTGTTTTATCGAAGGCATGTGGTGTACAGTATTTGTTCCTAATCAACTCTATAAAGTCAGAATTCCTGGAAAGCTCAAACCAAGACTACTGCATTCAACTGTGCCAGGGGCGGTGAACCTACAGCCAAATAACAGACCCTTTATTTTGACCCAAAAACTTTCCCCAGGCCACACAGTCTGCTTTATACCTTGGACATTTTTGCCTTCCTGGAATCTGTCCTTGAATATGTCAGTGTTTCTTGCTTGTTCAGAAGAAACAATAAAGAATAGACGACTATATAAAGGTAATCATTAGCTGCTCCTCCCACTTTTGCCTCTGGCCCCGCCCACCAATGGCAACAGAAAAGAGTGTAGAAAAGAGCGCAGCCTTTTGGCTGATAAAGGCTCCACACCCCTGCACTACAGGATATACTTCAGCATTGCAGTGATTTTCCATCTTTATAATTTCTTTCTAAAAGGTCTGTGGATCCAGAGCACTTGTTAAAAGTTCCTGTGAAGCATACTGTAGGCTTTTTGCCTCTGCCCCCCACACAGCTGCCCACTCCACCCCCAAGGGTGACATGAGGCTTACAACTTCAGTCTTGCAGCTCCCCGCTTACCAGCTAGAATAAAGTATCATTAAACTTCCAGGCTTATGGTCCAGAAATTCATTTTCATAAGACCTCAATTAACAGAATACACTTTCTTTTTGGGAACAGTTCCATCACAAAGATTAAAAGTGTGCCTAATGTGTGTCTAAAAGTGTGTCAGCTCTAATTCAAGGCTGCAATGCTCTCCTCCTTTACCTCGAAGAGTCCCACTGAGATCAGTGAGATATATAGAGGAGAGGCACGAATACTCTGAAGTTTCCTGAGAAGAGAACTATTGCTGTTCTCTGAAACTGCAGAACCACTTATCACACTGTTCTTTCTATGGGACTCACACATAAACCTCCCACAGGTAGTAAAATGGGCGCAGTGGGGGATATAGCAAAACCCAGATAGGCTCTGCTCACATCCTGAAAACCTGCAGGCAGTTTCAGCGGCGTAGCGTGAGTTGTCAGCACCCGGGGCAACGCAAGTAATTTGCGCCCCCCCTAACCCCTAACCTGTGAGTTGCCACTGGCGCTGCCGCCCAAACGACGCCGCTTGCCCGGAGGAGGAGGGGGGCAGAGAGGCAAGGAAAATGCAACGGCCCAGCAGCTGCAGCAGCACCAGCGGAGGCGGGGCTGTGAGGAGGGGCTGCCTGGCGCGTCCTCCGCGGCGAGCGCAGAGAGCCGCTGCCTGCCGGGCGCCTTCAGCCTGGACGCGCGCACAGCTCGTCGGTTCCGCGAGACATGCGGCTCCGCTACAGCCTGCGCCCGAGGCTCTTTGGCGACTCCGGAGGCAGCGAGCGCGCGCCCCCCCCAAATGTTGCGCCCGGTGCGGCCGGCCCCCCTGGCACCCCCCACGCTACGCCACTGGGCAGTTTTGCATATGCACTCAAGAGGTGACAGATCCCCATTTTTTTGTTCTGAGTGCATATATGCAAAGCAGATACTGCACACAAATAAGGAGGAGCCAAAGAAGTGGAGGTTTAGAATACAGTCGTACCTTGGAAGACAAACGGAATCCGTTTTGGAAGTCCGTTCGACTTCTAAAACGTTCAAAAACCAAATCACGGCTTCTGATTGGCTGCAGGAAGCTCCTGCAGCCAATTAGAGCCATGGAAGCCCCATTGGACGTTGGGGTTTCCAAAAGAACATTCGCAAACAGAAACAATCTCTTCCGGGTTTGTGGCGTTCGGGAGCCAAAATGTCCGAGTTCCAGGGCATTCGACAACCAAGGTATGACTGTAATAATAATAATAATAATAATAATAATAATAATAATAATAATTTATTATTTGTACCCCGCCCATCTGGCTGGGTTTCCCCAGCCACTCTGGGTGGTTTCCACAGAGACCAAAAATACACTAAAATGTCACATATTAAAAACTTCCCTGAACAGGGCTGCCTTCAGATGTCTTCTGAATGTCAGGTAGTTGTTTATCGCTTTGACATCTGATGGGAGGGCGTTCCACAGGGCGGGCGCCACTACCGAGAAGGCCCTCTGCCTGGTTCCCTGTAGCTTTCTGAAAAACATTGCTTCTCGCAATGAAGGAACTGCCAGAAGGCCCTTGGCGCTGGACCTCAGCGTCCAGGCAGAACGATGGGGGTGGAGACGTTCCTTCAGGTATACTGGGCCGAGGCCGTTTAAGGCTTTAAAGGTCAACACCAACACTTTGAATTGTGCTTGGAAACGTACTGGGAGCCAATGTAGGTCTTTCAAGACCGGTGTTATGTGGTCTCTGTACTCTGTACTGTACTCTGTTCTTATTCAGAACCAGATTTTAACAAAGTTAGATGACATTGCCTGTAGCCTTCCCAAATTTCAGGTGCAGGTCTCAGCCAAAGAACCTAAGATTCTTGTAGTTCCGGTGTGTCTATCATCCATAACAATTGGTCATGCTGTCTGGGGCTGATGGGAGCTGGTGTCCAACAACCTCTCAAGCCAAGGTTCTCATAAACAGTGGCTGAGGTGAAAAACTGGGTGTATGCACTGTGCCACTTCAGTCTCTGAGTGGGAGCTCACATGACTGAATGCTGTTCCATGCAAACACAGCCACACCCAAAACATCTGAAAGATTAGGTTCAGAATGAAATCATCTAGCCAAGCCTGACTTGCTAATGTCTATGTGTAGCAATGCTTATTTTGTGGAAGAGCCGTGGGTACAAAAAAAGGAGCCCGACAGGCCCGGGTCTCAAAAAAATGAAGACAGAAAGTTATCTGGGGATCGAGGGGGAAAGATCCTTATCCTCTTGCTCCAAGTTCAGATTCTGCCTACCCAGCTCTGGCTGAACAACCGCCCCCCAGCCTTTCCGTCCCCTCTTGCCCTCAAGAGGAGATTGTATTTTCTTTTGTGTGCCCATCTTGAATAAGGAGAATTGTAAGATTTGAGTCCTGTTGCTGGCACAGTACCATGCTCTAATCTAAACAGAGGTCAGGATAATGACCTCCTTCTTCCTGCCTGGGTTGCAGGGAGGCTGGGTATATGAGCACTTAAGCTATCCAGGAGTCTTCTGAAAAACCACTGAGAGACTGGCTTCCTACTTAAGTTTTCCAGCTGCAGTCAATAGCTAGCTCTGCAGCTGGAAGGAACAAGCGGCATAGGTATGGGGGTGAGGGGTTCAGACTATGGAAGACCCCCCCCCTGCATGAATACTTTCATGTTCCTTACAGATCTTCCTAACAGACAATTAACAGAAAGCTGTGGTGAAATGTTCGTTGTAAAGCACAACTGCCTTCATGCACCCTGTGTGTGTTGCTAGCCAACGTTCCACAAATCAAGATACAGAATGTATTCCAAATTTTGCTTTCCAACCACAGGCCACTAAAACAAGGCTACCAGCTAAGGGAGTACACAGGTATACCTCAAGACATGTTGCGAGTTCTGTTCCAGACCACCGCAATAGAGCGAATGTCACAGTAAAGCAAATCACGATTTTTTGGGGGGGAGGGTGTTTCCCAGTGCATATAAGAATTATAATTATCCTATACTGTTGTCTATTAAACAAGTTCCCCCTAGCTGCAGGGGTGGGGAGGGGGGAAACCCAGCTCCAGCCCCAGCAACTCCAACCCTGTACTACGCCATGGAGATATACTTTGATTTTAAACTCCCATTCATCTGCTGGGTCTGATCTGTCACTAGTGAACGCTGGCAAATCCTGTTCTATGTTCACAAAAAGAAAAAAAGGATTTATCAGACACAAGGAGCAGCGTAGGTAAGCTGCGGGACTGTGTATAATACAGTAGGCCTGCAACTCACGTTCCAAGGATTGTGCCCCAAAAGCCAAAATCGCGTATAGTCTAAAGCCACTGGGTTCAATGGCAGGTGGGATTGCCAAAGTCCTTTTTTCTGGAACCTTTCCGCCCCTTTATTGTTATTATTATTTATTTATTTGCCTTGCGCATAAAACTGAATGCATCCAAGTTGCGGGCTTACTGTACTAAAAAAGTATTCAGCCAGTGTTAGTTTGTTGCTAGTAACTTTCTAAATATATATATATATGAATGTCTTGAACAGAGAACGATTTGCCCCAGCTGCATTCGTAAAACTTATATAAGTAGGGATTATTTTCTAAAGGAGGAATTTGTTGTTAATGCCACAGATCTCATCACACCATATCCATTTGCAGGGACCAAGCATTTGTGCTCTAAACTCTGGAAGTGATTTTGACTCGTATTCTAAACCAAAATATACACACATTTAGACTGTACGGTGGGCGTGGGGGTCAGCAACCGAAAGCTCTCGGTCAAATCTAGACTCCTAAAAGATGTTAATTTGCCACCTGGTTGCTGAACAAGAGGCAAAATCGTGGTGAAAATGGTTTCAGAGGTAACAGAACCCAATGGCAAGTCACTTTTATGGTCGAGGGTACCACCGGTCCACTCCCTTGTCCAAATTGCCCTGTGGGAAACTTAGTTGCTGACCAGGGCTGTACAGTGTTTCTCATGTCTTAACTTGCCCGCACATAGAAATTTTAAAATCTACATCAAAGTTGCATATAAATTTAATAGTACAGCTATTTGGTATGAAATGACTAGCAAGGGCTTGTCCCCATCCCTCCAAGCTTTCTAGCAAGCTACATGAAGCTACTCACATTGTTGTACTTGCTAAACGGCTGAGATTCAATATGCCAATTAGGAAAAGCACGACCTAAAGAGAAAAGCTTGTATATCGGGTACATTTGCCTGCTCAATGGATATGGAGCAAAGTGCCTGTGTCTCAGTTACAAAGTTCAACCATTTGTTTTAATAAAAGTACTTTTAAAGCACGCCTGGTACCTAGTAAATAAAAATCAAAGACCTGTTAAGAACTGCGGTGAAGAGTTTGTTCTTTACAGATTGCAGCAAGTCTGAGTTGAGGAGGTTCTGACAGATGCAAAAGGTACACCTGTTGCAGCTGCACATACAGCGTAATCGGGCATGGCTGCAAAAACACACAGAAGGATAGGAATTGAGATCTCAGGCAGAAACCAGGGCTGAGCCAAAACCAAGAGCGGTGAGGATAAAACTGGTTACATTCCGGGGAAAAGTGAGGCAAGGGTAGGCTAAAGTTGTACAGATTTCCAGGAGGAGACTATTTTAGAAAAGTGCATTGTGCCCACATGCCTGCATCCCCAACAAGAGGAAGAGAGAGAAGGGAGGGGGATTCAACTTTTATTTTATACACAGCTTAGAAGGAGAAGCAGAATGTAATATGCTCTTGTTTAACAAGAGGCAACTCCTCCTCAATCCATAGAAAGAATGGAATTCAGTTCCTTTCTCCTGCTACTGAAACTGAACAACTTCATGAAGCCAACAGCTACCCTTACCTCTTCCATCCCAACCAACACACACATGCTTAAGAATTGGGGAAAGAGAAAGGGAAGGTAAGAAAGTCAAATACACTGTTGCATATATTTCTCAAAACATTTGACTATTCCAGCTGGGCCAAATGCATTGAAGAAGACTTTTTTTAAAAAGGAGCCTGAACTTAAGATGTCCTCTGCAACCCCCCCCCCAAAAATATCTGGACTTCCTGGTGAAAGCAATCAAATTAACCCATTTGAACAAGTGACAGCCATAACCCTTCTGTGCACAGGAGCACAGAACATTAAAAGTGGTTTGGGGGAGGGGGGAGAATTAATTGATTCTCCATGAATCATTCACTATAAGACGAAAAAATGGAAAATGAATGTTTGAAGGTATTCTACGTTTGATTACTAGATGTGAGGACAAGGTTATTGCCAACTTTATTGAAAGATTTACAGGGCATGTAGTTAGCCCTGGAGGGTGAGTCCCTGTGGCAAACACATGGTCCCTCACAGAAAAAATGAAAAATAAAAATAAAATAAAAAGTCCCTGTTCCAGTAAAGTCTTGGATCGCACTGAATATCCACTATTGTACTATGATGAACCTGTCATTTTAAGCGATGTCTAAACCAACAATGCAGAGAAGGTTAGACCTACCAGACTCACAAAGTCTGAGGACTGAACTTGTTTGGCAACAGAGCAAGATGCTTAGTGAGAAATAGCAACTTTGAGAAGCATTCAATCTCTGGGCTCACAAGCATCTACATGAAATGTAGGCTAGCTATTAATTTGAGCAGCAACAAGTGTGGTCCAAAAGAGAGATAAACAAAAGCAAGAGAACTCCTATGGTGCTGCTAGAGAAAATATGGTGCAAGAATCGTGGAAAACAATGACAGTATTAACCATGACTGTAGGCCAGCTTGCTTTAGCAAATGTGCAGCTTGAAACCTCTTGAGGGTGTCACATTTTTTCACATCAGTATCTACCTTTCTATAGAGCAGAGCTTTCCAAACTGTGTGTCGGCTGCCTTGTGTAGGTGTCTCACGCACGTGCTCCCCATGCTCCTTGCTAGCAAAACTGAATTACTGTGTTACGAAATGATGCATGTCTAAAAAGTGTGTCACCAACCTGAAAAATCTGGAAAGCTCTGCTATAGAGCTTAAAGGTAAAGGGACCCCTGACCATTAGGTCCAGTCGTGGCCGACTCTGGCGTTGTGTCGCTCATCTCACTTTACTGGCCAAAGGGAGCCGGCGTACAGCTTCCGGGTCATGTGGCCAGCATGACTAAGCTGCTTCTGGCGAACCAGAGCAGCGCACGGAAACGCCGTTTACCTTCCCACTGGAGCGGTACCTATTTATCTACTTGCACTTTGACGTGTTTTCGAACTGCTAGGTTGGCAGGAGCTGGGACCAAGCAACGGGAGCTCACCCCGTTGTGGGGATTCAAACCGCCGACCTTCTGATCGGCAAGTCCTAGGCTCTGTGGTTTAACCCACAGCACTACCTGTGTCCCAACGCTATAGAGGTTACTACTGCTGTAAGTAAGTATTGTAATTAGGATTTGTGTCATGTAACTTGCAGTAGTGTGATGATTTAAACAGAGGAGAATTAAAAATACTTTCAAGTTGCTTCGCTTCCAGCTTGCCAGGAGCTCCAGTTCCGAAAGGCAACTGGAACTGCGCCAGTGTCTCAAGCTGAAACTGTGTACTTCTTATTTGACAAGTCTTTGCTCTGTCCTGTATGTGCACCAATATCTATACCCCACCCTAGAAAACTGAGCCTTTTTTCCCCCTTCACTCTAGAAGTAGTCTTCTCTGTAGTTCTTCTCTGTACAGAGAAGAATGGGCCTTCTCTGTAGTGGTTCCTCATTATATCACAGTCGTACCTTGGATTCCCAACGCCTTACAAGTCGAACGTTTTGGCTCCCAAACGCCACAAACCAGGAAGTGACTGTTCCGGTTTGCGAACGTTCTTTGGAACCCCAATGTCTGACACAGCTTCCGATTGGCTGCAGGAGCTACCTGCAGCCAATCGGAAGCCGCGCCTTGGTTTCTGAACATTTTGGAAGTCAAACAGACTTCCGGAACAGATTCCATTCGACTTCCGAGGTACAACTGTATATCTAATATGTTTATGTTTGTGTGTATTTTATATATTTCTAGGTGCCAGGCAAACATTCCTCTTCAAGCAAGCCTTTGGCTGATTAATATTCTACAGCCTTTTAAATGTGTCTGTGGGAAGGTCAGGTTACTGCTTTGCTGTTTTGTTTTACTTCTTTCCGTGTTTTTATCCTGTATTTTACTCTGTGAACCGCCCTGACATCTTATGATGAAGGGAGGTCTATAAATCTAATAAATAAATAAAAAGGATTTGAGAAACACGCTGCCCCCCGCAACACTGTGGTGAAACATAACTGTGATCCAAAAAATGAGTTTACATATGCCTAAGAGCTTGGGCTACATCTAGCAGGATTCGGGGAATTTTCTTTGAATAGCAGACTACCATGTCACGTTTCAAAATCTGTTTCCAATTCCCTTCCATTTTGGAAGTGTTTTGCCATGTGGCATAGAGCGCGGCTCTTGAACCCAGAGCCACCTTGGACACCTGGAACTAGTTTCACAATTCTTTGGAGCTTGGCCCATATATTTATGAAGGCCTACTGAGGAAATGTGCTAATACGGTACACTGATAAACCGGATACCACCAAGAGAGCCAAATTCTCTCAAGTCTACATTTTGAGGTTGGGCTCTTCTTCATCTGTGAAAATATACAGTGTTGGGGACTTCCAAAAAGCAAATACTAATGTTTTACCTGAAGCCTTGTGTTTTGTGTCCCCCCCCCCCATGTAAATATACCTGTTTTGGTTCCCAGTAACACTGCCCTTGAATCCCTGAGGCAAAGGCTTTGGGACATCTCACATAGCGACCTGCGATCCCCATCTAATGTAATTTGTAGCCTGGTCTCAGCTGGCATCCAATACTGGTATGACTTTCAGATATCCTCATACCTTAGGAATTTGTCTGTACCTACCTATCAGCGTTTATTTACCAAAGCCAGACTAAATGTATTTCCCTCGGAAGTTCTAAATGGCAGACTGAGAGGCATCCCCTATCAGAATAGGCTTTGTTTATGTTCCCAGGAGGTCGATTGCATGAAGAATATCCTACTGCATTGTGGCCAATATGAGCAAGCAAGGGATCAACTGATCAAACCCTTACTGGCAAATTAGCCGGGAAAATCCGAAGCCTCCCACATTAAATAGCTTTTAGAAGACAGGTCAAATGATATTACACTGGCCGTGGCAAAGTTTCTTTCAGAGATTATAAGAAACAAAGATCATTATGCCCTAGATAAAACAAAATGACTGCCTTGGTTTCTTCCATCTGTCTGTCTGGTCGTTTTAACTGTATCTAGTTTTGAAATTGTTTGGTGGGTCTTTAGACCGCGGTAAAGTTTTAATTTGATTTGGTTCCCAGTAAACGAGGGTCCAGTCTCCTTGGGACATGCTCAAAACTCTTCGTTAATGAATGAGTAATGACAATGAGCAAGGCAGTGCATGCATTTATGGAGAGAATAGAACCCAATGTCTTTAAGCTAGATGTGATTCTGCAATGTATTCAGACAAACGTCTCAAAATCACATTACGTGCAACAGTTGGTACGCAGGAGCTTTTTGCAGTTAATTTAGATTACTTGCATTTATTGGCCAATTCAGCGTTAAAATTCTTTGTTTAAGTTGCATCACCAACATCTCCCTCTGTTGCTAAACAGATATTTCAGTGAGGCACAGAGTTCCATCCTTATGGCAACATCAACAACAACAACATGCAAAGTTGTCATGATCCATGCAGTTATGAATACTGGGGTTCTTTGAGTACTTACGGATACATGGCCATCGTTGTCAACTTAACAAAGATGTCCTTACTCGGTGCATCAACCGTGTTACAAGAAAAGGCTTGTGGTGGAGGCATTTTGTGTTTTTTGCAGAATTCGGCCGGGGAAATGCTGTACTCTTGTCTAACTTCATGAAGGTCTGACTTGGCAGCTATCACTAAGCAAGGTATCCTGCTGTCCATGAAGTGTTGCTAAATATTTAAATAAAAAACAAAGCAAAACACAAACAGACACAAAATAGAAAATATATACAAATGGGGAAAATTCATAGAATCTACTTATTCACACGGACTGTCCTTATGCAAATCCAAAAGGGCTTTCTATAAGCTTTTCCTCAAACAATAATCTCACAACCCATGTCCCGCAATCACAAAGCAAGACTGCTTTTGGATTCTTGCAGAGAGTTAAACCCAAAACTGTTGCATACAAATGCTTAATGTGACATAGAAGTTCGGAAACTTAGAGAAGTGTGGAATAGAATGCATCATTCAGCCTAAGGAATGTAAATAATCTATACGTACTTCTTCTTTAGATATGAAATTGAGACTGATCCAGCAAAAAAATAAAAAAAAAAAAAATCAGTATAGTCGTACCTTGGAAGTCAAATGGAATCCATTCCGGAAGTCCGTTTGACTTCCAAAATGTTCTGAAACCAAAGTGCGGCTTCTGATTGGCTGCAGAAAGCTCCTGCAGCCAATCAGAAGCTGTGGAAGCCCCGTCAAACGTTCGACTTCCAAAAATAGTTCGCAAACCGGAACAGTCACTTCCGGGTTTGTGGCGTTCAGGAGCCAAGGTATGACTGTATATTAGACTCCATAGCATTTCTCCAATGAAGATAGTTTTTGGGAGCAGCTATGCTGAAAATGCCACATTGAGGTATATGATTCTTTTTAATCTGAAGCTGTTATCCGAATCGAATTTGGTGAAATCTTTGATATTCTGAAATGTTTGAAGTCACACAAGAAACTATTTGTTGGGGAAATATTGTGAACGATGCCTGAAATCTCTTTACTTTTATGATAAATGCTTCCCTCGCAAAATAAAATACCAAATTAGACTCCATATGGAATTATCCTGAACACTATAAATCAGTGTGTATACATTTGCTAAGAAGGTGCAGTCAATAAAAGCTTCCCAGAGCATCCACGCAAGTGAAGGAGAATCACACACAATAAATCTACATGCACAATTATTGCAAATTTCAATGTAGACATTATTCCTGTAGGAATCCTGTTGCATGTAAAGCAGCCTTAAGAGGAAACCTATCATACTTCCCTTTGCCAAGTACAGGTGAGAATCACAGGTACCTCAAAATGCCATCTAGTCCAAATCTCCTGCCAATACATCCCTGATGATAGTAACCTGTTTTTAATTCATTTTTTTAAAACTGCCCTTCTTCTATGGTGTTCAGGTTATAAAGCTGATTCCCCTCCATCTTGTAACATAAGATATAGAGAGATTAGAGGGAAGGGGGCGGAGACAAACTATCTTGAGTCAAATGCATCTGACGTATTATTTACAATACCTGCATGTTTCTGCAACATTTATTTGCTATACTGCTAAAAGATACGTATTTTTGTGTGTGTGCATTTATTTTCTAGATTTTTTGTAACTCTTAGAAGAGACACGTAAAACATACAAACCTTAAAAATCCTGGCACAGTATTCAAAGGATTTGGGGTTGCTGACATCATAAACTAGGCATACAGCATCACACATGATTTCAGAATCACATAAGAAGTCAGATTCACAAATGTTATGCAACTAAGGGGGGGGGAGAGATAAAAGATTATGAAATATACTTTGCAAGCATCAAGCATACTTCTTTGCTTTCACATTCAGGTCCCCCCGTTTTTCTTTTAAATGTACCCATATGCAACTACAGTGGTGCCTCGCAAGACGAAATTAATTCGTTCCGCGAGTTTTGTTCTCTTGCGATTTTTTTCGTCTTGCGAAGCACGGTGTCGGAAAAGTTTTGGAAAAGCTTCAAAAATCACCAGTCTTCAAAAACCTCAAAAAAGGCTACCACACAGCGTGCTATGAGTTGCTCCTCGAAGTCAAGTCGCAACTGTATTAACGGTGTTAAGAAAGAGGAAACAAACTTGCAAGACGTTTCCGTCTTGCAAAGCAAGCCCATAGAGAAAATTGTCTTGCGAAGCAGCTCAAAAAACAGAAAACCCTTTCGTTTTGCGAGTTTTCCGTCTTGCGAGGTACCACTGTAACATGGATGTGGACAGCATCTACTTATAGAGATCGGCCACTCTTAGTAGGAGAGGAAGAGTTCTTGGAGCGAATGTGCCTGCGTGCCTATATGTGTGTATTTTAAATGCAGTCAGTGATCTTTTCCTATGACTTCAACAGGACATACATACATACATGCTGCATAAAGAAGCCACAAATCAAGAGTTGCCATTGCAAATGACCTATGGGATATGTCTGCACACATCACTATTCGGAATACTGTGTAAGATGCAGACTTGCTGGCATATAACTGCCTGTACTTACACATCCTGGTAGATCAAAAGTCACGTGCCATGCATTTCATTGTCCCAAAACCACTTTAAATGTGGATGTCAGGGAACTGCTACCAGAATAGGGGCGGGAAACAGAGGGGCAGTTGTGTTACAGGGAGCCTCCAGAAATCTTGTGAAGCAGTTCCTCTTCCGGTGATGAGGAAAACCCCACCTCCAGTGGGGAAGAGGTGAAAGGACCAGAGGATGCTGGTGGGAGCCTCAGCACCACTTCTGGCAAAGCCGGCCAGGAAGTATGCATGCCCCCTCCATCACCCACCCTGCGCAGAAGTCTAAAGAGCAAAGAGGGAAGGAAGAGGCAGGCCTAACGAGGCTTTTATGCTGGAGGAGGTCCAGGAAACAGGTACTCCCGGATTCTGTTAGCGACTGAGGCAGACATGAACTTTGGGTTTCTGCACTGTAAATAGTTTGCACCTAAATAAAACCTGTAAAAGACAGGTCGGAGTCCTGCCTGGTTACTCGTGAGCAGCCACACTTGCCATCTAACAGTAGCATATCATTGTTCAACCATTTCTTCATAGCCTATCCAATCCTAAGGCAGCAGGCAAATGCTTCAGCAGTTAAGGGTTAGGTGGCAGAAAGGAACTGTGTGTGTACTTGATAGCCCTTAAGGCTGCTGTATAAAGGAAGGCATGTGGCAGTGGAAAAATAGGTGCAGTTGCTAAAGAAGCAGGGATAGTGAATGCACAATATGACCCAGCCTTAATAGATCTGTGCCTGAAGATTTCACCACCATAAATCAGTTTAGCAAAATATAGAATTTAGGGTTGCCATATTTCAAAAAGTAAAAATCCCGACACAAAAGGTGTTTTTTTAATAGGGAATTCGCCAAACCAACACTTCCAACACTGCCATACGCCCGGGCTTTCCTGAACATTTTTTTCTGATTTCTGGAAATTCTGGACTATGGCAGCCCCATTATAGATACAATTTCACCTGTGAAATACTGTATTACAAATCAAAGCCCGAACTGGACAAAGCCAAAAACCAGTGCATAAAAAACAAGTCTCATGATAGAAAGCAGTTTCAGCTTTCAATTTCTAAATAGCAAGATGTTTCACATTTGATGCGTTTATATGGTGTCAGAAGTAAAAACTACACTTTTTTTGTATACTAAATGGATTGCAAAACTTTTATACAATTCCACTGGTACTTTGAAAAGAGGCATAAAAGAATAATGCTTCATATTAATATATCAATATAATGATATAGTCTTACCAGTAAGTATTTTTCCTGTCCATACACATAGACTGTATTAATTGCATAATAAGATTTGTGCTCTGGACGTATATGCTTCTGTCTCTGAAAGCACAAAAGAATTCCATTATTTTAAAAGCAAATGCTTCTCTCATGAACAAACTAATTTAAGCTTAATCAGAACAGAACAAATCCTATATTGCCGAAAGATAAATCAGGAGTCTCTCAGCAGAAAACTGTGTTAAAAAAATGAGTACAGTCTCATTTTGTGCGCAATTAAGTCGCACAATTTTAACCTTATGTGGCTGAAAGCCGGCCAGTTGAAATCCCGCAAATCAACTGCATGCAAGGCAGAGAGTTTAAATGCTCCTTTTGCGCTGCGTTTTCCTGGTGTGGAAAGAGCTTTCAAACTCTCAGAAGTGCTTGGCGGGCTCTGGGATTCTCTCAGAAGATATTGCGGGAACTCTGACAAACACACACCGTAGCAGCAGCTCTGCAGTGCTCCAGCTGGAGCACTCTAGAGAAAACCTGTCACTTTCTCTCTTGGCCATAATTCAAACCCAGAGAATAAGTCCTGTGGAAGTACCCTAGAGACTTCTTCTAGCCTTTGAGAAACAGCCTCAATACTGACCAGTTCTCCATCACCTCAGAAAGAGGGAGCAGACAAACAGAGGGAGAATGAAAGAGAACCAGCAAAAGAAGGGAAAAGAGTTTAGGAGTATGTTTGCAAGGCAGCGGTTATTGCCTAACCACAATGCTGTTTAGTGTCACAGGCTGCCACCTGCTAACAAAGAACAGAAGAATTCTTACCATTAGGTTTCTTCCAAGCAGTGCCTGGAGGACTCCACTTTTTCCAGAGCCTTTCAACCCAATGAGATTGCACCTGAACACGTTCCTCTGAGTCTGTTTTTTCTGCAGGTCAATCTTTTTATCTCTAGTTACTTTAAAAAAGGGTAGGGGGAGAGAGAAGATTTCACACAGATGTACATATTACAGACACAGGAATACTATGCTTTGTAACAACGTGCACAACCATAAAAGAATCAACGAGTTTGGGATCCAGAGAATAACCAGATGCTCCATGGAAATCTGCAGGATGGGGGTGGTCAAGAACAGGGTGAGAAATGGCACTGGGGGGTGCAGGAGGGAAATGGCAAAAAAGTCTCTTTCCCTCCTTCCATTGGATCAGTTTCACTTCTGCAAAGGGACCCGGAAAGCTGTCTGTGGGCAAATGCCGGCTCCCTTGGCCTGAAAGCGAGATGAGCACCGCAACCCCATAGTTGCCTTTGACTGGACTTAACCGTCCAGGGGTCATTTAGCTTTACCTTTACCTATATTGTTACAGAGTTGGCAGCCAACTGGATTATAACCAAATATTTCCTAGGTAACAATCTTAAGAAGAGATTAAATTAAATTCTTCAGAACTTCCCAGCTAACTTCCTGGAGCCTGCTGTCCTTGTGCTTTAAAGTGACAGTGGAAACATTTGTCCAAATACTCTACTGTAAAAGTACCATCGATCATTTATTATATGGACACAGGACCATCAATAGCCTAAAGGTACCCTGGATGGGTCTAGCTAGCAACAGGGGAGAAGAATGGATGGTGATCCTCGCATGGGACAGTGGCTTTTTCCTTCTTTGCAGGGGTTGGACTACATGATCCTCAGGGTCCCTTCCAACTCTGCAGTTCTATGATTAGCTAGCTGATATGCAAAATTCAATACCCAGTCCACTACCTCTTTGCTCACTGCTAACTTTCAACACAGTCACAATGTTGCTGCCATGGTCAAAGCAACAACTGGCAGAAATATCCCTTAAATGCAAGCGGCCAGCTTAGGCTCTAGACCTGGCAACACTTTGCCCCTCTTGGCTCACTAGCCAACCATCCAACATTTTTTGTGCAGAACTGTCTATTCCATGGATAGGCAAACTAAGGCCCAGGGGCCGGATTCGGCCCAATCGCCTTCTAAATCCGGCCTGCAGATGGTCAGGGAATCAGCGTGTTTTTACATGAGTAGAATGTGTCCTTTGATTTAAAATGCATCTCTGGGTTATTTGTGGGGCATAGGAATTTGTTCATTTCCCCCCCAAAAAAATATAGTCCGGCCCCCCGCTGAAAAAGTTCGCTCACCCCTGGCTCTATTCCAACAACCATTTCCTTTAGCCCAGACTGCACTTGACAGAGGGGTTCATGAGTGGTGCATTACTGGCACCATTATTTACCCAGCACTCCAGAAATGGTAGCCAATGAAGTGGATTTGGTGGGATGGGGAGAAGATGGATGGGACAAAATCATATGTTTTTTGAACTACACAGTATTGGACAGGTAGATGCCTCTCCCCTCCTTTTGTGTCATGTATAGTCACTTCACGGCTTGCCACTCTGCCCTTTGATGTTGCACATCCTCAATTGAAAGGGAAAAGGAAACTAAGCAGTGAAAAAATTGTTTTCTAAAATCCTTCCAAAATACAGCGCAGCATTGTAGGCTGTTACCTGTAATTGCTGATGCCTGCGATTCCTGTTCAGTCAATATTGAATATCCTAAGTAGCCCAAATATTCCAGGCAGCGCTGTACATCCAAATACGTAGTTAGTCTGACGGAGAGAACAAAAAAATTAATTTTCTAAGTTGTCTAAATTCCTCTGAGTCTAGAATTCCAATATAAGGCACTTCAATATTTGTATGTAAAGATGAAGTAAGCCTATACATTTACAAAGACTTGTAAAGAAATCAACGTAATTGAAAAAATTATCTTTTCACATGCATTATCTCAAAAAGGCAAGTTGTTGTCAAAAAACAGGGAATGGAAAGGAAGGACAGAAGGGCATTCATTCTGTCTGCAGAAAGCCAAGCCATTCCATACCACTTCTAGTCACAGTGAGGCAAGGAAGAAGGGCTACCCCTATGCTATCTATATAATCAGTTATCAGTAATCAATATATTCATATATGCTCACACATAATCAGGGCTTACAGTATTTTATAATCCATTTTGAATCAAAGGGAAGCTGTGCCTTAGCTAACTGCAAACTGCTTGGAACAGCAAATTAGGAGCCGACCTTTCCCCTACAAACATCCGTGTACCCTGGACAAGGGGAAGACGTTAATCAGAGATTCTGGTACAAAATCCCCTCAGATAAAGGCTAAATTAATCCACAGAACAGGAAGAGCAAAACCACAAAATCTCCAAACTCCCTGTCCTGTCATAACTAGGGGAGAGGTTAGACAGAGCGTCACTGCAAGCAACGGAAAGCAGAACTAGAACTCAGTGCTTGACCAGTGCTTGACCAGGAGCTGGAAGCATGGCAAGAAGCTTGCTAATTGGCTAATTTTCACTGACAATATCGTGACTGCCTCATGGTTGTCTCATGATCTATGATTTGCTGTGATTTGCTCAGGTATAAAGACCTCTGGATTTCTGTCAATCGGGGTCCCAGTTCCTTTTGGAAGAGATTCCAAACTGGGTCCTTATTGCCTGGCAATAAACTTCACCTCCTCATTCTCCATTGCTGCGTCTGCCTGATCCTTATTTAACGCCAAGCGAGTACCTGCTTGCGTTCACGTGCTTCAACAGTAATTAAGTGTCTCCTGGTCAAGCTGCCGTTACAAGACGTTTTAGCAAGCAAACGCAGAAGGCATTTTCTGGGAGACTTGCTAGCTTTCAGCTATGGCAGAATCAACTGGCAAAGCTTTTCACGGACTGCAGACTTAGAGCTATAAGCTCCACACACCCTACCAAAAAGCTCCCTACAGATAGAAAAATAACATGTTAGGCTAGACTGAAACCCTACCCCTTTCTTCCAAATGTGCTTGTTGTCAGTGTATAAATAATATAAATAATAAATTATAAATAATAAATAAATAATAAATAATAAATTATTATTATTATTATTATTACAGTGGTACCTTGGTTCTCAAACACCTTGGTACTCAAACAACTTGGAACCCAAACACTGCAAACCCAGAAGTAAGTGTTTCGGTTTACGAATATTTTTTGGAAGCCGAACGTGCTCCGTTTTGTGTGTTATGCTGAGGTCTGCCCATTTTTGCTATTTATTTTGCATTTTTGCGGTTCTTTTTGTTTTGTTTTGTTTTTGTGACTGTGTGGAACCCAGTTCAGCTACTGATTGATTGATTGTGTGACTGCAGTACATTATTTATTGCTTTCATTTTATGGATCAGTGGTCTCTTTGGATAGTAAAATTCATGTCAAATGGCTGTTTTAGGGGTTGTTTTTAAAAGTCTGGAACAGATTAATCCATTTTGCATTACTATCTATGGGAAAGCGCACCTTGGTTTTGGAACGCTTTGGTTTTGGAACAGACTTCCGGAACGGATTAAGTTTGAGAACCAAGGTACCACTGTATTGGTTGGGGTGCTTTAGGAGGTAGGGGAGCCTTCAGTCACCTGAGATTGTTACCTGCAGCAGGAAGCAGGAAAAACATTACCAGCCGCTTCTGATGATTGTACAAATTAGCTATGGCCCTTTCAAACCCAGAATGGACTTTGTCAAATCACTTTGTGCCCTTAAAGCTAAACTGGTTGGATCGATTATGAGGAGTCATTCCTTGCCCACCCCTCAAACTCTGGCAGCCCTTTCAAAAAGCAAAATAAATACAGAAGTTTCACAGTTTAAGTGTCACACTTACGTCCACTGAGAGAGAAATCCCTGATACGTTATCCACCCCCTTTCGTTTGTACAAACGGTGCTGTTGACATCTGGTCCCCACGGCATATAAGGGAAGATTTTGAACAAATCCTTGAGTTCATCAGGAGACAAAGCACAATCCCGGTCCTGAAAACAGATTTAGGAAACGCTGGTGCTTTTTATTTATTCATTATTTACAAAGGTGTGTTCTGTTTAAGAAACAAATATGGGCTTGCAAGCAATGTATAGAAGAACAGAAGTGAATGGTAATCACGAAAAGCAGAAAATAATTAACTAAGCCAGTCGAATAACTCCCCATAATGCCCTTGCTTTTCCATAATTCTTTAAGCCTCGCCTCTATTGGCTTAGATCATGAACCTCCTGGACAGGGAAACACCTGTTATGTAACACAGTCACTTGACCCGTGAGCCCTTGAAATAAACACTTTGGATTTATTGCCTAGGGTAAAGGAGATTTCTATGGGTCTCTCAGAGTATTCTCCCCACTGCCCACCCACCCAATACTTTCAACAGTACAGACATTGCTGGAAGGATGCAATGAATATTCCTTACGCAAATAGCCCAAGTCAGATTAAAAGCTTACCAAATCATGCTTATCAAAAATGCTTTGGAGGAACAAATATGCATGGTGATTCAACTCTGTTGTGCAGTCCGGAGGTATTTTTAATCTGGTTAGAGAGCAAGAAACATTTTTATTATTATTACAAAAGTGTCTGCGAGATGTCCACAAGCAGGCAGGGCATGAGGGAAACAATATGAATGTAGTTCTATCCAACATATGCATACACACATAAGATATTTAAGTATGAAGATGTTGCATTGGATTAAGGAACCTACCTTTCAAATGTATAACAATTATTTGCATTTAGACTTTTTTAAAAAACAAAAGAACCTACTGATACCTACAAAGGAAATAAATACTCTGGTGTCAGCTCGAGGTCATCATCATATCCAAAACGCCGCAATACTGTCCAGGTTGTTTCATGTCTCCCTCGCTGAATAAATAGTGTGTGTAGAAAAAGAAAACCTGGAAAAAAGAATGTTTTTAAATTACTAATCTTGGCCACATAGCAATGACAGACGTTGGGATTTTTAGATGTTAACAGAGGGTGAGCAAACTCACTCATTTGGAGTGAGCAAATAATCTTCAGAGTAAAATCTCCTACCCCCCAAGAATCTCCTGTAAAAACTGTTGCGTTAAGCTTGCAGTTTTCCAAGTCGCAGCTGTAGTGACAGCACACTGAAAACTGCCTCCACCTCCAAGAAAATACTAATTGCGATTCCTCCAGCTCACCTCTTGGTGGCAGGTAATACAGTGAATTTGGGAGGGGTTTAAAATTAAAGAAAGTGCTCTATGTACTTTTGCTTGCATGTTTATCTCAACCTTGAAAATATCCAGAAAGGCAGAGAAATGCACAGATGGAGCTAATTTAAGACGCTGCCATTTTGGAGTGACAGGTTCTGTGGACAAGCCCATTATCTACAATTTAATATATCCATAACATAATGGGTACTACACTTCGGTGTATTAACACTTAAAAACATGCAGTTGTGTGTGGCTTCAAAAATAGCAAGAGGTTAAGTAATGCATTCTTGTCGTTATCTTTGTGTCATCTTCAGGGTCCATCCCATCTTCATATTTCAAGGAAGAAACATGCAGTGTTTACCCTTTAATGTTAATCCATTATCTGCAACTCCATCGCTTAGATTTTTCCGGACTACATTCTTTACGTCTTCCAGTGCTTGAGGTGCCAACGGTGTATTAAAACAAATTCGCTAAAAAGAAGGAGGAGGAATATTAGAACTATTTCAAACCAAGGCTTGGTAATATACATTCAGTGGCCTGGAACATTTCACTACAGCCCATGATCTCATGTTAGAACCCCAACTTTCATACCAACAAGCAAGCTACCAGATCCCACAGTAGCAGGTGTTTGAATGCATAGTGCCAACAATGGCTACAGGCTCAGAAACAAGATCATGGTTTCTAAGCCAGTCTTGTAGTTAAGCAGTGGCTTGGGGGCAAATAAAACTTCATTTGATGACCACATGAACTATCTATCTATATCTATATCTATACAGTAATACCTCGGGTGAATAACTTATTACGTTTTGGAGGTCCGTTCTTAACCTGAAACTGTTCTTAACCTGAAGCACCGCTTTAGCTAACGGGGCCTCCCGCTGCAGCCATGCCACCGAAGCACGATTTCTGTTCTCATCCTGAAGCAAAGTTCTTAACCTGAGGTACTATTTCTGGGTTAGCAGAGTCTGTAACCTGAAGCGTCTGTAACCCAAGGTACCACTGCATTTATAATTTAGTTACCGCCCTATACCCACAAGTCTCAGAGCAATTCACAAGATAAAATAGCTTATTGGGTTGGATCCAAACTCCATTCCTAAAGGCAGTTCTGTTCAAGGGATGCCCCTGCTGGTAGGGAAAAGACTTGCCAGTTCACCATCCCACCAGCACGGCCTCCCACACAGTTCCAGGGGGTCCCCCAATCCTCCAGGGCGGTGTGGGTGGGGTTGCAGGGTTAGAGAGGATCAGTAAAAAAAAAAATCTTCTCCCTTCCCCTGCTGCTGGCATTCCTCGGATACATCATAAACCCGTCAAAGACTGAAGATGCCGTTCTGTCTATGGAAGGTAGTTTGAATCCAAGGTAATGTGCATGAGCTCAGAGTTCTGCGTGTGAACGGATTCTGCCCCACAGCGTCAATCTCTCTCTGTCTCTGTCTCCCAGCAGAAAGCACTCAAATTAGGCACACCCAGAGCCCTGTTATTTTCTCCCTGCCCCTCCATAGGAGGGAGGAAGCATGAACATACACAATACTAAGGGCAGGCAAAACTTGTAATTTTCATGCAGAGGCAACAGAAGCAAAGTGTGCAGCTCTGTTTCCGGAAACACAGAAATCCTGGGGTGCTGAATGGCTGTCCCCATTTTTCTAGGTTATTATTATTATTATTATTATTATTATTAATACCCCACCCATCTGGCTGGGTTTCCCCAGCCGCTCTGAGTGGCTCCCAATAGAATATTAAAAACACAATAAAACATCAACATGATAAAACATATTTGAAGGTGGGGTACAGTATCTGAGTTGGGGGAAGGCTATAAGTTTGAATAGCAGTAGTACTGGGAAAGGGGGTGATTAACGTTTTACAGATGGACCATTTTTATGGTCTTACAGTCGTTTTCTTCCAGAGGTAGAAAGCAGAGATACCATAGGTGGGAAAGCAGATGGAGAGAAATCTTCCTTTGATGCTACTTTTTGTTTTTGCCGGATAGGCTCCTGCCCAATCACAGGTATACAAAACCCCTAGATTCTGCATTTCCTCCTTTCCTTCATATGGGCAGTGGGGGAAACAAAAATGACGCCAAAAGAACCCGAAAGCTCCCATTCCAGACACCCGAGGTGCGACTCTACATTTTCCACATCTACAGTGGTACCTCAGGTTACATACGCTTCAGGATACAGACTCTGCTAACCCAGAAATAGTACCTCGGGTTAAGAACTTTGCTTCAGGATGAGAACAGAAATCGTGCTCTGGCTGCGCGGCAGCAGCGGGAGGCCCCATTAGCTAAAGTGGTGCTTCAGGTTAAGAACAGTTTCAGGTTAAGTACGGACCTCCGGAACGAATTAAGTACTTAACCAGAAGTACCACTGTACTGCTTTTCTCCCAATCTGGCTGCTGCTAAACAATCCCCTCTCACAGGCTGAAATTTTTGCTGGACAGGCGGGCTTAGGAAATGGAAGAGTGACACCTCTCTTCGCTATCGTATCGCTGTCCCGTCCCCCCCATCTCTCTCTCTCTCTGCCAGAAGAGAAAGCAGCGGACAGGATCCCAAATGCCGCAGGCTTTTCCTCTCTCCTGTCCTGCCGCAGACCTGCTCTGCCTCCTGGCAAAAGCCTTCCTGTAAGGCTGGGGGGACTCTCTGGATCAGCACCTCCTGAAGCATAAAGGACTAGATCCAGACAAGAAGCATTCTGCCTCCTGTGAGCGGGAATGTTTTCCACTTTGGGGTGGAAAGGAATGCATTAAAATTACACCACTGGATCTGGCTGGTTTGCTTTCCTTAGGACGGAGGTAATAGCCACAGATAAAACGCAGCAGGCGACAGGAGGAGAAGAGAGGTACCTGAAAGAAGTTGAGTTCTGCATCGTTAAGGGTGCCATCGTTATCCTGATCGGAAATCCTGAAGATCCGAGTTAGTGCTTTTATACAGGCAGGCTTCATCTACAGATCAAGAAAAAAAAGCGAGAAGTGGGGTTTCTTTTTATTCTGGCAAGCCTGCTATTTTTTTTTATTCAAGAGGAAAACCCTAAACCCTGTTTTTTTTAAAAAATGGGACAGAATTCTAACAAAACTCTGCACACCCTGCTTCTTTTCTGTTTGTGTATGCTAGGAAAAGGAAAGGAGGGGAGCTGGGACAGAGAGCAGTGCAAGAGACAGGCAGTATTCCCCCCCCCCCCCAGACTTTATTGTAAACCTGAACTTTTGATCTCTTAATGCTGACTTGTAAAGTGATGGAACTGCCATTCTGTTTTGCTGTGGGTCTTTTGCAGCACATCTTTAGGATGGGGAAAGCTACTAATTAATCTTCAGGATTGGGCAAATAAATATAAATATTTGAGCATTTTCTCTCTCTGTGTGTAAATGAACGTTTTGCCTGTAACAAGCTTGGACTGAGAAACATGCTGAAGAACTGGAGGACTGATCATTATCCATCCCTTTCGTTCAAGTTCTTCATCAACTCAAGAACAAAGATCAGTAGGAGCTTTCATGGTGGCAGTGTTAAGCCTTGTTAGGATTAAAACAGATAAGCTTTATAGTTAAAGAGTTTAATTCCAAAAGGGGCTTAAGTCAATTTTGACTAACATTCCATTTGGAAGAAATTTATTTCTGACTAGGGCCTTTTTGAATGCAAACACAATTTTCAAGGCTTGCTAACGCAGTGACTTAGGCCCCAAAATTATACAAGTCCCCCCCCCCCATATTGGTAGGACTCACAGCAACATCTACAGGCCAAAATTGAATTTTTTTTGGTCAAAATTGACTTAAGCCACATTTGGAATTACAATCTTCAATTTTAAACTTATTTCTATGTTTGTATTCTGCCCTTAGATTTGTGAAACACTGGTGCACCTGAATATTGAGAATGATAGCTGTTGAATGTCTTAGTCAGGGATTCGGATATCCTAAAAATAACACCCAGAACATATGGATATTTGTATTTACTGCTGTTGTATTATTACCATCCATTACTGTCATTTCATCAGACCTAGTTCTTCAGAAAACCAAGAAGCCAGACAAGCTCTATCAAGGGGGAGAAGGCATTTAAGGACAGTTGTGTTGGTCACCTAGACAGGCTTTCCTCCATCTCAGCGATCGAACATGATTTCAAATGGGACTTGCCCCAGCATGTAACTCTCCAAGAGCCATCAGGAAACCATCTGGATCCATCAGTCTCTGAGGGCAGGCCGTTCTAGCCAATCTACCACAGACTGAGTGCCTGTCTAAAACCCTATGAAGTCGTGGCTCTGTCCTCCACCTTCAGACCACCTTCATCCTGCCCAAAACACACACACGAGCAAGCACGACCTACCATGACATGGAAGAGTGGAATGCGGGCCTAAAAATGGTTGCTGAAACCTCCCAGAACTATCAATCTGGGGCACTCTTGCGTTCAAGAGGGGAGTGTGTTGGGCAGAAATATGGGCAGTAGAACAAAATCTCTAAAACTGGGAGGGTAGCTGTCACAGCAACCTAGATCTCCCTTGGATTGGGAGAACAACCAGAAGCCCCAATATATTTAATGTTTCTTCTCTTATGATGCCCTCTCCAATTTCCACTACTGTATCTCCTCTGACAATTCTTCCTGGAATACCTCGACCCAGGCTACCCCAATATCAAATTCACACTACATGAGTATCAGCCTCAAAACAAAAGCAGAGGATAGCAAAGATTTGGGAACTCCAACAGGTGCCTCTTTTAGCTTTACATGACTGAGAAATACCAAAGCGCTCTTTTTGGAGACACAAAGGACTGTGCTGGTGCACAAACTTTAGGGTATATTACCCGCAATGCTGATTTTATAACACAAAAGCAGTGAAATACCTCTTTTTCCTCTGGACAATAGAGGGGTCCTGTAGGATGCAGAACAGCTTTCTGCGCATAATAAAATAGTTCGGATATGTTCTTCAAGTTCTTGGCTGAGCACTAGAGGGGGAAAATGAAATTATGAGTCTTGTCAGCTTAATAGAGAAGCAGGGGGAAATCCTTGTCCATATGCACCAGGCTGTTTTCTTTGGCCAAGCAATGAATATTCTACATTTTATTGACTCGGGTCCTGATGGGATTATTTTTTACGTTGAATGGTTTTAACTGCTGTTTTATCTTGTGTGTTCTAATGCTGTTTCATGCTGTTAAAGTTAGTTGACTGATCTACACCGTTTTATTTACTGATGCCTTAACCAGCTGTTATGGTTTTACTGTCAGCTTAAAATGTTAGTTTACATTGAAAAGTGGGTTATAAATACTTGAAATAAATAATGGACTCTGGAAGAATACAGAGACACTAAACATAGCATCAAGGCAGCTTTAATTCCACACAACATTATTTTAATGCCAATATCATCCCCAAAGCAGCTCACATCAATAAAAAAAACTGAGATGAAGGCCCAGAGGTGGTGATGGCTCTGGTCTTTTGAGATGGTCCTCAAAATCTCCTGACCCTTTTTCTCCCGTTTGGAAACACAATTTTTTTGGGGGGGGGGGGCTGGAATCCAAGGTTGCACAAGCAGATTTCTGCTCGTGAAACCCACTGGAGCAAATTTTGGAGGTGGGCAGCTGAGAGAAGTTGTGTACAGGCCTGCATAGGTACCATTCTAGAGAACCCTTTAATTCTGCTTTTAAGCCTCCTGGGTGCACTGCGAAGCCCAGTGCTGGTGAAGCCTCCAGTCACACAACTGTCTTAATTTCCCAGAGTGATTGATGGAAATAAACTAGCATGTGCTAAACGTCATGTAAATGTTCTGTTATGCACAGGCCCTTCTATCACGGCTTACAGAAAAAAGTGACAGGACACCCAGGGAAAGGGGAGTGGTGTGGGAAAGAGGAAGATAAGGCTCCATTTTGGCATTGTCAAATGTGAGTATAGCCCTGAACTATACTGGGAGGACAATAGCAGCAGAAGAATTTCAAGGACGTTGGCAAGAGACCCAGAGAAACAGAAGTGGGACATATTAAACTGACACACACAGTTTGAAAAGAGTTAGAGCCTCACCTGAAATGCTATCAAAAGTTAAATAATGTAACAACACAAATAGAAATCATAAAGAATGCAGATGTTATCTAAGTGATTATTATAACAACTGGAACATAACTAGAAGTTAACAAGAACATGAATCGCAGAAATATAAGAATTTGATGAGAGAACTGGCTATGGAGCGCGGGAAACCACTTTAATAAAATTGTATTAAAGTGAGCAAATCTTATTAAAGTTAACAACGTAACCATTAAGCCACTGTGATGCTAAGAAAAAGCTTGTTTACCTCTACGCAAGTTTCTATCTCTGTATATTGGTTCATAATGGGAAGGATCGTCTCCATACTACTGTATTCAACCAGATCTGATTTGTTCCCAACTAGTATAAGAGGCAGCCTGAAAGTAAGTTGAGAAAAGTTTTCGCAATCAAATATAATAGCAGTTATTTGGCACCTTATAATACTACCATCATTATGACTGTCCACTGAACTATTATATAAGCAGGTTTGTGTTTCAATTTAGTAAAAATGAAACAAGTCTGAGTAAAACTGGGTCTTCTTCCAGAGCAAGCATTTGCAAAATTGAAGATTCTGATTTCTCTTGGAAAAATATTTATGACTAGCAAACCAGTTAGCCAATGAAAATTACAATGCCTGCTAAACCTAAGTCATAAAAGACTTTACTTTGAAGTTCTTTACAGCAGGTGGCCTCAAAGCCAAGAGCTCGGTGTGTGTATCAAAAAATGAAAAAGTGAACAATAATTAAAAACAAGGCAGCCTTGAAATTTCAAGTAACCTCCGTACAAATTCATGTACTATACATTCACTAAGTGTATTAAGTGTACCCAGTGTATTAAGCATATTCACAAAGTCTCCCCATATAATGTACAAGCTAATTGGAAAATGACATTTTTAAAAATTTAGGAAACTTAAAAACAGCTTCCTGAAGTGTTTGCCTAAGATATGACCTGATTTAAGTCAAGCAAAGAAAAAATGTTTAGAAGATAATTTGAATTTCTCATCAACCTTCTTCTGAAACACAATTGCAATTTCAGCTTCCAACACTATTCTTTAGTTTAACTATTTGGATTTAAATAGTTTAACTATTTGGGTTTAAAGAAATAGTGTTTTGTGAAGCATGTACCGCCCTTAGATAAATAATTGTCAGAACGCTGCAGCTCGCCAAAGACTATAAATGTTACGTTCATAACAACAATTGGCCAAATAATAAAAGACAAATACAGTATAAACCCCACATAAAGTAGATCATGAGTGTTTAAGCAGTAAGTGTTCAGGCCTTATTTCATACTGACGCTTTTTGCTTCAGCAAAGCTTGTAAACCAGTCTCAGATTTACATTTAATCTATTTACATTGTTTTAAACTTATGTACCTGCTGTCTTTGTCTGTTCTTTCATTAATGAGAGGAATCCATCGACTTGTTACCTAAATCAACAAATTAGTGTTAATTAATATTATTAGACTGGGCCGTTATTTACATTCAACCCGAAACAAATGTTTTATCACATTCTTTCTGGATTCAATGAGTATTGGAACCCCTTGAAAAGACTGGCAGACAAATTCCTCCCAAGAATTGGAATAAAATTTGGGAATCCTGACCCTAAAAAACATTTTCGAGTTTTTAAGTGGAAAATGCTTTAAAATATTATACAGATGGTATCACACTGCTCTGCAAATGTCAGAAATGTCAGAAATTGCCCAGTTGCTGGAGGGGTTGCAATAAATTTGGTATGTATTATCATTTATGGTGGGAATACCAGCTGGTGCAAGATTTTTGGAATTTAATTTTGACAGAAATGATAAATACGACTAAAGTTTTCCAGAATTAATACTATGGAAACACCAGAAGAATGGAAAAACAAGTCAAACAGCATCCCCAACAACCAGAAACTCAAAGAAGCACAGAAACGTAGTTATTCTCCACCCAGAGAAACTTGTGTTTCAGTGCATTTTCTCATTATTTCAGTGTTTTGGAAGTTGGGAGTCCTTCCCTTCTAATGCAGAATGTTCATGCAGTCAGGTTACAAAAATGCTAGCTTTTTCTATCCCCCACACTCTTCCTTAAATGTAAGAACAGGAGGAAGAGGCCAATGCACAAAGGCAGTTGTAATGTACTTTGCAAGATTGAAAATGTTGAATTGGGGGGGGGGGCGTATTTGGCATATGCAGATAAACCACGTCTTGACATTCAAAGCTTTTCCAAATGAGAATCTGGACACCTTAAATATAAACTTGCACATTCAAGGGGTCGGCTACATCATGAACACCAGCTAGAACGCAACAAAAATGCTTTCCTCATACCTTTTCAATTGAATTCTTGTTGTTAACTGCATATACAATGCAGATTACATTCGCCTGGAACAGAGAAGAAATAGCCAGATGAGGACAGTAAGGTTTTCCGAGGTTTAAGCACCTAGAAGAACAAATCTTAGCATACATTACGGGTGGAAATGGTAAAAGCTGTGTAACTGTAAGTAGAGGTTTACTTATGAATATGATTCAGTCGACAACTAAAATCAAGATGACACAAATAGACAATATGCATTTATCTGCATATTGGGCTGTAGTGAACGTTGTGCGAGTTGAAGACCAGTTTGCAAAACCAATCTTTCCTTTCCTGTCCAGTCCCCTGCAATGCCTTATATCCCCAGAAAGTCTTAAGAGAAAGCCAGAGGTAGGGAATCACCCAAGATGAGGTGGAGGAATCTTGCACTCTGTTGCAGCAAGATTATTCTGCGTAAAGTAGGCCAGAAACACAATTAATTGCATTTATCTTTTGTTTATAGATCTCAAGCATGTGCTTCCTTAAGTCAGAACAAAAAAAGCTGGTGGGAAGGACTTTTTCTTCCACGGGTTTTGCAAAGATTTCTCCAAAAGATGTTCTATGAAGAAGGAGGAAAGTCTGTTTTCCGCGGCAGCATCTGGGTTAGCTGTGACTAAGAGAAAAGGCTTGCTTCTTATGCCTATTGGTTTGGGTCCCACAGAGCAATAGCTCAAGCAGAAGGCAGCCCTAGTTGGTGTGTCATGGAATCGCAGAGTTGGAAGGGACCACGAGGGTCATCTAGTCCAACCCCCTGCAATACAGGAAATCTTTGGCCCAACGTGGTGCTCAAACCCACAACCCTGAGATTAAGAGTCTCATGCTCTACCAACTGAGCTCTATTACACACTATTGTATCCTATGCCACATGGGGTGTGTCCCAAACCTTGGGAGCAATGGTGTGTGCAGGCAGTGAGAAACTTCTGCTCACAGCTCATTGGATCCAAGCCAATACATTGGTGCCTAGCAAAACGAAAAGAATCCGTTCTGTGATTCTCTTCGTCTAGCGGTTTTTTCGTCTTGCGAAGCAAGCCCATTGACGGATTAGCGGATTAGCGCTATTAGCGGCTTTTAGCGGCTTATCTGCTGATCGGATCAGCTGATAAGCGGCTTAGCGGCTTAGAAAAAGGGGGGGAGGAAAAAAACCCAGCAGGAACTCTCAAGACATTGTCGTCTTGCGAAGCAAGCCCATAGGAAATTCGTTTTGCGAAGCACCTCCAAAACGGAAAACTCTTTCGTCTAGCGAGTTTTCCGTCTTGCAAGGCATTCGTCTTGCGGGGCACCACTGTATGCTCACGCGGTAAAAAATGGAAAACGCCAAAGATTACTTCTTGCAGGGTTCTGGCTTGTAGGCTGGAAAAGCATTTTTTTTAAAAAATAAAAGATAGAGCTTTGAGGACTTGACTTGATCCAACAGCTGGCCTCAATCATGGCATTTCAGTTTTCAGCCTAGACACAGCCAACATGGTGTTCTCCAGCTATTGCTGGAATATAACTCCTGCCAGCCCTAGCTTGTATGGCCAATGTTGTTGGCCATCTTGAAGGTTGGTTACCAATGATCTAACCCAATGGCAGGAGATAGTGAAGGAGAGCATTTTACAGTCTGAGGCAGGGGTCAGCAAACTTTTTCAGCAGGGGGCCCAGGCCACTGTCCCTCAGACCTTGTGGGGGGCCGGACTATATTTTGAAAAAAGAAGAACGAATTCCTATGCCCCACAAATAACCCAGAGATGCATTTTAAATAAAAGCACACATTCTACTCATGTAAAAACACCAGAAAGACCCCACAAATAACCCAGAGATACATTTTAAATAAAAGGACACATTCCACTCATGTAAAAACACGCTGATTCCCGGACAGTCCACGGGCCGGATTTAGAAGGTGATTGGGCCAGATCTGGCCCCCGGGCCTTAGTTTGCCTACCCATGGTCTGAGGGTTTGCAAGGTAACTAGATCATTCTCTACAGAAATCAACTTGTGCAATCTTATGAACATTACACCACACATATACAAAAAAACAAAATAAACATCAGTCACCTGTTATTTTACAGGCTGCACCAATTCCCCACACCTGTGCTCAGAGAGCTATGCCCTTGAATGACTCCAGAACAAATTAAAGCTAGTCTAGTCTTTCTTAGGGTGATATAATTTCACCCCGACACTGTTTTACAAGGCATAAAACAAAGCATTTCGGCGCAAAAGGCACATTTGACTCACTTGTGATATTTCATTATGGAGCTGTTCGTCACTTTGTTCGGATTCTGTGTGAAACAAGAGAAGTTTGGTTATTGTTCGTTTGCTCTGTGATGGTGATGATTCAATAAATGAAGTATATGAAAACTGCTAATGAAGTGGATAAGCATTTGCCAACCGGAATCAAGTTTTCAGCTAAAAATACATTCTGTCTAAAGCTGACATATTCACCTTTCTTAAAAAGTTTTACATCGCCTCCAGCAGATGCCATCATCTCCTCAGGCCTTCTTTAATCAAAGACCAGGTTTCTTACATTTTTTTTTCTTTAGTAGTTTTCACAATGTTTGTGGCTACATTATGCAAGAGGATTTTTTCAGAAAGCAACAGCAATTTTACTACTGTTTTCCAACACAGCCATGAACATATGTGAATTTATGACAGTTTTACTATTTAAAATGTGCATGTTTTATCTCACAGCTTCATTGCACTGGTAAAATAAAGACTTGGGTGCACTCTTCCTGCGTGGTTTCGTCCAAAAACGTGGAAATATCCTTGGCTACATGCTCTTTAGCCTTCAGCTCCCAAGGGAAATCACATGGAAGTGGAAAATAATTTAGATGAGAATGAAAAGTATATACTGTCATTAGGAAAGAATGTCACAGAGAAAAGAATTCTTGCAGCACAGTCTCCAAAGCAGTTTCTAAGATGTCTTTTCCTGAATACCATCTTAAGAGGAATGCTGATACAGATGGGGAAGAATCGCCTGTTTTTCTTGCTTGAACAAGGCACTGAGTTCCATACAAGAAATATGTAAAATAACTAAGCAAGTATTAGACTTCACCCCAGAATTGGCCCTACTAAACATCTTCCAAGACAACAATGCCCACTTACACCACAAAGAACTCATAACCCACCTACTTTCAGCAGCCAGAAACATCATAACCAGACACTGGAGAGACCTGTCAGGAGTAAGCATGGACCAATGGTACCAAATAGTATGGGAAACAGCCCTACTAGAAAAATTAACTAATAAACTGAAACTGACACGGGGACAAACAGAAGAAGACACCTTCACCCCGGTATGGCTCCCCTTTATCACATACACAGCCCAACAGGACAATGACAACAATCCACCAACAGCATACAAATCAATATGGCTAACCTGATCCAAAACACCCACCCACCTCACTCACACACGAAAACAAAGATCACCACAGCCAATCACAAACAATCAAACCCTAGGCCAACCACAACCTCTCTCACCACCAAAGGAACACAAGTGAACAACAAAAGCACGCTGACACCAAACTCTACATACATTAAGCATAATAGAAACACCGCTACCCGACCCCACCCCCATCCATCTTCCCTCTCTCCACCCCCCTTTCTTTTTTCTTTTTTGCTTTTCTTCTCCCCCTAATGCCTCAACAAATGAAACGGATTTGTAAAAATGTTACATGGGGGGAAAAAATACGAGGCATTACACTTACTTCTGTAAAACAAGAAAACCCTTAATAAAATATTAAAAAAAAACAAAAACAAGGCACTGAGTTTTGGAAATGAAGTGTACAGTGGAACCTCGGGTTGCGGACATAATCTGTGACAGAGGCACGTCCGCAACCCGCAGCATTCACATCCTGAAGCGCCGCGTCTGCGCCAGTGCGATTTGGGGCTTCTACGCATGCACAAAGTACAATTTAGCGCTTCTGCACATGCGGCGAAACCCGGAAGTAACCTGTTCCGGTACTTCCGGGTTTCCCGTGGTCCGCAGCCCGAAAACACATAACCTGAAGCGTTCGTAACACGAGGTATGACCGTATAGGAAAGACAACCGAAAACTTTACAAGTTCAAGAAAACTGTCAGGCAAAAGCTCTGTTTGCATGGTTAACTGGAACAAGTTTGGGAACTGGGATTTGCAAAGCCATAGCTTTAAGGCATCTCAGTTAGTCCTACACAATCCTGGCTAGGCTGTAAGCCTCACACTGGGGCCCCAAGTACTGCTGTGGGTGGTGACACAGAAACTTGTGATTATCTATAGCAGGGCTATACCTTTAAAACTAGCTAACCACAGTGCTTGAGAACACTTTCGCATTTAGCCAGATAATGAATTTTAGCTATAACCAAAAAGTTATTCCATTCCATTTACATATATATAGCTGGCCCTCCTTGACAACAAGGGAGAGCGTAAAGCTAGTCCTTGATTCACAGGATGGTACTCTGTATGTGCACCTCAACTTTCATTCTGATGTTTCCATGGAGGGATGATGCTGCTTTGAATTTTGCATCATCCTCCACACTTTTCAGAACGTGCTAAATTTCATTCTTATCCGGAGTACAAATGATCCTACAAATGGAATGCCAAAACACTTAGGCTAAACGCAAGGGCTTCACTCAGACAAAAAGCAAGGGTGGAAATCCTGCTAAGATGGCTGAGAGCTGAACTGCTCCAGATTTTTTCCATAAATTCTCTCACTTCAAACACTCCCGTGATGAGACAATATAGTTGTCAGAGCACTGCTAGAATGGAAACACTGTGCGGTATCCAAAGAACATGTTCCTCTTGGGCAATGCAACTTTTATCTCCTGCATCCACCTATATCTGTTCCCAGGGTTCTTCCAAACCTCAAGAGCAGATCTGAGGAGGGTGTGCCAGGCTGTTGCGCTAGTGAAAATCCTTGAGCTGATGCAACGAGTTAGTTGGATACCACCCACTTCTCTCAATAAAGCACAAGGGTTTACAGTGCATGTACAAATAGAAAGCACTGCTATTCAACCAATTAAAAACACACACTTGCTTTACTCCAAGTATTTAGCAGAAGCTAATGTAGTTCTGCACCTAGCCAGGTGTACATTAAATCCATCTTAAATACCAGGTGACTTGGTAGCTGCAGGCAGGCAGAGAAGCAGCCAGGCACTCTATACCTGGAAGATACTCTAAGAGTTGCCAGGAGCCTTCTCAGCAATCTTCCTGTCCAAGATCTTCCATCTCAACTACCGCATGACTACAGGCAGCTTCCAAAGAGCACAAACCATATTTCAGGGTATCTAAGCAGCTACTTCCATTTATGTAACAACAACAACAAGAATAATTTTTGAACTGTCTTCCAAACACATTTCAAAGAGATTTATAAAAACAGCTAAGAGAGTTTTAAAACCAGTAAAAAAACACAACTAACAATAACAATACAAAATGTACACCTAAGTCAGGTATCTTTTCATACATCTGAATAAAGGCCTTTTAGCTCCTGGCTAAAAAATTGAGCATTTTCCATCTGTTGGGTTATATGGGTGTTAATAAGGAAAAAAGTGATGTTTGTGGGGATCATGGGAGTGTTTGGGATATTAGTTTATCAGTGGAAGGATGCATGAACTATAGAGGCAGGGAGGGAGCCTGCGTCCTCTTCTATGTGTTGATAGGCAGAGGAAGTTTCTTGGTTCTTTAGTTCTCTGTCTTGTAAATGTACTTTTCTTTTTATCTTTTTTTAAATGATATTTATTAATGTTTCACAAACAATAAAAACAAATTCCAACATTTAAACTACAAAAACAAGACAAATAAAAGATACACAATAGAAAAACAGTTGATAAAAGAAGAAAAACGAAAGAATAAAGAATAAGAACAAAGAGAAAAGCCAGAAATCAAGCTAAAAATAGATTTATATTTTCAAATCTTATATTTTCTTCACTAGTTTCTTGACCTCCTCACACCTCCCATTTTGTATTCCAGTTCAAATATTAAATTCAGCAAATCCTTACCCTCTAACATTTATCCTTACTCCATATATTAACCTATTATTATAAATATCCATTTCCAATTATCAATCCCTATTTACATTTTCTTAAGCATCTCTTTACCAGTACCTCTTATTTTCAATCAAACGTCCTTTCAACATTCCTTAATTTTACAGTGCTTCTGCAGGTAATCTTTAAACTTCTTCCAGTCTTCCTCCACCGACTCTTCTCCCTGGTCACGGATTCTGCCAGTCATCTCTGCCAGTTCCATGTAGTCCATGACCTTCATCTGCCATTCTTCCAGTGTGTGTAAATGTACTTTTCACCATCTTCCTTTATAGTGTCAGTCAATTATATTGTGATCTCTCTCTCTCCCACCACCTTTTCGTTTGATAAATCTGTCAAATCATCAGATCCATTACCTGAATAATCCACTATATGGGTTGGCACTCTCTCTGGGGTAACATCAGCTGGAATGGTGATTTCTTCTGCTCGTGGAGGAACCTGCATTTGTGAAAAAGAAGCATTCTTGAAACTAGCCCAAATGCCAAAGAAAACTTGATAAATACAATCAGAAACCTTTGAAGCAAACGGAAATTTAGCTAACATATTTCTGATCCTTAACACTTGCATGGTTTTACGGCCTCCATCAAGGAAATTCCAAGCCCTTGCATATTTTGCCAAAGCCAAGTTTTGAAATTGAACACTTCGTAATAAATAGTCCAATATATTTTAAATTAATTTCATGGTTTCTATACATAAACTTCAGCTATGAATCAGTTTGAAGTATTTTTGCTATGTATCTCCCTGATCAATGAATGAACGTCACATTAAACAGGACTGAGCTATGAAATCCCACTAAATATTTAGCATATTGGCTGATGTCCTCAATAGTCTGGAATGAGCAACAGGATGGATCACAATAATGCTATTCTCAGACTAGTCAGTGACTTTGCCAAGTCTTTCACCATCTCTGGAAATTACCATGTAATTTATTATTTACAGAATTTATATACTGCCCTTCTTTTGAAGAAATCTCAGGGTGCTGTACAAGAAAATATCAGAACAAAAACACATTAAAACAACAAAGTATGATACTTTTTTATAAAAAAAAATCACATCAGCAACCCCCATCCATGATAGCAAAAACCAGTCAATAAAAATCATCACTAAAAGCTGGGTAGTGAAAGTTCAGCAAATGCTTGGGTGAACTGGCACTCATTCAACCCAGCATGCTAACAGATTTTATTCTAATGGGAATTATACTAGTATCACCGTGCAGGCTGGTGAATGAAATCGATTGCCAAAGCCAGCAGACAAACAATCAACTTGAAATGCATAAAACAGTAGCAGTGCACCCTAATGGCATAAAGTCCTTTGCATTTTATTTCGCTTTGTGTTTGCAAACATCCTTCCGACAGCTACTGATCTTTATTAAAACATATTTTAATACCTATGTTAGAGTTTTAGGTGTTTGCAGAGGAGAGAGAGAAGAAAAGCAGGGTTGGGTCTGGGTATCTAACTGACTAGCAGAGCTTGTGGAAGCTGACATTTTTGCCCCATCCTCAGCGCTTCTCAAACAACCTTCCCCTTGTGACTGGGAAGGGCTGCGGCACAGGGGGAGATGGCAAAAAAAGGAGGCAGAGGCTGTTCACATCATCATCTGTGAGTGGAGCTGAAAGTGTCTCTGCCTCGTTTTCTGCCACCTGCTCCTTACCTGTTCAGTCTTCCATGCCAACTCCCCCCTCATCAACAAAGTTCATTTGCCGCTTGGGGGAAATGTCAGCTTCTGCCACAACTGTGTTGTGTGGACAGATCTCCAGTTTCAATCCTTCAGATTCCATAAAAACAATAACTGCATAATGCATTGTTTGATTTTATGATTTTTCTACTTCTTTTATGGGACTTAAAAAAAACAACACTTTTCCTAATGGAATTATCATGCAAACTGTTTATGAAACTGCAAAATGCCCGGAGGATGCTGTTACTCGGGAAATACAGAGATACCTAAAATAAACACATCTTACCTCTTCGGGAAATTCTTCACTGACAAGAGACATAATAAGTGACGTCTTCCCAACTCTGGCTGTGAAATTTGAACACACACAAATTAGCAGAGGATTTCCATAACCACACATCTTATTTTGGCAGAAGGCCAGAGTGACATGAAGTTTTATTTGAACGGACCAACAACAAATCTGTAGTGTAGACAAGCCCTGCTTGAAGAAAAGATTCTTCTTCTTTTTAAGTGACAGATACAAAAAAAAAATGAACAAGGGGCATGGGTGATTTTTAGGTGCCGTAGCACAATTCACATAAACAGAGAATCACATGGGAAAGAAAGAAACATTCCTGCTTGAGTATAAAACAAACACTACTCTGTCAAGAACAAAACCCTCGCATTCCCTGAGTTCTGAGTTTAATTTAACAATTGGCAAATTAGAATTTGCTTACTGAGTGACTATTTTGAAGTCTACTTGGCTTCAGGGATAGTGACCAGCCCTGTCTTCAGGTTTGCAGAAGTTAAATTTTGCCTGCTTCAACACTAGCGAATGGAGTAAATGGCTTTTCAACCAAGGACAAATTATTATATTTTGGTACAAAGTTGAACTTTAACAATAAGCAGTACCAAATCTGAACAAATCCTGTGAGAAATACACCAGGGTAAGCATGCAGAATTTTGCCTCTTTTTAGAACCTGACAGTAAGGCAGATACTTGGAAAGCCCTTGAGATGTCACAATGCACATTTCAAGACAAAGACTTCCACACAACCAGGACAGGATGAGTCCCAGTTTCTGGATGTCTAACAGGGCTGTGAACATAACTGGTTCTGTAGCATCTTGCACAAGCAGAGAAAGGGCAAAATGTGGCTTGGGTGCAGAATTCAGCTTTCTCAGCATCTCAATCTTCATTTGATGAAATGGCGGAGTGTGTGGGGGGGGGGAGACAACTTGTATTTTAGTCTTTGAGTTTCCAAGATAAGCTTGAAAGTATGTGGATACCACCTGACAAAGTCTCAGAAGGCAAAGGGGTTCTAAAATACGCTTTCCAGTGGCGGAGCTTCAATGCCCTGGATAGCTCATTTTTTCTCCAGCTAAAAGCAGAAGTATTAATTGAAAATTGAAAATTAAGAATCATGCTAACCAAGGCATTGTGCAGCTTGCATAATTTGCACAATCCAAACAAGTAACAGAATTCAGATTTCTTGGTGTATTACAGGCATACCTCATGTTGCGTTAGGTTCATGCTGCTTCTTTTCGGCTTGCGAGCGTGGCAAACCCGGAAGTCTATACTTCCGGGTTTCGCCGCATGTGCAGAAGCGTTCTGTGCGCTTCGCACATGCACAGAAGCACCGCTCTAGTTGCGGACTTTTCGGGGTGTGAACGGCACCCTGGAAAGGATCGTGTTGGCAACTAGAGGTACCACTGTATTATTAGTTTTTGTTGTAAGTGTAGGAAACACAGTGATAGTTAGAAGACACAGACAACTCCATGGCCCATTTGACCTTTATATGATTTCTATAAAGGTACCCCTGCCCGAAGGCCAGTCGTGTCCGACTCTAGGGTTGTGCGCCCATCTCACTTAAGAGGCCGGGGGCCAGCGCTGTCCGTAGACACTTCCGGGTCACGTGGCCAGTGTGACAAGCTGCATCTGGTAAACGCCGTTTACCTTCCCGCTAGTAAGCGGTTCCTATTTATCTACTTGCACCCGGGGGTGCTTTCGAACTGCTAGGTTGGCAGGCGCTGGGACTGAGCAACGGGAGCGCACCCCGCCGCGGGGATTCGAACCGCCGACCTGACGATTGGCAAGTCCTAGGCACTGAGGTTTTACCCACAGCGCCACCCGCGTCCCAATGATTTCTATACTTTTAACTTAATCTTAATTTTTAAGACAACAAATATTTGGAGCTTCATAATACTTTTGGGTGGCACTGTGGGTTAAACCACAGAGCCTAGGGCTTGCTGATCGGAAGGTCGGCAGTTCGAATCCCCGCAACGGGGTGAGCTCCCTTTGCTCGGTCCCTGCTCCTGCCAACCTAGAAGTTTGAAAGCACATCAAAGTGCAAGTAGATAAATAGGTACCACTCTGGCGGAAAGGTAAACAGCATTTCCGTGCGCTGCTCTGGTTTGCCAGAAGCGGCTTAGTCATGCTGGCCACATGACCCGGAAGCTGTATGCCGGCTCCCTCGGTCAATAAAATGAGATGAGCGCTGCAACCCCAGAGTCGTCCACGACTGGACCTAATGGTCAGGGGTCCCTTTACCTTTAATACTTTCGGGAGTAATATCTTTGTACAGTATGGACTGTCTCCTCTAAAGAATCTTGTGCAATTCTTCTCTGTTACCAACATTTATCCTCTCTGTGTGATATTTGGCCAGAAGACTACAGCACGTGCCTCTCAGCTGATGCTGCCTTTCAAGTTTAAATAAAAGCTTCTTTCATCAAAATCTTCACAATGAATTTTGGCATCAATTACATTATGTTTTGGAATTGGCTAGGATCACAGTATCAGGGATAGTTAGGTAGTTAATTATATCCTGGCCCAAAGTACTATTGAACCAAGTATTAGGTTACAAAAATCACCACAAAATCAACTCACAGTAATTCATAAATTTTCAATATAGAATTATGAAAATCCAACAACACAGAGATTTGCCTGAAACCTCCCATTCCAGCTGTCCTTACTGCTGGCAAATGAAGTGCTATGCCTTTGAGGCATCTTCTCCTCCATTGTTTCACAGCAGGGATGGGAAACCTGTGTTGGACTCCATCAGCCCCAGTCAGCAAGCCCACTAGTCAGGGATGATGGGAGTTGTAGTCCAACAATATTTGGAGGCTTACAAATTCCACATCCTTTCTTTAAAGGCATTACTCTGCCTCCAACCCTGTTCACACAGCTTTTACCACCAATAAAGATCTGCCCTGCTGCTTCTTAACCATTTCTACCCCCCTTTCCTAAAATCTGATCCTCTCTCTCTTCATGCATGGGGAATGCCCCTGCTTCTCACACTACTGCCTAATCCGCTCTCCTTCCTTCAGCAATGTCAGTCTCCTTCAGAGCTACAGCTTCTCAAATTTCTTTCAATTATATTCCTAGACACCCATTAGGACCCAGCCGTTAGATCCCCAGACAAGTAAGGCAGCTAGCTTCTCAAGTACTTATTCAGTCAGGTCAGCACATTATTCTTATCAGAAACACTATGAGGACAAGTAGATTTTGTGCCTGGCCTAGGAAATGTGCCATGTTTCTGGAACACATTTGATTTGATCCATGTTTTAATAAGGATGCTATAATAAAAAGGCTGCATTAATTTAAAAAAAAAGGTGAAGTAGAACAGAAAAATGGTAGCCTATCGGAAAAAAAGAAAGGTCAGCTTTAAATTTGCAAACGTGAACTATAATAAGTCGGGAATAGAGAGCTTTCTTCACAAATCCGTAGTTCCTTATTTTGAACAAGGAGCAACAGAGACTGTACATAACAAGCAGTGTCAGCAACCCAGATATATGAGCTAAGGGCCAAATGGTTCCTTAAGCCAGGGTTACAGTTGCCAAAACAGAACACCTAGTTGCCATTTAGGGGCTAGATGCCTCGAAAGTTGCATTTTTCAATATGGCTTTTTGGTTCCTGAAATTAATTCTGATTGTGCAGATAAAATATAACGTACAGGATGTGTTGCTAGTGTGTGAAAACAGTCCAGATCCAAGGTTCCCCAGGCATGCATCTTTACTTGGTTGCAAAGTGGCAGATAGTCAGGTGTAAAATATGCCTGGCCTATTTTGAACGCTGGTAAAAAGACTTGCAGAGACGTGGGTGGAGCTGTGGGTTAAACCACTGAGCCTAGGACTTGCCAATCAGAAGGCGATTCGAATCCCCGCGATGGGGTGAGCTCCCGTTGCTCGGTCCCTGCTCCTGCCAACCTAGCAGTTCGAAACCACATCAAAGTGCTAGTAGATAAATAGGTACCGCTCCGGCGAAAAGGTAAACGGCGTTTCCGTATGCTGCTCTGGTTTGCCAGAAGCGGCTTAGTCATGCTGGCCACATGACCCGGAAGCTGTACGCCTGCTCCCTCGGCCAGTAAAGCGAGATGAGCGCCGCAACCCCAGAGTCGGCCACGACTGGACCTAACCGTCAGGGGTCCCTTTATCTTTTAACAATACTTGCAAGATGAGGTCTTCAGCTAAACTTTTACTACTCCCTTTTTGGGCCCAACTCCCTTTATATTGGTAGAATTTACTGTTTCTATAAATGCTATTTCAACAAAATCCACCAACGTGCAAAAGTTAAGCAAATGCAGCATATAGTCATGAAGCCTTGGTGCGAATTTTATGGAGTTCACCAACAATGCTATGAGTCACAGCTGCAAAAATAAACTCAGCCTCAACTATGGCTATTAGAGAATACTGGAAAAGTAGGAGAACCACCAGGATACAAAATAATATGTACACTTAGGCCAAGTGCACAAGAGTCTACCAGATGGGAGTTGGCCACAGAAGCTTCTGTTTTATGTAGATAGCCTTTAGGCTCTCACACACAGACCCCAAAAGACCAAATTTAACCTCCTCCAGTCATGATCTGGCAAACGTGAAGGGCAGAAGGGTACAGAGTGAGATGTGCTTCAGTAGGGGAAAGAAGGCAACTGAATGGCTCTCCCCTCCAAAATAAAAAATAAAAAAAAAATGTTTTAGCTGTTCTGCCCAAAAGGTGTTCGGGTGTTCAAGATGAATTACAAGCAGTACTTAACAAGACTTCTGCAATTCTAACTGTTGTCCCCCCCCCAATGATTTTTTATACAAAACCTGTTGCTGCTGGGGGGGGGGTGTCTCTTGCTGTTTGTTTTCTCAAAAGCAGACTCACATAGGACATTATCCCCTGTGTAGAAAGTGCTTCTTTAGCCTTTATGCCGGATCTGGAGAGGGTTTAAGCGCTTGCAACATTAGGCAAACGCAGTTTGTCTATGTTGCATAATGCATCATTTTTTATTTGGTTCAGAATGCTTCCCTGTGGTTTTGGGGAAATGAGGGAGAGGATGAAAGCAAAGCAAGGGATAATTGAGGCAATCCTCCTGTGCGGATATATGCCACCAGTTTTAATTCCGGTGATCTTTTATGGCTGTTACTTTGAGACACTTTTGTCTACGCACGAAGAGCTCCAGTACTACTTCTTAAACCTGGACTGAGAATTTGCTTGTTTGAATCTATTTTAACTCTGGGGCAACAGCTTTATATATACCAATTAGTGTTACACCTCAGAACTTTATGGCGGTGTGGTATTTAACCTACTTTCTGTGTTTTCATGTACGGCAGAGAAGCCTGCTTCATCACACCACTTAAAATAGCATTCTGGAGTTTTCCTGCAAATTACTGAAGTTTAATGGCCATCTTGTTCTCCCTTCCCCCCACCAAAACAAAGACTTTATTGCCAAAAAAGAAGTAAGAGAAGGTCCCTGAAATGAAAACATGGTGCAAGTCAGGGGGCCTGAACTCATTCAGAGGTTTCTCTCCTTAGCACAGGTTACAGAGATGGGAGGCAAGGTTTGTTTGTTTTTTAAAGGTGCAGTATGAAAACAGGAATAAGTTCCTGAAAAACCATACGTGTTGTAGACAGACAGCACCACCCACGGCAACCCCATAACTGCTCCTATCTGTAATGCACTGCAGGTGAATACAGGGCCAATACTGGCTGAACACCATAGAAGTTATATGCTATGCAAGGGTCCAATGTGCTGAAAGTGCATGTGATCCGTCCAGAGTGCTATCTGCAGAATTCTTACTTGTGACCTTACAGGATGAATGTGATGGAAAACTGCTACTATCTTAACAGGAGATTCAAAATGATTTTTAATATATGGCACCTTTGCTTGGACCTCTAAAAAGGGTCACCCTGCTGCTAGAAATAATCACATTATTCATTTTGTATTTGATAGCCAAAACTGTTACTGTAGGATGTTAAAACTCCTTACAATGGGAAAACAGTAGCTAAGAGATGGGCAAGTTCCTCTTGATGTCAGTTTTGTATTAATAATAATAATAACAACAACTTATACCCCACCCATCTGGCTGGGTTTCCCCAGCCACTCTGGGCGGCTTCCAACAGGAACATTAAAAACACGATAAAACATCAAACATTAAAAACTACCCATCTTTAACAGTGCAAACATACTTCTACTTATTTCAATCACAATGCAAAAAAACGGTGTCCCTGCAAATCTGGATTAGTAATATAGCTAAATACCTCAATTTCAGTAATAATCTTAATTTTATTACTTGTGCATCTCCCATTTGACTGGACTGCCCCAGCCACTCTTGCAACAAACAAACAAAAGCTTCCAACAAATCTAAAAGCATAATAAAACAACAGACATAAAAAAAACTTCTCTATCCAGGAAACAGTAATAGTGAAATAAAGAATTAGTCGGCTTAATACCATACACAACCAGTAAATCTCAGTTCCTTTTCCATTTCAAAATCCCATTGCCTTTAAACTAAGTAAAGTTATCCCATAACTGTCTGCCATAAACACCAGGGATTGAATCCAATGGTGCCTTTGGGGGGGGGGTGGAACAGACTCTGGCTCCCTTCCACACTGCAATCTTAAAATCTTTTCTGGAGGGTTGTGAGCCACTGCTTCCAACCCACTGCAGATTCTTTGAAATGAAACCGTACATTAAAGTCTCACTTAGAGAAAGGTTGCTTGTACATTTATATGACGGGAAGTTTATTTGTTCAAAACTTTTAACTAGCTACAACTGCACTGAAATTGGAAAAAAAAATCTGTTTTCTAGACGGAAGGGTATTATAATGCCCTTCTCAAGGTATGCAATACACACACTTTTTGGCAAGGCAGACTTTAACCCAAAGAGCAGCTGTAAGAAAATAATATGATGCCTAGTTTGACTGAATCCAAAAGTGAGAACATAGACTCATTATATCTGTACAATGATGCCAGAACTCATTTTAAGTAAATGTCATGTTCTACATAAAGCAGCATATGGTTTAATAATAATAATAATAATTGGAACACACCCACAGCCCTTTCACAATCTTAAAATGCCAACTATCTTCAGCTTACTGAACTCTGCATCTCTGCTTCTACTGGTCAAGAAGCAGTGCAAGATTATTTTGAGCTATATTTACATTTTTATCTTGAGTCTGCAGAATAGGGTGCAATATGCATTCAAATAAATAAATATCCAGTAAAGTCAACTCAGAATCTAAGTTATCTTCAGTAGGAGTACAGGTTGTTTCCATTAAAAATGATAAAAACAAGTTATATTTAAATGCGGTGTGGGCATATGGAGAGCTGGAGGAAAGAGGTAGAATGTACTGCATGTCCTACATATTATTCAAAAGGGGGAAATCATATCAAAAGATATACCTGCTTATTGCAGAAGTGCAAGTTTTGACTTTTCCATGGTACAACTTAATGTGTTATGGAAATCCAGCATAACTGGAATCCACAGCAGAATATCAAAGTGAGCATGTATACTGCAGGCCATTACATATCTACAAATCCCACGCATGATCACAGTAGGAGAGCTCTAAGGAGCACTCCAAACTTTACAATTCAAGAATAATTCTACAAATAACAATGCGATTTGAAGGCAATACTGCCTGATATTAGTCCCTCAAATCAAATTTCAGGAATGAATTCACAATCAAAGGAAATACATCCACCCACACCCTGGTCTCATTAATATACAGAACAGTGCCAGACATGTTTATTTCCTGGAAAACATGCAGAGGATTGTAGACAAAGTCCTATATAGTTGTGCCATTTTTTACTTTCCCAATATCCTTCACAAATTAGCACAAAAAGCAACAAATTAAAATAGCACAATAGTCAGGAAATCCTTGCATTAAGGGAAAGTTGCATTAGGAAGTAGCTGTTTAACCTACGGACTGGGTAGGCAGCCCGTTTATCTTATACAGCTTCACAAGAATACATTCTTTGCAGATAACTTATTTTTTACCACAGGGAAACACGACTTTATTTGCATACGTTTGTGGAACTGCTTTAAAAGTAAATCAATCACAAATTTTCAAGACAGCTGTTAAGCAGAAGGGATACTCATAACAGATTGTCACTTTCAAACAAACTTTATAACCATCTGCATTTTGATTCAGCATGAGTCAGTAATGTGTCAGGTAGAAATCACAGACTGAGCTAAGGCTAAGTTTAAATAACGAATGAAAGACTATCTATAGCAATATTTCCCAGTGTGAGACAGCTGACCTATTGGAGAGGAAACTTGAGGAATATTGTGAAGAATTACTGCTGTCAGACTTCCTCACAAGGAGACACTACTGACTGAAGATGTTTGGTCTGACAGCAAGAATTTGAAGACAGAAGAAGCGCTGGAATACACAAATAAATACAATGCCCCACCACACCAAAGTAAAAATTGAAACACTAGTCTCCCCCTGCCCCAGCGGGTAGCACAGATTGTAAAAGGGTTACTTCACTCCCCAACCACTTAGGAACATAGGAAGCTGTCCTGTACAGATTCAAGCCATTGTCCACCTAGGTCAGGAGCAGGAAGGTGGGTGAGGGGATGTTGCTGAACTACAACTCTCATCAGCCCTAGCAACAATGGCAAATGGCAAGGGATGATGGGAGTTGTAGTTCAGCAATATCTGGAGGGCTAAAGGCTCTCAACACCTGGTCTACATCATGCAGGGGCCTCTCCCAGCAGTACCAGAAGACACTGGGAGTTGAACCTGCAATCTTCTGTGTGCAAAGCAGTTGTGCTAAGGCCCTGGAAATTCCAAAAAGAGTGAACCACCCCCAAAAAAGTTAGAAAATCATTCCCTAACTTCCTGCTCTGAAAAGCAACTGTTTTATTTACCTCTCCTTCCAGGATTTATGTTAGGGGGGCAGGACACCCACCTGTCATCCTCCTCTGTCTGGTTCTGTCTAGCGCATTCGGAATGAAATGTCTCAACAGCAGTTGTTTTAAAATTTCTTCCGACACCAAGCATTCAGAAAAACCCGCCAACATCTTTCTACGGTTCCTACTTTTGGATAAGTATTTTATTCACTTATTTACTTGATTTAGCGGGGCCCCAGCTATGCCCATGTTCCTTATGTGCCACCCACTTTTTGCCCTGTTCCTCAGCCATCATTCCCACCCCCCACTGCCCATTTGACCAGCCTCTCCTCATCCTGTCCCTGCCCGAGTCCTGCAAAACTTTCTTTTTCTGGATCTTCAGCCTCCCCCCCCCCTCGTTCTCTTTCCAATCCACATCCCGTCCTCTTTTAGGTATTCCCACACACCCCAAACACACACACACATATCCCTGTTTGTCCCAGGCGCCTGTTTTCCTGGACTCCCTTTTAAGTGAGCCCAGGTAAACCTTTCCCTTGCCCAGACAGACAGAAAATCTTCCATAAAAACAATTTTTGGAAAACTAAAAAAGCCACGTGCGCCCCAAACTCCCCCCTCCTTCGCCCCCTCCCCCTCTGCATCCCCCTCCCCGTTTATCTGGCCATGGGGGGAGCGGCCGTTGACCTGCGCCCCTCCCCCCTCGCGTCCCCTCCCCTCACAACCTTGACCTTCCCTCTCCCCTCAACTCACGTTCTCCCACCAGCAGGATCCTCACGTCCTTCTTCATCGCCCCGCTGCTCTCTCTCTCTCCCGCCGGGCCCTCGCAAGCCGGGGGCCCCGCTCACATGAGGGCGAAGGGAGGGAAAGGGAAAGGCGGAGAGCCCCGCGGCCTGCTGAAACCTCCCGCCCTCTATCGCATCAGCGAGCAACCGGCTCCTCGTTGACTCCGCCGCCCCGCTCGCAACCTTCCCCCCCCTCCGCGGCCCATAGAGATGGGGAGGGGTGCCGGCGGCCGGGCTAGAGTGACAGGGCGGAGGGGAGGAAAAGGGGGCCGAGCTTCCGGTGGCTGCCATTGGAGGCCGCCGCATTGCCTCCGCCGAAGGAGCGCTGCCGCTCTAGCCAATGCCGAGCTCTATGGTGATAGGCCTTGTGCAGTATGTTGCCGCCGGTCCGCCGGGCGCCTTCAAGTCTATGAGCCTAGAGCGGCAGTACCCCGCTTCGTTTTCGCGACGGGAGTGGAAATGAATTCAGCGCGGGAAGCTGCGCCCAAAGGGTTACGGGCGCGAGGGGATTAGAGGGGCGCTTCCGGTTGTCAATTGAACGAGCGAGGTAACCCGTGCGAAGAAATAGGGAGGGGCGCCATTGAGAATTGGATGTGCAACGGCTCCCTAGCCTGCAATATTCTTCTTACAGAGAAACACAAAGGCTGAATTAAGAGGGTCACTCACACACACCTTCCTCCAGTTTTCCAATGCTTTTTTTCTAAAAATGTTTAGGGGTATTCTCATTTTGACTCAAGAAAATCACCATTTTACATTTCAAATTGGGGAAAATAAATATAGTAAATGGACAAAAGTACAAAGATTCACAAAATGTTTAGGGGTATGCGTACCCCTGCGTCCACCCAGAAAAAAGCACTGCAGTTTTCTATCCATTCATTCCCTGTGTGCTGTTAGCTTGGAAGTGTGCTGTCTCATAGAATCACAAAACTGTAAAATTCGAAAGGGACCACGAGGGTCATCTAGTCCAACCCCCTGCAATACAAGAATCTTTTCGGCCAACGTCAGGCTAGAACCCACAACCCTGGGAGAGACAGACGACATGAAATACAGGACAAAACTGTCAATACAGGATGTAGCATTTTACATTGAAATAAGGGACAACTCTGTACTGTATTATACAGGACAGGTGGCAGCCCTACTTCTGACCAATGTTGGGGCTTGAACCCACAACCCAGAGATAAGAGTCTCATGCTCTACCTAATGGGCTGTGCTTCAGCCCTGTTGTGTTCAATATGATGCACTTTGGTTGTTTCCCAATGCAGTCTCCACAACAGTTATGGCCAAACTTGGCCCTCCAGCTGTTTTGTGACTACAATTCCCATCATCCCTGACCCCTTGTCCTGTTAGCTAGGGATGATGGGAATTGTAGTCCCAAAACAGCTGGAGGGCCAAGTTTGGCCATCACTGCTTCACAACAAGTATTTGTATGGTTGTTTTAAGAGATACAGCACGGAGCAAAGCTGGTGGGGTGCCGTCATCCAAACAGAAATGGTTTATAGAAACAGCACAAGGGAAAGTCTTGTGTGCTAAAAAATAAAGCCATTTTATTAGAGAATTTTAGAAAGTTATTTTGGATGCCTCGTGTTTCACAATTTTAATTGTAAAATTCTACAAAACAGCCAGTGAACATAAAAAAGCAGAACGATATGTAAAAAAACCCCAAACATTCCTTCATTTATTCTTGACCCACATTCTAGACTTTATCATCTCTACAAAGTGTGTCTGAACCCTGCAAAGTTCTTACTATCCTCCTGCATATGTAAACTATAAAAAAGTGAACATAAGATTGCAAAGGAGGTCAGCCTCAAGAATTTTGTTAAATTGGCTTTATGTTTATCATTTGTAGAGCTACGACTCTTGGAATTATAAAGTAAAAAGCAGCATCAAAAGATATATTCTAAAAACCTCCAAGTGGTCAAACAAAGTTGCTTTGGCATTTCGCTTTTCTGGATAAATCTCAGGACTTTTAGAAGACACCTGAAGGTAGCCCTGTATAGGGAAGTTTTTAATGTTTGACATTTTATCGTGTTTTTAATATACTGTTGGGAGCCACCCATAGTGGTTGGCTGGTGCAACCCAGACAAATGGATGGCTAATAATAATAATAATAATAATAATAATAATAATAATGCAGTCTTTTCCAACCTAATGCCCTCCAGATGTTTTGGACTACAACTCCCATCAGCACCATATGGAGGGCAATAAGGACAGATGATTGTCAGAGAAGCTGAGGGAAGTCCAAAAGATGAAATATGTTATTGGGGAAATTGTTTGATACACGATATTTGTGGAAAATTTAATAAAAAATTATTCCCCCCCCCCCAAAAAGAGAACGTCTGGAGGACCACATTTACCCCTAAAAAAGGTAAAGGTAAAGGACCCCTGACAGTTAAGTCAAGTCGCAGACGACTCTGGGGTTGCAGCAGCTCGCCTCGCTTTATAGGCCTAGGGAGCCGGTGTTTGTCTACAGACAGTTTTTCCAGGTCATGTGGCCAGCATGACTAAGCCGCTTCTGGCGCAATGGAACACCGAAACCAGAACAGTGCACAGAAACACCGTTTACCTTACCGCTGGAGAGGTACCTATTTATTTACTTGCACTTTTGGCGTGCTTTCGAACTGCTAGGTTGGCAGGAGCAGGGACCAAGCAATGGGAGCTCACCCCGTCCTGGGGACTACGAACCGCCAACCTGATCGGCAAGCCCAAGAGGCTCAGTGGTTTAGACCACAGCGCCACCTGTGTCCGCACCCCTGGTGTAAATAAAGGCTCCTCTCTAACTGGGGAAGGAAATGGAGCACAGTAGTTAGGATCATTTTGGATTCCTGGCCCCTGTGGAAAGCAGACCTTTGTAGCACGTGACATGAAACAATGGAAGCTGATTCACATACAAATAAACACTTGCCTTCTTCCTAAGCAACAGTTGGTCTGCAGCTGGTATTTTCTGCTGCAACTGTATCAGTTACTGGATTACAAGCTGGCTCCCAGTATCAGAAAGTTGGCTTGTTGTTGTTGTTTTTTTGGGGGGGCGACGGGTGAACAACGCTTGTTCATGCTAAACTAATTTGTTAACATTTGAACAGAAGAGAAAAGACAACCTTCTGACTTCTTTTCAGTAAATTGGTGAACTTCCAGTACGGGGTTGTTGTTTTTTTGTTATCAGCTACTGGAAACTGAAGATTTATGTAGCTATAAACACTGGTCAAGCATCTGAACATGTTCTAAAGTGCAAAATATGGCTTTAAAAGAGACATCCAATATTTTTCTGCCTGCCTTATTTAGCATGAATGATAAATCTGCTTTGCCAGATATGAAACTGCTGCTAGGAACAAAGCTAAGATAGGCAATTTAGTACTACTTGAAAAGCACTCATGCGCTAGGCTGGGCATTCTGTTCAAAGAGCCAGTGCTAACATTCCAAACCTGAAGCTCTTTCTACAGCCATAATTCTGTAGCCTCCATCCAGTGACAAGGTGCACTACAGTGGTACCTTGTTTCCCAAACGGCTTAGTTGACGAACAAATTGGCTCCCGAATGCCACAAACCTGGAAGTGTTCCAGTTTGTGAACATTTTTCGGAAGCCAAACATCCGTTTCGGCTGTCGGAATTGTTTCTGGGCCAATTAGCCAATCAGAAGCTGCGCCTTGGTTTGTGAATGTTTTGGAAGTTGACTTCCAGAATGGATTGAGTTTGAGAACCAAGTTTCCATTGTATTGGCACACTAGAGTCAAACTGTCTTAGTAAGTACAGTGGTACCTCGGGTTACATAAGCTTCAGGTTACATACGCTTCAGGTTACAAACTCCGCCAACCCAGAAATATTACCTCGGGTTAAGAACTTTGCTTCAGGATGAGAACAGAAATCGTGCTCCAGTGGTGTGGCAGCAGCAGGAGGCCCCATTAGCTAAAGTGGTGCTTCAGGTTAAGTATGGACCTCTGGAACGAATTAAGTACTTAACCTGAGGTATCACTGTAAATTAATTTCCTCTCAGAGGGGAAGGGGGGAGCAATTCACACAGGGAAGCATGCTAACTAAACTACAATTCTCAGGAATCTTCAGGGCAAATCGGCATAAAGACAGCATATATTTCTAGTTCTGTTATAAGGTAATAAAAGGTAAAGGACCCCTGGACAATTAAGTCCAGTCAAAGGCAGCTATGGGGTTGCAGCACTCATCTTGCTTTCAGGTTGAGGGAGCAGGCGTTAGTCCACAGAAGCTTTCCGGTCATGTGGCCAGCATGACTAAACCGCTTCTGGTTAATTCCTTTTGATATCGTTTATAGTTAAGAAGCCACCTATATCTGTACCATAGATCCAAAAAGCCGGGTAGACAGGGTTTACCACATGGATTTCAAAATGATGTAAAAGGGTTACCTTGTCAGTGAGAGAATAAAAAGATAAGCGATTGCTTGGAATGTCGAGGAGAACGCCAACCTGCAGAGGTTTCTCTTTACTAATTGGAGTTTCTTGATTTCTGTGCCATGCTGACAGCCATTTCCTTGACCATTCTATGCACCAGGATACCTCACTTCTCCCTAGCTTGTCACTCCTGCCAATGTCCTCACTGGCGACACCAATAGCCCATCCTCTGCTGTTTCTGGTGCTAACTTCCCAGTAGTGACACCCTTCAGAGAAACTCTGGGAGCCCAACACCTGGCTGATGCGGAATCTCTTCGGACAATATTCATAGTCAGAGTCCCAAGGGGTCACAGAGACTGTCCTTTTGTTTTCTGTGAGCTGAAGCATGTTGCTGACCCTCTTGGGATCAAAAGTCACGTTGGATGCCCCTGTAATAAGCAAAATCATTTAAATTAAACAAGATCAACGTGCTGGATCAAGAGAATTTCTGCAACAGGCAAGGACTGCCTCTTTCCATATGAACCTACCCGGATCCTGAGAACATCTTCTGGGGCCCTTCTTCATGGGCCTCCTTCACAAGAGGTCAGGAGGGTGGCAACACGAGAACGGGGCCTTCTCTGCAGTGGCTCCCTGTTTGTGGAAAGCTCTCCCCAGGGAAGTTCGCCTGGCGCCTTCATTATACACCTTTAGGTGCCAGGCAAAAACGTTCCTTTTTAACAAGGCCTTTGGCTGATCTGATTTACATCCTATGCCCTTTTGAAATGTGTTTTTTTGTAAGGGGGGGGCGGCTATTGGGTTGTTGTTTTTATATTTATGTATTCTGTGGTTTTATATCTTGATTTTATTCTGTGAACCGGCCTGAGACCCCTGGATATAGGGTGGTATATAAATTCAATTAATCAATCAATGCTCATTTTGTATCATGGCTATTTAATTAAAAATCCCAAAGTACATTGGTGGGGGTGGGGCGAGTACTGTATATGATAAATATTTCTCTGTGGCTAGGAAATCATTTAGAACCAGATCCTATCTCACACAATCTGGAGAAGTTTACAAAACATCTTGCAGCTCAATAAAACTAAATGTACCAATGAACAGGCTTTCTGAAAGCTGTCAGTTAACAAAGCTTAAGAGATGCCATGCTGTATTTTCAAAACATAGGATTGAAAGAAAGCAAGTTCATGATTTCAGTGTGAAGGTTTGACTCTTAAAACAGACAAACAAACAAGTATGACCCTTAGGCAGGGCCAGATTTAAGTTTGAGGGGGCCCTAAGCTACTGAAGGTAATGGGGCCCTTTAAATGTCCAGCTGTCGTTTGTCAACAACAAATTGTCACTATTTTTGTGTGTTGAATATATGCTATATGGTAATTTATGGACCTAATAGGTATCTAAAGCCATTTGCACATAACAAAATATGTATTTTATCAAAGTTATTGTTGAGCTGAAATACAATTAAGAAGTATATTAATAGAGAAATACAATTAAGAAGAAGTATATTAATAGTGAATTTATTATTAAGCTCTAATTGTATGTAGGTTTTATTTTATTTGTTTTTTATCTTATATTTTGGAAATGTACATCCAATTGTTTTTTTCCTTTAATTTTTTGGGGTGCCCCCAAGAGAGTGGGGCCCTAAGCTATAGCCTGTTTAGCTTATACGTAAATACGTAAATACTGCTTTAACTGGACATAAGCTGACAGAATTCAGCAGTAGGACAATCAATCTAGGTCTTGAAGTACCAAAACAAGGGTTCATTGAATGCCATGTCCACACTTCCTAACACCACTATCTTGTATATACAGTGACTTATACTTACACTGAGAAAACTGACTTGAAATTGCTGGCATTGGACTATCTCTGGCCGATAACGTTGCTGAAGAAGAGCAGCTGGTTCCCTGAAGAGAATCTTGATGGAGTGCTAATAAAGAGAGTCCCCTTGTTAGCAAGTAAGGTAAAGGTAAAGGGACCCCTGACCATTAGGTCCAGTCATGACCAACTCTGGGGTTGCTGCGCTCATCTCGCTTTATTGGCCGAGGGAGCCGGCGTACAGCTTCCGGGTCATGTGGCCAGCATGACTAAGCCACTTCTGGAGAAACCAGAGCAGCACACGAAAACGCCGTTTACCTTCCCGTCAGAGTGGTATCTGTTTATCTACTTGCACTTTGATGTGCTTTCGAACTGCTAGGCTGGCAGGAGCAGGGACTGAGCAACGGGAGCTCACCCCGTCGCGGGGATTTGAACCGCCGGCCTTCTGATCGGCAAGTCCTAGGCTCTGTGGTTTAACCCACAGCACCACCCGCGTCCCTTTGTTTGCAAGAGGTCCTTAACCAACAACAGAGGGATGCTGTCATGTGATAGCTGCAGAATATACAGGTGGCCCTAAAACTCCTCCCTGGGATTATACATTTACAGTCGTACCTTGGAAGTCGAATGGAATCCGTTCCAGAAGTCCATTCGACTTCCAAAACATTTGGAAACCAAAGCGTGGCTTCTGATTGGCTGCAGGAAGCGCCTGCAGCCAATCAGAAGCCGTGGAAGCCCCAGCTTCAAAAAATAGTTCACAAACTGGAACAGTCACTTCTGGGTTTGAAGTTCGGGAGCCAAAACTTAGCAGTTCGAAAACCAAGGTACGACTGTATTTATTTACTTTTCTTACATTTCCATTCAATCTTTCTTCTGCGATGCAACCAAAGGTAGTATCCATGTGTTTTCCATGTGGTCACCCATCCGGGAACTAACCAGACCTACACCTGCTTAGCCTCACCAACCTCATGTGCTCTGAGACCAAGCAGTGTGGGACTATACAGAGAAGTTACTTGATTTCTTACGGTGCTCAACATTTAAAGCACTGTTTTTCTTGAAAAGATCCAGGGGCCCATTGAACATTAACTAGAGGGAGCTGTGGCTTTCAACTCAGAAAAAAACTTCTGCCACAACTTGAAGCATGAGGCTGCAGTCCCATGAACTTCTGTGCAGCTGCTCAAAGTTGTAAAATCACTCAAGCGCATGAGAGCAACAGAGAAGGAATAAGATTCAGTTAGTTAACTACTCACAAGAACTGCTGGTGGAGGCCATTTCATCCTCTGCCACGTCGGTTTGGATATCATTAGAGTCACAAGTCATGTTACTTGTTCCTGGAGAAAATTCTGAGGTAAAAAAAAAAAAGGCACGCTCAGTTAAATTATTGAAATGCGAAGCCTGTGTTGACAGCACATGTCAAATTGTTCCTCCTTTGCAGACTATGGTTTCAATTCAGATCTGGATTAGATTAGAATCTGGGGTCTTTAAACTCATATTCAAAGTAAAAACTTCTGTATATGTGAGGGACTTATTTGGACAACAATCTACATCTTGGAACAGAGTCTCTGAGTGGACCTCATGGCAACAACATGAAGCCTAATTTTTAAACTCTTGTCTTTTTATTGCCCCTGCCCACTTTTGTGCACCATCTTCTCTGAGGAAGAGCTCTCAAAAACTCACAAAATGTGATACTTTAGTGGATCCAAATAAAGGTATTGCACAACTGTGGATTTTGGAGTATCATTAAACATCTTTGTAATTACTCATATTGGCCTAAAATTATCAAATATTGTGCACACGTCCACATCTTTGGGGTGGGGGTAGGAAAATATAAGCACTAGAGCTGACAATCAACAAAGGAGCTTGTCGATTTAGGAATTAGCCAATTTAAATAAATGTGCCTATTATCAAAACCTCAACAGAGGTTTCCTTCTGGGATACTGCAGGAAACACAACGCAAACACATTGCTAATAATAGCAGCTATCACTCACAGTTTAAAAAAAGAAAGGCTATCCTTAATATTTCCTCCGTAAAATTCCCCATTTCACCAGAACTGAAACAGCAGTCTCAACAGAATAAACCTCCCATCAAGCGGTCCTGTCTGTATGACTAACAGGGTCCAGTACTCATAGTGTTGGCAGAACAGGAAAAAGAATAGGGTGTCTGTTGAGTGAAGAAAGCACCTTGAATTTGTTTGCATATGTGTGGATATCTTAATATATTAATCCAAAATCAAGTTCACTGCACTAATACAAATTGTCACAGCTGTAAAGATTAAGAAAACTGGGATGTGGGTGGCGCTGTGGGTTAAACCACAGAGCCTAGGACTTGCCGATCAGAAGGTCGGCGGTTCAAATCCCCGCGACGGGGTGAGCTCCCGTTGCTCAATCCCTGCTCCTGCCAACCTAGCAGTTCGAAAGCATGTCAAAGTGCAAGTAGAAAAATAGGTACCACTCCAGCGGGAAGGTAAACGGCTTTTCCGTGCATTGCTCTGGTTCACCAGAAGTGGCTTAGTCATGCTGGCCACATGACCCGGAAGCTCCCTTGGCCAATAAAGCGAGATGAGCGCCACAACCCCAGAGTCAGTCACGACTGGACCTAATGGTCAGGGGTCCCTTTACATTTTTTAAGATCTGATTTAAAATAAAAGACCTATACAGTGGACACTCGGGTTGCGAACATGATCCGTGCGGGATGCATGTTTGCAACTTGCAGCGTTTGCAACCCACAGCGGCACATCTGCGCACGCGTGGGTTGCAATTCAGCGCTTCTGCGCATGCGTAAAACATGATTTAGTGCTTCTGCGCATGCTCGACCACCAAAACCCGGAAGTACCCTGTTTCGGTATTTCCGGCTTTCGGCAGTCCATAACCCGATAGAACGCAACCTGAAGTGTCTATAACGCAAGGTATGACTTTAGTGGGAAATTCCAGAGATTCAGAGTGCTCTGTGGTGGTGCAAATCATCTATGAAGCCCTCCTCACTACCTTCCCAGGGGCATTTGGCTGCTATCATTGTCAGACACAATGCCAGACATGGTCTGATCCAGCCAAGACAGTACTACCTGAATGTTTCTGGCTGTCAGCACTACACTGGTGTAAGTATGCAGACTCCTATTTACTTCTTCAGCATCTTACAGGACTCGGCTTGGTAATGATCAAACACATTTCAGACTTCCTTTAGCTAGTGGAAAATTCCAAACTCCACTCACCATGAGGCTGCTGGCTGGGGCATTTTTCCAGCACTGCCCTATCCAGCTGCCTTCTGAACTCTTCCACTGCATATATGATGCCAGAAATCTTCTGAACACCAAGAACAACTTCGGTCACTCTGATAGGCTCACCAATGGAAACTTCTTGTTCCGATGAGGTATTCTAATAATTGGGGGGGGGGGTCACAACAACAAGCAACATTTCCAGCGAAGATTTCTGACAACTCTTAAGTTAGAAAAGTGTAGATTTGTAGCAGTGGACTGAAAACTTCCAATGGAAAAAAAAATATCTGGAATACATTTGTCTATAAATCTATCCAGGGCAATCTAAAACCTTCCAAAGAATGCTGATAATATGAATAGAAAGTTTTTAAAAGTATTTTAATTCAGGGGCTAGTATGAATGAATGGCGTTTCTAAAATCTTCCAGTTCTGTCACATATATTTGTTATTCCTTTTGCCCTAAAATCTTAATCCTGGAGCTCCTGGAAAACAAATTTTTATTTGTTTGTTTGTTTATATGCCACTTTTTTAAATCACAAAGGATGTCTGCTGTAGTCTATGGATGAATGCAGTAAATGCTATTCTATATTCTATTCACATAAGAACTCAAGGCTTGCTACAATATTTTTAAAAATCATGAAATGCATGACTAAAATCAGAAGGCAAAATGTTAAAATCAGCCTATCTGATAAACCTGGCATAACAGAAATGTTTTTACAAGTACTGTGCCTGACAGGTTCCATTTGAAAGAAGTTGCATATGGTCCTTAAGATACAGCCAATATAAACTGAGCCCATTCAAATGTGATTCTCAAGTTTCTGCGTAACTCATAAACACATCTGGGCAGGGGGATGAGGACTGAGAAAAAGGAAATTTAAATGCTGCTTTAGGGGTTTATGTTCAGAAGTGCTACAACAAAAACCAAAGGGGAAGTTTTCTCTAGGTTCATGGATTCTGGGAGTTGGTCCAAATTTACATATCATATCTTTAGAATTGGAGAGTAAGTTTAGGCATTGTTTTTGTATTGCACTGGAAAAGCCACAATGGCATGCATCTCGATCCTATACTTGTTCTCCCAGAAAACAAATCCAATTTGTTCAATCGATCTTATATCCAAGTAAGTGTGCACCGTTAATCTCATTCCTCCCCCACCGCTTTTACCTTAATCACTTCCTCAGAGTTACTTTGCAGTTCCAAAAGCCTGTCAATTCTTGCTGTGAGTTGCTCATTCATTAAGTCTATGCTTTGTTGAGCGGCAGCACATTCTTCGTCAATAACATTCAGCACCTTTTCCTCTTGATCATTAATATACTTCTTCATAAAACTGAAGCCTTCTCTAATGGAACTTTTGATCCGAGATACAGAATCCTAAAACCAAGGGAAGAGAAGCTGATTTAGGAGGACACATAAGCTCAGAGCTTCCTAAGAGGTGTGACACAACTCTTCAAATGCTTTTGGGATAGTTCAGCTCCCCCTCTATCCCACAGACAGGAATTCTCAACCCCTACATGGGCTTCTGCCTCTTTAAAACTATGGGATTTTGTATAAGAAGGGACATATCAATATCTGGCTTATGATCTACAGACTAGGATAGCACGATTCGAAGTACAACTTTACAACTTGACTCAACTGAATTAATAAATGGCCTCTTGTGGTAGGTGGAATATTGGGGCGAATGGATGTACAGTGGCACCTCGGTTTTCAAACGTCTCAGAAGTCGAACGTTTTGTTTTTCAAACGCCGAAAACCCAGAAGTACATGCTTCGGTTTTCAAATACTTTTCAGAAGTTGAACATGCTACGTGACTTCCGTATTGACTTTTCCATAAGTAAATGTTTCCGTAAGTAAATGCTTTGGTTTTCTAACGTTTCAGAACTTGAACAGTCTTCCAGAACAGATTACGTTTGAAAACCAACGTACCGCTGTAAGAACCAAATTGGATAGCTCAGTCGGTGGAGCATGTGGCTCTTAATCTCCGGGCCCCAAGTTGGGTGAAAGATTCCTACATTGCTGGGGTGTGTGTGTGTGTGGACTAGATACATGACTCTTGCAGTCCCTCCCAACTCTTCAGTTCTATGATACTAGAACATGCCATCCCCCTGAAATCTTATGAATTATGAGGAAGGGGCACGGCAGACCTCAACTGAACACTCTCTGACCAAATAAACAACAACCCTGAAAGGCCTCTACATGTTCCAGAAGAGGAGAGGGTAGAAAGAAGCCAAACATATCATCGCAACTCATTCAGGTACCAACCTTCATTTCAGCGCTGTCCTTCGTGCACTTGTCGATTGCTTCAAAGGCCACTTCTATTTGTTTGCAGACTTCACTTATTTTCACCACTTCCTGGAGGATGGAAAACCACAAGCCACATATAAACCTAGATCTTGAAAACAATACCTCACAGACCGCCTTTCCCATATGAATTGACCGGGATCCTGCGATTCTCATCCGAAGCTCTTCTTCGGGTGCTTCCCCAGCAAGAGGTGCAAAATGTGGCAACAAAGGAATGGGGAAAGAATCTGCTCTGGAGGGTTAGAAAACCACAAACATATTTTTGGGGGGTAGGGTCAAGGGGAGGAGGGGGTTTTCCACTTTCCCAAGGAAGCACTTAGCACTACTTTGAATACAAGCCATTATCAAATTTTCTTTGCTATTGTCGCCGGAACCCCCCCCCCCAACTCACTGACACGTGTTACACAAGCACCACACTCACACACGCATACATTCCCCCTTCCTGACCCTGGAGATGCCCCTTTAGAGGGACATCCCTTAAAGCCTTCCGTAAATAAGGAAGCGCTGGCTTGACAGCTTCCCGCTATGGCGCCCCGCATCGCCCTATCTTTATTGAGAGTAGACCGGCCGACCGAACTCTGCTGTCAATCGGCGCCCGCCTCAGCCAATCAGCATTATCGAACAGCGCCCCTTGCGGCGGCTACGCGGGTACTGCAGGCTGCTGCCGCTTTCCCCTTTCCCTTGACAGCTCTCAATACAAGGTTTCCGAGTTCAATTGACCGTGACTGATCTAATCAAAATGTAGCAAGCCGCTTCCTGAAGGTGAAAGTGCTTTGAACTTCAAAGACAATATTCTTCATAAATTCACTAAAAATCAGCCGTACTTCGGATTTTCACCGGACCACTTTTATTTTGCTGGATATTACGAAGACTCTCAAAGGGGGGCGGTTCGAAATCAAGCGGCCATAATCCCTTAACCGAGCAGTCACGTACTCTGTGTTCCTTCCTACTAGACGTGACCACCTTGATAGCCATCAGTGATGGGTTCAGACAGGAGGCTATCAAGGACACAATGAACTGCATATCTTAGTGTATTCCGCACAGACACACACAAAAGACTGCGATCGGACTCTCCTCAGGGGGCAGGAAACTTCGCCCTCTTCCTTTGTTTCTGTATATGACTCATGCGAGGAGGGGGAAGAGGGCTCCGGCCAGGTGTCAGGACACTCGGGTTACCTGTGCGGCCCCTCCCCAACTCCTCCTATTTTTAATATAATCGTGATGTAAATGTGATGTAATTCTGAGGGTGTAACTTAGGGGATTAGCAAGTAATAAAAGTTGGGGTCTCCCTTTGTTCGGGGCTTCCATTTTGCTTCACCTTGTGGGCGGTGGGAGTCCTGTCGCGACAGTCTTTCTAAATAAAGACCGAGCCTACTGGCTGCTGTTTTGCTCTGACTTGCTCTGGTCGGTGTCTTCATTTGCCCAAGAGGACCCTTGAATTTCCGTTAACAGTTGGCGACCGCGACTCAGGGACACTTGGTTCTCCTGTAAAGGTGAGAGGGGAGATAGAGGGGATCGGGCGCCACCGGGCTACCTTAGCCTGAGGATCCTTTTCTTCCTCTCCCTGCCTCCTCTTTGCGGGCGGTAATCAACCGTCACCAGAAGCCCAACCAGAGAGAGCAAAGGCGAGGTAAAGCCGGCTAAGGGAAGATCCCGGGATCGACGGGGGACATCAACGGACGTGAGTATGGTTCCGAAGAAAATACATTGGGAGGAGGGTGGAAAATAACGTCTCCACAACAGCCAGATCTTTTCCTTTATTTCCAACGTTGCACCTACAAATCTTGAATCTCTTTTCCCTTTTTCTCCCCCGTTTTCCCTTTCGGAAGTATGGCCAGGAAAACGTGGTGCTTATTGTTTCTCTGACGTCCTTTTTCGGAGTCGGCCAAAGGCGTCCCCTACAAATCTCTCCTTTTCTCCCCCCGCTTTCCCTTTCGGAAGTGTGGCCAGGAAAGCGGGGTGCCTATTACTTCTCTGACGTCCCTTTCGGAGTCGACCAGGGGTGTCCTTACAAATCTCTCTCTACCTTACCTGCCTGTGCAAATGAAGCCGCCCCTCCTGCCCGGCGACCTTTGTTAGGGATGACCCGGGTACGTGAGAACGCAAGGTCATTTGCTTCCTTTCAAACTTTTGTTTTTCTCGGAGCCCGATCTGGCACTGCACTGTGCAGGCGTTCAGTAGGGAAGCCGAATTTAGTCTAAAGGCTAGGCAGGGGGCTGTTGTGGAGGGTAGAAGGGGAGGTTCACAATTGGGGCCCCACACTAGGATTAGTCTTGAAAACAGTACTGTGGTTTAGGTTTCCGGGCAGCGACCCGTGGTTCAGGTTTCCGGGCAGCGACCCGTGGTTTAGGTTTCCGGGCAGCGACCCGTGGTTTAGGTTTCCGGGCAGCGACCCGTGGTTTAGGTTTCCGGGCAGCGACCCGTGGTTCAGGTTTCCGGGCAGCGACCCGTGGTTCAGGTTTCCGGGCAGCGACCCGTGGTTTAGGTTTCCGGGCAGCGACCCGTGGTTTAGGTTTCCGGGCAGCGACCCGTGGTTTAGGTTTCCGGGCAGCGACCCGTGGTTTAGGTTTCCGTTCAGACTCGAGGTTTTAAGCAAATATTTCGTGGTTCAGAAATAAGTAGAGATTCCACTAAGACTAGGACATTCCAAAATACTGAAAAGATCTTTTTCCACCTTTTTCCTCCCAAACCCTCTTCCTTCTTCCCTTGTGTGTGTACGTTCATCCCTTTCCGTCTTTAGTTTTCCTCGCTAGCGAAACAACAACCCGATAGAAAAAGGATGGGATCCCAATCTTCCAAACACTCAGACTGGACTCCTCCCGGCGACAAGGCTTCCGCGGAGCCTTTCCGCCACAGGGAGGACTCTGATACCCCTCTTCAATTCGTCCTCTCAAACTGGAAGGAACTGAAAGGGAGGAAGGGGCTTTCAAAGTCCAAACTGAAGGACCTTTGTAACATCTCGTGGGTTACCTTTACCCACCACCTAGAGCCAGCTTCTAGATGGCCATCCCACGGCTCCTTTAATCTTCAAAAAATGCAAGCACTTAAAACTTACCTGGCTGACGAGAGACCCCAACAACTATACTACCTGAACGCCTTTGCCGAAGCCCGCGAATTATTTCAACGGCAGCAAGCCCAAATCGTCCGCCAAATGGCCGTTTTAAAAACAACTGGACCCCCCCCCCATACGATGAGATTAGGGCTCAGGAGGAACAATTGGATCGAACCCTCGTCCCCTTCTACTACCCCGAACCCGAAGCACCTCGACAGCCAGGGCCTGGTGCGGGAGCCAGAGCGGGAGCCGGAGGGGGAGGCACAGGACCAAGGGAGAATGTAACGAACCCACCAGCCACAGCTCCAGGACCAAGGGAGAATGTAACTAGCCCACCAGCCACAGTCACTGCCCCTCCCCAAAGCGCCCCTAACACACTGCCGCCCGATCCTTCCTCAAGCGCATCGAACTCGGCAGAGAACCAGGCTGACTTGGACCTTGGGCCTTTACTCAGTGGGCAGCTCCTAACTGAAGGAAGAGAGGGACCCGTTTCCAGTAGAACCAGAAACAGGGACAATCTGCTGAACGGAGAAATAGAAGGTGCCTTTCCACTGCGGGCATTACCTATACCTCCCGTCAGAGCAGGCGACCCTCCCCGTATGGTCTTTACGCACCAACCTTTCCTTACCTCTGACCTAATGAACTGGTCCGATAAGATGCCGTCTCTACGGGACGACCCAGACAAATGCCACCGCCAAGTGGCTACCATCTTCTCCACTCACAACCCCACGTGGGCGGATGTGCACATGTTGTTGGGAGCCCTTTTTAATGAGGCAGAGAAAAGGGAGATCTTAGCAAAGGCGGGAGAAGCCCTCGGCCGGGAAGGATACCAGCCAAACTGCCCGACCTCAATGACCCCACTGACCACTCAGACGTTACTTAACGACCCAGACTGGAATTATAACACTACCGATGGCCAATGGGGTCTAAAAATCTTCAAGAAGGCCATTCTAGATGGCATCAAAGCTGCAGGGCAGCGAACTGTAAACTGGACCAAAGTCCAAGCGGTCCTTCAAGGACCTGATGAACATCCCTCTGACTACTATTCACGGCTAGTCTCCGCTATTAAGACCTGGGGTGGAATAGACCCGGAGAGCCCACAGCACGAAGTGATAGTCAAAGGGTTTTTCAAAGATCAAGCCACCGCCGACATCCGAAAGGCGTTAAATTCACATCTCGGATACGATGGAAAAACCATAAACGAAATCCTTTCCATCGCAAAGTCCGTTTTTAACTCGAGAGACGAGAGGAAGAAGAGAGACCAAAAACCCGACCCTCCCCGGGTATTAGCTTATGCGGCCGCGATGCCCACCTTCAAAGAAAAGTTTAAATCAGGCGGACCGGAATTACAAGACGAACGCGTCTGTTTCCACTGTGAGGAAGTCGGGCACATAAAAAGATACTGTCCTCTTCTGACCAGGAGGTCTGAATATAAAAATTCTAAACCATACAGGCCAGAATACAAAGAAGGTGCATACCCTAAGAGTAGGGAACCTATCTCTTCCTACGATGCGAACCGACCCCCAGCCCAAATGCAGCCCCGTGCGGGACCTCCGCAACCGCGGCCCCGAAACCTACCCTACGGCGCCACCAACCCCTTTAACCAAGGGAACCATCCTACAAACCCGACCCACGAAATGGTGATGGAAGAATATCAGGAACAATGACAATTAAAAGCAGATCCCGCCTCTTTCTCATTTCTCTGCCCGGTCTTGCAATTATCCTCAACTGACCCCATATGCACTATGCAAATCGATGGACAGTCCTACGACTGTCTCTTGGACACTGGAGCCACTTACTCCACCCTCACTAACAGCCATTTAACCCCAGGAGAGGAAACCAAAACCGTGATGGGGCTTGATGGGATCCCCCGAAATTGCCCTTTATCCAAACCTGCAAAGGTCTCCGTCGGACCGTTGTCAGTTAAACATACTTTTCTATTGACCTCCAGCCCAGTCAACCTTCTCGGTAGGGATCTGCTATGTAAACTAAATGCTACTATTCAATGCGGCCAAGAGGGAATTTACTTACATATGCCAAATGACTCCATATTCAAATTCCAAGGAGTCCTGCAAGAAGCTAACAACAAACCCATTGATCTTCCTCCAGAACTTCTAAATAGTGTTCCTTCTTGGCTATGGGGCACTGAATCGACCTCTGTTGGACTCCTAAAGTCTGCAACCCCAGTAAAAGTCAACTATAGGAAAGACCTACCCTTTCCCTGCACTAAACAATATCCCCTACCTCCCGAAGCAATCGACGGCCTCACTCCGATGATCGATGAATTTTTAAAAATGGGAGTTCTAGTTCCCTGTGCCTCACCATGTAATACCCCCCTACTTCCAGTCAAGAAGCCGAATACCAACCCCGTAAAATGGCGCTTGGTGCAGGACCTTCGATTGATTAATTCCTTCGTTATTCCCAGACACGCCGTGGTGGCAAACCCACACCACCTTTTAAGCACCATCCCGGAGGGAACTGTAGTTTATTCCGTAATAGACCTCTGCTCCGCTTTCTTCAGTATCCCCGTGGATCCAGAAAGTCAGTTTCTCTTTGCTTTTACCTGGCAAACAGGCCAATTAACGTGGACCCGGTTACCCCAGGGATATGTAGAGTCCCCAGCAATTTTCTCCTCTATATTACACCAAGATCTCCTTGATGTGAACCTTCCGGGTGGCTCAGCCATCAGACTTTATGTAGATGATATCTTACTCTGTGGACGAGATTTGGAATCCTGTAAATCAGATACTATAACTCTCCTGACAATATTAGCACATAAAGGCCACAAAGTATCCCCAAAGAAGATACAATACTGCCAAAAGGAGGTTAAATATCTTGGCCACATCCTCGGACAAGGTACCCGTGCCCTCACCACCGATAGAATCGAGGCCATAACCAGACTACCCCTTCCAAAAACCAAGAGACAACTCAGGGGCTTCATTGGAATGAGTGGATTTTGCCGAGCATGGATCCCCCGTTATGGTGAGTTCACTCGGCCCCTCACTGCAATGACGCATGATAGCGCCCCAGACAAATTGCAATGGACTGCAGAAGCACTCGAAGCCTTCGAATGCATCAAACGGGAATTAAGGTCATCGCCCGCTCTTGGACTCCCAGATTATAGACTGCCCTTCTCTCTATTTGTCCACGAAAACAAAGGGGTAGCCTCAGGCGTCCTTACACAACCGTTCCAGGGGAGGAACAGACCTGTGGCTTATTACAGCCTACAGCTCGACACTACGGTACTCGGAAATGTAGGATGTCTTAGAGCCGTAGCCGCTGCAGCCTTGCTTCTAGAAAAAGCCCAAGAAACGGTTTTGGGACATGAATTGACTGTAAACGTTCCCCACGCGGTGGCCACCCTTCTTAGCCTACAAGGCTGCCAACGCTTCACGATACAGAGACTGAATAGATATGAGGCTATCCTCCTAAGTCCATCCAACGTAACCATTAAAAGAGTAAATTCCCTCAATCCAGCAACCCTCCTACCCCTTCCAGACGACGGAACCCCACACCACGACTGTAGCCAAGTGGTACGACATGCCGAGAAACCACGGGGAGACCTTGACTATCTCCCTTTAGATAACCCCCACCTAATACTGTACACTGACGGGAGCTCGAAAGTAGTGGGAGGAGAGCGGAAAAGCGGGTATGCGGTCGTTAGTGACACTGGTATCCTGGAAGCGCGCCCTGTCCATGCCAAGTATAGTGCACAGGCGGCCGAACTCATCGCTTTAATCCGGGCATGCGAGTTAGCAGCAGGAAAGAGAGTAACAATCTACACAGACTCCAAATATTGCTTCGGTTTAGTTCACGCTACCGGACAAATCTGGCTGCAGAGGGGCTTCCTAACGGCCGCGGGCACTAAGATCGCCCATGCGCCCCTAGTGCAGCGCCTTATGGATTCCATACACCTTCCCGAGGAAATAGCGGTAGTTCACTGCAAAGCTCACACCAAGGGAAAAGACCCAGTATCCACAGGGAATCGCTGCGCAGATCACACAGCACAAGAAGCAGCCCTTCAACCACTAACTTCAGATAATGAATTCCAGGGACCCCAAATTCCATCGGACATAGACTTTGACCTAATGTATAAAACAGCCACCCCTGAAGAAAGGCAAGGGTGGGAAGATCACGGAGCTACCCTTCAGAATGGCATCTGGTACCTTCCCGACAAGAGACTTATAATGCCTAGACTATGGGTGCCCAAACATGTCAGAATTCTTCATCAGTGTACTCACTGGGGAAGGGACAAGCTTATAGACTCAGTACAACGCTGCTGGTATGCCCCCGGGCTAGCTCTCGCCGCGAAAACGGCAGTAAAGAACTGTCACACTTGTCAAACCTTTAACCCTAAGCATACTGCCAGAAGTCCACCCGGAGCCAGACCATGGGCTTTCGTCCCTTTTGAAAGTCTTCAAGTCGACTTCATAGATTTGCCCCCTTGCCAAGGTTATAAACATGCCCTTGTCATCATTGACCAGTTGACCGGATGGGTGGAATGCCTCCCAGCTCGCCGAGCTAATGCCCAAATGGTTGCAAAGACTCTGCTGCACGAAATAATACCACGCTTCGGGGTGCCGAGACATATAGACAGCGACAGGGGCTCTCATTTCACTTCAGAGATAGTTCAGCAAGTCGCCAAAGCCTTAGGGATCAAATGGAAACTGCACACCCCATATCATCCCCCATCCTCAGGGCAAGTTGAAAGAATGAATCAACAGCTGAAATCACAGCTAGGAAAGCTTTGTAAGGACTCCGGAATCAAGTGGATCAACGCTCTCCCCTTAGTTTTACATAATCTCAGAGCTTGTCCCCGAGGAAACTTAAACTTATCCCCCTATGAAATACTTTTTGGTAGGCCCTCCCCTGTATATAATACTCAATTTCCAACATCCGAGTTAGAGGTAGGCGACTCAGAACTAACACAATATGTGATGCACCTGCAGAGGCAACTCATTCGTCTCCACAGATATGCTGCCTCAAGCCAAAACATCCCCCTAGATGAAAACATCCACTCGTACCTACCAGGGGACTGGATATTAGCAAAAACATACCACAAGGTACCCTTACAGCCCACCTGGGAGGGCCCCTACCAAGTACTGTTAACCACTCCAACTTCTGTTAAGGTAGCGGAAAAGACAGCCTGGTTACATCACACCCGCTGCAAGCCGGCTTTGCCACCTGAACCCACACCGGACGAGTCGCCCTACCACGTCCCACGCCAACCAGCAGACGACGACAACTGCAACGAGCAGAACCAACAGACCGGACCAGATCGGGGCACGAATCGAGCCCAACAGACCGGACCAGATCGGGGCACGAATCGGGCCCAACAGACCGGACCAGATCGGGGCACGAATCGGGCCCAACAGACCGGACCAGATCGGGGCACGAATCGGGCCCAACAGACCGGACCTGACTCACCTCTCACATCAACACTTTGGTCTTCCGAACTCATCACTACACCTAACCATAAAGATAAACCCGCCATCCGCCTGAAACTCCACAAGGTATCGCCGCTCCCCATTTGACAGCTCTGCAGTTTGACAGCTCCACCACCCGCCGCTCCCCATTTGACAGCTCTGCAGTTTGACAGCTTCACCGCCCGCCGCTCCCCATTTGACAGCTCTGCAGTTTGACAGCTTCACCGCCCGCCGCTCCCCATTTGACAGCTCTGCAGTTTGACAGCTCCACCACCCGCCGCTCCACATTTGACAGCTCTGCAGTTTGACAGCCTCACCGCCCGCCGCTCCAGCTCTGCAGTTTGACAGCTCCACCGCCCGCCGCTCCTCATTTGACAGCTCTACTATGACAACCACCATATCCATCCTACTCCTCCTCCATCTCACCACCACCTTTTCCCAGAACTCCACGATCACACGTGCTTCTTGCCCTGGATTACAAACTGAATACAAATACCTGGACTTTGGCATTGTTGATATGGTAAAAAGAGGAACATTAGACCGCCTTGGGGATTTCGAATTCTGCTTGCCAGAGACCCGCGTTCTCCTTCGACACTCCGTTTCACCGATCCTCTCCGCACACCAAACCTGGGAACTCTTTGTTCGCTCACCATCCTTCCGACCTCTGGGCAAATTCATACTCACCAGAGACGGGCCTTGGAACCGTGCCCAATGCCTCAATGGCTCTTACGTACTTTTCTCCGATGGTACACCGCAACAATCGCTGAACTGGACTGTCCTCGATACTAGTGGTGGTAAATCAGTCTATACTGACCAAAACCACCCCACGGACCGTCTGATCCACGGATTCTACTGTCAAAGGGTAGATTCTGCTCCCCGCCAAACCATTTTACAAGGCATCTGCCTCCGAAGGTACTGCTGCGTCTGGGATATTGGATTAGCCTCCAATTGGGACGGCAAAATGTACCTAGAAGGATGGCACTACTCCGTACCTCCTACAGCAGAATGGGACACTACCGGCCCCCAGAGATGTGGGGGCCTTGCCACAAACTTAACCTACTTGTTGCGCCAAGACCCCCTTCATCCTGCGGGCACTGCACCTCGACAAAGGGGGGAACTGTCAACGTCCCAAGACTCCAACAACAACGACCTCTTGTCCACCTGGCATTCCAACACCTATGTGAAACTGATCTCCCAAATTGCAAGACAAACAACCACCAACGAATGCTGGATCTGCGCCAACGCTCCTTCACACCTCCACAGTGGCATACCATTCCTTGGAGTGCCCCTCACCTTGGAACAACATCTTTCCGCTGATGTACGGTCCTGGAACCTGACCGCTGTGAACTTAACTCACCAGTACATCTACCTGACAGGACCCACAACAGGCGACCTTTGCCGGAAGTTCAGCGGCAATGACAAGGTTATCGGCGAGAGCACCTGTAAGTATACCCTTGATGTTACCTTAAGCGGCAAGATTACCCTTTGGCACCAAGGCCACCCTTCCACCTACCCTACCTTACTGTCCGCTTGGAAACGTGTGATGAACTTGGCAGACTCCTGGGACCCTTCCCCGATTTCCCAGTGTTTCTTCCGCACCTTCCATACTGGGCGCATAGACTCGTGCCTGCAGGGGCTGTTCTGGATTTGCGGCCACCGCGGCTATACATGGGCCAGCCCCCACTCCCGTGGCACCTGTTACCTTGGACTAATCCTACCTGGGGTCCGTGTTACCCAAGAACTCCCCCCCGGAAAGAGGCGCAACAAGAGAGCGAAAGACTTGTCAGAACTCTCCGATGTTGCAGCCAACGGGGAAACTTACGGTCGGGCCCTCTTTCCCGCTTATGGAGCCGGCTCCAACCACGTCGATATACTCAAACTGACTGACATACTGTTGAACTTTATGGAAGAATCCAATGCAGCTACCCAATCCATCTTAACTGAATTAACAGAGGTCAGGCAGAATTCGATCCAGAACCGCCTTGCTTTGGACTACGTACTCGCCTCGACTGGAGGGGTTTGTGCCCTCATAGGAACCGAATGCTGCACGCACGTCACTGATCAGACCTTGAACATCACAGGGCACCTTAATAACATCTACAAACTGACCGATAAACTCAGGGATATCCAACACGAGGGCCTGTCGGACACTCATCTCTGGAACTGGCTACCTGGGTCGACTTGGATAAAGCAACTTCTGGGGAACGGCCTCTTAATACTGATCACTGTTGCCATCTGCATTGCCTTTTTCTGCTGCATGATCCACTGCTTCCCGATGTGCTGTCAAACTTGCGGCTCTTGTCTTCCTATCCTTCATCCGCGATCGACCCCCATCTACAGACCACCGGCATCCGAGATCCAATCAACCCCCATCGAGATGGGACCCTTGCACCACCTCCGGACCCTGGACTCTAGGTATGACATGTCAAGCCACTATTGATTATGCGGAGAGAAGGATTGCGCGGTTTTCCTACCTTCGCAATCTTATCTCCGAAGGGGGGAACTGTCGCCGGAAAACCCCCCCCCCCAACTCACTGACACGTGTTACACAAGCACCACACTCACACACGCATACATTCCCCCTTCCTGACCCTGGAGATGCCCCTTTAGAGGGACATCCCTTAAAGCCTTCCGTAAATAAGGAAGCGCTGGCTTGACAGCTTCCCGCTATGGCGCCCCGCATCGCCCTATCTTTATTGAGAGTAGACCGGCCGACCGAACTCTGCTGTCAATCGGCGCCCGCCTCAGCCAATCAGCATTATCGAACAGCGCCCCTTGCGGCGGCTACGCGGGTACTGCAGGCTGCTGCCGCTTTCCCCTTTCCCTTGACAGCTCTCAATACAAGGTTTCCGAGTTCAATTGACCGTGACTGATCTAATCAAAATGTAGCAAGCCGCTTCCTGAAGGTGAAAGTGCTTTGAACTTCAAAGACAATATTCTTCATAAATTCACTAAAAATCAGCCGTACTTCGGATTTTCACCGGACCACTTTTATTTTGCTGGATATTACGAAGACTCTCAAAGGGGGGCGGTTCGAAATCAAGCGGCCATAATCCCTTAACCGAGCAGTCACGTACTCTGTGTTCCTTCCTACTAGACGTGACCACCTTGATAGCCATCAGTGATGGGCTCAGACAGGAGGCTATCAAGGACACAATGAACTGCATATCTTAGTGTATTCCGCACAGACACACACAAAAGACTGCGATCGGACTCTCCTCAGGGGGCAGGAAACTTCGCCCTCTTCCTTTGTTTCTGTATATGACTCATGCGAGGAGGGGGAAGAGGGCTCCGGCCAGGTGTCAGGACACTCGGGTTACCTGTGCGGCCCCTCCCCAACTCCTCCTATTTTTAATATAATCGTGATGTAAATGTGATGTAATTCTGAGGGTGTAACTTAGGGGATTAGCAAGTAATAAAAGTTGGGGTCTCCCTTTGTTCGGGGCTTCCATTTTGCTTCACCTTGTGGGCGGTGGGAGTCCTGTCGCGACAGTCTTTCTAAATAAAGACCGAGCCTACTGGCTGCTGTTTTGCTCTGACTTGCTCTGGTCGGTGTCTTCATTTGCCCAAGAGGACCCTTGAATTTCCGTTAACACTATACAGCGGGAGATATTTTACTTCGGTCCCGTTGAAATGTAACACTTAGTCCTCCTGCCATTAAGGAATCAAACACCCCTGTTTGAAGTTCTAGAACCAGTTCATATGAGCATGTACACCTCCTAATCTTTTAGTGCTTTATCAAAACTCAATATTTGACCAGTCCCAGCCTAATATGTGTACTACCCACCGACAAGAATTGCCTTTGGTATTTGATCTTTGCCTGTGGCATTTGATAGTTGCTTATCCTTTCCCACATGCAATCTAATTGTCCTTAGATTTTGCAGTCACCCAGCCACAGATGCATGTGTCAACAGCGTCCTAATCAAGCCCGTACATACCTTGAGCTGATATGGGAAAACTCCAGCTGACAACTTCAGATCCTGGGATCCACTGGCTGCTTGGTGCTCTCTCCAGGAGGGTCCCCACAATTCCTGGTGGTTTTTCTTCATCTGCTGGTAAGTTTCCACTATGTTCGCAAGTGATCTATGGTCTACCAAATTATTTTGACGGAGCTCCCCCCTGCACCTGGGGCACAATGCCTTGGGCCCCATCTTTTTGCAGTGCTCAGAGATGCACTCCTTGCAGAAGCTGTGGGAGCATTTTATAATCAGTACTGGCTTGTTAAAAAAATCCAGGCAAAGGCAGCAAGTCAATTCGTCCTGCAAATTCTTAGCAAGATCAACAGCCTCCGCGGCGGTAGCCATGGCTGAAGGGAGGCAGAGCTCTGAGGGACTTTCAGTTTCTTTTACAGTATTAGGATAGAAAAGTTTCTGTACTCGGAAGGAAAAGAGTAGTTTGCGCTTCCGCTCCTCTATCGCAGGGCTTGTTGCTGTTTTTAGATGGGGGCGGGCGAAGAGCTGTGAATTTGTGGCTTTCAACAGCCTCTCCGCCGTGTAAAATGTAGTCCCGGTTGCCGGGCAGGCCTGAACGTGCGAATGCAAGAGTGCAGAGTCAGGAGCAGCCGAGGTACGTCGCCCCCACTAGCCTCCCCCTACCCAGTTGCGCGGGGAAGGACCGCGGGCTGTGTGTGGTCTCCATCCTCACGTTAGAGCGGACACGAGTATAATAACCCTTTGCGATTCTCGGCCTCCGATGGTGGGAAGGGACGCGCTCCCGTGTAGAAAACAGCTGCGGGTCACACGCGAAGCAGTTCTCCCATCTTCATTTATGGGTGAAAACAAGGAGCAGCCCTCCCACCTCCACCCTCGGCAAAAGACAACGGGTGGGGCGTCCAGATGCGCGGGTTCACACGAGCAGCGGCGGCGGCCGAGGGAAACACGCGTGTTAACTTTCTTAGAGCAGCGGGAGGGAGCCGGAACTATGCGCACTGGCTTCGGTTGCCGTGTGGGGACGGACGGACTCCTTTTGAGGGCGTGCCAATGGAACGGAGGCGGAGAAGGGGGAAGGAGAAGCGTGTTACACCGAGCCGAAGTGGGCGAGGATGGGCTGGAGAGGGCTTCCCGACCTTCTCCGGGCAGGTAGAGACGGCACTGGTGCTTTCGAGGGAAGGTTTCCTAACGGGGTGGAAATTGGAAGAGAAGCGGGTGGCCTCTCTGAGGCCTTCTTGCATCTCTGCCTCCCAAAGGCCTGCACATCTGGTTGTTGCAGCAGCCCTGGCTCCAAGCTCCCTGGGGCTGGCCAGGGGGTGCTTTCCAGGTCCCTGTGGGGCAGTGCGAGGAGGCGCCTCTTCTTTGGGGCAGCTCAGAGACCAGGGGCAGCAGCTGCCCCAAGGAGAGGGGAGAAGAGAGGGGGCTGAGGGAACTCCCCACAAGGGAAGGTGTTTGAAAAGGGTGAGGGGCTGCCGGCTCTGCAGGCAAGGGGTGACCTAACTGGGCTCCTGAGCCCCACAGGGGTGCCGCAGAAAGAAGGTAGTTGCGTCAAGGGAGCCATGGACTCAAAAAGGTTGAAAAGCTCTGCCTTAAAGCAAGACGCTGGGCTCTCTTGGCCCCCCCCCAAAAAAAAGGGGAAAAAGAAACGATGTACATTTCCAAAATATAATAATAATAATAATAATAATAATAATAATAATAATAATAATAAATTAATAATTTATTTATACCCTGGCAAGATAAGTTCAACAATTACTTTGATAAAATACATACAGTACTACCTCGGGTTAAGTATTTAATTCGTTCCGGAGGTCTGTTCTTAACCTGAAACTGTTCTTAACCTGAAGCACCACATTAGCTAATGGGGCCTCCCGCTACCGCCGGAGCACGATTTCTGTTCTCATCCTGAAGCAAAGTTCTTAACCCGAGGCACTATTTCTGGGTTAGCGGAGTCTGTAACCTGAAGCGTATGTAACCTGAAGCATATGTAACCTGAGGTACCACTGTATTTTGTTATGTGCAAATGGCTTTAGATAACTATTAGGTCCATAAATAAAACCATATAGCTTATATTCAACACAAAAAACAGTGACAATTTGTTGTTGACAAAGGACAGCTGGGCATATAAAGGGCCCCATTACCTTCAGTAGCTTAGGGCCTCATCAAACCTAAATCTGGCCCTGCCTAAGGGTCATCTAGTCCAACTGCCAGCAATGCAGGAATCTTAGCTAGATCACCTATGACAGATGGCCATCCAGCTTGCTTAAAAAGCTCCATTAAAAGGGAGTTATCCAACTCCCAAGGGAGTCTGTTCCACTGTCAAGCAGCTCTTACTGTCAGAAAGCTCTTCCTCATGTTTAGTCAGAATCTCCTTTCTTGTAACTTGAATCCATTGGTTCAGGTCTCTGGAGCAGAAGAAAACAAGCTTGCTCCATGTGACAGCCCTTTAAATATTTGAAGATGGCTATCATATCTCCTTTCAGTCTCCTCTTATCCAGATTAAACATACCCAACTAACTAACCTTGGATTCTTGAGAAAGAATACGTAAAATATTCTTTTTTTGCCCATCACACAGATTCTTCTTCTATGGATGAAGGGCAGGATGTTTTATAAATAAAATAAATGTGTATTCAGAAGTCCTGTTCAATACACCTACTTGTGTCTTTTATTGCTGACTGGCACAGAAAAGTTTGGCTAAACTATTCCCTATTATTTGACATAACAATTACAGGACATTGAGAATCTATTTACAAGTGAGGCCTTTTTGATAGATCTGTGATGAGAATTGGTGTTTACGATCCACTGAATTTTTCAACATATTACTCATGCTGGTGAAATGACTCAAACATGACAGGTGCTTTATTTTCAGGTAGAAGATGCTTTCTGCAGGTTCCATTTGGTTCATCTTCACTTCAACCTTTATATCTTCTACTGCGTCACAAAAAGTCAACATATGTCACACACCTGAATTCTGCGTCAGCAGCTGAGAATTTTAAGGAGGCAAAACGTGCAATAGATGACTTGTATTCTACCGAGCAGAAATCTACTATTTTGCAGCTACTGAATTCAGCATCCGAGAAAGAACTTAGTGCTATAAAACTAATGCGAGGAAGGAAGTCCATGAACATAATAGAGTACAGGAACAAGCACGGGCCATTTCGGAATTTACAGTGTTTACTAGAAGTGCCTCTTTTTCAGTATAAAACAGCTGTTAAAGTCTGCAACTTTATTCTCAATCCCAATGCAAAAGAAGAAAGAAAAGAGAGAAAAATACAGAGTGTCACGTCTGCAATGAAATATATCAAACCTGATATAGAAAGAGAGCGGCTAGAGGTATCGTTTTCATTGGGTCCTATGAATATTGCCATTTCCCACATAGTAGCATTACGTCTTCAGTCATGCAACTTGGGAACAAGTCATTGAATCCCATTAAATCAAGCAGGGCTTACTTCTGAGTAAATATCAATGAAATTCAGCCGCGTGGCTTTTAATATTTTAGATGGTTAGGCAGAATTATGTGTAATGGTGGATTCAAAGACTTCCTCTGAAGGTACCAAAGGGCTTGAATTTTCTCAATGAGATTATTTTAAAAAAAAACTTGTCTAGCAAACCCACTGCATTTTAAAGCTTACTTAATAGCAATTGTCTGGTTATTTTGTAGGGAGGGGGGCACTGCTGTTCAAGAAAAATGAGGCAGAAGTTCCCTCGGGTGGGCAGAACTTGGTGTACTGTTCTTTGGACAATGTACATTTTATAAGAAATGTCTTAAAACAAGCTCACCCAAAGCCCAAGCATGGGGGTATCTGTGCAGCAAGGTGAAGGAACGTATCTGCACATACTGCCTATGAGAGTAGGTCATTAATGCAATTCAGCCATTTCTCATGGCAAGAAGATTGTGCAGCCGGGCACTGCTTGTGGTGGTGCTTAGGGTTTATACAGTGCTTCATATTACAGTGGTACCTCTGGTTACGTACTTAATTCGTTCCGGAGGGCCATTCTTAAGCTGAAACTGTTCTTAACCTGAAGCACCACTTTAGCTAATGGGGCCTTCCACTGCTGCCACGCCGCCGGAGCACAATTTCTGTTCTCATCCTGAAGCAAAGTTCTTAACCCAAGGTACTATTTCTGGGTAACCGGGTCTGTAACCTGAAGTGTATGTAACCTGAAGCGTATGTAACCCGAGGTACCACTGTAGTAGCTATTTGTTCTGTGAATAAAGATGCATAAGCCAACTACTCACTTCTGTACTCTGCCACGTGTTTAACCTGCATGTGTGAAGAATTGCCCCTTAGCGTTTACAACAGGGGTCACCAACCTAAGGCCCATGAACCACCCCCGAACCAAGCTGCCCACTCATGCGCTGTGCTAAACCAGCGCGGGGCAGGGACTTGCTTCCGCAGTGCCGGAAATTGCGTCTGCGCAGATGCCAAAAATCTCGGGCGCACGATCCGCCCCCCCAGAGGAATCTTTTCAGGACCGATCCGGCCCAGGTAAGATAAACCTTGCCGACCCCTGCTTTACAACCATCTTAGCGAGACTAATTGCCATTCTTCTTTTGTAAAACTCAAAGAGAGATGCATTTACAGTGTTATACCCTTTATTCTGGGGAGATTCTACAACCTGTAGCAAACAGATGGGGGAATTTTTTATTAGAAAACATGATGTGGTTAATGCTGTAAGTACCAACAAATCTTTCCTGTGCTCCCTTTTAGACTGCCAATAGCATTGTATCCATTGTTTTTGGCACTCGCAAAATTGCATGGGCTCATGTTAATAGACGCTTGGCCGTTCAGGATTGGCAGCAGCAGGAGTGCACTATGTTTATGAAAGGTGCTTATATGCCAGCCGTCTATCTTGAAGAGGTAAGCCACATTAAGTTTTGATTGTATGCAGTTTTTCTAACAGCATATTTCTTTTGGGAGCAGCATGGTTCTGTTAGCTACATATAGACCCAGTTTGCAGAAACCACGAAGCCAAATCATGGTTTGGTACAAGTGTGTGAGAGCTCTGCAGAAGGGATTGTGGCCACTTGCTCCTCCTCCAGTCCTGCTTTTGTGAACTAAGCCATTGATTGGATTAGTGCAGAGGTCACTCATCTGGCACCTGTGAAGGCTTCCAGTGGTACCCCAGACTCCTGAGATTTTAATATTTTTTTGAAGTAGGTCTTCTAAGCCCTCCTAGAAAATAAGTTATGGAGCAAAAAGTGCAGGTACCTTTAAAGCCTACCTTGTATATTTTTCCTGGTATGATAAATGATCCCTGTTGCTATTAGGTAGCAACAACATCTGTGTGCATGTGTGATCTCCTTAATCAGAATCAGCAGGACTTCCCATGGTAAAAATAAGGTGGTTGGGTGTGGTTGTCTAATTTTGTGTTATGTCGTGCCCCCTCCATGGCACCCATTTTGTGACTGGTGCTCCCAGCACACTCCTTGCTCAATTGGAAATGCCTATTTACTCACGAAAGATATTCTTCATCTAAGCTAATGATTCTAGCTCTAGTCATGTTCTAGCTCTAGTCATGTTGCATATTTGTTTTTTTAAAAAAATGTGTAAAATTCCCCTCATTCAAAAAAAAAAAAAAAAAAGGATCTCAGAGAAATTCTTTCATATGTTGAACCAGCCTTACTTTGAAACCATTCAGGGATACAGTAGGTTAAATAGAAATATGTTAACTTGTTCTGCATCCTTGTAGAAACAAGCTTTAGCCACATCTCAAATTTCTTTGTATTTCATACTGGCAGATGAATTTCTTAGAAGCCGTGACAGCTTAATCCTAAAACATGGTTTTACTCCCTGTTGAATCCATTCGTTTGAAAGAGAGTTAAGAGTCTCCCGTGGTACAAGGTTGTGCCACTAGTCTTAGTTTTTGGGCCAGTAGAGGAAAAGGCTGGTACAGTCATACCTCAGCTCCCGAACGCCTTGGGAGTCAAAAGTTCTGGCTCCCAAATGATCAAAAACTGGGAGTGTTCCGGTTTTCGAACATTCTTTTAGAAGCCGAATGTCCGATGGGGCTTCTGCCGCTTCCGATTGGCTGCAGGAGCTTCCTGCAGCCAATCAGAAGCTGCACTTTGGTTTCCAAACATTTCGGAAGTCAAACGACTTCCGGAACGGATTCCATTCGACTTCCGAGGTACGACTGCACTTCCGTTGTAAAATGTTTTTTGCATGATGCTCTGTACAGGAAAGGGAGCCGCTTTTGAACACTAGGATTGATGCTACTGCAGTCCATGTGCTTGAGCTAGTGTCAGCTCCCAGGGGACAAGTTGTTCCTTGTTTTTAAATCCCATTGCTGGAACTACTGTGTCTGATCTTTTTGTTAATTATCAAAGTATAGGTGCTTATAGGAGTATGAACAAAAATAGCTCAATACATTTTGTGGGTTGAAGTCAAAAGGTCCAATTCCTCCCGCTTCCTTAATGGTGATACAATTTGAGTTTGCTGCCCTTTAAGAGATCCCCATAATCTACTGCTTGAGACAAGCCATCTCACCCTTCCTAATGATAATGTACAGAGCCAGCTAGCTGCAAGTCCCAAAACTTTCTAAAATGTACTTCATTCTACTGTATATAATTACTTGCTCTGGGTAACCAAAAATAGTGTAAAACATATCTCATAGGACTGGAGATACTATGTTTATGGTGGATTGCTACTATTTATTCAGTGCTTGTTTATTTCAGATTTCTTCAGTAATATCCCGGCTTCCTGAAGCAGATTTTTATGTCTTGGAAAAAAGCGGACTTTCTGCTCTGAATGCAAATCTGTTTCCAGTAACATTACATCTTCGTACAGTGGAAGCCATGCTTTATGCGTTGTTACAAAAAACATTTTCGCAGGATGGCCAGTACAAAGTATTAAGTATGGCCCGAAGTGCTGTAGGAAAGCACTTTGAGTTGATGGTTGGGGACTCGCGAACTAGTGGAATAGACCTTGTGAAACAGTTTCTCTTAGAATCTGTTACGCATGCTGAGCCCCGTGTGAACTTTTCAAGAGAGCAGGTAGTAAATTATCGAAACGTCTTGTCATCAAACAAACAGTGGAGAGACGAAGAGCTGTGCGATTCCTTGCTGCAGGCAATAGCTTTTTATGAGCTACTGATACTGAATAATACGACTTAGTTCTTATCTTATTCAGTTTTCTTCTTTGCTGTCATGGATGATCTGTACAATAAGTTCCAACTGATTCACTGTATAGGGGGTGCTGGACAGCACGTGGAAGACTGTGATAGGAAAACAGCATTTAATTCCTGCTGACATAAAATTATATGTAGAATATAATTTTGTAGAATAAAATTATTAAATGTGTAGAAACACTTTGTGTCAGGATTGTTGATAGTAACATGGTGTTTTTTAGGTTAGGATTGGCTGAAAAAAAGTGGAACATAAAACAGGATCATTTTAACCATGGTTAGTAACAGCCTCACAGAATGAATTAAGTGACTGGTGCATAAACCTGTGGTGCAGTGCCTAAAACTAGACATGGGGAACCTCTAAGCCCTCCAGCTGTTCATCAGTCACAGCCAACACAGCTAGTGATCAGGAATGATGGCAGTTGTTCTAAAACACATCTGTAACCTAAACCTAGTTCTTGTTATATTTACACGAGACTTGCATCAAAGCCAGCGTTAGCTAATGTGGCGTGTTCTAGATATTGTTGGCCTCTCAACTCCCATCAGCCCTGGTGAGCATGCGCAATGTTCAGGCATGATGGGAGTTAGCATTGAGTAATATCCAGAGGGCACGCAATTAGCTAACCCCGCCTTAGATGCAGGTCTAATGTGAATGTAACAGGATCTACATTGAGATTACAGATGGGGTACCTGCTCCCCTTCCGACAATCAAGGTATCCTTTGTAACATGTCTGTACGTAAACCAGATCAGATGTCTGATCCATTTCCTTTCAGAGCTGCTACTATCCTCATAGCTCCACATAGCAACTATGGAGGCTAAATCTAAATAAAAAGTTACCATCGCTAACAAGTCTTAGATCATCTGTTTGCCTCTGCTGTCCAAAGTAACAAAACAAAGATGCAGTATGCTAAATGCTTGGATTCTATGGAACATTTTGGATTCCTGGTGGAAGGTCTTAAATGCTTGTCAGTTGATATGCTTATATGGTGGTGCAGTTTCCATATACAACAGGGTTGACCACTGTGAGAATGGAACAGTGGACTAGATGAGCATTTGGTTTGAGCAGACAGAGCTCTTAAAATTATTACCGTATTTTTCGCTCTATAGGACGCACCCGACCATAAGACACACCTTGTTTTAGAGAACAAGAAAAAACAATTCTCTCCCTCTCTGTGCAGCGCCCCTTCAGCAAAGCGGCAGGAGAAACGGAGCCCCTTCCATTTCTCCTCCTGCTTCGCTGAAGGGGCGCTGCACAGAGAGGGAAAACTGTGCAGCGCCTCTCCAGCGAAGCCAAACCAGGAGAGCGAGAGGGATCGGTGCGCACCGACCCCTCTCGCTCTCCAGGCTTCAGCAAAAGCAACGCGAAGCCTCCAGAGCACAGCGGGAGCACTCCCACTGCGCTTCGGAGGCTTCACATTGCTATCGCTGAAGCTATGGAGCCTGCATTCACTCCATAAGACGCACACACATTTCCCCTTAATTTTTGGAGGGGGGAAGTGCGTCTTATAGAGCGAAAAATACGGTACATTTTGCTGCTACTTCGAAAAGCTTTCCACAGCTCTTGATACAAGATCTTCTTATTGCTTCAAAGAGAACGGCACTAAGGATTTTAATGGTTTGGGGCTGCATGTTAGTATAAGCCATTCAGAGAACCTCAGTGATGGAGTGGCAAAGAGTTGTTATTAATATATACATATAGGCTATTTTTCCAACCTATCAACAGGTAGGCAGCAGTCTTCAGCAATTTTCAAATGCTTTCCTAGTTCGGAAGTATGATTAATGGTTATAACTGGGGATAATGTCTACTCTTACATCTAAAAGTCACCCTGCAAGAAATAGGTTTCAAAGCCCATCCAGATATTTATTATTTCGCTGTAGGTAAAAAATTAAAAAAATAACCCAGAAGAACTTCAAGTGTAGTGGTAGGAAAATATCAGATAGTATAAAAATAAAATGTACAGGGTTACAGATAAATACAGATAAATACGACTATACAACCCAGTAGAACTTTTAGTATAAATTTACAAAACACAGATTATTTCTCCAAACTGATTGAAGACCTTACTGTGTTGGTGAAGAAAACATTACTGGCTCACATGCGCACACATAAAACCAAGCCCAAAAGCAGCCTTTGCAATGTAACAGCAAAAAAGTTTACGGTTACCTCAGTATCAGCTGGCTAATCTTTTCCCAAGTAGCATCATACTTATGTGGAAATTAGAATAGCACCTTATAAACACAGTATTATGCCCGAATATATGGGACAAAACCCACACCCTAAAAAGTCAGCCAATACAGTAGTTGCAGCAATGGGCTTGATATGCTTCAGATTGTATTTGAATGCATCTGGTGTAGATTTCAACACATAGTCACTTCACATTTGGAATGTGGAAAGTACCTTGGCGATAGATATATACAAAATACAGTTTGTATTTTTAAATACTTAAAAGATTCACAATATAAGCAACACTCTGTACATATAAAATCATTAATGTATATTCAAAGGTCCTACAGGTTTGTTTTATGGAAAGTCATTTGCCAGGCTGTTCAAAATTTCTCTTGGAAAATCAAAGTGAATTCCTTCAAGGTAGTGGAGAAATCTGTTGAAAAAGAAATGAAGAAAAATGGTCTGTCTTTTTGAAAGAAAGAAGGGAAAGAAAATGCAGCATGCATGAGTTTAATGTTAAGTGAGCATAGGATTGCAGTGTGTGTCTCCTGATAAGATATGAACATGATTGTGTTGCTAATAACACGAAGATTACCTTCTTTTGGCTTTCCCCTGTTCTTTCTGTTTCTCCAACTTGCAGATGTTGCGGAGAATAGGCAGGTAGTCCACTACACTTGCTTGTCTGTTACAAATATTTAAAGAAGGTCTACTGGAAAATACAGTTTCGATTATTTCCAACCTCTTCTGTGCATTATGGTAAATGCTGCAAAAGAAAAGCACATAGGTTTTTCCCCTGTCCCAGCTATAGTTTAACAAGAAATAACAGATTAAATTTCAGCAAATGTGCCCAGTGTACAATCGCTGTTACACTGTGCTGAACCAGCATCTATTTAATTCCTGATTTTTTATGATCTAGTTCTAGTATTTTTGCCCTTATAGAACCCAGGATTTAGCCTCAAGCATCCCACTGAAGGCAAACATTTTTCAAATATACTACAATAAGTAGTTCTGATGTAGATCTCAAAGCTTGTATCCTTCTTGGGAAGAGCAGATTGCAGCCCTTTTCAGTTTGAATCTGCTTGGGCATTTGACCAATATTGCCTCTGGCACGTCTGAACAGACAAAAGCTGTTGTAGATGGTGGAGCAATACCTGCCTTTATTTCCTTGCTGGCTTCCCCCCATATGCACATCAGTGAGCAAGCTGTGGGGGCTTTAGGAAATATTGCAGGTGATGGTTCTGCCTACAGAGACCTGGTTATTAAATATGGTGCACTTGAACCGCTTTTGGCTCTGCTTGCTGTTCCTCATCTCTTCTATAGCTCTTGGCTACCTGCGCAATGTAACCTGGACTCTATCAAACCTCTGCCGTAACAAGAACCCTGCGTCATCCATAGAAGCTATTAAACAATTTGATTGACACCCTATGCCCTTTTAAAATGTAGGGGTTTGGGGGAGGAGGGTTATTGGGTTGTTGTTGTTTTTTGAGTATATATTTTGTGGTTTTATATTTCGATTTTGTTCTGTGAACAGCCCTGAGACCTCCAGGTATAGGGTGATACATAAATTCAATCAATCAATCAATAGCGTAAATTGTTTTGTGAGATTTGCCTGAAAAATGGTATATGCATTACCTAAATAAGTAATAGGTTCAAAATTAGGTTGCATGTGTCCCAAATGGCAGGCTTAAAAGAAAGCCAGCCATAGAACTTATACATGTTGGCTTGGGGGGTGGGGGTGTCATCTTTTTACATTGGTACCTCAGGTTAAGTACTTAATTCGTTCCGGAGGTCCGTTCTTAACCTGAAACTGTTCTTAACCTGAAGCACCACTTTAGTGTTGGTGCTAACCTTTAAAGCCCTAAACGGCCTCGGCCCAGTATACCTGAAGGAGCATCTCCACCCCCAGCGTTCTCCCCGGATGCTGAGGTCCAGCGCCGAGGGCCTTCTGGTGGTTCCCTCACTGCGAGAAGCAAAGCTACAGGGAACCAGACAGAGGGCCTTCTTGGTAGTGGCGCCCGCCCTGTGGAACGCCCTTCCTGCAGATGTCAAAGCGATAAACAACTACCTGACATTCAGAAGACTTCAGGGAAGTTTTTAACATGTGATATTTTACTGTATTTTTGGTTTCTATGGAAGCCGCCCAGAGTGGCTGGGGAGGCCCAGCCAGATGGGCGGGGTATAAATTAATAATAATAATAATAATAATAATAATAATAATTAGCTAACGGGGTCTCCCACTGCCGCCGCCAGAGCACGATTTCTGTTCTCAGCCTGAAGCAAAGTTCTTAACCCGAGGTAATATGTCTGGGTTAGTGGAGTCTATAACCAGAAGCATATGTAACCTGAAGCGTATGTAACCCGACATACCGCTGTACCTGTGTTAGCCCACAGTCAGGCAGCTGACTCAGGATACTCAGCCAGAGCTTACTGACATCTGCAATCAATAATGTTGTTGCCGTTTCAATTCCAGAACATTGTTTTAGCTGTTTATTTCTATGTTTTACCACCTCTTCCCAGTTCACAGGGGCTTGCTGCACATAGGCACGCAAAAGGCTCAAACTGTGGGGAGGTGTAACATGGCTGGCAGAGAAAAGATTCCACGTATTTTACCTACACGGTCCTTTTGCTGTTAAAATCTCTTCCTTCCCTACATTTCACACAAGACTGGGCAGCCCCGTATTTAAAAGATGGTTCTGCTACCATCTTTGTTATATCTAAACTGAGGCTGAAACCGGACAAAAAAACAAAACAAAAAACCAGGCATCATTAAGACTCCAACTAATGTTAGAGTATTAGTGAATATTTGTAATACTTAAACTCTATAATTAGCCCACAACCAGCATTCCATGGCTCTTCCAAAGCATACATGGAGTTGCTGTGCAAGGAGTCTCCCTTGACTGCTTCAACTGCTTAGAGGTACCTCTGCAAATAAATATTCACAACATGAAAACAGAAGGGGGAAGCCCTTGCTCTCCCTGGAACTTTATATGCTGAAAAAAGTATCCTTTTTCCTGTTTATTCAGCATTTTGACCTTACCTGGAATTAGCTATTGACTGACCAAAGTATAAATCGGCTCTGTCTTTTGAAACATTGAGTGCAAGTTCTTCCAATTCATCCTTCCCAGGAGTCCTGCTAGAGTTACTTTCCATAATTTTCGAAATTGTCTTAATGCACTTGTGAAAACTGAGTGCCTCCGCAGCTGCTTTCAGCTCAGCAGAGCTTTTGAAGTTCCACCAGTCATTATGCTCCATGCTGAACTCATCCGACAGACCATTTTTTATCTTCCCTTTAGTCCAAATAAATTCCTCATAGTTACATGATTGTTTTGATTCCTGACACCTCCTGTTGAAGCAATAATCTAAGAAAGACATGTTGTCCACAAATTCAGTTATGGAATTTAGGCACTGGTATGCTGGTGCAGAGCTCTTTGCTTTCGCTGGCGTTCCACTGTCCAGTGCTGCTGTGTTACCCATCGCAGGCTCCAGTCCACCCTTTTCTTCTTCCAAGCATGAACTAGGCATGCCAGATGGTAAAGTAATGAAACCAGAATAGTCTAAATCACTTTCAAATAAATCACTATCATCTAAGAAAGCCGTAATTCTTTGGCGCTTTGTCCGTTTAACCTTTTTCACAGGGCTTGTTTCCTCTAAGCAATCGCTGTCCAAAGACTTATTACTTGAATCGTTTTCTGTAACTGTGTTACATGAAGGATTAGCCATTAGCGTTGGTTCTGGAAGTATATTAACTGGTAAAGGTAAAATGAATTCAAGATTGCTATAAATAAAGTCTATATTCTTCATCTGGAATTCTGTAAGCAGATCTGTCAGTCTACTCCAGTCTTCTTTTGTTGTGATTTCATGCTGTGAAAGATGGAATTAACGAATGAGTTTTAAAATTTTCTTTTAACAGATTTGTACAGTCACTCTAAAGCAGGGGTGTCCAACTTCAAGAGACTGCGATCTACTCCCAACTATAAATAAACGGCAGTGATCTACCCATTGGGTTGACCAGAATTGTTGAGCTTTTTTTGGGGGGGGAGGTGGATCCCACTATCAACCAGGGACGCCCAGTGATTGACCAGTAGATCGGTTGGACAGGCCTGCTCTAAAGCATGAAAGCAATAAACAATAAACCAGATGAAACAGTATTTTCTAAAGCAGCCATTATTAGCGCAGAACTGTGCAACTTTGGTTTAAGTGAGTAAACAATATTTTTTTAATTCCCTAGGAGTTCCCTCTCTAAAGTATTTTTCATGTGCCAACATGGTTGCTCATCCATTCTACTTGGATGGTGCAATTTGACTTCCGCCTACAAAAATGCATGGACCAAACATTTTTTTAAAAAGTCTTTGAGATGCCGCAATACAATTTTTTGTAATAGCATTCTGTTTCATTTATGTCATTAATCAGCAGCATGCCCTGGGGAAGTTCATTGTACCAAAATAAACGTACCTTAAGAAATTGGAACAAATCTTCGGAAGGCAAAAAGATGTTCTTAAGGCCAAGCAGGTTCTCAGTGCAGCCAGTGTCACATTTTGGAAGATTCGCTGGAGAGCCAGGTTTACTGATCTTGGAGCTGGTTGCATCATCAATGCAAATAATCTGTTCTTTGCCACTTACCCCTCTCTCTCCTCCTACAAATAAAGCGTTTCAAATGGAATTCATAACAATGATAAGCTCTGACAACAGTGTAGCAGTCCTGTTCCTTTTTCTTTTTTTTTAAACGTTATTGGTATAGATTTTTTGAAATTTGGATATTTTCTCTGCTGCCATTACTCATTTGATTGTTTACTTCTTTTAGTCTATTTTCCCCTTGTTGCAGCTTCATTTTGTAATTTCCTCATCTGCTCTATGTTGCTTCTTCATCTATTCAATAAAAATCACACTAATCATTCTCTCTAATAACAAATTCTGGTGACTAACAGGATTGGATCCTAAAGGGTGCCATATACTCAGGTGAAAGCAGATGTATGCAGAAGTTAAAAACATTAAAAATACCAAAAAAGCAGCCCAAGAGTTCCATCAGCTGGAAAAAGAAACCAAAAAAACCAAGGGGGAAGGACAATGAATTGGCCTGCTTTGTCTCCTTACACTTTCGTATCCTGGAGGACATAAGCTAGCTGGAACAAGAACTGTCTGTTAGGGATCAAGGATACATTGCAACATTTTCTTACCAGTTCCATTGTTCTTTCTAATAGACAAATAAAGTGGGTTTTTAAAAAGCATTTTAACTGTTTACCAGGTAAACAACAACAAACAATTCTGACATGTGAACTACTTTGTTCACCACCCCAGCTGGGCAGACTTGCTGTGCAGTACCATACCTTTTTCTTTTAAATAGCCGCCGCCACTCCGAACCCAGAACTGTAAGTATAGAATACTTTGTCTGACGTCACAATTATTTGCAGTTAACAAAGCAGCAAGATCTCTTATATCCATTCTTAAGTTCTCAGCCAAACAGAGAACTTGGAGATAGCTGGCAACATTTATCTAAAACAAAACAGATTCAAAAATTAGTAATACAATTTGGGAAAGAAGCACAACAGCAGAATGTCACTTTACATGCTAAGAATCTGTACCTACTAACTAATGCTGTCTGCCATGAATGGGTAGTGTTTAAATACAGCACATGTAAGCAAAATTTGAACCTTTAGGGGAAGAGCTGTAGCTCACTGGTAGGGCATCTGCTTTGCATACAGAATATCTCAGGTTCAGTCCCCAGAATCTCCAGGTATGACTGGAAAGCTGCTGCCAGCCAGTGCAGACAAAGCTAAGCTAGATAGAGCAATCATCTGACTCAGTATAAGGCAGCTTCCTATGTTCCTAACTGCAGTGTTAAATCTTATTTAACTACTAAAAAGTAGATGGCTATAAGCCAACTGTGCTGTATGGTACATTATTTGTAAAGATTTGGTGTTATTGCAACAATGTCTTAAAACCCCTTGCATGGGTGATGCTTTAACTAATGCATAAATTTCACAAATCTATGAATTCAACTGCAGTTGCAATAATAGTCGGGTCCACGTTTTGTCATACTATGAAATCGTAAACTACTTATTTTATATTCCAAAAGTGAAAGACTTACCATAGAAGGTATACTGAAGGTGATTTCTTCAAGGCAGCCATCAAATATTAAACTAAATGATGGATCTACACAAAAGAATCAGAAGTAAAGCCTTTTAAAATTTGACCATTGAGAATTATTTTAATGTAATATTAAAATGTGAGCCCTGAACATATTATAGTTAACGTATATTACAACAGGAGAAAAGGAGAAAAAGATGCATGCCGGGGGGCGGGGGGGGGGGGAGAGAGAGAGACAGAAGCCAGTCTTCAATGATTCTACTCTCCAATAGCTCTTGAATAGGAAAAGAGCTCCCACTGCTGTTCTGCCAACATTTATACAAGTCCTAGAGGAAGTCCTAGAGGAAGAGTTCACTCAGTGTGAAAACTGCCCTACGTTTTGTGTAGTATGGTGTAAGGTAAGGTAAAGGACCCCTGGACAGTTAAGACCAGTCAAAGGGGACTATGGGGTTGCGACGCTCATCTCACTTTCAGGCCAAGGGAGCCGGCGTTTCTCCACAGACAGCTTTCTGGGTCATGTGACCAGCATGACTAAACCGCTTCTGGCGCAACGGGACACCATGGCGGAAACCAGAGCACACGGAAACACAGTTTACCTTCCCACCGCAGCGGTACCTATTTATCTACTTGCACTGGCGTGCTCTTAAACTGCTAGGTTGGCAGGAGCTGGGACAGAGCAACAGGAGCTCACCCCATCGTGGGGATTCGAACCACCGAACTTGATCGGCAAGCCCAAGAGGCTCAGTGGTTTAGACCACAGCGCCACCCGCGTAATATGGTGAACAACAAAGATAAAGGTGGAAACAGAAGTAGGGTGCTGACTTGTGGGGCGAGACTCAGAAAAGACAAAATGTGGGCACAACAAATGGGGTTGCAGAATGAATTAGATCCACTATGCTGTTTCTAAGAGAGACCAGCCTACAAACAACCATAAAAGGAACAGCATGTTTTATTCCCTCAGCATAGAGTACTGAGAAGTAAACAGTTACTTTGAGCAGAAAGCACCCATAGGAAAAAGGGTTAGGCATCCCCCCTGCATTGCCTGAAAAACCTTCTTGAATTCAAGATTCCAAACTGTTTTCTCAAACTCTAAAACATAAATTTCACTGTTCTAATGTTCACTTATTCAAAGCATTAACAAGATACTTGAAATCATCATCATAATAATACCCACCATTGGTAGTAAGAATGACAGGTCTCTTGGTAGTGCTCATGAATGTTTTTATCGCATTTAGAAATCCAACATCTTCATCAAATATTACATCAACCTATGAGAAGTGGAAAGTTATTATTCATATAACGTCCAACAGATTTCATATTTGCTTTTTCTGTTTTTCAAATGATTCCAGATCTGGTGTGATGTTTGAGTACAAAAATAGGATTGAATTCAGATTCTTAACCAAATATAGTTCCCATTGAAATTGGGGAGATAAACCATTACATTCTCATTGAAATCAATGGGACTTAACTAATTTATTCTGCATCCAATCCATATATTTTTTAAGTTTAAATATACAACATCAGAACTAGAATATGTGCAGTTCTAGATCAAATCAAGCAAATAAAATTCAGAATAGCATCAGCAATATTCTACCTATTCAACTTTCTTTTGCTAGGTTTTGGAATACGGAGAAAGCAGTGAGACTGCTTTCCATACGTCACTTGAAACCCAGTGCACTAGAGATGGCATTTGTGAACCTTTATCAGTTATACAAATGTAAAAAAAGAAAGGAAACTGACAGAATTATGAATAAATAAATGAATAAATTTTAAAAGTATAAGTTCTCCAGCTCATTTACCATATTTGGCAACACCATCCCTTGGAAGCCTTAAAAGAAGCTGCTGCAGGAGAGACACTGTGAGCAACATAGGGATGTTTCTAGGACTCTGGTGAAACTGTGACGTTCCCTTCTTATTTTTGCTACTGGATGCTACATGCTGTTTAAGTAATCTTGTTACTAAAATATTCAAAACAAGAAATCTTGGTTTTTTGTATGTTATTGTTTTGCTATGTTATTATGAAACTGTTACATTATTGTTTTGCTAAGTTATTATAAAATTGTTTTGTAGTGTATGTTTAAAATGCATCCTTATTTCTTTGTTGTAAGCCACTTTCAGCATGATCCTTTAGTGGAAAAGCAGCATACAAATAAAATGTATGAATGTTTGGACATCCAGTTAAACCATGGTCTAGTGTTTAACATAAATGAGCTTAAGCTCCTCCCCAGTTCTTCAGCCTGCAGGGACACTCAGAAGCTTTTGCTTTTTATTTAACTATGGGTTGTCATTTTATCTGGAGAGATAAACTATGTATACATTAAGGATGATTCATTTAATACAATCCAGCTTCAAAAAATAAAAGATAGTTGATGTTAGGCAGTACAGAATGTGGGAGCTGCCATAAAAACTTGAGCACTGCTACAAAAACTGTGCTGGCAAAAAAGAAAGAAAGAAAAGAAAAATGTCTAAGGTTGTATGCAAAAGTGTCAGAGTGAATCATGCAAAGGAAATTATTCTTCCTCTTGTCCGCCGCTCCCCCCTCCCCCCGTGGCACCCCATGCTCCATCCAGTGTTTGCTCTGGAAGCTTGGAGGCCCCTCCAAAGTAGGTGTTGGGTATGGGGACTGCAGGGGTGGGAATGTGAAGTCCCATTGTGCAAATGGATTTAACCCATAGTAAGGTTGTATGGGACGCTGGTGGCGCTGTGATGTAAACCACTGAGCCTAGGGCTTGCCGATCAGAAGGTCGGCGGTTCGAATCCCTGCAACGGGGTGAGCTCCCGTTGTTCAGTCCCAGCTCCTGCCAACCTAGCAGTTCGAAAGCACGTCAAAGTGCAAGTAGATAAATAAGTACCGCTCCAGCGGGAAGGTAAACGGCATTTCCGTGCGCTGCTCTGGTTTCGCCAGAAGCGGTTTAGTCATGCTGGCCACATGACCCGGAAAAACTGTCTGCGGACAAACGTCAGCTCCCTCGGCCAGTAAAGCGAGATTAGCACCGCAACCCCAGAGTTGTTTGTCACGGGACTTAACTCTCAGGGGTGCTTTACCTTTACTTTAAGGTTGTATTATGGGAGTTGGGGGAGATAGATACATCATAGCTGGCCAACTCTGGCCCTCCTTCCTTTATTCTGGATGGTGCTGAAACTTTTTCTTCAGAAAGCAAGACCTGCATTTATGTCTTACCTCTTCAAAGAGGATAAGAGAAGTTGCACTTTTTTTACTGGAATCCTCTTCTCCAGTTTCCCTTTTTAAAGATTTAGGCAAGCGTTCTGTATATCCTGCATGAATAATATAGTAGGATCTGTATCAGTGGAAAATAAAGGTCCAGCAAAGCTGCCAAAAAAATCACTTAAGCATGTGTGATGTCTGCCACATATACATAAAAATATATTCAGATTGCCTTTCCTCTCAAATCTGATTTTACAATGATTTGTAATATCTAAGCGGTGCATCGAGAGTTTGCTCATGCTCTATACATTTTCATTCTGTAACATTTGCAATTATCCCCCAAGCAGCAACCTTTTGATTTAGCACTTGTCTGGTTTTGAATACATAGCCACTAACACAGATTGCTCCCATGGATATCATTGTTCCTCTGCTGGTACTGAAAGGATAGAAAGGAGGCAGGGAGCACTGCGTGTGACTTTCATTTCGCTGTTCTAACACAGGGCTAGACCACGGAAGCTATACACAGTGCTTCTAAATCCATTCTATCTGTTTGCAAGTGAAACTCCAAAATAAGGCAATTATTTCTACATACTCGAAGAACCACTGAGATACACTGAAGTATATTTGTTTGCAAAGGAGGGGAATGTTTTTTTTAATAAAGAAACTTGTAAGACTCAGTGGCTTCCAGCACCTCAATTAGGTTGAGGGTGTTAGTTGGGGAAGCAGCGGAGGAAAAGGAAGACCAAGGAGGTGAGGGAGAGGGCATTGTTCTGCTTTTGTACCTGGAATAGCACATCAACAGGTGTTTAGTTGGCAGAATGAACAACCACCCTACATTTACATGGCTGCCATAGATTATAGCTCAGTTTTCATGTCTGATTACACATGCTGGGAGTTCATTTCTACACAAATACACTATGATCTTTTGTTTCCCATCTCCAAAGATCAAGCACACGCATGTGATGTTAAAAACCTACCTTTGTTGTTTTCTTGCACCCTTTCTTCTTCATTCTTAGGCCTAGGAGAAATTTTGAAGTAGTTTGCTAGTGTTTTGGATGCCGAGCTTTGCTTTAATCCAACTTTTCTGGGTGAAACTGGAAACTTTCTTGGGGACTTCTCTTTTCTGGGAGAGCTTTTTCCTGAAATATACATTTTATTTTTGTCTTAAACTTGAAACAGAAAGCATTGGCTTGCATAATCCAGTTGCAGAACCCCACACCCTTTCCTCACAGGACATGTCCAGCAAGGGCAGACTGCTTCCATCACAGAAGAGCAAAATTCAGCTGCCCAATCCCAATATCTTGCTAAGGGGAACATGAAAGAACAAGGGCGAGGTCTGCAAATACTGCCTAAATTATCCTGGTTGCATACGGGTGCCATGCAATTTCTGTCCCCTGTACTCAAAACTGATTGATGTTCTATTTTGATAATCTTTTAAAAGCTACTGCAAGAGCCTCTCAGGGCTATGAAGCAGGATACAGGTATTCCACATAAAATGTCTTGCAATACTTATAATAATAATAACAATAATTTTTATTTATACCCCGCCCTCCCCAGCCAAGGCCGGGCTCAGGGCGGCTAACAAGCAATAATAAAAACAAGTTGAATAAATACAATTTTAAAAAAATTAAAATACATTAAAATATTGAAACATTAAAATATTAAAATGTAGCCTCATCGCAGGAAGAGAAAGGAAAAGAAAAAAGAAAGAGGGGGGGGAGGGAATCAAATTGGCTCCAAGCCAAAGGCCAAGCGGAACAACTCTGTCTTACAGGCCCTGCAGAAAGAAATCAGATCCTGCAGGGCCCTGGTCTCATGAGGCAGAGCGTTCCACCAGGCCGGAGCCAGAGTTGAAAAGGCCCTGGCTCTGGTTGAAGCCAATCTAACTTCCTTAAGGCCCGGGACCACTAGGGTGTTGCTATTTATGGACCTTGAGGCTCTCCGTGGGGCATATCGGGAGAGGCGGTCCCGTAGGTACGAGGGTCCTAGGCCATGATACTTATGCACCTTCATAATACTCATAAACACTAGGTGGTCAGAATGACCGGAAATTCTGAAGTGCCATTTATATATTAAAAGCTCCCATTATCTGGCCATGGTACTAAAGGTGCACTCCACTCTCCTTACCTCCGGATTGTACGCCACGTACAATCTGAAGTAACCATGTGGCCCAGTGGTGTTGGAAAAAGTGTGCTCCCATGGTGCCTGCCAGGAGGTACTACTGCTATGGGCAAGGTGTGGGGGGATAAGGGATGCCCCGATGAACAGAACTGTGAGAAGGAAGCACCCTCATTCCCTTGGCACGGAGCTGACAGTCAGCCATCATGAAGAAACAAAGGGCAAGACTTTCTTCTTTGGTTTGGGATATTGGCCAGGGAAGGGGAAGTAGGAGGTGGTCAACCTCACTCTCTTCCAATTAGAAATATGTATTATGCCATCAAAATGTACGTATACATTCTATAAATGGCAACCATGACAAGCTGACACCTGAGTTCTGCCTACATGAAAATTAAGGCATTTATTTTACAGCATAGATTCCTTTTAGTCAGCAACTGTGACAGTACCCTGCCCCGAAACTCATTTTTTTAAAAAATGGTGTGGTGCATAAAATCTTAAAAAATAAATACATGTTCCAACCAATTTTTTTCACTTCTCTACTGATAAAACAAAGAAGCTCATTACTTACTGGGTGATTTAGTGCTACTGTAATTGTTAAAGAAGCATGGCTTATGAACATTTACACCTTGTTTGTCCACCTGATGAGATTGAGTAGCTTCCTTTAGCTGGGAGAGAATCTGCCTTCCACTGCGCTGACAAGAAGCATTAACTTCAAATATCTGCAAGAATGTTATAAAATTAAGATTTGCTAAAATCACTTTGCAGGTTCCACATTTGTTATGTAAGTAGCTACCCAATACAAACCTTGAAGCCAAGCTCCTGTGCGCAGGCATAAACCGCTGCTGTCTTCCCGATGCCTGGGGGACCGATAAGCAGCATTGTATTGCAAAGAACACTCTCTTCCTCGCTGTCCGACTTCTCATCTTTAAAATCCGCATTGTCAAAGGATTCTAGTAAGGTATATCAGAGTAAACACACACATTTGGCTGTGTTATGTTATATATTTTTTCTGCCTCCCTTTCTAAGAAAAAAAAAAGCAAACTCAAACTAACTTCCATTTTTTTTAAAAAAAGCAACAACCAATAACCCTAGATGAAACAAAATTTAAAACAATCTTACATATTCTAAAGCTTACATCCAACTCATGTCTTCATTTGGTTTCTGAAATAAATCATTAATATAAAACTCATTATTTTACAGATTGAAGAAAGGTTCTGAAGTACCATCTTGGCTGCCACCTTTTGCTTCATTTTGAGTTCTGTCTTCTTCACAGTCAGCTCTTTTTTTCCATTCACATAGCCACCTAAAAATAAAGACATAGGACTATTTTGGTGTCTTTGTGCACATTTGTACCATTTACCGGGACGTATAAGACTGGTTCTCTTTTCACGCTAAGCTATGGCTTAGCAACACATGCATGAGCAGGACTGGCAGCTGTTATTTTTGCTTTCCCTTAAAGACACAAGAGATAATTTCGTATTGGATGAAGTACTGCATCAGAGAATCTGTATTATTAAGTTATATATGTGGTATTATTAATTGCCGTCTTCATCAGTTTCTGCTCTCCAAAATGTTCCTGTTGGTGAAGGCTGACTTTCTGTATTATGTAGTGACCCACCCTGCAACCATTAGTTGAAGGGTGGGATATAAATACTGAAAAATAAATAAATTGGACCGAGTGGGTTATAAACCACAATCTTTAGTCTGGATGGCAGGACAAGCTGAGAAACTGGGGAGTGGGAGAAGCCGCTGAAGTCATGCGTGGATGGTATGCAAATTAAGCCACTATCTAAATGTGCGGTGTGTTCTAACACGACACTGAAAGGGTGGTGGTAGGGAGAAGGAATAGCACATAACCAGAGACTGTTTTCACCAGGGGGTGGGGTTCTTATGTGAAACCCTCAGTGCTTTTAAAACTGAAAGGTGTTTATAAAAGTCGTTTAGGAGCTTCATGAAGCTGCCAGCATGGACCCAACAGAATCCCAGCTACTGAGCTGATATACGCTTAACACTCTCAATTTTCCTAACCAGTTAGGAGACTGGCTCAAGCCACATACTCAGGTCCTCTCCTAAGCCAACACGGTGCAGAGTCACACCTAGTTAACCAGAATGACCTTTGACTAGCAAAACATATCACAAAAATCTGGAGGGAAACCCAGTTGCTGCAATAAGCACTTAAAAGTGTTGCACAGATTTTTAAAGTACTTGTGACCCAATCAAATTGTGCCCAAGAATTGACAGACACAGCAGCGGAGAAAAAGAAAGTGATATTTATTGCTGAGCAATAACTAACCCAGTGGAGTTACAGATAGGTAGCCGTGTTGGTCTGCCATAGTCAAAATAAAAAATTCCTTCCAGTAGCACCTTAAAGACCAACTAAGTTAGTTCTTGGTATGAGCTTTCGTGTGCATGCACACTGTGTATCTGAAGAAGTGTGCATGCACACGAAAGCTCATACCAAGAACTAACTTAGTTGGTCTTTAAGGTGCTACTGGAAGGAATTTTTTATTTTGACCCAGTGGAATTGTTTCCAGAGACTGGGCACCCCAGATCTAGTGCCCTGAGGCTTTATACCTGAGTACATACATGACATAATCGAATACAATCGCAAACGGCAGCAAAAATAAAACTAATGAGCACATTCAAGCCTTGCCCCTGATCATACAAAGAGTTCCCTCCCAACTTCTGCTTTCTTCAGTTTGTACATCAGTCCGACCTTTCCCCTGGTTTATGGTAAAAGGAGAAAGGAAACCTAAAGAGAAAGGAACTGTATTCGGCCGTTTTCGCTGTTGATAACTTCTCCTAAGCAACATCTGTTATACAGGGACACTTGTGGTTAGCATTTTCCTTTTTTAGTGGGGAGACATTTGAGGACATAAGAAGAACAAGGGGAGAGAACTGGGGCAGAGGTCATTTTAGATTTTCCAAATCTAAGCATTTTCCATTTAGCTGTGCAGAAGCCTTCATGATTCAAGCATGGATTATGTAAAATCATCATAAAGATATATGGTTATATATGGATATGTGGATAACTGATTATATGGAAAGCATAAAGATAAAATTCCTCCAGGTGGTCCTGCTTCAAAAGGAAAAAAAGATACAAGAAATTCAACAGTTTCTAACCTGTGTAGTTTTTGAACTGCTGCTGTGTTTCCTACAAGTTCACTGGAGTGCTGTGGCTGGTATTTTTCTGTCCAGAGCACATCTTCATTTGAAAAATCTGCAGATTATGAACACAGAAATTACCTATTTTAATGATTACCCCAAGCAGAAACAAGGAAGATTTATTATTTCATTTTCTGAAGATGTTTTTAGCCCAAATGTCTGGCCTACAGAAAGGAAACAGTGAAATAAATTGTGATCAATATTTATAGGTCAAAGCTGCAGCGCTTTAAGGGGGGGGCCCTCCCTGTAGCTTCATCCTACAACGTTATATAGAAGGTTTTACATTTCAGTCTCAGATGCATTACTTGAAAGGGAGTTCTACTATTTTCAACAGAAGTAACTGTCAAATTGACAGCACAGGATACTGGAATATTAATCGGTATTACTGATTATCAGATCCTTTGACAAACGTAAACGCAAAGACAAATGCTCGAGCTACTAACCCTGAAGGCTTCAGAATAAGTGGATTTGAAAATAACTGGATTGAAAGTTACAGCTTTATGTTTGCAAGAAACTAAACGCAAATGGTTAAGACACTCTTGAATATATAATTTGCATTTTTAAATCAGCAATCTAACTTACAATAAAATAGTACCATAAGTCAGTAGAATGGACTCAAAGATCCCAATGGTGAAGCAAAAAGCAAGTGTGTATTATAGACTCCCCTTCCTGTATGCTGCTCCCAGTGTCCCGCTCCCAACAATTTCTTCCAGAAACCATAAAAAGCATTTTTTTTCACTCATAGAGAAGGCAGCTGGTAAAGTCATGGTGCTTATTTTTAAAAGTACATTAATTCCTTTTAGGTCTACTGGGATGCGTTCCAATAAGGTTATCTGTGAATCAATATACTGTAACTTCACAAATATCCATATAACAATTGTCATAAAAAAAACAGGGTATGAGGTTCTGAAGAACCTGTTAAATATATTCTTTCATTACGTAAGAGGACTATGCTGATAAGGTGGACTTTGAAATGTCACTGTTCTGTTAACAGCAGTCAGAATGTCAATCCCAACTTATTGGAATATAATATAGTTTTCCCCTGCCCTTGTCAGAGTGGTTTTTCAGGATTCAGGATTTAGCTGCAATATATAAACTCACTTATTATGTCAGGAGCAAGAGAAAGTGAATTATATGCAAACAGGTTTATTGAAATATGGTGCTCTTGCAATAAATATAATATAAATATGTTTTTAAAGACGCCGTTGGTGCTAAGGTCTAATCCACTGAGCCTCTTGGGCTTGCTGATTGAAAGGTCAGCAGTTCAAATCCCTGCAACGGGGTGAGCTCCCATTACTCCGTCCTAGCTCCTGCCAACCTAGCAGTTTGAAAGCACGACAGTGCAAGTAGATAAACAGGTACCGGAAAGCTGTCTGTGGACAAACGCTGGCTCCCTTGGCCTGAAGCGAGATGAGCACCACACCCCTTAGTCACTTTTGACTGGATTTAACCATCCAGGGGTCCTTTACCTTTTTAAAGAATTTGTCATCTTGAGCACAACATGTATTAATTTGAGGACATTTCAGATTAGCCATTTTAGAATGGATTCACTTCCACATCTAGTTAAATAAGAACTATGTTCTTAATCACAACAGCCATGCTTAATATGTTCTAAAATATTATGGATTAAGTGTAAGTTACCAGAAGCAAAACTACTTTCTGATCCAAGTTCAGAGTCTTCTGTCTCATCTAAATTTATTATGGGGATTATGTTTTCCATGCCAGTCTGTGTTTCACATGGAACCTGGTCTGGAAATTTAATCTCTGCTTTTCCAATTTGTTTCCTCCTTTTAGATTTGTGATCTTCAGCTTTTCGTTTTCTTTTGGTTGCTTTTCGATTGTCAGAGTCTGCATTTGTCCCAGTGCTAACAGCTTCACATTGCTTTGCTAGACAAAGAAAAACAAAACATGCAACGTGTCATACCGCTGAACAATTCCTAGCAACTCTTACTTTTGCCACCACCAACTAATTCAGACAAATAGGCTTTAGTTATGCTGGCTAAGACGCATAGTACTGTCTTCAGTGTTCCACAAGAGTGTGGGGTTTTTCCAGCTCCTCCCTGCAACTTCATGTACTAAGACATGGCCCCACTGAAGATCTCTGTGGAGCAGCAACATCCATGAGGAAGTGGGGGGTGCTGTCAGCAGCAAACCAAACCACCACTACCACTACTTGCTTGAAGAAAGACTCTGCTTGCATGCATGCACAGACTTCAGCAAAGATCTTTTAAGTTGCCTAGGCTGAAATCCTGTGTATACTTTCCTGTGAGTAAGTTCCATTGAACAAACAGGCTTTATTTCTGAGCAAAAATGCTTCAATATAGCCAGGCCTCCAATTGGTCTGCCACCTCTAGGGGAAGGGACTGCAGTGGTAATAACGATTAACAGCAAACATGCTTAGGATTGTGCTGCTAGAAATTAAATTGCTACCCATGCCTGAATTTTACATGTCAGTTACATATACTTGCTAACCTTGTTTAGTAGTTTGGTAAGCAGCTTGCTTTTTCAACAGCAAATGAAAAAAACGTTTCACAGGAAACTGGGCATTGGAAGACTGAATCTCCTCCAATAAACAATTCCTTTGTGTTTCAGAAAAAACTGGTCGCCATCCAGAAGACTATAAAACACAAAAAAACCAACACAATATATTTATTTCCAATTAATATTTTTGAAGATAGAAAACAGAGTTTAGTAGTACACTAACAGACACAAGGAAGCACGTGATCTATGGAATTTAAAAACATTAAGCTGCTACGTGTCAATTTAATAAAAACAAAATGATAAGAGCTTTCATAACAACAGATCAACTGAACTGAAAGCCATCATGGCAATAAAGATTTGTAGATACTAACCACAACAACTGGAGAATCAGTACTGTCAGGCTGTGTTTTTAACACAGAAAATTCACCAAGCGGAAAAGTGAGTTTTGCAATATCAGTTACTTCAGAATTCACCTCTCTCAGATTAGTTAGAAGAGGTGATGAGGGTGGTGCCAACCTCCACATCAAACATCCTATGAAAGAATAAAGACTCAGTTAGCAAGCGGGATTTTAGAAATAGGTAACAAGGAATACATTATAGAAGAATATTCACCCGTTGGTAAAACTCTTTGTTGATAGTAGCCAGGCTCCTTGCAAAGAGCATTACAGACAGTGCAGCACAAAAAGGATGAATTCAGACTCAGATGAATTCAGACACTTGAACTAAAAGAACTTGACAGGTAGGTCCCTTTAACTAAAACCAGTGATCCACTTACCCTGGCATGCACTGTCAGCACTTTGCAGTCCCATATGTGCTGTTAAAAAACCAATATCTGCTTCTTAAAATGGGTGCATCTTTATATCTAGGTTGCTCCTATGCAAGCTGTCCTTAACATTTTATCTTTTATGGCTCTTCTACACAGCTACTCTTCTTCTAATATGATACATCTCTAGAGAAGCACAAAAAATTATCTGATCGTATGCTATTTCTCCCAACTATTAAAAAGAACATTTAGCAGCATTAATGTCTATAGTTGGAGCAGAGGAAGGACTAAATTAGTGCTTGTTTTTGTCGCTGCCTTCTTCCTTATGAAAGAAGCTGTCACCATTCCCACTGCTCTTTTCATCTTCAAGTTCCTGCAAAGTAAGAGGCAATCATCTCCTAAGCTAGGAGTGTGAACAGTGTCTAGGCTGAGAACCACATTATAACAGGAAAAGCTGTCAGAACCTGCATCCAGTGGTAGATGCACACACAGTCACATAACACAGAGAAAGCTATTCCTCATGGGGACAGAGGCATAACTTAGTAAGTCAAGTTCCATCTTCCATTTTCTCCACATTTCGTAAAACTTGGGTTTTTTTAAAAAAGCTGTCCAACATCCTTTACCTGCCGTGGCTGCTCAAAAATGTAAACATGACTCAATCTCTGTAAAATAACACAAATGCCAATTCACAAGTGAGCTACAAACCCTGCCCTATAGCTAATTAAAGCCCCTAACTTCAAAAATGCAATTGTATCCCTCCCAAACGCATGCATGCAATTGCAAAGTGTGTGGACGTTTTTTATTCATACAGTGGACTCTCCAGATACGAACTTAATTCGTCCCGGGGGTCCGTACTTACCCCGAAAAGTCCGTATCTGGAAGCGCTGCTTCTGCACATGTGCGTGCGGTGAAACTCGGAAGTGTATACCTCCGGGTTTGCCATATTCGTAATTCAAAATCACGTTGCCCAAAGGTAACGCAACCCAAGGTACCACTGTATTTGAAAGGAAGACAATCTACCACTCTTGCTGAAGCATTTCCTCCTCTTGCTTTGATCTTCTTGCAGCAGATACAGTATACTGGCAGAAGGATCTGTAATTGCACACTCTGCTCAGTATCAAAGCCCTTTCCCTTATCAGCTGATTCCTACTGAACAGCTGATGGATGGCCCAGGGGCCCTAAGCTGGGGTGGTCACCTCTGGCCTAAGCCCAAACAGAATACAGTCTTATGAAACTCATCTAAATTTATGCCACCCAAACATTTGTTATTCTCTTGTAGTAACAAAAAGTCAATAAACGTTATTTTAAGGCAAAAGCTCCAATAATGTACAGTGATTGCAAGAACTTCATGAGGTCAATACTCACCACAGTCCTTCTGCTGAACATGGACCACTGTTCGAAAACAGGAATTTACTGCTGAATATGCTTCCAATGCTGCTGCTTTCTTTGCAATCTGCCTCTTTAAAGACTCTGGCAAACCACTCATTAAAAATTCACGTTTCGCTTGGAACTGCTTGCCATCTTGAGAATTTTCAGAATCTTGATCACTAGGTGGAAGTGACAACCAAATGCAGATAAGCTTCAGTATTTAATATTGTTTTACATTCCTTGCAGCAAAGGCTTTGGAACTGTTCAGGAGAATCCCAAGATTCCTGAGCAGCTTACCACAATCTACAATGATATGATCAGTAATGGGAGGACAGCTTTTCCCAAACACTAAAGGTAAAAGGTAAAGGTACCCCTGCCCGTACGGAACAGTCTTGACAGACTCTAGGGTTGTGAGCTCATCTCACTTAAGAGGCCGGGAGCCGGCGCCGTCCGAGGACACTTCCGCGTCATGTGACCAGCGTGACGAAGCTGCTCTGACGAGCCAGCACCAGCGCAGCACACGGAAACGCCGTTTACCTTCCCGCTATAAAGCGGTACCTATTTATCTACTTGCACTTAAGGGTGCTTTCGAACTGCTAGGTGGGCAGGAGCTGGGACCGAAAGACGGGAGCTCACCCCGCCGCGGGGATTCGAACCGCCGACCATGCGATCGGCAAGTCCTAGGCACTGAGGTTTTACCCACAGCGCCACCCGCGTCCCTCTCGCAAACGCTACTTGCCTACAATTACTGACTGTTCTCTGGAGCGTGCAGCTCTGAGAAGAACCATCAAAAATCTCCTGCCACCCACTTTATGCTGCATCTTTGCTTGTTGCATTGCACCAGACAACCCTTTCACCAAGTTTCCACTTGTGTACTAATAATGTTACCACACTTCTCCTCCAAGGGGCTCAGGTTTGAATACAGTGAAACACACCACCACGTTTCACTCTCTGTAAGATTAAGCTGGGCTGAGAGAAAGGGGGCGTCCAGGGTCACCCAGTGTGCTTCATGGATGAGCAGGGTTTGGAAACTGGGTCTCTCCAGTTCTAGTGGAACAGTCCATTCATTCCATTATGTTGCTCATGGTTCTATAAAAATGGGTGTGGATTTATGCAGTTCCATCTCATTCATTAACACACACACCCATATATAGCTCATTTCTAGTCATAAAAAGTATCAGAGCAGTTTACAACAATCGTACATAAAACCATAACATAAACGCCATATTAAAAAGTTGAAATCAGCTATTTTGGAAATATGGAATTCTTAATTGCCTGCATAAGCCCGATGAAATAGAAATGTTTTTAGTAGGTATTTAAAACTTGAAATAGAAGGTGCCTATTGGCAGTGTTTTTATAATACTGGGCCAATGACACTTAAAGGCTCAGTTTCTTGAGGTCAAATGAGCCTCACCAGCTTGGGGAATGAGCAGTGATGATCTTACAGATGATCACAGTGATTGTGCTGGGATAGAAGGGTTCAGACAGTCCCTGAGGTACTCTGGACCTAAGTTGTTCAGGGCTTTATAAATTACTACAAGGATATATGTGACAAACTGACCTGCTTTCATCCAAAACATAAACTGCTGCATCTGTAGTCTTCTGGACCTTTTTCCTAATTGCTGAAGACACTTTCTCTTTGCCTTTAAATGTAAAATATTGCCAGATTAGCAAGGCACTAATACAGCCCTAGCTCTGTGCTGCAATGTGAAGTTATGGAAGGAACAGATATATATCACATTAACCACAATAATAATTAACTGGACACTATATCTCAGATTCTTAATTACATAAAATGCTTTTAAAAGTATACTGTTTAATTTCCCTGATGATATATTAACTATGTATATTTTAGCTGAACTCCATGGTTCTGTGTTACACAGTCATAGGACAGACATTCTCTCGGTTTCTGAAAATCTTAATATTCTGTGACCACAAAACAGTATTCAGTTACCTGAATGAGCAGGTGTACCAGGGTGCACATATTTAAGAAAAAGCAAACAATTTCATTTTCAGATTTATAGTATAAGGAAGTATGTAACAAATTTTAGGAAAAAATATTAGGAATGTGGAGTTTTCAGAACAGTGCACAAAACTTAGTTGTTTAGCATCTACTCATAAACGTGTTTTAGCTTTATTTTAAGTTCTGACAGTCTGCATAAGCATTTCTCTCATTACGTATGTAAAATTGATACCAAACCCCACAACAGGAGAACACAACCAACAGAGTTATTTATACCTGTAACACACAAAATCCAGATAGTATTACCTCAATGGGGCACATAACAGGCACCTCCCCACCCACTGAGGCTATATTCATTGGGCGAATAGTGCAGTTTGACAGGGCTAACATATAAAGAGATGGGAGATCACAGATCTCCAACATTTCAATATATTTTAGATCTGTGGTAGTTACTGTTACTGTTACTGTTACTCCTGTGTAAACTCATGTTGAGTGAATAGGATTCTTCTTTGTGGTGGCACCCTGACTGTAGAATGCCCTTCCCATTAATTTAGGCTTGATGTTGATATCGCTTACCCTTTGACACCACTTGAAGACATACCTCTTTCCCCAGGCTTTTATAGCAGCCCACATAGTGGCTAACACAATGCAGTGAGTTGAAAATTGAAGAAGTGTCCACCTGCTTTTGCTACAATGACTTTCAAATGCTATTATTTAAATTGTGAGTTGTTTTATCATTGTAACCTATCCCGATTTTATGAAACATTGAAGTATGGGCTAGAAATTGGAAAGTTAGTAAAATTTGGTACCATTTGATTTCATAGCTGTCTTCACATTTCCAGTCTTCTTTCCCAATACATCATTCAAGTTTCGAAGTTTCTTTGGTTTGTTCACATTTTCTGAAACAGGACTTGAATCCAGAAAAATCACTGAATCCTGAACACAAACAAGATAAATATTACAGGTCTCAGGGTGGTTCACAAAATAAAATCAAAATCAAAACAACAACCACCCAATAACCCACCCCCCAAGTAATTTTATTGTGCCCATGGAGCCCTGCATGAAAAAGCTCTTGCCACTGTTAGATAACTCACACATCCCCAGTGCAAAGTCCCTGACAAGGAAGAGAATGCAAAAATGCATGCTTCTATAGAGCTCTTGCATACACTACAGTTCACCAGACATTTATTTCATTTTATTTAAAGTATCAGAAAATTCTAGGGTAGTGCACAACATTTTTTATACAGTGGTGCCTCGCAAGACGAAATTAATCCGTTCTGTGAGTCTCTTCGTCTTGCGGTTTTTTAGTCTTGCGAAGCACGGCTATTAGCAGCTTAGCGGCTATTAACGGCTTAGCAGCTTTAAGAAAAAGGAAACAAACTCGCAAGACGTTTCGTCTTGCGAAGCAAGCCCATAGGGAAATTTGTCTTGCGAAGCGACTCAAAAAACGCAAAACCCTTTCGTCTTGCGAGTTTTTCATCTTGCGAGGCATTCATCTTGCGGGGCACCACTGTAAAAGCAAATATAAATGAATGCAAACCGAAAGACATGATACTAAGTAACAAAATAAGCTTCAGCAACTTGCATTTGGTTTGTATATTTTTATGGTATTGACTGCTACTATATTTCAAATGAACAGTTGCATTTCATACAAACTTCTGTCAGTATTACATCAAATAAAAATGACCCTTTCTATCTACTCAGTGTAGTATGCAAAAACTAATGCACAGCTGGATGTGGAACTTGAGCTCAATTCAAGTTCAGCATTAAATTCACTTGGTAACAGTGAACAAGCCACTTTCCCTTTCTCATTTTCCCTTGTGTAGAACAGGAATAGTGAGAGATCAAGAAAGCACACCGCATAGGTACAGTTAACAAAAAGTTTATTTTTTATAGAAACCGTGTTATACGTTCACTGAAAATGTTAGGAGAAACTATACAATTTCTGCTTACTTTTCATAACCTAAGGAAATGTTTTATTATAGCAAATACTCAAGAGACAGTGGACCAGCCTCCTTCTGAAAAAGTTTGTTGACCCCTGATTTACACTCATCTACTTTATCACTAAAACAGATAATTTAAAAATTTGTTTTCAGACAAATTCATAGCAACGACTACAAGTTTACAATATCATCACAAGTCATTTCAAACCCCTTATACTACAGAATAGAGAACAGGTGAAAGACAAACTGTTGCTTAAAGCAAGTGAACTCTAACAACAATGCTGATTCCATCTATAAGCTAGAGTTTATGGACTTACTTCTGTGTTCTGTGACTTTTTCTTTTCAGTCAAGGCCTGTTGTCTAGAAGAGCGTCGCAGAGGCACGGGTAATGTCTCTTCAGTAATCTTCGTTGCTCTGTTATGCTTTAGAGCCTTTGCTTTCTCAACCAATTTCTTTGCTTTGCATATACTGTTCATCTACAGTAAAATTAAAAGGAATCATTAATGGGTCAAGGGCCAATGCACACTGTGGCTTGGATCTAAAGATGCAAAGGTGGAAATGTTCTTCACCAATTCCTCCTACTTATTAAAGCACCCCCACACAAAAAAACCCTGCTCTTGATGGCTGGGGGACTCTCCAAAATAGCATGGCAAATGACACGGGGCTGCAGCAGGTAGGGGGAAGCCTGGGAAAATCAAGAAACCATGTCTTGTATGAACAGAAATCCTTTCTGCTCAACAAGGCACTGTTCAATCTAACATGCTATATTTAAATCTATTAATCCAGGTAAATATTTAAAAGCTGTGTATGTTGTAATTTTTTAAAATAATTACATAATTATATTAAACCATTTCTCACTGAACAAAGAAATACTGTGTATGCCAGTATATTAAAGTGTATGACCAGATATATATTACGGGCCTTTTCATACAATAATTTCCCTCAGAAACCTAGACATGCACAAAGATCAAAAGAGGTTCCAGATTTCTCCTCCTCACACTCAACATTCATTTGTGTAAACATAAAGCCAGAACAGGAAATCTTAGGTGATATGCAATGTAAGTCTTAGATAGACCCACTGAAATCAATGTGCATGAAGTCCATTAATTCCAACAGGTCTATAACTCCATCTTTATTTCAAATTTATTTTCAAATTTGGATTGCGAGTAATGAAGATGGTTATTCCTGGTTTCAGTGTTACACTCTAAATATAGTGAGGAGGTTGGAAGAACACCTAGAAGTAGTACAATGCTTACTTACATTCTACTGCTGAGGGGGAAGAATAATATCATTCAAAGTATTCTGTGCATAACTTAAGGGCGTGCAACAACTTTTTACACTAGTACATTTAATTCTATTGGGCCTTCATATTCAAATTACAGTGAAATTTATTCAAAACAATACCTTCACACTCTGTTGCGTAAATCTTTCAGATGTACTAATTCGAGTGAATTTCATCCTGTATGAGGGGGAAAAAATCCTACTTATTATATATTTATTAAAAACCACTCCTTAATACTGTTTTCGGATAAACAGCAAAGTGCTAAAGCTGCATATGTTCAGAGCTACCGTCTCTAGATAAAGTTTAGGTACTTAAACAAAAATTACTTACACTCTAAAAATATGTTTACCTTATTGGGCTCGTTGAATCAAAGGGTTCAGTAATCACAGCCTTATACAACGCACTTTTATTAAAGGATTTTTTTGTTTGGGGAGTTGAAGCCTGTACAGGAATAGGATCTGATGCATTTTCATCAATAGTCTCTGAAAACCTTGCTTTTTCTGGTGTAATATTTATGGAACTTGGGCTTTTCTTTTGCCGTGGACTTCTTCTCAATCCATTCTTTTTGGGGGACAATTTGCTTTCTGCTTCAGTTGAAGTGGTTTCCCCGGCAGAATGGTCCAGGCTTTTGTTTGTATTTAAATCTTTCTCCTCTCCTCTTAGTATCATCTTTTTCCTGCTGAGCTTGCTGTTTCTTACTCTGGTATGATCCTTTTTAACTGTATTACAATGGGAATCGCTACCAACAAAATCAGATGATAATTCATTTCCTATTTTTTTATTAGAAACATCCTCAGATTCTTCCACTTCCAGTTTGTGTTTTGAAGATTTTTCTACTTCCTTCTGTTTGCCGGGTCCCTTTTTAGATCCATTTTTTACCATATCAGATGCTGGTTGTCTAAAAGCTTTCATAAACTGGTATCTTTCTTCTGCAGTGCATTTTGACTTCATGCTCTCGGAACCTGCAGCTTCTAATACTGCCAGTTCTAACTCTTCTTCTGCTATCACCACATTAGATTTTCGCTTCTGTGTAATTTGCTCAGTATACATCTCTTCTGAGGCAGGCGGACTGCTTTGTCTTCTAGCTGCTTTGGTTTTTTGCTTTAAAAAGATAGAGGCTATTTTCCTAGAAGAGGGAGATTTTGGAGGCACAGAATGAATTTGTGCAAGGACAGTTACTTTCTTAAGTGGGAGCTGCTGAGCAACTTGGCAGCTCACTGTTTCACAGGATGCAGTGGGACTATCTGCTGTTTCTGCTTCGGGAATTTGATGGCTTTTATCTTCACCTTGGCTTTTTAGAAAGTCTTCAAATGATACAGTAACCGTGCAATCATTTAAAAGTGGTGTCTCATGTGCATTAATCTCAGGATGCATAATTTTTTCTATGCTTTCATTTTCTGGTTTACTCATAGATATACCTTGTTTATTATCAACTTCTCTACTATTATCTTTCTGTTGTGTTTCAGTAGAAAAATGTTTAGGCAAGTCCACCTTATCTTTGTGTTTCCGTTTCTTTAATCTTTTTATGTTACTCTTTATTCCTTCTTCATGTTTCCCGTCAACAGTACTGAGATGGTGTTTACTACAATCATTTAACATTTCTTCCAGGTTTGTAGGGCCAACCAATGCAGGAACACTGTGACTATTGAAACTACTTTTAGAGTCGTCTTCTCTCGGACTGAGAAATTCTCTACTATTATCACTATTAATTTCTATCACAAGGTCATGCCCAATTGTTTTTATATCTTTTAATTTATTATTTAAATTACATCTCTTTCCTTTCCTCTTGAGTCTTGACAAAGCCTTTGAAGAATTTTCCAAGGATGATCTATCTGTTTTACTTTTCATCTCTGTTACAGGTGCAGCAATATTCTCATATGTGGGGGAAGTTCTTTTAAAATAATCCATTATATTGTTGGACTTTGGTGGTGACAACACTTTATCAACATTTTTTCCTAATGGTGAAAAATATTTTGTAATTCCTTTTATAGAAGGATCATCTTCTTTCCGTTTCTTACATGGCTATAAAGGAAAAGCAGAGTGGTTTTGTATAAATGAACAGCTTTAGCTAGCATTAAAATTGCTCGTGTTTATTTCTTATTCAGAACGCAAATTGTCTAAAAAGCTTGTCATGCTTATTACACAAGAACTGTATTCACACATTTCTTTTTAAAAGAAATATGGGGCACCATGTTAATCGGTAAAGCTATGTTAATTGTTAAAGGCAAAATAAAAATAAAATATGATCTATGTATGCTACCTCAGAAGCAGTTAAGCTGAACATATTATTAAAGCAGGCTGCCACCTATGAGACTGGGTTGAATGAAATAACAAATTATTTAAAAGCATACAAGCACCTCCTCATTTATGCATGTTCAATATGTATGTGACCATGTATACGTGCATTGTACTGACCTTGGATGTGACACAAAAATTTTATAAAGATTTCACTAAATATCATTAAAAGGGCGGAACAGGAGTGGGGTGGAGGCGGAATGAGATGTTTGCGGGCTTTTTCTATGGGTTTCAATGATATGTGATTTTATGTAACCCCAGTATGAACAGGGGGCTGCCTGTATTTAATTGGAGGTCTTTAAGCAGAGGCTTGACAACCATATGTCAGGAGTGCTCTGATGGTGTTTCCTGCTTGGCAGAGGGTTGGACTCGATGGCCCTTGTGGTCTCTTCCAACTCTATGATTCTATGATTCTCCTTTCTAAACTGACATGAACTTTATTGCTTGTTCTGAAGATCCCATTACAAATACAAGAGCCAGGTATTATTTTTATTTTAGCCCATGATTACAAAATTGGGCTCAGACCTGGGAAGCTCAGGTTCTGGCTAGAGCTCAACTACTGAGTCAGGCTTGCAAAACAAAAAAAGACAATGTAAATATATACCTGAACTTTGGCAGGTACTTCTGCACTCTCAACATCCCCACTATAGGTCAGCCAAATGGAACTGCTCCTCATCCTGAGCTTTAGGGCCCAAGTGGGATGTTTAACAGTTAAGCTAGACTATGACTGTAAAAACATTCCCTAATGAAAAACATTTGGGTTTCTTTTTTTAAAAAAAATACACACATTTTCTCTAAAAGATGATCCCTTTCAGAACATGGGATATAGCAACAAACCAATCACATAATGCACCTTTGCAAGGTTGCTACGTTTTCTCTGGGACAGGCCGCTATGCCCTCTCACCCACAACTACCATTCCCAAGATTCCTTGGGGACAGAAAAATGTGGTGCTAAACCGGTTTAACGCCACACACCCTCAACAGCATCACAAATGAAGTTTTTCACCGAGGCCCTCATGCCTGCCTTTGTGTGTACCTTACACGTTTATTTTTATTCTATTTATTTATTTATTAAATTTATATACTGCCCTTCATCAAACGATATCAGGGAAGTTCACTGAATAATATACAAGATAATATTATTATAAAATTATGGAGGAGAAATCTGTAATAGAAAACTCACTGACCCCACTGAGACAGTAAAAGGCGGCATTTTTCCAGATCTCCCCCATCAAGGCTATGAGAGACAACCTTTGAGCCACCAATCTATTTCAAACATTTAGAATTTGCATGGGGGTGGGAAGTGAAAACACGCCTGATGCCCACACACCCTGGTAAATATAAAAACATCAAGAATGCTATTTAAAAAGGAAAATAAGGTGTGCATACGGGAGTGTGTCATAGTTAACCCCTTTCACAAGAGCCAACTAGGGGCAAATAAATATCTGAGGGGGCTGCTTCCCCCAAAAAAGTTGATGAGCATTGCCATCCAAATGGTGCGAAAGTGCTGAGCATCAATGCGATCAATAACACGGGCTGAGACTTATTGGGGGGGATATTTTCTTCAAGTTATTGTTATTACTTATTACATTTGTAACCTGATTTCTTTCCACAGGGCCTGTAAGACAGAGTTGTTCCACCTGGCCTTTGGCTTAAAATCAGTTTGATGCCATCCCCCTCTTTCTTTTTCCTTTCTCCTCCTGTGAAGAGGCTGCATCCTAATGTTTTAATGTTGTGTTTTAATCTTGTCTTTTAAATTGTATTTTAATCAACATGTTTTTATTATTGGTTGTTAGCTGCCCTGAGCCCGGTCTTGACTGGGGGGGCGGGGTATAAATAAAATTTATTATTATTATTATTATTACTACTACTACATTTGTTAGTCGCTTTATCTTGGCCAAGGCAGCCCAGAGCAACTTAGTACTGTACAACGAAAAAAATCTGGCCAGTTTGCATGGCATGAAGTAGCCCAAAAAGTTGGCACCTCTGACTCCTTTACCTCTGCCACAGGAGCCAACTCCTGGGGGTTGACCTCTAATAAAATAAAATATTTGAGGGAGCCGGGCCAGCGCCCCCCCAAAAAAGTTGATGGCCGTTGACATTCCAACGCTGTGCGTGCACCCACGTCATATGATCGATCATGTGGGGCTTGGCTTACCTGCCCCCCCCAAAAACCATTTTATTGAGTTGGCACTCCTCCTTGGCTCTGACAGCTGCAACTCGCCCACAGGCGGAGCCGCCTCACACCTGTCCCTTTCCCAAGCCCATTTCACTCGCTTGAACATGCACCAAGTCCGCGAAGCCAGAGGGAAAAGAAGCTTCGGCCTCTCTCTCGCCCTCTCCCTCTTACCTGGACGTCGCCGTCGGTTGAGGCAGCCGCAGCTTCGGCGGCCATGGCCCCCCTCCCCACCATCCGCCTTCTTCCCTCAGCAACGGCCGGCGGTTTCTCTCGCCTCTCAGCTCAGCGGAGGAAGGTCCTCGGAGCCATGAAGGAGGCAGGCGCTCGCTCGACGGAGGCCGCCTTTGGACTCCCGCCGGCCGGCCGGCCGGGACAACGGAGGGCGCGGAGAGAGAGAGAGATCCTGTCAGAAATTCGCGCGCCAGACAACAATCGGGCAGAACTAGAAAAGCGCGCGCTGGAGGGATTCCGAGCGCCGCGGCTGCGGTGGGCGGGGCGTGCGCCTCTGGAGCTCACGTGACAGGGGAGCGCGCAGCCGCCTTCGTTCCCCCCAACCTTCGCCTGTGTCACGTGAGCTGCTCCCAGCCAAACGTAAAGGGAACCCGACTTATCTCGGGGTGGAATCGCGCCCCAGGCCCCCCTCCTGCTTTTCTGTTTTCTCGCGAGAACTTGGCCTCTCTCGAAGGGAAAAAGCAGCACGCGCGGGTTTTTCGAACTGCAGTTCGCCGGCGACTGGAGCTCCCTTGACAGATCCTACACCGTGCATTTAAAGCACGTCCGGCGCACATAGAATTATAGAAGTGTAGAGCTGGAAAGGGACCTCCCAAGGGTCATCTAGTCTAGTCCAACCCCCAGCAATGCAGGAATGCCATATATATGTGTGTGTGTGTGTGTGTGTTGTTATTGTTTAGTCGTGTCCGACTCTTCGTGACCCCATGGACCAGAACACGCCAGGCACTCCTGTCTTCCACTGCCTCCTGCAGTTTGGTCAAACTTATGCTGGTAGCTTCGAGAACACTGTCCAACTATCTCGTCCTTGTCCTCCCCTTCTCCTTGTGCCCTCCATCTTTCCCAACATCAGGGTCTTTTCCAGGGAGTCTTCTCTTCTCATGAGGTGGCCAAAGTATTGGAGCCTCAGCTTCAGGATCTGTCCTTCCAGTGAGCACTCAGGGCTGATTTCCTTAAGAATGGAGAGGTTTGATCTTCTTGCAGTCCATGGGACTCTCAAGAGTCTCCTCCAGCACCATAATTCAAAAGTATCCATTCTTCGGCAATCAGCCTTCTTGATGGTCCAGCTCTCACTTCCATACATCACTACAGTGGTACCTCTAGATACGAACGTAACTAGAAGCAAACGTAACTAGTGACGGCACGTCTGCACACACACGCGTCGCTTTTCGCCACTTCTGCATATGCGCGTGATGTCATTTTGAACGTCTGCGCATGCGCAAGTGGCGGAACCTGGAAGTAACGTGCTCCGTTACTTCCGGGTTGCCGCGGAGCGCAACTCGGACGCGCTCAGCCCGAAGCGCATTCAAACCAAGGTATGACTGTACAGGGAAAACCATAGCTTTAACTATATGGACCTTTGTCAGCAAGGTGATGTCTCTGCTTTTTAAGATGCCATCTAGGTTTGTCATCGTTTTTCTCCCAAGAAGCAGGCGTCTTTTAATTTTGTTGCTACTGTCGCCATCTGCATTGATCATGGAGCTCAAGAAAGTAAAATCTCTCACTGCCTCCATTTCTTCCCCTTCTATTTGTCAGGAGGTGATGCTTAAAAAAACATACAGTGGTACCTCAGGTTAAGTACTTAATTTGTTCTGGAGGTCTGTTCTTAACCTGAAACTGTTCTTAACCTGAAGCACCACTTTAGCTAATGGGGCCTCCCGCTGCTGCCACGCCGCCAGAGCACGATTTCTGTTCTCATCCTGAAGCAAAGTTCTTAACCTGAAGCACTATTTTTGTGTTAGTGGAGTCTGTAACCTGAAGCGTATGTAACCTGAGGTTCCACTGTATTTACATTTTGAAATCAGTAAACGTATTGATCATTGCATGACGCATGCATGAATCACTGAACATTTTTATAGCAAAATAAATAAATAAAAACCCAAGTAACTAAGACTCCCGTCTTAATTTACCCATTGTCTCAACTTCCTCTCCGTCCCCCGCCCAGCGATGCCTCTGCGAGAGAAACCGAGCCAGAAAAAGATGGGGGCACGAGGCCAGGAAGAGGAGAAAGGAAAGCGGGGCGGGGCGGGGCGAACCCCCCCAGACCCCGCCCTTTTCCTGCGCCTGTCGACGGCGCTGGGTGCCCGGATGCCGGCCGCTTCCGGGTGTGAGGCCGTTGCCAGCAGTAGGTCCGCCCGCGGCCTGCGAGCCTCTCTGTCTCTCTCCCCGCCGACGGGGACGGAATGGAGACGGAGGCGTTGTTGCTGGAGGCTCGCGAGAGCGTCGAGGCGGCGCGCACCTACCGCCGCGAGCTGCAGCAGCGCCTGAAGGGGCTGCAGCTGGCCCGGCAGCAGGTAACGGGGGCGGGTTGGGAAAGCGCTGCGGAGCCCCTCTCAGGCTGCAACTGAGATAGCCCTGCCGAGGGTCGGGGCAATTCGGTATGGTGTCGGTATTGCCCCTTCTCTACTCCTGACAGAGCTTTTTGCGCCTTCTCTGCAGCGACGGCTGCTGCTCCTCCCGAGGGCGCCAGGAGGAAACGTTTTTATCTCTCTCTCTCTCTAGCTATTTCTTTGGCTTTTTTGAACATCCTTTTAAACGTGTTTGCTAGGCGGGGCTTATTAGTTTGTTCTGGGTTTTTGCGTTGTGTTTTTTGTTGTTCTCTTTTCTTTTCGTTTTTTGAATAACATTGTTATTATTATTATTATTATATTTTCCAAGATTTTTAAAGCAACGTACTTCCACATATATATGGAGGTATATATATATATATATATATATATTTGCTTTCGTAGATTTTCACGGGTACAGGAATGCAGGTTTTGGTGTCTTCGGGTGTCTTCCCGTGTAAGACCAATAGTCCACTCAGACCAATAGTCAGCTCCATAGGCTCACCTCTACAAAATCTCGCTAAATTTCTCGCTAAGCAACTTCAGCCCTATGCAGAATCCATCGCTTCACACGTTACTAACTCCTTCCAGTTCATAGAAACAATAAAGAAGCAAAACCTACATCCCGATGACCTACTTGTGAGCTTCGATGTTGTATCTCTCTTCACACAAGTGCCCATTAATGAAGCCTTGACAGCCATTCAAAACAAATACAATCCCCCCGAATACATCCTGGACCTGACCAACCACTGCCTAACCAACACGTACTTCATCCACAATGGACAAAGATACAAACAGATAGAAGGAGCACCTATGGGATCACCCCTCTCACCGGTCATCGCAAATTTGTACATGGAACACTTTGAAACCAATGCTTTAGACAAGTCAGAACACAAACCCAAACTTTGGCTCAGATATGTTGACGACACCTTTGTAATTTGGCCACACGGGAAAGAAAAACTAGATAGCTTCCTCACACATCTCAACAGCCTACACCCCAAAATACAATTCACTATGGAAATAGAAGCCAACAACCAACTTCCCTTCCTTGACGTCCTAATCTACAAAAAAACCTGATGGCTCCCTAGGACACACTATCTACCGGAAAAAAACACACACCAACCGCTACTTACATGCACAATCACACCACCACCCTGCACAAATAAACTCCGTAGCCAAGACTCTCATCTCCAGAACCAAACGCCTGGCTGACAAAGACCACTTGACAACTGAGTTACAGAATCTCTCAAATGTGTTAATCGCCAATGGATACCAGCAAAACAGGGTTACGAAGCTAATCCAAAAAGAAACACCCCCCAAAAACCAAGACACAGAAGAAAACAATGGCATGGCCCTCCTTCCTTATATCAAGGGCACTACAGATAAAATTAGCAAAATCCTCCATAAACACAATATCAAAACAGCCTTTTGCACCAACCAAAAAATAGCCAATATCCTCAGAAACCCCAAAGATAAAATCCAGTTGGAAAACCAAGGGGTCTATGAAATACCCTGCAAAGTCTGCCCAGCCACGTACATTGGACAAACAAACAGACGAATAAATGCACGTATCGCAGAACACAAGAATGCCGTCAAAAAAGAAGAAAAAACTTCCTCTCTTTTCCAACACATGAAAGAAACAGGACACGAAATTAATTTTGCAGATTCCAAATTGCTCTTTAACATGGAACACCACCACAAGAGAATAATCATGGAAGCCATCGAGATAGAGAAACACCCTCACAACATGAACAAGCGTGACGACACGTCCCGCCTGCCAGACATCTGGAAATTAGCCCTCCCCACAAAAACCGACACCAGAATCAGAGGCACACAGAACGCCATCACCAATCAACCACACCAGACCCAAACCCAGACCCTCTCCACAGATAAATTACAGACACCATCCAGTAGCCAAACCATAGTGGCACCTCCGGATGCTGCACCCCCCTGCAATCCCTACACAGATCTGGCTGGCACAGGGCACAAAACCACAGCTCGCCCCTATACACGAAGCCAAGCCAGAGCACAACTAAGTGCAGTACAGCCATCTTCTCAGAAAAACTCTTCACAAGCTCAAGAGGTCAAGACACGAAAGCTTTAGCAACTAATCCACACTTAATGACCCTCCTAAGTGGTACTCAGACTATCACTCAAGAAATCACTCAAGATATCCCTCAAGTAATTAAGGAACAAAAGAAGAAAAGACACACTAACCTGGGAACTTCCTCTCTGCCCAGAACGTCGGAGGCTATACACCACACCCCCTCAACAGTATTTATAGGAACTCAAACACTGAGATCCTGCTCTGTTCCAGTAACAAGAAGCCGAAAGCACCAGCCTGAAGATGACGAGTGAGACCTCGTCGAAACGTCGCCTAGACACCCCAACTCTTACACGGGAAGACACCCGAAGACACCAAAACCTGCATATATATATATATATATATGCTATATATATATATACATACACATATGCATACACACACACACACACACACACACACACAGACAGTGGTACCTCAGGTTAAGTACTTAATTCGTTGCGGAGGTCCGTTCTTAACCTGAAACTGTTCTTAACCTGAAGCACCACTTTAGCTAATGGGGCCTCCTGCTGCCACTGCGCCGCTGGAGCACAATTTCTGTTCTCATCCTGAAGCAAGGTTCTTAACCTGAAGCACTATTTCTGGGTTAGCGGAGTCTGTAACCTGAAGCGTATGTAACCTGAAGCGTATGTAACCCGAGGTACCACTGTGTGTGTGTGTGTGTGGACACCCCAACTCTTACACGGGAAGACACCCGAAGACACCAAAACCTGCATTCCTGTACCCGTGAAAATCTACGAAAGCATATATATATATATATATATATATATATATATATATATATATATATGCTTTCGTAGATTTTCACGGGTACAGGAATGCAGGTTTTGGTGTCTTCGGGTGTCTTCCCGTGTAAGAGTTGGGGTGTCTAGGCGACGTTTCGACGAGGTCTCACTCGTCATCTTCAGGCTGGTGCTTTCGGCTTCTTGTTACTGGAACAAGAAGCTCTGTTCCAGTAACAAGAAGCCGAAAGCACCAGCCTGAAGATGACGAGTGAGACCTCGTCGAAACGTCGCCTAGACACCCCAACTCTTACACGGAAAGACACCCGAAGACACCAAAACCTGCATATATATATATATATATACACACACACATATATATATATGTTCATGTTTATATATGTTTATATTTGTCCAGTAGCACCTTAGAGACCAACTAAGTTTTTTCTGGGTATAAGCTTTCATGTTCATGCATGCTTCTTCAGATACCAACATTTTTCCATTCATCTTAACACCAAATTCATCTTGTCTGACTTTCCCCGCCCTCCCGGTTTCCTTTTTTTTTTTTTCATTTTTTCCCCTTGCATACAATTACTTTTCCAATTCATTTTTTAATTCTTATTTTTTAACTAAGATATCAAATTACTTCATAAATGCTACACCAATCCTGCTAATCTTTTCACATATTTACAGTGTTCTTTGACATAATCTATAAATTTTATCCAATCTTGCTTGAGTTTCTTCTCGTCTTTTTTTGAATAACTTTTTATGGGGTTTTATAAAACAAGAATAATGTTATACAAATAAGTATGCCAAGTTTTCTCATGTCATTTGTATGTCATAAAAAATAGCATAATAAATATGGAGTAATATCAACAACATATGGTTCATTATTGGTGGTCAGTGTATAAGTTCTTGGTTCATGAACTGGTTTAAACAAAGGCGAAATAGGATAGAACAGAATCTTATTCTTTTTGTAGGAAGAAAAGAGGGGGAAAGAGGGGATGGGGGGAAATGGTAAGTGGGGTGGTGTCGGGTGGTTATGTTGTGGTGTTGTTCTCGTGTTGAATTTTTCATGCCACAAACCACCTTGGTAATCTTCGGGTGAAGGATGATATACAAATTTAATAAATGATGATGATGATGATAATCAGTGCTTTTTTCCTGGGGAAAAGGTGGGGGAACTCACCTTGAAAGTTAGTTAATTATGGGCCTAGTGCCCCCCCCCACATAGACACCCTGCAGGCGGTAGGAAAATATTAATATGTATGTGATTAAGGAACTTGAGCAGACAATGATATGGATCAGAAATGGCCACAACTTTATTGATTACAGGTATAGGTGGATTTTGGTCTCAGGTATAGGGTGTATGTCCGTTCCGGCCCCCGCAAATAATAATAATAATAATAATAATAATAATAATAATAATAATAATAATAATAATAATAATTTGATTTTTTTAAAAAAGGTAAGGGAAGTCAAGATGCCCTGAGTTCCTGTTCAAAAAGCCCACTTATTATTATTAATAATAGGCATCATCACTGTGCTCTTGTGCCATAGCCAAGGGCAAAACTGGACATTATGTTGCCTGGGTCAAAGACTCAGTTTGGCATCTAAGAGCAATAGCTATTCGGGGGGGGGGGGGAGTTAGCTGAGTTTCTTGCTCCTAGTGAAGCTTGCAAAGGGGCTCCATTGAGGCTTCCATCCATGGATATCTATGTAGCTGGCTGCACATTGTTTTTTTGTATTTTGAAAATAAGTTCTTGCTTGTTTTGGTTATGATCAAGAACTGCAAGCATGACCCCTATAGGAGCTAATTTTTAATGAGCTCAGACAGCTCCTGCGTGTCTTAAATAGACAGGAATTAAGTAGGTCTTAGATCTGCTTGCTGACCTCTTCCAAATGTTTGAAGACATTTTTGCCTCTTTAGAACCAGGTTAATTAAATAACTCTGAAATTATATAAAATACAAACATAAATTATAAAAGCAATTTCACTGAATATGCACCTCACTGTAGTAACGGTCATAGAGGTAGCCATTTTAGTTTGTGTTGCTGCAAGAAGTAACAGACTTATCATTAAATAGGGTCCACTTCATCAGACGCATGAAATATTATCCCCACTTGCAGGAGGATTGTAATCAGTGAGATTAGGGGGGAATTAATTCCCAAAAAATTCAGATAGTGGGCAATTCAATAAAAGCTCGAAGGTTTGCAAAAACAAGCACAGTGACTCTTCTCTTCATAGCAGAAGGGACAGGTGAAACACAATCAACTTAGCAATACTGGGTTAATTAATATCTGCAGTGAGACAGGAAACTCTTGTTTTTGTACAGACCCAAAAGAAACTCTTAATAAATTGTAATCCATCTGCTTTACATTGGAGCGCCCTTTGAAATCTCTTTGTTCAAGAATGCCCCCCTTATGATCAGCAACAGAAATCAGATGGTTTTTGAATACAGTGGTGCCTCGCAAGACGAAATTAATTCGTTCCGCAAGTTTTTTCTTCTTGCGAGTTTTTCGTCTTGCGAAGCACGGTTTCCCATAGGAATGCATTGAAAATCAATGAATGCGTTCCTATGGAGACCGTCCGGGGACAGAGGGGAAGCACCGCGCGCCTTCCCCTCTGTCCCCGGACCTGTTTAAAGCAAGGGGCAGCGGGGAGAAGATTGCTTCTCCCCGTTGCCTGCCCCGCAATCTCCGGGGACAGAGGGGAAGGCGCGCGGACCTGTTTTAAAGCAAGGGAAAGGGCAGCGGGAAAGATCGCTTCTCCCCGTTGCCGCCCCTTGGTTCAAAAGGGGTCCGGGGAGAGAGGGGAAGGTGCGTGCGCTTCCCCGCTATCCCCGGAGCTTGCGGGGAAAGCTTCGTTTTGCGAAGCAAGCCCATAGGGAAATGCGTCTTGTGAAGCGGCTAAGAAAATGAAAAACTCCTTCGTCTAGCGAGTTTTTTGTCTTCCGAGGCGTTTGTCTTGCGGGGTACCACTGTATTGCCATTTCCTACGCCAGATTTGTACTCATTGATTCTTTTCCAAAAGCCTGCTTGACCTATCCAGAATGTGCTGCCTTGTTGTAGCGTGGTTAAATAAGGGATTGGAGCTCCTTCCCAGTGAGGAAAGGGTTTTTGATTTAGAAAAAAATATTCACAGAACATAATCAGCTCACTGGGTTCACTGCCACTGACTTGTGTCTGGAATGGCCAATGGCTTGTTTGACTTTAAAAGTGGATTAGACAACAGTATAGAATCATAGGAATCATAGGTCTATTGGTGTCTTTTATACATGATCCCCTAATGAAACCAACCTGTTCAGAGGCACAAGACCAGCTGCTATTAGGAAGTAGGCTGGCAAGCTTCCTTGGGATTCCTTGGTTGGTAGATCTTTGGTGGTCTGTTCCAGCTAGGCTACTCTTGCATGCAGACAAGACCTGCAGCCGGATACAAAGGGTTAGTTTGAGTGGGATTTTCTTCCAAGGAAGTTGGTGTTGAATTTCAGCCTTAGGAAATGTCTAGAACAATGTAACAGTGTCATCATCAAGGTACAATCTGGAAAAGTGCCCACTGTTACATACAGGGTTGTACAACAGCCAGTCTTGCTTGCCACGCTGTAAGCAACATTGAAAACATGCGTTGGTGGTGTGAGCGTTTAGGCGAGAGAGAGAAATCTGTACTGCACATACTTCGTTCTAACATTTGGTTTATTGGTCTTGCCTTCTGTTTAACCTAGTGTTGTGTGTGCACATTTAAGCTCAGTACTGTATTGAGAATACTTGCTTTGATTTCTTTGAGTTGTTATCAGGGCACATGTTGATATTTGGGTTATAGGGGCTCAAGGGCAGGGGAAGGCTAAGACTGAGTGATTGCTCTGAAAGCGTTATGCTCCTCTCATTCTCAATTATTTTTCTATGTAGCAGTGAACTTTAGCATAGTGGCTGAAATGCTTCCATAGGCTTACCCAACTTGGTGGCTCTGCTCTCTCTCTTACACGAGCCTCAACATTTGGGATGCAGTGGAGTATTTTGACCATTATGCATGACTGTAATTATTCTTGAAAGCTTTGGCTCCAAAGCCATAATTTTGTGAGCACGTATGTGCACGTCTTTCAAGTTCCCACAGTTGGATAGTCAGGGCAGATTGAGTAAAATTGATTCCTTTATGTAAAAGGAAAGCTTGGACATGCTAGGTGGTGGGTGCTATGAAGCTCCCTTGCTTAAACATTAACCAAAGTTTAGGATTCAGATGACACGCTAAACTGTGATTAATTTCAGAAGTGAAATCTTCCAGAATTTGATTGGTAAATGAAAGCAAAACTTCTTGGACTGTTGTCTATTTCTGTCTTGTTGGCCTGTTAGTTCTGCGCCTCCAGCAATAGCCAATACAGTGGTACCTCGGGTTAAGTACTTAATTCGTTCCGGAGGTCCGTTCTTAACCTGAAACTGTTCTTAACCTGAAGCACCACTTTATCTAATGGGGCCTCCTGCTGCTGCCGCGCCGCCGGAGCACAATTTCTGTTCTCATCCTGAAGCAAAGTTCTTAACCCAAGGTAATATTTATGGGTTAGCGGAGTCTGTAACCTGAAGCGTATGTAACCTGAAGCGTATGTAATCTGAGGAACCACTGTAACTGCTTTCATTTAGGCAGTATTTTCATGGCACTCTGTTTACCGCAGAAAAGGCAATATTTAACTACAACTGCTTATCTCTAAAACTTCTCAGACTCTTGGTGCCTGTTGCTGCCAATGTCTTCTCTTAGTGCCAGATAAATGTTTCCTGCAAAATCCAGATGCTATTTGGCCTTGTATTTGTGCATCAAATCTCTCTAATCCAAACAACTATAGGTGGATCAGCATAGTTACTTCCATTGTTGATACTGTTCAGGCAGTGAGATAGCCATATGTTGACTTCAAGGCCAGGTGTTGATTTGAACCTGGAGAATGTCAAGGGCCAGTGTGGTGCAATGGTTATACAGTGGTGCCCCGCAAGACGAATGCCTCGCAAGACGAAAAATTCGCTAGACGAAAGGGTTTTGCGGTTTTTGAGCTGCTTCGCAAGACGAATTTCCCTATGGGCTTGCTTCGCAAGACGAAAACGTCTTGTGTTTTTTGCAAGTTTGTTTCCTTTTTCTTAACACCGTTAATACAGTTGCAACTTGACTTCGAGGAGCAACTCATAGAACGCTGTGTGGTAGCCTTTTCTGAGGTTTTTGGTGATTTTTGAAGCTTTTCCAAAACTTTTCCGACACCGTGCTTCGCAAGACGAAAAATTCGCTAGACGAAAAAACTCGTGGAACGAATTAATTTCGTCTTGCAAGGCACCACTGTAACATTGAACTTGGACTGGGGAGATTTAAGATCAGCCAAGGAGCTAACTGGGGCTGCACCCTTCTACCCATGTGCCTGGGCATCAGCCTCATTGAATTTAAAATGACTTGCTTCTGATTGGGCACTGTGAATAACCTTGTGCTTTTTGGAGCATTCTTGTTCTTGGCCTAATCTTCCTTAGTCCAAGCTGTGACTAACATGCTCCAGGAATCCTGGGACAACGGAGCCTTTAGTATTGAGATTCTGTTAAAAACATGAATTTGCAGTATAGTTACCCAAGTTTTCAAGCAAGTCCACATAACTCACTGGTCCACAATATTAGATAGAACACCTGCTTTTGGTCATAATTTGTGGCCCAAATAAGAGAAAACAGAACCAACTCAGAGCTGTAGCCTAGAGACACTTATTGCTTGCCCCAGATGTGCAAGCAAGAAGCCTCTTCTAATCAAATGTAGCTGCCTGCGGGCAGTGTTTCTTACGCCCGGGCAAGCTGGTATCTTAGATGGCATCCTGTTCTTAATCAAAACCCTGTTCTTTGATTAGCCTTGGCATTAACCTTTCTGAATAAGATACAGTACTTGCCTTTTCTGACCAAAGTATTGGACCAGTGCAAAAAGGATCCCTGACACAATTGATGGATGTTACTTTTTCTCCACTCTGCTTCTGCGTGCTGCATCCCTCTTCATGCATAACTGCTCATTCATGCAAGTGCCTGCTCATAATATCATAGAAATGGAGGGGGCTGTATTATAGACCATCTTGTGTGACTGCCTGCTTGATGGAAGAACTCTAGAACTCTAGAGAACATTCTGGCTGAGGCTTATGAGAATTGAACTCCCAACAACCTCTGCAGGATCCCAGATTGCCCGTCCCTGACCTAAAGTAAATACTGTATTTTTCGCTCTATAAGACGCACCTAGGTTTTGGAGGAGGAAAACAAGAAAAAAAAAATTCTGAATCTCAGAAGCCAGAACAACAAGAGGGATCGCTGCGCAGCAAAAGCAGCGATCCCTCTTGCTGTTCTGGCTTCTGGGATAGCTGCGCAGCCTGTATTCGCTCCATAAGACGCACACACATTTCCCCTTACTTTTTAGGAGGGAAAAAGTGAGTCTTATAGAGCAAAAAATACGGTAATTTTTTTCTTGCCCATAAATTTTATATGCTGTTTGAACTGTTTCCTTTGCTAACTTTTAAAAAAAAGTGTATTCTTTTTATTCCAATGTGAATGTAGCTTTCATTATTTTTAACCTTGGTAAACAGCCCTGGAATCTGTTTCAGTGAAGGATAATATATGCGATTAATTTTTAAGAGACCTTACACTACTGCAGTTGTGCTGTCCTGAGTTGCCGCATCAGTGGTTTGTTCCCCTAACATGGATGCTTTATTTATTGTGCTGGATAAATAATATACTGTACCAGCTGATAAGTTGAGATTTACTCATGCAACTACCTGGCCCTATGTCCCTTTTTTTTGCCTTGCACAGCATGGTGGAGGATCTGGCCTAAAAGATCTAGGGGGAGAAAATAGTGCTTCCCTTCTCCTTTTCCTGCCACTTCTGTTTTATGTATACTTCCTTTTTTTTCTGAAGCACTGAAAGAGCAAGTGAAGTCTTAACTGCAAGAGGACTTCAAAGTCCTTTGAATGTGGCTTAAAGAGGAAGTTGAGCTTTACATAATGGTAGAGCATCCTGTGTTTTTCTGAAGATCAAGAAGTTACATCTGGCTAACATCTCTGCAGCCTCTCTGATTGAGAGAAACGTTTTAAACAACTTTTCCATCTGGACCAGGATTGATTTCTCTCCTACTGAGTAGCTTAATTCTCTTTCCAAACCAGATTAAATTTACAAACTAGCTCTATTCTTTATCGTGTGAAATGGTTATTGCAAAATCATTTTGGCATCTTGCGGTGGTATTTGCCCTCAGAAAGTCTGTTCTGAAATTCAGCTGCTCTGCTTGGCATAAATTAGGCACGTTGCCGTACAATTAGTGCCAGTTTTTAAATTTGCACCACTGGCTTCTCTTTCCTTGCATCGTTGCATTGCTGATTGCATGAAGCTGTTGATTAAATGAGGGTGGCAGCAGCAGACCTTTCTGGAATGGATGAGAATGGCTTGTGCCCAATCACTCTTTCTCCCTCTTTATGCCTGGTTTTCAGGACAGAAACTGCCCACGCTGCTTTTCTCCTTAATGTAAGCAAGATGCTTTGTTCTGTTTTGTTAATCAAGGATGTGTGGGATTCTGGGGGGAAGTTCCGCCTAATTCTGTCGTAGTCATTCTGCTTCCCCATTGCAGTGCAGATCCTTTTGATGAGCGATGCCAAGTGACATCCACAGGCTACGCCAGATGTGGTGTGGGAAGACCTATAATCAGCTCTCCTGTTTTCTTTTTTAAACTTTAAATTGGATGCAAGGAGCACCAAGTTCAATTGCAGCGACGAGAGGGGGAGATGCTGTTCCTTCCTGTGCCATTTCTCCAGGCTAAATCGTATTGTTAAAATAGTTTGTAGGGATCAGCACAAAATGTCAAGATGTCTGTGTACAGTGGTGCCTCGCAAGACGAAAATAATCCGTTCCGCGAGTCTCTTCGTCTAGCGGTTTTTTCTTCTTGCGAAGCAACCCTATTAGCGGTTTAGCGGATTAGCGCTATTAGCGGTTTAGCGGCTAAAAGGCTATTAGCGACTTAGAAAAAGGGGGGGGGAAGCGGAAAAAATCACAAGACTCACAAGACGTTTTCGTCTTGCAAAGCAAGCCCATAGGGAAATTCGTCTTGCGAAGCACATCAAAAAACGGAAAACCCTTTCGTCTAGCGGGTTTTTCGTCTTGCAAGGCATTCGTCTTGCAGGGCACCACTGTATTCAAGAACATGGGTTATGAAAATAAATGAATAAGATTGTAGTCTCACAAAGTGCTTACAAATGTGTTTACAGCCCCACTCCCCAAACCAGCTGTTAATCTGCCTGGGGAGGGGTATATGTCTCTTCCCCCCTCCCCATGGAGCTAACTGTAACTTTGAGAGAGGAAGTGGTTTTTACTTTGGAGACCTTGTTTCTTAGATTTATGAATACAGATTGGGCTGTTCATTCTCGTTTTCTGACAGGTATAAATAATTAAATTGATGATGATGATTGTATTCCTGTAATTTTTCTCTATTGTACTACATGGTTTTGAGAGCTCTCCTGCACCCTGTGATGTTACTACAGTCATACCTTGGTTTTTGAACAGCTTAGCTCACAAACAACTTGGAACCCGAACGCTGCAAACCTGGAAGCAGGTGTTCCGGTTTGCGAACTTTGCCTCGGAAGCTGAACGTCCGGCGCGGCTTCCGATTGGCTGCAGGACGCTCCTGCAGAACGCTCCTGCAGCCAATCGGAAGCTGTGGCTTGCTTCTTGAACATTTCAGAAGTTGAACGGACTTCTGGAACGCATTCTGTTCGAAAACCAAGGTGCAACAAATTCTGAATGGCAAGAGGCCGATTGGTTTTGGCCCTGCCCCAATTGGCCCGGCTTCTCATGCCTTTTGTCTCCTTCCAGATCAAAGAGAGTGCGGCACTGACAAGGGATGTACTTGAGCAGCATTTTAATGACTTGAAAGGGACCTTGAGAAAGCTTCTGGATGAGCGGTTGGTGTCCTTGCTACAAGAAGTGGATGCCATCGAAGAGGAGAGCATCAAACCATTGGACGAGTGCCGAAAGCTAATAGAACAGGGCGTTGGCACGGCTGATGAACTCCTCCGGGAAGGTAGGAGGCTATCTTAAAAACATGCCAGTTCTTTTTGAGCGTGGGGGCTCCCCCCAAAAACCCCTCACTTGTTTACAGCACACATGCAGAGATTACACTGTCTTGCCCCACTCCTCTGCCAATGATGCCCCCTGCATCTTAGGTGACACTTGACTGCTCCTGCTTAGGTACCAATATAAACATACAAGACACCTCCAAGCGATGTAGAATCTCAATTGGCTCCTCCCTTGGGTGGAAGGAACCAAATGCACCTATGATACCGTATTTTTTGCTCTATAAGACTCACTTTTTCCCTCCTAAAAAGTAAGGGGAAATGTGTGTGCGTCTTATGGAGCGAATGCAGGCTGCGCAGCTATCCCAGAAGCCAGAACAGCAAGAGGGATTGCTGCTTTCACTGCGCAGCGATCCCTCTTGCTGTTCTGGCTTTGAGATTCAGAATATATTTTTTTGTTTGTTTTCCTCCTCCAAAAACTAGGTGCGTCTTGTGGTCTGGTGCGTCTTATAGAGCGAAAAATACGGTGTTATGCACTCGGAGCCTGTCCACATGACTGCCAAGCATGCAGGGTCTCTGATTGGTACACCCACACACATCCTTGGTGAGGGGATGGCAGGGGTCTGCAACCCGCGGCTCCGGAGCCGCATGTGGCTCTTTTACACCTTTGCCGCGGCTCCGGGGTGGATACTAGCGAGGGGAGGAGGCGCATTGTGCGCCCCGACACTCCCCACTGTGGCGGGCGCTGTACTGGCTGTGATGTCACATGGGGGCGGTGCGTGCATTAGTCACGCACCGTCCCGACGTCACCTTCCCGCCCGCCCGCCCGCTACATTGTAAGGGGCATGTACGCTGGTCACTGCATTGAAAGGGGGCATGTACGCTGGTCACTGTTTTGAAGGGGAGTGAAGAACACACACCAAAAAAAAGGTAACTTGTTAATTTAACGTTTATTTCTATGAGGAGGAGTAATTCTGAGGGGTCAAACAAAGAGATAATAAAAAAAATGACAAAAAAGTTATTTTTATAATGACGAGTTTTGCGGCTCCCAGTTTTTTTTCCTTCGGAAACGGGTCCAAGTGGCTCTTTTTGTCTTAAAGGTTGCAGACCCCTGGGGGATGGGATTAGCTGCTGCAAGACCCCCTTCGCACATGCTTTCTATGCATGCGGATGTTTATGTGCAACACGCCCTCCACACACACAATAGTTATATTTCATTTAAGGTGCACATGGCATCAGCTAAGGTCATTGTGCTAGATCAGCCTTCCCCAACTCCCATCAGACTCAGCCAGCCTGGCCAATGGGCAGGGATGATGGCAGTGGCGTGCGGTGAATTTTTTTGCAGGTGAACAATTAGGGCCAGAGGCACCAGCTTGCAAGGGTTATTTTTTCTGAGGTGGGGGGACGTCATGCACGTGACGTCTTGACATCACATGCGTGAGCATCGCACCTCCCTCCCTCAGCCAGGCAGAAGTTTCTCTGGCTTTGGGAAGGAGATACCAGGCCTCTGAAAGGATGCTGGAGCCTTCCTTCCCCAAACCGGATGGGCTCTCTACAATAGAATTATAGAGTTGAAATGGATCTTGAGGACCATCTAGTCTAACCCCCTGCAATGCAAGAATCTCAGCTATATCATACATGACAGATTACCATCCAACCTCTGCTTAAAAACCTCCAAGGAAGGAGAGTCGACCACCTCTCGTAGGAGTCCGTTCTTACTGTTGGAAAGTTCTTCCTGAAGTTTAGTCATAATCTCATTTCTTGTAAGTTGAATTCACTGGATCGGGTCCTAGCCTCTGGAGCCATTACATCTGTTGTAGAAATACCTTCTGATGCAGAATTGAATGTTGCATGTGTCCAGTTGCTGCCTCCAGGTCAGGGTTGCCTTTTCTCAATCAAAAAAAAAAAAAAAGTAAAGGACTCCTGACCATTAAGTCCAGTCGCGAACGACTCTGGGGTTGCGGCGCTCATCTCGCTTTACTGGCCGAGGGAGCCGACATTTGTCCGCAGATAGTTTTTTCCAGGTCATGTGGCCAGCATGACTAAGCCACTTCTGGCGAAAGCAGAGCAGTGCTCAGAAACGCTGTTTACCTTCCCGCCAGAGCGGTGCCTATTTCTCTACTTGCACTTTGATGTGCTTCCGAACTGCTAGGTTGGCAGAAGCTGGGATGGAACAACAGGAGCTCACCCCGTTGCGGGGATTCAAACCACCAACCTTCCAATCGGCAAGCCCAAGCCTCAGTGGTTTACACCACAGCACCCCTTTTCTCAATAGGAACCTCTTAATTTTTATTTTTTATTCCAGGAGAAACTGTCATCCATGGTGTAACAGGGGAGGAGAGTGACAAGCTTTGCAGCTTTACCAAAAAGGCATTGCATATTCAGCTGGATAGGTAAGAGCATGGGTAGGCAAACTAAGGCCCGGGGGGCCGGATCCGGCCCGGCCCAATCGCCTTCTCAATCCGGCCTGCGGACGGTCCGGGAATCAATGTGTTTTTACATGAGTAGAATGTGTCCTTTTATTTAAAACGCATCTCTGGGTTATTTGTGGGGCATAGGAATTCGTTATTCTTTTTCTCCAAACTATAGTCCGCCCCCCCCCAAGGTCTGAGGGACAGTGGACCAGCCCCCTGTTGAAAAGGTTTGCTGACCCTGGGTAAGAGCCGTGAATTGAGGGTGGAAGTTTGATACTTGTGGTGTGACTGGCTGATAATGGGTGTCAGGGTTTTCCCAATTTAGGACAGTTGATCTGAATGAGAAACACCTCTTTTCTTTAAAAAAAGGGTACAGTCTAGACCAGCCTTTCCTGACCTGGTGCCCTCCAAATGTTTTGGGACTGATGGGAGCTGTAGTCCAGAACATCTGGAAGGTACAAGGTTGGGCAACGCTGGTTTAGACTTCCCTGGCCTGTTAGTGCATGAACTAGCAAGACTGGTGTTCATAGCAGCATTTAACCTTCCAACTCAAAACACAGTCCGGTCATCATTTGAAATGCCTGGATTTCAGAAGAGATTACTGTGAAACTCGAGTAGGCTAAATTTTGGGTTTTGTAAAAAGCTTTTTGAGGTTGTGGAGATAATCAAATACATGTGCACTCTCTTGTAAATTCTGTCTCTGTAATCAAATCAAGAGCGCCAAACCTTTGTTGATTCTTTGAAAACAGTTGCTTATCAAGTTACTAGCAGTACTGAATAGTCTCTCTCTCTCTCTCTCTCTCTCTCTCTCTCTCTCTCTCTAGTTTGCCAGAAGTACCATCCTTGGTTGATGTGCCTTGTTTATCTGCCCAGTTGGATGACTCTCTCCTTACAGTAGTGAGAAATCAGATCTTTAACCATGGGGCAGTAGCATCTCGACCACCAATACAGATAGAAGAGCTGATTGAGAAGCCTGGGGGCATCATTGTAAAGTGGTGCAAGGTGGGTGGAAAAGAGCCTTTTCAAGATCAGTCTCCAATATGCACTCTCTTTTTGTTTGTGCTTTAATCACTTTCATTTAAGCGGGTGGCACTGTGGGTTCGACCACAGAACCTAGGGCTTGCCGATCAGAAGGTCGGCGGTTCGAATCCCTGCGACAGGGTGAGCTCCTGTTGCTCGGTCCCTGCTCCTGCCAACCTACAGTTCGAAAGCACACAAAGTGCAAGTAGATAAATAGGTACCACTCCGGCGGGAAGGTAAATGGCGTTTCCTTGCTCTGCTCTGGTTTGTCAGAAGCAGCTTAGTCATGCTGGCCACATGACCAGCCAGTAAAGCGAGATGAGCGCCGCAACCACAGAGTCGTCTGTGACTGGACCTAACGGTCAGGGGTCCCTTTACCTTTAAGACAGTTTGTGATTATTGATTCTCAGGCAAGACAGTTTGCAGTTACTCTGACCTCATAGACTGAAAGTCCAATCCTAACCAGGTATACTCAGGAGTAAGTCCTGTTGAATTCGAGGGGGGCCTTACTCCAGGGTAAGTGGGGTGTAGGATTGCAGCCTTAGCTGGCTATAATATTTTTTGTGTTCCATGTTTTAAAAAATCTGTCTTTTTCTGCTTTGCCTTGGAATGTTTTAGACAGTTTCTGCAGACGTCTTGAAGTTCTTTGCAAAACCAAAATTAACTTGCAGCATCTATAAGCAAAATCAAGAAGAAGGGTACAGAAAAGATGCCTTCCTCTCTCTGCATTGACCCAAATTATTCCCCTTTTGAAATTACAGTATATTTCATTGCTCCATATTTCATAGACTCAGGAAGCTTCTCCACAAATTAAAGACTTTCTCATGAATTCATATTACAAGTAGCAGTTTTTAACTCCATGATTGTGTGGCTTACAAATACCTACTTTGAGATGGTTCCCTAAACAGATATGCAGTGCATTTTTTTATAACTTTTTGCTTTTAAAAAAGAAGTAGCCAGCCTACATAGTGAGTGAAGACAGATATCTCGCTAATGATTGCAAACAGCTACAATGTTCACATATTGATTATTATTATTATTATTATTATTATTATTATTATTATTATTATTTTATTGCGTCTTTAGGCCAAGGTTAGGAACATTACACATAACATTGCTGTATAGGGGAGCAGGATACAAATGCAATACAATAGTAACCACCCTCAACAACCCGTTAAAGAAAACACAACTCCATAAGGATAGTCAATGCAGTAATAAAATAGGACCATCATGTCACCAGCTGCTTCCTGGTCTTCTTTGCCTCCGACAGGATTTATGCTGCAGTCAATGAAACTCCAGTGTTCAAGGGAGACTTTGGTGGTCTGCATGGCTTCCTTTTCCCTTCCTTGCGATTTCTTGCCATTCTTGACTGCCATTCTCCTTTGTTCCGTCCTTTTCCTTCTGAAACTTCACAGGTTGTTTGTTTATTTACTTCTATGCCATTTGCATGTCAAAATAGCTTCTAAGCAGTATAAAATAAATTACTTGTTTTGTTTTGTGTTTTAAAAACACAACATAATTAAATTTCACAATAAAACAATGCCCTCAATAAATCATTAAAAACCATACAGTAAAAACCAGCCCTTTCAGAAGCATAGCAATTAAACCGACTCAAAATACAATTAAAACAGTTGGATCAGATAGTTTAAAGTTCAGTGGAATGCTTGTCTAAACTGGTTCTTGGAGCCCGCATACCTGTTTCTTTTTCTTTCCACAAAAATCACAAAGAGTGAGTTCAAATGAAACATGCAAGCTAAGTCCCTTTTGCAAATCGAACATCAGTTTGCATAATTATCTGTACATTATTTTATTCAGAACACACAATTGAACTTTCTGGGCACCCAAATTTTCATTTATTTATTTGCTGCAGAATGCAGTTACCGCTGAGATTTTTCTCCTTTCGCTGCTGTGATATGAGAGCTTGTGTTGCCCTCCTTCCCCTTGGGAGAGGTTTCTTCAGGACTTCCTGACCCATGTGACCCTGAGGCAGCAAAAATAACGTGTTGCTGCTTTGCAATATTACCTTGACAACGTTGCACTTTGGAGAGCTAGCAAGATAGTTGAATTGGAGGAAGATTAAAGGCAGTGTGTATCCAATAACTGGGCTCTGTTTCAGGTCGATGAGGACTTTGTGCCACAAGATTACAGGCTTCAGTATCGTAAGAGTACGGCCAGCCACTTTGAAGATGTGTATGTCGGCTCGGACACAGAATTCATAGTGCTCCATATTGATCCCAATGTTGATTACCAGTTCAGGGTTTGTGCACGAGGAGATGGCCGCCAAGAATGGAGCCCGTGGAGTGTTTCTCAGACTGGTCGTTCCACCTTGGTGCCCCACGGTATTATTCTTCGCATTTATTATTATTATTATTATTATTAACTATATGTATCCCGCCCATCTGACTAGATTGCGCCAGCCACTCTGGGCAGCTTCCAGCATATACAGAAACATAATAAAACACCAGACATTAAAAACTTCCCGAAATAGGGCTGCCTTCAGATGTCTTCTAAAAGTCAGATAGTTGTTTATTTCCTTGACATCTGATGGGAGGGCGTTCCACAGGGTGGGTGCCACTACCGAGAAGGCCCTCTGCCTGGTTCCCTGTAACCTGACTTCTTGCAGTGAGGGAACCGCCAGAAGGCCATCGGAGCTGGACCTCAGTGTCTGGGCTGAACGATGGGGGTGGAGATGCTCTTTTAGGTATACTTGGCCAAGGCTGTTTAGGGCTTTAAAAGTCAGCACCAACACTTTGAATTGTGCTTGGAAATGTACTGGGAGCCAACATAGGTCTTTCAGGTCATTATTAATATAATTACCATCTTGATGCCCAATTTATGCAAGGACTTGCAGAGGACTTCCCCCGACAGGACTCAGTTGGATCCTGCCCTTAGGCATTGATTCCAGCGGGACTTCTCTGTGAGTGGACGGATTTGGGTCCGGATGTAGGTGTGTTTAGGAACAGAGACTTGTCATCTTTGTAACGCTGCTGGTGTGGAGTCCCCCCCCCCCGCCAATTTCAAAATAATGCAGTTTTCCCATTTTGGAGTGCAGACAAACGTTCTCTAAACATGAGAGCTGCAGCCCCTCTTTTCCCAGGTGGTGAGCAACATCCTGGGAAGGCTGTGTTGCATCGCACAGCAATCTTGCACCTCCAAGTGATGCGCACGTGCGTGCTAGTTCCTGTTTGCCCTTCCTTTGTTAGAATGGACGCCTGGCTTTGAAGGCTACAGCTTAAGCAGCCGAAGAAACATTGCGCTTCGAAATGATTCACAAGTGGGCGGGGTGCTGTACTCCAGGGCTCCAACCTACTATTGCGGTCAGACATTGACATTCCGGTAAGTCATTTTGCTTAGCTAACGTGCCACAGCATGTTTTCCCCAGCAGGATTTTGTGTGTGTGCTCGCATTTGTTTCTTTCTTCCTTGAGCATAGCTGTCAACCGTCCCTTGTTTGGCGGGAAAGTCCTTTATCCCAGCGCTGTGTCCCGCTGCTGTCTCTTATTGATGATGTCCCTTGAATTTCCCGGGTTTCAAAGGAAGCAGCTCCTCTCCCTCCCTGCCTGCCGGCCAGGGAGGAGAGAGGCTCCAACTGTGTTGCTTGGCAGCGTTGCTCACCCAATAAGGAGTCTTAAGAATGACTGGGGGTGGAGCTTGCATGCCTTGTGCCGATCAAATCGGCCGCGTTGCCGGGGGACTCGTCTTTGCTCAGCGCTTCCCAGCGGAGAGGTGACGGTGGTTTTCCTTGCTGCATCCCCTTTGCCGGGTTGCTGCGCTGTGGGAATGACCGCTTGAGGCTTTGTTTGGCTGCTGGCTGGGCTTTCTGCCTTTGGCTTGGAGGGGCTCAGAAGTTGAACATACCCGTGTTCAGAAAATCCCTTATTTTAGCTGCGGATCCCTTATTTTCGAGGCTGCTGGTCCCTTATTTTCAAATCTGTAAGTTGACAGCTATGTCCTTGAGAGATCTGGTCACCTGTTGTCTTGACTCAGTTTGACGCATTGTCTGATTTTACCCAGCATTCCTAACTGTTGCCTTATTTTACCCAGCATTCCTTGAGCACAAAAGGGGCAAACCTGTAGCACCAAGGGCAGTGTTAGAAACTCAAGATATATAATCTAGGCACCATGTGTCTCCTTAAACCAAGGTTACAGCTGCCAAATTGGAATGTCTAGTTGCTTTTGGGGGGCAAGATGGCTCTAAAAGTCTTTTTCTTTTCTTTTCCAAATGATGGACTGATTGATTGATTCTCAGTTAAACATCTGGCTAGATCAGATGACAGCCTTGAGCTAGGTTAAGAACTCTGAGGACTTAAAGAAGAAAAATAACTTTATCCAGGGACAGTCCACATATATATACTGGCCTGTTCCAACCTCTTTTTCTTAACGGTGACATGGATCATTCATAATGTGAGAATACTCTTCACAACTGTAAGTGGGGCAGTAGGGTGGGGTAAGTGAAGACACGCTGTTGTTGTTTAGTTGTTTAGTCGTGTCCGACTCTTCGTGACCCCATGGACCAGAGGACGCCAGGCACTTCTGTCTTCCACTGCCTCCCGCAGTTTGGTCAAACTCATGCTGGTAGCTTTGAGAACAGTATCCAACCATCTCATCCTCTGTCGTCCCCTTCTCCTTGTGCCCTCCATCTTTCCCAACATCAGGGTCTTTTCCGGGGAGTCTTCTCTTCTCATGAGGTGGCCAAAGTATTGGAGCCTCAGCTTCAGGATCTGTCCTTCCAGTGAGCACTCAGGGCTTATTTCCTTCAGAATGGATAGGTTTGATCTTCTTGCAGTCCGTGGGACTCTCAAGAGTCTCCTCCAGCACCATAATTCAAAAGCATCAATTATTTGGCGATCAGTGAAGACACACTACAACAATTAAATATAACGTTGTTCACAGCTCCTGCTCAGGCTGCATTTTGGTTCCTGAAATTCATTCCGATTGTGCAGATAAAATATAACTGGTAGAATTCTACAGCATGCAGTATTAGTGTGTGAAAACAGTAAAGATCCAAGGATCCGCAGGCATGCACCTCCAAATGGTGGAGAGGTAAGGTGCCATCCTGATCCCCAAGCATCTTTACTTGGTCACAAGGGGCCGCTAGTTAGGTGCAAAATGCGCCTGGCGCTTGGCTAATTTCGAACACTGGCCAAGGGTTGGCGTGGATAAGGGGTTGCACGCTGCTGACCCTCAGAGATCCCTGACACTGCTGCTTCTCTTAAATAGTGATGCAGACTGGGGGCAGAGCAGACATGGGGCATCTGCAGTGCAGCTTTTCTCCTTCTTTCATTAGATTCCAAGATGGACCATACCCACCCGCCCATCAGTCTTAATTCAAAGATATTTGAAGCCCCCTGTGCCCTAAATTGTCCTGAGTGATCCCTTATCTAATTATTTCCTCCCTTGGCAGAGGAGCTCGCTCGTTCCGCTGGAGCCGTTGCAAAGATTCCAGCTGCAGTTGCTGGTTCATTTGTGTCCAATATTTGCCACCTCCCCCTTAATTATAGATCCCACTATGCTGTGGATGGCTGACTTCAGCGGAACCTGTGGATGGCTGACTTCAGCGGGAGGAGGCTGCTCAGGCAACGTTGGCTTTCAGACTTAAACTTTCTAATTTGGGACAATGATGTTAGAAATATTGGCACTGCTCCTGTCCCCAGGGCAATGCTGTTTGGGCCAAGGAAGGGACCCTGTGGAACTGCCCTGGAGCCAGTTGCTATTAGTAGGGTAAGAGACTTAGTCTCTGATTACACAGATGCTTAGCTTTAGGAAGCCTCATTCAATAGGCTTCCCACTCGCTCTAACCAGCTCCACATGGCCCTGGTAAGCTATTGGCAGAGGCCCTACATTGCATCCTCCTGCCTTCTCCAGCTAGGGGACGCAGGAGTGGACCTACTTGGCTGCTGCACCCAGGTCTCGAACCTGGGTGTGGCTGCCCTCCTCCCCTCTTGGCTTTCCGTCAGAGTGTCCACATTCCCACCCCCTGAGAGCACATAATGCAGCCGCCTTGCTGGAGCTGAGCTTAGTCTAGGTCTGTTCAGCGCCTGAATGGGCCATCATCTCAGAACCCCGCATAGCTTTGCTTTGAGTTCCACGATCAGAGAAAGGTGGGGTGTCGTTTTTCTTTCGTTTTTAAAATAATTGTTGTTTAGTCATGTCCGACTCTTTGTGACCCCATGGACCAGAGCACACCAGGCACCCCTGTCTTCCACTGCCTCCCGCAGTTTGGTCAGACTCATGTTTGTAGCTTCGAGAACACTATCCAACCATCTCGTCCTCTGTCGTCCCCTTCTCCTTGAGCCCTCCATCTTTCCCAACATCAGGGTCTTTTCCAGGGAGTCTTCTCTTCTCATGAGGTGGCCAAAGTATTGGAGCCTCAGCTTCAGGATCTGTCCTTCCAGTGAGCACTCAGGGCTGATTTCCTTCAGAATGGAGAGGTTTGATCTTCTTGCAGTCCATGGGACTCTCAAGAGTCTCCTCCAGCACCATAATTCAAAAGCATCAATTCTTCGGCCTAATAACCTTAAAAATGAAGCAACCGTTAAACACTGTAGGTATAAAATACCAGTTACTACTAAAGCCAAGAATAAAACAGGCTCAGAACTTCAACAGCATAACGAGATTCCTGCCTCCATCCAGTGAGCGAGACAAAAAAATTGCTCTGGGGAGGCCAGTGAAAACCAATGAGTCTTTAAGGCACTGCAACAAGGCTGAAGTGCAGCTGCCTCCCGCAGCTCTAGTAGCAGGGAGTTCCAAAGTTGTGGAGCCACTGCAGAAGAGTCGGTTTGCTCGTGTTCTCTTGCGGATGCCCATCTCACAGATTTAGACTGTTCCAAGTTAAATTTTTAATACAGTGGTACCTCGGGTTAAGAACTTAATTCGTTCCAGAGGTCCGTTCTTAACCTGGAGCACCACTTTAGCTAATGGGGCCTCCTGCTGCCACCGCGCCGCCGGAGCACGAATTCTGTTCTCATCCTGAAGCAAAGTTCTTAACCCGAGGTAATATTTCTGGGTTAGCGGAGTCTGTAACCTGAAGCGTATGTAACCTGAAGCGTCTGTAACCCGAGGTACCACTGTAGTAACCTTTTCATTTCCTAAGGGCGTTAATGGATTCATTTTCTTTCCCCTCATTTTTGTGTTTTCCCTCTCTGCGTACTGTTCCTTCCTTTCAGTGGGAGTAGGAGAGGGCTGTTTTTAAAATGCATTTTGCTGCCGCGAGCTTCCCTGGATGCTTTTTAAACAGAAAAATGGGACAGAAATGTTTTCAAACCACACGCTGCCTCAGAGCTCTTTCACCCACAAGGCTCACTCTTTTTTATTATTCCTCTACGGATGCGTCTCTTGACTCAGGCACTGCTTTGACAGAGGTCTTTCTTCAGGGTGGTGTCAGTCATTTTACAGCCCCCACTGTTCCTCCGTCATGGACTGCTGCGTTTACTTGTCATGGACTCAGAGGAATGGTGGGAGGCGTCAGCTGGGGAACCACCAAGGGAAGAAGGCTCAGAGCCCAGGGGTGGGGGTAGGACATTAACGAGTGGTCAGAGGGAGAAGAGGGGAAAGACTAGGAAGAGGTAACAGGGCTTAGTGAGCTGGGAGAATCAGTGACGGAGAGAAGTCCAGAATCAGAGGCAGCTGCTGAAGCAGGAGACTAGAAGGAGGGAGGCCAAGAGGCAGCGCTGGGTCAGGATGGTGAGACACAGGGGTTTCCGACTCTTGCTTTGACAAGCTTCCCTCCCTGCTGGTATCCCAGAACCAGAAGAGGACTGAAACAGGTGGAGCGACAGCATGTAGGCACAGTCTCTGATTGCTTGAGGGAAAGCCCTGGAGAGGAGGTGACTTAGATGGCTGTGGGGAGGTGGGGACTTTCAGCCTCGGCAACTGAATCATGGGGCAAGGCCTACTGGGGATGAGATGAGCTGCTGTGCTCATTTGGCTTGACACTCAGCCAAGGGTGAAATGTGAAGATTGTGTTTTTGCTAATAAAGGGTTAAGTTAGAATGGTGTGATTTATTGCCGGCCGGCTCTTTGACGTCAACTCAGTTTCTAGAGCCATCATTCCCCAAACACAGTAGCGTTCCGTGTGCGAGTAGTTAATGAACTGAATGAAATGCTGTTGGGTCCATAGTTGCTCCCTGCCTCCCCCTCCCCACAACTTGGGAAGAAACCATAGGTCAGTCGTAGAGCGTATGCCTCACATGCAGAAACTCCCAGCATCTCCAGTTAAAAGGAACAGGTAATTAGAAAAAACTCTTCTCTGCCTGCGTTAGATCCTAGAGAGCTTCTGCAAGAGTAGACAATGCTGTCTGGTTTAAGCACCTCTGAGCCAATGGCTATAAATAGTTGCAGAAGTTTAAAATAGTATTTAAAAAAAAAACATTTAAAAAAACCAACAACATTGGCTGACAAAATCTGATTGTAATTCTCGGGTTTACTTTTCCAAAGAGAGCTAGATTGCTTCCAGATGGAAGAGATTTAGGTTTTCCCTACGCTGCCCCCCATTTTGCAATGCACATTTTTGGCTCTTGGGAGACAGGAAGGCTTGGTGGGAGTATTCGCAGTGCAATATGGCTCCAAATTTGAGCTGTACTCGAAATGTCTTGACAGGCATCTCATTATTACCCAACCTGTTCTTTAAAAAAAAAAAAGCAAGCAAAACAAATGTAATTTCCTCCTGAAAATTTCAAGCGATACTTATCTCTCAACACATGTTCCATATCCAGTTTGCTTGCATTGCTGGCTATAGGAAATTGCGTCATCTCTAAAATAAACTGGTGTGTTTTCTTTTATGTCTGCCACTATGACCAGTGTCTACAACTTCACTGGTATGTTTAACCGGCAAGTAGCAGGGCTGTAAATGTGCTCCTCTTCTTGCATAGGTCCAATCTGCAGGTGTTTTGTCTCATTGGTCAGGCAGATAACATTCTTCCATGAATGGTGGGGATTTTTTTGAAAGAGGAAAAAGAGTGATGTCTTCCCCATTAATAACCCTCTGAACAAGGATAATGCATTGTTTTCACATAGCTGTGCGTATGACGCATTGATGAAATGGGAAGATAAATGGGTTATTTAACTTGAATCAGAATGAATACTAGACTAATTAAAACTTGAAAAACATTTTTCATAAAATAAAAAAGAAACTGTCTAAAACTGTAAGAATACTAGAATATTTAAAAAAGCACCTGTGGTTGTTTGCCTGGGGGTCTAGGAACATGATGTGGCCAAATATTGGGTTGTTTTTGTTTTGAGTATGTATTTTGTGTTTTTATATCGTCATTTTATCCTGAGAACCACCCTAAGACCTGCGGATATAGTATATAGGGTTCATGGGATACGGGTGGCGTTGTTGTCTAAACCACTGAGCCTCTTGGGCTTGCCGATCAGAAGGTCAGCGATTCAAATCCCCATGACAGGGTGAGCTTCCATTGCACTGCCCCAGTTCCTGCCAACCTAGCAGTTCGAAAGTGCGCCAAAAGTGTAAGTAGATAAATAAGTACTGCTGCGGCGGGAAGGTAAATGGCATTTCTGTGCGCTCTGGTTTCCGTCACGGTGTTCCATTGCATCAGAAGTGGTTTAGTCATGCTGGCCACATGACCCAGAAAGCTGTCTGTGGAAAAATGCCGGCTCCCTCAGCCTGAAAGCGAGATGAGTGCCACAATCCCATAGTCGCCTTTGACTGGACTTAACCGTCCAGGGGTCCTTTATCTTTTTTTTTTAAAATAGGGCAGTATACAAAATTTAATTTAATTAATTAATAAGTAATAATAATTTGTGTCTCTTTCCTAATGTGATCCCTCAGCACTTTGAATGTCATCTCTTTATCTGTGTGATGGTTCAACATTCTTAGATGTGCCTATATCCAAAATGGTACATGACCCATGAATCCATTTGATCAGCTTACACCCTGAGCTGTCGCAGTTTTGCCAGTTTACTTCAGTGCTGAATGAGTTGCACATAGTGTGGCTCCATGTGCTGGGAATGAATGGGCAAACCCTCACCTAGAGAGATTTTATGACTTGGTTTTGTTTTTTTGCTTTAGTTTGCTCCACTTTAACAAAGAGGCAGCTGTTCCAACAAGCCACAGATTCAGCAATAAAGTTTCCTCTACCAATTTACTGCCGCTGAACTGAGGCAAATGTCAACGTCAACATTGTTGCCATAATTTTCAGGGTGTGGGTGATACCATAAGAAAGGTGCATTGTCATTGATAAAAACTGATACAATTTATATTAATAGCACAAAATGCATCCAACTTTCTCCTCAGAATTGAAACAGTCGGTCAGCCGGACAAAAAAGACAGTATAGGTGTTTGTGTGGCGCAGCAGAATGGCGCTGATTCCCTGCAGAGAGATAAAGCAGTTTGCGTGAGCACCAACGGTGAGTTGCCCAAGAATTCACTTGCACAACTTTTTTAAAATGAAAAATAATCTGATTTATCCCAGATTTTGCCCTCTTCTGTCCTCTAATATAGTCTACAAATTCCAGAACTATATAAAACCTTAGAACTGTGAATTTCTTTATTTTTAGAAGTTACTTGTTTTATTTTTATTTCGTAAAATTTATATCCTGCTTATGAAGGTGAAGCTTCAAGAATCTGGGAGCTATCGCCCAACCTGGTGACCTCCAAACAGCAACGGGAAATTTATAAGTCTCTCTTAAGGGCACAACCTTCTCCCAAGGCAGCTTCATTCAAATACAAAAGGCATAGGCAAACTCGGCCCTCCAGCTGTTTTGGGACTACAACTCCCATCATCCCTAGCTAACAGGACCAGTGGTCAGGGATGATGGGAATTGTAGTCCCAAAACATCTGGAGGGCCGAGTTTGCCTATGCCTGAAATACATTACAGTAGTACCTCAGGTTAAGTACTTAATTCGTTCCGGAGGTCCGTTCTTAACCTGAAACGGGTGTTTTTAACCTGAAGCATCACTTTAGCCAATGGGGCCTCCTGCTGCCGCCGCGCCACCGGAGCACGATTTCTGTTCTCATCCTGAAGCAAAGTTCTTAACCTGAAGCACTATTTCTGGGTTAGCGGAGTCTGTAACCTGAAGCGTATGTAACCTGAGGTACCACTGTATAACTTAGCTTTATATCCATAGCAGTGGCTCTCAGCTGGAGCATGATGAAGGAGGTGTCCCTGGTTGCTGATAGCCTCAGCAGAAAGTGTGCCTATTTAACACACATTTAATTATCGCTGACTTTCATTTTTGCATCTCATTGGCATTCAAACACCCCCCCTTACAATTTCCCCCATTATTTACCTGCCAACTAACATTTCACTTTGTGCATCGCGACAAAGCAGGACTGTGTCCACAGAAGCTTATGCCTTAATAAATGTATTCGTCATTAGGGTACTGCAGGACTCCAAGAGACTTAGCATGGCTAGCAGTCTGGAAATTTATAGTTACTTCAGGAAATCAACGCATTGTGGAGTAAAGGGTAGGGCTCTTGAGAACAAATTCAGTGGAACCTTGGTTCTCAAACTTAATCTGTCCCAGGAGTCCGCTTTACTCCCGAAACCATTCAAAAACCAAGGCGTGGCCTCCGATTGGCTGCAGGAGCCAAATACAGATGCCAAAAATATATATAATTTGGCATCTGTATTTGGCTTCTTCTTTGGTTTTAATTGGTATAAAATGGAAAGCTTAAAAAAAAATTAAATAAAGAAATAATAAAAATTGGACCGATTAACTAATGCTGATTTCTTGCTGGCCTAAAAATATAATACTATATAATAATAAGTTATTATTTATACCCCCCCCAATCTGGCTGGGCTTCCCCAGCCACTCTGGGTGGCTTCCAAAAAAATATTAAAATACTGTAATACATCAAACATTAAAAGATTCCCTAAACAATAGCTTCCCTAATAACCTTTATAAAGTTGTTTGCAAGGCTGCAAAGGGGGATAGAATAGTCAGATCACAGTCCAGATGTTACTGGGTTTTCATGTCTAGCTCATGAAAGCTAATGTTTCTTGCCTTACCTGTTCCAGGTGCTGTCTTTGTAAACGGAAAAGAGATGACAAACCAGTTGCCTGCGGTTACTTCAGGATCAGCTGTGACATTTGACATAGAAGCTGTGAATTTAGGCCCTTCCAATAATAATAATGAAGGGGGGAACTTCAAACTCAGAGTGACCATTGGCTCCAACAACAGGGAAGTGGTCTTTGACTGGGTACTTGATCAGTCCTGCGGTTCTCTTTATTTTGGGTGTTCGTTCTCCTATCCAGGCTGGAAGGTGCTGGTGTTCTAACTTCTCCACCTCTGAAATGATGCCAATTGTTTTAAACTGTATCATTCCTCCAGTGGTTGGACTTGGTGATACAGCGATTAACTAGTGCAGGCTCCGAGTACACTGGTGTGAGTCTGTGCAGGAGGGAGCCCTCTTAACGCAACCTGCCGATGTGATAAACATTACTTGAACTATTTACTGTATACAGTTTAAAATACTGATGGTGTGTTTAAGTAATCTGGGGTGGGGGTGGGGAGTAAGCCTTCACTGTTGCTATCAAATTTGTATTACTATTATTTTTATTATTATTAATTTTAAGGGAGGAAAAGCCAGAGTTGAACCTTTTGCTGTGCTCCTGTCTGTGTGAACAGCCCAATTTTGCTAAAGTGCTGTTCTTTTGGCTCAGGGTTTATGGACCAAAGTTCCTTGTATGCTTATCCTATTCATCAGAGTACGGTACTGTAAACTGCTGCTGGGCAGACACTCAGCAAATGCTTCATTTTTGTCAGTTGAATACCAGGCATTAGTGTTTCTTGAATCCTGCTCCCCCATTTACTGCATCAAGCTGAAGTCTGTTTCCCCATGTGCAGTACCTCGGTCTCATCTCTTTACCTATGTGCCTTGGTTTTTATTCAAAAGTATTGTACAGGACGGAGAGATAAGCTTTCCAACAGTGAACATGCAGTGCCCAGTTGAGTGCCATTGAACGGCTGATATTTAACTTGGGCTTTATTATTACCTCCTGCTTCAGAAAGTGCCTCTACCAAGATGACGTCACATGTTCCCAGGGGAAATTCTATAGTAGGGGAGGCCAGCCTGTAGAGCAGATCCTGCCCAGGAAGCCATGTTGTAGCAGCAGCCTGTTAAGATCAGGAAATTTTGGTTACCTTCGAAAAGTGTCTCTTTTCCCTCTGGCTAAGGTACCATTGCAGGAAGATCTAGAGTAGTGGTTCTCAACCTGTGAATCCTCACATGTTGTTGGACTACAAGTCCCATCATCCCTAGCTAGCCAGGCCAGAGCTTAGGGATGATGGGAGTTGTAGTCCAACATTTGGGGACCCACAGTTTGAGAACGGTTGATCTAGAGGCTCTGAGAGGGAACACACCATTTCTTGCAGTGGTGGCTCCCAAAAGGAAGAAGAGATTTTTTACAAGGGAAAAGAAGAAGTCCTGATCTAGGATATGTTCCTCTCCTAGCCCAGTACTCCCATCAGGAAAAATGCTATTGAAAAGATCTCTGTCTCTCCCTCCCCGCCCTGTTTTTCTGCTAATCAGCAGAAGGGGAGGGTGTGTCTGATATATGGCTAGTGACTGTGTTGGCCACTTCTGGCACATGGCTGTCAGTGGGTTGACCTCAACAGCGTCCTTCTGCTGAAAGAATTAGGCTACCCTCATTCTGTAAGGAGGTTTTGTAGAACTTCTGAGCATTTGTGGGTGGGTGGGTGGGAATCTATAGTAGGTGGCAGTCAGAATTAACCAGCATTCTTATACATCGTTGCTTTGCCCTTTCTTACCCATCCGTGAGTTCAAAGAACAGCTCTGCAATAACTTACTTAGGATAGCGTGCTACATGAATGATGCTGAAGTTAAGGTACCATGTAGACAAAGGTGTCTGTAAATGCATAATCTATCAGGGATTTTATTATTTTGCTGATGTAACAAGGTCAGTGCATAGACAGGGTAGTGATATTAAGAGGGAATAACTGCTGCGTGGCACAGTTGTGCACTCAATCAGGGTTTCCCAAACTTGGGTCTCCAGCTGTTTTTGGACAATTTCCATAATCTCTGAGCATTGCTTCTGCTAGCTAGAGATGGCGGAAGTTGTAGTCCCAACAGCACCTGGTCTAATGATAGTTTAGACCAGGTGTGACCCTCCAGATGTTACACCCCCCACTAGCCTTGGTCATTGGCCATACTTGCTGGGACTGATGTGGCTTCTAATTTAGGAAGCTCTGGAAGGCCAAAGGTTTCTCTCCCCCCTCCACCCTTTGTTTAGGCAAATTCAACCGTGCAAGTGACGTGAAATGCCCTTTTTTCATGTTTAAAATACAGTACAGACCAGTATTACTTGCAGACATGTCCTGTCACAAACTGTAGCTGTTCAGTGCCAGCCAGAGGCTGCTTACCACAGCATCCTGTTAGGGACAAACAAAGTAAGACATTGTTGATGAAAAACAGGGAAACACCTTTCTGCATATCCCAGCTGCTCTAGGGCTGCGTTGATGCCGAGACCTCGGGTGCTGGCACCAGAGCTCCAGTGACCTTAAACTGGAGCCTAAGAGGGTCGCAATATCTCCTTGCTGCACCAAGTTAGGGCCTCTCCCCTGTCCTGAAGCCTTAAGGCAATTACTAGTGGGGAATCTTTGTCCCTCCAGATGTTGCTAACTACAACACCCATTAGCACTAGCAAGCATAGCCAATGTCCCGGAATGATGGGAGTTTTAGTTCAGAGGGCTAAAGTTTCACCCACCTTTGCTGTAGCCCAACAGCTCTGCGGAACAGAGGCTGTTGACATTTTGCAAGCGAAAGGCTCCCCCCGACACTTCCCTTGGCCTCAAAGTAGAAAGCTGGGGTTTGTCGTGTTCTCTTGTGCCACATGCCAGTATATTTCCTTTGCACTCAGGCAAGCAGCCTGCCTTAGTCATGTTAACGCAGGTGGCATCGTAGAATTGGGAGGGACCCCCCCTCCCCGAGGATCATCTAGTCCAACTCTCCGCAACCCAGGAATCACAATTAAGGCTTGATCTACAATTAGAGCAATTCTAAGAATTAGGCAATATAGTAAAATCTAATGTAAGCAAGCAGAGCTCTGCAAACTTGAAATGGAGCAAACAACAACAGTGTATGAGATGTTAAAGGTGGCTAACTCGCCTTCCCCTCCAGATCTGTTTCCTAAACCTCCCATAAGATTTTGAGGACGCATTGGATGATCAGGCCAATGCTGTCAGATGTCACCCTGCTGTTACGTAGAGAAATGTGACGGCAAAGATGCAATTCACATTTAGCTGTCAAGTGTGTGTACATGAGATATATACACTGGAGGGTGGGAATCCTCTTCCTCCCTCTCGAACAGCCTTTCTCAACCTGTGGGTCCCCAGATGTTGTTGGACTACAACTCCCATCACCCTTAGCTAGCAAGGCCAGAGCTCAGGGATGATGGGAGTTGTAGTCCAACATCTGGGGACCCACAAGTTGAGAACCGCTGCACTAGAATGTGTTATAAATGAACTGGAGCTTGTAAATGTGCCTCTCACCAGGAGGAGGCTGTGCTGCCTTCCACAAAGGCACACATATGGGGGAAATTGTGGCCTGCCATATGCTGTTGGGGCTACAGCTTCCATCATTCCTGACCGCTGACTGTGCTGCCTGGGGCTGACAGGAGTTGAGAAGTCCATGCATGCGCAGTGCTTGGTTCATAGAAAACTTGTAGACAGAACTGGGTGGCTGAAGTTGCTTAGCTTCACTCCTGCAACAGTAGTTTCCAACCCTGTTTTCCCAAATGAGGAAAAGGCAAAGGGCAAGCTAGCCATTGGCTCCATAAATAAATGTTTTACCAGTTCTGGTGCTTTCATTTAGCCCGAATGCCTTTCCTCCATTGACTGACTCGTCACATATTAGGGGGTGTGGTTACCTGGGATTGATAATCCTTTGTGGTGGGGGAGAGAGCATGTGTGAATGAGTTGTATTTGGGAACAGCAGCTCTGTGCAAAATATTGGTTTGAAAACTTACCAATAAAGGCGATACGAGGACCGAAAGACTCGATGGAGATTAAAGGCACCTAGCAATTGACCAGTGATAAACTGCTTCGCTAGTGAAAAATATATGTAAAAGGGAAAGGTTCCCAATACATTTGCAATATTTTTGTACTTTAACAATACCTTACAAGTATTTGGTCCTTTGGAAGACATTTTACCCATACAGTGTTAAGGTAAAACTTGGAGACAATGTTGGGAAGGGAATGTGTTTATAAAACTTGTATCTATTTACCTCAGCATACGTACTTTGTATTATGACTTTTTAATAAAAGTTTGTCCATCTGCTCGACTAGTGTTATTCCATTAATATTGACTCACTATACACTGGTGGCGCTGTGGTCTAAACCACTGAGCCTCTTGGACTTGCTGATCGGAAGGTCGGCGGTTTGAATCCCCACGTCGGGGTGAGCTCCCATTGCTCTGTCCCAGCTCCTGCCAACCTAGCAGTTCGAAAGCACACCAATGCAAGTAGATAAATAGGTACCACTGTAGTGGGAAGGTAAACGGCATTTCCGTGCGCTCTGGCTTCCATCTCTGTGTTCCATTGTGCCAGAAGTGGTTTAGTCATGCTGGCCACATGACCCGGAAAGTTGTCTGTGGACAAACGCCGGCTCCCTCGGCCTGAAGCAAGATGAGCACCACACCCTCTAGTCACTTTTGACTGGACCTAACCATCCAGGGCTCCTTTACTTTTTTAAAGAATTTGTCATCTTGAGCACCACATGGATTAATTTGAGAATATTTCAGATCAGCCATTTTAGAATGACACCCCATAGCTGTCACTGACTGGACTTAACCGTCTAGGGGTCTTTTACCTTACCTTTACCTTACTATATTCATCCCACCTTTTCTACAAAAGACCTAAAGGTGGCAAACATGGCTTCCCTACTCCTTCTCAACCTAATTTCCTTTTTATCCTCCCGAAAAACAAAGTGGGTAAGGTTACACCCAGTGTGGTTTACCACAATGCTACTCAAAAGTGGTGGCCCACAGACCACTGCCTGCCTGAATGTCATCAGCTCCTACTTGACAGTGACTCCACCACATCCCAGACCAGGTGGGACCCCTCAAGGACCAAATACGGTATTGGGGGAGGGGAGTTGCCAGACTACGGCATCCAATAGCTTGAGAAGCCCTTCCTTAGCAGAAATTGGCCTGGTTTTGATACATCATTAATTCTTTTGCCTGGAGCGTGTATATGTCTAAGGTGGGGGACTGTGACAATGTTCCTTCTCCTCCCATAAGAGAAAAAGGTGCCACTTTTTGAATATTTCTCCATCTCAACAGCCTCCTACATGTTCCAATTAGTATTTAGAGTGCTGGAGACATTTAAATACTGCACACTCAAAGGGAGAGAGAAAAATAGAGGTGTCATGAATCAATTTTTATTTGACCCATTTTGATTTAGTCACCAATCTAGCAGCCGCATTCTGGATTAGTTATAGTTTCCAAGGCAGCTTCAAAGGTAAACCCACGGAGAGCGCATTGCAGTAGTGCAAGTGGAAGATAACCAGAGCGTGTGCCATGACTAAAGGATTTCAGGCTCAAGAGATACAGTCCTCATTTCATGCAGGTAAAAATAAACAGAAGTTACTTCATTTCAAGAAACATATAATGCACAAATTAATGCATAGAGAACTGTCCATATCAGGCTGCAGATCACAATACCTGTTCCAAATTCAAAAATTCGATATGCCTGGTTCCAAATCAGAATCAATCTCTCTCTCTCTCTCTCTCTCACACACACACACACCTTACCTGGTTGCACCTTTAAAAAAGCAATAGCACACCTCAGAAGATTTTATATTATTGAACTTTATGTACAAAATCCAATTTCAAATAAACATTTAATGTAAAAACAAAAAGGTCCATTAAACACTTCTTTTATATCTACTGTACCATTCAAATGTTCACCCAGTTTACATGATTTATTGAAAGTCTCATTAAGGGTACATATAGAAAATCCATCTTTATTATAAATAGAAACAAAGGGATTCTCAGCTTTTATTATAAATTGACATGACATACAAAGTTTATTGGACAGAAGTAATTTCATTACTATTTTGGGAGGGGTCACCAACTTTTTTGTGCAAACAATGCTAGCCTCCTTTTAAGCATTAAGAGCGCGGCTGCTTAAGAAGTGACATAAGCAATAGTTCTACAACTACGTCTCTCCTAAAATATATTTTTTTACATATGTGCACAGCTTTAGCAAATTAAAGCCCAAGAGAAATGCTTGACCGGCTATTCAAAGGTGTAATAAGAGTTTGCTACAACTCAAGAGCAGGAAATTCGAGAAGTCTAAAGAAAGCTGCAGTCTCCCTCTTTCCTATTGACACAAATCTGTGACCAAGAACTTAATACTGGATGACAAATCACATCCACACCATTAGTTAAATAGTCTCACAGTTAAACACATCTTTAGGGACCAAAGTCAGTATTTACAGTTTTATAAATTTCTGGAAAAAAAACCCATTACAAAGCTTACCCCCACCCCCACCCCAAACAAAAAACAAAAACCAACAGGGATCTGCCTTCTTGTGGTGGTGGAATGAAATAAAAAATTAGAAACACCTGTATTTACATAATCAATCCTTTATAAATAAAGAATATGAAAAAATGAACTATTCAAGAATTTTTTAAAAAATGAGGCGATGCCACTCAACTACAGTGCTTGCTGGAATAAACCCTTGAAGCTGATACTGTACCAGTAGTGAAGCTACTTTCCATTGGAAAAAAGAAAATCTGTAAACATGTGCATAAAATGTGTTAGCAGTGCAAGACTGCACAGGTTAGCATCTGTATTGAATGCAATACATCACAGAGTACTTGCATAAGAAGTGCAACACATTTTCTGGCCTAATTTTACAGTGCATTTCCCCTTCAAAACTAGCAACCAAAAATTCTCCTTAACGCCATGCTTCGATCTTACAGTCTGTATATAGGCAAAATAGGTACGTATCCAGGCACTGCCTACCATGGCCTCCAGGTGTTAACACTTAATCTCTTAGCCAAAAGGCCGAGAAGTGATCTCTAGGTGTTAAACAAAGCATTCTATTAAACAACTCTCAACAGTTATGCTTGATTAGGTTAAGGCTTTGATCTAGTACACCTTGTTATCTACAGATTCGTTCAGACTACTGACAGAATTAATATGGTACTTCCCCTGTGTTTGTAATGAGAAAAGCAGAGGTTGTTGTTGTTTTTTCCAAAAAAGGTTTGAGACAAAGAAGTGCTATGTTACAGCTGAATGTTTAAAAAGTGTTTAGAAATTTGCAATCTGTAGTTTGACACCTATAAGATCAAGGTAAACTTTAAATGGTGTGTTATTTGCCACAAAAAAAGTTAACCTAAGGAATTTCTAAGTACAAAGCATAAACTGTCCGAATCTCTTTCCCTAATTTTCAACTCCATGGTAGGAAAGACAGCCAGTACAGATGAAAAAAAAATAATAATTAAAAAAAAATCTTTATATAAAAACTGGTTTACATATACTCAAGTTATGTAAATTCAGTACAGTTCATAATTAAAATTCCCAAAAATTGTATTGCTCTTCATGCTCAAACTTTGAGTATTGTCATTACACCACTAGAACTGATATACACGTAGTACTTGCATAATCAACTCAAAAGGAACCATATTGTTGAAATCCTGTTTCCAGCAGTGCCTGTTAGGAGCCTGTGTGTCTTATTAAATTCCTTGTAAGAGTTCATGCATCTTAAAATGTCACTTCATTGTTTGTGCACTGAATGCCTCTTTGCTCTTCTTTTCAGATCTTCTGTTTTCTATTCTGTTTTGCCATACATGAGATAGCATCCATTTCTGAGGATCTTTCCCTAGTGTTAGCTTCACTGCAGCCATTGGTTATTCCAGTTTGTTCTTCAGAAATCTCCTCCATTGTGGTGGTAGCAGTAGACTCTCCTTTTTCAAATTTCTGCTGCATTTCTCGAAGCTTAGTAACAGCTTTGTCTATGGACATTATGCTTATAAGGTTGAAGTCATGCATGCTGACCAGGTGAAGCATGAAGTTTCGACACAAGTTCTTCTTAATTATTTTGTGTCCATAATTTTCAACAAACAGCATACAGGCATGATTCATTTGATTGTCTGCAATAAACCTGTAACATAAAAAAATGACGCAAGGCATTATTACAGATTTGGGTGCCCAAAGATGCCTATAATACCAAAATCCTGCTCAGACATGCTGTCATGTAATACTTGCTTCTCCACAATTCCTACATAGGGTTTTTTAAATGCTCAGTAGTTCACACAATAAAAAAGCACATTAAAATAACAGATATGTGAAAGGCTTAAAAGCAATTCAGGGTTGTTGTTTTATTTTTAATTGTAACCTAATTACTTTTCATAAATTTATAAAATTGTAGTTCTAAGTACGCACCCGTGCTTCATAACGTGTAGATTCCATAATTTCATCACTTCTTTTTCTCCTTCATTCACATCTGAAAACTCTTCAATTTGCTGCAGTGAGACAACCATTTAAAGGTCATTAGCATGCATCTATTTAAGTCAGGCATTGCTTGGCTTGTTTCCCCCATCATCTGCTTATTATTGTCATAATTGCTTTGCATAGTCAGTACAATTCCACACAGCCAGAACTAAGCAGCAAGAGCTGGGAAAAGGCACACAGTTTTGCTACAAATGTCCCTGAAGTTACTTTTGGAAGAAAGTGAAGAGATAACAGTTAATATATTTTGGGAGGGGAAGGGGGAATACAGTGGTACCTCGGGTTACATACGCTTCAGGTTACATACGCTTCAGGTTACAGACTCCGCTAACCCAGAAATAGTGCTTCAGGTTAAGAACTTTGCTTCAGGATAAGAACAGAAATTGTGCTCTGGCGATGCGGCGGCAGCAGGAGGCCCCATTAGCTAAGTGGTGCTTCGGGTTAAGAACAGTTTCAGGTTAAGAACGGACCTCCGGAACGAATTAAGTACGTAACCCGAGGTACCACTGTATAGGGAATGTGCCTTGTGCTCGCATCTAAGTGTTTACACTAACAGAGAATATTTGGGGGAGAAATGAGAGGGGAAAGTCTATTAAATCCCTTCAGTAGGTTGATGCAAAGGCTCTTTCACTTCAGTTTACACATTATTTGAATGTTTCATTTAAAATAATTGTTAGATATCACTTCATGTCAAATCAAAAGGATGAAACAGGAACAGAAAGCTGAATGCTGTCAAAAAGCAGGGATGTTACATTATTTGGTGGTGTGGTCCTGCGATACCAACATTATGGAGGTGAATTAAGGACAATTAAGGCTGTAATGGAGGTAAATATTTCTTCAGCCCTTTTAAATAATTTTATTTTAAATAATTTTATTAGGATTTTTGGAAGAAACAGAAGAACAAGATTTTGTGGGTTTTTTATTGGTGGCAGACAAAATACTAATTGAAAAAAGGAAGAAGTCCAAAAATGATTAGAAGTTTAAATGTTAAACATAATCAAGTTGGCAAAGTTAACCTGCTGGATTAAAGAATAGAGAATAAAAAAGAAGTCTGTAAAATGAATTATTTTGAAACTTCAAAAAATATATATGTAAAAGTAATCTAATTTTAAGTGGAAATTAGATCGAATTAATGGAGTTCTAAGCAGGTGTTTATAGATATGGAATATATATAGATTTAAAATAATTGTTGTATTTAAATGATCAATGTATAGGTTTAAATATTAATTTGTTATCTGAAGAAATGTATTTTCAGATTTTGTGATTCTTATGAGCATTTTGTTTCTAAAGCTGAAATTATAGCAGTAATAATAAAAAGAACAGGTTCTTTCATGAGCCTAAAATGGGTTGTGACAAATGAGGATTGCCATGCCTAACTTCAGTTCCCTAAACAGTCTGCAATGTTTTGTATTACGATTATTTGTGTGGCATCCAAGAATGTCAGTCTGCCAACAGAATGGACAAAGCAGGTGGAATTCCTTTTCTTCCTACAGCACTCCCAAATAACCCTGCTCTGGAGAGTTGGGGGTCACACCAATACAGATTTGGGGAGGGGTGTGTGGGAGTTGCAAGAGCGAGGAGAGGAAATCAAAGCCTGCTCATGTGACGTTAGAGGTCACTCTTAAATCTTCCTTGCCAAACTAGTGCTAGGCCATTACTGAATAGTCTAGTATTGTCCAAGTCGTAATATTCTGTTACGATAGCTTCTAGCAGACATTCAGCATCCATAAATAAAACAAATTCCTTCCAGTAGCACCTTAAAGACCAACTAAGTTAGTTCTTGGTATGAGCTTTCGTGTGCATGGTATCTGAAGAAGTGTGCATGCACACGAAAGCTCATACCAAGAACTAACTTAGTTGGTCTTTAAGGAGCTACTGGAAGGAATTTTTTTTATTTTGACTATGGCAGACCAACACGGCTACCTATCTACTACTGGATTCAGCATCCAGCAATTCCAAAATGTTTCCAGCACAAAAATGTGTGTGCATGTAATCATAACTGCCTCTGACAGTCACAACCTTCTATTTAGCGGGAAGAAATCCCAATGAAAACCCTCATTGTTATATATTTTACCTGGCTGTTAATTTGTATTCATGTTAAATTTTTACACATGGATGATTTATGATGGCCAATACTTGTAATGCCTAATAAAGGTTTGGCAAAGTAAGAAAGCTAGTCACAACTATCAATTTGGTCCTGTTTTATCACCAAGCTCGTCTATTGCCCATATCCAATATTTCACCACCCCATAAAAACTAATTGTGTTAATAGATGGCTTCCTCAACCTCGGCCCTCCAGACGTTTTTGGCCTACAACTCCCATGATCCCTAGCTAGCAGGACCAGTGGTCAGGGATGATGGGAATTGTAGTCTCAAATCATCTGGAGGGCCGAGGTTGAGGAAGCCTGGATTAAGACATAGTATCGCAATGTGCCTTTTCCAAGAATGCAAAGTGGGAAACACACTATGTAGGTTTGTCCCATGGAAAGCAAGAATATCGCTCAGCAAAAAAAACCCTATCTGCTGTTGGACAAAGTTACCGTGATAGTTTTCTCCCTTAGCCACTCAGGGTCCTTTTCATCTTCACTGTCAACTTCCATTTCTTGTGGACGGAGAGGTAAGCATGTATCACTGTGGAAGTATAACCGATTGTGTCCACTGCTGTATGTTCTTTGCTGTTCCACTTCTCCATCTTCAGATTCAAGGAATTCAGACATGCTAGCTTTTGTACGCTTTGGTCTGAAAAAAAAGATGCATGTAGAAGAGGAAAAAAACAGTATGTATGGTTTGTAGCAGGTACCTAAAAGCCTGGCAGCCATATATCTGCAACGCATAGAACAGAGGATACCTACAAAGCTCACTTTTCAGTCGGATCAGGGCTATTCTATGATTCTAGAGTTGATGCCCATCTGCAATTTACCAAGACCTTAACCACATCCACGAAAAGAAGGCCAGAGGGGTAGCCATGTTAGTTTCTTGCAGAAAAAACAACCGAAAGTTTTATATGGGTAACCTTCAAGGTGCCACAAGACACTTTGCCGCATTTGTGGGGGGAAGTGGAAATATATACAATGGCTAGCAATATGGAGTGTCATTGCTGCACATTTCCAACTATTTCGAGAACCCAAAATAGTCTGTTTTGACAGGTTTCTGCCTCTGCATAGCATGTCACTAACGAATTATCTGAGCCTGACTAAAAATCAAGCTCTGATAAGTGGTGAGTATCACAATGTCCTAGCAACCAAACTAGCTGGATACCGCAGAGTAAGAATAAAGAGCTTTGTTTAATTTTCTGACTTCTATAGCTATGGGAGTAACATTCTGATCACTACAGCAACATTAGTAACAGCACAATCCTAGCCTTGTCTATGCTACTGAATCCATTGGGGCTTACACACAAGTGGGGTTAGGACTGCGGCCAAAGTTACTAGAAAATAGGAAGATTTAGATTGGATGCTATAAATTAAGCCAATTTTTGTTAGGCCTGCGAGTTTTAATAGGCTTTGCTTGGTAGAAGAACCAAGTGATTGGGGAGACCAATTGGAATCAGCAGAGCTATGAAAGAAGAGCAGACTATTTCATTTTTTGAGGCTGTGGCAATGCAGGAATAGCAAAGTATTAAGGATGGCCTTTACTTTCAGTGGGGGGTAACGCTTATTAGTGGAATTCCTTCAGTGTGTCAAAGCAGGCTTCCACATTTTCATTTGTCACAGTGGCTATGGACACATGTAAAACTGAATCAAACTATGGCTTAGTACGAAGCAGCAAGAATGCTAATGCGGTGAGAAAACGGCAGTCATTGTGCTCTTACGCTGCTCCTGCTGTACTCCTGTGAGCTAAGCCATGGTTTGGGCTTAGCGTTACATTTGTTTGGGGAGCCAAACAATGATCTCAGATTGAGACGTAATGCTAAACCAAACCTTGGCTTAGCGTGGCAGCAGCAGGACTGGAGAGAAGCACAGCGGCCATGGTTAATGTCCAAATGTTTCAAAAGGTAGGCATAATAAAAGCTCCTCAGCTGACAGTCCTAAATTAAAGTTATGTTTAGGTTTGTTGCTGAATTTAATTTACGTACTCTACTTTGATCAATCCCCACCACTGGCTTTATTTAACAAGCAGCACATATACCAATGAAGTTAAATGGAATATGCTATTGTGCATGTCCTACAAAGAGGAGGGCAATTTCTAATATCCACTGAGGAAGTGGGAAGAAAACATGGAGATCGAGAACTTACAGTAATAAAACTGCTGTGAGTCGCTTTAAGATTTTCAGCAGCAGGCAGTACAGAAACATTTTAATAGAGAGATAGCTATATAAACAGATAAATAAGATCTTACAGACAGGGAATGCAAACAGTTGCAGATATCTGCAGAACACGGTTTCCTACCAACCTGCATACAAGAATGTGCGTAATTGGTGTTCGCTTGACTGGCCCATTACGACTGAATGCAAACCCAGGCTGGCGATGAATATCCTGAGGATTTCCTGCATATGAGCCATCATAACACTCATTGATGGAAACATCTATCCTAGCACCTTTGGGATGATACTGTAATAAATAAATATTTAGCACCGTAAGTGTTAATTGCAACCACACATTCCTTCCGCGACGTGAAAACTCTGCTTTCCTTGACACACCTCTTACTCTGGCTAAAGCCCCTGAACACCGAAAGAGCAGCGTCAACCAAATTTAAAATAACATTTTCCAGTCCTATCACACAATGATTAGAAACCAAGTCTCAACCACTGTTAGTCTGCTTTCGGGCAGGTTATTTATGAAAGTTATTGTAGCTGCACTTTTGTCACTCTGCCTTGAAAGTATCAAATTTGTTTCACTTGACCTTTTGACTCTGTATCATACCAAGAGCAGTCCTCTGCCAAGGTAATAATATCAACCGCTGCCCTTGTGCTCACAGAAGGGCTTTTGACCCAGTGAAAACACCTGCCAATGAAACTAGCGGGGAGGCTATTTCCCCAAATTCCATTTCCCCTGCACCCCCCCAATGCATAATTCTACCCTACAATGGTACCTCCAGTTGTAAATGGGATCCATTCTGGAGGTTCGGCCGCATCCTGAGGAATTCGCAAACAGAGGACCGCTTCTTCGCATGCACGCGGTTTAGCACTTCTCCGCATGTGGCGAAACCCAGAAAAATACTTCCAGGTTTGCCACGTTCGCATCCCGAAGTTTACGTATCCAGAGGGATACGTAAGCGGAGGTACGACTGTATTATGGAGGATCCCCCAACCCTCTAGAGCTGATCTTCCAGGGTGCCATCTCCCTTCGTCTTGTTAGTGGATCAAGAGTCCTTGTGTGAGCATAGGAGCAGCAACTGGATTCCCTCCGCACCAGAGGTGTTACAGAGATAGAAGGAAAAATACTTACCACATAATTGAAAATAAACCGGCTGTGACAAAGCTTGAGATGTTTGAGTAAGCTGTAAAGTTTACGGCAGTTCAGTGTGCACCAGGGGCAATGCAAGTCATCTCTCGCTTCAGTCTGCTGCCTTGTATTGTTGTTATACAGGAACTGGCAAAAACAAGAGCTTGTTATTAGTATAAAGTTGTCTCCTCTTTTTCTGCTATTCAGATGGGAAGCAGTGCTTGCTAATGGTCAGTTCTAATCACGCACCGTCTCAAATATTAGATTTTTCAATACCTGATAAAATATTCTCAGTTTCTGTCGAGGCTCATTTGAAACATCCCTTTCTTTTCTTGCTTGCAGGTCTGGCGGCAAAGATTCTTTTACAGCTGCAAAAGAACACGGATGTCACTAACTGTACTACTGTTCCAAACAAACCTCTACAGGACTCAATGTTTTGTAAGTAAAGTGCCACCATTTTGTTATAAGTAGCTGCTTAGCAAAAGGGAATTGAGTGGTCTCATTGAATAGTTACACACATTTCAGAACACAAGCAGGGCCCCTAATTAAGTCAACAAGTAGGAGAGCATAGCATGCTTTTAGCACTAGCTTCAACCTCTCTTCCTTTTTTTTTAAAAAAAAACAACTTCCACTTTTTAGTGCATAAAAAGTACAAAAGAAAAAGAAAACAAATTGCTGATAAACATAGACTGTGTATGGACAAATATACTGACATTTCGAATGCAGACATAGACTGTGTATGGACAAATACACTGACAATTGGAATGCATTTATAAAAAAATATAGCAGGAAATAAATATATGAATAAATGAATGTATTAAAATAATAATTCCACTTATATACCTTTGTATTAGACAAGCGTGTACGCAGTCACCCCTACTTGACATACTACCTAGATTTGTTCTTGGAAAATAATTATGTTAATCTTGCAAACAAACACAGACTTCAAGCCTATACTACGTTTGTATCAGCCCTTCCTTCCATGCAGCTTATTATCCCATTCTATGATCTTAAATGCTCCCCTAAAGCTATCCACAACCTTCATGGCTGAACAGTCATGTCTAACACACCATCTACTAAATCACACAAGAACCTAGTCAGTGTATGAACTTTTTAACAATTGGCTGAACAAAAAAACACCTTTATTATAATTCCTCACAGTAGACCACTCCTTTTCACCCACCAGCATGGCAGCATACCATGATTTTCGAGAACCTTTTGATAAGAAGAAAAAAGTATTTACACCCTCAGAAATACAAGGCAAACGATGCTTCAGACATTATAATACTGCCACCACTAAAATTCTCACATCAATTTCACTTTTCCCACCAATCTTTTTGGGAGTGAAAACTGCTCTGCATCTAAATCTTCCCCGTACCTGTGCCACTGCTACATGCTGATGAAAGGAACTGGAAGCAGTACAGTTGCTTTTTAATGGATATTCTCAACATTACTAATGTGAACCCCCTTGCTTTGGCAGCTTGTGTGAGGGAACTGCTTGCCCTGCCCTAAAATTCAGCGCTGGCTTAAGAGTCGTACAGCTAAAGACAGCACTAAAGGTCTTCAAGATCCACACATTAATTTTTTGCAGATATAAGAACCAATATATCCAATACATTCTGGCCAGTGACTGAAATAAATCAATTCACTCATTCATTCAATATATCCAATACCATGACACTAAGAATGGTTCTCACCTAAAAGGTGACTTGGGTGGTTATACTGTCCTCTTGTGAGACGACAGAAAACAGAGCTCTTTGCCCATTACTTACTTACTTACTTACTTACTTACTTATTTACACACACACACACACACACACACACACACACACACACCCCTGCTCTGGGTCAAGACTAAGGTTACCAGGTTTTTTTCAATGAATCAAGGGACACTTTTTAACTTCAGTAGGAATGATAGGATTGTATATAGGACTGATTTGTAAAACTGGGGACTGTCCCCAGGAAATGGGGACATCTGGCAACCTTAGTCAAGACAGGGAAAGGACTGGTCAAGAGGAGAAGGAAAGTAAGTAGCTAACCATGTGATTCCAGTCTTATGGCACTAGAGGGCAGCATAACCCACCATGTGATGTGCTTACCACCTTTGGAGAGCTCAAAAATAGGATGCTTCACATTCTGTACCTTGGTGAAAAGTGAACTACGCAAAATTTCATCTGGCAGAACGAAAAAACCTCAGCAACCAGGTTTTCTTGTTATTTTGACATACACTTCTATCATGCAGATCATGATCTTTTAACCATTACTGAGATGCTTGCTTGGCTTCTGTTAGCCTGATTCTGCTTAATATTATCTAGTGTTTCTCTTCACTGGAATTTGCTAACAGTTAAAATCTGTAAGAACAATGTGCTTGTTTGCATGAGGTGGGAGTACTCAATGGTTAGGAGAGGTTGCCTGCACTGATGTTTAATGTCATTTCTAATTGTTATAATTGTCAGAGTGTGTGTCGACTGCCCCAGTTATTTTAACAACTGGCAGCTCCCATTCTATGGAACAGCATTTCTGTTTAGATACAACAAGCAGCATAATAATAATAATAATAATAATAATAATAATAATAATATATTATTTATACCCCGTTTATCTGGCTGGGTTTCCCCAGCCACTCTGGGCGGCTTCCAACAAAATATTAAAATACAATGGTCTGTTAAACATTAAAAGCTTCCCTAAACAGGGCTGCCTTCAGATGTCTTCTAAAAGTCTGGTAGTTATTTTTCTCTTTGACATCTGGTGGGAGGGCGTTCCACAGGGCGGGTGCCACTATACCAAGAAGGCTCTCTGCCTGGTTCCCTGTAACCTCACTTCGCACAGTGAGGTAACCGCCAGAAGGCCCTTTTGTTTTGACAAGCTTAGATGTTCATATTGCATCATTTTTAAAACCACTTTCAGTTGGCTTTCGTAGTGGGACCTCAGGTTACAGACGCTTCAGGTTACAGATGCCGCTAACCCAAAAATAGTACCTCAGGTTAAGAACTTTGCTTCAGGATGACAACAGAAATTGCACAGTGGCGGCGCAGCGGCAGGCCCCATTAGCTAAAGTGGTGCTTCAGGTTAAGAACAGTCTCAGGTTAAGAAAGGACCTCCGGAACGAATAAAGTTCTTAACCAGAGGTACCACTGTACTTCAAATGCATGGCAACATTAATGCTCTACATTTGTATTATCTCCTGGAAAAAATAACTGAAAATAAATTCAATTTCAGCCTTCCCTAAGATTCAAAAGAATCTGAATCAAACCAGTTCTAAGAATACTTTCCCAGCATTCCTTGAAACTACTGAAACACTTAAAATAGTAAGATTTTTACGGTTTGAATCTCGACTCCTGATTCATTACAAGAAGTCTTTACAGGCTGCAAAGAGGGGAAAAGAGTGTCAAGAGAATGTTTGAAACCAAAGGGAACAAAGCTTCAATGTTTTAAAAAGCTGTACCTATCAAGAGTATTCTGCTAAAAATAGGCTTGCGTTCATCAAGGTGTATCTGACCAATTTAAGAAAATAAACACTTTGCGAATAACTGTTTTCCACACAACACAGACACCTGCATTCCAAAACACGCTAGCATCCAGAATATCCCAGTTTTATCACCAAGAGCAGAGGGTGAGCATTGAGGGGAAATTCACAAAACCATATTCCACAAACCAAAATAAGCCCAATTCACCCTAAACATCTTTTGTATTTATCAGAAATCTTCGTTTCTTCTATCACATATGGACTGCTAAAGATGAAAATGGAAACTCTTACAAAATTAATCAACCCAGATAGAAATATAAGCAACCACAAACAAGCTGCAGATTTAAGTGAAGGGCTCATTAGGGAGTGGCACTCCGCTTATGGATGGAGGGAGCTGCTTCCGTCTGACTTTTGGAAATTCCCCTCTTCCTTCTCAGGTTCTCCTCCCCAACCCTACCCAAGATATACTGTGCGTTTATAAGCTTCATAAAAACAGGTAACAAGAGCATTCGCCAACAACTTTTTATCTATTCCATACTCAACATATCCAACTCATGTAAACATTAAAAAACAGCATAGAAATATAAATGTAAGCAGGAAAAAAGCTATTAACACAATAGACTTAAAACAACATAAATGGAAGTCACAGTTGGCAGCAGAAAGCAGACTAGAAAATAAGGAAACTGCAATAATGAGCAGAGGCGTTATATAACGAAGGGACCGACTGGAGTTCCCTAGGCATAGAAATTCCTAAGAGGGTACCATGATGGGGAAAAGAAAACTCTTACAGATCACAGCAACGAAAGGGATGGAGTACATGCAGAATTTCAGTTGCTGATCTCACAGTGTGATGAGGCAAGTACAGAAGCAGGTGTTCCCAAAGGTATGCAGGATGCAAACATTAAGGGCTTTAAAGGTCAACATGGTCATACTGAATTGGGTTCAGGAACAAATCCAAAACAGTGCAGTTGGACCAGCACCCGACTGACAGATTCTCGGGCTGCCAGCTAGGAAGCAAACAAGCACACCCTGAGCTCTGACACAACAGGATCAAATTCCCACAGATTTCCAAACAGAGATTTCCACCAGATAAAGACATTTAAGCATTGTACACGTTAATCCTACCCAACTTTAGGCAAATCCCTATAAACATATATATTTCTCTTGATTCTAGACTAGTAATAAAGGTAAAGGGACCCCTGACCATTAAGGTCCAGTCGTGGCCAACTCTGGGGTTGCGGCACTCATCTCGCTTTATTGGCTGAGGGAGCCGGCGTTCAGCTTCCGGGTCATGTGGCCAGCATGACTAAGCCACTTCTGGCGAACCAGAGCAGCGCATGGAAACACCGTTTACCTTCCCGCCGGAGCGGTACCTATTTATCTACTTGCACTGGTGTGCTTTTGAACTGCCAGGTTGGCAGGAGCAGGGACCGAGCAACGGGAGCTCACACCGTCACGGGGATCCGAACCACCGACCTTCTGATCGGCAGGTCCTAGGCTCTGTAGTTTAACCCACAGCGCCACCCGCGTCCCTAGATTAGTAATAGAATCACAAAATTGTAGAGTTGGAATCGACTCCCAAGGATCATCTAGTCGAACCCCCTGGAATGCAGGAATCTCAATTGAAGCGTACGCATGAAACACACTAGAACAGTTTTCAGAACTAGGCAACCAAAGAAAACAAAATCCAATGTATGCAAGCAGCACTATCTGTATGTCAACACTTCCTTACCTATAGTCTGTGTAGGTTTCACAGAGCTGGGCTTGTTTTCTTGAGGGAAGCTCTCCGAATTCCGGGTTGAAAGGGGCTTCGCAGTAGGAGTTGTCGGTTTGTCATTTGCCTCTCCTGACCATCGTAGGGTAAACTGAAGTGTGGGTCCCTGAGAAAATGTTTCAAATGGAGGTAACCTCTGAAACAAAAATATATTGCTTTGAGAGATTTTCAAAGGAGCTTCAAATTGGGACCGTTACAGATGCCACCGCCAGCTACTGACATCAGGCACCTTTTCGGCGCTTGCAAAAAACAGCAAGCGTATCCAGATGTACAGATGTTTTATGCCTTTAATCTGTTTTTAGCTTACTGTTGATTTCATGTTTATTTTTAAAGTACCAGTTTTTAACTCTTTTTACTGATAAATTTAATGACTTGTGGGTGTTTGTTTTTTGTTTTTTTGTAAACAGCTTTGAGGTTTTATTACAATTAAGAAGTACAGTGGTACCTTGGTTTGCATACGTCTTGGTTTGCATACGTTTTGGATTACTAACACATCAAAACCAGAAGTGTGTGTTTGCAACCTTTTTTTTTTTGGATTACAACACATTTTCTTACAAACAATTTTTTTGGGGGGAGGCCCCATTGGCGAAAGCGTGCCTTAGGTTACAACCTGCTTTGGTTTACAAATGGACCTCCACAACGGATTATGGTTGTAAACCAAGGTAAATAAATTTTGTTAATTAAATAGTCTACTTCGCTTCAAGGCTTCGGTCCTACAGCTTTCAAGAAGCATCACTATTTTCAAGGTCCTTAAGTGTTTTGAAGCTCCTCACTTTATATACACTTTTCAAGAAGGCTTTTTGGCAAATGCCAGTGGCACAAACCTTCCCATCCAGTATTGTCTCCCATGTTGCTCTTTTCTTGCTGACTGGGCACTCTTCCATTTCTTGCATGGCTACTTCATATTCCCCATCAAGAAGCTGCAGTCGTCTGTTGCGCAAAATATATGTAAAGAGAAATTAATTTCATTAGCTGGTATTCAATAACAAGTCATGTTAATTTGCATGAATCCATCATCCACATCATCATGTGAAAGGCTGGGCTGGATGAATCCCAATCCGGAATTAAGATTGCTGGAAGAAATATCAACAGCCTCAGATATGCAGATGACACAACCTTGATGGCAGAAAGCGAGGAGGAATTAAAGAACCTTTTATTGAGGGTGAAAGAGGAGAGCGCAAAATATGGTCTGAAGCTCAACATCAAAAAAACGAAGATCATGGCCACTGGTCCCATCACCTCCTGGCAAACAGAAGGGGAAGAAATGGAGGCAGTGAGAGATTTTACTTTCTTGGGCTCCATGATCACTGCAGATGGTGACAGCAGCCACGAAATTAAGAGACGCCTGCTTCTTGGGAGGAAAGCAATGATAAACCTAGACAGCATCTTAAAAAGTAGAGACATCACCTTGCCAACAAAGGTCCGTATAGTAAAAGCTATGGTTTTTCCAATAGTGATGTATGGAAGTGAGAGCTGGACCATAAAGAAGGCTGATCGCCGAAGAATTGATGCTTTTGACTTATGGTGCTGGAGGAGACTCTTGAGAGTCCCATGGACTGCAAAAAGATCAAACCTATCCTTTCTTAAGGAAATCAGCCCTGACTGCTCACCGGAAGGACAGATCCTGAAGCTGAGGCTCCAATACTTTGGCCACCTCATGAGAAGAGAAGACTCCCTGGAAAAGACCCTGATGTTGGGAAAGATGGAGGGCAAAAGGAGAAGGGGACGACAGAGGACGAGATGGTTGGATAGTGTCTTCAAAGCTACAAACATGAGTCTGACCAAACTGCGGGAGGCAGTGGAAGACAGAAGTGCCTGGCGTGCTCTGGTCCATGGGGTCACGAAGAGTCGGACATGACTAAACGACTAAACAACAACAACAACATCATCATCCACATCATGGCTGGGCTGCACGCACACTAGGGCTTTTAAAAGTTCCCCATCCTATTGCAGTTCCATGTCACATAACTACCCCAAAGCATACCTGAGCAAGGGCTTCTGTGAATCCCAGCCAGTTCTCTAAATAGTCCTACGTACATGACAACCGAACACAAATATTCCTAATCTATTTACTCCACACCCCCCTCCCGGAAAATTAGCAGCATGACAATAAGGTGTATAGTTTCATTAGAACAGCAGCTGCACTTGTTCATACAATGGAATTTATTACTTAAGTAGTTAAACCCACCACAGGAAACCCTTAAAAACTATGATGATGGCACATGAATTCTAGACATCAAGTTCCAATATAATCCATGAAAGGAGAGTACAAAGACAGTGAAAGGCAGCTACTTATAGTTTAGCCAGGAACTTAAAGCTGCAAGTTTGTAACTTTTGTTTGCATGTGAAAAATATATAAATTCAGTATCCTAGAGTTTAATCACAATAGCACAGCCCACTTGAAGGATGAAAGCTCTACCCTTTCCCATAATATTTTAAAGCATTCCGCCAGATCAGGGCCCCAGCAGTCACATGTTTTAAAACAAACATAGACGTCAGAAATGTGTGGGGTTTATTTATTGACACTATTTTGATACTATTATGTACACATGAGCAGCTTGCATTTTAAATAGAGATGGGGCAGTAGACATGTTTCAGGCAATTCTTTTTACTATGCCACTACTAAAAATGTGAAGGCTGGGGGTGTAGAGAGAGAGAAAAACTGGGGAGAGGAATAAAATGTTCAGAACAATATATTTATTCCCCCTAAATGATTTCTAAAAACTATGTGAAAGGAAGGACTTTTATGTAATGTTATGTACTGGAGGAAACAGTTTCTGGAATACTTAACATTCTTCTTTGTTTTACTATAATGCCAGTGGTTTCTTTTATTTATTTTTTGCTTGTTCCTCATAAACTGGTACAAATAAAAAATGTGGTGGCTTCTTATAGTAGCTCATTTGTAGCAAAAAATTAAAAAAGGAAATTTGCTCATTTGTTTGAATGAATTGTGTTTTTAATATACCAAACATGATAATTTTATGGCTAACCAATTCATACACAATGCATTTTATTCTTCTAAATTGATGGTTGACTTGTAAAGGCGGTTTAAAAGTAAATCTTGCATTTTTTTCATTTCCCCCAAAATTTCTGATTTCCTCCTGTTGCTTCAAAATTTCACATCTCTAGCCATGACAAAGAATTTCTCAATGCCATTTTGGGAAACATGAATCTCTAAAACTAGGATTTATTTTACAGAAGACATTTAAAAGATTAAAATGAAATTCACGCAGAAAAAGGCAAATCCAATATATGCCCTAGGAGATGTCTCTTTTTAAAAAGTATTACCTGTTTTTATCAAATACAGTCATTTGTGCTACAAAAGTCTTCTCCTCATCTTCACGGTTGGAAGAATTGCGTTTTCTTCTAGCTGGAAGCTCCTCGTTAACATCTGCAGTTAAGCACACTAAATATTATACTTGTAAGGAATAAATATACACAAATTTTCTGGCATAGCTGTTCAGTAAGAGTCACTGAACTAGATTCAATGAGGGTTTATTTTAACGATTGTTTCAAACTTTAGACAAAGTTCTTTGTTCAACCCCTGGTGAATATTACATTATGAAAAGAAGGCTCAGTTAAGAATCTTCCAGGGACATCGAAAAATGGAAGTTCTATTCTAGAATGAAAAAATGAACAGAGAACTCTCCAAGTTAGTATTCTTGCAAGGAGTGCAGGCTTCTTGAAATCTTACACACACATTTCAGTTGTAGTGGTGGTTGTGCAATTGTGTATGCCAGTGTAACATCCAAACAGTTCCCATGTTGATCCTCAACTTTTTAATGGGAGGGAAATTATTTACACCAGTTCCTGACGGGTTTTTAACCATGGAATGAATAGGCATAGATGTGCTCTTCCTCTATGCCACCCACTTCACCAGCAGAGCTTATTTGCAGTACGTGGGGGAATTTCCATGGACACATCTACAGTCAAGGCAGTGGATCTGCAACCTCCAGGGTTGTCAGGAACACTTTGTCTCATCCTAAAACCACTCACCCAGAAAAACTGTTGAGTATAGGATTGGAAGTATAAAGCAATTAACGCCCACACATTCAAAAGCCTGCTTAATATTTTTCTTTTAAGCAGCTAGCTGATTTCCCCCGATTAAATGAGTAAGTTCTGGATATACTTCGTGCTTACCAATGTTTTCATTAGTTTCACCATTTATCATCCCATTAAATTCTCTTCTTCCTGGACGCGTTACTCTGAATAATAATGAGTAAGACTTCACCATATGGCTGTTACTGGGTTCAAATTCGTTGCTGGAAACGGCTAGTGATGGAAAGCTGCCTGGTTTCATTTGGTTGAGGTCTGGGTTCAAGGGTACCTGCTTCTTACCAGTAGGTACTTGCCTTACTGGACAACTAACATCCTGTAGACATAGAACATATTTAATACTTTTCAGTATCTGGATAAAGTGAAAATGAAATGCATGTGAGGTTTCACGAAAACCCATTGGGGGGGATGGGAAACAGTTTATAAATGATGAACATGTATTGTCAAACTCCCTCTTCTATAGATTGTGTAGTCTAAATCTAGGATATGACACATGATGAAGTTAACAAATCTGCTTAAAGCAAGTAATCTCTTTCGACATTTATTGAATTCATTATTTTATTAGAGCAACAAAGCACAAGATTCTGTGAACCCATATTCTTTAGGGGAAATTTAAAAGCAGAGAATACAGACAAAATATTAAAATAAACTGGAAAATGATTATTACTTTTTTCTTTATGACTTGTAGAAATACTTAAATGATATATTTTCCACCAGGGAAAATGTGGGCTATAATTAATAATAATAATAATAATAATAATAATAATAGCAGCAGCATTTTGGGGATCTTACAGTATTGAATTTAACTGGGGACTGTTGTATTATATTGTATTTAAACTCCTTTGCAGAGTCTCGTTAATAAAGAAAATGGTTTATATATATTTTTAGGAAACTCGACTGTTAAAAGCTGCTTTCTCCTGCTATTGCTAAACCATGCCTAAACTTACCTTTCGTTTCTTGTGGCAAACCTTTATAAGCAGTACTTCCAGAGTTACAGAACTTTGTTCATTTTCTGAGTTTTGCAATGGCTTATCTAAAAAGAGCCCAAGGGGGGAAATGTTTTAAACTTCTGAAAGAGAGGCTCTACCCCAGTGCAACCCAGATACATATCTGCCAGTCTAGGTGCTGTCTTTTTGCTCTAGTGTGTCACTGGCCCTTTAAACTATATAGAGAACCTTAAGCGCAGGCCCTGTAGCACTGTACTGCATTATCCAATTTGTGTGCAGGGCAGGGAGGAGATCAAGGGGAGAGTTGAATGGAGAAGTGCATGTTAACTCTCAGCTGTGCTCACTGGAGCCACTGCTGAAGCCCAGGGTTAATAGCTGCAAGAAGGGGCAAATGACAGGGCCCACTGAGGCTGATACTGGATGCCTGATGTCCCCCTCTTCTTTTTCAAGCTGCTGCTAGGGTGGCAGTGCTCAGCCCAGCACTATAAAGTGCCGTGTCAGGTGAGGATGAACCCACTACCAGGTCCAGAGTAATTCCAGGGAAATGAAGATTACATGCAGCTGCTTTGTCTATTCTATCAAAGGACTGGGCCTTACTGCTGCCAGCTCACCACCTCCCTAGTAACTATTTTTTTTAAAGCAATTTCATTAGCTATTGGTTAGCTAATGAGAAGAAATCCCATATGACAGAGCAAGGGCTCCAGCAGGGCACTTGGACCACGTCCCCCTGAAACCTGATTCCAACCCTGCAACAGCTATTCATTTTGGGGAGCAAGCACACAGCAATTTGCAGAAGAGGACTGTTGGCATTTTCATGGACATGTAGAGCTCAACACCTTCTGACAATTTAACACCATTCAACCGAGAGGCCGGTCTTTAATGTTGTCTGCCTGCACATGTCCCAATAAAATTACATGGGTTACAGAACTAAAATTTAAATGTATCTTGATTCTAGCTTAGATCATTTCTACTGTTATTTTAAGTGATCTTGGTTGTTTCTCCATGATAACTTATCATCCCAAAATGTTAAGTGTACAATAAAATGATATACAGTTCAGCTTAGTCATAATGAAAGGATTTTATAAGGACACATTTCGCAGTCTACAAGCAAATCACAATAAATACTATTTCACCCAGTGAAAATGCAGAGGTCCATGAACCTCAGTTACACACCAAAACATTCCTCTATCATCAGTAAATGACACTGAAAGAAAAAGTGTATGATGAAATACGTACCATTTTTATGGAAGAAACCAGTAAAGGTGAGTTGTAGATGAGCAGACAAGCTAAAATAAGGAAAGAAATATTGTTTCACTCTTCAGACATTCTAGGCACATTTAAGAAATGTGAGAGAAGACAACAAGTAATCTTTTTTAACATTTATTTTCTTAATCTAACCTGGCCTCATTCATGCAATAATTGCACGCAGATTACCGTATGTTACAGCAATGCACTTCACACGTGGCTGCCTTTTTAGACAGTTTAGGAATTTCTAGAAGTATCTGGCTGGCCAATGCAGGATGTTAATCAGATGGGTCCTTCTCACGTTCTTATGAAAACATGAAACATGCCTCCCTTTAGCAACATCATGGGACAAAGCATTGGCCCAGGAATTTCCTAAAGGGATTATACTTAATGGTCAAATCAGTGTTTTTCACTCATATTTTGGATCGTATCACAACTAGATGATTGTGCTCGTGGAATGAGTTCAAGTGCAACAATGCTTCCCTTCCTTTATTAATTGTATCTGTTTTTCCTTTATTTTTATTGTGTGCCCTCTTAGGAGTTTTATGCTTAAGCAGCCTATGATTTTTTTCTTACAATAAATAATTGATAATAGGGTCACCGATTCATTAACAAGTTCAAAATAGCTTTCTTTGTTTTGTATTCAATTCAGGTTTTTAAACAGGGTAATTTTAAAAAATCATTTATGCCCTATCTTTCCAAATAGTTCAAGGTGGCCAACAAAATTAACATTAAATTAAGATATGAACGATAACACATAATTAAAATCTGCACAGCAACAACAACAACAACAACAACAACAACAACAAAACAACAACAAAAAACACCTTAAGGATGGTCAACCAAGTGTACTAAAATAACTAACAGACCAAGGATTTCCCTAAAGTGGAAGGTTTTCACATTGCAGTGGAAGACATGTCAGGTAAAGAGTGAGGTACATGTGTCTGGGAGGCAATTCCAAAGTGTGACCAAGGCCACAAAAAAGGCCATCACTCTCGTCCCAGGAGCACAAAAGTTTTCCTGTTAATTATCTTAATATATGAACAGACTTACCGTATTTTTCGCCCTATAGGATGCACTTTTTCCCCTCCAAAAATGAAGGGGAAATCTGGGTGCGTCCTATGGGGCGAATGCAGGCTTTTGCTGAAGCTTGGACCCCTCTCGCTCTCCAGGCTTCAGGAACACATCCGCAGCCTAGGCAGCCCTATGGGAGGTCCGGCAGGGATGTCTAGGCTGCGAATAGCAGCCTGCTGCTCGGCGGGCGGGGCGCCCTGAAGCAGAGTGCCCCCCGCGCCCGGCAGACATTCGCAGCGTGGGGAGCCTTACAGGAGTTCCCGGCAAGGCTCCCCACGCTGCAGATAGCAGCCTGCTGCCCGGCGCGAGGGGCGCCCTGAAGCAGAGCGCCCCCTGTGCCAGGCAGACATCCGCAGCGTGGGGAGCCTTGCAGGAGTTCCCGGCAAGGCTCCCCACACTGCGGATAGCAGCCTGCCGTCCCGCAGGGGGGGGGCGCCCTGATGCAGAGCGCCCCTCGCGTGGGGCAGACATCGGCCAGCCCCACAAGCTCGGAGGACAGCAGGGAGGCGCAGCGCTGCCATCCCGCTGTTCCTCGACCTGGTTCTGTTTCCCCGACCTGCTTTTGGGGGGAAAATAAGGGAAAAATTTTTTCCTTTATTTCCCCTCCAAAAAACTAGGTGCGTCCTATGGGACGGAGCGTCCTATGGGGCAAAAAATACGGTATAATGGAGAAGATGGTCCATCAAGAATCCTGCTCCCATACCATATAAGACTTCACATGTCTTAACCAGCACTTTGAATTGGGCCCAGAAACCAACTGGAGGCCAATTCAGCTGTTCCAACAATGATGGAATTTACCCCTGGCATTCACCTCTAGTTAATATCCTAGCCATCAGAGTTTATTTTTCTGAACACTCTTCATAGGCTGGCCCATGAAGTAGTTCAAGCATGATGTGATCACCCGAGCTGGGCAAAACCGTATTCCACCACAGCTTGTCACCTGGTCACCCAGGGTCAAGGCTGGGTCTGGAATTACTCCCAAAATATGAAGCTGCAATTTCAAGAAGATACTTCCCCACCTATCAACTGATATGTTGACAATTAGGAGTCATAGAAATAATTAAATAATGACGATCAATAAACTTATTCCTATCTACAACATAGCACAGGCATTTTATGAAGGTTTTCTGGCAAGGTTTCAGCATATTCACCTAACACAAATGCAACAACAGTTTTGAACAGCAACAAGCAACCTGCAGCAATAGATGGAAAGGTGTGTTTTCACACATGCACTACAGAATAAACTGTGATTCAACTACATAATGGAAATCAATGAAATTTCAAAAACAAATAAATTACTAGAGCCGGTTTGCATGTTTTGCCGCTTTTCAGGAAGTGACTGTACGTTTTATTTCATCCATATTAAGAGCTAAACACTGTAGCGCAGGTTTACCAGAGAACAAACAGACACCACACACAACACCTCTGGTAAAATTAGTTTACATGTATTTTATTATGGGAGGAGCAGAATTTCATTATACTTCCAGTCATATTTCAGTATGACTTCTACTGACATAGAAAATACATAATCCCATTTGAAACACTGTTACTGAAACATTCTCGGTAGATAAAATGAATGTTACCTTTGCAAGTCGTGTTCTCCCTGTTTTTTCTCTACTTTCGTCAGCATCCCGTCTACTCTGAATGTTTTCCTGTAATAAAAGTTGTGTTTTTTTGAAATTTCACTGATCTCCATTATGTTGTTAAGTTTTGCTTCATAAAGATTTGTTCCAATTGCTTTTTTTTAGGACCTGGAAGGGAGTCGGGTGCACCAAGTTGTGAAATACTTCACAATATGACACAGAAAGCTAGTGTTTAGCCGCATGATGTTAATCCCTAAATATTTTGTCTTTCAATCATGGCTATTTTCAAAATGTTTCAATATTTACGCTTAGCTCAAGAACGCTTACAGAAGTAAAATGTACTATCACTTAAGAATCACCACAGGCATAAATAGACAAAGGTATCAGAAACTGAATTCTAGAGTTACAGAACTAGAATTCAGAAAAGCTGTTTTTGCTTTGTGGGAGCTCAGCTGAACACTAGCGACATTCCTTGTACTAAAAACATTCAGGTCTGGCAGTGTGCCAGTGTCTTCATATGACAGCTCTTTACTGAATATTGGGGTATAGTACAAGGAGGACTTAGGCCAGGCATCAGCAAGTGGTTGCTAAATGCTTTTCTCTAAGAAGATAACTGAAAAAGGTTACACAATCGTTTAGATCAGCCTGTCAAACTGAAAATAATTCACAATTGAGAAAAAGCTGGTTTCTTATCAAATAGATCTTGAAATCCCATACCTGACTGCACTCGTCAAGCTTTAATACTTTTATTTCTCAAGTTGTAAAAGACTGAGAAATTAAATAAGCATATATAATTGGAAGGTACTTCCCTTTCCAATTCTAAGGACAAAAAATACAAATATGAGAGAATCTTCATACAACGATAGGAAATTTCAAATAAGGTCTAAGTATAAGCTGTAAGGCAAAGGACAAAAGTAAAAAAAAAAGGAATAGTGCAAGTTCCTTAAAGGCTTAAGCAATGCTATTTTCATTGCTTTGTAAATAATTTACTCAAACGGAAACATGAATATATATTTATACAAGACAATCCACGCCAAACTCACTCAGCCGCCTTATATTCAGAAAGCTAGTAACTGTGGTTGTAGCATTTTATATTTGCTTTGACTACTCTGAAGAATAAAAAGCGAACATTTTGACATCTCTGCAGCTTAGGGCTTAAAATATATAGTTTAGTCTCTGCCCATGCAGAACATAAGCACTTGAAGGCTTATGTGTGGAACCATTGTTAAATATTCGGGAAATGCTTTTTGACTGTTTATATTGGGAGTATGTTTCTGAAGCGAGACAGATGGGGCCATGTTACTGGATATGTGTAGGAAGGTGTATGGGATAGGGAAGAACACGCCAGGTAATCGGAAGCTGAGATATCACACAAGTGTCTCTCCTGATCCATCCTTCAGTCCTGGGAACTGAGGTAGCCTTGCTAGCAATCCACCAAGTCTTCGAATGTTGTGGGTGAATACAGGGTCAGTTAACAAAGAAACAAAGTTCATCCATGATTTGATTCTGGGTGAGAAAATCGACATGTTGCATACTACGAGTATCTATTTGGGGGAAGGAAGCATAAATCTCCTATCTCTGCCCACTAGGCTGATTGATGCAACAATCTCCTGAATCAGATGAGCATGCGTGTGACCCTAGGATTCAATACCCTTTTTCAAGGAGCCTTGTCCAACACTCTGCTAGCTTCCATTGTGTGTCCTTACAACTGGGTTTATAAAGACAGGATACTAAATTTGTAGAATTTGTACCCTGTTTTTCAGCCAAAAAGGCTTTCAGAGCTGCTTACATGAGCAAAACAGAACAGTCGCTACCCGCAGGCTTACAATCTAAACACACACACACACACACACACACGGAGGGAAGATGGGGGAAGTGACACCAAGGGTTATCTGGTCCAAAGCCCTGCTATGCGGGAATCTCAGCTAAAGCATCCTTGACAGGTAGCCATCCAAGGAAGAAGAATCTGCCACCTTCCAAGGGGGTCAGTTCCGTTGACAGCTCTTATTGTCAGAAAGCTCTTCCTGATGTTTACTAGTAATTTCCTTTCTTGTAACTTGAATCCATTGGTTCAGGTCCCAAGCCTGCTCCGCCTTCCATTGACAGCCCTTTCAATATCTCCTCTGTCTCCTCTTTTCCAGGCGAAACATATCCAACTTCCTCAACCACTTCTCATAAGGCTTTGTTTCCAGACGCTTGATCATCTTGACTGTCCTACTCTGCATGCATTCCAGCTTGTCCTTCTCAAATTGTAGCACCCAGAACTGGACACAGTGTGGCTGACAAGGCAGAATAGAGCAGTACTATTACTTCCCTTCATCTGGACGCTATATTTCTGTTGATGACTCTTTTGGTCTATTATGATCCCAATATCCTTTTCATATACAGCGGTACCTCGGGTTAAGTACTTAATTCGTTCTGGAGGTCCATTCTTAACCTGAAGAACCACTTTAGCTAATGGGGCCTCCCACTGCCGCCGCACGATTTCTGTTCTCATCCTGAAGCAAAGTTCTTAACCCAAGGTACTATTTCTGGGTTAGTGGAGTCTGTAACCTGAAGCGTCTGTAACCTGAGGTACCACTGTATACTACTGGCAATCCAGCTGTCCCCCATTTTATATTTGTGCAGCTGGTTCTTCCTGTCTAAGTATAGAACCTTGCATTTCTCTCTACTGAAATTAATTTGGTTAATTTTGACCTTGTTCTCCAATCTGTTAAGGTCATTTTGAATCCCAATTCTGTCTTCAGTGGCATCAGCTACCCCTCCCAGTTTGCTCTCATCTGCAATTTTGATTAACATCCCCTCAATTCCATCATCCAAATCATTTATAAAGATGTTGAACAACAAAGGGTTCAGGACAGAACCCTGCGGCACCCTACTTGTCACTTTTTCCCAGGATGACAAGGAACCATTCATGAACACTCTTTGGGTTTGGTCAGTCAAATTCACCTAAGTTACTTTGTCCAGTCTACATTTTACCAGCTTCTGTACAGGAATATTATGAAGGACTTTGTCAAAAGCCTTACTGAAATCAAGGTACACTACATCCACAGCACTCCCCTAATCCACTAAGCTGGTAACTATAAAAAAAAAGAAAAACAAGATTCATCGGGCATGACAGTTTAATTATCTGTTTTAGGACCTTTCCAGGCACTGATGTCAAGCTCACCAGTCGGTAGTTACCTGGGTATTCTCCCCCCCTTTTTTAAAAATGGGGACAATATTTGGCCACCTCCAATCTACAGGGACTTCACCTGTTCTCCACGAATTCTCAAAGATTATAGACAGAGGTTCTGAGATTACATCCAAAAGCTCCTGCAGTAAGATCACTGTTCTTTCCCTTTCCTACAATTTTTACACAATCTGCCTTCCATGCTCAAAATCTTAGATATCGTCACAAGTGTACACATCATTTATTTTGAGCAGGTTGTACCCCTCAGTTTCTACATTCCAGCCATGAGTCTCATCTCACCAAGTTTCAGCAATGCTTATTGGGTCATATTTGTCATCCTATAAGAGCTCAAGTTCTTCTTGCTTGCTTCCTGTACACTTTGTGCATTCGGGTAGGGACAACTAAAACCACCAGTCATTCCTCCACACATTGCTGCCCCGTCCTCCGCCACCACACATCTTTTCTTCTCTGGGGAGCGACAGAAATCATTCTGTCCACTGTCCACTACTACCTCAATGTATTCCAAGGCCTGCAGTTGTAGTTCTTGCTCCTCAGGCTGAGAATCAGTATCCGAGGTGAGGACATGAAATTGATTTTGTAGCTCCAGAGACACAGCATGGCTCCTGACAGTCCTGCTTTTCTGCCTAAAGTTGCTGTAGCTTCTCTTCCAGCAAGGCAACTAGCTTGTACTCACTGCAGGTGCAGTTTTGCATTCTCAGGCAGAAAGACAAACATGGCACTGGTGTTGCAGGTCACTGAAGCAGCTCCCTTGCTGTCAATGTCTCTTGGTCCTACATGCACCATGAGACAACACTGTAGGCTTCCCCCTCAAACTTCCCTCATAAACACCCTTGTTTACAAGTCCCTCCAATGCTCCAAACACATTCCTTCCTCCCTGGAACTCTCGACTTTGACTCTCTTGACTTTGTGGAATTTAAATATCGTTCCCCGCGAGGTCATTTGTTCATGTCCCCTAAAGCACCTTTGTCTTGGTTGGATCCAGCGTAAAGCACAGAACTCTCGACTTTGTGGAATTTAAGTATCATTCCCTGTAGGTCATTTGTTCGTGGCGAAGGGAAATGTGATACGTTTTGTTAATAGGAGGGTGGGTGTGTACAACTCTGCTAAGTAACCCTTTTCTCGCTAGAATCTATATGGGATCTCCTGCTTTGTACTGCCCTTTGCAAACATAAGAGCCTGATGGATCAGACGAAAGGCCTATTGTCATGTTTCTTACAATGTCCAACCAGATGCCTGTGAGAAGTCCTGCAGTTTGCTCTAAAGCACCTTTTGAGACCTCCCCATGCCTTATACTTTTCATTTTGCACAATCTGAGAATGTGGACAAGATTCTTGAAACTGAAAAACCCAGCATGATCTTTGTTCATCATGGCTTGTAAATGCAGCCAGAACAGAGTTTGGGTTGCAGAGGACGTTTGACAGCACTTAAGTAATTGTGAAGACACTCTTGAAGATATCCTTGCACTTCTCTCCAATATGAATGAGTTTTGCCCAGTTTCTAATCTGCATTTTTGATTAAGATACCTGACCATGTTGTGGTGAACCAGCTCCAGCCTTTGATTTTTGGAGTCCTAAACAGTGAGGTGAGGAAACACTGACTCCTGCATGAATCTATCCAGAAAGTCTGTTATGGGTCTCCTCTAGATTCCATAATGGGAGGCCCTCTTCCATGTTCCCCTGCTATCTGAAGAATGGTGAGCAAGCACAAGAGTGGGCCTTCTCACCTGTGGCATCCATATTGTGAAATAGCTCTTTTACAGAGGTATGGTTTGGCCCCCATAATACATCCTGTCCTTTGGCGGGTGGTAAAGACAATTTTATTTCAGCAAGCATTCTCCTAATTTGGTCTCTCTGTTTAAACTGATGGCTTTTACAGTTTAATTCTTTGTACTTTATTATTTGTAGCTGTGAGCTGCCTTGAGAGTACACTTCAGGAAAAGACAGAATAAAAATGTATTCAACAACATTGTTGTTTTTGCTTCTCGCAGAACACAGTTGACATGACCATCATTCACCTACAATTCAGGTGACCTTATTTTGCAATTCTCATGGCTGTGCTTGCACATTAATATTCTTATGAATATTACACATAGTTACTAGCCCTTAACACATTTTAATAGTCATTTATGTCACACTGTCATTTATACCACATTGCTGGAAACAACCAACAGATCTCATTTACAAAAGATTCACTGCCTGGCCTCTTGGATGCAGTTCTTTCTTACCAAATGTTTACCAGTCAACTAACTATATGCAAACATGAATTAAAGATTAAAGCTAAGAATCTAGGCCTTTTCAGAGTGAAATGTGGCATTTACCAATGCTGTCTACCAATTAGCAGCAGTAGAGAGAAACATACACAATGGCAGCTTTTGCATATCACAGTAAGCTATGACTTACTATGCACAAGAGAATAGCAGCTATTTTGCTACTTCCCTCTTGGGATGGGAGAAAACAAACCCATGACCCCCAATTTAGTGTTACAGCCCAATTAGGAACCAGTTTATTTTGCTCAAGCTATAACTGGTATGCCAAGAAGAAACATTGGCTTATCAGTATGGTTTTCTTTAAAGAGCAAACCAAACCAAACCAAACCATGATCACTTGTTTGGACTGCTAAGCCAGTGATCACAATTTGGTTCCTCCCAATGTGGCTGAGGAGTAAAGCAAGAACAATTCATCTGAACATGGCAATCCATGGTTTATGGTTTACCATGATGTGCAAACACAGCCAATTTCATCTTTCTCCATCACACTGCAGAAATATATACTAAGTATAGATGTTGCAGTAAAAAAATATTCCTTGGCTATCTGCAGTAGCAGAAAAAGCAGGCTCCCATACTGTCGCTAAATGTAAGATATTTCTGGAAAGAAAACAGATTTAGTTCGAGGAATTCTATGAGTCCTTAAATAGCCATACTCTTTCAATACCACAACTACATTGAAACAAAGACATACCAAAAAAATACACCTATATGTAGCTGATGCTCCCTATCATCCAGTAGCAGCACTGACCATTACAAGTTATTTGACAAAACGTCCCAGACTCAGAACATGATCAAGCATTCATCCCTCTGTTTGCACTAACACCCTACAGCACACAAACCTAATTCCTAGATGTCTACTGACCTATATTCCACTATAGTCTTCTGACTAATTAGACCTATTTTTACATTATTTAAATCTGTTGGATCTTGCTTTATTTTAAATGGCTTTCGAGAACAATTCATGTTAATGGGCAACAGCAATGCTATATGCCTAAGAATTAACTCCCATTGTAGTTCCCTTTTCCGTGGCAAGCATACCCCATTCCTTCAGTGTACATTTTATCGCTTTGTTTTTTTCCATCCTCTGACGTATCTTATGCGTATCTTGTTGACTCAAACAATGTTCTGCACCACTAATTCCATTCAAGTGGAGTTACAAATTTAATCTTTATAGGTTATCTGAGATAAAAACATTACGTTGCAAGCACTCAAAGCTAAAGGCAGTTTTAATTATTTTGAAGTGTATTAGTATTTCAAGGCTCCTGATTGCTAAACCCACTGCAGAAGCTCAAAAATGAAGTTAGTTTGGATTACCATTTTTCTTTACTTTCCCACAGACATTGTCTATAATTATTTTTTACTGAGAGGCTAAGTTTAAAGAAAATATAAAGTATTACCCACATTGACCTGAAGCAAAGCATTGTGACTTAAGATGGAAGTACCACAAGCAGTAACAGCTAAATAGCAAGCACAATACAATGTTAATTAATTACCAAACACTCCCAATTACTTATGAAGTATATACATTTTTTATGCAATGTGATTTCATCTTTGACAGCAAACAGTTGATATTTTTCATTGCTATGCATCAGCAAAGTGAATCTCTGAAAAACTACCACTTGCAAGCTCACATTGCAAACCAAACCACATGAAAATTTAAGACAAATACAAGGCTTCATTACATATGTACATGTTATGTGGTCATTAAGTTCATTTCCAAGTGAAGTTTACAAAAATAATTTAGGTCCCTATTTTGGATAAAGTTATCATTCATACTATACATAGGCAGTACCCTACTATTATCATCATCTCAGTTGCTAAAGAGGGGAGGACGCTAACATATTAAATAACAAACATTTTTAATATGTGAAGTTACCTTTTGATATTTGTTCGAGAGTTTCTGTGGGACATATACGTGAGAGTTCTGTGCAAGAATATTGGCTGCAACAGAAAATGAAAAAAGTCAATTCAACATTGCCACGAGTGGATCAAAAAATTAAAATAAAGGATTAACAGTTACTCACAGCTATGAGATTGCGGGTGCGTAGAAATCTATATATTTGTGTTGGTTCTGTGAGAGAAAATAGAGCAGTCTTTTACAAAGCAGAAAAATTGACACTTTACTAGCTTTTCCCTGAAACACATTAAATTTTTGAATATACAACATTATCCATTCATACCAAACATGTGTAGTACATAAATACCTAGACTGTAATGAAGCAAGTGGGCACTTTCAAGCAGCAACCTAATCACTATCAGCTACAACCAAGTGACCACTACTGTGACCACTACCCATCTACTACTGGGAAATATGGCAGTATATATTTGAAAATAATCACCCATAACATACAGCAGTAGATCCAATAAGATAGATTAAAAATACTTTTGTGGAATTGAGTATTTCCAGAAGCTAATTTTGCATCCCTGACACTTGAATAACCAACAGCATTATGCCCTTGGATATAATACATTCTATCTTGCTAGCAAAGTCTTGACTACTTAGCTCCTATGAAACACAAAGTTCACAAAGGAGGAAGAATATTCAGATGCTTAACCAGAGTTATGCCTGTCAGCGTAGAACCCTTCAACATTTCTACAACATCTCTGAAAATTTATAATTTAGTGGAAGAAAACATCTTAAATTCTTAGAAAACTGACTTCTGGGAAACACACTAGTTCCTTCCTAATCCAGCTTTAAATTCTTACTCTATAAAGTGTACAGATTTATCATTCACAATTTCATTTTACAAGAATCAGAAGATGTGCTTTAAGTGTTCTAAGAGCAACTGCTGTCCCCCCCCCCAATGTTTTTGTTAAGCTGCTGTCTTGTTAGATGAAAGTTCTAGGGACAGAACCTTTTCACTTTAAAAACTAGTTGTTGCAATGTTTAAAAAGGGGTGGCAGTTAAAACCTTTTTTCTATACATAAGGCAATTTTGTAAGGCTACCAAATAATCGGCCACATTCTTCAGACTAATTCCTGATCACAAGTTTCCTTCTCGAGTTCTCCACTCCTCCTTGACCAGCCTTATCCATACCTTCAGCCTTCACCACACAACTCAAAATGACAAGTCTGCAATTTTTGCCCCAAATAGAATAACCAACCTTTTTAAGGTCCAAAACCAGAGACCAATTCCCTAACCCTCCATACATCCCCCCTTGACTTTCCTTACAGTTCATAAAACCTCAGCTTCGAAAATGATCTTTTGTGGGACAAGGAGTCCTTCAATCGCTTAGGAAGACCAGCTTCCCAATGAGCTCTCAAGGGGTCGGGAGGGAGAGATGAAGACACTCGTAACAACATAGTATCAACTTACAACGCCCCCCGCGGCTCTCCCGAGCCCCGAAAGGTAATCCTACCGAGAGGCGCAATCTGACTACTCCTTAAAATCCTTCGAGGTGGAGCGTGTGTGGCACGGCCTCATTAATGTAACAATTAGGCAGGGCGCGGGTTTCCCCCCACGGGCAGCCCTGGGGGCTGACAACCCTGGCAGAGGAGCAACAGCATTGCTTGCAGAGCACCCCTCCCCAACCGAAAGAAGGGGGGGAACCACCTCCCGCCGAAGGACCCGCGCGCGCCAGGGGGGAAAGGAAGGCAGCCCCGCCGCCCCACAATAAGCGGCCGATGCTGCTCCCTCTCCTCCGCCCATCACGCCTCGACTCGGGCGGGAGGGGGGAGGGAGGGGAACGGTTGTTATTTTCGGGCCCCCCTCCCTCCTCCCCCCCCCCCACGAAGCTCACTCTCGAAGGCCTGCAGAAAGAGCTCGTGGTCGGCCTGGATCTGCTCCATCTTCGGCTTCTTCACCGGCGGGAGGGCCGCAGCCGAGGAGGCCGCTGCCGACGACGCCGAGGAGCCGCAGCCGCTGCCGCCCCCCGAGTAGCCGCTGCCGAGGCCTCCCACGGCGCCGCCGGACTTGCCGCCCGGCGCGGCGGCCGAGGTCGAGCCGCCGCCGCCGCCGAACCCGCCGCCACTGCCACCACCGCCCGCGCCTCCGCCCGTGGCGGTGGCCGCGACGGCGCCTCCCCCTCCGCTAGGAGCAGCCGAGCTGGGCCCCGCGCCGCCGCCTCCTCCGCCGCCGTGCTTCTGAGGAGCCATGGTGGGAGGGGGGGAGAGGGCCCTTTCCGACGGGGCCGGGTCGCGTGGTGGGAGACGCGGGGAGCGGCGGCCCGCGAGGGCCAGGAGGCGCGGCGCGGCGGAGGAAGTGGGCAGCGCTTCGACTCCGCCAATTCGCCCCGCCGCCGATCGGTTCTCCTCAAGCGCCCTCTCTGCTCCAGCCAAACCCGACGGCGCCGCCGCCAGCCGCTCCCGCCCCCTCCGCCGAGCGCCCATTGGCCCGCGCCCTGGCGCCGCGCCGCTCCATTGGCCGGCCCAGAGCCCGCCCAGAAGTGACGGCAGAATGATTCCGCGAGAGTTTGGTTGGACCGCGCGCTTCGCCGCTGGGAGCTCGCCTCCCCCCCTCCCCCTCCCGCTTCCTTTGAACTGAATTCGCGGGAAAGCGGAGCTACTCCTTCCTCCCCCCACCCGCACGCTTTCGCCGCTGCGGTGCATGACGGGAGAGGACGTGGGCCTTAGGGAACTTCTTTTAACCGACGGCTCACGTCGAGGCGCGAGGGGCTCTGAGGCGCGCGCCTTCGTTCCGTGGAACGCGCCCCGATTGGAGCCGGAATTCGAGCGCGCGGAAACAGGAGTGGGGGGGGGGCGCAATCGCGCGATAGTGAGGCTACGTCTACACGTGCCGCGCAGAGTAAGGTGTCGGCTGCCATCTTGGTCTGTTTCCCTCCTGCAGCACCAGGTGCTCTCTGCAACTCCCATTAGCCCAGTGGGGGGAAACTGCCCCCCACTAAATAAAGTAAATAAATGACAATTTGCATCGTAGATAACTATACCCCACCCCAAAAAAATCTTGGCTATGCCCATGGCTGCAACCAAGCATATGGGGAGATGGTCATGGCCCTCTTGTTTTATACCCCTTTGCCTGGGGTGGGCGGACACAGGTGGCATTGTGGGTTAAACCCACAGTGTTGGTGCTGACCTTTAAAGCCCTAAACGGCCTCTGTCCTGTATACCTGAAGGAGCGTCTCCACCCCCATCATTCAGCCAGGACACAGATCCAGCTCCGAGGGCCTTCTGCCGGTTCCCTCACTGCGAGAAGTGAAGTTAAAGGGAACCAGGCAGAGGGCCTTCTCGGTAGTGGCACCCGCCCTGTGGAACGCCCTCCCTTCAGATGTGAAGGAAATAAGCAGCTATCTTCTCTTTAAAAGACATCTGAAGGCAGCCCTGTTTAGGGAAGTTTTTAATATTTAATGCTGTATTGTTTTTAACACTTGATTGGAAGCCGCCCAGAGTGGCTGGGGAAACTCAGCCAGATGGGCGGGGTATAAATAATAAATTATTATTATTATTATTAAACCACAGAGCCTAGGACTTGCCGATCAGAAGGTCGGCGGTTCGAATCCCCGCGATGGGGTGAGCTCCCGTTGCTCAGTCCCTGCTCCTGCCAACCTAGCAGTTTGAAAGCACGTCAAAGGGCAAGTAGATAAATAGGTACCGCTCTAGTGGGAAGATAAACGGAGTTTCCGTGCGCTGCTCTGGTTCGCCAGAAGAGGCTTAGTCATGCTGGCCACATGACCTGGAAGCTGTACGCCGGCTCCCTCGGCCAATAAAGCGAGATGAGCGACTGGACCTAATGGTCAGGGGTCCCTTTACCTTTACCTGGGGTGGGCAGCCTAGGTTCAAATGGCAGGAACTACAGTACAGTATGTGTTTTTGTTAAGGGAAAGGGTGAAGGAGCCTAATATTTTACTACTTATCTGCTAGGCTGACTCCTAGTGTCTGCCTCTCCCAGGTTGGCAGCTACTTCTGACACAATGTGCTTGATATTGTTGAGTGAGAACTTGCCCAGGTTTTAAAGGTGAAAGGTATTCAGTTGTTCACAAACCACAGAGTGAGGCCTTCTTGAGGAGAGGTGATTCGGGTACACTAGCTGACAGAGGAGGTGAGAACTGTTGCTAAGGCCATTTGCTTCCTTTAATGATGGTCCACAGGGGAAGGGGGGAGCTCTTCAGTGAATCACAATCTGCAGACCACCCCACCACCCCTGCTTGCTTGCTTTTTTAAAGAGAGCTGCTAGCATTTGTAGAACCTAAAACACGATGTACATACTCTAATAATCCTTTTCTTTTTTAGAAATTGGGCTGCTTCCCTTTTTGGTGTTTTATTCCTGCAGACACCTGTGGTTACATGCCGTATTTTCTTTACCTAGGTATTTTGTTAAAATGCAAACTCTTAACTCTTGTTTTGCTTTACGATGGAGCTGTTAATTTGATTGTTACTTACTGGACTTTTTTTATAGGTTTTGCCGTTTTTGTATATTGCTTTTTTTGTATCATCTTACTGTTATTTTGTTTCACTGTTCCCCACTTGAGGATTGAAATGTTCAGTGAAGAGGATTTATCAATAATATCCATAACAGCAAAAAGTGTTTCTCTTTTCAACATCTTTGAAAGGTAACCCAGAAGGCAATTTAAATAATAAAATTCCAGAATTACTACCCTTGTAGCTTTGATATGCCACCTTTCCACAGCGAACTGTTGATATGCCACCTTTCCACAGCGAACTGCTGTTGAAGCCGCTAACAACAGACATCCATTCTTCAGAATTCAAAACATGGTGGGAAGAGAAACTAGTTTTGTAAAGTTTAATAAATTCAAATAATACAATATCAACAATTCAACAAACAATTCATTACTGCAGATAATCAACCCAGACTTTATATGTAAGCACAAATAAAAATAAAAATTAATGGGCAAGCAATAAACACAGTTCAGCGTGGAAGAGGACTCTTCTCAGCATGCTTGATGCTTCAAGGTTGATTCCCTCAGCTCTCCATGGGAGAAGGGTGAAAGCAGCAAGAGGGCAATGATGGTAAATTTTATTTGCCAGCTTACCCAAAACAGCAGCATTTATAAAGTATATAATAAACAATGTGGTGGTTCTGGTAATCTCTTGGAAGTTTGTTTTTTAAAGTGTCAAGTGCTGTGTAGCAGCAACCTATTTTGCCTTGCAGGACCTTGACATATGGTGTCCCCTGTCCAACTTTAGTACTTAAAGGTTCTAGGTAGTTTCTAGGATGAAACCCCACTTCTTGGTGTTCTCCAGATGTTTTGGAATAAACATCTGTTTTACTCCAAACATGCAAACCACTTTCCATCATGAGACATTTTCAAATTCTACCTCTAAACTGGGTTTTCCCCAATTCCTGAGTCCAAATAATTATTATCTATCTTCTCCTTTGAAAAGGCAAAACTATAGAAGATCTTCTTCTTTGGTGATCACGCATAGCCGAGTAAGATTGTCTTCCATGAACACGGTCTTAACAGTGAGTCTGTCTGTAAGTGACTGTGGAGGCCAATTCTGGATCCACACATCCTTACACAGTGGGGACATAGGTTTCTGGGTGGGAGACTGCAGTGCTAGGGAGTGGGCAGGCTGGTGAGGTCCCCTAGATCTAGAGGCCCTAGGCTTCAGCCTGCTTAGCCTATACACAAATCTAGCGCTGGCGGGAGTTGATCATGGTGAGGGTAAGCCAAACGTGCCTCCTTGGCACGTTTCTCCCTTTTGTCCCGAGTTAGAGTGTCTTCAAAGTCCACTTTGATAAAGGCTGTTCTCCAGTTGCAGCGCTTGCAGGCCAGTGTTTCCCAGCTGTCGGTGTTTATACTACATTTTTTTGAGATTTGCCTTGAGAGAGTCCTTAAACCTCTTTTGTTGATCACCAGCATTACACTTTCCATTAACTGCTACTGAATCATGATTCTGAATCTAAACTTTTTATGAGTCATAATTGCCTACTATTCATATTCAGAACAAAATTAACTGCTTTTAGTTAGCTCTGGATTTGAACATCTGTAGGCAGGACATTTTCCGTAAGTGATAGGTTTGGCATGACCCTTAAATATTACTGAAATACAGCTCACATTGTTAACCATAGGTAGCTTATCTACTGGCTGCAGGAGCTACAAAGAAATCTGCTGAGGTTTTATATTCAGCTTGAGCCCATTAATATTAGCTATAGGAACATCTGAATACCAGCAGGTGAATCTCCAGAGAGGCATATTATGCTTGACCAGACATTACATGTGGAATAGTGATGCTTTTAAAGAGGAATAGAAGCCTTTCATTTTGGGGGGGAGGCATACAGAGTGGTAGCAGAGCTATTTCCAAGTGCTTATTTCAGAATGGGTCACTATTCTCTCAGTGGAGGGAATTGCTCAGATTTTGTTTCCTTAAACAATTTAAAATGTGATACATACCTTTCCATAAATTACATTTAAATTGGTTAAGCGGATTATCCTTACACTGATAAACCCCGATCATATTATTTTTTTGGTCAATGCCCCATGTTTTGATGGGAGCTAGCAGCATTAGTTTGGGTGACTTAAAATAACTTTTACCATGAGAAGGGAGAGTAGTGTATGGTACTTGATATATGTGCTCAAGGGAAAATTGCTCTTAAGCAAATAAAAGATTAAAAGATTGCAGCAGCAACAGAGCATGAGGGACAGTAATGGGCCTCCCTCTGATTATCCCGTTGTAGCATTTCTGAGACAGTCTCTCCCCTACTCTTAAAAATGTGTAATAGATCCTTTTTGCCTAATTTTCCGTGATCCGTTCAGATGATAAGCTTACAAAAAGGGCACATGGGAAGCATTTAAAGTGGATTTTCCATGGGGGAAAGAACAAAGGACATGTCAGGTTGCATTTTGATTTGCATTCCAAATCTACTGTGCACTGTTCTCCTGGGTCTGGTCTTTGCTTGCCTGCCATGCGCTGCATTTGTTACTTTGGTTTGAATACTTTTGACAGTCCATAATGTTAATTGTTCTAAGGATCGCTTTGTTCGACTGTGAATTAGAAACGAGGTCTATTTTGGTGATTTCCCCCACCCCAGAAACAGAATATTATTTTCAGTTCTTGGTTATACTTAGACTGGCTATTTAACATCACATGCCAGCATTTTAAACATATTTGTTGTTGTTTCCTCAATGTTTGTGTTTCTAGCAAAGAGACTTCAGGCACTCCCGAAATATAAAAGCTTTGGAATTCCATTGTCCTGCTGTACTGCTTTCTTTTTGTTCTGCTTTGAGCCTAACAGCTATAGGTCATGCAGAGTGGTTTCAGCTTTGTCTGTGTGCTCATATCAGTTGCAATATTGTAAGGCTGCATACACCCTAACCTGTTTGTAGCACAAAAATAAAGTTTTCCTAAATCTGTAATCATCCGTGCTCAACCTCAACGTAATCTAGATTGATTCTAGATCCTGCCACCCACAAGGGTGGGCGTGGTTACTTGAAATGTTTGAAAGCTCTCCCCTTGATCAGGTTATCCATGTGTTTTCCTCTCTGCACATGCCCCAAATGAATTGAGAAGGAAGTGGTTATTGCAGTCTTGGCATGTGCTCCACTCACAACATCAGTGGGCAGGTATGGATACAAACACCACCCCCATTGATAGGACTGCCTACATCTGTTTTCAAATGGACATGTAATGGTATCATGTAATGGTACCAGAATAAAACCAGCTTGTCAATAAGACGTTTTCAAGGGCAAAAATCAATGGAATAGATCTAGAGTGTGTGAACTACATAAGAAAAAGGAAAAAAAAATACTTGGTCCTCCTTGATTCTAAAATAAAATGTTGTGTGTACACTGACTCTGACAATGACCAGTTAGTCAGCTTTGCTTTATATTGTTGCTCTTATGTGGACAGCATCTGAATAACTTTTCAAAAGCTGGTGAGTAGATTCGTATTTTGGCCTAAGGATGACTAGTGAAGTGGCAACAGAGAGGAAGAACCTACTGTTTCTCTCCTTCTGTTCCTTTTTTCAGAAGGCAGTGTTAGAAACTGTAGACAGTGTTAGAAACGTAGATATACCGTTCCAACTTCCAAAACGTTCAGAAACCAAAGCGCGTCAGGAAGTCACTGCAGCCAATCAGAAGCCGCGGAAGTCCCATTAGACACTTGGGTTCTGAAGAACGTTCACAAACCGGAACACTCACTTCCGGGTTTGCAGTGTTCAGGAGCCAAAACGTCCAAGTAACAAGGTGTTCGGGATCCAAGTCACGACTGTATAAACTAATCACTAAATGGTACCGTAAACACAATAGAATGTGCAAAAACCTTTTTTTGCAGTAGGATGTTGTAATAAATAAAATTTATTATTATTTTGTTATAATGAAATGTTTTAGAATGTTAGATTATTTGATTATTTGATTGTTGTTAGCCGCCCTGAGCCCGGCTTTGGCTGGGGAGGGCGGGATATAAATAAAATTTATTATTATTGTTGTTGTTGTTGTTGTTGTTGTTATTGTTGTTGTTATTTCTATACCATGTGATATTTTAAAGAAATATCTCAGGTATCAGGATGCCAGGAATTATCACTCAGGCAGAGGGGCTGCTGAGTAGCTGAGCTCACATGTCTATATGAATTTCTGAAGTTCTCCCAGTGAGCCAGTACATAGATACATTTATCAGTGAATTGTTACATTTGGTATCGTGCAGCAAAGGCCCTTTGAATGGATAGGAAGAAACTGTGATTAAGTGTTTTGTGGGGACAAATCATAAAAGTCACAAAAGTGATTGTGCTGGTTCTGGTAGTGGGTTGCATGTGCATGATATCTGCTGGAGGGGCAACCCCCCCCAACCTATACATAAATCCCTGCAACATAAGAAAAGTTAACGAAGTTAATGGAAGGCAAATTTATTATTTCCTTCTCCCTATGTGGCACTGTAAAAGACCCCCTGCAGGGTCAGAGGATTTCTGAGCAATGTTTGACAGAGGCATGGGAGTCTGCTGCTGAGAGAAGAGAACAGGAAACCTTTATGTGAACTCCCCTAAGTAAATTTACTTAGGGTTATTCCCCCTAACAGCAGCAGCCCCCTCTACCCCATAAGTCTACATTGTTCCTATCTAGACTTTTAAGGGAGCTGTAGTGGAAGGGTGAGGCAGGACGCCTTAATTCCATTGACTTTCGTAAGTTAAGTTAGGATCTAAGTGGTTATGTTCAATTGCCTATCATATATACGGTGTTGTAAACAAAAATTGCCCTTTTCCCTTATGGGGTATCCAAAAGCCCATATAGAGTCCTTACATAGGTTCCCTATTGATAGGAGAGAATAACCCTGTAGATCAAGACCACCCCCAGAAACATCATACATACATCACAGAAGGGGTGTAACCTAAGACCACTCCTCAGATACATCACACCTACATCACAGAAAAGGCGGTCTAAAACAGAAATTTTAATATTGTTTTTCTCCTGTTGTTTATCTCCTGTCTGGCAGGTTATTTGATTGGATTGCCTGGGGAGCCCGCTCATTCTTTTGTAGTGATACTTAGTTCCTGGGCCAGGTCACAGGCTCACACCCTATTCATATCTTAAATGTGTCCCACTTTGACCTTGCAGAGAAAACATTTGGTGAGTTTAGGAATTGAAATGGTTCCAGGTTGGTCTTCCTGTGCTGATCTACGTATGTGCTTGGTTGGTACACCTATGAACATTACCATATATCTAAGACCAGAAAATTCCTATCACAAAATCTGGATTTGTTTCACATGCACTGGAACATATGCATTCGTCAACACCTCTGCAGTTTGTAGCAGCTACAATGTACTGCAGCTGGCTCTGCGAGGCCAGAACTCCTCCTAGCACAGCATACGAATACATCCCTTCTCAGGGCCTGCAGCGATACAGAAATGCAACTATTCTCAGCCTGACCTTGGCGCAAGGGTGAGTCACAAAATGTGAGAGCACCTTTTGAAACCTGTTTGTTATGAATGGCGTTCTCAAGGGCGGGGAGCTTTAAGCATTTATCCTGTCCTGCTGCCCCATCTGTATGGGGATGGCAGCAGTGGCGTAGCGTGGGTTGTCAGCACCCGGGGCAAGGCAAGTAATTTGCGCCCCCTAACCCATAGATTTTAGCACTCGAGTGCGATCGCCCCCCCCCCCCGATGTTGCGCCCGGTGCGGCCAGCCCCCCTGCACCCCCCACGCTACGCCACTGGATGGCAGTAAGGATGCTCTCTTTAAAGAGAGCTTGCATTAGCTGTTTAACCATGTACCAGGAATGGTCTTTTTCGACAGAAATATAGCTAAACATTTGAAGTTATCATGGCCAAAGGACACTTTCTGGGTCAGGGATGAACCTTTATTATTCCCCTTTTGCCAAGCAGTCACATCTTCTAATCTGCAAGCCCCTTCCCTCTCATCTCAGGCTGGTTTTATTCAGGATCAATTCAAACAAGCAAATGTGTGCTTTGAAAATGACAATAAGATTTGAGCTTGAGAAGTTGCAAAATGTTTTACACAAACATTTAGTTCAATAGTCCCTAAGGGCTTAACTGGAACCAGGGCTCAGGTGCCAAGCCCTAGTTTTGTGTCAGGCTTAATCCTGGAACAAGATTTAATTATAGTACAGTACCTCTGAGCCATGTTCAAAGTGCATTTCCCACAGCACTTGCAGTCTGATGCTACTTAGACATGTGCTCAGTGAAACTTTAAAGTAATTACAGCCCATCTTCAACATACTCAGGAGAAATATTTCAGGTCGGGGGATATAGTAAGCTCCATCACCTCTCTTATATGTACTGGTTAGTGAACCCTGGCATTGAAAGTAGGTTCTGGAGCAAAGCCCTGGAAAACTCTGGCTCAGTCTGAGCATTTCAAATCCGATGTGTTTGGTGTGACAGGGAAATAATGCCCTTTCAAGTCTTCCTACTATAGACTCAAAAAGCCTTTTAAGGCATATCTAAAACAAACCTTAGGGACGCGGGTGGCGCTGTGGGTAAAACCTCAGCGCCTAGGACTTGCCGATCACATGGTCGGCGGTTCGAATCCCCGCGGCAGGGTGCGCTCCCGTCGTTCGGTCCCAGCGCCTGCCAACCTAGCAGTTCGAAAGCACCCCCGGGTGCAAGTAGATAAATAGGGACCGCTTACCAGCGGGAAGGTAAACGGCATTCCGTGTGCTGCGCTGGCTCGCCAGATGCAGCTTGTCACGCTGGCCACGTGACCCGGAAGTGTCTGCGGACAGCGCTGGCTCCCGGCCTCTTAAGTGAGATGAGCGCACAACCCTAGAGTCTGGCAAGACTGGCCCGTACGAGCAGGGGTACCTTTACCTTTACCTAAAACAAACCTTATATTGGCTTTCTACCAGTTTAACAGCAGTGCCTTCTGTCAAAGAATCCAGAGAAACTGTAGTTTGGTGGAAGGGTGAAGTTCTCACCAAAGAAGAACCGATAAGTAAAGTGATGAATCAGCAAAGTTAACAGCTAAAAGAAGAGAACCTAATGCTGATTGTTTTATGGAAGAATGGAGGCCTTTTTCAAACAATTTAAAGAAATATGATAGTATGACGAATTCACGAGCTGGACTATGAGCAGCAGAAGGAATTAAGAGACTATTGTCTTATTGCCATGATATAAGAGAAGAGAAGACAAAGTGCAGCAAGGAGGGAAATTGAAAAAACATCATGGAAAAATGGGATGGGAAGTCGACAAAGAAAAAAATCTATTGTGTATTGGAATGCATGAGTGAAATTTGTGGAAATTTAATGAAACATGCTGGGGAAACAAACAAACTGCAGTTTGGGAAGGATGAAGGGAATTCCTGGTGCAGCTGCTCTCAAAACTGGTCAAAAGGAGGGGTTTTTTTCCTCTTAGGGGGAACTCGGCGGAACTCAGTTCTGGCTCCTCTCAGGTGGGCGCCATTGCCATTCTAAGAGAAAGAGGGAGGCATTCGTGGTGAACTCTGGCACCTCTTTTTATAGAAAAAATAGTTTTATATCTTGATTTTATTCTGTGAACTGCCCTGAGACCCCCGGGTATAGGATGGTATATAAATTCTATTATTATTATTATTATTAAATTTTAAATAGATACATTTCCACCTAGCTTTGACCCCTAGTGGAGAACAACTGCTGTCATAGATAGTATTAATATATATATAAATAAAAAATTGTCCAGTAGCACCTTAGAGACCAACTAAGTTTGTTCTTGGTATAAGCTTTCATGTGCATGCACACTTCTTCAGAAAGCTTATACCAAGAACAAACTTAGTTGGTCTCTAAGGTGCTGCTGGACAATTTTTTTAATTTTTAAAATATATTTCGACTGCGTCAGACCAACACGGCTACCTACCTGAATAGTACTGTGAACGATAACTTATCCTACACATTCAGATTGGGACGCGGGTGGCACTGTGGGTTAAACCACAGAGCCTAGGACTTACCGATCAGAAGGTCGGCGGTTTGAATCCCCGCGACGGGGTGAGCTCCCGTTGCTCGGTCCCTGCTTCTGCCAACCTAGCAGTTCGAAACCACGTCAAAGTGCAAGTAGATAAATAGGTACCACTCCGGCGGGAAGGTAAACAGTGTTTCTGTGCACTGCTCTGGTTCGCCAGAAGCGGCTTAGTCATGCTGGCCACATGACCCGGAAGCTGTACGCCGGCTCCCTCGGCCAATAAAGCGAGATGAGCGCCACAACCCCAGTCGGCCACGACTGGACCTAATGGTCAGGGGTCCCTTTACCTTTACACATTCAGATTGCAGGTTGGATTTTTGTTTTGTTTTATTGGGTGCTTCTGTGGGGAAGGTACAGCTAGTATTTTATAGCTGGCACTCGATGCCATTATTTTCGTGATATTTCACACTATCTGCGCCAGATAAATGCAACTCCTTTGATTTTAGAGGAGTGTTGCAGATGATATATCAAAGAGGGAGATCCCGAATGACAGCGTTTGTAGTATGGAAGACAAGATTAGTAGGAATTTGCTGGGGGTGTTTCACAGAAATTGGTAAATTTGGATTAATGAAGTGTATATTCCTTGAATTAACGAAGTGTATATTCCACATCTTAGCAACTCAGGTTGTCACCAGGCCCTCATCCCACCTCAGGTCTGGACCAGGTTTTTCTTTCACAGGAGCGGAGGAGGAAAGGCTGACAAAGCGGCCCTGATCTGCCCTGGCCGCTTTTTCCGGCCGGAGCCAGAAATGCTGCAGTTCCCCTGGGAGCCGCAGGGAGGCAGCGAGCCCTGCGCGGAAGGGAAACGCGGCGACGCCCCGGCGGAAGCGGAAGTGGAGTCTCTCTCCTGGCGCGGGCATGTGTCGCTCGCTGCTGCTGTGCATCTAGATAGAGACCGGCGCTCGGAGGCTGGTCGCCTTTCACGGTCATGGCGGAGAGGACCGAACAGCGCATCGAGGACCGGATCCCCGAGCTAGAGGAGCTGGGGAGGGTCGGGCTCCTCACCAGCAAAGAGATCAGGTTGGGCGAGGCGGGATCTCCGCCATCCCCGGGGATCTAGGGAGGGAACGACCCCATGGATTGGGGGTGGAAGCAGGAAGGTGGGGAAAGGGAACCTCGTTTGTGTGGGTCGGTTTTACGTATAAGCTAAACAAGCGCTAGCTTAGGGTCACACTCTCTTGGGGTCCCTCAAAAATTTAAAGGAAAAAAAACCCTGGATGTACATTTCCAAAATGTAAGATAAAAAACAAATCAAATAAAACCTACATACAGCAACAGTGTTTTGTGTTGTGTAGGCTCCTGTGATGTAAGTAATGGGCCCCCAACCATTTTAAGTTAGAGCTTAATAATTATTTCACAATTAATGTACTTGGGACGCGGGTGGCACTGTGGGTTAAACCACAGAGCCTAGGACTTGCCGATCAGAAGCTTGGCGGTTCGAATCCCTGCGATGGGTGAGCTCCGGTTGCTTGGTCCCTGCTCCTGCCAACCTAGCAGCTCGAAAGCACGTCAAAGTGCAAGTAGATAAATAGGTACCACTCCGGTGGGAAGGTAAACGGCGTTTCCCTGTGCTGCTCTGCCAGAAGCGGCTTAGGCATGCTGGCCACATGACACGGAAGCTCCCTTGGCCAATAAAGCGAGATGAGCGCCACAACCCCAGAGTCGGTCACGACTGGACCTAATGGTCAGGGGTCCCTTTACCTTTACCTATTAATGTACTTGTTAATTATATTTCACTATTAATATATTAATATACTTCTTCTAAATTTTATTTCAGTTCAACAATTACTTTGATAAAATACATATTTTGTTACGTGCAAATGGCTTTGGATACCTATTAGGTCCATAAATGACCATGTAGCATATATTCAACACAAAAAAATCAGTGACAATTAGTTGACAAAGGACAGCTGGACATATAAAGGGCCCCATTTACTTCAGAAGCTTAGGGCCTCATCAAACCTAAATCTGGCCCTGGTCCTACTCCTTCAAGGTTGGTAGGGAACAGGCTGTTCACCTTACTTGGCAGACCTGCAAGCAGCCAAGCCATAATATCTTCTTTAAAAAAATTAATATGATTTTTATTAATTTTTACTATTTCAGAGAAACATTTAACATACTTAAGATATCAATGACTTCCCTTCTTCTCTTTCCATGGTTCATTTTACATATCTTACATCCCTGTATTTTTTTTTTACAAAAACTATACCATTCAGTTATTCCATTATTGCATCCATCAAAACTTATTTACACTGTGGAATTTATCTCAATGCTACCAACTGTGTCTTTTGTTTCTCATAAATGCAAACTGAAAATATAATGCCAGGAAAGCACTGCTTAGTGCTCAAATGCACATTCTGATATATCTCGTGGGTTCTAAATTTCACAGCCAAGCCATTACATCTTTTATTTTTATTTTTTGTAAATGTGATTTTTATTAAATCTTCTGTTTTACAAGTTCAGATAAACATTTTACATACTTAAGACTTCCCTTCTTCTCTTTTCATGGTTCATCATATATATTTTATATCCCTGCATGTTTTACAAAAAACTATGCCAGTCGCTTTTCCATTGTGACATCCCTCAAAACTTATTTACACTGTGGAATTTATCTTAATGCTGCCAGCGTTTTCAGCTGTACACAGTTACTTTCCATATATTCAGTAACATCTTTTCAGGATTTTATCAGCCCCCCACCCAGCCCATTCTAACATCCAGGCACCTATCTAGAACCTGCAAGCCCCTCTCCAGACATGGACCATAAAGAGGAAATTGAGTTGTTAACACCTCAATTTGTTGTGATACCTGTGTTTTTCTGTGGATTGGGAACCATGGAATGATGTTACCTTTTTTATTTCTGCAGGGCGGTTATTAAGAAGACATTAGCCCTTGAATATAAAATACAACGGAGAGCACTCCATAAGGAGAATTTTATCAGTTACATTCAGGTAGGTTTCTTAAGAAGATTCATTTTCAGTATGCTTTCATCTCTTGATATTTATCTCAGTTAACAAGCGTTATATCTTGTGGTGTTTCTTAAAAATGTGAACTGAAAACATAATGCAAGAAAGCATGGCTTAGTTGTCAAATGCACTGTCTGGTATATCTCTTGGTTCTAAATTTTGCTGCAGCAGATCTATACATTAATTACAGTGCAGTTATAAGGATGTAGAGAGGGCCTTTTAAAAACAGGGGAAGCTGCCTTATATCACCAGATGAGTAGATAACTTATTGACCCTCCAGATGTTGCTGGACTACAGGTCCCATAATCCCTGACAATTGGCCATGCTGGCTGAGTTTGGTGGGGTTTGGACTACCAACATCTGGAGGTTCGTAGATTCCCCATCCCTGGTCTATGCACTGATTAGCAGCAGCTCTTAAGAATAGACAGAAGTCTTTCTGGACCCTACCTAGAGAAGTTAGTGTGTGTGTGTGTGTGTGTGTGTGTGAGAGAGAGAGAGAGAGAGAGAGAGAGAGGTAAATGTATGTTTTGGTTCCATCAAAATCCAAGAGGATTCAGCCCACTGATTGCGTGGGGAGGAGAGTTTCTCCATGCTTAGTTGCTAGGATGAATGGGCACCGGATAATTTTTGATTTATTCACCTCATTATTACAGGCCTTAATTGCAGTTGTTATTATATAATAGCATATAAAATCTATATAAAGCAATAAATGCATGGCTTTTTCTGTGCTAGCCATTTCTCAGTTTTTATCATCCTTGAAGTATTGTTGACCTTCTAAATATTTTCTTCCCCTTGCAGTATGAAATCAATCTTTTGGAATTGATTAAGAAAAGAAGAGCGGTAAGTCGGCATGTAACTGAAAACTTGAAGAGCTCTTTATGGAATTTACCAAAGATTGTAAAGTTGGTCATTTTTTTTTGTTTTTTTTTAAGATATTTATTAAAGTTTCCAATTTTTTGCAAACAAAAGAAAAAACAAACATAAAAATATTAAAAACAGTTAAATTTCACACCTTATTTTCTTGTAACTTATTTCCCCGACCTCCTCATACCTCCCCTTCTTGTATACCCAGTTTAAATTATTTGTACAGCAAATCCTTATCTCAACATCTTAGATTATTATAGCTTTAAATTCTTACTTACAAAAAGAAAGTCGTTTTATCATAGTTACAGCTTGAAACCACTTAATTTCAATCCAGCATCATTCAACATTCCTTAATTTTACAATATTTTTGTAAATAGTCCTTAAATTTTTTCCAATCTTCTTCTGCCGACTCTTCTCCCTGGTCCCGGATTCTTCCAGTAAAGTTGGTCATTGTTTTCCATAGCGCACGGGCTACTCGTTCAAGAAAGATGAGATTGAGTACTCCATTCTGCAGAGAATACATGGTGTCTTCAAACGCGCCACAACAAAATGGAGTGTAAGACTCTTTTATTCTATAGCACTTGGATGATTTTGTATAACCTCTTGTGTAACATGATGCTGACCTTATTTGTGCATAATTCCAAAGCCAAACTGCAGCTAAGTATGAATGAGCAGGTGTCCTAGCGGCATAGTTAGAAAACAGCAGCTGTTTCACTCCTCTCCTGGTGCTGCTGCTGTTTTTCTTGGAGCTGTGACAGAGTTTGGCTTAGTGGTATGTTCAAACCTGGGCTCATGGGTTGTCTTGCTCCAAACAAACCATGAGTGCTAAGCCAAGAACAAACAAGTTGCAATTTGTAGCTTTCTAGTTTCTAAAATAGGGACGCGGGTGGCGCTGTGGGTTAAACCACAGAGCCTAGGACCTGCCGATCAGAAGGTCGGTGATTCAAATCCCCGTGATGGGGTGAGCTCCCATCGCTTGGTCCCTTCTCCTGCCAACCTAGCAGTTCGAAAGCACGTCAAAGTGCAAGTAGATAAATAGGTACTGCTCCGGCGGGAAGGTAAACGGCGTTTCCGTGCGCTGCTCTGGTTCGCCAGAAGCGGCTTAGTCATGCTGGCCATATGACCCAGAAGCTGTACGCTGGCTCCCTCGGCCAGTAAAGCGAGATGAGCGCCGCAACCCCAGAGTTTGTCACGACTGGACTTAATGGTCAGGGGCCCTTTACCTTTACCTTTTTAGTTTCTAAAATGCTTGTTTTAGAATACTGGTTCTTCCTCCTCCTGAAAGACAGGTCCATCACTGACTGCTAGTTGAGACACTTCTTCATTCCATAGTTTCTTTTCTCTATTGCTGGCTGTGGAAGCTTTGACTTTCCCATATCTTGCTCCTTACGCCATTGTTGTAAAAAGGATAACAATTCTGGATTAATGGTACTTGTTGTGTTCTTAGCTTACCTGTACCCTCCTCTTTGTTTCACTTCCATAGGATGATCTTCAGCTGTGGTTGTCTCATGTGGCCTTTTGCAAGAAATGGGTGAGTATTGGAGTGTAATTTCCTCATTTCAGCTGTGAGCTGATAAGCAGTTGAACCTCCTTTCAAGGGAGCTATGGGATGTGGTCTTTGCATGGTGATAATTTGGAAGAACCTTGTTGAAATGACCGGATTTGTTGGAACGACTGGACTTGCTTTTGATATTTTTACCTGCCAGTACTATCAGAGGACTGTGAGTTAGTCTCTGTCTCTTATATATGAGTATGCATGACAGAGTTTACAACAGCCAGAATTTGTGATAAATAAATAAATACTAAATAAATATTCACAGTCTTGGTGCTGTTTGAGCTTTGTTATTCTGCCTGACCACCCCAAGCTTTTGTTATGGGGAATAATAATAGTAATAATAATAATAATTTTAATTTATACCCCGCCCTCCCTAGCCAAGGCTGGGCTCAGGGCGGCTAACAAGCAATAATAAAAACAAGTTGAATGAATACAACTTAAAAACAAAATTAAAATACAACATTAAAATATTGAAACATTAAAATATTAAAATGTAGCCTCATCGCAGGAGGAGAAAGGAAAAGAAAAAAGAAAGAGGGGGAGGGAATCAAATTGGCTCCAAGCCAAAGGCCAGGCGGAACAACTCTGTCTTACAGGCCCTGCGGAAAGAAATCAGATCCTGCAGGGCCCTGGTCTCATGAGGCAGAGCATTCCACCAGGCCAGAGCCAGTGTTGAAAAGGCCCTGGCTCTGGTTGAAGCTAATCTAACTTCCTTAGGGCCCGGGACCACTAGGGTGTTGCTATTTATGGACCTTGAGTCTCTCTGTGGGGCATACCGGGAGAGGCAATCCCATAGGTACGAGGGTCCTAGGCCGTGAAGGGCTTTAAAGGTCAAAAGCAGCACCTTAAATCTGACCCTGTACTCCACCGGGAGCCAGTGCAGCTGGAAAAGCACTGGGTGACTATGCTCCCATGGCAGAGACCCTGTGAGGAGCCTCGCTGCAGCATTCTGCACCCGCTGGAGTTTCTGGGACAGCTTCAAGGGCAGCGCTGCGTAGAGAGAATTACAGTAGTCAAGCCTGGAGGTGACCGTTGCATGGATCACTGCAGGTACTAAAAACTGTAAGTTGCCTGCTGTGCAGATCCAGATATATTTCACTGTAAGATGGCAAACCAAACAGTATCAAAGTCCTCTGTAATGAAGGTGTATCTGTTTCACTTGAAAAGGTACACAATATAAGACAGTGATATGATGCTTTCTGTTTCCTAATAGAACAGGAAAATACAGCTGGGCAAGGTGTTTTCAGCCATGTTAGCCCTTCATCCCAACAAACCAGGTACAGTACTTACTCTTGTAAATGAAGTGAGTGGGGTAGGCAGTCTTGGAGTGGTGGATGGGATATCTTGGCAGTGGCACGATTCGCTTGCCTGATCTGGCTCATTTAAGCTGATGGAACAGATTATGTTGGTATACCAGAGCAACCTTCCCCAATGTCGTGTCCTCCATATGTTGGCCTCCAGATCCCATCGGCTCCAGCCAGTGTGGCCAATGCTCAGGGATGATGAGAGGTGTAGTCTAGCAGTATCTGGAAGGTACTAGGTTGGGGAAGGCGAGGCTAGCAGAACAAGGCATAAGAACCATTACTCGGAATGACTTCTTGGTTGTCAGCTGGTTTTGCAGTGGCTTAAACAGGACCATGCATCTCTCTCTCACTCTCTGTTGTAGCTCTCTGGATCATGGCTGCAAAATGGGAAATGGAGGACCGCCTGTCATCTGAAAGTGCCCGGCAGTTGTTCCTTCGTGCCTTGCGTTTCCATCCAGAATGTCCCAAACTGTATCAAGAGGTAACATGTGATTCTGATGCTTCCCCCCTTTGCCGCTGCAAATGTTTAACTACCGTATTTTTCGCTCTATAACACGCTCCCAACCATAACACGCACGTAGTTTTTAGAGGAGGAAAACAAGAAAAAAATATTATGAACGAAACAGTGGGTGTATGATTTTTGTGGTTCATGCTGTGGCCACAGACATGTGATCTGATGGTGAATTTGGGGTGACCCAGTGCAAAAATCCTGAGGATCCATGTGGATCCGTGCTTTGTAACCACGTTTTAAGTGGGGAGGGAAGGAAAAGCACTCAAGGGACAAGGAGCAGCGTGGGGTGTGTGGAGAAGGAGCTTTTCGGGGAGCTGAGCGGGGAGGAGGGAGGGAAAGAGCACTGTTGCTTTAAAGGTATACTTAAGGTATTTGCCCTGTGCCTGGGTTTTTTCCATTTAACAGTTTGCAGCCTTTTCCTTCCACTCCTTGTTTTGAGGCAGAATAGATTTGAGCAAGTGAGGAGGACTTGGATTGCAGGGGATTCGCCATTAGCTGTGTAAAAGCGCTCCTCCTTGCAGCCTGAGTGATAAGCAGCCACCAGCAGCAATAGAATGGAGCACAAAAAAGAGATAGGGGCACTAGGACCCAGACAATGCTCAAATCTATCCTGCCAAAGATCACAGGGCTGTTCACAACAGAAAAATACAAAATGAAAACACAAATTGCATAATAAAACAAAAGCAAAACAAACCAATAACCCCGCTCCCACAGACACATTTAAAAAGCCATATAATGCTAATCAGTCAAAGGCCTGGTTGAAGAGAAATGGTTTTGTTTAGTGCCTAAGCAGATGTAATGAATGGGCCAAGTGAGCCTGGTTGGACATACTGTTGCTTTTTTATATACGTATAACTTTCGAGCTAATAGTATGATGCCCTTTTTCCATTCTCAAAGCTATAGTTAAATACGGTAGGCATTGAGTCTGAGTGTGTCTGCCAGGAAAAACTTCAGATGTACCGGTAATTGTCTTTACCACGGGTGGGAAAGTAAGATATGCAGTAGTTCTTGTGAAGTCCTTCGTGTTTTATCTTTACAGCCTGAAAGTGATGCAGTTTAGTATTGCTTTTGTTGTTAAAATCATCAAAAGTCCAAGGGAGCTTTAAAATTTCTCTCTAAAAATTTAACATGCCAACTTGATCTCCACTGTCGTCATTATTTTTATGTGTCAATAGTAGCCTCTGTTGTTGTGAAACAGACATGTTTATCCTGGTCCACCCACAATCACGGTGTCAGTTTCTGGTGAAGCGCTTAACCAGGCAAAGTCTTCAACAGTTTCAAGAACCAGTAGTGAGGGAAAAGTCAAAAGAACAATGAATGCAAAGTTTATTAAGAAGAAGACAGCTAATTTTTTTTTTAGTAGTAGTCATAATGCTGGGAGTCCCTTAATCATGGTTAATTGGGAGCACGCCACAAAATGGCTGATTTCCTATTCCTGATTTTACTCCAGTTACGTTTTACATCAGCACCACTATTAACCACAGTAGTAACAAGGAATCCTTCTCCACTGGCGTTTGAAGCCTTTGCCGCCTCATTTCCCCCTCTTTGCCTTTCTTTGTTTCTGTAGTATTTCAGGATGGAGCTCATGAATGCCGAAAAGCAAAGGAAAGAGAAGAAAGAATTTGAGCAAGCAAAGATGGACCTGGTAAGAAATGAGATGTCGTTAGTCACGGAAAATTTCTGCCTGTGCCAGAAACAATTCCCCTTGGGTCAGGGGTGGGGAAACTCTAGACCTGTCCGTTGAGCCCTTGGGAATTTTTTCCAGGCTACATCTCCTGTCCCCAGGCCACACTCCTCTTCAGCCTGTCTCTACACCCTTCTCAAGTGCTTTTGCTTGGCTGAAATAAGTCCTTGAACTGTGAAAATGCCTCTTTCCTCCCTGGGTGGAGATGGGTGTGTGTTTGTGGAAACCCTGTGAGCGTTGTGTGACTGGCACTGCCGGATTTATGTATAAGCAAAACAAGCTATAGCTTAGAGCCCCATTCTCTTGCCTAATAATAATAATAATATATTATTTATACCCCGCCCATCTGGCTGGGTGGCTTCCAATAAAACACTAAAATACAATAACCTATTAAACATTAAAAGCTTCCCTAAACAGGGCTGCCTTCAGATGTCTTCTAAAAGTTTGGTAGTTATTTTTCTCTTTGACATCTGGTGGGAGGGTGTTCCACAGGGCGGGTGCCACTACCGAGGAGGCCCTCTGGCTGGTTCCCTGTAACTTGGCTTCTTGCAGCGAGGGAACTGGCAGAAGGCCCTTAGCGCTGGACCTCAGTGTCCGTGCAGAATGATGGAGGTGGAGACGATCCTTCAGGTATACTGGACCAAGGCCGTTTAGGGCTTTAAAGGTCAGCACCAATTGTGCTCGGAAACATACTAGGAGCCAGTGTAGTTCTTTCAAGACTGGTGTTATATGGTCTCGGCGGCCGGTCCCAGTCACCAGTCTGGCTGCCGCATTCTGGATTAGTTGTAGTTTCCGGGTCACCTTCAAAGGTAGCCCCACGTAGAGCGCATTGCAGTAGTCCAAGCGAGAGATAACTAGAGCATGCACCACTCTGGTGAGAGAGTCCACGGGCAGGTAGGGTCTCAGCCTGCGTACCAGATGGAGCTGATAAACAGCTGCCCTGGACACAGAATTGAGCTGCACCTCCATCAACAGCTGTGAGTCCAGAATGACTCCCAGGCTGCGCACCTGGCCCTTCAGGGGCACAGTTACCCCATTCAGGACCTGGGAGTCCTCCACACCCGCCTGTCTCCTGTCCCCCCAAAACAGTACTTCTGTACCCCCCAATATCCTTCTTCTTAATTGTATTTCACTATTAATATACTTCTTCTTAATTGTATTTCAGTTCAACAATAACTTTGATATACATATTTTGTTACGTGCAAATGGCTTTAGATACCTATTAGGTCCATAAATTACCATATAGCATATATTCAACCCAAAAAACAGCAACAATTTGTTGTTGACAAAGGACAGCTGGATATATAAAGGGCCCCATTACATTCAGTAGCTTAGGGTCTCATCACAGAGTCTGCATGACTCGAAGATCATCGCTGGCGCAGCTTTCTCCCATGGAGCAATGTTTCTGTGCTCCTGTAATAGTGGCGAGTCATCAACTTGGGACATGTGCTGTGGAACAGTTCTAGTAACTTGTACAGCAAGGCGAACACCGGATTGTGTTTTGTTGAGTGACTTCACTCTTTCACAGACCACACACCTCTTGTGAAAGGTTCTTTGCCAAGTTCCTTTTTAATTTATGTATTCTGTTGAACATGTAGCCCACCCCATCCAAATGGCTTGGGCTGGGTAGGAAAAAGCTAAATTATTCCATCTTGGCCTTTCCTGACCCTGCCCGCCAAAGTGTATTGTGTTGCTTCTGGAAGACGTTGACAAGCTGCAAGTTTTTTGTGACCTGCTGTGCCGTTCCTCCTCCCCTACCCTCATTGCTTATGGAAAATATATGCCAACAAAGCTAACCAGAGGCCACACTATTGTTGCTTTTCCAATATTGGGGAATGTCCACCTATCAATATATGTGGAGCATTTCTCTGACAGTGCAGTGGCTCATATGTGCAGTGGGGCCCCGGCTGCAACTCTGTGGAAGAAAAAGTGTTGGTCATGTGCCATGAATTGTTTTTTTATCTAAAAAGGGTCTAGGACATGAAAGCTTGACTTTTGCCTGTAATTTTAGGGTGAATTCAGCTATTCTGAGGAAATACTTAATGGTGCAATGGCCCGAGTTGTCTACAGAAATGCTGTTCAGAAAATCAAAGGTAACTCCATGTTGTGTTTCTCTCTCTGTGTGTGTGTGTGTTTTAAGTAGCAACCTGCCTTAGGTAAAGGTAAAGGGACCCCTGACCATTAGGTCCAGTCATGACCGACTCTGGGGTTGTGGCGCTCATCTCTCTTTATTGGCCGAGGGAGCCAATACAGTTTCCGGGTCATGTGGCCAGCATGACTAAGCCGCTTCTGGCGAACCAGAGCAGCGCACAGAAACGCTGTTTACCTTCCCGCCAGAGTGGTACCTATTTGTCTACTTGCACTTGGACGTGCTTTCGAACTGCTAGGTTGGCAGGAGCAGGGACCGAGCAACGGGAGCTCACCCCGTCACGGGGATTCGAACCGCTGACCTTCTGATCGGCAAGTCCTAGGCTCAGTGGTTTACCCACAGCGCCACCTGCGTCCCAGCAACTTGCCTTAGGTTTTTAAAAATAAATATAGGCCACTGGTGACTGAAGTTTGGTTGGCTGGGGTTGAATATTGCGGCACCCATTCTAACAGAATGACTTTGGGGTGGCTACAACTGTGAAGGTGTTACTGACAAAGGGGTGCTTTCACAGACAGTTAAACGACCTCTCTGCTCACCCTAACTTTCCACAAGTGTTGATAACTGAGTTCTGGTTTGGTTCTGGCTGCGGAGGTTTTTGAAATTAAATCAACTACAGTGGTACCTCGGGTTTAGTACTTAATTCGTTCCGGAGGTCTGTACTTAACCTGAAACTGTTCTTAACCTGAAGCACCACTTTAGCTAATGGGGCCTCCTGCTGCCGCCGCACTGCCAGAGCACAATTTCTGTTCTCATCCTGAAGCAAAGTTCTTAACCCGAGGTACTATTTGTGGGTTAGCGGAGTCTGTAACCTGAAGCGTATGTAACCTGAAGCGTATGTAACCCGAGGTACCACTGTATGTGGATGTTTTCACTGTTGTTTATTGTTTTGAATGGTTTTATGAATTTTGGGACTGATTTAAAATTCAAAAGTGGCACCTAGCTTTTTAAGAAATATATTTAGTAGTATGTAGGATGAGTTGTTCAGCTTTCTTGTAGCATCTGGATTTGGCTGCTCTCAGGATGCCAGTGTTGATGGGATAGTTGTGTCTGACCTGGTATTACCTGCATAGAATCACAAGAGTTGAAAGGGACTCTGAGGGTCATCTAGTCGAACCCCCTGCAATGCAGGAATCTTTTGCCCAATGTTGGGCTTGAACCCATGACCCTGAGGTTAAGAGCCTCGTGATCTACAGACTGATCTGTCCCACCTGCTGTACTGAGCATTCATGAATTGTGTAGGCAAGTTCACATACAAGTCAGTCCAAGCCTTACGGCAAAATTTGACACTCCACATTAAAGAGATGCATTTCAAGCAAGAGAGTTCTTACGGTTTTATTCATTTTTTAAAATTAATCCTCTTGTTATAGAGTACATATATTTTATTTGTTAAATATTTTCTGGCTTAAGAGAGACTGTTTATGAGGTTCTGGACCCTCCCTAATTACCGCCTGTCTGTCTCACTCCATTCTAGGTGCCGAGTTTCTTCTGTCACTCCTGTCAATTGCAAAACTTTTTGATTTTACACAAGACCTTCAAAAGGAAATTCTGGAAAAGTAAGTCTGGGGTGGTTGTGGAGAACTAGAGCACTATTAGTGTCATCCATTCATTTGGTCTGCAGCGTGTCTGTAAAAATACAATTTTTAAAAACATATATCATACAACATATATCGCATCGCATTGCAATTGCTACAACAGGCAGAAAAATCATTAAGTGGTCTGCCAAGACCTTCAGCAATTTCCAAGTGGTCTTTGGGAAGGAAAAGTTTGGAAGTCACTGTGCTAGAAGTATTATTTTGTTTAACATGGAAAGCATTCAGGTTTGATGTTCTCACTTTCAGTCTACCACCTCATCCCCATTCTGTTCTTTAGTGTGTGTAGACCAGACTATGACTTGGCAGACTCCGGCATGTCTGGTGTGGCTTCACCTGAATTGGTGCCGAGAGTATCTCAGGATAAATAAAATGTCACTGTTGTGATATAGCTGCCTGCTTGTAGAGCAAAGCACTCTTAATGCTCCCTCCTAAGAAGAGGGTAGCGCATGGAACAATAGCATGATAGTTTTCCTCTTAGCCTGCAGGCAGAATACGCCAACGATCCTCTTATGTGGGACTACATAGCACGGCAGGAGCTGGAAAAGGACTCCTTGCCCACAACAGAACATCGGTCCAAACAGTCAAAAGCACAGGAAGCAGCCCTAAAAGAAGAACGGTGTTGCATGGTGTTTGATGAAGCAGTCGCCTCCCTTCCCACAGGTTAGAACTTGTGCCTCTAGTCTAATATATATCAGCATTTATAAAGTATAAAATCCCTAAAACATAAACGATACTTCCAGTTCTTGCGGTAGAGCTTTGAAGATGTATGTAATAATAATAATAATAATAATAATTTTTATTTATATCCCGCCCTCCCCAGCTGAGCCGGGCTCAGGGCGGCTAACAACAATCAAATAAACAGTCAAATAATCACATATTCTAAAAACATTTCATTATAAAAATTAATTAAAATCAAATTGATTAAGCAAAATTCTGTGCAGGTTGCCAGAGGAGGGAGTCAGGCTGGGCCCTGACCAAAGGCCTGGCGGAACAGCTCTGTCTTGCAGGCCCTGCGGAAGGATGTCAGGTCCCGCAGGGCCCTAGTCTCTTGTGACAGAGCATTCCACCAGGTTGGAGCCGCAGCCGAGAAGGCCCTGGCTCTAGTTGAGGCCAGCCTAACCTCTCTGAGGCCTGGGACCTTGAGGATGTTATTATTTGCAGACCGTAGGTTTCTCTGTGGGGCATACCAGGAGAGGCGGTCCCGTAGGTACGAGGGTCCTAGGCCGTATAGGGCTTTAAAGGTTAAAACCAGCACCTTAAACCTGATCCTGTACTTTGAAGTACAGTAAACCTGAAGTAAACCTGATCCTGTACTTTGAAGTCCTGATCCTGATCATGTAGTCATGATTCCCAAATTAACTATGAACTGATGGACTTGAAGAGCTCAATATGTGTGTGGTTATTTTTTAATTTTTAAGTGTTCAGATTTCCCCTGAAAGGGGTATATTTGAATGAAAACGGGAAGGCAATACTTTTGTTTTTGCCAATGATGTCATGCAGATGCTGCGAAGAATTTCCATGCGCGATGAGCCTCCTTCCCACGCTTAAACACTCATCTGGAAATGCAAGAGAGGCAGCAAGCTTTCCTAGTGCTTGTCCATTTGTTCTTCTCATCCGCTTGCAATTGTTAATCAGGTTTCACGATGTGGGTGGCGCTGTGGTCTCAACCACTGAGCCTCTTGGGCTTGGCTGATCAGAAGGTTGGCAGTTCAAATCCCCGCGACCGGGTCATCTCCTGTTGCTCTGTCCCAGGTCTTGCCAACCAAGCAGTTTGAAAGCACACCAGTGCAAGTAGATAAATAGGTATTGCTGCGGTGGGAAGGTAAATGGCGTTTCTGTTCGTTCTTGTTTGCGTCACAGTGTTCCATTGCGCCAGAAGCAGTTTAGTCATGCTGGCCACATGACCTGGAAACCTGACTGCAGACAAATGCCAGTAATAATAATAATAATAATTAATAATTTATTATTTATACCCCGCCCATCTGGCTGAGTTTCCCCAGCCACTCTGGGCGGCTCCCAATCAGTGTTAAAAACAGTACAGCATTACATATTAAAAACTTCCCTGAACAGGGCTGCCTTAAGATGTCTTCTGAATGTCAGGTAATTATTTATCTCTTTGACATCTGTTGGGAGGGCGTTCCACAGGGTGGGCGCCACTACCAAGAAGGCCCTCTGTCTGGTTCCCTGTAGTCTCATTTCTCGCAATGAGGGAACCGCCAGAAGGCCCTCGGCGCTGGATCTCAGTGTCCGGGCTGAACGATGGGGGTGGAGACGCTCCTTCAGGTATACCCACAGCCTGAAAAGCGAGACGAGTGCCGCAACCCCATAGTCACCTTTGACTGGACTTAACCATCCAGGGGTCCTTTACCTTTCCCTTTACACGATAACAGTGGTGATTTATGTCCTCCAAAAATAGTAATTAAGCTATAGGCTTTAAGGTGAACTGTAGGCTTGTTGGTCTAGTTCTAATAGCAGATGAGGTAATAAAGCCATGTCTGGATTTGACCACCTCAAGACTGCAGGTAGAGACTCGCATGACTGAATGTTTCCCCTATTCAGCACCTTCCTGGGCCTCAAATAAAATCCCTCCACGTAGAAATTTAGATTTCAAGGAGCAAGCTTCCAGGCTAAGCTTTTATAGGACATATTCCATGCTTGGGAGCGTACTGCTGCTCACGAGAGAGTGATTTTTCCTCAGAACCTTTGCCTGCAGTCTGAAGTGGTATGGTCCAAAACCGTTTCATGGCCACCTCTGCCGAATTTGAGAAGGTGGCCAGAGTGTCAGCGTTGGGAGGGAGCAGGGCCCTCCTTGTTCCTTCATGTAGCACAGGGGTTTGCGGGCCTTATGCCACTAACCGCTTCACCTCAGGGACTTAACGCACATTGTGCAATTTGCATGGAGGAGGGAACAGCTGAGTGAACCTGGCTAGCCTAGTTAGCATGGGTTTATTTCATGCACAACCTTCCCAGAGGCCTCTCATGAAACGCCTCAGAAATCATATTCAAAGGGCAGTATCGCCCACTTACGGTTGTGTTGCTTTGGTGACGGAAAAGAACCGTGAGGTGGGCAGCATATGCGTGTCTGCTTTCTGGTGTCCTGTAATCCACTTTTCACTCATGATGTGCTCCAAGAGAGTAGGACTTTGTACGTTTTCATCCCCAGCTGACTCAGAGAAGTAGGAGAAAGCACCAGAGCTGCCTTGAGGTTTATACGGTGTCTGTACCGTGTGGATTTTAGCTGTGTTTTAGCTACGATTTTATTTGTACACTGCTCAGTGAGCTCTTTGATCAAGTGGCTTATAAAATTTCTAAATAAAGATACTGAAGGAGGAAAGAAACTTGTAGCAAATCTTGTGAATAGGTGGTTCCACCCTCCTTTTAATTGTTGGTTTGATAGCTTTTGCTTAGGAGTTGAATTTTTCTTTAGCGGGTCTTGGAAAAGCAGTGTTGTGGTTGTTTTCGTTCAGAAGGAGTGACTGCATTTTTATTAAGAAAAACATTTTTAATCCTCCAGAGGCCATGTGGGAACGTTACATCGCTTTTTGCTTGGAAAGATATAACCGGAAGACAAACAGTGAAGAGTTAAAGCAGAAGGTAAATGCTTTAAGTCTTCCTGCAGACAATTTCAGAAGTTTACTTTTGTTGTTGTGGAGGCTAGTCTGCGTGGCAGTGAAGCTCATTCTTTTTTCTTTATCTCTCCTTGTTTTTTTAGAGGTTGGAAAGGATATCAAGTGTTTGCAGCCGAGCTCATGAATTACAGTTGCTGCCAGCTTCTCTCTATCAGCAATGGGTAAGGATGTATATGGCTCTTGCTGGGTCTTTTTTTAAATATATAAAAAAGCACCACACCGCATGAAACGAGAAGACTTGACTTTAGGTCTTGGGACACATTTCTCAATAAAGGCTTCCGTTTTATCTTTGATCTGCATCTCGTCAGCTCCAGCTCTTACTGGGGCTCGAACTCCGAGAAAAGGCTGAAGAGGTGGCAGCAGCGGCAACGAGACGATTCAGCCACTTGGTAGAAATGTGGGAGATGAGGCTGAAGTTGCTACTCCAGCTGAACACAGATGGTGTAGGCCCTTGTTTCCAGGAAGCATTTAGAGCAGTTAAGGCGAAGGTAAGCGACAAGCCCCTGGAATGAAAGGACCGCTGTTTGCAAGCCTCATGGTGGAGGGGCAGTGTGGCGATCCCACACGGCCCCCGGACGTTTGACGGTCTATTGACCCTGTGCTGCCACTGCGATTGCTTTTTCTGCTGCCACCACCCTGTATCTCACGGGGACACACGGAGTCCAGTCATTTGTTAAGATAAACAAATAATCAAGTTTATTTTTAAATGCAGGAACAAGCTTATGGTTTCAGTTAGTTTTCCTTGACAGTTTCTTAATCTTAGTTCCTAACAACTCCAAACTGATTATTCCAACTATCTGACTCCACCTAACAATTCCTCTTTAATGTTTGATGTGTTTTAATTTGTTGGAAGCCACCCAGTCAGATAGGCAGAATAATAATAATAATAATAATAATAATAATAATAATAATAATAATAATATGTATAAGTTGCACTCCACGGGGGTGGGCAGCAGCTGCAACTTGGGGAAAGGCACATGACTATGGGTACACCCCAGAGTTACTAAGATGGTGTGCCACACACCCCTTGCTTGTAAGGCTTAAGTTAAGGGCTAAGTTACTTGCCTAAACACCTGTAATTAGAACAAAGGTATCACCTATTATTGTCCCCATTGATATTATCCTCCTCAGCAAGGGGTTCCAGGTGCTTGATATGCCTAGACCCCTCCAATAAGAAGTTAAGTGCATTAATTCTGCTGCCATCCTAATCTCCTAGCCCACGCTGGGCTTTCTGGTGGCTTTAAAAAATATGTTTCATAGCTGTCACATAGCCTCAAATGCTGGGTCTGGCTCCTATGCGTGTGCCTCGCATCCAACATATCATGCCCAGTATTTCCATGGCATAACATTAATTTTTCTCTCTTCCTACCACTAGGACAGCTTGCCGTTATGGATTCTATGTACAGAATGGAGCGAGAATGTCAATAGCACTCCTGAAACAGAAGCGCTCTATCAGGTATTACATATCCTATTTGAAAACAACAACAGCTCAGCGTGGGTAGAACTATTCAGGAAAGCAGATGGGAATAGTTTTACTAGCAACATTATCATGTTAGCATTAATTTTAGAGCCAGCACTGTGCTTGGTAATCTGCAGGTCAAAGAAATTATGTGATCCCAAGACAGAGCCTTTTAGAGTACAGTAGCCAGACTAAGTTGGACTCAAGGGCTTTGGCGAGGGAAGACAGTGTCCGATCTGGCTGCCATACTTGGGGAAAGCCTTTGCTGAAGATGTGAGTTGTCTCTGACAATAGAGAAGTGGAAGCAAAGCAGGAGGGGGGTGCAAGAAAGGGGGAGAAGGAGGGGAATGACTGGAGACAGTAATACTCAAATGAGGGGGGCGCACACCCATTGAAAGCACCCCAGATATAAATGTGTGTATGAATGCATTCAGACACAATCTCCATTTCTAAATACAGTGGTGCCTCAGTTTTCGAACGTCTCCGTTGACAAATATTTCGGTTTTCGAACACGCCTCGGAAGTCAAACATGCCACGTGGCTTCTGCTGAGTGCAAGATCCTGAGGCCAAGCTGTCAGCTGTTGAGTTTTCGGTTTTCGAACGTTTCGGAAGTCTGTTCGACTTCCAAAACGTTCAGAAACCAAAGCACAGCTTCTGATTGGCTGCAGGAAGTTCCTGCAGCCAGTCGGAAGCCCTGTCGGATGTTCGGCTTCCTAAAATAGTTCACAAACCAGAACAGTCATTTCTGGGTTTGCGGCATTCGGGATCTAAAACGTTCAAGAACTAAGCTGATCGAAAACCAAGGTGTGACTGTATATTGATTTGGAAAGGACAGTCAAAATTACAAGATGTACTCAGAATTATTCCATCTGTGTACACCAGGCCTTCTCTCTTATTTGAATCCTTAGCTCTCTGGGTTGAAATATCCCACTTCAGATCAAAATATGGCGGCTCCTCATAGTCCATGACATGTGCTTAAGAGCTTCACAGGTCTTCTCTGAATGTGCTCAGGTTCTTTTTATGTTTTAACTTGCAGAGATCTTTGCTTGCCACGCTGCCTGCTGACTCGGTAACCATGAAGGAAAAGTATATTGAATGGGCGTACAGGGCTGGTGGCTATAAGAAAGCAAAGAAAGTCTTTACCAGGTTAGAAGAACTCCTTCTGAAACACACACACATATATACAGAAATGCAATTATTTATTTATTCTGTTTTCTCTGGTGGTTTTTTAAAAACTGAATCCCTCACACACCATCTTTTATGTCCTAGTTTGCATGAAAGCCGTCCGTTTTCCCTTGAGTTCTTCAAGAAGATGATTCAGATTGAAAAGGAGCAAGTGAGTAACGTAACTTAGGGCAAACTTAGTTTTAGGATGTTCTGTATCATTAGAAGCATGTGCTACTGTGAATTTTCTAAAGGGAGCAGCGGTTAATATGCTGGAATATGTTGGGATTGGACCACTATAAGGTGCCTTTTTAGAAAACATCTGGAAACTTCTTTAAAGGATTTGACCTATATCAAGTGCATCGTTGCTATTCTGTTTCCTGACATGACTCAAAATGTTGTGTTGTTTTCTGAAAGCCTTAAACAGCTAGAGATGTTGCTTATTTTTTTATACATTTTTTGTTTGCTTGGGGAAAAGGTCATAGCTCCGCAGTGTCAGATTAAACGTTGTGGATGGATGCCTAGTACATTTTTTTTTTTTACCAACCAACAATTTTGATAAACCAATTTTGATACATTGTCATGGGGGCACTAAAAGGCGTGGGCCCCCGAAAAGGCCCATAGATCAGTGCCTACTCTTTGGTAGTCTAGCATAATAATAATAATAATAATAATAATAATAATAATAATAATTAATTGTACCCCGCCCATCTGACTGGGTTGCCCCAGCCTCTCTGGGCAGCTTCCAGCTTATGTAATAAAGACATAGCAAAACATTGAACCTTTAAAAGCTTCCTTGTATAGGGCTGCCTTCAGTGGTAGATCATCTGCTTTGCATGCATAAGGTGCCAGGTTCAAATCCTGGCAGCTTTGAGTAGGGCTGAGAGATAACCCTGCCCCAAACGTTGAAGAGCCATTGCCAGCCAGTTCTGAGCTAGATTGACTTGTGTTCTGTCTTGGAATAAAGCTTTCTGAATGTTTTTAACTTTCACGTTAGTTGCTGCCCAGGGTTGCATCTGGTGGGATAGGAATATGTGTGTTTTCGGGGAGCACCAGGGGGTATGGTGGGGTAGTGGAAAAGGAATATCAGGGGAAGCATTCAAGGCTACGGGTTTGGGTGGTGAGGCAGGAAAAGTGCCATGTGAGAGGGGAAAGCTTCTCAATACTTTATTGCCCAAGCCTGTCACAGCTTCTGCTCTTATTCCTGTGCCCTTTTAATTCATGGGCTGAAGGACTAAATAGCAACACACTGTTTTATGTACTTGGCAAGTATATTTAACAGCTGTAACCTTTGGCTCAGCATCCTTAGTTATCCCCCCCCCTTTTTTCTACCTCCAAGGAATCCTGTAAAATGTCCAATATCCGAGAATATTATGAACGTGCCTTGAGAGAATTCGGTGCCACAGACCCCGGTAAGAAGTTTTATTTCTTCAAGTGTTGTGGGTATAACCAGAGATCTTCTCTTCCTTCCATCTGCATTTTGATTAGAGTAAATTTAAACACACACACGCAAAAAACTGGATTTTATTGCGTGTCATCTTGAGAACCTACTTAGGCCAGAATCATAATAAGCAGGCATAGGCAAACTCCGGCCCTCCAGATGTTTGGGACTACAATACCCATCATCTCTGACCACTGGTCCTGTTGGCTAGGGATGATGGGAATTGTAGTCCCAAACATCTGGAGGGCGGGAGTTTGCCTATGCCTGGTAATAAGGTTGAAGTCGGCAGCTAAATAAGCAGGCAGCCCAAATAGCAACGTCCCTCAGATGAAATCCCCACACCACCCCTCAAATCCCCAGAATTAAGCATCTGGCTAACCTGGGGGCTGGTCATAAGGCTGTGGTAGCCAGAGCCATCCAATGTACAGGAAAGGGATTTTTTTTTAAAGTTGTGCACAAGTTATTTCACTCTGGACTTGGCCCAAAGGTTGCTCATCATCAATGTCTGCATTGTTCAACATATAAAGGTAAAGGGACCTCTGACCATTAGGTCCAGTTGTGACTGACTCTGGGGTTGCGGCGCTTATCTCGCTTTATTGGCCGAGGGAGCTGGCGTACAGCTTCCGGGTCATGTGGCCAGCATGACTAAGCCGCTTCTGGCGAACCAGAGCAGTGCACGGAAATGCTGTTTACCTTCCCGCCGGAGCGGTACCTATTTATCTACTTGCACTGGTGTGCTATCAAACTGCTAGGTTGGCAGGAGCAGAGACCGAGCAACGGGAGCTCATCCCGTCGTGGGGATTCGAACTGTGGACCTTCTGATTGGCAAGTCCTAGGCTCTGTGGTTTAACCCACAGCGCCACCCGCGACCCTTGTTCAACATACACCATAACGTAAATCGAAACCCACCACTTCTGCTGGAACCACTTTCTCATCTTTGATGCGGAGTAAATAATATTTAAAAAGAAGCTATTGTAAGTACTATAGCAACTGCTATAGTCCCAGATTTTGCAAAAAAACCCACTCCACACATATACCCCAATGGTGGAACATACATAGGATCATGTGTTGCTAAGTTTTGGGCCCATGGGGGCATTTCCATTATCACAATATTAACTAGCCTTTTTTCTTCCTTTGAAGATATTTGGCTGGATTACATCAGAGAGGAACTGACTCAGTCCCAAGGCAAACCTGAGAACTGCGGCAGCATTCACTGGAGGGCGATGAAAATGTTGCAGGGAGAACAAGTTGAAACTTTTATTTCAAAGTACACATTGCTGCAAACTGGACACCTGTGAGAAATGTAATCCTAGATGTGTCTTATCTTAAGAGCTAAACCTACTTTAAATGTTGTTTGTAAATTTGTAACCCAAAGGCAAATAAATATATTTTTGGGGGGGCCTTCTCTCTTCATTGTTGGTTTTTTGATGGGTGGATAAAAGATTCTGACTGGTGTTCATACAGCGTACTCCAATGGAAAAAAAAGAACTATAAGAACATGAGAGTGGAGTTAGAGGAAACAGGTGGCACATTGTTGTTTGTGTTCTGTTGATCCGTAATACAGAAGACACGGAAAGAAAAGCTTACATTGGTATGAACCACCTTGAGATCTTTGGATGAAGAGCGCTATACAAACAAACAAATAAATTTATTGCATTGTCCAGTAGCGCCTTAGAGACCAACTAAGTTTGTTCTGGGTATAAGCTTTTGTGTGCATGCACACTTCTTCAGAAAGCTTATACCCTGAACAAACTTAGTTGTTCTCTAAAGTGCTACTGGACAATTTTTTAATTTATTTTGACTGTCAGACCAACATGGCTACCTACCTAAATTTATTGCAGTAACCAATTTGTCCCTGGCTCTTCCAGCTGTTTATTGTTACACAATTGATTAATTTGTTATACCCATATTAAACTAGCTCATATTAAACTAGTTGTTACAAGAGACATCTCTAGTTCAAAGTACCGTATTTTTTGCACCATAACACTCTCTTTTTTCCTCCTAGAAAGTAAGGGGAAATGTCTGTGCGTGTTATGGAGGGAATGCCTATGGGTGGCGGGGGGGATCTGCTGCAGTCGTGAGCAGAGGATCCATGGTTCCCCTTCCTTCCCTCCGTGGTTACAAAGCATGGATCCACATGGATCCTCAGGATTTTTGCATTGGACTACTCCAAACTCACTGTCAGATCACATGTCTGTGGCCACAGCATGAACCACAAAAATCATATATCCACTATTTCGTTTAGAATATTTTTTTCCTTGTTTTCCTCCTCTAAAAACTACATGCGTGTTATGATCTGGTGCGTGTTACAGAGCGAAAAATACAGTAATAGCCTGAACTAGGGTTTCCCCTGCTTAAGAGAAATCCCCCCCATTCCATAACACTGTTTTGTGGTTTTACTGTGTGTTTTTTGTAAAATCTATTTGCTTTGTCACATTTTTCAAATCCATCTTGTGACATACACTGAAGAGTGGTCTACAAGTACAATAACAAAGAGTTATTACAATAACAAATAAATAGGATTTCTGACTCTTGGACATTAACTAGTTAGCAGTGCATATAGAGCCAGTAACAGTGGTGTCCAAAGTATCATTAACAATCAAATATCCAATCACTCTGTCAGATTTTTTTGGAATGCGTTGATATTACTCAAGTTGCAAGGAACTTAAGACTGACTGGTCAGTTTGGTCTCATGAAGTTTTTAAATTTAAAATGTACCAATAGATTGTATCTAAAGATGTCCTGCTGCAAGCAGAAAGCTTCTTCACTTCAGACTTTTGCCTTAGTAGAAGAAGAAGAAGAAGAAGAAGAAGAAGAAGAAGAAGAAGAAGAAGAGGAGGAGTTTGGATTTGATATCCCGCCTTTCACTCCCCTTCAGGAGTCTCAAAGCGGCTAACATTCTCCTTTCCCTTCCTCCCCCACAACAAACACTCTGTGAGGTGAGTGGGGCTGAGAGACTTCAAAGAAGTGTGACTGGCCCAAGGTCACCCAGCAGCTGCATGTGGAGGAGCGGAGACGCCAACCTGGTTCCCCAGATTGCAAGACTACCGCTCTTAACCACTACACCACACTAGCAAGTACCGCATTGCACTAAAAAGTAATGTGAAATCCAAGTACATCCATTTGCACAAAATCCTTTGCTGTTTTTCCTCCCGTCTGGATTTATTTTGTTTTGATTATTTCATAAACACCTTGTCTAGGGCAGATCAAGCCCAAATAAATAGCTGGGTCACATGCAGTTGCACACTGCAAAACGATACCCCAGTGGCTGGAAGACAAATGCTGGAAAGCGACGTTTGCTGGCCCAAGGCTTCAGATCTCAGAGACACTGCTTGCAAACATATTTTAAGGGGGAAAGTGCACTCCAGCTATTGCTTTCCATTAACAGACATGCAGTTGCAGGCATATTGGCTGCACTTCCACATTCTTCCAAGTCCTAGCAGAAGAGTTCGCACAAGAATGCAGTTAACAGAACGTGCTCATCGGTGCACTTGCATTTAGATTTCAATAGATGCGACCCAAAGTTTGTGGGCATACAGTTGAAAGCTAAAATATAAAATACAGTGGATGCTCGGATTGCGAACTGGATCCGTGTAGGATCCACGTTCGCAACCTGCAGTGTTTGCAACCCGCAGCGGCGCATCTGTGTATGCATGGGTTGCGATTCGGTGCTTCTGTGCATGTGCAAAGCGCGATTTAGCACATCTGCGCAACTGCCGAAACCCAGAAGTAAGCCATTCCAGTACTTCTGGGTTTCGGCAGTCCGTAACCCGAAAAAACGCAAACTGAAGCGTCTGTAACCCGAGGTGTGACTATAGGGTACTACTACGACTTCCAGGCAGTATTGAATTCTTGCATCAATTATTTTAGGGGAAAAACAAAACTCTGTGCCACTGTCCTGTGTCCAGACTCCAAATGTAATAAAATGTTTCCACTGGCCCATGTTTTCAAACAGGTGTCATAACACCACTGCCCAGCTGAAACCTGTAGCATGCTCTGAGTAAATGATTTTATAAGTTTTAAGCATAAACACGAGTTTAGAAAGCATAATAAGGCAAAACTCGTGCAGTGCTGGCTCGCATGCCAACAATCCTTTCGGACAAAGCGAATTCCTCCTGAGAACGCGTGCATACCCAAAAATAAATAATCACCGGAATAATAATGGATGATGTGGAGTTCAAACTTCAATACAGTAGTAGTAGTAATAATAATAATAATAATGGATTATGTGAAGTGGCGTTCAAACTTCTATACAGTAATATAATAATAATGGATGTGTGAGGTGGAGTTCAAACGTCTATACAGTAATAATACTGTAATAATGGATTATGTGAGGTGGAGTTCAAACTTCTATACAGTAATAATGATAGATGGTGTGAGGTGGAGTTCAAGCTTCTATATAGTAATAATAATAATGGATTATGTGAGATGGAGTTCAAACTTCTATACAGTAATACTAATAATAATGGATGGTGTGAGATGTAGTTCAAACTTCTATATACTACTACTAATAATAATAAGGCAAGCTGCAGAGCGCAACCTCCTCTGCGCCCTCAGCCACGCATGCGGCGGGCACGCGAGACACCGGCAGGGGCGCGCGCGGGGGAGGGTTCCCAAGGGATCAGCTTCTTGGTTCCGTGATCGGATTGGTCGGCTGCTCAAGGGGAGCACCCCGAGGGTAGGCCACGTGACACGCGCACGCCTGCGGCCGCGGAGTAAGTGGCGGCGCAGCTGCATTTCGGGGCGGGCGCCGGTTGTGTCCGGGTGACTCTGTGACTGAGGGGAGGACTCTGGCCGCGCGGGGCGGGGGGCGGCAGCGCGCGCATGGAGGCGGTCGGGCAGCGCGAGCCTCCGGGGCGCCTCCTCCTCCCAGAGCAGCGGGTGAGGGGAAAACGGCCACGGGATAGGAGAGAGAGAAAGAGGCTCTGGAGTTCACGTGCAGGGGGAGGAAACACGTGTTAAACTTGTGCTCACCTTCGAAATGTCCAGCTACCTTTTTGGGAGGGTGAGGAAGGGAGGTCTCACGAACAGCTGTCGAGCGGTTCCTTTAAAACAGTGGTTCCCAACCTTGGTTTTTGGTCATGCCCCACCTAAGCATCTCTCAAATCCTAATGCTTCACATATCCTAATGCTTCCTAAATTCTTATTATTCAACAGGTGAACTCCTATTCACGTGGAGGAAGCCTAAAATGCCATTCACTGAGATATTATTTTCGAATTGCCCCCCTGTGGTTGGGAACCACAGCTTTAACATGTAAAAGGAAACCTGCCCCAAAAGAGGACATTAGGTGGAGGTATGGCAGGCTTCTGTTAGGAGGAGCAGAACTTTAGTTTGTTGAAGTGTTTCTATTGATTTTTAATACTTTTTTGGGGGGGGCAACTGCCCCTCGTGGGTTATGCCCATGTCCCCCAACAAGGGGGAATTGAGAATTGGTGAATTGGAAGGAAACCTGTGAGGGTCGCTGAGTCCAAGATTGTGCTGCTACTTTTGTTCTGGCAAAATGTGGGGCGGGGAGGTTGGGGGATGGGTTTTTTAAATAAAAAAATTGATACTGAAGTGATTTCAAAGCATAGGTGCCAAGGTCCACGCCCCAATAAAATATTTGAGGGGGCCAGGCTGCCCCAAAGTTGTTGGGCGTTGCCATTCAGATTGTGTGTGCCGTGTCTAGCGATGGATTATGTGGGTCCCCCAATGTTTTGTTCAAGTTGTCACTCTCCCTTCAAAGCAATCCGTTGCAAGCTGTTGCAGCCTAACAGGATGGCTGCTCTGAAGTTTGTCACACACACGTGCACACATGCATACACATGAAATTGTAAATCTGTCTTGTGCTTGGCTACGCACAACTTGAATGCATGACCTTTTGCACAACCTTTCCAACACATGCATTTGGAGAGGATCCCTAACTTGGCAGAAAGAGAACTCTGAAATACAGTGGTGCCCCGCAAGACGAAAATAACCCGTTCCGCGAGTCTCTTCGTCTAGCGGTTTCTTCGTCTTGCGAAGCAACCCTATTAGCGGCTTAGCGGTTTAGCGACTATTAAAGGCTTAGCGGCTAAAAGGCTATTAGCGGCTTAGCGGCTTAGAAAAAAGGGGGGAGCGAAAAAAATTGCAAGACTCAGAAGACGTTTTCGTCTTGCGAAGCAAGCCCATAGGGAAATTCGTCTTGCGAAGCGCATCGAAAAATGGAAAACCCTTTCATCTAGCGGGTTTTTCGTCTTGCGAGGCATTCGTCTTGCGGGGCACCACTGTACAGGACAAAACTGTTGTGAATACAGGACTAGCATTTGACATTTAAATAGGGGACAGTCCTGTATTATACAGGACAGGTGGCAACCCTAAAATGCAGGAACATGAGGTTCCCCATCCCATTTGAAACCATACCGGACCCTGCTTAGCTTTGCAAATGTGCTAGTGGTTTTATTGCTGCAGACTCACATTTCCTCTGCTCTTGTAAAGAACAGCTTCCCAGGGTACTGACTTTTTCTTGGATGAAGTAAGGTGGAGTTCAAACTTCTATACAGTCCTCCAGAATTATTATTACGTTTTGTAGGGAGGGAGTGGAAATTAATATGGGCCTTTTGCATCTGAGGCATTTTGTATTATTCTGGGGAATCGCTGGATAAATTATTTACTTTCTGAGGGCTTTAAAAAAATCTGTAGAGTGTTTCCCTGTGGTTGATCCTATATCTTCTGTTGTTCTGCTCCTGACAAAGACAAAGAATGAGCATTATCAGGTGAACAAATGGGTGAAGATTTAGAGGTTTTTTGTTCATTTGGATAAACTTGTTGACACCCTTCTTTAGAAATAAAATTTCCATCCTCTGAGCAGGAGAGTTGGAGTGTGTACCTCTTTATATGGCTTCCTTTTTTGACTCCAGGGAAGCAAGTGTGCCAGTGCATTTGTATACAGTGGTGCCTCGCAAGACGAAAATAATCTGTTCCGCGAGTCTCTTCGTCTAGCGGTTTTTTCGTCTTGCGAAGCAACCCTATTAGCGGCTTAGCGGTATAGCGGTTTAGCGGCTATTAAAGGCTTAGCAGCTTAGCGGCTAAAAGGCTATTAGCGGCTTAGCAAAAGGGGGGGGGGGAGCGAAAAAAATCGCAAGACTTGCAAGACGTTTTTGTCTTGCGAAGCAAGCCCATAGGGAAATTTGTCTAGCGAAGCAACGCAAAACCGAAAAATCCTTTCGTCTAGCGAGTTTTTCGTCTTGCGAGGCATTCGTCTTGCGGGGCACCACTGTAGGTCACAAACATTTTGCTCACTGTAAAAGGTAATGTAACACAACCTTTCAAAAATAAAGAGATGGTTACCAAAAGCTCAATAATAGGATAATTTATTGTCCAGTAACAGCCAATCTCATGAGGAATCCAATCAAAGATGTGGATCATTTGACTTCTTAAACGTTTTCCCCCTCTAGAAAAAGGCTGATGCATCTGCATTTGCTGGACAGGAGGAATTTGAAGTGGTGAAGACTTTCAGCTGGAGGCCTGGAAAAGGTACTTTTTGGGGTGGGGAGGAAATGGCTGAGAAGTACAATCTTAGCTTTGAATACCAGAGATTCCCATATTCCTGGGAGAAGGCCCTGTAGTTCAGTAGTAGAATACATACCTTGTATATCTCCCAAGCTCTCAGTCCCTGTAAGAGACTTTGAGTAGCAGAACTGGGAAAGAGGACAGCCACTGCTAGTCCTTGCTGGTCTTGTTCAGTAGATGGTAGCTCCTTATAATATTACATACATATATTGCTGGGATCTGCCCTCTCGGGAGACAGATCCTTCGGGGGTTGAAGTCAAACTGTTGGAGCCTGCTGTGGCTACCGTATTTTTCGCTCTATAACACGCACCTGACCATAACACGCACATCGTTTTTAGAGGAGGAAAACAAGGGGAAAAACATTCTGAATGAAACAGTGGATGTATCATTTTTGTGCTTCATGCTGTGGCCACAGACATGTGATCTGATGGTGAATTTGGGCTGACCCAATGCAAAGATCCTGAGGATCCATGTGGATCCATGCTTTGTAACCACGTTTTTGCACCATTGCAGCCCCAGACAACAGTGGGTGCGTGATTTGGGGGGGGGCAGGCTGTAGCCATGGACATGCTATGTTCTCTGGTGGTGAATTTGGGGGTGACCCAATGCAAAGATCCTGAGGATCCATGTGGATCCATGCTTCTTAACCACATTTTTGCACCATTGCAGCCCCAGGCAACAGTGGGTGCATGATTTTTGGGGGGCAGGCTGTAGCCATGGACATGCTATGTGCTCTGATGGTGAATTTGGGGTGACCCAGTGCAAAGATCCTGAGGATCCATGTGGATCCATGCTTTTTAACCACATTTTTGCATCATTGCAGCCCCAGGCAACAGTGGGTGCATGATTTTGGGGGGGCAGGCTGTAGCCATGGACATGCTATGTGCTCTGATGGTGAATTTGGGGTGACCCAGTGCAAAAATCCTGAGGATCCATGTGGATCCATGCTTTTTAACCACATTTTAAGTGGGGAGGGAAGGAAAAACACAGGGACAAGGAGCACGAGAGGAGCGTGCAGAGAAGCAGCTGGCTAAGAATGCAGGAGTGGTGTATAACGGGAGGGAGGAAAGGAAGGGGAAAGTTTTCCCCCCACCCACCCAAGCCAGCCAGCCAGCCAGCTATCTCTCTCTCTCTCTCTCTCTCTCTCTCTCTCTCTCCCACCTGCATGTTTTCAGCAGCACCGGAGCACAGAGAGGAAGGAACGACACTCTGCTTTCCCCTCTGCTTGCCTGGAGGGGAGGGGCTTTCCCTGCTCTTTGTTCTGTTTGAGCAAACACAGCAACGAAACAGAAAAGGGTGGGCATTAAGACCCTGAGGCAGAATGCAGGAAAGCAGCAGCTTCCTCTTTTCAGGTTTCCCTTCTCCGAGACGCGCAATTTGATTTTTGCCTGATTTTTCGGCTCCAGGGACCACACATTCGCTCAATAACACGCACAGACATTTCCCTTTCCTTTTTAGGAGAAAAAATCTGCGTGTTATAGAGAGAAAAATACGGTATGTTTTTATCTCCATGAACTGGAATGTGTGCAGAGGAGGACAACCAAGATGATCAGGGGTCTAGAAACCAAGCCTTTTGAGGAACAGTTGAAGTTGCTGGGTATGTTTAGCCTGGAATCGAGGAGCCTGAGAGGAGATGTGATAGCCATCTTCAAATATCTTAAGGGCTGTCGCATGGAAGATGGAGCAAGTTTGCTTTCTCCTGCTCTAGAGGGTAGAACTCAAACCAATGGCTTCAAGTTACAAGAAAGGAGATTCCGACTAAACATCAGGAAGAACTTTCAGACAGCAAGAGCCATTCAACAGTGGAATGGTCTGTCTCGGAAGGTTGTGGGCTCTCCTTCCTTAGAGCTTTTAAAGCAGAGGTTGGATGGTCATCTGTCAAGGATGCTTTAGTTGAGATTTTTGCACAGCAGGGGTTGGACCAGATGACCCTTGGGGATCCTTCCAACTCTTACGATGAGAGCTGTGAGGCTATAAACTGAACAAGGAAGTGCTACCATGAGAGCTGGAAAGCCATGCTCCCATGTTTGCAACCTGGGAAGGGAGTTTGGAAGATTACACAACAACTTTTGTTATAAATGTTGGATGGAGTAACCCCTAGCATGTATCCATCCCATAGGAGCCAACTCCTAGGGGCCAAGGGGTCTTTGCATCTCCCTCCCAATAAAATATTTGAGGGGCCCCCCAGCTGATGGGCATTGCCATTCAAATGGTGTCTGTGCACCATGGCAATGTGATCAATTATACAAGGCTTACTTGCCCCCCCCATCCTGCAATATTTTATTCCAAGTTGGTACCCCTGATCCACTCTTGTACAATGAGACTAACACTTCTGTTCTGTCCCCCAGTTGCATCCCTTTTGGATGACGCGGTGTCACCCAGCATTTCACACTATTCCATGAAAGTTGCTGGCTACCTCACAGTCATTCTGCACCCCACCATTATTCCATCTCTCTGCCACAGTCATTCCCAGAACGACCAGTCTTCCCTCCTTGGATGTGCTTCACAAACCCATGACAACATTTTCTTTTTTTTCACTTAACCGCACCATCCCTTCCTCTCTCTGCGCTAACTGCCCCAACCGCCACTTGACCAACATTCAGATTCCCTTCACAACTGTTGCCAAAGCTTCCCTGAAAGGCTTCTGCCTCTCCCTCCCAACTAGTTACGTTTTTACTTATCCCTTGTTTTCCTCAGTCAACTAGCTTTATGAAATAATATCCGTTAAAACGGAAAGGGAAACCTCAGACAATATTTGATACTAAAAGATTACCAGGTGGGAATTTGTAATATTCAAAGATCGTCTCAGTTGTTTTCTGCTGCCACGTACAATGAAGTGAGGAAATGGCTAAGCTGATTTATCGCCTTAACCTATCAAACTCCCTAGGTTTCTGGATCCATTTTGCTGTTTAATTTTTCAAATAAATCAACAAAGGCTTCTTTCTTTATAGGTTTGGCAGAACATGCGGTGGAGAAAGCGAAAAGCGCCCTTGAGGAATTGGAAGACTTTGAGTCACCCTACGAAGACTCTGAGTCAGATGGCGAAGACTTAAGCATGCCCACAGATGCAGCTTTTATTGAGACGAAAACTGTATCTCACTATGTAGAAGAGGACTGGGATAAAGAGTTGGAAGACAACGAAAACAATAGCAATCCTTATGGTAGGTGGATGCCTCAACATGGTTCTTTTTGAAAAAAGAAAAGAAGAAATGCTAGAAAGCCAGGTGTCTAGGGAGAGGTGCATTGTGGGAAGATTTCTTTAGAACTGCTCTTGCGATAGGCCAATAAAAGTGTCATAAGAACATAAAAAGAGCTTGTTGGGTTGCTAGTCCAGCATGCTGTTCTCATGGTGACCAGCCAGATATATGTATGTGAGAATCTCATAAGCAGAACGTAAGTTCAATAGCACTTGTGATTCCCAGCAACTGGTATTCGGAGGTATCCAGCTCTGATGCCTGTGGTGGTACATAGCTTCATGACTATTAGCCATTCATAGTCATATCCATGATTTTTTTAAAAAAGTATTCTTTGAATAAGTTGTACCAAATTGAGTATGAGATTAAAACTTAAGGGGTGTGGGTGGGTGTTTAAAAGGAAGCTACTATAGACTTTTTTTTTTTACCCACCTGTCTATAGAGGACAGAGTGTGGTGTAAAAATAGGGATGTTTCAAGAACACAAAGGTATCTCTTTTAATCTGTGAAACTTTGGAGATACGCAGTCTAAGACTACATGTGTCACTCAGTTCATAGCAACAGCATTAGATGTGTGAGAGAGTAGAGCAGTGTGGGAGAACAGAGTAGGCCGGGTATATGCACCAGTCTTTTGAAAAAGTAGTTGTAAGACAGCTAAAGATCAAAATCTACTTGGCACCTAGATGCAGCGGTTGTCGAGACTACATTGACAAAACGTACATCCCATCTCCTTGTAGGGCCAGCTCTGTCATGAGGCAGAGTAAATCAGCCGCTTCTGGCAGCAGGTGCTGTAGGGTGGTGGCGGCAGCAGCAGTTTGTTGAGCCATTTCTCCTGAGCCCTCTGGCCATTCCCATTCTGAGCTGGTGCTCTGGAAGCAGTGATACTTCCTTGCTGTTGGTCTGGGTTGGCTGACTGTCTTGCCTAGTTACCTTCTCCCAGTACATCACAGATGGTTGGGAAAAGCCCCCGAGAAAGCAAGCAGAGAGGGAAACAGGCCAGGGCTTGTAGTCTAGCAGCCATCAGACATACACACATATTGCTCTACTCAACATGATGTACTCTGGTGCTACCACTTCTGGATTACAGCATTGGTTTGAGCAGTTAGTGAGCAGTAGCGCTGGAGAATATTATCTTCCTGAAACTTGTTCTAATCAATAGAGGAAGTTTCCATTTGTTCTGCATGACTTGCTGACATGCTTATTGCAATATGTGTGGAGTGGTGAAGGAAGGGGAAATTAATTATTCAGTGGTATAACAACAACAGCAACAACAACAACAACCAACAACAAATTTTCGTGCCATGCCATGTTATTTTACTTAAGAGAGCCAGTGTGGTGTAGTGGTTAAGAGCAGTAGTCTCGTAATCTGGGAAACCAGGTTCGCGTCTCCGCTCCTCCACATGCAGCTGCTGGGTGACCTTGGGCCAGTCACACTTCTTTGAAGTCTCTCAGCCCCACTCACCTCACAGAGTGTTTGTTGTGGGGGAGGAAGGGAAAGGAGAATGTTAGCCGCTTTGAGACTCCTTAAAGGGAGTGAAAGGCGGGATATCAAATCCAAACTCTTCTTCTTCTTCTTAACAACTTGGATCCAAATATCACTGTGTTCAGCATAGACCTTTATAAGGCTAAAGTAAGTTGACATACTGCTTAAGTAAGTTGATATCCTTTGATGAGAGTTGCAACCGAATTGCAGAATAAGCACACACTGATAAACAGTCTTGAGATCCAATTTTGTGCATGTATTTAGCTTTCTGTTCTCTTGGCTCAAGGAAGAAAGCTGACAACATGGCCTTAAGGGTTGTTGGGAAGATAAAATGATATCCTCTCCATGTATCCTGCCCTAGGCTTATTGGAGGAAGGGTGGGATGAGAGGAATAATTGTTATCAAAAATAATTTGCTCTGATGTCAAGAGGGCCTTATTCCCTAGTGTGGGTTCTTAGAATTGCAGCCTGTTGAAAACAGCTTTATAGACATAATCATATTGATTTAAAATCACTCAACAGATTTTGAAGATGTGATTCATGGCGGAGGTTTCTTGGATCAAGAGCCAGTGGCATGTTCAGTTCGAGAAAAGCCTTTGTATGACCCAAGCTTGCACCATGTAGCACCGGTGACTTGGAGACAGGTAGAGACTATGCCAGTGGAAGGCCAATTTGATGATGCTGTTGACTGAGGTGACACGGGTAGAAATGTGGACTTCTAAACTTATATCTCCTTGAAACTTACTTGAGACTCAACATGAACACCTCTTGTATTTTATGGAATAGTTTATACAACTTGGAAACTAGAGAAGTGGAAGATCAGAAACTAGGTGGATGGCAATTTTGTAGCACTTTTCGCTTTAAACGAAAGCGAAAACGGCTTGGAAACGGTATAGGTTTTATTTTTCAGTTCAGCATGCTGTTACTTTGAGCTGCTTATTACTTTCCCCTTGTCTCGTGTGCAATTTTAGTTATTTGATTTGACACGAATGACCTCATTGAGCTGTCAATCCATATTTGCATCCATGTTACAAACTCAACATTGTAACTGTTGCACTTCAGTTTTCTTGTAAATGTTATTTATTAGACTTTGGTGTTCTGACAGGGTCGCTCCTGAAGAATACAGGCTTTTTGAGTGTGTACAATGTGTGTGTTTCATTTAATGTGATTGTCAATATAAATGTGGGAGAAATGGCTGATGCAACATACTGCTCTAGCACCTGAATTCTTTTGCCTGCCTTCCATTGATTTAATCATGCAAACACAATGGGGCTCTTAACAGGAAACACAAGATAATCCCCAATTAGTTCGAGAGCTATCATCCCCTTGTCTTGGATTGAGCCTCAGACTTGCTTCCGTGCACCTGATTTCCTAGAAGCCAAGGAGCTCCTGTGCTGACCCTGTGCTTTTCCCCAGTAAAAAGGTAAAGGACCCCTGACAGTTAAGTCCAGTCATGAATGATTCTGGGGTTGCGGTGCTCATCTCGCTTTTTTGGCCGAGGGAGCCGACGTTTGTCCGCAGACAGTTTTTCCGGGTCATGTGGCCAGCATGACTAAGCCGGTTCTGGTGAAACCAGAGCAGTGCACGGAAATGCTGTCTACCTTCCCACCAGAGTGGTACCTATTTATCTACTTGTACTTTGACATGCTTTTGAACTGCTAGGTTGGCAGGAGCTGGGACCGAGCAACAGGAGCTCACCCCGTCGCGGGGATTCAAACCGCCGACCTTCCGATCGGCAAGCCCAAGAGGCCCAGTGGTTTAGACCACAGTACCACTCGCGTCCCTTTGTTCCTGTAGTTCATTGCAATTGTAGCCTGTGCATATGCAGTGCCATTTACATGGTGAAAACGTTCACAGAAATCTGTGCAACGTGGCACCTTTTCCGTATATCACACTTTGGCACTGAATTGAGTTCACTAGATGCTTCCTGCCAGCTGTTGCCTTGAACATTGTGACCTGGTGTTTGATGTTGATGCCGAAACTCTTGAAACACTTCTGTGTACGTGTGTGAAGGCTGATTCCTCCTTTGAGGATTAATTTGAGTGACACCTGCTATTGCAGTCTATGCAGGACAGCCCCTAGAGGGCAGCACCAACCCAGCCCATAGTTTATGGCCTGTTTCCTCAGACAATAGGCTCTTACAGGGTGCAGCGGCAAAGCGATATAGTCCGAGACATGTTTAAGTGTTGATCAGGTGATACTGTGCAGGTGAAATTGTGCTTAATTGGGCCAGTGAGGTTCCCCCACCCACCCCCAAAATTGTAACATCTTGTAACTCGCATATTTTATCTGCCAGTTATCAGAATAATAATTAAAAAACCAATGATGATTTATATTTTTTGGTTCTGTTAATTGGTATCCAGCTGCACCTGCCATATTTGAAAACAAATTGAGCTGCCCTTTCCTATGAGCTCAGAAAGAATATCGCCTTGTCCTTACTCTCGTTTTCAAGGGATCAGAATTAATACATAGAGAATTAGACTGCACATCATTCCTGCATAAAAAAAGCTCAACAACTTTGACCCAACCCCCCCCCAAAAAAGGGGTAGATCACTGCCAGTTTATAATTGTGTGAGTAGATCATGGCAGTCTCTTGAAAGTTGGCCGTCTCTGGTCTATCCCATCCCATTGCTAACAATGACTTCAGTGTCTGCGTGTGAATCTTACATAGCTGAAGCAGCACAGTCCATGCACAAGAAGGAAGTATTCATTTGGGGGAAACCCCACGTTTGCAGAAGTACAATAAATGTTTAGGGGAAAAATAAAACCGGGTGAGCCCCTCACCCCAAGGCCCCATAAGGACTGAAGCCTACTCAGTCACAAAATGCCGGCTGACTTTTGGGTGTGGACCCAGGGATAAGAATAATGGAACAAAGTATCTCAGAAAAGTGTTGCTGGCTCCCTGCTTGGTCAGAACCCTGACCAGGAGCACCCCACACTGCAACATTTTGGAAATAATTGTCATACGCAGACATTCCTCCATTTATTTATTTTTTATTATCAGGAGATGCAGAACTGGGTGTCACCAGCACAGTAGTAGCGGCACTTGAGCTCAAACCTCTGGCAAATCTCCCCTTGGGATTTGAAACAAATGTTAAGATGGTACGGGATATGAATACAGTGGTACCTTGGGTTACATACGCTTCAGGTTACAGACTCCGCTAACCCAGAAATAGTGCTTCAGGTTAAGAACTTTGCTTCAGGATGAGAACAGAAATCGGGCTCCAGCGGCACGGCAGCAGCAGGAGGCCCCATTGGCTAAAATGGTGCTTCAGGTTAAGAACAGTTTCAGGTTAAGTACGGACCTCCGGAACGAATTAAGTACTTAACCCGAGGTACCACTGTATTTGTGGCACTGCGTGAGACAACACTTAAGAGATGGAGCTGCTTTAACCTGAGGCACCATCCAGTGGCGTAGCGTGGGTTGTCAGCACCCGGGGCAAGGCAAGTAATTTGCGCCCCCTAACCCGTGGATTTTAGCACTTGAGTGCGAGCGCCCCCCCCCCAGATGTTGCGCCTGGTGCGGCCGGGCCCCCTGCACCCCCCACGCTACGCCACTGGGAACAGCTAAGGGAGCTGGGCATGTTTAGCCTGGAGAAGAGGAGGTTAAGGGGTGATATGATAGCCATGTTCAAATATATAAAAGGATGTCATATAGAGGAGGGAGAAAGGTTGTTTTCTGCTGCTCCAGAGAAGCAGACACGGAGCAATGGATCCAAACTACAAGAAAGAAGATTCCACCTAAACATTAGGAAGAACTTCCTGACAGTAAGAGCTGTTCGACAGTGGAATTTGCTTCCTAGGAGTGTGGTGGAGTCTCCTACTTTGGAGGTCTTTAAGCAGAGGCTTGACAACCATATGTCAGGAGTGCTCTGATGGTGTTTCCTGCTTGGCAGGGGGTTGGACTCGATGGCCCTTGTGGTCTATTCCAACTCTATGATTCTATGATTCTATGAGGCTGTGTCAGATAGGGTGGAAATTTCATCCTTTCTGTCCCTCACATGGGAAACCGAAAAACACCCTCTCAGAATTAACTAGGGACCAGGATTACCAAAGCCCCATTCTCCCTGCAACCGCTTGGGTATCTGGTGGGCACCCAGTGAAATTATTTCCAACCACAAAGTCCAATACAAAGTATTTTTGTGGTAGGGAAGGAGTTTCAGCTTTGCCTTGTGGGCTGTTCCTCCAAGCTGTCTTTGCGGCGCGTAACAGCCTGGAAGAGAATCAGCGAGAGGATCTTTAGAATTCAGTGCAAATTGAATTTCACCGGAATAGCTCGGAGGTGCTGGCAGCCCGCTTCCCTCCCCCCCACCCCGCTTTTTCTTTTTCTAAACAAGTGATCGGACTCTTCCCCTCCCCTCAGCCCCATGAAACAAGTCCCCAGCGCGAAAAGAAATAATAATTAAAAAAAAAAGAAGATAACAAGGACGGGTTGTTTTCCAGAGCGAGGTGGAAGCCGCCCATCGCAAGGGCAGAATCTCTGCGGTGCGTAATTACGCGCGGCTTGGAGAGCTCTTTTCCCCCCATTACCCGGGCCCTAGCGGTGCCCGCGGCAAGGTGAGGTTCTCCCTCTCCGGCAGGCGCCTCTGCGCGCCTTCACCCCATTCTCCAGCCCCGCCACATCTGGGAACATCATTAAGGAGTCGCCTCTGCAGCTCAGGAAGTTTTCACACTTCACGTTTCATTAAACGCAGGTCTTCTCGGATTCCTTGGGAAAGGGAGAAGCGGGAGAGAAAGGGGAGAGGTGCTGGGCGCGGGTCGGGGGAGAGCGCCTGATTTGCAGCTGTTGGGCTTTCAAAGCCAAATAAAACGGCCAGTCTGCGGAGCGCAGCCGCAGCGGCGGTGGGGGGCGCGCGCGCGCTAGGGCGCAAGGCTGGCGGCGGCGGCGGGGAGCCCGGCGGAGGAAGGAACTTGTCCCTTCCCTCTGGACTCGCGCCCCCCGCAGATGTTGCGCCCGGTGCGGCCGGCACCCCTGGCACCCCCCACGCTACGCCACTGGCACCATCTTCTGGAACCTGTCCAACAGGTGAGAAAGGGATGGCTGGGAAAAGATGCCTCTGTTCCCTAACCCTGAGAGCCAGTCCTGAAGGGTACTATGGTTGATGGGAGAAAAAGCTACTGAGAGATCTAGGGTTCACTATTCTTCTTCCAGAGATAGTCATCAAAGGCAGACTCTACGCGGAAACTGGGCCAGAAGCCAGACCGATAAATTATCGCAATCAGTATTATGCAACAGTCTCCAGAGTTGTCCTGCCACCACATGCTAGATCACTTTCCCCAAGAATAGGAAGCTGCAGAAGAAGCAAAAATAACTCTTGGCTGCTTATTTTATTTGATGAGAGAATGCTCCAAAGAGGCAACCCCTCCATTGTGCATTCTGGAGTCATTTTGGACTCGCAGCTGTCCATGGAGGTGCAGATTAATTTTGTGTCCAGGGCAGTTGTCTACCAGCTCCACCTGGTATGCTGGCTGAGACCCTACTTGCTTGTGCACTGTCTTACCAGAGTGGTACACGTACTGGTTATCTGCTGTTTGAATACTTCAATGTGCTCTATGTGGGGCTACCTTTGAAGGTGACTTGGAAACTAAAACTAATGTAGAATGCAGCAGACTGGTACTGAGAGTGGCCCCTGGGACCATATAACACCAGTCCTAAAGGATCTTCACTGGCTCCCAGTACATTTCTGAGCACAATGTTGCATACCTTCCAACATTTCTCCAAGGAAAATAGGGACTTCCCATTCCATAATGATCATTTTACTATTTTTACTCCACACATCTTACTGGGTTGCTGCAGCCACTCTGGGCAGCTTCCAATATATAGAAAAACATAATCAAACATTAAACAGTAAAAACCTTCCATATACAGGATTGCCTTCAGACGGCTCAGGGGTTGGATAACTTCATACCCTCCAACATTTCTCCAATGAAAATAGGGACATCCTAAGGAAAAGCAGGACATTCCTGGATCAAATCAGAAACCGGGACGGCTTCTGTAAAACAGGGATGTCCCTGGAAAATAGGGACACTTGGTGGGTCTGGTATTGGTGCTGACCTTTCTGGGTTAGTGGCATCTGTAACCTGAAGCGCCTGTAACCCGAGGTACCACTGTGTAACCTCTAGAGAACATCTGAAGGCACCTCTGTATAGGGAAGCCTTTTAATGTGCAATGTTTTATTATGTTTTATATACACATGTTGGAAGCTGCCCAGAGTGGCTGGGGCATCCCAGTCAGATGGGTGGGTACAAATAATAAAATGCTGCTGATGTGGTAGAATCCAAGGAACAGCATCCACATTATGAATGCAGGCTGAAGCACAATTAAATTATGCTTGTAAGTGATGCATGCTTTAGTGAAGCACTTGCCAAAGTTTACAATTTTTTTGTGGAGGTGGTTGGGAGATCTTTGACAATCTAATTCTTTCTTTTGCAAGAAAAATGTTCAACAACCCTCCCCCTTAATTGCATGGAATTCCTCAAGCTGTGCATTTCTTTCCATTTCCTTAAAAAAAGAAGATAACTGAGGAGGTTTTGTTGTTGTCAGTTGCCGGGCGAGCTGTTACATCATTAAACATGTTTAGCCTGAAAGTGTCTCAGTTAGTGTCTGCAATTCCAGTTGTAAGAAAAAAAGGGTGTGTGTGTGCAAATAATTTCACAGACCGGGAGAAAAATGCTGAAGACAGCAGCTCTTCCTAGCCATCTGCTATTCTTAGGGATTCTAGTCTAAATCCCTGAGAGTCTGGCAGAGGTCACCTGGATTAAGCAGGCCGATAAATTCTAGCACTCTCATGAGCGAATGGCAAAGCTCACAGTTTAACAAGGACATCCTGTGGATGGAAGCCAGGACCAACTTTGGGAACTTCCTGTGACCGTGTACTGAAGTGCTCCCTCCAGATGCTAAAGAATATTGCAAGCACCTTTATTTTTTATCTGCATTTATAATAATAAATATACAGTATACCACCAAATCATAAAATATATCAAAACATTAAAAATATAAAACATACAATAACAACATGAAAAGGCAAAAACAACAAAAGTTAAAAACAAGCATCAATGAACCGCTGATCTAAAGCGTTAGCCTCCTATGTTTGGCAGGCACTGTGGAACCTCTGGATTGGCCAAGCCTGGTAGAGGGGCCAGGAGCGCAGACTTCTGCCTTTGACAGCTCTCAATACAGCATCACCTGTTGTCCTGTGGCTTCAGCATCTTGCCTTTCCATGTCCTCCAGACTTAGATTGCAGCGTGGCGGTCCAGGACTCCCAGATCAGGATTGGTAGAGTTGCCACACAGACTTATTTAGCTATTTTATAGGTTGGAACTGAGGAAATCAGACATATTTAATGTCCAACAAAATACTGGCAGATAATCAGAAGTGGCTTCAAGATTCAGTGCTGCACTTTTGAGAGAAGGATAAGAAATCTACCCTCTCTTGCAAGCTTCCCTCGCCCTCCCTGTAGAATCTTCCCTGGCTCTTTTCCCTTCTGCTCCAGATGTGGATTTCCTCTTGTTTTGCAAACTTGCAGGTTCTGAATGGGGAATGGCTGATGGGATCTGGGTTAGACACATCTCCCTGCACCACGCCTCTGGTTGGATCTGTGGCCTCTGGAAGGAGATTTTTATTACCTGCTGGGGTCATGCACAATTACTTGCCCCTCTGTCAAGGGATAAACAGCAAGAGAGCCCAGCCATATGCACCGGCTGCCCCAATTACATGCTCTTGTGGAGAGCAAAGAGAGTCTGGACCCTGTTAGAAACATCCTGCAAAGCGCATGTGGGCGTGTGCCACAGCTTCTTGCAGTAGTCATTAAGGCTTTGATTAAGCTCCTTTGTGCAACTGGTGACAGGATGTTGCAAACTAGGCCATGCTGCTGCTTGCAATTTACTCTATTGCTGGTACTGCTTGAAGTTTCAATGTAGTTGAAGTTTCAATGTAGTAAACAGCTCCCACCTCTTCAATACAGTAATCCCATGATCTGGCAGGAAGAAAAGTGAACCTAGCCTTATTTTTGCTGCTCAAGGTTGATTCCAACGCAGGAGATGGTTTGTTTCCATGCAGTCACCGTGTTTCTGTAACTATTGGCAAGAGGAAGCTCACGAATGGAACACGTTCAATTCTGGATCAGAGAAATTGATTGCTTTGCAGCAAACTCTTCTTATCAGTCCTAGGGAGGCTTGACTGGATCATAGCTGTCAACTTTTTCCTTTTCTTGCAAGGAATCCTATTTGGAATAATGGAATTTCCCTTAAAAAAAAAGGGAAACGTTGACAGCTATGGACTGGATGGTGGCCTTATAAGCAGAAGTAGCACCCTGTACCTGTGGCAGAAAAGCAGTGGGGGATGGCTGTGAGGTCCATAGCTGTCAACTTTTCCCTTTTCTTGTGAGGAATCCTATTCAGAATAAGGGGATTTCCCTTAAAAAAGGGGAAACGTTGACAGCTATGGTGAGGTCCTAAGAGATGGAGAGTGATGAGAGAATCTGGATACGTAGGGAGGAGATGCAACCCTGAAAAGAGATGAGGCGAAGAAAGATGAGCACCTGGTCATTTTCTGCTAAAATGCTTAGAAGGCCCTGCTGGGCTTAAGCCATTCCCATGCTTAAAAGTTTGAACTGGATCTTGAATATCCTGTGCCTTTAAATCAGGGTTGTTATGGACCCCCAACTCCCAGCGTGGCTAATCTGTTGGGAAACTGCCAGGGAGATAACGTCCATCTGAGCCCCCAAGCCGGAGTTCTGGACGTCCATCAGCCTCCCGTAGTCACGCAGATCCAACAGTTAGGGGCACAAAGCCTTTGGAAATTCTTAGCCACATTCCTAGGCTGGTGCACCCTCTTTCAGCAGAAAGCACAGTCAAAAGCTTGCACCGCAGAAGAGCAGAAGAGCATAATTTACAGACTTTATTAGAACATGAACAGAACAAAAGAAAACACGTCCATTCTGTCAGCGTCTCTGAGCCGACTGAAAAAACGAAAGGAAAAACAGCAACATAAACATCCTGTTAACAGGACATGCGCAGACTCTGTGACTCACAAAAGCCTGCTCCCTTTTAAGGTGGAACGGAAATATCCTAACATCCTCCCCCTTTCCGTGTAACCTGTTGTACCTGTGGTTCACCCAATTGCAACTTTTGTACATAAACCTTTAGTTGTTCTCTGTTAACAACCTTAGACAACAGATCTGCAGGAATTTCATTTCCTGCCATGTAGGACACCCGAATCAGTCCTTTCTGAATACACTCTCTTGCACGATGTAGCTTAATCTGCAAGTACTTGGTTCTCTGCTTGCAACTCTCGGAGTTCAGCAAAGCCAAACACGATCTATTGTCTTGATACACTTGTATAGGACATTTCACAAAAACCCCGATGTCCTTAAACAGTTGCATCAACCATTCACAATCCATGAGTGAAAATGACAGAGCATTGAGTTCTGCTTCACAGGAACTTAGGCTCACTGTTGTCTGCTTCTTGCACAACCAGTCAAACAGACAGTGGTTGTACATGTAGCATACTCCAGAAGTGCTTGTACCATCCGTGGTGTCACTTCCAAAACTTGCATCAGCAAAGATTTCAAGACCTCCAGTCTTCTGACTGGTGAACCTCAGCCTGTAGTGCATAGTCCCTTTCAAATAGCGGGCTATGCGCTTCAGAGCTTTCCAATCCTGAACCGTAGGATTGTTGGCATGTCTGCTAAGCAGATTACAGCTTACAGCTATGTCAGGTCTTGAACATCTGGCAATGAAATTCAGCTTGCTTAGAATGCATCTGTACAGCGTTGTGTCAGAAAACGCTTCAGCAGTACTGTCTACCTGGTAACCTGTCACCATCGGTGTGTCTGCTGGGTTTGCATCAACCAAATTCAACCTGGTTAACACATCAGCAATTTTCTGTGTTTGGTGTACCAGAAAATTACCTGCTTGGTCCTTCTCCACCTGCAGAGAAAGATAGTTGGATACCTCACCAAGATCCTTCATGTCAAAGTGCTCCTTCAGCTGAGCTAGGGTGCTTTGATAAAAAGCCTGATTCTTCCAAAACATCAGAAGATCATCAACAAAACATAAACAATACAGTTTGTTTTGCCCCTCCTCCTTGACAAACACACATGGATCAGCTTTGCCCTGGTGAAAACCTAGAGAAAGCAATGTCTCAGTGAGTTTTGTGTTCCAACACCTGGCACTCTGCTTGAGACCATATAAGGATTTCCGCAGTTTACAGACCATACCCTTCTGTATCTCCATCCCATCAGGTGGAAGCATGTACAGCTCCTCCCCCAAAATCCCGTACAAAAAAGCTGTATTAATGTCATGGTGGGAAACATGCAGTTTCTCCTCCGCAGCGACCTTGAGCATCAGCCGAATGCTCTCATATTTGACTGTGGGTGAGTAGGTCTCGTGGTAATCCTGTCCTGGTACCTGTGAAAAACCTCTGGCAACCAATCTGGCTTTGTGTCTGACTACCTTGCCATTCTGGTCTGTCTTGGCCTTGAAGACCCATTTGCTGCCAACCAGTCTCATTCCTGGGACTACCGGTACCAATTCCCAAGTTTGGTTCCTGTTCAAGGAATCAACTTCAGCCTTCATGGCATTAAGCCAAGGCTCAGCATCTTTAGAGGTTAACTCCTGAACCTCTTTGAAGCTTGAAGGTTCCCACACCTTCTCTGAGCTACTAAGAACAGCAGTTGCTGTCTTAGCAAACTCATCAGCATACCTCTTTGGAGGTCTGCCCTTGGTCGCCCTTTCAGATCTGCGTACTAGACGCAAGTCTTCTGGACTCATCTCCTCTTTCTTAGGAGAAAAGTGACCAATGGTGAACAGTGGTTCTTCCAGTTCATTGTCAGACGCATCAGATGGTCTGACTGAGGCTTTTGCGCTCTGGTAGTCTGCTGTGTCGTCACTGTCACTGACACCAGCAGCAGCAGCAGCGCCGCCCACTGAACTGGAATCCGAACTCTGATCATCATCATCATCATCATCATCATCCTCATCCTCCTCATCATCAGCAGCTTCCTCAGCTTTAGCTGCTTGCTTGACATCACCTTCATCCTCCTCTGGGTAACTCTGGAAAATTCCCACATTTTCCCCCCACTTAGGAATGTACTCAACACTCCTTGTGAACTTAATGGACTTAGAGTCAGTCATCCATACCCTGTATGCACCTTTTTCGTACCCCATGAACAAACCATGTGCCCCACGCTTCCCAAGCTTGTTGGTTTGTTGTGTGCGTACCCACATGTCCGAACCAAATATTTTCATGTGTTTGGTGTTGGGTTTCTTGCCAAACATCTTCTCATAGGGGGTACAACCAATGGGTGATGACAATCTGCGATTATAGCTGTAAACCAAATTCCCCAAAGCCTCCCCCCAAAACTTATCAGGGAGATTGGCATCATGCAACAAGGTCTTGATTCCTTGCAGCAATGTTTGATTTGCTCTCTCCGCAAGTCCATTCATCCATGGCGATCTGGGCGTTGACATGTCATGCTGGATTCCCTTCTCAGTCAGGAAAGCTTCAAACTGCTGAGAAGTAAACTCCCCGCCCCGATCAGAAAAAAAACAAGAAATACGTTTACCGTGCGCATTCTCCAACCAAGCACAGAATGCCTTAAACTTTGGAAACGCTTGCGATTTCTGTTCGAGCAAATACACATGAATGTACCTGGAAAAAGAATCAATCAGAATCATGAAGTACCTTGCTCCTCCTATAGAGGGCGCTAGTGGCCCAACCAGGTCTGTATGCACTAGCTGGTAGGGTTTGGAAGCCTGCCTGCTAGACTCCTTGCCTTTGGGAGCAACCTTCACCTTGTTCTCTGCACAAGATACACATTTCATGTGAAATTTACAGGGTTTGATGTTCAAACCCTCAACCACCTCTGGCATCTTGGCTAGTGCCTTCCAAGAGAGGTGACCAAACCGTCGATGCGCATCATGAATGCAACCTGCATGAAGAACCTTGTTAGTTTGTGCAACACAACAGGAATCAGGATTAGATACAACAGCAGTGTCATCATAAGTTATATGGAACAAACCATCTATAAACTTTGCATGCAAATAGTCCTCTTTGCCTTTACTGATGACACAGACGCTCCTCTTGAAGGAAATCTGAAAACCACGCCCAGTAAGCTGTGGGACGCTCAACAAGTTGCTTGCAGCGCCTGGAACAAAAAGTACATTACTGATGGTAGTGTGCAGACTTGCAAGTTTCACAGTCCCTTCTCCAGCAATTTGCAACGTCCTTCCATCAGCCAGGTGGATCTCACCTTCCTGAGGCTTGAAGGAGATAAAGAGATGCCTGTCCTTCGAAATATGGCGCGTACAGCCTGAATCAACAACAAAGTCGCCTTTGGCTGTTGGAGCAGTCTTTACAGCAAGCAAACCCTTTTGCAGCTTGCCCCCCTGCTGCTCCTGGCCACCAGACGTGCCTTTAGCCTTTGGTGAAGCAGTGCCAGCAAACATCGCTTTGTTTTTTCCTTGCGCGGGCTTTCCACCCCCCTTCTGCTTCGGGCCACCTGCAGGCTTTTTCTTCTGTTTATTTCCAGTCTTTGGACAAAACCTCTGAGTATGACCTTGGTTCCCACAGTTCCAGCACTTCACAGCTGCCAACGCTTTGGCTCCCCCTGGAGGCTGGAATGCTGTCCCACTTTGCTCCCCCCGAAGCGCACAAGCCGATTCAGCTGCATTCCTTCTATCATATTCATTTTGCAAAGTTGCCAAGACCTTTGTAGCAGTGAGGTCTTGCGCAGGGAGGGTCGCCAGCTGACTTGACACGGCATGATAGCTTTCATCCAGGGAGTCCAGGATGAGAATAGCAAACAGTGACTCGGGCATATTGAAACCTCTCTGAGCCAATTCCTGTCTGAGATGCTGCAACTGTAAAACGTGGGCTCTAAGATCTTCCCCTGGCTCCAAACGCTTCCTGTGCAGCTTTCTGAAATAAAGCAACACAGACCCAGCCTCTTGTCGGAGATGACAGGCTCTTAGCCCGTCCCACATAGCACGGGCAGTTGCCTTGCCAGCCAAGGTGATTAACTCTTCAGGAGCTACTGAGAGCAAAATTATTCCCATGGCTCTCGAATCCTGTGCTTTCCACTCATCTGTCACAGGGGCTGGGGGGTTCTCAGAAACAGTATTCCATACTCCAAGCCTTCTCATCTGGCCCTCACAGTACCTTGCCCAGGTCTGATAGTTGTGGCCATTCAGCTTTAGTGGACACGGAGCAGTTTCTGAGGTCTGTAAGAGATCCATCTCAGCTTTTTACTTGAGCCGTGAGCCCTATACCTTCAAAGACTCCTTATCTTGGCAGCTCATTAATCACGAACTCTTTGGCTCGGCTCCCAGGCCAATTAATCTGCCTGAGATGAAAGACTCCTTGCGAGGTAAACAGAAAAGCGTCCCTTTGCTTTCGCTTTTCCCCCCTTCATACCTCTCAAACGCAGTCTGTTGCAGCTTTACTCTCCTGTAGGTGCCGTGAATCTGGGCCCATAACCTTGTTGTTGGGAAACTGCCAGGGAGATAACGTCCATCTGAGCCCCCAAGCCGGAGTTCTGGACGTCCATCAGCCTCCCGTAGTCACGCAGATCCAACAGTTAGGGGCACAAAGCCTTTGGAAATTCTTAGCCACATTCCTAGGCTGGTGCACCCTCTTTCAGCAGAAAGCACAGTCAAAAGCTTGCACCGCAGAAGAGCAGAAGAGCATAATTTACAGACTTTATTAGAACATGAACAGAACAAAAGAAAACACGTCCATTCTGTCAGCGTCTCTGAGCCGACTGAAAAAACGAAAGGAAAAACAGCAACATAAACATCCTGTTAACAGGACATGCGCAGACTCTGTGACTCACAAAAGCCTGCTCCCTTTTAAGGTGGAACGGAAATATCCTAACATCCTATTCAGAATAAGGGGATTTCCCTTAAAAAAGGGGAAACGTTGACAGCTATGGTGAGGTCCTAAGAGATGGAGAGTGATGAGAGAATCTGGATACGTAGGGAGGAGATGCAACCCTGAAAAGAGATGAGGCGAAGAAAGATGAGCACCTGGTCATTTTCTGCTAAAATGCTTAGAAGGCCCTGCTGGGCTTAAGCCATTCCCATGCTTAAAAGTTTGAACTGGATCTTGAATATCCTGTGCCTTTAAATCAGGGTTGTTATGGACCCCCAACTCCCAGCGTGGCTAATCGTGGTCAGGGATGAGGAGAGATGCAGTTCAGAGACATCTGGAGACCCACATCCTGGTTTTTAAGTCAAATACAGAATGCTATCTTGAGTGAGGGTAAAGTGAATTGAGGCTCCTTTCTGCTAGCTCTCATTAACAAGACTCTCAGAAAAGCCCTTGAGAAACACAATCAGATTTCCCAAGGAACAGGCACTCCCTTCGTGCAACTGCCCTTCCAAACAGTTCTTTTTAAGGGCAGTGATTCTTAAGGTCACTATACAGTGATTAGTCCTGTAGTAAAAGAGCCCTGTTGGATCAGACCCAAGTCCTATCCAGTCAAATATCCTGTTTCCCATCATGACTATCAGATGCTTCTGGGAAGCCCACAAATGGGACATGAGCAAAAAGAACACTCTCTCCAGCAGCTGATCTAAATAAATTAAATGCATTGCCAAGATTGAAATACTGTTTAAAATACTGTTTAGGATACATAGATACACACAAACATTATGGTAAATCTTTGATTGTGTTTATCGGAAACGAGCCAACTTGAACTTCACAAAGGAGGTGGCAAAAAAATACCAAGCACCTTTCTTATTGAAAGAAACACAATTCCTTTAATTCCACACTATTCCAGAAACACAACCACTTCAGTCATGGAGAATCTCAAGACATTTCTTCGTACATCACATGACTTCTTCAGTTCCTTTGAAGTTTGCCAAGGAGTCTCTCTGATGAAGGAATTGCCTGCTCCATTCCAATATACCACTTGCAACAGCTAGGAAGTAAACAAAAGGACTCTGGCAATCATTATTGTGTGGGATTCCCCCCCCCCGACAATCTTTTTTTAAAATAAGTTTAATTATGTGTCAAATTTCTTTTTAATTGATTAAATCCAGGTAATTCTAGTTGTTACCAATATCTGTGTCTTTGGCAGATATTGAAGAAACAAATGACTGAGCAACAGCTACTCATTTTTAAATTGAAAGTCTATTTTTAATATTTAATTCTTCTCATTACTGTGCTAAAATAGCCTCAATTAATTCCCTATTATAGTAACAAACAAAGACCAAAATAGCCTCATGACTCATACTATAAACTGTTTGTTCTTCCCCCAGCCCTATTGGTTCATCAGCTAAATATTTAGTTGATTAGCCAAATGATTAAAATGTGCAGCATTTAATTAGAATTTTTCAAATCGTTGCAGGATACTCTATAATTAAAAGCAGCTGCCACAAGGGGGCAGCCTTTAGCAGTAGCCTGCAACATTCTCTGGAAGCACTGAATATAAATCTACACCATTGTAGATTCTGCAGAAACAACTAGCACTGTATTTGCACTAAGACACTGCGGAACTGGCCAATCAAGGGAAAGTAAAATGGCAAGCCCCTTTCTTAGTTGAAAAAAAGAAGGAGGAGGAACTGGTAATAAGAAAAGTAAGAAAATGTTAGAGTTGGGTCTGCAAGGTTCTTCAGCATAATACAACTTCTCCTGAGCTAGTCTGGGCAGGTGCTAAGACAGAATGAATGCAAAAAGGGGGGGGGGCAGTATTTGTCAAAATGAGTTCCAAAATGCCCACTTTAAAAGTGTTTTTCAAAAGTTACCCTCTTCTCCCGCATAGGAAAACAACAACACATTTGGTCAGTTAAAAATTGGTTACTTACAAACTCTCCAAAGGTCAGATTCGTGTGCCTCAGAAAAGTTCAACAGGGAGTAAAACTTAGTTTAGTTACAAAGTGGTGAAAGTTTCTAGATTCTTCTCTGGTGATCACTCATACCCGAGTAAGACTGTTTTCCATAAACACAGTTTTAACAGTGAGTCTGTAAGTGACTGTTGAGGCCAATTCTGGATTCACACGTCCTTCACACATAAGATTGTTTTCCATAAACACGATTTTAACAATGAGTCTGTAAGTGACTGTTGAGGCCAAGTCTGGATCCATGTGTCCTTCCACAGTGGGGACATTGGTATCTGGGCGGGAGTTGATCACGGTGTGGATTTGCCAAGCGTGCCTTCCTCTTAGCACGTTTCTCCCTTGCGTCCTGAGTTTGAGTGTCTTCAAAGTTCCTAGATTATTAGTATAGTGGCTTGTGCAAGCCATGTGGTTTTGCTGGAGCAACCAGTTCAATTCTCTTCATACACTGAGCTGCTCAGATAGACTGCAGGAGAACAAAGGCTTGTTTATCTAGTTCCTCCCAAGATGAAGGGCCGTGGACATAGCTAAGCCTGGCAGGACAGCTTACTTTGTGGTATTAACCCTTTCATGCATTAATTAAACTTAAGCAAGTTGGTTATATGAGGCTGCTTAACCCCACAGTTGCCATGTTAAGCCAGCAGAGCTGATAGCTGTGGCCACTGATCCTTCTCAGTCTGCTTAGGACAGTGAAGTTCCTAGTTAAGCACCTACCTTTTCTCTGCTATTGAAAAGCAAGGAGTGAAGAAGAACTGCAAGAAAGCTAATGGTATTGCAGGAATCAACCAAGAGCAAGCAGGGAAATAGCCTTTTATAGCTTCCAGACAGAGGGATCCCAGAAATACCATATATGTTAGCAGTTGAATTGACATTTTGAAACAGGTAAATCTCGCCATCATTTTAGCACCCTATTTGATTTGTGTGTGTTTTAAGTCAGCATCATTTTTTTAAAAAAATGTATGAAGCTGCTGGAATAGGACAAAATGGAGAGTGAATGGATGGATAGACCCAAATAATGTTCCTTATTAAAAAAATTTTTTTTTTGGAGACAGGGAAGGCTTTTCCTCTGTTCTCTTTATTGCTAGTTTGTTTTTTCATCCATTAATATCTTAATCCCATATTAGTTGATTTAAGAGTGGATCCTGCAGGGAGACATGATGAAATGGATGAACTATTGTTGAAATTGGTTCAGACAATTTCATACCTTGATTGTTCAAAGCTATTTGAGAAAAGAGGTAGGAGGGTGGTTCAAAGTAGACCATTCCTCTTGAACTTTCTCCTCAAGGAGGCACCAAGGCTTGTTGTCCTTTATACACCTCAAATATTGTTGATCTCCACATGGTCATCACATTACCCAGCCACTTCCTGCCTCCTGAGGGAAGCCATTTTATGACGCAAGTCTACCAAGTAGAAAAGGCCAACCAATCGGAAGTCTGGTTGTCAAAACAATAGTAACGTCTACTGGGTTTGGCTAACCTATTGAGCAGAAATGGTCAATGCCTAGACATTTGTATTCTATTGGGCCCAGATAATGCTTGATTACTTGGCTTGCCCTCTTTTCATTAGTTGAACTTTTTATGAGAACATTAAATACGCTGGCAAACTGTCCCTAAAAAGCTCCCTGTGTGTTTTAATCCAAAGCGATGGTGCCGATTGCATTCCTAGACAGCAGAATTGAGAACAGACGTGCCAAGTGTACAAAAGCAGAACGTTTAAGATCATCGAGAATAAAGAAGAGTCTCACTGTTAATATTATTAGCTCACTGTAGATACTTGAGAAGTGGGACAGGGAGAGGCTGACCCAAATGGTTCGTGCAGTTTTAAAATAGCCCTAGATGGGGTAGGTTGCCAAGGGTCAAGCTACAGGAAGAAGAAATAAATATCCATCTGCATAGCCTTTTGCAAGCAGGTGCACAGCTACAAATCAACATTTCTTCTCTAAAAGATGTCCTGGGCCAGATGAGTCTCCAAATCCCCAAACCCGAATCGCTTTGATTATGGAGTTACACTAACATTATAGGACTTAACACCATAGCTTTGTTTGGATCAGGGAACACAGTTGACAAGGTCACTTATCCAAGGCATGTCCCCCTGAACACATCACCCTTCTAGTTTAAGATTATGCAGCACAGCCAGTCCTGGCAGAAATGTGTCCCAAACCACAGCCCAACTGCTAGTTTGTGTTTTTGTTACATGGAACAAACAACATTTTATATTCTATTACTGTTGTAAATGGTGAAGCTGTTGAAACTCCAGTAGGTGGGCCATGTTGCATTTCCTAGATAGGTCATCTTTGAGCTGGGCAGTATCTTAAGAGATGCGATGAGGACCAGACTGGCACCGCCATGGTGAGATGTCCCATCTGGAATATTTAACAGCACCCTATGAATTGGGTTGAGTAAATTCCCCAATCCAACTCCAATCCATATCATTGGGGGCAACTGGCAGGGAAGCAAGGAACTGACAGCAACAATCTCTAGTGGCTTAATTCATTGGGGGCAGGGAGATTATTAGTTTGTTATTGGCTGTTTTCTTTGTTTTTTATGCTTTTATATTGTATTTTTGTGTTGTGAACCACCCTGAGATCTGTGAATGCCAGGGGGGTATACAAATTTTAACAGCAACAGCAAACCACATTGTGACCACCACTTCACATGGTGGTGATGACAGCTGAATCCAGTTATTAACTGGATCTTATCTGCCACTTTCCCCCAGTAAGGTGAGACTTTGGCATTGTTGTTGTTGTTTAGTCGTTTAGTCGTGTCCGACTCTTCGTGACCCCATGGACCAGAGCACGCCAGGCACTCCTGTCTTCCACTGCCTCCCGCAGTTTGGTCAAACTCATGCTGGTAGCTTCGAGAACACTGTCCAACCATCTCCTCCTCTGTCGTCCCCTTCTCCTTGTGCCCTCCATCTTTCCCAACATCAGGGTCTTTTCCAGGGAGTCTTCTCTTCTCATGAGGTGGCCACCAAATTTTCAAGAAATTAGCATTATGGGTGTTATACCTCCAGCAAATCCTAGAGGACCAACCCATTTTGGAAGTCTAGCAATTGTGTGATACCACGGATGCATAATACTGATGTACAAGCCTTTCTGAAAGTTTTTTTTTTAAGCTGACAAGCATTGAAATATCCGATCCTTCTTTACATAAATAAGAACATTCTTCACTATGAATGGATCTCCTTAGAACTCTCTCCCATCTTTTGTTAGCTTTGTCTTTCCCTAATTTCAAGTTCAAAAGAATATTATATATTAGTAATCTTTTAATGGCTGTTGAGTCTGTTAAAAAAAGAAGCATTTTTTATTACTCTTGATTAATGCAAAGAAAATTATCATTAAACAAATACCATAAAAGACTTTATCTATAATATTGTAAAACGGGAGGGCCTTTAATGTAATAATACTTAACATTTGTATGGTCATTAAAACAACCCTGTAAGTCCATTTATTGCATACAGAAGTCCTGAACTCACTTGTTGTTACCCTCTTGACATGGAAATAAATGAGCCAGGAACATAGGGATGGTGCCTTATACCAGTAAAGGTGATTTGTCCATCTATCCCAGTATTGACTATCATTTTCAGAGCCTCTGGCAGAGAAGGGTCTTCTTTCCCATCACCAAATTGGATGGGGTGGGGTGGGAAGAGGATAACGGAGCATTTTTTGTTTCTACTTATTCATTGAATTTGTGTATCTAAAGCAGGGATGGGGCCACCCAGATATTGTTGGTCACCAACTCTCGTCAGCCCCAGACAGCATGGCCAGCTGATCAGAGATAATGGCAATTGCCCCAGGCGCAAAATGGTTAGGGGGCGCAAAATTTCAACACCCAGTGCTGCCTCAATACAGCTGCACGCTTCCGTAATGGCTTATCCATGTTAACCAGGAAGTGACCTCTCCAGACAATGGAACTGTGCTGGTCCCGAGGGCTAACAGTGCGGCAAGGTCCGAGTCCAGTCCGAGGTCAAGGGTGCGGTATGGAGGCTGTCCGTCAAAGCTGAATCTGGGTCCAAGGCAGGGAGTCGGGGGTGGTCAGGAACTCTGGCAGAAGAGCAAGACAGAGTGCAGGCAGGAACAGGTTACCAACACTGTTGCTCCCGCAACCTGGGACTGGGCTGGCTGGCTTTTATCTGCCCTGAGGCATAGGGCGGCCCCGGTCCACAGGTGACTCACCTCTCCTGGCCTGGAGGTGAGCACTCCTCCTGCAAGAACTTAGTTCCCTCCACCTCTCTGCCCTGAGCCTCTGCAGCTCAGGAGAGGCTGGAGGGTTACTGGACCCAGAGGCAACCTCAGCTTCCCCTGACGGGGCTGAGAGTGGAGCACCTGCAGGCAATGGGTCCTCCATCACCTCAGGAGCCAGAGCAGACTCAGCTGGTGCCTGCACCTGAGGTTCCAGCACAGGTGAGGACCCTTCAGGTTCAAACCCCAGCCCCGGCTCAGCTGGTTCTGGAGGCGGGGACTCCTGTGCAGGCTGGGATTCCTCAGGTTCAGCCTCCGAGTCCGAATCCCAGGCCATCGCAGGAACGGAACTTCTTTTATTATCTTTGCAGCTGCAATCTCCTGGGTGACGTGGAGTTGAATGTGCATGCGTACTCCGCCTGTTTCCGTACCTTCCATCCTACCTCCTCCACACAGCCCTGGGCACTGGCAACCCACGCTATGCCACTGGTTGCCACTGCAGCATTGCCCCTCCCTTCCCTTCTCTACATGGCCCTGGGCACTGGCAACCCACACTACACCACGGGGCCTCCCCCCCCACTTTTTAACCTTCTGCTGTAGCATGTGGCACAAATAATCTGTGCAGTGAATGCAAACTAAATCAGCTCCCTGTTGTGCTTTGAATCCACCTAGTTGTGATGTGTTGCTTGATGTGTTCCTTGTGGGCAATGTCCTGCTTCACTCATTAACTTTGAATTAAAATAATGGACACACAAAACAGTGGCTGGGACGGCTTGGAGCCTTAGTGGAACTGCATGTATTTAAGAGTGGAACTGCACGTTGCAAAGAAAATGGACCCACTGTCCCAAAGAGTAGCATTGCCTGAGATTTCCTTTCCCTCCTATGCAATGCCTGGGTCAACTTAAGCCCTTGCTTGGTCCTTGGTGGGCAATTTATCAACGTGGAAGTTTGCTGGAGTGGCAGAAATCACGATGCCTTTGTTTTTGTAAATTCTGTACTTTGCCAGGCAGTGGATGAGGGGGCATTTATGCCTTTGCATCCTTTCCATAACAGTTCACGGCAAACAGAAGATCCTCCCTCCTAATTCTTGCATATGCTGCAAATCCACTAAGGAAGTGGTTAATGAAACCATATGGTGGTGCATATTTGGAACCCAGAAAAATGCTTTTCAACTACAGCCTTAATAGATGCAGAAATGTAGTGGAAATAAAATTTTGACATCTCAAAGGGATGCTGGTGTTGTCTCACAGAGTCATTTAATTTTTTTTTAAATGTTTGACATTTTATTAAAATTTTTATGTATGCCGGAAGCCACCCAGACTCACTGGGGAAACCCAGCCAGATGGACGGGGTATAAATTATAAAATTATTATTATTATTATTATTATTATTATTAGTAGTAGTAGTAGTAGTAGTATTTCCAGTGACTGCTGTATACAGCCTGTATTGCAATATATATATGAATTGAACGGGCATTCATTAAGTGGAATTGACTGTGCAGACCCTGCTATCGTTTTGTCCCCTTACACAGAAGATTATCTACCTCACCAAAATAGGAGCTTAAGTGAGGGAGAAGTGGTCAGAAACATGATCTCAAAATTCATGCTTGAAAACGATGGTTTCCAAAATAATATTGTTTAAAGTTCCTTAAAAAAAAAAATATTGAACTCAGTTCAGCTAAACAAGCACATTTATGATAATGTTATGAGTGGCTGCTATTTCAGCACTAAATAAATTCATTTTGTTGTTGTTGTAGAAAATTGCATTCTGTGTATTAGAACAGAGCTGTTTAGCAGCAATGCTTTTGAATCAGAAATGCTCCTGTTGATTTGAGTGAATACCTCTCAGCTTCTTAACATGGCCATGCCATTCTCAGGGCGAAACAGAGGAGGGGGATACCACCACCTTGTAAGACTGCAAGGGAGACTTCAATCCTAAATGTGCATTTACTTGAGAGTAAATGGCATAGAACTCATTGCGACTTAGTTCTGAGTGAGGATTGCCCAAGTAAATAAAGAAAAGACTTTGGGTCAACAATAATAATAATTTTATTATTTATACCCTGCCCATCTGGCTAGGTTTCCCCAGCCACTCTGGGAGGCCCTCAACAGAACACTTAGAAACAGAATAAAACATCAAACATTAAAAACTCCCCTAAACAGGGCTGCCTTCAGATGTCTTCTAAAAGGCAGATAGTTGTTTATTTCCTTGACATCTGATGGGAGGCTGTTCCACAGGGCAGGCGCCACTACCGAGAAGGCCCTCTGCCTGGCTCCCTGTAGCTTCACTTCTCGCAGTGAGGGAACCGCCAGAAGGCCCTTGGCGCTGGACCTCAGTGTCTGGGCTGAACGATGGGGGTGGAGACGCTCCTTCAGGTATACTGGGCCAAGGCCGTTTAGGGCTTTAAAGGTCAGCACCAATACTTTGAATTGTGCTCAGAAACGTACTGGGAGCCAATGAAGGTATTTCAGGACCTGTGTTATATGGCCTCGGTGGCTACTCTGAGTCACCATTCTCGCTGCTGCATTCTGGATTAGTTGCAGTTTCCAGATCACTTTCAAAGGTAGCCCCACGTAGAGCGCATTGCAGTAGTCCAAGTGGGAGATAACCAGAGCATGCACCACTCTGGAGAGACAGTCTGCGGGCAGGTGGGGTCAACATGTGAAACAGCAGACAGACCAAAGAGCAGCAGTCTGACAGACCAGAGGAGGAACCTGCTAGTCTCGCACAGGTATAAGCTGCCCACACTGACAAGCATTCTACCAAACAGACATAAGATTGGTTCTCTAGTTTCACCAGACTCACGTGATCAGGATTCTGGGAGGTTGCATGAGCCCCATCTACAAATTCCTGCAGATCTAGTGCCCAGTAACTTATTTTATTAATCAGAAATGCAGCATGATTCATGACCAGATCAGATCAGAACACTCCTTTGGCAGAAAAAGAAACTTGATTTTTTAAAAATATATTTTTTCCTTAACTTTACGACCTTGGAGTTCACAATGCCACGACTGGCATTAGCAGCAGCCGCCGCCACTGCTTGTTGCCAATTTGTATCTCTTACATAAAGCAAACATATGAAAACACTTAGCTTGTTAAAACATTGTCAAGAGCAATGATGGCAGAAGTGGGAACCGTTTAGCAATTTTTCTTTGTCAAAGTTGATAGGAAAATTATATTTGCAGAGCAGCTGTGTGCCGAAGAGCTTCAAATTTCGCTGGCTGCAAGCACAAACAGCTTTGCGAAGAAAAGTTTAAGATGCAGAACACTCTTTCTTGATGCGGCTGGGAACTCTAGTTATTCAAATTCACCACCGCGGCTCCCTATGATTATCATCAGATGTTAATTACAATAAACAGTAGTTGCCATGCTAGCTCCAGAAATGAAAGCTGCAATCTCAAAACATGTTTACTCGGAAGTGAGCCCCATTGGGGTTAGTGGGACTTTTTTTTCTGAGTATTTACAAGGTTGTACTGTCAGGCTAGAGTCCTACAGTCAGGGCGAACTACACATTACTCAGTGGCTGTTTCATTCAATCACAAACAAACCCAGGAGGCTGCGGATTTGAGCAGTGGAACAGCTTACCGTATTTTTTGCTCTATAAGACGCACCAGATCACAAGATGCACCTAGTTTTGGGAGGAGGAAAACAAGAAAAAAGATATTCTGAATCTCAGAAGTCAGAACAGCAAGAGGGATCGCTATGCAGTGAAAGCAGCAATCCCTCTTGCTGTTCTGGCTTCTGTGATAGCTGCGCAGCCTGCATTCGCTCCATAAGTTGCACACACATTTCCCCTTACTTTTTAGGAGGGAAAAAGTGAGTCTTATAGAGCAAAAAATATGGTAATCCTTTTCCCACTAGCTGACTTCCTTCTCTTAATTGCCCCCACCCCTTTGGACAGCAAATCCCATCGAACTCTGTGGATAATAGGATTGTTGAATCAATTTGCACATGCGTTCCGGGCCAGTTGTCCCACACGGTTTCTCCACATGAGTTTTGGGACATTGCCCAGATAGGATCCACACCATTGTTCTGAGTTGGAGCTGCTGAACGTAATATGGACAATCCTATCCATTGGGGGCTGGACTTGAAACTCGCCCCTCTTGGCTGAGGAACTGCTGCAATAGCTGGGAAATGTTGGTGTGAGTTCTGATACTCTCTGCCGCTGATGCGCACTCAACTTCGCTTGGTTCAGCCTCTTCCGTATTTATTATCTATTCCACCATGTCTCTCCAACACATCCCTTTGGATGTTGTTCCGTTGATGCATTGTGCTTTCACCTGGCTGCTTCCTTGAGAATTACCTAAACTATGAGTTAGCAACCACAGGTTAAACTGAGGACTAATCCACACTTTATTTGTCCTGTGATTTCCAGATATGGTTCTGATAGGTTTTTATTTCGTTCTGAAGCTTAGCCCAGGAAAACCCACTGCTTACTGCTGAATCAAAAAAAGTCGGATTTTCTGAAGGAGAAGAGTTTAGATTTGATATCCCGCTTTATCACTACTCGAAGGAGTCTCAAAGCGGCTAACAATTTCCTTTCCCTTCCTCCCCCACAACAAACATGCTGTGAGGTGAGTGGGGCTGAGAGACTTCAAAGAAGTGTGACTAGCCTAAGGTCACCCAGCAGCTGCATGTGGAGGAGCGGAGACATGAACCCGGTTCACCAGATTATGAGTCTACCGCTCTTAACCACTACACCCCACTGGCTCTCTGCAGATTGACATTAGTTCTGGTTCAGCAGTAAATAATAATAATAATAATAATAATAATAATAATAATAATAATAATAATATATTATTTATACCCTGCTCATCTGGCTGGGTTTACCCAGAGACACTGGGCGGCTTCCAACAAAAGATTAAAAATACATGAAAACATCAGTCATTAAAAAACTTCCCTAAACAGGGTTGCCTTCAGACGTCTTCTAAATGTCAGATAGCCCCATGTAGAGCGCATTGCAGTAGTCCAAGTAAACAGTCGGTTTTCTTGGTGAAAGCAGCAGGACTAAGGAAAAACTTCTCAGATCCATGGCTATAGATCATGGGACAATTGGAAGAAAATGCAGAACAAAGGGAAGTGTGGATGAGACCTAAATTAGCAGATTTGTCCCCTGGCATGTTCTGAATTCATTCTTAGCCCTAAGTGTGCTATGAAGCTGTGAATGAGATCCATGCCTATTTGACACATGAATTGTCCCCCCCTTTTAATGGTTTTTGGGTTTTAAAGGGGTATCCAAACTTTTTTCAAAGAGGGCCATGATGAAGTGAATATGCGTGAGGGACGACCAAAGGTGTTGAGCTTTTTATAGGATTAAAATTGTTGAGCTGGTTTTGGGATTTTACCCCAGAAAATAAACTGCCAGACCCAGCTGCCAGTCCCAGAAAAATGTACCACCTAGAGAAAAGTAATATCCCTTTTTTAGCTCACAGTTTTTAAAAGTTCCGTTTTCCTCTCCCACTTACCTTTGAAATGCAACTTTGTATTTCTTTTTTAAATAGAAAGTTTAAATGCTTTTAACGAGTCAACAAGCCTCTCGATTAGTATCCGTGGCCCTCTGTTCAGTACGGTGACCTTTAAAGAGCATTCCCGCCCAGATATGTAATACGGGGGTGTCCCCTGAGCCATTTTGCTGCGTCAGGACTTAACTGCGGCTTCAATCCTTAATCATGGATTTGGTGAGACCACAAACAAAAGCTTGGGTTTGGCAAGAGCTATAAACGAAGCCATCAGGCCTTGCATGCCCAAGCTTGGTTTCCGCACAGGAACTGGAAAAACCCATTTGATTCTGCATGGGTTGCAAAACGGGCCCTGTATCTGTCCCACGAGGCTCTGCGGTTCTCAGCACGTACACAGTGAAGTCAGCAGGTGTCTTGATTTACTAGATGCATTTTGCACAATTGCTGATGATGAGAAAAAGAAGAAGAAGAAGAGCAGGAATGGAAGGCCAAATTGTGTGTGTGGTTCTGTTATGTAAATTGGAACATTGGAAAGCTTGAGCATCTTTTTATTTATTTATTTTTTAACACAGGTTTTTGGATATACCAGATTTGTACAAAAGAGAGGAAGAAAGTCCTTGTTGCTCCAAAAGCCACTCCCGACATAAGGAGGGGTGTGTGTGTGTTGTGGGCTCACGCCCCACCTACATCCTTGCGGGGCTGGCTGCAGCCCCGCGGGACTTGGGAATCCCGGGTGTCATCATTTAGCGGGCCAGCCAATCGGCTGGTGGCGGGGGAGGGCTTAGGAGAGTTCATTTAAGGTCGGGGCAGCCCGTGCTCGCCCCTTTCTTCCAGCCAGCTGCGGTTTCCCACCCACCCACCCTCTAGGTTTTCACTTTGCTATGGACTTTGGCTGGTCACCGCAAGGGGCCTGGTAGGAGTTTTTCCACTTGGCTAATTGGTATTATTTTGGAAGCCACTTGTTTTTTTCGCCTACCTCGTAGCAAAACGTCACAACACCTTTGGTTTGGGCGGTTAGGCATTGGCAGAGGTATTATTATGCAAATGAGTTGGGGGGAGGAACGCCATCACCTCCCCCAAATGTTGAAGGGTAGTTCGATAAAGGACTCCGGGGGGTGTCGCCTCGTCCGAAACCTATGGAGGCGAGGGCCTAAAGCGCGCTCCCGAGCGGTAACCCCTTGGGGAGCGCTTAGGGATGTGCATCTCGGGGGCTCCCCCTGTTGGTGCTTAACCCTTCCCGGTTCTATGCCGGTTAGTCTGATAGGGCCAATGCCTATCAATACCGCTCTTACCTGTAATCAATAAAGTTGTGGCCATTTTTACCCCTTAACCTAAATTCTGGTGTCCATGTGTCTTTATTTATTCCATCTGTGGGAGGGGGCAGGAATCGCCATGCAACCAGCCAAGGATTTGGAGTCAGTCACACAAAGAGCTGTTACTTCTTGTTCTCTCCCTTTGTTTTTGTTTTTTTTTTAGCCTCCTGGATATGCAACGGCAAATTTTCTCCCCCATCCCTAGAAACGGCTTCTGATTTCCACATAAGCAGTTTCAGATAGTAGAATGGTTTTGTCACAGTGTAATTTGTGCTTGTTTTAATACAGCTGTTTTCTGCAAGAGCGCTTCTGTGGAAAAGAGCTGTTTTAATTCTCTTCCCTCCAAAAAAACAAACAAAAACAAAAACTATGTATACCTTCAGCAACAACTGGTGTAAAAAAAGCTGATGAAAAGAAAATGGAAGCAGAGGGTATAGCTATAAATGGCACACACAGAAACACCATGGCACATGTAGAAAAAGTCTGCCCAGTTGGGGAGCATGCGCTTCTATGTTAAATTTTCTTTCCTTATTGGATTATCCACAGATAATCCAGATTTGGGGGGCAGGCCCACAGAGAGAGTGCGTCCTGCCCCTTCAAATCCGCATTAAACTCTGGTGTGGACAGGACCTAAGTTGAGAGGGGAGTCTTTGGTTCTAGCCATTTCCTGCTGTCTTTTGCTTTGTCACTGTCTTAACTATCACTTGCAAGAAATAGAAGTCAGGGTAGGCGAAGCAGATAACAGCAGCCTTGGATATTAGCGGATCCCATTAGATTGGATGGGGCATATTAAACAGGCTACATTGGGGAAGATTTTTGAGAGCTTCCCTCCAGGCCAATAAAATGGGCCACCAGGGATGCAGCTTTAACCCCAACTCCAACGATGCCCTTGAAAACACACTTTTATTTTCTCCCCTATTAATGATTGCCATTTACTCATATGGGGGAAAGGAGAATTGATGCTTTTGAATTATGGTGCTCTTGAGAGTCCCATAGACTGCAAGAAGATCAAACCTCTCCGTTCTTAAGGAAATCAGCCCTGAGTGCTCACTGGAAGGACAGATCGTGAAACTGAGGCTCCAATACTTTGGCCACCTCATGAGAAGAGAAGACTCCCTGGAAAAGACCCTGATGTTGGGAAAGATGGAGGGCACAAGAAAGGGATGACAGAGGACGAGATGGATGGATAGTGTTCTCGAAGCTACCAGCATGAGTTTGACCAAACTGCAGGAGGCAGTGGAAGACAGGAGTGCCTGGCGTGCTCTGGTCCATGGGGTCACGAAGAGTCGGACACGACTAAACGACTAAACAACAACAAAAGTTAAAGATCTGGAAGTAGGGGTGAGGGTGGAATTTAATTCAGCTTGTATTTAAAGCCGAATCATTCAAATTTGCTCATTCTGAATAGATGATCCAAAGCACAGCTCTCTGTTGAAATTCGCACTCAACCGAATTTTGTAATGCAGTTCTCCAACCAACCAATGTTTACAAAAATGAGTGTATTAGGTAAAAGTGTACATATCCATGGAAAGAAGATACCAAAATGCATATTAGGGAAATTGCTTGTAAATATGTGTACGTTAGCTTTTTTTAGGGGGGGGATTGCTGAAAATCGCTCACCACAACGCGTCACAAAATCTGCCTCTCGTATGTCCCGTCGCTGGCAAGAGCTGCCAATCGCCCGCCCAATTGCCACAGCGCCAGCCAGTCAAGTCAAGTAACCTTTATTGGCATCACATAAGAACATTCAGAATGCATTCAGAATAGATAGGCCAGTGTGATCCCGTCACCACCCCAACGGCACAGTCACCTGCCAAAGGGCATAAGAGGCGAGCAATCCACCTCACCTCTGTGGGTTTCCAGCAAGGGCAGGATCCTGTAGCATACTTCGGCGACAAACAATCAAATAGAGGAAGTTAGCTACTGTCTTGGTGAGCTCCTGGGCCAGCCAATCAACACCACCCATTGACACAGCAACCAATAACATGCACAATAGCCGCTGATAGCTGCAGCACTAACCAATCAAATGACCACCCTATGCACTACCCATGTATAAGACGACCCCCATTTTTTAGCATGGTTTTTAAAGAAATAAAAATAGTCTTATACACGGAAAAGTACGGTAACTATTTATCCAAGGAAACAAAAATACAGCTCAGGCCTAGTGGTCCCAGCAACCCTTCCCGGTAGGTTTTGCCCAGAAGACACAGTTGTGTCTTCCCACCCCTCTCTAAGGCACATCAACTTCAGGGTCCTCCCCCCCCCCAGTCTCAAACTCTGTCTGCACACAACTAATCTCTGTTCTGCTCTTTTCAATTCTCTGTGTGTTCTCAGAGACCAGGGGAGAGGGGAGTTGGTCATAGCAGGACAGGGAGACTCCCTGGATTCTTCAGCAACCTCTTGACCCCACTCCTCTCCAGCCTCTGCTTCAGCCTCAGAGTCTGAACTTCACTCTGTCCCAGACTCTTCCTGCTCACTAAACCCTGTTGCCCTCAGTTGCATAGCGTGGGATGGGGCACAGGGGATGTGTGTCACCTTGGGTGCATAATTGTAAGGGGTACAAAATTTCAACACTGAGTGCTGCCTCGATACAGCTGCACGCTTCCGTTGCTGGGCTCTGTTGAAAATGGCTTTTCCATGTGAACCAGGAAGTGACATCTCCAGACAATGGACAACTCTTCGTTTCTTATCTCTGCAGCTGTGATCTCTTAGGTGATGTGGATGCCGTTAGGCAGTTGACCGTGCATGCGTACTCTGCCTGTTTCCCTCCCTTCCACCTCACCTCCTCCACACAGCCCTGGGCACTGGCAACCCACGCTATGCCACTGGTTGCCCCTCCAGCTTCCAACACCTCAACCCCCCAGTCTTCTCCCTCTGACCACTCATTGTAGTCCCACCAACACTCCCCTGGCTCTGAGCTTTCTTCCCCTGGGGGTTCCCCAGCTCATGCCTCCTACCATTCCTTGGCATCCAACCAGTCTGTGACGCTTACTTTTTCTCTACTCTTTCCCGGCAAAGCCTGCTCTTTAAAGCTCTGTCGAAGCAAGCTTCCATCCGCACAAAATATGAATTGACGTTTGCTCCCATTGAGCAATAAAGTGCAGATTTTCCGGGGCAAATAACCCCAACTGCTCAGACATGGAGCTTTTAAGCACAGAGCTGTGCCTGGAAAGAGCAGAGCAAAAGGTAAGTCTAGATAATCCCTTAGGGATCTCCGGTGAAGGGATGGGGGATTATATGGAGAGTAGCAGAAAGTTAATTGGGTGTTGAGACTTGTCCAAGTTCCAGTTGGTCCATTCTCTTTGTTTAAATGTTGTTTTGAAGGATTTTAGTACAGTGAGACCACATAATAATAATAAAAAAAGAAATGGCTTCTTACAGATACTATTAAAAACTTACCAAGATAAAAACGATCTTGTATATTTATATCTCGTCTCCAGTTTTTCCAAAAAATACAAAGGAGCTGCCAAAGAGGCCAACCGTGATGGTCATTATTCTTCCTTGTCGTATAAGAGCACAATAGGTCATTTTATTAATAAAAGAAGCATCCAGATTTCAGCCAGCTATTCCAGTCAACAAGAAGTGTGCTTGGTCCTCCATTTTAATTTAATTTAATTTAATTATTTTATAACTGCAGTACTGGCTGCTGTAAGAGGACATCATACTAAGGAATGGCACTTTTTGTCCACATAGGTTTAAATAAAATAAAAATAAAACTAGAGTAATTACTTCTGGTAGCTAAAGCGGCTGAATCCAATTATTAGCTGGATCTTTTCACCAGTGCAGTGAGACTTTGACATGGTGCCACCAAATATGCAAGAAATAGTATTATGGGTGTTATACCTCCAGCAAATCCTAGGAGACCAACCCATTTTGGAAGTCTAGCAAATGTCTGATACCACTGTTGTATAATACTGATGTACAAGCCTTTCTGAAAGTTTTCTTTTAAGCTGACATGCATTGAAATATCCGATCCTTCTTTACATAAATAAGAACATTCTTCACTATGAATGGCTCTGCTTAGAACTCTCTCCCATCTTTTGCTAGCTTTGTCTTTCCCTAATTTCAAGTTCCAAAGAATATTGTGGGTTAAACCACAGAGCCTAGGGCTTGCTGATCAGAAGGTCAACGGTTCGAATCCCCGTGACGTGGTGAGCTCCCGTTGCTCGGTCCCTGCTCCTGCCCACCTAGCAGTTCGAAAGCACGTCAAAGTGCAAGTAGATAAATAGGTACCACTCCAGCGGGAAGGTAGACGGTGTTTCCGTGCACTGCTCTGGTTCGCCAGAAGTGCCTTAGTCATGCTGGCCACATGACCCGGAAGCTGTATGCCGGCTCCCTTGGCCAGTAAAGCGAGATGAACACCACAACCCCAGAGTCGGTCATGACTGGACCTAATGGTCAGGGGCCCCTTTACCTCTACTTTTATCCTTTTAATGGCTGTTTATTCCTTTAGAGTCTGTTTAAAAAGAAAGAAAGCATTTTTTGGATTACTCTTGATTAATGCAAAAAATAGTAAACAAATATTATAAAAGACTATAGCTATAATATTGTAAAACTGGAGGGCCTTTAATGTGATAATACTTAACATTTGTATGGTAGTACAGATGTTACTTCTTGCGTCTTGCTGCAGTCATTAAAACAACCCTGTAAGTCCATTTATTGCAGACGGAAGCCCTGAGGTTGAAAGTGAGCTGCTTGCCTGATATCATCTTGTACTGGTGAAATTTGACCTGGGGACTTTCAGAGAAACAGCTCAGTTTCAGGTGTTACATCCAGTCTCGTTTTATCTTGTTAAGCCTAGAGAACGGAAGTGTGAATATACGTCCTTCATATGTGTGTTTGCCAGACTTTCTTTTCTCAAACTCTTTCTTGGTCTGCTGCAATGCAGATGGAGGGGAGCTGGTTGAGTTAGGACTCATCTACGCTAGTGAGTTAAAACGTTATAAAGGTGTTATAAACATGCGGCACCAGAGGGTGCTATAGAACAGCGATCCATCATCAATGTAAAAGTGCCTTGAGAGCTATATAACTTTTTGAAAAGCGTTTTTACAATCGGTGTAGATCCAGCCTTACTCCTTAGTCCTTACTCCTCATCCGAGGAGTCGAAGAGGCAACTGGCCAATCGGAGGCCAGAGGTAGAAAAAGTATTTGATCTCTTCTTTCTTCTGAATCTAAAGCCGCATCCTAAAACAGAATGTTGATGAAGTTGTGGCTTATGTATGATAAAATTTAAAAATGGAGTTTTTGAGTGAAATCTGCAGAAAAGCCTTACAAAATGCAGTGCGATGAGGGATTTCTTTTCAGTGCAAATGTAAGCTTTAGAGAAAGGATTTTGCTTAGGGCAAGCAGGGAAGTTAAGGCTTAATTAGCTCTTCACAAAATACTTCAATGGGTTTAGCACCAAACTGGCACAGTAAATATACCTTATTCCTAAAAAAAAAAGTTTGTCCCTAAACTAAAAGTAAGAGCTTCAACATTATTAAGATGATTAGCTATCATAATGGGAACCAATTTATAATCAATAATACTGGCTCCATTGGAAGAGAGGACAGCGTAATTCCCTTGCTGATTCCTGGAATCCCTAACATCATAGATTTGAAATAATACGGAAATAAACATTTCAGAAAATTGTATCTGGTCTCCATGGAAGGAGGAGAATGAGTCATTTGCATCTAGGTTCATCAATTGTACCACAAAGTTATTTTCATATCCGGCATGAGCATTCCGATTTCCCAGTAGGATTATGACTCAGTTGGGATTTTTGCCCTCCGGTTCATCTATCATTTATTCCAACTGTTTGCAGCTGTCCTGAGAGTAATATTTGCATGGGTAGTAAATTGATTTTTTAAAAATAATATTTTTTCTTAGTTTTCAATTACAGTCCAATAATAGCCTCATTATAACAATACAAATTTATAGTACTATTATTAATAGCAATTGTTCAAATATTGAATTACATAATTTAGATAATGTGGCCCCCTGGATAGTACAGTGGTACCTCGGGTTAAGTACCGTATTTTTCACTCTATAAGACGCACCAGCCCACAAGATGCACCTAGTTTTGGGAGGAGGAAAACAAGAAATTTATTTTTCTGAATATCAGAAGCCAGAACAGCAAGAGGATCCGCTGCACAGTGAAAGTAGCAATCCCTTTTGCTTTCTGGCTTCTGGGATAGCTGCGCAGCCTGCATTCCCTCCACAAGACGCACACACATTTCCCCTTACTTTTTGGGAGGGAAAAAGTGAGTCTTATAGAGCAAAAAATATGGTACTTAATTCGTTCCGGAGGTCTGTTCTTAACCTGAAACTGTTCTTAACCTGAAGCACCACTTTAGCTAATGGGGCCTCCTGCTGCTGCCGTGCTGCCGGAGCACGATTTCTGTTCTCATCCTGAAGCAAAGTTCTTAACCTGAGGTAATATTTCTGGGTTAGCAGAGTCTGTAACCTGAAGCGTATGTAACCTAAAGCGTATGTAACCCGAGTTACCACTGTAAATTGATTTAAGGGGAAAGCTAGAGCGACTGGGGGCTTGTTTGTTAATGGGTATTTGTTAACAGGAATTTAAAAGCACAGTTTTCACTACTGGAATATGGTGGTTGCTCCTCTTTGTTCACTGAAGTGACTTGTGGTCAACGGCATTCTTGTAAACACTGCATTCTCATACATGCCTGAAGATATGAGGCTACATTTCTCCAGGGAAATGTATGCGTCTATAATATCAACAAGTTCAGCCCCTGTCGGGCAACTTGCCAAGGAACTGATGATGATGGAGAGGTGGGCATTTCTGTGACCCATCGAGAAGATCGCAACGTGCCTCATTCATTGGAGAATGAGTCAGCAGAAACAACCTCTCTAATTAATAGATGTTTGGAATTGCATGATAGCCGTACTATTAAAAAGAAGAAGTAGTTGTCTTTCATCTTGTTCCAAGAAGATATTGTAAAGATGCCAGCTATAGCAAGATGACATCGGGTTGTTGTATAACCATGTATCCCAAATCCAGAAAGGATTTATGCTTATATAGAGCTTAGAATGCTTTGCCCAACATGTTCCACATATGAGCCTCCTCATTGCCAAAAAAGAAAAAGTAAAGAAAAGGCTGGGTTAACTGCAAAGCCTACGATCCAGATTGCAGGGCGCATAGCTCTGAACGCTGCATGGACAGCATTGGAGACAGCCTCGAAACAAGAAATGGCATGAACCAGCTAAGGCATATTCTTTCTCCCCTTGAAGGAAATCTCAAATCCAATTGCTTTCAGATCCAATTAGCATGGCCAACGTAAGGTTCAGCAGCCACTCCAGTTGGCTTCTGTGTTTTTGTACAAAGAAATCTAAAAATATTTGCACGGCCGTGCTTAAAACCAAATGGGGTTTTAGAACAATTTTTAATTGTTTGAAACAAAGACAGAAACAGCCACTGTGCTGCTTAATGCTAGGAGCTGCCCTACCGGAAGCATTTTCTAAGAGACCCCCTGCACGACACATTAAAAGAAGTATTACCGATTCCCCCAATGAATCCTGGGAACTGCCGTTTGTTAAGGCTGCTGAGAATCATTAGGTGGCCCCTGTTTCCTTCAGTGACCTACAATTCCCAGAGTTCTCTGTGAAGAGGATTAGGTTGTTAAACCACACTGGGAACTGCAGCATCATGAGTGGAACAGGCGGTCTCCAAACAACTCTCAGCATCCTTAACCAACTACAGCTCCCAGAATTCTTTGGGGGAAAGTTTTGACTGTTTTAATTGTCATGATACTGTTCCAGAGCCGTCTTTCCCATTGGTCTTAGTGGTTTGTTGCGCCAGGGCGCCGGCCTCTCAGGGGCGCCCTGGCAAGTGGGGGAGCTGCGCGGCTTTGCCGGCAGCCACCCCTTTCCCTGCATGTCCGCCAGCTGCGCCCTGCCAACTATATGGCTGGCGGGCGTGCAGCTTCTTTCCGAAGCCTCCGCAGGAGAAGAGCAATCCCTGCAGAGGCTTAGGCCTTGGCCCAGTATACCTGAAGGAGCGTCTCCACCTCCATCGTTCTGCCCAGACACTGAGGTCCAGCGCCGAGGGCCTTCTGGCGGTTCCCTCGCTGCGAGAAGCCAAATTACAGGGAACCAGGCGGAGGGCCTTCTCGGTAGTGGCACCCGCCCTGTGTAACGCCCTCCCACCAGGTGTCAAAGAGAAAAATAACTACCAAACTTTTAGAAGACATCTAAAGGCAGCCCTGTTTAGGGAAGCTTTTAATGTTTAATAGGTTATTGTATTTTAGTGTTTTTTTGGAAGCCTCCCAGAGTGGCTGGGGGGACCCAGCCAGATGGGCAGGGTATAAATAATAAATTATTGTTGTTGTTGTTGTTGTTGTTGTTGTTGTTGTTGTTGTTGTTATTGTTGTTATTATTATTATTATTATTATTATTATTATTATTATTATTGGAAGGAAGCAGCACGCAGCTTCCCTCCCAAGCCTCTTCATCTGCTAATGATGGCCCTGCTCCCGGTCGTTGTCCTCCTCCTGCTTCCTGGCAAAAGGTGGCGTGCAGCCTTCGCGGGCTGCCTTCTCGGGCGCCCCGATGCCGGAGAGCATGCCTGCCAGCATGTTTTCCTGCTTGATCGCCGCCACCATGCCGGGGATCAGGGCGGTGGGGGAGGCAGAGGACATTTTCCACCGCCCCATCTCTCTTGTTTTGGAGTTGCCGGGGGGTGGGGTGCTGGAGGGATCTTTGTACCATGGCGCCGGATATGCTTAAGACGGCCTTGTACTGTTCTAATAGGTAAAGGTAAAGGAGCCCTGGATGGTTAAGTCCAGTCAATGATGACTATGTGGTTGTGGTGCTCATCTCGCTTTCAAGCCGAGGGAGCTGGCGTTTGTCCACAGACAGTTTTCTGGGTCATGTGGCCAGCACGACTAAACTGCTACTGGCGCACGGAGGACCGTGACGAGTGCCAGAGCGCACAGAAACACCGTTTACCTTCCCGCCAGAGCGGTACCTATTTATCTGCTTGCACTGGCATGCTTTTGAACTGCTAGGTTGGCAGGAGCTTGGTGCAGATGGGGCCTGAGAGACATTTGAAACGACCCTTTTTCTTAAGGCAGTAAGTTCTGCCTTCTTCCACTGGGGTGGATTTTCAGACAAAAACTTCCCCAAAGCAAAGATCCTCTTGTGCAGGACAAAAATGGTTGGGAGTCAAAACTTTCTGTTCTTTTGGTAGGTTTAGCAAACTGATTTTCTGGCTGCAGTTGCCACAAACGCACAGTGGATTCCCAGTTCAAAAACCTATATATATGTCTGCAGCATGAGACACACAGCTATTCCCGGATCTAGAGGACAAAAGTTGGACTTGACTAGGAGATATGGCTGATGTTCCTGGCCAGAAACATCTCGCTGGCATATACAGCTATTGTATCCTCCTTAGAAACAATCATAAAGGCAGGGCTGTGCATTTGAGTGTGTGGGTGTGAGATATAAATCATACTGTCCTCAACATGGCTGATCTGGCGGCTGATCTGTATGTACGAGGCTTTGTACTGACATTCATTTCTTGCAAATGTTTGGCTTGGGCTGGCTGAAACCAGGGAGCAAAGCAAAGCGCACCATGATCGAAGTGCCATCAATGGTTTCACCTTCCCTTTGCTGATCCTCCTAGTTTGTTTGAACTAACACCTGGTACCCTTCACACCTTGCTTGCAGGTATTCAGTGTTTCATCATCAACCTTTTATTCGACCGTCAGTCAGAAAAAAGTACATTTGTCAAAACACAGTTAAAAGCTCCAGGAAGATTTTAGAACTTAGCCAACACTAAAATGGGCTAAACAGATAGCCCCATGTCAATACAGTCAATTATAGTCTTGCGACACTTAAAAGCTAAAAAAAGAAATTTGGCCACCAAGGAAGGTATAGCTCTAGTGCTGTTATTCAGCAAGTGTAAAACCTGGTTTTCTCCAGATAGGAAGCTAGATTGACATAGGAGTGGGTCTATAAAATTTTGTCTAAGCTCTGCATAAGAAGGGCAAGTCAAGAGGATGTGTTCGGTGGACTCAACCACACCCATGGCACAATGACAGGTTCTCTGGGCGTATGGTACTCCCCTGTACCTTCCCCACAATATCGCAGAGTCAAGGACATTTAATTTAGCCGCTGTAAGAAGTCTACGGTATTCCACATAGTGAATTTCTGCAAGGTAGAGGGCTGGTATGGTCCGATAAATCTGGTCCCCTAGGAACATCCCTGGTTTTACCTGGGCTATGTCCTCTTGTCTGGCAATGTCACTCAGTCTCCGGGAGATCACAGCTCTAGCTTGATTGTACGTCATAGACTCAAAGTAAAGGCGAGACAATCCGCAGGATTGAACCTCGTTAGTGACCTCCCTTTCCCACGATGATTGGAAATCGTCCCTCAATATCAAGGGGGCAATACCCACTGGTTTAGAGGTCGGCTGGCAAGCTCTACGGCATGTGGCCTTGAAGACGAAGCTCTGGCTATGGTATTCAATGTGTTTGGTCATAATACAGGTCATGCCCAGAATCCCCCCCCCCCCGAAGGAGTTATCTAATGGGCTTTGATTTTGTAGATATGGAGGATTGTTTCAAACCTTTCTTGTGCCTGCTGTCAAGAGAAACAACTTGCACACAGATGCAGTGTATACGGCCATTTAAACTCTGGATTTCATGCACAAAGATGGAAAAGTACTGAAATACCAGCTAAAGAAGAATGGCAAGGAGAACTGATGGAAAACGCTGAAATGGCAAAACTAACGGAAAGACTTCGAGACAAAGACAACAGAGATTTTAAGAAGGACTGGGAACCATTTATGTTATATTTACAGAATCAACATAAAGAAGTGGTCTCACTTGCAGGGTTTGATTAAACACTTGCAATTCACAGAATAAATGTAGAAATAGAAACAGGATGTCAAAATGATAAGAGAAGAATAATTATTATTTTAAAAACTATAAAGAATAAGAATTAACCAATAAGCAGGGAGAGATAATATGCCAAAAAACCAGAAAAGGGAGTTGAGGGAAGTCACCGGGGTTGGGGTTGAGGATTTATAATCTATTTTGTTTTTGAAATATTGATTGTGATGATGATAAAATTGTAAAATTCAATACAAATCATTTTTTAAAAATAAAATAAACTCTGGATTTCATGGGCTTACAGGGAGCTCTTTAGATGGTAGACAAGCCAGTCCAGCTGTGTTTGGGAATCTTCCTGCTTATTCTGAGGTGCATCAAACTCCTGCCCCCTGAATACACCATTGCACATGTCTGGTGGGTGCAAATTGCCGGATCAGTGTGAGCATTGCTGTCCTGGCTTACTGTTCCTTTTCATTTCCTGGCTCCAGATTGCTCATGTTCCCAGTTGTGTGTCATGCAGCCAGGCCAGGAGCACGGAAAGTTGGTCCCTAATGAAGTGCACAGCCCAGTGCTTTGTCTTCCAAGCAATTTCTGCATCGGACATCCAACTGGCCCAGATGTGTTGAAGGCAAACGATGCATGTTGGCTGTACACCTCTGCCCACCCAGTGCTCAGCCAATGGGAGGAGAGGAGAAGTGAAGCAGAAGATTTCTGGCATGCCATGATGGTGACAAAAGTATTCTGAAGCAGTGTGCAGGGAACGTTTTCATTAGATGGTTTCAGAACTGTGTAGGAAGTAAGTAAGTACCGTATTTTTCGCTCTATAAGACGCACCAGGCCACAAGACACACCTAGTTTTTGGAGGAGGAAAACAAGAAAACAAATATTCTGAATCTCAGAAGCCAGAACAACAAGAGGGATCGCTGCGCAGTAAAGCAGCAATCCCTCTTGCTGTTCTAGCTTCTGGGATAGCTGCGCAGCCTGCATTCGCTCTATAAGACGCACACACATTTCCCCTTACTTTTTAGGAGGAAAAAAGTGAGTCTTATAGAGCAAAAAATACGGTAAATAAATTTTTATTTATACCCCACTCTCCCCGGCCAAGACCGGACTTAGAGTGGCTAACATTAAATATCAAATACATTGAAAGACAATCAAACAATTGATTAAAATACATCTTAAAAATTAGAATCAGGATAAAATGAAATGATTGCCCACGAATTACAACCATAGGGCTGGGAACCTCAAGTATTCATCAAGGCCAGATATCCATGTTGGTCCCACATGAGCCGATAAAGGGCCAACGAGGTAACTTACAGGGTCCCCTGGAGGGGGGTCAAACTGGGCCCAGACTGAAGGGAAGGAAGGAAATCCAGGAAGTGGTGGTGGTGTATGTGTGCATTTAAATCTTTTTGAATCAAGGGTATCTCTTTCGAAACCAACCCAGGGGGTTGGGAAAGGTGGGTAAATGTGGACACCTCAACTCCCCTACCTTCTTCCCAGAGCATCTGAAGTTCCCTTTGATGAGCGCAGATGCATCTGCCTGATATTACCTCATCTACTACTTTCACCAGCTGTAGTCTTTGACACAATAGCTCACTTTTATGTGGTGGAGAAGTATGTTAATGAAAGGCTTTCTGCTGCTCAGCCTGAAATGATAAAAGGGGGGGGGGGGAGAGAGAATAAATGAGAGGGATTTCTTGCCCAAGAAACACATTTTACATATTAAAATGTGCCTCTGATCTCAGAATAAGTATTTGTTGCCAAAGCCAGCTCCAAAGGAGTCTTGAATCAGCCTCACGTTGATATGCTGCAAGTGACTCAAAAAATCATGCAACTCATTTAAGCAATATTGCTTTAAGTAAGGTTAGCTTGAGAAAGGTTGAAACCAGAAGCAGATTCACATGGAGCTGATTCTGAAAAGGGATTTGCAAACGTTAACAAGCCTTCTTTTAGATGCAGGTAGGGCTAAGGCTGCAGCCTGGCTTTCTAAGATCGTTATGAAACTCAACCTGTATAATCCCAAATGACTTCGAATTTGATTTCTCTTTGCTTTCAAAGTGACTGGAAAAATGGCAGCTAAAACTTTATTTGTGCTGGAACTTGAAAACAGGTTTGTTTGTTTGTTTGTTTGTTCAAACACTATTAAGTTGTGACAAAGCATTTTCGAAAGCCCCCAAACTGCACATCAAGTGAAGATCAGGCAAATCTATGAATGTTGGGAAAATAGGAAGCTGGGTTCTCAAGAGACTCCTGATCCTTTAATTGATTGAGGCTATAAATGGAATACACCCAATATTTCTCTGTGCTTGTTATGCATTCCTAAGGCATCTGAATTTACCCATTCTCAGGGACAGGTAAAGGTAAGGTGACTATGGGGTTGCAGCACTCATTTCGCTTTCAGGCCGAGGGAGCCGGCGTTTGTCCACAGACAGCTTTCCAGGTCATGTGGCCAGCAGGACTAAACCGCTTCTGGCTCAACAGAACACCGTGACGGAAACCAGAGCACATAGAAATGCCATTTGCCATTTACCTCAGGGACAGGATACTGGGTTGGGTGGGCCTTTGAAGTGAATTTAACAAGAGCCTTACGACAGCAGGCTATAACCTCCTCCAGACCAGCATCTTGTTCTTGCAGTAGCCAGTCTGATGCCTATGGAAAACTCACAAGCAGATCCCGAGGGCAACATCCCAACTGCTGTTTCTAGCAACTGGCATTCAGAGGCTTACCATTGATTCTGAAGGTAGTGCATAGCCATTCTGACAAACAGCCATTGCTGGCTTTATCCACCATGAATTTGTCTAAACTCTTTTCATGTTCTTGGCCATCGCTACACCTTGTCGGTCAGGGATTGGACTCAAGAGGGCGAGACGGATGAGGAATGGTAGAGATCACCCCCCCCCATCTCCTGACGCCGCAGGAGAAGAATAATGCAGCATTGATTTACAGCAGGGGTTTGAGGGGTTAATAATAATAATAATAATAGTAATAATACAGTGGTACCTTGGGTTACAGACGCTTCAGGTTACAGACTCCGCTAACCCAGAAATAGTGCTTCAGGTTAAGAACTTTGCTTCAGGATGAGAACAGAAATTGTGCTCCGGCAGCGCGGCAGCAGCAGGAGGCCCCATTAGCTAAAGTGGTGCTTCAGGTTAAGAACAGTTTCAGGTTAAGTACAGACCTCCGGAATGAATTAAGTACTTAACCTGAGGTACCACTGTAATTTATTTGTACCCCGCCCATCTGGCTGGGTTTCCCCAGCCACTCTAGGTGGCTTCCAACAAAGATTAAAAATAAATTAAAATGTCACACATTCAAATCTTCCCTGAACAGGTCTGCCTTCAGATGTCTTCTAAATGTCAGGTAGTTGTTTATCTCTTTGACATTTGATGGAAGGGTGTTCCACAGGGCGGGCGCCATTACTGAGAAGGCCCTCTGCCTGGTTCCCTGTAGCTTAGCTTCTCGCAGTGAGGGAACCACCAGAAGGCCCTCGGAGCTGGACCTCAGCGTCCGGGCACAACGATGGGGGTGGAGACGCTCCTTCAGGTATACTGGGCTGAGGCCGTTTAGGTTTGAGGAAAGTCATAGCTCAGAGACAGACGAACAGCAGAGAAAGGGAAGAGGGGAGACAGAGGCAGGGCAGCCAACTGATACGTTGTCACTGAAGAGTATTTCTGATTCCCCTTCTCCCAGAACTCGGCTTTCATAAAGGGTGCAGGAACAACGGAATCAGAGACTTTGGCCCACAAGCAGCCACCATAAAGGGAGATGCTGTTGCTAGGAAGGAAGGAGGAGGAGGAGGAGGAGAAGAGTTTGGATTTGATATCCCGCTTTATCACTACCCGAAGGAGTCTCAAAGCAGCTAACATTCTCCTTTCCCTTCCTCCCCCACAACAAACACTCTGTGAGGTGAGTGGGGCTGAGAGACTTCAGGGAAGTGTGACGGGCGCAAGGTCACCCAGCAGCTGTATGTGGAGGACCGGAGACGCGAACCCGGTTCCCCAGATTACAAGACTACTGCTCTTAACCACTACACCACACTGGCTCTGGAGGAGCCCAGTTTGGAGCAACGCCATTGTTAATTCTTGTTGTGTTCTTTTGTCTCACGCTATTAAGATCGGATAAAACTCATTAAAAAGGACCCTGCCTTGTTTTCTCTGCTCTTGCTGCAACCGGGGGAGGAATAGCTTTTCCGAAGCCTTGACAGAGCCTTGACAGTGTCGTAGGGAATTTCATAAGTTTAACTATGTACTATGCACAGAGAAGCTGCTTTTGTAGCAGAAAAAGAACTTACATGAAATGAGAGCCAAACCCACACTAGGGCAGATGAAAAGGATGTCTAGCTGTGAATAAGACCACAGCGCTCCAAATATTTACCAGAGTATCAGTGCAATTCCGTGCAAGTTTACTCAGATGTATATCTCATTGCCCAAAAGGTTTACTCCCAAGTAAATGTGCACAGGATTGCAGCTTAAGGCTGGGTCTTACCCCCAGCCATCAACACATCTGCTAGACCAGATCCTATAACAATATTTTTCAAGGCTATTGGTAAAGTGCATTGGAGTTAATTGAATAACACAGAAGTCAATTGACATGCATCACATGGTTGTTTCATTGGCCATCACCACTTGGAGCTGTTAGTTTGTTTTGTTGGTACAAAGCTGTGTTTTGAGTGCTGAGGCAAACTTCCCATTCTCTTCTCACCAAAGTGTTCTTCCCATCACTGCAGCTGCTCATTTTTGAACCTCTCTCAATAAGGTCTTCATGAATCCTGTGGCAAAAAAATGAAGCTGCCATATGTTTCCAAACACAGAGCACGAATCAAAGACTTTGCAAATATAATGAGGGGCGGTGAGGGAGAAAAAAAGTTCAAATCAAGGACACCAGTGACAATGAGAGATTCTTGCCAGATTTGAATTATTGCCCAAACTAACAACATTCTGATACATTGCAATACTCTAATTGTTATTCTTGTGTGGTCCATTTAACTTTAATTGTATTATTTAATTTTCCAAAAGCGGATAGACTAAACAACACCGTGGAGATAACACGCTGAGTCATGATCTCCCACTTGCCTCTTTTTAACAAAGGTTTTTATGTGTAATGCTTTGTAGCCCAATGGATCATTAAAAGCCATTTTTTGACTCTCGCCATCATTTACATGCAATGTTAGCTCTGTCTGCATGCCTTTATGCTTCCAATCAGGCATCTCTGATGGTCAGGTAAGGATTTTATGTAATTTACAGAAGTGGCTGCAACAAAATCCCTGATCCTACTCTATTCTTGCTTAAGGAAGAGCAGTCCAAGTTAGATAAGCTTCTAGAAAAGACTGTTAATACCTCCTCCATGTCCTATGGAAGTGACCTGAAAGAAAGAACAAGGGTTGTTGGATTAAAACGAGAACTCTAGAAGCTATGCTTTAGTATCCAATGATACAAAACCCATCCATATCACTATCTTGGAAAATTCTAGGCTCTCTGGACCACAGAAAGTCATGTCAAAGTCATGTTTCAGTCTGTCATCTTGATTCAAAACAGTACCTGGTGTCTAAATGTCAACGAAGACTCTCACCACCTCAGGAACCCTCATGCTGAATTTGGCAATGATACAGTAAGAGGTTAAAAATGGACAAAGCCATCCCAAATGATGTTTTGGTCTGGTAACCTGCTTCAAAATGGCTCCTGGCATCCCGATGGGGACAAAGTCTGCTGATCCCCACCTTGAGAACCCTTATGTCAAGTTGTTGTTGTTGTTGTTGTTGTTGTTATTATGCGCGGGTTGTGATTCGCCTCTTCTGTGCATGTGTGTGACATCATTTTGTGCTTCTGCGCATGCGCGAGCAGCGAAACCAGGAAGTAATCCTTTCTGGTACTTCTGGGTCACTGCAGGACGTAACCTGAAAGAACGTAACATGAAGCGGACGTAACATGAGGTATGACTGTACCGTCCTATAACTGAAGGTCTCAGGGCAGTACACATAAAATATAAAATACATAAAGTCAAAACAAAACCAACAACCCAATAAAAACCCCCCCAAAGAGCCAGCATTTTTAAACAGGGTATAGGATGTAGATTGAGTCAGGAAAGGCCTGGTTGAAAAGGAACCTTTTTTGCCTGGCGCCTAAAGGTGTATAGTGAAGGCTATACTGTCTCGCCAGAGTGGTGCATGCTTTGGTTATCTCCCGCTTGGATTACTGCAATGCGCTCTATGTGGGGCTACCTTTGAAGGTGATCCGGAAACTACAATTAATCCAGAATGCGGCAGCTAGACTGGTGACTGGGAGCAGCAGCCGAGACCATATAACACCGGTCTTGAAAGATCTACACTGGCTCCCAGTACGTTCCTGAGCACAATTCAAAGTGTTGGTGCTGACCTTTAAAGCCCTAAACAGCCTCGGTCCAGTATACCTGAAGGAGCGTCTCCACCTCCATTGTTCTGCCCGGACACTGAGGTCCAGCGCCGAGGGCCTTCTGGTGGTTCCCTCGCTGTGAGAAGCCAAGTTACAGGGAACCAGGTAGAGGGCCTTCTCGGTAGTGGCGCCCGCCCTGTGGAACGCCCTCCCACCAGATGTCAAAGAGAAAAATAACTACCAAACATTTAGAAGACATCTAAAGGCAGCCCTGTTTAGGGATGCTTTTAATGTTTAATAGGTTATTGTATTTTAGTGTTTTGTTGGAAGCCGCCCTGAGTGGCTGGAGAAACCCAGCCAGATGGGTGGGGTATAAATAATAAATTGTTATTATTATTATAAGGCGCCAGGTGAACTTCCCTGGGGGGAGCATTCCACAGACGGGGAGCCACTGCAGAGAAGGCCCGTTCTCATGTTGCCACCCTCGTGTTTGGTGCGGATGTCTTGAGAGGAGGCCAAACCTATGTCAAAAAAGGGTGAGGTCACGCCAAAGTCATACTTCAGGATGCTATCTTGCCTTGAAATGGTGTCTGGCACCACATCATCTATATAGACCCCCATTCCCGCTCCAGGAATCACTGTACTGAGTTTGTGACTAGGATCTTGAGAGGCAGCCAAAACTATGACCAAAATTGGTCAAAGTGACATTTAGACCCACCATCTTGATTCAAAATGGAACCCAGCAGTGGTGTAGCATGTGGTGGTGGTGGGGCATAGGGGTGGTTGTCCCGGCTGCAAAAATGTTAGGGGCGCAAAATTCAACACCTAGTGCTGGCTCAATACAGCTATGTACTTCCGTTGCTGGACTCCGTTAAAAATGACTTCTCCATGCGAACCAGGAAGTGACCTCTCCAGACAATGGATCGACTCTTCTTTTCTTATCTCTGCAGCTGCGATCTCTCTATTCCACCTGTTTTGCTTTCCTCAGACCCCTCCGTGTGACCCCGGGTGCCAGCAGCCCATGCTACGCCACTGGAACCCAGTGTGAAATGTCGATGGAGAGTGCCACCCCCACCTTAAACTTGTATCAAATTTGGCAGCAACATCTTGAGAGGTATAGAGAAAAAACAGAGAGACAGACAAACCACTTCCCAAAATGTATAGTAGATGTTGGACATGAATACTTTAAAATCAATTGCTCAGTCAGTTTTCCAAAGTAACATAAACTCAGAAAGCTCTTCATGCTGATTTCCTTGCTGAGCAACCGGTTGCTGCTGGAGAGCAAAGGGAACATTTTAATGTAAGCGTTTTAATATATCTTGCCATTCGTTGGTAGATCTTCTAGTTGAGGTGGCGGCGGCCACATTCTGTAGTAAACCCACTTAGGTGTAAAACTGCCAATGACAAATGAAAGGTATATCCTTTTTGCCCCGCTACCATGGTGTACTAATGGGAGTTGGGATTTATAAGCTGTGCCAGATCCAATAAACCTGTGTTATAGCCTTTTAAAAATTGTTATATAGAACATGCCTTGTAAACTGCCACCATCTTCCTATTGTTTCATAATTTGCCCCAACGTGGCTTAACTGGATCATTAGCAGGGCAGTAAAAGCGCTATCGAATAAACTTCATTGAATATGGAAACTAATTTGGGTCCGTATTACGATAACTTCTGCAGAAGGAAACAATTACCTCGTGATTTGCTGCTGTAGCTCTGAGCGCAACATCTTTCTCGTTCACTTAGATGCAACATCACTTGTAGATTAAAAAAAGAACTTTTTAAAATGCCCCTGTATGGTGCTATTTCCACAGGGCTGGGTTGATCGCCATCCCATATGTTCACTATGGATACAGATGCTTGTAAATATACAGGGCTGCTTTAAAAAGCAAACTGTTTTGCATACATAGCATTATCCTTCATCGGTGGCAAGCTTGGAATACATCTGAGGGCTTTTATCTCCCCACTCCTGGTAAATCTGCCTGCCAGCTATTGCTATATTTATCCATTTATATGTGCTAACTACACCATACACTGCTTCCTTCTGCATTCTTTGCGTATGGCCAGTGTAAACTAAAGATAACTTCTTACCCTTGTTTTCCACAGCATTCTGCGTTTATGTTTTACAACACCGAATCAAAAACATTTCAAAATCCTCTAGTTAGAAAATACACATTGGGGCATTTATTGTGAAATTGCTAAGGTAAAGGTAAAGGGACCCCTGACCATTAGGTCCAGTCGTGGCCGACTCTGGGGTTGCGGCACTCATCTCGCTTTATTGGCCGAGGGAGCTGGTCATGTGGCCAGCATGACTAAGCCGCTTCTGCTGAACCAGAGCAGCGCACGGAAACGCCGTTTACCTTCCCGCCAGAGCGGTACCTATTTATCTACTTGCACTTTGATATGCTTTCAGACTGCTAGGTTGGCAGGAGCAGGGACCGAGCAACGGGAGCTCACCCTGTCGAGGGGATTCGAACTGCCGACCTTCTGATCGGCAAGTCCTAGGCTCTGTGGTTTAACCCACAGCGCCACCCACGTCCCTTGTGGAATTGCTATGCTGCCTTTATTTGCAGGTTAGCCAGTGCATCCCTACTTTGGTAGGAGTACAGTTGTACCTTGGAAGTTGAACAGAATCTGTTCCAGAAGTCCATTTGACTTCCAAAATGTTCAGAAACCAAAGCACGGCTTCTGGTTGTCTGCAGGAAGCTCCTGCAGCCAATCGGAAGCTGAGGAAGCCCCTTCGGACGTTCGGCTTCCAAAAACAGTTTGCAAACCGGAACAGTCACTTCCGGGTTTGCAGTGTTTGGGAGCCAAAACGTCCAAGTACCAAGGCGTTCAGGATACAAGGCATGACAAATTGCATTATTCTGAAATTTTATGTCAATATTGGTTCTCTGGGGTCTGAATGGAGATGTGCCATGGTCGCCGACCCAACAAAATTGCATGAATTATGCAGCCTCCCCTGGGCTGATGGCTAGGGATGAGGAGAAATTTGGTTCAGTTTGTTTTTAAAGGCCAGTGAACCTAATTTGCACCTTCCGAAACAATATGCAAAATGAGGCACATCCTTTGGAATTTGTACTTCTCTGAATTTTACGACACAGTTCTCCAGCCAATTAATGTTTACAAAATGCATGTACTGTGTTAAAATGTGCAAGGAGATGCATATATTATTGACAATAACATAAATTCAAAGTGTTGGTGCTGACCTTTAAAGCCCTAAATGGCCTTGGCCCAGTATACCTGAAGGAGCATCTCCACCCCCATCGTTCAGCCCGGACACTGAGGTCCAGCTCCGAGGGCCTTCTGGTGGTTCCCTCACTGCGAGAAATGAGGTTGCAGGGAACTAGGCAGAGGGCCTTCTTGGTAGTGGCACCTGCCCTGTGGAACACCCTCCCATCAGATGTCAAGGAAATAAGCAGCTATCCTATTTTTAAAAGATATCTGGAGGCAGCCCTGTTTAGGGAAGTTTTTAATATTTAATGCTCTATTGTTTTTAACACTCGATTGGGAGTGTTATAAATGCATTATATGAGTGGAAATGGCTGTGCAAACAAAATTATGTGTATTAGGCAAAACCCTGCATAAAATGTATTGTTTATATCAAAGAAATTCACACAAAAATGCTGATGAATCTTCATTAGGACTATCTATCTATCTATCTATCTATCTATCTATCTATCTATCTATCTATCTATCATCTATCTATCTATCTATCATCTATCTATCATCTATCATCATCTCTATCATCTATCTATCATCAATTTGTTTATCTATCTGCCTATCTGAAGGCAGCCCTGTTTAGGGAAGCTTTTAATGTTTGATGGACTACTGTATTTTAATATTTTGTTGGAAGCCGCCCAGAGTGGCTGGGGAAACCCATCCAGATGGGCGGGGTATAAATAACAAATTATTATTATTATTATTATTATTATTATTATTATTATTATTATTATTATTATTGTCAGCTGTCAGCTGTCAGCTATCTATACTGCGCATATATGGCAAACTTATTTGGAAATACAGACAACTGAACTTAAGCCTGGAAAGAGAAGAAACTTAACTTGATATATTCACCCTTCCCCTACTGGTGGCAGCAGAGGCCAGTATGAGTTTCTCCTTTGGATCCTGCTGTCCTAGGGCAATATATGTCCCATAGGTTACCTTTCTTCCATGAAGTTCAAGGCTGCATCCACAGGGCTCCCTAATAGCCTCCCCATCCAGACCTGTATAGCTTCCACAAGGTACCCGTATCATGTGAACCACCTCTGTCAGATTGCCAATGGCAGAAGTGGAATGCCGAGCGTACGTGCCAGTTGGAACTCAGTAGCCTCTAATATCCTGGTGGGAGAACGGAACTTGCATTTCAGCATCCTTTCCAATATGGAATGTGTTCCCTTAGCATCCACAAGCATCTTTCGTCTGCTGAAACCCCATCTTCCTCCCATGCCTGGAAAGGATGAAAAGCTAAGAAGGCCCCAGGGAGTCTTACTTCGGCCCCCAATTGGAAATTTGGTTGCTAAATGCCATAGGATGGCTCCAAATCTTTCCTCCAGACTGCAGGAGGGAGCGAAGATATAATCAGAGCTGTCAGATCCTTATAGCCTATTACTCATATCGGGAGAGGGGAACGAATAAACAAAGTTCCAAACATTATTCACCCCCTCAGCTCTCACATGTTGGCTACTAAAACTGCAATGGGGGATTATGTGTCATGAATATGGACAGAGTTAATGTTCATAACAAATTGCTTCCTCATAGCCCACCTGTTGTTCTCTGTAAATCCCGGAAGCAGAGAAAATTTGGTCTCTTAAAAAGTTGTATTTTGGAAGGTAACAGGGAGTGTAAATGAAAGACTTCAGATTTCCTGCCCTTAAATAGGAACCTTCTGAATTATTATATAATAAATTATTATATATTTATATTTATATATTTATATATTATATAAATTATTATATAATGGTAAGGCTTTTAAGAAATCAGCAAGAGAGGCTTTAAGGTAAGTGTGCCTCAGTAGAAAAAGCTTGACCACCATGCAAGGAGTCTATGACAGCCTGGACACTTAATAAATAATCCTCCAAATGTTGGGTTTAAAGAGTACATTGGGCCCATTTTACAGTGGAAACTTTCCATGCTGACCTGCATGTAATGGAAAACAATATGTTTGGAAAGAAGAAGCGGAAAACTTTGCCTCTGTTTTCTTCTGAATTGTGTCAAGATTTATGCTCAAGATCAAGCATTGTAGTGTGCAGAGATGTCAGCTTGCATACAATATGTCCCACCCCACATAATCAATCACATGACATGGCACACTCACACCATTTGAATGGCAATGCCCATCAACTTTGGGGGAACCCAACCTCTTCGAATACTTTTTTGTGAGGGCTGAAGGGGAGCCCCTAGGGTAGAGCTGTGGGTCTGTTCACATTACGGCTTACTCTGCATCCAGTGAGCTTCCCACTGCTAATATTTGAAGCCACATTCTCTTTTTTTAAAAAAATATTTTTTAATTGGTTTTACAAAAATTTTTATAAACAATACAAACAAATAAAAAAACAAACAAACATGTATAATTTCATATCCTTTTTTCATAAACCTCACTTCTCCGACTCCCCCGAACCTCCCCTTTCTACATCCCAATTTCCAAAATTATTTCAGCAAATCCTAACACTTATTTTAATCCAATTTGTCCCTTATTTATTCTTTTCTTTTACTTAATCTTTTGCCGCTGTAATCCCCTTTTTTCTAAAACCTCAACATTTTAGCATTCATTAATTTTATAGTATTTCTTAAGATAGATTTTAATTTTTTTCCAATCTTCATCCGCCGTCTCTTTCCCCTGATCACGGATTCTGCCGGTCATTTCAGCCAATGCCATATAGTCTATCACCTTCATCTGCCATTCTTCCAGGGTGGGTAGATCTTGAGTCTTCCAATGCTTTGCGATGAGTATTCTTGCTGCTGTAGTAGCATACATAAAAAAAGTTCTGTCTTTCTTTGGCACCAATTGGCCGACAATGCCCAAGAGAAAGGCCTCTGGTTTCTTAGGGAAAGTACATTTAAGTACCTTTTTCATTTCATTATATATCATTTCCCAGAAAACCTTAATCTTCGGGCACGTCCACCAAAGGTGATAGAAAGTACCTTCAGTTTCTTTACACTTCCAACATTTATTGTCAGGCAAATGGTAGATTTTTGCTAGCTTGACTGGGGTCATGTACCACCTATAGATCATTTTCATAATATTTTCTTTTAAGGCATTACATGCCGTAAATTTTAAACCGGTGGTCCACAACTGTTCCCAGTCAGCAAACATAATATTATGACCAATGTCTTGTGCCCACTTAATCATAGCTGATTTAACTGTTTCATCTTGTGTATTCCATTTCAGCAACAAGTTATACATTCTTGACAAATTCTTAGCATTGGGTTCTAACAGTTCAGTTTCTAACTTTGATTTCTCCACCTGGAAGCCAATTTTCCTGTCTTTTGAAGCCACATTCTCATGGCGTTAGCCAAAATCCATATTGATCCTGTAGTCTTTTTCTTGTATCAAAATAAAATTGGATCCAGCTAATCTTTACATTTGCAGCCTATCCTCTGCATGTTTACCCAGTCCTGCTGAATGAATGAAACTGTTCAGCCATTTTGTTCTTCATCCCTCGCTGTAAAGCGATTGCTTACTTTTTAGAGGTGGCTCCCACTAGGAGGTTTAAAAGTTCACCCAGGAAATTGAAACTCAACATTTCTGAGATGGCGAAGAGTCTTCTTTAGCCCAAGTGATGGCCATTATGTAGTAGTGGAATGATCTGAATGTGAGGTGAAAAGGTTGCTTGGAAACGGCTCAGGAAACAGCCTGGCGCTAACTCTGTCCAGGAAAGGATAGGCCCACAAAACACCAAGATACCTCCCAGGTAGAGATGAGCAAATCTCTCACTTTTTAGTTTCTCATTTTTCTGCTCTGAAGTCCCCTTCATTTCCGTTTGTGATTTTTTAAACAAAAAGTCTCCATGAAAATTCATCAGCATTTTAGCATACATTTCTCCAAATAAACACATGCTTGTGTGCAATTTTGTCTAATACACACATTTTTGGCAAAGTAATATTCCCTCACGGAGAACATTTTTGTACTGTGGTACCTCGGGTTACATACGCCTCAGGTTACATACGCTTCAGGTTACATACGCTTCAGGTTACAGACTCCGCTAACCCAGAAATAGTGCTTCAGGTTAAGAACTTTGCTTCAGGATGAGAACAGAAATCGTGCTCCGGCGGCGCGGCAGCAGTAGGAGGCCCCATTAGCTAAAGTGGTGCTTCAGGTTAAGAACAGTTTCAGGTTAAGAACGGACCTCCGGAACAAATTAAGTACTTAACCCGAAGTACCACTGTATGCTATTTTCATTTTCATTATCATTATTATTAATAATTAAATTTCTATAATGCCTTTCATCTGAGGAGCACAGGATTGTTTACAATATAGAAACACAAAAACACATAACAGAAGAACAAACAGAGACAATACCACCCCCGCCCCCATATGCAGAAAAAATACAAAACTCTTCACGATATTGCGTGTCGTCCTTGTGCAGGGGCCCTGCGGATCTTCTCTGGATCATTACAGTTTTACAATATGTTCTTTTGTAGAACGGATATTCGTCTGTTATGCACACGTTACTCTTGTATGTGCCTTTTTAGTACGCTTTACATGACTGGCAAACTGCCTTGCGAAATTCGGAGAAGTGCAAATTTGTAATGGTGGACTTCGTTTCAGTTTGCATGGCGTTCTCAGAAAGTGCAACTGAGTTACTCACTCCTTCTCCTTGTGCCCTCCATCTTTCCCAACATCAGGGTCTTTTCCAGGGAGTCTTCTCTTCTCATGAGGTGGCCAAAGTATTGGAGCCTCAGCTTCAGGATCTGTCCTTCCAGTGAGCACTCAGGATTGATTTCCTTCAGAATGGAGAGGTTTGATCTTCTTGCAGTCCATGGGACTCTCAAGAGTCTCCTCCAGCACCATAATTCAAAAGCATAAATTCTTCGGCGAACAGCCTTCTTTATGGTCCAGCTCTCACTTCCATACATCACTACTGGGAAAACCATAGCAGCTTATTAGCTCCTCGCTAAATGTGTTACCACGGACGACTGTCTCCAGAAATGGCAGTCTCTTCACATGAGACCTTGTCTTGTTTTCATCATGGGGTTTTGCAGTGTTTATTTCTGAAGTGTGGGCAAAGCTTGTTCTTAGTGGCTTGGGTAACTTCAAACCTCATCCCTCTCCAATTTCCATATGCAATCTTATATGTATAAAATGCATTTATATCCGAGCTTTTTCCACTAAGGAGCTCAAGGTTGTTCACATGGTTCCATACCTTCCAACATTTCCCTGATGAAAATAGGGACATCCTATTCAACAACAACATATATACAATATTTATACCCTACCCATCTGACTGGGTTGCCACAGTCACTCTGGGTGGCTTCCAACATACATAAAACATAATAAAACATTAAACATTTAAAAAACTTCCCCTATACAGGGCTGCATTCAGATGGCTGGGTGTGTGGGTGTGTGTGTGTGTCACATAACTCCATACCTTCCAACATTTCTCCAATGAAAATAGGGACGCCCCATGAAGGTGACTGACTACATGGAATTGGCAGAAATGACTGGCAGAATCCGAGACCAGGGAGAAGAGTCGGTGAAAGAAGACTGGAAGAAATTTAAAGACTATTTACAGAAACATTGTAAAATTAATGAATGTTAGAAGGATGTTGGATGGAAACTAAGCGGTTTCCAGCTGTAATGCTTTAAGAGATATGAAAAAAAAAGTTTCACAAATGGGTAAAAGAAATAAGTAATTTCGTTGTCCCCGAAGGGGGCAATGACAATAAAGATATTATTATTATTATTATTATTATTATTATTATTATTATTATTATTATTTAATGGTAAGGATTTGCTGAACTAACAAATCGAACTGGAATACAAAGAAGGGAGGTATGAGGAGGTCCGAGGAAATAAGTGTATGGAAGTTATGTTATTGAAAATTAATGTGTGTTTTTAACTGTTTTTTATTTTGTATGTTTATTTTTCTTTTTTTCTGTTATATCTTAAAAACTTTCAATAAATATCTTTAAAAAAAGAAAAGAAAATAGGGACGCCCCATTCCATAATGATAATTTTACTATTTGTACCCCACACATCTGACTGGGTTGCCCCAGCCACTCTGGACAGCTTCCAACATGTATAAAAACATGATAAAACATTAAAAAACTTCCCTATACAGGATTGCCTTCAGACAGCTCCGGCATCGAGTAACTCCATACCCTCCTAACATTTCTCCAAAAATAGCGACATCCTAAGAAAAAGCAGGACATTCCGGGATCAAATAAGAAACTGGAATGGTGTCTCTAAATCAGGGATGTCCCTGGAAAATAGGGACACTCTGAGGTGTCCCATACCCTCCAACATTTCTCTGATAGGGACATCCTAAGGCAGGCTTTCTCAACCTGTGGGTCCCCAGATGTTGTTGAACTACAACTCCCATCATCCCCAGCTAGCAAGGCCAGAGCTCAGGGATGATGGGAGTTGTAGTCCAACAACATCTGGGGACCCACAGGTTGAGAACCATTGTCCTAAGGAAAAGCAGGACATTCTGGGATCGAGTCAGAAACTGGGGTGGCTTCTGTAATCTGGGACTGTCCCTGGAGAATAGGGACCCGTGGAGGGTCTGTGGTTCTCCCCTTCCTCCTTTAATCCTCTGTGAAATAGTTGAGGCTGAGAGGCAGTGATTGGCTCAAGGTCAGCCTGTGGGCTTCATCAATGAGTGGTGATTTGAACTCTGGTCCTAGTCCAGAACTCTAACCACTGCACCACACAAAAATATGCCAGGTGTTTGGTTTTTTTTGGGTTAGTTTCCTCTAGCTTTGTCCTGGACTTTTAAATCCTTTCTGGCTTCATAACCTTAGAAATTTGCCTTGATTTTCATTACTGTGATCTCTCCTGCCCCTTCTCCTTGCTTTCTTTTCTTTCCCTCAGTTTTAAGGATGAGATGGTGGTGGAGAAGCCAAGTGGGCTCTTATTCATGGTACCAGAATAGATGCAGTGTTAAAATCTTTGGGCCAAGAAGGCAGCTTTCATCCAAGAATACCCTTGTCAGGGGCAGGACTGAGGATATGCAGTTTTCCTTCCATCCTGCCAAGTTTCCCTCAGGAAGAAGCCAAGCATGCTGACACAGGGCAGAAGCTTGACCTGCGGAGCACAATGCCAAGCGATGCCTGCAATGGGAATTGGCATTGAGGTTGGGGGTGTGAGGGAAGAAAAGCTGTCTGAGACCCTTTCGCCTTTCTACAGCATTTTTTCAGGCCTCTCCCTCCCTCTCGAAGATGCAGAGAGACTTAATTTGCAAATTCCGGGACACTCAAACATGTCCCGCAGACCATTAAACGATATTATAGTTTTGCAACTTAAAAAAAAAAGCACCCCGCCCGTCCAAACCACATTTGTTTAATGAGCAAAAGGCCCGTCTCTTGCGATAAATCCACATGGCAGGCAAATCACATGGTGTCAGGCATCGTTATATATGATGATTTGCTGATCAAAACCCAGAAGAGAAGATTTATTGTTCAGATTTACTTTTGGTACGGTGCATGTGTGCGACATTAACCCAAAAGATGGGCTGGAAACAATATAAAAACATCAGAAGAGCAAAAACACATTATCGGATTAACGATACAAAACCGCCTCCTGTATTGGTTATTTTATAACCTCTGCTCGTGTGGGAGATTTTCTTCGTCCTTTTTAAGTGACTTTATGTATAAATCAATCGCTGCAATAACAGGAGAACAATGGTAGCCATTCTCTTAAATAAAAATAAAGGTGTTCAGTTTCATCTTCCCGAGTGGAGGGATTTCGGAGCAAAACCCTCTGGGATGCTTTCCTTTTGTATGAGAGCTGCACTTTTACTGTGAACAGTTACCGTGGCCAACACACGGCCGTCTCCAAACCAAACCCTGGTGAACTGGGGGAGAATGAATGATGTATTTTGAAAGAGCACTTTAAACCTGTGTGCATTTAACACAAGAGGGAGTGATGAAGGTTAGAGGCAGGAAAATGGCGTGCCTGTCAGGAGCTCGTCCTACACTTGAGTAGGACCTTGGTAGAGACACATGCCTGACTGGCATGTTCTTTCCCTCAAAAGCTTTCTTCAGCCTGAACATCACAGCGACCGATGCCAACAGACATCGGCACACTTAGGGATCCGCAGAGTCTGCGCAGTTCGTGTGACAGACCTCAGCAACTCAGCATTTTGGCTAATCTACTTTATTTACATATAAAGACACACGGAGCACTGCAACATGGCTCCCTTTCTCTCTAGCATCAGACAGCAAAGAGAATGAACAAAGTACAATAGTCCCACTTCACGGAACACAGTAACACAAACATCCTGTCTCCGTCACTTCCCACTCTGTGGAGTCAAAACATATACGGTCATGGGATAGACAACAATCCCATGACTGCAACCACGGAGCAGGAATTCTAACAGTGCCTTCTGGAATCTGTCGTCTTATGCAACCGCCTCACAAGAAGGCCAGCGCCAGGTGTGTGCATTCCTTTCTGGATCATGGCCAGTAGCTGTTGGGAATTCCATTCCTCCCGTGCTGCAGTTGTGTGGGATTGTTACATGTCACATGTCTGTTTACATTCCAACACTGATTGGAGTCTTGTGAGAGGAAATCGAGATACGCTGTTTCCGCTCTGTGTAGCTTTTGTTTTTGCAGTGCTCTCTCCGAGGAAGAAAGACAGAGAGAGAAGCCATGTTTTCTTTTTTCTGTTACGTTTGATTTAATTTGCAATAAATTGGGCTTAGATGTTGCTCCTCAAAGCTGAGCTTCCGCTTGTCGTGTGCTCATGTCCCTGGATATGGCCACATCAGCGTGATGGGAGAACGGAGTGATGAATCCCGGGTGACGCTGCGTTGGGGGGAGGTACCAGGCCTCAGTGTTATCACCCAACAGCAGCAGCATATTTACAATGGCACATTTACGATGTGTCAAAATGTCCGTCTGGAGAGGCCCTTGTGCAGCTGATCCCCTGCTCTTCTATCCCGCGCAAGTGGTGTTTCCACCTTCTTCCGCAGAAGGCTTCTCCTTGCATTTTCTACGTCTTTGCCTCCCCGCCCCACCCTTAGGAAGCCATCACGACAGAACCGACGCTTTTTACTGCGAGCAAAGATTAAGGCTTCCCCTCTACATGTCTTAGTATGTGGAAATGCCTGTGATTTAGATGTCAGGTTTCTGGCCCATTAATAGAGCATGGCCTTGTGATATATAATCTTGAGCTGACAAGTGGCCAATAAAAAGAAGTTTCCAGCTATCAGTTCCAGATCATGGTGGAGAGAGAGAGAGAGAGAAGGAAGACATTTAAGCTAAATTTATGAATCAGACATCTGACTAGTGGCTACACCAGTTAACACGGACTGAAGGGCTGGCTCTTTACATCTGGTGGTTGGAAATAAGAGAGACAAACTATTTAGCATTTGCAATTCAGTTCCCAGTATGTGCAGGAATGTGAATATGGGACAGTCTCTGGGACACTGCCCATAGTGCAAAAGATTCAAATTTAGAATGCTGATACTTTTTATTTTTTTGCAGAAAACTAGCTGCCTAGAAAATAAATATTACAATGCAAAAGTTCTCAGACTCCATCAGGACATTCTCAGCTGCCGGACAATCAAGGCTTATACTTCCTGCTCCTCTTTTTGCTTGCAGCAGGTTGACTTCTGCAAGCAATTTATCACTGACTTTTTTATTACCACTGCTGCTGCTGTTCTCCTGCCAGTGGGAGTAAGGTTAAGAGAGGACTTGGAAACAGGAGGAGAAGAAGAACAGACTGGGAAAGATTCAGAAGAAGAGGAAGAAGAAGAAGAAGAAGAAGAAGAGACAGGAAATTTATAAGTAAAGCAAAACTCTAATAGTGGAAAGAGGAATGTCATTAAAACTCTGGAATTGGAATGTTAATGGAATGAACAATAAGAAGAAACGAAACGGAATTGAACATATCCTAAAAAAGAAGAACTTGGACATCATATGCCTACAAGAAACGCATGTGGCCAAAAAACATAGGAAAGTTCTAATTAATAAAAGGTTAGGGAATGAATTTATATCCTCGGACAAAGAGAAAAAAAGAGGTGTGGCTTTATATATCAAAAACAAAATTGAATCTCACCAACTATTTAAGGATGAAGAAGGGAGAATGATTGCGGTCCAAATAAATTGGCAAGGGGAAAAAATGATAATTGTTGGGATATATGCACCAAATGGGAATAAGACAGAATTCTTTAGATCGCTTGAAGAAAAACTATTTGAATACATGGACCAGAAAATTATAGTAATGGGAGATATGAACGGTGTGGTTTCACTAGAACTGGACAGATTAAGGAAAACTAAAAACAAAGAAGGGAAACTACCCAAAACCTTTTTTATGATGATGAAGAACTATAATCTGGTGGACATCTGGAGGCTCAGGAACCCATTGGAGAAGCAGTTCACCTATCACTCAGAACCGAATCAATCGTTCTCAAGAATAGATCAAATATGGGTCTCAAATGAGTTAACTCCAAGGATTAAAAAAATTGAAATACAGGCGAAGGTGCTTTCAGATCACAACCCAATAGAAATGGAACTCAAAGGTTTGGAAGAGCGAACCTTCAGGTGGAGATTGAATGATAATTTATGGGACGACCAAAAATTCGTGGAAAAATCACAAAAAAATCTAACAGAATTCTTTAGGAATAATATGGACAAAGGGACAAGGACAAGTGTGGTGTGGGATGCAAGTAAGGCGGTGATGCGGGGCCTCCTTATCCAGCAAAACGTATGGAAAAGAAATAATAGAGAGAAATGGACTAAGGAGATTCTTAGACAGATTATGGATTACGAACAAAAATTGATTAAAAAACCCAACAATGAAAAGATAAGACAGGAAATAAAGATTCTTCAAACCCAATTTGCGATGACAACAAATAAAGAAGTTGAATGGAACATTAAGAGATTAAGACAAAAAAATTTCGAGTTTGCCAATAAACCAGGAAAATGGCTCGCCTGGCAAGTTAAGAAAAGAAAAGAACAAAATACAATTAGCAAAATTGAGTTCAACGGAGAAGAAACAACAGAACCGAAGGCAATTAGAAGAGCTTTTGTGGACTACTACAAACAACTGTACAGGAATAAAGAAAGGAACAACAAGAAGAAAATAGAGAGATATCTGAAAGATAAAATGATGAGGAAGATCCCGACAGGCGAAAAAGAACAGCTGAATGCCCCAATAGGTAAAGAAGAGGTAGAAGAAGCCATAAAAGAGTTAAAAAGAGGGAAAGCACCAGGACCAGACGGGTTTACTTCGAGTTATTACAAAGAAATGAAGGATTCCCTGATGGGCCCATTGATTAAAGTAATGAATAACATCTTAATAGAAAAGGACATCCCAGGAACATGGAAGGAAGCCTTTATTACAATAATACCAAAACAAGATTCGGATTTAACACAAGTAAAGAACTATAGGCCCATCTCGTTATTAAATACAGATTATAAGATCTTCGCGGGAATCCTTGCAAAGAGGTTAAAGAAGATACTGATAAAGATCATACATAAAGACCAACAGGGTTTCCTACCGGGCAGACAAATAAAAAATAATATAAGAAACATAGTTAATGTTATAGAATATCTGTCCGATAGATGTGATAAACCAGCATCCTTAATATTTGTGGACGCGGAAAAAGCTTTCGATAACGTCATTTGGGAATTTATGTTAAAAAATCTGAAGTTTATGGAAGTGGGTCAAGAATTCTATAACGGTATTGAAGCAATCTATACAGATCAGAAAGCAAGATTGATAGTAAACAACACTATCACCGAAGACATAAAAATAAGCAAAGGCACAAGGCAGGGTTGTCCACTCTCGCCATTATTATTTATTGTGGTTCTTGAAGTTCTATTAAATGCAATTAGGCAAAATAAGCAAATTAAAGGGGTTATGTTGGGGGTAAACGAATACAAAATTAAGGCCTTCGCAGACGACGTGGTGTTGACTGTGGAAGAACCTATAGATAGCATAAAAGAAATTCTAAATGAGATGGAACAATTTGGAGAATTGGCAGGATTTAGATTGAACAAGAAAAAGACTAAAATGATAGTAAAAAATATGGACCGAGATAAAATTGAATTATTACAACAAAGAACGGAGATTGAAGTAGTAAAGAGGATCAAGTATTTAGGAATTTGGCTTTCTGACAAGAACATAGATTTGTATCAATATAATTATATCCCGGTATGGAAAGGCGTAAAAAAAGATTTAGAGATTTGGGCCAGATTGAAACTATCATTCTGGGGAAGAATATCGATGGTAAAAATGATGATACTTCCCAAACTGCTATTTCTATTCCAAACTATACCCATAATTAAAGGTACAAAAAGTTTTAAAGAGTGGCAAAAGGCAATTTCGAGATATGTCTGGGAAGGGAAGAAGCCTAGAATTAAATTCAAGCTATTAACGGACTCAAAAGAAAGAGGCGGCTTCGCCCTTCCAGACATGAGACTCTATTACGAGGCAGCATGCCTGTGCTGGATAAAAGAATGGGTAAAGCTGGAAGACAGGGAACTATTAGACCTTGAAGGTTTTAACAATAAAGCTGGGTGGCATGCGTACCTATGGAATGATAAGAAGAGGATAGACAAAGGCTTTACAAATCATATTTTCAGAGGTGCTTTATTAGAGGTCTGGGAGAGATACAAAAATATATTAGAACCACAAATTCCCCATTGGTTATCCCCGTTAGAGATGATGGGTATAAAGAAAGTAAATATGAGAGAGAAGTGGGGAAAATATGAAGAAATGGTTTGTAATGAAGGAGGGAAGTGGAAACTAAAACCCTATGACCAAATTAAGGCTTTAACCTATGACTGGTTACACTATTTTCAGATAAACGAAATGTTTAAAAAGGAGCTGAAGGAAAGGAATTATGTAGTGAAAGAATCAATCTTTCAAAAAGAGATAATAAATAATGAGTATAAAAATCTGTCAAAAATGTACAAAATCTTGCTGGAATGGTATACGAAGGACGAGGAGGTGAAGGCGGTGATGGTTCAATGGGCAAGAGATTTTGGTTATAATGTTCAATTAGAGGATTGGGAAAGGCTCTGGAAAGAGAATATAAAATTCACAGCTTGCACGTTACTGAGGGAAAATATGATGAAAATGCTCTACAGATGGTACCTGTCACCTATGAAACTAGCAAAGATGTATAAGGTGGACAACAAATGCTGGAAATGTAAAGATAAAGAAGGGACCTTCTTCCACCAGTGGTGGGAGTGTAAAAAAATTAAATGCTTCTGGGAAGAGATTTATAACGAACTGAAAAAGATGTTGAAGTACACTTTTGCGAAAAAACCAGAAGCATTCTTATTAGGTATAGTCGGGAAGGATGTGAGAAGAAGGGACTATAAACTTTTTCAATATGCGGTGACAGCTGCCAGAATTGTGCTAGCTCAGAAGTGGAAACAGGAGGAAGTCCCAACGGTAGAGGAGTGGAGAGCAAAATTGATAGAATACGCCGAACTGGACAAATTAACAGGGAAAATTAGATATACTAAAGATCAAAAATTTATAAAGGATTGGGAGAAATTTGTGTGTTATCTGGAAATTAACTATGGTGTTAAAACAACGCTAGCGGGATTTAAAGAGGCTTTGTAAAGTACTAATAAATATTGCCTAGCAGAGAGGATGAGGAAGGGAGGGATAAGCGGCAATATGGAAGACAGACGAAATGTGTATTAAAAGGATAATTACGATCGATCGTCAGCGACGCTGAAGGAAGTCAACAAACGGATATGATGATTGTATAATGAATGTATTTTCTTTTTTTGGAAATGTTTTATATATGTTCTCTTTTCTTTTTTTTCTTTTTTTGTTAATTTTTCTTTTTTCTTTCGAAAATCTCAATAAATATATTTAAAAAAAAAAATAGAATGCTGATACTTTTTATTTTTTTGCAGAAAACTAGCTGCCTAGAAAATAAATATTACAATGCAAAAGTTCTCAGACTCCATCAGGACATTCTCAGCTGCCGGACAATCAAGGCTTATACTTCCTGCTCCTCTTTTTGCTTGCAGCAGGTTGACTTCTGCAAGCAATTTATCACTGACTTTTTTATTACCACTGCTGCTGCTGTTCTCCTGCCAGTGGGTTTTAGAGGTGTGATGTTGCGGTTCTTAGTGTGGCATTATTTTTATTTTATTATTTCCACGCAAGCTGCTTCAGTTGAAGGCAAATCAGTCACACGTTCCGAAACACCGTGCAAAGGGAAATACAGCCACCCTTAAAAATCCACACTTCTCCAAATTTTTACCATCCAGTTCTCCAATCAAGGTTTACAAATAGGCCTATATTTGGTAACAGTGTGCATAAAAATGAATATATCAGTGAAAATAACAAAGAAAAATGCATTACATTGGGGAAATTACTTGCAAAAATATGCACATCGGTCAAAACGGAATGCAAAAATGTGTTTATTAGGAGAAATTCATTTTCAGGGAAAGGGTCTATATATATAATTTTTATTTTATTTTACAAGTGTATACAACAATATCAAATACATATCCATCTAGATAGATTTCTCTGAATCTTGAGACTTCCCCCCATCCTCTTTATGGGTCCTATTGTCAACATTTTCAGCTGCATATTATTTCATAATCCATATTTAATATCTCTCCACATTGTCCATAGTAATTGTTACATTACAAGTGTAACCAGACAGAGGGCCTTCTCGGTAGTGGCGCCCGCCCTGTGGAAAGCCCTCCCTTCAGATGTGAAGGAAATAAGTAGCTATCATATCTTTAAAAGACATCTGAAGGCAGCCCTGTTTAGGGAAGTTTTTAATATTTAATGTTGTATTGTTTGTAACACTCGATTGGGAGCTGCCCAGAGTGCCTGGGGAAACTCAGCCAGATGGGCGGGGTATAAATAAATAAATAAATAAATAAATATTATTATTATTATTATTATTATTATTATTATTATTATTACTACTACTACTACTACTACTACTACTACTACAAGTGTTATTAGAATCCTGCTAATGTTTTCATCTGCTTACAGTGGTCTCCTAGATAAATTATAACTTTCCCCATTCTCTCTCGAAGTTTTTGTCCTCTTGGTTCCTGAGCTTTCCTGTCAGTTTTGCCATTTCGGCATAGTCCAACAAGCTTAGTTTGCCATTCCTCTCTGGTGGGGACTCTTCTTTCCATCTTTGGGCTAGTGGCATCCGTGCAGCTGTTGTCACATACATAAAAAGTATTTTCTGCTCTTTTGGTTTGCTGGTACCTACAATTCCTAATAAAAAGCCTTCTGTTTTGTTTTTTTTTAAATAAAAGTTATTTCCAGTTCATTATATATCATTTCCATATCTAGAATATGCCTGTGAGGAACCCCTTAGACGACAGTTTCCTGACAATACAATGGATCCAGTGATAACTGAGTTCTTGGTAGAAAGGACCCCTGACAGTGTTCCAGAAAATTATCTCTACAGGTGTTTGATACGCTCTGATTCCTGTGGCATTTAATTTTTAAGGACAATTGGGAGGAACAGCTATGCTTTTCGAACAACTGTGATTCCACACAAGCCAGAACTGGAGGATTACAGAATCTCCAGGGCCTGGGTCAAGGGATATAATATTACGCTGCTGAGTGGCTTCTAGCACAAATGCAACGCACACTTTTGGAAACACAGGCCAGTCAAAGCATTTATTTGACCAAACTGCTAACCTGAGAAGGTGAATGCGAGGGGCTCCGTACAAGTCTTGTAAATGGCAAAAGGAGAGTGCAATTGCTTTGCCATGTGCAACGCCTCTCATAATTCCACACACATGTTTTTTTTATTATTGTAATATGCACCAGAGAGCTGGCGTAGCCTAGCGCCTAAACTGCGTGATCTATAAAGTCCTCAGTTCAAATCCCACACACTGCAGGATTCCCCCCCCCCCAAATAAGACCATAGGCAATTGTATTTCATCCAGCAGAGCTTTACTGCTACTGAAGGCAGATGAGCACAATGGTCACAAATCCAATACATTCAGGATTGGCACTGTCCATAAGAAATCCAGTTGCAGCAGACTTAACTAAACTTACAATAACTTATAATAAGTGTAAACCTTAACACTATATACAGAACAGCACACCAGAAGGAAGAGAGATTTTTGTTGTTTAGTCATTTAGTTGTGTCTGACTCTTCGTGACCCCCTGGACCAGAGCACGCCAGGCACTCCTGTCTTCCACTGCCTCCTGCAGTTTGGTCAAACTCATGCTGGTAGCTTCGAGAACACTGTCCAATCATCTCGTCCTCTGTCGTCCCCTTCTCCTTGTGCCCTCCATCTTTCCCAACATCAGGGTGTTTTCCAGGGAGTCTTCTCTTCTCATGAGGTGGCCAAAGTATTGGAGCCTCAGCTTCAGGATCTGTCCTTCCAGTGAGCACTCAGGGCTGATTTCCTTAAGAATGGATAGGTGTGATCTTCTTGCAGTCCATGGGACTCTCAAGAGTCTCCTCCAGCTCCATAATTCAAAAGGGTAACAATGATACAGTTGAAAAAACTGCTTTTGTTTGACACTACGGAGTAACAGAGCAATGGAGGAGGGGGTGAGAATTCCGCTCCATTGCTTTCACTGCCACCAATTGAGAGGGACTGGTATGCATTTGGCGTCCCCCATAGTTTGGCACACGGGTGCACCACACCCCTTGCACCCCTGGGGAAAGACGGCCCTGGAGATAGAAAGAGAAAGTGAAACTCAGGCTCCTTCTGGAATATTTTTATAGTCATCATGACCCTGACAGACGAGATAAGAGAACTAGTTTAAACCAGCTGTACTCAGTTTCTCTGAAGGTATAACCCAAACATCATGAAGTTTCTTTCACACAGAGAAACTTCCAGAACCCTCTTGAATTAATTAGAATAGGAAAGATCTCTACACATCAGATCAATACTATCTGTACTAAGAAATGCAAACTGATCAGTTCACCTGTTGTTGGGATAAAACTGAAGACTTCACACACACACACACACACACACACACTTTTGGTGTGCGACGCAGTTTGCTGATGCAGCATTTGACAGCATTTGCTGTTATGTATGTTGTCTTTAGAAAAACTTTCCATCACTAGTGACAAACTTGCTGTACCTGTGCTTACACAGAATACTAAATCTGTCATTACCCTCAGTGGAATTAGGGTGGCAAGTGATAGGAAAACAGCCAGCCTACCTGATTCTTTCCCACATTCTGGGAAAGAAGGGAAATTCTGTATTTCCTGCTCTTGCTTATTTTCCTTATTTTCCTTCTTTGACTTTTTTTTACTTTATTAAGGACATGTGTTGCACATGTGCATGTGCTGGGGTCAGGAGCAGGCCTCATGCGCATGTGTGGTGCATGAGAAACCTGAAATTTCCTGACTTTCTCTCATGAATAAATTCAGCAATGCCTATTCTGGTGTTTCCCTCCCAATTATCACATATATTTTGTGAGATGTTTGATCCCAGAAATTTGACGGCCACTGTGGTGGCCTAATACTTGTCTTGACCAGTAGCAGAGGACATCTTAAATATACATCTCTGGGCTCTGCTCCATGGTTCTTTTGAGCCACCAGTAGGGATGAATAGATCTGTCAGTTTGGGGGGCTCTCTCAAAATTGGTTTCTCATTTTCCAATCTTAAATTCAGTTCTCCACATGTTGCAGTAATTTGCAGATTAAAAAAAACACAACTTTATGGAAATTATTCAGCATGTTTTCTGCAGTTTTACACATTTGCTGCAAGCAATTTCCCCCAATGTAGAAAAAATTTTAATGCTATTTTCATGAATATATTAATTTTTATGCCTACTCTTATGTGGTATATACATTCTTGTAAAAATTGCTTGGTCTGAGGGCAGCACTGCAAAATTCAGATAAGCTCGAATCTTGAAGGATAGTTCTGTTTTGGTTTGTATATTGTTTCAGAAAGTGTGAATTTGATGCAATCATCTTTAAATGTGTACTGAATCAAATATCTCTTCCATCCTTACCCACCAGTTTCCTCCCATGGGCCCATGCCAGGGAGCAGAATTTTGTGTTTCAAAAGTTGGGAACCCTTGTCTCAGGCAAAAGCAATTATCACTCAGAGACTTTATGATATCGAATTGCAACAAGAAGGCGCCCTACTCCCGGAGACGTATAGATGTTTAAAAGCTTGGCCTAATTTTTCAGCTGACCCTTACTTAACTAACATCACTAACGAAGCCTATAGATGGGCTTTTTCTAGAGCCCGCTTTGAGACAATGCCCTCAGCAGTGCTGTACGGCAAATTCACGCGGGTTCCAATGCATGCGCGTCTCTGCTCTTGTATGTCTAATAAGGTAGAATCTGTCACACACATTCTTCTATTTTGTGAATTTTATAGTGAAGAACGAGTTCAACTTATTTTACCGCTCCTATCAAAATTTATACCTCTTCAATATTATTTGGAATCCTCCCCCGAAATTCTTTGAAAATACCTCCTGGAAGATTCCTCAAGCTCAATATCATATGAGGTGGCTAAATTTTGCACTTTAGTAATTAGGAAGCGTAAATCTCTTCTGTTGAATGGCACACTGTGAAGTTCCCTTGTGTAACTTTTTTCCCCCCTGAGGTTGTTGTTTATTTCTTGTTGTTTGATCTTGTGGTGTTTAGTGTCACTGGCTTTGGCCGCAATAAAACTTGAACTTGAACCCTTGTCTCAAGCTGCATTGCTGTGGAGTTGACAGGAGCTCTCAGGTGATCTTTAGCAATACAGATCTGCTCCCCCCCCCTCTACTCTCCCTCTGTTCCAAAACTCCATGGCTAAGATCCTTTTCTGTCCCAAGAGGCAACAAGATGCAGAGAACTTTGTGCTGAATCCTCTGGTTTGCTGCTGTGCAGCCGAATACAGTTTGGGGCTGTTGATTATTTGGTTCCTTTTTAATTTTCCTTTCTATAGCCTCTTGCTCCCAATGCTCAGAGTCCAGTATCCAAAACAGCCCGTTCAATAGAAAACCGTCTCTCTGTTTCCAGATTAAACATTAACTGCAGCAAACCTGACTAGGCCCTTCCCTTCCCTCTCCCAATCCCTATTCCATCTTCCGTAAAAAAAAGAAAGGAAGAAGAAGCCTAATCGCCACTCCCAGGTGTCCCATAATCTGGTTGTAAGTGTGGGTAATCACAGCCTCCTATTTGTGGATGTCTGCCAGGGATGGTTGTTAGAACAATTGAGGCAGGAGACATCTGTCTTGGATGAACTCTAGATAGACCTTTCATTGGAAAGCAAGTACCTATTTGTGTACATCATGTCAGGGACAAGAAGGAAAGCATGATTTAGAGACAATTACATCTTTCTTTAGCAAGCAATTATGATATTTCACTAGGTACGCTGTACCTAGTTTGATTCTTGCCCAGGCTGCCTGCGTACAAGCAAGCAACTTGCAGGGGGAAATTGACTTGATTGCAAAGGATGATATATTTTCACCGTTCACTGAGCTAGGGTTGATCTGTCTGGAGTGGCAATTTATGGAGGGGACCATGGTGACAATTGGCACTTATGTAATTGGGGATTTTACTATTTAAATGCACACTGTAAAAAGGTAGATCTCCTCTGCTTCCTGGCTTAATGCTCTTATGCTCCTTGGACCCCCTAGTTTAATTCATATTATGAATATTATGAAGTGTCATATGCATTATTCAGAATCTGTGGTTCGACCCTGCTAGCTAAACCATGCACAAATATGAGATGTGCAGAATCTGTCTCTGTGCTTGGTTTTTGGTCCCATATACAGAACCCCAGGGTTCTCGATGCAATATTTATTTATGGTTTCTTGCAAATGGTATGGCCTACCAAAGCTTTAATTTATGTCAGTCCAGGACATGTTTTCAGTGCTAGGGTTTGACACAGCATGCAGAATTATAATGATGACAATGAGTAAATATTCATATCCACTCTTTGGTTTATTGAGCATCCAGAACAGCTAAAGGTGATAGTACATCTGTGCCTATGTGCCCGGAACATGCCTGTAAAGGGAATTGGGGGTTGCTTGTGCGTAGAGGTTGCTGATGCTCCAGGCAACGTTCCCTGGCTAAACCTTTCCCTGGCTGGACAGCCCTTTCTCCGTGGCTGTGTCAGTCGCTGGCAGTATCCGTCAGTGGGCGTTTCCTGAACTTCTTCCAACATAAAAACTCCTTGACACCAAGTCTCCGCCTAGACTCCCTGCACGGAAATCTTCTGCACAGAGTGGGCGTGGCCAGTGGAGGTCCTGGACTCTCCCCGCTGGTCTCTGTGGAAGAGTCCTGGAGCCCTCTCTCCGAGGTCCTTCCCTGCTCCCCTTTCTCCCAGGTGTCACTCTGATTTCCTTCCCCAAAGGAAGTGTTCTCTCTCCCTCTGCTGGTCCCTTCTCCCGCATCGTTGGGGAGCCTTACCTCCACTCTTGGCTCCGATGGCAGTTCCCTGACAATGCCCAATCCAAGGAGGACAAACATCCAGTAGTTTAATTCTTTTCTTGACAAAGCATACATTTACAGGAGCTCCTAAGGTGCACAGAACACACACAGACACACACTTCTGGCAACTAAGTAGCTGGCATGTCAGGGATCATGCTGAGGAAAGCTGCACTGAGGAGGAATGATGGGAGTCTCCCCCTCCTCCTGCTCCTGATCAGGACCCTGAATCTTCCTAGGAGCAGTGGGACAGTATAGATTTGGAACAGGGGTTTGCAGAGGGGCATAGTTCAGACGGCTGAAGTTGGGAAGAACTGGGTGGTGAACAGCTAGAAGAAGAAGAACCGGGGGGGGGGGGAGTTAACAGACTCTCTTTTGCTGGAAAGTGTCCATCCGCTTAGCCCAAGGTCAAGGAGAGCAGATAAGGTGGCAGCACAGAAAGCACAGTGGTTGCAAGATCACTTTACAAGATGTGATGGCCTGGGACTTGGGCTTGGACTTGGAACCAGAGGAGATTCAGTATGCACCGGATCCTTTGCCTCAGGCATCATCTGAACCAAGTCTGGGGCCTGATCCTGAAGAGTTCCAGACTGCGCAGGTTCCCCTGCAACAAACACCAGCTGGGCCGAGTCAGGGACCTGAGCCTACCTTGGCTCCAGATGCGGGGATTACCTCATTGCCTTCAGCTAGGCCATCACTTATAGCTGCTCCACTACTGGTTTGGTCAGGAGAGGCTGAGGCGGCCCCTGGGTCTAGTAACCCACCGATGTCTCCCTAGCTGCAGAGACTAAGGTCTGAGAGAAGGAGAGACCTGAGTACTCGCAGGAGGAGTGCTCATCTTCAGGCGAAACAGGGAGGTGAGTCGCCGGGGGATCAGGACCGGCCGCTACCCCAACAAAGATAAAAGGCTGTCGGACCCCGCCCCAGGTTGTGGGAGCAATATTGTTGTATGCTAGATCCTGCCTGAGATCCTGTACCTGTCCTTGCCTGGTTTCCTGCCCTGTGTCCTGCCTTGGCCCTGTCGGACTGACTCCCAACAGAACCTTCAGATTATGGACCGGTCCTGGACCGCATTTCATGGGTTACCCCGGGGTCCAGCACACAAAATGTGGTAGTTACGTGGGTGACAAGGGGGGAAGTGGGTGGAACCCTTAATTGGGAGCACCGTCATTCCTAGGAAATGGATTCTTTGTTCTCTTGCTATGATCATTAAAATTTCTAACTGGTAAGAGTCTCCTTTCGCTTTGATTCTGCTTATCTACTGCCAAAGGGGGTGGGGAAGCCAAGTCCCTGAAGCTTGACATGGCATCTCTTCCCCAGGCTTGTGCTCCGAGATGGACTGTTGGAGTAACTGCGCAACCACACCCTGAACCGAACTTAAGTATCCTTGCCTGACGGGGGACATGCATGGAACTTCCTCTGCATGGAAGTTGCCACTGTGCCTGCCTCTTCAAGCTCCTCCTGGTCCTTGGAGACAGTGGGGAAAGGGATGATGGGGATTCTACCATCCCACAACTTGCAGGGACAGTCTCTTTTTTCACTTCTGATTCCTCCTGCACCTCCTCCCCCATCTCCGGATGCTCAGACTCTTCTCCTTCCTCTAGTCCAGTCTTCAGCCTTGCAGGTGGCACAAGACCCCACCAATCACTGACCTCCTTCCCCTGGATCAGCCTCTGCCACACACTCCTCAGAGCCCTACCTGTCAGGTGTGCATGCAGGAGCCAGGCCCTGTGACCAGCAGGGCTTTGCAGGACTGTGGCCTTCCTGAGTTCTGGGGAGGCAAGGCGTGGCCGCACAGGTGAGGCTGCTTGGTAACTCACTGCGCCTGGTGGCAAGAGCTGGGAAGGGATATAAGGTCAGCATTTCCCTTTGGCTCTTGGCCACAGCAACTTATTTCCTGCCTTTCTGCGTTTGGCTTCTTGCTTCCTGATCCTCGGACCCTTGACTTCATGACTCCTTGCTTCTCTTTTTTTAAAAAAATAACTTTTTATTCAAAATTAAAACAAAACATATTATCCATAAATATATCATCCTTATTCCCCCCCATTTTTCCTCCCTCTGCTCCCTCCCCCCACAGAACCCACCCACCCCCACCCCCGACTTTCCTGAGTTCCAGTCTTTGATTTCTCTAAAAATGCTGTTTTCTGCATGTCACACAGTTGTATAGATCTTCAAACTATTTAGCTGATGATTATCAATAAAAAGTTTGTGAATGCTTATTCAAAACCAGCCAAGGAGTCCAGTTCGCTTTGTTGCATCTTCAAATACTTTGTAAAGGGTTCCCATTCATCTTTAAAGTCACAGTTATCCTTTTCCCGTAGCTTGTATGTCAGTTTTGCCAGTTCTGCATAGTCCATCAATTTTTCTTGCCATGATTTTTTAGTTGGGGTTTCTTCAGTCTTCCATCCTTGTGCTAGTAAAACTCTCGCGGCCGTTGTCGCATACGTGACTCCTTGCTTCTTGACCCTTGGAGCCTTGACTTCGTGACTCCCTGCTTCCTGACCCTTGGACCCCTTGCTTCTGGACTCTCATTCCTGCTCCCACCCCACCATCTTGCCCCCGGTCCCGATGTCCTCAGCCAGGACTTTGACCGCCCATAAACCGGACCGTGACACTACCAGTCTCTGATAATATGTAGGCAGCATTTATATATCGCAGTAAGCCATAGTGAATGGCTTACTGTGATATGTACTTGACCATAAAGCACAGAACCCTCCTGCTTTTCCATTCATCTGAGTGGCAGTAACAGACCACAACCTCTGGGTTAGCATTATGGCTGAATGGGAGATAATAGTGTCTTACTCCAAACAAACCACAATGTGAAGTTAAGATTTGTTCTTGGTTTACCAATCATGGTTTCTTCGTTTGAAGTAAACAAGTTATACCCCCTGGTTTAGACACAGTACTAAGCCAGGAATCATGGTTTGTTGCCCCCACTCATGCTAGGGGCAGAGTGAAGTGGAAATGCTCTCCCCTTTCACAGTACACCTTGAGCTGTCATACCCACGTCGGTCACAGAGGACCTGTGGAGGTATCGTAGCAAAACCACTAACAGCACTGCACTTGCTGATGTAATATGTCAGCTGAGGTGATCACAGATATGATGCGGAACTTTAAAGCCCTAAACAGCCTCAGCCCAGTATACCTGAAGGAGCATCTCCACCCCCATCATCCAGCTCAGACACTGAGGTCCAGCTCTGAGGGCCTTCTGGCAGTTCCCTCCCTGCGAGAAGTGAGGTTACAGGAAACCAGGCAGAGGGCCTTCTTGGTAGTGGTGTCCACCCTGTGGAAAGCCCTCCCATCACATGTCAGGGAAATAAACAAATATCTGACTTTTAGATATTCTGCTGGGAGCCGCCCAGAGTGGCTGGGAAAATATAATAATAATAATAATAATAATAATAATAATAATAATAATAATAATAATAATAAAAATATCAGTTCTTGTGACTTTGGCAGCTGGAAGAACAGTCCATAGGAACAGCTGACAGACATGACCGTGATCAGTCTTTATATCCATTTTGCCTGTTTGCATGACAGCTGGCCCAGAGATAGTCAAGAATCTGTGTTTACAGATCAAGCAATATGTGAATCAAACCTTAAACTTCCTATACAGTGGACCCTCCAGTTGGTACCGCTCTGGTTACATAACTTTCAGATTACGAACGCAGCAAACCCGGAAGTGTATTCTTCTGGGTTTCGCTGTGTGCACATGTGCAGAAGCGCTCTGCGTGCCACACTCATGTGCCGAAGCGCTTTTGCCGCATGCATGCGCAGAAGTGCTCTGCGCGTTGCGCTCATGCGCAGAAGCACTCTTACGCCGTGTGAGCGCGCAGAAGTGGGCTTCTGGTTACGGATTTTTCAGGATGCGCATGGACCCCTGGAATGAATTAAATCCGTAACCCGAGGCTCCACTGTATAGGGAAGTTTTTAATGTTTTATGTTTTATTGTGTTTTTAATATTCTGTTGGCAGCTGCCTAGAGTGGCTGGGGTAGTATAATAATAATAATAATAATAATAATAATAGTTGCCATCATCATTGAATAATGGCAGCTCCAACATCAAAAGATATAATCTCCTTCCCCTTTCCCATAACTGCTGTGCTCTTCGTTTTAAAAATTGTAAGCATCTCATGATGATCTGATGATATCTGACGTGTTATGGAGCATATTGGGTTGGCAAGCACACTGATTCCTCTCTTCTTCTTTAAAAAAAAGGAAAGGGGGAAAAAAGGGTTTCAGAAACATCAGCAAATCTCATGCCAAAAGCACGAACAAATATCATGAGGTCTGGGAGCACATAAACAAAGCAGTGTTAAAGCTGGCATGGCGAAAAAGCTGTCTCAATGTGATTTGCTCATGCGATTTATGACGCTGGGAGTGGCACAAAGAACTGGATCATATGCAGCTTCCAGCACACTCTGTTCCCCTTTGGCCGAGAGCGATTGGAGTACAACATGGTGATAGCTGTAGCGAGGGGGACGAGAGGGATCAATCATCCAAAAATGTTTAAGTTCAGCTCCGGGGGAGTACACAAAAGTAAATTGCTGGAAAGATTAGGCAGGGGGAGTCTGGGTAATAAATCAGGTAGAGAGAATCGGAAAGCACTCAATTATCCCCTGCATTTAAATCTGAAGCAGCGGCAGTTACACACAAGCACAAATGATGTGTCATCTTAATGTATTATTGCTGCACAACTGAAGAATTGGCAAAGTACATCCCCTTGTTTAATCAAGCAGTTGTTTCTCATTTTCATGCCAAATAACATGAGCTGGGCTTACCAAGGCCACAGTTTGTGTGTGTGTGGTGGTAATTCTGTGGCGATTACCGTATTTTTCGCTCTGTAAGATGCACCTGACCACAAGACGCACCTAGTTTTTGGAGGAGGAAAACAAGAAAAATATATATTCTGAATCTCAGAAGCCAGAACAGCAAGAGGAATCGCAGTGAAAGCAGCAATCCTTCTTGCTGTTCTGGCTTCTGGGATAGCTGCATAGCCTGCATTTGCTCCATAAGACTCACACACATTTCCCCTTACTTTTTAGGAGGGAAAAAGTGAGTCTTATAGAGCAAAAAATACGGTAGTTATGAAGACATATCCACTCAGCCTCTTTTTCAAGAGTTTATTTAAAATCAATGCCTGCTTGGGTTTGTAGTGCTTGCACAACGCCAAGCTAAAACGTTTAACATGGCGGCTAAGAGATTGAGCTGGGACCTGGGGCTGTGGTGGTGGTTCAAAGCTTATGAACTCACTAAGTGGTTTTTAGCTGGATTTATGCTGGCTATGTTGTGTCATGGCCCACGTGGAAGTCCTCACAGACCCATGCTTTCTAGATGTGGGATAAGTTTGGATAATCTGAAAAATGAGAAATGGAAATTGACAGTTTTACCTGTCCATTTTTAGTAACCAGTTTTATGAAACAATACATTTCAAAAAGAAAAGAAGAAGACAAAAAGTCTCTGGAAAAATACAACCTGAAAAGAAATCAGAACAAATACTCAATATAACAGCCAATGTTGTATAAACTCATAGCAAACTTTGTGCAAATAAATCAAGGTGAAATACAACTCATCGCCTAGAAGCAACTACAATGTGTTGTCTGTAAAACCACTCCAGGATTCTCAAAAAATCACTCTTTTGTGTGAGCTGTCTTTAGAGTAACTTGAAAAAACATTTCAGTGCTGTATCTTGAAAAGTGAACTTAGGAATACAGTGGTACCTTGGTTCCCAAACTTAATCCATTCTGGAAGTCTGTTCCAAAACCAAAGCGTTCCAAAACCAAGGTGCGCTTTCCCATAGAAAGTACAGTGGTACCTCGGGTTAAGTACTTAATTCATTCCGGAGGTCCGTACTTAACCTGAAACTGTTCTTAACCTGAAGCACCACTTTAGCTAATGGGGCTTCCTGCTGCTGCCGTGCTGCCAGAGCATGATTTCTGTTTTCAAGCAAAGTTCTTAACCTGAAGCACTATTTATGGGTTAGCAGTGTCTGTAACCTGAAGCGTATGTAAACTGAAGTGTATGTAACCCGAGGTACCACTGTAATGCAAAACGGATTAATCCATTCCAGACTTTTAAAAACAACCCCTAAAACAGCAATTTAACGTGAATTTAACTATCTAATGAGACCATAAAATGAAAGCAATAATTATTGTACTGTACTATAAAATAAATAAAACAGTATTGTAGATGAGATTTTTTTTTTTAAAAAAATCTTACCTGCACTGATGATAGTCATTATCCATTTCTGCAGTCACTCACTCACTCACTCACTCAATCAATCAATCAATCAGTAAAAAGGAAAAAACAAAAGCACCAAATATAAGCTCCAAGTATCACCCCAGAACACAGCAATTGGAAGTGGAAGGCTTGAATTACAATGGGGGGGAAACACAAATTAGCAGCGCAACAGGAAACACAGGGGGACTCAAAATGGATCATGTTCAGCTTCTGAAAAAAAGTTCGAAAACCGGAACACCTACTTCCGGTTTTGCAACGTTCGGGTTCCAAGTTGTTCATGAACTAAGCTGTTCAAAAACCGAAGTACCACTGTAGGGACAAACCAGCCACAGTAAAACGAATGAAAAATACTAAATGCTGCCCTCTGTCAGCATCTATTCCCATTACATCACACCTGAAAAATGCCAAGGCTTAGCCTTTGATAATCCTCCATAGAAGAGAGCTTCAGAATTTCATTCAGCCACATGTCTATCTGCTCATAATATTTGTAACTTGACCGCTGGCCTGGCAATTGCAAGAGATAATTAGCGTAACACTGGTAGCTGGTATTATCGGGCAAGCAAATGCAGACAAGGGAGAAAAATGCTTATAAAAGACAAGAAAGCCATGCAGCAATTTATTACCAAATTTACTAATCTACTAAGGAAGCAATCCTATGATCGCTCTGCCCCCCTGGTAATTCTCACCCCCCGAAGAAAAATCAATCAGAATTGCTCCCACTTCGTTGCTCATCGTTATGTTGGATGAAAAGGTTCATTTAAGATGCTGAATGTCTCCTCCCCCCCCCAATCTTTGGGTCTTTGGCAGCAGCCAGTTACAGAACATCACTGTTTTATTTTTATTTTTCAATAATGCTAGAGGCCCTTTCAGAACACGGAGGCAGCTGGTGTTCACTCAGTTAGGTTGTTTAAACAATCTCTTCATTTTTCGATCCCTGTTCATCTTTACTGTGGTAGGCTTTCTGTTCTCTGCTCTGTGGAAATTAGTGTGCCCAGTGCTATTTTTCTAGAAAAAGAGGTGCCAGAACTCACTATGAACACCTCCCTCATTCTCTTAAAATGGCAATGGTGCCCACCTGAGAAGTGTCGGAACTGAGCTCCTGTGCGTTCCCCCTGGGAAAAAAGCCCCAAGTGTGTCCCAAACAGTGCATATGATTGAATGTACACAGGTTATCAAAATAAAAAAAAATTCCTTCCAGTAGCACCTTAAAGACCAACTAAGTTAGTTCTTGGTATGAGCTTTCGTGTGCATGCACACTTCTTCAGATACACTGAAACAGAAGTTGCCAGATCCCTCTATATAGTGAGAAGGTGGGGAGGGGTGTTACTCAGAAGGGTGGTGGGAATGGGAGATTGGCAGATAGCTGAGATGAGCCTGTTGACGACTCTTAACGACTGCAATAGGTCTTACAGGAAAAGGCAAGGGGTGAGAAGGTGAAAAATGGCTTAGTCATGTATAATGAGATAAGAATCCAATGTCTTTGTTCAGACCAGGTCTCTCCATGGTTTTAAGTTTGGTAATGAGTTGCAATTCAGCAGCTTCTCTTTCCAGTCTATTTCTGAAATTCCTTTGTAGTAAAACAGCTACTTTGAGATCTTGTATAGAATGTCCTGGGAGATTGAAGTGTTCTCCTACTGGTTTCTCTGTTTTGTGATTCTTGATGTCAGATTTATGTCCGTTTACTCTTTGGTGTAAGGTTTGGCCTGTTTGTCCAATATAGAGAGCTGAAGGACATTGTTGGCATTTGATGGCATACACAATGTTAGACGATGAGCAATTAAATAGTCCCGAGATGGTATGTGTGATGTTGTTGGGGCCAGTAATGGTGTTGTCCGGGTGTATGTGGCAGCAAAGTTGGCATCTGGGTTTATTGCAGGCTCTGGTGCCAGTGTCCGTGTTAAGTCTGGTTGTAGTATTATTGTGGGTTAGGAGTTGTTTAAGATTGGGTGGCTGTCTGTAGGCAATGAAAGGCAGACCAACACGGCTACCTATCTGTAACAGGTTATCAAAACAGGCATACTTCATATTCATCTGTCGTAATTTCTCATCCCCCTTTTATTTTAGAATTATTGCATAATACTCTAGCATTAACAGCTTAATACCTTCCCCCTTTCTTGCAGAGCGCTGTTTGTCAACAGACTGAGGTTGAATCCCGACAAGACGGAATACTTTTTCTGGGGGACAGGGGGCAGCCGGTTGTGGGGGATTCCCTTTTCCTGAATAGGGTAACTATAATCTAAAGGACCAGTGCACAGCCTGGGAGTCATTTTGGACTCACAGCTGTCCATGGAGGCACAGGTCAGTTCTGTGTCCGGGGCAGCTGTCTACCAGCTTCACGTGCTGGTACACGGGCTGAGACCCTACCTGCCTGCGCATTGTTTTGCCAGGATGGTACATGCTCTGGTTATTTCCTGCTTGGACTACCAGAAGGTAAAGGTAAAGTTAAAGGTAAAGGGACCCCTGACCATTAGGTCCAGTCGTGGCTGACTCTGGGGTTGCGGTGCTCATCTCGCTTTATTGGCCAAGGGAGCCAGCATTCAGCTTCCGGGTCATGTGGCCAGCATGACTAAGCCATTTCTGGTGAACCAGAGCATCACACAGAAACACCGTTTACCTTCCCGCCGGAGCAGTACCTATTTATCTACTTGCACATTGACGTGCTTTCGAAAAGCTAGGTTGGCAGGAGCAGGGACCGAGCAACGGGAGCTCACCCCGTCGTGGGGATTCGAACCGCCGACCTTCTGATTGGCAAGTCCTAGGCTCTGTGGTTTAACCCACAGCGCCACCCGAGTCCCTATCCGGAAGGTAGTTGGCGCTAGATCTTAGTGTCCAGGCTGGAGAATTCACCTACTGTGTGGAGAGACCATCTTGGCGTTCACCTCACTTAGAAAAAATGGTTGACCGGCGGTATAAAAATCCAGTTGGCCAACCAACCAACTTGGGTTTAATCCACCATGTTAAAAACTGACTAGAATATGGTAGTGAAGTTGTGTTAAGGGAAGCTGCATCAAAACATGGTTTTGAAAGAAGGAACTCTGAGATGCCTGTGGATTCCAGCTGTGTATGCGGAGTCAAAAAACGAAGGTGGGAACGTACTGGAGCCAGATTAACCACGAATGTGTACACAGCCCCAGTCTCCTAGCAGGCGTGAAGAGCTTCTGTTTGTTCAAGCAGCTATTTAGGGAGAACATGTTGGGACTCCTTTAAGTTTTCCTGCCTTGTATACAAGCCATAAATAATTATCAGCTGGGTGAGAGTGGACAGAACAGCAGCTACAGTCATGGCATATCACTCTTCCCTCCACCGCCACCTTAAAGAATCATTTTCCCGTATGCCAGCCCTGACGGGGAAGACTGCAGACAGATGGCTTCATTCAATGTGTAGTTGGAGACAGTTTTCTACTTGCATCTTATTTTGAGATGCCACAACAGGGTGAGGCACAGACCCTGATCAGTCTCTTCTTCTCTTTCTTTTCCACCCTTCCTTCCTACCCCGAACAGTTGTACAACCCCAACATTGTGCGTTCAGTGTAGTGGGCCCAAACCTGTGGAACACTCTCCCAACTGAGATTAGACAGGCAAACTACAGGTGAATGACTAAGACTATCTTGTTCCAACATACATGGAGGTGCAGGTCAATTCTGTGTCCAGGGCAGCTGTCTACCAGCTCCATCTGGTATGCAGGCTGAGACCCTACCTGCCTGCGGACTGTCTCGCCAGAGTGGTTCATACTCTGGTTATCTCCCACTTGAACTACTGCAATGCGCTCTTTGAAGGTGACTTGGAAACTACAACTAAGCCAGAATGTGGCAGCCAGACTGGTGACTGGGAGTGGCCGCCAAGACCACATAACACCGGTCCTGAAAGACCTACATTGGCTCCCAGTATGTTTCTGAGCACAATTCAAAGTGTTGGTGCTGACCTCTAAAGCCCTAAACAGCCTCAACCCAGTGTACCTGAAGGAGCGTCTCCACCCCTATTGTTCAGCCTAGACACTGAGGTCCAGCTCTGAGGGCCTTCTGGCAGTTCCCTCATTGCGAGAAGTGAGGTTACAGGGAACCAGGCAGAGGGCCTTCTTGATAGTCAAGGAAATAAACAACTACAGTGGTACCTCTGGTTCCGGAGGTCCGTTTGTAACCTGAAACTGTTCTTAACATGAAGCGCGCTTTTGCTAATGGCGTCTCCCGCTGCTGCTGCACCGCCGGTGCGCGACATCTGATCGCATCCAGGGGCAAAGTTTGTAACAAGGAGCATCTACTTCCGGGTTAGCGGAGCTCGTAACCTGAAGCATTCGTAAGGAGGGTGGTACGTAACACAAGTTTCCACTGTATCTTACAGTGGAGGTTCCACTGTATTTTAGAAGGCATCTGAAGGCAGCCCTGTTTAGGGAAGTTTTAATGTTTGATGTTTTATCACATTATTATTATTATTATTATTATTATTATTATTCTGTTGGGAGCTGCCCAGAGTGGCTGAGGAAACCTTGCCAGATGGGCGGGATATAAATAATAAACAATAATTTATTATTATTATTATTATTATTATTATTATTATTATTATTATTATTCACCCTCCACCAACAGGTCCCAGAGCAATCTCAGAATTCAAGATTAAAAGCAATTAAAATAGATTACAAGCGCCTTGAAATTTTGTTTTTTTATTTGGTCCTGTTTTCTGTGGATTGTTTCACCCCTGAAATTGAAGGTGAAAGGAGCTAAAAAGGAGCTTCCACTTTGGGTTCTCTCTGGATGTTAAAAAGCTAAGTAAAAACGTGAAGAATACAGTAAAAATAATCATGTAGTAGTCTTGATGTTTACATTGACAAACAGTTTTGGATCGACATCTTGAAAGGATGCTGGAAACCTCATGTACTTTAAATTGAGGTGGCATCTGCATCTTGCTGTGACTTCATCATGAGTTTCTGCCGCCATGTACTCATCCTGGCTTTGGCCATTGCCTGGAAACCAAATCCTGCATTTGATGTTGGGACCATATGTCTAGCTCACCACAGACGGGAAAGCTTTGAAATTATAGTAAGCAAGTGCCCAGGTGTGACTCAGAACTGATTCCCAAGTTGAGCTTGCCGTAAGGCAGACTGGATAACTTGCTTCGGAGTGCAGGTGGAACTGAGCACCACACAGGTAGATGGATATTCAAAATTCTGCACAACAGGTACCACTTTTTAGGACGCTTCTCGTTTCTCCAGTTTTATGCCAAAGCGCCAAGACGCCCAGAAAGCTCCCATGCGGACGTCCTCTAAATAGCATTGGACACCATTCAGATACCAGGACCTCAGGCAGAACCTCATCCAACAACTCATTATGACAAAATAACTTGGCACGCACTTTTTAGGGCTGTAGATTTTCATAGAATCATAGAGTTGGAAGAGACCACAAGGGCTATCGAGTCCAACCCCCTGCCAAGCAGGAAACACCTTCAGAGCACTCCTGACATATGGTTGTCAAGCCTCTGCTTAAAGACCTCCAAAGTAGGAGACTCCACCACACTCCTTGGCAGCAAATTCCACTGTCAAACAGCTCTTACTGTCAGGAAGTTCTTCCTAATGTTTAGGTGGAATCTTCTTTCTTGTAGTTTGGATCCATTGCTCTGTGTCCGCTTCTCTGGAGCAGCAGAAAACAACCTTTCTCCCTCCTCTATATGACATCCTTTTATATATTTGAACATGGCTATCATATCACCCCTTAACCTTCTCTTCTCCAGGCTAAACATGCCCAGCTCCCTTAGCCGTTCCTCATAAGGTATCGTTTCCAGGCCTTTGACCATTTTGGTTGCCCTCCTCTGGACATTTTGCCAAGCAGTTTTCCTTTGCGATGCACAGGCATTGTGCCGCATTTAAACTAATTTAAAAAACACTTAATATTCTAAATATTGAGTTTCCCCATTTCCTTTCCAAAAGGCTCTGGCTTTATTAAATCTATATTATTTCCAAAGCAGTCACTTTTTAAAAAAAGATTTACTACAATTCTTAGTTTTTGTATTTTATCCCTACTTTTTTCATTGCATCCCACTCCCCCATCTCCCATTTTTTGTGTGATTTGTGTGTGTGTTGAATGTGTCTGTTTGTTCGCACCCCACCCCACAAATTTCTGTTAAATTTCCAAACTGGCTTGATATACTTCACACAATATAAACCTTTCCCCTAACCTGAGAGGAAGGCACAGGTGAAGCAGACCTCTTTCTTGAAACGCTATGATATAGAGGTAGTTTGTAACCTCTCAGCAATATTTTTACTGTTCTTAAGGGACGCACACAATTTCTTCTGCTTGGAGTGTTTATATCACAATATCTGATTGGTGTCCATGATGCTAGTGTGAGGGAATGTTTCTTGTGACTTCAAACATTTTTAGATCACGTATGAAAGGGTAAACAGATCAGGTTTTCTCAGTTCATGCAGCATAGTCAGAATAAGGGATGGAAGGATCTGTCACTTTTGGTTCCCTCGGTTTCTCATCTTCCCAGTCTTAAATTTAGTTTTCAACATTCTTTCCTTTCCTTTTCCTTCCTCTGAACTCTGGGTTTTCTAAGCACATACAACAGTGGGTAGCAATGGGTAGTGTTTTGGCCTTCATTTGTTTTTCAAGCCCAGTGAACAGGTATTGTGTCCCAGCAACTTTCAAATGAGAGTACAGTGGTACCTCAGGTTAAGTACTTAATTCGTTCCGGAGGTCCGTACTTAACCTGAAACTGTTCTTAACCTGAGGCACCACTTTAGCTAATGGGGCCTCCTGCTGCTGCCGTGCCGCGTGAGCACAATTTCTGTTCTCATCCTGAAGCAAAGTTCTTAACCTGAAGCACTATTTCTGGGTTAGCGGAGTCTGTAACCTGAAGCGTATGCAACCTGAAGCGTATGTAACCTGAGGTACCACTGTATTTCCAAATAGGAAATGAGAACAGCATCTGAAAAGCCAAGCCAAGCCAAGCCAAGCCAAGCCAAGCCAAGCCAAGCCAAGCCAAGCCAAGCCAAGCCAAGCCAAGCCAAACCAAACCAAACCAAACCAAACCAAACCAAACCAAACCAACACACACACACACACACACACAGAGAGAGAGAGAGAGAGAGAGAGAGAGCAGGACTTTTTTCCAGCCGTAACTTGCCGGAACTGAGTTCTGGCACCTCTTTTTGTAGAAAAATAGCACTGCACACAAGCATCTCAAAAGGCAAATGAATTTTTAGCTAGTCTGAGCTGTTAACATACAGTGATAACCAAGCCGGAGACAGAAATGAAGTAGATGCCAGTGATGGCTCTTGGGAGCAGGAGTTTATCAGCCTCTTCTATGGTCCTCCATTTGCTTTTAGCTATTTAGAAGTTCTGGCCTGGGTAGACTGGCCTTCTCACCCAGCTGCCTTCTTCCACTTTCTCTGCCCCACTCTCAATTTCTTCAGGAAGTCTTCAGGAAAATTGTTCAGCATGTTAGTGTGAATTTCTCCTAAGACACACATTGCTGTCTTAAATTTTTCCTGATATAAACATTTTGCAAAATCCAGAAACATTTTGAAAGCTGTGTTTGAGTTCACATACAAAGTCTGCCATGTTCATTTTGAATGCAAACTGACTAAAAGATTTCTGCAATATCCTTTCCTAATAAGATTGACCTAATATTGATATGTCGGCTGCTTAGTGTGGCTGCCTAGTGTTCTTTAAGTTTATAATTGTCTAAATTGAAATTGAAATTGTTAGGCTTAGTAGTTGTGAAAGTGGCTTGTTTTATTTTTTTCTAGTTTCACTAGGATTGCTTTTTAAAATCTAGCTGATGTTTCTCCCCTCTGGCTGATTCTAGTCAATCACAGATCACACAGTGAAAAACATGATGTCACAATGCTGTGTAGTCAATCAGAATGGGCAAGCCAAGTCATTTGAGGAGAAAGGCCATGCTCCCTATATTAGTCACATCTAATCAGGACAGCAGGACGCGGGTGGCGCTGTGGGTTAAACCAGAGAGCCTAGGGCTTGCCGATCAGAAGGTCGGCGCTTTGAATCCCCATGACGGGGTGAGCTGCCTTTGCTCAGTCCCTGCTCCTGCCAACCTAGCAGTTCGAAAGCATGAAGTGCAAGTAGATAAATAGGTACCACTCAGGCGGGAAGGTTAATGGCGTTTCCGTGCGCTGCTCTGGTTCACCAGAAGCGGCTTAATCATGCTGGCCACATGACCTGGAAGCTGTACGCCGGCTCCCTTGGCCAATAAAGCGAGATGAGCGCCGAAACCCCAGAGTTGTCTATGACTGGACCTAATGGTCAGGGTTCCCTTTACCTTTTAATCAGGACAGCAATGCCTCAAGGACTGCCTCTCTCCATATGAACCTTCCCAGACCCTGAGATCATCATCTTGAAGCCCGTCTTTGTGTCCCCCCTCCACAAGAAGTCTGGAGGGTGGCAACACGAGAAAGAGCCTTTTCTGCAGTGGCTCTCCATTTGTGGAATGCTCTCCCCAGGAAGGCTCGCCTGGTGCCTTCATTATACAGTGGTGCCTCGCAAGACGAAAAGAATCCGTTCTGTGATTCTCTTCGTCTAGCGGTTTTTTCGTCTTGCGAAGCAAGCCCATTGAAGGATTAGCGGATTAGCGCTATTAGTGGCTTTTAGCGGCTTATTGGCTTATCGGATCAGCTGATAAGCGGCTTAGCGGCTTAGAAAAAGGGGGGGGGGAAGGAAAAAAACCCCGCAAGAACTCGCAAGACATTTTCGTCTTGCGAAGCAAGCCCATAGGAGATTCGTTTTACGAAGCACCTCCAAAACGGAAAACTCTTTCGTCTAGCGAGTTTTCCATCTTGCGAGGCATTCGTCTTGCGGGGCACCACTGTACATCTTTAGGCGAAAAATTTCAACCAGGCCTTTGGGTGATACCTTTTAAAATGTGTTTGCGGGAGGGGTTGGGGGTGATTAGTTTGTCCTTGTTTTTATTACGTATGCTGTGTTTTTATCTTTAGCTAGCCCTGGGGATTATCTAAAGCTTATTTCCCCTAAACTGATTTTTGAGTTTTGAATTTTTTTGTTATTCATGTTTTTATACTGTATTTTATGCTGCTTTTATAATTAAGTGTTTTAAATTTGTTGTTAGCTGCCCTGAGGCCGGTTTTTGAACCGGGAAGGGTGGGGTATAAATAAATAATAATAATAATTATTATCTTGAATTTTTACATTGTGAACCACCCTTTAATGAAAGGTGGTATAAAAATTTAATAATAATAATAATAATAATAATAATAATAATAATAATAATAATAATAAACAACAACCAGGAAGCATGCAGTTCATACATGAAGGGTGTTGACATTCTGGTCATCTAGAACAATACCAACTGAGTTCTTCAATCGCTATGGTGTGCTTTTTAAATATTATTTTCTTTCTTTGTGTTTTGTACTTAGAGAGGACACCTGGTTACGATTATAGACAGCATGCCTCGCTTGGTGTCCGCAACGCAGAAGTCTCCCGTGTGAGGAGCCACATTTCCAAAAGCCGTCGCGGCAATACACTTGCTTATTGCAACTCTTGGATTCTTCTTTGAACTCGATAATCATCTGCAGCCTGTCCCCCCCCCTCCATATTTGCCCATGATTACTGGAGGGAGCAGGCTTCCTCATCCTTTCTCCATGGTAATTGGTCTCAGTGCAACCAGGAGAGGGGAAGGAGAAGGAAGATTCCTTCTTTTCCTCCTACCTTAAATTGATTCTTTTGTCTCGGAGGCTAAGCAAGCCTCACTTCCTGGTATGCCCCAGGGCTTGGAAGATGGAGGCCGCTTGATTGATAGGCCCAAACAGAGTAATGGGCAGTGGTTATACCAGACATGACACAGACACAAAAAGTAGTCTGCTACAAGCAGCTTCTGATGGATGTCAACATGAATTATTCACCAATCCGGATGTGCGTTCGACAGTAGCTTTAGAGCAGCACGAAAATTTCATAACGAAAATATTCTGGGGTTTTTTTTGGGGGGGGGGGTGCGTGTGTATGACTGGTGTCCATTTGTTCTTTGCTGTTGTTGTTTAGTCATTTAGTCGTGTCCGACTCTTCATGACCCCATGGACCAGAGCACGCCAGGCACTCCTGTTTTCCACTACTTCCCGCAGTTTGGTTAAACTCATGCTGGTAGCTTCGAGAACAGTATCCAACCATTTCGTCCTCTGTCGTCCCCTTCTCCTTGTGCCCTCCATCTTTCCCAGCATCGGGGTCTTTTCCAGGGAGTCTTCTCTTCTCATGGTGTGGCCAAAGTATTGGAGCCTCAGCTTCAGGATCTGTCCTTCCAGTGAGCACTCAGGGCTGATTTCCTTCAGAATGGAGAGGTTTGATCTTCTTGCAGTCCATGGGACTCTCAAGAGTCTCCTCCAGCACCATAATTCAAAAGCATCAATTCTTCGGTGATCAGTCTTCTTTATGGTCCAGCTCTCACTTACCAGAAGCCCCAAAATAATGTCTTTCTATGGATCCACCTTCTGCCTGATGCACAGGGAGCTTCTTAGTGCATTTCTTAGGCATCAGTGGTGGCTGGTGCTAACTAGACCTGGTGTGCAGCTCGGAGGTCACAGGGCCATGGCGAACAAGGGGTCACAGGGGTGTGGCCATGATCTGGCTCCTCCAACATCTTCCTCCCTTGCAAAGCTACCATTGGCACTTAAGCATTGCGATCTTTCAACTAAACTGAAAAGTGTTTTTCCAGAAGGGGTTCAGACCCTCGCAAGTGTCCCTATTTTCCAGGGACAGCCCCGGATTTGCAGAAGCCATCCTGGTTTCTGATTGGATCCTGGAATGTCCCGCTTTTCCATTGGACATCCCTATTTTCATCAGAGAAATGTTGACGGGTTCGGTAGGACATCCCTATCTTCTTTGGAGAAATGTTGGAGGGGATGGAGTTACGCGACTCCTGAGCCAAGCAGATAAGTAACCATGCAACCTTTAGAATACATCTGAAGGCAGCCCTGTAGTGGGAAGATTTTTTTTAAAAAAATGTTTTTTGACGTTTTTATATATGTTGGAAGCTGCCCAGAGTGGTTAGGGCAACCCAGTCAGATTATTATGGAATAGGATGTTCCTATGTTCATTGGAGAAATGTTGGAGGGTATGAGATATAGACACAGACATTTAATGTGGCTGGGGCAACGCAGTCAGATGGCAGAGTATTATTATTATTATTATTATTATTATTATTATTATTATTATTATTTAGGACACCTCTGTTTTCAAATGTTGGAGGGTAGGGGGTCCCTGTCATTGCAGTTGCAAAGGTTTCTGTAGCCTATACCTGTTTTGGTTTTCACCCAATCTTCCCCCTTTGCACAGAAACAATGGGCACTTTCTAACTTTTCTGGTGTCTTCATGTAATTTTCAAGTGGGAACCTAGAGATGACCCACAACCAGTTGGTTGGAAAAGCAGCGATTCACTCTTTCCCCATAGCCCCTCACCTCATGAGCTTAGATCTTTAGGCCTTCATTCTACTTGGCACCCGCCCACTCTCCCTTGTTGCAAAAAAATAACATTTTCTCAATCTATTTGAACATACCCTTTCCTGGTTACGAAAGTAAACGTTGATCAGCTGCCGATTACTCTCTCCTCCTGCTCCAGAACCTCACAAATAAGTGTGTTTGGTGGTCAAGGCTGATGTGGAAGTCCAGGCAGGCATAGACATCTATTCACCCAACTATTCATTCCACAAGAAAAGCAAATTTGGAACGCTTATTACAAGGTTGTTGACTAAGCACCCCAGGGAGCTTGCTCTGTGGTTCAGTTACAGTCCAAGAGGTCAATCCTCACATAACTGGCTCAAGAGTCATTAGCTGAGTCAATGTGAGAGATAAGTAATTTCCTATTTCTATTCACACGAAAAATGACAGTGAAGTGAATAATAATAATAATAATTTTTTTAGATTTATATCTTGCCCTCCCCAGCCGAAGCTGGGCTCAGAGCGGCTAACAACAGTAAAATGATACAACATTCTAAAATCATTTCATTATAAAATCAATTCAAATCAGATTAATGGCAACCATTGGGCTAGAGTTCCGTGAGGATTGCCAAAGGCCTGGTGGAACAGCTCTGTCTTGCAGGCCCTGTGGAAAGATGTCAAGTCCCGCAGGGCCCTAGTCTCTTGTGACAGAGCGTTCCACATGGCCGGGGCCACAGCCAAAAAAGCCCTGGCTTTGGTTGAGGCCAGCCTAACCTCTCTGTGTCCCGGGACCTCCAAGGTGTTTTTGTTTGAAGACCGTAAGGTCCTCCATGGGACATACCAGGAGAGGCGGTCCCGTAGTTACGAGGGTCCTAGGCCGTATAGGGCTTTAAAGGTTAAAACCAGCAGCTTAAACCTGATCCTGTACTCCACTGGGAGCCAGTGCAGCTGGTATAGCACCGGGTGAATGTGATCCTGCAGCGAGGACCCCTTATGGAGTCTCGCCTTGGCATTCTGCACCTGCTGGAGTTTCTGGGTCAGCTTCAAGGGCAGTCCCACGTAGAGTAAGTTACAATAATCCAGTCTGGAGGTGACCGTTGTGTGGATCACAGTGGCTAGGTCAGGGCGAGAGAGGTAAGGAGCCAACTGCTTAGCTTTGCTTTTTTCACTTTTTGGGATGTTCAGTTTGCAACAAACACCTTAGATTTTCGCCCTGTAGATTTTTCAGCAACTGAGCAGGCCTTACTGCCTGTTATCATGCGCCGATTGGTCATTCCTAGGTAGAATTTCTATCTCTGCTTAAATTGGTTTCCCTCAAAATAAATTTGTAGATTAGGATCTGTCTGCTCTAAGCTTTTTTGGTCCCCCCCCTCCAGGTTGGACTGTTTCATCTGCCAGTCAACCGGGCCATAAACAAGTTGCACCATAAGGATGAATGTCTTAAAAACAGGTCTAAAGTGCTTGACTCTCTCTCGCTTTCTCTTTGGGGCAGCAGATAATTAGAGAGCGGGAGTTAGCAACGCATTAGTGAAGAGTGTTTGCCCTCGGGGTGGTTTCTAATGAGTTTTGTCTTTAAGTTCACAGTGTCTGTTTTCTCATGTTGTTGAGAATTTCACTTCTGCCTTCTTCACTCATCAAGTTTCCACTTGTCCTTTAGTCCGCAGAGAAGCTGCAGCTCATAAGAGAATAGAAGGAGGGAGATCAGACCACAAGTCCATCTAGCCTAGTATTCTGTCACCAACAGTGGGCAGCCATCTGGAGAGGATAGTAGAGACAACCATTCCCTGTTGTTTGCCCCCAGTGTCTCCTTCACAGTTTCCCCAGCTCCTCAGATTCCAGCACAGGTTACTTTGCCAGCCTAATCTAGAGGATGGGCAGCCTTAAAATAGGTTTGATAGACATGTATGGAGCACCATAGTGTAGACTTGCAGAGCTCTTCAATCATGGGTCCCTAGATATTTGATGGACTACAACTCCTATCATCCCCTGACAGGTTAGCCAATAGCAGGGGTGATGGGTGTAGTTGTACAACATATGGGGACCCAAGGTTGAAGCACTTAGTTTCTAAAATGACATGGCAGGGCTCAGCCTTGCCAGGACATTCAATACACCAACTGGCACTCTTATTCCTTCTCCCACCTGTGTGCTTACCGCTGGCAATTTCTCAGGGCTGAGGAACAGCACATTCTTCTTTTTTCATATATTCATTTCACTTTTAATTTGAATGCAGCCTTTCTATATTGCTACACGCAAGGCGGTTTACAAGCTGAGGAGACAACAAAATAGCAGAGACCTCACACCGAATAATCTGATCTAATACAAAAAAGTCGTAATAAAAATGTAACTTTAAAATAAACATATCAGATAAAGCAATATTCAATAACCCATTAGAATGTAATAGCAAGCCATAAAATACCAGCAAATAATAATTAAACAGTTTTCACTTAACAATTGCAATAAAGAATTACTAAACTACAATCAATAAAAATAACGGCAAGTCAAAATGTGTAAAATACAGTTGTATCCTGGAAGTTGAACGGAATCCATTCCGAAAGACCGTTCGACTTCCAAAACATTCATAAATGAAGGCGCAGCTTCCAATTGGCTGCAGGAAGCTCCTGCAGCCAATCGGAACCCGCATTGGACATTCAGCTTCCAAAGAACGTTCGCAAACCAGAACACTCATTTCCGGGTTTCCGGCGTTTTGGAGCCAAAATGTTCGAGTTGCAAAGCGTTTGACTTCCGAGGTACAACTGTACCACAAAACATACAAATCCATGTAAAAGGTTGTCAAACTGAGAAACAAGGGCACACAACTTACATTATTATTAATAATAATAATAAAAATCCCTGAAGTCCTCTCTTCCCAGCTGCTTTTGCTGTTCCTAAAGCCATGGTCTGGGAAAGTCTCCTAGGGTTGGAGGGCAGGGCAAGGCAGGTGCAAAAAGTCATTGCTTGTCCAGCACAAAGTCTCTCTTCCAGTGCCGGGGTCTGCAACTACAAACTGGTCTCATGGCGGAGTCTTGGCTCACATTTAATCTTGTCAACCTCTTAGAATTGATGTGGACAACCTCCTCTGCTTGATGGGGCTACTTCCTTTCCTCCTGTTTCCCACCAGAGGGTGTTGTAAACAAAACCTGCCCTTATAGAGTCTTTTGTAGGTTCTCCATCGGTAGGAGAAAATAACAGAGGCCAACCAGAGAATATTGAGAAGCAAAGCAGCTAGTAAGCCTGATCTTTATTAAAGCTGTTGCAACAGGGTGCTGCCCTCACACAGGAGAGTGGAGGAGGACCCAGCACAAAGGTGTGCCCGCCTTTACGTATGCAGTGGCGTAGCGTGGGTTGTCAGCACCCGGGGCAAGGCAAGTAATTTGCGCCCCTTAACCCGTGGAGAGAGTGAGTGAGCCAGGTAGGGGCAGAGAGCTGCGAGTGCGAGCGCGCCCCCCCCAGATGTTGCGCCCGGTGCGGCCGGCCCCCCCTGCACCCCCCACGCTACGCCACTGTGCGTATGTATACATTTTGAAATTCCCTGCCCTGGAGCTCAAGACCACCCCTTCATACATCATACATACATACATCACAGAAGAGGTGGTCTACAACAGAAATTTGAATGTTGTTGTTTTTCCTGTCTGCCAGGTTATCTGATAATGCCTTATTTGATTGCCTTTTCTGGTAGTCTGGGCATTCCTTTGAGATGGTAATTACTTAATTCCTGAGACAATGGGAAGGTTCCCTCACCCCCTCCCTCCTTCCAGAGAAACATTTGGTCAGTTTGGGAGTCAAAATGGTTTCAGGACGGTCTTCCTGCACTGCTTCAGACATGTAGTTTATATATTTATGTTTGCTTGGTACATTTATGGACATTTATTATATATATATAAGACCTTAATTTTTTTCTTACAACGGCCTGTTGAAATCAACCCTGTACCTAACCCACCTTTTCTGATGATGGCAAAGGGCACTCTGAAGTTGCAGCCCCACCTTCGCCCTTGCAGGTGAGGTGAGCCCTGCCCACATGGAGCTCAGATTCGTCTCATCGGCTTGGACGTTTGACTTTTCTTCCCATTGTTTTCTTTTGTTGTAGCAATGCTGCTGACAAAGCACCATCTTATTCTTTGTTCTGCTTCCCCTCCACCCTGCAGGCTGCTGGGTCATCGCTGAGCAATCAGTCAGACTTGCTAAAAGCCATTCCCTCCATTCCATGTGGCTTTCCTACTTCCAGATGGGGTGAAGAAGGAAGGGAGGGGAAAAAAAAAAGCTATTTCCAGTGTTTATCAAAGGGCTGAGCTACAGTGTGCAAGCAAACCATCATTGTGCTTTATTGAGTGTGGGGCTCATGGGATTTGACATCACTGCAAATCCACGTCTGGAAGAAAAACCCAGTTAGCGGAGAGAAAAAGGAAAGAAACACACACAAAAGAAACACGCACATCACAGGCTAAGCAATTAGTGTGATGCTTTGAAGCCTCTCAGGATTTTATTTTATTTTTTGTTAATGAGAGGTCAGGAATGGGGCTACAGGGCAGAGCCCTGGGTCTCATCTCTGATGCTACTTTTATGAGCTGCTAGGCTAAGAAGTCAGCAAAAATGCAGAGCAGAGCAATCATATCCAGGTACCGCTGGTCCTGGGTGCTGATCTTTCTTATCAGCTTTGTTAAAGGGATAGCTGTACTGTAAACCTAAGCAGGTTTTCCATCAGCTTAACTCTCACAGCTTGCTCCCCCCCAGAGAATTCTGGGAATTGTAGTTCAGTGCTAATTATCTGAGAGAGTTGCCTTCAAAGAATCATGACTCCTAAGATTCTAGGGGGAAAGGGAAGTTGCTATTCAATACAATCCCTATGTCGATTTAAGACTACAAGATCCATTATGCAGTGCAATGGTGGATGGAAACATGCATTAAAATATGTATAGTGTTATAAAAGATGCTGTTCTCATTTCCTACTTGGAAATGCTGTCTTTTGAAAGTGGATGGAATAGAATACCTGTTCAGTGGCTATGATTAGTTAAAGGTAAAGGTAAAGGTAAAGGTAAAGGGACCCCTGACCATTAGGTCTAGTTGTGGCCGACTCTGGGGTTGCAGCGCTCATCTCGCTTTATTGGCCGAGGGAGCCGGCGTACAGCTTCCGAGTCATGTGGCCAGCATGACTAAGCTGCTCCTGGCGAACCAGAGCAGCGCACGGAAACGCCATTTACCTTCCTGCTGGAGCGGTACCTATTTATCTACTTGCACTTTGATGTGCTTTCGAACTGCTAGGTGGGCAGGAGCAGGGACCGAGCAATGGGAGCTCACCCCATCGCGGGGATTCAAACCGCCAACCTTCTGATCGGCAAGTCCTAGGCTCTGTGGTTTAACCCACAGCGCCATCCACGTTTAATAACTAAGAAAGGTTTTCAACCTTTGAAAACCTGAGGTTTTCAACCTTTTTGAGTCCATGGCTCCCTTGACCAACTACATTATTTCTGTGGCACCCCTGTGGGGCTCAGGAGTCCAGTTAGGTCACCCCTTGCCTACAGAACCGGCAGCCCCTCACCTCTTGTGGAGCGTTCTCTCAGCCTTCTCTCCTCTCCTGTCTCATTGGGAGTTCTCAGGGCAGCCACAGCTGCCACCCCGGTCCCCTGCCCCAAAGAGAGGTGCCTCCTCACACTGCCCCACAGGGGCCTGGGAACCACCCACTAGCCAGCCCCAGAGGCACCTTCACCTGGGGAGCTTGTAGCCAGGGCTGCTGCAACAAACCGCTGTGCAAGCCTTTGGGAGGCAGAGACGCAAGAGGGCATCAGAGGAGGGAGGGAAGGAAAGAAGGACAGAGGCCAGTGTTGCCTGGGGCACCCCTGACTATCATTCAAGGCACCCCAGGGTGCCATGGCACACTGGTTAAAAACCACTGGCCTATCTAATAAATACAGCATGGTTTGGGAGTGTTCAAGGTTACATGCAAACCTGGACCTCAAATCCTTTTGTCTGAGAATGTCTGCAGGCACTTATTGGCATGTTTTAACCAGTGTTAAAAAGAGGGAGGAAGGCTTGTGCAGAATGCCATTCCCTCCTCACCCAAAGAAACCCTAGCTATAACCACTATTTCCAACAACCCAAGTTTACCCCTTTCTATTTTGCAAAGTGCCCTGGAATCTGCTTTGACTTATTTAAATGTTAAATCAATATATTCGCCTAAGTTAAACGATTCCACCCTCCCCTCCCCCTGCAATAACCTGTGATTTTTGCTAAACCAAGAAGAAGGGATTTAATTTGAGTCAGGACCCAACAGGACGTAGCACCAGAACCTGCTTAGCATACCATGGCTCTGTCGTCGAACAGGAGCCAGAGCCTGACTGTCTTTCAAGGCCGTCCTGCAAAAACAGCCTGCGTGTATTCTTAGTAACAAAACATGAATAGCTCTTTACAAAGTTTAATCTGCCTTTAAGGGAGAAGTAGTCATATCTGGATCCACCCTTTGGCAGCAGCTATATGTACACACACAATACACACACACACACACACACACACACACACACGTATTTGGTAAAGTTTAGCACATCGAACATCTGCAGTCTTTAGTGGACCTTTGATTTGATTGTGGCACAGCTGTTATGTTCTTAAGAACAGAGCAGGTACACACCCAAATTGCTCCCAGCTTAAATGAGTCTGAATATATGTTGCGCTTGAGCATGCCAAAGGATGAGGCAAGTATATACCAGGAAGTATATATAATATATAACAAGAAGTTGCAGTGTGAAGTTCTGCTTTCCAGGATTCTAGCCACTTTGATTCCACCTATAGGCACCAACTCCTAGGAGCTGAGGTCCCTTAGACCTCCCAATAAAATATTTGAGGGGGCTAGGCCCCTCTAAAATAGATAGGCATTGCCATTAAAATTGTGTGCATGTGCCACATCATGTGATCGATTATGTGGGGCAAACCTAAAGGTAAAGGGACCCCTGACCATTAGGTCCGGTCGTGGCCGACTCTGGGGTCGCGACGCTCATCTCGCTTTATTGGCCGAGGGAGCCGGCGTACAGCTTCCGGGTCATGTGGCCAGCATGACCAAGCTGCTTCTGGCGAACCAGAGCAGCGCACAGAAACGCCGTTTACATTCCCGCCGGAGCGGTACCTATTTATCTGCTTGCACTTTGACGTGCTTTCGAACTGCTAGGTTGGCAGGAGCAGGGACCGAGCAACGGGAGCTCACCCCGTCATGGGGATTCGAACCGCCGACCTTCTGATCGGCAAGTCCTAGGCTCTGTGGTTTAACCCACAGTGCCACCCGTGTCCCGGGGCAAAGCTTAACCCCCCCATATTTTACTAAAGTTGGCACCCCTGATTCCACCTCCCCTTGATTCCACTCTTCACCATTGCCAGTGATTCACCGTATTTTGTGCTGTTTCCAAAAGGACCAAAACAGTCTCTCTCCCCCCTCTCTCTCTGCCCCCTCTCTCTCGTGCCCTGGCAATTTAAATACAGTGGTACCTCGGGTTACATACGCTTCAGGTTACAGACTCCGCTAACCCAGAAATAGTGCTTCAGGTTAAGAACTTTGCTTCAGGATGAGAACAGAAATCGTGCTCCAGCGGTGTGGCAGCAGCAGGAGGCCCCATTAGCTAAAGCGGTGCTTCAGGTTAAGAACAGTTTCAGGTTAAGTATGGACCTCCAGAACGAATTAAGTACTTAACCCGAGGTACCACTGTACTGACATTCTGGGCACACCTGAACTAGAGTATACGCTTGCACTGGTGGCAGGGCACGTATTTTGGGGTGGAATTCAATCACATACAGGCAAATTCCTGTTGCACAATTAAAGTGGATTTGGAACTCTAGCAGAGCGACCCTTTTTCACCCAAAGATTGGACTTGTTGCGAGAAGGGAAGTGACAGGAAAATGGAAAGTTTTAGGATAACACTTGCTCTGCTGCGATGTAGCCTCTAATCTCCCTGAAAACAGTTCAGGATCAGTGCTAACTAAACTGGTTGTCTGAAACCATCCTGACTTTGGAGTAAGCCTCAGTGATCACATCAGGACTTAGTGTTTAGTAAACATGCTTAGGATCATAGAATCAGATCACAGTCTATGCCACGTAGAGGAGGACATGACCATGTATTTGAATGATAATCCCACCTGAACGCAGTTCTCTGCTTTTACTCTTCCCATTCCTCAAGCAAAAACCCCCCATTTATCCTCCATAACGATGTGTAATGGGGTTTCTGCTGCAGAAACAGCCAGGGCAGAATTAAGGGACATTCGACACGTTGAAAAATAGGGTTTGCTAAAGAGAGGAAAAGCAAAGCTTGATTGTGAAAGACAGCACAACATGTGTTCTGTAGCTCCACTTTTAGGACAGCAATAAAGACAAATGCAAAGTTATGGGATGGGAAGGCTAAATGCGGCATAATAGCTCCATTTATTTTCCTTTCACCCTGTACACATTAAATGTTGGCACCTAGAGCTGACAGCTAAACAAACTGTGCTCTCTTTTAGAGAAGACTCGGAACAGCATTGCACGTTGTCAGCTTTGCGGGCCAAAAAATAACAAACACAGATGTACGAGACAGAGAGAGAAGAGCTGGGTGGGGGGACGGCCTCTGAAATTGAGAATGAGAGAAAGAGAGAGTCAGAGGGGCTGGGTGTGTAGTGCTGAAATATGGGCATTCCACCTCATTTATTAAAGCGGGTTTAGCTTGGTTGCTGTAAGGCAGTGGTGGTCATCGATATACACAAGGAAAAGCCGGCAAATATCTTTTGAGGGCTTGTTCACAAACTCCAGCCTGAGAGGTTACTGTTGTAACCTTTGTCTGCATTGACAAAACAATCAAACCAGGAGTTGGGTTCCAGGGTCTCTGAAGTTGCATGGGGACCCTGTGGACCCCACAACATTTTTTGTGTGGGTGCTTGGTATCTATCATCTATCTATCTATCTATCTATCTATCTATCTATCTATCTATCATCTATCTATCTATCATCTATCTATCTATCTATCTATCTATCTATCTATCTATCTATCATCTATCATCTATCATCTATCTCTATCTATCTATCTATCTATCTATCTATCTATCTATCTATCTTAAAGGTAAAGAGACCCCTGACCATTAGGTCCAGTCGTGACCGACTCTGGGGTTGCGGTGCTCATCTCACTTTATTGGCCGAGGGAGCTGGCGTACAGCTTCTGGGTCATGTGGCCAGCATGACTAAGCTGCTTCTGGCAAACCAGAGCAGCGCACAGAAACGCCGTTTACCTTCCCGCCGGAGCGGTACCTATTTATCTACTTGCACTTTGACGTGCTTTCGAACTGCTAGGTTGGCAGGAGCAGGGACCGAGCAACGGGAGCTCACCCCGTCGCGGGGATTTGAACCATCAACCTTCTGATCGGCAAGTCCTAGGCTCTGTGGTTTAACCCACAGCGCCACCTGCGTCTCTATCATCTATCTATCTATCATCTATCTATCTATCTATCTATCTATCTATCTATCTATCTATCTCTATCATCTAATCTATCTAAAAAAAGAGGTGCCAGAACTCACCATGAACGCCTCCTTTGTTCTCATATAATGGCAACGGTGCCCACCTGAGAAGTGCCGGAACTGAGTTCAGGTGACTTCCTGCCAAAAAAAGCCATAGTGCTTGGCCACCCAGAGCCCCTGATGGTTGGTGTCCCTGCCAACTACATCTGAACCATTAAAGAAATGAAAGCCACCTAGTCTAGACTATTGACCCGAAATTTGCCAAGCAATGGAATGGTCAGCCAGAGGCCTGAGCTACCTATACCACCTCGAAGTCTGGATAAAACATGCACTAAACTTATGTTGTTGCACGAATACAGTTGCAAGAGAAATGTAAACTAAGTCACAGTGAGCTTGTAGGAAAGTCTGGAATAGAACTTAGTTTTTCTGGCTCCCAGGAGCCATCTCCATATGTTCTTAATCAGAAATTATTTCAGTACAAAAGCACTAGTTAAAAATTACGTGAGGTCTCAAATGGAGCTAAGAAAAATGATGTTAATTAGGGAATCATTGTGGCACAGTTATTTATCCCAAAGTATAAATGCAATTAAATTTTTAATCCCTGCCCTGCTATATTTACGACACATAACAAATCACAAGTTGTCCCTTTTTATAATTTACCACCCAGCAGATTCTAAATATTTTACTTAGACCATGCTGAGTGGGAAGTTTCATTTATTTTTTAAATGTATCCTGCCTCTTTCTGGGTAAAAAAAACCTAGAAAGAGGGAGACAGAAAGGAAGGGTTATCTTAACTTCTGAATATGTGTCATCTGGCCCTGATCCTACCTATGTTTACTCAGAAGAGTGAGCAGTAGCCAGTGGAGTCATTCTGCAAGGAGTTAGTCTTCAGACCAGCCCTCTGCTAGGAAGCCGGACAGCTTCTTAACATGGTGATGTCAGACCTTGGTGGAAGGTTTAGGTTAGAGGCTTCGCTGAGCTCACAACTCTTGCCTGGATAATTCCCACATCAGGGGTGGTGTTTGCTTGCTGAGACCCCAGCTTCTTAGAAGGAAGTTAGCAGCCAATTCACTGCTGGAAGGTGGGTGGTGACTTGCAGCGAGGGCCGGAGATAGTTTAATTGGAGACAACATGTCTCTCATATGTCACTGGACTTTTTCAGACATATGAGGCTGAGGCCAAAAGCAGCAGACGAGATCCTATGTATTCTGTTAGAGTGTAGAGCGAGTGTTTCACATGTTCTTGGGAATCCTAGGAATAATAATTAGCAGCATTTCTCCCATGCCTACTCAGGCATTGAAGATATTGTCCATGCCAGCTGTTTTCCTGGGGACGTGTCTCTTGACATAATGGGAACAGCTGGTGAAGTCAGAAGCTTATCCACAGAGGACTCCCCATCTAGGGCTCCCCTTCCAGGTTGCATGCTGGGAAAGCCAGTGGTGTTCCATGAAGGGGGGGGGACTAATTTCCTAGCCATGCTCCTCATAATACCAAGTCATAAACAACAAGGAGCAAGGTGCATTCTCTACCCATTAGAAGATAAAGTTGTACAGTGGTACCTCAGGTTACATATGATTCAGGTTACATACGCTTCAGGTTACAGACTCCACTAACCCAGAAATAGTGCTTCAGGTTAAGAACTTTGCTTCAGGATGAGAACAGAAATTGTGCTCCAGCGGCGCGGCGGCAGCAAGAGGCCCCATTAGCTAAAGGGTGCTTCAGGTTAAGAACAGTTTCAGGTTAAGAAGGGACCTCTGGAACGAATTAAGTACTTAACCCGAGGTACCACTGTATGTGGATGCTTCCAGACGAATGTTTGTTGTGGAATCAGTGCTACTCATATACGTGAGTTTTTCACACCCATCATCAAAATGCCAGCCCACTATTATGCTATAAGATCCACTATCCTGTAACATTACATATGGTATGTACAGTAGTTTAAGGTTTTTTTAATATCATTTTTGCTGAAAAATGTGTGAGATTACGATATTGTATTTATTTGCATTACCTAGAGCCTGTACTACTGATGAAGCCTAGGATGACGAAACAAGGCTAATATTCCGGAAATCCTTGTCTTAGACTCTGTGAAAAGATTCTGTGGAACTGTAACAACACTTCATGTGGATTATTGGACTCTATGAACAGACAGGTGGAATAGATACTTATACATGTATGGACCTTATGCATGAACTGACTAGAGAATGAACTGATCCACTGGGTCTTCTGCTTTTTTTGTTGAACTTTATGAGACTTCTGTTGAAATCTACAATCTGATACAATGAATAGTATACCTTATTTATTCAGAAGTACAGCCAGTTACGTCTTGTGTATTTATTGAGTATGTTTCACGTAATCATAGGTTTGATGTTGTTTTGCTGATGTGCCTGAACAGCATGGAGCATGCAGTGGCAAGGAATGACATTTCAGGTACAGCACGCATGCTTATGACTCCTCCCTGAATGCTCTCTGGCAGTGAAAACAGCTCTCCAATGGAGCTGTAACAAAACTGATTCTGTGAGGAGGCTTTGGGATTTTTTATTTTTTAATAATCAGTATCCTCCCCTGTAGTCCTCATGTGTGGAGAGAGGGTTGCTTGTCAGGAGATGTGGGCATTTTGCACTCGCTGGCTTTGTTTTTGCAGTTGTCTGCTGTTCACAGAGCCTCCCCGCACCCCTAGATTTCTCTGTACGGTCACATTGTCTGATCGTGCGCAGACAACTGTCTAGACTCCGCAAGGGGAAAAAATATTAATGCATCTGCTACACCGTAGTGAGTCTCACAGGGGGACACAGAGCGCAGGCAGAGATGCATGAAGACACGGCGTGGAAAAGATGTGCGAAACCCAACAGCTGCGGAGGAAACATGCCGGTGGCCAGGCAAGAATAACAGTGCAGCTAGTTAATAATCAGGCCTTGACTTATCCATTAGTCTTTGCTAAGCCGCATTTTTTAGTCAAAGCTTACCTCAGGTATTCTATTTCTGATGATTCACTGTTGGCAAAGAGTCAACAGTGGCAGGGGTTTTCCCAACGGAGAACTGTTGGGATGTCAAGAGTATCCTATAACATCTGTTCTTTTTCTGTGGTGTTCTGTGGAAGAGCAATGTTCTGTGCTGTGTTGGGAAAAATGTAGAAAAACTAAGCTGAGATCTGATGCAACGGCATTGTTACAGGGGCCTAAGCTCTCAGTCTTTGGCACCAGGTCTCCTGCAATTTTCCCTTCCTTCCTTCCTTCCTTCCTTCCTTCCTTCCTTCCTTCCTTCCTTCCTTCCTTCCTTCCTTCCTTCCTCCCTCCCTCCCTCCCTCCCTCCCTCCCTCCCTCCCTCCCTCCTTCCTTCCTTCCTTCCTTCCTTCCTTCCTTCCTTCCTTCCTTCCTTCCTTTTTCCCTAGCATAGAAAGCTACACTGCAAAGTGCAGTCCTGAGCAAACATTCACCATATTTCATACAAATTGTTTCACAGCCTGCATAACAACACCTCACAGTGCTCTCGCTGTGGTGACGCGCAGGCCACAACCAATTTGGCATCAATCTGGGCATGCGCAGAGTAAGACCTGTATGTGGGGCAAATTTCATTAGCTTAGCGGGTAGCGCTGTGGTCTAAACCATTGAGCCTCTTGGGCTTGCCAATCAGAAGGTCGACGGTTCGAATCCCCGTGACGGGGTGAGCTCCCATTGCTCTGTCCCACCTCCTGCCAACCTAGCAGTTCGAAAGCATGCCAGCGCAAGTAGATGAATGCGTACTGCTGTGGTGGGAAGGTCAAATGGCATTTCTGTGTGCTCTGGTTTCCATCATGGCGTTTCGTTGCACCAGTAGTGGTTTAGTCATGCTGGTCGCATGACCTGGAAAGCTGTCTGTGGACAAACGCCGGCTGCCTTGGCCTGAAAGCAAGAATGAGCGCCGCAAGCCCATACAGTGGAACCTTGAGTTGCGGACGTAATCCATCCCAGAGGCATGTTCGCAACTCAAAGCGTTCACATCCAGAAGCAATGCGTCTGCGCACGTGTGCAGCGCTATTTAGTGCTTTTGCGCATGTGCGAGCGGTGAAACCCGGAAGTAACATTCCGGTACTTCCGGGTTGTCGTGGGATGCAACTTGAAAGACGTAACTTGAAGCGGACACAACATGAGGTATGGTCTCCTTTGACTGGACTTAACCATCCAGGGGTCCTTTTACCTTAAATGACTATTAAACCAGTTTTCACTTCTACCAATTTTCTAGTGCATAAACAGCACACGTTTCTCATCTCTCTCTCTCTCCCCCAGGTGAAAGAAGCCTCCCACACCATCTAGAAAATGTTTTGGTCACTGATCCTCTAAAATAAACCCCAAATGTATCCAAACTGTTGCAGTGGGATTAGTCAGATGACCTTCTTAAAAACTCCTGACAAGCTCTGCATACTCTTAATCCATGCAGATAAACAGTTCTGGCACCGATTAGATAGCAGTGCCGCTTCCACGAAGAAACGCCCCCCGATCTGGTTTGCCTGTTGGCTTTAGGCCTTGATGAGTCAGCAAGAAAGAACACAGCTCCTCTTCATGCACATGTATTCCCACCCCTTCTGTTTTTGCATGCATTGACCTTCTGCACCTTTGGAGTCACAAGATTTATTGCACACTCACATTGCAGCGTTTGGGCGTGTCTGTTTTCTGGCATCCTTCATTCCTTTCGCATCTGGGGAGTCTGGATTTCTGTGACCAGAGAATCTGAATTTTTGGTTTATTTGTGCCGTATAAAGTGTTTTTATTTAGTAAAATAAAATCAGGTTTTTTAAAAACCTGATTTTTCATTTTTATAGAACTACTCGAACACTGGATGTGACCTTGCTTGGTGGCTGCATATGAGTTGTGAGCCGTGAAGTGGCCACTTGGGTATAAAGCCTTTAAGAGTGTTTCTAGCACGATGGTCTAGGGACGCGGGTGGTGCTGTGGGTTAAACCACAGAGCCTAGGACTTGCCTATCAGAATGTCGGCAGTTTGAATCCCCATGACGGGGTGAGCTCCCGTTGCTCGGTCCCTGCTCCTGCCAACCTAGCTGTTCGAAAGCATATCAAAGTGCAAGTAGATAAATAGGTACCGCTCCGGTGGGAAGGTAAACGGCGTTTCCGTGCACTGCTCTGGTTCACCAGAAGCAGCTTAGTCATGCTGGCCACATGACCCGGAAGCTGTATGCTGGCTCCCTCAGCCAATAAAGCGAGATGAGCGCCGCAACCCCAGAGTCGGTCACGACTGGACCTAATGGTCAGGGATCCCTTTACCTTTACTTTAGCATGATGGTAATGAGCCAGCAGTGGAATGCGGGAAATGGGGACTGCTGAAAGTAGAAGCTGGGATTGGGGTACACCAGGTCGCCATGCGCCCCACCTTATAGAGGACAACCCTCTGTTTGAAGATGCCCTCTGTTTGAAGGTCTGTCCAGTCCAAGTCCAGATTTTACCTTTAATCTGGATGGTGCTGGTATAGCTCAGTTGGTAGAGCATGAGATCTCAGAGTTGTGCTCTCAAGCCCCACCTTGGGCAAAAGATTCCTGCATTGCAGGGGGTTAGACTAGATGACCCTCGTGGTCCCACCCCAGTTCTCTGATTCCTTCAAGCCAGACCAGGAAGGGTCTTGAAGTTGCCCATTGACAGTTATCACATGAATGAACAGCAGACTGAATGGGTGCACAAGTCATCGAGTCAAAGTCTTTCCGTTAAGCTGAAATGTGCAATATTTCCACTGCAATGATAGATAGCAATTAAATTATTTCTACATTTGTAGTTGTACATGAAAATTAGCGTACAGTCATACCTTGCGTTGCATCTGCTTCATGTTGCGTCTTTTCGTGTTACGTCCTGTGGCAACCCAGAACGGGTTACCTCTGGGTTTCACCGTTCGCAGATGTGCAAAGTGCTAAATTGCACCATGCACCTGCACAGACGCAGTGCTTCGAGTTGCGGGCATTTCACGTTATGGACTGGCCTCTGGAACGGGGTCCCATCTGTAACACGAGGTACCACTGTATGCAGATTTCATGTAAATCACGGTCCTCCTTTTGGGAGATACATTAAGTGGCTACTGTAGGGATTGCTGGATAGTACCGTTTGGTCATGGCAGCAGTAGTGTGGGAATGCAGAGATGGATCTTCAACCAAGGAAGAATTTCAAATTTCACTGGTAATTTCCCTTAGCGAGCTGTTACACTGAGCAATATGTTTGACTTGGTCTCCATCCTCTGGTTCTCTCCTGCATCTCTCTGCTCTGGATACTTCCTCCTGTCCTCTACTCACCTGGGCTGCTTGGCTACCCACTGGCTCAGCAGCTAATCACGCGGTAGCTCACAGTGCCACCTGTCTGTGGCCAAGCGAACTACAGTGTGGCGACAACCTTATGATTTTTTAAATATATATATCAGAGAGACATTGGCAAGGAAGTGTTGCTATTCTTACAGGTATGCCAATGTTATTAAAAAAAAATTCCTTATTGTTTGCTTCTCTCCTTTTATTGCCATCTCTACCGGAAAAAAGAGAAAAGATTACACTGCTTTTCCATTTGACACATCTTCCCTTCTCCCCCCGCCTTCTCTTTGGTTTCTATTCCTTTGTTCTTTGAAATAAAAGATTAAAAATTAACCCTAGTAGTCTTTAGAGCTGAATATGGAATATTGTATTATTATATCTTTTTTAAAAAAAGCAAGAAAAAAGAAAAAACACAAATACCAAATTACACACAGGAATAACCATAGACACATAATTTTCTTAACAAACAATAAAACATATATTGGTCTTAACACTAAAGACCCAACCTCCCGTCTATTCCATATTTCGATTTCATATTACTTATTGCCAATACACACTTTTATCATAATTAAACTTTTTCTTAATATATCTAATTTCTTATATCTACCTTGCAACTATTACTGAAGTTCCTCGAATGCTGCAACAGAATTTAAACTGCTATATTTATTTTTCAAATAATCTTTGAAAACCTCCCATTTTGAAACAAATTCCTGTTTTGATTTGTTCTTTATTTTTTCTGATAGACCGTCTAATTCGGCATATTCTGTTAGCTTTTGGATCCAATCTTTTATTATACCCATTTTATTGGCACAAAGGGCAATTTGAGTTTCAGCAGATTGCTGTTGGCTGTGATTCAGCAGTAAAGAGCTAGGTTTTGTGGGGAAAGCACCAGGGCAGAAAAAGAAATGTGCTCAGACAGAGAGCTTTAAAGTGCTGTTCTATGCCTAGAAGCAAATATAAAGGTGGATGAGCCCATCTGTGCAAGCCACATTTTACGACTGCACTATATTTGCTGCTTCTACTCAGTCCGCTCCTTTATATTCTCTACACGTACGATTGTGTCGCTACTCACCCTAGTAATAGGGTTGTCAAATTTGCAGATGACACAACTGTGATTGGGCTCATCCCTGAAAGGGAGGGTGAAACGGATTATAGAGATGAGGTGGAGCGGCTGACAGAGTGGTGCAGAGCTAACAACTTGCTCATAAATACAAGGAAGACAAAGGAGCTTGTGGTGGACTTCAGGAGACAGAAGAGCAACGTCCAGCCACTTTTGATTGATGGGGTCTGTGTGGAGAGGGTAACAACGTTCAGATTTTTGGGCATTGAATTACAAGAGGATCTGTCCTGGAGTGTCAACACAAGGGGGCTTGTGAAGAAGGCGCAGCAGAGACTGTACTTTTTGAGAATACTAAGGAAAAACCATCTTCCGCAGAAACTGCTGCTTGCCTTCTATCACTGTGCCATTGAGAGCGTGCTCACTTATGGCTTATGTGTGTGGTACGGAAGCTGTACTACCCAGGACAGGATGGGGTTGTGCAGGGTTGTTAAGGCAGCAGAGAGCATTGTTGGCTGCCCACTCTCCACCTTAGAGCAGATTTATGCCACAAGGTGCCATAGGAAGGCACTGGACATAGTAAAAGATCCATCGCATCCTGGTCACTGTCTCTTCGAGCTCTTGCCGTCAGGACGGAGATACAGGACGATGAAGACAAGAACGAGCCGTCTTAAGAACAGCTTCTTCTCCAGAGCGATCTCGGCCCTGAATGGGAAGCCCGGACTTTGAAAGTCATCTAATCTCCCTTGCTGTATTATACTGTATTGTTTAATTAGTGTTTTTATGGAGCAGTCAAGTAATTTCGTTGTCCCCGAAGGGGGCAATGACAATAAAGATATTATTATTATTATATTATTCTAGCTGCTGCATCAAGCATTAAGTGACACACTCGTGATGAAATCTTTGCTTTCCAAAGTTCATATGAAATTTGAACTATTGACCACATATATCCACACACTGAGGATGCTGTATGTCACCCGTGTTATGCAATGCAGTAATAACTGGAAATTCCCTAGAATTACTGCATCGGACAGATCCATCAATCTTTGGAAATATCCAAGGATTTCAACAGTCTCTGCACCGTTGTAGCTTATTCAGTTCCTCAACTAATGCAGTTAGAAACCGGAATCACCACCGGTTGATTTTCTTGAATTTCTGTCTAAGGCTTAGAAGATGCTTTGAATTTAGAGGACCTTTCAGCTGAGAGAAAACTCTAGATTTTATTTAGACACAATATGTCCTTAAAATTACAAAGCCTCTGGGTAAGACCTTTAATGGCAGCAAAACTGTTTATAGCCACCAAATGGGGTGAAAATTGTTACAGCCACCAATATATCTTTTCATTCTGGCCTTCAGACCTTCTTGAGGTTGTCACCAGATTTGATCTGTAGAGCAGTCTATGGAATTGTTCCCTTGTTGCTGTTTTACAATTGAAGACGGTTTTATGGTTTTCTATTTGTCTGTTATGAACTGTGTGATTGCTGAATCACCCTGGGAAATTTTTTTTAAAATTAAGGCTCGTCTATAAATGCATTTAATAAATAGAAATAAATAAAATATCTAGCACACCAACATAAAAGGAACGGATTAATATTAAAATTCCTTCAGTGGTAAACCTAACAGAATTTGTTTATGTGAAAGTAGACAATAACCGCTCACACCTCTGACTGTGGGCACCATTTGCGAACCAGCACACAGCACCTCCGATGCCCCTTGTGACATGCCAGGTTTGTTGGAGCTGGCCTGCCTTCCCAGCGCTGCAGACCATTGGGGTTCCTGCCAAACCCCCATTCAAATGAGCCAATCCGTGGCACCGCTGGGGGCAAGGCCAGGTGAGAGGACCGAAAATGAGTCGGCTTCACTCCGCTCCGCTCCAGGGATTTATAAGCGAGGCAGAGAAACAAAAAGTTGCGCAACTATGCATGCCATTTACAGTGGTACCTCGTGTTGCGTAACTTCCTGTTACAGAATCTTCAGGTTACGGCCGCAGCAAACCCAGAAGTGTATACTTCCAGGTTTTGCCGCATGCGCAGAAGCGCTCTGCGCATCATGCACATGCACAGAAGCACTCTGCATGCCTTGTGTGCGCATAGAAGCACTCTATCACGCCAAACACATGCACAGAAGCAGCACCTCTAGTTACGGATTTTTCTGGGTGCACACAGCACCCCAGAAGGGATTAAATCCGTAACCAGAGGTACCAATGTATTTAGCATATGAAACAGCTCTGTAATGTGGATATTTATAAAATAAGTTGAGCTTTCGCCCTCCTAGTATGATCTGGTTGCTAACATAACAGCTTAATGAGTCATCTATATATCTAATTGTCTACATGCAAATTGAGTAGGTAGCACCCATTGGTGTTAACTTCCTTTATGACTATTACCCAATATAGTTATATACTGTGCATTTTATATAGTTACAGGTATCACCATGCTATTACATTAGCCTATGGCGTGCCTACAGATTTAGAATATTGCGGTCAGCTGGATGACCGTCTCAACATGGATGTTGAGGATTTAGAAGAGATCATGGAAAAGGATGACTAAAATGATTAAGTGATTGGAGCATCTTCCCTTTGGGAACTGCAACAGTTTTGAATCGGAATAAAAAACTGTGTCAGCCAAGGAAGAAAGGAGTAATGGGGAAATTTACAGTTTCATGCTATATTATCTTGCATGCAGTATCCTTAGATTCTATACGAGAGAAAGAAAAAGGAGATGCAGGAATGTTTTTTTTGGCTACAGCCTTGCATCTCCTATTAAATTTAATTCATCAACTTTGGAATGTGCAAGTTCATAGTACGAAGTGCTTATTGGTAGCATAAGACTGGGAGGGGTCTGTACAAAGACAGTTAACAGAGCCAGATGTACTGCTGTATTAATATGTATTAAGATTCCCTTTATAGTTCTGGTAAAGTTGCCAAGTACTTCTTTTCTTTAGGAGATTGGCTGATAGGTCTCAATAGTTGGATCTTCATCAGGTCATCTGAATATTCTGTTATCATGCAAGCTATTTCTCCCACAGCAGAAATCAAAGGCAAAGGACCCCTGGATAGTTAAGTCCAATCAAAGGCGACTATGGGGTTGCGGTGCTCATCTCGCTTTCAGGCCGAGGGAGTCAGTGTTTGTCCACAGACAGCTTTCCAGGTCACGTGGCCAACATGACTAAACTGCTTCTGCTGCAACGGGACACCGTGACGGAAACCAGAGTGCACGGAAATGCCGTTTACCTTCCCGCCGCAGTGGTACCTATTTATCTACTTGCACTGACATGCTTTCAAACTGCTAGGTTGGCAGGAACTGGGACAGAGCAATGGGAGCTCACTCCATTGCAGGGATTCGAACTGCTGACCTTTTGATTGGAAAGCCCAAGAGACCGCAGCGCCACCCATGTTCTGGAACACAGCTGGCTGGTGGGAATTTAGCTCAATGGGAGCAATGGGAGCAATGGGAACCATTCCCCACTGTACCCTTGGCTCTGTTCTCCTGGAGCACAGGATCTCGCCCACAAACTGGCACCCCTTCCAATATCAAAGGAGCACAGCATGAGTGACTTCAGATCATTTAGTCAAGTATTGGAGTGTCCTTGTAAAGTATTCAGGGAGCAGCAGAATGAGACCACTGCTTCCCGACAAATGGAGTTTTATTGAGAATGAATAACAAAACAGCAATTTGATAGGTAACTGCAAAGGCTGTCCTAGAGATCGAAGGGAAATCTGGAGAAATGTGGAGTGAGGCAGCTGCTAGCCATAGAGGCCGCTTGGTGGATTGTTTCCAGGGAAGAAGAAGGGGAGAATTGATGCTGAAATTAAAAGCTGACCAAGGTGATTGTTGGGGGGCGGTGGTGGCGAGCTGTACCTTTCCATCTATATGCTGTGTCCACACAGCAGAGGGTCTGAGGATCCTTCATATCAGAGTAAAGAAAAAGAAGATAACCAACCAATCAACCAAACAAACCCATTGGTTTCTGAGAGTATTATCAAGTGCAGTTCATTGGAAGTGGGAATGCAAAATGTAGCCCTCAGAGCCAGGGGTGTAAAGTCAGTCTGGCTGAGTTGATCCATCCCGGCAAGAGCTTTCCAGAATCAGTTTGGGGGTTCAGAGATGCAAGAACAGGTACCCAGCCAGAAAGTCCAAAACTTTAGGCCGAGTGTGTGCCAGCAAACAAAGGACACGTGGGGGAAACTTGGGGGAAAGAGAGAAACTTAGTGGACGCCTCAAGGGAGACTCTGAGCTCAGGAGTTCTGGGTCTACAGTGGTACCTCGGGTTACATACGCTTCAGGTTACATATGCTTCAGGTTACAGACTCCGCTAACCCAAAAATAGTGCTTCAGGATGAGAACAGAAATTGTGCTCCGGTGGCGCAGCGGCAGCAGGAGGCCCCATTAGCTAAAGTGGTGCTTCAGGTTAAGAACGGACCTCCAGAACGAATTAAGTACTTAACCCGAGGTACCACTGTATTGAGGGACGCGGGTGGCGCTGTGGGTAAAACCTCAGTGCCTAGGACTTGCCGATCGTCAGGTTGGTGGTTCGAATCCCCGCGGCGGGGTGCGCTCCAGTTGCTCGGTCCCAGTGCCTGCCAACCTAGCAGTTTGAAAGCACCCCTGGGTGCAAGTAGATAAATAGGGACCACTTACTAGCGGGAAGGTAAACGGCGTTTCCGTGTGCTGCGCTGGCTCGCCAGATGCAGCTTGTCACGCTGGCCACGTGACCCGGAAGTATCTGTGGACAGCGCTGGCTATAGAGTGAGATGAGCGCACAACCCTAGAGTCTGTCAAGAGTGGCCCGTACAGGCAGGGTACCACCTTTACCTTTACTTTACTACCACTGTATTGAGAAAGACACTCAAAATATCAGGACTCTCCATAGACAATTGATATATAATTGCTTTGATCAGATGAGGAACTGTAAGAAGACTGGACATTAACGATTTCAGGAGGTCCAGTGCTTCACAGTTTGGACAGGAAACATTCAAAGTGCATTTTGTCTCTGTTTGTTAGATCCTTTCTAGACTAATTAACTTTTCCAGAGGAAATGCAGGCTTCTGAGCCAAGATGCTCATAAGGGGATGCCCGAGATGGTTGCAGAATAGTGCTCTGGCAACTTCTTTCCAAAGAAATTAAACCTGAGACAGAGCTGGACCCCAGGAATCTCTTACCGCTTGGAAAAGTGGTTCAAGCATAACAGTATATTGAGATTCTGTAGCTAGTGAGGGTTTAAGTCATGGTAGGCAAACTAAGGCCCAGGGGCTGGATCTGGCCCAATTGCCTTCTAAATCTGGCCCACGGACGGTCCAGGAATCAGCGTGTTTTTACATGAGTGGAATGTGTCCTTTTATTTAAAATGCATCTCTGGGTTATTTGTGGGGCCTGCCTGGTGTTTTTCAATGAGTAGAATGTGTGCTTTTATTTAAAATGCATCTCTGGTTTTTTTGTGGGGCATAGAAATTCATTCATCCCCCCCCCCCAAAAATAGTCTGGCCCCCCACAAGGTCTGAGGGACAGTGGACCGGCCCCCTGCTGAAAAAGTTTGCTGATCCCTGGTTTAAGTCAACCAGTGGATCCATGGAATTGTTAAAGCACACCACAGTTGATTGGCGAAATAAAATGTAAATGGGCCAGTGACAATTTAATAATAACATTAAAAAATGGCACCTTTAGTGGGTTTCCCCAGGATTCATTATTTTTCTCAGCGAACAAGGAGAAATAGCCAAGGTTTGCTGCTATTTGCCAGAAGAACTCTGAAGGGGCTGGCTGTTCCTTACTAAATCTGACTAAGCCAAGCATTCCTGTACTGTCATTTATGCAGCCTTTGGGAATGGAAGCGGACGGCCCTCCAATGGTGTCATTCAGTAGATGTAGCACCTTTCCCTGTACAAATAACAAGCCGAAAACCTGGCACAGTAAAAGTGAGATATGCCGAGCTGACCCCAAGCCCTTATTATGCAACACGACTTGATCTGGATGCTGCCAAGCTTCACTGTTAAAGAGAGCAGAGAGGGACCTCTGGAATAAATTAGGAGTTCGCATCCTAGCTCCCAGTTCCCAGAAATGCTGCAGCGGCATCCCAGCTCCCCTTAAAGGGGACATTTGCACGCTTCCCCCTTTGATAGGCCAGATGTTAAGGCTGCAAATCGGAGTCGTGCAGATAGCCAGGTTGCCAAGGCCCGTCGCGAGTCTCATAATATCATTCATGGTTTTCCCTTGTTGGAGCCCGGTTCACTGAGTCATGCGAAAAAAATCTCTCGGCTTTCAGGCGCTTCCTAGTTTCCATGGCTCAGGAGGCTAAATAAATATGAATCCTCAAAGCTCTCAAATCATGGTTAAAAAATAAAAATTTAAAAAAGCTAACTGCACCAAATAGAGCCAGGTTTCCTGTCGTAGAGCAAAGTACGGTTTGCTGAAATGGAGCTGTGCAGCAGCGAGTCATGTTTGCTAATCCTGCACAGCAGTGCTATGCAGACCAGATTTATGCAGCTCAGGTGGATCAGCTGGAGCCCTGTGCAAAACAGTGACTCAAGGGAGCGGACGTGGATGTTTGCTGGAACACTTTACCAGCTGTGCTCCAGCAGTCCCAGTCGCTTCAGGTCTTTATCAAAGCTCCGAAGACCTGTAGCAAGAGAAATGGATGAGTTATGCAGAATTGGCTAAATTGACACATAAACTGCCTGATAAGGACAACTGTGACTTTAAGGGACAATGGGAACTTTTTACAAATTATCTAAAAAGACAACAAAATGAACTAGACTCCTTGGCAGGTTTTGAATAAACATACACAAATGTATTGGTTGATTACATGATAGATAAGGCAAGGATATATATAATTTTATAACATGCAGAGAACAATATGTGCGGAGAAATCAGAGAGAGGAGCTGAGGGAAGTCTTTGGGGGGGGAGGGAGGGATTGAAGGGGGGAAAGGGGAAAAAATAACGTATGTGATTATATGGATTGACAATTTGTTATGTTGGAATTGTTTAATAATATTTTTTTTTTTAAAAAAAGAAGAAGCTCTGAAGACCCCATTGTGTTTGTCTGCTTTTTTCTTGAGTTGTGTTCTGCTGACAGTTATTATTATTATTATTATTATTATTATTATTATTATTATTATCATTATCATCATCATCATCATCATCATCATCATCATCATCATTTTTGTAGCTACGTACTGCATTTTTCTATTGTCTGGGCTGCATGTTTACGTTTTATTTCTACTGGCTTTTATGGGTTTGAATATCGTGGCTGTATTTTAATAGTGCACTGCCTTAGGAGTGTCTCTCCCCCCCCCCCTTAAAGTCGGTGTGAAAATATTTTAAATAATTAAGCAAAATATTTAATATAAAAAAGACTTCCACTTGCATCCTGGGGCAAAGTTTGCTACTGGGAGCATCTACTTCCGGGTTAGCGAAGCTTGTTACCTGAAGTGTTTGTAAGGAGGACGGTATGTAACCCAAGGTTCCACTGTATTTCTTATGTGTTCCAATATCTAAGAAGAAGATTGGTGGATGGTGGTCTTGTAGGAAGGTTGAAGCTTACTGGGAAATGGTATACAATGAATTGAAAAGGATGTTCAAAATAACTTTTATATATATATAAAAAACCAAAATGGAAGCTTTTCTTTTGGGGAATTATAGGGACAGAACAACCTAAATTGTATAGAAATTAATTCATGTATGTGACTACAGCGGCAAGAATGTTACTTGCCCAAAAGTGCAAAGAAGCAGAAGTCCCAGCAAAGGAAGAATGGGTACAAAAACTTGAGGAATATGCAGAAATGGCGAAACTTACCAGAAGAATAAGAAATCAAGATAACAAACTTTTTATAAAGGAATGGAAATGGTTTATTGAATATTTACAGATAAATTGCAAACAGATAAAAACATTGGCTATTGTAATAAACCGCAGCTTCATAAGAGTATATTTAAAGTAGATAATTAAATGAGCAAATTAAATGAATTTGGATATGCAGAAGATCTTAAAAAATAAATTTACGGAACCGCAGAAAGAGGGGGAAGGAAGTCAAACTTTGAAATGTTAAATTGATTGTAAATCTAATAAAAGGTATAAACTTGAAAAGTATAAAAACTTTTTTGTTAAAAAAAAGAAGAAGATTGGTGGAACGAATGCTGTTCTCTGTTGCCAGGTAGCGTAGAATCACCATAAACAGCGACGATAGCAGCAAGCACCTCCCCTAGGGCATACCATGACCACTTTCCCATAATTGTTGACTCTGAAGTTCCTCCAAGCCATACCAGCATTCCTTCTGGATAAGCTTCAGCAAACAGGGAGCAAAAATTCAGAATTATGGTAATGGGCTCAGAGCAAGCCCATGGATCTCAGGTTATATCTCAGGTCAGGGGTCAGCAAACTTTTTCAGCAGGGGGCCGGTCCACTGTCCCTCAGACCTTGGGGGGCGCGGACTATATTTGTGGAGGGGAGTGGAAATGAACAAATTCCTATGCCCCACAAACAACCCAGAGATGCATTTTAAATAAAAGCACAATTGTACTCATGTAAAAACACCAGGAAGGCCCCACAAATAACCCAGACATGCATTTTAAATAAAAGCACAATTGTACTCATGTAAAAACGCCAGGCAGGCCCCACAAATAACCCAGAGATGCATTTTAAATAAAAGGACACATTCTACTCATGTAAAAATATGCTGATTCCCAGACCGTCTGTGGGCCGGATTGAGAAGGCGATTGGGCCGGATCCGGCCCCCAGACCTTCGTTTGCCTACCCATGTCTTAGGTTATACAGCATCAGCGACAGTGACAGCTATAGCAACTTTTTAAAAGGGGCTGGGATGGTGTCCAGGAAAGAGTGTGTCAGGGGGAAACCCATATCTTGACCCTTTGAGGCAGTTTCCTTCGAAGCCCCGTAGAAACAAGGGAAGATTATGCTTGGGAGAGCTCTTGCTCCTGCTTACGGGGACGCATAGCATTCTCCAGATTTCAAATGCTTGCAGCAACTGTACAGTTCATATTATGCTACTGAATACTCCCCGGAGACAATGAGAATGAAAAGAGATCCACTGTGTTCTCATCGCGCCGTCCCCATCTGTTGTCAGGAACAGGGGGAGTTATGGAAGCCTTGCCTCCGCCGTTACATCAGGAGACTGTATTAATAAACTGCTAAAATGTAATGCAATCTGCTTCTCAGCACCTGCCTCGGAGCATCTGCTTCCTGACACTTTAATGGCAAGCAGGTTATTCATTAAGTGGCGCTTGCAGTATTGCCTTTGCTAATGAGGTTCTACTCTGGGGGTTCTTGGTTGGCCATTAAAAGCTCTCAAAATACTCACAGCCACTGGCTTGTAACCGATATCCAAAGAAGATCTGATGGCAAGTGTGTGGTTTTTCCCCTCCTGGAGAACCAGTCGAGGGAAGGGAGTCAAGTGACAAGCAGGTTTGGTCGCTGAAAACATCCCTCCTGCTCCAACTTTTCCAAACATGCATGCCGGCACTGTAATTAATCTCAGTGAAATGGAATGTCTCGTCCTGACCAGTTCAGCTGGTGTGGGCCAAAGTGCAAAGGAACAAGCAAAAAGAAAGAGGAGTTCAGTCTCTCGCTTCGGAGGGCACAGTTCGGTTTCCCTAAAGATTAATTCTGACACAACTCCTCTTAGTGAAAGGAACGGGACCGTGGCAAGAGGCAATGATAGATTCCACGAGGCTGTAGAGAGTGCAAAGATGAGACAGGTTGCTGTTTTTTTGAAACGCTATTCTGCTCGGCAGGATCTGCAATGTTTAGAATGTGTGGTGGGATTTGGGAACAGGCGCAAATTAAACTTTTAAACGCACACACACACAGTGCAGTTACTCACAAAGTGTGCAGAATAATTAAGTTGGTATGTGTGGGGCAGCCAACCCCCAAACCCAGAGACCCCATGAAGCACTGGTTCTGCGCCCCCTAACCAATATGTCGGAAGGGAAGGAAGGAAGGCATTATAAGAGAACAAGGAAGCGTTCGTGGTGAGTTCTAGCGCCTCTTTTTCTAGAAAAACAGCACCACATGTGATTCCCAAGTAGCCTACCTCTCTTTTAAATCAGAACCAGTGAAGGAGGTGAAGGTCCTGTGTAAGTGTCTGGAGGCGGTTGGAGGATGGATGGCGGCTAACAGATTGAGGTTGAATCCTGACAAGACAGAAGTACTGTTTTGGGGGGACAGAAGGCGGATTCCCTGGTCCTGAATGGGGTAACTGTGCCCCTGAAGGACCAGGTGCGCAGCCTGGGAGTCATTTTGGACTCACAGCTGTCCATGGAGGCGCAGGTCAAATCTGTATCCAGGGCAGCTGTTTACCAGCTCCATCTGGTATGTTGGCTGAGACGCTATCTGCCTGCAGACTGTCTCGCCAGAGTGGTGCATGCTCTGGTTATCTCCCGCTTGGACTACTGTAATGCGCTCTACGTGGGGCTACCTTTGAAGGTGACCCAGAAACTACAACTAATCCAGAATGGGGCAGCTAGACTGGTGACTGGGAGCGGCCGCCGAGACCATATAACACCGGTCTTGAAAGACCTACATTGGCTCCCAGTACGTTTCCGAGCACAATTCAAAGTGTTGGTGCTGACCTTTAAAGCCCTAAACGGCCTCGGTCCAGTATATCTGAAGGAGCGTCTCCACCCCCATCGTTCTGCCCGGACACTGAGGTCCAGCTCCGAGGGCCTTCTGGCGGTTCCCTCACTGCGAGAGGCCAAGTTACAGGGAACCAGGCAGAGGGCCTTCTCAGTAGTGGCGCCCGCCCTGTGGAACGCCCTCCCATCAGATGTCAAAATGATAAACAACTACCTGACATTCAGAAGACATCTGAAGGCAGCCCTGTTCAGAAAAGTTTTTAATATGTGACATTTTAGTGTATTTTTCATCTTTGTTGGAAGCCGCCCAGAGTGGCTGGGGAAACCCAGCCAGATGGGTGGGGTACAAATAATAAATTATTATTATTATTATTATTATTATTATTATTATTATTATTATTTAGCCTCCCATTCAGAAACTGATGAGTGTCTGAGGTGTTTAGCTTCAGTAAGGCCTCAGTGCCTCAGGAGTCCTCAAGCCAGTCAGGAGAGGTGCTGGAACTGAGTTCAAGTGAGAAGTGAGTTCCAGCTGGAAAAAACGCGCTGATCACATGTATGCTGCCTTGAGTTCCACAGCTGAAAAAAGGTAGTGTGTACTTTTCAATGTTTTTTTTTAAAAAAATAATCTGTTTTTTCTGTTTCTAGTTGTTTTATTAGACATCATCTTAAGATGGTTGGATAAAATGTGATTAATAAATCAGTGGTGGGAATGTTCTTAATAATAAATTTACTAAATAAATAGCCCATTCACTTGTTTTTTCTCATAGCCTTTAGTATCTAGCTTCCCTTGCCTCTATGACTACCACACAGCTGTTTTCCTTGACACTGACCTTTGCTTGTGTCTTTTGACCATGGGATATCTCTCTGACTCCCATCAACCCAATCCAGCTGCTGGCTTCTGCATCACAGCCAGCTGGGTTCTGCCTGTCATTCTGACCATTAGTCTTCTATTAGACAGCTCTTTGCGTTGTCTGTTTCAAGGATCTATGTAAAAGCCCTTAATACGAAAGCTGAGTATCCAGTTTTCGAGTGCCGGTGCTAGCTTGATGCGAAACTGACAGCAGCAGCATGTTTTTGACCCATAAACATATTAACGGAAGACTTTGTAGCACATCTTGGTAGGTTTCCACAAGCCGCATGAATATTCAGCACCAACGGGGGAGTATTCATCCATTGTAGAGAATGAATATATATTTCTGAACTCCTCACTTGAGAATCAAGAAATTCCCATCTCAAGGTCTTCCAGATCAGCCAAAGTTCAAGTTCTTATTTCTTCACCTTGACAAATATACGAGGCAGACGAGTATGATACACAGTTCAGAGCATCGCTGGGTGATTCAGTAGCAAAGTCAAGAGGAGGCGAAGGATGAGCAATATTATGTAAATGCAGCCGGGCTGATTTACAGGCGCAAATGGTGTTAGATTTCAAGGAATAAAAATATAAAACCAAATTCCTACAATTGGATTTTAGGATGGTTAGTCATCCACATAAATAGAATAATGACGTGCCTGTCATTGAAAGGACCTTTTTATGAGAAGAGTAACTTTGGACTCCTGTTGAATGCTGATTTCCTCATTGAAACTCACCGGCAGGATGGAATAAGAGGGCAGATAAAACAGCAGTCACCTGTGGAATGAGCAGCCCACCTGTTCACTGGCTTACATTGGGGTTCAGACATCTATTGCATTAGACGCTTTGGATGCAGGGTGAGGGTGTATCCATGGGTGTAGCGTGGGTTGACAGTACCCGGGGCAGTGCAGAAGGGGATGGGTGGGAAACAGACAGAGTACACATGCACATTCAATTGCCCAGAGTCCATGTCACCCAGGAAATCACAGCCGCAGAGATAAGAAAAGAAGAGTCATTCCGTAGTCTGGAGAGGTAATTTCCTGGTTTGCGTGAAGAAGCTGTTTGCAACGGAAGTGAGCAGCTGCATTGAGGCAGCACCAGGTGTTGAAATTTCATGCCCTTAACAATTTTGTGCCCAGGGAAACAACCCCTGTGGGCCCCTCACACTACGCCACTGAGGGTATCAACACTAGGGTGACCCCCACCATGTGACCAGTGCAACCAACAGGACAAGGTACATGTGCACACATGTGTGTCATGAGCCCCGCAGTGCTGCTGGGGTCGGGCTTGGATTGACAGGCTGTGACACAAGGAGGAGGAGGAACAAGAAACAGGGGGTGTGGACTCAATGGTGGGTGGAGGAGGTGGATATCTCCTCTTTCCATACTGACTTCATGCCAGCTCTCTCCTCCAACCTTCCTGCAAAGCAATGTGGGCTGGGGAGGACTTTGGTCAACTGAGGAGGGAAGCTGGAGGTTGCAGTATCTGAACAAGTGTCTAAACCGGAGGGTGCAAGTTTGTTGCCTAGAACCAATTGCCACCTTCTCAGATGGGTTCAGACCTTCTCACCCCAACAGAGCATGCATTTGTAATCTCAGTATTCCCGCAAGGCGAGAGAGCCTTGTGAGTGACTGCAACATGCCTCATCTTCAAAAGCTTGGCAGGAGGGACAGGGAAACTTATTGGGACATCTTTGTTATCTCCATCCAGTTCCAAACTACTTGCCCTCCCCAGCACCTGACTCACGATTCCTTAACACAGTGTTTATTGCCAGACCTGTACCACGACTTGCCTGAATAAAGAACTCCTTTTTACTTACAAGTAAGCGCCTCTGTCTGCTTGTGTTTGGGGTGGGATCCAGGACAACCTCTATAATTTATTCCCCCCTTTTAAGTGGGAGAGGATCCCATGCAATCTGTTCCACATGGTACACATGTGGTACTGTAGCATGACCTGGAAAGAGTGGGAAACAGCCCTCTGAATTTCATTCTGATAGCATTTTTAAAATTGCATTGATGCCCGTACATTCTCATGTTATCCATTAATACAATGGGATGGTGTCCATTTCATATTATACCAGCAAAATGCCCATGGATGGCAGGCTTCTATGTCACAAAAACTGTTGGGATGCTGTGCATCTTTGAGTGTTACGTGACTAGGATAGGGTCTCTATAACGGAGCTCAAACCTGGAGTCAAAGGTAGAGTGCATTTTTCTTTCTACAGCAACATTGTTCCAAGTGCCACATTTTACTATCCTCTAAAGCAATGAATGGGACACAGGTGGCGCTGTGGGTTAAACCACAGAGCCTAGGGCTTGTCAATCAGAAGGTCGGCGGTTCGAATCCCCGCAACGAGGTGAGCTCCCATTGCTCAGTCCCTGCTCCTGCCAACCTAGCAGTCCGAAAGCACATCAAAGTGCAAGTAGATAAATAGGTACCGCTCTGGTGGGAAGGTAAACGGCATTTCCGTGCGCTGCTCTGGTTCACCAGAAGCGGCTTAGTCATGCTGGCCACATGACCCGGAAGCTGTACGCTGGATCCCTCAGCCAATAAAGCGAGATGAGTGCCACAACCCCAGAGTCGGCCACAACTGGACCTAATGGTCAGGGGTCCCTTTACCTTTACTAAAGCAGTGAATGGTATCCATTTATATGGATGTTTTGATATGAGTGCTCAAGAATACCATGCACACTGGGACTAAACTGACTTCCTGCCCTTGGTGTCTGCATCCAATTGAGTGTTTGGTAATTTGCATAGCCCCACCCCTTTCTCTGCCCAGCACAACACTAGGTTTGGTTTCTTGGTCATACCACAGTGAACTCAGTTTTATGTCCCTCTCTAGGCACCAAATGAGAGAAGGCACAGCAATGGAAGGGACCACCAAGATATATACAGGAATATTAAGACCTGCTTCCTTATATCCTAGTGGGGACTTATGGCTATGTAAGCATCCAGCCTACACTGTATTTTTCCTTTAAACGTTTTTTAAGTGCTTCCTAAAATTCTGAAATCTTTTCGGTTCTCTTTAGCATCAATTAAGCTGACCAGGTTTTAAACAATCTGCTTCTGTGTGTTGCTGCACAGCTGACAGCTTCAAAGGGAAGATTATCACTTCCCCAGATTGACATTTGCCTCGTTTACATTGTTACTTTGCAAATCATTAAGCCCTGGCAGCCTACGGTGGTGTTTGGTTACCTTGTGGGGGTAATCAGCACTTTGGAGAGCTCCTGTTACATTGCAAAGAAGGTTGGAATGCCCCTAAAATGAAATGTATATGTTGGTGCATGAAATGAGCAAAGAAACTCACCCTTTAATTTTGAAATTATCTATTGGTCTTGGAGGTGTGAAGGACTGGGGTGGGGGGAGGGAATGGAAAAATAGGGAGAGGGCCACCCCACTCCCAAATTTCTGGCTTTTTTTTACCCGGCCTTTACATCTCTAATTGGCCTGCATAGATTTGACCTTCCCTTTGTAAGACATTTGTGGGTGAGTTGAGAGTTCTTTTAGAGCCTGGATAAGAGCCAGCAGGCTGAGAGGGAGGGTGTGGCCAAAAGAGAAGGAATCAACATTCAGTTTTTATTTATTAGTAAATTTGTATTAATGTGACGTGTTTATTTGTATCTGTGTACTTTTGTAATACAGTTGTACTTTGGTTTTCGAACAGCTTAGTTCTCAAACATTTTGGCTCCCAAACGCTGCAAACCTGGAAGTGACTGTTCCGGTTTACAAACTATTTTTGGAAGCCAAATGTCTGATAGGTCTTCTGCAGCTTCCAATTGGCTGCAGGAGCTTCCTGCATCCAATCAGAAGCTGCCCTTTGGTTTCTGATCGTTTTGGAAGTTGAACGGACTTCTGGAATGGATTCCGCTTGACTTCCGAGGTACGACTGTAATTCCAATATTTTGTTATAAGTTGTGGTTCGAGGACCCGACCCCAGCGAAGTGAAATGAAGACACAAGGACATGTGATATAAGGTTAATGGGCTAGAAAAGGCCACAACCTTATTGGTTACAGCAATGGAAAAGGTATTGGCTTAGGCATTGGTTGTCAGTTGTGGCTTCAGTTTTCTGTACACCACTTAGGGGTATTTTTAATATATTAAGCAGTTTGGAAAGGATGTAAATAAATAAATAATTTCAAACCCATGTTAGGGAGTGGGTGGCACTGTGACCTAAATCACTGAGCCCCTTGGGCTTGTCAATCTGAAGGTCGGCAGTTCGAATCCCCACAACGGGGCGAGCTCCCGTTGCTCCTTCCCAGCTCCTGCCAGCCTAGCAGTTTGAAAGCACACCAGTGCAAGTAGATAAATAGGTACCACTGCGGTGGAAAAGTAAACAGCGTTTCCGTGTGCTCTGGTTTCCGTCATAGTGTTCCATTGCGGCAGAAGCAGTTTAGTCATGCTGGCCACATGACCCAGAAAGCTGTCTGTGGGCTTCAGCCTGAAGAGAGATGAGCACCGCAACCTCATTGTCAAGTTTGACTAGACTTAACCATCCAGGGGTCCTTTACTTTTACTTTACCTTTATCAAACCCTTGTATGCACTATCAGCCAGGGACAGTTACAGCTATGTATAAAGCAAGCGATCACACCTTGGGAAGCTACAGCTCATTTTGGGTTCCCACTCTGGGAATATATGGTAAAATACAAGTGTGGATTCCCATGGGTTTTGCACTGCATTGCAGCCAACAAAGTCGCTCCCATTCACACAAGAACTTCCATTTGTGCAATGGAATTTCCCCTTCTGCTTCTGTCATTTCATGCCCTACCCCAATTCTGTTCTAGAGGTTTGGGGGACACTCAAAACAGCTTTGGGGGAGCAAAGGGAAGCAGGTGAGGTAGGAGCAGAATTTTCATTGAGCAAGCAGATGAGAAATGACTGCAAGCAATTAATCTGACATTGTGAAATAATCCTGTTCTGTACCGGTAATATTTGGCTTGTTTACAGGGGGTGAGAATGCCACCACATATATTGACATGAATCAGCATCTATATGGTATAGTGAACTGTCCATAGTGTTGCTCAGTCCTTTTCCATCAGAAGTAAATTCCACCGAGTTCAGTGGAACTTACTCCTGGGGAGTGAGTAGCAAGCAAGGGTGCAGAAGGCTGCAGAAGTACAGTTACAACAGTGTGGTCCTATTTTTAAAAACTTAACGAAAGGAGGCCAGGAAAGGCATTCTCCAAAAATGTGATCCTGCAAATAAAAGTCTCCTGGCCCTGATTAACCCACATAATTGATGCTTTTAAAAAAATTATTTTTATTGAATTTTACAAGAAGAGAAAGAGAAAGAGAAACAAAGAACAATACATAACACTGTAAACACATTTATATACATCTTTTCCAAAATACAAACTAAAAGAAAAAGTCAAAAGAAAAGGAAAAAATATACTTTTCATAACCAATAATATTACCAAATTCATGCTTCAAACCTTACAATCTATAAATCCTAATTAAAGTATTATAAAAGACTTCCACCGCATTCACTGCACGTCTCTTAGTTATCTTGCTCGCCTTTACACCTGTTCTTCAATCATTTCCCTTCCTTAGGTTCTTTCATAATCTGTCAAATCTTTATGTTCTCTATATTCTCCACAAGGTTAGTCTAAGCACAACCAAACTTTCGTATTTGAGCCCTGCTTGTATAAATATTCATTTAAGCATTCCCATTGTTTCTGAATTGTAGTTTTGGATTTATGCCTTATTAAATCCGTCAATTTTGCTAACTCCAGGTACTCACATAGTTTACTTAACCATTCCCCTTTTGTTGAGATATAATTTCCTTTCCAATGACTGGCTACCAACATTCTCGCTGCTGTTGTTGCATACAGAAAGATGTTAATTTTGTCTTTGGGGATATCCTTACTCAAGATTCCTAGCAAATATGCTTCTGCCCTTTTGATATATGATACTTTTAAATTGATGCTGTATTTTTAACACAGAGGAGAAGTGCAATACAGACACACAAAGGTGCACTGCACTACAAAGTACCAGCAGATGCCTCAAACTCAAACAAGTGAGCCACACTACTACCCTGCGGTGGTTTTTATATAAAAGTCTTTCAGGCCCTTTGGAAAGATGTCAAGTCCCGCAGGGCCCTGGTCTCTTGCGACAGAGCATTCCAGCAAGTCGGGGCCAGTACTGAAAAGGCCCTGGCCCTAGCTGAGACCAATCTAACCACCTTGTGGCTTGGGACCTCCAAAGTGTTGTCATTTGTGGACCTTAAGGTCCTCCGTGGGGCATACCAGCAGAGGTGGTCTCATAGGTATGTGGGTCCTAGGCCGCGTATGTAGCTTCATCCTGCCCTATTCATCCTCTTGCCCACTCTGCCTGCTGAGAACAGAAGTGGACCTCTCTTTGTTACACCAGAGGGGTCTAGCAAGGCTGTGGGTCAGAGGAGCAGTGCCATATTTAATTGCTTAACCCCTTAAGTTTGGAGACTCACAATAATCGTTCAGCGACAAGATTTCCTACGGTGAATAAGGTGGTACCTCTACCTTGCATAAGAAGAAATGGATGAACAGAAAGGAGGTGCATAAGACTTGCATGTGCTTGTTCGTATGAATAGATACAAATTTGGAACTGATTAAAGGTAAAGTAAAGGGACCCCTGACCATTAGGTTCAGTCGTGACCGACTCTGGGGTTGCACGCTCATCTCGCTTTATTGGCCGAGGGAGCCGGCGTACAGCTTCCGGGTCGTGTGGCCAACATGACTAAGCCGCTTCTGGCGAAGCAGAGCAGCACACGGAAATGCCGTTTACCTTCCCGCCGGAGTGGTACCTATTTATCTACTTCCACTGGCGTGCTTTCAAACTGCTAGATTGGCAGGAGCTGGGATGGAGCCATAGGTGCTCACCCCGCCGTGGGGATTCGAACCGCCGACCTTCTGATCAGCAAGTCCAAGAGGCTCAGTGGTTTAGACCACAGCGCCACCCGTGTCCCTTGAACTGATTACTCTACTTTAAATAGAAAGACAGTGCTGCTCTTCAGATACTGCTGGACTACTAAAACATTTGCAGAGCCACCAGGTTGGGGGAAGTCTGCCTTAAGGAATGAGGTTTCACCTGTCTTCTGAACGGCGACATTTACTTCCAGGCTGCTCTGACACCAGTAGTTTGAGGCAATGGCGTAGCGTGGGTTGTCAGCACCCGGGGCAAGGCAAGTAATTTGTGCCCCCTAACCCATGGATTTTAGCAGGGGGCAGAGAGCTGTGAGTGTGAGCGTGCCCCCCCAGATGTTGCGCCCGGTGCGGCCGGCCCCCCCTGCACCCCCCACGCTATGCCACTGGTTTGAGGACAGGACATCAAAATGATCCATGGCTTCCCTTTGCTTTGCCACTAGAGGGGAAAAAAACCTGATTGCTGTGCGAAACCAACCGGTTCTGTTTTCTGAAATAGATTTTGGGACCCAACCCAACGTAGCAGTTCCCCAAGCTGAATGGGATACGCTGGGAATGCTTTGCGAAGCAAAGTTCCCAGGCTGTGTGCAGAAGATTTACCACTCTTTTAATTCAACCTGAATGAAAACACTGTGAGCCAAGTTACTTACGAGACTTGTTTCTGGAGGGACATTTGATCCCTTTAACTGTGCACGGAAATTTTAGACGGAGATTTGGCTTGGGGCAGGCGGGTGGCTTTCCAGATGCAGCTTTTTCAGATAGGAAAGACGCAGTCGTTGCGTGGGATCCAGAACTTTTGGGAAATTCTTGCTTCTGCTCAGAATTAAATAAAACACAACAGTCACTTCCAGACAACTGATTTATTGAACATTTATCCTCAAGGCCAGTTCATCTATGGTGCAAGTTGAGTAATTGTCTCAAGGCCGATACCTGTAAAGGGGCCCAGAATCTGAGCTTATGTTATTTTATTTTTTAGAAAGGTGAGTCTCTATGCCTTCCAGGAGGCGAGTTAAACTCTCTTGGGAATCAGCAGGGTTTACCCCCCCGAGCCCAAGGTGTGTGGGGTTAGGGTTGCAGCCTAAATATTTGAGAATCTGAGTAATTTATGAAAAAATTCACATTCTATCTGCGTTAGTTCTCAGACTTGTTCTCGGGTGGATCATTTTTATTTCTTGTTCTGGGTCTGAAGCAAGCAAGAATGCAACTTTTGGTTATAGAAGGTGGGGCTGATGGAGCAATGATCAAAACATGTGCTCTTTTGCCCTCCTACCTGCCCGTTTGACCTGTTTCCTGCTGTTGTGCAATGTACTGGACACATTTTCTTGTTTGCTAGGGAAGTTGAGGGAGTCTGCTCTATTTGTCAATAGCTCCCCCTCTCAATGTGGGTGTGATAAAATGACCATGCCAGAATGTAAAGGTAAAGGAACCCCTGACCATTAGGTCCAGTCATGACCGACTCTGGGGTTGTGGTGCTCATCTCACTTTATTGGCTGAGGGAGCCGGTGTACAGCTTCTGGGTCATGCGGCCAGCATGACTAAGCTGCTTCTGGCGAACCAGAGCAGTGCACGGAAACACCGTTTACCTTCCTGCTGCAGCGGTACCTATTTATCTACTTGCACTTTGATGTGTTTTCGAACTGCTAGGTTGGCAGGAGCAGGGACCAAGCAACGGGAGCTCACCCTGTTGCGGGGATTCGAACCGCCGACCTTCTGATCGGCAAGTCCTAGGCTCTGTGGTTTAACCCATAGCGCCACCCGTGTCCCTATGCCAGAATGTACAATTGTGTAAATGTTTAGACTACCACAGGAGTCACATACCGTATTTTTCGCTCCATAGGACGCACCGGCCCATAGGACGCACCTAGTTTTTTTGGGGGGAAATAAAGGGAAAAAAATTTTATTTCCCCCCCAGGTGCGCTGCACTAATCCCGAAGCTTGGGCGTGCGGAGCTCAGCGCGCCCCAAGCTTCTGGGTGCTGGCAAGGTCTCCGCTAGCCGTGGGAGAGCCGTGCGGCTCTCCCAGGGCTAGCGGAGCACTGCGCTAATCCCGAAGCTTAGGGCGTGCGGAGCTCAGCGTGCCCCAAGCTTCTGGGTGCAGGCAAGCTCTCTGCTAGCTCTGGGAGAGCTGGGTCTCCCACGGCTTGCGGATAGCTTCCTGAAGCCTGGAGAGCAAGAGGGGTCAGTGCGTACCGACCCCCCTCGCTCTCCAGGCTTCAGCGAAAGCCTGCATTCGCCCCATAAGACGCACACACATTTCCCCTTCATTTTTGGAGGGGGAAAAGTGCGTCTTATAGGGCAAAAAATACGGTATGTGGCAGTCTTGGAAGATGGTCCACTTAATCCAGAATGCAACTGCCAGGAGACCAACAGGGGCCAATTGTTGGGAATATACCTCACTGGTGTCACAGGTTTCCCATCTACTCCGGAGCTGCCTTCAAGATGCTGATGTTTACCTACAAATGTAGGTAGTAAAAACACTGATAACTGGGAAACACTGGCCTGTGAGTGCTCCAATTGGAGAATAGCCTTTACCAAAGGTGTCATGGGCTTTGAAGACACTTGAATTCAGGACAAAAGGGAGTAACGTGCTAAAAGGAAGGCACGCTTGGCAAACTCTCACCGTGATCAACTCCCGTCCAACCTATGCCCCTACTGTGGAAGGACGTGTGGATCCAGAATTGGCCTCCACAGTTACTTACGGACTCACAGTTAAAACTGTGTTCACGGAAGACAATCTTACTCGGCTACGAGTGATTGAAGAAGAAGAAGAAGAAGAAGAAGAAGAAGAAGAAGACCTATGACACTCCAGATGTTGTTGGATTCCAATGCCCATCAGCCCCAGCCAGTATGACCGGTGGTCAGGGATGATGGGAGCTGTAGTCCACCAACATCTGGAGGGCCATAGCTGCTTGGGGAAGATGAACTGACAGTTGTTGGTTCCTTACAAGCTCTTTGTTGGCTCAGAGCTTTTCTTGTTCTGTTCTCTCTTAGTATAACCAAACAGACCTTCCAGGGCCGTGTCTTACTACTAGCATGCAAATCATTCTCTCTCCTCCCACCTAGCCTTGTGTGCAGGGGTGTGCCAAAAACACATGCCAAAACACAGTCTTCCCATTGACTTCATTCACTTTGGGATGAGGCAAAGTTAATGCATTCTCTGTAGAGGCTACATTATAAATCAGAAACCCAATAAATATCTTTCAACAATGGAGCTGATTGAGGGGAGGGGAATGCCAGTTGTGAGTACAATAGGCTCACAGTGTCGTCCACACAAATGGTTTTGACTCCTACAGAGCCTCACACAGAGAAATCCTCAGTCAAGTCTTGGGCCTGTATTATGTTTTGCTGCTTGACTACCGTACCAAGAGGTAACTTGCTTGCTGCAGCTCTTTCACAGATGTTATGTGAACCAGTTGGTCTTTCACCACAAATCTGGCACTGCTTCACCTGCTGTTCTGGCAGCGATCTCCTCTTGGTGCTTGAAGTTCCTGGATCGAATGCCTATCCTAGTGACTTCTCACCAGGCTGCATTGTATTGGGGCGACATCACCAGGCCTCTGCCCCCTCAAGATTGGGGGAGGGGCCCTGAGCCCCATCCCAATGGACATTGGGGGCCTTCTTGGTAGTGGCGCCTGCCCTGTGGAAAAGGACAACAGGACACTATCTGACTTTTAGAAGACACCTGAAGGCAGCCCTGTTTAGGGAAGTTTTAAATGTTTGATGTTGCTGCTTTAAGAATAATAATAATAGTAACAGATAGGTAGCCGTGTTGGTCTGCCATAGTCAAAATAAAAAAATTCCTTCCAGTAGCACCTTAAAGACCAACTAAGTTAGTTCTTGGTATGAGCTTTCGTGTGCATGCACACTTCTTCAGATACACTGAAACAGAAGTTGCCAGATCCTTCTATATAGTGAGAAGGTGGGGAGGGGTATTACTCAGAAGGGTGGTGGGAATGGGAGATTGGCAGATAGCTGAGATGAGCCTGTTGACGACTCTTAACGACTGCAATAGGTCTTACAGGAAAAGGCAAGGGGTGAGCAGGTGAAAAATGGCTTAGTCATGTATAATGAGATAAGAATCCAATGTCTTTGTTCATACCAGGTCTCTCCATGGTTTTGAGTTTGGTAATGAGTTGCAATTCAGCAGCTTCTCTTTCCAGTCTATTTCTGAAATTCCTTTGTAGTAAAACCACATTCTTTTGTAGTAAAATCTCCCAGGACATTCTATACAAGATCTCAAAGTAGCTGTTTTACTACAAAGGAATTTCCACCCTTCTGAGTAATACCCCTCCCCACCTTCTCACTATATAGAAGGATCTGGCAACTTCTGTTTCAGTGTATCTGAATAATAGTAATAATAATATTCTGTTGGAAGCCACCCAGAGTGGCTTGGGAGACCCAGCCAGATGGGCAGGGTCTAAATAAATTATTATTATTATTATTATTATTATTATTATTATTATTATTATTAGTAGTAGTAGTAGTAGTAGTAGTAGAGGCCTTAGCCCCATAGAGTTGTCACGCCTGCTACTGAGGTAACCCACTGCCTAGACTTGTGCTGTTTGCTGTTCAGAGTCAACTTCCACTAGGAGTGCATTGAAATAGCCTGTTTGCGTTAGCTCTTTGGGCCTCATTGGTCCTTAGAACTTTTGCCTGGATCTTAGGCTTTGAGGAGCTGCCGCTCACCTCCCCATGCAAATACCAAAATGTCCAGAGTCTTATTAACGTCCTTCCCACTCTCTTGTTCTCCATTAACGGCCTCGTCAGCCTCAACTGTAAAATTTGACATGTGGTTTAAAAATAGCTGCTCCAGAAGAGCTAAGAGTTCCTCAGAACAGTTTGCGGTGGGGGGAGGGGGAGGAGGAAACCCTGGGCAACTTTGCAGCGGTAAAGGTTTCCAAAATTAATTTTCCATGTCATGGACTCCTCTTCCTTCCCCCTCTGCTGTTCAAACAGCCATGGAGCAGAGGACAATGAAAACAACCCACATTTTCAAATTGTTATAGGAAGAGAGGTGGTCGCTGATCTGGTCTCCAGTCCAGAGATGCAGTGATTGAGATCTATTTATCTTAGCATAAAGGCAATGAACGCCTTATACACAAAGTTTAAAGTGGGAGGGATATTTGTGGAGAGGTTGGCACAAGAAGGGCAGAGAGAGTTCTGGGAATTTCTGGAGAGCTCTGGGGGCCTCAATGTGTGCCAGATGTTGTCCTGAGAAGTGATGTCATTAAAAGACAGGTCATATCCACACCATAAATTTACAGCACATTTAAAGTACATTACATCCCCTGAGGAATCCTGGCAAGTGTAGTTTGTAAAGGGTGCTGGAAACTGTAGCTTTGGGAGGGGTAAGCTTCAGTTCCCAGATTTTTTTGGAGGGCATGCACTATAAAAGTGTGGTGTGACCTTTGCTGGGGAATGAAAGAATTTCAGGTCTCTCTTGGGAGACAGAACTGCGGTTTCTTGTCTTGCCGCTCAGGATACTTGAGCGACTTTCCGAAACTGGGGGGATCATAGAGGGGAGAGAAATGCTATAATGATCCCGACCTCCATGACAAAGCAATTCAGTGGTTGAGCGGTTGGAGGATGGATGGTGGCTAACAGATTGAGGTTGAATTCTGACAAGAAGAAGTACTGTTTTGGGGGGACAGGGGGTGGGCTGGTGTAGGGGACTCCCTAGTCCTGAATGGGGTAACTGTGCCCCTGAAGGACCAGGTGCGCAGCCTGGGAGTCATTTTGGACTCACAGCTGTCCATGGAGGTGCAGCTCAATTCTGTGTCCAGGGCAGATGTCTACCAGTTCCATCTGGTATGCAGGCTGAGACCCTACCTGGACTCTCTCACCAGAGTGGTGCATGCTCTGGTTGTCTCCCGCTTGGACTACTGCAATGTGCTCTATGTGGGGCTACCTTTGAAGGTGACCTGGAAACTGCAATTAATCCGGAATGTGGCAGCTAGACTGGTGACCAAGACCATATGACACCGGTCTTGAAAGACCTACATTGGCTCCCAGTACATTTCTGAGCACAAATCAAAGTGTTGGGACGGACCTTTAAAGCCCTAAACAGCCTCAGCCCAGTATACCTGAAGGAGCATCTCCAGCCCCATCGTTCAGCCCAGAAACTGAGGTCCAGCTCCGAGGGCCTTCTGGTGCCAACCTCACTGCAAGAAGTGAGGTTGCAGGGAACCAGGCAGAGGGCCTTCTCAGTAGTGGTGCCTGCCCTGTGGAACACCATCCCACCAGATGTCCAGGAAATAAACAACTATCAGACTTTTAGAAGACATCTAAAGGCAGCCCTGTTTAGGGAAGTTTTTAATGTTTGATGTTTTATCGTGTTTTTAATATCCTGTTGGAAGCCGCCCAGAGTGGCTGGGGAGGCCTGGCCAGAAGGGCAGGGTATAAGTAATTATTATTATTATTATAATGCATTTATAATGTTATGAATTGACCTGTGTAGCTGAGTTCAGTGTTTGCCAACCTTGGGTCTCCAGCTGTTTTTGGACTACAATTCCCATCATCCCTGACCACTGGTCCTGCTAGCTAGGGATGATGGGAGTTGTAGTCCAAAAACAGCTGGAGACCCAAGTTTGGGAAACACTGATTTAGGTTGTGCACAGGGGAGAACCTTCTGTTGTGCTAAGAGAAATCCTTGGACTGATGGAATAAAAGACTTAGAGCTATGTTGGAATCCACCCAGAAAACAACAGGCTATTTGCAGTTTGGAAAGTGATGGGAAAATGTGCTGAAAAGCAGAGGATGAATGGAAAGATGTGTTATGCTCATATAACTACCGTGTTAACAAATCCCGGTGAAAGCTGAACAAAATCAGATTGTCTGGTGGAGCCCTTGGGAAGGTTTTCATGCCTTTTAATAACTGAACAGGAGTGAAGAATTCAGGTGTGGCATCTCCTGTTGTGGTAATGGGGGAACCACACCCGGCAAACATCTCCCTACCTCTCTGCTGTTAGGGCAAGAAAAGAATTCAAGGAAAAGAACTGGCAACCCAAAGACTGGCGCCTCTCCCTCCCTCTCCCTCCACCCTTGCAACTGTATTGTGGTCATGAGAAGTACAGTGTGTGAAATGGTATCGTGATAAAGTTCTTTCATGCACATTTTTTAATCTCCTCCAGTCCCTGAAAATTCTCCTGTTCCTGTGAGGAATGTTCTGCCCTGCAGGTTGCATTCAAGCTAAGCAACGCCAAATTCCGACGCAACACTCCCTTCCCATGGGAAACTTGGGAATCAGAAAGATCCTGGACTTGTTGGCACCTCACATTTGGAATGGACTTCTGCCCACATTCTCTCCAGCAGGCGGGAGTGCCATGTTAAAATTTTCTGTCCTGTCCTACAGGCGTCTCTGGTGTTTGTGCATCTTCAAAACCATCCAGCTCCTTCTCTGTGTAACTTTCTGCTTGTAAGAGATGGGGGGTGGAGGAGGCTGATGCAAGCAAGCTTGAGACTTCCAACAAGGCAGGGGTGGGGGACTCGTAGATCCCCAGATGTGGAGAGACCACATACAGCACATACAAGATGGTCCCAGCTCCAATCGCTGGCATCTCCAGGCACATCTGGGAAGCCCTGGAGAGCAGCTGCTGGTTACGTAGACAATACTGCGCTAGATGGATCATTGGTCTGACTCCAGTGTGGTGACGTGGTTAAGAGCGGTGGACTCGTAATCTGGTGAACCGGGTTCAATTCCCTGCTCCTCCACATGCAGCTGCTGGGTGACCTTGGGCCAGTCACACTTCTCTAAAGTCTTTCAGCCTCACTCACCTCACAGAGTGTTTGTTGTGAGGGAGGAAGGGAAAAGGAGAATGTTGGCTGCTTTGAGACTCCTTCGGGTAGTGATAAAGCGGGATATCAAATCCAAACTCTTCTTCTTCAATGCAAGGCAGCTCCTGTTAAGTTCCTCCTCAGAGCACTAAACAAAGAAACAGGTGCTCCGTAACCTTGCAGGCCTTGTATCCATGACTAAAACGGATTTGGAACAAGGGGGGGGGGGAATCTACACACAGATTTAAAAAAATGCTTTGAAATTGCTTTATTTTATTATTATTTTTTAAAAAAAACATTTTGAAAAATACATTGAATTTGGCGTAGCTCATTTTTGCCATCTATACATTTGTATATTTCACTTTACAATACATTTAAAACTTTTTGTTTGCAGCTATATAGCTGAGTCCAATTTCTCACTTGAAGATCATAACGGAGTGCAAAGAGATAGTGGGATTCTGGGAAAATATCTATAACGAACTGAAAAAGATGTTTAGATTTTCGTTTCCTTTCCCGGGAAAATCAGAGGCTCACTATGTCAGGTTCCTATTGGAAGACCAGACAAACGCTTGAACATTAGCAGTGGTGAAGTTTTTATCGGTGGTTGGAAGAACCAATGATCCCTGTCTTTAAGTCTGAACAAAATGCTTGTTTAACCTGGAGGTAGGCTGTCTGAATTGTGCATTGCTTTGTAACAATTTGTTGGGTCTCTGGACCGTAATAAAGATTGATTGATTGATTGATTGATTTGAAAAAAACAAAACCAGAATCCTTTCTCCTAGGTATCATGTCAGAGGAAATAAAAAGAATGGTCAGACCAATATTTATGCATGCAACTATGGCGGCAAGGTTATTGACTGCCAAAAATTGGAAAAGTACAGCTTCCGGGTCATGTGGCCAGCATGACTAAGCTGCTTCTGGCGAACCAGAGGAGTGCACGGAAACGCCGTTTACCTTCCTGCTGGAGTGGTACCTATTTAACTACTTGCACTTTGATGTGCTTTCGAACTGCTAGGTTGGCAGGAGCAGGGACTGAACAACGGGAGCTCACCCTGTCACTGGGATTCGAACCGCCGACCTTCTGATCGGCAAGCCCTAGGCTCTGTGGTTTAACCCACAGCACCACCCACATCCCCCGAGGATCACCTAAGAAACACCAAATCACAGTACTTTTATATGTAGGGAAACAAAACAAAATGTGATGTGGCCTGGGATGTCTCACTAGGTATCTGGGGACAGGAGTGTGGATAAGATATGCACTGCAGAGTCCTTGATTTATTGGACCAGAAATAATAATTAAAAATTATTTACTTTCATTTTAATTTACACCCCCCCCTTTTTAGTACTTTATTGTCTGCCAGTCTTATGCTGTGTCAGTTTGTTTCTATGAAGCGCATAATGGTTTTGACAGCTTGATATTTTTTCTGTTTATTTTCCCCCTGTGTTTTAAGATTTAATAAAGATTAATTTAAAACCAAAAATGATTGTCATTAGCCAGAAAGCTAAGAAAGAAGGACGTTCAACATCAAGTTAAGACACATCTTTTCCTTCAGGCTTATGAAGATGGATGATTGATGTGTGTGTGTGTGTGTGTGTGTGTGTGTGTGTGTGTGCAGCTGGATTGCTTTTTTATGGTATTTATTGGTTTTGGGGTTTTATATTAGGAGTTAAAATGTTGTATTTTAAGGAATTGCTTGTGTATTACCCTGGGAGCCTTCGGGTAGAAGGGCAGGATGATGATGATGATGATGATGATGATGATGATGATATGGATTCTAGATGTGGAAACTGGGCACAAAAACCTTCGACAGCGATGATCTCTTGAGTGCCATATCTTATTTCAAGCCTGTGGCTGGTCCTGTAAACCACAGTAACAGAGGGGACACAATTCAGCTGAGATTAATGCTTTGTTGCATTGAAACAAGAATGTACAGGACAGGTGAGACATTTCTTTTTGAAGTTTCAGGCTGTTTCAGGCTGAAATCTGCCTGTTTGATGAAGGAGAACAGTTTTTGAGCATCTAAGCAAAGTGCATTAAATAACAAGATGTCACAGCTTAGCAAAGCCTCTGAAATTTGGAGCAAAGGAGCTGTGAAGCCCTGATAATATCTATGTTATGTACTGAAGTTCTCACCCTGAGCCAGCAGGGGGATACTGCAGATAGTTTTCACTCAGGTCCACATATGCAAATAAGGGATTGAAAGTGACATCCAGTGATTGGATAGTTACAGGAAGTTGTTACAGTTGCGTTGTACTGGAGCTCTATATAAGCAGACTGGCTGAACCCTTTAGTTCAGTTCTGTTCTGGCCTGTGAATAAACAAGAGCTGTTTGAAGAATTGCTGTGTCGTCTGATATGTTCACCCACAACTTAACAATCTAAGTTTAGGAAAATTCCCGAAATGAATTTCTTTGTGGGTGGGGCTGGGGTCGAGCTGTTACCAGTCACATGAGCTGGGCAAGGCTTACAGGAAGTACAGACCCTCCAAGCGTCCCTGTTTTCCAGGGACAGTCCTGGATTTACAGAAGCTGTCCCAGTTTCTGATTTGATCCTGGAATGACCCGCTTTTCACTGGAGAAATGTTGGAGGGTATGGAGTTATGCGACCTCTGAGCCAAGGAGATAAGTAACTATACAACCTTTAGAAGACATCTGAAGGCAGCACTGAATAGGGAAGTTTATTTTAAATGTTTAATGTTTTATTATGCTAAATATGTTGGAAGCCGCTCAGAGTGGCTGGGGCAACCCAATCAGATCGGTGGGGCATCATCATCATGGAATAACTCATCCCTATTTTCATTGCAGAAATGTTGGAGGGTATGGAAGTACAGTGGTACCACCTCAGTTTTCAAACATAATCTGTTCTGGATGTCTGTTCGAGTTCTGAAATGTTCGAAAACCGAAAACTCTATAGCCGACGGCTTGGCCCAGGATCTTGTACTCAGCGGAAGCCATGTGGCATGTTTGACTTCTGAGGTGTGTTCGAAAACCGAAGCATTTACTTCCGGGTTTATGGCAGCCTTGTTTAGGGAAGCTTTTAATGTTTAATAGACTTTTGTATTTTAATATTCTGTTGGAAGCCACCCAGAGTGGCTGGGGAAACCCAGCCAGATGGGCGGGATGTAAATAATAAATTATTATTATTATTATGGCGTTCGAAAACCAAAATGTTCGTCAATGGAGACGTTCGAAAACAAAACCAAGGTACCGCTATGTATAAATGGGAAGCTGCCAAAGTTTCACTTTGGCTTTCCAGATTTTGGACAAGAGAAGATGCATTTCAACAAAGAAAGAAAGTGAAAATGAAACAGAAACTGTTTTGGTTCCACTTTAGTCTACAGATCCTTCTTCAGGGTCCCAGGATTAACTCACCCTTGTTTGCTTTCTGGTGACAGCGACCATTAATTTGTACCATGAACGTTATTGAGGGCACACTGACCTACATGAAGCTATTTAGATGAGAATCTGGTTTCTCTGCAGACAACAGACTCCGATTCTCCCTCGCTCCACCCTACAGCAACACAAGGACATAACAGCACATCATCAACAGGAAGAATCTGCCCCCTTTCAAAAAATAACTTTTCATTTGATTTTATAGACAGGGATCATAGGAATATTAAATGATACAAACAAACAGACCAAGTTTTTAATGCCATTTGTACATCGCAAAAATAGCACAACAAATTTGCAGTAATAGCGACAACATATGGTTCATTACTAGTGCTCAGTATATAAGTTCTTGCTTCATGGAATTGTTTAAATAAAAATAATAGCAAAGGGGAAATGGAATAGAATGGAGTTAACAGATCGCATTTGTCAGGGCTGCCACCCAGTCCCAGCTCACATAGGACCAAGTCAGCCAGCGTTCAGTTTCAAAGAGTCTTTATTGGATTACAGGTTCCATTTCCAAACTGCAATGTGCAGCCCTACTTCTTCTAGGTCAGAACGACGAAGACCCGTCTGAGTCTCCGCCTCTAGCGCACCAGCTTAATACCCTAGCCTTGCTCCACCTCCTGCGCCTTTCCTTCCGTCTCTGGGTCCTTCTGCCCCCCTGGGTCTCTCCCTTCCTACTCTCTTCTGACGCGGACCCCCCTGACCCTTCCGCCTCCTTGCGGCGGGCTTTGGGACCCGGCTCACTCTCTGGGCTGCTGCCTGCGCCAGCTTCCGCTACATTCGAACTTGGCGCGCGCGCCCAACTCTCCACTTTCCTCTTGATAGTTTCATCGCTCCCCGAGGTGGGCGTGACTACTCCTGACTCATGCCCTCCCTCCTTCTGAAAGTCTCCGGAACCCGATATCTGGTCCCCTTTCTCCCCGCTGCTCCCGGCTGGGTACGTGGGTCCCGATCTCCAACTGCTGCTCTCTGATCCCTCTCTGGACCCTTCTTCCTGGGGTGTCCCCCTGCTCTCCCCCCTTGCCCTGGCTGCTGGCGCTCCCCTCTGGGAATCCTCGGACTCGCTAGACAGGCTCGGTGATCTCGGGTCGTCATCCCCACTCATCCTTCCTTCGTATTCCTCCCCCTCGCTCTCTGTCTCCTCCCTTCTCTGCGTCTCTGCTCCTGAACCCCTGACAGCATTCAACATTGCATAGCTAAACAGCTAAATCAGCAGCCCTTGTGGTTGTGCTTAGAATAAGCACGAGTAATAGTCATGTTTCCTCTTGTGTTACCAATGAAACAATGTAAAGTGCTGGTACATTGATGAATTTGGGAAGGTGGTTCCAAGTGAAGGTAATAATTTATGCTTAAATTAAAATTTAGACCAACCAGATTGAGCCAAGTGCTGATGGCAGGGATTGTTCATTTTCTGGAAAACTGGCATATGTTACGAAGTTAAACCACACCATCTTTCTAGATCTGTCCACATGCCAACTGTAGCTTATTTGTTAAGGAGAGCTATTTCCCAAAGTGTTTTGTACCAATTGTCTACCGTTGTCAGGGGCGCCGACTTATAAAAAATATTGGGGGGGCCCATACCGGGGTCCTGCCGCTGGTTCGCTCGGGTAGCCGGGAGAACGCAGTTCGAGGTGACGGTGTTGGGGAGAGACCCTCGCTCAGGGCGCCACTAGACTTGGCGGCCGGCGGCCTATCTGGGGGGTTTTGGAGCGTATTTCGGCGGAGCGATTGGGGAGGAGGGGGCTTGTTGCCGGATTCTTCAGCTGAGCCGGAGATCCGCTGCTGGGGGTCCCTGGGCCGAGTTGTGAGCACGGCCTGCTGAAGGGAGATCCAGCCGATTGCGCGACGGGGACGGCCGGCTAGGGCGCGCGGCTGGCTGGCTGGCGAGGGAGCAGGTGGGGAGGAGGTGGGGGTCCTCACTCTCTTAGGAAACGCACCCGTGCGCCCGATTGCCACAAAGTCCGAAGGGTGCGTGTGTGGAATTAAAAAGCAAAAACGAGATACGGGCAGGGCAGGCAAAGAGTTTTCTGCAAGAGGATGGAGGGCAGGTTGAAGAGAAAATCACTCAGGATGAGACAGTCAAATCAGCCATGATAAAATGGGCTCAGGATATTGGGTATAACATCATGTTTGAGGACTGGGAAAGGTTATGGACCACCGGAATGAAATTCACGGCATGTAATGCCTTGAAGGAAAATATTATGAAAATGATTTATAGGTGGTACATGACCCCAGTCAAGCTTGCAAAAATATATCACCTGTCTGATAATAAATGTTGGAAATGTAAGGAGGCTGAAGGGACATTCTTTCACCTCTGGTGGACTTGTCCAAAAGTGAAGGCCTTCTGGGAAATGATCTATAATGAGTTAAAAAAGGTATTTAAGTATACCTTTCCCAAGAAACCAGAGGCCTTCCTCTTGGGCATTGTTGGCCAGAAAGTGTTAAAGAAGGATAGAACTTTCTTTATGTATGCAACTACAGCAGCAAGAATACTTATCGCAAAATATTGGAAGACACAAGATTTGCCCACACTGGAAGAGTGGCAGACGCAATTGATGGACTACATGGAACTGGCTGAAATGACTGGCAGAATCCGAGATTTGGGAGAAGAAACAACGGAAGAGGACTGGAAAAAATTTAAGGACTATTTACAAAAACAATATAAGTTGTATGAATGTTAAAAATTTACACGATTCGGAAACTATAGCTTCAGCAATTAGATTTGGGAAACAGGAAATTATATTTTAAGTAAGAAAAGGTCAAAATCTAAGGTAATACTATGTTTAATTTAAGATATAAGTAACTGATGAAAAGTATGTTAAATTTAGAGGTATAGTATTTGAAAAGTACAAAATAAGGTACGAAACAAGGTAATAATTTGCTGATATCTTTATTATAAAGAATGCAGGGTAAGGGAGATGCGAGGAAGTCCAGTTAGTTATATAAAAAATGTGTTGAATGGTTGGTTTTCTTTTCTTCTTTTTCTTTTTTTCTTTTTCTTGTTCTTTTACTTTTTTCTTCAGTGTATGTTTCTAACTTTGTATTTGAAAACTTAATAAAATATTTATAAAAAAAGAAGAAGAGAAAATCCTTTCGCTTTTCTGGGGCGCAGGGAAGTCTCAGAGCCGGAGGTTGGGGAAGGGACCCCCTTTGCTCTGCCCTCTTCTCCCGTCTTAGATTCGCATGGGGGTCCCCGCCCGAGCTTGCCTGGCCACCGGGCCACACAAGGGCCACGCTCTACGCGGCGCACCTTGCTAGCCGCGCAGCTGTCCTCCGCGGCTGCGGAGCGGCCCTGCGCCGGTGCCCAGCCCCTCTGGGCGCCCGCTGCGCTGCCAATGACAAGCGGGCGACGTCGCGGGCGGGGAAGGAGTCGCTTTCTTTCCCGATCCTTCATCCTCCCAGTCTTCCAGCCCTTTTTTGGGTTGGAAGCTCGTCTCGTTTGCCCTTCTCCTTTCTTCACCCTGCGCGCAATTTTCCTCCCTCGTCTCCCTCCCCATTTCTCCTTCCTTCCTTCCTTCCTTCCTGACTGACGGGCTTGGGCTCGGGCTCAGGCTCAGGCTTGGGCTCGGGCTTCGGGTAGGGCTCGGGCTCGGGCTCGGGCAGCCACAGCGTCGGCGGTGTTGGCGATCGGCGGCGCGGGGGGATGGCCCTCCCGGGGGAGCCGGCGCTGCTCAATGGGGTTGCCAAGGAGACAGGCCGGCCGCCCCCCTCCCCCGGCCCGGCGCCCCCCGCCGCACCAGTGCCCGTTATTGAGCTGGTGCGCGCCGGGCGCCCTATAAAAGCCGCGGACGCGCCCACCGCCGCCCGAGATTATTGGGGGGGCTGAGCCCCCCAAACGAATTTTTGAGGGGGCTCGGGCCCCCTCAGGCCCCATGGAGTCGGCGCCTATGACCGTTGTGCCAGAAAGGTCTTTCCGGTGTCTGGTTATGTTGAAGACTGCACTTTTGACATGATCAACAGCAATTCCAGAAGGTTATGTCCATATTTATCCCCCTTATCTCTCCTTTGGTGTAGCTGAATAATATTTTTAATGGAGCTGTGGATGTTGCTGTTTAATGTCAAAGGCATTGTCATTAGCCAGAAAGCTAAGAAAGAAGAAGGTTGAACAGATAAACACTGATATCCCCTCATCTGTTTCAAACATGCCTATGAATACAGATTAATATAATACCATTAAATATGCCTCTTCGCATCATGTTGATTGGAAATGTCCTCATAGCTGCAACTCATGAACCGCTTTCAAATAACACTCATGCATGTAGGAAGAAAGAACAGCAATTTATCCAATGCAGCAAGGAACTAGCATAGGATACCTTGGTACCTGATAAATATGTGTGGTTATTATAAATAGTATATGTTCTGAGAAGGGCATTCCAATTTTCATTGTGATGCCACACATAATACCAGGACACACATCTGACACCCTGTGTTGCTTCCAGCATTGTCTACCAGGTGAGATCTCAGAGATTTGCACCTCCCCGTATCTCAGTTCCTTAGCTACTTCCAGCATCACCAGCAATTTCCTCTCCCCTTTCCGTTCCCAATGGAATTCTCCAACATCACACCCTCCAACATTTCCCTGATGAAAATAGGATGCCCTATTCCATCACCATCCTAATTTTCTTACATATACCCTGCCCATCCACCCAGCCACTCTGGGCACCCTCCAATATATATAAAGGTAAAGGTAAAGGGACCCCTGACCATTAGGTCCAGTCGTGGCCGACTCTGGGGTTGCGGCGTTCATCTCGCTTTATTGGCCGAGGGAGCCAGCGTACAGCTTCTGGGTCATGTGGTCACCATGACTAAGCCGCTTCTGGCGAACCAGAGCAGTTCATGGCAACGCCATTTACCTTCCTGCTGGAGCGGGACCTATTTATCTACTTGCACTTTGACGTGCTTTCGAACTGCTAGGTTGGCAGGAGCAGGGACTGAGCAATGGGAGCTCACCCCATCGCGGGGATTCGAACCACCGACCTTCTGATCGGTAAGTCCTAGGCTCTGTGGTTTAACCCACAGCGCCACCTGCGTCCCTCCAACATATATATATATTAATGTTTTTATATATGTTTTTTCTCTCCAACATATATAAAAACATTAAACATTTTTTTAAAAGCTTGCCTAAACAGGGCTGCCTTCAGATGTCATCTAAAGGTTGCACAGTTACTTATCTCCTTGGTTCGGGGGTCGCATGACTCCTCACCCTCCAACATTCCTCTGATGAAAATAGGGACGTCCTTAGGAAAAGCAGGACATTCTGGGATCAAATCAGAAACCAGGATGGCTTCTGTAAATGCAAGACTGTCATTGGAACATAGGGACACTTGGAGGGTCTGAAACATCCTTAAGCCTTGTTTTGCTGCAGCTGCACATTGTGGGAAGCTTCTGCATGCGTACCTGGCTTGAATGGGAGCGAAACATCAGCATATGTAGCAGATCCTTGCTCCGGCAACCAGGAAACTTCAAGCGTACCTGGGAGCATGTCAGGTTAGAAGGTGACACGCCTCTTCCAGGGCCACTGGTGGCTGCTCTGCATGGAGCAATTTGCCAGCATTCTGAACTGGCTCCATCCCTCTATGAGGTTATTGTACGGGCAAAACGGGACAATAGTTATTCAATGTACTTCAGGCTGTAAAGTGCAGCAGAACAGATTGAGCACATCTCGTAACGGGCCAGCGCCACCTTGGATTGAAAATGCAAATAATAATAATAATAATAATAATAATAATAATAATAATAATAATTTATTATTTATACCCTGCCCATCTGGCTGAGTTTCCCCAGCCACTCTGGGCGGCTTCCAATCAAGTGTTAAAAACAGTACAGCGTTAAATATTAAAAACTTCCCTGAACAGGGCTGCCTTCAGATGTCTTTTAAAGATAGGATAGCTGCTTATTTCCTTCACATCTGAAGGGAGGGCATTCCACAGGGTGGGCGCCACCTGTAACCTCACTTCTCGCAATGAGGGAACCGCCAGAAGGCCCTCAGCGCTGGATCTCAGTGTCTGGGCTGAACGATGGGGGTGGAGACGCTCCTTCAGGTATACAGGACCGAGGCCGTTTAGGGCTTTAAAGGTCAGCACCAACACTTTGAATTGTGCTCGGAAACGTACTGGGAGCCAATGTAGGTCTTTCAAGACTGGTGTTATATGGTCTCGGCGGCCGCCCCCAGTCACCAGTCTAGCTGCCGCGTTCTGGATTAATTGCAGTTTCCGGGTCACCTTCAAAGGTAGCCCCACACAGAGCACATTGCAGTAGTCCAAATCCAGCTCCCGTTCCCCTCTCTGCTTTCGATTCCACGTGGTGAAATCAGGACAAGAAAGAAATGAAAGGCGTATAGAAAACTATATTTGCTTTTCTTTGCAGAGGCAACACTGACTCGCTTAGGAGTTCCCGACACATTTGGTCTATGAAGGACCTTGGTCTCCTGCCAGGTTTAATACACTGATCTGTCGCCGGCAATGTGGGCAATTTTAAACAAAAAGTTTACATTGCCGGCTCTATTACATGTTACATCGCTAGGCTGGGGGAAGTGGTTTTCAATTACCCAGTGTTCTGTAGTTGTGACCGCAGTTAGTCCGGGGGAACAGCCTCCTCTTAATCACACACTTGAGCTACGTTTTTAAAGCAATTTGGAGAGCAGCGCAGCAGTAAGGCCAGCCCTTCCATCTGGGCTACTGTGAAAGCAGGGCAGGAGAGAGGCACCATTTTGGTGGCGGTGGGGATTAAGCTGTTTGTTTTACGGATAAGTATAGTTACAGCTATTTCCTGCACATTCCAGCTACACAGAAGTTGCCCCCCCCCCCATCACATCCCACAGCCTGCCCTGGCCAATTTGCTCTTGACATATTTACAGACAGAGAAAGCCACCTCTGGTCTAGTTCTTGCAAACATCGTGATCTGTTATGAAAACGTTCCTAAGGGGGCAAAGGCTTTGGGATACGGACAAAATATATTTCTCTGTCCCGCGTGGCAAGAGCCAGAGAATATGCTCCAGCTCCACACTGGGGATAAACTGGATTAATCCTACCGCTTGCTTTTGTTCTTTTCAAAAGAGGCTGTGCTACACGTCCATTTGTGAGAAAACACACACACACACACACACACGGTTTTTCATTGGCATAACAGAAACCAGAGTTCTGGCTGGTTCTCTTCAGCTGGTGTCCAAAATGAGATTAAATGATTAATATTTCCAAGGAGGAATCAGCTTCAGAGAGGCCTTGGGTATATGTTTCCTTTCCTAACAATGGATGTCTGGAGTCTGTAAAGAAATCAACTTGTCCGTAGGGGCAGCGCCTGCACATGGATTTGTGGCACTGAGGAGACGATGCACTCGCTCAGCGTGTCTCCTGTTGGGTCCCCTGCCAAAAAGGAGGGTTTTGGTGGGGCCAATAGGGGCCAGGGCACCTTTATTTATTCATTTGACAAGATTTATAAACTGTTTAATCGACAAAAGCCTCTCGGCCTCCCTTGGCCAATAAAGCGAGATGAGCGCCGCAACCCCAGAGTCGGTCACGACTGGACCTAATGGTCAGGGGTCCCTATACCTTTTTACAGTAGACCCTCCTGTTACGTTACTCTCGAGTAATGTAAACTTTGGGATGCAAAAGCGGCAAACCCGGAAGTATTTTTCTGGATTTTGCTGCATGTTCATGTGCAGAAGCGCTCTATTGAGCTGTGTGAGTGTGCAGAAGCAGTGGCTCTGGATACAGATTTTTTTTTGGGTGCGCACGGACCCCCAGAATGAATTACACTGAGAATGGATTTTTGTGTGGAAGACTGTGAGTTCAGTTCAGTTCTTCTTTTTTTAAAGAAAATATTATTAAAACATATTTATTCTAAAGTTACAATACAACTTTGTCCAGAACATGATCACTCCAATCCTCAATTCCTCATCACTGTCATGTTAGCTCGCCAAATACCCTCACTAGGAACCCAATTACCGATCTGGTTTGCTAGATGTTTTCAATGTGCATTGATTGGAAACGCCCTGTTAAGTTCTGATATTCAGAATAAATCCCTGCGCTCAGCAGATGCTCAGAGGCACTGTGTTCTTTCATTTTCAGAGTATTTTTCTTGCATCTGGCTCTAGCTGGTAGATCTTTGGGGTGATGGTGGTTATCCAACTTGTTCATTCCATCAGAACAAGGATTTACCCTTGAACAACAAAACTCGCCCCCCTCCTTCCTCCTTCGCTTGCACAACCCCTAAATCTGCTCAATGGGTTTCCACAACCCATCGTGCCATCGTGGCCCCCGCAGGCACTGCGCCACGCCCTGCCGGCGCCACACAACATCCCCATGAAGTTGGATAACCACCATGAAGCTCTGCCCCTGGACAGGGGCAGGTTCTGTTGCACAAGGGTAAATTTCTGCATTGACAGAACAAGTTACTGGATACAACCCTGAGATTCTAGCAAAAAAAAAGTAATCTTGAAGCCCTCCTTCTCCTCTTGTAGGATATGTGCTGTATGTTTGACATGAGATTATGCATAGTGGACTCTTGTCCTGCCTCCACCTTCCTTTCCACCCTGTGAATATGGAGAATTCTTCCAGATCTGCAGGCATTCCTTCAGATTGAGTGTCTGTGAAATGTGGTTTCTGAGCTAGTTGACTGCGGTAAGACATCGTATAAGTCTCCCTGTAAATGGCTAAGTGTATACACACACACACACACACACACACACACACACACACACACACACACACCATATTTGTGCCATGTAACTACTTGGAGTGATGTTTTAAGAGTTTGCTACAGAGAGAAAAAAGGGGGAAAGAAAAAAACAACACCCCACATTTGTAGCTGAGCCAAGACCTTGTCTCTGTTCAACTTCATCCCCCAAGTGAACCGCTTACAGCCAAGTTATAATCCCCTGGAAAACTGAATTGTAACAGAAGTGCCGCTAACTGCTAACTTAATCCTAAACGTAAACCACATTGCTTTACTAAAAAAGGGCATGGCTACTTTCTTATTGAACATAGTCATGACTCAGCAATGTGGACTTTATAGCAACCCGATGTTTAAATTTCTAGCGCTCTTGGCAACAGGTAGATGTCTTGTCATCAAGGAACACAAACCTTATTTGCACCCGTTCTATGCTTATATGCTCCATTCACGGCACTCATTCAGCTGTCACAAACGCCAGGGATGAGATTTCTCTGATGTGTGAGCTTGGCACGGCAACTGCCTCCTTCTCCCTTGGTCTATATATATATCCTTATAAGAGAAATGACAGTTCTCTGAAATGAACATTTTTTGTGTGTGTGTGTGTGTGTGTGTGTGTGTGTGTGTGTTTAAAGGAAGCTTCTCAGAAAGAGTAGGATCGCAAGATTCTTAAATAAATGGGGGGGGGGGGACAAATTAACTGATTAACTAATTAAAAGCCCAGAGATAGCAAGTAATATAATAATTTTGTTAGAACCTCAGTTTCTGGATTTTTCATAAATGAAATTATTTCCAAGCATCTGTACCTTCATTTCCAAGGTACAGACAACAATAATGATTAACTGTATTTTTAGATTATTGTGGCTGTCCAAAGTATGGTGACATTCACCAAATGTGGACACTCCCAGCTGAATTGTGTGAATGCTTCTATTCTATTCTATTCTATTCTATTCTATTCTATTCTATTCTATTCTATTCTATTCTATTCTATTCTATTCTTACAAGATGCCCTCCAGATACTGAGGAACTTGAACTCCCATGGTCCCTGACCATGGACCACGCTGGCAGGGGCTGATGGGATTTGTAGTCCAACAACACCTGGAGGCTCCTGCCAACCTAGCAGTTCGAAAGCACATCAAAGTGCAAGTAGATAAATAGGTGCCGCTCCAGCGGGAAGGTAAACGGCTGCTCTGGTTCGCCAGAAGTGGCTTAGTCATGCTGGCCACATGACCCGGAAGCTGTACGCCGGCTTCCTCGGCCAATAAAGCGAGATGGGCACCGCAACCCCTGAGTCGGTCACGACTGGACCTTATGGTCAGGGGTCCCTTTACCTTTACCTTAACATTTGGAGGGCAACTAATTAGCCACCCCGATCTGTAGATACTTAGAGGTGTATCACACACATACACATTTTGATGACACACAGACCATTCAGGCAATTGTTGCAACTGAGTGATGTTCTTTCCCAAGCTTTTAGAAATTCAAAAAGTTGACCAGGGATGGTCAATGTTCGCATGTGGACCAAAGTTTGGACATTCACTAACACATTTGTTTCTAGTGTTTTTTTCAGTCTAAACAGTGGCTTGTTGTAGAAGCCATGCCCACTACGTGCTTTTTGCCATTGCAGGCATTTTTAAAACACAGCAGTTGTGAACAAATGGATTGGCTTTATACAGTGTCAGACCATTGGCTTATCTAGCCCAGGGTCTGGTCAGGATCTTTCCCAGCCCATCTACCTGAGGTTCTTTTATTTGGGACCTTCCAGGGACCTTCTGCCTGTAGAGTTTGCATTTTACCACTGAACTGTGGCTCCTCCTTCTTCCTACAATTATAATTTCAGTTTTTATGCTCCCCGTTATCAAAAGACCCCAGGACGGTATACAACACTGAAACACATTACAGAACAACAGTGATAAAAAACATAGTAAAAGTCTACTGACAGCCTAATAACAAAACCACCATCATAACAACAGCCTTCTCTTATCCCCAGACATCAGGTGGCAGAGGAATCAATCCCACGGCAGGTTGCCAGGAACGGACAAGACAAGAAAAAGTCCTTACCATCGGCTTTTATTCGATATTCACTGAGAGAGGCCTTGGAATGTGGCCTCTCAGAATAACGGCGTTGCTCCGAGTAAAACCCCACCCCCTCCGTCTCTCCAACTTCCTCATGAGTCATCGCTACGGGTGCTGAAAATCTCCCTCTGCCTTTGAGCTCTTTGCTCTCCTACTTTCAAGGCCCGCCATGTTCTGGGAGAGAGGGGGTCTGGAATGCTTTCTAAAGACACTGAGTCCACCAGCTGTCTCTACCCTGCTGTTGCTGCTGCTGCTTCTTCTTCTTCTTCTTCTTCTTCTTCTTCTTCTTCTTCTTCTTCTTCATCTTCATTTCTTCTCTCCCATTATTTCCCAACTTTTCACCTCATCTTCCTCTGAGCTGTGACCTCCCTCAAACCCCTGTTGTAATTCTGAACTCTCTCCTTCTTATCTGGAAGGGTCAGGCTGGGGAGCTGCTCCCCACGGTTCCTCCTCTGCCCAGTCCCTGGCACCAGAATGCTTTGATAAGGGTTGGGGCATTAGCATGGTGTGAGTAGACAATGCCTCTTGCTGCTACTATTGGTCTTGCAGCTCAACCAATTCTCCTTTAAATAGGTACATATATCACACCAGCAGCTAGAATGGTGACTGGGAGCGGCTGCCAAGACCACATAACACTGGTCTTCAAAGATCTACATTGGCTCCCAGTACATTTCCAAGCACAATTCAAAGTTGGTGCTGGCCTTTAAAGCCCTAAACGGCCTCGGTCCAGTATACCTGAAGGAGCGTCTCCACCCCCATCGTTCAGCCCGGACACTGAGGTCCAGTTCCGAGGGCCTTCTGGCGGTTCCCTCACTGTGAGAAGTGAAGTTACAGGGAACCAGGCAGAGGGCCTTCTCGGTAGTGGCGCCCGCCCTGTGGAACGCCCTCCCACCAGATGTCAACGAGAAGAACAACTACCAGACTTTTAGAAGACATCTGAAGGCAGCCCTGTTTAGGGAAGCTTTTCAGGTTTAACAGACCACTGTATTTTAATATTTTGTTGGAAGCCACCCAGAGTGGCTGGGGAAACCCAGCCAGATGGGCAGGGTATAAATAATAAATTATTATTATTATTATTATTATTATTATTATTATTATTATTATTATTACTACTACTTCTCATTAGCATCCCCAACCCTGCTTTAAAGAGAGAGAGAGAGAATGAACTAATATTATATATTAAAGAAAACATATCTGATCATATACTGGCTGGGTATAAACCATATACCATATTTTTCTCTCTATAACACGCACCAGACCATAACACGCACATAGTTTTTAGAGGAGGAAAACAATAAAAAAATATTCTAAACGAAATAGTGGATATATGATTTTGTGGTTCATGCTGTGCAGTGGCGTAGCGTGGGGGGTGCAGGGGGGCCCCGGCCGCACCGGGCGCAACATCTGGGGGTTAGGGTTAGGGGGCGCAAATCCACGGGTTAGGGGGCGCAAATCCACGGGTTAGGGGGCGCAAATTACTTGCCTTGCCCCGGGTGCTGACAACCCACGCTATGCCACTGATGCTGTGGCCACAGACATGTGATCTGACAGTGAGTTTGGAGTAGCCCAATGCAAAAATCCTGAGGATCCATGTGGATCCATGCTTTGTAACCACGGAGGAGGGAAGGAAGGGGAGCCATGGATCCTCTGCTCACGACTGCAGCAGATCCCCACCACCACCCGCAGGCATTCGCTCCATAACACACACAGACATTTCCCCTTACTTTCTAGGAAGAAAAAAGTGAGTGTTATGGTGCAAAAAATATGGTATTTAAAGCATATGGTTTCCTCCGATAAATCATGGAAGCTGTAGTTCGCTAAGGTTCTTAGGAATTGCATCCCTATGAGAGGCAAACTACAGCCCCCAGAATTCTCTGGGGGAAGTCATGTGCTTTCAATATATGGTGCGTATCCAGCCGCAGAATATTTTCCCGCTGGACAATGTGCTATAGCAGCCCATCTCCAAACTCTTAGAAAGGAGGAGAGCTTCCTTTCAAGACAGTGGGCAAGGTTCCCATAGAATCCCAGAGTCTTGGAGACTGTCTTTTTGAAAAGTAAGCACCAATTCCCTTCTCCACTTTTCATCCAGCAATTTGCTTTGAAATTGAGCTAGTACAGATCGTACCAAGTCGCTTCCATCAGGGGCTATCAAGAGCTGCCTTCTATCAAGCTGAAAGCTCGCTTAATTCTAGTCTGTTCTATTGTGTGTGTGTGTGTGTGTGTGTGTGTGTGTGTGTGTGTGTGTGTGTGATGGTTAAATTGGAAAACATGATATACTATGCATGCTATTACTCAGAGTCAGTGAGTCAGTGGAACACTGGATTTTAATTAATTCTGTTGGTTTTCTTTAGGAAGGGAGACAGACAAGTCAGGCAATTCTGGCATTTATTTGTGAACGCTTTCCAAACAAGCAGACGTTTAAGAGCCAAAGATGAGAGAGTTGGCTGCAGAAGAAGGGGCAGGGCACCGGAACAGCACATTTACCTTACCTTGCTGCCTGCTAGTCAAATTCTTTCCATTTGAGCCCTGGTAGGGTGGTGCGAGGGGTGTTCTGGAGAACTTGGCAAGATCCTGCTTTACAGAGCAGTGGTGCAGACCTGTCTTCTTACTCTCAGGTGTAGGAATCCTTGAGGGAAATCAGCCTCCTTCCTTTCTTGCACCTAAGAACATAAGAAGAACAGGCTGAAGCAGGCCATAGTCCAGCACTGTTTTCGCAGTAGCCAACAAGGCACCCATGGTGTCAGGAATGAGCCAGCGCCAAGCGAAAGTTTGCAGCTAACTGCAGAAAATAGCCAGGATCAGAGAGGCTGCTTTGATGGTAGTCAGACAGAAGAAAACCGGCAGCTGCATACTCCGGCTCCTCCTGACCTTGATGTGCAAGCTGATAAGACAGTAATGGAGAACAGGCTAGAATGCAGTCAAAACTCGCCTGAAGCACAAACAGGCAGGAAAGAGTTTAGAGACAGCGTCTCAGAGAATGGGGAAGAGGTGGGAGCTGCCCCACTTAGTCTGAGCTCTCAGCGAATGGGAAGTTGCAAGATAGGAAGCAAAACACAAGATGTAAGAAGCGGAAGTTCAGTTGCTTCTGGTCACGCTGGAAGCAGTCTTCAGAAGGGTCATCTTGATTGATGATTGCGGCGGCTTTGTTAAGTCATACGGAGCTATCTGTTTGTTTTGACAATAAATCGTCCTTATTAATTAACTGTGCTTACTGTGTTATCAAGCTGGGGACTGGACTCCTGACACATGGGAAACCTGAGAGAAGGGTAAAGGTTAAAAAGGTAAAGGAGCCCTGGATGGTTAAGTCCAGTCAAAGGTGACTATGGGGTGGTGGCGCTCATCTCGCTTTCAGGCCGAGGGAGCCGGCGTTTGTCCACAGACAGCTTTCTGGGTCACATGGCCAGCATGACTAAAACACTTCTGGTGCAACAGAACACTGTGACGGAAGCCAGAGCGCACGGAGATGCCTTTTACCTTGCCGCTGGAGCAGTACCTATTTATCTACTTGCACTGGCATGCTTTCAAACTGCTAGGTTGGCAGGAGCTGGGACAGAGCAACAGGACCTCATGCCATCACGGGGATTCGAACCGCTGACCTTCTGATTGGCAAGCCCAAGAGGCTCAGTGGTTTAGACTACAGCGCCACCCACGCCCCCAGAAGGAGCAGAGCAGCAATCTGCACTTCACATTCCTTGAAACTGGTATTCAGAGTCATACTGAATGCCATTGTCGGTAGCAGCTACTAATAGCCTTCCCACTGCAATTTTTTTCTTCTTCTAACCATGGAGTCGGTTTACAGACCCTCCAAGTGTCCCTATTTTCCAGGGATAGTTGTGGATTTACAGAAACCGTGCTCGTTTCTGATTTGATCCTGGAATGTCCCACTTTTCCATAGGACATCCCTATTTTCGTCAGAGAAATGTTGGAGGATTTGAGTTTAGAGACGGGCCACTGCAAGCTGGACAGTGGCCTTCCTTATCTCGGAGACATGATTCAGCCGCTTTGCTGGAGATGAGCAGCTCTGGGTTTGCTCAGTGCCTGGATGGAAGACTGGCTGATATCATTCACCGTGGGTAGGCAAACTAAGGTCTGCAGGCCGGATCAGGCCCAATTGCCTTCTGGATCTGGCCCGTGGACAGTCCAGGAATCGCCGCGTGGATCGCCAGTATGCACGTTCTTTCCCTCTCTCTCACACGACGACGTCAGCGTCGCCTCCTCCCTCCCTCCTCCTGGCTTCTCCCTGCCCTGCCTAGAGGAGGAAGCGGGCTGGGCTTCATTGGTGCCAGCAGCAGCAGTGCTTGATTGGCCACCATTTTAAGCAGCCCCTCTCCAGAGCCCTTTTGCGCGCTGCTCATCGTCCCTCTACCGCCCCTGCCGCTCGCAAGACACAGGTAAGCTGCCACCGGGGCTAGTGGTGCTCTTGCATCATCCCCCCCCCCAAAAAAATATAGTCCGACCCCCCAGAAGGTCTGAGGGACAGTGGACAGCCCCCTGCTGAAAAAGTTTGCTGACCCCTGTCACTCACTATGCAGTGCCGCGCCCATCAACTGCTGCTCCATGGTAGATTCGGCATAAAAACCAGCGTGTGAGGATATACTGCAAACAATAGGCTTACCAGCTGCAATAGTGGGAGAGTCAAGCATAACTTCACATAGAGGCATATCATTGCTTACTTCAACTCACCTGTGGAAACAACTCAGAGGCCATGAAAGAAGGAAGGGTAACAACAGGAAGATGTAAAGGAACTATTGGAAACTCAAGGCAGTAGAGATATAAGATGATCAGAGCCCCACCTAACTTGAAGCATGGGAAGTCCCAATAAAAAATTATAATTTGGCGGAATATTTTGACTATATGATATGTATTCGTATAATTTGGAATATTTAATGTGATTTGATTGGATTGTTAAAATGGAAAATTTAATAAAAAATATTTTAAAACAACAACAACAACAACTGCAGCTCCATGGTAAGAAGTGGGATACAATTGTAAGATAATGAAATCCTGAATGGCCAGTACCTCTCCCAGTAGATATCTTACTGAATAAAATTTTATTCAAGTGAAATAAACATACGGGGGGGGGGGGGAGACGAGCTCTATCATAAGAGTTTTTCTATAAAGTGACTAAGGGTACTGAAACTTTTCTCTCATACCTATGCATATTCTTTTTTTGTAACCCCCCCCAAAGAAAAACATTCTTCATCAACCTGCTTCCCTCCAAATGTTTTGGACTAAAACTCCCAGTAGCGGTCCAAAACATCTGGAGGGAAGCACATTGGCAAAAGCTGCCCTGAAACTTTAAAATGCAGAGAAGAAGAAGAAGAGGAGGAGTTTGGATTTGATATCCCGCTTTATCACTACGCGAAGGAGTCTCAAAGTAGCTAACATTCTCCTTTCCCTTCCTCCCCCACAACAAACACTCTGTGAGGTGAGTGAGGCTGAGAGACTTCAGAGAAGTGTGACCAGCCCAAGGTCACCCAGCAGCTGCATGTGGAGTAGTGGAGACGCGAACCCGGTTCCCCAGATTACGAGTCCACCGCTCTTAACCACTACACCACACTAGCTCTCAATTCCCCAGCACAAAAATATTCAAGAAATGACTCAATGATACAGGGCATGTCTGAAGTCTCAGGGCTTGTCCCCACTTCTGGAAAGAATGGGGCCAAGCGTTTTCCCCCTTGCCCCACTCCTTTCCAATGGAAAACCTGCCGTTTAGTGCTAAATCGAAGCAAATGTCAACCTGGAGAAAATCTGAATTGCCATTTGTTCCGATTGAGTATTAAAGAGTGGTTTTCCCCAGAGGAAAGCAGCAGGCGAAGGGGAAGTGTGGTTAAGCCCTCAGTGAGACTAGTAATTCTGCACAGGACTGAAACCTAATATTTCAAAATGTATGCAACAAAGCTGGGCAATTGCCATGACCTACATATCTATTTGCACAGAGTTATTTTGCAACGCACTGTGCCGTTTATTAATTGCTAATTAAATTGTAGGAATGATTCCCGAAGTAAAGCATAAAAGGGCCAAAGGATCTTTTAGCAAAGCACTCCCTCAGCCAGCCCCTCTTCCTTGTGCCTCTTCCATCCTTAGGAAATCGGGGTGAAATCCCCAGAATGGATGGAATCTGTGGTAAAATCCCAGCTGAGTTTGCTGGTCTAGCTAGCAATGTAGGAAGAAGTTGTCCTAAAGGCAACAGCTCCTCTCTGTTCATCAACAAAACAGCAGAGGACATCTGTCTTTTCTAGAGATTCAGTTTTTCACGGAGACAGGATGGTCACACTGCTCCGTCTGCCCTCAGAAAAACTGGTAGAAAAACCAGTATCCCATTGGGACTGAATCCAGGGCTGCCGCAAACCTACTGAATGGCCGCTCCATTGATCTCAACGCTGAGTGTGGCTCCCTTGTGGAAATACAGGAAGTTCTGTTGAGTGTGAGCTTCTGCGCACATGCGCAGTAGGAAAGGCTCTTGCCATCACGGCGACCATTACCACCAGATGACTTGTGCATTTTTGGGACGGCACAGAGGACTCACAAGTATCCAGACTTGTAACTCTGAATGTCCCAATCCCTTTTGCTGCCCACCTCCCCAATAAACACATGGCGAAATCCGCTGCTCACATGACCGCTGCATCATAAACAAAATGAGAAGACAAACTATCCCTGGGGAATGACCCGCTGTTGAGTGTTTCTTCGGTTAAAATAAATTCATGGATGGCAAACAAGCAGAGGAATCTCACGTGAACTTTGCCACACTATTAAAATGTATTTATAGTTTGTTTCTGCGTAAAAATATACTTTGGTCTGGCACACAGGATATTTTTCTTGTGACCCTCATTAACCCATCTCGTGATGACTCCTGGTGTATATGTGTGTGTGTGTGTGTGTGTGTGTGTGTGTGAGAGAGAGAGAGAGAGAGAGAGAGAGAGAGAGAGAGAGAGAGAGAATCCACTCATTGAAGATTCCTGGCTTAAGTCTGAGAAGCCTTAAGCAAGTAGCTTCTGCTCTGTTTGGCTGCCAGTTGAAAACTGATCTGTTTCATACAGCTTGCCACCTAGAAATACCGCATTTTTCGCTCTATAAGACGCACCAGACCATAAGATGCACCTAGTTTTTGGAGGAGGAGAACAAGAAAAGAAAATATTCTGAATCTCAGAAGCCAGAACAACAAGAGAGATCGCTGCGCAGCAAAAGCAGTGATCCCTCTTGCTGTTCTGGCTTCTGGGATAGCTGCGCAGCCTGCATTCGCTCCATAAGACACACACACATTTCCCCTTACTTTTTAGGAGGGAAAAAGTGAGTCTTATAGAGCAAAAAATACGGTACTTCCTGCCCTGCATGCTCACCTACTGCCATGTGTACCATATAATACAGTGGTACCTCGGGTTACAGACGCTTCAGGTTACAGACTCCACTAACCCAGAAATAGTACCTCAGGTTAAGAACTTTGCTTCAGGATGAGAACAGAAATTGTGCTCTTGTGGTGCGGCGGCAGCAGGAGGCCTCATTAGCTAAAGTGGTGCTTCAGGTTAAGAACAGTTTCAGGTTAAGAACAAACCTCCAGAACGAATTAAGTTCTTAACTCGAGGTACCACTGTATGCAATACTGGTTTATACAGACCCACCAAGTGCCCCTATTTGCCAGGGACGGTCCCGGATTTACACAAGCTGTCCTGGTTTCTGATTTGAACTTGAAATGTCCCTCTTTTCGTTGAGTCCTAAGGAAAAATGGGACGTTCCAGGTTCAAATCATTTCATCGGAGAAACATTGGAGGGTATGGTGTTATATGACCCCCTGAGCCAATTAGATAAGTAACTATACAACCTTTTGTAAACAACTGAAGACAGCCCTGCATAGGGAAGTTTCTCTCTCTAATGTTTAATGTTTTTATATATGTTGGAAACTGCCCAGAGTGGCTGGGGCAACTCAGTAAGATGGGAGGGGTATAAATTATAAAAATCACATAATTGTTGTTATGGAATAAAAAGGTAAAGGGACCCCTGACCAGTCGTGGTCCAGTCGTGACCGACTCTGGGGTTGTGGCTCTCATCTCGCTTTATTGGCCGAGGGAGCCAACGTACAGCTTCCGGGTCATATGGCCAGCATGACTAAGCCGCTTCTGGCGAACCAGAGCAGCGCACGGAAACGCTGTTTACCTTCCCGCCGGAGCGGTACCTATTTATCTACTTGCACTTTGACGTGCTTTCGAACTGCTAGGTTGGCAGGAGCTGGGACCGAGCAATGGGAGCTTACCCCGTTGCAGTGATTCGAACTGCTGACCTTCTGATCAGCAAGTCCTAGGCTCTGTAGTTTAACCCACAGCGCCACCCGCGTCCCTGTTGTTATGGAAAAGGACGTACCTATTTTCATCAGAGAACTGTGGGAGGGTATGTTTATATGGATCACATCTAATGTCTGACTCCTGTGATTTCCCTCCTCTTATGCATATCAGCCATTCCACTTGTTAAATGGGGAAGTAATGGCGTCTCCACCTTCATCGTTCAGCCCAGACACTGAGGTCCAGCTCCAAGGGCCTTCTGGTGGTTCCCTCACTGTGAGAAGTGAAGTTACAGGGAACCAGGCAGAGGGCCTTCTTGGTGGTGGCACCTGCCCTGTGGAACGCCCTACCATCAGATGTCAAGGAAATAAACAACTACCTGACTTTTAGAAAACACCCAAGGGCAGCTCTGTTTAGGGAAGTTTTTAATGTTTGACATTCTATTGTGATTTTAATATTCTTTTGGGAGCCTCCCAGAGTGGCTGGGGAGGCCTGGCCAGATGGGCAGGATATAAACAACAACAACAATTATAATAACAATTATAATTATAATGAGTAGATGATATTCCTGGCTTGCTGGGCTCATGAACTGGCTTTCAGCATTCTGTGGGATTGTGGGGTTACAGAACAAAGTAGGCATCCAGAATGTTTGCGGGATCGTAACTATTTGCAATAAGCGACCCATTGAGCAACAGGACTGTGTTCAGATGTTTTTATTTGGAACTAAACTCGGCTAGAGAAATGCCTGGCCCGCCTCTCTGCTCCCAATAAATCTGCACACCACACAATAAAACCTAATTTTTATATGGTATCGGGGACAAAAAGCATATTTAAAATTTGAAATACAGAATGCAGAGGCACTGTGGGGTGAGTTTTTTTGTTTCGTTTTTTGAATCATGGATTTGGCCATCAACAGCCTGTACTCCAAGGATGACTATGTGCACAGAGTACAGACTGTCTCTGTTAACGGAGTCACTTTTCTGTTCTCAGACCCAAACTACATGTGGAAGGAGACTGCATTGTACTGCTGCCAGTCTGCACTTCCCCAGGAACACAGAGCTGATGTGGTCTGCTGCATGCTGTCTTTAGCAGCGGCTAATGAAGCAGAGCAGGTTGCGATCATAAAGAAATACTAATTATAGTGTTGTCACATTGCACGGTTTTTCAGCTTGCTTGCAACCAGGCAGCGTGGCCCATGTGTCTCAATGCAAGGTCTCACCTGGACCTCAGATGCTTTGCTAGCCTCTTTTCTGCTGACGGTACCTACCTCTCAGAACACTCCAACTACACATGAAATCCCCAGTTATGCAAGCCACCCCAGTGATGCCCTTAAATCCACTCAAAACTATTTTGCGAATGCCTGAGCTCATGCCCACACGCTTCTGCAATGAAGGCTAGTGTAAGGATGCCCTCCCAAAGATAGATCTAATCTCCCTATTTATTTTTAATTTTTAAATTAAATTTTATTAAATACAAAAAAAGAAAAGAATATCAAATAAGAAAAGAAATAAAGAAACAAATTTCATACATAGACACCTGAACATAATTATTTATACATCTGTAAAACAATATTCAAAAAGAAGAGGAAGGCGGGAAAAAAGAATAAAAGAAGAAAGAAAAGTTAAAAATACAAATTTAGAGAATAGAAAAGTGTTCACCATAAACAACAATTTCAGATCTATACTTGCATACAATTTTACATTTCCATCTTGCAAAATATCAGTCTTAATTAAAATGTTTTAAAATACTTCCCTATGTCCGTGTGAGTCCTCTGTAGGGACGGGAAAATCTGCCCATTTTCTTTTCTCATTTTTCCAATTTTCAGTTGTCCATGTTTCCACATCAGCATTTTTTTTTAAATCCTCATGAAAATTCATTAGTATTTTACTGCAAATTTCTCCTAATCTAGACATGTTTGTATGCAGTTTTGTCTAATAGACATATTTTTTGCAAAGCAATTTCCCCCAGTATAATGCACTTGGCATGTTATTTCCCCCCACCATGGTTTACCCCAGTAAAGGTAAAAGTAAAGGACCCCTGGACGGTTAAGTCCAGTCAAAGGCGACTATGGGGTTGTGACGCTCATCTCGCTTTTCATTTTTGAAAAGCAGGGAGCTGGTGTTTGTCCACAGATAGCTTTTCCAGGTCATGTGGCCAGCATGACTAAACCGCTTCTGGTGCAATGGGACACCGTAACAAAAGCCAGAGCGCACGGAAATGCCATTTACCTTCCCACCGCAGCAGAACCTATTTAAACTGGTGTGCTTTCAAACTGCTAGGTTGGCAGGAGCTGGGACAGAGCTACGGGAGCTCACTCAGTTGTGTGGATTTGAACCGCCAACCTTCTGATTGGCAAGCCCAAGAGGCTCAGTGGTTTAGACCACAGCACCACCCCTAGTATATGCATCTCTGTACACATTATTTGACTGAAGAACTACATTTGAAAATTCAGAGAAGAGCGTATTTTGAAGAACGGCTGTGATTTGGTTTGCACGGTGTTTCAGGAAGGGAGAACTAGGCAGGTTTGCCTGGAAAGGTGAACTGAATCAAATTTCTCCCCACCTCCTTGCTCTTCATAATGTTCATGATCCACAAGGCTATTAGTGACTCCTGACAGCATAAGAGCAACCATCCTGCAAATAACTATGGGCAGGGGACTTTTGCCTTTCTGCTACAGGGGTCTGCAGGTCAAATGGGGACCCTGAGAAGATTCACACAGCTGTTGAAAGCAACATGTGTCTCCTCGATAGAAAAGAGGGAAAGCTTGAACCCGGTAATAAAAAATTGAAACGGTTGCTTTGTAACAAGTTTTGGGATAACATTAACTGTTTGAAGCAGATGTCTTAGCACATTTGCAGATCACAGGGTGGGTTTTCAGTTTGCGACGTGTGCTGCAACCGGATTTACGCTGCGATCCTCGGCAAGGGTATTGCTAGGCCAGAAATGGAAACAAGAAGAAATTCCGACGAAAGAAGAATGGCAGACGAAATGAATGGACTATGCAGAATTGGACAAAATGTCAGGAAGGATTCGAAACCTGCGGGACCAGAGATTTACAGAAGATTGGAAGAAGTATATGAATTATTTGAAGAGCAACTGTAATCAACAAATTACGCTAGTAGGACTACAAGAGGTTTTCTAAGGAGAAATATATGAAGTGTTATAAAGTAGAAAAAGATAGAGATATCGGTCATGAGTTTGAAATGTAATAGGGAAGATAAGAAATGCATACTGAGAGATTAGATTGGAAAATTTTCAGACAGGATTGATGGAAGTCAAAAATTGGAATAAGATGTAAAAGTATGTTTAATTACTGTTGATATGTTAAAAAAACTAATTATATATATATATATATATATATATATATATATATATATATGTGTGTGTGTGTGTGTGTGTGTGTGTGTGTGTGTGTGTGTGTGTGTATGACTTATGCTGCAATCCCAAGACTCAGTTTGGAAACTTTCGTTTGAAATTTTGCATTGTCAAAAACCCAAGTTCCGAAAAGACTAAATTCTGAAACAGAGCAGGTTCAAAGTGTAGGCGAAATGTTGTGTACAAATTAATTTGTATAAATGAAGGCAATCACTCTCTCCCTCCCCACCCACCCACCCTGTGATCCACATCTGGCTTCCCTTAACATTCTGAAAGATGACAAAGACCCTTAATAACTCGGCAATCAGACACTTCCTGTCCCTCTTTTTTTGTTTGCTTGTGTTTTGGGAGGCAGAACATGAGGAAGGGAGAAAGAGCAGCCTTACAAAGCAGAGCTGGCATGGAAATACCAGGATGAGCTGAGAGAGGAACAAAAAAACAAAGTTTTGAGGTTCTCACCGCTTTGCACTAACATTTCCATCAGTTATGAATGTATGCAAGTACAATACGGGAGCTTGTTTTTCTTCTCGCTCTCAAAGCTAAGAGTGGCTTGGTAGCTGGGGGCAGATTTCATTTGGGGAAATGGCCTGGGAGGAAGAGTTAGTAATCCTTCCCCTTTTGCAGCTTCCCTGTTCAGAACAGAAGCCCTCTGTGGCTGCTTTGAAGTAAAGAGAAAGATGTTAAGAGATCTGACCTAGCCCTTGTCCAATAAGGCAGTTCTCTGGCCAGACACTATCAGACTGCAAGAATTACTCACTGTCAGTTGGGAATGCAGCGCCAAGCCAATGAGTTCAGAATTGCACCTCCCTTACCACAAATTCTGACCCAGTTCTTGAGAACGACAATTGCAAGCTGCATTGGTCTAAATCAGGCTTGGCCAAACTTGGCCCTCCAGATGTTTTGGGACCACAATTCCCATTATCCCTGACCACTGGTCCTGATGGGCGTTGTAGTCCCAAAACATCTGGAAGGCCAAGTTTGGCCATGGCTGGTTTCATAGAATCATAGAATCATAGAGTTGGAAGAGACCACAAGGGCCATCGAGTCCAACCCCCTGCCAAGCAGGAAACACCATCAGAGCACTCCTGACATATGGTTGTCAAGCCTCTGCTTAAAGACCTCCAAAGTAGGAGACTCCACCACACTCCTTGGCAGCAAATTCCACTGTTGAACAGCTCTTACTGTCAGGAAGTTCTTCCTAATGTTTAGGTGGAATCTTCTTTCTTGTAGTTTGGATCCATTGCTCCGTGTCCGCTTCTCTGGAGCAGCAGAAAACAACCTTTCTCCCTCCTCTATGTGACATCCTTTTCAATGAATCAATGTCCAACAGACAAAAACTAAGGGATTACAATAGACCAGAGACAAAAATAGCTATTCTGATAGATGTTGCAAATTACTTTATTACTTTATTTATTTATTTATTTTACTGAGGAAAATGAGAGCAATGTTGAAAGAATAATTCCTACACATCCCAGCCTTGGAATTCAATATTCTCTGCAAACTCTAGACACTTCATATGCCTCCTTTATCTCAGCTCCATGAGTTCTTCCAAAAATTCCCAGAAGCAAAATTTAAAGGAGAAGGCATGTGATATCATTTCTGTTAAATGCAATGCAAACAGTTGTCTGTCTCCGGCCTAGAACCAAGACAATGAGTGCCAGGAAAGCAATTTCACCTGCAGTTGTATCGTGTCTCTCAATTGTGGATTGAATCAAATCTGCAGGGTGCCTTAATCCTGAAATTAAACCAGGGATCGCCAACTCTTTTCCTTCCACCTTGCAAACCAACCAACCAACCAACCAACCAACCAACCAACCAACCGGATCACCTCCCATCCCATTCCCCCAGATCTCATAGGTGTTCCTAGTGCCACCTTAACTGAAGAGAATGCAACCAGTAGCAACAGAAGATTATGCTTTTGAGTTCTGCTTTCCTGTTTGGATTTTCCCAGGAGTGGGGGGATCTGAAATTCACTCAGCACAAACGGGTTGTGGTTAGGATGGGTTATGGTTCAGGGCAGTGTCATGTGAATGATGCCCAGAAATCTTGGGCTCAAAGATCCTCCAAACTCACAGTAAAGCCCAATGTGATGACAAGACCTGTGTCATTCCTGGTGGCAACTCTCCAGGTTGCTTCTTGAGGAGCTTCCTGGATGCAGCTCTGCCTTTCTGATCAGGATTCAACAGCGGTCTTCTTTTTACACGCTGAGAGGAGTGATTTTCATGTAAGGCTTGTAATATCTAATCAATATGAAGACAGTGTTGATGCAGTTAGGAAGACTGATACAACGGACAGTCCAGCCAAATAATAAGCAATGCTCCCTTTCTGGCAGACTCTATGGGGGTTTATCAGTGATACCACAGTGTTAACACGTCCTCCAGGTTTTGGAATGTGTTGTAGATACCAATTAGCTGCTGTTCTCCAGGGAGTGAGATTTCCTCCAGCTCAACTATAAAAAATGAGCCAAATGAAACAAATGAATAAGGTAAAAGTGAAGGGACCCCTGACCATTAGGTCCAGTTGTGACCAACTTTGGGGTGCGGCGCTCGTCTCACTTTATTGGCGTACAGCTTCCGGGTCATGTGGCCAGCATGACTAAGCTGCGGCGCACGAAAATGCCGTTTACCTTCCCGCCGGAGTGGTACCTATTTATCTACTTCCACTTTGACGTGCTTTTGAACTGCTAGGTTGGCAGGAGCTGGGACCAAGCAATGTCCCTCCAGATGTTTTGGACTACAATTCCCACCATCCCTGACCACTGGTCCTGCTAGCTAGGGATCATGGGAGTTGTAGGCCAAAACATCTGGAGGGCCAGCAGTTGCCTATGCCTGTGCTATATGGCACTGGTGTTACAATACAGGTGTGTGTTGCATTCATAGTTGTGCTATGCATTTGTACAGTTTGACGCACACCCAAAACTGTGATGTGTGAAGCGGCCCTGATAGACGAAATGTGGTTTCCTGGCTGAAAGCTGAGCAATGCGTTGTCATGAAGTCCTCGTGATGGCTCCAGCATGTTCTCAGATTGTGGTTCAGCAGGCTGCCATGAACCTTCTGAAACTGAGCCACACAATCCTGAGGTGAGCATGTGCAACCAGATGGCCACGTTGCCACAGGGCTTGTTGCTTCATCGCTACATAAGGTTTCCATCCCTGGATAGAAATAGCTTAGCCAGAGTTACTCCTGCTCCAGCCACCTCCTGCTTCGACTACAATGCAATACATTGCATGTGGGTCTGCCTTCAAAAATAGTTCAGAAGTTGTAGGTGGCTCAAAACAAGGCTGCAATACTATTAGCTGGCATGGGACATTTTGACCGGATTATACCAATGCTTTATCAGCTGCACTGTCTCCCAGTCTGTTTCTGGGGCCAATTGGAAAATATTTACTTTCCTACTTATTTACTGGATTTAAGCCACTTCCTTTAACCCCAAAGGGTCCCCCAAAGGCTTACAAAAATCAGTTCTAAGGCTGTGTCTTGCAAGAGGAGAAAGGATTGGGAGGGAGGAAAAGCAAGCTTAAGCACAAGTCAGCAGCCGGCTCCTTGCGAACAGTAGTGGCGGTCTGCTCCTCAGCAAGTCAGGGTAAGCTCCCCCCATTTTCTAAACTTGGAGTCCCCCAAAATAGGGGTTGTCCTATACATAGGGGCGTCCAATACACGGAAAAATATGGTATATAGCTGCCCATCAATAGTCCAATCAAAAGCCATCCAGGGAATATTTAGTGATGGGCAGCTATAGAAATATAATGCAAATACAGTCTTCCAGTCCTTTTGTGACTAAAGGACGTCACATTTCCCATTCTTGCTTCCAGTAGCTCACATGGTGAATTTCAAAGAACAAGCAAGTTAGTTTCTCTTTCTGGTATGCATGATCCTCTGTAAACCACAAAAATGCTACTTCCTCTTGGAAATGGCCTTTCCCAAACCAACGACTTGTTCTACAAGCAGCTCTTAATTTCCAACATTACGTTAACGTTCTTCCAAGGATTTTCTCCATACTACTTCCGTTGTCTCAAAAGCTGCCTAGGTCAGATTTTTCTCCTTCCTATTGTTTTGATGTGCTCGATTTTGGGGACAGTTCTCTATAGAGCAACTCTGTTGCTTATAGAAAACATAACGCACAAAAGTCGGGGCTCTCTTGTTTTCATTTGACTATGAGGTAAATAAAAAAAGCGGGGAGAAAAGTTCAGAGAAGGGTCTAGCGATGAATGATAACAGTCCCCTGCAATCGCTTGTCAATTGGTTGGCGTTGGACTTTATCCCACAATAGATGGTTAGAAGGTGAGGTAATCACATTACTAGAACCATAGCTGTCAACCATCCCTTATTTGGCGGGAAACTCCCTTATCCCAGCGCCGTGTCCCGCTGCTGTCCTTTATTGATGATGTCCCTTAAATTTCCTGGGTTTCAAAGGAAGCAGCTCCTTTCCCTCCCTCCCTGCCGGCCAGGGAGGACGACTGGGGGTAGAGCTTGCATGCCTTGTGCCGATCAAATTGGCCGCATTGCCTGGGGACTCGCCTTTGCTTAGCGCTTCCCAGCGGAGAGGTAACGGTGGTTTTCCTTGCTGCATCCCCTTTGCTGGGTTGCTGTGCTGTGGGAACCACCCTTGCGGCTTCGTTTGCAATCCTGTATTTCATGTGACTCAACACTTAGACCGTAGGGTAGGGATGCAGAACAGAACAAGAGCCCTCCTGGATAAGGTCTAAGGTCTAACTTTCTGTTCTCGTAGTGGCCAGCCAGATACCTATGGGGCCTAAACACTCTCCCTTCCTGTGGTTTCTGGCAGCTGGCATTCTGGGGCATACAAACTCTGCTAGTTGTTATATGAAAAAAAACCTGCTCTTTTTCCCTTGTGGGGTATTCCAGAGCCCTTATAGAGTCCTTAAGTGGGTTCCCTATCGGTAGGAGAAAATAACAGAGGCCAACTAGAAAATATTGAGGAGCAAAGCGACTAGTACGCCTGATCTTTATTAAACAGTTGCAACAGGGTCCCCACTCACCACATGTAGAAGGGAGGAGAGAACCCTGAACAATGGTACAGAGGCCCTTATATAGACTCTTGAAATTGCCCGCCCTGTAGCCCAAGACCACCCCCCTGAAACATCATGCATACATCACAGCAGGAGGCGGTCTACAGCAGAAATCCTGCCTGCCTCGCGGTCCCTTCCAACTTTAAAATTCTATTATTTTGAGTGTCCTTTTCTGAATCTTATCCAGCTCTACAGTATCATCTTTGCTGCTCAGCTGCTGGAACTACGGGTCGATTGCAGGGTGTTCCTGGTCGATCATGGTCGATTGCAGGACCCTGACCCACCCAAAAAGCTCAACAAATTTGATGGAACTTCCCTGGTATACAGTATTCTGGCAGTTCCCTCATTGGAGAAGTGAGGTTACAGGGAACCAGGCAGAGGGCCTTCTCAGCAGTGGCACCTGCCCTGTGGAACTCCCTCCCACCAGATGCCTGGTCACAGCACAGGTTTTTATACAAGGCAGAAGATCTTTGCCAAACCCCATTTTCGATTTAGGTGGTGCCCGCTGCCAAGAATTGCTAGGCCCTTGTGACTCTTTAGTCACGAGGCAGTGTGGTGCAACAGTTATGGCGCTGGGCTAGGACCTGAGAGAGCAGGGTTCAAATCCCCACTCACTGGGTGACCTTGGGCTGGTCACTGCCTCTCAGCCTAACCTACCTCACAGGGTTGTTGTGAGGATTAAATGTGGAGAACTGCGAATATTACCTTGAGTTCCTTGGAGAGAAACAAGGAGCTAAAGTTTGTTGTAAACTAACTAACTAACTAACTAACTAACTAACTAACTAACTGACTGACTGACTAACAAACAAGGATTTGACATGAATAACCTCTACTGTTCCTGGTACAGTGGTACCTTGGGTTAAGTACTTAATTCGTTCCGGAGGTCTGTACTTAACCTGAAACTATTCTTAACCTGAAGCACCACTTTAGCTAATGGGGCCTCCTGCTGCTGCGCCGCCGCCAGAGCACGATTTCTGTTCTCATCCTGAAGCAAAGTTCTTAACCTGAAGCACTATTTTTGGGTTAGCGAAGTCTGTAACCTGAAGCGTATGTAACCCGAGGTACCACTGTATTGTTTTTCACCTTGCAACTCTACAGTGAGATTTCATCATGCTACTCTTGGGTTCAGCTGTCAGCCAATGTCACCCCATGTATATACGGTTCTTAAAAGCTTACAAGTGGGTGATTTAAAGACAGTTTCTCTCAGCCCACTTGTAACTAATGAGGTACATGAATGCCAAAAATTATATATCCAATAATGGAACATCTAAAGGTTACTCCTTGTGCAATCCACTATAGATGTAAACTTGTGGCTTCCATTGCATAATCTTGGGCACATGCCTAACATCGCTCTCTCTGATCAAAAGGGATTACTCGTTTGTTAGATGTCTTAATTGTGATGAAAGCCCTTTGGTGCTGGCTGCTGGCAAAATGTCATAACCTGGCACAAAATGGTCTGCTAAGCCTGTCTTTGAGGGAGACTCTTGGGGGCAGGGAGGCAAATAGTTGGCGCAGTGGTGTACTAGAAGGAGTTTGAGATTATGTGCTCCACCCCAGAAGCCGTCCATAAAGAATGTCACATTTTTCAAAAAGAACAAAAAACCATCGGCAACTCTGTCATTCTTTGCCCAGTTTTAAGCAACATTCCATTTCCTTCCTGTATCTCAAATTCTGCAACCTTCCTGCTGCTCAAATGATGCTTTTAAAGATGGTCTTACTCAGTGCTATTTTTCTAAAATAAAGAGGTTCTGGAATTCACCACAAACACCTCCCTTGTTCTCTTATAATGGCAATGGCACCCACCTGAGATGTGCCGGAACTGAGTTTCGGTGAGATCTGGCTGCAAAAGCCCTGGACTACAGGAAAGATGGTGTTGACTAGCTGGAAAACCAAAGGTACTGCCTTACTTAATTTACTGAACTAGATAAAAGGTAAAGGTAAAGGACCCCTGGATGGCTAAGTCCAGTTAAAGGCGACTATAGGGTGCAGCACTCATCTCGCTTCCGGCCAAGGGAGTCAGCGTTTGTCCACAGACAGCTTTCCGGGTCATGTGGCCAGCAAGATTAAACCACTTCTGGCACAACGGGACACCGTGACAGAAACCAGAGCAGTGCACAGAAACACTGTTTACCTTTCCGCCGAAGCAGTACCTATTTATCTACTTGCATTGGTGTGCTTTCGAACTGCTAGGTTGGCAGAAGCTGGGACAGAGCAACGGGAGCTCATCTCATTGTGTGGATTCAAAATGCCAAACTTTCAATCAGCAAGCACAAGAGGTTCAGTGGTTTAGACCACCGCGCCACTCGCTTTCTAATGAACTAACACTACCCATAGCTAATGTACATAACCAAAAGCTTGGTTTTGTCTCAAGCCAGTTACAACATCAATAACAACAGCAATAATTTCCCACCTATCTGACTGGGTTGACCAGCCACTCTGGGCGGCTTCCAACAAAATATGACAACACAATAAGACATCAAACCTTGAAAACTTTGCTATGCAGGGCTGCCTTCAGATGTCTTGTAAAAGTTGCAAAGTTATTTATCCCTTGACACCTGATGGCAAGTCGTTCCATTGGGTGGGCACCACTACCGAGAAGGCCCTCTGCCTGTTTCCCTGTAACCTCAATTCTCGCAGTGAGGGAACTGCCAGAAGACCTTCGGAGCTGGACCTCAGTGTCCGGGATGAACGATGGGGGTGGAGACGCTCCTTCAGGTATACTGGGCTGCGGCCATTTAGGGCTTTAAAGGTCAGCACCAACACTTTGAATTGTGCTTGGAATGTCTGTAATAGGTTGATAGATTTTAACAAAAAACATCCAGTCCCTTTAACCCCTCCTATCATGAGAGTGGGAATTAGTGTTTGAGGAATGCGGAGGAGATCCAAATGGTAGTTTAACAGTGAATGGGAAAACTGTCTGGCTCTGTGGGAGGAATAATTGTAGCAGTAGCAATAATAAAACCTGAAAAGCCTTTAATGATGCTTCCTCCACCTTTATCTCCTTATTACATCTGAATAATTAGGTGATCCCCACTGGAACTATTTAAGAACCCAGCCTGGAGCTATTCAAGATGGGTCAAGGTGGAATAGGGAGCTAATGATGCAGAAATGTTAAGGGAAGGCCACTCTATCCACCTCTCTCTCTCCCCCCCCCCTTTTGTTGTGATGAAAAATAATGGAATAGAATGAAAACACAGCATGAATAAGTACAGGGTGACTGGCTTGATTCCCCCCTGGTAAAATTCCATCCACCCCTACAATTTAGATTTCACAATTTAAGTTTGACTCTGAAATGTTCTATTGGGGCTATCCTGGCTGTGTATATATTTTGGGAAATGTTTTCAAATGGTATTTTGACTAGCATAGGTGCCAGGGTTGATTTTCTAGCTAGCAGGGGGCATTGGAGCTCTGGATTTGCTCCAATCTGTGTTGCTGAAGTTCCAAAATGATTCCTTTGGTTTCTGGAAGAGCTATACTGCTGCTGCTGCTGCTACCATGACTATTAAACCACAGACGTTGCACGCAGAAAAAGCAGTGATGGCCACGGACTTGGATGGCTTTAAAAGAGGATTAGACACTTTCATGGAGGAGAAGGTAATGCTTCTGAATATCAGAAACATCAGGAGGCAGGGGCGTAGTGTAGGGAGGGCCAAGGGGGGCATAGCAACCTTACTGTATGCTTGTGAAACATGGACCACTTATGAATGCCATCTCCAACTCCTTGAAAGATTCCATCAATGGTGTCTCCGAAAAAATTGTACACATCACGCGGGAAGACAAGCAAACTAATGCCAATGTACTGGAAGAAGCAAAGGCCACCAGTGTCAAAGCAATGATTCTTCAACATCAACTTCGTTGGACTGGTCATGTTGTGTGGATGCCTGATGATCGTCTTCCAATGCAACTGCTCTATTCCGAACTTAAAAATGGAAAGCGTAATGCTATTTTTTTTAATGTTATTATGTTCGTACTACCACTGCGGCTGTTATTGCTGCTACTATTACTTCTTGGGGTTTTTTTGTGAATTAGGAAGTGGTTAAGTAGCAGGAAGAGGAGAGTAGGAATAAATGGACAGTTGTCTCTGAATGGAGAGGTGTAGAAAGTGAAATCCCCCTAAGATTGGGATTGGGACCTGTGCATTTTAGGCCTGGGAGATGTACCTGTAAGGCTTTGGGGATTCAGATCCCTCGCACGATGGCAGCAAAGAGGCAGATTAAAAAAGAAGAGTTCTTACCAGTGATTTTTTTTTCCTGGGGGGATGCAGGGCTACACATGCTCCTAAACATTTTGTGAATCTTTATATTTTTGTCCATTTACTGTATTTATTTCCCCCGATTTGAACTAATAATAATAATAATAATAATAATAATAATAATAATAATAATTTATTATTTATACCCCGCCCATTTGGTTGAGTTTCCCCAGCCACTCCGGGCGGCTTCCAATCAAGTGTTAAAAACAAAACAAACTCCGTTTGTGCTCATTTCACTGACGTTTGTGCTCCCCGTTTGCGCTCATTTCACTGACGCACAAGGAGGTCTGGAGCGTAACCTCCAGGTAAACGGGGTGCGGTCAGTACTGCAAATAGAGTAAGTAATAAAACAGAGTTAAACATCAATCGATAAAATCAACTTAATTAAAAATTTAACAGCTTACCCTTCAAAAGGGGTAATTACTGAGTGCGGCCCAGCCAGTTATTTACCTAGATTTATATCTCCATCACATCAGTTTCTAATTTTAGTTTGTAGATAGCTACTGGTAAAAATGCAACATACAAAAATAAAATGGCAATAATTAAGATGATTAGGGCTTCTCCAGTGGTATTGCCTGCCTTGTAGGAATTGGCTTGTGCCTTGGCTACTGCCTTTTTAAAGGGGGATTTTAACATCATTTTCAGAAATCAAGAAATTGACCAGTGGGTGCCATTTGTTAAACAAACCAACAAGAGAGTCTCTCTAATTCCTTGTATCAGTGAACAATTGAACAGACACTCTGCCAATCTACACAAACTGCTGGGCGGCATTAATTAGAACCAAGCAAACCTGAGTTCCTTCCTTAAACAAAACATTGATTTTAAGTAAGCAACCTTCTTGGCTTGGTTTATTTTTAAGCAAATTGTACCAGTGGGATGCCTTTACTGACTCAAGAAATGCAAACTATTTCTGCATAATTTGTGCATCATTTGAACTCCTTCTTGGCCAAGACAAGAGCTCTGAAATTTCTGGATTATACATGGGTCATATTTTGATACCAGGATTTCTTCCTCAACCACCGAAAAGTCAATTGTTCCTGATTGCCAGATGGTGTTCTGGCATTCCCTTATGTTTGAGCCAATAATTAAATATCTGCTGAGAGATCTTCATGGACTAGAGAAAAGATCCTGTTACCACATGCAAATACTGGATGGGGCATATGGGAGCGTAGTCCCTTAAGTTTTATAAGCGCAGAATATTTTCTGGATGCTGTCAGCAGATCTAGTAAAGCAATGTGGATTTCAGTTAAGTCTGCCCCAATTTTCAAGGCATAATTCTGCATTAGTGGAACTTAAACATTTTATCTCACAGATCCAGCTAGGCAGAATCTGGTGGCAATTGATGTATCAACGGAATTGCCTTCCAGCTTTTTGCACTGGGTAAACCAGCCAATGTTTCTTTCTGTTTGTGTTTTGCTTTGAAGTGTTTTGCAGTGTTTGTGTTTTGCTTTGGCCTTCTCTTGTGGGCTTCCCTTCCGTCGTTGTCCATGGCCTCTTGAAGTCAGAAGACTAGCTTTGCACAGTGGAATTTCCTTTCCAACCAGGCAGGTAGACCCATCTCCTTGCCCTGGGATCACGGACTTTGATCCTTGAAAACAAAAGGGTATGAGTAATTACTTCTCGATCCACCCGGCCCTGTGTGAAACTTTGAAGGAGAGCTATGACTTCATCGCTTGGCGCCCGTGGGTTGCAGACACCACCCATGGGAAGCCTGGGTGATCTCACCACTGTCCTTACAGAGCAGCATACAAGGAGCTACCTTGGGCAAATGGAAAGCTGTCTGATCTTTGTATAAAGAGGTTGTAGGTTTGCAAGCAAAGCAGTTACTTAGGATATATTACTGTCTTCTGGGCCAAGTTCATAACTCCTTGCACAGTCCTCTGACTCATGACTCAGGATTTGAGGAATTTTGCCATAAAACGCTGGCAGCAAACAGAGCGTCCAAGAAGCGCTAAGACACTCTGTGTGTGCGTGTGGAAGAAATGCCCTTGTAACTTTTAAAATCTGTTTATGCTTGGAGGTGACTTTCGAAAGGACTAGATAAGCACGACTCTTTCTCTGATTGTTGTGACATGGGCAGTACACAACAATGTGCAACGCAATATGAGGGATAATCACTTTTCCCTGAGATAATTCTTGGGCCGTGCCTGAGGAATGGAGTGCCACATTTGTGTGTTCTTGTGTAACTATTGTTTATTGCGATGTACTTGCTCAGATGTACCGCGTGGATTGGGCTACTGGGAAGTAGGGCACAAGAAATGATGTGCAGAATAGACCGTTGTTTGCCATTCCCTTTATCTCCCAACACTTTGGGAGACTGCATTTCTCAACGTTTTGAGGACTGAAGATTTGATTTCGAAAATGAAATCAAGAGAACCAAACCAGTGCCAGAGTTTTGTCCTCTGCAGCAGTGGCGTAGCGTGGGGGGTGCAGGGGGGCCGGCCGCACCGGGCGCAACATCTGTGGGTTTAGGGTTAGGGGGCGCAAATCCACGGGTTAGGGGGCGCAAATTACTTGCCTTGCCCTGGGTGCTGACAACCCACGCTACACCACTGCTCTGCAGCACACATGAAGAGATGGGGGCCACAGCTCACCCTGTCTGAGATTATCTCTAGATACTGCAAGCATTGTGAGAGCTGGCCTTTTGTTGTGCTATTTTGAAACCGTGTGGCTAAGACCGCAAATATCTTTGTTAGACTTTAAGGTGCCAGAAGACTCTTTCTTGCAACATTTCATTTTGTCCTCCTTTTTTTTTTTGCTGTCAGATGAAATCAAGTAGTAAAAGCAGTTTCTCTGTGCTTGCAACTATCAAAATGACCACTGACGCTGCTTTGAATCGTGTCTGTGTTTCTGACTAAATGACCGCTCTCTTCTCTGTTACTGTTGCTGCTGCGGCGGCTGATATTGCCCTAAAACCATTTTTTTCATCAAGGTAAAGAGCAGATGCTATCTCGGGCTGAGTTAAATCGCCTTTTTGTTTATGCGATCTTCTAAATTCAGTGTTAATAGGCTTCGAAGAGGAACATATTCTGCCAACACAAACAGTTTCTCGGAAACGCAAAAGAAATGAGTTCTTGCTTGCAGGAGTCTGCAGCAAGAATTATGAAAGCTATAAAAACAGGCGTATGAAAAGTTCTCACTGAAGATCAGAAATGACTGTCAGGGGGGCACTTCAAACAGGCCACACAAAGGTATAATTTTATGCTTCTCGGAGGAGGGGCATATTTAAACACAGCACCTAACTTGCTTTTGACATATTGCCCAAACTTTGGAGGTCTGTAAACTTCCTGGAGGAGAATAAGAACTGAGCGATCAAAATCAAACCATGGTTCATTCTGAGTTTTGGAAGGCATGAATCTGAAAAGGAGAAAGACAAGTTCTACTCAGATTAATCTGCTTGCAATAAAATAAAACAGATTTCCCCATTCTCAGGTATGAATGCAGATGGGTTTTGTGATAATCAGTGGGAAGATGTAATAGTATTTGAATTTAGCAAGTTGTTGCTTCGGCTTCAGGCAGGTATCACACTGCCTGTTCTCCTAACTGTTGACCTCATGTTCTGCTATCACATCTAAGTTCTACTTATGAGCTTCCTATAGGTATCTTGTGAGCCAATGTGGCTAGATAGGTCTTTGGTCTTGATCCAGCAGGGTGTCGCGAATTCCTCGCGGTGCTTTTAGCAGAATGCTCAGAGTCCCAGGTTCTTTAGTGCAGTATTGTTTAATGCAGTGTTTCCCAACCTTTTTTGGGCAAAGGCACACTTGTTTGATGAAAAAAATCTCGAGGCACACCACCATTACAGCCCCGTGACGTCAGCGCGCAGCGTCATGCCGGGAGGGACGCACGAAAGTGTAAGTTTCAATTTTTTCCCCTCCCCCTTGCCGGGGAACCTCCAAGCTTTGGGGGTGGGGGGGAGGAGGCAGCAAAGCGAGGCAGGAAGGAGAGCGCGGCTTGGCTGGGTGAGCTTTGGCAGGGGCAGGGAATGAGAGCCGTGAGGCGGGCGCTGCGGACGGAGGCGCTGCCCGCCGAGCTCGCAGGCAGCCAGGCAGGCAGATGGCGAGAGCCCCGCGCTGAGCGGCCTCTCCTCGCCGCCGCCGCCCCGCCTCTCGCCGCCCGACTCGCCCGCCTCCCCCCAGGCAACATCTCGCGGCACACCAGGCAACATCTCGCGGCACACTAGTGTGCCGCGGAATAGTGGTTGAAAAACACTGGTTTAATGTGAGCTAAATATATATACAGATATTTACAGAAGCAGTTCAGACAGAGTACCTACACCTTGAGGCAAAAGAAGACTCCACACTCCACCACACCACCACCACCGCCATTGTTGAACAGGCTCTACCTTTAAACCGGTGACAGCCAATCACATTACTGCTGAGTCATTCCACAGAGAGTATTGCATCAGCCTGTTGCAAACTGAAGCCTGCAGACTTACTTACACAGCATTCTGTGAATCCCAACACAGGGCTCTTGGTAGGTTTGCAACCATGGTTAGGAGCACTCAGCTGCATCCTCCCCACCCCATACTATCATCTGGACATCATTCTGCTTACTTTTCAGTTTGGAAGTTAAATTATGGTTTATCAGTTAATACAGTGGAACCTCGCTTAACGAATGTAATCTGTTCCAGAAGACTGTTTGACTTCCGAAACATTTGACAACCAAGGCACAATGGGAGGTCGGCAAATTCCATTCAGAAAAATGGAGAAATGCGCCGTGGAAGCCGTTCAACTTCTGATGCACGTCTGAAAATGGAAATATTCACTTCCGGGTTTTCAGCGTTTGGGTTCCGAATCGTTTGGCCTTCCGAGACGTTTGAAACCAAGGTTCCACTGTACCAGGTAGTGTCACGTTTGCATGTATGGGGATGTTAACTTTACAACTACAGCTTGTGATCTGAATTAGAAGGGGATTTACAAACTATGGTTGAGGCTAGCTATGGTTCGTGCTAACACTGATACAGAGGCAGATGAAGATGATGGACTTTATGGAGCTGGCTGATCTCACTGGGAGAATCTGCGACCAGAAAGAAGAGGAATATCAAGAAGACTGGAAGAAATTTAAAGATTATTTGAACAAATACTGTAACATTAAAGATTAGTAATTACTTGAAAGAACTAAATAGGCCTAGGATTAAATTAGGATTAAATAAATAATTGAGAAATAGAACGACATGAAAAGTTAAGAAATTAGATTATAACCGGAATATTGTTTTTTGAATAATAATATTGGAAAACTGCTACATTCAGTTACATGGAAATTCAGATGGAAGAGATTAGAGGAAGTCAAGTAATATGTTTATGAAGTTGGAAGCTTAACTAACTAATTAACATTACAGTGGTACCTCGCAAGACGAATGCCTCGCAAGACGAAAAGAGTTTTTGGTTTTTTGAGTTGCTTCGCAAGACGCAACTCAAGACATTGAGAAATGTCCCTACTTTCATCTGAGGAATGTTGCAGGTCTGGATCACGTCTGGCTTTAACCCTGATGCAATGCTCTCTGAACTACGGCTAGGAGATTGGGAGTACTCCATAGAACCTTGTGCTCATTTGGAGAAATAAGCTGATTTGGACTGAACTCTTTGTCAATGGGGCACCGCCAGCTGAAAACCATTATGTGGATTTTACTGATCAGTAACAGAGCAGTGTCAATGGGTAAAAATCAGAACAGAACCAAACTTCCACCCACATTTCTGGGCTTCTTTCCAGTTATTTCCAATCACCTCTGGAAGCCCTTTCATAGAAGTCCTTTGAGGCACGAATCAGAAAAAAACCTTTGATATTTTAAGGATTTTTTTCCTTGACCCTGACACTAAACTTAAACTGCCTACAAGAGCAGTACAAACCACTCCCAGGAATTCTACATGAAAGTACCACCCCAAATTCTACTCAGATGATATTGTGAACCATTTTGAAACTATTTCAAAGAACTTACGGATGCTTCCAAAGAGTCCAGCACCTCCATGAAGATAGATGACTCCTCTCCTGTTCCCAGCATGTGATGTCTTGGGCCAGTATACCCTCACGGGCACCTCATCGAAAACCAGGTCCTTTATGATCAACTTTGAGTCCTTTATTGGTGGCATTGCTTTGTACACAGCCCTCTAGATGATATACCTATGGCAAATGCCCAGTTTTTCCAGAAGCACTCCCTGTTTAAACCAAAATATTCAGAATTTATTATCAGCCCTCAGCCTTTGAAAGTTTTGCAATACTACCACTACTACTACTAATAATAATAATAATTAAAAAAAATTATTTATACCCTGCCCATCTGGCTGGGTTTCCCCAGCCACTCTGAGTGGCTCCCAACAGAATATAAAAAAACACAATAAAACATCAAACATTAAAAACTTCCCTAAGATGCCTTCAGATGTCTTGTAAAAGTCAGATATTTATTTATATCCTTGACATCTGATGGGAAGGCGTTCCACAGGGTGGGCACCACTACTGAGAAGGCCCTCTGCCTGGTTCCCTGTAGCTTCACTTATCATAGTGAGGAAACCGCCAGAAGACCTTCGGAGCTGCACCTCAGTGTCCTAGCTGAACAATGGGGGTGGAGACGCTCCTTCAGCTATACATGGCCAAGGCTGTTTAGGGCTTTGAATTGTGCTCGGAAATGTACTGGGAGCCAATGTAGGTCTTTCAGGACCAATGCTATATGGTCTTGGCGGCCACTCCCATATTTGCATATATACGCAGCCTGTGGAACAAACCCCTCACATGTGAGGAAACTGTCATACCTTCCAACAGTTTCCCGATGAAAATAGGGATGTCCTATTTAACAACAACAACAACAACAACAACTTTATTATTTATACCCCACTCATCTGACCGGGTTGCCCCAGCCACTCTGGATGACTTCCAACATATATAAAAACATAAAAAAACATTAAACATTTTAAAAAAAATCTTCCCAATACAGGGCTGCCATCAGATGGCTTGGGGATTGGTTAACTTCATACCCTCCAACATTTTCCCAATGAAAATAGGGACGTCCTAAGGAAAAGCGGGACATTCCGGGATCAAATCAGAAACCGGGACGGCTTCTGTGAATCTGGGACTATCCCTGGAACATAGGGACTCTTCGAGGGTCTGCACTCAATGACAACAACAACAACAATTTATTATTTATACCCTGCCCATTCTGGGTGGCTTCCAACAGAACACTAAAATACAATAACCTATTAAACATTAAGAGCTTCCCTAAACAGGGCTGCCTTCAGATGTCTTCTAAAAGTCTGGTAGTTGTTGTTCTCTTTGACATCTGGTGGGAGGGCATTCCACAGGGCGGGCGCCACTACCAAGAAGGCCATCTGTCTGGTTCCCTGTAACTTGGCTTCTCGCAGTGAGGGAACTGCCAGAAGGCCCTCGGCACTGGACCTCAGTGTCCAAGCTGAATGATGGAGGTGGAGATGCTCCTTCAGGTATACTGGACTGAGGCCGTTTAGGGCTTTAAAGGTCAGCACCAACACTTTGAATTGTGCTCGGAAACGTACTATATCCTTTCATTCACCACTCAGAGATTGGGGTGGCTTGAAGATGTGTGTGTGTGTGTGTGTGTGTGTGTGTGTGTGTGTACATAAGAATGTAAAAAGAGCTTGTTGGACCTGGCCATTGGCCCATCTAGTCCAGCAATCTGTTCTCACAGTTCCTGTGGGAAACTGCCATGCAGGATCTGAGCACAGGAGCCCTCTCTCCTTCTAGCAACTGGTATTCAGAAGCATCGTGGCCTCCAGTTGTGGAGGCAGAGCACAGCCATGGAGCCTAGCAGACATCCATAGCTTTCTCCTCCGTGAATTTGCCTAATTGCCTTCAGAAGCTATTCAACTTGGCAACCATCACTGCCTCTGGTGAGAGTGACTTCCATAGTTTGAATATAGAATCATAGAATCATAGAGTTGGAATAGACCACAAGGGCCATCAAGTCCAACCCCCTGCCAAGCAGGAAACACCATCAGAACACTCCTGACATATGGTTGTCAAGCCTCTGCTTAAAGACCTCCAAAGAAGGAGACTCCACCACACTCCTTGGCAGAAAATTCTACTGTCGAACAGCTCTTACTGTCAGGAAGTTCTTCCTAATGTTTAGGTGGAATCTTCTTTCTTGTAGTTTGGATCCATTGCTCCGTGTCCGCTTCTCTGGAGCAGCAGAAAACAACCTTTCTCCCTCCTCTATGTGACATCCTTTTATATATTTGAACATGGCTATCATATCACCCCTTAACCTCCTCTTCTCCAGGCTAAACATGCCCAGCTCCCTTAGCCGTTCCTCATAAGGCATCGTTTCCAGGCCTTTGACCATTTTGCTTGCCCTCCTCTGGACACGTTCCAGTTTGTCAGTGTCCTTCTTGAATTGTGGTGCCCAGAACTGGACACAGTACTCCAGGTGAATATGTACTGAATATGTCTGGTGTGAAGACATACCGTATTTTTCCGTGTATAAGATGCCCCATCCTTATATTTTAAACCCCAAATTAAGAAATTACTTAGCTTTTGGGATGGGGGAGGTCACTTCCACCATTCGCTCACCTGCCTGCCCACCACTGCCGATCGTTTGCCACAGCCACTGCCGATCGCACACCTCGCCGCAGCCGCCAATTGTCTGCCCGCTCAACACCACCAACAGCCCACCCACCCACTTGCTGCAGCCGCCAATCACCTGCCTGCCTTGCCACAGCCTCCAATCGCCTGCCCAGTTGCCACAGCCGGAGCCAATCACCAGCAGGCCTTGCTGCAGCCACCAATCACCCGCCCAATCGACGCGGCCAATCTCCTGCTTGCTGCTGCCATTAGTTGCACGTCCCCCCTCTGCATTCACTATTTGTGTATAAGACAACACCCAATTTTTGCCTAATTTTTTTTTTAGCAAAAAGCATCGTCTTATACATGGAAAAATACGGTACTTGCTTTTATCCTTCCTGAATCTTCCAACGTGCAACTTCACTTGATGTCCACAAGGTCTGCTTGTCATAATTGAGGGAGGAAGACTTTTCTCTATGTTATGCATAATTTTATAAACTTCTATCATGTCGCCTGTTACTCGCCATTTCTGTAAACTAAAATATTTCAGATGTGGAACGCCCTCTCATCAGATGTCAAGGAGATAAGGAACTACAGTGGTACCTCAGGTTACATACGCTTCAGGTTACATACGTTTCAGGTTACAGACTTCGCTAACCCAGAAATAGTGCTTCAGGTTAAGAACTTTGCTTCAGGATGAGAACAGAAATCATGCTCCAGTGGCGTGGCAGCAGTGGGAGGCCCCATTAGCTAAAGTGGTGCTTCAGGTTAAGTACAGACCTCTGGAACGAATTAAGTACTTAACCTGAGGTACCACTGTACACAGATTTCAGAAGACATCTGAAGGCAGCCCTGTACTGGGAAGTTTTTAATGTTTGATTGTTTTACTATGGTTTTATATTTTGCTGGAAGCTGCTCAGAGAAAACCCAGCCAGATGGACGGCATAAAAATAATAAAATTATTACACTGGGCAACAATTTTTTTACTTTTTGAATGTTGTCTAGATTTCTACAACTGATTTAGGGTATTTTTGCACTGCTGAATCAGGAAATGGCATCCGTTTCTCTCCATCAGGTCAGTTTTACTGTAAACTGAATGGTGGACATTGATAAAGGTAAGTACATGTAAATTGCATGTTGCTTCACCATTTTTCAAACTTCAGGGCTTGAACTTCCGTTTCTTGGAACTCCTGGAATGCTCAGTGGCAGGGAGGTCTCTCTTCAGCTTGCCAGTGGGGAGAGCACGGGTCCTCCACTACCCACACCCTCCCTGCGCAGAAGACTTCCGCGCAGGGAGAGTAGGAGGAGACTTGGGGTCAAACAGCTTTTATGCTGGAAAAGGTTTAAGAAACGCCCACTGACGGATTCTGCTAGCGACTGAGGCAGCTATGAAGTGAAGGGCTGTCCAGACAGAAAAGGTTTAACAAGGCAACATAGCCAGGAGTGGCGGCAACTTACACACGAGCAACCGCTATATTCATTACAGCAATCCGTCAGTCTCTGACGTTGCTTGTGCGCAGCGACAGGCAGGCAGCATCATGAGCCAAACCGGAGAAGCCGGAGCTACGGAGGGAGCAGCTGGAGTGCAAAATCTGGTGGAGAGGAACCGAGAGTTGGAACAGCATGTGGCTCTTCTGACGGCGCAGCTGGAAGAAAGGCGGGCTCACGATGCACAGGTCAGACCCACCCCCGTAGCAAGGAAAGTACCGGGACTGGTACACAAGTTTGGAGGGAAGCACCAGGACTACAACGTGTTCCGAACGGAAATAGAGTACACTTTGGAACTGCAGCATAAGGATTTTGTGGACGATGGGGAGAGGGTGGCCTATATTGTCGGACATCTGCAGGATGGGGCCAGGGAATGGATCAGGCCCCTAATGGCAACGCAGAATGCCGCCTTGAAAGACCTGAGGAAATTCTTCCAGGCGATGGATGCGATGTATTCCAGTGATGTACAGCAAAGTGTGACTCGGCGGGAACTGATGGGCTGTAAACAGGGGAACCAGTCAGTTAGAGACTACTGGTCACGCTTTGCAATGTTAGCCCACCGGCTCGGGTGGGAATTGGACTCTGAACCCATTCAGATGTTGTTCGAGGAGGGGTTGTCCCCAACGGTGAAGGACGAGCTTTCCCGCGCGCCCCGCCCACAGTCGATGGATCAGCTGACCAAGGCTGTGCTTGCGATTGGTGTAAGGCAGGAAGCGCGGGCTCAGGAGAAGCGCGAAGGGAGAGGGGAATGTTACCATGACTACCGCATTCCTGAAATACCAAGGCAGCCTTCCCCGCCGGCGGAGCCAATGGAAATAGATGGCGTGCGTGCGCGGGAGGTTTCAAACGCCAGTGAAGGTCGCAAGAGGGAGGGAAAGGATTGGAAAACCACCAAGAAGTGTTTCCGCTGCCAGCGGCCAGGACATTTTGCCAGGTTCTGCCCTCAAAGAAAGGCCTGGCAAGGGATGGTGGGAGCTGCAGGAGGTGAGGAGGAGGTGGAAAAGGGGCAGGAGCAGGGAAACGCCAACACTTGGCTGCCACTCAGTGGGCACAGCAGCCAGGCCAGCAACCAATAAAAGTGCCCCAACCGGACCCCCCCAGGGCGGCTATAGCCATAGAAGTGGTGCTAGAACTCCCGAATGGGCACCCAGTCAAGGTGAAAGGGCTGTTGGATTCAGGCAGTTCCTGCAATTTCTTCAGCAAGGACTTCACACTAGAGCACCAGCTCCACCTGCTGCCCCTGGATTTTCCCTTGCAAGTGACCACCATTGATGGCAGGGAGCTTCTGGGAGGGGAAGTGACGCACCAGACCCCACCAATGAGAATGAGCAACCCCTATATTCATTACAGTACATAAAACCATACCATAAACCCTATAAAATTTAAACGAAATCTTTTGTATTTAGAGTCACATAACTTTAGAGTTTGGTCCAGGGACTGCCGGCTCATAAACCACACCTTGAAAGACACGCACGCCTCCCAGAAGCACTAAAATGGTGAGTCCGCAATACAGCACAGCTGAAAGGTTAGCATCTCTTTGGACAGTGGCTGATGAGCCAGATACTATGTCAGGGACATCAGTCATTCATAAGCACACTCACTCAAGGAGTCTGTGTCTGACACCGCTGGAACCCTGCGCCACAATTGCCACAATCAGTCCATGCAGTAAAAAGGTAAAAGGTAAAGGACCCCTGGATGGTTAAGTCCAGTCAAAGGCGACTATGGGGTTGTGGCGCTCATCTCGCTTTCAGGCCGAGGGCTTGCCGATCGGAAGGTTGGTGGTTCGAATCTCTGTGACGGGGTGAGCTTCTGTTGCTCGGTCACTGCTCCTGCCGACCTAGCAGTTTGAAAGCACACTGGTGCAAGTAGATAAATAGGTACTGCTGTGGCGGGAAGGAAAACAGCATTTCTGTGCGCTCTGGCTTCCATCACAGTGTTCCGTTGCACCAGAAGCGGTTTAGTCCTGCTGGCCACATGACCCAGAAAGCTGTCTGTGGGCAAACGCTGGCTCCCTCGGCCTGAAAGCAAGATGAGCGCCACAACCCTGTAGTCGCCGTATAAGGGTCCTTTACCTTTACCTTTTTTTAAATGGCAGGTGGTGGCAGCTGCAGAAGCTCAGACTTGATGACCTGGGTCTGCACTGCAACAGCCAAAATGCGGTACTCTTGTTGCAGCAACCAATGCTATAACATTGGGGAAGCATCACAGAACAACTGATTAAGTGGAATGAAGTGTGGACGGTCCAGCATAAATCCACCACTAATGCACTTTTATTGTGTCCATGACGTGGTGCGGAATGCATCTGCGAAAGGATGCTGGCCAATCAGGAGGGGCCCTGACTCTGCCCTTTTGAATTGGCTACGTTCCAGCAGGAGGATGCCCAGTTCTGTCGATTTCCTCAAGCAAATCCAAGCTTTCACCTAAGAAAGCTTGGATTTTAAGCAGAAAAGACTTTTTATTTATGTGACGACAGTCGTACGGATGTTCCTAGCCCAGAGATGGAAAGAAGGCAAGGTCCCTACCAGAGAAGAATTGCAAATTAAACTGTTGGATTATGCCGAAATAATAATAATAATATAATAATTTATTATTTATACCCCGCCCATCTGGCTGGGCTTCCCCAGCCACTCTGGGCGGCTTCCAAAAAAATATTAAAATACTGTAGTACATGGCAAAACATGAAATGGCAAAACTGACCGGAAAGCAGGAACCAAGAGGACCAAAACTTTAACAAAGAATGGGGATTTTTTAAAATTTATCTTGGAGACCAGATGAAAACATTAGCAGGATTGTAGCAAATATTATGGACAAAATGGAGTGATATAAAATATGGGCTGTTGAATAATATGCAGTTGAAAAGGTTAACAATAGGACCCATGGAAGGGAATTTCGAAAGTCCAGAGATTTGGAGGAATCTACAAATGTGGATGTGTACGGTTGTATTGCTATAATTTTATACTTGTAAAATCAAATAAAAAATATTTTTAAAAAGAAAGAAAAGAAAGCTTGAATTTTATATTGTTCCCCCCCCCCGTCCCGTCCCCAAATTCCTCTGCTCCCCCTCCACCCCCTGCTTTTGTAGGCTTTGCTATTTTCTGCTACCTGGAAAGCCTCCCAGAAAAACATGGCATGGAGCCAAGACTCTGAAAAACTGGTATTTTCCAAGTATTTCCAGAATCTGGATAACTCATGCTTCAGAGTTTTCTCAGTTTACATAGAGGAAAGAGAAAGCAAAAAAGAACCGAGCTGAGGTAATGCTTGACACTGGGTGGCTGGCAACCGGGCAGACTGGGAAACTGAAGGAAAGCTGTGTTATTTCTTAGAGAGGAGGCTTAGTCTCCTCATGTCATTATATAGCAGAGTGTATTGCTCACCATGAGCATTCATAGTTTATGCACCGCTTATTAACCGGCAGGCATCGCAGGTTTCTAGACCTCATGCTTGCAAAAGCAAGTCTGCCTCCAGCCACTCTGGATGCCGTCCAACATATATAAAAACATAAAGGTAAAGGGACCCCTGACCATTAGGTCCAGTCGTGGACGACTCTGGGGTTGCGGCGCTCATCTTGCTTTATGAGCTTCCGGGTCATGTGGCCAGCATGACCAAGCCGCTTCTGGCGAACCAGATCAGCGCACAGAAACGCCGTTTACCTTCCCGCAGGAGCGGTACCTATTTATCTACTTGCACTTTGACATGCTTTTGAACTGCTAGGTTGGCAGGAGCAGGGACCGAGCAATGGGAGCTCACCCCGTCACGGGGATTCGAACCGCCGACCTTCTGATCGGCAAGTCCTAGGCTCTGTGGTTTAACCCACAGCGCCACCGGCATCCACTCCGGATGGCGTCCAACATATATAAAAACATAATAAAACAGTAAACATTAAAAGAAAAATTCCCTATACAGGGCTGCCTTCAGATGTCTTCTAAAGGTTGTATAGTTACTTGTCTCCTTGGCTCGGCGGTTGCATACCCTCTCCATACCCTCTAATATTTCTCCGATGAAAATAGGGATGTCCTCTTCCATACCTTCCAATAGGCTAAGGAAAAGAAGAGATTATTTATGTATGCAACAACGGCAGTGTGGATACTTCTGGCCCAGAGATGGAAAGAAGATAAAGTCCCAAGCAGAGAAGAATGGCTGATAAAGATGATGGACTACGCTGAAATGGCGAAAATGACCGGTAAGATTAGAAAACAGGAACATAGAAATTTTAATGAGGAATAGGGGAAATTTATAAGTTACCTCGGAGAACACTGTAAACAACTAAAAACTTTGGCATAACACTTGTAATGTCACAAGTACTGTGGTTAAAAAGGGAATTTTAAGAAAAGATGGAGAATGTTGTAAGACGCCATTGAAAAGGAACTTGGCAATGGAACCCATTGAGGGGTGGAGGGAAATGCAAGGATTCAGGGGATCATATGTGTATGATTATGGCTATTATTTGAATATAAATGTAAATTGTAAAACCGGATTATGTCCTGCTGGATTATGTCCATTTGGATCCCTCCCAATCAGGATTCAGGCCTCATCATAGGACTGAAACTGCCTTGGTCGCACTGCTCGATGATCTCCGGCAGGCTAGGGACAAAGGTGAGAGCTGTTTCCTAGTTCTGCTGGCTCTCAGCGGCTTTTGACACCATCGACCATAACATCCTTCTGGGCCGTCTAGAGGGGCTGGGAGCTGGGGGCACTGTTATACAGTGGTTCTGCTCCTTCCTCCTGTTCTGAAAGTGGTGGGGGGGATGAGTGTTCAGACCCCTGGGCTCTGTCCACTCCCCCATGCTTTTCAACATCTTCATGCAGCCTCTGGGAGAGATAATCAGGGGGTTTGGGCTGGGTGTTCATCAGTATGCGGATGATAAATCAGAACCAGTGAAGGCGGTGAAGATCCTGTGTCAGTGTCTGGAGGCAGTTGGAGGATGGATGGCGGTTAACAGATTGACGCTGAATCCTGACAAGACAGAAGTACTGTTTTTGGCAGACAGGAGGTGGGCAGGTGTGGAGGACGCCCTGGTCCTGAATGGGGTAACTGTGCCCCTGAAGGACCAGGTGCGCAGCCTGAGAGTCATTTTGGACTCACAGCTGTCCATGGAGGCGCAGGTCAATTCTGTGTCCAGGGCAGCTGTCTACCAGCTCCATCTGGTATGCAGGCTGAGACCCTACCTGCCCGCGGACTGTCTCGCCAGAGTGGTGCATGCTCTAGTTATCTCTCGCTTGGACTACTTCAATGCGCTCTATGTGGGGCTACATTTGAAGGTGACCCGGAAACTACAACTAATCCAGAATGCGGCCGCTAGACTAGTGTCTGGGAGCGGCAACTGAGACCATATAACACCGGTCCTGAAAGACCTATATTGGCTCCCAGTACGTTTCCGAGCAGAATTCAAGTGTTGGTGCTGACTTTTAAAGCCCTAAACAGCCTCGGTCCAGTATACCTGATGGAGCGTCTCCGCCCCCATCGTTCTGCCCAGACACTGAGGTCCAGCACCGAGGGCCTTCTGGTCGTTCCCTCGGAACCAGGCAGAGGGCCTTCTCAATAGTAGCACCCGCCCTGTGGAATGCCCTCCCACCAGATGTCCAAGAGAAAAACAACTACCAGACTTTTAGAAGACATCTGAAGGCAGCCCTGCTTAGGAAAGCTTTTAATGTTTAATAGACTATTGTATTTTAATATTCTGTTGAAAGTCACCCAGAGTGGCTGGGGAAACCCAGCCAGATGGGCGGGGTATAAATAATAAATTCTTCTTCTTCTTCTTCTTCTTCTTCTTCTTCTTCTTCTTCTTCTTCTCCTTCTCCTTCTCCTTCTCCTTCTCCTCCTCCTCCTCCTCCTCCTCCTCCTCCTCCTCCTCCTCCTCCACAATCCCTGGGTTTATAGTCAGGTTGACGTGGAACTACTATGGGCAGCGGTGCAAGCTGAAAGTGCAGAGCAGCGGCAACAAGAAGATCATAATGGAAGATGCCTAGCAGGAGTTATGCAGTTCTTCAGAAAGATTCGTTTGCTGGAGGATTTCAGATCCAAATTGTTCAATTGGTGGGTTTGGCAATGACTTATTTAAAGGGTCAAAGCACAGCCGCCCCATCAGCATGTGAACCAGAGACGGGCCTTCTGCAGTCCTTTCAGAAAGCAAAGAGTGCGGCAATCAACACCTGCGCAGGTGTAAAGATGGTAGAATCATAGAATCAAGAGTTGGAAGGGATCCCAAGGATCATTTAATCCAACCCCCTGCAATGCAGAAAATCTGCCCTCAGCCATCTCTGAGTAGACGTTGGATGTTCAGTTATGCTGTGTGTGCTACAACAGAAGCCTGTATATTGGAGCTTTTAAAAGTTAAATGAGCGTACCTTTGGCTAGATTGTGCCCATAATAATTTGTATTACATGGTTGTCGCTTTTATCCATTCTGCATGAGCCATCCAGTGTGTCTGGATTGGTGTACAGAAATCATGGGAAGAACATCATCAAATGCCTTGGCTCACCATTATCTAAGTGCCTCTGCCTTTTATCTGAAGCTCTGTTTTAAGTAGAAAATAACAGCCATTTAGAAAATATAAATCTTGTGAGCTAGTCTTGTGAAGTTCTCCAGTGCATACAAAGTTCTCTCTGTGCATGTTTGTGTGGTTGGTTTTTCCCTCTTTCTTTTCAATTAACAACAAAGGAAACCCGCTGACACAGTGAATTTTGATCTGGAAAATGAAACTTGACATAACAGGTAGTTAGCTACATTTTTCTTAATCTCTGGTAGTTGCCCAGAGGCTGCTTTTAATAAATCTCCCTCCGTCTGCACCTCCAAAGAAACAATCTGACCGCATTTCACATTAATAAAAGAGCATCTATAATAACCCTCCCAAGTCTTATAATGTTGCCAATCCACATTCTGTGGTTTTGAAAAAACAAACCAAAAAACGAAGACTCAGATATTGAATGAAAAGTATATATATATGTTTTGCCATTGGCTTCGGTGGGATCAGGAGCACTCTATTTTTGTGCAGCGCTTTCAAACTAGAATCGTGTAACTTCCGGCACTTGGTGGCTGAAAGTAGTTCCACTCTTGCTACATCCAGAGCAGAGAGGGTTGCAAGTTTTTAAAGTATTCCCCCACCCTTCTGATAGTCAGTGGGTGCGACCAGGCAGGTAGAGCAGGGCAGATCTTGGGAGGGTACATGTGCACTCTGGAGCAGAAACAAGATAGAATTTGGTGGGACCTGGCAAAGAGGGACACTATGAAATTTGGTAGAGCCTAGGGACACGGGTGGCGCTGTGGGTTAAACCACAGAGCCTAGGGCTTGCCGATCAGAAGGTCGGCGGTTCGAATCCCTGCAACGGGGTGAGCTCCCGTTGCTCAGTCCCTGCTCCTGCCAACCTAGCAGTTTGAAAGCACATCAAAGTGCAAGTAGATAAATAGGAAAGGTAAACGGCGTTTCCGTTTGCTGCTCTGGTTCGCCAGAAGCGGCTTAGTCATGCTGGCCACATGACCCGGAAGCTGTACGCCGGCTCCCTCAGCCAATAAAGCGAGATGAGCGCCGCAACCCCAGAGTTGGTCACGACTGGACCTAATTGTCAGGGGTCCCTTTACCTTTACCTTTACCTAGGGAGACAATAAAACATCGTTTCCTACTCTGCACTGCATTGGTTTTTGTGCAGTGCTGTTTCCATTCCATTGCAGTTCATCTTCTGCATTATTGGTCTCCCTGCCCACTGTGGTGAATTCATGCAACTTATGTACTTTACGTAATTAATTATCTAAATCGTGTAACCGCATTGTCATTGTGATGAACCCAGCATCCTGCTCTCACAGTAGCTAACTTATGGGAAGCCCAAAAGTAGGACTTGAGCACATCAGCCCTCTTTCCTCCTATGGCTTCTGGCAACTGTAATTCAGAAGCATACGGCCTCCAACAGTGGAGACAAAACATAGACGCCATAGCTAGGAGTGATTGAGACCTTTATTGTCCACAAATTTGCCCAGTCTTCTTTTAAAACCATCCAGTTGGGTGGCAATCAGCACCTCTTGTGGCAGTGAGTTCCATAATCCAACAATTTATTATTTGTACCCCGCCCATCTGGCTGGGTTTCCCCAGCCACTCTGGGTGGCTTCCAACAAAGATTAAAAATACATTAAAAAGTCACACATTAAAAACTTCCCTAAACAGGGCGGGCACCACTACTGAGAAGGCCTTCTGCCTGGTTCCCTTTAGCTTTGCTTCTTGTAGTGAGGGAACTGCCAGAAGGCCCTCGGCGCTGGACCTCAGTTTCCTGGCAGAACGATGGGGGTGGAGATGCTCCTTCAGGTATACTGGGCCGAGGCCGTCTTTTTGTCTAAATCTTCCAACATTCAGGTTGATTAGATGCAGATGCTTCTCTCGGGGTACCTAATGTTGGGTTTGTTCTCTCATACAACCGCTTACCTGAATAAAGCAAATATTGCAAAAACTCAACAACAACAGCAACAACAGCAGCAGCAGTAGCATTCCACCGTGGGTCTCCTTCAAAGGAAACCAGAACCTATAGCATGGTCCCTCGAGGAAGTGGTGAGCACACAGTGCTGCAGCAAAGTGAAATACAGTGGTACCTCGGGTTAAGAACTTAATTCATTCCGGAGGTCCGTTCTTAACCTGAAACTGTTCTTAACCTGAATTACCACTTTAGCTAATGAGGCCTCCTGCTGCTGCCGCGCCGCCTGAGCCTGATTTCTGTTCTCATCCTGAAGCAAAGTTCCTAATCCGGGATATTATTTCTGGGTTAGCGGAGTCTGTAACCTGAAGCGTCTGTAACCTGAAGCGTCTGTAACCCGAGGTACCACTGTACCGTCCATGTTCTTCTCTGGCTCCCACATTCCATTTCTTGAGCAGAAGATAACCATCTTGTGTGAGCGAAGAAAAGGTTGAAGCAAATGGATGAACTCAATCCTTAGAGCTGGACTTTCCACCACAAAAAGGCAAAGCTGAAACAGACACACACACACACCCCACCCCCAAGAAGGGGAGTGAGTGCAACTTGCTGGAGGCCATGGAAGAGCTAGGGTTGGAACGCAAGTGCTTCCACTGGAAGGTCATATGCAGGAAGAGATAACTAGGCCATTCCTGTCCGTCCATCCACACCCTCGATGGGCGTTTTATAGAGTCACAAACAGATAGGAATTCCTGAGACTCTGCATCTCTAGGTATTTATGATGCTAATCGCTTTAGCATATGACTGCCTCAGGGCAATGATATGCCTGCTTTGAGCAGCATTAAGAGACACAGCGCAAGAGTCTTGCAGCACCTTAAAAAGACTGAGAAATTGGATTGGACAGAAGTTTTCATAGACTAGAATCCATTTTGTGTTTGTTGGGCATGAGGGAGGAATTGTAAGAGATGGCGCTGCAAGGATAGGCCAATACAGTGGTACCTCGGGTTACAAACACCTCGGGTTACAAACACTTCGGGTTACAGACTCCGCTAACCCAGAAATACTAACTCGGGTTAAGAACTTTACCTCAGGATGAGAACAGAAATCGTGCACTGGTGGTGCGGTGGCAGCGGGAGGCCCCATAAGCTAAAGTTGTACCTCAGGTTAAGAACAGTTTCAGATTAAGAACAGACCTCCAGAACAAATTAAGTTCATAACCAGAGGTACCACTGTAATGCCATTTATGACAGTTCAATTGAAGCCTAAGATTGACGTGGATGTTTTATGTTATTAAGGGGAAAGCAACTGGGATTCCTCATATTCACTTTCATATAAGTGTGTGTATCTCTCCATGTGTTTAATGCATAGCTACCTTCAGTGTACAAATACATATTCCTTGGGCAGTTTATATAACAAACCCTTGAAGTGTCCCTATTTTCCAGGGACAGTCCTAGATTTACAGAAGCCGTCCCGATTTCTGATTTGATTCTGGAATGTCCCGCTTTTCCTTAGGATGTCCCTATTTTCACCAGAGAAATGTTGGAGGGTGTGGAATTATGGGACCCCTGAGCTGAAGAGATAAGTAACTATACAACCTTTAGAAGACATCTGAAGGCAGCCCTGTATAGGGAAGTTTTTAAATGTTTTATTATGATTTTTTAATATGTTGGAAGCTGCCCAGAGTGGCTGGAGCAACCCAGTAAGGTGGGTGGTGTATAAAACAACAACAACAATGGAATAGGATGTTTCCGTTTTCATCAGAGAAATGTTGGAGGGTATGATCTAAATCAAGTTACAACAGGAGAATTCCAGTACACAACCTTTGAAAAAATGCCCAGATTTGGTGAATGCTTGTCATCCCTTGAACTGCTTATTGTTGCTTTTAAAAGGTAAGCGGAAAGGTAAACGGCGTTTCCGTGCGCTGCTCTGGTTTCGGTGTTCCGTTGTGCCAGAAGCGGCTTAGTCATGCTGGCCACATGACCCAGACAAACTGTCTGCGGACAAACGCCGGCTCCCTCGGCCTATAAAGCAAGATGAGCGCCGCAACCCCAGGGTCGTCTGTGACTGGACTTAACAGTCAGGGGTCATTTACCTTTTTTTTTTTAAAGGATCCCTGGACGGTTATGTCTAGTCAAACGCGGCTATGGGGTTGCAACGCTCATCTTGCCTTCAGGCCAAGGGATCTGGTGTTCGTCTGCAGACAGCTTTCCGGGTCATGTGGCCAGCATGACTAAACCACTTCTAGTGCAATGGAAACCAGAGCGCACGGAAATGCTGTTTACGTTCCCGCTGCAGCGGGACCTATTTATCTGCTTGCACTGGTGTGCTTTTGATCTGCTAGGTTGGCAGGAGCTGGGACCGAGCAATGGGAGCTCACTCCGTTGCAGGGATTCGAACCTCCAGCCTTCTGATCGGCAAGCCCAAGTGGCTCAGCGGTTTAGGCCACAGGCACCTGATGATAGATAAGTGGCAGGGGAGAGATAATGCTTGGGATCGGACCCTTTGGGTCCCTTGGATCGCTACAATTCTCTGAATCTGTGTCATTGGCATGCAATCCTTCCTGCCTTTAGACCTTATTCCTTTCAGTTCCTTCTCTGCCGTAAATCAATACTGTACGACAGGTTTTCTCTACCCCCCGCCTTCCCATTCCAGCCATAAGTAATATGCCGTCTCTGTTTTGGAAGAGCCTCCTTTAGAAAGCAGCCATGTATTTTGAAATCGACTGGTGCCATCTTGTCTGTTTGACAGCTTTTGCTTTCCTGGAATTTTTCCTGCGCTCGCCGCCAATTCTGAGACACAAGTTGAGTCATAATGATGGAATGGCCAGCCAACTCTCCCCCTGCTCCCCACACAGTCCAATTCAAGGTGAATCCTGATAGCTGGTGCATGAGGAGACTGGCCACATGCTGGAAATTCCTTGCTAAATTAAGTTGCTAGTTCATCAAAAACATCCTCCCAAGCATGCACAGGATGTATTAAGTTATGGTGGGGTAAGGGATCAGCTTGTCACACTGACATTTCGGCTCCTTGGCAGAAAGAGCCGAATCTGGTTATCTCTTTCAAGAAACTGGATCTGCAAAGGGTCACGCTGCAATAAATTGGTGTAACTAGAAACCTCTCTCCAGGCCTATGGATGTCTGATGACAACTTTGCTGTATGCTCCCTGCCCAGAAACAGCGACATATAAAATACGGTGGTACCTCTGGTTACAGACGCTTCAGGTTACAGACTCCGCTAACCCAGAAATAATACCTCAGGTTAAGAATTTTGCTTCAGGATGAGAACAGAAATCGTGCGGTGGCGACAGCAGGAGGCTCCATTAGCTACAGTGGTACTTCAGGTTAAGAACAGTTTCAGGTTAAGAACGGACCTCCAGAACGAATTAAGTTCTTAACCTGAGGTACCACTGTACGCATTATGCGCTGGCAAGCAGCAACAAGTCTCAGCTTAATTAAATCAATCAGGAGAGGGGGAAAGTGTTGGGTGCTTGTTGGTTTCAGGGAAAGTATCTAAGATGCTGTGTTCTTGGCAGCGACTGGTCGTTCACTGTGCACTTTTAAGCGTGTATAATTCACTGGCTCAAGCTGTGGCGTAATTTTAAGTTTGCGTGTGTGTTTGTTGACACTGGCTCTGCCTCCCGCCCCATTAAAACCCCACCCACAGAAGAGGAAGACGCCATCCCTTGAGCGAAATGTACACTATCAAACAGGAAAGCACTTCATCCATTAGAAGCCTTCCCCCTGTGTGGAATTCCTGTGAGAAAGCATACAAATGAGTAGCTATGCAGAAAACGTGTTTGCTTGATGGTTTAAAAAAGGCGTTTTTAGGCTGCCTTTAAGGGTAAAAACCCTTTCAAGGCAGCTTACAAATAAAATAGAATAAAATGCAGCTGCAAAACGTTTTTATGCTCATAGAATCGTAGAGTTGGAAGGGACCGAGAAGATCATTTAGTCCAACCCCTGCAATGCAAGAATCTTTTGCCCAATGTGGGTGTGGCGATCACACAGGGTCCCCGGACGTTTGACGGTCTATTGATCCCTGTGCCACCATTGTGATTGCCTCTTCGCTGCCACCAACCCATTTCTCTCGGGTACACACGGAGTCCAGACAGTTGTTAACATTAACAAATGATCAAGTTTATTTTTATAAGCATAATATATTATTATTATTTATTATTATTTATACCCCGCCCATCTGGCTGGGTTTCCCCAGCCACTCTGGGCGGCTTCCAAAAGAATATTAAAATACTGTGATACATCAAACATTAAAAGCTTCCCTAAACAGGGCTGCCTTCAGATGTCTTCTAAAAGTCTGGTAGTTGTTCTCTTTGACATCTGGTGGGAGGGCGTTCCACAGGGAGGGCGCCACTACCGAGAAGGCCCTCTGCCTGGTTCCCTGTAACTTGGCTTCTCGCAGTGAGGGAACCGCCAGAAGGCCCTCGGTGCTGGACCTCAGTGTCCAGGTAGAACGATGGGGGTGGAGATGCTCCTTCAGGTATACTGGACCGAGGCCGTTAAGGTCTTTAAAGGTCAGCACCAACACTTTGAATTGTGCTCGGAAACGTACTGGCATGAACAAGTTTAAGGTTTCAGTTAATTTTTCTTGTCAGTTTCTTAATCTTAGTTCCTTTACTGTCCTATACGTTCCTAACAACTTCAAACTGATTATCCCAACTATCTATCTGACTCCACCTAACAGTTCCTCTCACTCTCTCACCACACAACTCGACCAGCCCACAGACGTATCCTCCCTCTTCCTTCTCCAACTCCCCACTGACTTCCAAACAACTCCAACTCTAACTCTAACTCTAACTCCTCCCCTTGGGTTCCCACTGGCCAATCACTTCACACTCATTTAACCCGTTCCTTATAACCCACCTAGGAGGCAAACGCCACAGTGGGGCTCAAACCCACGACCCTGAAAATGAGAGTGGAAGGCACGTGGTGGGAATGTAAAAAAGTAAAAAGTTTCTGGGAAATGATATATAATGAGATGGAAAAGATGTTGAAATATACATTTATTAAGAAACCAGAAGCATTCTTACTTGGCATTGTTGGAGATGATATTAATAGACAGGATTGTAAGTTGTTTTTATATGCAGTGACGACGGCAAGAATATTACTGGCACAAAAATGGAAGCAAGAAGAATTACCGACGAAAGAAGAATGGCGGATGAAATTAATGGAATATGCAGAATTAGATAAATTAACAGGAAGGATTCGAAACCTGCAGGACCAGAGATTTCTTAGAAGATTGGAGTAAATATAGGAACTATTTGAAAAGCAATTGTAATGAACAGATTACGCTTATAGGACTGCAAGAATGAGGACTATTTGAAATACTGCAAGAAAGACTATGAAGAGAATTATTAGTTAATGATAATTAAGAGTAATAGAGAAATTAAGAAATGCAGAATAAGTAATAAAGAACGGAAAATCATCAGAGGTTGTTGACGGAAGTCTAAAATATTGTATAAGATAAGAAGTTATGTTAAAGAATTGTTAAAAATGATATGTAAAAAAACCAATAAAAATGTATATATAAAAAAAGAAAAGAAAATGAGAGTGGAAGGCACAATGTTTCACATGGGGTGGAACTGTAAAAAAAAAAAAAAAGGAATTCTGGGAGGTAATTTATAATGAGCTCAAAAAGATGTTGTAGCAGCAAGAATGTCAATTGACAGAAATTGGAAAGGTGATTCAATTCTGACTAAACTGAAATGACAGTCAAAACTTCTAGAGTATGCAGAACTAGCAATGATGATGGGAAAACTAAGAGACCGCACTGAACAAACATTTATTAAAGAAAGGGGCATGTAAAAAAAAAAAAATCTTAGGGAGCACTGTAAAAATCTGAAGTCGTTGGCAGGCCCAGAATGACAGTATGGTGTAGTGGTTAAGAGCGGTAGTCACGTAATCTGGGGAACCGGGTTCGCGTCTCCGCTCCTCCACATGCAGCTGCTGGGTGACCTTGGGCCAGTCACACTTCTTTGAAGTCTCTCAGCCCCACTCACCTCACAGAGTGTTTGTTGTGGGGGAGGAAGGGAAAGGAGATTGTTAGCCGCTTTGAGACTCCTGAAGGGGAGTGAAAGGCAGGATATCAAATCCAAACTACTACTACTACTACTACTACTACTACTACTACTACTACTACTCTTCTTCTTCTTCTTCTTCTTCTTCTTCTTCTTCTTCTTCTTCTTCTTCTTCTTCTTCTTCTTCTTCTTCTGTGGAACAGTAGAAAATCTTAGGAAAATAAGACAATTGTGATATGTTATGATTGAAAATGAAAAGTGTGTTATATCAAATATGTTGTGGACCCATGATGGGGTGACCGGAAGTCGCTATAGAAATTATGTAATTAATTTTTGATAAGGTGTATTATTCTTTTGATGACTGTTTGTTTGCTTTTTAATCTCAATAAAGCATAAAATGAAATGAAATGAAATGAAATAAAATAAAATAAAATGAGAGTTTCATGTTCTACAGACCGAGCTATCCACCAGCTGTCAATTTTTATTTTTTTAAAAAAGATGGAAGACAGCTAGTCAAAAATACAGTGGTACCTCGGGTTACATACGCTTCAGGTTACATACGCTTCAGGTTACAGACTCCACTAACCCAGAAATAGTACCTCAGGTTAAGAACTTTGCTTCAGGATGAGAACAGAAATCGTGCTCCGGCAGCGTGGCAGCAGCAGGAGGCCCCATTAGCTAAAGTGGTGCTTCAGGTTAAGTACAGTTTCAGGTTAAGAACGGACCTCCGGAACGAATTAAGTACTTAACCTGAGGTACCACTGTACAACAAACATCCGGCACAAAAAAATTACGAAAAATACATTTCATGACTTTGAACAAACCCATCAGCAGAAGAACCAAATCAGGAGAAGCAGATAGCAACAACAACAACAACAACAACAACAACAACAACAACAACAACAAGGCCTTTGCCAACATGGTGACCCTGCAAGATGCTACCAGGCTCCAATGTCCATCAGCCCAAGCCAGCATGATGAATGATCACAGGTGATGGGAGTTGGAATCAAAGCACCCGGAAGGGGGTTTCTGAAAACCACGGGAGGGCAGGGTAACTTTTGTGCTCAGGTTCTGCTTGAGAGTTTCCCACAGGAAACGAGTTAGCTGCTGTGAGAACAGGCTGTTGGACTAGATGAGACACTGGAGTGGTCCAACATGCTCTTCTTACATCCTTATGAGGGCATCAGGTTGGCAAAAGCTGCTTTGGGACTTCCGTAAACAACTGGAGCGATAGGGTCGGCTAGAGCTCAGCTGGCAATACAGTGGTACCTCAGGTTACATATGCTTCAGGTTACAGACTCCGCTAAGCCAGAAATAGTGCTTCAGGTTAAGAACTTTGCTTCAGGATGAGAACAGAAATCATGCTCCGGTGGCATAGCGGCAGCAGGAGGCCCCATTAGCTAAAGTGGTGCTTCAGGTTAAGAACAGTTTCAGGTTAAGAACAGACCTCCGGAACGAATTAAGTACTTAACCTGAGGTACCACTGTACCTCCTAGAGAACATAGGGACTATCGTTTTCTCCATGAAATCAGATGTAAGTGACTACTGCTACCATTACCTTTGGTGAATGTGTGGACTCCCTACACAACAGATGGGAAGAATCTACTCATATCTTATCCATTTCTGCAGCTCAACAGAAATGCACCCTACATCATTGGATAGCTCAGCTGGTTAGAGCGTGGTGCTGATGATACCAAGGTCGCAGGTTTGATCCCCATATGGGACAGTGGTATTTTCCTGCATTGCAGAGGTTGGACTCTATGGTCCTTGGGGTCCCTTCCGACTCTATGATTCTATGATCTCCCCTGTAACAGCAGCCATACTCCATGCTGGCATAAATGCTCATTAACTGGGTCCTTTTCTGTGCGTCATCCTGAAAAGCACCGGCAATAATAATAATAATAATAATAATAATGATAATAATAATTTATTTATATCCTGCCCTAATTATTCGAATCCCCGCGACAGGGTGAGCTCCCGTTGCTTGGCCCCAGCTCCTGCCAACCTAGCAGTTTGAATTCACATCAAAGTGCAAGTAGGTAAATAGGTACCACTCCTGTGGGAAGGTAAACGGCGTTTCCGTGTGCTGCTCTGGTTTTGCCAGAGGCAGCTTAGTCATGCTGGCCACATGACCCAGAAAAACTGTCTGTGGACAAATGTCGGCTCCCTCGGCCAGTAAAGCGAGATGAGCGCCACAACCCCAGAGTCGTTCATGACTGAATTTAACTGTCAGGGATCCTTTACCTTTTTTATTACCAGTTTCGGTGGCTTGTAGCAATCATGGTTCCTCCCCACGGTCGTTCTGTGCACCACAGCAGTTGATTTACCACCAGAGACCTGCTTTATGTTGACATATTGATGCGGCAGGAAGAGCTGTCAATAATGCCTCCCTCCATTTCCAGCAGCTTTGCTGATGCATCATCCATCATCAGTCACGTGTCCCCGAGCCTCACACGAGAAGGCAGGAGAAGCTTCCTTCAAGAGGCTTAATAAGTACCTTTCAGGGGGAACATTGGGAGTCATTTGCTGGGTGTTTGTTGCATGCTAATTGTCAGAGTGTCCTCTTCCTTAATGTCAGTGGAGAAAGAAGCATGGCTCCTTCAGTCCTGGAGAAGGGAAGAAATACTCCTCTCAGCTCAGCAACTCTTCTGCACAAATATAGGAAAGTGTTCTTAGCTTAAGGTTACCAGATTTTTTTTCAATGAATCCAGGGACACTTTTCAACTTCCTACTAAATTGATGGGACGCGGGTGGCGCTGTGGTCTAAACCACTGAGCCTAGGGCTTGCTGATCAGAAGGTCGGCGGTTCGAATCCCCATGACGGGGTGAGCTCCCGTTGCTCGGTCCCCGCTCCTGCCAACCTAGCAGTTCGAAAGCACGCCAGTGCAAGTAGATAAATAGGTACCGCTCCAGCGGGAAGGTAAACGGCATTTCCGTGCGCTGCTCTGGTTCACCAGAAGCGGCTTAGTCATGCTGGCCACATGACCCGGAAGCTGTATGCCGGCTCCCTCGGCCAATAAAGCAAGATGAGTGCCGCAACCCCAGAGTCGGCCACGACTGGACCTAACGGTCAGGAGTCCCTTTACCTTTACTAAATTGTAAATTGATGGATTTTGTCAGGGGACTGATTTGTAAATCTGGGGACTGTCCCCGGGAAACGGGGACGTCTGGTAACCTTATCTTAGCATGCAGCACTCATGGTATCAACCATCTCTGAAGTGAGAGGGAAAGAGGAAAGAGCCCATCTAAACAAATAGCTTTTTGTAGATCATCAATGCACTGAATCAGTGTACGGCACACACTCACAGATTATGGTGCTGCTGATCTGCTGCCTTATCTGTGCTAGTTCAGACAGGATATCATGAGCCCCAGTGGAAGGTACAGTGATTTTTTTTCATAGGGGAACAGTTACTTTACAATTCCACCACATATGATAAAATGTACCTTCTTTCTCTTTACACTTCCAGCACTTATCGGAACTTGTTTAACTAGGCTTGATCTGCATGAGAATCTGCTCAGATGTTTGGTGGTTTGTAGGTTTCAGTCTGGAGTACTAATTCAACATGCTGGACACCTTATGCCTGGCTCTCTGGCGGGATGAAGAAGGACTCCTGTAGAACTCAAGAATCCTATTTAATAATAATAATAATAATAATAATAATAATAATAATAATAATAATAATAACAATAACAATAATAATTTATTTATACCATGCCCATCTGGCTGAGTTTCCCCAGTCACTCTGGGCAGCTTCCAATCAAGTGTTAAAAACAATACAGTATTAAATATTTAAAACTTCCCTAAACAGGGCTGCCTTCAGGTGTCTTTTAAAGAGAAGATAGCTGCTTATTTCCTTCACATCTGAAGGGAGGGCGTTCCACAGGGCGGGCGCCACTACCGAGAAGGCCTTCTGCCTGGTTCCTTGTAGCTTTGCTTCTCGCAATGAGGGAACCGCCAGAAGGCCCTAGCGCTGGATCTCAATGTCCAGGCTGAACGATGGGGGTGGAGAGATATTAAAGGGTGTGGGGGTTTTTTGGTTTTTTTTGGAGTTGCCTCTCCCATTGTCAACATTTAGTACAGTACTTCAGTCATTAGTAGAAATTGCACAAGGCTGGTTCAAATGTTACATTACAGCTCTCTGTGAAATGAGAACAGGGCATCCGTGGTGAGGATGCAGTCATGCAGAATACTGCCTAGTATGCAAAAGCTTTCCAGATACAGTGGTACCTTGGTTTTCGAAAGTAGTCTGTTTTGGAAGACCATTCGAGTTCTGAAACATTTGAAAAACCAAACTGAGAAATACATGCTCAGCGGAAGCTGTTCGACTTACAAGGTGTGTTCGAAAATGGAAGCATTTGCGTTCTAAAACTGAGGTGCCACTGTTCCTAGTAGCAATATTTGGTATTACAGCGGCACATCTTTAAAGCTACTACTGCATGTGCATGTCGTCCTGCCATTTTACCTGTGGAGAGGATGGTTCACTTCTCTCTGTGAACGTGTTTCTAGGGTCAGTCATGTGACATTCTTCTGTGATGTGTGAACTCAGGATAGGAGAAGGAAGCTAGAGTCGACCTTGAACAAAATTTCCCATAAATTTCTTGTCAACAAGAATAGAGCAGTGCATCATAGATTTCCCCTGCTGTGTGTCAGTTTAAGAAATTAAACACACCAAGGCATTTATTTGCCAGAGCAATCAATTCCCAATTATCCGTTCTCATTAGCAGAAGCGACCCTGGTGATAAACTGTTAGGATAAGCCAAACATTTAGAAAACTTGGGTACATAATTCTAATTTGGAGTGCGCTAGGTTCATTAATAGTGTTTAAAAGCTGGATATTATTTAAATTGAAAGTGTTGGTGTGTTTTTTCTTTTTCTTTTTTTCCTACTCAGGCATAATAAAACAGTATAGTGATTACATATTTCACCATTAAAATTTAATTCCACTTTTTAAAGTGTTTTGTAAGTTGAGCCAAATGCTCCAGTCTATAAATTGCAAGGAGAACTCTTAGCCTGGCTTTTAGTTGGTATAATTCGAGTTACAGAGTGTGCTGGGACTTTGTCACCCTGATTGGTGATAATCTGGCAAAACAAAACCAGCTTTGAGAGTACTGAAGGAGAGGGGCGGGCGGGAAAAGAAGGAATATTAAAAGGTCTGGTTACTGAGTTATTCCTGGAGTTGCAGGTGGCTGCTGAACATCTACATGAAACCGCTGGGTGGGGTTATCCAGAGTTTTGGAGTATGTTGTCCGCAGGATGCTGATGACGCTCAGCTCTATTTCTCCTTTGCGTCTGCAGGTGAGGCAGTGGAAGTGCTGGAGCAGTGTCTTGCCTCAGTAATGGACTGGATGAGAGCCAACAAACAAACTCAATCCTGTGGAAATGTTCAGGGATGCAGGAGAGGATATATTGTTTGACTATATCCTTTCCAACTTGTGTTAACAAGTTCTACAGTTTAGCAGAGTAACATTCCCCTTTTTAAACTTGCACAGCGGATGCGTTTGCTCAGGCTCGCTAAAGCCTCTACAATAAGTTTCCTTGGTAATTTCTCCTTTAGTCCCTCATAGAAAGATAGACATGACACAGTCTTCTATAAAAGTATAAAAAAAGTTTACTTACACATTCTGTTCACAAATGGATCCCAGAAGGCAGGCTTGAGTTACAAAAGTAATATACACCTGGAAACTATCCCATAAGGAGATAGCTCCTTTGAGAGCATCTCAGACTAAGCGGATGTTGCTTCTTCGATGAATGTGGTCAGAGAGAGAGAGATGGTGGCCTCCACTGAGGTGTTTTATTACCTACATAGGTGAGGTCATGCTCACCTCTGGTCACATGTAGAGGAAGTCTGTCCCAGCCTAGGAGGAAACAGGAAGTTCCGACTGGTTGTTCCAGACATCCCCTTTTTATGTCCGCTCTAGGGATGTTGTACTTGACTGCTCTGTGTTTTACATCCCACAAATCCAGATGAGGCACTGCTAGTGGGTGGTTCCCTAGATTGGATGGGTGGGAGATTGCCTGGTCTTGATAGGGTTATACTTCCTCTGAAAGACCAGGGTCGTAGCTTGGAGGCACGCCTGTATCCTTTGCTGTCCCAAAGTAGGTGTTCAACATGCTAAAGCAAGTTGCTCCTTCTTCTGCATAGCTTATTTGGTGGGGTTCAGGCTGAGAAAAGCTCATGTGGAATGCAGAGGATTGCCAAATAGCCCTCCAGGAGATGACCAGGTTGTCCCTGCTGTCTGTCTCCATGACATCCCCATCTGTCTCCATGATGCCACCAATTCCTACTAGCCTCTGTTTGACCTGTTTTAATGCTCTCTAGCGTTTACCATTTAATTATCTATTCAAGACCCTCCAAGTGTCTCTATTTTCCAGGAATATCCCCAGATTTACAGATGCCGTCCCGGTTTCTGATTTGATCCTGGAATGTCCCACTTTTTCTTAGGATGCCCCTATTTTCATCAGAGAAATGTTGGAGGGTATGGAGTTATGCGACCCCCCAAGCCAAGGAGATAAATAACTATACAACCTTTAGAAGACACCTGAAGGCAATCCTGTTTAGCAGGGGTCAACTTTTTCAGCAGGGGGCCAGTCAACTGTCCCTCAGACCTTGTGGGGGCCGGACTATATTTAGAAGGGGGAAAAATGAACGAATTCCTATACCCCACAAATAACCCGGAGATGCATTTTAAATAAAAGCACACATTATATTCATGTAAAAACACCAGGCAGACCCCACAAATAACCCAGAGATGCATTCTACTCATGTAAAAACATGCTGATTCCTGGACCATCCACGGGCTGGATTTAGAAGGCAATTGGGCCGGATCCAGCCCCCGGGCCTTAGTTTGCCTACCCATGCTGTGTAGGGAAGGTTTTTAACGTTTTATTATTATTATTATTTATATATGTTGGAAGCTGCCCAGAGTGGCTGGGGCAACCCAGGCAGATGGGTGTGGTAATAATAATAATAATAATAATAATAATAATAATAATAATAATAATAATAATAATAGCATTGAACATCCTTAATTTCATCAGAGAAATGTTGGAGGGTATACTATTCTGACTGATTGTTTTAACATTGCAAACCAGCTTTGGCCCTGAATATAGAGTCTGCACGTGGTAAAGAGGGGCAGCTGGAACTCATGAAGATACCAAGTATAGTGTTGTGTTTTACAGCCTTTCTCTGGCAATAATAGTTTCTGGCCAAATGCCCCATTCTGGCAATATTGGGTGCAGCACCATCATATAGATCCATCAGCACATAGATCTGTGCTGGACTCAATTGCAAGTCGAGAGAGGAAGACAGCCTATGATAAGTTATTGTTACGATTACGGGGCTAGCTTTTGACCTGGAGCCTGTTACGGAATGTTGTAAAGTAATACAATAGTTTCTGGTTAACCATAGCACTGTCTTGGGATGTTCAGCTGCTCACACAACACAGCAGATAACCGGACTGCAGAAACCCCAGGTGGTATCTTTGCTTTATAGGCAATCAGCTATTGGCATCTTTCCACATTCAAATGGAAGGAAGAGGCGGGGGGGGGGGCGGTTTAAGAACTGCTATGAGATTTTTCTATTCTTCTAACTCAGCATGAAAAGCCTAGAATAGTCAACACACTTAAATCAGTTGGGGGTGGGGGTGGGTGGGAGGGAGGGACGGACCAGAATAATGGTTGCCAGATCGTAATTTTTAGAAGGTTAGGCTATTGTGCAGCTGGAGATCTTTTTATTTTTATTTTACTTTAATGGAGCGGTGTTCCTCAAATCATATAAGGGGCTATTTGGCAGGCTTAGGAACCCCCAAAGCCTTCTACTCGCTTGAGCAATGGGGAGGCTTCTAAAGGAACTCAGGGATGTTTAAAAACCAAGCTCCTCAATTTACAGATCTCCATTAAAACTGGGGGCAATGGGGATGGAGCAGTCAGGAGGATCTGAGTTAATTTCCCAAGGTTAGACATGAAACAAGGAAGAAATGCTAACCTTGAGTTTTGAGTCTCCTGGCTGAAGAGGATTCGCAAGGCTCCGGGAAAATTGAGAACAGGCTTGCGTTGCTGGAAAAATGTCTGCTACTTTGCAGAAGATTTAATATCTCCTTCACCTCCAGTGTAAATTAGCTCTGGGCACCTTAGGTGCAGCCAAGGAAATGTTTTCTGGCACTGATTTGTTGTATGTTACATCTCTGTCCTGCTTGGAGGAAGACCAGAGCAGACAGATAAATCTATCATTTAAAAGCTTGTGGGAGAGTGAAAAATATGTTTTGCCTTCTCCTGTTTTATTGAGAAGAGTACAGTATTTTCAGGCTATATCTAGTGCCTTCGCCTGTAAATTCACTTGTGGCTCTAACACGGTGCTGGAGAACTTGTTGTTGTTGTTGTTGTTGTTGTTGTTGCTGCTGCTGCTAGAATGCACCTCACATCAGCCCCAGTCAGGATGGCCAGTGGCCAGGGAGAAGAGTTGGAATCCTGCAACATATGGGATCCTCATAACAGAGGGTCCTGGTTGCACTCGGGACCCAAGAGCTCACTTGACAGGGTTAAAATGGGGGGGTAGGAGCAGGAAGTCCTGGCCATTCCCCTGGGATCACGCCAAGGGGTTTTAGCCAATAGCCAGTAGGTGGCGTGATCCCAGGGGCTTTAAAAACGGCAGTGTGATGCAAGTGGGGCATCTTGCTTCGCATCTGCTGAACACCCGCCCACCTTCCCTAGTTTAGATAGAGTCGCTTGGCCTTGCTTTGGTTTGGGTCGCCTGTTTTGGAACAGGGGCTGGGTAGGAATTTTTTTCCATTTGGCAGATTGGCATTAAGCCATTTGGTATTCGCCTACCCCTTAGCAACTTGTCACAACTTGAGAGGTGGCGGTTAGGCATTGGCTCAGTTGGATTGTGTGGAGGGGAGGTGCGGCCATTACCTGCCCCTCCAGGAATCTGGGGGTCCTGGATCTCATCCGAAGTCCACTTGAGGGGCCATGCCAGGACCACAGGAACCCCAGGGTGAGCTTTGATTGGTCCTCTTTGACCTTGCTCCCTCGTTTGGTTTACCCCATTGGACGATCACCCTGAGAGGTGGAGCCAGTTATAGTGGGGAGTCAATTGCCTAAGCTAATACCGCTCACATGATTCTATTCCAATAAAGTTGCGGCCAAAATTTGCCCCGAAACTTAAACTAATATAAGGGTCCCTGTGTATTTTTGGGGGGTGGGTCTTGGGGCCTCAAGACGCAACTGGAAACTGAACGTATACAAGCCCTTCTTCAGCAACAGCATAGACTACAGGTGAAACCATCTGGGAATCCATGCATGGTATTAGCCTCACTGGGTAGTGAGGCCTGTGGTGCTCCTAGTAGATTCTCCTGAGTGTTCAATTTTAATTTGAAACAAGCAAACAAGAACACAGTTTGGTGTTATAAAAATTTTAAGGTCTCAAATTTAGAATAAATATTCACAAATGCACACGTATCTAAATATATGAACCATGTGTCTGAAATAGTACAGGAGAGCAATCCTGACGCCATTTTGACTCTCCGAATGACCTCAAATATTCCTCTGCAGTAAGGGAGGCAAATGGGGAAAGCCTTCCCATTGTCTTTTCGCTTACAAATCCTGTCTTAGTGGTGTAGTGGTTAAGAGCAGTAGATTTGTAATCTGGGGAACAGGGTTCGCGTCTCCACTCCTCCACATGCAGCTGCTGGGTGACCTTGGGCTAGTCACACTTCTCTGAAGTCTCTCAGCCCCACTCACCTCACAGAGTGTTTGTTGTGGGGAAGGGAAAGGAGAATGTTAGCTGCTTTGAGACTCCTTCGGGTAGTGATAAAAGGGGATATCAAATCCAAACTCCTCCTCCTCCTCCTCCTCCTCCTCCTCCTCCTCTTCTTCTTCTTCTTCTTCTTCTTCTTCTTCTTCTTCTTCTTCTTCTTCTTCTTCTTCTGAATAGGGTGAGCCTGTGACCTGGATTCAGGAACAAAAGTATTAACTATCACAAAAGAATAGCCAGGCTGCCCAGGTAATGCAATCAGTGAGCATTATCAGGTATCCTGGCAGGCAGGATTTCTGCTGTAGACCGCCTCCTTCTGTGGTGTATGTATGATGTTTCAGGGGGGTGGTCTTGGGCTTCAGGGTGGGCAATTTCAAAAGTCTGTGTAAGGGCTTGCGCACCATTGTTCAGGTTTCTCCTCCCTCCTGCGTGTGGTGAGTGGGGACCCTGTGGCAACAGTTCCTTGACTAAAGATCAGGCTTACTAGCTGCTTTGCTTCTCAATATTCTCTAGTTGGCCTCTGTTATTTTCTCCTACTGATAGGGAACCCACTTAAGGACTCTATACAGGCTCCAGAATACCCCATAAGGGAAAGGGAGCAGTTTTTCTTATAACACTGCTTGGAATGAGAGATAAGAGAATCTGTCAGTTTTGTTTCTTGATTTTCCCAATCTCAGGTTCAGTTCTGCACATGTGGATGTTAGGGACTGGCTGGGTGAGGAGGAGCAGTAGAAGTCTCCTGACCAGTGGCCCCCAGGGAAAGCACAGAGGGAGAGAATTTGGATCCTGGCTCCTGCTGGTGGGAAACCGGCCACACCCCAGAGGAGGGGAAGAGCTGGGACGTGCTGGAAGCTGAGAGAGCTTAGAGGAAGATGAAGCGGAGGAAACAGGCAGGTGCCCCAGTCCACAGGACTCAGACTTGGCAATGGCATTTGCAGGCCACCGCTGAACATGGCAACTAGTGCATGCTACCAAGCAGAGAGCCAGGAAAAAACAGAGAGGGGCTCTTTGGGCCCACTGTAGACAGAGGGAAGGGCCTGACAAACAGAGGGCTAGAGAGGGAAAGGTGGGTTACAAGCCAGTCTGGGCAACTGCTTTATCTAGACAGGAGTAACACTTGGAAGTTTCCCATATATTCTCTGTTCTGCTCCCTTAATAATGAAGCCATCTGTAAGTTGGGACGTGGGTGGTGCTGTGGGTTAAACCACAGAGCCTAGGACTTGCCGATCAGAAGGTTGGCGGTTCGAATCCCCATGACGGGGTAAGCTCCCGTTGCTCAGTCCCTGCTCCTGCCAACCTGCTGTCCACATGACCCGGAAGCTGTACGCCGGCTCCCTCGGCCAATAAAGCGAGATGAGCGCGCAACCCCAGAGTCGGTCACGACTGGACCTAATGGTCAGGGTCCCTTTTATCTGTAAGTTAGTCGGTGTTTCCCGGTCTTTCTCTGATCTGCGAATGACCTGTTCTCCTTGGACTCGGCTATACAGCTGCAAATAAAACATTTTAAATGTGTTTTAAGTGCAATATACAATGTGACACTAGGTGAACCATAAGGAAAATTCAAGTATTTTTAAAAACACTTTTTTTTATATAAATCAATTTCAGAATGGTTTTTATCTGTGTGTACAGTGGTACCCCGGGTTACATACGCTTCAGGTTACATATGCTTCAGGTTACAGACTCCGCTAACCCAGAAATATTACCTCGGGTTAAGAACTTTGGTTCAGGATGAGAACAGAAATCGTGCTCCGGCGGCGCAGTGGCAGCAGGAGGCCCCATTAGCTAAAGTGGTGCTTTAGGTTAAGAACAATTTCAGGTTAAGAACGGACCTCCAGAACGAATTAAGTTCTTAACCCAAGGTACCACTGTAGATTCCACCTGGCTCCCTGACAATGGATTCATTCTGAACACTTGTGTGCAATTTTGTCTTCTTTTTTTGCAAATCAATTTCCCTAATTATCACGCGCGCGCGCGCGCACACACACACACACTTGCCAATACAGGAATGCATACACACGCTTTACTCTAGTAAATGCATTTTTTGCACATATTACTTGCCTCGAGTGTTGCGCTGCAAAATTCACAGAAGTGTGGATTTCAAAGGATGGCTCTCATAACGTTTGAAAATGTGAGTAAAGCAAGTTTGCTTTTAAATGTGAACCGAAACAAATTTATCCCCTGTCCTAGTCAAACGTGTCTTTGTACTGGGTCAAAAGGAACCCTTGGTTCCCTGAGGATATGACCACATCTGGGGGAAAGGAAGCCTTGAAGCTTGAAGCTGGACATGATAGCTTTTTAGGGAGGGAGTTTGTGGTGTGGAGGCCTGCAGCTATGTTCTAAAATAGCCCACCCCGATGAAATCTGTGCCACTCACTTCTTTCTGGCTGTGTGGCTCGACCGTGGGAAAAGCCAGTGTGTTAGACCCCACCTATATGCTTGTGCAAGTCATACACAGTCTCCAGCTGTGTGGGATCACACCACGGGCAGAGGACTTCCATGTGGGGCTGCGTTCGAAGAGCACTGACATCAGTAGTCCATTGATACATTGCTAAGGCTTCATCACTGCCCTACAACTGTCAAGGCTGCCCCTGCTATCCTAATCGTGTCTCCAAAATGATTGGCATGCTGTTGCCATGTTTCTTCCTCTGCTACCAGATTTTCTCCCGAAAGTTTGCTGGAATCTTAAGTTCTCTCTATAAAATTCAAAAGCAGCTTGACCTTTGCGTTTCCTGTTTTTGGCTTGCTCCAGTGAGGGCCCTGTCCAGAATCCACTGAAATGAGCGAAAAAGAAAAATAATAAAGCTCCCAGTGGGTTTTGTCGGATTCGAGCCAGGCTTTATATAATTTGAGGATGGATGTAAATTAAACCAAAGTGGTGATTGTTTGCATATGTGCGCATGGTACTTATTCTGAGAAGCTGTTTGAATAGAGTTGGGAAACGTCACTGCAACGCTGCCTTAGTGTCAGGGTCGCACACACGGGTTCCCTGATTTAGGTGCCCTAGGTGTGCTGAGATCTGCCTACAAATCTCTTGCTTTTGTGCAGGGATGTCTGCATGGATCATGTCATCCTGCAGCTTAGTCACTCCGTAGTATGCGGTGGAGCCATGTTGCTGGTCTGTTCTCGTTTAAGAGCGACAATGAAACAATAACAACAATTTATTTATTGATACCCCGCCCATCTGGCTGGGTTTTCCCAGCCACTCTGGGTGGCTTACAACAAAATACAGTAAAAATACAGTTAAACATCAAACGTTAAAAACTTCCCTAAACAGGGCTGTCTTCAAATGTCTGCTAAAAGTCAGATAGTTGTTTATTTCCTTGACATCTGATGGGAGGTTGTTCCACAGGGTGGGCGCCACTACCGAGAAGGCCCTTTGCCTGGTTCCTTGCAACCTCACTTCTCGCAGGGAGGGAACCGCCAGAAGGCCCTTGTAGCTGGACCTCAGAGTCTGGGCTGAACGATGGGGGTGGAGATACTGGGCCGAGGCTGTTCAAGTCTTTAAAAGTCAGCATCAACACTTTTAATTGTGCCTGGAAATGTACTGGGAAACTCTTGCTTCTTGACTGATGTGTCCTTTAAGCCTTCCATGACATTGCCCATTAATTTCAATTGAAGGAGCTGCTCTGTGCACGCAGAGGGATGTTCATGCACTGCGACTTCTCTTCATTGAAACAAATAGGTGGCCAGTCCAAGAAAGGGAGCTTGGGAGCTCCTACACATACAACAAATCATTGGGAAGTGGTGGTGGTGGACGATGATGTATGCAACATTTCAGAACAATTGCCCGAGTTTTAAAAAGACATCCCAGTGTATAAAGGCATTGGGCATCCAAATTCCAGAGATTTTCCTACTGCCTCTACCAGAGTTACTTTGTTTCCAGCTTATAATTCATTGCAGTTTGTTGTATACAATACAATCTAGAAATGGGAAAATCTCTCGCTTTCAGTTTCTCTTAGTTCATTTTTCCAGGCAATCTGATTTCGATATCAGTTTGCATCCCCCCCCCAAGTTCTCATGGATATTGTGAGGGTTTGATTAGCTGCTTGTGCGTGAAAACGTGCTCCCTCAGAGTTTGTGCGACCCCACAAACCTCCGTGTGTGACGGAGCTCCTCAGACATGTCTGCTCTAGTCACTAGTAGAGTCCGACAGTGGCTGTCTGCGGAAGCGTTTCCAGCAAAGAAGTTCCTTAACGGAAACGCGTCTCCTGGACTCACGGCGTGACAGTTTCCTGCGAGGTGTGGGTCTCCCTATGGGAGACTCCGATACCTCCCCACTGTTCTCGCTGGAAGCCTCCCTGAGCCCTCCCTCCTGCTCGCATTCCCTCAGAGACCCACTCCTCCCCCTGCTGGTCCCTGCTTCAGCAGTTGAGTCTCTTTCATCCTGCCTGAGTCCCTCCACCACCTGATGCTCTGATGGCAGTTCCCTGACATCCACCTCCCCTCCAGGGCCCCCCTCACCCCCTCCCAATTCCTCCCCCCTGGGAGGTGAAGGGCTAAAACCCCGAAACGAATCTTCCTCATCTTCTGACGTCTCGAACAATTCTCTCCATCGATCGTCGTCCTGGCCAGCTGAATCCTCCTCCTCTTCAGAATCTGGGAACCCCTCCAACTCCTCTTCCTCGTCGGTGGTGGCAAAGTATTCCCTTCGGAACCTCGCTACAGGCTGAGGTTTACGTGGGAACCTCTGATGAAAAGTCTCTATTAAAACCTCGTCATTGACATCCTCTGCCCTAACCCAGGTGTTTTCCGACTCCGGTTCCCCTTCCCACACTACCAAATACTCTACTTGATCTCCCTTCCACCTGGAATCGAGGATCTCCGCTACATGGTAGCTGTGTTCCTTCTCCTCCATTGCTGGTCCCCTAGTGACCCTCCCCTCACTGTCTCCTCTATACGGTGACAGCAACGACCTGTGAAAAACTGGGTGCAGCTTCATGTGGTTCGGTAACCGGAGCCTGAAAGCCACTGGATTGACCTGCTGTATGACTTCAAACGGACCCAGCCTTTTGGGTCTTAATTTCTTACAACCTCCTTTGAATGGCAACCCTTGGGTTGACAGCCACACCTGGTCCCCCACCCTGATGCTTTCACCTTCCCTTCTGTTTTTGTCTGCCTGCCTCTTATATTCCTCCTTAGCCCTGTTTAAATTGAGTTGGAGCTGGCGATGGATCGCTTCCATTTCTTCCACGAACTGTTCTGCAGCTGGAACGCTCCAGTTCTCCCCCTCCCCCCCTGGGAAGGCTCTGGGATGGCACCCGTGATTAGCCAAAAAGGGGCTCATCCCCGTGGACACGTTCTCTGCATTGTTGTAGGCAAATTCTGCCAACGCCAACTTCTCCACCCAATCATTCTCTCTGTCATTAACATAACACCTCAAATATTGTTGGAGAACCCCATTTGCTCTTTCCGCCTGCCCGTTGGTTTCAGGATGACGGGCCGTCGAGAAATTAACCTCTACATGCAGTAAGCTCATGAGCTTCCTCCAGAACCTGGAAGTAAATTGTTTCCCTCGGTCTGAAACCACCCTCAAGGGGGCGCCATGCAACCTAAACACATTCTCTACAAACAATTTGGCGGTTTCTTCTGCTGTAACCGCATGTGAGCAGGCTATGAAGTGGGCCATTTTAGTTAACAGGTCTACTACAACCATGATGGCTGTTTTCCCTCTAGACCTTGGCAGATCAGTCATGAAATCTATTGCCACTGCTTCCCACGGTCTCTCAGGTGTGGGCAGTGGTTCTAATAAACCAGCCGGCGCCTGCCTCTCCCCCTTGGCTCTTTGGCATTGTTCACACCCTCTCACATACTCCCGCACATCTTCCCTGACCTTGGGCCACCAAAATTCCCTGGTAACCAGCCACATGGTTTTGTGTTGCCCAAAGTGCCCTGCTGTGGGGCTATCGTGCAGCTGCTTGAGTACCTTCTCCCTCAATTCCCCTTCAGGTATATATAACGCTCCCTTATAATACAATGCCCCATTTCTCTCCTCAAAACCACCGGATTTGTCTTCCTCCCCTCTGAGATCCCTGAGTTTCCCCTGGGCGTATGCATCCTGCACCGTACCCTCTACCAATTCCCTTTGCCCCACCAAAGTCGCCCCACACACCCAGCGGTCCTCTGGAATGATATGGGTTTCTTCGGGTGCTCCCTCCCCCTCCAAATATTCAGGTTTGCGTGAGAGAGCGTCCGCCCTAACATTCTCTGGGCCTGGCACATAACAAATCTCAAAGTTAAATTTGGAGAACTCTTGGGCCCATCTCAACTGCCTTTGGTTGAGCACTCGCGCCGTTCTCCAGTACTCTAGATTTTTATGGTCCGTGCACACTTGCACTTTATGTTGTGCACCAACTAGCAGATGCCTCCATCTCCGGAACGCCTCATGAATAGCAAGCAGTTCTCGGTCGTACACCGTGTAGTTCCTCTCGGATTTGTTCAGCTTCCGCGAGAAGAAGGCACACGGACGCCACTCTGACTCCTCCTTCCCCGGCTGCAGAAGAAGCACCGCCCCTATGGCTCTGTCAGATGCGTCTGTTTCAACCCTTAGCTTCTTTCGTAAATCCACATGCAGAAGTTGTTCTTCAGAGGCGAAGGCCCTTTTCAGTTCCTCAAACGCTCGCTCCGCCTCCGCCGTCCATACAAACTTCTTTTTACTGCTGAGACAGTCAGTGATGGGCGCCGTCAGATGGGCGAAGTTGCGGATGAACTTACGATAAAAGTTTCCAAACCCTAGGAACCTCTGCACATCCTTCTTGGTTTTGGGTGTTTTCCATTCCAGCACTGCCTGTACCTTGCCGGGATCCATGGCCAATCCCTTGTCTGACAGGCGGTACCCCAGGAATTCCACCTCCTTGGTATGGAACCGACACTTCTCCAGTTTGACCCACAGCCTGTTGGCTTGCAGTCTGCTCAACACTTCTCTGACGTCTCTCACATGTTGCTCCTCATTCTCAGAATACACCAACACATCATCTAGAAAGGCAACGCAATTCTTGTAGAGCAAAGGGCCCAGCACGTGGTTCATAAAAGATTGAAAACACGCGGAGCCTGCTTGTAATCCAAATGGCATAACGAGGTATTCAAACGCCCCCAAAGGGGTAAACATGGTGGTTTTCCATTCATCCCCTTTCCTTATGCGTATCAGGTTGTACGCCCCCCTTAGATCCAGCTTTGTGAAAATCTTTCCCTTCCTCACCCTGGTCAAAATATCATCAATTCTGGGCATAGGGAACGCCACCGGTTCAGTCACTGCATTCAGCCGCCTAAAATCACATACAAGTCTCGGCTTGTCCGCATTTTTTTTGTCCACAAAGAACACTGGGCTCCCCCCTGCTGCTTTGGACTCTCTGATGAAGCCTCTCTTCAGGTTCTTGTCAATGAACCCTCGCAACTCCTGCATTTCCCTGTCTGACATGGCATACAACTTGCCCACGGGAAGCTGTGCTCCTGGGAGTAAATTGATCTGACAATCAAAGGGTCTATGAGGTGGTAGTTGGTCAGCTTCCTTCTCGCTGAACACGTCGCTGAGATCTGCATACTGTGGTGGTACCTTCACCTTCCCCATTACTTCAGTCCCTGCTAGGGTGGCTTGGGCCCCTGCTGAACCCTTCTCCCCTTTGCAGTGTTCTAGGCAATGTGCTGAACCAAAGGACACCACTCTTTGATGCCAGCCAACCAGCGGATCATGTAGAGCTAGCCAGCTCATTCCCAAAATAATGGGAGCGCCTCCCAGGGTGGCCACATTAAACGCTATCAGTTCTGTGTGCCTTGCCACCCTCATTATCATTGGGACAGTCTGCAAGCGGACTCCTCCTCCCAACAACTCCCTGCCATCAATCGTGGTCACCTGCAGGGGGTTGCTTAAAGGGATGGTCTGTATCTGGTGTTCAGCAGCAAACTCCTTGCTCATAAAATTGCAGGAGCTGCCTGAGTCCAATAGCGCCTTTATTTTTAGGGGGTGCCCATTCTGCAGCTCTAGCGACACTTCAATCACTAGAGCAGGTCGAGGAGCTTCTGGCACGGGCACTTTCACTTCTCTTTGGCCTGGCTGCAGTGCCCCAATTGTGGCAACCAGGCGTTGGCTTTTACCTGCTCCGCTCCCCCTTCTTCTCCCCCCTCAACAGCTCCCACCATCCCTTGCCATTCCTTCCTCTGGGGGCAGACTCTGGCAAAGTGGCCTGGCTGTTGGCAGAGATAGCATTTCCGGGGGCCCTTTCCCTCCTTCTTAGCTCCCTCGCTGGTTTTTGAAAATGCGCGCGCGCGCGCTGTTCCGATTTCCATCGGCTCTGCCGGCGGGAAAGCTGGCTCAGGAATGTCTGGAATGCGGAACTCCTTCCAACGTTCCCCTCTCCCTTCCCGCCTCTCCAAGGCTCTTGCCTCCTGCCGCGCTCCTATGGTCAGCGCAGATTTGGTCAGCTGATCCATAGACTCCGCCCTGGGGCTCCGTGCCAGCTCGTCTTTCACCCCCGAAGAAAGACCTTCTTCAAATAGCATTTGAACGGGTGCCGCCGATAAATCCCAACTCAGTCTGTGAATCAGCATGGTAAACTCAGTCCAATATTCACGGACAGATCGACTTCCCTGCTTACAAGCCATTAGCTGTCTGCGCACCACCCCTTCCTCAATATCGCTGGAAAACATGATATCCATTGCACGAAAGAACTTCATTGTGTCCTTTAGTATGTCATTGTGCGTTGCCATTAGGGGTCGAACCCAGTCTCTAGCCCCTTTCTCAAGATGCCCAATTACAAAAGCAACTCGCGATTCCTCATCAGGGAACTCATCGAACTGCACATTAAGGGCATATTGCATCTCTGTCCTAAAAGCATGGTAGTCCTTGGGGTCCCCCCCAAATTTCTGCACCAATCCTGGTACCTTTCTGGGGAATTGCGTGGCTCTCCCCTTCTTGTCTGCATCCTGAGCCCTTCTCTCCTCCAACCTCGCCGTCTGCAGGGCCAGTTGAACCTCCAACGCTCGGTATCTATCTTCCAAGCTTGGACCAGCTCCAGCCCCTGCTCCTCCGGTTCCGGTTGGTTCGCTCATGATGCCTTCTCTTGCACAGGCAGCGTACAAAGACTGTCGGACTGCTGTGAGGGTTTGATTAGCTGCTTGTGCGTGAAAACGTGCTCCCTCAGAGTTTGTGCGACCCCACAAACCTCCGTGTGTGACGGAGCTCCTCAGACATGTCTGCTCTAGTCACTAGTAGAGTCCAACAGTGGCTGTCTGCGGAAGCGTTTCCAGCAAAGAAGTTCCTTAACGGAAACGCGTCTCCTGGACTCACGGCGTGACAGTTTCCTGCGAGGTGTGGGTCTCCCTATGGGAGACTCCGATACCTCCCCACTGTTCTCGCTGGAAGCCTCCCTGAGCCCTCCCTCCTGCTCGCATTCCCTCAGAGACCCACTCCTCCCCCTGCTGGTCCCTGCTTCAGCAGTTGAGTCTCTTTCATCCTGCCTGAGTCCCTCCACCACCTGATGCTCTGATGGCAGTTCCCTGACAGATATTAATATGCATTTTCTTGCACGGTTTCCCCAATATTTGCACGCAATTTCGCCTAACACGTGGATTTTATTTACAATAAATTTGGGGGGCGCAGCACTCAAAAAGGTGACGCAGCTTCAAGTATTCCTGGAGCAAGCTGGCCCTCTTTTAATCCCCTGGGAGTGGCCCGCTCCCAAGCCCGGTCGTGATTGGCCAATTGTGTGAGCGGGCTGAATCCACTCGCCGAGCGACAAGCTTAGTCCCAGGAAGTGGCCGAAGAGGCGGGGCTTCTGCCAGCAAAATTGTGACGCGTGCCCACAACGGCATCCACCACAGAGGGTCAGCAAATTTACGAGCACTTTATTTGCATTTTTCGTACATATTCTTGGCTGGAGAACTGCTTTGCCTTGGTGCTCCTATTGTTCTGGAAAATGCGTATTGGCATAGTGTTCACTCTCAGTGTGAACTGAACTGCTTTGAGTTTTTGTTTTAACAAGTTGTGTATGAATTTTATGAAATAAACAAATACAGTCGTACCTCGGCTCCTGAATGCCTTGCAAGTTGAACGTTCCGGCTCCCGAACGATCAAAAACCAGAAGTGAGTGTTCCGGTTTCTGAACATTCTTTCAGAACCTGGATATCCGAAGGGACTTCCGATTGGCTGCAGGAGCTTTCTGCAGCCAATCACAAGCCACGCTTTGGAAATCAAACCAGTGTGGTGTAGTGGTTAAGAGCGGTGGACTCGCAATCTGGTGAACCGGGTTCGATTCCCCGCTCCTCCACATGCAGCTGCTGGGTGACCTTGGGCCAGTCACACTTCTCTGAAGTCTCTCAGCCCCACTCACCTCACAGAGTGTTTGTTGTGGGGGAGGAAGGGAAAGGAGAATGTTAGCCACTTTGAGACTCCTTCAGGTAGTGATAAAAAGGGATATCAAATCCAAACTCTTCTCTTCTTCCCTTCAAATGGACTTCCAGAACGGATTATGTTCGACTTCCGAGGTACAACTGTACTCAAATTTCTCCCCCATGCCTAGCTATAGGACAAAAAGAGAGAGTTCTGTAAAGTGGCGCTTCTGGCAGAACAAAATATACTGTTTTTTCCCCTCACACTTCTCCCCAAACTATCCACGCACCTGCACTCCCCAGCCATATCCTCCCTATTGCCACGCAATTCACTGGGGGGAGAGAAGTGCCCCTCTTATTCAAGTCATTCATCAGAATTCGCTCATTCCTAGCATGTTTGGGAAACTGGAACATGGTTTAGATGCTTAACCTGGAGGCACTTGCGCGCTCTTGTAAAGGAAACAAAGCAAAGACGTTTCAGACTAAGGTTCGGAGTGCTCTAAAAGTTCTTGGCTATAATGCTATGTTGTCATCTGCCGCTATCTGAGCCCTGCAAGAATACAGAGCCCTTGTGAAGTCAAAGAGAGTGGTAAACCCTTTTGGCACAGGACAAAGGGTCATGCACTGTGGACTTTGCTTAATGCACCCAGTGTCAGCCTTTAAATGATACCTGTCAACTGAGCACATCTCAAAGGGCAGAGTATGCTCTTCTCTTTGAACTGCTTTTCACCCTCTCGAGCAGCTCATGTGAAATGTGAAGTGCCAAAGGGGCTCCAAAAAGCTTTTTTAAAAATTGCAGGAAAGTTGTTCTTTCTTTTTTAAAGGGTCGAGATTCCAAGGGAAGGAATGTAGCGCTGTTGACATCAATGCAAGCATGCCACTGGAGAAGACTCATAATACTTGGCAATGCTTTGTATGATGCTGGATCAATTATTTTTGTCTATGTGAAAGTTTGCTTGGTCTCTGGTACACACATGTCTCGAAAGGATCTTTCCCCTTTTGACCTTTCAAGGGGAGATTCACACTGGAGCTTTCTGGGTGGGCAAGTGATTGCTGAATCGTCACTCTATTGTGTGCCCTGATTGATCTTCAAGGCATGATGTGCGGAGTGAAGAAATTCACCAGCTTAATGGCGATACAGTATGTAACCACCTTTCCCTTTGCATATATATCCCGTTACTCTTCCCTGATCACATCTAGACTTCGTTATCTCTCGCCGCTTCAATTTCTAAAGTTCATTGTCATCTCTTTGTGGCAGAGGCCTGCCTTTTCCTGATGTTACTCTATAAAGCACCAGGAACATGGATGGCACAAGACAACCTACTTCGTCAACATTGTCATTTGCAACTGAGCGGTCAAATGAGTCTCTATAGCCAGGGCTTTTTTTTTCATCCAGAACTCGACTGAACTCAAGTTCTAGCACCTCTCAGTAAGGTGCCATTGTCGAGGGAGGTGTTCATGGTTTCCGGCACCTCTTTTTCTAGAAAAATAGCCTTGGTCATACCCATAAACGACTTAGAAAACATGTCTAGTTTCCCTGAAGTCAACGTCTACCCACTGACTGCTGCAATTTGGCTGTGAACCACCACTTAATCAAAATAAAAACAACAACCCAATAACCCCCCACCCCCCCAAAAAAAACACATTTTAAAAGGGCATAGGATCCTCACAACATTTAAAGTAAGACAATTAGCAAACCTGAACAGAAGCCACTTGTTGGAAAGACCATGATCTCAGAAATGTCTGTGGCAACCTTTATTGGCATCCAAATTGGCCGGGTGGAATATTACTTAATTATCCTCGAAGTTCTACCTTCACTTTTCGCCAAGACCTGCAACTTGTGAACTGCCTTGAGACCTGTGGGTTTAGGGTGGTATATAAATTAAATAAACTGGTCAGTGAGGTCATTCATAATTCTTAAAAAAAAACAAACAAACAAAAAACAACTCTCCCCCCACCACCACAGATGGAGGACTGGGCTTGAAGGATAGGAAGACACAGTTAGATCTGTCCACTGAGCTGAAGTCCAGATTGGTGTACATCTAATTTCTGTGAGTGCACCCAGTTTCTGCCATCCAATTCCTGTTCAGATCAGAAGGTGCCTCCCAAAATCTGCAAAGAGCAGATGAAAAAAGCAGTTGGGGGATTTGCCACAAAAACATTTCAAATGTTTAGAGAATCTGCTGCTGGGTCTTACCTGATTATCTCTCCTCACCCAATATTTCACTTTAACCTACTCTCATGCCAAATCCCCCCAGTCGCTTTTTGAACTTGGAGGTGAGTGAAGAGAAATTTGAGGGAATCTTGAGCAGAGCAACTTCCAAAGAGAAAAAACGGGGAGATAAATATATACGTTCACAGAACGTGTGCTTTTATACCCCTTTGGATCCTAGCCTTTGGATATTCTGCAGATCACACTGGTATGTGGGGCTACCTTTGAAGGTGACCCGGAAACTACTACTAATCCAGAATGTGGCAGCTAGACTGGTGACTGGGAGCAGCCACTGAGACCACATAACACTGGTCTTGAAATACCTACATTGGCTCCCAGTACGTTTCCGAGCACAATTCAAAGTGTTGGTGCTGACCTTTAAAGCCCTAAACGGCCTCGGTCCAGTATATATGAAGGAGCGTCTCCACCCCCATCATTCTACCCGGACACTGAGGTCCAGCGCCAAGGGCCTTCTAGCGGTTCCTTCACTGCAAGAAGCCAAGTTACAGGCAACCAGGCAGAGGGCCTTCTCGGTAGTGGCACTCGCCCTGTGGAACGCCCTCCCACCAGATGTCAAAGAGAACAACTACCAGACTTTTAGAAGACATCAGAAGGCAGCCCTGTTTAGGGAAGCTTTTAATGTTTGATGCATTACTGTATTTTAATATTTTGTCGGAAGGCGCTTAGAGTGGCTGGGGATGCACAGCCAGATGGGCGGGGCATAAATAATAAATTATTGTTATTATTGTTATTAGTAATGTGTTGGTAAATAAATGTTGATATGTTTATAAAGTATGCTTTCGTACCAGGCCAAGCAAAGCTCTAGCCTAGCTTGGGTGAGGGCCATTTAATGAATGAATAGCACATCATTTCCTGTAGTAATAAGAATAGGAATGTAATTAAAATTGTGTGTTCTAAATATTTGCTTGTGGTTGGTGAAAAATATGTAATTTTATTGCCTGGGAAACTGTTGGAATAGCTGTTTCACTCCGGATAATGTTCAGTCCCCAAGGGGGGGAAAATAACTAGCCACAGACCTGAAAAGTTTACATATGCACCTTTGATTAGACCCATTGGGTTTTACAGGGATCACCATGCATGCAATTCTGGTTCATTCTGGCTCAACATGCCGAGGAGAACTTCCTAACAGATTTGTCCTCTCAGCGTGCACAAAGCAAGACACTTTGTTCTTTGCCAGATCAGGGACGAAACTGGCGTGCTACGAAAAGGATTGATTATCACTTTAAAGCAATTAGATGTCACAAGAGAACAGAAAAGTATGAAACATTTATATGCAGGAATCTGCCCTGGAACGGAGATGAAACGCTCCCTTCAAACACAGCCTTTGCCCAATGTGTCAAATGTGCAAGACTGCGGCTTGGTTTTCATCATCGCAGAGAGTGACTCTTTAACAACCTTCTTAATGAGAGAGTGGAATAGATTGAGGCTGGCATGGTTTAGGAAAGACTTGAGGGGTGGCGTACTGTACTTAGATCCAGCCTTCTGAATATCAAGAGAGAGATGGGGAGGGGGTACTTTCTGTCTGAGCATGAGCAAAGATGTAGCCCAGAAGGGAGGGAGGAGTAGATTGTAGAAGTGTACTGGACATTTAGGGGCATCCCTGTGCCCCATTCTCACGGCAATTTCTGAGCTAGTGAAATATCGCTGCTGAGACATGAAGCTACGATTTACTGAAATCCAAATTCGGATGACAATTTTCTGTTTCACATGACTCAGTTGGCAGAACATGAGATGGGGTATGAGCCATGTGTTGGCCACAAGTGTCCCGCATTGCAGTTGTTTGCACTAGATGAACCTTGTTGTCCCTTCCAACTTTACAATTCTATGGTTCCCTTCCTTCAATCCCTATACTGTGTGAGTGTCTGGAGGCGGTTGGAGGATGGATGGCGACTAACAGATTGAGGCTGAATTCTGACAAGACAGAAGTACTGTTTTTTGGGGACAGGGGATGGGTGGGGGTGGAGGTCTCCCTGGTCCTGGATTGGGTAACTGTGCCCCTGAAGGACCAGGTACGCAGCCTGGGAGTCATTTTGGACCAGCAAAATGTCCATGGAGGTGCAGGTCATTTTGGACCAGCAAAATGTCCATCGAGGCGTAGGTCAATTCTGTGTCCAGGGCAGCTGTTTACCAGCTCCATCTGGTACGCAGGCTGAGACCCTACCTGCCTGCGGACTGTCTCGCCAGAGTGGTGCATGCTCTGGTTATCTCTTGCTTGGACTACTGCAATATGCTCTAGGTGGGGCTACCTTTGCAGGTGACCCAGAAACTGCAGCTAATCCAAAACGCAGCAGCTAGACTGGTGACTGGGAGAGGCCATTGAGACCACATAACACCGCTCCTGAAAGACCTACATTGGCTCCCAGTACGTTTCCGAGCACAGTTCAAAGTGTTGGTGCTGACCTTTAAATCCCTAAACAGCCTCAGCCCAGTATACCTGAAGGAGCGTCTCCACCCCCATCGTTCAGCCCAGACACTGAGATCCAGCTCCGAGGTCCTTCTGGTGGTTCCCTCCTGCGAGAAGTGAGGTTACAGGGAACCAGGCAGAGGGCCTTCTCAGTAGTGGCACCCGCCCTGCGACATCCCATCAGATGTCAAGGAAATACAACAACTATCTGATTTTTAGAACACAATCCTGTTTAGGGAATTTTAAAAAATGTTTAATGTTTTATAGTGTTTTTAATATTCTGTTGGGAGCCACCCAGAGTGGCTGGGGAATCCCAGCCAGATGAGTGGGCTATAAATAAATTACTACTACTGCTGCTGCTGCTACTACTACTACTACTACTACTACTACTACTACTACTACACTACCTTCAAGTGAAACCCTAAGTCCAGCTAGCTCAGTATCATTTACAGTGGTCTTCCAGTATTTCACTCAAGTGTCACTCAGCAACTGAACTGAACACACCATTTGTGCTTATATTCATAATACTGACGATATCTTGCCACCAGTCTTTTAAGTTTGCCTACTCTGCTTTCATTTAGGATGGCCGACTTTCTGATGAGCCCCAGCTCCTGTGATGTTGATACCGGCTGGATTTTGAGAAGACAGTATAAGATTGCACTGTTAGATAAATAATGAAAGATTGCACTGTTGAAATCATGAAATGAAGGGATGTGCCTTTTACATACTTTTAAGTTAAAGATCTGGAAGTAGGGGTGAGGGAGGAATTTGATTCAGCTTGTATTTAAATCTGAATCTTTCAAATTTGCTCATTCCAAATAGATGAACCAAAGCGCATCTTTCTGTTGAAATTCACACTCAACTGAATTTTGTAATGCAGTTCGCCAACCAACCAATGTTTACAAAAGTGAATGTATTAGGTAAAAGTGTACATAACTATAAAGATATCCATGGAAAGAAGATACCAAAATGCATATTACAGAAATTGCTTGTAAACATGTGTACGTTAGTCAAAAATGTGTTTATTAGCATAAATTTGCACTGAAATGCTGCTGATTTTTTTTTTTTAAATCACAAATTGCTGCAGAATATGGATCACTGAAATTTAGATTGGCAAAATGGGCAGATCTCTCCATCTCCTTCTGGAAGTGATCAAAAATTACTCTCTGTGTTCGTAGCTACAGTATTTGGGCGCATTAATTTATCTGCAAAGCAACCGAGATCATGACACTTTTGTGAAAATAAAATTAAAAGACAGAGGAAACTGCTAGGATTATGACAGAACTGCTTGAATGGTTCAGGAACAGAAAGCATAAGATGCCCTTTACTGTAGGGTTAACCAGAGCGCCTAACGCTTTTGTTTGTGTGTGTATACTGAGAGGGAGTGGTGAGTTATATTAAAAGGTTTTTATGTTTAATCAAAGCAGGCAGTTGGGTAATTAAAGCTATTAAAATTGATAGGGCACTAGGCCTAGATAAATTACATCCTAGCAGTTCAGGCAGTTAGGAGGGCCTCTGGCAATTATTTGGGTGGGAAGAGGAAAGTGTAGAACAGAATTCGAAGCGCAGATAAGCGCCAAAGTACATGTTCAGATATATCACACAAAGCACTTAATTTATAGTTGTGTTTTTTTTAAAAAAAAAAGTAGCGGTGGAGGACGATGGTATATCCCCCAAAGGAAGGAGCATAAAAAACTGAAAGCCTTTCCCCACCCCACAGTTTATTATCGAAATTACATAGCACCCTCAGCGGAGATGGTGCTTGAAACTAGCATAAGGGTGGGGAAGACATATTGCTGCCCTGAGGTCTTACAATCCCAAGGGTTTAAAAAAAAAGAAATCAAAAGAAGAAGAGAAGGAAGGAGAGATGATAGGGACAAAGGAGGAAGATAAACAGGTTTAGGCTTTGGGCCAAAACATGTACATGTTTGGTTACAAAGTGGGTGCATGTTTTTCTTCTTTCTTTCTTTCTTTCTTTCTTTCTTTCTTTCTTTCTTTCTTTCTTTCTTTCTTTCTTTCTTTTATTGGAGCAGGTTGGGAATAGCCGCGAAACCCTCCACAGACTTACAGTGGTACCTCGGGTTACATACGCTTCAGGTTACAGACTCCGCTAACCCAGAAATAGTGCTTCAGGTTAAGAACTTTGCTTCAGGATGAGAACAGAAATCGTGCTCCGGCGGCGCGGCGGCAGCAGCAGGAGGCCCCATTAGCTAAAGTGGTGCTTCAGGTTAAGAACAGTTTCAGGTTAAGTACGGACCTCCGGAACGAATTAAGTACTTAACCCGAGGTACCACTGTACTTCGCTGTGCTCAACTGCTTTTATGTGTGTTTTCCCCAGCCCAGTTCACTGACCTGGCTTGCATCTCTGTGTGGGTGAATGTCTTTCAGCAATCAAGTTTGGACAGGCAGGGCAGGAAAGGGCTTCACTCTCATGCCTTCTGCGCTTCTTCTAGTATGAAAAATTCACCCCACCCCTGCTGAATAGCTGAAAAAGCTGTGTAATAAACACATTCACCTGTCTGGCTTGGGCCTCGGTGAGAGCTATGGGGACAGCAATTTTGTAAGGTACGTTCTGGTTACAATCCCCGTACTGCAAGTAACTGGAATGGGAATCAAAATGGAAGTTCCGCATGAGAATAGGAGCAAACTCCTTGGCCCCAGGGGTCTTCGGCCCCCCAATAAAATATCTGAAGGGGCCAGACCCACCTCCCAAGTTGATGGGCATTGCCATTCAAATGGTGTGCATGCGCCGTATCATGTGATTGATTATGTGGGGCGAGGCTTACCCCATATTTTATTCATGTTGGCACCCCTACGCACAAGAAGTATACTGCTATATTATCCAACAGTGACTCACAGATAAGTCACACTAAGCAGAGGCCCCCAACAATGTTAATTAAAGGTTTCCCACTTGAAAAGACAGCTTGTTCTGCTGCTTTCTGATGAATGTGGATGTGAAATTAATGAAGACTAGTTTATTAGTTGCCTCTTTAATAGCCTTGGGACAACGGGTGGCGCTGTCATCTAAACCGCAGAGCCTAGGGCTTGCCAATCAGAAGGTCGGCGGTTTGAATCCCCGCAGTGGGGTGAACTCCCGTTGCTCAGTCCCTGCTCCTGCCAACCTAGCAGTTCGAAAGCATGTCAAGTGCAAGTAGATAAATAGATACCACTCCAGCGGGAAGGTAAACGGTATTTCCGTGCGCTGCTCTGGTTTGCCAGAAGCAGCTTAGTCATGATGGCCACATGACCTGGAAGCTGTCTGCGGTAAAGAGAGATGAGTGCCGCAACCCCAGAGTCGTCTGCGACTGGACTTAACAGTCAGGTCTCTTTAATAGCCTATATTATCCTGTGAACTGCCCTGAGATGATGATGATGATGATGATGATATTGTAATTGCCTTTGGGTCAGTCTTTTTTCTGGGCGGAGGTGCTAATTATTGATTTCCTCTCACCCACCACTGCTTTTAACTAGGGACATGGTGGCTGCAGTGAAGTAGCAACCATTTTTTTAAAAAGACTGTGTGCCTCCTTCGTTGCAACTGGTCCTGAGAAATAGAAGCTGCTAAAACATGCTTTAGCATTAGCCAGGCCATATTCACTGCTGCTCTCAATTAATCCAGTCATAAAAGGTAAAGGTACCCCTGCCCATATGGGCCAGTCGTGTCCGACTCTAGGGTTGTGCGCTCATCTCACTTAAGAGGCCAGGAGCCAGCGCTGTCCGAAGACACTTCCGGGTCATGTGGCCAGTGTGACGAAGCTGCTCTGGCGAGCCAGCACCAGCGCAGCACACGGAAACGCCGTTTACCTTCCCGCTATAAAGCGGTACCTATTTATCTACTTACACTTAGGGCTGCTTTCGAACTGCTAGGTGGGCAGGAGCTGGGACTGAAAGACGGGAGCTCACCCCACCGCGGGGATTTGAACAGCCGACCATGCGATTGGCAAGTCCTAGGCACTGAGGTTTTACCCACAGCGCCACCCGCGTCCCTAATCCAGTCATATTAAAAAGCAAATTGGCACCCAAAGTAACTCAACACAAACAGTCAAATGGCAGGGACTCTTTCCCCCAAGCTTCTGTTCTCCGGTAAACACTGAGATCTACGTAGAAACCAGGAATGGCTCCCTGGACTTCAGGCTGTGGCCAGAAGGTATTTTTAGATACAATTATTCAGAAGTGGTGGCTCAAGTTCATGTTGAGGCAAGTCACGGAGGAACCACGCGGAGGCTGACAAGCCCAGTTGACTTGGCGTGGGATGCAAACTCCGTCAGGTGCTAAATGCTGGCAACCTTTTATGAACCACCATGAGCTGTGAGAGTGTAAACAGACCGCTGACAGACACAGATGTAATTTTTGAGATTATTCCTGTTTTAAATTTCCTAAAGCGGTGTTCATGCCACAGTAGGACTTTTAGGTCTTATGAAAGAAAGATCTCCCTGAGATACGGTTGCATTCAACAACATTCTTTTTAAACTTTATGGATTCCCCACCCCCAGAAAGTGCAATTCTGGATTAAATGGGAGGGGTGTGGGTTGGCATGGCAATGACATCATGTAGATGCTGGAAGAAAATTTGAATGCATAAGGAAGAATGGCTGAATCTGTCGATTTCAGTTTCCCAGTTTCCCAATCCAAAATTCATTTTTCTAGCTTTCCACATTAGTTCATGGATTTCTTTAAAAAGAAGTTCCAATTGAAATTTATCAGGTTAGTCTTAATTTATCCTAATATAGACATTTCTGTATGCAATTTTGCCTAATAGATACAGTTTTGCCAAGCAATTTCCCTGAATATGATGCTTTGCTTGGTATGTTATTTTCACTGATGTATGCATGCCTATGCACACTTTATTTCAGTTTATCCTGTCCCCTTTTTACACAATAGTTGGCTGGAGCACTGGATTGCAAATAAATAAATGAATAATAATAATAATAATAATAATAATAATAATAATAATAATAATAATATATTTATACCCCGCCCATCTGGCTGAGTTACCCCAACCACTCTGGATGGCTCCCAACAGAATATTAAAAATGCAACAAAGCATCAAACATTAAAAATTTCCCTAAACAGGACTGCCTTCAGATGTCTTCTAAAACTCACATAGTTGTTTATTTCCATTACATCTGATGGGAGGGTGTTCCACAGGGCAGGTGCCACTACCGAAAAGGCCCTCTGCCTGGTTCCCTGTAACCTCACTTCTCGCAGTAAGGGAACCACCAGAAGGCCCTCAGTGCTGGACCTCAGTGTCTGGACTGAGCAATGGGGGTGGAGATGCTCCTTCAGGTATACTGGGCCAAGGCCGTTTAGGGCTTTAAAGGTCAGCGCCAACACTTTGAATTGTGCTCAGAAACGTACTGGGAGCCAATGTAGGTCTTTCAGGACCGGTGTTATGTGGTCTCGATGGCTGCTCCCAGCCACCAGTCTAGCTGCCGCAAAATTCAGAGACGTGTGGATTTTAAAGACTGCCTGAGTTTTGGTTCATTTAATTGTTTTCAGAAAGTATGAATTTGGGGTGTTTGCCTTTCAGTTGAACTGAACTGAATTCCTCCCCCATCCCTATTGCATGAGGAGCACTGAGCCTACAGTAAGCAGCCCTCTGGAGTGCTCTCAGTTGCAAATCCCACTCTCCCCATAGCTCCTCACTTCTCTCTCTCTCTCTCTCTCTCTCTCTCTCTCTCTCTCTCTCTCCTTTTGCTGGAGTTTCTATACAGCAGCAGAAGCTGCCAGTGTGCATGGCCTCCCCGTGTAGCTCACTCATATGACGGTGCCAGCTGGAGAGCCCTGCTGACTTTTTGCTGACACACCAGAAATATATATGTTAGGAGGCTTTCACTATTATTATCACATTATAGCTCTCTCTGGCTTTCTTGCAGAATGGTAAACAATAGCAGGGCTTCTTGGAGGTCATGAATCCATAAATACACACACCTCTGTGTGTGGTCTTTGCCAACAACCCTTGAGAGAAAGAAAGAAAGAAAGAAAGAAAGAAAGAAAGAAAGAAAGAAAGAAAGAAAGATGAGTAAATGCGAATCCAAGCAACATGTGGACATGTTTTGACACCATGACCTGTCGATATCCTGTTTACCATAATGTCCTAGAGTCGCACATTGGAATTCTGCTACTGACTGCATTAAGAGAACATCCATTGTGTGGTGTAGGGTGTTTTTGGAGACATTTGAGTCCGTTTGGCATAACTTTCTCTCTTTTTTTCTCCACTGAGGAATGCATGTGGAAAATGTTAGTCTGGAATGCAAAAATCCATACGTATTTTGCAGGAACACTTGAGAACTGGGGACTTGCTTTCCGCCGACTCCTGTTCATGGATATTCTCTGAGCAAGGGGGGAAAAAACCCCATCTACAAATGAAATTCTTTCTTTATTCTGACATAATGCTTTGTAAGCAGATTCCTCGACATGCTTTCTTGTGCGGAGGAAAACTGCTCCATATAGGAACCGGCTCTTTGGGAGAAAGCAGATGTAAGAGTTTAACAGCAGTCACTGCAGGTTTATTTCTGGAGAGGGGATGTAGTTCTGTAGCAAGGCGCATACTTTGGCAGTGCAGCTGCCAGTCAGTGTAAACACTACTAAGCTAGATGGGCCAAGAGTTGGATATGGCAGGAGGCAACTTCCTGTGCTCCGTTTGTCTTATAAGCCTGGTTTTTCATTGCACTGACCTGATTGCAGCAAGTGGGATGTTTGATCAGCTCCTGTCACTCCTTCCCTTCTTTCTGTGCAGGCTTCAGCAACCTGGTCTCTCCAGATGTTGTGGACTACAAAGCCCATGCTGTCTGAGGCTGATGGGAGTATTCCATAACTCCCCCTATATTTTATTTTTTTAAGCTTTAGGAAATATGGTTTATTCACCTAGCGTATTTTTCGCCCTATAGGGCGCACCGGCCCATAGGGCACACCTAGGGTTTTTTTTTGGGGGGGGAAATAAAGGGGAAAAAATTATTTTCCCCCCCCCAGGCGCGGGGCTGGGGCGGGGAAAGCCTGAGCTTCCCCCGACCCCAGCCCCCAGAACAGGCTGCTATCCGCAAGCCTTGGGAGCCCGGCGGGAACTCCCGTGGGCTCCCAAGGCTTGCGGAGAGTTGTCCGAAGCCCAGGGTGCGCTCCCCGGGTTTCAGGCTGTAGGCTGCTGTCCGCAAACCTTAGGAGCCCAGTGGGAACTCCCGCCGGGCTCCCCAGGCTTGCGGATATCTGCCCGAAGCCCGGGGCGCGCTGCTCATTGCGCCCCAGGCTTTGGGATGCAGGCTGCTATCCGCAAGCCTTGGGAGCCTAGGCGGTCAAATATCACCACAGGGGAAAGGGCTGGATTTCACCTTGGGGCTTCCAGATGTGGACCCCTGGCATAGAAAAGCAATGCTATGTGGTGTTTCTTGTACAGTGGTACCTCGGGTTACATACGCTTCAGTTTACATACGCTTCAGGTTACAGACTCTGCTAACCCAGAAATATGGTAGTACTTCGGGTTAAGAATTTTGCTTCAGGATGAGAACAGAAATTGTGCTTTGGCAGCGCGGCGGCAGCGGGAGGCCCCATTAACTAAAGTGGTGCTTCAGGTTAAGAACAGTTTCAGGTTAAGAACGGACCTCCAGAACGATTTAAATACTTAACCCGAGGTACCACTGTACTAGGTAAAAGGTAAAGGACCCCTGGACAGTTAAGTCCAGTCAAAGGCGACTAGGAGGTTAAGGCACTCATCTCACTTTTCAGGCTGAGGGAGCCGGTGTTTGTCCACAGACTGCTTTCTGGGTCATGTGGCCAGCATGACTAAACCGCTTCTGGCGCAACAGAACACCATGACGGAAACCAGAGCGCACGGAAACGCCGTTTACCTTCACACTGCAGTGCAGTGGCGTAGCGTGGGTTGTCAGCACCCGGGGCAAGGCAAGTAATTTGCGCCACCTAACCCGGGGCAAGGCAAGTAATTTGTGCCCCCCCTAACCCCTAACCTGCCGCGTCAGGTGATCTGAGGCGAGTTGCTGCTGGCGCTGCCGCCCAAACGATGCCGCTTGCCCGGAGGAGGAGGAGGGCAGAGAGGCGAGGAAAATGCAACATGGCTCAGCAGCTGCAGCGGCAGCGGTGGCGGCGGGGCTGTGAGGAGGGGCTGCCTGGCGCGCCCTCCGCGGCTCTGACGCGCGGGGACCGCGGCGAGCGCTGAGAGCCGCTGCCAGCTCATCGGTTCCGCGAGACATGGGGCTCTGCTACAGCCTGCGCCCAAGGCTCTTCGGCGACTCCGGAGGCGGCGAGCGCCCCCCCCGATGTTGCGCCCGGTGCGGCCGGCCCCCCTTGCACCCCCCACGCTACGCCACTGCTGCAGTGGTACCTATTTATCCACTTGCACTGGTGTGCTTTCGAACTGCTAGGTTGGCAGGAACTGGGACAGAGCAACAGGAGCTCACTCCGTCACGGGGATTCGAACCGCCAATCTTCTGATTGGCGAGCCCAAGAGGCTCAGTGGTTTAGACCACAGCGCAACCCGCATACTAGAAAATGATAGGTAGGGTGTTTCTAAGACAGGTGTGGGGAAACTGTGACCCTCCTACAGCTCCCATCATCCCTCACCATTGACTTTGCTGGCTGGGACTGATGGGAGTTGGGGTCCAAGAACAACTAGAGACTCATAGGTTCCCCACCTCACCCACAGTCTAAGTGAATGAAAACACTAACACCAGAACGTGTGTAATGATTTGATCATTGTAGTGACAAGAAAGCACTCGAGTCTCTCTTTTTTACAGCACTCTGGTTTGGGACTCCTGGCTAAACCTGAGCTCAGCAGCTGTCTTTATATATATCACACATTTTGGCTGCATCATCTCTGTTTGTTTGTTTCTGTGCTTTACGGCTGCTGCCCTGTCCGTTATTCTAATGCAATTTCTAGCATTTCGTATGTTTTTATGGCTGGCTCTAAGAACGACAACAGCTTCATCTCCAGACCCAAGCTAAACAAACCGGGCTGGAAAAGTTCAAAACCAAACACTTTGCTCCTGTTGATGAACTGGAGGCTTAAAAAATAAAATAAAATCCTACTTAAGCTTGTAAATCAAAAAAGGCATTCGCCTGCTTCTTAGAAGAAAGCATAACAAACCACACTTCAGATCTTTAGAGGGCCACCAACGGCTCGGATGCCGAAACAGCTACAGATCGAAAGGACTGTTACCGATACAGGAAAGGAAAATAAGTTTTGCTGCGGCAGCTCTTAACGCAGAGGTGTAAGAGGAGGTGCGGCTGTAAACAGCTGCTCTGGTGGCATGTAAGCTCCACATTCCCTCTGCCAGGAGACAGAAGCCTGGTTTGGTTTCTCCCAACGCAGGCTGTTAACTTCTCATCCTTCTCCATCAGTTTCAACCTTAAGGATGGGCTTTCAGTTTCAAGCTTTCAATTTCCATTGCTTTCTCTTTTTTCCAGCCTTAGATTCACTTCTCCACACTTCCGGGCAAACACAACACTTCTCCCCACCCTTGGGAAGACAACATTGTTGTTCAGTTAGCTGCTGCTTTTTAAAAGTCCTCACAAACACCCACAGGCACTTTAGTGTGAATTTCACACAATACATGCATGCTTGCATGTAATTTTGCCTAACGCACACACACTCTTGCCAAGCAATTGTTCCTAATATGATGCATTGGTTTTCACCGATAATAGATGGATTTTTAGGCACAATTTACCTCAGGATATGCATTTTTGTATACGTTCTTTGGCTGCAGAACTGCACTGCAAAATCTGGAGGTGTGCACATTGAGAAGGATGGCCGGGTTTTGTTTCAAATTTGACAAATTCTCCTTTAAAGGTAAACTGAATCCAATTCTTCCCCATCCAAAGCAAGAGAAGGCATGAATTACCCCACACAGAAATTGTTTTCTTTCTCTTTCACCCCTCTCTCCTCACTTCTCACCGAGTTTTAAAGCCTATGGTTTCCTCACAACTTCACCACTACTTGGACTGACACTGGTGTGTGGAGAAGCCTTGTATTTGGGACTGTTTATTATTAGGGGTGTTAATAGTTGCTGCACTGAGGAGATGTGCTTGGAGGTCTAGCCTCAGTGCCCAAGAGCTTCCAGAAGTTGGGCCAATGGAAGGTATCAACTTACCTGTTTTGTGGCTCTCATTCTCCTGGATCAACGTCATCAACAGGTGGAGTGGGCAACTGGTTCAGCACTGAAGGTCATGTCAGAAGTATATCACTGAGTTTTGGATGGCCCATCGCAGCTGATTGATGTAATTTAGATGCCTGCGGGCTGGCACAGTCCTCCTCAGTTTGTGTACCAGAGAGCTGTAGTGAGAACAGCTGCTGTAATAAGCAAGCAAGCAAAATAAACTGAGGTTCCTTTAAGTCCAAGCACAAACAGCCAGAGGAGGATGCCTGCTGCAGCTCTGTATGATTTATCTTTCGGGTCTCGCCTCCTCCTCTCCCTCCTCAGCAACCTCTGCTGCATGGGATCGATTCTTCTGCATGTCTGGATCATTCAATTGCTCATGATGTCAGCAGGGTAGAATCACAGAATCATAGAGTTGGAAGAGACCACAAGGGCCATCGAGTCCAACCCCCTGCCAAGCAGGAAACACCATCAGAGCACTCCTGACATATGGTTGTCAAGCCTCTGCTTAAAGACCTCCAAAAAAGGAGACTCCACCACACTCCTTGGCAGCAAATTCCACTGTCGAACAGCTCTTACTGTCAGGAAGTTCTTCCTAATGTTTAGGTGGAATCTTCTTTCTTGTAGTTTGGATCTATTGCTCTGTGTCCGCTTCTCTGGAGCTGCAGAAAACAACCTTTCTCCCTCCTCTATGTAACATCCTTTTATATATTTGAACATGGCTATCATATCACCCCTTAACCTCCTCTTCTCCAGGCTAAACATGCCCAGCTCCCTTAGCCGTTCCTCATAAGGCATCGTTTCCAGGCCTTTGACCATTTTGGTTGCCCTCCTCTGGACACGTTCCAGTTTGTCAGTGTCCTTCTTGAACTGTGGTGCCCAGAACTGGACACAGTATTCCAGGTGAGGTCTGACCAGAGCAGAATACAGTGGCCCTCGGAAGATAATGCCTGTTATTCTTTCTTTTGGGGCCAATAGAAACACAATTAGAAAAGGATTATGGAAGATTGCTCCAATATATGATTAAAGCGGCGAGATTGCTCGATGCACCAAGATGGAAAGACACAACCCTACCCCACTATAGAAGAATAGCTGATAAAACTATTGAACTTGGCTGAGGTGGCAGAGTTAACATGTTTAATTAGAGAACAATCACAACTGACATTTGTTAAGGGTTGGGAATTTCTTGCCAACTTTTTTGCATGAAAGAGAAAATGATCTTGTAATATCTGGATTTGAAGACTGAAAAAATACTGGGTTCTAGAGTGGTTGGATCTTATGGAGTGAATGTCATATGTAGCAGCAGGACAGAGACCCGGAAGTCCTTTTATTATTATCTTCTTTATCTTTATTTCATTTCTTTCTTTTCCTTTTTTCTCACTTTCTCTTTCTTTAGGTTTCTCTTTTCCTGGCATCTCCTTCCTTCTGACATTGTTCTCTTATAGACTAAGTCACTGGTTTATCTCAGTATATCATAAAAAGATACTTTGTAATGGATGTGTGGTTTTGTATATCTTTAAATAAATCCCCTTTCTAAAAAATAGGTAGTGCCTGTTGCATATCTGTATGAGTCACTGCTGTGGTCCGGCCCCCTTAAACCCAGGAGATGCTGAGAATGTTGAGCACAGGGACTGAGAACACTGATGCATCGCTCTAAATGTAAAACTTATGGAAGCGTAAGAGCGCATTGTGCCTGAAATTCTCATACAGAAAAAAGTGTGGATCTGGTACCAGATGTTTGGGAAACGTATGATACATCAGGGATATGGAACTGCTAGCCTGTTGATTTCATTTGGCCTACTGGGTCTTTTCCTGCCCATTGGCTGTTCAGTGGGAGCAGCAACGAGGGAAAGTTTTTGTGAGGGCTTCCACTAGTGAGATTAATCAGTTGAATTTGGCCCGTAAACTTCTGTACATACTGATGAAATGTCCATAAGAAAATTATAATCACCAGTTAGATGATTGCAATGCGTTACACATAGGGCTGCTTTTGAAGACGGTTCGGAAACTTCAGCTGGTGCAGAATTCAGCATCCAAGCTGATCACCAGAGCAAGATGGTTTGAGCATATTACACCAATCCTGGTCCAACTGTACTGGCTACCAATGAGTTTCTGGGCCCAATTCACCTATAAAGCCTTAAATGGCTCAGGACCACAATACCTCAAGGACCGCCTCTTTCCATATGAACCTACCTGGACCCTGAGATCATCTTCTGAGGCCCTCCTTCATGTGCATCCTCCTTGAGAGGTCCAGAGGGTGGCAACACGAGAACGGTCCTTCTCTGCAGTGGCTCCCTGTCTGTGGAATGCTCTCTCCAGGGAAGCTCGCCTGGTGCCTTCACTATACACCTTGAAATTTTCCTTTTCAACCAGGCCTTTGCCTGACTTGGCTGTTATGTAATGCTGGCTGTTATGGGTTTGTTTTTTATTGGGTTGTTGGTTTTGTTTTGATTTTATGTATTTGATATTTGATGTGAACCGCCCTGATACCTTCAGGTATAGGATGGTATAGAAATTTAATAATAATAATAATAATAATGATCTGCAGAAGAGCGACACCCCTAAGCTTTCTAATAATGTTCAATCATCCAACTGCTTTTTGGTTTCTCACTTCCCCCCATCCCTCCATTTTCTTTTGGTCATTGTTTTCTTTCCAACAGCAGTGACAATTTTAAAAAAGGAATTAATTTGTTTTGATTAGAATGCAGGCACCTTGTACAAAACCATCCTAAACAGGAAGTGTGCAATTAGTAGCCATTTTGCTCTGGTAATTTTGCGGTTGGCAGTATAATCCTATGCACCACCACACAAAATCCCCTCTAAATCTAGTAGGGTTTACCCCTAGATAAGTGTGTGGTTGAAGACGACGTTTTCATGCAAGCCGACAATTCTGATCCACGCAAGCAGACCTTGCTGCATTGCACCGAACAGTTCAGACAACAGCTCTGTAATTATTCTAAGCAGGACATAAAATCTGTTCTGTTTGTTAAAGTGCCAACTTAAATCAACTTTTAGCACAGTACTTACCACTGGGAAATGTTCCTTTGAGGGGTAAATACCATGTTAAATCTGCAGAAAGGGCTCGTGTAAACGATATCCGTGATCCTCAGCACGCTCCAGTAGATGTGGAAGTATATTTACCCAGCATGTTAACGAAGTTCATCTCCAACAAATTACCTGCCAGGCATGTGGAAGCTTTCATTGCTAACTGATTTTTACAATGTGGTTTAAAGGACATCGTTAACATACAGCACCTCATCCTGGAGTGAGAGAAAAAGATGAAAGCGGTATTTAAAAATTCCACTTCACTTCCACCTGTTGCTATGGGCCTCCCCTGCTTCAATAATATTTAGTTTAGCCTTTTCCTCGTCCTAAAGATCAAGGTTATACAAAACATTGATCTAAAAGATGTGTTTGTATTCAGGTGGATTTGATTCCGATTCCATTAATACTAGCGAAAAGCCAAAACAGTCTAGTAAATTAAGAGGGAGCTGAATTGAACTGATGGAAAATGGTGATGGGAGGCGGTTGGGGGGGCAGATCTGAATGATTAAGATGCTGACAGAAACTTGAAATGAGAATTGTCTATTGTAGACAACCAATTTTCACTAATGGACTGCTCTCCATTTCATTATCATTACAATGACTTCATTGCCTTTCGGTGCATGAATTAAATGTGGCATTATGGTTCATCCTCAAGAAATGGGAAGGGAGAGATAAGGTTGCGCGTCACTCTCCAGCAAAAAGAACTCTGCCCTGAGCCATTTCTCCCAGTAGTCAAGACGTTTTTACAGCTGAAACATACAAATCCCGTAACATTAAATGGGTAGGATTTAGGTTTGGCAGCACTTACAAAAACAACACAACAAGACCCGGGACTGTTGACAGAATATTTGGGTGTGTTAAAGCCAGAAATGTGAACCTCCTGCCAGAACTGAGGAAAGCCAGACTTTGGTATGTTAAAAAAAAACAAAAAACAGCAGCAGGATTTTCACTTGGTGTGCATGTGTTAAAACATGCAAGCTACACATGCATGCTGAAGTCCCAGGTTGCTGAGCTTGTTGTCCCCTGTATGCTATTTTACTTCACGCTTAGGCTGAACAAGTCCAGACCCTCAAAGTCTCCCTACTTTCCAGGAACGTCCCTGATTTAGAGAAGCTGTCCCAGTTTCTGATTTGATCCCAGAATGTGCCACTTTTCCTTATGATGTCCTTATTTTCATTGGAGAAATGTTGGAGGGTATGGAGTAATTTGACCCCTGAGACGCCTGAAGGCAATCCTATACAGTATAGGGAAGTTTCATGTTTTATTATGTTTTTATATATGTTGGAAGCTGCCCAGAGTGGCTGGGGAAACCCAGTATGATGTGTGGGGTATAAATAGTAAAATGGGTCATTCTGGAATGGGACATCCCTATTTTCATTGGAGAAATGTTGGAGGGTATGCAAGTCTCCCAGAGCAACTAATAGGACAGTTTTTGTTCTCAAGACACAACACAAAAGCAAAAAGGTTTTGGATGTAGGGGGCCAGAAAGCAAACAAACACACTAGATTTTAGTTACACACTTCAGAGATATGGCAATGGTTTCTTGTTTGAAAACCCCCAAATTCTGAAGCATGCCCAAAACCAAGTGGACATTTAAAAACCTCAATTGCAACATATTTAAATCTTTCCTAATACATAAACTATGCTTGGAACAGAAATCTGAAAAGCAAGGGAGACAAACCATTCCTTAAACACTCCCTAGTAGGGCTGAGGGAAAATGGCCTCCTAATAGACTCCACACTGTTTGTTGTTGGAAAATGGAGAAGGCATTAAAAAAAAAAAAATTATGGATGTGAAATTCTCCAGCAGTTTTTCCTCAGAAAATGTTCCTGTGAGAAATTTCAGCTCATTTAATGTTGACAAGCTAAGTGATTATATTATAAAGTACTTGTGTTATATGTTTTACATGAAGCACTGCTAGGAGTTGTTTCTTTTTGTTTTCCAATGTATTTCTTATTGATAAAAAATTTGGTGTGGCGCAAGCAATTCTCTCCCCCCCCTGCAAGTGTGGCCCAGAAGACGAAAAAATGAGAACCACTGGTGTTAGACCAGTATTTTCCAAACTTGGGCCTCCAGCTGCTTTTGGACTACAATTCCCATCATCTCTGACCACTGGTCTTGCTAGCAAGGGATGATGGGAGTTGTAGTCCAAAACAGCTGGAGACCCAGGTTTGGGAAACCCTGGTGCAGACAATGCTAAGCTAGATGGGCCAGTTGTCTAACTATTTGCCCTATGTTCCTATGCAAAGCCCATTGCTTTTTTCAACAATCTTAAAATGCTATTAAATAATATGAAACCTGGATCCACATTTGGGCCCCAAATTCATGGGTGGTGAAACTCTGTGTGTAGTGGGGGGTTTCACCAAATATTTTCCATGGGAAGATTGATATTCTTCATCGGTTCAGAAAATGTTTCAAAAATGGGTTAGAAAAGCATTTCTGGGAATTTTTTGTTGTTGTTTAGTCGTTTAGTCGTGTCCGACTCTTTGTGACCCCCATGGACCAGAGCACGCCAGGCACTCCTGTCTTCCACTGCCTCCCGCAGTTTGGTCAAGCTCATGTTCGTAGCTTCGAGAACACTGTCCAACCATCTCATCCTCTGTCGTCCCCTTCTCCTTGTGCCCTCCATCTTTCCCAACATCAGGGTCTTTTCCAGGGAGTCTTCTCTTCTCATGAGGTGGCCAAAGTATTGGAGCCTCAGCTTCAGGACCTGTCCTTCCAGTGAGCACTCAGGGCTGATTTCCTTCAGAATGGATACGTTTGATCTTCTTGCAGTCCATGGGACTCTCAAGAGTCTCCTCCAGCACCATAATTCAAAAGGGAAATTTTTTACCTCAGCCCTAATCTAGTTGTAAGGTCCTCAGTAGCACAGGGGAACATTTTCCACACGCACGGTCGCCTGCAGGGATATCTCTCTCTCATCATTCTAGTTAAAAATTCCTTCCCTTTCCTCACTGTGGTGACACAAGCACAGTCAATTGATGCTGTTGCAAATGCAGCCCCTGGTTGCAAACACTGGCAAAACGATAAGCCGTTTCACATTTGTAGCTGCGTTTCCCCCATGTGGAGCGTTGCACAAGCCTGTGACTGCCTCTGGCTGCTTTGCGCAACTTCTGAGATTTTGGTCTTGCATCTCCATTTGACTTCTGCAGCCTTGCTCTCAGCTGCCTCTCTGTGTGTCTTTGCAATTCTGTGCACACAAAGGGTTGGGTTGGCCTTCCCGATTTCTCACTCTGAAACACATGCCTTCAGAGGCTTGGCAAACGGCCTCTTCCAGTGTGAGCTCACAATCATCCAAACCGTCTTTCCCCCTGACTTTGGTGCTCTCCGACAGCAAGTAAAATTTGCTGTTGAATCATAGACTCTCTCTGATTTCCATAATCACAAGGCTTGTCTAATTGCCTTTTTTTTTTTTTTTGGAAGAATGTGAGCCGGTGTGGCATGGCAGCAAAGAGACTCGACTGTGAATCAGGAGTTCAAATGTTGCCTCGGCGGTGTGAATTCACTAAATGACCACAGAGGCAATCCTCAGTTCTGGTCCCCTTCATCTGTAAAATGAAGGGGATAATAATACAGTACTGACCTAGCTTGTTATAAGGATTATTATTCATGTGAAACACTTTTAACACAGTTCTTTAGAACTGTCCAATCCCAGAAGAATAAACAAGAACACTGTACAATATGTCTCCATCTCTTAACCATTGTCAGGAGAGCGGGAAATTTGTTGTCTGTTGCTTTCTCCCTGCTGCCCCTCCCCTTGTTTACTTAAATAAGCTTATTTTTTTCCATTTATTATAGTAATTTAGTTGAGTCTCTGTTTTAAAGACTTATCCAGAGCAACAAATTCATGCAGCACTTAAAGAAAACAAGAATGCAGAGTGACAGGCAAGATCGCGCAGAAAACCAGCAGTTTCAGAGATGACTGAAACCACAAAAATCCCCAGAGTTCTGTTCAATCACAAATTGCAATATTTTCACCCAGCATTGGAATGAGTAAAACGCAAAACAGCCTGACCTGCATACACAGCTTACATTTAAGGCACCTACCAAAAAATAAACACAGGATCCTGGGAATTGTACCCTTGTGAGTGGTCAACCAAGCTTCCAGGGTTCTTGGGGATGTGTGCGAAACATACCAAAGTATTCCCCAATCCATCTTTCCCCCAGATGTGGTTGGGCTCCAGCTTTCCTAAGCTCTAGGCAGGATGGCCAGTGGTTGGGACTGATGGGGGTTGCTGTCTGACAACGTCTTGAGGGCACTGTAATAAACAAAAATCTGCCCTTATTCCCTTATGGGGAACACAAGAGCCCTTATAGAGTCCTTTGTAGGTTCTCCATCAGTCGGAGAAAATAACAGAGGCCAACCGGAGAATATTCAGAAGCAAAGCAGCTCGTAAGCCTGATCTTTATTGAACTGTTGCAACAGGGTGCTGCCCTCACATGCAGGAGAAAGGAGGAGGACCCAGAACAAAGGTGTGCCTGCCCTTATATAGACATTTTAAATTCCCTGCCCTGGAGTCCAAGACCACCCCCAGAAACATCATACATACATCACAGAATGGGTGTAGCTCAAGACCACCCCCCAGATACATCATACCTACATCACAGAAAGGGTGGTCTACAACAGAAATCTGAGTGCGTTGTTTATCTCCTGTCTGGCAGGTTACCTGTTAATGGTCACTTGATTGGATACCCTGGGGAGCCTGGCCAGTCTTTTGTAATGATAAAGTTCCTGAGCCAGGTCACAGGCTCATCCTATTCATACACAGACATACCCTTAAGACAGGATTTGTGAATGAAAAGACAATGGGGAGGCTTTTCCATTTTCCTTTGACCTTGCAGAGAAATATTTGAGGTCAATTTGGGAGGGACAAAATGGTTTCAGGACTTTTTCCTGTGGGGTTTCAGACATGTGGTTTATATATGCAGTTATGAACACTTATCTTATATATATATATCTCTAAGACCTTAAATTTTTTATTTCAGCACCAAAGTTTGTCGGGGGAGGAGGAAAGGGAGAAGGGTCGTTTCTCAAAGCCAGGCATTGCTCCATGAACTGAACACTGGCCCTTTAAGTGGTGGTGTGCTATGAAGTAAACAAACAGGCCCGTGTGGCAGTAAAGCCCTGGACACCTGGGAGACAGGGCTTGCTTTGTGCTTCCTGCAGCATGGGCGACTTGTCACTCATGCAGAGATTTCTCATTTGGGAAAATGTGACAGCCCAAGGTCAAGAGATGGTCTAGTGAGAATCATGCAAGCCAACAAGCCGTGGAAAAAGAGCTTAATAAACACACACACACTTTAATATTTTCAAGCATTTCCCAGGATGTGACGGGAAAAAGAGCCAAACTTGCCCTTCCATATTTTTTTTGACATCGTCCCTGTCTTAATTCACTTTGGGTTCAGAGTGTGTCTTCCCCGGCTCGCTGTCCTCTTCCTGGCTGGCAGCGGAAAACCTGCCAAAATTCGACACAGTTCAATGCTGCGAATAATATTCCAGCTGCCAATGAACACAGCATTCATTTCCAAAGCTCCACAGATTCCCTTCTTGTGACACCACAAACCAACAAACCAGACTTCATTTCCGCAGAAAATGTTAAAATGGCTTTTGAAATGCGAAGTAATGGGCCTGTTCCATCTTCCCACACATGAGGGAAGGTGGCGTCGCCATAGGGCTTAATGGAGCCCCTTCTCCATTGACCCTTAGCTGGATGTGTATACATCACTGTATATTTGCACATGACTTGCTGTGGGCCCTTATATACCGTATTTTTTGCTCTATAAGACTCACTTTAAGGGGAAATGTGTGTGCGTCTTATGGAGCGAATGCAGGCTGCGCAGCTATCCCAGAAGCCAGAACAGCAAGAGGGATTGCTGCTTTCACTGCGCAGCGATCCCTCTTGTTGTTCTGGCTTCTGAGATTCAGAATATTTTTTTTCTTGTTTTCCTCCTCCAAAAACTAGGTGCGTCTTATGGTCTGGTGCATCTTATAGAGCGAAAAATACGGTGCCTCCCTTATCCACTGGCTTGATCTTCAGGACCAGGCAAACCAAACTAGCCATAGTAGTTATGGGCTCCATGATGGCTGGTATGTTGGCGTACAGAGGCATCTCTCTACCTGATCACTAATAATAATAATAATAATAATAATAATAATAATAATAATAATAATAATATTTTATTTATACCCCGCCCTCCCCAGCCAAGTTGGGTGTGCCCAGTGTTGTTGTTTTTTTCTGGGGGGAAGCAGGGATACACATACCCCTAAACATTTTGTGAATCTAAGTTTGGCCTCATTGAGGGGCAGTCTTTCAATATAAGTATGAGAATGAGAGTACCCCTAAACTTTTTTTTTTTTTTTTAGAAAAATAGCACTGGGTGTGCCCAATATATTCAGAGAAAAGAGAGCACTTTTGGCCAGTCTCCATGAAATGTTCACCTTGAGAATGTTCCAGAGACTCTAGAAAAAATAATTGATTATTTCGGCAAAAATAAACTACCAATAATACCTAAGGAAAAAACTGAAATCTTGAACTCACCAATAACGGCTATGGAGGTGCAACAAGCTATACAGAGATCAAAATTAGGAAAGACACCGGGCCCAGATAGTCTTCCAGCTAATTACTATAAAAAGTTAGAACAAGCATTATTTCTTCCCATGAAAGACCTAATGAATAATATTCTGGCAAATGGAAAGCTTCCAAAAACCTGGAAGGACAGCTTTATTACTCTTATCCATAAACAGGGATCAGATGCCTCAAACATGGCCAATTACAGACCCATTGCACTGCTAAATAACGATTACAAGATATTCACAGACATTCTTGCAAATAGATTAAAAATGGTGCTGAACGAGATAATTCATAAAGATCAAACTGGATTTCTTCCCGGACGATTTATGCAATCCAATATTAGATGTGTGGTTGATGTATTAGAATATTTGGATATTAAAATTGATAAACCAGCAGCTATTATGTTGGTGGACGCTGAAAAAGCTTTTGATAACGTGTCCTGGAAGTTTATGAAAAAAATAATGGAAGAAATCGGACTGGGAGAAAATATTTGTAAAGGAATAAATGCCATCTACTCAGAACAATATGCAAAATTGATCATCAACAGAAGAATTACTGAGGAGTGCAAAATAAAGAAGGGAACAAGACAGGGCTGCCCACTGTCACCACTGATATTTATCTTGGTGATGGAAGTCTTGAACAATCAGATAAGAAAGGATGAGCTTGTTAAAGGCATCACTCTGGGAAACAAAACATATAAAATTAAAGCTTTTGCGGACGATTTACTTGTTATGACTGAAAACCCTAAAGAAAGTCTGAAAAGAGTGCTGGAATTGATGAAAGAATTTGGAGATGTAGCAGGCTTTAAACTGAATATAACAAAAACAAAAATGCTTGTTAAAAATGTAACCATAGAAGAAAAGGACGACTTAGAAAAAATATTGGGCCTGAAAATCTATTCAAAAGCGAAATACTTGGGTATTTGGATTACCCCCAAGAACATAAACTTATTTCAGGATAATTACACAAGAACGTGGTTAGAGATTAGAAAAAATTTGGTAATCTGGAGCAAACTAAAATTAACATTTCTGGGTAGGATTTCCATTATAAAGATGAATGTGCTTCCAAAATTAATCTTTTTATTTCAAATGATTCCGATACTGGGTGAAGCAAGTTGTCTCGAGATATGGCAAAGAGTAATTTCCAAATTCCTGTGGGAAGGGAAGAAACCTAGGATTAAACACCTGATCTTAATAGACATAAAAGAGAGAGGAGGCTTTTCCCTACCCGATCTAAAACTTTACTACGAGGCTGCCTGTTTCACCTGGCTAAAAGATTGGTGCACGTTGCAGGATCCGGACCTCCTGGACCTGGAAGGTTTTGACAACCGTGGGGATGGCACGCCTACCTAATATATGGAAAAGTGAAAATTCATAAAAAAAATTACCAACCATATAATAAGAAAGTCACTCTTTGCTGTATGGGAAAAATATAAAGACCTGATGGAGCCTAAAGTCCCGTGGTGGACTTCTCCAGTAGAAGCCATAGCAGTAAAACAGAAAAATACTCGGGAAAGCTGGCCAACATATAAAATACTTCTAAAAAATAAGGATAAACAAATAAAATTAAAAAAACTTTGAGGAGATAAGAGAACACATTTCAGACTGGTTCCAATACCATCAGTTATTTGAAAAATTTAAATCTGACAAAGAAAAGGGGTTCTCAGCAGAAATTTCCCGATTCGAATCTGATCTTGTAAACTCTAAAAGAAAAACTCTTTCCAAAACTTACCGACTCCTCCTTGACTGGACAGTCAAGGAGGAGGAGGTAACAGTGGCAATGGTGAGGTGGTCCCAGGATTTTAGCCATCCAATAACCATGGCCCAATGGGAAAATTTATGGAAGATCAATTGGAAATTCACAAACTGTTATACAATTAGAGAGAACTTTCAAAAAATGCAACATCGATGGTATCTAACACCATGGAAACTTTCAAAAATGTATAAAAATGTGTCAAGTAATTGTTGGATATGCAGAGACACAGGAACATTCTACCATATGTGGTGGATATGTAGGAAAATACAGGTATTCTGGGAGAGTATACATGCAGAACTGCAAAAAATGCTAAAGATCTCTTTCAATAAAAAACCAGAGGCCTACCTCCTGGGAATAACAGATTTGGATATTCCACAAAAGAGGAAGGGTATCTTTTTATATGCGACGGCGGCAGCAAGAGTTTTGATCGCAGCAAAATGGAAGAGTAATGAAATCCCCTCTATACAAGATTGGATCCAAAAGCTGACAGAATATGCCGAATTAGATGGTTTATCAGAAAAAATAAAGAATAAATCCAAACAGGAATTTGTTTCTAAATGGGAGGTTTTCAAAGAATATCTGAAAAATAAATATAGTAGTTTAAATTCTGTTGCAGCATTCGAGGAACTTCAGTGATAGTTGCTAGGTAGATAGAAGAAATTAGATTTATTGAGAATAAGTTTAATTATGAAAAAAAATGTGTATTGGCAATACGTAATATGAATTTGAAATATGGAATAGACGGGAAGTTGGGTCTTTAGTGTTAAGACCAATAGATGTTTTATTGTTTGCCAAGAAAATTATGTGTCTATGGTTATTTTTGTAATTTGTGTGTAATTTGGTATTTGTGGTTTTTTTGTGTGTGTGTTTTTCTTGTTGTATAAATAAATAAATAAATTAATAATAAAAAAGAGAATGTTTGCATTTTAAGGATGCCCCGTTTTGAAAAAAATAACGGAATTCCAGTAAAATGAGAATGACTTGAACAATGGTCAAAGAACATTTTTTTAAAAAAAAGTTTTATTACTTCTGGAGCATTTGAAAAGCTGCAGACCCTCTCTGTGTCCCTATTTTCCAGGGACAGTCCTGGATTTGCAGAAGCCGCCCTGGTTTCTGATTTGATCCCGGAATGTCCTGCTTTTCTTTAGGACATCCCTATTTTCATCAGAGAAATGTTGGAGGGTGTGGAGTTATGCGACCCCTGAGCCAAGGAAATAAGTAACCATACAGCCTTTGGAAGACATCTGAAGGCAGCCCTGAATAGGGAAGTTGTTTAAGGTTTAAGGTTTTATTATGTTTCTTATATATGTTGGAAGCTGCCCAGAATGGCTGGGGCAACCCAGTCAGATATGCAGGGTATGAAAATTATTATTATTAATAATAATGATTTATTTATACCCTGCCCTCCCCAGCCAGAACCGGGCTCAGGGCGGCTAACACCAATAAAATAACAATAAAACGTAAGGTAATAGGAAGGAAAAAACAAAAATCAGTTAATTAAAATACAGGTTAAAATGCATTTTAAAATGCTGCCTCATTTTAGTAGTAGCCCATAAATCAAAACCATAAGGAGATGGAAACATAAGGGTCAGACTGAGTCCAAACCAAAGGCCAGGCAGAACAGCTCCATCCTGCAGGCCCTGTGGAAAGATGTCAAATCCCACAGGGCCCTGGTCTCTTGTGACAGAGTGTTCCACCAAGTCGGGGCCAGTGCTGGAAAGGACCTGGCCCTAGCTGAGACCAATCTAACCACTTTGCGGCTCGGGACCTCCAAAGTGTTGTTATTTGTGGACCTTAAGGTCCTCAGCAGGGCATACCAGGCGAGGCGGTCCTGTAGGTACAAGGGTCCTAGGCCACATAGGGCCTAGGATAATAATAATAATAATAATAATAATAATAATAATAATAATAATAATAATAGAACATCCCTATTTTCATCAAAGAAATGTTGGAGGATATGAAGGTGTGGGTGATTTGCGTAAACTTATAAAAGCATTTAATGATGAGGAAACTTATAAAAGCATTCAATGATGAGGAAAGTCCTGCTGGCAGCCGGGCCTCTCACTGATATCACAGCCCTAGGAAAGTTGGGCACATGTCGAACATGACATGTAAACAGCCCTCTCCTTCAGTGGGTTGGGTATTCGCCACTTTGGTCACCATAGATGGAGTTTTAAATTAATGGCCCCCAGCTGCAACTCTTAAGCAGAGCTGGGTGTGTGCTGCTCTTGGCAAGAGAACAGGAACCCCATTCAGAAGTCTCCTATTATAAAATCCAAGGGCAGGGCCATGTCCAAGCGAGACAGGTTGGGCATTAACAGCGCCAGCTGCATTTGACAGATGAGCCCTGAAAAACCGAGTCTTTATGAGATTGGCCACCCAATCCTCTGCTTGTTGATTCAGAAGGAAGTCCTGTTGTATCCAATGAGGTTTACTCCCTGGTTGGAGTGCTTAGGGCTGCAACAACAGAGTCACTACTTTTCCCAGTTAACGCTTAAAAAAAAGAAGAGGGCTACTATTTACTCTCTATCGGAGGCCGACATTAGGGTGACTTAGAAACACAGAATTACAGAGCTGGAAAGGAACCCAGAAATTATCTTGAGGCAAAGGAACAGGGTAGAAGAAGGAATTTCAAAAGGCGTGTCTCTGTTTATCGTTGGACACCGTATTCTCTTCACTGTAATTTGTCCTCATCTGATTTTAATATTGTGTTTTTAAATTGCTGTAACCTGACCTGGGACCTTATAGTGAAGGGTGGGTGAGTAGTCGAAATAATGATAATGATATGCAGATGGCAAGTGGAGAGAGGGAAGCAGTCCCCAATGAAATTCCTTCCTCTGCACATCTATTTGTTTGACAAGTGATTATAATAGTTCTCAAGAGTTATTTGCAAATTTCACTACATTGCATTACATTGGGGGGGGGGTTGTTTGTGTAGTCTAAACTCGTTGGCTGGGATAGGGGGCAGGCACGCCTCTGCTCAACTTTCCCACAATTCCATCCACCCTCTGAATAAACTCCCTGCCTGACACCCCACACACCCCAAACATTTGGCTTAGAGCCAACTGGAGCCAATAGGAGCCAAGCCAAATTGGTGTGAGTGGAGAATTTGGGGAGGGGAGGGCATCACAACAGAAAGCCCCTTACCTACAGGGGTTAACTTCCACCTCCTCATATGCTGTGACCCAGTGGTGTAGCTTAGGTTGCCGGCACCCCGGAGCCGCCACCTGCCTGCCCACACAAGGGGGAACCTGATTGGTCAATGCGGCTTTTGACAGGCAAATTCCTCCGACATCCATGGAGAGGAGAACTGGGCTGGGCCATGCTGGGGTCGCCCCTTACCCACCTCCCTCTGTCTGTGCCTTCTCATCATATAGCTCCAGCAACCTAGAACTTAAGCTCCATGCAAGACACTCCACAGTTTGTGGATTCAGGAAGCAAAATGGTTCTGAGAGGGATCTACAGGCTGGATTAATCATGGATGGAAAGCACAGAATCCTATTGGTCCTTCTGCTGCCTTTGCCTATAAATAGCTAAATGCAACTCTTTCGTCCCAGTGAGTAATTCTCACACCCTCCCTTTTGCCTTGCTGAGTCACAGTAGTTCCGTGCTGTGTTACTTACACGGTCATTGGTCTCAAAGGAAACTTTAACACATCCAGTGAATTGTCGGGGATTGGCTGAAGTTGAAAGCTATTCCACTGGCATTTCCCTTTCGCGGCAGCACATTGTGCCAACCCGTTTTTTTAAAAAAGAGGCTCTGAAAATAGGTTGAGGAAATAGCTGTTTGACATAGGTAGTGGCTGAAATATAAAGTATATAAAAGGTCCTTTGAGATATCGTTGGGTAAAGGAGAGAGCCTGCGATGACCTTTGTCGTATTTTAGAACCCGTACTAAGGCTCTTTTTTGCTCTTTTTGCTCTTTTTCTGTTCCTCTATTAAAGACTTTAACATGAGAAAAATAGTAATAATAATATCAGTTTCTAGTCTTTTGCCACAGACTTGAGCATGCCATCGATTCCATGCCAAGACATTATTTGCACAAAGCTTCAGCTAGAAAGGCCCACTCTCACACATTCCTTTTCCTCCCCAGTAGGATAAATCTAAGACATCCGATAAAAGCCACAGCAGCAAGATGTGCAAAACATGATGCAGCGTTCGCCTGCTTTGTACTGAAATATTACCGTCTGGGTGAGCGCTTTGCCATCCAAGTTAGCTACACTTTCCCAAAAGCCGAAATACTCTGATTAATCCAGAGATGCTTCAGTGCTTATAATCAAAACAGTTTTGTTCCGCTAGAAAACATCTGGAAGATGAGGAGGAATTGGGGAACTTGGGGTAGCTATGGGTTTCTACAGATCTGTCTGTTTCTGTGCCACATCACTGGTGCTTGTCTTTTACCCAGCATTCTGTTCTGTTTCTACTTAATTCTGCAAATGAATATAATTTAAACAAAGAGTTTGGGATGTGAGTTTAAATAGGCGCTCTCTCAAAATACCTCGCTGAAATGTGTGTTGTGATGCCTTCATACAGCTGAGCAATGTCCTACAGAGAAGTGCAAAATGGGATGGACGGCAAAGCTCAAACCCTCCGAGTGTCCCTATTTTCCAGGGACAGACTTGGATTCACAGAAGCCGTCCCTGTTTCTGGTTTGATCCTGGAATGTGGTGGTGTAGTGATTAAGAGTGGTAGATTTGTAATCTGGGGAACCGGGTTGGCGTCTCCGCTCCTCCACATGCAGCTGCTGGGTAACCTTGGGCCAGTCACACTTCTTTGAAGTCTCTCAGCCTCACTCACCTCACAGAGTGTTTGTTGTGGGGGAGGAAGGGAAAGGAGAATGTTAGCCGCTTTGAGACTCCTTAGGGTAGTGATAAAGCGGGATATCAAATCTAAACTCCTCCTCCTTCTCCTCCTCTTCTTCTTTCACTTAGGATGTCCTTATTTTCATTAGAGAAATGTTGGAGAGGCTGGAGTTATGCCAAGGAGATAAGTAATCATACAACCTTTAGAAGAAGGCAGCCCTGTATAGGGGAAGGGTTTTTTTTAATGTTTAATGTTTTATTATGTTCATATGTTGGAAGCTGCCCAGAGTATATGATGATGATGATGATGATGATGATGATGATGATGATGATGATAATAATAATAATAATAATAATAATAATAATAATAATAATAATAATAATAATATTATACCATATTTACTCAAATCTAATGCTCACCTTTTTCGGCCAAATTATGTGAAAATTAAGGTGCACATTAGATTCGATGGCACATTTACAATTGCCAGCAAATCCTTTTTTTTTTTTTTGCTTCAAGCTTCTGAAAATTGAGGTGCGCATTAGATTTGATGCCGCCTTAGACTCGTGAAAATACGGTAATAATAATTAAAATAGGATGTCCCTGTTTTCATAGGAGAAATGTTGGAGGGTATGAAGGCTCTGTTCTGCACGTTCGTCCAAGAGGTGTAGGTCAGATGATTTCCAGCAGGAATCTGCAAAGTTTCGGTTCCTTATGCACCCACTGCTATCCTTTAACGGATAGCAGATTCTCTTTTCCTTTAACAGAACTCTCTGTGGTTTTCCCATTGTGACACGTGAGCCCAGCTAACCTCAGCTTCACAATGCACTTCGATGTCATTATCAGTGATGTGGTTTGAACACTGATCTCCGCTGTCTTGTCTTGCTGCTCCAATCTTCAAGCACGCTGTCCCCTTTTCAGGAAAATTGTTCTGGCGATTGGCAGAGATTATGGTTCATTCAAATATTTACATCTTCAGCCTAAATGGAGGGAGTCCAGATCTTACAGCACAGTCATTTCAAGAGGGGCTTATCCCCCAGCACACTAGTGCAGCCTTGGAGTCTTAGGTTAGCCTACAGCCAGCCTGTCCAAGATGGATTTCAATCATCCTTCCTTCTTTTTCTTCCCAGCAACCCTTGCTCAAGGCTCTCTTTTCCTATCATGTCACACCCAATTACCCTGACAACCTTCCAAACCCCCCAGTCTCTGTTCACACCTCAGGGCAAGGAGGGGAGGACAATTCTCTTACATTGCCAATGGCCCTCAATGGCCCTGTGTTGTTTCTTAATGGCTCTAGCTTGGGTAGGTCATTTTTGCATAGGCTAGCTCAGAAATTCCTTTAGTAGTCCATGCATGTGTTCCATCCTTCATGGTGCAAAATAAAATAAAATAACAAATCACTAACTTGGCCAGGTCGTTTTGCCTAGGCTTAGCCCAGGAATTTCTCTGCAGCTTGTATTTCTCCCTTCACACCCCAAATAACCAAAATCCTACCATTTAATTAATTTCTAATGGGGATTTTTTGTGGGGGTTCGCCCTCCCAAATCTAGAACAGTACAGTCATATCTTAGAAGTCGAACACAATCCATTCTGGAACTCTGTTCGACTTCTGAAATGTTCAGAAACCAAGGTGCGGCCTCTGATTGCGCAGGCGTGCTGGACGTTCACCTTCCACAAAAAGTTCAAAAATCAGAACGCTCACTTCCGGTTTTCGATCATTCGGGAGCCGGAACGTTTGACTCCCAAGCATTGGGGAGCTGAGGTACAACTGTATACAAACGCCGTAGCATTGTCAATGCAAAGAAATCAATGGGAAAGGGGCATTTTTAAGGTGAAGACGCCTTGTGGCAAATGTAGAGATGCTTTAAGACTCAGGTGTTAAAAAACCCCCACATTTGATTTGATATTTGTTAGGTATGCATGTATCAGATACCTAATCAAAAGTGGCCTGGGGTGACCCCATTCTCACACTTCCAACCCATCTAATGATACTTAACTTTTTGAGTGAGGTTTGGGAATTCGCACAAGAAAAAAGGGAAGACAAAATGGTCTGCTCATATATCAGGGCCATCACGACAGATCCTCCGGATTAGAGTTTAAAGGAAAGATTTTGGCCATCGGCCCTGTGTGGACATGGATACATACTTAAATATTAATCTCTCTTTTCAGTAGCAATGTGCGCTTGGCACCACTGGGAGTGTCATATTTGCAGAACAAAGACTTAAGCTTGGTGACAGATGAGCACACACCACGCACTGATCAATTGTCAGCACCTCCGAGTATATTTAGGGGTTGTTAGCAAGCAGGAAACAGTATCATCACATTGCAATGACATGTTGCACATCTCTGAAGGACAGAGCTCTTGGGAAGGCAAGGCTTTCTTTGAGCCAGGGATCACCTTAACTCATCGCTGGACCTGTATGCAGCATCAGCACCCAGTTATCCCATCACTCGAGTTTCTGTGCAATCTCCTGAATGTGGGAATGTTGTGGATGGTAGGCGAGGATATATTGATTAAATATCATCCTTCCTAACTCACGCTAGTGAGTTCCACCTAGCAGAGCTTATTCCCCTTTTACACAGCAAGAAGCTAGTTGCGGATTCGTTTGAATCTCTTTAGTTAAGCAGCTCAATCTGGCATGCCCAGATTGCAGTATATTCCTGGTAAGACCCCTTTGATTCCCTCCTAAAAGAATAAAGACGCAAGAGTCTTCCTTATAATTAATGAAAAGTTTACTCACATTCAGTTCACAGTTGGATCCCTGAAGGCAGGCTTTAGCTTGTGGTTACACATACAGTGTAGCTTACATCCTTGTCCGGATGGGCCCACGTGCTGCTGGCAGAGAGCCCGCAGTGCAGCCCAAGAGAAGAAATGGCATTAATAAGAGAGATGGCTGCATGACTGGACCTTTCGTTAGGTCTGCAAGGCTCACACCCACCTACCTGGTCACATGCAGTGGGAGGATGCTCCAGACCAGGTGGAACAGGAAGTTCAACTGGCTGGATCAACATCCCCCTGTCTGTGTCCACTCTAGGCAAACAAGGAATGTTGTATTTGACTGCTACAAGGATTACATCCCACAGTGAAATCTCCATGACTTCCAAAGTACCGTATTTTTCGCCCTATAGGACGCACATTTTCCCCTCCAAAAATGAAGGGGAAATGTGTGTGCGTCCTATGGGGCGAATGCAGGCTTTCGCTGAAGCCTGGAGAGCGAGAGGGGTCGGTGCACACCGACCCCTCTCGCTCTCCAGGCTTCAGGAAGCTCTGCGCAACCCTCGGGAGACCGGCTCTGAGGGTTGCGCAGAGCTGCCTGCAGTCCCGGGCTCAGCGCAGCTCTACACGGCCATCGGGAGCCGGGGGCGAAGTCCCGCCCGGCCCCCAGTGGCTGCGCAGAGCTGCCTGCAGTCCTGGGCTCAGTGCACTTCTCCCCATCGCCAGCCCCACAAGCTCGGGGGACAGCGGGAAGGCGGAGCGCACCTTCCCGCTGTTCCCCGACCTGGTTCTTCCAGCCCCGCACCTGGGGGGGAAATAATTTTTTCCCCTTTATTTACCCCCCCAAAAAACTAGGTGCGTCCTATGGGCCGGTGCATCCTATGGGGCGCAAAATACGGTATTTGGATATATTATAAGCTTTGAAATTCTATCATAGCACCCATGGGCGTAGCCAGGAGGTTTTTTTTTTGGGGGGGAGGCAGAACTGACGTTATTGGTCAGTTAGCATTCCTATTGTTTTACTTTTTTATTTTCAGATTTAATTTTTATCTACAAACACATCCAGTGTGATTAGTCTTAGTTGTATGCTTTCTTTCAGAAAAGAAAGTCGTACTCGAGATAAACTTCCATCTTCATTCCATTATTGTATGTTCACTTCTTGAGCAGCTGGTGTCTTACTACAATAAAAGGAGCAGCAAATCCACTTCCAAAGAAGGCTGCCATCATTGCCAATAATCGCCATTTGTTTTCCACGGAAAAAGGGAGGCTCTGGAGAGACAAGAATTTTGAAGTTCTTTTATAGCAGTGGTACCAAGTTATTGATATGTAATGTGCAAAAGCTAATTTAGAAAAAGTGAAGGGAATTAAAGACTTAATTGCTCTGATCCCAATCATTTAACTGTACTCTATGTGCATTCAGTCCTATTGTTTTACTTGATTGGGGGGGCAGCTGCCCCCTACCCGACTTGGCTACGCCGATCATAGCACACATGCATTTGTAAACCAACCCAAAGTGCACAAAATTGTCCTTGCTCAGGAATTCCTCCTCCCTCCTCCCCCTCCCCCTCCAGAGACCATATTCATACAGATAGAGATGGATGAAGGTGCTATTGCTGAAGTCCATAATCAGGGCTGAAGTCCATAAAGATCCGCCCAGCGCCCGCAAATTTAGTTCACCTGTAACAACGACACAACGGAAATAGCTGCTTTGTTTCCTGACTCGTCGGGAGTATTTGATGCTACAGAGTAACAGAGCGACAGAGGAGGGAGGCAGGGACTTTCCCTCCAATGCATTTCACTGCCGCCAATACATCTGGCGTCCTCCAGAATTCGACGCCCGGGTGCACCGCATCCCTTGCACCCCTGGGTAAAGACGGCCCTGTCCATAATCGTCTGTAGCTGCAATGTTCAACCTGTTTGCTCCAGAGTAGTATTATCTGTGCTTCAAAATAAGTGGATTGTTGGCCGCAGCCTCTTAATGTCACTGAGCACATTTTGGAAACACCTGGTCCCTAATCGAGCAGTATTATCTACTCTCCAATAAATGTGCTTTGCATATTTACAAATTATCCGGTGTAGAGGTGGAATTACCTTAGAGAGCATGCAGCTCCCGCGATTGATTGCCATTGCTATTCTTCCTTCATGTGGGGAAGGACTATTGGCCAGTGGCAAAGGACCCAAAACCAGCTCCTTGAGGCAGCTAGCCTACCCAGTCTAACGGTAGGGCCGGCCCACTTCTCCCATGCTCACCTTGTGAACCGAATCCAACCGTTTTGTTTTGAGGAGGATCCACGCCTGCTTCAGATTTAAAAATGAAGAGATGAAGCTCATCAGCAGTTAAGTGACAAAGGATTAAGAATCTGGGATTTCATTCCTCTCTCAAGGAAAGAAGTGCCTAAGCTGCTAATGACATTAAATCTTCCTAAATAAGCCCATTTCCTCTGTTGTGTAACCATATGCTGTAGCCCTCATCATAAAGAGGTCCTTTGAAATAACCAGCCGTCTCTGCTGTGAATTTTGGATAGTTCCACTCACTGGCTTAATTAAAATCATGTGGCATCGTGAGCGTTTTCCATTCGACTGGATGAATAACCTGAAATGTCATTAAAGGGAACGATAGTGCTGGGCTTCTGATCAAATCGAAGATTAATGGTTTTCATGCCTTTATTTGGGTTTCACTGTCCTCAGAAACCATTGTGCTCAAATATACAACAGGGGAGGCAGTATTCAAATTGCCTCTTCACTGTTGTTAACGGCCGCAGGCCACAGATTTTGCTTTCTTCAATGATTCGACTGGACAAATTTCACTCCATTCACCATTCCTTAGTAAAGGTAAAGGGGCCCCTGACCATTAGGCCCAGTCGTGACCGACTCTGGGGTTGCGGCGCTCATCTCACTTTATTGGCCGAGGGAGCCGGCGTACAGCTTCCGGGTCATGTGGCCAGCATGACTAAGCCGCTTCTGGCGAACCAGAGCAGCGCACGGAAACGCCGTTTACCTTCCCACCGGAGCGATACCTATTTATCTACTTGCACTTTGATGTGCTTTCGAACTGCTAGGTTGGCAGGAGCTGGGACCGAGCAATGGGAGCTCACCCCGTCACAGGGATTCGAACCGCCGACCTTCTGATCAGCAAGTCCTAGGTTCTGTGGTTTAGCCCACAGCGCCACCCGCGTCCACTTCACCATTCCTTACTCTCCCTTAAATCAACGAAAGGGTGAGGTGTTTTTGTTTTGTTTTAATGTTCTAATGAAAAAGCTTCACATATTACATTTCAAAGGGGAAGATGTAATGAGTTGGGAATCATGTAGTGAGTTAATGCAGTAAAGAAATATTTGCAAATGTGGGTTTGGCAAAGACTTTCTGGCATGTATACATTGGCAGCAGAACACACCTGTTGCGTTTCTTATTATGTAGTCCCATACCATCCAACATTTCTCCGGTGAAAATAGGGACGTCCTATTCAATAATAATAATAATAATAATAATAATAATAATAATAATAATACCCCGCTCAACTGACTGGGTTGCCTCAGCCACTCTGGGAGGCTTCCAACATATTAATGAAATAAAATAAAACCTTAAACATAAAAAACTTCTCTATATAGGGCTGCCTTCATCCCCCCCTATTTTTAAATTTTTATTGGAATCTTTTTTACAACATAACATAAACCCCCACCCCCCAATACACAAATCCACCCTCATTAAATGTGAACATAACATACAATGAACATAACATACAACAAACAAGCAACCAAATAAAAGACTTCCTTTATCCTGTATCTGGCCTCCTTATTTACTCCTTATATATATATATATATATATATTAAATGATATTTATTAAAAGTTTAACAATTACAGAAAAAGAGAAAAAAAGGAAGACAGTAAAAAGTTACAATACAATACATCAAAAGAAAATAAAAACCAGAATAAGAAAGAAAAAAAAATCAGTACATTGAAACAAAAAAGCAAAAACGTTTAAAAACAAAAACATTTAAAAACACATCCAATATTCCATATCTTTACTTTTCATTTACTTGTTTCCTCGACCTCCTCACACCTCCCTTTTTGTATTCTAGTTCAGTTAACTATTTCAGCAAATTCTTTCCATCTTTCTCAATTTTTGTTCTATAATCTTAACAGTCTATCCTTTATCTTAACAGTCTATCCTTCAGTTTTTCCATTTTTGCCCATTATCAATCTACTTTTACTTAATTCTTTATTACATTTCTGCTAAAACCATATAACTTCATTCAAACATCCTTCTAACATTCATTAATTTTACAATATTTCTGTAAATATACTTTAATTTTTTTCCAATCTTCTTCCACCGACTCTTCTCCCTGGTCTCGGATTCTGACAGTCATTTCTGCCAATTCCATGTAGTCCATCAGCTTCATCTGCCATTCTTCCCGGGTGGGTAGATCTTGTGTCTTCCAGTGCTTTGCAATAAGTATTCTTGCTGCTGTTGTAGCATACATAAAGAAAGTTCTATCCTTCTTTGGCACCAATTGGCCGACCATGCCCAGGAGGAAGGCCTCTGGTTTCTTCAGGAAGGTATATTTAAATACCTTTTTCATTTCATTATAGATCATCTCCCAGAATGCCTTAATCTTTGGGCATATCCACCAAAGGTGAAAAAATGTACCTTCAGTTTCATTACATTTCCAACGTTTGTTATCGGGCAGATGATAAATTTTTGCAAGCTTGACTGGTGTTATGTACCACCTGTAAATCATTTTCATTAAATTCTCTTTTAAGGCATTACATGCCGTAAACTTCATGCCAGTGATCCATAACTGTTCCCAGTCAGCCATCATGATATTATGCCCAACGTCTTGTGCCCATTTAATCATAACAGATTTCACCGTTTCATCTTGTGTATTCCATTTCAACAGCAAGTTATACATTCTTGACAAATTCTTAACTTTAGGATCTAACAATTCTGTTTCCAGTTTTGATTTTTCCACCTGGAAGCCTAGTTTTTTATCCAAATTATATGCCTCCATTATTTGATAATAGTGGAGCCAATCTCGTACTCTATTTTTTAGTTTTTCAAAACTCTGCAATTTTAATCTGTCTCCCTCTTGTTCCAGGATTTCCCAAGACTTCGGCCATTTGGCCTCCATACTGAGTTTTTTCTGTGCCTTTGCTTCCATTGGTGACAACCATCTTGGGGTTTTATTTTCTAGCAGATCCTTATATCTTATCCAAACATTAAACAATGCTTTTCTGACAATATGGTTTTTAAACGCTTTGTGTGCTTTAACCTTATCATACCACTGGTATGCATGCCAACTTATTTACTCCTTATAAACTGTTTCCTTTATGAATAATTATTAAGATTTTTCTAATTATAACTTAAATATCCACAGAGTCTCCTGTAGAAACAAGTCCAGGTATGTATTTTAGGGCACTGTTTTGTGAAGTATTCTCTGCATTTCCCCCATGCTTTTTGAAACTCTTGTCTAGTGTGTTCTCTAACTGCCTCTGTTAATCTAGCCAGTTCAGTATACTCTAACAGTTTGTCTTGCCATTCCCTTTTTGTTCGCACAGTTTCTTTTTTCCAGTTTTTAGCAATTAGGATCCTTGCCGCTCCTGTGGCATATAGGGCTGCCTTCAGATAGGGTTGCCATATTTCAAAATGTGAAAATCTGGACACAAATGTTGTTGAGCTTTCTTGGGGGGGCTGGGGGGGGTGAGCTGTTGTTAAGGAAAATTCACCAAAAAATCAACACTTCCACCACACGCCTGGGTTTTCCCATTTTTACCAATTTTGGAAATTTCACCCGGACGCTATTTATGACATACAGGAGTACCTCGGGTTACATATGCTTCAGGTTACATACGCTTCAGGTTACAGACTCCACTAACCCAGAAATAGTACCTCGGGTTAAGAACTTTTCTTTGGGATGAGAACAGAAATTGTGCGGCAGCAGCGGGAGGCCCCATTAGCTAAAGTGGTGCTTCAGGTTAGGAACAGTTTCAGGTTAAGAACGGACCTCCGGAACGAATTAAGTACTTAACCCGAGGTACCACTGTACAAATCCTGGAAATGTCTAGGAAATCTCAGAGGTATGTCAGCCCTACCGTCAGAGGTCTTCTAAAGGTTGGCTCGGAGGTCCCATACCCTTCACCCTTTCTCTGATGAAAATAAAGACATCTTAAGAAAAAGTGGGACACTCCAGGATCCAGGACTGTCCCTGCAAAATAGGGACACTTGGCGGGTCTGTAGTCCTGATCACTGGGGTCGAGTTGTATCGGGTGGCGAGCTAGTTGACATGCAGATCGACGCCTTCAGCTTTCACCATTGGCCTCAAACAGAAATCATTAAATCGGCACTAGGCTTGAGCAAGGCGTCTATGCCATGATTTCACATGACGGTCTGAACATTAGGGCACCTCCGTATCATTTAATCAGCACTGTGTGCAGCCTACGGACGTGCTTGTGCAAAGTGTTGCTTAATACTCAAAGCCCTGCCTTATGAATTATTGCTGAAATCCTCATGCAGCTAAGGAAATGTGTTTCAACGAGTCCTCTGCAAGATAGTGGCTTAGAAAGAACTAGCAAGCACATGCCACCTTGGCTGTGAATCCTGGAAGGCCCACTCCCTGTCCTGTATGACTTTTTCCACCTGGCCTGGGAGGGCAGGGCCCTGAGTGACTCCAGCTACAAACCTTTGGGCTGGGGATTCGTTGTGGGTGTGTGGGTGGGTGTTGCAGTTGTCTATATTGACTAAAATTCTGCCGTAGTTTAGAAGACAATCCTTCTTCTCAAGGAACTCTGGGAATTGTAGCTCTGTGAGGGGAATAGGAGGCTCCTAACAGCTCTCAGCAGCATCTTAAAAAGCAGAGACATCACCTTGCCAAACAAAGGCCCGTATAGTTAAAGCCATGGTTTTCCCAGTAGTGATGTATGGAAGTGAGAGCTGGACCATAAAGCAGGCTGATCGCCGAAGAATTGATGCTTTTGAATTATGGTGCTGGAGGAGACTCTTGAGAGTCCCATGGACTGCAAGAAAATCAAACCTATCCATTCTGAAGGAAATCAGCCCTGAGTGCTCACTGGAAGGACAGATCCTGAAGCTGAGGCTCCAGTACTTTGGCCACCTCATGAGAAGAGAAGACTCCCTGGAAAAGACCCTGATGTTGGGAAAGATGGAGGGCACAAGGAGAAGGGGACGACAGAGGACGAGATGGTTGAATAGTGTTCTTGAAGCTACCAGCATGAGTTTGACCAAACTGCGGGAGGCAGTGGAAGACAGGAGTGCCTGGTGTGCTCTGGTCCATGGGGTCACGAAGAGTCGGACATGACTAAACGACTAAACAACAACAACAACTCTCAGCACCCCAAACAAACTACAGCTCCCATAATTCTTTGGGGGAAGCCGTTATTGTTGTTGTTTTTGATAACATTTCATTAATTTTCCAAAATAACAAAAAAGAAAAAACCATTAACAAATTTTTAAACCATAATTTTGTGCTTGACTTCCCTCCATTCCTTCTTTTGGTTCCATTCTTTGTGCTTGTTCATGCACAAAACCTTATATTCTTAACAATCCAATTTTAAAACCTTCATCTTATGACAAGTGACTTTTAAAAGTTAAACTAATGTTGAGATCTAAAAGATATGCATTAAACATTTGTCCCTTTTTTGAGCTCAAAGTCCTCTTTCTTTGTTGGGTTTCAAATTATTTAATTTGTCCTGCATAGTTCAGTATTTTATTTTGCCAATCTTCTTTATCTTCTTCGGCAGTGGTTTCTTCCTTCTATATAGGCTACTAGGTCTTCGCCTGGCATCCAACTCTCAAATACAGGGACCAAATCATTCGTTCAATAAGTCCATCAAGTCCTGTACAGCTCAAAAAAATAACTTCATTTTTTTTTAACAACCCTCATTTCCCACATTCTCTTTAAATCTTTATATGTTTTCCCCCAGGCCTTTTAAATAATTTTACATTGCCACCATATATAGTAACCTCTTATACTTTTCATTCTCTCTTCTTGTTTCTGCTCTGTCACTTTCAAAGCCTCTCAGATCATTTCACATGAGGTTCCATTTTAATCTGTCAAAGCCTCCCAAATCATTTCATAAGAAGTACCACTTTTGCTTTGAACCACTCTTATTTCCCTTGTATTTTCCTCAGACCCCCGCCCCTCTGACATTTCCACCTTGGTGGTTTGTGCATTTGCCTCTTTTAATTGTCCCACAGCCTCTGAAAGGAAGTTAGTATTTTTGCAAATTTGAGAGGCTGCCTTCTTCATGGGGGAAGACGTTATTGTTTAAAGTGGTATTGTAGTGTTTTAAAGGTATGGCGTGAACATGGATGTAGGCGCCACATGATGTAGGCTCCCTTTGCTTACACAGGCTTCCTGATTGGCTGGGAAAGACCATGTGAGCGCAGCTGACTTCCCATTTAGATCTCTGCGCGGAGATGGGAGGTTGAAGCAGGCAAAGGAGGAACTGCAGAGCTGGAGCCAAGATGCAGCAGAGGGTTAATAATGCCTGGAGGGGGCTATGGGTTTGACATGTTGAAACGAATTTAGACGCCCACAAAGCAAAAGAGGACATTGTGCTTATATGAGCTGCAGTCAACCTGGAGGAATGAGATATGCAAAAGTTGCATAGTACAGTGGTACCTCGGGTTACAGGCGCTTCAGGTTACAGACTCCGCTAACCCAGAAATAGTACCTTGGGTTAAGAACTTTGCTTCAGGATGAGAACAGAAATCGTGCAGCAGCGGCATGGCGGCAGTGGGAGGCCCCATTAGCTTCGGGTTAAGAATAGTTTCAGGTTAAGAACGGACCTCCAGAACGAATTAAGTTCTTAACCCAAGGTACCACTGTATGTTAGGGCTGCCATATGTCTGGAATAACCTGGACACAGCCAGAATACAGCAGCTGGAAGCTGTCGCTGAAACGTCAGAAGAAATCTGGACGTATGGCAACCGATGTTGGAAGTCCAGATTTTGGCGAAGTTCTTTAAAAATAGCTCAAAACCTCCCTCTTTTTGAGATTTTGACAGAAAATCTCAACAACTTTGGCAGAAAACAAAAAAAAAGCTCAAGAACCTTTGTGCCTGGATTTTCACTTTTTGAAATATGGCAACCCTATAGCGGGCCCATATACAAGAAAACACACTTTTGAAAAAGAGGACTTGCTACTGAGTCATTGCAGGAGGGAAGAATGCACCAGGTCTGCTGTTTTTTTTTTCTGTGTCTGATCCACACTTCAGAGATAAAACCAGCAACTTGAGTACACAGGCCATGAGAGAAACTGGAGGCTCTAGATTGAGAGGAGATATGACAGGAATTCCTCCTCGTCTTAACAGCCGTGCATGATTTATTGTCAAGAGGAAGCCGAGGAAAATTATTCCCACATAAAAACCAGCACACAAGCATTTCCTCTTTCAACCCCCTCGCCCCAAACAACTAGTCATCGTGGCATTATGATGCCTTAGAACAAGAGGATAAAAATGGGATCATGCAGAGAGAAAGAAAAGGGGCGGTGGGGAGGGGAGGGGGGGTGGAATCGCAAAATGTTTTTAGCCACAACAGGCCTTTCCTGTTTTGAGCACTAAAAATATTCCGGCGTAATCGCTTTTGGGTCTGCAGCCTGCTCCAGGGTGAGGTAATGCCCTCTTCTCTGTGTTAAGGACAACAATCCAAACAGAGATAAAGCTAATCATATCCACTGGCCTTGCCAAGAAAAGCAGGCTCTCACCTCTGTACCAAGAGAAGACATTTCCATTCAGTAGTAGGTGGAGAAGCTTTCCAGAGTGAGAACATTTGGTCAATAGGCCGAGTTCCCATGGTGTGTTGTCAGAAGGCTGAGGGTGAAATATGGAGGTGCCCTCAAGGTACAATAGGGTTCGTGCAGCAGAGAGTCAGGTGCGGGACATTCCCTGCCCCCCCCAACGCCCCAGTTCCCAAGCGAGGAAGGCTCCCAAGAAGATTTGTATATTATTTCATTTCTCTCTCTCTCTCTCTCTCTGGCTTGGTCTTGGGAATTTGTTATCAGATCTCACCATGCTGAGCCAGTCAATTCTAGGTTTACCACTGGGGCACATGGGAGTGCAGCAATGTCTAATTTATTTATTTATTGAATGTATATACTGCCCTATACCCAGTGGCGTAGCGTGGGGGGTGCAGGGGGGGCCGGTCGCACCGGGCGCAACATCTGGGGGTTAGGGTTAGGGGGCGCAAATCCACGGGTTAGGGGGTGCAAATTACTTGCCTTGCCCCGGGTGCTGACAACCCACGCTACGCCACTGCCTATACCCGAGGGTCTCAGGGCGGTTCACAGAATAAAATCAAGATATAAGACCACAAAATACCTAACAAAAATGAAAACAACAACCCAATAGCCCTCCCTCAAAAAAACCTCCACATTTTAAAAGGGCATAGGATGTAAATCGGATCAACCAAAGGCCTTGTTAAGAGGCATGTTTTTGCCAGGCACATAAAGGTGTATAATGAAGGCACCAGATGAACTTCCCTGGGGAGAGCATTCCACAGATGGGGGGCCACTGCAGAGAAGGCGGTTCTCGTGTTGCCACCCTCTGGACCTCACATGGGTGAGGCACACGAAGAAAGGCCTCAGAAGATGATCTCAGGGTCTGGGTAGGTTCATATGGAAAGAGGCGGTCCTTGAGGTATTGCGGTCCTGAGCTGTTTAAGGCTTTATAGGTCAAAACCAGCACTTTAATTGGGCCTGGAAACTAATGGGTAGCCAGTTCAGTCGGACCAGGATTAGTGTAATGTGCTCAAACCTCCTTGCTGAAGTTTCTGAACTGTTCTGGAGATCTTCTTCTGCAAAGCCTGAGGATCTTCATCATGAGTTGGCAAAAGTGGTTACCTTTCCCCACCTTTGAAACTACTGAAGAAGGAAGCTGGAAGAATGATGCTCTGTCCCATTTTCTCTTTCAGCTCAATGGGTTTCTTCAAGGCTCAGATCAGCTGAACAGAAAGTGGAATGACTAAGAGGTTGTGGAAAATGGAGTGGTCTGGGAGGCTGGAGGAAGGGAAATGGACTGGTTGGGAGAGAGGAACAGGGAGTGTGGAGTTGTATGGGAAGAGAGAACAGAGTATAAGGGGCCGGATTCATTGATTCCCCTTTCCACCATCAAATGACAGATCACATCTGTCTCCGTTGACTGCACTGTCAAAATCGTTGATGCTGAATTGGCACAAAAACACAGTTCCAGGTCACAGATCCTTATGGAGCCTCAAAATTTTCACAGGGGAACCCCTCAAAACCACCATTGGATCATATGCTGTGTCACAGTTGTTAGGAGTGCTGCGAAGAGGGATTGAATGTTAAACAGATTGAGGTTGAATCCTGACAAGACAGAAGTACTGTTTTGGGGGGACAGGAGGCGGGCAGGTGTGGAGGACTCCCTGGTCCTGAATGGGGTAACTGTGCCCCTGAAGGACCAGGTGCGCAGCCTGGGAGTCATTTTGGACTCACAGCTGTCCATGGAGGCGCAGGTCAATTCTGTGTCCAGGGCAGCTGTTTACCAGCTCCATCTGGTACGTAGGCTGAGACCCTACCTGCCCGCAGACTGTCTTTCCAGAGTGCTGCATGCTCTGGTTATCTCCCGCTTGGACTACTGCAATGTGCTCTACGTGGGGCTACCTTTGAAGGTGACCCAGAAACTACAACTAATCCAGAATGCGGCAGCTAGACTGGTGACTGGGAGCAGCTGCCGAGACCATATAACACCGGTCTTGAAAGACTTATATTGGCTCCCAGTACGTTACCGAGCACAATTCAAAGTGTTGGTGCTGACCTTTAAAGCCCTAAACGGCCTTGGTCCAGTATATCTGAAGGAGCGTCTCCACCCCCATCGTTCTACCCGGACACTGAGGTCCAGCACCGAGGGCCTTCTGGCGGTTCCCTCACTGCGAGAAGCCAAGTTACAGGGAACCAGGCAGAGGGCCTTCTTGGTAGTGGCGCCCTCTCTGTGGAACACCCTCCCACCAGATGTCAAAGAGAAAAACAACTACGTGACATTCAGAAGACACCTGAAGGCAGCCTTGTTTAGGGAAGCTTTTAATGTTCAATGTATTACAGTATTTTAATATCTTTTTGGAAGCCGCCCAAAGTGGCTGGGGAAGCCCAGCCAGATGGGCGGGGTATAAATAATAAATAATAAATTATTATTATTATTATTATTATTATTATTATTATTATTAACCACTCTGGGAAGTGTAGCACTGTGATGGGAATAGGGGTCCCCTAAGAGCTCTTAGCACCCTTAACCCTTAACCAACTACAGCTCCCAGAATGCTTTGGGGGAAGCCATGACTGCTTAAAGTGGTATGATCCTGTTTTAAATGCATCATGCAAATGGGACCAGTGTTTGTGTCCATGTTCTTTCTCTCTGTGTCAGAAGGGTGAGATGGGGGGTTTGAAAGTGACCGAGGGGCAGCGAGAGAAGAAACTAGAAGAGGTGCGCTCTCTCAAAACTCCACCGGCCCCAAAAGCTTGGCAACCCCAATCTACCTCACAGGGTAGTTGTTGCAATGGGAAAAAAACACACCGAATGACTCCAAATATGCGATCCCAACCTTCTAGGAGGAGCATCAAGGTACAAATGCACGGGACAAAGGCGTACATAAATAAATTTTATTTTAAATAAAAAGTAAAGAGTTATTTTGACAGCTGTGCTTTCAAGCCATTTGGCACATGGCAATTGCCAACACTTTCCCTGTTATGGCTAGTGGTCAGACATGCAAGGAAGTAGGTTTCTGCACATGTGTCCTGAGTCGATAGGGAGTCATGTTGCCTACGTGGTTCTCAAGTCCCTTTCCAGCAGCACATGTCTGGCCCTATCAGACAATCAGATATAGTAAAGGTAAAGGAACCCTGGATGGTTAGGGGTCCAGTCAAAGGGGTTGTGATGCTCATCTCACTTTCAGGCCAAGGGAGCCGGCGTTTGTCCACAGACAGCATTCCGGGTCATGTGGCCAGCATGACTAAACCGCTTCTGGTGCAACAGGACACCATAACAGAAGCCAGAACACACGGAAATGCCATTTACCTTCCTGCCACAGCGGTACCTATTTATCTACTTGCACTGGTGTGCTTTCAAACTGCTAGGTTGGCAGGAGCCGGACCAGAGCAACAGGAACTCACTCCGTCGCGGGGATTCGAACCGCCAACCTTCGGATCGGCAAGCCGAAGAGGCTCAGTGGTTTAGACCACAGCGCCACCCGCGTCCCCAGATCAGTTGTGTAGGAATGGTGGGGTACTCCCTCCCATACCCCTCTCCCAAATAAAAACCTGAACAGCCTTGCAGCTTCTCTGATCAGATGATACCCAAACAGTTCGTGATGGTGGCCAATGACAGCAGTGCTTTCTAGGCTAATCTGAAGTACCTGTTCTGAAGTGTTCTGTCGTTATGCCTCTGGGATAGAGCTACTTTGATCTGTAAGCTGGCAACAGGAATAGGAATGCCCCATCTACAGCTAATAGACAGCTAAATGATGAATGAGCCGCGAAGCACGGGATTTGTTCTGTTACTCCCTCATTGCAACTAACCGCAGGACCCAAACACAGTGTTCAGACATTAAAGCCCAATATACATTCAATGGCATACAAAAAAGACCATCTCGCATGCAGTGCAACTTCTCTGGCATGGAGGCGAGAAACGACGCTCCGCACAGTCTCCCAGATTGACAGCCGAGACATGTTTCACGGGCCCTGTGGACCAACAAAAGGAAAAAAACAGATTAGATTCTGGAAAAAGCCTAGGAAGAGTCCCCAAATCATGTGCGTTTTCCGGGACTTCCCTGCTAACATGACATCATAAACAAGGCTATAGGCATCGCCACCGTGCAAATCCAGAAATGGTACTGGATAACGAATCTGGCCATTTAAATGCTAAGGCAAAGATTGCAAAATTGCATGACAGTATGGCAAAAAGCAGAAGCCACAAGGGAAGAAATGACATGTGATTTCTAAGCAGTCAGTGGGCAGAGCATCAATGTCTTACATTGTCTCTCCTCATGACTAGTAGAAGCAGGGGGAAAGCATGCAAATCGAATATATGCAGACTTATTAAAGTGTTTCCATGATGAGCAAGTGATAAATCCTGATCCCCAGTATCTATGAGGCACACAAGGACTTCTGATGAGGAAATGAGGTCCATGCTGCATTCTCCAAGATGGATGTGAAGGGGGGGGGGAGAAGGGGCACCGCCCCCCCGTTCTCCTATGGACCTCCTGCAACTCAACTATACAGCTGCAAATATGTTTGAAGTGTGTTTTAAGCGCATTATACAAATGTGACACTAGGTGGCACTGGTGAGCTACTGTCTATTCCATATATATTTCAAAACTTTTTTTTTCAAAAAAACAATTTTCACAGCATTTATATATATGTGTGTGTAGATTCAGCCCAAGTATGCCTCAGAACCCCTTAAGAGCAGGGTAACTATTTGAGTAGCAGCACACTTGGCAAACCTAAGGCTTGGTGAGCAAGGGGGGTCTCACATCATAATCTTTTGAAATCTGTGAAAAGCTTTGGGGAAATCCAGGATGATAATCAATCAATTGGGAGATGTGGTCTCCTGCATTATGTGTATGAAAAGGGGTGTGTCTATCTATCCTCTATCTATCTATCTATCTATCTATCTATCTATCTATCATCTATCTATCTATCTATCATCTATCTATCTCTATCTATCTATCTATCTATCTATCTATCTATCTATCTTTCTATCTATCTCTATCTATCATCTATATCTATCATCTATCTATATCTATCATCTATCTATCTCTATCATCTATATCTATCTATCTATCTATCTATCTATCTATCTATCTATCTATCTACTATCTATCTCTATCTATCCTCTCTCTCTCTCTCTCTCTCTCTCTCTCTCTCTCTCTCTCTCTCTCTCATCTATCAATCTATCTATCATCTATCTATCTATCATCTCCAAGAGTCACATTTCATTCTACCAGCCCAAATTAATACGAAATTAGTGTTGCTTGGCTGAAAAGAAAAGAAGGTAAGGGCGAAGGCAGGGGTAATATTTAGAAATCACAGCAGGTTCTTCCTCATCTATGACATGAACTTTCCCCCAGCTTTCCAATTTGCGTGACAGCTATACATCAACGAAGCTGAACCCTTGATTAGCCATTGATCCAGCTCCTCCCCACATTTTTGGCAGTCTTCAAGCCTTAAAAACAAAACACAACGCAACATGTACACATTTTTCTGGTCCTTCTGTGCCTTATTAAATAAAGAACGCAGAAACATTTTTTAAAAATGCAACATTGCTCTGGGGATTTGGGTACCAAAGTGCGTGCCAACCATCAATATTCAAAGATGAGTATTGAAACTTTAAAAACTGGTTTTAGGAAGAAAAGAAAAGAAATCTGGACCCTGAAAGAGGGAAAGGACTAATTTGCATGAAATGCAACAAGAATGCTACCGAGTGAGACCACACTCCTTTCAATAGTATATCTGTCTACAATTGAAAGGTTTTGAGAAACAATTTGGGGAGTGGGTGGGACAGGTGAACTAACATCAGTGTACTGGATGAAGCAAAGATCACCAGTGTTGAAGCAATGATTCTTCAACATCAACTTCGTTGGACTGGTCATGTTGTGCGGATGCCTGATGATTGTCTTCCAAAGAAACTACACTATTCCGAACTTAAAAATGGAAAGTGTAATGCTGGTGGTCAACAAAAGAGGTTTAAAGACTGTCTCAAGGCAAATCTAAAAAAATGTAGTATAAACACTGAGAACTGGGAAACACTGGCCTGCGAGAGCTCCAATTGGAGAACAGCCTTACCAAAGGTGTCATGGGCTTTGAAGATGCTCGAACTCAGGACGCAAGGGAGAAACGTGCTAAGAGGAAGGCACGCTTGGCAAACCCTCACCGTGATCAACTCCTGCTTGGGAACCAATGTCCCCACTGTGGAAGGACGTGTGGGTCCAGAATTGGCCTCCACAGTCGCTTACGGACTCATTGTTAAAACCGTGTTTATGGAAGACAATCTGACTCGGCTACGAGTGATTGCCAAAGAAGAAGAAGAACGCTCTTTCAATATTATATCTGCCTACAATTGAAAGGTTTTGAGAAACAATCTGGGGAGCGGGTGGGAAGCTTGCACCATGAACAGCAAAGCATAAAGACAAAACGTGAGGCTTTTTTATTATTTTTATTTATTTTTTATTTATTAAATATCTATACCCAGAGATCTCAGGGTGGCTCACACAATGAAATCGCAATATAAAAACACAATATGCATATTCAAAATAAAAACGGAAACAACTCAATAATCCCCCCCCAAAAAAACCCCCCACATTGGATCTCAATCAGCCAAAGGCATGGTTAAAGGGAAACATTTTTGCCTTTTATTTGCTGTTAAAGGTAGGATTGTTGCTCTTCTTTGACGTCCTGGGGCCATCCAGTGCCGGGCTTTGATTTTCTTACCAAGATTGGATATTCACCTTTGAAAGCCTCTTTCCACTGACGATCACAGCTGAACATTGCAAGAACAATAAGGATTTTTAGGGGCATTATGACTGGGTTAGTAAAACACAGCTGCCCCTGAAAGTCCCTCATTTTTCTTGCTGCCTCTCATCCATCCGTCCTGTCCCTAGGAGCTAGGAGAGTTGAAAGATGTTGCTTTCTTTTGGCATGCCAATGACGAGACCGCGAGCTTGGTATTTACCCAGCCATTTTGCAAACTGCCAGCCTGCATCAGAATTTAGCAATGAGCTGCAACATGGGAAACTTGGCAAAGTTCAAGATCTTTTTTATTTTATTTTAAGAATTATTGCACATTCCCACCTGACCCAGTTAATTTCAAGGGCCATTGGCAGATATTGGAGTAAGCAAACAAACAGGTAGACTACTAGAATCATAAAATCATAGAATTATAGAGTTGGAAAGGACCACACAAGTTATCTAGTCCAACCCCCAGTAATGAAGGAATCTTTTGCCCATGGTGGGACTCGAACCCCAGACCTTGAGATTAAGAGTCACATGCTCTACTGACTGAACTATCCTAGGAAACACTACACTCTTTTCTCCTGCACGTGGAATCTCTTGGTTGCCGTTGCTGTGAGCCTCCCAGAGGCTCAAACTATATGTGAGTCTACACATTCAAAACACTGCTGAAAGTGTCCACATTGCACGTAACTTCCAGCAGTCCTAGGGATGTAAGAAGGCATTGGTTTGTGTTCCAGCCTTTGCTCATCGCACGCAGCACTGTTTCCTTTCCACTGCAGTTTCACTTCTGACAAGAGCTATATTTTTTGCCTCACTGTGGCATCATTTCATATAATTATTTACTGAATTGGTTACATTGCTGTTATATTGTTTTGCGCCATTTGTTTCAGCAAAGGAAAAGCAAATGCAAAGAGAGAAAATGCATGGCGTTGTTTGCAGACAGGAAAACAAAGGAACAGCGGTGTCCAGCCCAAGGAGGAGAAACGGCCAATAGTTCAATTCTTTATTGACAAAGCCTGAACTTACAGGAGCCCCTGAATGTAAATATGCACACATATGTTTCCCCCAGACTTGCACCCTGAGCTGCACCGTTGGAGCCACAAGTGTGGCCACTGCCACACGCAAACCTCATCTGATGGCAAATAACCTGCGACTTGTCCTACAGGTAAGTAGTCGCCGTGCTTGTCTCTTCGAGCCCCTCCTGACGATGGGGGCAGGGATGGGTGTGATGCCACTGCTGCCTCCTCCCTTTAGGCCAGGGTTTCCCAAACCTGGGTCTCCAGCTGTTTTTTGGACTACAACTCCCATCATCCCTAGCTAGCAGGAACGGTGGTCAGGGATGATGGGAGTTGTAGTCCAAAAACAGCAGGAGACCCAAGGCTGGGAAACACTTCTTTAGCCACTGTCTCTCCCCCCCCCCCCTTGCTCCTGACACATCGGGTCCTTCAGTGATGTGCAGTCAATTTTTTTCGTAGGAGAGTGTTAGGGCCAGCTTATGAAGGCGATTGGGTGGGGGACGTCGTGTGTGTCAGTATCGTGCCTCCCTCCCTAAGCCAGGCAGAAGCTTCCCAGGCTTTGGGAAAGAGAGGTACCAGCAGGCCCATCTTATCCATTGAGGCTAGTGGTGTGGGGCGCCGGGGCGCCAAGTTCTGAAGGGCGCCAGGCGAGAGTCCAGGGAACGATGAACAAGCGTGCTGAGTGAGCGAGGGTGCGTGACCTGCTCCCACTGAGTGTCAGCTCAGTTTTTTCCCTTTTAGCCTTCTGGCGCCCCGCAGAATTCGGCACCTTCCTGGCTTAGGGAGGGAGGCAACAAAGCCGTTCTTAAACCGAGCCCTGCCTGTCCCTGACAAGTGAATATCAATAATAATTGCTGGATTGATTTCTCTTCTGGACATGGAATGAATAAGCAAGCATTGGCGATTTCTTTCCCTGCTTCCGCTGGAATTCTCTGACATCCCCTCAATTTTGCTACCTGCAAATAGTAGCGGCATTTGGGGGGGTGGTGTTTGCAGCAATTTTGGCTCAGCCCTCAAATCTGGGTTCTTTGTCATATGTTTATCTCATATTTGATATAAGCTATATGATTTCCTGACTCCAGTCTGCCCTAAAACTAGACATTTTTAAGCACGGCTTGCCCAAAGGCTTGAAGAAGGGGTGGGGTGTTATTTTGTTGTTTTTATTTTTATGTTGATTATTTGTGTTTTATATTGTGATTTTATCTTGCAAACCTCCCTGAGACCTGCAGGTATAGGGTGGTATACAAATTTTAATCATAATGATGATGATAATGACGATGATGATGGAAATTTGTCAAAGCACCCACCACTGTCTATTGTCTTCTATAAGCAAAGATTGCTTTAAACTGCAGCTTCCAGAAATACTGTTGCTCTAGCTATAACGTCGTGGACCTTTTAGTGCAGAAGTGGATCTCTTTCCTGGTGAAAGCAGCACTCAGCTTGCCAAGTTGCGAGTTCCGAAAGATTCAGCTGATCAGCTGTGAAACTGTAGTTAAATTTAAAGATTTTTGTTTGTTTGTTTGTTTGTTTCTTGCTCAAGAGCATACTAATCAGTCAAGGGTATTTGCTAATCACTCTGAGCAGATTGATTTTTCCCTCCCCCTTCCTGCAAGCACACATATTGCAATTACATATGTACTATATAAGCTAGTGTCAGAGGCACGGGGAAAGCCCACCGCTGCAATACAACCATCTAAATAAATTAATCAAGCTCACCTGTGCTTTTATCAAGTTTAATTCGCTTCATTAAACACCACACACTTTTAACAGCATGCGTAGCGGCAGGACGTGGCTAGACTCAAATACTCAAGTAAATGGGATGCCACAGCTGCAATTGCATCTTTTGGCTTCCATTGTTCTTTTCCTGGCCACATTCTTTTAAAACACCCATCACATCCCCTGCTAACATGATTATCACCACTATTCCTCACTTATATTGCTTCTGGGAAGAAGAAGAAGAAGAAGAAGAAGAAGAAGAAGAAGAAGAAGAAGAAGAAGAAGAAGAGTAGTAGTAGTAGTAGTAGTAGTAGTTTGGATTTGATATCCCGCTTTATCACTACCTGAAGGAGCCTCAAAGCGGCTAACATTCTCCTTTCCCTTCCTCCCCCACAACAAACACTCTGTGAGGTGAGTGAGGCTGAGAGACTTCAGCTGCATGTGGAGGAGCGGGGAAGTGAACCCGGTTCCCCAGATTACAAGTCTACTGCTCTTAACCACTACACCACACTTTAAGAGAGAAAACAGTCCTTAAAAGTGCCACGACAGGGCAGTATAATGCTTGTAAAAAAAAAAAAATGATTGTAGTAGCAGTATTTAGTAATCAAAGGAATCATGGAATTGTTTAGATATACTTTACTGCTGTGCAGACCCAGTAGGTAAAGGTAAAGGGACCCCTGACCATTAGGTCCAGTCGTGACCGACTCTGGGGTTGCAGCGCTCATCTCGCTTTATTGGACGAGGGAGACGGCGTACAGCTTCAGGGTCATGTGGCCAGCATGACGAAGCTGCTTCTGGCCAACCAGAGCAGCGCACGGAAACGCCGTTTACCTTCCCGCCGGAGCAGTACCTATTTATCTACTTGCACTGGTGTGCTTTCAAATTGCTAGGTTGGCAGGAGCAGAGACCGAGCAATGGGAGCTCACCCCGTCGCAGGGATTCGAACCGCCGACCTTCTGATCGGCAAGTCCTAGGCTCTGTGGTTTAACCCACAGTGTCACCTGTGTCCCTGCAGACCCACTAGAAAGATGCAAATAAGAGTTATATAGTTGTATAAATCAGTATTAATTTATAAGGGTGTAAATTTTCTACAAAGTTCTTTTGATGAACTTCAGTCTGAGCCATGCACTGTGGAATATTATCTTATTGTTTTAAAAAGGCCATATGAAGAGAAGCAATACAATATGCTGTCATCTACCAGAATAACCGGATTCATAAAGAATGAAACTTTGGTTCAGATCAGACATACTGTAAAACAAATTGTCAGCCTGGGTAGCTCAGTTGGTTAGACCGTGATGCTGATAATGCCAAGGTTGCAGGTTCGATCCTCGTTTGGGGCAGCTGCATATTCCTGCATTGCGGGGGTTGGACTAGATGATCCTAAGGGTCCCCTCCAATTCTATGATTCTATGAATCCCAGTCCAACAAACTACAGTGGTACCTCGCAAGACGAAAAACGTGCAAGACGAAAGAGTTTTCCGTTTTTTGAGTCGTTCCACAAGACGAATTTCCCTATGGGCTTGCTTCGGAAGACGAAACGTCTTGCGAGTTCTTGCGAGTTTGTTTCCTTTTTCTTAAAGCCGCTAAGCCGCTAATAGCCGTGCTTCGCAAGATGAAAAAACCGCAAGATGAAGAGACTCGCGGAACGGATTAATTTCGTCTTGCGAGGCACCACTGTACAGTTTAGTGGACCAGGAATGAACCATGTGACATGTGTAGGCTTCCGACTCGTCCCTCCCTTCCCTGCCTAATTTCTCTTCTGCACCCTAACACAGTACAGTGGTACCTCGGGTTAAGAACTTAATTCGTTCTGGGGGTCTGTTCTTAACCTGAAACTGTTCTTAATCTGAAGCACCACTTTAGCTAATGGGGCCTGCTGCTGCCGCTGTGCCACCGCTGCACGATTTCTGTTCTTATCCTGAAGCAAAGGTCTTAACCCGAGGTAATATTTCTGGGTTGGCGGAGTCTGTAACCGGAAGCGTATGTAACCTGAAGCATATTTAACCCGAGGTACCACTGTACAGTGGTATCTCTGGTTACTTAATCCATTGTGGAGGTCTGTTTGTAACCCAAAACCGCTTTTGCTAATGGCACCTCCCGCTGCTGCTGTGCTGCCAGTGCGCGATGTCCGCTCGCATCCCGGAGCAAAGTTCGCAACAAGGCGCATCTACTTCCGGGTTAGAGGAGCTCATAACCCGCAGCGTTTGCAAGGAGGACAGTATGTAACACGAGGTTCCACTTTACTTCTAAGGTTTGTTAAACCCCTTTCTCCTGTGACAACCAGGAAACTGTTAGATTCAACTAATACTTACAAACCCAGCAATCAAATTATTGTTTGCTATCCTGGATCAAGGGACGCGGGTGGCGTTGTGGGTAAAACCTCAGCGCCTAGGACTTGCCGATCGCATGGTCGGCGGTTCGAATCCCACGGCGGGGTGAGCTCCCGTCGTTCGGTCCCAGCTCCTGCCCACCTAGCAGTTCGAAACCACCCCTAAGTGCAAGTAGATAAATAGGTACCACTTTCTAGCGGGAAGGTAAACGGCGTTTCCATGTGCTGCTCTGGTGCCGGTTCGCCAGAGCAGCTTCGTCACACTGGCCACGTGACCCGGAAGTGTCTGCGGACAGCGCTGGCTCCCGGCCTCTAGAGTGAGATGGGCGCACAACCCTAGAGTCTGTCAAGACTGGCCCGTATGGGCAGGGGTACCTTTACCTTTACCTTTTTATCCTGGATTAGGGATTGGTTAAACTCAGGCCTAGGCAAACTCAGCCCTTCAGATGTTTTGGGACCACTGGTCCTGTTAGCTAGGGATGATGGGAGTTGTAGTCCCAAAACATCTGAAGGGCTGAGTTTACCTGTGCCTGGTTAAACTTAACACCGTTTCCTGGTTCAGATTTACGGGAGTGGGTAGGATGTTCTGAGCACATGAGGAATTCCCTAAAATAGGTGGTGGCCCCAAAACCGAGGGCAAGCAAGTCTCCCTAGCTTGCAAAAAACATTAACTGCAGAAAGAGCTGCTATCAAACAATTTTGTAGCATTCTGAATGCACAAAGGGTATTAGGCCATAACTGCTTCCTGGATCAGTCTGAAACCATCCAATCCACATTGTTTCCAACCGTCCCTTGCCAGATGTTTCTGGGAAGCTTAGAAGCAGAAAATCATATGATTTTCAGCCACTGTTCCACTTCTTCTGAACACAGAGGTCCTATTTCACTACCAAGCCACTGTTAGACCTGCCCTCTGTAGATGTAGCCAATCCCTTTTTTAAAAGCCAACCCAATCTGCAGCTTTACCACATTTTCAAAACAAAGATGCATTATGGCTCGGATCCAAAGAATTCTAGGCACATGATGGGACGTTCTTGCCTTCCCTCCCCACTGAAGCTCCTCGCAACTACCAAAATGTAGCTGCTGAGGGTTGAGAAGTCCTTTAGAGCAGGATTCAAAGCGGCATGAAAGGCTGTACTTGGAATGTAAAATTGGGAATCCTTCCACCCATAAGAAGCTGCCACCAAGGTATGAGGTTCTTTGGGTCCTGGACCTGGTCTCTCTGTTGTTTCCAGGGACAGGAAACCAGATAATGTTGAACCCCAACTCTGGTCCACTCCCAACCAGCATGACTCACAGTTAGGATGGATGGGAGTTGTAGCAACATCTAGAAGGCCAAAGTTCCTCCCATCCCATTGTATACAGTATGCAAAAGGGCTTCCTTTTGTCTGATCTGAACCTACTGTTCATTAACCTACTTGTCTCATGCAAGTAAACTATAGCAAAAGGATATTTGTCTCCATCTAGTCTATGCACAGATGCGGGTGGCGCTGTGGGTTAAACCACAGAGCCTAGGACTTGCCGATCAGAAGGTCGGTGGTTCGAATCCCCGTGACGGGGTGAGCTCCCGTTGCTCGGTCCCTGCTCCTACTAACCTAGCAGTTCAAAAGCACGTCAAAGTGCAAGTAGATAAATAGGTACCGCTCCAGCGGGAAGGTAAATGGGGTTTCCGTGCGCTGCTCTGGTTCGCCAGAAGCGGCTTAGTCATGCTGGCCACATGACCCGGAAGCTGTACGCCGGCTCCCTCGGCCAATAAAGCGAGATGAGCGTCACAACCCCAGAGTAGGTCATGACTGGACCTAATGGTCAGGGGTCCCTTTACCTTTACCTTTAGTCTATGCACATCTTTCATAATAATATGCATTTCTATTACAGCTGAGGATGTGAAATCCAGGCACCCAGCAGCCATGAAAAAAATATGGGATTGGCCATTAGCAGCGAGGTTCACTGCAGCTGGAGGCAAGATTTCTTCTCCTGTCTGATTCCTTACATTTGCAAAATGAAAATGAAAATGGCACATTCTGATTATATCCCATGTCTATTTGTATACTAAAGATTCCCAGGCTCTTTTGCCTTTTCCTATAGGAGAGGCAGTCCAGCTCATTGATAATGGCACAGTGCCTTGGGAATCTATTTTAATGATGGGGTGTCAATGCTTTTTCAGCAGAGGGCTGGTCCCTCAGTCCTTGTGGGGGGCCAGACTATATTTTGAAGGGAAAAAATAAACAAATTCCAATGCCCCACAAATAACCCAGAGATGCAGTTTAAATAAAAGGGCACATTCTACTCATGTAAAAATACGCTGATTCCTGGGCCATCTGTGCATCAGATTTAGAAGGTGATTGGGCCGGATCCGGCCCCCGGGCCTTAGTTTGCCTACCCATGCCTTAGGCCATCCAGCTGAGGCCAGGCCTCTCTGACCGAAGCACAGCTCTGCTCATTCACACTGACTTCTTTTGAGACTTTGTAATTGACTCCAGCAAGGTCTCCAGAAATAAGAGCAATCCCAGGCGGTGTATTGGAGGGCTGCATCTCGCTTGATTTTTTACACTTTTGGCACAGAACCGATATCTGACTACACTATATCCAGGTTGTTCTCTACAAAATACACAGGAGGAAGAACTACAGAATGAATAAGAGTTACCTGACTGGAAGACCATGGTTGCCATACGTCCGGGAAATCCTGGACATGTCCTCTTTTGAGGGGTCTATCCACCCATCTGGAGGGATATTTACAATTTTAAGCAAATGCCCAGTTTGGGGGAGGGGCAATGGCCTCAAAGAAGCTCAGCATATTTTCTTGCGATCGCCCCAGAAAAGATCAACAACTCTTTTTGTCCAGATATTTACCTCTGGAAATATGGCAACCCTAGTAAGACAGAATACAGTGGTACCTTAGTTCTTGAATGGCTTAGTTGTCGAACAAATCAGCTCCTGAATGCCACAAACCCAGAAGTAAGTGTTCCGGTTTGTGAACGTTTTTCGGAAGCTGAACATCCGACATAACTTCCGCTTGAGTGCAGGAAGCTCCTGCAGCCAATCAGAAGCCATGCCTTGGTTTTCGAATGGTTTTGGGAGTCGAACGGACTCCCGGAATGGATTAAGTTTGAGAACCAAGGTACCACTGTATAATCAAAACAGTGTGGTTGTGCACATGCATGCACACACGTAAAGAAAGAATTCTGCTCAGAGTTCTTGCGTCTATTTTGAGAAGCAGTGGTGAAGCAAGCATTCCAAAATCAGTTAGTTATGGTATTTATCCTCTGGAAGAACATACTATCTTTTATGAATAGAGCCTTGTCTCAGATTTGTTCTTTAAAAACTCAATCAGGCTCATCATCTTAAAAATTATACTGCACATCTCCAAGGAAACATTAAAACCGGCATTCGGTCTAAAGACGAGCATTGCCCGGCTAGCTCTGGTCTGCGACAGCCACAGCTTATGGAGCGAGTAGAGCAGGAACAGCCAACATGGTGCCCCCCAGATGTTGTTGCATGGCCAGCAGTCAGGGATGGCTCCAACATCTGGCGTGCACCTTGTTGGCTACCACTGTACTAGAGGCTGTTGCACCAAATACATAGAGGAGGAGTCGGAGTCGGTGCCCAGTTCCTGAGGGGTGGGTTTGGGGAAAGGAGCAACATCTGCAAACAATCCCTTCACGGTTTGTCAAAGTGAAGCAAGTAAGCAAGCAACATTTTCACACTAAGCAAAAGAGTAGCTTCTAGTGGCAGAATGAACAAGCTGATCTGCCAACAAGCCCTGCCCGGGGTGGGGGGGATAACAGAGAAGCAGCCAGTGGATTCCCCCCCCCCCCGCTCTCCAGACCAGTTGCCAGAATTTATTGTGCAAAAGCCAGAGGTTTGCTTTGGATTCCAGAATTGTTTTGATTCGAAGCAAGCGGTGTGTTTTTCACTCGGCGTGCATGTTCGGCTGGGTGGTAGTCCACACATTTACACCAGAGCCCCCAGCCCAGCTTGTCAGGCTTAGCCCCAGTACTACAGTCGTACCTCGGAAGTCGATCAGCCTTGTGAGATGAACATTTTGGCTCCCAAACGCCGCAAACAAGGAAGCGATTGTTCTGGTTTGCGAATGTTCTTTGGAAGCTGAACATTCGCCGTGGCTTCCGATTGAACAGGAGCTTCCTTCAGCCCATCAGAAGCCGCTTCCTGCAGCCAATCAGAAGCCGCTTCCTGCAACCAATCAGAAGCTGCTTCCTGCAGCCAATCAGCTTCCTGCAGCCAATCAGAAGCCGCACCTTGGTTCCTAAACGTTTTGGAAGCCAAACAGACTTCCAGAACGGATTCCGTCCGACTTCCGAGGCACGAGAGTATTCCGAAAGCTGCTGCATGTGAGAGATGCTCCGCAGCTGCTTACCCCCATCCCCATGTCCCTCACATGCTCATCTGACCCTCTCCTCGAACCTTCAACTTGTCATCTCGGCCTTCCTCATTCAACATCTTCTTCCAAACAAACAGGAGGTAGCCGTTGCAGCTTTGCAACTCCTGGTTGGAAGGAAAGTCAAGTGAGCATACTCATTCGTTGAACATTTCTCCAATGAAAATAGCGACGTCTGGAGAGCCATAGCATCCTTCCAACTTAAAGTTGCTTGGGATGATGCAAGACACCATCACTACTAGAAAGGCTATAACTCTGGCTCCCATTAAGGAGGGCCGAAACCAAGTTCTGAAGGCCAAATTAATAATCACATCCAACCTAAGTGCTCCTTGCAAATTGGCCAATGCTTCACATTTCATCATAGGTGACGAATTCATCTCTGTCTCCATAAAACATGTTAGATTTGAAATCATATTTTTAGGCCACTTGGGTGCATGAAAAAAACCATGAACTATGCTTAAAAACAAACAGAATTTTTTTTAAAAAAGGGAACGGGAAACAGCTCGTGATTTGGAAGTAATCTTTCAGTTTCATGGTATTCTCAGCAAACCACTTGGACACTGTAGATGTTGTTGAACGTTTTCAACCATGAAACTTGCATTCACACACACACACACAGTGGAAGCCGTTTAGATTTCTGAAATAAAACCCTACCATTTGCTGTTATTTTGTTGCTGTTTTGCTGGATTTGGAGCTTCTGTGACAAAATACTTAAACAGTAAAAATAAAACAAACAAAAAAGGTTGCATTTTGATGGTAGAACAAGTCAACATTTTCAACTACCGGTATACTTTCAACATCCATAGGTAACTGAGAATTGTTACTAAAATTTGTTTTTGGTAAGCCAAACTGGACCTTTTAAGGGGAAAAATGTTTTCTTTCAGAAGTATTTTAGAACAAAACACAGTAGTTTCAACAACATAGAAAAGACTTTACAACCCAAGAAAAGAGATAATGCAGTATTTTGTAAACTAAGAAAATTAAACAAATTAAACAACAACAACAAAGCCTTTGAAACGAATTTAAAATTTCAGATTCAATAGATTCACATTTGCCCAGCATTGGCAAAGCTTTCAAGCCCTAATTATTGATTATTATTATTTTGGGGGGGGGGGGAGCAATTTCTATCTTTGGAGCTGATTTTATCCTTCAGAGTGTATCTCTGAACTTGGAAGGAATGGCTAATCAAACACACCACACAGATTTTCCATGTAGCTGTAAAAACAATGCTGGAGCCAGTCATTCAAATAGCAACTTGTTGAATTCTTTCAGCCCCTTTGTGATTATCTCACCGTTATTTATGTGCGAGGGGGATTCGCAGACTGAGAGAGGGGAGACAAATGAAGGAGAGACTGTACCTGTGTGACTCAGATTACATTAAACAAAACAGGCCCCATTAATTGTCCAGGAGAAGTCACTGTGTCCTCCTGCCCTTCAGAGTGAAAAGCAAAGCTATTGAAGGACCAAATTAAGCATGGGAGAGACATTCCTTCTGTTTAAACACAGAACTGCCCAATCCTACAGAAAGAGGCTCTCTGCGCGTGTGTCTCCCAGTCTTTAACACAAAATGAGGGGCTGGCACACATTTATCCATTTATCCCCGTCTGGCAAGGGGCATTTCACCCAAGTGAGGTCATTCACACTGCCAGAGTTCAGGCAATGAGAAATGTTTGTGGTGAGTTCTGAAACTTCCTTTTTCTAGAAAAATAACACTGGCTGTGGTATGCATGGGTGCTTCACTTTTGCAATTAAAAACAGAGGGCTTCCATCTCTCCCTCATGCCTCTGGGAACAGTGTTACCCTAGTAGTAGTAGTAGTAGTAGTAGTAGTAGTAGTAGTAATAATAATAATAATAATAATAATAATAATAATAATAATAAAAATACCCCACCCATCTGGCTGGGTTTCCCCAGCCTCTCTGGGTGGCTCCCAACAGAATAATAATAATAATAATAATAATAATAATAATAATAGTGAAAAAGTGATAAAACATCAAACATTAAAAACTTCCCTAAACAGGGCTGCCTTCAGACGTCTTCTAAAAGTCAGATAGTTGTTTATTTCCTTGACATCTGACGGGAGGGCGTTCGACAGGGCGGGTGCCACTACTGTGAAGGCCCTCTGCCTGGTTCCCTGTAACCTCACATCTCGCAGGGAGGGAACCGCCAAAAGGTCCTCAGAGCTGGACCTCAGTGTCCAGGCTGAACGATGGGGATGGAGATGCTCATTCAGGTATACAGGGCTGAGGCCGTTTAGGGCTTTAAAGGTCAGCACCAACACTTTGAACTGTGCTCGGAAATGTACTGGGAGCCAGTGTAGAGTCCTTTCAGGACCAGTGTTATGTGGTCTGATGACATTACATTGATCCCATGGAATGCCAATAGGCGGCTGAAGTAGTCATTGAATCATAGATTTGCAGAATTGGAAGGAACCATGAAGGCCATCAACTCCCTGCAATGCAGGTATCTTTTCCCCAACATGGGGCTTGAACCCTCAAGCCTGAGCTTCAGAGTCTCATGCGTTACCAACTGAACTATCCCAGCTCAATAGCTTTTACAGTGGTACAAACTTAATCCATTCCGGAAGTCTGTTCTTAAACCGAAACCATTCTTAAACCAAGGCACGCTTTCCCTAATGAGGCCTCCCACCGTTTGGATTCCGTTCTTAGACCAAGGTAAAATTCTCAAACCAGGACACGATTTCCAGTTTTGCGGAGTTTGTAAACCGAATAGTTCGTAAACAGGACTGTTCTTAAACTGAGATACCGCTGTATTTAACAGATTGCCCCCCCCCCAATACAGTGGTACCTCGGGTTACGTACGCTTCAGGTTACACACTCCGCTAACCCAGAAATAGTGCTTCAGGTTAAGAACTTTGCTTCAGGATGAGAACAGAAATCGGACTCCGGCGGCGCAGCAGCAGCAGGAGACCCCATTAGCTAAAGTGGTACCTCAGGTTAAGAACAGTTTCAGGTTAAGAACAGACCTCCAGAATGAATTAAGTTCTTAACCCAAGGTACCACTGTATTATTATTCAACTGCCCGCCCCCCCCCCCGAAAAACACTGAGTATCTTCCTGTTTCACCTTCCTAAGGGAGGGTGAATGTCCCACGGAACTGGGGGCAGGGACAGTTAACCCCATTTTACTTAAAACAAGTCAACCCCCCCCCCCTTTCTCCACGATAGTGGCAGCTGTACATTCAAACAGACAAAACTCCCACCATCCCCTCTATTTGAGCTCTTTGCAAAAATTGCTTTTAAACCACTAATAGATTTCTATTCCGCAGATGGCTGGCTGCGTTTCCAAATTCCCCAGCCGCAGAGTCGTGAAACATGCTTAAGGCCGGCTCACATAAATGGGCTTAAGTGAAGTTAACGCTTTAACGGGTGGTGGTCCCACACTTTTTAAACGCCACCTCGCAGTTGCGCGAAGGGGTTGGGATTCCTGTAAAAGGGTGGCAGGGAAGTTTATGGGGATACCACATAACTAGACGGCCTAGTTTTAAACGCAAGGCAAAAAGCATTTGCAAATCTTCACTGGCTCTTTGTAGTCTTTCCACACAAACAGCCAGCAGAACAGCCAGTCAGTGGGAGGCAAAGCTTCTTTTGATTCCTGCCTGGGTGTTAACTTCACTGCTACCAGCAAAAAGAAAAGTGAAACCAAACTAAAAGAACTGCTTTGCCCCTTAAGGGGCTGTGTGTGTGTGTGTGTGTGTGTGTGTTGCACCAAGCAAAGCAAATACAGTGGTACCTCGGGTTACATATGCTTCAGGTTACATACGCTTCAGGTTACAGACTCCGCTAACCCAGAAATATTACCTCGGGTTAATAACTTTGCTTCAGGATAAGAAAAGAAATCGTGCTCCGGCGGCGCAGTGGCAGCAGGAGGCCCCATTAGCTAAAGTGGTGCTTCAGGTTAAGAACAGTTTCAGGTTAAGAACGGACCTCTGGAACGAATTAAGTACTTAACCCGAGGTACCACTGTACAAAAAAGATATAATTATATAATATAATAAAGCACATTATGAAATCATATATCATGATATTATGTATTCAAATTAGGATTCAAATTATATTTGTATTTGTAAATCGTAACTGAATCTAAAAAAAAAAAAAACGCGTGTAAAAATAGTGCAACTTGATTCTGATCCTAGTTTGTGTCCACTAATTCTGACCGCCCGCACATTAACTATTAATTTTAGAAGTGTATTTTCAGGGAAATTTACAAGTGGAATCCCTTTGCAGAAGCTCAATTTGAAATTTGAAACAGATCATTACTGAAGGCTCCATAAGTCTCCAGGGATCTTTCTCCTCCAACATGCGCTGGCCTAAATGGGCTGCCTTGAATTTTTATGTTATTAAAATGTAGAAATCACCTTTTCCACTTTTCTAAAACTCCCAAGTTGTTGTACGAGGCAGAGAACACCTGTGTGCATCCCCACGTGCGTGCACAAATCAAGCAATAAAAATTGTATTAAAAAAGCGTTTGAACATAACTCATAAAATGAGATCAGCAGCGGGATTAAAACCGTAGCAAAATATGAAAAAGCAAAAACAGCAAACAGAAGAAGGGTAAGAGCAAGACTATAAAGAAGCGGGATAATGTCATTCAAAATAAACACCAGCTTGCCACCATGCAACAAAGCCAAGTGAAATCCTTGGGTAAATTAAAAAGAAGAAGTCCTAAAGTAACATCTGAACCTAAAATTTAGATTCACTGGGGAGAATGCCTCTCCTCCGAAGGGATACACGGAGAAGGCCCTCTTTTGCTGCTCTCAGTTCTCTGGAAGACAGAAGACTAGACCACATTTTTACTGGCTCTCGCTTCTGCACCTTAGCAACAAAAAACAGCTTGATCTGCATGCAAAGACAGGCTCTAGTGGATTGAGCAGACGAGACCAAGACTGAATCCAAACGTCAAGAACAGGGGTCAGCAAACTTCCCTCCACTGTTCCTCAGACCTTGGGGGGGGGGCAGGGGCGGATGGACTATATTTTGAAGAAGAAAAAATATGAACAAATTGCTATGCCCCACAAATAACCCAGAGATGCATTTTAAATAAAAGCACACATTCTACTCATGTAGAAACACCAGGCAGAGGCCACAAATACCCCAGAGATGCAGTTTAAATAAAAGGGCACATTCTACTCATGCAAAAACAAGCTGATTCCCGGACCGTCTGCAGGCCAGATTTAGAAGGCGATTGGGCCGGATCCGGCCCCTGGGCCATAGTTTGCCTACCCATGGTCAACAAAGTGGTTACTGCACGTGCTGTAGAGGGAAGTGAGGGGCAGATGGGACTCATCCACCTGAGAAGTGAGGCTATCTAGGAGAAGGAAAATGCTGATAGTAAACCTCTGCTGCCTCGTGCCTATACAGTGGTACCTCGGGTTAAGTACTTAATTCGTTCCGGAGGTCCATTCTTAACCTGAAACTGTTCTTAACCTGAAGCACCACTTTAGCTAATGGGGCCTCCTGCCACCGCCGCGCCGCCGGAGCACGATTTCTGTTCTCATCCTGAAGCAAAGTTCTTAACCTGAGGTACTATTTCTGGGTTAGCAGAGTCTGTAACCTGAAGCGTATGTAACCTGAAGTGTATGTAACCTGAGGTACCACTGTACTCAAGAAAGGTTTCAGGAGTAAACCCCAAGGAAAAATCTGTACCTCCTGCCTTGTGGGACATCTTTGGGAGAAGAAAACGCTAAGGAGTAAAAACCGTAAAGGACCCCTGGACGGTTAAATCCAGTCAAAGGCAACTATGAGGTTGTGGCACTCATCTTGCTTCAGGCCGTGGAAGCCAGCATTTGTCCGCAAGCAGCTTTTCAGGTCATGTGGCCAGTGTGACTAGACTGCTTCTGGCACAACAGGACACCGTGATGGAAGCCAGAGTGCATGGAAACGCCGTTTACCTTCCTGTCACAGTGGTACCTATTTATCTACTTGCACTGGTGTGCTTTTGAACTGCTAGGTTGGCAGGAGCTGGGACGGAGCAACAGGAGCTCACTCCGTCACACGGATTCGAACCGCCGACCTTCTGATCGGCAACCCCAAGAGGCTCAGTGGTTTAGACCACAGCGCTACCCGCATCCCTAAGGAGTAAACTCTACACACATCCAGAGTGGAGTTCCTAAAACTTGGATTGCACCTTGTATACCTCCTTACAGGAATTCCTGCAGCCCAGCTCATGCCAAATGTATTACTCTGCTTTCCTTCAGACCACATCAATGAGGCTGAGAGTCTTGTCGTCTGGGCAGCTTATGACCTCCAAACACGCTGCCCAGGCTGATAAGGCGCATCCTTTAATACAATTGGCTGTTGTGAATGAAAATAATTGATAAATTGTGGCAGCTCCTTAAACAACCATCCCCCAAGCAATCACATGTTGTTTGTTGCCAATAAATTCATGAAAAGGCACATTTTAGTCATGGAAGAAAATAAAGGCCAAGAAAGCGGGGGGGGGGGGGATCACATTGCCAGAGAGATTGCTCACTGTAGCCTAATGTTTCTCCTAATTTCTAAATTGCTTATTATATGATCAACAATCTCTCTTCAAAGCAGAATAACCTTGTAGCCAGAGTCTCTCTCCAAATGCTTATGTTTGCTTCCACAAGACCTCTTGTGATATACAATAAATATTTCTACCAAAGTAGCCTCTTGTTAGGGACGCGGGTGGCGCAGCGGGTTAAACCACAGAGCCTAGGACTTTCCGATCAGAAGGTTGGCGGTTCAAATCCCCGCGACGGGGTGAGCTCCCGTTGTTCGGTCCCAGCTCCTGCCAACCTAGCAGTTCGAAAGCACACCAAAGTGTAAGTAGATAAATAGGTACCGCTGCAGCGGGAAGGTAAACGGCGTTTCCGTGCGCTGCTCTGGTTCGCCAGAAGCAGCTTAGTCATGCTGGACACATGACCAGGAAGCTGTACGCCGGCTCCCTCAGCCAATAAAGTGAGATGAGCGCCACAACCCCAGAGTCGTCCACGACTGGACCTAATGGTCAGGGGTCCCTTTACCTTTAGCCTTTTGTTAGGTTATCTGCAGAGTTCAAATTACTGCAGTGGTCCAAGTCTTGTGCAATACCGCAATGTCCTTTGTCCAGAAGACATTGAAGTAGCAATCCCCAGCTCTTTTTCCATAACCCCACTCTTAACTGAGGGAAACAAAAAGTGCAACTCTTTTTGAACTTTCTCCAAGTTTCTAGCCCTCATGACCAGAAACACCATAGAGATACACGGGGCAATTGTGATGGTATAGCTGTTGCCTCAACTCCCTGCTTGTAGGCTTTCAAATCCCAGAAACAACAAGCTGCTCGCTGTTGCAACCAACAGCCGGAAGGCACCAATACTTCCATCCATGATGTGACCTAAAAGTGGCAAAGTCCATTAAAATAACTTTGCCACTTGGTGTTTCCAAACATAATTGCAGCCCACGTTATAGTCCGATGGGGGTCTAGGGCATTGGACTAGATGATCCTCAGGGTCCCACCCAACTCTACAATTCCATGATTCCTCTAAATTCGCTGCACTAAAAGGCAACCAAGAAGAATAAAGTAAAAAGAATGTTGTTTTACATTGCCTGTATCCGCAACCCCAACCAAAACCTTATACACTGGATTTAGAATGGGGTTTTGCACTATCTCCCTGAAATGACAACTTACTGCCTAAAAGCTGGCCTTGAGGAAATATTTCCGTTGTTTTTCTATTCTTACAAATTCTGGTGAGATTCTACCAGGGCTGAGTCACATTTTCAGGGCAACATTTTCGTACAGGTTATACAAACAGAGGCCAAATACGTCTATCAATGGCAGGATGTCACCTGCCGAACTCACAAAAAATTATACAAAGCAGCTCAATTTCTTGCAAATAATATGGAAATGAGCTTTGGTCCACTAACTCTTTTTAAATTGGTTTTTTACCCCCCCTCCTTTTCCCCTATTATGTTTTTACTGTGATTTTATTGGTGTTAGCTGCCCTGAGCCCGGCTCTGGCCGGGGAGGGCGGGGTATAAATAAAATTTATTATTATTATTATTATTATTATTAGTTGCCTGTGCTGCCCGGCTGAGTCAGGGTGTTGGTGGAAGGCAACAGCTATGGAAGGAGAAAGGAAAATGATAACATGTGATTGATTTATTGCTCAGATAAATCAGATAAATTCTTGGCGTCCAGCCCGCTTCGGCTGCTCTCGTGGCCAGGCCCCAGACTTCAAAGGCCACATTCCGAGGTTCTGAGCAAAAACGCAGAGATCAGCAGCGGCAAGAGAAAGCTTCAAAAACTCCAGTGCTTGCTTCAGTGTGCTCAAATAAAGTCCACTCAGGATCTTAGCAGCTAAAAGCAGTTTTATTTACAGCAAACTATCCATTGTCGAACAGCATCGTGAAAACACGTCCACTCTCCTCAAAAGCGAAAGTAGAGAGTGTCAGAACAAAGACTTGAGAGACTCGGAAATGACGTGGAGTCTCCCCCCTCTGAACAGTAGGCAGGGCGTACACTCTGAGCTGTTTAACCCTGTAAGCTCAGGTTCCCTTCACAGAAAACTCGAAAGTTAAAGGAAGCAGATCACACCCCATTTTTAGAAGTTATATTAATACCCTCCAGTAAATTCTGAAGCGATCTGTTTGTTTCAGCAGATTATTCCTTCTTTGCAGTCGACCACCTACAAACACACCCATACAGCAGGGTTTTTTTTCCTATTTACTTCAGTTTTATATTAAATGGAAGCAATGTAACACACCACTCTAATAAATCTGGGGTGATGAAGTTCCCACCGGACCTCCTGAAACAATCCGTTAAGAAAATATAAAATAGACAACGCTGCATTACTAAAAGAAAACAGCCAAAAAGGGAAACTCCTCAATATGTTCTCTGACAAAACCCGTCATTTGTTTCCATGTTTGGCTTGCTAAGGCTTTAATAAGTGAAACAGCTGCTTCTATGGTTCCAGAGATGGATAGAGAAGCTTTTTTCTCCAGAGAAAGACCACAGTGGGTGGACCATTGAAAAATGAAAATGGACTTCAGCCCTCATCACTTGAGCTGCTGCTTTGGCAAAACTGAAGCAGAGAGCAAAGGTGGTTGTGTCGGTCTGACATCACAACTCGCGCCTCCCTGGAACATATGTTTGTACAGTGCTCTATACTTACTAGGTTCGGGGAGAAAGTGTCAGATTGTATAATTACGACAGTCCAGAAAAAGCAAAAATTTCCAACAAATATTCATCACAGCTATATACCTATTGTATGGAAGTTAACAATGGGACAACGAAAATGAGAGACGGTAACCTGCCCAAGCTCTCCATGGAGGCACAGGTAAATTCTGTGTCCAGGGGAACTGTCTACCAGCTCCATCTGGTTTGCAGGCTGAGACCCTACCTGCCCACAGACTTTCTCACCTGAGTGGTGCATGCTCTAGTTATCTCCCGCTTGGACTACTGCAATGCGCTCTACATGGGGATACCTTTGAAAGTGACCCAGAAACTACAACTAATACAGAATGCAGCAGATAGACTACATAGCACTGAGACTACATAACACTGGTCCTGAAAGACCTACATTGGCTCCCAGTACGTTTCCGAGCACAATTCAAAGTGTTTAAAGCCCTAAACAGCCTCGGCGTCTCCACCCACATTGTTCAGCCCAGACACTGAGGTCCAGCTCTGAGGGCCTTCTGCCGGTTCCCTCACTGCAAGAATTGAAGTTACCGGGAACCAGGCAGAGGACCTTCTCGGTAGTGGCGCCTGCCCTGTGGAATGCCCTCCCATCAAATATCAAGGAAATAAACAGCTATATGACTTTTAGAAGACATCTGAAGGCAGCCCTGTTTGATGTTTTATCGTGTTTTTAATATTCTGTTGGGAGCCGCCCACAGTGTTTGGGGAAACCCAGCCAGATGAGTGGGGTATAAATAATATAGTATTAGTATTAGTAGTAGTAGTAGTAGTAGTAGTAGTAGTAAAGGGACCCCTGACCATTAGGTCCAGTCGTGGCCGACTCTGGGGTTGCGGCGCTCATCTCGCTTTATTGGCCGAGGGAGCCGGCGTTCAGCTTCCGGATCATGTGGCCAGCATGACTAAGCTGCTTCTGGCGAACCAGAGCAGCGCATGGAAACGCCGTTTACCTTCCCGCCAGAGCAGTACCTATTTATCTACTTGCACTTTGACGTGCTTTCGAACTGCTAGGTTGGCAGGAGCAGGGACCGAGCAACGGGAGCTCACCCCGTCATGGGGATTCGAACCTCCGATCTTCTGATCGGCAAGTCCTAGGCTCCGTGGTTTAACCCACAGCGCCACCTGCGTCCCACCTTACACATACAGCAGTGCAAATAGCAAACAAAAATAAAGCACATTGGGAGAAACTGCTTACAAAAATGTGTAAATTAAGCAAAGCACAGACAAGCAAAGGGCAGAGATTTTCCTCTGACATGCCCTGTGTGTGTGTGTGTGTGTGTGTGTGTGTACACTACCCTGAGAGAGAGGCCTTCACACATTCAATCCCACACCTACAGTTGGCAATGAGATATTCCAGTAATGTACCATGTCACCTGTCTGTAAGAAAATCTTCTAAGTCTGGAATCTGTATCTCGTGAATACTCTTCTTAAGGAAGAGAAGGTAATGACTCAGCTATAGAACTGCAAATATAATGTTTTAAGGCCGTTTTGAGTGCATTAAAGAAATATGACACTAGATGGCAGTGGTGAGCTTATGGCAAATTCAATATTTTTTTCAAAGCCCTTTAAAAAAAAAGCATTTTCACAGTGGGTTTTTTTTTTGTTTGTTTTTTTGGTATGTGTCTAGATTCCAGCTAAGAAAGAGCGAATTCAAAAGCCGATATCCCTTCTAGTAGACTCTGATTTTACATTTACATTTTAGGGCTTAGCTCCCACCTGAATGCATGCATAGAACTTACCCTGACATTGAATTAAATGGGCTTGCCCCCTGCTACAGACCACAGGAGTCAATTCTGAAACAGGCTGAGAGGGCTTCGTCGTGCCCCCCAATAAAATTCAAATTGCGTGCATGATCAATTTGGGGGGGCAGGGCCAGGGTCGGATTTAGGTTTGACGAGGCCCTAAGCTACTGAAGGTAATGGGGCCCTTTATATGTCCAGCTGTCCTTTGTCAACAACAAATTGTTGCTTTTTTGTGTTGAATATATGCTATATGGTAATTTATGGACCTAATAGGTATCTAAAGCCATTTGCACATGAAGAATGTAGGCACCCTATATGTAGAAATGAGCAAACCAGTGATATTTGAGGGAGCAGGCTAGCAGGCGGGGCCCATTACTTACATCACAGGAGCCTACACAACACAACACAACACAACACAACACAACACAAAACAAAACAAAACACTGTTGCTGTATGTAGGTTTTATTTTGTTTGTTTTTTATCTTATATTTTAGAAATGTACATCCAGTTATTTTTCCTTTAGTTTTTTTGCCCCCCCCCCCAAGAGAGTAGGGTCCTAACCTATAGCTTGTTTAGCTTATATGTAAATCCGGCACTGGGTGGGGCTTACCTTCCACCTTCCCCAATATTTTATTCAAGTTGGCACCCCAGCCATTAGGGGAAGTTTCATTATTCTTCCATCAGTGCTTTCATCAGGCCAGTAGACGATTTGGAAAAGGGCAATGCAGCTGAAATTAGTGAAATTTTAGGTTTAGGACATGCTGAATTGTGAGTCATGGAACTATCTTCCTTTTGGCTGCTACGTCTGAACGTGTCCTGGAATCCACTGATGTTACCGAAGAGACTTAATGCGCAAATTAATTTTGTTCTGATTCAGAGACTTGTCAGTTACGCTCTCTGCCAAATTGGTGTCTTGGCAATGTGCAACACATATTTAATAAGACAAAGTAACGTTCCTGAGCATTTTATCAGACCATCGCTATCGTGCAATGCTTGATAGCATGTAAGAAGTTTTCCCTAACTTCTAGAATGATCATCCCACAGCCTTAATTAAGAATAAATACTCTTTCCCCCCTGCCACGACACAGACAATGGCCTGAAATCTGTGTTAATTTAGCCAGGTTTAATTAGACTGGAATCACTACTGTTCCCTTTCACAACTATTTAAGCATCACCAGGGTTGTTAATACAAACGGGTGATGAAAATGTGCTAAAAATGAAACTAACGAATGCAAGTGTGGGCTAGAGAATATACCCTTAATCTGATTAAATTGAAGTACTTCAGTTTAAAAGGGTAATAAATCAGGATATCTTATCCCTCAAATCTCAGCCTATCGTTGCCCTTTTTGAAGAAAATTCCACTTGGTGGATATACAATATTATTCCAGATGTTCCTGCACAAGGCAAACCCATCATAGTTCTGTAACAATGCCGAGGGTTTAGCAGTTTCTGGAATTTATTCCTTTCATTATTGCACTTGCATACTTGAATTTAACCCTGTAGTTAACTTTGAATAAAGCTTTTTTTCTATCTTAGAAATCCTCTGAATTTGAAATCCTGTATTCAGAGGAAGCTTGTTCTATGGGGAGAGAAAATTAACATTGAAATCTAACCACATTGTGCTATTTTAAAGCTGTGTAATCTCATTGTTGAACTTCCAAAAACTTTTTGAACTCTGTTACAATTTCGTTTTAAGACAGAAGATGAACTGTATTGCTAACATTTGGATAAATTACATTTTTGCTGTCTTTTTTAAAGCTAAGTAACATTACAGAAAGTCTTTAATGGATTCATTAATCCAATTTACAATTTTTCAGCAGTGAGATTTTTAACTCTGGGCTCAAGAACAGTCATTTTCAATGTTGTGAAAATCTGAGATGTTGCATTCTCAGGGCCTGTTTTAACTTTGGGGCATCTTCTACATTACATTCCCCCCACTTTTATTTTAATCATTGAACAAAATAAACCAAAGATAAAGAAATGCTTTTATAGCAGTTTGAAAGCAGCATAAGGTTAGACATTAACGTTGAATTTGTTATTCTGAAACATTACAATAAAAACCCATTTTCCATAAACATGTTAGGTTGGTTTACATATATTATTTTATAATAAGTTAACTTAATTGTCCTTCCTAATATTTCACCAGTGGAAATTGGGATAAGATTTTGTACTTGCAACACTTCCACTCACATACAGTGGTGCCTCGCAAGACAAAATTAATCCGTTTCGCGAGTGTCTTCGTCTAGCGGTTTTTTCGTCTTGCGAAGCAACCCTATTAGCGGCTTAGCGGATTAGCGCTATTAGCGGTTTAGCGGCTATTAAAGGCTTAGCGGCTTAGCTGCTAAAAGGCTATAAAAGGCTTAGCGGCTTAGAAAAAGGGGGGGAGCGAAAAAAAATCTCAAGACTCGTAAGACATTTTCGTCTTGCGAAGCAAGCCCATAGGGAAATTCGTCCTGCGAAGCGCATTAAAAAACGAAAAACCCTTTCGTCTAGCAGGTTTTGCGTCTTGCGAGGCATTCGTCTTGCGGGGCACCACTGTACAAATTATCATTGACCAATGACTTTACTCTCCAATAATAATAATAATAATAATAATAATAATAATTCTCTCTCCTCCTATTTTCTGGATTCATTTTGCATAAATGTGCGCTGCATCAGCTTCCAAAGTGTGTGTGTGTGTGTGTGTGTGTGTGTGTGTGTTAATCAATTGACTGTTGCTGTTTCTTTATTATTAATCATAATTTACTTTTACAATTATATAAATTTACATCTGCCTTTTGGTCTTCTAGACATTCCTGGCATCACTTAAGTAGGGAGAAAACCCTACTGAGGCCAAGTAAATCTGCTGAGGGTTTTGCTGCATGTCTTTTAAAAATTAAGTCAGTGTTTTTTGGCTGCAAATTTAAACAATCCATACCTTTAAATGTGAGCCGGTCAATGCTTTTTATTAGATTTGCTCTTCATTTTTTAACACATACCCCCCCCCAAAAAAAGATCCAAGCATTGATGCAGTTTCAAATAGTGCCATAGGTGCTACTGGCAATGGCATGTGTTTCTGGGTCAGAATTGCCTTTATATTATTATTATTATTATTATTATTATTATTATTATTATTATTATTATTATTATTATTATTATTATTATTCTGCCCATCTGACTGGATTGCCCCAACCACTCTGGATGGCTTCCAACAAATTAATACATCAAACACAATAAAACATCAAACATTAAAAACATCCCTATACAGGGCTGCATTCCCTTGGCTGATAAGAGAGCGGGTGGTGCTGTGGTCTAAACCGCTGAGCCTCCTGGGCTTGCCAATCAGAAGGTTGGAGGTTTGAATCCACATGACGGGTGACCGCAGTGGGAAGGCAAACGAGGGTTGCCATATTTCAAAAAATAAAAACCAGCACACCCCAAAAAGTTGTTGAGCTTTTAACAGGAAGACCCCAAAATTGTTGAGCTGCTGAGCGCCAGAAAATAACCGATTATTTGATTGACTTGCCTAAGATCCAGGACAAAGTGTCTATTGCTTTTAGATGTTAACAGTAATCATTTTATCGCTTGTGCATTTGCCACCCTGGGCTCCTTTGCGAGGAAGGGCGGGGTAGAAATTTAATAAATAAATAGGGTGGTTTTCAATTAAGTTGTACTCAGAGAAGCACCAATGAAATTAAGGGACCTAACCTAACCATGTCCATTAATTTCAAGGCATCTCCCAAGAGTAAATGCCAACCATAACCAGGGCCAGATTTAGGTTTGATGAGGCCCTAAGCTTCTGAAGGTAATGGGGCCCTTTATATGTCCAGCTGTCCTTTGTCAGCGACAAATTGTCGTTTTGTGTGTGTGTTGAATATATGCTATATGGTAATTTATGTACCTAAGAGGTATCTAAAGCCATTTGCACATAACAAAATATGTATTTTATCAAAGTAATTTCTTGAACTGAAATACAATTAAGAAGAAGTATATTAATAGTGAAATACAATTAAGAAGAAGTATACTTTTGGGGGACCGCAAAGATAGCCCTAAGCTATAGCTTGTTTACCTTATACGTAAATCCGGCATTGCCCATATTAAATACCCCACCCTTCCAAACACAGAAGTCCCACAGCAGCTGGTAAAATGATGCAATGGAAATAAAATAAAAGCACATTAAAACAACAATTAAATGCTATGATACAGCGTCATTTCCAGAGGAAACAGTGAAGAACAGGCAGACAGACACTAGAAGCAGCAGCAAGGCTTGGCGGGGAGGGAACAGAAGAAAAGCTTTTTGTCGCCTCATACTTTAAGATAAAATTATTATTCTTTAAAAAGGTGGAAACCCACAAAGTTCAGCTGGCCTTGCATTGCTTCAGACCCATGCCCTGCCAATAAAACATTCAGATTTGCAACAGATTTGCAAACTGGTCAATTCAGGTTGCACGTTTAGAGTCTATAGCAGGGGGTCTTGTGCAAGAAGCCTGCTTCCTAGAATACCGAACTTTTCTCAGTGGTGAAAGTGATGGAGCGGTACCCTGGAAAAGTTGCTTGCAGGCATCATCGCCTAACCTCCCCAAAACAAATTGGAACAAATGCTTGTTAAATACTCAGTGCTTGTCTAATCTCCTTCAAAACAAATCAGGATGAATTCTCAATCAAGGAAGCATCCCTACTATGAAGTTTTCCAAAACAACGTTTCAAAACCTAAGGGGTCAATGGGGATTTTGTTTTGCTTTTTCGTTTCCCGGTATGAGAGGCATCCATAATTATCTTACGCCGTACACGTATTTGAGATCCTGGAATAAAGAGCATCTTTTTTAAAACGTCTTGTCAAACTGAGCTGTTTCGAAAGTTGAAGAGGTAATCCGTTTTTAAGCTATTTTCATGCAAAAGCATTTTTTTAAAAAAATAGGGCTTCTCTGCCAGAAGCTGCGACTTGTCCAAGATTTACCCGTGTCGTCAAAAGATACCAAAGGAGGCCAAAATCCCCCTTTCTCGGGGGAACAGTTTCAAACCTTGTGGCTAAATAAATAAATAAATAAACCCTTTGCTGTTTCAGTTTTCTAAAAATCACAACTTAGCAGAGGAATGCTCAAGGGTAACTTAACATTTAAAAAGAGGAGGGGTGGAAGGAGAGAGAGAAAGAAAGAAAGAAAGAAAGAAAGAGAGAGAGAGAGAGAGAGAGAGAGAGAAAGAGAGATTTAAAAACAGCAAACACAACTGTCAACAAATTGCTCTCCTGCGTTTGGAAAACTTCCATGTTCCTTAGTATTTTGTCTCCTGATTCCCCCCCCCTCCTCCCCCTGTCCTGTTCCTCGTGGCCAATTTGAGCACTGGATCGCTCCAGATAGTTTTGTTTCAGCTCTTATCGCAGATAAGATACAACCATTTTCCCCACCCCACCCCACCTTCTGCATCCCGTGAATCAGGTCTGCCAAATATTTACCGATCCTTTCAGAATGTTGGAAATGTCACCTTTGCAGCACAATAAAACTTCACAGCATTTAAGTTTTGGAGGTGGGGAGAAGAGGACGAGCTGACCCACTCCCCCCCCCCCAAATCTACCATTATGATGTGGCAGCTGTCTGTCCCGGTTGCTAAAAGGGAGCCTGCCTCCCTGTTCACTAGCAAAAGCTATGTCAAGTTTTGAGGAGAAAACAAAGCGAAACTCCTTTAAGGACAGCAAAAGGCAAAGAAGATTGCAAGCTTGCTGAATAAAGGCCGCCTGAAGTGCAAATAACAGCGTGCCATCTGTTTAAGAGGCAAAAAACATTCAAGTACAGTGGCACCTCGGGTTAAGAACTTAATTCGTTCCGGAGGTCCATTCTTAATCTGAAACTGTTCTTAACCTGAAGCACCACTTTAGCTAATGGGGCCTCCCCGCTGCCGCCGTGCCGACACTGCATGATTTCTGTTCTCATCCTGAAGCAAAGTTCTTAACCCGAGGTACTACTTCTGGGTTAGCGGAGTCTGTAACATGAAGCGTCTGTAATCTGAAGCGTCTGTAACCCGAGGTACCACTGTATAGCTGTGAATTGGTAGGGAGGTCATATTACCAATCCTATACAGTGATACCTCGGGATTTTAGGAATCGCTAACTTTAGCTAGGTTAAAATAAAAAAATTCCTTCCAGTAGCACCTTAAAGACCAACTAAGTTAGTTCTTGGTATGAGCTTTCGTGTGCATGCACACTTCTTCAGATACACTGAAACAGAAGTTGCCAGATCCTTCTATATAGTGAGAAGGTGGGGAGGGGTGTTACTCAGAAGGGTGGTGGGAATGGGAGATAGGCAGATAGCTGGGAGAGCCTGTTGACGACTCTTAACGACTGTAATAGGTCTTACAGGAAAAGGCAAGGGGTGAGAAGGTGAGAAATGGTATAGTCATGTATAGTGAGATAAGAATCCAATGTCTTTGTTCATTCCAGGTCTCTCCATGGTTTTAAGTTTGGTAATGAGTTGTAATTCAGCAGCTTCTCTTTCCAGTCTGTTTCTGAAATTCCTTTGTAGTAAAACAGCTACTTTGAGATCTTGTATAGAATGTCCTGGGAGATTGAAGTGTTCTCCTACTGGTTTCTCTGTTTTGTGATTCTTGATGTCAGATTTATCACAAAACAGAGAAACCAGTAGGAGAACACTTCAATCTCCCAGGACATTCTATACAAGATCTCAAAGGAATTTCAGAAACAGACTGGAAAGAGAAGCTGCTGAATTACAACTCATTACCAAACTTAAAACAATGGAAAAACCTGGGCTGAACAAAGACATTGGATTCTTATCTCACTATACATGACTATACCATTTCTCACCTTCTCACCCCTTGCCTTTTCCTGTAAGACCTATTACAGTCGTTAAGAGTCGTCAACAGGCTCTCCCAGCTATCTGCCTATCTCCCATTCCCACCACCCTTCTGAGTAACACCCCTCCCCACCTTCTCACTATATAGAAGGATCTGGCAACTTCTGTTTCAGTGTATCTGAAGAAGTGTGCATGCACACGAAAGCTCATACCAAGAACTAACTTACGTTGGTCTTTAAGGTGCTACTGGAAGGAATTTTTTTATTTTGACTATGGCAGACCAACACGGCTACCTATCTACTACTTTAGCTAGGTTGTGGCTACTTCACACTACAATTCCCCGTGGGGAAAAATCAGCTTGCCCAGGGCTGCTTGCAAGATCCAAAGATGAATTGCATGAATCTCCCTTTCCAGGGAAGCTGGAAGATGATTTGTAATCATGCATTTTATGGACTAGATATTAAGCTGCTGTCAATGGATGGGCAGCTTGCCTTTATTTTATAGTACCGTTCATGGCTGAAATGGCGAAATGGAGTACTCAGTTCTGCAAAAACTGAGCATCAGTAAAGCATGCGTTTTCCCAACACTAAGGTTGTCCACGTCTAGGAAAAGGTCATGAGAGGAGGTTACCCTTTGAGACTCATTTGCACTGAGCCAGACAGGAAGTATAAAAGGTAAAGGTACCCCTGCCCGTATGGGCCAGTCGTGTCCGACTCTAGGGTTGCACGCTCATCTCGCTTAAGAGGCCGGGAGCCGGCGCCGTCTGAAGATACTTCCGGGCCACGTGGCCAGCGTGATGAAGCTGCAGCTGGCGAGCCAGCACCAGCGCCGTACATGGAAACGCTGTTTACCTTCCCGCTACAAAGCGGTACCTATTTATCTACTTGCACTTAGGGGTGCTTTCGAACTGCTAGGTGGGCAGGAGCTGGGACCGAGCAACGGGAGCTCACCCCGCCGCGGGGATTCGAACCGCCGACCTTACGATCAGCAAGTCCTAGGCACTGAGGTTTTACCCACAGTGCCACCCGCGTATAAGCATGAATAAATCAATGCTTATGCATCTATTTGGAAATGGCATTCATTCACACTGCTTCTCTTCATTTCTACCTGGATGTGCATAGCCTCAGGCCAATAATCAGCACCACCACCAATCAGACGCTCAGAACAGGACTGGGTTGGGGAGCTAGTTTTAGATACGCCATCAAAAGTGATTGGCGCTTTTGTCCTGCCTGCGGCACATGAGCGCAATTCAACCAGAGCCACTGGCATCCGAAACTGTAGAACCACAGAAGGCCAATTTCACAAGCAACGTTCAGCTGCACAGGCTTTGCATTCCCCACATCTGCAATTCCACTGTACAGTGGTACCTTGGTTCTCAAACTTAATCCATTCTGGAAGTCCGTTCCAAAACCAAAGCGTTCCAAAACCAAGGCGCGCTTTCCCATAGAAAGTAATGCAAAACAAATTAATCCATTCCAGACTTTTAAAAACACCCCTAAAACAGCAATTTAACATGAATTTTACTATCTAACGAGGCCTTTGATCCATAAATTGAAAGCAATAATCAGTGTACTGTGTACTATAAAATAAATAAGACAGTATTGTAGATGATAAAATTATTATTTTCTAACTTGCAATGATGATAGTCATTGTTTGGATGGAGGGCTTTTATCCATTTCCACAGTCACACAATCAATCAATCAATCAATCAGTAGCTGAACTGGGTTCCACACATTCACAAAAACAAATTAACCGAAAAAGCCTCAAAAACGCAAAATAAATAGCAAAAACAAAGGCACCAAACTCAATCCATTCTGGAAGCCCATTTGACTTCCGAAATGTTCGAAAACCAAGGTGTGACTTCTGATTGGTGCAGGTGCCTCAGAAACAGGAGGAATGGAGAGAAGCATTGGCTGGCTTCACGGTTTTCCCCACATTGTGATTTCTGTATAGCACACACACAAAATAATAATCATGATATATTGCCAGGTCAAAAATTATGAAAGTGATATCACAATATGGACTTCAAACCAGTTTTGGACGATATACAGTGGTACCTCGGGTTACATACGCTTCAGGTTACATACGCTTCAGGTTACAGACTCTGCTAACCTCAGGTTAAGAACTTTGCTTCAGGATGAGAACAGAAATTGTGCTCCGGCGGCGCAGCGGCAGCAGGAGGCCCCATTAGCTAAAATGGTGCTTCAGGTGAAGAACAGTTTCAGGTTATGAACGGACCTCTGGAACGAATTAAGTACTTAACCCGAGGTACCACTGTATCAATATATCACCCAGCCCTAGACTCTAGCCAGAATCATGGAACGCGGGTGGCGCTGTGGTCTAAACCACTGAGCCTCTTGGGCTTGCAAATTTGAATTTGGGTCAGCAGTTTGAATCCCCGCGACCGGGTGAGCTCCCGTTGCTCTGTCCCAGCTCCTGCCAACCTAGCAGTTCGAAAGCACGTCAAAGTGCAAGTAGTTAAATAGGTACCACTGCGGCAGGAAGGTCAATGGCATTTCCGTGCACTCTGGTTTCCGTCACAGTGATCAGTTGTGCCAGAGGCAGTTTAGTCATGCTAGCTGCATGACCCGGAAAAACTGTCTATGGACAAACACTGGCTCCCTTGGCCTGAAAGTGAGATGAGCGCCGCAACCCCGGAGTTGCCTTTGACTGGACTTAACCATCCAGGGGTCTTTTACCTTCTAGCCTGAATGGCCAGTGATGATGAGAGTTGCAACATTTGGAACTCATCCTGTTGGCAGCCCCTTGAATAGTTGATCCATACAAGTCTCAGTTCTACATTTTATCCCTCACTCACACAGGTGACTCACGCTGGGCTAAAAAAGCAGGGAGGGCGAGGCATTGAGAACATGCCCTTTTTGCATTTAAATCAATCGATTATAAATCTTTTAACATTCACACTTTTGTGTGCTCAATCCATTCGTTCCCACAGTTGCCGTGCAAGAAGCCGATCCATTTTGCTTTTTTTTTTTTAAAAAAAATGCTAATATCCAAAATATGTAGAGTTCAATGACATTTACTTCCAGAAAAGTATGCCTGCATTCTTCAGCAGGGCTTATCAGCAGGGGCCTAGCTAGCTGCTCTGGCACCCAGAGTGGCAGGGGTGGGGCGATCTGCGCACGGGGTGGAGATCTGCCCAGGGGGGCCACGCGACGAGCTGCCCACGAAGTCCGCCTGGCGGACGCAAGCCCCACGCTGCCGTTTCGGGCAGCGCGGGACCCAAAGCCACTGCGTCACGCCCAGGAGAGATGCATGGCTCAAGTGCGCTACAGGCCAGGCCCTGCGGTAAATGCCGCCCCCCCCACGGTGTACCATTTTTTCACCCCCTCAGGGGTGACACCCGGGGTGGCCCACACCCCCCGCACCCCCCTTCCTACTCCCCTGCTTATTAGTGAGATTTACTTCTTTGAGTTAGGGACGCGGGTGGCGCTGTGGGTTAAACCACAGAGCCTAGGACTTGCCGAGCAGAAGGTCAGCGGTTCGAATCCCCGCGATGGGGTGAGCTCCCGTTGCTCGGTCCCTGCTCCTGCGAACCTAGCAGTTCGAAAGCACATCAAAGTGCAAGTAGATAAATAGGTATCACTCTGGCGGGAAGGTAAACAGTGTTTCCATGCGCTGCTCTGCTTTGCCAGAAGTGGCTTAGTCATGCTGGCCACATGACCCGGAAGCTGAACGCCGGCTTCCTCGGCCAATAAAACGAGATCAGCGCCGCAACCCCAGAGTCGGCCACGACTGGACCTAATGGTCAGGCGTCCCCTTTACTTCTTTGAGTAAATATGCTTAGGATTGTTCCCTTTGTGAAACACTTAACATAGCCAATAGCCTGATTCTCCTGGTTGCTGTTCAGAGAGCCAAGCAGCCGGCATTCATTCTGCTACTGGGGCCACATTGTTACTAGGACCGGGTTGCGTAAGGGCTCTAAAATGGGGGAAACTGCAGAATCACAAGGTTATTTGTTTATTTAGATTTCATTCCGGGTCCATTCCAAGGACTCAGGGTTGCATCTTTATCTCAAGAGAAAGAATCCCTTGTTGTATGAGCTAGATGACAGGGCTTAATCTGAGATAGGGGGCTGAGGTCTGGAATCTGTTTAACAAGTGGGGAAATGAAAAGGCAGGGCATGTTTGCAAACAAGTGGGGCCTGCAAGGGAAATTTCCTATGGGGTTGGTCTGGAACGGCCAGCTTGCCCAAGAAGGCCAAAGTGGTGTTGCACGATGGGAAGGGGGAAATGATGCTGTTTGGGATGTTTGTGGCCTCGCTTTCTGCCCCGCAACAACTCCAAAAATATTAATAATTTATTTACAACATGGTACACAACAAGTCATACATACAAACAAACCCACCACCATTGACAATTGAATTATCGAAATTAAACTCCTATCCCCTTACACAAAGAAAACATAACATAAAAAATAACATAAAGACTTCCTTTATCCTGTACATGGCCTCCTTATTTAGTTCTTGTATACTGTTTCTTTAATATGTGATTATTACAATTTTTCCTAATTATGTCTTTAAAAACCCGCAAAGTCTCCTGTAGAAATTAATCGAAACAAGTCCAGGTGTATATTTTGGGGCACTGTCTGGTAAAGTATTCTCTGCATTTTCCCCATCCTTTTTGAAATTCTTGTCTGGGTTGTCCTCTAATTGTCTCTGTTAATCTGGCCAATTCAGTATACAGTGGTACCTCGGGTTAAGAACTTAATTCGTTCTGGAGGTCCGTTCTTAACCTGAAACTGTTCTTAACCTGAGGTACCACTTTAGCTAATGGGGCCTCCCGCTGCCGCCATGCAATTTCTGTTCTCATCCTGAGGTAAAGTTCTTAACGCGAGTTACTATTTCTGTGTTAGCGGAGTCTGTAACCTGAAGCGTCTGTAACCTGAAGCGTCTGTAACCTGAGGTACCACTGTAATCTAATAATTTATCCTGCCATTCCTTTTTTGTTGGCACAAATTCTTCTTTCCAATTACTGGCAATTAAGGTCCTCGCCGCGTCTGTGGCACAAAGGAATATTTTCCGATCTTCTTTTGCTATACCTGTGTCTGTTATTCCTAATAGGAAAGCTTCTGTATTTTCCACAAAGTTACCGTATTTTTCGCTCTATAACACGCACCTGACCATAACACGCATGTAGTTTTTAGAGGAGGAAAATCCGTAGGCATGCCACCCGTAGGCATTTCCTCCATAACACGCACAGACATTACCCCTTACTTTCTAGGAGGAAAAAAGTGAGTGTTGTGGTGCAAAAAATATGGTATATTTAAACATTTTTTAAAGTTCATCATATACTATATCCCAGAAGCTTTTGATTTTTTCACAGCTCCACCAGATATGTATAAGTGTCCCTTCTGCTTTACCGCCCCTCCAACACAGGTTTGCTTTTGTTTTATACATTTTAGCTATTATGGCAGGTGTTAAGTACCATCTATAAAACATCTTGATTAAATTTTCCCATTGCCTAGTCCGATTGCCAGCCCAGGAGGATGAAGAACCAGGGGAAATTTGGTTAGTGGTTTTATTTCTTTTTTTCCTCCCCACCACAAGATGCATTTAAAGTAAAGAGAATCGTGGTACCTTGAGGACGCACTCTGCACATGCTCATATGCATCATGCGCTAAGCAGCTACTTCTTGTCAGAAGGCACATTGTTGGTTTGCTTGTTTATAATCACAAAGAGGGCAAGGCAACTTAGAAAAATGCAACTGTCAAGTTGGAAGGGACTCTAAGGGTCATCTAGTCCAACCCCCCGCAATGCTGGAATGTGCAGCTGTCCCATACGGGGATCGAACCCGCAACCTTGGCGTTATCAGCACCATACTCCACCCAACTGAACTATCCCGTGTTCCACATTTGCCGAGGCATTCAAGCTAAACGGCTGGTGTTCTGGAAACAGAAGACGGCAGCCTCATCAGATGATAGGAAGTCACTCTGAGCATGTGCAGACTGCATTCCCTGGAGGATGACACATTTTGTAGTTGAAAGCACAGTGCTGAGAGGAGGAGAGGCGGGTCATCATTCTGTTCTGATGAAGCCAAATTTCAAAGGGCACCGCCACCCAAAGGCAGCTTTTGCAGGAGCTCAAACAGCCCCAAGGATCAGCAAACTTTTTCAGCAGGGGGCCGGTCCACTGTCCCTCAGACCTTGTGTGGGGTGGGGTGGGGTGGACTATATTTTGGGGGGGGGGATGAACGAATTCCTATGCCCCACAAATAACCCAGAGATGCATTTTAAATAAAAGGACACATTCCCCCAGGCCTTGGTTTACCTACCCATGGCCCATATATTGACCACGTCTTGTGTACCGATCTCCACTCCTCTCAATATTCGTGCATTGCCTCAGAGCTTTGTGGCTCTGCTCAGACGGCTATCTCTGAATGAGTTTTCTAATATATCTGAACTGGTGCTGACTGAGTCACAGGGCTGGCCATTTTTCAGCTGGCCCTCGCAGCTTCTGCTTTTAACAGCAGCTTGATGTGCAGACACCGGTCGCTGATAATGTGCGTCTCCGCGCTGCGAAAAGCTTCCCCCGCTGAGTTCTGCACATCAAGACGCTGTCAAGAGGCAGAATAACAAAGCCACGCGTGGCTTTCTTTTCTGGTCAGTCGGTAGCCCTGCCAAATAACCACAACTGGGGCTGAGGGGCTTGTGACTTTACAAAAGACCGTCCTCTATCTGCAGGACTGTTTGTTCCCTGTCTACTCTTACAGAACCATCAGAAGCGAGGAAGCAGAGGACGTCTTTATGTTACCCGTCCACGGTTAGCAGCGGAATAAAGAGCGGCTTGAGCAGACACATGGGTCACCGCATCACAGCAAAAGACTTATTTCTATTCAATTATAGTAGTTATTACTAATAAAGTGTCTTCTGTACTTATGAATGAGCATGCTCAAATTTCAGACAAATCGGCGTCCTCTTTTTTCTGCTCATGCATCAAAGTGCCCATCCTAAATTGCAACCAGCCCCTACCTGCAAAACATCATCTCAATTAAAGCCTTAGGCAGAAAGGCATTCATATCAGAAGGTGCTTCATTCTAAATGAAACCCCGGTGATGGGGCTTGATTGACTCCAACGAATAGCTTTTTTTTTTTTTTAAGGCTGCTGCTTCTCCATTATACAGTCTACAAGAGACCTTGCTGATCTATGCCAGCTGCATAGCTGAGCAGGACTGTCGCCACCATTCCCCTCTGCTTTCGGAGCTCCCCCTTTCAAAAGCATGAAACCTGAGGAAGAGCCCTGTGTGACTCTAAAGCCTGCACCTAGCATGCCGAGATAGGGTCGCCATATTTCAATAAGTAAAAATCCAGACACAAAAGTTATTGGGCTTTTGGTGGGGAAAATCACCCCAAAACTTCTTCAGCATTTTTGGGGAAATTGCCCCCCAAAGGCAAAGAGTGATGCTCAAACACCTGGTTCTGTGGGCAAAACCCCAGACATTTTGCCAATTTTTCACACACACACACACACACACCCCGACACTAATTCCGGATATAGGGAAAGCCAAAGTGAAGCTATCTCTCCAGAATGGCTCCGCCGTTTACAAGGCAGACATGACTGCTGCATGCATGCTGGTGTTATACTGATATTTCTCAGAGATAATATAGAAATCGTGAGAGACATGCCCAGGCAAACCCCTCTTGCACGCAGATCTAGGAAGCCTGGCCTGATCTGTGTTTGCCTCATAAAGTCCAAAGACAAATTAACTGCCACACCAACTTTACTTGGGGATTGCTTCAATGATATAGAGACAATAATCTATTTGCCAGACCTTTTGTCTATGTAGCCTAATGTTCTCCAACCTGGTGCCCACAAGATAGTGGTGGACCTTGCATTCACATCATCCTCTGACCAGTGTTCAAAATTAGCCAGGTGTCAAGCACATTTTGCACCTTGGTATCACCCACTTGCAACCAAGTGAAGATGCCCAGGTGCCAGGATGCCACCTGAAATCTCCACCATCTGGGCATCCTTAGATCACAATTGTTTTTACACACTAATAACCTATCCTGTAGAATTCTATCAGTTCTATTTTATCTGCACAATCAGAAAGAATTTCAGGAACCAAAATACCGTATTTTCCGGCGTATAAGACGACGGGGCATATAAGACGACCCCCACGTTTTCCAGTTAAAATATAGAGTTTGGGATATACTTGCCGTATAACACTACCCTTCTTCCAACGCACACCAAATAATAATAATAATAAAAACCAGTCTCTGGTCCGGCTCGGAAATCCGCTCCACTTCCCAGTGACCGGGGGTGTGCTTAATTCTGTTGTTGGTTCCCTGCCTTTGTTGTGAGCCTTTCCTTTTCTTTTACTGCGGGGGCTGCATGGGCTGAGGCAGTGGCCACATGTCTAGTTGCTGGGGCAACGTGAGGCCGCCATTTTGGGCCACGTGGTCTACTACTGGGAGCGGTTAGGGTCATTCTGTTGCTAGTGATTGGGGGGGCTTCTGGGGCCAATTTTCAAGCGTATTTCTGCTTCATCTAGAGAGCTTGGTGTCCTCTGATTTAATTTGCTGTCGTTTTGTCCTTTGGTGGGGAGTTGCTGCAGGAGCTGCTGCTGTAGCCGGCATATAAGACGACCCCCGACTTTTGAGAAGATTTTCCTGGGTTAAAAAGTAGTCTTATATGCCAGAAAATACAGTACTTTTTCTGTGCAGCCTGAGCAGGAGCGGTGAACAATATTCTAGTTAATTGTTGTCGCTTGTCTTCACGTCCCCAACCCCACTGCCCTGCTCACAGTTGTGAAGAATATTCTCACGTTATGAATGATCCATGTCACCATTAAGAAAAAGATGTCGGAATAGGCCAATATATATGTGGACCCTGGGTCGAACAACTTTTCTCCTTTAAGTTCTCAAAGCTCTTAACCTAGCTCAAGGTTGTCATCTGAACTAGCCAGATGCTTAACTGAGAATCAATCACAGTCAGTTGAAAAATAAGACTTTAGAGCCATCTTAAAGGTAAAAAAGGTAAAGGACCCCATAGCGGTTCAGTCCAGTCAAAGGCGACTATGGGGTTGCGGCGCTTATCTCACTTTTAGGCTGAGGGAGCCGGCATTTGTTCACAGACAGCGTTCCGGGTTATGTGGCCAGCAGGACTAAACCTCTTCTGGCGCAACAGAGCACCGTGATGGATACCAGAGCGCATGGGAACTCCTTTTACCTTCCCGCCGCAGTGGTGCCTATTTATCTACTTGCGCTGGCGTGCTTTCGAACTGCTAGGTTGGCAAGAGCTGGGAAGGAGCAACGGGAGCTCACCCCGTTGCGGGGATTCGAACAGCGTTAGCAGACAAAAGACAATGCCATCCATTTTAAGAACGGGACAACTTTTTTTCTCTCAAACAGAAATCCTGCTCTCCCAAAGTCTTTGTCCTGTCTGCCTGAAGTTAAAAAATAAAATAAAGTAAAACCCCCACCCTAGTCCAGTTAAGAGTCTTGTGTGAAACTGATAGAGTGAGAAATTTGCCGGGCAGTGATTCCAACACTGAAGAGCAGCCTGGAGCAAGACCGTGTTATTGATTTCATGTAAGCTGCTCCGGAGAGACTTTTTGGCTGGAGGGGAGAAAAGAAATAATGTTTCAAAGAAATAATTGAGAGGGGGGAGAGAATCCTCTTCTATTCTATGGGAGACCATGGTCTGAGGAAAGATAAATCTTCTGTAATTTTGACCATCAGAGAGTCTCCCATTGATTGGAGCGGTGGTTATAATGATGTTTGTCTGTACGTGTGAGATCTATCGATCGATCGATCGATCATCCATCTACCTAAATGCCCTGATCCAGTGATAGTATGTGCACGAAGTCCTCTCATTCTCAGGGACCTCACTCCAAATGAATATGGTTATTTTTTTCACAGTGAGGATTCTACATACGGTATTTCTATTTAATACATATATTTTTTTTTTGGGGGGGGTGATCTTTACTGGGGAAACAACATAGGTGGGAAAGGTATAAACACCAGAGGCTACAGTGGTACCTCGAGTTACATACGCTTCAGGTTACATACGCTTCAGGTTACAGACTCCGCTAACCCAGAAATAGTATCTTGGGTTAAGAACTTTGCTTCAGGATGAGAACAGAAATCGTGTTCCGGCGGTGCACCAGCAGCAGGAGGCCCCATTAGCTAAAGTGGTGCTTCAGGTTAAGAACAGTTTCAGGTTAAGAACGGCCCTCCGGAACGAATTAAGTTCTTAACCTGAGGTACCACTGTACTTTAAAGTTTAGCATGGGCCACATACGGAGTGAGCAAGCAACTCCCCCTCCCCTCCATTGCTGGACTCCTGCGGTGACTTCAAGGAAAGGCACTTTTCACATACAAATTATAACTGACTCATAAACTGGAAATGAAAATAAGGCTGCAAACCTAAGCATGCTTCGTTCATTCCATCAAAACCAATGGGACTGGCTTCCGAGAAAAATAGGACTGGAATGAAATGCCATTATTTCTCTTTCAGAAATCGAATAAATAGGTGGGGCAAAACTTCTCCTGACTCTTCTGGAAATGCAAGTTCTATGCATATATTATATATATATATATATATATATATATATATATATATATATCTACGAAATCTACGAAATCTACGAAAGCATATATATATATATATATATATATATATATATATATATATATATGCATGCCACTGAAGATAATACAGTAGTACCTCTGGTTACGTACTTAATTTGTTGCGGAGGTCCATTCTTAACCTGCACAAAACAGAATTCTGGTCTGGTGTCCGTCATGACTCTGGGTGTCAGGATTCCCCCTCCTCAGATGGTAATGTTCCTAAATGACTTGTTTCATATGTGGTGGGAGGGGAGGAGGATGTCTCCTGCTCATTCTGTGGAGCGGAGCCCCGGACCACTACCCAGTTATTGGTTATTCTACATTTGTACCTTGGTTCTTGAACAGAATGCATTCCGGGAGTCCGTTCGACTTCCGGAACCGTTTGAAAACCAAGACGCAGCTTCTGATTGGACACAAGAGTGTCCTGCAGCCAATCGGAAGCTGTGCTGGACGTTTGGCTTCCAAAAATCGTTCGAAAGCTGGAACACTCACTTCCAGGTTTCGATCATTTGGGAGCCGAAACGTAGAAGTTCCAAGGCGTTTGGCAACCAAAGTACAACTGTGTTGTGTATTAAATATATGTACCTCACAGGGTGGTTTACAGTACCTTGCCTTGGTGATCCTACTGTTTGGTGCAGGCGATTTTAACAAACTTAAACACAGGTAACTGTGTGCTGCATCACGTCCTTATTTTGTTGAGTAATAATAATAATAATAACAATAATAATCAATAGCCCAATCCATGGCACATTTCCCCTTTCTGTGACCACAGCATGAACCAAACAGCATTCCTAATGTAGTAAATGTTAAATCTTATAGATTTAAAGAGAATTTATAAACCACACTTCTGGAAGTGTTTTGGCAAGAGTGTCCAAAGTTCGTATTGTTTTCTCTCTGACACCCCCCCCCCCCGCCTTTCTGCACATCTGCAACACTTATGCGTTAAGCAACAAAACTTAAACCAGGGGAAAGAAAGCAAGAGAAACAGATTTTTAAAAGTTGAAATTATTATTACGATTTTGCTACAAGGCTGTCTGGCTATTTCGGACAGCAGCAAAAGTCCCTGTCATTTTCCAGGATGCCTAGTCCTTACAACGGGGAGAGGCTGGGGGCCTGTGAATGGAAATAGTCGACATTTCATACACATTGGAATGTATCCTTGCATAGGCCATATTAGGCGACCCTTTTGCAATAAGTTTGCGGTATGCAACTCTGCGCATTGACCCTCTGAGCGAACACACGTTATTTCAACCAGATTTATCATGTCGCTAAAGTATGCCGATAACGGCTTTGAAAATAAGTTTGGGTTGGAGTCTGTAAGATGACTTGCGTGAAATAATTTAAGTCTGGGACATCATAAGATACAGATTTCCAGACCACTCTGGAACAGAGTGGCTTTAGCTTTGGTATATAAGTTGATTTTTTTAAAAAAATCCAACTTATATATTTTTTTTTTATTTAAGTAAATTTCCCCGCTGCCTTTCAGTCCAGTGATGTCCAAGACAGGCAACTGAACAAGAACAAACCTATATCGCTGGGTCTGGACGAAAACATATATTAGCTAGCAATGTTTTCAATGTCATTCCAGCCTATTAACTTCTGAATAAATTCAGTGGGGCTCATTCCAAAGGAATAGCACAATCTTAACCATGTCTACTCGAGTCCTGTTGAATTTTTAGGGCGTTTACTTCAAGGCAAGAGGGTTAGAATTGCAGCCTAAATGCAGCTGACAGCATCTTGCCCTACAGAACTCGGTGGGAGTTTCCGAATAAAAATGCATAGAATTGGGCTTCACGCCTGCCGTTCTGTGGCAGTTTACTCAGAATCAAGTCCCATTGACTAAAGTGGGGTTTTTCTTCCAAGCATGTATCTGCCACATCCAGCTCCCAGGTATACGGGAATTTTTTACAAGCAATTTGGCATTCTTTATCTGAAAAAGGTAATGATATACAGTGGTACCTTGGGTTAAGTACTTAATTCGTTCCAGAGGTCCATTCTTAACCTGAAACTGTTCTTAACCTGAAGCACCACTTTAGCTAGTGGGGCCTCCTGCTGCTGCCGTGCTGCCGGAGCACGATTTCTGTTCTCATCCTGAAGCAAAGTTCTTAACCCGAGGTACTATTTCTGGGTTAGCGGAGTCTGTAACCTGAAGCGTATGTAACCAGAGGTGCCACTGTAATGGCAAGTTATACTGTAAAAGGTTTGTATCTTAGAAGAAGTTACTTGAAACAAACAGTTGCAAAAAAATGGAGCTCTTTGGAAGCCCAAAGAAACAGCGTAGAAATTGTATCCAAGTCAGCTTTTGAATCTGTTATCTGAAGAAGTGTGTCTGCACAAGAAAGCTTATACAGTGGTACCTCAGGTTAAGTACTTAATTCGTTCCGGAGGTCCGTTCTTAACCTGAAACTGTTCTGAAGTGGTGCTTCAGGTTAAGAACAGTTTCAGGTTAAGAACGGACCTCCAGAACGAATTAAGTTCTTAACCTGAAGCACCACTTTAGCTGATGGGGCCTCCTGCTGCTGCTGCGCCACCGGAGTCCGATTTCTGTTCTCATCCTGAAGCAAAGTTCTTAACCTGAAGCACTATTTCTGGGTTAGCGGAGTGTGTAACCTGAAGCGTACGTAACCTGAAGCGTATGTAACCTGAGGTACCACTGTACCAAGAACAAACGTAGTTGGTCTCTAAGGTGCTACTGAACAATTTTTTTATATATTTCGACTGTGTCAGACCAACAATGGCTGCCTACCTGAACCTAGAGCTTTTGAATCGTTTGGCATGATTTTGTTACAAGAACGTTAAATTCCAGCCTGTGGATCAAAAACTGGCACCTTGATCCTAAAGGCGAAGTGTCGCTTGGAAATAAATTGCTGTGATTTCAATGGCCTAGTCTTCCAAACGTGTCCACTTAAGGTCACATTGGTGGTCTCTTAATTAAAGAGGACGTTCTGAGGTTTATGGCTCTTTGGCTCGAACTCTGCCTTATGGTGGGGAGCAGAAGATGGGACACTCTTAATATCATATCCCAAGCTCCCAATGGGTTTTTAAAAGCCTTTGCAAACTAACTTGTTCATATTATTTATTATTTACATTTATAAACCGTTTCCTAGCAAATAATAACAACAACAACAATAAATGGCTCTCTTGAACTGCGTAGGACTTGAAAAAATATATATTTACCCAAAGATATGTGGGACTACAATAGATTAACAGCTGCACACACCCGGTAAGCAAAGGCCAAACAGGAGGACTAGTTTTGAAAAATCTGGGGAAACATTAATTTTGTTTTATTCATGAATTGGGGTGTGGATGAATTCATAACGCACCAGATTAAATCTAATTAGCAAAGGCTGGCTACAAATTTCATCGGTTGCGTAATCTGAACATGCGAGTTCAGATCTGGGGGAATTGGGCCAGGATTTTTTCCCATTGCTCATAAAGATATAGGAGAAAATGAAAAATCATCAAGATTGTTTTAGAATAAATCTGCAGGAAATTGAAATATTTAACTGAAGAGGGGGGTGGGGTGAAGGAATACTCCCAGGCTGAGGAAATTTATTTATTTATCAATCTGTCTACCTGTTTATGTACAAAAGAGCAAGCTGTAACATAAGTTACATGTCATGGGACTTTGGAGAAGTATACCATAATGACCACATTAGTTATGGTAAGAATAATTAATTGTGATGATTTAGAGCTTTTGCTTCAGGGTTAAAATTCGGAGAGACTTTTAAATGCTACTGTCGTACGCACAATTACTTATTCCCTACTGAACTCAGAGAGGCTTACTTCTGCGTAACACACATGGACTCAGCTTTTCCCTTTCCTCCCTAGAAATGAAGTGTTGCCTGTAACTTCATTTCAGCGAAAAGATTTTCCAAATTGCACCAGATACACAAACATACCTAAATGAAACAGCCACCATCAATATGAATACAGGCTGCATATTTTTAAAAAGTCGTCTTTATGTTCTTAATAGAAATGATAAAAGACAACCTTAAAAAAAGAGAAGACAATCTTTAAAGTAAGCAATTTAACTTTTTTAGGTTTTTCGTTTTAAAAATACTTACGTTATATGTATGTAAGCAAAAAGATATTCATTGTCGCAGGCAGTATATAAAGTTACGATGGCCTAATTTTTCTGGGCGTAAAAGTGCAGATCATCAGCTGATCTGTGCTTTTAGCCAAAAGAACTATATGGAGGCAACATGTGCAGTAATTAATCTCTATTTTCATATATATATATATATATATATATATATATATATATATATGGAGAAGAGTTTCTTTAAAAGAGAGAGTAGAAAAGCATAGGTAAAGAGATGAAGGCCTTCAACCAGATTTGATTAGCATGACTTGCAGATTGAGGAGACATAAATATCTTTCCTCGTGGGCCTGCGAAATCAGTTTCAGCGGAAAACAACGTCGAACTTTCAATTGACAGCGACACTCTGTTGGTACTGTACTTAATATTTTAAATAGCAAATTACAGGGCAAAAAACAAATCTGGTCTCTGACCAACTTTAATTTAATATATTTTTAAAAACGTTTTAAGTGTAACCTCTGAAATGTTGGCATCTGTTCTTATACTTTCTCTGATTTCAGTGTCGGTTTGGAACCGGTCACTACAACTGCGGCCATTTGCTAAAACTAGAGTCAAAACGAAGCACAGTGGAAACCCACTGGGCATCAGACAGCTTAGTTTTCTCACTCAAACCAAAGTGCTCTTAAAAGTGCTCCACGGTGACTGGATCGTGTCCTTGATCAATATGCCCTGCCCCAAACTGTGTTAGCGTGGTTGGAGAAGAAACACCCGCCAAGCCATTGCCAGCTTTGGAGGGGAAGCAAGGGGAGATCTTGTTTGGGGATCTGCGTTTGCAAAGAGGCATTAGATTCTCACCCCGGCCTGTAATATTGGGAACCTCCCCACGTTTAAAACAGCCGCTGAGGGTAGAGGACCTCAGGTTGGCAGCACAAGAGGGCGCAGACTTGGGAGCCGAGGAATGGGACTTTGTAGGCCAGTTGAAGGCAGAAACTTCTCATCTCGCCCGCAAAGACCCAGCCCCAAACTCCCCATTTCACCCGCCGTCGATCGTTCACACGTGACGCACCTTCAGGAGGGCTTGGGACATTTTTGTTCTTTTTTTTTTTTTTTAATGATTGAAAGATAGTCAAGCCAGAAAAACAAATAGACCCAACTCCAGATATTTCTGGAGAACTAGAGTCAAACTCCAGCCGCGCGCCACTCACTGATGTTATGGGGGTCAACTCTGTTTTCGTTTCGGTTTGTTTCAAACGCGTGTTAATTTTTAACTAGCTAGCTCCCTGTTTAGGAAACGCGTTCGGGGCGAAATTGAATTGGCACGGGCAGCTCTCCAAAGCAGAGCACTCTTGCGACAGAGTCCGAGAGGGGCGTGTGTTGGTGTCCTTTTAATTCTGAAAGGAGGACGCGCGTCCGCGGCGGGTTCGCCGAGCACGCCCTGAGCATTCCGACGAGACACCGGTCCTCGATCGCGGCTCCTCACGCCCCGGTCGTCGGAACGTGCGCGCGCTTGATCGCCCAACCCTTCGCAAGGGACCCGGTCTCCCTAATCGCCGTCTGCTGCGAAGAAACGGACCGACGGGGCGGTGACAGCGACCGCCTAGTCTCGAAGCGCACGCAGCTGAAAAGTTGACACGCGCACGCAAAACACGCTGGCGGAGTTGCTCTCTTGTCCCTCCACCCCAGCCCTCGCCGCTTACCTTAGGTCCGGGGGTGGTGGAAGCAAACCAAGTGGATCTCCTGGCCTTCCAGATCTTCTCGAAACTATGAAGCGGACCCAGGAAGGAACTAAGGGAGGGAGGTGCAGGGAGGGCGAGGTTCGCCACTTGGGCTAAAAAAAACACACAACAGCAGCAAAACCCCAACACCCAGAGCCCATTCCTTCCAAAGACACGCATGCCACATTTCCCACACGTGAAGAAGAGGGCAAGGGAGGAAGAAGCGGGTTGGCGCGTCCAGACGTGGTTTCACGACGCAGGAGCGCAATTCCAAGCGCCAGCAGAAAGGGAAGGCAGCGAGGCGATCACGTCCAGGAAAGAGGCGTCTGGATCGGTGCAGTAGATCTAAGAGCTCTCTCTCTCTCTCTCCCGCGCCTCCCCATTCCGATGTCGCCGTGCGCGAGTCCAAGTTGGAAGCAAGTATCCCTCGAAAGTTTCCGCGGCGCAAAAAGAGCCCCACGTGTTCGATGACACATGCAGAGAAGCCCGAGCTGCAGCTGGGCTGGGCAGGGCTGGGCGACGGCAGCAGCGACAGCAGCAAATCCAGCAGCAGCAGCAGCGACGGCAGCCGCCCAGGAGGAAGGAGGATCGCGGCGTGCCTGGCCTGCCTCCGCCCGCTCCTTCTGGTGCCTGTTTAAGGAAGCGCCCTCGGGTCCCCACCCCCTGCAGGGAGCCCGCTCCGATGGTGCAATTCCGCCGGGCACATTTGCAAAGGGGAGCCGCCCGCCCGCCCGCCATCCAAAAGAAGGGAGCGCCTCTTTGCGCTCACGCCCTGCGCTCCGCCAGACGCACGGCTGGGTCCTCGCCAGGAATCCGGCAGGACCGTCGCGTCGGAATGCCGCGCTCCCTCGGGCGGAATCTTGACACCACCTTCGTGTTTCCAGTATTCCCCGCTCGTTCGCTCGCTCTCGCCTCTCGCCCGCCCCCCTTTGAATGCTGCCATCTGAGCATTCAAGAGCAGGGTGATTCTCTCTCCACACACCCTCCCCACCCGCGCTTCGGTCGCAAGAAAGGGGAGAGGTTGCCTCCTAGTGGTTATATCTGCGGAGATCTAGGGTTCTCCTCGGAATCGCGTGCCCCGCCCTCTGAGCAGCAGCAAAGTCGATCTATATCGTGCGATTGACTGATTCATGCACCATGTTTTTAAAGCACAGACAACCACGGGAACCGGAGTGCAATATGACACTTCCTCCCCCCTTTTGTTTGTGGCGTGCACAAAGGTTGTGTGAATGCCTGCCCAGAGCCTGCATATATTACTGCATTCTAACCTGGGGAGAAAACAGCAAAGACCTGATGAAGAGAGCACAGCAGAGATTATATTTTCTGAGAATCCTCCGGAAAAACAATCTCTCAAAGGACCTGTTGATGGCATTTTACCATTGTACTGTGGAGAGTGTATTAACTTATGGTCTCTGTGTGTGGTTTGGGTGCTGCATGGCCAGGGAAAAAACAACAATGCTGTCCAGGGTTGTAAAGACTGCGGAGAGAATAATTGGGTGCACTCTTCCCACCTTGGATCAAATCTATGCTTCCAGGTGCCATAAGAAAGCTGCAGAGATAGTGCAGGATAGTGCGCACCCCGGAAATGATCTCTTTCAGCTTCTGCCTTCTGGAAGAAGATACAGGGTTATAAACACTAGGACTAGCCGCCTGAGAAACAGTTTCTACCCAAATGCAATTTTGGTTTTAAACGCAGTACAGTGGTACCCTGGGTTACATACGCTTCAGGTTACATACGCTTCAGGTTACAGACTCCGCTAACCCAGAAATAGTGCTTCAGGTTAAGAACTTTGCTTCAGGATAAGAACAGAAATGAGGCTCCGGCAGCGCGGCAGCAGCAGGAGGCCCCATTAGCTAAAGTGGTGCTTCAGGTTAAGAACGGTTTCAGGTTAAGAACGGACCTCTGGAACGAATTAAGTACTTAACCCAAGGTACCACTGTATAAGGAGTCTCCATAGGAGTATATTGTATTTTAAAATGGGGTTTCAGAGTTTTTAGGGGGGGTTGAATGTCTTATGTAGATTTTTCAATGTCATTGTTCTGTATGGGAGAATGACTATAAAGATATCATCGTATCTTCAAAAAGAAGGCGGACTCACGTGGCAGAGTCTTATTCATCTGGGATTTTGATCGTCAATCAAGCCAACCCAGAATTCATTTATTTTCAATGACCCCCTCTCTCCATATAAACCACCCCTGACTCTGCCTTCATCATCTGAAGTCCTTCCTTGTGTGTCTCCTCGGCGTGTGGTCCGGAGGGTGGCAACACGGGAATGGGCCTTCTCTGTAGTGGCTCCCCATTTCTTGCATTTATTACTTGCCTTTCAGCAGCAAGGTCCCACAGAGTGTTACGATTCATAATTCAATATTAAAAAAATTAATAAAGCAGATTGCAATCGTAGAATAGGGTGGCCCCTGAAAATGCACATCTCAGGTGTTAACGACCAGGGTCAAGAGGTGTGTTCCAGTTTGTAGGAACCAGTGACGCTGTGGTCTAAACCACTGAGCCTCTTGGGCTTGCTGATCTGCAGGTCGGCGGTTCGAATCCCCATGATGGGTTGAGTTCCCATTGCTCTGTCCCAGCTCCTGCCAACCTAGCAGTTCAAAAGCACACCAGTGCAAGTAGATAATTAGGTACCACTGCGGCGGGAAGGTAAATGGCATTTTCGTGTGCTCTGGCACTTGTCACGGTGTTCTGTTGTGCCAGAAGCAGTTTAGTCATGCTGGCCACATGACTGGGAAAGTTGTCTGTGGACAAGCACAGGCTTCCTCGGCCTGAAAAGTGAGATGAGCGCCGCAACCCCATAGTCGCCTTTGACTGGACTAAACCATCCAGGGGTCCTTTACACACACACACACACACACACACACACTTTTTTACCTTGGTGCCAGTTGCTTTAATTCTTGCAGTTGCTTTCCATTGATTCCTTCCATTTTCACTGTTGGCCACCTTAAACCGGGAACAGCTCCAATCTGATTAGAAACTAGAAACTGAGTTGAAGTCAGTGCTCAGTGGAACCAGTCTGGGAATGCTTTCATCTATTAAAATGCTAATACAAGCAGATGTGATTGCCTAGCCTTGAAATGGAAATAGGGTTTAAAATGACCAGTGGACACATCTATCCACTTTTATTTGTCATGGCCCCTCCTCTCCAACTCAAAGTGTTTCAGATAGATTTCAGCAGCTATACATAGATGAGCCACCAATTTACATAAGAATATTAGAATGATAGAATCACAGAGTTGGAAGGGACCCTGACGATCATCTAGTCCAACCCCCTGCAATGTAAGAATATGCAACTGGCTCAAACTTGCGGCCTTGGTATTATCAGCACCATGCTCTAACCAACTGAGCTGTCCAGCAGGTACAAATTAACATGGTTTGATTCTATTCAGATGGACCTGAATTGAGACAATGGTTTGCTCTTCCTCATTGTGTGTGTGTGTGTGTGTGTGTGTGTGTGTGTGAGAGAGAGAGAGAGAGAGAGAGAGAGAGAGAGAGAGAGAGAGATCTGATGATTGAAGGGACAACACTTCATGATATGTTGTTGTTGTTGTTTAGTCGTTTAGTCGTGTCTGACTCTTCGTGACCCCATGGACAACAGCACGCCAGGCACTTCTGTCTTCCACTGCCTCCCGCAGTTTGGTCAAACTCATGCTGGTAGCTTCGAGAACACCATCTAACCATCTCATCCTCTGTCGTCCCCTTCCCCTTGTGCCCTCCATCTTTCCCAACATCAGGGTCTTTTCCAGGGAGTCTTCTATTCTCATGAGGTGGCCAAAGTATTGGAGTCTCAGCTTCAGGATCTGCCCTTCCAGTGAGCACTCAGGGCTGATTTCCTTCAGAATGGATAGGTTTGATCTTCTTGCAGTCCATGGGACTCTCAAGAGTCTCCTCCAGCACCATAATTCAAAAGCATCAATTCTTCGGCGATCAGCCTTCTTTATGGTCCAGCTCTCACTTCCATACATCACTCCTAGGAAAACCATAGCTTTAACTATACGGACCTTTGTTGGCAAGGTGATGTCTCTGCTTTTTAAGATGCTGTCTAGGTTTGTCATTGCTTTTCTCCCAAGAAGCAGGCGTCTTTTAATTTCGTGGCTGCTGTCGCCATCTGCAGTGGTCATGGAGCCCAAGAAAGTAAAATCTCTCACTGCCTCCATTTCTTCCCCAGTGGCCAATAAGCCCTGACACTTTGTGCCACAATAAATTTGATAATTATTTAAGGTGGCACATGACCTATTGCTGTTTAGGGTACAATGGTCAGAGAAACATGGCTGCCTCTTTGAAAGTTTTCATAGCTACGTCTTTACCATGTATAAACCCTTCCTTTAAATAAAACATTATGGGCTACGTGCTCAAAAGTATTTTCTGGATTATATATCTTTTAGTGAGCATAATAAGGTGACTTTGTACTTAATATATGTCTGCTGAAGTCCCATTGGTGTTAGTTTTTGGAGTGTTTAGAAGCTACTTCTTCACATTTGTATGAACTTAATTTGTTTTTCTTTTCTTTTCTAAACTTGACTACTGTGCTGCCATCTTAGCATGTGAGCTGGCATTTAATTGAAAATCTTTGTGCCTAAGGTGATGCAACAATTCTTCAAACTCCTTTGATCAATTCATATTTCATAGTTGTACAGGGTGATTTCTTTCAAACATATTTAACTGCCCGGAGTCTTTAGATCTGAGTTAGCTAACATCTATTTTAATACAGGGCAGTGGTGTCGGTGTCAGCAGGGCAGACTTAAGTGGTATCTGCTGGAGGAAAACAGTGGCGAGGAAATGCGTCTTGCTCAATCCACATTATTGGGTTGTGCTTACAATAAAAGTTTGTTTTGAGAGATTGGAAGCTCCAAGCCCAGGTCAGAGTTCAGTGGAATCTGGAGAACCTACTCTGCAGCCAATGTACTTTAAACTGCCATTTATTCCAGTGGGAGAGATCAAAACATGTAATTTACTCCTCCGTGGAAATGAATGGGACAGACCCTCCAAGTGTCCCTATTTTCCAGGGACAGTCCTGGATTTAATGATGCTGTCCTGGTTCTGATTTGATCCCAGAATGTCCCACTTTTTCTTAGGACGTCCCTATTTCCATCAGATAAATGTTGGAGGGCATGGAGTTGTACGACCCCCAAGCCAAGGAGAAAAGTAACTATACAACCTTTAGAAGACATCTGAAGGCAGCTCTGTATAGCAGGCATAGGCAAACTCAGCTCTCCAGATGTTTTGGGACTACAACTCCCATCATCCCTAAGTGACAGGACCAGTGGTCAGAGATGATGGGAATTGTAGTCTCAAAACACCTGGAGTTTGCCTATGCCTGCTGTATAGGGAAATTGTTCAATGTTTTATTATGTTTTTATATATGTTGGAAGCTACCCAGAGTGGCTGGGGCAACCCAGTCAGATGGGCAGGGAATAATAATAAATAATAATAATAGAATAGGACACCCCTATTTTCAGCAGAGAAATGTTTGCACCTTGTAGGCTGGATAATGCCCACATTGTGCAAATACTTTCATCTTATTGCCCTTAGCCCAGCCAAGGTTAAGACTTGATAGGCATTGGCATGAGGATGAAAAAGAGAAGATCTTTTAAACACACACAACAGAAGGCAAAACTCATTAGGATGTTTTTCTCTGCATCCCTATGGACTTGACAGTGGGGTGCCCAGGAGTCCTACTGCTCTTCTGTAGAGCTACAATTGTTTGCAAGTGGTGGCGTAGCCTCAGGATTAAGCTGCTTATAAGGATGTGATAGAGGGACGCGGGTGGCGCTGTGGGTTAAACCACAGAGCCTAGGACTTGCCGATCAGAAGGTGGGTGGTTCAAATCCCCGGGATGAGCTCCCGTTGCTCGGTCCCTGCTCCTGCCAACCTAGCCAACCTTCGAAAGCACGTCAAAGTGCAAGTAGATAAATAGGTACTGCTCTGGCAGGAAGGTAAACGGTGTTTCCATGCGCTGCTCTGGTTTCACCAGAAGCGGCTTAGTCATGCTGGCCACATGACCCGGAAGCTGTACACTGGCTCCCTTGGCCAGTAAAGTGAGATGAGCGCCTCAACCCCAGAGTCATTCACAACTGGACTTAATTGTCAGGGGTCCCTTTACCTTTACCTTATTCTGCTTGTTGGTATGGTACATGTGCATATGCACAATCGCTGGAGAAAGGGGAGCATGGAGGAGGTGATGATAGACAGGATTAATTGCACATTCACTTCAGATGCGATCACAACCACAGCAAGTTGTGACACATCCTCACTGTCACGTCTCTAAAAATAAAACCAAAAAGATGTCATTCGTGCCAAATTGACAGTCCAAAGGCTAATGCATGAGCAACTTGCTTGACACCCAGGGGCAGGGAACAATGGATTAGCCAGCTACTGAAAATAGCAGCTTGACAGGTGTGGACGGGGAACACACCTAAGCCCAGGAATCTGACGACGGGAGGCTCTGGTTAGATCTTCAACAGGAACTCCTTTCCCATCCAGATGTCAATTCAGTGTCAAAAGTGGGTTGGCTTGCACGAGTCTGCGGCTGAAATGAGTTTGCAGCAAGGGAAAGGAGCCCTGTCTCTTATCTGCATCCTTCGAGTTTGCAAGATAGGGCAAGCCCATCCCTGATATCCACATCATGGGGCAAAGAGAGGTGTGCAAGTCAAGCTGGAAGCCTCTCTGAGCTAAATAGTATATTTAGGGCTTTTTTTTCAGCCAGAACTCGCCAGCAGCAGCTGCTGTGGCAGACGTCCGCAGGACTCGAACTTCCGTCTGGAGCATGGCCACCTGAGTGTGTGGAATCTGGAGCACCACGGGGAGGTCTGCTGCCCAAGTACCACCCATCTTGAACCCGGGTCAGGATGTAGAGTTTGGGCCACACCAAACTGTCCCAATCCGGAGAAGGAGAGTCCACAACCTCCCGAGGGAGACCGTATCACTGTCAAACAGCTCTTACTGTCAGAAAGTTCTTCCTGATTTTTAGTTGGGACAGACCTGAGACCTTAGAACAAAGGATAGGCAACAAACAAATCAACAAACAACAACAATTATTATTGTTATTATTATTATTATTAACCATATTTTTTGCTCTATAAGATGCACCAGAACATAAAATGCACCTAGTTTGGGGAGGAGGAAAACAAGAATAAAAATATTCTGGTTTTTTTTATATAAAATATTTATTAAAGTTTCACAAATTATATAAACAAACACAACAATACAAACAAACAAGAAAAAAACAAGTATAATTTCAAATCCTTATTTTCATAAAACTTACTTCACTGACCTCCTCATACCTTCCCTTTCTGCTTTCCAATTTCAATTGTTTAGCTCAGCAAATCCTCATCCTAAGAATAAAAATATTCAGAATCCCAGAAGCCAGAACAGCAAGAGGGATCGCTGCGCTGTTCTGGCTTCAGTGAAAGCAACACAAAGCCTCTTCAGGGCAGCGGGAGGAATGCTGCACCTGCCCTAAAGAGGCTTCGTGTGGCTATCCCAGAAGCCAGAACAGCAAGAGGGATCACTGCGCAACGATCCCTCTTGCTGTTCTGGCTTCAGCGATAGCTGCGCAGCCTGCATTCGCTCCATAAGACGCACACACATTTCCCATTACTTTTTAGGAGGGAAAAGGTGCATCTTATAGAGCGAAAAATACGGTATACCCTGCCCATCTGGCTGGGTGTCCCCAGCTACTCTGGGCGGCTCCCGACAGAATATTAAAAACACGATAAAAAGTCAAACATTAAAATTTTCCCTAAACAGGGCTGCTTTCAGATGTCTTCTAAAAGTCAGATAGTTGCTCATTTCCTTGACATCCGATGGGAGGGCGTTCCACAGGGCGGGCACCACCACCAAGAAGGCCCTCTGCCTGGTTCCCTGTAACCTTGCTTCTCACAGTGAGGGAACCGTCAGAAGGCCCTCGGAGGCGGACCTCAGTGTCGGGGATGGACGATGGGAGTGGAGACGCTCCTCCAGGTATAACAAACATGTCTACTCAGAGGTGAGTCTTATTGAATTATGTGGGTAAGCTTCCAGGATATGTGGGTTTAGGATTGCAACCTAACTCCATTTACCTGGGAGTAATGCCCAGCAGGACTTTTTTCTGAGCAGATTATTGTTAGGATTCTGGAACGAACAAACTAACTAACACAAGTGTGTGTGTGTGGGAGGGGAGTCCTTGGTGTATTTCATTCTGCCCCACTGTGAAGATATAGGTCTCTCATCCTGAGCTGTGACTATTCACAGCAATTGCTTCGAAGAACAGACACGCTCAGCCAGATGCTCTTACAATTGACACATTGGCCATGGTTGGCGCGGTTCTGTGTGCTGTTGAAATTATTATGGCTTGAACAACAATTTACATATACAAATAACGTTGCACAGACGTGAACAGCTGTTGGTGGGGAAATGCCCTTTATCCCATGGTAATCCCACATCCTGGAGATTAACTCAACATGCTCATGTTATTCACACTCAAATTTTCTCCGTTGGGGATTTGGAGCCTGTGACATCTTTTCCCTGTCGTTATTAGCTTCAGTCTCCAAAATAAGCCCTGCGCATTTTATATATTTGGTAATTTGCAAGCGTGACATTGTTAAGTGCTTGGGCAATGAAAGGGGGTTTAAGTCAATAAGACTTTAATGAGAAATGTACCCAGATTTAGGAGGTGAAAGTCTGCACGCATTTGCCAAAAGATTTGTATAACAGATCTGGGTATCTGTTGACATATTATGAGAAAGGACTAGTGCCTTGAAGGATTTATCAAGCTCTGTCTCATATGCAAAGCAATGCAAAGCCCTTCCCCAGTTCATCACTGTCCCTCTGTGAATCAAAGCCACCCCCATTTTGCAGATATTGAGGCAGGACTAGCTTGTGACTTGGCTACTCCAGGCGTTTGCAGCTGAGAAATGAGAGGAATTTGGGGGGCTTATCCACAACAGAGCAAAGGGTGGTTTTGTGTGGCTTCTCTGTTGATGTCCTCATGACTCTTCCCCATCCCAGTATTGTTCTAGATCTTTCTCCCTTTAAATGTGGGTTTTAAAAAAATCTTTGGACAGTCCAAATTGGAAATACCTCACACTTAGTGGGAAAGGTCCAGGAAAACACTGAGATGGCTTCCACATGTTGTTCTGGTTCCATGGTGCACCATTTAAGCCAACAGTTTACTCATCTTCCCTTCATCTAGGCATTACCACATTTTAAGGCAGAGGTGAGTCATCTGTGGCCCTCTAGATAAGTGTTTCGAAAACTTGGGTCTCCAGTTGTTTTGGGACTACAACTCCCATCATCCCTAGCTAGCAGGACCAGTAGTCAGGGATGATGGGAACTGTGGTCCCAAAACAGCTGGAGACTCAAGTTTGGGAAACACTGCTCTAGATGTTCCTGGACTCCAACTCCCAGCAACACCAGGCAACTTGGTCAATGGTCAGGGATGATGGGAGTTGTAGTTCAAAGACATCTGGAAGGTTACAGGTTCTCTATCCCTGGCTTAAGGGATAGATTCCACCCAGTCAAAAGCCCTTGAGATGAGGAGTAGGTGGGGTTGGTGAGCAACACAAACAGCAGCCCCTATACAGTGGTACCTCGGGTTACATACGCTTCAGGTTACAGACTCCGCTAACCCAGAAATAGTGCTTCAGGTTAAGAACTTTGCTTCAGGACGAGAACAGAAATCGCAAGGTGGCGGTGCGGCAGCAGCGGGAGGCCCCATTAGCTAAAATGGTGCTTCAGGTTAAGAACAGTTTCAGGTTAAGAACGGACCTCCGGAATGAATTAAGTACTTAACCCGAGGTACCACTGTACTGCTTAGAGTTTGTTTTATTAAGAAAAGTGGGGCACCATTTTTAAACAACTTATGGCTGAAATCGTGAACGTTGTTAGTAGGGAGTAAGTTCCACGGAACTGAATGGAGCTGGATAAAGGTGTATAGGATTGCACCGTTAATAACTAAATAAAACAGATTAAAAACCCGAACTCTTGGTCTTGTCTGGAAGCTGTGGGAGAAAGATGGAGGTAGGCAGACCCAGGGTAAGAGGGATTCCTTTCTCTTTGTCTCCAGGTGCGGAGGGAAAGAGTAGCAGGGTTTGAAAGTGAGTTACTTTGTTGGATGTTGGTTAGTCCATTCATCCATTTCTAAAATTGGCAACTGATACTGCTAAAACAGGAAATTTATAAAGATAGAGAACTTCTCAGCTAATGGTAAAGCACCTGGCAGGCAAGTTGTTGTTGTTGTTGTTAATTCTCAGGGTCCCTTCTACTCTACAGTTCTATGAGTCTATGAGTCTGTTATAGAATAGGACATCCCTATTTTATCAGAGAAATGTTGGAGGGTATGCAGTTGGTTGAGTCACCCATGTAAAAACAGTGACTGGGTTATTAAAAGCAAAATCCTACTCAAAAGTAAGTCCAGACCCCACTGAATTAAATGGGCTATGTGTATTGACTATCACCCAAGTGACAGTCAAAAATACCACTGAGTTTTAAAATCCTCTATCATCTATCTATATCTGTCTGTCTTTCTATCTATCTATCTCTATCTATCTCTATCTATATCATCTATCTATCATCTATCTATCTATCTATCTATCTATCTATATCTATCTATCATCATCTATCATCTATCTATCTATCATCTATCATCTCTATAGCAGGGATAGCAGGCTTGTTGGTTACTGAATGTCTGGTGTAGATTTTCAGTTTCGTTGTTCTGTATGGGACAATGACAATAAAGATTATCATATCGTATTGTATCACATTAAAAATATAAGAAAATAATTAAAACATTCTGGGGTCAATCCATCCAGTGTTAAGGGCTGCTACATTTTATTGGTTTAAATGGGAAAATTAAGCACGTGGCAATATCTTTTCCACCGAAATCAACAGAACACTAGTGATGTCCCAGGCCTGTTGGTGAGTTGGCCATAAATGAGTTGGAAACTGAGGAAGCTTGCTTCTCCTGAGAGAGGCGACTGATCCATGCAGCTCAGAATTGTCTACAGAACCTGCTGGGCCGTGGGCAACATAGAAATCTTTTGAACAATAAGAGTAGCTTGCATACACATACGGTATACATGGTGGCAATTTCCTCAGGAGTTCCAGAACTTTGGCTTGCTGCCAGCCCCACTGATTAACTGGGGGAAGAATTTTGATTTGCAACGAGAGCTTAGCTGATTAGCTGCCCCACTTAATCGATTCAAGCTTTGTCGGTGGGCCTCAGATTAAGAAATGTGGCATCGCATGATCTCTAGGCCCTTCCCGCAAGCCTGATTCCTGCTGTCTAAGTGTGACAGCAAAGGGAACCTGCGCTGATCCTTCACCTGTCTTTGCCAATCCACCCTGTGGACAGCAGCAGCTGGACAAGGAGAAAGGGAATCGCTCGCTGAGGGCACAATCTGGCAACAGCCGAGCACTCTGAGAGCCCATTGATTTAGAAAAAGGGAGAATTAACAGCTCGGCCCCATGTGGTTTTCATCCCTAGGTATGTCCCGTTGCATTCAGTAGACCTTACTCCCAAGTAACGCTGAATAGAATTGAGTCGGGGCCTCGAGGTCTGGTCTGCACATGGCGAAGCAGAACGAGGTAGCAGCACACCCTCCAGCATTTCTCTGCTGAAAATAGAAATATTGTACAGTGGTACCTCGGGTTAAGAACTTAATTCGTTCTGGAGGTCCGTTCTTAACCTGAGGTACCATTTTAGCTAATGGGGCCTCCCGCTGCCGCTGCACGATTTCCGTTCTCATCCTGAGGTACTTAACCCGAGGTACTATTTCTGGGTTAGTGGAGTCTGTAACCTGAAGCGCCTGTAACCCGAGGTACCACTGTATTCCATTATTATGATTATTTATTATTACCATCAGTGCTTTTTTCCCCTCCAGGGGGTACTCAAGGGCATGCAGTACCAGCACTTAAAAAAAAATTAAAAATTAAATTGTTGCTAAAAAGTGTGGCACTTATTGTAACAACTTCATGGTGAGTACCGGCACCTATTTTTCTAGAAAAAAACTCTTCCTCCTCCTCCTTCTCCTGTTGTACCACCCTGCCCATCTGACTAGATTGCCTCAGCCATTCTGGGCTGCTTCCAACATACATAAAAACATAATAAAGCATTAAACTTTTTTTTTTTAAAAAAAACCCTTCCTTATACAGGGCTGCCTTCAGAGGTCTTCTCCTTGGCTCATGGGTGGCATAGCTCCATGCCTTCCAACATTTCTCCAATGAAAATATGGACGTCCTAGAGAAAAGTGGGGCATATCAGGATCAAATCAGAAACCAGGACAGCTTCTGTAAATCCAGAACTGTCCCTGGAAAATAGGGACACTTGGATGGTCTGAGCATGTTGACATGTGAGAAAGGACCGTTGGCTTCCTGCTCGCATCGGCCTCAGCCAACGTGGTCAGGGATGATGGGAGTTGTAGTCCAACAAGATTTGGAGGGACACAGATTTGAAAGTGAGGCTTCGTACCTTCAAAGCAACAGATATACAGGAGAGTAAATTTCAGCAAGGTTGGCTGTCTTGCAGCCATGGCAAGGAGAAGGACGCTCGCTGAAATCTTCTTCTTTTTGCTATGGAAAGCATTAAGCACCCTGTCTTCTGGCCAGTTTCCCCATCACGAGCTCAGCAGCAGGACCATGTGTAAGTGGCCCCTCCTTCTTGACATTGCCAGAGCTTGTGGCGTTGTGGTCTAAATCACCGAGCCTCTTGGGCTTGCTGATCAGAAGGTCAGCGGTTCAAATCCATGTGATGGGTGAGCTCCCGTTGCTCTGTCCCACCTTCTGCCAATCTAGCAGTTCAAAAGCATACCAGTGCAAGTAGATAAATAGGTACCACTCTGGAGGGAAGGTAAATGACGTTTCCATGCACTCTGGCACTTGTCACACTCCTTCATGTACCAGAAGCGATTTAGTCATGCTGGCCACATGACCTGGTAAGCTGTCTGTGGACAAACGCTGGCTCCCTCGGCCTGAAAAGCGAGATGAGCACCGTACCCCATAGTCACCATTGACTGGACTTAACCATCCAGGGGTCCTTGCCTTTTTTTTTTACCTTTACTAACTTGGCAAGGGCTGGTGCTGATCGGTAGAGCATCTGCCTTGCATGCAGAGGTTTCCAGGTTCAATCCCTGGTTTCTGCAAGCAGAGTTGTGAAAGGTTTCCTGCCTGAAACCCTGGTACTCGAACAGCTTGGCTGCCAAACAAATCGGCTCCCGAACGCTGCAAAGTAGGTGTTCCGGTTTGCGCAAGTTTTTTGGAAGCCGAACGTCCGACGCGGCTTCCTCAGCTCCCGATCGAGTCAGGGAAGCTCCTGCAGCCAATCGGAAGCCGTGCCTTGGTTTGCAAACGGTTTCAGAAGTTGAACCAACTGCTGGAACGGATTAAGTTCGAGAACCAAGGTACGACTGTACAGTCATACCTCATGTTACATCCACTTCATGTTACATTCTTTCAGGTTATGTCCCGCAGTGACCCGCAAGTACCGGAGAGGGTTACTTCCGGGTTTTGCCGCTCGCGCATGCGCAGGAGCACAAAATGGTGTCACGTGCATGCGCAGAAGAGGCGAATCACAACCCGTGTGTGTGCAGATGAGCTGCTGTGGATTGTGTTCTTTTCATGTTGCGAACGGGCCTCCAGAATGGATCCCATTTGCAGCCAGAGGTACCACTGTACAGTGGTACCTCAGGTTACATACGCTTCAGGTTACATACACTTCAAGTTACAGACTCCACTAACCCAGAAATAGTACCTCGGCTTAAGAACTTTGCTTCAGGATGAGAACAGAAATCGCGCGGCAGTGGCGCAGCGGCAGCAGGAGGCCCCATTAGCTAAAGTGGTGCTTCAGGTTAAGAACAGTTTCAGGTTAAGAACGGACCTCCGGAACGAATTAAGTACTTAACCCGAGGTACCACTGTATACAGTACAGTGGTACCTCGGGTTACATACGCTTCAGGTTACATACGCTTCAGGTTACAGACTCCACTAACCCAGTAATAGTGCTTTAGGTTAAGAACTTTGCTTCAGGATGAGAACAGAAATCGTGCAGCGGCAGCGCAAGGCCCCATTAGCTAAAGTGGTGCTTCAGGTTAAGAACAGTTTCAGGTTAAGAATGGACCTCCGGAACGAATTAAGTACTTAACCCGAGGTACCACTATATACAGTAAAGAGTGAGATGGACCAGTAGCTGGACTCAGTTTTAAGCAGCTTCCCAATGTGGAATTGTGACACGAGTAGCCCCTTTGGGAAGGCAGCAGGGGAACAGGCGGGTGAGCGAGGGAAGGGGGGTTCGGGAATCTCCTTACAACCGACGCTTTGTTAAGAGCCGTTTCGAGTGGAATTAAAACTGATGCCTTGTTTGAGCTCTGTCGCTACTGTACAGAAGGCAAAAGCATGCTTTGCTTCCTCTTGTGCAAAACCAAGGAGGTCAAATTCCAGAAGTTCCCTGGGCCTCCTGTGTCACAAAAGTCAGAGAAATCCTGTGCTGAAATCAGAGGCTTATTTCAACCTTTCCAGCACTTGCTCTGCACACAAGGGATTTATAGCAGCAGATGATTATGGATTTTTGTCCTTCTTTCTAATAGGCAAAACAATCCGGGACTCCTACCTTGTTTTGTAAGAAGAAAAGAGAAGAGAAGAGAAGAGAAAAGAAAAGAAAAGAAAAGAAAATAGAAAAGAAATCCTCTAGGGCTTTGGATATTCTACATACTCATCGTGTCACCCAGCAAATGAAGAAGCAGATGACATGACAACTAAGGTTTCCATTTTTTAAAAAGGCAATTTCTACCACCCTCACTCCATGATGGGAAAGTATAGAAATTGGAGAACCGGAAAGATTAACAGCAAAACTAATGATGAGTGTTTTATAGAATGGATGCCTTTTTTCAGGCTATTTAAATAAATATTATAGTATGATGAACATGCGAGCAGGATTTGAGAAGTAATTAGATTATAATTTTGTAATATTGCAATATTTAATAGGTTATTATATACTGTAATAGGTTTCAGCAGAACAGGAGGAACAACAACTTCATGGAAAGTGTGGTGGGAAGTCGATAAAAACAAGAGAAAAGATGAAATTGTGTTTTGACTGTATATGTTTAAAATGTTGAAACTTAGTAGAATATAATTGAAAAAAAGGAAAGTATAGAAACTGGGACTGCAAGTATAGAATAATAGGCTTACTCAGAAGTAAGTCCTATTGAATGAAATGGGGCTTGCTGCCCAGGAAGTGGGGATAGGTTTGCAGTCTTAATTAATTATGGACTACTAGAGAATAGGAAAGATTTCACATTCTTAATAATAATAATAATAATAAATTACCTTGCCCATCTAGCTGGGTTTCCCTAGACCCTCTGATTTTAAATTATATTATAAATGATTTTCATTATTTGATAAACTATGGAAGTCTGTTTTTACTTCAACTCTAGTTGTTTGTTCGTGCGTAAATCTCAAAAATATTACGAAACTTTGCACAAGTGCTGTTTGTCCCTGGCTGAAGTACAAAGAATACACTTACTAATTCAAAATGCTGGAGATGTGGGCTGGATTATGCTGATTTTAAACATACGTTGTGGGGCTCATTGCAAATTAAGAAACATCAGATAAATGTAATTGAATATGGCAAGATCATTACAGAACATTTTATCATATTGGGTAACACAAGATTGTGTAGATACAGCAAATATGCAATTAGTTGGTAATAAGTTGTTATCAGCCAGAATCTTAGCAGCCTCTAAAATGGAAACCTGTTAGCGTTCCTTCTGTGATAGAATGGCTTAATAAAATACAGTATATGGCTAAAGCAGTAAATTAACAATGTATGTCTGACTAGGATTTGCATCACAATCCTAAATGTACTTACTAGGGAGTAACAGGGTGGCATTACTTTCTGAGCAAACATACACAGCACTGCCTTTTTAATCTACGTAGGGAAAAAATGTATGTCAAATGGGGTTCTTTTGTTGAAGTTTTGAATAGCTCGTCTTAAGCGACACAGGGATCTATTTCAATATTTCCATGAATGTTATTGCGTCTGTTTGGCATATTTTTCCTTATTGTTTGCTGAATGTACATATGCCTTGTGTTTAATGTATTTTAAAATATTTTAAAAAGTACTATAAACAAATGAACAGCTGCGTGAGAAACCAAGAATTCAGCAGGGAGTCCTTCCCACAAAAGTGGTGGTTCTGTCCAAAAGGTAATTTTAAGGATATCCCATGTGCCAGTTTATGTGTGTTAAATTGTATGCGACCCCCTCATCACCTAGTATTTTTTAAACTATGTTTACTTAATGTTCTTTCTTATACATGGAGATAGCAAACATAAAGTTTTTCCTTGGAACGATAATTTCTCCCTGACACTTAATTTAATATGGTCATTCTCAGTTCTCTCAAAACCTGGATCTGAATGATTTGGGGATATTGAATACCTGCTCTAAGCTGGGAGAATTGCTCCCCTTTTCAATAATAATAATAATAATAATAATAATAATAATAATAATAATAATAATTTATTTATACCCCGCCCATCTGGCTGGGTTTCACCAGCCACTCTGGGTGGCTTCCAACAGAATATTACATTAAAAGCTTCCCTAAACAGGGCTGCCTTAAGATGTCTTCTAAAAGTCTGGTAGTTGTTTTTCTCTTGGACATCTGATCGGAGGGCGTTCCACAGGGCGGGTGCCACTACTGAGAAAGCCGAACGCCTTGGCTTCCGAATAAATTGGCTCCCGATCAAAACCCAGAAGTGAGTGTTCCAGTTTTCAAATGATTTTCAGAAGCCGAATGTCCAGCGTGGCTTCTGATTGGATGCAGGAAGCTCCTGCAGCCAATCGGAAGCCACGCTTTCAAATGGTTCCGGGAGTCAAGCGGACATTCTGGTTGAGGACCAAGACACGACTGTACAGTGTTTGCCCAGTAGTGGGCGAGAGTGGAGCTGTGTGAAGGATTATCCTAAGGTGGTATATAATACTTCAAGCATCCAATCAACTGGGCTCTCATCCCTGAAAGCTGATGCCACAATAACAGTGCGGTCAGACAAACTCCCCGATATAGGAGTTCAGTATAATATTGCAACCTAATACTGTTAATCTTTAAGGTGCCACAGTTCTCTGTTGTGTTTGCTGCGATAGATTAACATAGCTGCCCCTCTGGAATTTGAAGCCATTTTCCAGCAAGCATTGGATGAAAAACAAAACAAAATACCAAAGACCACCAGTGAGGCTTCTTATGACCTCCCACATTTCTCTGATTAAAATAGGGACATCCTATTCCATTTAACAACAACAACAACTTTATCGTTTATACCCCACCCATCTGACAGGGTTGCCCCAGCCATTCTGGGCAGATTCCTACATATACTGTATAAAACATAATAAAATGTTAAACATTTTTTTGGGGGGGGGATCCTTATTCAGGGCTGCCTTCAGATGTCTTCCAAAGGTTGTATAGTTAACTTATCTCATTGGCTCGGGGGTTGCATAACTCCACACCCTCCAATATTTCTCCAATGGAAATAGGGACGTCCTAAGGAAAAGCGGGACATTCCAGGATCAAATCAGAAACTGGGACGACTTCTGTAAATCCAGAACTGTCCCTGGAAAATAAGGTCACTTGGAGGGTCTGGTATTATTATTATATTATTTATTATTTATTATTATTTTATTATTATTATTATTATTATTATTATTATTATTATTATTATTATTTAGGTTTTTTAAACAAGAATAATGTTATATCAATAAGTATACCAAGTTTTCTCAAGTCATTTGTGCATCACAAAAATAGCATAATAAATGTGGAAAAATATCTACAACATATGTTTCATTTACAGATAGGTAGCCGTGTTGGTCTGCCATAGTCAAAATAAAAAAAATTCCTTCCAGTAGCACCTTAAAAACCAACTAAGTTAGTTGGTATCTGAAGAAGTGTGCATGCACACGAAAGCTCATACCAAGAACTAACTTAGTTGGTCTTTAAGGTGCTACTGGAAGGAATTTTTTTTTATTTTGAATATGCTTCATTATTAGTGATCCATGTCTAAGCTCTTGGTTCATGGTTTAAACAATTAGGAAGAAGATGTGGGAAAGGGGGGGAAGAAGGGGAGGGGGAAATGGCCAGTGGGGTGGTGTCAGGTGGTTAACGGCACATTGCTTTGAGATTACAGGTAGGGGAACTGTTATGTACTGAGTTGAATAGGATCCAAAAAGCAGCAGTCTGATTGGTCCTAGAACAATAGGATTCAGAATGCAGCAGTCTGATTGGTCCTAGAACAATGCAGCAGTATGATTGGTCCCCAGGAGCCACCCAATCCAGCTCCAGGTGGAAGTGAATCCGCAACCTGATTGGCCTACAGGAGAATCCCAGAATTAGCCAATCATGTGTGACTCATTGTGTAAATAACTAACTAACTAACTCCCGCTCTTAAATTCATATTGCCTTCAATTATCCTAACTAACCATCCTCCCCTTTATCCATTTTTGCAATAGTTCCAATAATTCACCTCACAAAACTTCTTGCAAACCTACAAACGTAGTCTGATCATCACAATTACTTTTCAAATAGTCTGTAAATTTACACCAGTCTTCTGTGAATTTCTGGTCCCGCAGATTTCGAATCCTTCCTGTTAGTTTATCTAATTCTGCATAGTCCATTAATTTCATCCTCCACTCTTCTTTCGTCGGTAATTCTTCTTGCTTCCATTTTTGTGCCAATAATATTCTTGCTGCTGTCGTTGCATATAAAAACAGCTTACATTCTTTTCTATTTATATCACTTCCTACAATGCCCAGTAAAAATGCTTCTGGTTTCTTTATAAATGCATATTTCAACATTTTTTCCATCTCATTATATATCATTTCCCAGAAGCTTTTCACTTTTTTACATTCCCACCACATGTGATAAAATGTTCCTTCTTTTTCTATACATTTCCAACATTTATTGCTAACTTTATACATTTTAGCTAATTTAATGAGTGTAATATATCATCTATACATCATTTACATCACATTTTCTTGATTCTGTGAAAATCTCAGGGCTACTTCTAAGACTACATTCATGTCCACCACCTCGCCTGCTGTTGGAAGCCTACAAGCTTTGAGTTTACTCAGTGCTCAGTTCTGCAGGCAAAACTGTTGTCCATTAGCCAACAGTGGAGTAGTAGGAGGGAAAGGCTAGAGACATTTGACGTGAAATCATAGACAAGTTCTGGGCTTCTGTCCAGAAAGTCTGTGCTGCCTGCTCTTTGGGTCGATCTGTTTGTCTGCCGAGTCACCCTTTTGAACTGCAAGTTTGCATTTCATGGAGAGAAATGCAGCGCGGGCCAGCCTTTGGCCTAAACATTAGCTTGTAAACAAAAATGAAAAAGGGAGCTGGTAAGATTGTGCTCAAACGCAGTCACGAGCGGTGAAAGGGGTGGGACTTGCTTGCTCAGTTAATTTAAAGTGGATATACTGCCACGCCTAAAAGGAAAAAGCATGTTTCCCACTGGTGTCCCACACGCTTCTGGCACAAACACTTTCAGCATTGGCTGATGGGGCAGCCAATGAAACTGGTGCATGTGTTGGAGAAAAATCATACACTCAGCAATGTCATGGAATGCAGGGCCAATAGGTGAAGAGATGTTCTTAGGGCAGCACTGGGGAGCAGGAAATATCGTTACAAATGTTAAGGTAAAGGTGAAGGGACCCCTGACCATTAGGTCCAGTTGTGACCGACTCTGGGGTTGCAGCGCTCATCTCGCTTTATTGGCTGAGGGAGCCGGCTTACAGCTTTCGGGTCATGTGGCCAGCATGACTAAGCCGCTTCTGGTGAACCAGAGCAGCACACGGAAACGCCGTTTACCTTCCCGCTGGATTGGTACCTATTTATCTACTTGCACTTTGACGTGCTTTCGAACTGCTAGGTTGGCAGGAGCTGGGACCGAACAACGGGAGCTCACTCCGTTGCGGAGATTCGAACCGCCGACCTTCTGATCGGCAAGTCCTAGGCTCTGTGGTTTAACCCACAGCACCACCCGCGTCCCTGTTACAAATGTTGGGTGCCTCTTTCTCCCTCTGCCAAGTGGCAGCAAGAACCCATGGCGTTCCAAGCACTCACTCAGGCGTCTTCCTGATGAAGTGCAACCCAGGATATTCACAAATCAGTCCCGGTGCACACCAGCGAGACATATCAAAAGACATGTGTGCGCTCTATCAGCAGAGTATAGCAGAAACAACGTGGAACATAGGTGTGTGCATTCTAAGTATTTATTAAGCAATATATACAGGCCAAAGCAATCATGGCATCCTTTCACTTCTTCTCAAAGAGAGAGAGAGTAAAGAAGTACAAAAAGTACAGTACAAGCGGAAGAGGTAAGACTGGCTTCCGTTCTCACACTTTCCAAGCCTGGAAAGCAAACACAGACGTGATATAGCAATCACACAACCAGCAACGGAGGAGTGAAATGCTGACAGACTGCCATAGCTTTTAAAAATATGGTTTATTCACCTATTTACACCTTCAGTCATCCTAGTCATTTCAAGAGGGCCTTCGGCCAGCCTGCCCAAGATGGATCCCAGTCTTTCCTCCTCCTCCTCCTCTTTTGCTCAAAGACTCCCTTTCCCAGTCACCCCTTCCAATTCATTAGGGAAGAGAAAAGTCAAGAAAAAAAAATCCAGGGTGAAATAACACCTAATTATGTCATACAAATCAGTAGGGCTGCCAACTTTCCCCCCAGCTGCATGGGACTTTAATAGCGACTTTCTTCCCCACGGACCACTCAGAAATTGCTGAGGGTCTTGACAAACCCCTCCATGATTCTTCTGCCTGTTGTAGCAATTGTAACATGCTGCACTAAATGCTTCATGGTGTCAAATTGTATTTCTTTAATGGCTTCTACTATTGTGTTTCTTTAATGGCTTCTTCTATTGTATTTTATTATATTGGAAATAAAAGTGAGAATAGTACAATTTAAAATAAATATTAAAATGCCATGCGAGGGATGATTAGTATTATTTCCTTTGTGATTTTATCTTGTGAACCACCCTGAAACCTGTGGGTATAGGGTGGCATGCAAATTTATACCTGTATACCTGAAGGAGCATCTCTGTGCCAGGGGTTTACTCAGTACAGTCATACCTCGGGTTGAAGTAGCTTCGGGATGAATATTTTTAGGTTGCGCTCCGCAGCGATCCGGAAGTAACGGAGTGCATTACTTCCAGGTTTCGCTGCTCGCACATTCACAGACACTCAAAATGATGTCACGCGCATGCACGGAAGCGGCAAATCGCGACTGTAGTCTTGCTTGCACTGTGGAACACCCTCCTATCGTATGTCAAAGAAATAAACTACTATCTGACTTTTAGAAGATAACTGAAGGCAGCCCTGTTTAGGGAAGTTTTTAATGTTTGAGATGTTTTACTGTGCTTTTGAATTATGGTGCTGGAGGAGACTCTTGAGAGTCCCATGGACTGCAAGAAGATCAAACCTATCCATTCTTAAGGAAATCAGCCCTGAGTGCTCACTGGAAGGGCAGATCCTGAAGCTGAGACTCCAGTACTTTGGCCACCTCATGAGAAGAGAAGACTCCCTGGAAAAGACCCTGATGCTGGGAAAGATGGAGGGCACAAGGAGAAGGGGACGACAAGAGGACGAGAAGGTTGGACAGTGTTCTCGAAGCTACGAACATGAGTTTGACCAAACTACGGGAGGCAGTGGAAGACAGGAGTGCCTGGTGTGCTCTGGTCCATGGGGTCACAAAGAGTCGGACACGACTAAACAACAACAACTGTGCTTAACGAGTTTAATTTGTTGGAAGGTGCCCAGAGTGGCTGGGGCAAACCAGTCAGATGGCCGGTGTGTGTGTGTGTATATATTTTATATATATATATATTATTCACCCATCTGGCTGGGTTTCCTGGAATCCATTTTTGCAGCATCCCTGCAGAGGCCAGTTCTTGGAAACCATTTTTTTAATCCACATCTTTCCCATGCTAAACAAGGTCTCTTACAACTAACAGTCCCTGGATGAGAGTCCCCCATCCCTCCCTTCTCTCACCCCCAAAAAGAGGGCTCCAGGTGAATGCGAAGCGAAAATTCCTGCCCCCCCCCTTCCTGCCGCGGACTGACTGCAGAGCCGTCGAGGGAGGATCCTAATTTGAGGATGCTCCCCATCGTGCGGGGGAGGGCGGGCGGACGGGGTCCTATTCAGCGAAAACCCGCCCGCCCACTTAATGCCCTCCTCCTCTGCGCGAGGTTTTCCTCCTCCTCTCAGGAGCGAGCCATCCCCACACGTCCAAGGATTTCCCCCACCGCAAATAAATTCAATTCATGTGTCAGATAAACAAGTCCGCATGACGTCAAGAGCAGAGCCGGGGAAGGGGGGGCTCTCTCCCTCCTCTCTCGGGTTTCTTGCAAAAGCACTGCGTCGCATGCACTCTCTGTGCAAGACCAAGCCTGAAGCAGCAAACGCAGCGATTGAAGTATTATTATTATTTATTTTTTGTTCTGGTGGGAATGCTGCACGCGTTTGTTTTTTTTAAAGAAAAGATCCCGGTGCCACCAGGATCTTTTTTGGTTTTTTTTATTGCAACGCCCCTCGAGGGAGTTGCATGGCCTTTGCTGCGCGAAGAGGTCTGTCTGTTTGCATGCATGTGGCTCCGCGCGTGGGTCTCTCCTCCGCAGCAACGCCATTTCCCATTCCCGCTCGGCCGTGCGTGGGCTGCAGCAAAGGCTCCTAACGCGGCTCCCTAACTAGCCTTCCGAACGTGGCACGCCTGCAGCGGTCTTTTGCAGTTGCAGAAACCTTTTGCAGGGAAGTTTTCTGTTTAGGGAAGTTTTTAATATTTAACGCAGTACTGTTGTAAACTCAACAGTATATATACTGTTAAATAATAAAAATAATAAATTATTATTATTGCAGCCCTGCTTCCCCGGGCAATGGAGGGGCCTTGCAGCCGCTTTCGCTCCGAGCTCCCGCTGGGCAAATCGGAGCGCTTAAGCTGGGGAAACTCAGCCAGATGGGCGGGGTATAAATAATAAATTATTATTATTATTATTATTGCAGCCCTGCTTCCCCGAGCAATGGAGGGGCCTTGCAGCCGCTTTCGCTCCCGCTGCTCTCGCAAGGCAAATCGGAGCGCTTGCGCGCGTGCCTGAGCGCCTCCCCAGGGAGGAGCAGCCCAAGGAGGGCGAACAGGGTGGCAAAGCCCTTCCAACTCCGCCCTCGCTCACCCTCCCACCTCCACTTCAAAAGCGAGAGTGGGGGCGAGCGGAGGAAATTCCAGGAAAGGAAAGGCGAGCAAAACAAAAAGCGGCTCGCGAAAGGGACTCCCGTTCCCATCGCCCTCGTTTTGCAAGCCGTGACCGCCAGCTTAAAGTCCCAAATTCCGAGGCACGGACGGGGTTCGAACCCGCGATCTTCGGTTTACGAGACCGACGCCTTACCACTTGGCCACCGCGCCTGACGGGCTAGCAGCAGGGAAAAGCAGCCAGTGGAAGGGAGGTGGCGGGTTCGCGTGCTGCCTGCGCGGCCGAACGTTCCATCCGCCTCGCGCGCCCCGTTCCAGCGTCTTCTGTTGCAAAAAAAGCAAGGAAAGGGCAAGGCTCCATCGCCTTGCCGAAACGAAAAGGGTTTTTGCAAGCGCCGCGCCCGGGGCGCCTTCGGCGGGCGAGCTTCCCGGTCTTTATGCACGCGCAGCTCGACACACACGCTCACCCCACCCATTGCAACACGCCTCCCCATTCATTTGCAAGCACTTGCGGAGCACCAGTTGCTCCAAAAATGGGCTGCACGCGAACAGGCGTGCAAAGCGGAGCAGCTCCGGTGCATCTTTCTCTTCCCGTGCAAAAATAAAATCAGCGTGCAATTCATGTTTTGAAGGGCAATGCTGATTAGATGGTATGCAAGCTGCACCCGCCAGGTCTCTTTTTTATTTTAATTTTTTTGTGCGCTCGGAATTTCGAATCCAGGCAACATCAAAGTTTCAGGAAGGGGAAGGAATGGAAATCAGCCATTTTTAAAACCCCAGCACCGCTTGGAGGAAGGCAGACTGCTCTGTTTTTGCCTCCCGTTGTGATGAAGGGCTCTGGTCCAACGGGAGGCGAAAAGAGGGTGTCCGCGGTTCCCGAAGGGTCTGACGGCTTGAAAACAAGCGAGTGGCGAAATCGGCTCAGACGCCGGATTAAGGGTGCCTGTGCTCCGATTCCTCGTTCGCTCCAGAAGCCATTTTGGCTGGGCTGCAGCGCTGCTGCTGGGCTAGGCAAACGCAGACTCCGCTTCCCAAACTAACGCAAAAATAGAAGGTTAAAGATGGCCTCTCCTTGTAATAGTTAACAGGAGCTTTTGTTCTTTAAACTGAGAAACTTGGGGGCCTCCCTTGAATATTTTAAACGTGCTCCCAAAGTGAATTTTTTTTGGGATAATATTGCTTTAATCGGGATTTTGTTTAAAGCATAGCTGTCAACGTTTTCCTTGTTTTAAGGGAAATTCCCTTATTCCAAATGGGATTCCTGGCAAGAAAAGGGGAAAGTTGACAGCTATGGTTTAAGGATTACTAGATTATTAGTTTTAATGCATTTTGCCAGCTCAGGCTGAGTGCCTCTGAACAGCTTCAAAGTGGCCTTTCCGCTAAGAGGAATGCATTATTTTGGGGAAATAATAATAATAATGATAATAATAATAATAATTTATTATTTGTACCCTGCCCAGCTGGCTGGGTTTCCCCAGTCACTCTGGGCGGCTTCCAACAAAGACAAATGTCACACATTAAAAACTTCCCTTCAGATGTCTTCTGAAATGGGACAGTCGTGCGGCTCTGCAAATGGACTCCCCACAAATGGGAGTGAGTGAGTTGTGATGAGAATCAGCCTGTTCTTAAAGAAAACGAAATAGCAACTCAGGATACAGGGCCTCTGAGCACCTACAGAAACTCTCTGGTGAAAAAAATATTCTCTCCCCAACCCCATCACTCACGGTTTTACTGTTGCAATCATACCCCGTTTTTCTTCACAGGAGTTCTAGCTACACGTATGTCTTGTTTCCCCCCCTTCCCTTTTCATCCTCATGACAACTCTACAAGGTAGGTTTAGGCAGAAGGAGACTGATTTGCCCCAAACCACCCTCTGCGCTTCATGGTTGAGAATGGATCTGAACTGTGGTCTCTTAGGCCCTGGTCCAGAACTCCACCCGCAACCCCAATTGGCTAGGAGACCCATTTTTAACTCTGGCGGCAAAGCAGAATGCAAATTTCAGGGCGTGCCAGCATCATTCTGGTTACCTGCCCTGTGTTGCAACAGGGCTAAAGACCCTAATAGTCTGACTGTTCTTCATATGAAGGAGATATGAAGAAGAGGGCACTTTGGAGGCGGAGAGAAGGCCTAGATACCCAGTAAGGGGGGGCGCGCGCGCGCGCGCGCGCACACACACACACACACACACACACACACACACACACTCTTTACAGAAGACAGCCCTCTATTCGAAGGGCCGCCTGGTCCAAGTCTGCTTTAAAGATAACAAATCAGGAGAAGGGAAAGCAGGGAGGGTTTGGAAGTTGCCCATCAGCACTTAAGCAGCTGGCCAGCAGCCCAGGCCAGCACAGAGATCAGCTGGCTGCAGTCTTCCCACTGTGGTGAGATGTACTGCATTTCAATTATTTCTGAATTTGCATTTAAATAATTGCATTTTTATTTCTATTTTAAATAAATAGTTGTATAAGTGCTCTTTGTTTCTCGATTTGACCCCTTCATATGGTTTTGTATGTATTGTGCGGTATTCTGTGCATTGCACTTGCGGTTATTTTTATTGATCATAGTTTAGTAATTGTTTATTGTAACTGTTGAGTGAATTTCTGCTTTGTTATTATTTGTTGATGTTTTGAGAGTTGATTTTATTGTGTACTATTCTGATTGATTATTGAATATTACTTTGTTTTATATATATATATATATATATATATATATATATATATATATATGTGTGTGTGTGTGTGTGTGTGTGTGTGTGTGTGTTTGTGTGTATATATAAATAAATAAAATTGTCCAGTAGCCCTTTAGAGATCTGGTAGCACTGGCTTCCTTGGATGAGCTGAGGCAGGCAATGAACAGCTGTGGTAACCAACTCATCGGAGTCTTTTCCTGGGAACTCAAGTTGAAGGGGCATCTAAACATATAATAAATAATAATGTACTTGGCAGATGCAAAGAACTATCCATTATCTGCCAGTTACACAGCGTGGTTGCTTGTGACGCTCATTAAAAAGGCAGTTTTTAGCGTTCTATGTTCCTGGCTAGCTCCCTCTCTTTTCTGGTCGCTGTTAAAGAATTGAACAAAGATCTTAGAGCACCATCTACTGTCCTCACTTGTTAACATGATATTTAAAAAACACACACAGAGATGTTAACTTCTAAAATCTCACCCTGTTAGGATTGAAGCCTGCCATTTGTGGAGAAAGAAAAGTTTTTTTGGGGGGTGCTGTGGTACTGCACTCATTGATTTCGTGATCCCCAGAATCACATTGATACTTTGCGGAGGATTGTTCTGAAGAAGTCATCCATGAATCACGATTTTCAAAACGCAGAAAGGAATCCCTTTCACTTGCTTTCTCATCTTTACAACGTGGCAGAAATATAGTTGTGAAAAATCAATAAAGATCAGGCTTACTAGCTGCTTTGCTTCGCAATATTCTGTGGTTGGCCTCTGTTATTTTCTCATAAGTTAGGTCCAGTCGTCCCTTATTTTCTCCTACCAATAGGGAATCCACATAAGGACTCTATACGGGCTCTTGGATACCTCATAAGGGGAAAAGGGCAGATTTTATTTACAATACCCCCCCCAAAAAGTGGGGCAGGTCAACTACAATGGTACCTCAGGTTAAGCACTTAATTCGTTCCGGAAGTCCGTACTTAACCTGAAACTGTTCTTAACCTGAAGCACCACTTTAGCTAATGGGGCCTCCTGCTGTGCCGCACCACGGGAGAACAATTTCTGTTCTCATCCTGAAGCAAAGTTCTTAACCTGAAGCACTATTTCTGGGTTAGCGGAGTCTGTAACCTGAAGCGTATGTAACCCGAGGTACTACTGTATAAGCAACCATCCATTCCCTGCCCCCCAAATCTCTCTCACTACCAACAAAAACTACCCATGTGGCGTTGACACAAAAACTTTACACATACACTATGTAGAATAATGCAAATTTACTACCTCATTCCTCCCACCTCTTTTCTCCCCCAATTTCATACTGTCTATAACAGGGTCTCACATCAAATATGAATGATCTGTAGAAGGAACTCCCTGAACTGAAAGCAGAGACACTGTATGTACTATGGTAACCCAAGAAAATCTTCAGTAAAAACTTTTTTTAAAAAAAGTGGCAGGTGAAAAGGGGCCACTGTCGGGATATCTTTGCAGCTTCCATACGGTTCAGAGTGCCTTGCCTGAACTCCAGGATCATGACTCTCGAACTCTGAGCTTGCTGCCAAGCCTAAACTGTGACCTGCTTGGATAAATATTTCTTACACATAAGAGCCTATGTGTGTGTTGGGCATAAGGCCGGGCAAAGGGCCTATTCATAACAGGACTTTGGGAACAGGCAAATCCCATCAGTTAATAACTTGTGTAGCTATGAAACCCTATTAATATATATGTGAACTTGCCTGTTTGGCATCCCGAAGAATTCAGTGTGAAGCTAGCTGTAATCTCAAAGCAATGTGCAGTTAACAGACCCTTCAAGCATCCCTATTTTCCAGGGACAGCCCTGGATTTACATAAGCCATCCTGGTTTCTTATTCGATCCCAGACTGTCCCGTTTTTCCTTAAGGTAAAGGTAAAGGTAAAGGTAAAGGCCATTAGGTCCAGTTGTGACTGACTCGGGGGTTGCAGCGCTCATCTCACTTTATTGGCCAAGGGAGCCGGCGTACAGCTTCCAGGTCATGTGGCCAGCATGACTAAGCCGCTTCTGGCGAACCAGAGCAGCGCACGGAAACGCCGTTTACCTTCCCGCTGGAGCGGTACCTATTTATCTACTTGCACTTTGAGGTGCTTTCGAACTGCTAGGTTGGAAGGAGCAGGGACCGAGCAACGGGAGCTCACCCCGTCGCAGGGATTCGAACTGCCGACCTTCTGATCGGCAAGTCCTAGGCTCTGTGGTTTAACCCACAGTGCCACCCGCGTTTTTCCTTAGGACGTTCTTATTTTCACTGGCAAAATTTTGGGGGGTATGGAGTTATGTGACCCCTGTCCGAACCAGAAGACATCTGAAGGCAGCCCTTGATAGGGTAGTTTTTAATGTTCAATGTTTTATAATGTTTTTTTACGTATGTTGGAAGCCACCCAGAGTGGCTGAGGCAACTCAGCCAAATAATAATAATTATTATGGAAGAGGATGTCCTGTTTTCATCAGAAAAATATTGGAGCGTATGGATTAATGTGAAATATAAGGAGGTGCGATCTTGCATGGGTAGCCAAAATATATGGAGGAGAAGGGGGATTGGCCCAGCATTTTTCAGCTTGTTTGAGGAAATGTTTTAAATGCCAATTAAAATAAGAAGTCTGTCCGGGCAGGTGATACTCAGCCACATTTCACTATTGACTTTATTTCCTCTTAGTGACCTTTAGCATTTTAAACACAAATCTAATCACACTCCAAAAGGGCAGGTTACTTTAGAGGGAGGAAAACATTCACACAGGCTGGCCTGCTGGGTGTTGGTAGTTACCCTAATCTCTGCAAAAATGAAAAACCGGCAACAGCAGCACAGCAATCGATTCTACTTGCCTGATAAGGACATATATTGTTAAGGTGTGTTGCTATTCCCATCGGCTTGTCTTTTAACTATGTAGGTTAATGTTTTAATGCTGCTGTTGGAGCCCTGCTACTTTCAGTGGTACTTTGGGGGGAAGCGTGCAATCCAAATTTATTATCTTGGGAAAAGTCAGTCGCTGGCGCAGCAGCTTCCCACTTTGAAACATCTAACAGAGCCCTGCAGGATCAGGCCCCAAGCCCATCTGATCCACGTTCCTGTTCTCTCAGTGGCAAACCAGATGCCTGCAAGAAGCTTACAAGCAAGACCCAAGTTATTGTTATTCCAAGCCTTTGGTTTTCAGAGGCATGTCTCCTCCAATACCACAATTGTGCGTGTGCAAGACTCCCTCAGATCTGTGTTTTACTTCTGTTTATATTTTTTATTTTATTATATTTATATACCCCACCCTCCCTGGCCAAGACCCTCAGGGCGGCTAACGCCGGGTATAAAAACAATTGATTAAAATACAACTTAAAAACAAGATTAAAATACTACTGAAAATGCAGCCTCATTTCAGTGGAAGCCCAGATCAAAAACTGTTTGTGGGGAAGAAAGCGTCAAATCCTCTCCTTTATATGTTTATATACTGTTGTTTGGTTAGTTTTAGGTGGTGTTTTTTCTTTTGCTGGATGTTGTTTGGAAATAGCATATAGTGTGCACCACTTAAGAGGCTTTTCAAACATTAAGCAATTTAGAAATGCTTTAAAGTACAGTGGTAATCTTGGTTCTCAAACGCCTTGGTACTCAAGCAACTTGGAACCCAAACACTGCAAACCCGGAAGTAAGTCTTCCGTTTTGCGAACTTTTTTCGGAAGCTGAACGTGCTCCATTTTGAGTGTTACGCTTCTAATTTGAGTGACACGCTTCCATTTTGAGTGTTATGCTGAGGTCCGTCAGTTTTTGCGGCTCTCTTCGTTTTGTTTTTGTGGCTGTGTGGAACCCAGTTCAGCTACTGTTTGTGTGACTGCAGTACATTGTTTATTGCTTCCATTTTATGGATCAGTGGTCTCGTTACATAGTAAAATTCAAGTTAAATGGCTGTTTTAGGGGTTGTTTTTAAAAGTCTGGAGCAGATTAATCCATTTTGCATGACTTTCTATGGAAAGCATGCCTTGGTTTTGGAACACTTTGGTTTTGGAACGGACTTCCAGAACGGATTAAGTTTGAGAACCAGGGTACCACTGCAAAAATAAACATACACTGTTTGTAAAATATAGCCATTGTGGCTAGTAGACCTTGATAAGTCACTGAGCACAGCCGAAGAGCAATGCAAAATGGAGACCCACTAAAATTATTGGGAGAAAAAAATGGACAGAGTTTTAATTACGGTAAAATCTGCGTTGCTTACCTATCTCATGCAGTGTTTTCGGCCTGTTTGTGGTTTCTTCTTCCCTTGATCTGCAGCTTTGCTGCATATGCAATAAATACGTTTCTGAAGCTACATCCACCCTTTTCACAGGGTGTAGGGATAAAGTGTGGAGGAGGGAATGGGGAGACACCCTCTGGCACCATGCCCAATGACAGTGAGCCTGCCTTTCAACTACATTCGGTGGAAGGTCTAAACAGGAAGCCTACATGCACACAGCTGTAGGCTTCTCTGCAAAATCAGGAACCTTACAGCTTTTGATCAAGAGCTTTTCATACAGCTGCTTGTCGCAAAACTAAATAAATTTGGCTGCAAAGCCAAATCAAAGTGAGGACAGAAAGCAATTGCTCTCACTCTGAATACAGTGGTACCTCAGGTTACATACGCTTCAGGTTACAGACTCGGCTAACCCGGAAATAGTGCTTCAGGCCAAGAACTTTGCTTCAGGATGAGAACAGAAATCGTGCTCCAGTGGCACAGCAGCAGCCGGAGGCCCCATTAGCTAAAGTGGTGCTTCAGGTTAAGAACAGACCTCTGGAACAAATTAAGTACTTAACCTGAGGTACCACTGTAGTCTTCATGGAGACATCTGAAGGCAGCCCTGTTTAGGGAAGCTTTTAATGTTTGATATATTACAGTATTTTAATATTTTTTTGGAAGCCGCCCAGAGTGGCTGGGGAAGCCCAGCCAGATGGGCGGGGTATAAATTATTATTATTATTATTATTATTATTATTATTATTATTATTATTAATGGTGTAGCTATTCTGATCTATACAATTTCATTAGATGCAAATAAATCACCGTCCTCAATCTGTAAGGTGGTGGGGGGGAGAGATACATTTTTTGCTAGAATGTGGCACAGGTACGCAATTTCCAGGAGGCAAGTTTTCCACAAAATGTGTCTCCTATTTTAGCTCACCCCTCCCCACATGTGCTTTACTAACTATAATGAGAGCACAGGAACTCTTACCTCCGCAGCAACCTTTGTTGTCTTAGCTGTACGGGACCCGCAGAGGTGATGTGATGTTCTTTGAGAAATCGGCCGCTGGAAAAGATCTCCGTCAACCCTTATGTCTTTCTCTCTTGAGAGATCTCTTGGAATTTCATTATCTCATGAACTCGATTTCCTGTGCACACCATGGGTAAGCTGGGAAGACAGCCCGCCCTAACCCAGACAGGGGGCAGATCAGGCAAGACTCACAGCTGCTGGTCTCAGGCCAGAACAAGGTGGGCTGTGAGGCATAGGGAGCAGCAGGAGGTACGCTCTGGAAGGCTAAGGCAGGCAAGGACCCACAGCCAAAGGTTGGGCTTGCTAGCTTGGGGAGGAGGTGTGTTATTCTTCAGCTGGAGTTGGCTCAGGACAGGTGAAGGTCACCTGCCTCATCAAGCCCAGAGGCTACAATCAACTTGCAAGGCTTAAAAGGGAAGCAGAGCTGAGGCGCTGTTTCTGCTCACCTGCAATGTCCATGTTGATGGACCTTGGCTTGGATGTTCTAGGACAGGCTTCCTCAACCTCGGCCCTCCAGATGTTTTGAGACTACAACTCCCATCATCCCTGACCACTGGTCCTGCTAGCTAGGGATCATGGGAGTTGTAGGCCAAAAACATCTGGAGGGCCGAGTTTGAGGAAGCCTGTTCTAGGATCTCTGCAGGACTGTGGTTTGGGTTTGACTCTGGTCTGTGTTTCCTGACTGCTGGAATTTGGACTTGACACACCGTCTACGCCAGTGGTGCTTGCCACCAGATAGAACAAATAAGCCTTTTTGGTTGCTGCTTCACACTGTCGACTCATATTAAGCTTGTGGTTTACTAAGACCCCTAGATCCTTTTCACTTGTACTACAGTACTGGTGGGACGTGGGTGGTGCTGTGGGTTAAACCACAGAGCCTAGAGCTTGCCGATCAGGTCGGCGGTTCGAATACCCGTGACGGGGTGAGCTCCCATTGCTCAGTTCCTGCTCCTGCCCACCTAGCAGTTCGATAGCACATCAAAGTGCAAGTAGATAAATAGATACCACTCTGGTGGGAAGGTAAATGGCGTTTCCATGCACTGCTCTGGTTCGCCAGAAGTGGCTTAGTCATGCTGGCCACATGACCCGAAAGCTGTACACTGGCTTCCTCGGCTAGTAAAGCGAGATGAGCGCCGCAACCCCAGAGTTGTCTGCGACTGGACCTAACGGTCAGGGGTCCCTTTACTTTTACAGTACTGGCAAATCAGGTGTCCCCAATACCAAACTGGGCAAACTGGGGTGAGGGATTTTGCGGGGAGGGATTTTGTAGAGTCTTGAAGTAGCGTTTTCCATATTGTTGATATTATCCCTTTGCAACTGGGCATCCCTGACCACTGGTCCTGGTAGCTGGAGATGATGGGAGTTGTAGTCCCCAAATAGCTGGAGACCCAAGTTTGGGAAACAGAGGGCTGGCCTTTAGCGCAAGAGCAGAGTCTATGCTTAACGTAATGAAGGGCTCTCATTCATTCCTGTCCTCTGCAGATAAAAAGTTCAGGTATGGGAATACCTCTTTCTACCTGAGACTCTGGAAAGCCACAGCCACAGAGTAGCAAATGATGGGCTTGGATAGGTAATCTGAGCGGGTATAAGGCAACTTCTTATGTTCCAATAAGTGCGGATGGAATTAATGCAGCAATTAATGCTGATGGAGTCGTATTCTTCTGTCAAGAGTGCATTTCCTTGGGGATAATCTGCCTGGGCCACATGCCAGCGGCAGGGAGAGCTAGAGACAAAGTGAGTGGAGGTTGCAGCAGTAATTTTCTATACTTTGGCACCATCCCTCTTTCTTTCTGATGCTCCACCTCTCTCTCTCTCTCTCTCTCTCTCTCTCTCTCTCTCTCTCTCTCTCTCTGTTATGTACTGAGTTGAACAGGATCCAAAATGCAGCAGTCTGATTGGCCCTAGAACAATAGGATTCAGAATGCAGCAGTCTGATTGGTCCTAGAACAATGCAGCAGTATGATTGGTCCTAGAACAATGCAGCAGTATGATTGGTCTGCAGGAGCCACCCAATCCAGCTCCAGATGGAAGTGAATCCGCAACCTGATTGGCCTACAGGAGAATTCCGGAATTAGCCAATCACGTGCAGCCCATTGTGTTAATAATGTATATAAAGCAGATACTTTGGGGGAACTTTCATTCCTCCTCCCACTGTGAGCTGAATAAAGAGCATGAAATCCACTCTCGACTCCGAGTATATTTCTCTCTCTCTCTCTCTCTCTCTCTCTCTCTCTCTCTCTCTCTCACACACACACACACACACACAGTGTGCCGCCCCCTTTCCCTGCCCCATATTACCTGGGCCATCCCATCACCTTCCTTCTGCGCTACCCCATCTCCTCCGCTCCCCAACTCTTTTCACACATGCAAACACAGAGGGGGAAGATATTCTCAGAGAGGTGGATCTGCAGCGTGCTACGGGCCACATAATATTAGGCTATGGGCTATGAGGATGTTTCCCCCCTCCCATTGCAAGAATCTGCTGACAATGTTTCAGAAAGGAGGGAGCGGACTTTGCTCATCGCTTCTTCCGCTCCAGCCTGTGGGACTCTGGGTGTTACAGTGGTGCCCTGCAAGACGAATGCCTCGCAAGACGAAAAACCCGCTAGACGAAAGGGTTTTCCGTTTTTCAATGCGCTTCGCAAGACGAATTTCCCTATGGGCTTGCTTCTCAAGACGAAAACGTCTTGCGAGTCTTTTCACCCCCCCTTTTTCTAAGCCGCTAATAGCCTTTTAGCCGCTAAGCCTTTAATAGCCGCTAAAGCGCTAATAGCGCTAATTTCGCAAGACGAAAAAACCGCAAGACGAAGAGACTCGCGGAACGGATTATTTTCGTCTTGCGAGGCACCACTGTACAGTGGTGCCCCGCAAGACGAATGCCTCGCAAGACGGAAAACTCGCTAGACGAAAGAGTTTTCCGTTTTGGAGGTGCTTCGCAAAACGAATTTCCTATGGGCTTGCTTCGCAAGACGACAATGTCTTGCGAGTTCCTGCGGGTTTTTTCCCCTCCCCCCTTTTTCTAAGCCGCTAAGCCTCTTATCAGCTGATCCGATCAGCAGATAAATCGCTAATAGCGCTAATCCACTAATCTGTCAATGGGCTTCCTTCGCAAGAAGAAAAAACCGCTAGATGAAGAGAATCACAGAACGGATTCTTTTCGTCTTGCGAGGCACCACTGTATCTGTATATAGATAAGGTGACTGCTCAAGCAGCTCTCATGCAGTCCATTGTCTCCAATTAGTCTTTAATTTATGCAGTAGCTGTTAAGAATAAAAGAAGTTATACTTCAGAGCTGTCGTTCGTGTGGTTCATGCTCTGCTGTGCTCCGCTGACTTTTGGAACTGAGTTTGGTGCTCACAGCTCTAAGTTGTGAGTCCACAACACTTAGACCTGCTCCCCACAGTGGAAGGTCTCTGGGAGTGCCCAGTCGGGGCTGAAGAGGTTGAGCCCAGTCGTTGGCACTGGCTCAAAGGCGAAGCTGACAGGCTACAAAGCACACATCAAGCTCTCGGGAGCACTTCACATATTATTATTTTTAGCAATTCTTTCAAGCTAGGTGAGTGTTGTCAACCCCATACTGCAGGTCAGGGGTGTGGAACAGGATAAGGCTGAGAATAAGCGGCATGGAATAGGAAGCATCTCTGCAGAAGTGTCCAGTTCATTTGAAAGGAGGAAGATGATAACCCCTTCTTAAAAGCGAATGAACAGCATGTTTGCGTAAGCCATCAATTTAATTTGTTCCAGACTCTAAGAATGGACAAAATAGATGCAACTCATTATAAATAACAGCAAACCAGGAAGGATTACAATGTGTGTGTGTGTTTGTGTTTGTGTGGCACGCACACACTGCTTTTTCAAAAAGACGAGAGAATTACTCCTTCCATTCAACACAACGATTCAGAAATAAGACAGTCAACTAGTTATTTTTAAGTTGCTAAATACTCAGGACAAGAATTAGTGCTAAAGAAAAATCTGTACAAAATGAATCCTTTTTTTTTTTTTACATCCTATTGAGGCACGTGAAATACAAATCCAGTTCTATTTTATATATACACATTTACAATAGATTTGTGGGGGGTGGGGGGCAGGTGCCAGGAGGAATAAGAATGAGCAGAAACAAACAAAAGACCATCAAAATATATAAAAGTCGTTGCAAACAGATGATCAAAGGGGGGACGGGAAAGGTATCTGTACACAGTCATGACAGGCAAGTTAAAGGCACAAATACTAAAAACTATAGTCATGCAAAACAATTTTTCTTTTTAAACCCCAACCCTTAACTCGTAAGTACAATCTGTGCAACAAAGCAAAACTAATGGCTCCCACAATAAAAAGTTTACAGTAATTCTCAGTATATTATCTGTACTGAAACATACTGGAAGTGCAACGTAGGTACTGCCTTGTAGCATACTAGCATGTCGGCGCAGGTCGAAGCTATTTTCCCTGTCTTGCTAGTTCGGATGGGCAGAATGTTAATTTTACAAGGAAGAGTGAGCAGTGATAAAAGCCAAGGGATTTACACAGATGATGGGCGTGGTTATGAGTCCAGTCGGTTGAATGGAGGCGTTGCAGCATCCCTCCCATTCTCCCTTTTCGGCTTGGCTTTTGTATAAGTGCTTGGCTGCATGAATGGTCCTTCTCCACAGTGCATAAGTCGTGCCGCACCGCTCACATCTTCACAAGAACCAGAAGTTTGCACAGTGACAGAATCTGATGGATTCCCCAAAATCGGTTGGTCTGGAAGGGCAGCAATTTTCAAGCGAATGATATGCCTTAAAATTCTTCCAAAGCAAAAAGGGTAGCTCTGCTGGCCCATAACTGAAAACTCGCAAATCTGTCGTTGGCAGTAAACCTTTATCAGGACCAAACAAAATGGTGCACAAATTATCGCCAAACTTTCAAGTTCTCCAGAACACTTACCTGATGGAGAAGTTCTGAAGAACTCAAAAACTTGCTACTCCTTTACAAAATTACGGCTGGACCTAATAAAGACTTACTGCTGAACTATGGACTTTGGACTTAAATACTTATTACTACAATTTGACTTTTGCTGCCCAGGTCCCAAAACTCTGGTGCAAGGTTGGCTTCCGGCTGTCAAGTTTCCCCATTAATATTTGAAAAATAAAATTCGCATTTTGAATTTTAGAATTCAACATTCATACTTAAAATTCACATTTTGACATTTGTAGTTTATATGCACGCACACACATTCAAAATGCATTAGACAGAGGAATATCAATGAGCTGGTTTGGCCACACAAATGCATTACATGAATATCTCTTGTCTGAGACGAATAGGGTTTCGTTATTTCCAAAAGTAAAAACCAGGACACCCTGAAAGACCCCAAATTTTCTACAAAAATGCCAAAACCCTCCGCAATTTTTCAAAGTCCAGCACCACCTTTCAGAAATTCCCCTTGGACGTATGGCAGCCCTAGAGATGAATATTGCTTCCTGGGGTTCTTAACAGCTGCATATTATTCATGCGGAAAAACTCGCTAGACACCCTTTATTCCAGAGTTCCAACTTACATCCAGAATTCTTGCCTTAACCACCCTGGGACCTCCTTAACATTCATACCAAGTCAACAACAGGACTCCCATGGAAATTCCAATATGATGGATGTGTCTTAAACCCCCGGCAGAGACTCTGGCTGGGTTGCAAACTGTTGTCATTCCAGTGGCAACGTTTTGCTGCTCACAGGTGTAGCTATTCTTTTTGCAGTTTACCAGCTCTTAGGCCTTGAAGGTCAATGGCACTTGGGGTTGGTTGGAGAGATGAAGACAAGGATTAAGAGTCTGAGAAAAGCAAAGAGGACAGCTTCAGCCAGCTGCATTGGTTAAGTAAATGCAGAATTCTTTCAACACGCTAGATCATGCGACAGCTTGCTTTTGTTGACAACTGCTAGAGTTCTTTCCTTATCAAATCAATACCTCATCTATTCTGCATGGCACTGGGGGGAAATGCATAACTGGTACTGGCACAACAGGGGTCCCAGTACAAAAAAAAAAAGCCCATTCAGTCAAACAAGCCCATGAAGGCTCTGGAAATATGATGGAACGTCATTCCATTTTTTTGCGTGGGGGCAGGTTCTTCTCCCTCCTCAACATTTTTTAGTAATGGCAGGACCACAACTGGGTCATGGTATGGCCCAGTAGTGAGACCCAAGGCTTTCAACTGGACTGCATACTTAGGTTTGTAAGTAGATTATACTGACAGCTTCACTACAAACTGGTTTATGGATTGCACCACACATTGATAAGCCAGGCAGGGAGAACCCCTTGCCATCATTTTGGGTCAGCTGGTTCATGCCAATGATTGGAGAAATGACCTAGGCAACTATGGCTTCTCCTCTCTGAGATTAGAAGCAATGTACCTTATATGGGACTGGCAGAGATGACTGGCAGAATCCGAGACCGAGGGAAAGAGGCGGTGGATGAAGACTGGAATAAATTTAAAGTTTACCTTAAAAACTGCTGTAATTTGGAAAATTAGAGGATCAGGGTTATAAGAGATAAAGAACTACAGTTGTTTTAAATATCTTATGGAAGTTAAATTTATGAAATAGAAATAAGTAAATTACAAAAGGGTTGCTGAAAAATCTTGAAACAAGAATGCAGAAAAGGGGTGGTACGGGGAAGTCGTTTTTGTGTTTATTTATGTTTTTGCTTTGTTTTATTTTTTACTCATGGAAAATTAATAAAAAATCTATTAAAAAAAAAAATAGAAAAAAAATAGAAGCAATGTACCTTAAAAGGTCTCTGACAGCAGACGCTCTTGGACAGATCCGTTCCTTTGATGGGACAGTGCTGATGTGGGCGTGTGCAGTTATATGCAAGGGCTTAATCCGAGCCAATTCACACATACAGCCAAGTGAATGGGACTTGACGGGTTAACACTCAGCCAGCAACTGGAATCCTACCTAACAGTGCAATCCTATACATGCCTACTCAGAAGTAAGTCCAGCTGAATTCAGTGGGGCTTTCTCCAAGCCAGCGGTTCTCAACCTGTGGTCCCCAGATGTTGTTGGACTACAACTCCCATCATCCCTGAGCTCTGGCCCTGCTAGCTAGGGGTGATGGGAGTTGTAGTTCAACAACATCTGGGGACCCGCGGGTTGAGAAAGGCTGCTCTAAGCTAAGTAGATGTAAGATCACAGCCTAAGGCAGGCATGGCCAAACTTGCCCCCCCAGCTGTTTTGGGACTACAATTCCCATCATCCCTGACCACTGGTCCTGTTAGTTAGGGATGATGGGAGTTGTAGTCCCAAAACAGCTGGAGGGCCAAGTTTGGCCATGCCTGGCCTAAGGCATCCTATGCGGGTGGGGGAATGACAAAACTCACTGGCCAACCCTACTCTCCCTTGGTAAAAGGGCTGGAACAGATTACAACAGATTATCCAATTACTTCTCATGATTCCTGGACTCCACATTTATCAACATTTGCCTTTCAGGTGTTTTGTACATACATTAGCACATCTCAAACTTTTTTTGGGGGGGGGGAAGCTCCCACACAAACAAGAATATTCTCTCTTTCTTTTTTCAGGTGTCACCACCCCAAGGATGTGGAACCTGTGGTCTTCCAGATGTTGTAGCACAGGGAATGGTCAGAGGTGATGCAGCAACATCTGGAAGGTCCAAGGTGCCCCATCCTTGCTCTATCTACTCTTTCAAAACGGCTGCACTAAGGCAAAGGCACTAGAATATAACAAAGACGGTCGGTTTAAGAAATTCAGATAGCCACTTGAAAAAAACCCAAACGTATTTCTGTGCAACGTCATATACATCAATAGCTATAAACAAACACAACAGCATTGGCACATCACTTACAAAGTTTCATTTAAAGATTGCCTCGAATATAAAGTATTTGGGCTGAGGACCCAAATATGTAATCATCCATCACCTTGTTAGGAATCACGTATCCTCTAACCCAGGGTTTCCCAAACTTGGGTCTCCAGCTGCTTTTGGACTACAACTCCCATCATCCCTGACCACTGGTCCTGCTAGCTAAGGATGATGGGAGTTGTAGTCCAAAAACAGCTGGAGACCCTGCTCTAACCCAAGCCTGCCCCCAACACATGCTTATCCAAACTTGTTTACATACTTCTAGCAACGCAGCATTCCCGATGCTAGAATTCATCTAGCAGCTTCCAACCTATCGCTTTCTGCCCTGGCCAAAACCAGCACTTTCTCTCGGTGTCTTTCCAACTTCTCCCTCTCTTGTCTCACAAATCTCAACATGCCTGGTTCTTCCAACTTTGAAAACAAAGCATAAATGACCCATTGCTCAAACCCGTACGGAATCAAACGTTCAGTTTCTCTCTACCTCCATCCTGTAAAAGCTATGTCAATGAAATCAGCAACCCTGTGCTATCAAAGTCCAATCGCTGGCGATGTTGGGGAATAAGCATCAAACCACTCAGAAGAAATGTTGCATGCGTTGTCAGAATGAATGACTTGCAAAGGCGAAAGCTTTGGTAACGTTCAAACTAACAAACACCTGCAATACTCCACCATTCCTTTTATCTTCCCTTGAATGCCAATGTATTAAAAAGGTGAATGGTCATAAGATTATGTGATACTTAAAACAACCCCCTTTTCTCACTGTTCACACACGGTGGCTAATTACTTTTGTGCCTTCGAAAGGATATTAACAGTGGTTGCAGTCGATGCTAATGATGTTGTAAATCCCCATAATACACACCACAAAGGGGTGGGGTGGGAGATGTAGTTCAGCAAACTTTTTTTTGCTTTCTGCCATGACCACAACTAAAAAGACAGCAGTGGCATGGCGGAAGTAAACGTCAGCGCATTTCAAAAGTTACACGTGCCAAACGGAGAGGTGATCTTAGAAGTTCAGCCGGCGATGCAATTAAAAAGAGCTGGCATAATTATCATCCCATTATTACAGTGGTGCCCCGCAAGACGAATGCCTCGCAAGACGGAAAACTCGCTAGACGAAAGAGTTTTCCATTTTGGAGGTGCTTCGCAAAACGAATCTCCTATGGGCTTGCTTCGCAAGACGAAAATGTCTTGCGAGTTCCTGCTGGTTTTTTTTTCTCCCCCCCTTTTTCTAAGCCGCTAAGCCGTTTATCAGCTGATCCGATAAACTGATAAGCCGCTAAAAGCCGCTAATAGCGCTAATCCGCTAATCCGTCAATGGGCTTGCTTCGCAAGACGAAAAAACCGCTAGACGAAGAGAATCACAGAATGGATTCTTTTCGTCTTGCGAGGCACCACTGTATTACTCTCACTGCGGTGGGAACCACCATAAATATCCACTGGACTTTAAGAGCTTCTTGCTCTGTTGTCACCAATATTACCGTGGCCCACCCTGTTCCTTTTTCCAGTGCTATGGATAATTTCGGTGGCTTCCTGTTTTGATTCTGCTAATACTCTTCTTGGTCTCTCACGATTCCCATCCCATTCATCCACCTCCCCATCTCTTCAATCAACTGCAACTGATCCCTTACATGTTGAACATGCAATAGGAAGCTGCTGTGTGGCGAACTCCTGTTCAAGGTTCCAGTCAGCCATGCCTTCCCCCAAGAAACTCCCCATTTTCATCCCTGACCGTAAATCAACATTCAGTACCCTCTGCGCATGCTCAGTCCTCACTTGAGATGCACTGGACATTCCTCCTCAGAGTTTGCTTCCTAAAGATCTTTGTAAATGTCTGTAAACTTTGGGGTTCCCTCAAGCCTGCCCCTTGTGTTTAGATGGTGCTGTTTTGGCTTCATAAGGATGGGGACTCAGGTAGGTTGCTATTGGTGTACATCAGCAGTTCTCAACCTGTGGGTCCCCAGATGTTGTTGGACTGCAACTCCCATCATCCCTGAGCTCTGGCCTTGTTAGCTAGGGGTGATGGGAGTTGTAGTTCAACAACATCTGGGGACCCACAGGTTGAGAAAAGCTGGTGTATGTGATCACAACATCAAGTGGGAGAAATCTGTAGGCAACCCAAAGGCAAGAGCTACAGAAGCATACGTGAATGCTTCATATAGAATAATTTTCATTGGTCATCCCATTTCAGAGGAAACTACTGAATCTCCTTGAGATATATCCAGACGAATAATAATATAGAGGCATATTTTCAAAGGAGACAACCTGGTTTGTTTTCTAGATTACTTCGTATCACTACTCTGGCTGAATTTGTCCCGGATGTTTGGCAAGATTTGCTTGATATCAAGGAGATTTGATACTAAACAGCTCTGGGGTGTAGTTGTAATAAAATCCGTCAGAAAAAAAGAGATTACAGTGGTACCTCGGGTTACGTACTTAATTCGTTCCGGAGGTCCGTTCTTAACCTGAAACTGTTCTTAACCTGAAGCTAATGGGGCGTCCTGCTGCTGCTGCGCCGCCGCTGCACAATTTCTGTTCTCATCCTGAAGCAAAGTTCTTAACCTGAAGCACTATTTCTGGGTTAGCAGAGTCTGTAACCTGAAGCGTATGTAACCTGAAGCATATGTAACCCGAGGTACCATTGTACTCTAGGGCACACCCAGGTCTCAGATGCAATGAACCTATAGGGAAGATCATTGGTAGCAGTGGAAAGAGGCGAGGGAGTTTTCCAAAATACCAAAATACCACCCTACTCTTTGAGGTGTGTCAGTTACCTCAATGCGTTATTTGGATCATGAATCTTCTACAGACGCAGTCAACACATTTCCAAGCCTTTCTCTTCAGCTGCCTTCCCCAACCCTCCAAAATGTTGTTTGCCTCCAGTTCCCATCATCTTTAGCCAGCATAGCCAGCAGTCAGGGATGATGAGAGGTGTAGTTCAAAACATCTGGGAGGACATCAAATGTAGGAAGAAGGCTGCTTCACAAGGTGTAGGGAGAGACGTACGATTTCACAAGAGTAAAATAAACGCCATGGGCATGTCAAACGCATGCAGACTCCTAACTCTCAGATAGCTCACCCCCTATTCTGTTTATGAATTGCATTCCCATCTCTTTCTCAAAAGAAAAGAAGATATACCATTGTTTGCCAAATGTATGGTTGCCCAAAAAGCTAATGCTTGTTTGGACATGAAATGTGAGACCACAGAAGAATTTTGATCATGATTTCCACAGAACCATTTTATATCTAGAAATCAAAGTGAGGGGCGGAGGGGTTGAGAGTGTTTTATTGCAAAACACTTTTGCTAGATATAGATCAGTGGTTTTTAAAATGATTAATACGCAAGAGATTCTGTCTTCCAGTTTATTTTTGGTAGCTACAGACCCTAGAAGTCTACACACCCAACTTCCCTTTTTAAAACAAAACAAAAACAAAACACCGCCACCAAGTCTTATTTTTTGACTTGGAACTGAAGGCTGTGATCAGTTAGGGAATGAACACGCAACAGGTGCTAACAGATACAAGCATCACCCAAGTCTTGCAGATGTTTTTACACACTCTGTATTTTCTGCATGTAAACCACTATTGAGTAGGAAATTGCAGGAAACCCATGTGATTGAGTTCAAACCCCACCCCTCTAATACATGTGTGTGCCTGATTATCAAATTCAACAACAGACATGCTGCGTCCATGCAGCTAATGTGTTATCTGTGAAGCAGCTGTCACAAGGCATCTTTTGAGTTGGACAAGCCAAAAATGATAGCCCCCATGGTCTGGGAACATGGTGTTATTTCGCTACCAATTTTCCCCACATCCCGAAGGTAACATTTGTATGGGTTTACTTTGGATATAGAATGGGGGGGGGGAATGGATGACCACGCTGCAAAGCCGTGGTTTTAAATTAGGGGTGGAGAACCTCCAGATGTTGCTGCACTCTACCTCTCATTGTCACTCACCATTGGCCATGCTGGCTGTGGCTGACGGGAGATGGAATCCAATGACAACTGGAGGGCGCCAGGTTCCCTACCCCAGATTAAATAGTGGAAAAAAAGAAAAGGAAAAGCCAGAATGAGCTTGAGAATGCTTTTAGGTAGCACACAATGAAGGTGTAGGTGATCAATCCTGATTTTCCCAGAGTGATCACACCCAGAATCAATAGCACAAGTGTCTGCGTATCTGGTGACTCACGAAAAAGCTGAGCTCAAGAGCCATCAAGCTGGATAAATGTTGTGTCTAAAGAAGCGATGTTTCTGATGTTTCAGAGAATTAAAAAAACAACTTTGTTCTTCAATGAAGCACATGGTTCACTGCAGTCACAGGTCTTTCTGCAAGGCTTTGGATGCCTGTTAAATGAAGCAGCTGTAGGTTCGCCCCCATTCCTTAAATTAATTTGCGCCTTGAATGGCTTTGTAAATAGGCACAAATCAGCAGGGGAAGGTTTGCCCAGATCTAAAGCAGCAGTAGCAACAAAATCTCCTGTTGGTTGATTTCTGTTTGCAAAGCACGCAGCCTCACCCCAACCTGGGAAAACTTACTAGCCTTCAGTGGGTGGCCAAGCCCACATTTTAATACAGCGGCTGCTAAGGCCAGGAAAGCACAGTGAGTTTCATGTGACCAAAGTCAGCTTGCATTTGTTGCCTGGTGCAGCAAACAGTCTAATCTCCAGTAGCAGCCTTTGATGCAGCCCAGTGAAAATCTCGATGCAAAAAGAAATAAAAATTCTGAAAACAGCTTTGCAGGTGTGAAGCTCAGAACAACATTGGCAAAACCCCAGCCCTATTACATGCTTGGACACATGGTTCTGCGTAATACTATCAGCTGCCCTAGAGGATTCATAACCATGTACATTGAGCATTTTTAAAGTGTTTTTTTTTCTAGAGAGGAGGCAAATGCGTGTGTGTGTTTAAAAAATAAAAATTCTATACTCTTTCCCCTTCTGTATCATACATACATTCTTTTTTGGCAGCACTGACCTTCCTGTAGCTTAAGTAGCACAACGCGGGCAAAAAGGGGAAACAATCAGTGCTTGTGAATCGAACCTGGACCTGCTACACATTTCCGGCAAGAGGAAGGGGTGAAAACTGATAAGACATGGAACTGCGTGTTGTTTGGGGTAGGGAAGATTGGCACTAGATATGCTCACATTGTCTTTTTCTCCTTGCATCTAGAGGTAGTGTCATTTTTGTGTGTGTGTGTCCAGTATCTAAAAACAGTGCAAATCCAGTTACGTACGTGGTTATTTCGTTACAATCCCGTAACAGTCTCTTCTCCCCCTCTCCACCCCCAAGTAGTAGTGAAAGTGCGTGGGGAAAAATGGACCGAGCCAAATTATGATTCACAGACAAGGTGTACCAAACCTCATATAAACACGTCCTGTGCATCCACACGAGAGAGAATATATATATATATATATATATATATATATATATAGTATATGTGTGTGTGTATATATGTATATGTATATATATATATAGGTTCATTTACAGTAGCAGAGTGATATTTGGATCCAACAGCATCCCATCAGATGCAAGGCTCTACTTGCTTCTCCTTCCTTGTTCCAAGTCTTCAGTTTTTTATTTCCAGGATGGATGGGTTGTGGTCTAAAATGGCGAGGATTATCTTGTCCATGTATTGGCGCAGTCTGTAGTTGATCTCTTCCTGTTCTTTGAGGGCTTCCATGAGCTGAAACGAGGAAGGACTACGTCAAAAACCTCCATTGCGACATGACATAAAGACCCCAAGCTACTGAGCGATCAGGCACACTTTGGCCTCCAGCTTATTTTAATGGAGATTACCATATTTTTCACTCTATAAGACACACCTTTTCCCTCCTAAAAAGTAAGGGGGAATGCGTGTGCGTCTTATGGAGCGAATGCAGGATGCGCAGCTATCCCAGAAGCCAGAACAGTGAGAGGGATCGCTGCGCAGCGCTCCCTCTTGCTGTTCTAGATTCTGGCTTAGCCCCTCTGCCCCTTCCCCTACCTCCTGGAAAAGCCCCCAAGGGTCGCACGGAGCATGTGTGTGGCTCTTCCCTCCTTGGGGAAAAGCCCGCAAGCGCTGCACACACGCTCCACGTGGCTCGTGAAAGGGAGCGCTGAGCAGAGCCTGGGATGCATACAAGCTCTGCTCAGCGCTCCTTTTAAATATTTTTTCCCCCTTGCATTCTGCTTCTAAAAACTAGGTGTGTCTTATGGACCAGGCAGGGGAGAGGATGGTGTGGAGATTTCCTGGTCTCTCCCCTCCACCCCACCCCCACCTATCAGTGAATCAAACAGGTCAGGTGGTTAAAAAGGCATTTGAGGCTCATATTTCCAAACCCAACTCTTATTTCCCCCATGTATTTGCCCCCCAATGAGAACTGAACCAAACCAACCCTTACCTAGCTCTGCCACAGGTTCCTCTCTTTCTTGCTGCGCATTTGCAGAGAAAGGGAGACCACAAAGTAGCAGAAAGGCACAAAAGTTTTGAGGGGTGGTGGGCATGAACGGAAACTTAATACCGGCTAGTCAAAAGCCAGCTCTGTCCTCTTTCCCAAAGCATCCAAGCCCTAAAGGGTGAAGCACTTCCCCCTCTCCCTCCTCAACCCGGAACATTTTTGTTGTTTTTTGAAGGGTGGGAGGATGAGGGAAAGTGCCAGGGCTTTTTTCCAGCCGGAACTCTCCAGAACTCAGTTCCGGCGCCTCTCAGGTGGGTACCATTGCCATTCTAAGAGAACACTACATCTTTGGGAAGTTGATTCCCTGGTTTAACCATGTGTATCGTATGAAGAAGGACATGAAGTTAACTACCTGTTTGGATACTTTAACACAGGCAGCAGACAGACAAGAACAACCATATTAAGTCCAATCAAAGGCGACTATGGGGTTGCGGCGTTCATCTTGCTTTCAGGCTGAGGGAGCCGGCGTTTGTTTACAGACAGCTTTCTGGGTCATGTGGCCAGCATGACTAAACCACTTCTGGCACAAAAGGACACCGTGACGGAAACCACAGCGCACAGAAACGCCGTTTACCTTCCCACCACAGCGGTACCTATTTATCTACTTGCACTGGTGTGCTTTTGAACTACTAGGTTCGCAGGAGCTGGGAGAGAGCAATGGGAACTCACTCCATCGTGGGGTTTTGAACCACCGACCTTCTGATCGGCAAGCCCAAGAGGCTCAGTGGTTTAGACCACAGCGCCACCCGAGTCCCACCACATAAATAAAGTTTGAAGACACTGCAATACACAGGAAAGAAAATTCTATCTTGATTTTCTTATTTTCAGCACACTATTTGTTTGCTACAGCTACAGCATGTCTGTATCATCTATTGCACTTTACCTTTAGAGACTCTGGGAGTTCATAAGCCTTAGAAATCTCACGAATCTTCAGCTTTTGATCCCTGTCCCCTTGCAAAAGCTCCTTTACCATAACTCCCTAAATGTCAAATCATATTCTCACTTGAATAAAATACAACTGGAAAAAGTTTTTTAATTTTTTTTTTAAAAAAGCTTTTTATTTATCTTTACAGATATTTCAGTTTCTCTTAGATGTCAAAGCTTAGTTTAGCAAAGGTTCCTCATGGTACAGAAATATTAATACAGTTGCTCTATATAGCAAAGGAGAAGACAGATCATGGTCCATCACGGTTATTTCCTAGCAGACCAATTGATGCCTGCTGGTTGCCAGGAATTCTTGCAAGGGCTGCTGGGGCAGGTATTAATACTATTACTGTTGCTAATTATAGTTTGCTCTGACTCGTCAAAAACTCATTGATTGTGCATTCTTGCTTTATAAATTTACCGGTAATCTGTACCAATGGACCATAAGGAATCAAGCAAAAGGCTGTGCAGCGCTGGTGTCAGTTGCTGCTAACTCTGTATTCAAATGGGTCAGTGTGTCTGGCTGTTAACCAGAAGGTTGGTGGTTCGAATCCACCCAGGGGTGGCTGCAGGTAGGATTCCAGTTTTGCTGGGGGTTGGACTAGATGACCCAACTCAACTATTCTACATCGTTGACTTGAGAGCTGAAGGCAGCACACTTCGCACTTGGGGCCACGAGGAGGCTGCTCCCCCAGCCATCCGGGAAGAATACCATGACCAAGGGGAGACTAAGCAGGCTGCCCCATCTGTTGGCTAGAGAAGGGGCAGCTGCAAGGCTCTTCCTTCCCCTGTCCTCCAGCAGAAAGAACGCTCTGCTCCAACAGCCAGCTGACTGCATAAAGGACACTTTGGTCCAATCTATCGGCCAAAGGAATAAGCGTGACCAAGTGCTAATCAAGCCAAACAGAAGATCATCCGCCTGGACCCTAAGCTGGATATAAATGCCCACTTTTGATCACCGCTTTGTTGTGGCTTTAAAGACTGATCTCCCTCCTTTACCTTTTCCCACCAAGTCCCAGCCCTTGTGTGCATTTGTAAGGTCAGGTGGCAGGACTTATTAACTTAGGTCAGGGGTCTGCAACCCGCGGCTCCGGAGCCACATGTGGCTCTTTTACACCTTTGCCGCGGCTCTGGGGCAGATACTAGTGAGGGGAGGAGGCGCATTGTGCGCCCCGACACTCCCCACTGTGGTGGGCGCTGTACTGGCTGTGACGTCGCATGGGGGCAGTGCGTGCGTTAGTCACGCACCGTCTCGATGTCACCTTCCCACCCGCTGTCAGATCGGAGGGCAGCGGCGCGCATGCTTTAAATGTCGCAATGGTTTTGCGGCTCCAAGGGTTTTTTTCCTTCGGAAACGGGTCCAAGTGGCTCTTTTTGTCTTAAAGGTTGCAGACCCCTGACTTAGGTGAACAGCTTTGGAATAATTCTGCCCACCTTTCATGATAAGGAGGCCCTGTTTTTTTAGTTTTTTTATTACACCAACCAATGTTTCAAAGCAAGCCTCCCACAGAAATCTGGGCAGTGCTTAGAAAACTGGTTTCAAAATTCTATCGGTATCTTGTCTGCTCAAGATTTTGCAATCTTACCACTAATATCGCTCAGCCCGGACATTGAGGTCCAGCTCCGAGGGCTTCTGACGGTTCCCTCCCCATGAGAAGTGAGATGACAGGGAACCAGGCAGAGGGCCTTCTCGGTAGTGGCGCCTGCTCTGTGGAATGCCCTCCCATCAGATGTCAAAGAAATAAACAACTACAGTATCTGACTTTACATATGAAGGCAGCCCTGTTTTGGGAAGTTTTGAATGTTTGATGTTTTGTCGTGTTTTTAATATTCTGTTGGGAGCCACCCAGAGTGGCTGGGGAAACCCAGCCAGATGGGCAGAGTATAAATAAACTATTATTATTATTATTAGACAGATGTGTGTGTGGTGTGTGTGTAGATGTGCACACACATGCTCTGCCAGCGCACTCACTTAATCAGCTGCAAACTATTTCTTTTTCACACTTTACCTCATCTCTGGAGGCAGAATCAATTTCAGCGGCCAATGACTGGGCTTTTGTTTGTGTCGCAAAAAGGTTCTTGGCTTCGTAAAGACTAAGACTAAGAATCTGCCCGTTAAGGTCATCGTTCTGGTCACGAAGCTTCTGATTCTCCTATCAAGAGAGGAAGGAGAGGAGAAAGGAAGTAAATTTCGCATCAGGCTGAATATGAAAACATCAGTCAGCATACCATTGTGGATATTTCCGCATTGCAACAATGAAAACGTTGCTTTCTTCTGCTCCTCCTGAAAGAGGGATGGAGGTTTCTAACTCTCCCTCACTCCAGCCCCAAGGACACCTCACCTGTTTTAGCCTTTTAATTTCATGTTCCATTTCCACCTCTCTCGTCTTCGCATTGAATTCGCTCAAGCTGGAGGAAGAGCTTCTCCCTCGACCAGGCCGCTCACATTCTAGCTTATACAACTGTAAATGTTCCAGCTCCTTCCGCAAATCCTCAATAAGCTGTGTGGGGAGAAGAAACAGGACACAGAGAGTACAATTTGTTAAGCCAACATACAGAACGGAATCTGGCGGTACACAGCCAACTGGCAACTTAAAAATGTACCTGACAGGACTAAGCAACAACACACCCAGAAAACAACAACCCATTTCCTGATTTCCTGCTATAGAGATAGAACCCTTTCCACATGCATGTGCCTGGAATCAATTCACTTGTCTGAATTAGGCTTGTTTCAAACTGAGCCTTTGGAGAGGAGGCAGTTGGAGGATGGATGGCAGCTGACGGATTGAGGTTGAATCCTGACAAGACAGAAGTGCTGTTCTTGGGGGACAGGGGGCGGGTGGGTGTGGAGGACTCCCTGATCCTGAATTGGGTGACTGTGTCCCTGAAGGACCAGGTGCGCAGCCTGGGAGTCATTTTGGACTCACAGCTGTCCATGGAGGCGCAGGTCAATTCTGTGTCCAGGGCAGCTGTCTACCAGCTCCATCTGGTACGCAGGCTGAGACCCTACCTGCCTGCGGACTGTCTCGCCAGAGTGGTGCATGCTCTAGTTATCTCCTGCTTGGACTACTGCAATGCGCTCTATGTGGGGCTACCTTTGAAGGTGACTCGGAAACTGGAAATTAATCCAGAATGTGGCAGCTAGACTGGTGACTGGCTGCCTAGACCATATAACACCAGTCCTGAAAGATCTCCATTGGCTCCCAGTACGTTTCCGAACACAATTCAAAGTTGGTGCCAACCTTTAAAGCCCTAAACAGCCTCGGCCCAGTATAACTGAAGGAGCAATTTGGGGGGAGTGTAGAGAGAAGCAACGCCATGGTGTATCTGCAGTAGCACAACTGGACGCCTTCCTCTCCCTAGCTGCAACAAAACATGTCTGTCCTGTATCTCTCTCAGCCGTTGCTGTAACCTTCCAACAGTTTGACTTCATCCCCAAAGGCACACGCTTCCATTGTCTCCTGAGACAGAAATTGGATGCCAACCAATTTCTATTTAAGAAGTTCCAGTCTTTATTTACCCCTACACACGGGCAATATTAGCCCTGCCCCATTAAAAATAGTTACCTACCTCCTGAGTAGCCTCCCTCTCCTTGTTAAATTCCATCCTGTTCTGTCTCAGTTTGTCCATCATCCTTTTGTACAAATCCATCTCATCCTTGAGCCGCAGACTGGTGTCTTCCAATCGGTCTGACATTCGCTGCCTCTCCTGAGGAAAACGAAGAAAGAAGTTACAAGCTGCCTACAACCCAAGAGTCACTCTGTATATTCAGGAGAAATATTTTGTCTTTGGCCTCCTGGAATGGTGTCATTTCAGAGGGGAGAAGGCTTGACTGTTTTGAATGCCCCCCCCAATGTAAACAAACACCAAATAAAACAAAAAGCCCTCCTTGTGTACAGAAAACTGTTGCGGAAAATGCTAGAATGTTGGTTTTTCTAGGGCAGTGTTTTTTTAACACGGGTGAGCATTCAAAACAGGCAATTTCCTACAACTGAAGAGACCGCCTCGTTCCATATGAACAGGCACAGGCAAACTCGGCCCTCCAGATGTTTTGAGACTACAATTCCCAACATCCTTGGCCACTGGTCCTGTTAGCTAGGGATGATGGGAGTTGTAGTCCCAAAACATCTGGAGGGCCGAGTCTGCCTATGCCTGCATATGAACCTACCCAGACCCTAAGATCAACTTCTGAGGCCCTCCTTCGTGTGGCTCCTCCTTGTGAGGTCCGGAGGGTGGCAACATGAGAACAGGCCTTCTCAACAGTGGCCCCCCGCCTGTGGAATGCTCTCCCCAGGGAAGTTCTCCTGGCGCCTTCATTGTACACCTTTAGGCACCAGGCAAAAATGTTCCTTTTTAACCAGGCCTTTGGTTGATCTGATTGGCATCCTTTTAAAATGCAGCTCTTTTTTGGAGGGGGGGGGTTATTGGGTTATTGTTTTTATTTTGATTTTATATATTGTGATCTTTTCTGTGAACCGCCCTGAGACCTCCAGGTATAGGGTGGCCTAACAATTCAAACAAGCAAACAAAATAAGAGGCACTATTGACATAGGCAGGGGTCAGCAAACTTTTTCAGCAGGGGGCCGGTCCGCTGTCCCTCAGACCTTGTGGGGGGCCGGACTATATCTTTTTTAAAAAATAAATGAACGAATTCCTATGCCCCACAAATAACCCAGAGATGCATTTTAAATAAAAGGACACATTCTACTCATGTAAGAACACCAGGCAGGCCCCACAAATAACCCAGAGATGCAGTTTAAATAAAAGGACACATTCTACTCATCTAAAAACACGCTGGTTCCCAGAATGTCCGTGGGCCGGAATTAGAAGGCGATTGGGCCGGATCCAGGCCTTAGTTTGCCTACCCATGACATAGGGCTCTGCCATGCAATTCTTCCAAAGGCATTTATCAGCTCTCAGTTGTCCCCCCCCCCTTTTATTTGTCCTAGAGGTTTGCATATGGTAGTTTGGGATGTAGTGGCATATTACTTTGTGATTTACAGTAGATGCCAGGGTTTTCCAATTCCCAAATGCTTAAAAAGAAGGCTTCTTGATCCACTGAAGCTAATACAGTGGTACCTCAGGTTAAGAACTTAATTCATTCCGGAGGTCTATTCTTAACCTGAAACTGTTCTTAACCTGAATCACCACTTTAGCTAATAGGACCTCCTGCTGCTGCCGCGCTGCTGGAGCACAATTTCTGTTCTCATCCTGAAGCAAAGTTCTTAACCTGAAGCACTATTTCTGGGTTAGTGGAGTCTGTAACCTGAAGTGTATGTAAGCTGAAGCGTATGTAACCCGAGGTACCACTGTAGGAGCTTTATCCAATGGCAGATTTGTATGCCGTCATGATATTATATTAGGGGCTGCCAGTTTACAAATACCTTTAGGAATGAAATGACATAAAGGCAAAACTCGTGCTATAGACCTGTCAGGACTTAAGAGGTGACAGACCTGCTGCAATTGAAAGTTAAGGTGGCAAATAATAATAATAAAAATATTCAAGAGCTCCATTACCTCATCCAGTTTCTCGCTTTGCGATTTCAGCCGCAAAACGGTGGTTTTGAGTTCACAGTTTTCCTCTTCGAGCTGCTGAACCCTGAAATTGAAGGAGAAAAATAAATGACTGCACACAAAAAGTACCGTATTTTTTGCTCTATAAGAATCACTTTTTCCCTCCTAAAAAGTAAGGGGAAATGTGTGTGCGTCTTATGGAGCGAATGCAGGCTGCGCAGCTATCCCAGAAGCCAGAACAGCAAGAGGGATTGCTGCTTTCACTGCATAGTGATCCCTCTTGCTGTTCTGGCTTCTGAGATTCAGAATATTTTTTTTTCTTGTTTTCCTCCTCCAAAAACTAGGTGCGTCTTGTGGTCTGGTGTGTCTTATAGAGCGAAAAATACGGTATCTTCTTTTGCCAACTGGCAGAGTACAACTAAACATCAGCTACTGAGGAGTCTGATTTTCAGAGCACAATGCTCAGCATCAGGGCTGTTTCTTTAAAAAACCGTACCAGTTTTTCTAACCAGTATTTTCTTTGGCCCAAGAAATTGTTCTAAGATTCTCCTGCCTGCCTGCTTGCCCTCCCTCCCCGGCCCCAAATGTGACTTAGACCCATAACATTCTCAGCCATGGTCAGTTTTTACACTATATCAAATTAAGACAGGACACTTTGCTCAGGAGTCACTTCGTCAAAAATTGGTCTATTATACGTTTGTTTCCTTCTAAACTAATAACAAGAAACAGAGTCGCCATTTGTCTATTGTATTCATTAGGAACCGATTTAAATCCTGCTTTCCCATTCCAGTGAGTTTCCAACATGCCTGAACAAACAGACTTAAAATAAAAACAAAACTAAAAACAGAGTTGTGATGGGATGATGAGCTGCTTGTGCGTAAAATCGTAGTCCCTCAGAGTTTGTGCAACTCCACAAACCTCTGTCTGTGACAGAGCTCCTCAGACATGTCTGCTCTAGTCACTTGCAGATTCTGACAGTGGTTGTTTTCGGAAGCGCTTCCAGCATAAAAGCTCCTTAACGGAAACACGTCTTCGGGACTCACGGCGTGACAGCTTCCGGCGAGGAATGGGTCTCCCTATGGGAGCTTCAGACACCTCCCCACTGTTCTCGCTGGACGTGTCCCTGAGCCCTCCCCCTTGCTCGCTTTCCCTCAGAGATCCACCTCTCACCCTGCTAGTTCCTGCTTTTGCTGCTGAGTCTCTCTCAGCCTCCGTGAGACTTTCCTCCAGAGACTCACCTCTCCCCCTGCTGGTCCCTGCTTCCGCTGCTGAGTCCCTCCCAGCCTCCGTGAGCCCTTTCCCCACCTGTTCCTCCGATGGCAGTTCCCTGACAAGAGTGTATTACCAAAAACAAATCCAAGCCAGAATACCCCAGTGAAGAGCATAAAAGCAGGAACAAAAGAGCAATGCCAACGTTCATTAAAAGCCTAGGGAAATAAAACAGTTTGCTGCAGATGCCTAATTAGGGCTGTGTGGATGCAGCAATTTTGCAGGAGCACGGAGGAAGAGCCAAGTGTGGTATTGAGAATTCACCATCCAGAGATTTATTTTTGAAAAAGCGTACAAGTTTCTAGCCCTTATAGGTGAGAAATATGTCTTGGAATGCATAGGTCAATGATGCATAGTTCCAGACAGCAACCACAGAGAAGCATCTTACATTAACAGCAGCTTCTGGGAAGTTTCATGCGGTTGCATATACAGTTTTCCTTGGCATGGGATTTTAAATGCCTAAATACAGAATTTCTCCCTGCATGTAAAAGGTAAAGTTAAAGGACCCTGGATGGTTAAGTCCAGTCAAAGGCGACTAGTGTGGTGTAGTGGTTAAGAGTGGTGGACTCGTAATCTGGTGAACTGGGTTCGCATCTCTGCTCCTCCACCTGCAGCTGCTGGGTGACCTTGGGCTAGTCACACTTCTCTGAAATCTTTCAGCCCCACTCACCTCACAGAGTGTTTGTTGTGGGGTAGGAAGGGAAAGGAGAATGTTAGCCGCTTTGAGATTCCTTCAGGTAGCGATAAAGCAGGATATCAAATCCAAACTCTTCTTCTTCAGTTAAGTCCAGTCAAAGACAACTGTGGGGTTGTGGCGCTCATCTCGCTTTCAGGCCGAGGGAGCCGGCATTTGTCCACAGACAGCTTTCCGGGTCATGTGGCCAGCATGACTAAACTGCTTCTGGTGCAACGAAACACCATGACAGAAACCAGAGCGCATGGAAACACTGATCACCTTCCCGCCACAGTGGTACCTATTTATCTACTTGCACTGGTGTGCTTTCAAACTGCAAGGTTGACAGGAGCAGGGACAGAGCAACGGGAGCTCACCCCGCCGTGTGGATTCGAACGGCCAACCTTCTGATTGGCAGGCCCAAGAGGCTCGGTGGTTTAGACCGCAGCGCCACCCGCGTCCCTGCATGTAAAGAAACCTTGATAGTCCACATTTCAGAAGACTGCTCGTCTTGGGGCTTATGTTCACATGTTCACATTTTGTTCCCTAGATAGTCATCCCTGTTGCAACTTGGAAACGAAGCCGTTCGTAGAGGCAAGCATGACTGAGGAAAGCCAGCAGGGTAACAGTGAATATTACCTTGTGTTCAGCAATTCAATTTCCGTGCTCTTCTCTTTCTCGTACTTGCTATATGCTTCTCTGTGCCTCTTTATCTCTTCTTCCAGAGTCTGCTCAGCTGACGTCTCTTGGTCTTTCAAGAGTTCTTCGAGTTCGTGAACTCTTAAGCAAAAAAAGAAAAAGGTCGCCAATTTATTTATTTGATTTATATACCGCCCTTCGTCGTAAGATCACAGGATAAAATACAGGATAAAAACAAATAAATAAGTTAAGAGTACTGCTGTTGACTAAGGGATAATTTTGCAAAACGGAATGTAACTAGGAGTAAATCAGAATTTGTAAACGCAGTGTCACCAGATGTTAAGGACACATCAAGAACGGTGTGTGGAAAGTCACTTAAACAAAATTTTATTAATTTAGAAATAATTTGTATAATTGGGATAAAATTTGGAAAATCATTCAAATTTTTTTTTGCAGAAAACCAAACCAAAACAAAACAGCAAACAGAAGTAAATCCTGCCTGCGATTTCATTTGGTTGTTATATTTTCTCAAATAATGAAAAATAGGCTTCCACTCTTCCATAAATTGTGCATTGTGCTGGTCTCTTATTCTATTAAAATAATAATTTAATAATAATAATTTATTGTTTATACCCTGCCCACCTGCCTGGGTTTCCCCAGCCATTCTGGGCGGCTTCCAACAAATGATTAAAAATATATTAAAATGAAAATAAATACATAAAAATTTAATAAAAAGACAGTTGCTAATAATACATTGAGTATCGCATCTGGTCTGACCCTGAATCTTAGGCCAAAGAAACTCCTTTTTTTAAAGAGACTTTCCCGCCCACCCTCAAATCACAGCTCTTGCAAATATTCTAAACATCTCTGTTTTGAGGGAAATCCTTTTGAAAGCAGACAGCCAGCAGGTCCAAGTGATCATTATCACTTCCAGTGTTGCTGGAGTCCTTGCTCTGCCTAAGGTTCTCAATATGGCTTTGTGGAGGCTGCAGAAACAAAACAGTAGGCAGTATACTAGATTACCTGTGAACCAGGTGTGTGTTCTCCTGTTTCAATTTGCTCTTCAGGTCACCGTTTGTCATGCTGTCATTTTCCAGTTCCGTCACCTTTTTCTCTAAATAAGTAACCTATAAAAACGAATTATGTATAATTATGTATAATATGAATTATGGTGCTCTTGAGAGTCCCATGGACTGCAAGAAGACCAAACCTATCCATTCTGAAGGAAATCAGTCCTGAGTGCTCACTGGAAGGACAGATGCTGAAGCTGAGGCTCCAATACTTTGGCCCCCTCATGAGAAGAGAAGACTCCCTGGAAAAGACCCTGATGTTGGGAAAGATGGAGGGCACAAGGAGAAGGGGACGACAGAGGACGAGATGGTTGGATAGTGTTCTCGAAGCTACCAGCATGAGTCTGACCAAACTGCGGGAGGCAGTGGAAGACAGGAGTGCCTGGCGTGCTCTGGTCCAGGGGGTCACGAAGAGTCGGACACAACTAAATGACTAAACAACAACAAAAAACGAACAGGGATGTAGGCTTCTGCCCATAACGCAGTGATGGCCAAAGTTGGCCCTCCAGCTGTTTTGGGACTACAACTCCCATCATCCCTAGCTAACAGGACCAGTGGTCAGGGATGATGGGAATTGTAGTCCCCAAACAGCTGGAGGGCCAAGTTTGGCCGTCACTGCTAGAGGGTTTACAGAGAATATAGACTGGAGGAAAGAGAAAGTTACAACAAACACTCTGTGAGGCGAGTGGGGCTGAGAGACTTCAAAGAAGTGTGACTGTCCCAAGGTCACCCAGTAGCTGCATGTGGAGGAGCGGAGACGCGAACCCGGTTCCCCGGATTATGAATCTACCACTCTTAACCACTATACCACACTGGCTCTCGTATATCACACTCACACTGCATGAGACTTCAGGAAAGCCTCAGGACTATAAACTGACAGATAAGAAAAAGCAGCTTTGGCACATTAGCAAATCCCCAGAGTGGGGAACCAATGTCCCTCCAGATGTTGTTGGACTCCACCTCCCATCAGCCTCAACCAGCGTAGCCAGAAGTCAGGAATGATGGGAGTTGTGGTTCCCCACCTGTTCCACATTGACACCTCACCTTTTCTGTGATATCGTTATCGCATGAGTCTATGCTGTCTCTGAACAAGTCCTCTGTGCTGCCGTTGCTGCTGCTGAAGTTGCTGTTGTGGAAAAGTTGCCTGTTGGGAAGACAAGAGGACAGCTGCTTTGACCCTTTGGAGTAGTGTTTCTCAACCTGCGGGTCCCCAGATGTTGTTGGACTACAACTCCCTTCATTCCTAGCCAGCATGACCAGTGGTCAGGGATGATGGGAGTTGTAAGTCCAACAACATCTGGGGACCCACAGGTTGAGAGCAGCTGCTTTGAAGTAAGAAAGGGGGCTCTGTGAGCCACTTTAGTGGAGAAGCCTCCAATGTCTAAACAAGTCTGTATTTAAGGGCCAAGTCTCAGGTAGAAATGTGCGCTGATTCTTACCTGCCAAAAGCCGTACTTGTTATTTTTCTGTTTGGGCTGGAAGAAACAAAAAAAGAAACAACATAGGATGAGTTAAGGTTAACCCAAAGCTGTGGTTTTCTGCATTATGGTCAGGGCCAGATTTAGGTTTGATGCGGCCCTAAGCCACTGAAGGTAATGGGGCCCTTTATATGCCCAGCTGTCCTTTGTCAACAACAAATTGCCGTTGTTTTTTTGTGTTGAATATATGCTATATGGTAATTTATGGACCTAATAGGTCCATACACAACACAAAACACTGTTGCTGTATGTAGGTTTTATTTGATTTGTTCTTTATCTTGTATTTTGGAAATGTACATCCAGTTTTTTCCCCCTTAGAATTTATCCTATACTTCTTCCAGAATTTCACAATGACACAGATATTGAGGTTTCACTAATGTGCAACTTTATTCAATCAGTGAAAAGTCAACTAAAAGGGAATCCTATGCAGGTCTACTCAGAAGCAAGCCCGACTAACCTATTCAGTGTGCACAGAATTGCAGCCCGCAACCATAATGCAATCATATTCTTCCTCATTTTTTACTAATTTTTAATTTAATTTAATTATTTTATTTAATTTAATACTAGTTATTAATATGACATCACTATCAATGCCCAGGGTTGCTTGAGGCCTCTTGAAATGTTCCTGCAAGTCCACTGTGTTTATTCACCTGTTTGCTTTCAGGTTTTTCAGCCTGGCTTCCAAGTCATTCAGCAGGTTGATTTTTTTACAGCACTGTGTGCAGTAGACATCCAGCAGCTCGCTATTGTAAATATGCCTCATTTTTCTTGGCGTCTGGCCAGCACTGTTGGCAGAAAGGCAAAGAGGTGTTAAAACGGGTCCTGTGCGGACCAGCCATAAATCAAATCCACCCTTCTTGAATGATGACACCAGTGTTGCTCTTACCACAACATCTGCAACAGGGTGTTAACCCCAGGAGGTTGTTGCCTAAATTGCCCTGTTCCTAGTATGACCCCCAAATCTGCGAGATTTTACAGTAGGAGTCAGTGCAGATATATTTGATTTATACCAGGGTTTTGCAAACTTGGATCTCCAGCTGCTGTTGGGAGTACAACTCCCATCTTCCCTAGCTAGCAGGGCCAGTGGTCTGGAATGATGGGAACTGTAGTCCAAAAACAGCTGGAGACCCAAGTTTGGGAAACCTTGATCTACACACATTCCAATCCTTCTCCTTCTCTTGACTGTTGACCAAGAAATATTATGGATATATAGTACATGGTTCAGTCAATTAAGGCTACAATCCTATACCCATTCACCTGGAAGGAAGGCCATTGAACTTACTCCTTTGCTTCACAGTAGACTTCTAGAAGGGGACGCAGGTGGTGCTGTGGGTTAAACCACAGAGCCCAGGGCTTGCCGATTAGAAGGTCGGCGGTTTGAATCCCCGCTACGGGGTGAGCTCCGGTTGCTTGGTCCCAGCTCCTGCCAACCTAGCAGCTCGAAAGCACGTCAAAGTGCAAGTAGATAAATAGGTACCGCTCTGGCGGGAAGGTAAACGGTGTTTCCGTGCGCTGCTCTGGTTCGCCAGAAGCAGCTTAGTCATGCTGGCCACATGACCTGGAAGCTGTACGCCAGCTCCCTCGGCCAGTAAAGCAAGATGAGCGCCGCAACCCCAGAGTCGGTCACGACTGGATCTAATGGTCAGGAGTCCCTTTACCTTTACCTAAACTTCTAGAGGATTGTGCTCAGTCATGATCCAGTGAGCTGAGTTACCTGCCATCCTCTGGTCACAACTGCCATCTGGTAAGATCTGCCATCCCCTGGTAACAACTCATTGATCCTTCAACGTCTACACCAGCCTTTCTCAACCTGTGGGTCCCCAGATGTTGTTGAACTACAACTCCCATCACCCCTAGCTAGCAAGGCCAGAGCTCAGGGATGATGTGAGTTGTAGTCCAACAACATCTGGAGACCCACAGGTTGAGAACCGCTGGTCTACATGAAGGCGGCAAGAGGAATAAGAGGACTTGGCCAATAACGCCACACTTCCATAGGTGAAATTCAACATTAGCTAAACTGTAGCCAACGTTGACAGCCTGTCTTGATGGATAGGATTGATTCCTTCCTCTTCACTTATGTAAGCAAGTATGAAGAAGGCTTGGCCTAGGTTCCTCTGGCCTTACTGAAACACCACCAACTTCCACTTTTCTCTTAGGATGTGTTATCATATGCATGGTTGTTAACTCAGGGGTTCATGCATGCCATGTGGATTAAAGGTCTCTATGGCAGCCTTCCCTATCCTAATGCCGTCGAGATGTTGTTCTAACTCCCAGCAAATGGCTGGGTTCAATGGCAATTGAGTCTAGAACATCTAGAGAACACTGGTTTGGGGAAAGCTGCTCTGGAGATTCCCTGTTCACATAAAGCGCCACCTCTGATATTTAAACAAACATCATGAATTTCCTGGACATAACCTGTTGAAACTGCCGTCTGGGCAGAATTTTTGAAAACCCAGGTGTATGGCAGCCCATATTGGAAATGTTTAAAACTTCAAATAAATAAATAAATTTGAAAACAACAATAACAAACTCAACAACTTTACCCCCCAAAACCCAAAACAAAAACTCAACAACTTTGCCAAAAAAGGTCAAGAACTTTTGTGTCTGGATTTTCACTTTTTGAAATATGGCAAAGCTAGTACAGAATTATTTTGCTATCCAGGCTCCTTAAATGCTTTTCCAATAGCATCTTCAACAATGATATTAATACCCCCCAGCATGCACACAAAAATGGAAGGAAGCAAAAGTTCCCACCAAAGAAGAATGGATAAGTAAGGTGATGGACTCTGCAGAACTGGCAGTTAACAACCAAAATAAGGGAACCTAAAGATGCAGGTTTTGTGGCAGAATGGAAGCCTTTTTCGGACTATTTAAAGAAACATTATTACAGTATATGATGGATCTGTGAGCAGGATTTAAACTATGAGCAACAGAAGAACTTAAAAGATTCTAGTAATGTTGTTAAGATATAAGATATAGAAGACAAGGTGCAGCAGAGACAGAACACACAATGGAAAAGGAGGTGGGAAGTACCGTATTTTTTGCTCTATAAGACTCACTTTTTCCCTCCTAAAAAGTAAGGGGAAATGTGTGTGCATCTTATGGAGCAAATGCAGGCTGCGCAACTATCCCAGAAGCCAGAACAGAAAGAGGGATTGTTGCTTTCACTGCGCAGCGATCCCTCTTGCTGTTATGGCTTCTGAGATTCAGAATATTTTTTTTCTTGTTTTCCTCCTCCAAAAACTAGGTGTGTCTTGTGGTCTGGTGCGTCTTATAGAGCAAAAAATATGGTAGACAAAAATCGCAAAGAAAAAAATGTTTTACTGTGTATTGAAATGTATGTGTTGAAAACTTAATAAAAAAAAAGTGTGATTAAAAAAACACACACAAGAAAACCTTTGTAAATTTGAGATTACATGGCGTGTCATGACTCATAAATTTGTCTTAGGGTTTGGAAAAGATAGTTGCAAGGTTCTCTCCGAAGCAAAAAAAACAAACAAAGGAGAAAGCAGAGGCAAAAGCTGGATTTTATACTTGTGAAAAAGGAAGTAACTGGGCGGGGGGGGAATGTCTCTGGAATATATTAAGTAGGCAGTTTCTGCACCCCCCAGGAAGGAAGCAGGGGGCGAAGGGAAGGATACGGTTTAAGTGACACAGATTACCAACCTGGAAGAAACAGATGAGCCAAGGTCCGAGTAGGCATTTGTTCGGCTTTCATCGTCGGGGCAAGGGCTGCTGGGAGTGTAGTCCACATCGTCACCTTCTCCGTAGTCTTCAAACTGTTCTTCGTTACTGATCAAGGAGGCAGTGGAATAGGTGGAGAGGTCAGATGCCGCGGAAGGGTTGAGGGGGCTGGACCTCAGGGTGAGAAAAGGAACATCAGAACACATGCAAAGAGGCAATTCGAATGGGACGCCTTCCGTATTCAAGGCCAAATGCTGCCTTTAGGTCACACCCATTGCCCACTTTGAGAAAACAGGGGTGAATGGAGCAGAGAAGTGTTCAGACCGCCACCCTAAGGTTTATGGGGAAATCCAGTTTGGGGCCGTACGTGGGGAAGGAAAAGGGGAAGGGGAAGGGCAGAACTCCACCCCCAGGTTTTGGACAACACGCAATTATTCCACGGGATAGTTTTCACTCCTTTTCTACGACTCTTTCATTGTATTTGTGTATTTTTGAAACACGTAATAAAAATAATCTTGTAGAGAAATTATTCCACAAGAGCCGCTATTTCTCTCATCGATTCACCCATTTTACGCTACCCAGTGACTTTTGTTCTGTACATCTTGTCGATGTATATGCAGTGGTACCTCTAGATGTGAACGGGATCCGTTCCGGAGCCCCGTTCACATCTAGAAGCAAACGTAACCAGCGATGGCACATCTGTGCACGCACGCGTCGCTTTTCGCCGCTTCTGCGCATGCGCAAGTGGCAAAACCCGGGAGTAATGCGCTCTGTTACTTCCGGGTTTCCGCGGAGCACAACTCGAACGTGCTCATCCCGAAGCACATTCAACCCGAGGTATGACTGTATAGGAAAGGCGATGTAGAGCTTTCTACTCACTTATCTCCAGGCAGGAAGAGTCCACCCAGCATGCCATCCTTCTCCTCACTCCGACACACATCCGACGCCTCTGAGCTGTGGGCGCTTTCAATGGCACTGTCCATGTCGGACTCATGGTGGACTTCCTGCTGAGCCAAGGTCATGTTGTCTTCATCAGGAAAGAGATCCGATTCACTGTACGCACTTTCACTGTCCAAATAGCCACCGTCTTGAATTTCAGGACCCTGGGAAAGAGGGAAAGAGAGCCTTTAGGATTGGAGGAATATAAAACCTTGATGGTGGATGTGATAGGGAGAAGAGGGTAACAGCCCTTTTCCATTAAGTCTGCTAGCAGCCTCAGTCGGCACGCCTGATGCTGAACTCCATCTCACTTTGAAAACTGTAATCTTGACTTTGCCTCGGACAGTTGAGTGGGTTCAAACAGGTTGCCCAGAAGCTGAGCAAAGCTTGCCAAGTTAGAACGAAGCAAACTAATTTAAATTTCATCTGCAATATACCCTTTGCCAGACAGTAGAGCTTGGGCTTGGAGCTTCAAAATCAGGGTGGCGGCAGTGGCAAAACCCCTACTATCTCTGTCTTTTCCAGTTTTGGGAATTACAGTGGTACCTCAGGTTAAGTACTTAATTCATTCTGGAGGTCCGTTCTTAACCTGAAACTGTTCCTAACCTGAAGCACCACTTTAGCCAATGGGGCCTCCCACTGCCGCTGCACCGCCAGACCACGATTTCTGTTCTCATCCCGAAGCAAAGTTCTTAACCCGAGGTACTATTTCTGGGTTAGCGGAGTCTGTAACCTGAAGTGTATGTAACCTGAAGCGTATGTAACCTGAGGTACAACTGTATACAGTAATGGAGGACTGTCATATCAAAGAGTGGAATTCAGCCCCACTGAATTCAACGTGACTTATTCCCAGGTAAGTGGGTATGGTACAAAATCACACCTGGAGTCCCAAGTAAAATAATATAGTATGCTAAATAGGAAAAGCAGATGTAAGCACTTGTAACACAGTACAAAGCTAACAGACAGGCCTGCAGTTAAAAGTTCCACATGCTCCAGGCAAGCACAATGTCCACTTTTGACCTAGTGCTTTTACTCCCTACAACTTCAGATCTGATAAGAGGAATGACTGTACCTTAAGTTTCAAAATTTACCAAACAAGTACCAGAAAGACAAGTTCTTATCTATGAGTTCCCCCCCAGAAGATAAGTCAACAAAAGCAACAAAAGTGGGAGTTTGGAGTCAGAAATACTGAAGTAAGCAAAATGGCATGGGGAAGAACACGTTTTTATTCACCCGCTGAGCACTAAAATCTTACTCAAAGCTTTCTGTCAGAGAAGATAAAATAAAAAAATTCCTTCCAGTAGCGAAGAGTCCTCTAATTCTCCTTTCTGTGTCTGTGTGGTGTAAACACGGGCCATTACAGACTCTGAATTCAAGTTTCTATAATGCAAATTTTGACCCATTGAGTCTATGACGTTTTTGATGTTTTCATCCCCCAAAAGTTTTTGATTTGAGTTTCTACTGAAATGAGGCTGCATTTTAATGTTGTATTTTAATCTTGTTTTTAAGTTGTATTTTAATCAATTATTTTTATATCTGGTGTTAGCTGCCCTGAGCCCGGTCTTGGCTGCGAAGGGCGGGGTATAAATAAAATTTATGATGATGATGATGATGATGGCACCGATTGACAGGCTGCACTTTTAAAACTTACGCAACATCTTGTTGCTGTACTAGTGATAGGTCTTGCCCAGTCCTGTGAGTGGCTGCTCATAATATGAGACCATCAGACAAACTTTGAAAAACCAGTCGTTTAACACAGTATCCCCTCCTTGCAAGATGGTTAACTTCCAGACTAAGTGAAGAAACCACAACATAAAAGTAGGCCAATTGTACGAGGTTACTGAGATGGTTTTACAGAAACACATACCCTCCAACTTTTTTCCAATGAAAATAGGGACGTCCTAAGGGAAAGTGGGGCATTCTGAGATCAAATCAGAAACCGGGACAGCTTCTGTAAATCTGGGACTGTCTCTGGAAAATAGGGATACTTGGAGGGTCTATAAACATTTTATTGGAAGTGTCTGGTGCATCAGGCATGAAAAAACTTTTAAGCCAGCAAGACTTTCTAGGAGCCAGATTGAAGGGAGGGAGAAGTGGAAAGCTGATAACTACAGTTGTGTGGTGGGAGGTTGCCAAGAGCAGATACCTTATTGCAGAAGTAAGCAGAATCAAACCTTATGAGGTCTACTTTGGTTTCTTCCCCTTAGAACCTCAAGGTCTACCATCAGGGGCAAAGAACAAAACAGAATTACCGTATTTTTCGCTCTATAGGACGCACTTTTTTCCTCCAAAAATTAAGGGGAAATGTGTGTGCGTCCTATGGAGCGAATGCAGGCTTCTCCCTCCGCGCTCTGAAGGCTTCGCATTGCCTTCGCTGAAGCCTGGAGAGCGAGAGGGGTAGGTACGCACCGACCCCTCTCACTCTCCAGGCTTCAGGAATAGCCGCCTGAAGTCTGCGGAGCACATTGCGAGTTCCCGTTGCGCTCCACAGGCTTCAGGTTCTTTTCGCTGAAGCCAGGAGAGCAAGACTCTCCTGGCTTCAGCAGAGAGGGAGAGCTGCGCAGCACCCTTTCAGCCAAGCGGAGGAGAAATGGAAGGGGCTCCGTTTCGCCTGCCGCTTCGCTGAAGGGGCACTGCACAGAGAGGGGGAGTTTTTTTTCCTTGCTCTCCCCCTCTAAAACAAGGTGCGTCCTATGGTCCGGTGCGTCCTATAGAGCGAAAAATACGGTAAGTGTACCTTAGCCCAGGAATTTGTTTTCAGTACAGTGGTACCTCAGGTTAAGAACTTAATTCGTTCTGGAGGTTCGTTCTTAACCTTAAACTGAAGTACCACTTTAGTTAATGGGGCCTCCCGCCGCTGTTGCGCCGCCGCCACACGATTTCTGTTCTCATCCTGAAGCAAAGTTCTTAACCCGAGGTAGTATTTCTGGGTGAGCGGAGTCTGTAAGCTGAAGTGTCTGTAACCTGAAGTGTCCGTAACCTGAGGTACCACTGTACTAGAACTGAGCTTGCTGTCCTTTCACCCAAAAACCTATTCCTTCTCCCCCCTGCCCCCCCACAAAATCTTTGTAAATTAATAAACAATGAATTAAAAACGCCTCCTAATATCTGTAAAAAACACTGTGAGATATATAACAGCAATTCAAGTTGGCTGTTAATATAAAAATTAACAGATTGTGACTTCTCTGGAGAAAATAAAAGCAGCAAAAACTTTTATTTCAACTATCATGTCCTTTGGGGGAGGCTTTCTACAAAACTGCGCTAAGTAAGGCTTTTTTAGAAAACACATTTCATTGTCACTTACGCACACAGAGAAAACATGAGGTAGAACCATCTGATAACGACTCCTATTTCGAGGCCTGTTTATTTTGCTAATAACCATTTTTAATTAGTCACTCTAAAATAGACCTGTTAGCAACCAGGCACGTAGCAACATCTCCAGTGTCAAGGATGCTTATTAAAACTTCTCAGAAGCTAGTAAGGTTTCGTTCCAACTCATTCCAGGAGGGATAGTTTGAGGTCACAGTATAAAAGCACACCTTAGTGCCAAATATTTGGTAGATGTGACAAAACTGAAGGTCGCAATTGAACACAAAGTTGAGCGTGCTTCAGCAGGCTTGGACACAATTAACTCTCTCTGTGTATGACAATACCTTCCAAAATTTCTCCAATGAAAACAGGGACATTCAACTGGATTTGATACAATGGTACATTGTTTCTCAAACTTAATACCTTCTGGAAGTCCGTTCCAAAACCTGGGTTTGCCGCTTTCACAAGCCGAAGTTTACGTTACTCGAGAGTAACGTAACCCGAGGGTCTACTGTATACCTTGCTGTTGAACCCTGGTAACTGCAAGCCCATCCTATATGAATTGCCTGCATCTGTTCACATCTAACACTGTAAGTTGAACAAATACAGTGGTACCTCAGGTTAAGTACTTAATTCGTTCCGGAGGTCCGTACTTAACCAGAAACTGTTCTTAACCTGAAGCACCACTTTAGCTAATGGGGCCTCCTCCTGTTGCTGCACCGCCGGAGCACGATTTCTGTTCTCATCCTGAAGCAAAGTTCTTAACCCGAGATACTATTTCTGGGTTAGCGAAGTCTGTAACCTGAAGCGTATGTAACCCGAGGTACCACTGTAATGCTAGGTGCTGAAAACCTCCACTGACACTATTCAAGGCCAGAGGCTGGAGCAGAAGAAAAAGAAATAAATTTGGGGGGAAGGATGTCCCTTTAAAGAGCTGTAATCTAGAGGCACCCCTGAAAATAAACTCATTTGTGCTCTCGCTGCTCCTTGCACTGGAGACATGAGGTGGGCAGAAGGCGAAAGGGGAAAGCGCATGAAAAGCCGCTTTGTGCTCTGGCGAGTTTCCACTGTGTTTTTTCTGGGGAGGTAAAAGCCAAAGAAAAACTGGCCTGGAATATGGAAAAAGGCCAGGAGCTGCAGGCATGTTTGCATTTACACTACCTGTCATTCAAATGTGTCAGTTTGCAGACGTGCCAGGCTGCTTAACATGAGAGGACCCAGTCAAAGCACTGGTTATTACTAGCAAAAAACCTGGTAGTGTTTGCTGTGAATTCATTTTGAATGCGCCCCAAAGGATTGTCAGTAGAAGAAAACAACAACACTAAAGTGGCGCTGGCAACATGTAAATCCATGTATGAAGGAAGCTTTAATATTTTTATGGCACCGTTGCTGTCAAAAGCCTCTTAAACATAGGAGCGCAATGTAAACCCAAGAGGTACCCAAATCAGTGCTCTTTTTCAAAAAAAGAGGAGCTCACCATGAACACCTCCCTTGTTCTCTTACAATGACCAGTGGGATCTTAGCTCAATTAGGCAAAACAGTCTCAAGTTCAGACCCTGGTACCCCCAGTTAACAGGGCCAGGCAGGCAGACAATGGAAAATATGATCTGTTCCTGAGACCCTAGGGACGCGGGTGGCGCTGTGGGTTAAACCACAGAGCCTAGGACTTGCTGATCAGAAGGTCGGCGGTTTGAATCCCCGCGACGGGGTGAGTTCCCGTTGCTCGGTCCCTGCTCCTGCCAACCTAGCAGTTCAAAAGCACACCGGTGCAAGTAGATAAATAGGTACCGCTCCGGCAGGAAGGTAAACGGCATTTCCGTGCACTGCTCTGGTTCGCCAGAAGCGGCTTAGTCATGCTGGCCACATGACCTGGAAGCTGTATGTCGGCTCCCTCGGCCAATAAAGCAAGATGAGCACCGCAACCCCAGAGTCAGTCACAACTGGACCAAATGGTCAGGGGTCCCTTTACTTTTTACCTGAGACCCTGGAGAGCTATCATCAAGCAGAGTAGACTACAGTGGGTTAGTCCAACAATGAGACTAATATAGTCTGATCACATAGTCCTAAAACCAATATTATGAGCGTAATGGAGGCTGCATGCATCCACAAATAAAACAAATGGAGCTTTTATGACTGTAGACTGAAGTCTTTGTCTCTCTAAGGTGGTACCTCCAGACTTTGGGGGACTGAGTGTGAAAACTGTAGAGCCTGCAACTGTAAGACACACAGAACCGATAGTGTTTTCCTAAAGGTTTGCAGAAGTGCAAAGAAATGGGGAAAAGGAAAGGTAGAGACCCCACTGTTATGTACTGAGCTTGGATCCTAGAACAATAGGCAGGTAGGATCCTAGAATGCAACTATCTGATTGGCCTGCAGGAGTAGCCCAATCAGAACCCAGGAGGAAGTTAATCAGCCTATTAGGTTGGTAGGATCCTAGAATGCAACAACTGATTGGCCTGCAGGAGCAGCCCAATCAGGCTCCAGGAGGGAAGCAGAGCCAGCCAATCACACGGGACCCATTGTGCAAATAATGTATATAAAGCCTAAGGTTTTGGGGGAAATTCATTCACTGTTACGAGCTGAAATAAAGAGCGTGAAATCACTACGTGTCTCCGAGTATATTTCACCCCCCCCAAAAAAAACCAACCTGACCCAACGAGGTTGAGACAGTTCACTGGGCACAGAATGCAAATTGTTGGGGAGTGGGGGTGGTTGGAATGGAGTATCCTGGGAAAGGGGGTGAATAGAACCCTAAGCAAGAGGACTCCTCTACTTTGCCACATTTTTGTTGCAGGTCCTACTTGTACAGGTGACTCCTAACTTACGTGGGGGTTACGTTCCCACAACACAAGTGGCTGGATTTATAGTACAGCTACCACTCCTGAATTCAATAGGGTATTATTGCCTTGATAGGATGTTGTTGTGAAGGGGAATCAACACACAGGTATCTTGTGTGCCTACAAATACATATTCACTCAAGAGGCATTTACACACACAGTCCAATTAGCGATTTCTCAAAACCCAGGGGACAGAGGTGAAGACTGGAGAACTCTAGGGTATGTTGACACACTTGAACACTCGTTAAAAGCACCTCCAAGTATCTTGCCAGAAGACAATAATCAGGACAGCGCTAACGCCAAGTCCCTGAAAATAAGAGAAAGTAATGAAATACTCCTGTTCTCTGAGGTGAAAAGAAAAGACAAAAGCACCTTACAACATTTTTATCAGGTTGCTGAAAATGGGATTGATATTCACTAAAATGGTGATACTTCAAGTGAAGAAAAGGAGAAAATATTTTGCAAACTGGCTTGCTGATCTGCCATAAAGGTAAAGGTAAAGGTACCCCTGACCATTAGGTCCAGTCGCGGATGACTCTGGGGTTGCGGCACTCATCTCGCTCTATAGGCCGAGGGATCCGGCGTTTGTCTGCAGACAGCTTCTGGGTCATGTGGCCAACATGACTAAGCCACTTCTGGCAAACCAGAGCAGCACACAGAAATACCGTTTACCTTCCCGCCGGAGTGGTACCTATTTATCTACTTGCACCTGAATCTACTTGCACTTTTGAATTGCTAGGTGGGCAGGAGCAACAGGAGCTCACCCCGTTGCGGGGATTCGAACCGCTGACCTTCTGATCGGCAAGCCCAAGGCTCAGTGGTTTAGACCACAGCACCACCCATGTCCCTAGTGCTATTTTCCACCTGATTCTTTATGTTCCAATCCTTGATCTTACAAGAAAACAAAAACCTTCATACCTGGATATATATTTGGAAATAAGTCACCATGCACCTCTCTCAACCCAAGAGTCACATGCTGGTAGTGGTAGGCGGGGCCAGAGGCAAAAGTAGGTGGGGCAATGGATGCAACACTCATCACTGTACATTCCAGCCATGGAAAAGGCATCCACACACACAACAAACACTTGCTTCAGGCAAGCAAGAGGCCTTATCACCGGAATATTAGCCTTGTTTCGCCATCCTAGGCTTCATCAGTAGAACAGGCTCCAGGTAATGTGAATAAATACAATATCGTAATCTCACACATTTTTACAGCAAAATTAATATAAAAAACCCTAAATAATTGTATATACCATATGTAATATTACAGGATAATAGTTTATTCGCATTACCTAGAGCCTGTTATAATGATGAAGCCTAGGATGGCGAAATAAGGCTAATATTCTGGAAATCCTTGTGGAACTGTAACAACACTTCATGTGGATTATTGGACTCTATGAACAGACAGGTGGAATAGATACTTATACATGTATGGACCTTATGCATGAACTGACTAGAGAATGAACTGATCCACTGGGTCTTCTGCTTTTCTTGTTGAACTTTATGAGACTTCCATTGAAATCTATAGTTTGACACAATGAATATTATACCTTATTTATTCAAAAGTACAGCCGGTTACGTCTTGTGTATTGATCACATGCAGACACAAAACACAATGAAGGGCACCAACCAGTCTTCTTCCCTGCCTAAAATTTCACCCCTGGTATATCTTCTTTGAATCGTAAACACAACAACTCACACTTAACATGCTTTAACACCTACGCCAAACCTGTTGGATTTTTCCTTCCAGAATGCGGCAGAAGTAACCTTAGTAACAGCCATGGAAAAAGCACCCTAAGTGCTGGAAAACAACCATCACCATGGCACAGAACAAATCTTACCACTGTGGCAGAAATCCGATCCTAAAATACCCCTGATTTCAGGGAGATCAAGCCTTACCGGTACCAAGTTTTGGGTAGTATTTGCACTATAGCAAAGGAGGAAACAGTGGCAGAAGTCAGCTCATCCCTAGGGGAAGCGAAGGGGGGTACTGGATTGAGAGACAGACAGAGGCAACCAGAAAAAGTATGAAAGCTTGTAGGCCAGAAAATGAGGCAACAGCAGAGCAAGGAGAGATTAAAAAGAACACACACCAAGTTAACCTACGTTCCCAGCACTTGGGAACATTCATAGGCATCAACGGTCAATGAGAACTAATGCACAGAGGGGGATAGGATTTGGACAAGGAGTCAGTGTAATATACAGGGCAGGGGGAAAGAGATTTTCAGTATTTTCTGAATTCTAAAAATGTCTATGATATTTGCTCCAAGGTAGTGAGTTTGATTCTATACCAGATCTTGGCTACAACCAGCATTGAGCTGAAGCACTTTGAGGAAGTGCATTTTTGAGGAGCCTCAAGGTTGAAGAAGTGGATACAGATTTACAACACATCAGCTTGTGGAAGGAACATAGCAGATGGAGAGCGAAGCCTTGATCACTTGTTTTATGGCCAAGTGGACCAGACACTAAAAGGCAGAAAGGAAAGGAAGCTTAGCTCTAAAAATCACAGCAATGACAGCGTGTTGTAATGGACAATATATGGACCTTATACCTGTGTTCAAGATGCTGCTTAGCCATAAAGTTACAGTTTTGTTTTTTCACGTGGCAAAAAGCATTTCCTGGTAACTGGGGAAGCGGTACATAGGAATGAGAAGGAGCTATTCCCCTTTCACAGTCTCCGTCCCTAATCTAAACTGGGGCTGGCTGTGGCTAAACCTAGCCATTTTTGTAAAAAATGGGAGAGCGCAGATCTCCTAGATGGCCATGGGCAAGTTGCTTTTCCGCCAAAGACATTCAGTGTGACCCATGTGTAGGCAAGTGGATTAACCCCAAAACCACAGTTTGGTTTTGAGCATGAACTGAGTTGTTGCCTCGGACAGCTGGACATATAAAAGGCCCCATTACCTTCAGTAGCGTAGGGCCTCACCAAACCTAAACCCGGCCCTGCTGCCAACTATGTCTATTTAACAGGTGCAATACCACCCACCTTGCTTTGAACTTGTCATACACTTCTATGTTCTAGCATGTATCCCATTGGGGGGTTCTAAAGCCATTAGCATACAGTGGTACCTCGGGTTAAGAACTTAATTTGTTCAGGAGGTCCGTTCTTAACCTGAAACGGTTCTTAACCTGAGGAACCACTTTAGCTAATGGGGCCTCCTGCTGCCACCGCATTGCCACTGCACGGTTTCTGTTCTCATCCCAAAGCAAAGTTCTTAACCCGAAGTACTATTTCTGGGTTAGCGGAGTCTGTAACCTGAACCGTCTGTAACCTGAAGCATCTGTAACCCAAAGTACCACTGAAAGAAAAAGCAGATGGACAAGGGAACAGCATGCAAGCTCATGTCTTTATGTTTCCCTGGAACTACAGCAACATGCCTATTTTTTAAGTTAATACTTCATGGACTCTTTAGGCAGCTGAAGCAGCTCTCACTCTCACTCATACTATGAACCCTCTGTTCACCTAATGAAAAAGAAACAGAGCACCTTTTTGGGTGGCACATTTTCAAGGAAAAGAGGCCCTTGCAGATGGCAGTCAAGGCACCACATCCAACGGTACAACACTACACAGTCATTCGTACGATCAACAAATTTCATCATCTGTTTTTAAAACCAAGATAGCTGCCTTTAAGGAGATACAAATTATCTGGGATATTTTTCTGCCTCCGCACAAAGGATATTGCGGAAAGATGGGTTGCCAATGCTCAGAGGAGCCTTAAAATGTAACGCAATTAACCCACTCGCAAGTTCCCAAGGCAGGGAAACAATTAACATCTCATTTACAAGCTTCAAGTTCATGCTTGTAAAAGCCTAGGTTTTTTTGTCTTTCTTGTGACACCACAGATAAGTGTGGAAATTGACAAAAGCATGCTAGCTAGCAGGGAGGAGGGGACCCTCCAGGTTAAAAGGGAAGGAGTGCCAATTGAAACAAGACTAAAAATGAAAGAGAAGTTCTCTGCTAAATATAAATTAGGAGAACTCTGACTAACAGAGGCTCCAGCTTAAAAACCAAAAGAGACCGGCGGGTGTTTCCAAAATGTGATAAGATAAAAGGTCATATGTCCAAAGAGGATGGTTTATTATAAGCAGGAGAAATTAGATAACTTGATGGCAAAACTGCCCACACTTCTGTCTTGATCTGCCACACTGTTCAGCCTAGAATATGTAAAGGTAAAGGTAAAGGGACCCCTGACTATTAGGTCCAGTCGTGATCAACTCGTGCTCTTCTCGCTTTATTGGCCGAGGGAGCCGGTGTACAGCTTGACTAAGCCGCTTCTGGCGAACCAGAGCAGCACACGGAAACGCCATTTACCTTCCCGCCGGAGTGATACCTATTTATCTACTTGCACCTTGATGTGCTTTTGAACTGCTAGGTTGGCAGAAGCAGAGACCGAGCAACGGGAGCTCACCCCGTCGCGGGGATCGAACCGCCAACCTTCCGATCAGCAAGTCCTAGGCTCTGTGGTTTAACCCACAGATGTATTTCAGCATTAAAAGCTTTCCTAAAACATAACCTCTCTTGGGAAGTCTTGCTGCTTCCAAATGATTTGCTTAGTAATGATCCACACTCAATGTTTCCAGTGCTTCATGATCAGGAGTGCAGGACAGGAGGAATTAGTTACCCTAACAACTTTTCACCGACATCCTTTTAACTCTTTGAGATAAAGAATATGCATCTGAAAGAGGCCTTAAAAATAAAGTTTAAGGCTGCGGTGCAGTAACCGGTCAGTCAAATTGACTGGAAGCATTTTGATTGACAGCTTTTTTTCAGGTCTATCCCATGTAAGAAGAAAAGAGTGAGAACGTCCCATGTGAAATGTCTGTTGAAACGAATGTGTATCTCGTAGCAAAGCAAAAGGAACACACTTTCCCCTTTAGCACTATTCATGCGCATATATCCTATTAAACCTCACGCAATGAACCAACTCAGATTTTGCTACTTGGGTGTCATAGTGTAACAATATGCACGAGCTTTGTCCTGCACCCCCGGGAAAGGAGTGGTACCCAGACCAACTGCAAAGCAGATAAAACCTTTGCTACCATCTTCCTCGCCTGCTTTTTGGGAGAAAAGCAATGACAAACCTAGACAGCATCTTAAAAAGCAGAGACATCACCTTGCCAACAAAGGTCCGTATAGTTAAAGCTATGGATTTCCCAGTAGTGATGTATGGAAGTGAGAGCTGGACCATCAAGAAGGCTGATCGCCAAAGAATTGATGCTTTTGAATTGTGGTGCTGGAGGAGACTCTTTGAGAGTCCTATGGACTGCAAGAAGATCAAACCTATCCATTCTGAAGGAAATCAGCCCTGAGTGCTCACTGGAAGGACAGATGCTGAAGCTGAGGCTCCAATACTTTGGCCACCTCATGAGAAGAGAAGTCTCCCTGGAAAAAACCCTGATGTTGGGAAAGATGGAGGGCACAAGGAGAAGGGGATGACAGAGGACGAGATGGTTGGACAGTGTTCTTGGAGCTACCAGCCTGAGTTTGACCAAACTGCGGGAGGCAGTGGAAGACAGGAGTGCCTGGCGTGCTCTGGTCCATGGGGTCACGAAGAGTCGGACACGACTAAACAACAACAACCATCTTCCTGCTTTGCCTTACTCCTGCTCCCCTCTGAAGGGGAGAAAAGAGATACTGGACCATCTCTGGAGGAGGATGGACCCACAAACTGATTATTTGCAACAGCTGGCCCTTGGGAGGTTGTAGACCAGGCTTCCTCAACCTTGGCCCTCCAGATGTTTTGAGACCACAATTCCCATCACCCCTGACCACTGGTCCTGCTAGCGAGGGATCATGGGAGTTGAAGGCCAAAAACATCTGGAGGGCCGAGGTTGAGGAAGCCTGTTGTAGACTCTGCTTCCTTGGACGTTTTTAAGCCATCTGTCATGGGTGCTTTAGTTTAGATTCCTGCATCGCAGGGGGTTGGACTAGACGACCCTTGGGGTCCCTTCCAACTCTACAATTCTATGATACCAGACTTTTGGCTAGGGTAGGGGGGTTAAAAGTGGGAGAAGTGGAATAATTGCTTATCTGCTAATTGGTGGGTGAGAGTAGCTCTTTGTTTAGTACAGTGGAACGTTGATTCTCAAAAAGCTTAGTTGATGAACAAATTGGCTCCCAAACGCCAAAAACCCAGAAGTAAGTGTTCCGGTTTTTGAACATTTTTTGGAAGCCGAATGTCCGACGCAGCTTCCACTTCAGTGCAGGAAGCTCTTGCAGCCAATCAGAAGCCGCGCCTCAGTTTCGGGAGTTGAATGGACTTCCAAAACGGATTAAGTTTGAGAACCCAGGTTCCACTGTATAGTTTATGTTGTTTTTTTATTGGCAGGTATGTTGTGCTTTCTAGGGACACGGGTGGCGCTGTAGGTTAAACCACAGAGCCTAGGACTTGCCGATCAGAAGGTCGCTGGTTCGAATCCCCGCGACGGGGTGAGCTGCCAGCTCCTGCCAACCTAACAGTTTGAAAGCACGTCAAAGTGCAAGTAGATAAATAGGTACCGCTCTGGCAGGAAGGTAAACAGCGTTTCCATGCGCTGCTCTGGTTCGCCAGAAGCGGCTTAGTCATGCTGTCCACATGACCCAGAAGCTGTACGCTGGCTCCCTTGGCCTATAGAGCGAGATGAGCGCCGCAACCCCAGAGTCGGCCACGACTGGACCTAGTGGTCAGGGGTCCCTTTACCTTTTATGTTGTGTTTATTTTTTCACAAATGTTATATTAGATGATATATTGATACACTGTAGACACCCCCCCCCCCGTTTTCCTTCTGTTATGGCAGGCATGTCCAACTGGTTGGTCGCGAATTACTGGTCGATCGGGTGCATCCCTGGTCAATCCTGGTTGATCGTGTGATCCTTATTGTTCGTTTGGCTCCCCAAGAGAATCCCAGCAGCTCTGGCTCCCCAATAAAAGCTCAACAACTTTGGTGAATCCAAAGTGGTAGATTACTGCCAGTTTTTTAAATAGTGGCAGTAGATCTCAGTCTCTGGGAGTTGGACTTGCCTGCCTTATGGTATAATGTGTCTATTGCTGTAGATCACTTTGAAACCTTCAGGTAACATGCAACTAATAAATTTAATTAATTTGTAAAAGCTCAGTAGCAGGCTCCACAGAGTTCAATGGGGCTTCCCCTGTTGACTGTGGGGCTGCAGTCTTAGTTACTGTTGTGATTTTTTTAAAGGGATGCCTTAAATTTGTCTTGCGCTTACCAAGCACATGAAGTTTTCTGCAAATAGCTCTCACGCTGGTAAACTTTAACAGCCTGCCATACTGCACTTCTGCAGAACAATTGCTAGAGGCGTCCCTTAATACCAGAGCAGAACAAGGCTATCCTTTTCAAAACAAAGGCTGTCATTTCCAAATTTAAAACAGCCAGACAGCTAAAGATGGCTCAATGTTTGGACAGAATACTGTCTAGATCATACTTAGCTCAGCAGTGACCCATGTCAAATTATGTAACGGAGTCAATATTCTATCGGGAGTCAGGACTGTGCATTGTTATTCAGAAAATGGGGGTGGGGAGTCAATTCCACCAGTTAATTTAGCTGCTAATTAGCACGGTAAATGAATGGGCAATTTAACATTATAGCACATTTCTGTTGCTGTTAGAAAGAGCAATGCATTTTGTCCTCTGCTCTCAAACGAAAAAACATAAAGAAAACATTACAGCTAAACAAAGAAGATTATAGCTGGTCAGGAAACAGGAGCTCTCTTTGCGCCACAACAGACAGACAGAGCTAATAAATAGATATCTTGAATAGTTCAGGGCAACAAACAGAAAGAAAACAGAAAGCGCATGCAAAAGATTCGTGACACCTGGTGCCAAGTTGTGAGCAACTTGAAACCATACAACTGGTTGGATTTGCTACAATTCATAGTGGTAACACATGCAACTGCTCTGAAATCCAATGCATACTTTCCAGTGAGGCTACATCTTGTGACTTGTACTGTACGGTTAAGAACATATGGTGATCACATGCCAGGAAGTTGCAATGGGAGGAAACTTCACTGAGTGTGTCTACTACTCGGCCCCTATGGAGACATAATGCTTAGCCATGGATTGTTTCCTTTAAGTGTGGCTAAAACAGGTCACAGTAGCTAAGCCACATCTAAAGATTGGCTGCAAAGCAGGATAGAAAACCATGGTTTGAAATGATTTGACCAAACCATGGTTGGCATTAAACCATGGCTCAGGGTTTCTCTGTCTCCCCAGACTCTTTGGTTGCAATGTGAGAAGAAGGTAGTATCACTGAGTGCTGCCTTCCTGGACATGACTTCTGGCGAGCAGGGTCACCACAGCAAAAGTGCAACATGATTTGTGCCTCAGTGGAAGAGCAAATGCCTCGCTAGCAGAAGCTCCAAGGTTCAACCTTCAGCATCTCCCAGTAGAAGTTATGGGAGACTGGTGTAGATACTGAGCTTGATGACTATGGGTCCGACTTGGGGGAAGGCAGTTTTTAATGTTCCTATTGCACTGCAAATTGGGGGTCCTAACCAGGATTGAGGCTGCAATATACAAGGTGTGACCAGAAAGTTTGGTGAATGGTCACAGAAATAGGACAACAAGAAATATTCGAACATACAGGCCTTGTTGTTGTTTAGTTGTGTCCGACTCTTCGTGACCCCATGGACCAGAGCACGCCAGCCACTTCTGTCTTCCACTGCCTCCTGCAGTTTGGTCAAACTCATGTTGGTAGCTTCAAGAACACTATCCAACCAGCTTGTCCTCTGTCGTCCCCTTCTCCTTGCACCCTCCTTCTTTCCCAACATCAGGGTCTTTTCCAGGGAGCCTTCTCTTCTCATGAGGTGGCCAAAGTATTGGAGCCTCAGCTTCAGGATCTGTCCTTCCAGAGAGCACTCAGGGCTGATTTCCTTCAGAATGGATAGGTTTGATCTTCTTGCAGTCCATGGGACTCTCAAGAGTCTCCTCCAGCACCATAATTCAAAAGCATCAATTATTTGGTGATCAGCCTTCTTTATGGACTAGCTCTCACTTCCATACATCACTACTGGGAAAACCTACAGGCCTTCAAAGTAGGCCCCCTCTGATACAATGCACCGTTGACAACGTCCGTAGAACTGTTGGAAACTTCTGGAGAAGTCCTCTTTTCGTACTGCTTTCAGTTCCCTCGTCACACCAGCTTGGATGTGTGAAATGTTGGGAAATCTGTGCCCTTTCAGTGCAGATTTCAGTTTTGGAGAAAGGAAGAAATCCAGTGGGGCCAGATCGGGAGAATATGGAGGGTGGGACAACTCTGTAAGCTCAGTAACGATTTCACACAGAATATGCAATTCTTCCGCCGTCACTCGGATGGACAAACGCCGATTCTGCATCAATAACTCACAAACTCTGTCGACATTTGCCGTCGTTCTGCCCGTCAACAGTTTGCCAGATGGTTTGCAACCCTTTGATAGTTTGCAACACTTCACGGAAATGCTTAAACCACTCATACACTGTCTTTCGAGTTACAGCTTCATCTTTGTATACAACTGTGCGCATTTCGTGGGTTTCCAATGCCAATTGTATGTTCAAATATTTCTCGCTGTTCAATTTCTGTGACCATTCACCGAACATTCCGGTCACACCTTGTACTATTCACATTTACCTGTGATTAAGTCTCACTGAACTCAATGGGGCTTTCTTTTGAGTAGACATGCCTAGGGTTGCACTGCAAGGCAACAAACCATGGTTAAAACTAGTCATACGTAAGTATTCTGTCTGCACCAAATACAATGGTACCTCAGGTTAAGAACTTAATTCATTCTGGAGGTCCGTTCTTAACCTGAAACTGTTCTTAACCTGAAGCACCACTTTAGCTAATGGGGCCTCCTGCTGCCGCCGCGCCGCCGGAGCACAATTTCTGTTCTCATCCTGAAGCAAAGTTCTTAACCTGAGGTACTATTTCTGGGTTAGCGGAGTCTGTAACCTGAAGCATCTGTAACCTGAAGCATCTGTAACCCGAGGTACCACTGTATGCATTATTACTGTAGCGAACAACAGGGCAAGAACTCTACATAGAATTTCACCACAAGATTCTCTCTGTTCAACAGTGGGATACAATGTTTTAAGATTTATTTGGGAATTTTTGTTACTTCGCACAAGCTTGTTCTACCACTATTTTGGACTTTCTTGAAATATGTATCCACTATGATACTTCTCTCAGGTCTCTCATAGCTCTAGTAATTGTGAACGTTGAATCAAGGGTCAGCGTTGGTGTAACACCAGCAGTTAAATTGTGACCAGGGAAGACAACTGCAGTGAAGTGGAGAGTCAGATTTAAAGAGAGCCAAGTCCTTCTCCATCTTATCTCTCTGTGGTCTCTGCTGCTCAAACTCTTTTCTCCAAGCCTAGATCCAATGCCAGAAATCAGCACAGCTGGGCTAGAAGACCCTGGAAGCAAGTGCAGTCAAAGGTTTTGGTTCCCTTCAACCTGTGCCTCTTTTGGATATGAAGAATCAGATCCAAGATATGAAGAATCAGATCTGATTTGGGCAGAAATGTTTCCAAACATAGGTTGCCACCCTCACGTCTAATTTGATCTGTCATGACTGTAAGAGCAGACATACAGGAAAGATCACATAAGGGGAAAGACTGAAGCAGTCAGAGAAATATCTGCAGTTCAACTGACCTCCCAGGTCTGACCTCAGGTTAATAATTAGCTCAACTAGCCAGCTGACTAAGGAACAAGCAACATCTACTGGATTTATGCCATGAATTTTCAAACTCACTGCAGCAACCAGGCATGATCTGACTACATAGAGTCTATTAGAATATGGCTGCCCACCTCTTGGGAGAGACAGAACACATCCCCTCTTTCTTGTAGACATTGGTTATGAGCCAGCCTTCTGGCTTCAATTCTAAGGGCTGGTTCTTGCTTTGAAAGCTCTTTATGACTTGGGACCAACATGCTTCAGAGAAAGCCAGCTCCCATACGAGCCCAGTTTTGGGCAATGTTCTCCACAGCAAGCCTCCTCCAGGTGTCCATGCTATAGCAGAGAAAGACATCTACAGTCATACCTTGGTTCTTGAACAGAATGTGTTCTGGCAGTCCATTCGACTTCCTGAACCGTTCAAAAACCAAGACGCGGCTTCTGATTGGCTGAAGGATGCTCCTGCAGCCAATCGGAAGCCACACCGGATGTTTGGCTTCTGAAAATTGTTCCAAAACCGGAACACTCACTTTCGGGTTTCAGTTGTTTGGGAACCAAGGCATTTGAGATCCAAGGTACGACTGCATAGTGGAGAACAGGTCCTTGACCATAGCTGCTCCAGAGGCTCAGAGCTGTTCTGGCCTTAAAGCTTTGCTGAGAGCCAGTGTGGTGTAGTGGTTAAGAGCGGTAGTCTCGTAATCTGGGGAACTGGGTTCACGTCTCCACTCCTCCACATGCAGCTGCTGGGTGACCTTGGGCCAGTCACACTTCTTTGAAGTCTCTCAGCCCCACTCACCTCACAGAGTGTTTGTTGTGGGGGAGGAAGGGAAAGGAGAATGTTAGCCTCTTTGAGACTCCTTAAAGGGAGTGAAAGGCAGGATATCAAATCCAAACTCTTCTTCTTCTTCTTGCAGAGAGAATGAAAGCTATAACTGCAAAGTGAGCATTGTGGGTGAATGCTGCTGCTATGATTTAGATTTTTTTAAAAAAGCTCCATGAATTATTTCTGTTGTTTTATTTAGGCCAGAAGACACCTGTGCAGGGCATAGTTTAAACAAAGAGGGTCAAAATACAGCACACTGGAGAAACATGGTAAAGAACCCCAGGTCCATTCTGCATCTTCGCTCTATGAAACCCACCTGCCAGAAATGTATTCTGCTCCTAATCTGGTCCCTGTGCCATTTGTATGATCCATGTTTGGCAAGCATGGATGATGTAGTTTAAAGGGTCTAAAGGTAAAGGACCCCAGACAGTTAAGTCCAGTCAAAGGCAACTGTGGGGTTGCGGAGCTCATTTCATTTTCAAGACAAGGGAGCCAGCGTTAGTCCACAGACAGCCTTCCAGGTCATGTGGCCAGCATGACTAAACCGCTTCTGGCACAACAGAACACCGTGACGGAAACCAGAGCACATGAAAACACCGTTTAGCTTCCTGCCACAGGGGTACCTATTTATCTACTTGCACTGGTGTGCTTTCAAACTGCTAGGTTGGCAGGAGCTGAGACAGAGCAACGGGAGCTCACCCCGTCGCGCAGATTCAAACTGCCAACAAAACATCCTCACAGTCTCCACCCAACCCACCAGGAAAGGCAAAAGCAGTTCAACACATACAAGGAGGTATGTTCCACCCTCCAGTAATCATTTACTCCTTGTTGCTCTGATTGCACCTTAGCTACGGATGGGAAGAATTGAGTATTGACATGTAAAAAGCCTATGGAGATGGGAATTGAAAGTATTGTCATGCCCATGTTGGAGGCAGCTTCCTTGAACATAGCCTAGTGGGCAAGTTTAAGTGAGTTGCCCAAGGCACATGTCTATAAAACAGGAAACACATGTAGAAGTAAAATAGATCTGGGTGGTTAAAACCAGCCTTCCCTAAACTTGATGCCCTCCTGATGTTTTAGACTATAACATGCATCAACCACAGGTTATGGGACGGCTGGTAAAGCAATAAAGCTATGCCATGTGTCCAGTGCTCTTTTTCTGGGGGGACGCATACCCCTAAACATTTTGCAAATATTTGCACTTTTGTCCGTTTACTGTATTTATTTTCCCCGATTTGATTTTCCCCGAATGGTGATTTTCTTGAATCAAAATGAGAGTACCTCTAAACATTTTTTAGGGGGGAAAAGGCACTGCATATGTCACTAGAGAAGGTAAAAACTCACTGCGGTCATGGTGAGCCAATCTGATCCGGCAGACTGTGAGCGACAGTTGTTAATTCTAGATCCCAAATGTGAGCAACAGTGGCACAATCAAGCAAAACCCCCAAACCAAACCAAATTATGCCCCCTGAGCCTCCCTAAGGGAATGTACTGCAATTCCACTTTGAACAATAGGCCCAGTTTTTTTGCAAAAAGAAGGAAAAGAGCAGAAACATAACACTCTCGCAGGTTCTTGCGAAATGTGATATTTCCACTAAAAAAGAGAGAGGAGGACGGGGGTACAAAAGCAACTCATTTCAAAACTCAATCTGAGATGTGTTTCGTTTGAATTATGAGTGCAACAGGAAGCGAACCACAGACATGGGTTAACGTCGAACAACTGCCAGAAAGTTCCCAAGGTATCTGAGCAGCAACAGATAAACTTTCGTTCACCAACACCATGGATTCTTCAACCCTCTTTGTTTCGGGGAATCCATCTCCTATTGAGTTGCATGCAAGGGATCCCTGCACAACACAGAGGATTCTGGGACCAGAGGAGCATCGTGGCTGCCGATACAAATGCTGGTCACTTCTGATGGGCTTGATCAATTAGATTTATGTCCTGCTTGTTGACTAGTGACTTACAACATACACAAAATGCGATAGATAAAGGAACGACACACTCTAAAGGAAAACAACCATATGAGTCAGCACCAGATCTTCCTTGCAACAGGGCAGTTAGTAGTAATGGAAGGTCCTTGGGGTTGTTTTTTTGGTGGGGGTGGTGAGAGGCAAGTTGGTGCACAGTTCTGCCTGTTGATGGCTGGTTGTCCTGTGATGGGCAGGGGACAGTCTCACTCAGCTTTCCCCAAGCCGGTGCCTTCCAAGTTTTGGTGGACTCACCTTATGGCAGACCATTGGTCATGCTGGCGAACACTATGGGGAACTGTAGTCTAACACCTGGAGGGAACCAGGCTAAGAAAGTGTGCTAGCTGAAGCAAGTAAAGGTAAAGGGACCCCTGACCATTAGATCCAGCCGCAGACTCTGGGGTTGCGACGCTCATCTTGCTTTATTGGCCGAGGGAGCCAGCGTACAGCTTCCGGGTCATGTGGCCAGCATGACTAAGCCGCTTCTGGCGAACCAGAGCAGCGCACGGAAATGGCGTTCACCTTTCCACCAGAGCGATACCTATTTATCTACTTGCACTTTGACGTGCTTTCAAACTGCTAGGTTGGCAGGAGCAGGGACCGAGCAATGGGAGCTCACCCTGTCACAGGGATTCGAACCGCCGACCTTCTGATCGGCAAATCCTAGGCTCTGTGGTTTAACCCACAGTGGTGTTAAACTTCACCTCTCCCCCTTGCTCTCATCATCACCCATGGGCAGTGTTAGGAACACGGATATATAAGCTAATCGCCAAATACTGTCTTAAACCTTTGTTACAGTTGCCACCACATAATGTCTCGAAGCCATTTCCTCCCAATGAAGTTCATTTCCATTTCTACGCCACTTATATTTTAAAGGAAAAAATCTCAAAGCGGTTGACAACACATTAAAACAGGCCCAGCAAAGGAAGGATGGATACAAAAACATAGGGAATAGGCAGAAATGGCGAAACTTACCAGACTGGTTGCACCAGTCACAAAATGTGCCTGGCTAATTTTGGACACTGCCCATGGGGAATATAGTTTTAATTCCTTGGGGCATACCCAGTGGCAGGACACTAGACAGGAAGATCAAGAATGGTTGAATGCTGGTTTCTTCAAAGAAGCATGTTTGCCATCACTTATCTTCCCACTGGGGAACCCCAACCTCTCAAGGAATCCAGGGGATACCCTGAAATACAATTAAAAAACCTATTCCAAACTAGTCTACCCCACGTACGCCATGCCAACATTGTTTTAGGACAGCAATGTCCACTGGCTGCACCTGTGGATTATACAGAAGGAGAGCTAAAGGGATCTAACACTTTTTTGTGTTGGGACAGTTTAGTGAACAGCAGAGGTGCACTGAACATGCCCAATAGGCAGTTGGAGCCACTAGCTCAATTCAGTATAGCAGCTTCTTATAACTTTATTTTATTTTTTTGCATATAGTTATAAACCACCACTTCCTAAAAAAAAAAATGTAAAGGCATAATATATCAGAAAATTATAAAACAAATGGCCAACAATGAATCAAACTTTCCATTTTTAGGAGCAGTCACAAAAAAGTGCTCAACCACAAGTTGGCCAGACTTTTCAGATTCTCTCCGCTACTAGCAACCCCCCCCCAAAAAAAACCCCTTCTAAGTGGAAGCATATAGAATTGCTGCGAAACTCTGCCTTCTCAAGAATACCCATATGGCGGCAACTGCAAAACACAGACCTGGCCGGATCAGCCAAATGGCAAACATGATGGTAAAATATTGCAGTCCTCAGCTTGCAGAAACAGATGTTTTGGGAATAAGCGCAGCAAGTACAATTTCACACCTTGCTTGTTTGTGCAGTGTACTACAATCTCACTTCGCTGTCCTGAGGTTGCCATCCACTTTCATGCATAGTTGGCACATTTCGGGAGTCAAAAGATTTCTCTGCTCAAAGGAGCCATGACAAACCACTCCCATCATGATATGAAGATGCAGATCCACCATAAACAGCCACTGAAATACACTAGGCTACCATGTTGAGTTTGGCGACCCAGATTCACAGGGAAATCCCTAGTGATGTTGCTCTCTGTCTATCTCAGAGCTGCTGTGACAAGCAAATGAGTCAGGAATTTATGGAGGGGGTTTTTTTGTATTGCAACAGAAATGATTTACCGTGATGTAGAAGAGAATACTGGGGTCTCTCTGGCAACTATCCAGATTGCCACTAAACATGCAAACAAGAAGTCTTTGATTTTTCATTGGGAAAGACTTAATCAACAAAACACTCCTTGGGCACGCATTGCAGGATGCCCAGCACAAATGTAACCACTGACAGCAAAACATAACATCCTGAACTCAACTACCTGCCCACAGATCATAGAATCGTTGAGCTGGAAGGGACCACAACGGTCATCTAGTCCAACCCCCTGAAATGCAGGAGTCTTTTGCCCAAACCCGCAACCCTGAGTCTCATGTTCCACCAACTGAGCTATCTGGCCACATTGCATGGTAACCAGATGTTGCCTGGACTCCCAACTCCCACCAACCCAGGACAGAATGGTGGACGGGCAGGGATGATGGGATTTGTAGTCCCAGCAACCTCCGGAGGGCACCACGTTGCTTGTAGCCTCATCTGTGCTTTTCGGTGCGGCACACCGATTCGAAACTGGGCAGTAAGACGCTTGCGTAATCAAAGGCGCATCACAGGAAGCCAGCGATCTGATTTTTCATTTCCCCGATTCCCTGCGTCAGAATCGGTCCCCAAGACAAAATCTTACAGAGAGCACTGGCGCTGGATCCAGGCTAGCGGCTCTCACAAGCCCGACATTCATGGAGGGGGGGGGGAGAGAGAGAAGAGAACATAATGCACCAAGCTGGCTAGGCTGATGCGCCGGGGACGCCTCGATCCTGCCTCTGATCCTTTCCCAGGGAATCCGGCGGAACAGCAGCAGCCCCGCGCACCGCAACGCGCAACCTGGAAAGGTCATGGATCCGGCGCCCTCCAGCGCCCACCCACGCCGCCTCCCGACTGCCCTTCCTCCGAGGAGCGAGCCAGCCAGCCTTGCCCGCTCTCCCAGGACCTAAAAATAAAAACAACGTGAAATCTGCGGGAATTATATGGATAATCTACTTGCCTGCTTGCTGCAGTGGACGGGCTCCCACCCCGCGCTAGAGTGCCAAAAAAAGGAGAAGAGGAAAAAAAAAGAAGTAGCCGTTGCCAGACCTAACAAAGAAAGAGAGATCTCTCTCTCTCCTGCTAGAATTTCGCTTTGATGGTATCTCGAGGTTCCCGGGGAGGAACGAGGGTTGAGGAAGGAGAGAGGAGGCGGGCGGGCAAGGAAGCGATTCCGCCGATCGCCCACTCCTCCCTTGCGTAGAGAAGAAAACGGGGTTGCGCGGAGGGGGGGGGAGAGGAGGGGTGACATTAGGAAGAAGCAGATTGCTTAAAGCCAACTGATTCCCCAAGCAGTGGCCAACCGGACTGGAGACGCCCCCCAGGCTTCATAAGGGGGTTCCCCCTTGCAAAGAAAGACGAGCCCTACCCCCGCAATTGTTAGACCGGACCCAAAAAAACTTTGCAAGGAAATAAACCCCCCCCCCCAGTCCCCGCTCCTTTCTTTCCGTCCAGCGTCTCTTCGCAGCAGCATCCAATTCATTTCCTTCTTTCCGCCTCCATCCTTTCCCCTTACCTGGCTCAGCGGCGGATCCAGGCGATGCCTGCGCTCCCCCAGCCGCCGGGAAGAGGAAGGAGTCCGTCGGCCGTAGCTGGGCGAGAGAGCAAGACCGGCCTCTCTCTCTCTCTTTCTCCTGCTCCTCCTCCTTCGCCGCTCGCTCACCCCGCGCTCAGGAGCCAGCCAACCCCTCCGCCTCCCACCTTGGGCAACAGTTGGCAGTTAGCGCGGAAGCCACGCCTCCACACCCCCCCCCGCAGGCTGTTGCTAAGCGCCCCGGCCCCCTCATTGTATCCTTTCGGCGGCATCAAAACGGGGCGGGGGCGCGAAGATTCCAAAAGGGAAAGTGGGCGGCGCCAAGAGTTTTTAGAGGCTGTTGTCGATTAGTCGTGTCCGACTCCTCGTGATCCCATGGACCAGAGCACGCCGGGCACTTCTGTCTTCCACTGCCTCCCGCAGTTTGGTCAAACTCATGCTGGTAGCTTCGAGAACACTGTCCAACCATCTCGTCCTCCTTCTCCTTGCGCCCTCCATCTTTCCCAGCATCAGGGTCATTTCCAGGGAGTCTTCTCTTCTCATGAGGTGGCCAAAGTATTGGAGCCTCAGCTTCAGGATCTTTCCTTCAGGGCTGATTTCCTTAAGAATGGATAGGTTTGATCTTCTTGCAGTCCATGGGACTCTCAAGAGTCTCCTCCAGCACCATAATTCAAAAGCATCAATTCTTCGGCGATCAGCCTTCTTTGTGGTCCAGCTCTCACTTCCATACATCTGGGAAAACCATAGCTTTGACTATACGGACCTTTTAGAGGTAGCCACTAGCAAAGCTTCCATCAGGAGTCTGTGGCACGCAAGCAATGGGGATGATGCGGGGTGGGTGGGGGCTGTGGTTGGGAATGCGTGGCTCGCTGCAAAGAGCAAGAAACTACGCCCGTCGCAGAAACTTGAGTTTCGTTGGGGGTGAAGTTCCCGCATTCGAGCATACGAGCCCAGCTGGCCTCAGTGGAACATGCTTCTGAGCAAATGGGCTTAGGGCCGTGCTTGTTACCAATCCTTTCAGTTTGTGTTGCAGGTACACACACACACACACACACACACACACAGAGAGAGAGAGAGAGAGAGAGAGAGAGAGAGAGAGAGGGCTAGGAGTTTGTAACACTTAAGGGATTGCCTTCACCCAGCTGTTATTAATGTCAGAAATCATCTGGCCCATAGCTGTCAACGTTTTCCTTTTTTTAAAGGGAAATTCCTTTATTCCAAATAGGATTCCTCGTGAGAAAAGGGAAATGTTGACAGCTATGATCTGGCCTGGGTGCCAACTTGGAATAAAAGTCGCACCCCTGCATAACTGTGCACGTGACATGGTGCACACGCACCGTTTGAATGGCAGTGCCCATCAACTTTGGAAGCCCTGCCCCCCTCAAATATTTTATTGGGGGGAGGGGAGGGAGAAAGACCCCTTGGTGCTTTGAGCCCACCCAGGGGTGGCTGTGGGCAGGATTCCTGCATTGCTGGGGGTTGGACTAGATGACCCTCAGGGTCCCTTCCAACACTACAATTCATATATGTGCACTCGCGCTTGTATGTTGGTTGCGAACCTGAGGGTCTGCATGCAGAAGCTAGCTCCTAGGTGCAATGCCCAGCATTTCCAAGTGGGACCGGGAAAGTCCTCAATTCCACAAGAGCAGCTGCCAATCAGTGTAGAGAGTGTTGAAATAGATGAACCAATGGTCTGATTTGGTATAAAGCTGTCTCCATCTCCCCACCCCAAATGCCATCCTGTACAGTGGTGCCTCGGGTTAAGAACTTAATTTGTTCTGGAGGTCCGTTCTTAACCTGAAACTGTTCTTAACCTGAGGTACCACTTTAGCTAATGGGGCCTCCTTGCTGCCACCGCACAATTTCTGTTCTCATTCTGAAGCAAAGTTTTCTTAACCCGAGGTACTATTTCTGGGTTAGCAGAGTCTGTAACCTGAAGCATCTGTAACCTGAGGTACCACTGTACTGGAGAGAGTAAGATTAAAACAAAAATAAAATGCTTCGTGAGACAGGGAAATCAATATTCTATTTCTCCTATTGCTGCAATATTCTCTGCAGGATACAGAGAAAAGTACATAACCCCCCCCCCCCAGGAGAAGTATTTAGTATGAATCAGCAGATAGCATAATTAAAGTTACTTAAGGATATGAAGGAAGAAATTTCAGCTGTGATTCCATGCACACTTACTTTAAAACAAAGTGCCTCCTCCCCTAAAAAAAATCCCCAATGCCACTTTTTCCACTGACACATTTAGGACGGATGGACTTTGAAGTCCAGATCCGTTGCCCATATATAGATGAATGTAGTGGAATGCAACCTTAGGCAGAGAAAACAATCCAATAAGCTCCTGTACTGCAATAAGGAATCCAGATTCTGCATGCAGAGCGTTATGGCCATGTAAGCAGTGACCATGCTCATTTTCCTATGCAGGCATAATAGTAAGACTTCCAACTTCCTTTTGAAGGTCCCCCTTTCTGGTGTCTGGAACGGTGGACTAGTAAGACACCATATTAAAAAAGGAGGTTTGTACAGATATATCATGCTATGTGCAGCAGTCTCTGTGTATTTTCTCAACGCAGATGTAACATTCCCCGCTGCCAAGGTGCGATCTCCTTTAGAAACTGAATTTTCGGGTTTCCACCTGAAAACAACTCCACCATGGCTTTTAATGGATAGGCATTCTCCGCTCTCTAAGGCAGAGCTTCCCAAACTTTTCATGTTGGTGGCACACTTTTTGGATGTGCATCATTTCGTGACGCAGTAATTCAGTTTTACTAGAAAATCGGAGGTTAAAATACCGTATTCTTTTGCTCCATAAGACACACTTTTTTCCTCCTGAAAAGTAAGGGTAAATGTCTTTGTGTCTTATGGAGCGAATGCGTGGTCCCTGGAGCCAAATTGCCCAGGGGCAAAAAGCAGATCGTGCTTTTTTTTTTTAGAAAGAGGGAAGGGGGTGTTGAAACGAAGCCGCAGAGCAGCTGGTCGGCAAGCGATCGGGAGGCAGATAAGGGAGGCTAGCGATAAAGGAGGCTGCCTGGGAGGGGGGAGGTAAAAGCCCATGGATCCTCAGGATTTTTGCATTGGGTCACCCCAAATTAACCATCAGATTACATAGCATGTCCATGGCTACAGCCTGCACCCAAAAAATCACGCATCCACTGTTTTGTGGGGCCGCAATGGCGCAAAAATGTGGTTACAAAGCACGGATCCACATGGATTCTCAGGATCCTCAGGATTTTTGCATTGAGCTACCCCAAACTCACCGTCAAATCACATGTCTGTGGCCATAGCATGAACCACAAAAATCACACATCCACTGTTTCGTTCAGAATTTTTTTTCTTCTTGTTTTCCTCCTCTAAAAACTAGGTGCGTCTTATGGTCAGGTGCGTCTTATGGAGCGAAAAAAGTGGTAATCTCTTTCCAGCCCTGGGAGGAGCATGGATAAAGTTTGTGTGACACACCTATACACTGCAGCTGACACACTAACGTGTAGTGACACACAGTTTGGAAAGATCTGGTCTAAAGACCTGCATTCTAGCTGCTGTTTCCATCTCAACTTTGGCCTCTGCATTACCCATCCCTCTAGGGAATGAGCCCCATCTGCATTCTCAATCCTGCAATAAGGCAGAAAAACCTGCACTAACTTCTCTTATTGATGATGGTGGTTAGCGTTTTTCAATAAAGAATGAAATAGTATGCCAAAGCAATAACGTAACTAGAAACTGTTTCTCATGCATGTTTCACGGCTAACTGACATTTCCCTTCTTCCTCCCTGCACCAGTCCACACACGGAAATTCAGATACATGAAACAGTCATAACCATCAGGAATTTTTGCCAAGAATGAATTGCTGGGAGCCTTGAAAATTATGGATGTTCAGTGAAAAGCATGCCAAAGCCTATAGAAAGAATCTCGGATCTTTTGCTCTTGTATAAATCTTAACTGATGGGTCATTTTTTTCTATTACTGCTCCAAAGAGATTGGTATCACTGACCGTGAATAAGATCTTGGGATGATTGCCAGGAGTGAGCTATAGTCAGTCTTGCTGCTAAAGTCAGGCATATACAGTCGTACCTTGGAAGTCAAACGGAATCTGTTCCAGAAGTCCGTTCAACTTCCAAAACGTTTGGAAACCAAAGCACAGCTTCTGATTGGCTGCAGGAAGTGTCAGATGTTCGGCTTCCAAAAGAACGTTTGGAAACCGGAACAATCACATCCAGGTTTTGATCGTTCGGGAGCCGATTTGTTCAGGAGCCAAGGCGTTCAATATCCAAGGTACGACTGTACACAGTTCCTTTAACAGAATGTTTGAATTTCCTTCCTCAAAAATATTCAAGTAATGCTAACTGTGAACTTAGCGACACTTCTTCATTAAGGATAAGAACCATCTCTGCGTGTATCATCTTCCAATACCAGCACAAATGTTTATATTTGCCCCACAAATATGTTTGCCAGACCCTCTCCAATAAGTCATAGTGGAAAATATTTGAGACAGCTGTAAAGGTGTACAATACCGTCTGTGAATTAACTTCAACGAATTCTCCCTCATGTAAACTGAGACTGATCAAAAGAGCCACACACCCCATATATTTTATTCTAATCTTTGGTTTGAATTTCACTCCCCAAACCCATATTGCTTTAAGGCTTGCCATGGAATTCACAGTTGCTCCTAACGTCTTACAGAAAGAAAGAAAGAAAGAGAAAGAGAGAGAGAGAAAGAAAGAAAGATATAAACCCAAACACTCTTCACAGCTGTCATATTACTGTGCTTCTGCTTTCAGAAATTGCTTTCAGTAACTTCCTTTTTTGAAAACCAACATGTTGTTGTGCAAACCAGTATTTCGTTATTGTACAAATATATACTAGCAAACAAACGGGAGGCGAGAGAATAAAGAAATGAAAGTGGGACTATTGGGGAAAGTATCCAATTTTTACACAAGCATTTCCCGGAATGTGGCTACCTTGTTACGATGTCCATGTCAAACAAACTGAGTCACAAATGCATTCAAATTAGGAAAAGAAAAAAAAGCAGAGGTAGTTTGTAGGCTTCACTGTAGTCTGGAAAATCAAAAGAACACAGAATGCCAGGCTATAGCTGTCAGATATCTTAAATAAGTTCTACGTCCTCTTTATGCAGAAATGGTCATTCTTTAATGAGGACTAACTCAGGAAACCATTAAAACAAACAAACAAACAAACAAACAAACAAACAAACAAACAAACAAACCTGTGGCATATGCATTTTGAAGTTATCACAATAGAAAAAGTGTGGTTTAGTCTTTTGTATTTGCTTTTCTCTTTGTTTGGCCAATACCTTTTCATGAATATTTGCTGCTTTTAAAAGGCACAAGAAAGTGTGTGTGAATCTATATTGGAAAGGGATACATAAACATAGGAAGCAGATGACTGGCTAATATAGTCACATGGCCACAACAATGGCTGCATTTTAATGTTATAAGCCATAGTTTATCATGACAGGAACAATTCTAGCCTCCCCCTGGGTTCACATTTATCGTGCAACTATGGAAGCTTTCGTTTCCATTTTGGATTAGCCACTGTTTGTTGTTTCATCTGAACCCAACAAACTTTGGTTAACCTTAACTATGGTTTCTTTGAAACAAGCAAAGTTTCAAATTTTGGTTTATGAAACTGGCTTTGTTTCCGATACACGATACCTCAAATTAATTCCTGTTTAGTGTTGCATCCAGCCCCTAACTTCTGCTTCACTGTAAATGAAGGTTTGTATCTTCTGCTCTTTGCTGTGTTGAGGGAAGGTTTGCATGAGAGTCAGGAGCGGGAGGCGAGGGTTATTCCATCATGACAAACATCATTTATTGTGATTTTCCAAATGCAGCCCCTGCCTTTGCAACTACAGTGGTACCTCGGGTTAAGTACTTAATTCGTTCTGGAGATCTGTTCTTAACCTGAAACTGATCTTAACCTGAAGCACCACTTTAGCTAATGGGGCTCCTGCTGCCGCCATGCCACCGGAGCCCGATTTCTCTTCCTATCCTGAAGCAAAGTTCTAAACCTGAAGCACTATTTCTGGGTTAGCGGAGTGCTACACCTGAAGCGTATGTAACCTGAAGCGTATGTAACCCGAGGTACCACTGTACAAGCCTGAGAAACTAGGGCTGTTTATAAATAATGTGAGATTCCCTAGATGCTGAGAAGGCTACAGAAAGGTAATCTTGAATTTATATGTTGTACAAATTTGCATTAAGGGTAACACAACAGGGAGTTGGGTATATGTTTAGCCTGGAAAAGAGGGGACTAAGAGGAGATAGGATATGTTCACATATCTCAAGGGCTGTCACCTGGAAGATGGAACAGCTTATTTTCTCTTGCTCTGGAGGGTAGGACCTGAACCAATGCATTCAACATTCAAGAAGGGCGATTCCAACTAAACTTGAGGAAGAACTTCTGACAGTAAGAACTGTTCAGCAGTTATGGACTCTCCTTCCTTTGAGGTTTTTAAGCAGAGCTTAGATGGATTGTAAGAAGATCAAACCTCTCCATTCTTAAGGAAATCAGCCCTGAGTGCTCACTGGAAGGACAGGTCGTGAAGCTGAGGCTCCAATACTTTGGCCACCTCATGAAAAGAGAAGACTCCCTGGAAAAGACCCTGATGTTGGGAAAGATGGAGGGCACAAGGAGAAGGGGACGACAGAGGACGAGCTGTTTGGACAATGTTCTCGAAGCTACCAGCATGAGTTTGACCAAACTGCGGGAGGCAGTGGAAGACAGGAGTGCCTGGCGTGCTCTGGTCCATGGGGTCACGAAGAGTCAGACACGACTAAATGACTAAATAACAACAAGGATGGCCATTTGTCAAGGATGCTTTAGTTGAGATTCCTGCATTGGAAGTTGGACCAGATGATCCTTGAGATCACTTCCAACTCTACAGTTCTGCATTTTAGTATTTCTATGAATCTGTTCCTTTTTTCACGCTGATTTGACACAACAGTAGACTGTCATATGCAACAGATTTCAAAGCACACCTAAAACTCCTAAAAAAACAGATTTTTGTCTCAAAGGCCAGATAAGAAATCAATCATTGCTCAGCAAATGTCATTTATAAAAACGAGTGTGTGATAAATAAAAAGAACCCGTCAGGCACATTTTTCATAATTACCCTGTAGATTTCAGCGTGAAATGTCTCCAGTTACTCTTGATCATCCAGCATTATTTTGAGACCTGACAGTTTATGCATTTAATGGAATTCCAACTTGTGCTGGGTTAGCAAATATACTGGCAATCAATGTTTAATAATAGCTTTACTGAAAGCATGTTTTATTAGCTATGGATGCCCAGGTACCATATACTAATGTTTAATACACAAACCAAGTGTGCCATTAGTAGACCAGTGCTGTATGATTCATTGCAAGGCAATAATTAAATAATAATAATTGGCATCTTGTTGATAGAAATTTACCAAAGTTACTACAAACTGTGTCTCTTCAACGGATCAAGCCCTGTCTGTAGAGTGTTATAGGATTTAAATAAGCTATGAGTACTGTCAGATGTATTCCCCCTTGGCTTTCGGTAAAGCTTTGTGCTTTGCTACTTCATATTAATTAAGTAACCGTATGAAAATCTGATTTTTCACATTGATGCAAATGCAGAAGGACACCACTTTCACTCAAATGAAGACATTATGCAAAAAATTAATGCATTAGCAATTCCCAATGTGACGCAGGTGGCGCTGTGGGTTAAACCTAGGACTTGCCAATCAGAAGGCCAGCGGTTCAAATCCACACGACGGGGTGAGCTCCCGTTGTGCAGTTCCTGCTCCTGCCAACCTAGCAGTTCGAAAGCACGTCAAAGTGCAAGTAGATAAATAGGTACCGCTCCGGCAGGAAGGCAAATGGCGTTTCCGTGCACTGCTCTGGTTCGCCAGAAGCGTCTTAGTCATGCTGGCCACATGACCCGGAAGCTGTACGCTGGCTCCCTCGGCCAATAAAGCGAGATGAGCGCCGCAACCCCAGAGTTGGTCACGACTGGACCAAATGGTCAGGGGTCCCTTTACCTTTACCTTTAATTCCCAATGCAGAGGTGTTAAACTCAGATGGTTGTTTCCTACAATTCATGCACAGAGTTCTGATAACCTAACAAGACTTGCCTTTCCTCTCCTTGTGTGCCCTCAAAATCCGCTATGGGGTGTACCCCACCTCTTTGAAGCAGATATTGGGGGTACATAGGGACCAGAAGGAGAAGTTGCATTGTGACAGTCTGCTGTGTTAGTGGAACAGCAGCGTTGGCTGTGATCCAGAGGTAGGATTTTTGAACAAAGTATACATAAAATGATTGCTTCAAGTCTGAATTTTTCCAGGTAGTTTTGGATGCATAAAAATGACTGTTGTACTAGTTTCCTTTTCACAATATGGCAGACAGTCCTTGAGCCATGCCTGGATTTGGGAAGAAGGTGCGAGGGCCCCAGCAGGATTGTACAGCCTTCCTACCTCCTTCTCAAACCTGGGCAAGTGCTAACTAGGCTTTGGGAATGAGGGAGGACTCTAGGACTCCTGTTTATGGAAGCTTTTAATGTTTAATAGGTTATTGTACTTTAGTGTTCTGTTGGAAGCTGCCCAGAGTGGCTGGAGAAAGCCAGCCAGATGGGCGGGGAATAAATAAATAAATAAATAAATAAATAAATAAATAATTATCCTCACCCCTCCTTCCCATAACCAGGCAAGTGCTTACTGGCCACCCTCTCTGCTCAGTGTCCATTTTGGGGGCAACCAGTCACTATGCCCTAAAGCTATCTGTGTCGGACTCCTCTAGTTTAAGAACAGTTGGTTTAAGAACACTCCTGTTTACAAACTAGTCAGTTTAGGAGCTCCGCAAAACCGGAAGTAGTGTCCCGGTTTGCAAACTTTACCTCGGTCTAAGAATGGAAGCCAAACGGTGGAAGGGCACCAGCGGCGGCAGGCCTTATTAGGGAAAGTGCACCTCGGTTTAAGAACGGTTTTGGTTTAAGAACGGACTTCCAGAACGGATTAAGTTTGGAAACCGAGGTACCACTGTAGATGTACCACTTGTTATGAAATTCTACTCAATATTGAGCCAGATTCCAATGTATAGTTAGCAGAGTAAAAACTTAAACATGTTGCAGGATTCCCCAAAAAATAAGATCAGAGGCAATTGTATTTCATCCAGCAGAGCTTTACTGCTCCTGAAGGCAAATGAGCATAATGGTCACAAATCCAGTACATTCAGGACTGGTACTGTCCATGAGAAATCCAGTTGCAGCAGACTTAACTTAAACTTACAATAACTTATAATAAAACTAAACATTAACACTTTAAACAGAACACCACATCAGAAGGAAAAGAGACCCAGGCTCCTTTTGGCCTTACTTTTATAGTCAGCATGATCTTGACAGAAGAAATAACAGAATCAGTTTAAGGCAGCTGTACTCAGCTTCTCTGAAGGAATAACCCAAACATCACGAACCTTTTGCTTGTTTCTTTCACACAGAGAAGCTTCCAGAACCCTCTTGAATTCATTAGAATAGGAAAGATCTCGACACATCAGATCAACCCTTTCTGCACTAAGAAATGAAAACTGACACAACTAAGGTAAAAGATCTTCCACATAATATTTTATTTCATCTTTATACTTGGAACCACGTTTTAAATTTCTGGATTCATTCATTTATTGGGATTACACTAAAATAACCACCCCAGAAAATGTATGCTATCTATTGTACAAGTACCACTGAATTGTGACTCCCCCATAAATACGTCATTGTGGGTTTAAAAAAACCCCCACCATTGGTATGCGTGTGTGATGGGATGATGAGCTGCTTGTGCGTAAAATGCAAGTCCCTCAGAGTTTGATCAGGTTTTCAAACCTCTGCCTGTGACGGAGCCCCTCCGGCATGGCTGCGTCAATCGCTAGTAGAATCCGAAAGTGGTTGTTTTCGGAAACGTTTCCAACATAAGAGCTCTTTCACGGAAACACGTCTTCTGGACTCTCTGCGTGACAGTTTCCGGCGAGGAGTGGGTGTCCCTATAGGAGGTCCTGAAACCTCTCCACTGTTTTCGCTGGAAACGTCTCTGAGCCATCCCTCCGACTCACTTTCCCTGGAAGTTCCTGCTCGCCCCCTACTGGTTCCCTCTTCAGCTGCTACGTCTCTTTCAACCTCAGGGAGCCTTTGCACCTCCTGTCCTTCCGATGGCAGTTCCCTGACATCCACCTCCCCTCCAGGGCCCCCTTCACCCCCTCCCGTCTCCTCCCCTCCGGGCTGGGAGGAAGTAAAACTCCTGAAAGAACCTTCATCATCGTCCGAAGTTTCGAACACTTCCCTCCACCTGCTACTGTCCCTCGTCTCTCGATACCCCTCGTCATCGGAGTCTATTCCCTCTTCCAAATCCGACTCCGCGAATCCTTCCATTTCCTGTTCCTCGTCGGTGGTGCCAAAGTACTCCCTCCTAAACCTTTCTACCGGCTGTGGCTTCCTAGGGAATCTTCGGTGGAACGTTTCTGTTAAAACCTCGTCATTGACCTCCCCTGCAGTCACCCAGGTGTTTTCCGACTCCGGTTCCCCTTCCCACGCCACCAAATACTCTACCTGATTTCCCTTCCACCTGGAATCGAGAATTTCCGCTACATGGTTGCTGCGTTCCCTTTCTTCCAAGGCTGGTCCCCTGGCGTGCTCCCCTGCACGCCCCCCCCGTATGGTGACAGTAACGACCTGTGGAACACTGGGTGCAATTTCATGTGGTTGGGTAACCGGAGTTTGAAAGCCACTGGGTTGACCTGCTGAATGACCTCGAAGGGTCCCAATCTTTTGGGCCTCAATTTCTTACAGCCCCCTTTGAACGGCAACCCTTGGGTTGACAGCCACACCTGATCGCCCACCCTTATGGTTTCACCTTCCCTCCTGTTCTTGTCTGCCTGCTTCTTATATTGTGCCTTGGCCCTTTCTAAGTTGAGCTGGAGCTGCTGATGGATCGCTTCCATCTCTTCTACAAAATGCTCGGCCGCTGGGACGCTCCATCTCTCCCCTCCCTCCCCTGGAAAAGCCCTGGGGTGACACCCGTAATTAGCCAAAAAGGGGCTCATCCCTGTGGACACATTCTCCGCATTATTGTAGGCAAATTCTGCCAGCGCCAACTTTTCGGCCCAATCGTTCTCTCTGTCATTGACATAACACCTCAGATATTGTTGGAGTATGCCATTTGCTCTTTCCGCCTGCCCGTTGGTTTCTGGGTGCCGGGCAGTCGAAAAATTGACTTCCACATGCAGCAAGCTCATGAGCTTCCTCCAGAACCTGGAAGTAAATTGTTTGCCGCGGTCTGAGATCACCCTCAAGGGGGCGCCGTGCAACCTAAAGATGTGTTCTACAAACAACTTCGCTGTTTCTTCCGCTGTGACTGCATGTGAGCATGCCACAAAGTGGCACATCTTAGTTAACAGGTCTACTACTACCATAATGGCTGTTTTCCCCTTGGATTTCGGCAGATCCGTCATAAAATCTATTGATACCGCTTCCCAAGGCCGTTCTGGTGTGGGTAATGGTTCTAATAACCCTGCCGGTGCCCTTCTTTCCCCTTTGGCTCGCTGACATTGGTCACACCCTCTTACATACTCCTTTACATCTTCCCTCACCTTGGGCCACCAAAATTCCCGGGTCACCAACCACATGGTCTTGTGTTGCCCAAAATGTCCCGCCGTGGGGCTATCGTGCAACTGCTTGAGTATTCTTCCCCTCAATTCACCTTCGGGTATATACAGTGCCCCTTTGTAATACAATGCCCCATTTCTTTCCTCAAAACCTCCGGGGCTCTCGCCCTTCCCCCTGAGACCTCTGAGCTTATCCTGGGCATATTCATCATTTTCCGTTTCCTGTACCAGTTCACGTTGCCCCACCATCACCGCCCCACACACCCAGCGGTCCTCAGGGATGACATGTCTCTCTTCGATTGCCCCCTCCCCCTCCAAATACTCTGGTTTGCGTGAGAGGGCATCCGCCCTGACGTTTTCTGGGCCTGGCACATAACAAATTTCAAAGTGGAATTTGGAAAATTCCTGGGCCCATCTGACTTGTCGTTGGTTGAGTACTCGAGCTGTTCTCCAATACTCTAAATTCTTGTGGTCGGTGCACACTTGCACCTTGTGTTGTGCCCCAATCAATAAATGTCTCCACCTCCGGAACGCTTCGTGGATGGCGAGTAGTTCCCTGTCATACACCGTGTAGTTCCTCTCGGATTTATTCAGCTTCCTCGAGAAGAAGGCACAAGGTCTCCACTCCAACGTACTCCTCCCGGGTTGAAGAAGTACTGCTCCGATAGCCCGGTCGGACGCATCGGTTTCCACTCTCATGGGTTTTCGTAAGTCCACATGCAGAAGTTGTTCTTCCGAGGCGAAAGCCCTTTTTAGTTCTTCAAATGCTCGCTCCGCCTCCGCCGTCCAAACAAATTTCTTCTTGCTGCTGAGGCAGTCGGTGATGGGCGCCGTCAAATGTGCAAAGTTCTTGATGAACTTCCTATAAAAGTTCCCAAACCCCAGGAATCTTTGCACATCCTTCTTGGTCTTCGGTGTCTTCCATTCCAGTACCGCTTGGACCTTGCCTGGGTCCATGGCCAATCCCTTGTCTGACAAGCGGTACCCCAGGAATTCCACCTCCTTGGTATGAAACTGGCACTTCTCCAGTTTCACCCACAGCTGGTTGGCTTGCAGCTTGCCCAACACTTCTCGAACGTCCTTCACGTGCTGCTCCTCATCCTCCGAATACACCAACACGTCGTCTAAAAAGGCCACACAATTCTTGTAGAGCAAAGGTCCCAGGACGTGGTTCATAAAAGCTTGAAAGCACGCCGAGCCTGCTTGTAGACCGAAGGGCATAACGAGGTATTCAAAGGCCCCCAAAGGGGTGAACATGGTGGTCTTCCATTCATCCCCCTTCCTTATGCGTATCAGATTGTACGCCCCCCGCAGGTCCAGCTTTGTAAAAATTTTCCCCTTCCTCACCCGGGTCAAAAGGTCATCAATTCGGGGCATCGGAAAAGCCAGGGGTTCCGACACGGCATTGAGGGCCCTAAAGTCCACAACCAATCTCGGCTTATCGGTGTTTTTTTTGTCCACAAAAAACACTGGGCTGCCCCCCACCGCTCGTGACTCTCTGATGAAACCTCGCTTCAGGTTCTTGTCAATGAACTCCCTCAACTCCTGCATCTCCCTGTCAGACATGGCGTACAGCTTGCCCACTGGGAGTTGAGCCCCAGGGAGTAGGTTGATTTGACAGTCAAAGGGTCTATGCGGCGGCAGCTTGTCTGCTTCCCTTTCGCTGAATACGTTGCTCAGATCTGCGTATTGTGGGGGCACTTTCCCTTTATCCATTACTTCCATCCCGGCTAGGGTGACGCCAGCTCCTCCCGGAACCTTCCCCTGCTTGCAGTGTTCTAGGCAATACGCTGACCCAAATGAGACCACCCTCTGATGCCAGCCCACTAGCGGGTCATGTAGCGCCAGCCAGCTCATCCCCAAAATGATGGGCGCTCCTCCCAAGGTGGCCACATTAAATGCTATTGGTTCAGTGTGCCTTGCCACCCTCATTATCATTGGGACAGTCTGTTGGCTAACTTCTCCTCCCAACAGCTCTCTGCCGTCAATTGTGGTCACCTGCAAGGGGTTACTTAAAGGGATGGTCTGTATCTGGTGCTCAGCTGCAAACTCCTTACTCATAAAATTACAGGAGCTGCCTGAATCCAAAAGCGCCTTGACCTGTAGTGGGTGTCCATTTTGCAGCTCTAGTGACACTTCTATCACTAAAGCAGGTCTGGGTGGTTCTGGCGTGGGCACTTTCACTGCTCTTTGGCCTGGCTGCTGTGCCCCAACGGTGGCAGCCAGGCGTTGGCTTTTACTTGCTCCTTGCTTTCTTCCTCCCTCTCCCCAACAGCTCCTGCCATCCCTTGCCATTCCTTTCTTTGTGGGCAGACTCTGGCAAAGTGCCCTGGCTGTTGGCAGAGATAACATTTCTTGGCGCTCTTTCCCTCCTTCTTCCGCCCTTCACTGGGATTTGAAACTGCGCGCGCCCGCGCTGTTCCAACTTCCATCGGCTCTGCCGGCGGGAAAGGTGGCTCTGGAATGTCTGGAATGCGCAGTTCCCTCCAACGTTCTCCTTTCCCTTCCCGCCTTTCCAAAGCCCTCGCTTCCTGGCGCGCTCCTATGGCCAGCGCTGATTTGGTCAGCTGATCCATAGACTCGGCCCTTGGCCCCCGGGACAATTCATCTTTAACGGCCGAAGAAAGCCCCTCTTCGAAAAGCATCTGGATGGGTTCCGCCGATAGGTCCCACCCCAATTTGTGAATCAACATAGTAAACTCAGTCCAGTACTCACGGACAGATCGACTCCCCTGTTTGCAAGCCATTAACTGCCTTCGCACCACTCCCTGCTCAATGTCGCTGGAAAACATCAGGTCCATGGCACGAAAAAACTTCCTCGTGTCCTTTAGGATCTCATTATTCACTGCCATCAGGGGTCGAACCCAATCCTTCGCCCCCCCTTCGAGATGGCCAATTACAAAAGCCACTCGCGATTCCTCGTCGGGGAAGTCATCATACTGCAGGTTGAGAGCGTATTGCATCTCAGTTCTAAAGGCATGATAGTTTCTGGGATCCCCCCCGAATTTCTGCACCAATCCTGGCACCTTTCTGGCGATCGAGGTGGTTTTCTCCTTTCCCTTTTCTGCATCCTGAGCCCTCCTCTCCTCAAGCCTCGCCGTTTGCATGGCAAGCTGGATCTCCAACGCCCTGTACCTTTCTTCCAGGCTTGGACCTCCTCCAGCTGCTCCTGCTCCTCCGGTTCCGGCTGGGTCGCTCATGATGCCGCTGCTTGCACAAGCTGGCTTTCAGGGACTTTCGGATTGCTGTGATGGGATGATGAGCTGCTTGTGCGTAAAATGCAAGTCCCTCAGAGTTTGATCAGGTTTTCAAACCTCTGCCTGTGACGGAGCCCCTCCGGCATGGCTGCGTCAATCGCTAGTAGAATCCGAAAGTGGTTGTTTTCGGAAACGTTTCCAACATAAGAGCTCTTTCACGGAAACACGTCTTCTGGACTCTCTGCGTGACAGTTTCCGGCGAGGAGTGGGTGTCCCTATAGGAGGTCCTGAAACCTCTCCACTGTTTTCGCTGGAAACGTCTCTGAGCCATCCCTCCGACTCACTTTCCCTGGAAGTTCCTGCTCGCCCCCTACTGGTTCCCTCTTCAGCTGCTACGTCTCTTTCAACCTCAGGGAGCCTTTGCACCTCCTGTCCTTCCGATGGCAGTTCCCTGACAGCGTGGATCTGATTCATCAAACTTCTGTAGCGGCTTCTTGGTTGAATTAAGATTTTCAAAGCTCCCATTCCCCCGAAATCCACACAGAAGCAATAAATTATCCTTCCAAAACAAACCAGGCCTTTAATTCCAGGCTACATAAGTTATCAGTGAGAAACAAGAGCTGCAATGTGAGGAACAGATACTAATTAACAACAGAGATAATGTAGAAGCTGAAGCCACGGTGATCTGATGAAATAATATGGAAACTTGTTTATGCCTCAAGGCTCTTTAACCAACTTCTTTATGATGGGATTTCTCAGATTACTTAGCACTGATGTATGAAGCAACGGTATATAATATAATAATATGAAATAATTTAATAGTGTTTTTTTCCATAGGAGGGAGTTGCATTCATTAAAAGGAACTTTCCTTAGAATTCTGCCACAGAAGCATGTTAACTGGGATGCAAAGTTTATTTTACTGTGTGAGCAACCTAGAGGGAGGGAACCACCAGAAGGCCCTTGGAGCTGGACCTCAGGTTTAAAAGTCAGCACCAACACTTTGAATTATGCTCGGAAATGTACTAGAAGCCAATGTAGGTCTTTCAGGATTGGTGTTATATGGTCTCGGCGGCCACTCCCAATCACCAGTCTGGCTGCCACATTCTGGATTAGTTGTAGTTTCCAGGTCACCTTCAAAGGTAGCTCCACATAGAGCGCATTGCAGTTGTTCAAGCAGGAGATAACCAGAGCATGCACCACTCAGGCAAGACAGTCTGTGGGCAGGTACGGTCTCAGCCTGCATACAAGATGGAGCTGGTAGACAGCTGCCCTGGACACAGAATTGACCTGCACTTCCATGGACAGCTGTGGGTCCAAAATGACTCCCAGGCTGCGCACAGTTACCCCATTCAGGACCAGGGAGTCCTCCACACCTCCCCGTCCCCCCCAAAACAGTACTTCTGTCTTGTCAGGATTCAACTTCAATCTGTTAGCTGCCATCCATCCTCCAACTGCCTCCACACACTCACACAGGACATTCACCGCCTTCACATGGAGTTAAAGAGTGGGTTTTTCCTAAGAAGCCGGGCAAGGGGGAAACCACCCGTGCTTTCTAGGCACAGGACAAGCAGAATTGTGGGTGAGCCCCGACAGCTGCTGATGCATCATAGCGGCAAACAAGTGTGCACTGTGTGAGCCACGGATCTCTAGTTTCAAGTCTCCTGTGCAATTGATGGAAATCATGGAAATGAATGGGGACGCCATGGCCCTCAAGACAGTCACTGCGCCCAGGACATCTGGCCCATCCTTCTGTCAGGTTGTGGTGCCTGACAGAGTCACGCAGGGTTCATGCGGGCCACAGGGAAGAGAATAGGACATGGCTATTGTTGAATGCTATGGCCCTATTGTTTGCAGGAGGAAGGGGGTCATTAGGGAGACAAGCTGCTATAATGCGGCTTTCAAGGGGGACAATGGCGTGTTTGTTTTTTAACAGGAGATGTCATTGGAGTGAAACAAGGACACCTCCTTGAAGCAACTCCAAGGCCGACAGCACAAACCCTTTTATGAGACAGATCCGTGCAACTTGAGGCAGTAAGGGCAGACTTTTGAAAATCAGTTTTGAATGCACAGAGATTATTTCTATGGAGCCAGTTCAGTCACCTCCCTACCCCAGTGTTAAATCAGTGTGGTGTGGTGAACTCATCTCCACACCTCCTTGTTTAAGAATGTGATTTGAAAAGCAATGTGTGCGGAGGTACCTATTTTTTGCTCTATAAGACTCACTTTTTCCCTCCTAAAAAGTAAGGGGAAATGTGTGTGCGTCTTATGGAGCGAATTCAGGCTGCACAGCTATCCCAGAAGCCAGAACAGCAAGAGGGATTGCTGCTTTCACTGCGCAGCGATCCCTCTTGCTGTTCTGGCTTCTGAGATTCAGAATATTTTTTTTCTTGTTTTCCTCCTCCAAAAACTAGGTGCGTCTTGTGGTCTGGTGCGTCTTATAGAGCGAAAAATACGGGAATGATTTTGCTGCATTTCAAGCTACTAGGTAAAGGGACCCCTGACCATTAGGTCCAGTCGCGACCAACTCTGGGGTTGAAGCTGAGAGTCTCATGCTCCACTGACTGAGCTAATCGCGTCATGGCTCGATTATGTGGCTGCTTTGGCTGTTGCAGCAGAGGAAGACATTTGTTGTGCAATAGCTCTTCCTGCTCCTTTGCAAAGAAGAGCAGAGGAGGCCCGGTCATTTCTGCTCTTCTTTGCAAAGAAGACCTACCATATTTTTCACTCTATAAATAGCTGTGCAGCCTGCATTCGCTCCATAAGACGCACACACATTTCCCCTTACTTTTTAGGAGGGGAAAAGTGAGTCTTACAGAGCAAAAAATACGGTACTTCTACGCTGCTGTTTCCCACTTCATAGTACTAAAGGAGTTAAATAGGTATAATACACACACACACACACACACACACACACACACACCCAATATACGCACACACACACCAATTTATCAATATTAAAAATATTATAATAATGTACTTTTTTATTAAAAATAATTAAGTTTATAAAGCAGCTGGTTTTCAGCCTAAAGCGCAATTCTGCAGAACTGCCAGGCAGATGGGCATTGGGAATGCTCCCGCCAAACCTACAGCAAGACTCATTGCATCTTCCTGCTCCATCCCTTCCTACCACTGTTACATCAGCAAACCCAAGAGCAGGGGTAGGCAACCTAAGGCCCAGGGGCCGGGTGCAGCCCAATCGCCTTCTCAACCCGGCCCACGGATGGTCTGGGAATCAGCATATTTTTACATGAGTAGAATGTGTCCTTTTATTTAAAATGCATCTCTTGGTTATTTGTGGGGCATAGGAATGCGTTCATATTTTTTTCCAAAATATAGTCCAGCCCACCACATGGTCTGAGGGACGGTGGACCGGCCCACGGCTGAAAAAGGTTGCTGACCTTATAACTTACTGTGATAGCATCAGTCAAGCCAGGGTCCGGTACACTTATTAGCCCAATTGAAACAGTCAACTTTGCAGTCAGTTTTGCAGCAACATTGAAGGGCAACTGTCCACTACATAAAGATAAAAAAAACCTCACCAGTTTTAAAGATAAAAACCCACACCAATACTATGGGCTTCATTTCAGTGTTCGGCCTCAGGCAGGTGTTTTTGTTTTTTGTTTTGCAAACAACAGGTCTTGCCAATGTTAGCAACTGATATATACAGTGGTACCTCTGGTTAAGAACTTAGTTTGTTCTGGAGGTCCGTTCTTAACCTGAAACTGTTCTTAACCTGAGGCACCACTTTAGCTAATGGGGCCTCCTGCTGCCGACGCGCGATTTCTGTTCTCATCGTGAAGCAAAGTTCTTAACCTGAGGTACTATTTCTGGGTTGGTGGAGTCTGTAACCTGAAGTGTTTGTAACCTGAAGCGTCTGTAACCTGAAGTACCACTGTACCACATATTTATTAACTCATTTCTGGCACTGAGTATTTTTTGACACAAGATCACGTATGCACTGAACCAACAGGACGGACAAACTGACAAACTTTTAAGACCTAAAAACAAGTATATTAAATATACTGGCTCTCCCACCTCCCCAATCTTTCAAAGTTTGCTTGATGGCCCTCAGGTCGCTTCCAACTTTATAATTCTATGATTTATTTTTGTGTGTGAAGTCCTGCAATTCAAAAAGCTTTCGCTTGGCTTTTATTGGTTTTGTTTTTTTATTAGTGCTCTAAATGCTTCCATGGATCAAAAGCAGAAACATCATGTAGGCTAGACAAACATCACCCTGGGGAATCCTTGGGGCTCATCTCTTGAAAGCATGGGATCTCTCGTTTGTCAGTTTTAATAAAAAGCTACTAAAAAAATAAGTGTGCGCCATGTGCTCTCAATAAAGGCGAGACCAGATCAATCAATGGCGAACACAATCTGCTCAGTTTGCCACCCGCAGCAAAAATCTATATAACACACGACCTCACTCGAGGGCTCCCTTCTCCATTTCACTTTTCACGACACAATGAAGCCACTATGCTCAAAGCACATCTTGTACATCTGGCCACTTCACAGTCACATGTTTCCCTCCATCCAGAATAAGGCTGGAAAATACCGTATTTCAGCCTCCACTGAAATCAGCGGCGCTTACTTTCGAAGAAACGTGCAGCCCATCGGACTGCACAAGCAAATCCACACAGCTAAGTTTACTACAGGGCTGCAAACTAGGGGTTTCTGCCTAGATGTCTTGCTTCAAAAAGCAGCGCCAGCCCCATGCATTTTGCTGCCAGATGTCTCCCCCCAACAAATTAGGACCGACACTTTACAACCCTTCCTGCTGCATCAGACAATGATTCCCACCGTTCTCTATGCTACTCCAAGCTATGGTATTACTGGAAACAGGTTGCCAGAATCTCCTTCTGCTCCTCTCTGCTTCCGTTTCTTAAAGAGGTTGAGAAGTGATGAGGTTGAGAAAGAGATTCAGTTACCGTATTTTTCGCTCTATAAGACGCACCCGACCATAAGACGCACCTAGTTTTTGGAGGAGGAGAACAAGAAAAAAAGTATTCTGAATCAAATGTTGCTGAAGACTTCCCGCGGCTATCCCTGAAGCCAGAACAGCACACACATTTCCTCTTACTTTTTAGGAGGGAAAAAGTGTGTCTTATAGAGCGAAAAATACGGTATTTACAAGTAGGGTTGCCATATTTCAACAAGTTAAAAACCAGGACACCTCAAAAGTTGAGCTTTTTATAGGAAAACCCCAAAGTTGTGGAGCTTATTTCAGACAAACCACAAAGTTGTGGAGCATTTTTAAACGAAAACGCCAAAAAAAAATGCCTTCCAGAAATCCCCCCGCCCCCCGGACATCACTTCCGCCTTTAAAATTCTGGTAGAATTCGGGAAAATCCAGACGTATGGAAACCCTATTAACAAGGATGTTAGAAAACAATGGGTAGAATAATTGTTCAATTTAAACACATTAGGAAGGAGGTATTGGGCTGCGCAAACACATTTAATTCTAGAATCAGTGGTGATGGAGTACTTTTTTTTACATAGTCCACACACAACCTATATCTAGTGCATATTTTTGCCCTTCAAAAAGTGCTTCTTGAGAAACTGTTTCATTGCAATAATAAAAGCTAATTGCTGATTATTTCTGTCTTATCCCCTGTGTGTCCAGACATGGGCAGCCCTGGCAATTTGAGTATATCCCCACCAGCCTAATGGCATTGTGCGTGGGGCATATTCCAAGACTGCAAACACCACCTGCTTCGACATTCACCTGCAGCACGTGCAGGGCAGAAAAGGCATAGGTTACCTAATCAAGGTGAGGGTTTTCAAATGAGCATCAAGCAATCTTACTCACCTTTATGGATGGCAGGCTGTAGAATAAATCCAGGCTGAACCACAATTGTGTAAAAAGTGAGACCACAGTCATTCTGAAACTCACCTACAGGTGGTACCTAACACCAAGAAAACTAGCACTAATATGCCCAGGAACCTCACCAAAATGCTGGAGAGGGTGCACCTCCACAGGCACATACCTTCACATGTGGTGGGAGTTCCCAAAATCCAACTATTCTGGACAACAGCTATACGAGAAATATGTAAAATAACTAAGAAAGTATTAGGAATCACCCCAGAAATGGCCCTACTAAACATCTTCCAAGACAATAATGCACATTTACACCACAAAGAACTCATAACCCAACTACTTTCAGCAGCCAGAAACACCATAACCAGACACTGGAGAGATCTGTCAGGACTAAGCATGGACTCATGGTATGGGAAACAGCCTCACTAGAAAAATTAACCAATAAACTGAAACTGACACAGGAACAAATAGAAGAAGATGCCATCACATACACAGCCCAACAAGACAATGACAAGAATCCACCAACAACATACAAATCAGTATGGATAACCTGATCCAAAACATCCACCTACCCCACTCACACACGAAAACAAAGATCACCACAGCCAAACACAAACAAACAACCACACCCTAAGCCAGGGGTCTGCAACCTTTAAGACAAAAAGAGCCACTTGGACCCGTTTCCGAAGAAAAAACAACTGGGAGCCACAAAACTCGTCATTATAAAAATAACTTTTTTGTCACTTTTTAATTATTTCTTTGTTTGACCCCTCAGAATTACTCCTCCTCATAGAAATAAACCTTAAATTAACAAGTTACCTTTTTTTCTGTGTGTGTTCTTCACTCCCCTTCAAAACAGTGACCAGCGTACATGCCCCCTTTCAATGCAGTGACCAGCGTACATGCCCCTTACAATGTAGCGGGCGGGCGGGCGGGAAGGTGACGTCGGGACGGTGTGTGACTAACGCACGCACCGCCCCCATGCGACGTCACAGCCAGTACAGCGCCCGCCACAGTGGGGAGTGTTGGGGCGCACAATGCGCCTCCTCCCCTCGCTAGTATCCACCCCGGAGCCGCGGCAAAGGTGTAAAAAAGCCATATGCGGCTCTGGAGCCACGGGTTGCAGACCCCTGCCCTAAGCCAACCCCCAACCTCTCTCACCACCAAAGAAACACAAGTGAATAGCAGAGAACCTGCACAAGCAACGCTGACACAAAACCCCATGTATATAAAGTAAAATAGAAACATCGGCACCTGACCCCACCCCCACTCACCTCTCCCCCCTCCACCTCATTCCCCCTTTTCTTCCTAATGTCTCAACAACATTGCACATACTTTTGTAAACCAAGAAAATCTTTAATTTTCTTGGTTTACAAAGAGAGAGAGAGATCACAGGGCAATCAGGTGCAGAAAAAGTACATTGATAAATGCATATTTCACCAGGTTAATTCACACAATATGTTTTGATGTTTTTGATGTTTTGATGACTTCGACTTCATGGTTCAAAACTTAGGGTATGGTGCTGAATTGTTAAGTTCCACTTCTGGCATTGGTCTACTGTTTGATACTGCATTACAATGGTAATCTAAATATGTAAAGCAGGGGCAAGTCACAGGTCTCCTTGGTGCCTTCCCGACAGCAACTGGCTTGGGGATCCCAAATAATACAAGCGGGGCTGTGACACTGGCAAAAAGGTAAAGGACCCCTGGATGGTTAAGTCCAGTCTAAGGCAACTATGGGATTGCCTTGGTGCTCATCTTGCTTTCAGGCCGAGGGAGCCAGTGTTTGTCCACAGACTACTTTCTGGGTCATGTGGCCAGCATGACTAAAACGCTACTGGTGCACAGAGGACCATGATGAGTGCCAGAGCGCACAGAAACGCCATTTACCTTCTCACCACAGCGGTACCTATTTATCTACTTGTGCTGGTGTGCTTTCGAACTGCTAGGTTGGCAGGAGCTGGGACAGAGCAACAGGAGCTCCCCCGTTGCGCAGATTCAAACCTCTAACCTTCCAAAAAAGCACCAGACACACTAATGGTACCATGCAAATTGCTATTGAAACTGTTCACGCTTCATGTGTTCACTTGCAAATCCCTAAATCGGAAAGTCAAGTTTGGCTTCTTAGAAGCTGCCATAGAAAAATAAAGATATGGAATAGTCAAGCTATTCCAAATCCTTGCAATCCATTACAATTCACCTCTTGAAATATATTGGCACCCACCTTGTTAACGGATATTCATACTGACACCTATCAAACTGGTTGCGCTCAGCCTTGGACAAAAAGGAACACAATTTGCAGGCGCTGGCAGAGGTGACAATTCAGTATTTCCCTACAACACCTCATTACACCACAATTTAATCTCTCCTTCTCTGCCTCCCCCTCCCCCCCCATTAGCTGGGAAAGAATTGCCTGAGCATTTCTGAATACTACAGAAGTCAAAAGTGGCACGGCAAAAAAAGAGAGAAAGATAAAGAGAGTGGGATGAGGGACTCAAAAAAGAAAATGATGTAGAGAATAGAAAATTTATAAAGGAACAAAAAAGAGGGGGGAAAAGAAATAACCAAGATACGATACATTAGAGGAACATTGAAACAAAAAATAACTAGAGAATGGATAATATTCAACAACTATGTAAAAACTTTATTGCACAAATAATTCCATATTAGCAGAAATTGAGTGATATTTGTAAAGAAAACGATTAGAGGAATATATACAAAGTAGAAAGAAATGATATTATACCATACAAATCTGTGTTAAAAAAGAATGTTTATATTACAGTACAATGAGAAGGATGGGAAGGATTGTGGCGATGAACACTTTTATTGTGTAAATAATGTTGTCTTTTTCTCTTTTGATTTTTTTTACTTCGTATCTTTGTTATTTCTTTATTTTTTCTTTGCCTCTTTTTTGTTCCTTTATAAATTTTCTATTCTCTACATAATTTTCTTTTTCTTCATATGTAAAGAGACAGCGTACAATGTTTGAATAGATATGTAAAGTTTTAATCAATAAAGAATAATATTTTTTAAAAAAACAAAATAGGGGAGAAAGGAGGAGATATTTGCCTATAACCACCTTCCAAATATAAAAAGGACAGGATGCAAGAAAACCTCTTTTGGTGGAATCTGATAGGAAAGAAAGCACTACTGCTAAGTTCTTAGTACCAGCAGCTTCCCTCAGGGAAGAGCCACGCTAGATATGATGGCTTATGAGTGTGTTTGCAGGTAAGCTCACAGCCCACCAATAAACCACATTCAAGGTGAATTACAACGGGGGCTCTTCATTTCTATTCTGTATTATTGAGCCTGGATAGCTCAGTTGGTTAAAACAGGGGCCAGCAAACTTTTTCAGCAGGGGGCCGGTCCACTGTTCCACAGACCTTGTGGGGGACTGGACTATATTTTGGAGGGGGGAAAAATGAATGAATTCCCATGCCCCACAAATAACCCAGAGATGCATTTTAAATAAAAATAAAAATAAAAATTTATTTATACCCCACCCTTCCTGGTTCAGGAAACCACGCTCAGGACAGCTAACAACAAATTTAAAACACTTAATTGAGGCAACAAAAAAATAGCATAAAATACAGTATAAAGCATAAATAATAATAAAATCAAAAATCTGTTTGGGGGGAAATCCATCCAATAAACATTAGATGATCACCAGGGCTAGCTGGCTAAATTAGTCCCACTTGGGCCAGCGAGGAGACCAGGAGAAAACCAGCTGTGGGATCCCAGAGCGGGCAATCTTCACAAAAAGGGGAGGGGGAGGGAAGGAAGGGGAACAAAAGATCAGGCCAGGTTCAAATTGAAAGCCAGGCGGAATAGTTCTGTCTTACAGGCCCTGTGGAAGGAAGTAAAATCCTGCAGGGCCCTGGTCTCATGGGACAGAGCATTCCACCCCTAAATAAAAGGACACATTCTACTCATGTAAAAACACACTGATTCCTGGACCATCCGCAGGCCAAATTTAGAAGGCGATTGGCCGGATCCGGCCACTGGGCCTTAGTTTGCCTACCCCTGGGTTAGAACATGGTGCTGATAACACCAAGGTGCAGGTTCCATCCCCGTATGGGACAGCTGCATATTTCTCTATGGGGGGGCTGGACTAGGCGATTCGCAGGGTCCTTTCCAATTCTATAATTCTATGAAGACAGCTCTGACTGCAGTAAAAAGGGGGTTTCTCCCCCAGTCCTTCTTAAACTAATCTTTTCAACATTTCTTTCTTTCATTCAGCTGACTTCGCCACCTGAATGAAATAACACTTACCTACTCAGATCCATTTACGGCTGCGTTATTATTATTGTTGTTGTTGTAGGTACCCAGTCAGCGTTTCTCAACCTGCGGGTCCCCAGATGTTGTTGGACTACAACTCCCATCATCCCTGAGCTCTGGCCTTGCTAGCTAGGGGTGATGGGAGTTGTAGTTCAACAACATCTGGGGACCCACAGGTTGAGAAAGGCTGCTAGTAAGTGAAAACAGGTCAATATCCACCACTACAACTGATGGACAGTCCAAAAGGTCTCATCTCTAACCAATGCATATTTCATTTGAAATTTCAACAGCTGGTGTTCACTATTTCAGCAAGCCACAACAAAATGAATTCAACATTTCCCTCCCGATAACTTTTCCCACTATGATATGCAAGACTGAACCAAAGGATATATTTTTCAATTACTTATAACAAAGAGTTTGGGCCGTTTTGTGCAAACACCACAGGTGCCGTTTTAAATGACGAAATTGCTTCTCGACAAAAGGCACGGCCACATCTATACTTAATGAAGCAATGTATAATTTATCACATTATGTGAACTCTGTAATAAAATTTCAGAATGTAAAAGCCAGCCCTCCTTTATGATTTCCTAGAGATAACTCTCATAATGTATACAAATAATGTTAAAAGTGCCAGGACCAAAAGGGGTAATATCAATTTGCATGCAGTCCTTTAAAGAAATGGAAGAAATTGATTTGCTGAGAATTCAGAGAGAGAGAGAGAGAGAGAGAGAGAGAGAGAGAGAAAGGGGGGGGGAGATTATTCAGCCCAGACCAGATATCATTGTGTTGGAGATTACTGTTTTGGTGATATAAACATGGAGTCACTACTGTAATTATGCCTCACATGAATCAGTGGTCTGGAAAAACATGGCAGTTCTTATGCGCTTGGTGGTTTTTGAACAAATTTACATTGATATCACAGATGGAAAGGATCTGCTTCATCATGTGCTATGACTGTAGTGGAAGAGATCTGAACAGCGTCACTTGACACAATACTTCCTGCCTCCCATTTCAATTACACTGTCCATCTCCCAGTGAACACTCCATGGAGAAATGCAATTTAAACTGGTGGGACACAAATTGCCAGGAGCGAGTCTCCTCCAGCACCATAATTCAAAAGCATCAATTCTTCAGTGATCAGCCTTCTTTATGGTCCAGCTCTCACTTCCATGCATCACTACTGGGAAAACCATAGCTTTAACTATACGGACCTTTGTCGGCAAGGTGATGTCTCTGCTTTTTAAGATGCTGTCTAGGTTTGTCACTGCATTTCTCCCAAGAAGCAGGCGTCTTTTAATTTCGTGACTGCTGTCACCATCTGCAGTGATCATGGAGCCCAAGAAAGTAAAATCTCTCACTGCCTCCACTTCTTCCTCTTCCATTTGCCAGGAGGTGATGGGACCAGTGGCCATGATCTTTTTTTTTTATGTTGAGCTTCAGACCATATTTTGCGCTCTCCTCTTTCACCTTCATTAAAGGGTTCTCTAATTCCTCCTCACTTTCTGCCATCAAGGTTGTGTCATCTGCATATCTGAAGTTGTTGATATTTCTTCTGGCAGTATACAAATTAAAAGTGATGGTGATGATGATATCTCCGCCACCACCTGGTCGATTTAGGGGAGCGTGGTTCTTGCCAGCTGCTGACCTGCTCACATTCTTGGCCCTCTTCTTTTAGGACTGCGTGTTAAATGCATACAGCACAGCTGCTCTGGAAATGTTCTGCTCTTCCCATATTTTAAGATATTCACCATTCAAGATAACCATTCTCATCTGATACCTTTCGGGTTTTTTTCCAAATGCCCTTGCTTTGTTTATACCTCCTCTAAACATCAGTCAAGTTTGGATATGCATGCACATTAACTGCTGCAAACCCAAATTGCTTTCAGAACGAGCTAATTGTCTGTGTTTAATTGGCAATGAGCATGATTTAAAGTCTTTGCATTTTATTAGTCTCTTTAGACTACTTATGCATACATACCACCGTAGAGAGACTTTGTTCTTTTTACATGGATACAGCAATCTCCCAAGTGGAAGGAAACAACTAGAATAACTTTCCAGGATTTGACAATGTTGCTGTTTTTTTTAAAAAATAAGGCACTACTATATACTGTAATAGATAAAAGGAATGTATAGGAGTGTTCTCTCCATTCTTGGTGCTTTGGGGATGCATTTTGGTTCTCTTAATGCCACTAATTAGCATTCATTTGCGACTTTATGTGCTCCAAGGAAGAAGCGTTGCTGGCATCGCTCTTAAATTACAGTGGATAGTTTTGCTAAAATCCAGCTCAGCTCATTAAAAAAAGAAAGAAAAGAAAACCCAGCTGAGCAAAGGTGGATGTTTTAAAAAGTTTCCCAAATTAGCTGGGATCTGGATTTCCAAATAGCTCAAAATGAAATAGAAACTGCTGCCATAAAACCACTTTGTATCAAAATTATAAACAAATGCAAACACAACCTTAAAACGCTCATCTCAATAGAGCTAAAAGGTTTTCCCTATGATCTTATTCATCTTATTGCCCTATGAACTTATTACTCTGGTAAATATATGTATCATATATAACACACACAGCGAGAGGTGAAGTGTTTTGAATTCACATATAATTTAAATGAATAGAAGAAAATATGAACGTAAACCAAAATAACACCTGCACATACAAAAAAAGTAGTAAAGACAATGTTGTAAAACAGCAAAAAAACCAAACAAACCTAGAACAATGTTTGTGTGTGCAAAACACCTCACGAATTAGGTCTTGCTACATTTTTTAAAAATCTGTATTTCTATTACGGTATTAATGCTGCTATAAGAATTCTAAGGCGTCATAAATAAACTGAATATTCATGAGTGCACAAAGTACCTTATGTACATAAACCATTCGTCTGAAATAGCATAGGAGAGCAATCCTGAAGCCATCTTGACTCTTAAAGACCCCAAATATTTCCTCTCCTGATGGTTCTTTTCACTTACAAATCCTACACATCCTGTCTTAAGGGCATATTTTGTGTATGAATAGGGTAGGCCTGTGACCTGGAATCAAAAACTAAGGTATTTACTATCTCAAAAGAATGGATCAGACAGCCCAGGTAATGCATTCAGTGACCATTTGACACAGGACTACCATCCGTCGCGGGTGGCGCTGTGGGTTAAACCACAGAGCCTAGGACTTGCCGATCAGAAGGTCGGCGGTTCGAATCCCCGTGACAGGATGAGCTCCCGTTGCTCGGTTCCTGCTCCTGCCAACCTAGCAGTTCAAAAGCACGTCAAAGTGCAAGTAGATAAATAGGTACCGCTCCAGTGGGAAGGTAAATGGCGTTTCCGTGCGCTGCTCTGGTTCACCAGAAGCTGCTTAGTCATGCTGGCCACATGACCCGGAAGCTGTACGCCGGCTCCCTCGGCCAGTAAAGCGAGATGAGCGCCGCAACCCCAGAGTTGGTCATGACTGGACCTAATGGTCAGGGGTCCCTTTACCTTTTTTACCATCCATCCAGAATTTCCCGGACATATACAGGATTCGTCTGTCGGAAATAGTGTCCAGGCGGAATTTCTGAAAATCGGTAAAAATGTCAGGGAAAACACATTCGTCTGGCAACCATTTGGTCAGTGTTTGTTTTTATTTTTATTTTGCGAATTTCCTTAAAAAATGCCCAACAACTTCATTTTCATTTTATTTTTAGATTTTGGAAAAAGAACTCAACAACTTTTGTGTCCGGATTTGCATTTTTTTGGAAGATGGAGGCTCTATTTCACCATTATCAGGTATCTTGTTAGGCAGGAGGCAAGCAACACTCTCAAATTTCTGTTGTAGATTGCCTCTTTCTGTGATGTGTGTGTGATGTTTTTTGGGTGGTCTTTGGTTAAGGGGTTGGGCAATTTCTAAAGTCTTTAAAAGTTCTTGCACAGCTTCATTTTGGGTCCTTACTTCCTTGCAATGGGGAGGGGGCAGGATGGGACTCTGTTGCATCAGAAAAATAAATATCTGTTTTCCTTCCACTGGTTCCTGCCTCCACCCATTCTTCTCTGACTGAGAACGGACTTAGAGGAAACTGAGTCCTTTGATGGAGAGGGGCTGTAAAAAGCAGCCCCAAATTTTTCTAGAACACTGCTTTACTGCTATATTTAAGTTTTAGTTAGTAAAAAATGATCATCTTATGGATATTTTAATCACTGTTGTATTTGTCAGCTGTCCTGAGAAGATTTTCTCATTTATATACATGTTTATTAATTTTTAAGATACTAATTATTATTCATACAACAAAACTTCTCATCTTATACAATAATTTTTGGACTTCCGTCAACACCTCTGTCATAGAAATATAGGGGTTGCTCGTGCGTAAGTTGCTGCCACTCCTGGCTATGTTGCCTTGTTAAACCTTTTCTGTCTGGACAGCCCTTCACTTCGTGGCTGCCTCAGTCGCTAGCAGAATCCGTCAGTGGGCGTTTCTTAAACCTTTTCCAGCATAAAAGCTGTTTGACCCCAAGTCTCCTCCTACTCTCCCTGCGCAGAGGTCTTCTGCGCAGGGAGGGTGTGGGTAGCGGAGGACCCGTGCTCTCCCCGCTGGTCTCCGGTGAAGAGTCCTGGAGCCCCCTCGCCGATTCCCCCATCTGCCCCCCTTTATCCCTGGTGTTACGCTGATTTCCTTCCCCAGCTGATGAGCTGCCTCTCTCCCTGCTGGGCCCTTCTCCAGCATCGCTTGAGAGCCTTGCCTCCGCCTCTGGCTCTGATGTCAGTTCCCTGACAACCTCTGATGATTTCCCATTCTTATCACTTATTATGCATTTCTTAATTTCATATTACCTTTAATTATCTTTAACTAAAAATTCTCCTCGTTATCTTTTTTGCAACATTTCAAATAATTCACCTTACAAAACTTCTTGCAAACCTACGAGCGTAATCTGTTCATCACAATTACTTTTCAAATAGTCTGTAAATTTACTCCAGTCTTCTGAGAATCTCTGGTCCCGCAGGTTTCGAATTCTTCCTGTTAGTTTATCTAATTCTGCATAGTCCATCATTTTCATCCTCCATTCTTCTTTCGTCGGTAATTCTTCTTGCTTCCAATTTTGTGCCAATAATATTCTTGCTGCCGTCAGTCCTGAGAAGCTTTTCAATACCTTGCATTTCCAGTTAGGATGGGATTTTCTCCCCAAAATCTTACACAGCTGCTGCCGGAAAGTATAAACAATCTTGTGCCCAGAGGGACCAATGGTCTGACCTAGTACAAGACAGTTTTCCATGATCCCAGTACTCTTAGCTGCCTCCCAAACACAGGCCTCAGACTTTGCAAATATGGGAGGAAATGAGAAGTAGCAAATGGTAAGAGGTATCAAGGTGACCGAGATAGTCTGGCAGATGGGCAAAAGCAAGCATATGCTACCTAAGGTTGGGTACACAAGCAAGCCTGGGGGGCGGGGGGCGGACCCAGCTGTTAAGTTATCTAAGCCAAATGACATGAAGGCCACAGTATAACCTGAAGTCATATTGGCAGAGTGTCTCGCATGCGTCTGCTATAAATAGCGTTGTTACGAAATGAACGTGTACAGAGGAGGGTAGCCAAGATGATCAAGGGTTTGGAAACCAAGCCTTATGAGGAACGGTCGAAGGAGCAGAACATGTTTAGCCTGGAAAAGAGGAGAGATGATTGCAACATACTGCTTTTTTTTTGTTAGAGCGTTTATTAATTTTCCAATAAAAACATCCAATTGACATTCATATCATTATCATAATCCAATAAAAAAAAATCCAAAAAAAATAATAATCCAATGGTCTTCTGAATTTAGTTCAGGCCGAGGGAAGAGAAAACATTTGGTCAGTTTGGGAATCAAAAATGGTTTCAGGTCGGTCTTCCTGTGCTGATCTATGTACATTCTTGGTTGGTACATTTATTATATATCTAAGACCTTAAAATTCTTATCACACCTTTTTTAAAATAATAATAATAATAATAATAATAATAATAATAATAATGAAAACCAACAGGCAGACAAAAATTACATAGCAGCAAGAAAAGCCAGCCAGCTAGTATAAGTGCTAGCTTGCCACGCAGGGAAATAGAGGTTTCAGCAGCAATGCCCTGATGTACTCCTTGGTCTTACATTGTTCCATGTGTAAAGGAATTCATGTTATCCAACTATCCATATGGCCAGATCAGCTTGTGTGTTGTGTATCTCCTTGCTTCTGCTGTGTGGGCTTGAAGTCGAGCCTGACCTCTGCTTCACCCTGTTTTGTGCAACACAATATGCCCTACGGAGGCCTGGCCAGAAGCAGTTTCTGGGCTCAGAAGCCTGCAGGCACTAGAATGATGGCCAATTCCTTTTGTAGAGGAAACAAAGGACACCCACTCCTCTTCCAATCTGCATAGCCGAGTCATATCCAATTTGCACCAGGCTAATTTCACTTTACATAACAGCGGATCTGCGACCAAGATTACCAGGAAACACATATACCCCCATGCATTAAAAAAAGAAGAAGTGTAAATAACAGAGGGTGGTTACATATCATAAAAGGCTGCCTTTTAGTGATAAATGCCAACAATACAGTGGTACCTCGGGTTAAGTACTTAATTCATTCCGGAGGTCCGTAATTAACCTGAAACTGTTCTTAACCTGAAGCACCACTTTCGCTAATGGGGCCTCCCACTGCTGCCACATGATTTCTGTTCTCATCCTGAAGCAAAGTTCTTAACCTGAAGCACTATTTCTGGGTTAGCGGAGTCTGTAACTTGAAGCGTATGTAACCTGAAGCGTATGTAACCCGAGGTACCACTGTAATTGCAAAAACACTCACTCAAGATGTTTGTCACGATGATCAGTGTAATTGTGTCAGCATCGCCCTAGAGCCAGTGCACCAACTGGACTCTTGCACCTCAACCCCAACTGGGCTAGGCGAGCTGGGTAGCACCGCCAGAGACCTCCTTTTCCCACAGGAACAGGTCACAGTGCTGTGGACTCACAGCTTAGAGCTGAGAGCACCGGATTCACTGTCTCAATAATACAGTCTTTGCGCAGCAGAGTCTTGCAGAGTCTTGCAGAGTATAAACCACTCGGAGAGCAGCTCTGTAGAATATCTTCCTTTTATTCTGTAACTACAACTATGATACAAAGCTATATACAGAGCTGAATATTCTAAGCATAAATCAATGCTACACTGAGAGTCTGCAGCTGCTCTTAGCAGCAATCTTATCTCTAGGATCTCTAACACTCTCACTTTCTCCGATACACTGACTGACTGACTCTCTCTCTCACACACAGATATGTTGCTGGGCAGAATAAGTAGATAGGCAGGACACGCCTCCTTCTCTCTGGAGAGTCAGCAAAGACCATCAGGAGATGACCAGGAGATTCTTGGGTATGGGAGGGGTGAAATCTCCTCAAATTGTTCCATTGCAAAGGGGGACAGAGCTTTTGTACCTTTAACAGTTACGATAGGAGAAGAGACTGTCTTAAACACAAAAAAATCCCCTGCACAATAAAGTGGAATTGTGTCTTGCAAGTATGTCCTGCAATAATAACACACAAGATTTTTGTCATTGGGTGCATCTGTTTCCCCTGTACTTTGATTAACAAGCTGCAATGGGCCGAAAAATGTTTTATGATTACTCACAAAAGACAACTTGGCATAGCCCTGATATTTCCTTACCACAAGGACAATTCATTGAAAGGAACCCAGGAACCCCCTGGGGTGCTAACTTGAATAAAATGTTGGGGGGTGGGGGAGGTAAGCCCTGCCCTACATAATCGATCAGAAGACGTGATGAATACTCTTTCTTTCTTTGGCGATCACTCATAGCTGAGTAAGATCGTCTTCCATAAAAACGGTTTTAACAATGGGTCTGTAAGTGACTGTGGAGGCAAGTTCTGGATCCACATGTTCTCCCACAGTGGGGACATTGGTTTCCGGGCGGGAGTTGATCACGGTGTGGATTTGCCAAGCGTGCCTTCCTCTTAGCATGTTTCTCCCTTGCATTCTGAGTTTGAGTGGCTTCACAGCCCATGATAGCCTTGGTCAAGGCTGTTCTTCAGTTGGAGCACTCGTAGGCAAGTGTTTCCCAAATGTTGGTGTTTATACTATGTTTTTTAAAACTTTGCCTTAAGACAGTCTTTAAACCTCTTTTGTTGACCACCAGCATTACTCTTTCTATTCTTAAGTTCAGAATACAGTGGTACCTCGGGTTACATGCGCTTCAGGTTACATACACTTCAGGTTACAGACTCTGCTAACCCAGAAATAGTACCTCTGGTTAAGAACTTTGCTTCAGGATGAGAACAGAAATCGGGCTCCAGCGGTGCGGCAGCAGCAGGAGGCCCCATTAGCTAAAGTGGTGCTTCAGGTTAAGAACAGTTTCAGGTTAAGAACAGGCCTCTGGAATGAATTAAGTACAGTGGTGCCCCGCAAGATGAATGCCTCGCAAGGCGGAAAACTCGCTAGACAAAAGAGTTTTCCGTTTTGGAGGTGCTTCGCAAAACGAATTTCCTATGGGCTTGCTTCGCAAGACGACAATGTCTTGTGAGTTCCTGCTGGTTTTTTCCCCTTCCCCCCTTTTTCTAAGCCGCTTATCAGCTGATCCGATCAGCAGATAAGCCGCTAAAAGCCGCTAAAAGCCGCTAAAAGCGCTAATCCGCTAATCCGTCAATGGGCTTGCTTCGCAAGACGAAAAAACCGCTAGACGAAGAGAATCACAGAATGGATTCTTTTCGTCTTGCAAGGCACCACTGTACTTAACCCGAGGTACCACTGTACAGTAGTTGCTTTGGAAGACGATAATCAGGCATCTGCACAACACGACCAGTCTAACGAAGTTGATGCTGAAGAATCGTTGCTTGGACCCTGGTGATCTTTGCTTCTTCCAGTACACTGGCATTATTTTGCCTGTATTCCCAGGTGATGTGTAAAATCTTTTGGAGACACCATTGATGGAATCTTTCGAGGAGTTGGAGATGACGTTTATAAGTGGTCCATGTTTCACAAGCATCCAGTAAGGTTGGTAGTACAATAGCTTTGTAAACAAGCATTTTGGTTTCCCTGCGATGCATACACACCAAAAGCAATGCCTATCAACTTTGCCCCCCCCCCATCAAATATTTTATCAGGGGTCCTAAAAGCACCTCTGCCCCTAGGAGCTGGCTCCTATGCTCAACCCATTAGTCCTGGCTTTGCCATGGGGGCAGTAAGTATGTAGCAAGTCATGCAGAAGGTGCAAGAATTGTTGCTCCCTGGCTGATTTCCCAACTAACCCACTCAACACACCGTCATAACACTTATGATTTGGCACCCCCATCAGTGAAAGCAGCCTTTTACTTCAAAAGTCTGATTTTTATTAGCCCTTGAGCACAAAATGCTATGGCATTTCTCCCCTCCGTTTTAAACTCTAGGACAAAATAAATAAATAAAATGCCCACGTTTAAATGGAAAACCATGTGCTGACTCTATAAACTGCAGAGGGTGTGTGCCTGTGCACATTTAAGTGGAGAGGTTTGTCCTTCACTAAATCTAGAAGCCACAGAGATGACCACTTCCTGATGATTAGGCAATGGGCTTCCTTTACTCGTAAGTAGTGATCTCCAGTGTAGGAGCAGGCAGACAAGGAGGGAGGGAGAAGCAAACAAGCGCTGCCCTCTGGAGACATTTTTTTTCCAAGCTGAAACAATCAACGGCCTAATTAGGTGGTGTTATCACTGGAGAAAGGAAAAAGGGGCAGGGAAAGAAATAGAGGAAACAGAGGGTGGAGAGAGAGAGAGAGGGAGAGGGAGAGGGAGAGACCTACCTATTCATCAGACTAGTTCCAATTGGAGTTAGCTAAGGGCAGGGAGTTGTTTAGCAGGCATGAGTGTGCTCACTGAGGCGTGGAGGCCAAGGAAAAGAAAGAGAGCTTGCCGGATCAAATAATCCCTCTCGGAACATATTTTGGAAGGCTAAAGCCAAGGGGGTCTGGTGGATAAAGTTGAAGCTCTAAAGCAAGGCCCTCCAGATGTTGTTGGGCTACAACTCCCATCAGCCCCAGCCAACATGGCCAACTGTCAGGGAAGAGCCAATGGAGATAAGCACAGGGAAATTCAGGGAGAATGAAAGGAAGTACTTCGCATAGTGCAGGGCTCAGCAAACCTTTTCAGCAGGGGGCCAGTCCACTGTCCCTCAGACCTTGTGGGGGCCGGACTATATTTTGAAAAAAAAGAACAACGAATTCCTATGCCCCACAAATAACCCAGAGATGCATTTTAAATAAAAGGACACATTCTACTCATGTAGATCCAGGGCACAGTCCTTCAATGGCTGCGCTCGTTTCTCTCCGGTCGGGGACAGAGGGTGGCGCTTGGGGGGGAATTGTCATCGCGCCACTCCTTGGTGTGTGGAGTGCCTCAGGGTGCGATACTCTCCCCGATGCTTTTTAACATCTTTATGCGCCCCCTCGCCCAGCTTGTCCGGAGTTTTGGGCTGGGTTGCCATCAGTATGCCGATGACACTCAACTCTATCTGTTGATGGATGGCCATCTTGACTCAGCCCCAGATACACTGACCAGATGTCTGGAAGCTGTGGCTGGATGGTTACGTGGGAGCCGGTTGAAGTTAAACCCTTCGAAGACAGAGGTCCTCTGGCTGGGACGGAGCGATATGGGATTGAGGGGGCAACTCCCGTCTCTTGCGGGGGTGCAATTAGTGCCAGCATCGTCCGTGAAGAGTTTGGGTGTAATCTTCGATACCTCCCTCTCTATGGAGGCGCAGATTACAGCTATAACAAAGGCGGCATTTTTTCATCTCCGCCAAGCTAAGCAGTTGGCTCCTTATCTCTCTCGCCCTGACCTAGCCACTGTGATCCACGCGACGGTCACCTCCAGACTGGATTATTGTAACTCGCTCTACGTGGGGCTGCCCTTGAGACTGACCCAGAAACTCCAGCGGGTGCAGAATGCCATGGCGAGACTCCTTACGGGGTCTTCGCTGCGAGATCATATCCATCCGGTGCTGTACCAGCTGCACTGGCTCCCGGTGGAGTACAGGATCAGGTTTAAGGTGCTGGTTTTAACCTTTAAAGCCCTATACAGCCTAGGACCCTCGTACCTACGGGACCGCCTCTCCTGGTATGTCCCACAGAGAAATTTACGGTCTGCAAATAAAAACACCCTAAAGATCCCAGGCCTCAGAGAGGTTAGGCTGGCCTCAACTAGAGCCAGGGCCTTCTCGGCCGCGGCTCCAATCTGGTGGAACGCTCTGTCACAAGAGACTAGGGCCCTGCAGGACCTGACATCCTTCCGCAGGGCCTGCAAGACAGAGCTGTTCCACCAGGCTTTTTGTCAGGGCGCAGCCTGACCCCCTCCTCTGGCAATCTGCACAAAATTTTGCTTGATGGTTGCCATTAATTTGATTTTAATTTGATTTAATTTAATTAATATTATAATGAATGTTTTAGAATGTTGAACTATTTTGATTGTTGTTAGCCGCCCTGAGCCCAGCTTCGGCTGGGGAGGGCGGGATATAAATAAAATTTATTATTATTATTATTATTATTATTATTATTATTATTATTATTATTATTATTTAAAAACATGCTGATTCCCAGACCGTCTGCAGGCCGGATTTAGAAGGCGATTGGGCCGGCCCCGGCCCCCGGGCCTTAATTTGCCTACCCATGACATAGCGCATTGATTTATTCCTTTGTGGTGCTTCCCTTCTTTCCCCACCCACTGGAATATAATTTGGCCAACTGCAAATGGGATGGCTGTCCATCTCCTATACTGCTGCATTCTGATATTGTACATTATTTGATGCTTTTGTGGTTTATACAGTGGTACCCCGCAAGACGAATGCCTCGCAAGACGGAAAACCCGCAAGACGAAAGGGTTTTCTGTTTTGGAGGCGCTTCGCAAGACGAATTTCCCTATGGGCTTGCATCGCAAGACGAAAGCCCATAGGGAAATGCTGGCGGTCGGGAGCAAAGACTTTCGCCCACAGCCGGCCTTCAGAAGAGGACCTCTTCTGAAGGCCGGCGGGGGGCAAAAGTCTTTGCTCCCCCCCGCCTGCCTTCCCCCCGCCTGCCCCGGGCGATCTTAAAATGCTGGCGGGCGGGAGCGAAGCGTTCGCTGCCGACCCCCAGCATTTTAAAATCTCCCCGTGTCCCGGGAAGGTTTTAAAATGCTGGGGGTCGGGAGCGAAGCGCTGCCGACCCCCAGCATTTTAAAATCTTCCCCAGCCGCCCCACTTCGGAAAGCTGTTCCGAAGTGGGGAGGGGGGGGCGGGGACACCTGCCCCAGCCGCCCCACTTCGGAAAGCTGTTCCGAAGTGGGGAGGGGGGGCGGGGACACCTGCCCCAGCCGCCCCACTTCGGAAAGCTGTTCCGAAGTGGGGCGGGGTGGCGGGGACACCTGCCCCAGCCGCCCCACTTCGGAAAGCTGTTCCGAAGTGGGGCGGGGGGGCGGGGACACCTGCCCCAGCCGCCCCACTTCGGAAAGCTGTTCCGAAGTGGGGCGGGGGGGCGGGGGGGCAGGGACACCTGCCCCAGCCGCCCCACTTCGGAAAGCTGTTCCAAAGTGGGGCGGGGGGGCGGGGACACCTGCCCCAGGCGCCCCACTTCGGAAAGCTGTTCCGAAGTGGGGCGGGGGGGCGGGGACACCTGCCCCAGCCGCCCCACTTCGGAAAGCTGTTCCGAAGTGGGGCGGGGAGGGGCGGGGACACCTGCCCCAGCCGCCCCACTTCGGAAAGCTGTTCCGAAGTGGGGCGGGGAGGGGCGGGGACACCTGCCCCAGCCGCCCCACTTCGGAAAGCTGTTCCGAAGTGGGGCGGGGAGGGGCGGGGACACCTGCCCCAGCCGCCCCACTTCGGAAAGCTGTTCCGAAGTGGGGCGGGGGGGGCGGGGACACCTGCCCCAGCCGCCCCACTTCGGAAAGCTGTTCCGAAGTGGGGAGGGGGGGCGGGGACACCTGCCCCAGCCGCCCCACTTCGGAAAGCTGTTCCGAAGTGGGGAGGGGGGGCGGGGACACCTGCCCCAGCCGCCCCACTTCGGAAAGCTGTTCCGAAGTGGGGCGGGGGGGGGCGGGGACACCTGCCCCAGCCGCCCCACTTCGGAAAGCTGTTCCGAAGTGGGGAGGGGGGGCGGGGACACCTGCCCCAGCCGCCCCACTTCGGAAAGCTGTTCCGAAGTGGGGAGGGGGGGCGGGGACACCTGCCCCAGCCGCCCCACTTCGGAAAGCTGTTCCGAAGTGGGGAGGGGGGGCGGGGACACCTGCCCCAGCCGCCCCACTTCGGAAAGCTGTTCCGAAGTGGGGCGGGGGGCGGGGACACCTGCCCCAGCCGCCCCACTTCGGAAAGCTGTTCCGAAGTGGGGCGGGGGGCGGGGACACCTGCCCCAGCCGCCCCACTTCGGAAAGCTGTTCCGAAGTGGGGCGGGCGGGGACACCTGCCCCAGCCGCCCCACTTCGGAAAGCTGTTCCGAAGTGGGGAGGGGGGGCGGGGACACCTGCCCCAGCCGCCCCACTTCGGAAAGCTGTTCCGAAGTGGGGAGGGGGGGCGGGGACACCTGCCCCAGCCGCCCCACTTCGGAAAGCTGTTCCGAAGTGGGGAGGGGGGGGCGGGGACACCTGCCCCAGCCGCCCCACTTCGGAAAGCTGTTCCGAAGTGGGGAGGGGGGGCGGGGACACCTGCCCCAGCCGCCCCACTTCGGAAAGCTGTTCCGAAGTGGGGAGGGGGGCGGGGACACCTGCCCCAGCCGCCCCACTTCGGAAAGCTGTTCCGAAGTGGGGAGGGGGGGCGGGGACACCTTCTGAAGGTGGGCAGGGGGTGAAAGTCTTTGTCCCCCCTGCCTGCCTTCCCAGGGGCTTTTAAATTGCCCCGGACAGCGGAGAAGTCCTCCGCTGTCCGGGGCGATTTTAAAATGCCGCCCGCCAGCATTTTAAGATCGCCCCGGACAGCGGAGAAGTCCTCCGCTGTCCCAGGGTTTTTTAAAATGCTGGGGGTGGGAAGAAAAGCCCTTGTCCCCCCCCCCTCCCAGCCTTCAGAAGAGGTCCGGGGACAGACTGTCCCCGGACCTGGCCTGAAGGTGGTTTCCCTAGGAACGCATTAATTGATTTTCAATGCATTCCTATGGGAAACCGTGCATCGCAAGACGAAAAACCCGCAAGACGAAGAGAATTGCGGAACGAATTAATTTCGTCTTGCGAGGCACCACTGTATATCTATATATCATCTATCTATCTATCTATCTATCTATCTATCTATCTATCATCACCTATCTATTGTTGTAAAAGGTAAAGGTAAAGGAGCCCTGGATGGTTAAGTCCAGTCAAAGGCGCCTATGGGGTTGCAGCGTTCATCTTGCTTTCAGGCCGAGGGAATTGGCATTTGTCCACAGACAGCTTTCCAGGTGATGTGACCAGCATGACTAAACCACTTTTGGCTCAACGGAACACTGACGGAAACCAGAGCACGTGGAAACGCCATTTACCTTCCTGCCGCAGCGGTACCTATTTATCTACTTGCACTGGTGTGCTTTCAAACTGCTAGGTTGGCAGGAGTTGGGACAGAGCAACAGGAGCTCACTCCATCGTGGGGATTTGAACCGCCAACCTTCTGATTGGCAAGCCCAAGAGGCTCAGTGGTTTAGACCACAGTGCCACCTGCAATATATATATATTGCAGTATGTATATATTTATATGCATATATTTATATGCAATATATATATATATATGTAACTACAGTGGACCAGATCCTCTCTCCCCACTCCATGGACCAATGAAAATAGGGATGTCTTAAATAATAGTGGGACATTTCAGAACCAAATAACAAACCAGGACCACTTCTGTAAAACTGGGACTGTCCCTGAAAAATAGGGACACTTGGAGGTTCTGAAATTTCTGTCTTTCTGTCTGCTTGTCTGACACGTGTGTGTGTGCGCGCACACAGACACATGCCTGAAAATACAAATGTTCAGGAGAGGCATCTCTCCACACGGAAATTGAATGATAAATTATTTCTGCATTGTTGGCCCAGTAATAGACAGTACCTAAGGTGGAAGCAAGATGTGGCATGTACAAGCCACATCACTCACCTGGATAATGTTAATATATGTTAAAATATTCCTTTCTGAAGCAGAGGAATGTGACGGAATGGGCTGGTGTAAGCCCAAGGGGGAAACAAATCTTCAGTCTCTTCACTTTTAAAAGCAGTTTAATAAGCAAGTGCCTATTTGGGTTTGGAAGCAGCACAAAATGTGCCCCTTTTTTTAGTTTGGGTTTTTTTTTTAAAAAGAAACCATGAATCTCTTCCAAAAATGTTTCAAAGCGCCATAACGGGTGGTGCAATTATCCCTCCTAATGGAGAAGTGTTGAATTGGGTGATTTTCAAAGACAAAGATGACATTTCAAATGCTAAGTCCCCTGTGGCTTTTACCAGAAATCAAATGCCATTTCTAACTTGGATATTTTTAAATATTAGGGCCCTCCTTTTATTCACCTGCCATTAAATTAACTTTTTAAAAGGATTCTCAAGAAACGTGCATACAGTGGTGCACTTAGGTCGATTTTAGACTGGACTTAGAGGTCTTATTCACCCGCTTTTAGATTGCAATGGGTATTCCTTCACGTATAGCAAAATGCCATGAAGAGTGGGGAACTAATTTTATTTATTGTATAGTGCCTTGTTTGCTTTAGAAATAATAATTATTGTTTTTAGATAATCCCTGCCCCCTCCTGAACAGATCATCAGTATCAACACCCTCTCTCCAACCAAGAGGATGTTACCAGAAAACTGGCCATTGTGTGTGTGTGTGTGTGTGTGTGTGTGTGTGTCCTGCCCCAAGAAGTCAAAACAATAACATAAATATTCTAATGGGTTATCCATCAATTATGAAAAATCAAAAGTCCTGGTGTTTGAGAAGAGATTCTTCCTGAGTAAATGAATTCCTATGCCACACAAATAACCCAGAGATGCATTTTAAATAAAAGGGCACATTCTACTCATGTAAAAACACGCTGATTCCCGGACCATCCGCGGGCCGGATTGAGAAGGCGATTGGGCCAGATCCGGCCCCTGGACCTTAGTTTGCCTACCCATGATATAGTTCTTGCACAGGCACACATCTCCATACTAAAACCTTCCTTTAAGTAGGGTTGCCATACATCCGGAATTTCGCAGACCTACCCGGAATACTGCAGAATAAAGCAGTGTCCGGGCAGAAATCGTCTATACATCTGGGAAAATCAAGAACTTTTCTATCCAGACAACCATATGTCAGGAGTGCTCTGATGGTGTTTCCTGCTTGACAGGGGGTTGGACTCGATGGCCCTTGTGGTCTCTTCCAACTCTATGATTCTATGATTCAGATTTTCACTTTTTGAAATATGGCACCCCTACCTTTAAGTGTTACTTGGGAATCATCAACCTTCCACAAGACATTCTGTTTCGCATCACAAATCTCCTCCAAACCATCTGCAAGAAGCTATTTTAGCCCAGCAAGGCTGACTCAGAAAAAGCTGTTCTTCTTTGTTGCTTTACCGTTATGTAGCATTTTTGTTCTGCCATTCCGGTCTAGAACTCACTGTCTGTCAGAAAGCTATCTAGTTGCTGAACCACAGTCCCCAATTCCTTATGGTGACTGATGTAGAAAAAAAATCTGCTCCTAGATTCTAGTTGAGTGAGCTTTCCCCAAAACCGGATGTTTGCAGGTGGAAAGTTCTGCTTCAGTTATTGGTGGCACCTGACAAATGGATAGTGTGGTTCAAGACAACACCAGATGAAGTTTACTGAAGGGTGCACACACTCAAGCGAATACTCTTTGAACATACATCCATAATCCTTTTGCACTCACAAGCAAGATAACCAGTAGTCAATGTATGGATCGTTTCCCCACTGTTTTCATGCATGTTGGTTGGAAGTACAGTGGTGCCTCGCAAGACGAAAACAATCCGTTCTGTGATTCTCTTCGTCTAGCGGTTTTTTCCTTTTGCGAAGCAAGCCCATTGGCGGATTAGCGCTATTAGCGGCTATTAGCGGCTTTTAGCGGCTTATCGGCTGATCGGATCAGCTGATAAGTGGCTTAGCGGCTTAGAAAAGGGGGGGAGGGGAAAAAACCAGCAGGAACTCGCAAGACATTGTCGTCTTGCGAAGCAAGCCCATGGGAGATTCGTTTTGCGAAGCACCTCCAAAACGGAAAACTCTTTCGTCTAGCGAGTTTTCCGTCTTGCGAGGCATTCGTCTTGCGGGGTACCACTGTATGCAGGTTCTCAGTCAAAGCAGTGGTTGTGAATACAGCAAGGTAGGTAATTCATCTGGAATAAAGGGATGTGATTCAGTGGACAAGGAAGAGAAACTTTCAGAATGCATGTCCATTGGGAACAGAGATTTGTGGCCCTCTCAGGCATATTTATTCTTCTAAAATACAATGGTACCTCGGGTTAAGAACTTCATTTGTTCCGGAGGTCCGTTCTTAACCTGAAACTGTTCTTAACCTGAGACACCACTTTAGCTAATGGGGCCTCCCGCTGCTGCCGCGCAGCCACCACGCGATTTCTGCTCTCATTCTGAAGCAAAGTTCTTAACCCGAGGTACTATTTCTAGGTTAGCAGAGTCTGTAACCTGAAGCATCTGTAACCTGAAGCGTCTGTAACCCGAGGTACCACTGTAAAGCTGAACCATAGCAGTCTCCCGTGTAGGTCTCTGACTGCTTCAGGAACAACTGGTATAACTAGGTGCCATGGCTCTGTTATAAGAAAAAAACTGCTCCTTTTCCCTTATGGGGTATCCAAGAGCCCGTATAGAGTCCTTAAGTAGGTTCCCTATCAGTAGGAGAATATAACAGAGGCCAACTAGAGAATATTGAGAAGCAAAGCAGCTAGTAAGCCTGATCTTTATTGATCTGTTGCAACAGGGTGCTCCCCTCACACGCAGGAAAGGAGGAGGAACCCAGAACAATGGTATGCACACCCTTTTATATACTTTTGAAATTGCCCACCCTGTAGCCCAAGACCACCCCCAAAGCATCCTACATACATCACAGAAAGAGGCGGTCTACAGCAGAAATCCTGTATGCCAGGATACCTGATAATGGTCACTGATTGCATTACCTGGACAGCCCGGCCATTCTTTTGTGATGGTAAATACTTTAATTCCGGAATCCAGGTCACAGGCTCACCCTATTCACACGCACATACACCCTTAAGACAGGTAAGCAAAAGACAATGGAGAGACTCTCCCATTTGCTGCCTCCTTGCAGAGAGTCAAAATGACTTCAGGTTTGGTCTCCTGTACTATTTCAGACACGTGGTTTATATACGTAATGAACATATGAATTCTAAGGTCATATATATATATATGACCTTAGAATTCCTATAACAGTGGTCTTGCAATGGGGGTGGAGGAGTGGGGAAGTCACCATAGCCTGAAGGGGTGATTTAAACTTTCAGATCTTACTTCTTTCCCCAGATTGTGATATAAAAGCATCCGGATGAATGAGAACTCCATGCACACAATAGATTTTGTTAAGCTACTGGTAAATGGCAAGCCACCTTGATCTCTCTGCGCATCTGAAGTCATTCACAATGCCACCGCTGATGTCTCCACACACAATGGATTTTCAATTTCGGATTAAGCTCGGGTGCCTTGCAAATAGTGTGAGCAAACCAACAATAGTGGATTATGGTTTTACTGACAGGGAAAACTGAATGGCATACAGAGGAGAAAATATATGAGGGCACTGCAGTCCCACCACAAAAAGGGGGAAAGCCCCCCCCTTTAAGCCAATTGCATAGCACAGGAACATATAACCGTGTTTCCCACTGGAATAAATGTTACCCGTTTCTGCAATGGCTACTGCATCCCATTTGCACATCATGTATGTCTGTTTATGAGTCTAATCCTATATAAGTCTACTCAGAAGCAAGTCCTGATGAGATCAGTGGAGTTTACTCCTGATAAATGGGTACAGGATTGAAAGCTAAATGAGTTTTATTTTTTAATCTATTCCATGGGTAGGCAAACTAAGGCCCGGGGGCCGGATCCGGCCCAATCGCCTTCTCAATCCGGCCCACGGACATTCCGGGAACCAGCGTGTTTTTACATGATTAGAATGTGCCCTTTTATTTAAAGCGCATCTCTGGGTTATATATGGGGCCTGCCTGGTGTCTTTACACGAGTAGAATGTGTCCTTTTATTTAAAATGCATCTCTGGGTTATTTGTGGAGCATAGGAATTCATTCATTATTTCCCCTTCCAAAATGTAGTCTGGCCCCCCACAAGGTCTGAGGGACAGTGGACCAGCCCCCTGCTGAAAAAGTGTGCTGAACCCTGATCTATTCTCATAATATTTCTTTCTTAAGATTCCTTGCATGCTCATGCAGGAGTTTGGGTCGCCTTGAATCAGTGGCGGAGAGCAAGCGGTTTTGTGGCTGGCGCGCATCCCGGGGTGTGGAGTATGTCCCGGGGGCGTGGCGCGCCACCCAGAGGGGCATGGTGCACATCCTGGGGTGTGTGGCACGCTTCCCGGGGCGTGGCGTGCGACTGGGGGGCGTGGCACCCAGTGCAGGGGGGCAGCTGCAATGGCATCCCACCAGGATTGGGGTGCCAGGGGCAGTGTGCTCCCCCCGCCCCCTCTTCCTTTGCCAGTGCCTTGAGTGTCTGATCCAGCACATCTGATCCACCTGCCGCACAGCAACTGGGCTGCTCCTTACCCCAACTACTTCCCAGGGACGCAGGTGGTGCTGTGGTCTAAACCACTGAGCCTCTTGGACTTGCCGATCAGAAGGTTGGCGGTTCAAATCTCCATGATGGGGTGAGCTCCTGATGCTCTGTCGCAGCTCCTGCCAACCTAGCAGTTCGAAAGCACTCCAGCGCAAGTAGATAAATAGGTACCGTTGTGGCAGGAAGGTAAATGGCATTTCCGTGCACTCTGGTTCCTGTCACAGTGTTCCCTTGTGCCAGAAGTAGTTTAGTCATGCTGGCTACATGACCGGGAAAGCTGTCTGTGGACAAACACCGGCTTCCTCGGCCTGAAAGCAAGATGAGCGGCGCAACCCCATAGTCGCCTTTGACTGGACTTAACTGTCCAGGGGTCCTTTACCTTTTCACTGCCTCATCGTCCTCATTGGGCCCACATGGATCTGACAGGGGGATGTTGTGAACAACTCAACACAACATGGCACATTTTTCCTTCCACTGTTCCTTCTCATGCTTCTGTTTTCATACTATAGCACAGTCTTTGGGAACCTCCAGGCAGAGCTCTACACTGTCATATTTTTTTATTCCTTCTCCCGCCCTATTTTAAGGTCATGTCTTACGGGGAATTTTGCATTTGTGCTTCGATACCCAAGTGTTATAATTATGTTGTTGTTTAGTTGTGTCCGACTCTTCGTGACCCATGGACCAGAGCACGCCAGGCACTCCTGCCTTCCACTGCCTCCCGCAGTTTGGTCAGACTCATGCTGGTAGCTTCAAGAACACTGTCCAACCACCTCGTCCTCTGTCGTCCCCTTCTCCTTGTGCCCTCCATCTTTCCCAACATCAGGGTCTTTTCCAGAGAGTCTTCTCTTCTCATGAGGTGGCCAAAGTATTGGAGCCTCAGCTTCAGGATCTGGCCTTCCAGTGAGCACTCAGGGCTGATTTCCTTCAGAATGGATATTTATTTATACCCCGCTTTTCCCCCGGACGGGACTCAAGGCGGCTTACAAAATACTTAGAAAGCTAGTGTCTTGAAGGGATTAAGAGGAGTGGTGAAGCATTCCCTGGTGGCGCCTGGGGTGTGGGTCCCTAGCTGTTGTTGGACTACAATTCCCATCATCCCTGACCACTGGCCTTGCTAGCTGGGGACGATGGGAGTTGTAGTCCAAAAACAGCTAGGGACCCACATTTGAGAAACACTGCTCTAACCACTAAACCACTCTGCTTCTGTATGTTCCTCACATGGATCTGTAAAACCAGGCTATTTGTTGGTCTGTTTGTAGTGGCTTGGCAAAAAATGCTGGCTAATCCATGTGATAAACCCCTATTACACCTAGCAGGTTTTCCTTCATTGGAGTAGCCTACATAATGGCTTTGAATACACCCCCCCCCATTAAGCCACTCTACCTTTCTTGAATCAGGACTTAGATGAAGAAGATGATGATGAAGCAGCCCTTATTCCACACATGGGTTAATGAATGAAGTACACAGCGAAAGTGCCAGCAAAAATTAGCATGATGGTGTTCCTCAGCGAGAGGATTACATGAACCCGCCAGCTGGCTGGTGACTAGGTGCCAATTTTGCTTTATTCGGAAACTGGTTTCTTAATAAGGAAACGAGCAACATGGCAATTTTGCAATGCTTGGAGCCGGAGGGAAACAATGTCTTGTTGACACCTTGAAATATAGATGTTGTTTTTGCCTAGCAGGATTGTGCATGTTTTAGTGCTGAATACTCAGCGGGAAACATTTCACACAGCTGATGTGGGGATCAGATTCAAGTGTCCTTTCGCAAGCAGCTGCAAAATCTGCAGGGTTTTCAAGGAGATGTGGATACAGAGGGCTCTGTTGTGGAATGGGCAGGCATGCAACAGAAAGACTATAGCCATATGGAATTGAGCGGGCCTCACTTTAACCAGTGGCTGGCAGGAACAAAACACAGACCTGGCTGTTGTCTTGTGCAGAACGATGCAACCTGGTGCTCTCTGGACGTTGGACCACAACTCCCATCCTACCTGACCATTGGCCACGCTAGCTTAGGGCTGGTGGGAGTTGGTGGAGTTCAACAACATCCGGAGGGCTTCACAGAAGAGCGGAGACCCTTTTCGGACCATCTGAAGAACAGTTATAGCCATGTGAAAATGAGAGCAGGGTTCGAATTATGAGCAGCGGGGGGAAAACAACGATAAGTGAGATAGAAGATAATTGTATGAGATAAAAGTGCAGTCGTACCTTGGCTCCCGAATGCCTTGGCTCCCGTACAAATCGGCTCCCAGACAATCGAAACCCAGAAGTGAGTGCTCCGGTTTTCGAATGATTTTTGGAAGCTGAACGTCTGGTGTGGCTTCCGATTGGCTGCAGGAGCTTCCTGCAGCCAATCGGAAGCCGTGTTTTGGTTTCTGAACATTTTGGAAGTTGAACAGACTTCCGGAACGGGTTCCATTCGACTTCCAAGGTATGACTGTATGTTGTATAAGGCAGCAGTATAATTCACACATATTTCATGGTTTTGCATAAATCTATTTTAATAAACTATTCTGGATCCTCCCCCCCCCCCCAGCAAGGTCTGATGGCATGGGAACTGGGAAAGACAGGAACTGCAGAGGCAAGTGAATGGTAGGGGCAAAAGATCCTGGAAAATGTAGTTAGAAGAATGGGAAGGAGAAAGCCCAGATGCAAGCATGCGACTCGCCCTGCAGTTCCTGCCATTACGCTGGGTGCAATCTTCCCATAAGTTCCCTATGTCAAAAGCAGAATTCGGCTGCCTCAGAGAGCATAATCATTGGGGGTCAAGGACAGAGGCGGATTTTGGGGAGTGCTGCAGCAATGACTTAGAACAGAAGGCGAGAGGCGCTTCCCCAAATTTTGGCCTCACACAGGGCGTTGCTGAAATTTGAAAGCCCGAAGTCCGCAACTATCAAGGATGCTGCACTGGCCCACGATGATCTATGTAAGACTTCTGCCAGCCTCGTGCTTGAAATAGCTAGTAAGGAGTTTGTCACCTCTGGCAGAGAGTCCCAAATGTGCTCTCCTGTACAGTCGTAAATTACCCAAGGATCAATAAGGTCACATCTGTGTAAGTGTGATTAGAATATAGCTCTGTCTCAGCTGGACAGCAGAGATGGTTGGGAATATTTATTTCTCATAGAATAGGCCACTGGGATTCTTTCCTGTTCCCTCATTTGCAAGTCTCTGATGAAGCCATTGATTTCAGTGTCAGGGGCCTAGCAGACAAGCAGGGATCCTCCCCGTTTGTGGTCCAGAGGTTGGTTGCTAGATAAGGTTAATCGCATAACATATCTTGAATCTATGAGGGGTGAAATGAATGTGAATATAACAGGTAAAATCAAGGGGGAGCGGGGGTTTGGGGAGGGTGGTTCAGGACAGACTGAAGGAAGTAAGTAAGAGAGGGCAGGAGTAGAGGGATGATGCCAAGCAGTTTGCGATAAAGTAATCTTGGCTCCTGAGTCGCAGACAGAACATCCAGTTCCTTCTGAACCTGAGTTGACACTGAAGATAAAGTGCTCTCAGCCAATCAGAGCGCCAGGATGAGAACCAATCACAGTGTTCCTCTCCTGAATGATTAGTTGCTTCTGGATTTCCCCCCCATCTAACTCCTTCCATGCCTTTGACAACGGATAAATGGTTGAGACCGCTGCTGACATTATTCTGGCTCTGTAGGAGTAAGCACCTTATCATAAAGCTAATGCAGAAAATACTGATTTCACATTGACTTACCGTATTTTTCGCCCTATAGGACGCACTTTTTCCCCTCCAAAAATGAAGGGGAAATCTGGGTGCGTCCTATGGGGCGAATGCAGGCTTTCGCTGAAGCTTGGAGAGCGAGAGGGGTCGGTGCGCACCGACCCCTCTTGCTCTCTAGGCTTCAGGAAGACATCCGCAGCCTAGGCAGCCCTGCGGGAGGTCCCGCAGGGCTGTCTAGGCTGCGGATAGCAGCCTGCCGCCCGGCACGAGGGGTGCCCTGAAGCAGAGCGCCCCTCACGCCGGACAAACATCCGCAGCGTGGGGAGCCCTGCAGGAGTTCCCTGCAGAGCTCCCCACGCTGCGGATAGCAGCCTGCCGCCCGGCGCGAGGGGCGCCCTGAAGCAGAGTGCCCCGCGTGCCGGGCAGACATCGGCCAGCCCCACAAGCTCGGGTGGTACCTATTTATCTACTTGCACTTTGAGGTGCTTTCGAACTGCTAGGTTGGCAGGAGCAGGGACCGAGCAACGGGAGCTCACACCGCCAACCTTCTGATCGGCAAGTCCTAGGCTCTGTGGTTTAACCCACAGTGCTACCCGCGTCCCTATGCCACAAGTAGCTGGCCACAATTTCAAAAATGCATACTGATAATGTGTCCCTGTTTGACTCTCAGTGCTGTTGACTTTTTATTATTATTTTGGAGTTGATGGCTACTCAGAGCTTTCCATTAGAGAGTACTTGGATCCTGGCCATAGATGAAGTCAAAAGAGCAGGAGAGGAATCAGCATTGCAGAATGTCACTAGCTCCTTCAAAGGCAGGTAAACAGATAGCTTTGATTGGTACTTTGGAACTGTGCGAACACTGCCTTGGCTTCCTACATGGTAGAAAGACCAGATTTATAATAAATATTGCCTTCCAAATGAAGGCATCTAAATGTAATCGGTATTTGCTGGAGCTTTAGCACCTGGAGGTGGAATCTGGAGCTTGAATAGACAGAGAGTAAGCCATGTATTATCCCTGAGACAAAGCGACACATCCGACTTGGAAACACTCTTCTCATTGCAGTTGCCCCTTGTGGGTTGGTAAAAAGCATATTGGCTTTTTAAAGGTCAGATGTAAAAAGAGTGGACAGGTGTGGTACCCGATGATAAAGAGCCAGTGCAGACAATTGCTCACGTCCCGGAGGGGCATTAACTTTTGCTGTAGCAGGAAAAACCTTTCATTTCAGGTGGAGCCGAACAAGCAACAAATCACAAACGACTCAAAGGGGTCCAGATGTCACAGAGACGGCTTGGCGCAAACACTTAGCGAACCACATTTACCATGAAGTGGCTGGGAGGGATCAGAACAACCGGCAAATTTTCTAAGCTTAGAGCAAGCGCTGGGAACATTTTTCTGCCGGGAGTCACATTTTCTCTGAGATCATCTGCTGAGGGCCATATGTGGGCGGGGCCAGAGTCAAAAGTGGGTGGAGCTTGCAGCATTAAAGAGTTGCGTAAGAGGCACTCCCTCTCCCTCTGCCACCTGATCTTTCTTTCTTTCTTTCTTTCTTTCTTTCTTTCTTTCTTTCTTTCTTTCTTTCTTTCTTTCTCACAGAGGGCATGGAAGGGGAAGCGATTTCCTGAGGCATGGTTCTCGGGGTGCAAAAGCCATCTGGGGGGAGGCACATAATACAAAGCTGGGAGCTACATTTCATTTCATTTCACTTTTAATTTGTATACCGCTGTTCTGGGGAGCCAATGTGGTGTAGTGGTTAAGAGCGGTAGATTCGTAATCTGGTGAACCGGGTTCGCGTCTCCGCTCCTCCACATGCAGCTGCTGGGTGACCTTGGGCCAGTCACACTTCTTTGAAGTCTCTCAGGCCCACTCACCTCACAGAGTGTTTGTTGTGAGGGAGGAAGGGAAAGGAGAATGTTAGCCACTTTGAGACTCCTTAGGGCAGTGATAAAGTGGGATATCAAATCAAAACTCTTCTTCTTCTTCTTCTATAAACAAGGCGGTTTACAAGCTGAAGAAATAACAAAATAGACCGATACAAAAAAAGTCACAATAACTTTAAAATAAAAAACTTATGTCAAATAAAACAATATTCAATAATCCGTTGGAATGTAATAGCAAACGGTAAAATTAAATACCAGCAAATAATAATTAAACAGTTTACGCTTATCAGTTACAATGAAGAATGACTAAACTATAATCAATTAAAAAAAAAGTCACGTCACAACGTGTAAAATACCGCAAAAAATACAGAACCATGTAAAAGGATGAAACTGAGAAATAAGGACTCGCGACTCAAAAAAATATATATTTTTAAGAAAAATATGCCTGAACTCGTCTCTTCACAGCTACTTCTGCTATTCTCAAAGTCATGGTCTGGGAAAGGCTCCTAGGGCTCGAGGGTTGGGCAAGGCAGGTGGAAAAAAAGCCATTGCTGAAAGAACAGCAAAGAAAAAAAAGAAGAAGAGTTTGGATTTGATATCCCGCTTTATCACTACCCTAAGGAGTCTCAAAGCGGCTAACAATCTCCTTTCCCTTCCTCCCCCACAACAAACACTCCATGAGGTGAGGGAGGCTGAGAGACTTCAGAGAATTGTGACTGGCCCAAGGTCACCCAGCAGCTGCATGTGGAGGAGCAGGGAATCAAACCCGGTTCACCAGATTACGAGTCCACTGCTCTTAACCACTACACCACGATGGCTCAAAGAGGCTGCTGCTCACCACTGACCTAAGTGCTTACATTTTAGGAACCGAGGACCCAAGGTAAATTACATGGAGACAGCAAAGAGCAGCAGCAAATTAGGACACGCGAATTAATGTGTGATTTCTTTATGAAGTCAATTCATATGGGCCGGACTCAGTGCAAAGTTCCCACTAGCAAGATGCTCACGCAAGGACTTCTGCTAGCATAATGGGGGTTTCTCCTTTCTTCACCCCCTGTGCCCCCTAAATTGGCTTGTGGGGTGTGATGGAGTAGAAGACGCCCCCGAACAGTGCACAGGGGAGGAGGAGAGGGGTGATTGTTCCACCAGGCAAGAATAAATGCTTTACTGGTGGCAGCGGCGTAGCATGAGTTGTCAGCACCCGGGGCAAGGCAAGTAATTTGCGCCCCCTAACCCGGGGCAAGGCAAGTAATTTGCGCCCCCCCTAACCCCTAACCTGCCACGTCAGGTGATCTGAGGCGAGTTGCCACTGGCGCTGCCGCCCAAACGACGCCGCTTGCCCGGAGGAGGAGGGGGGCAGAGAGGCGAGGAAAATGCAACATGGCCCAGCAGCTGCAGCAGCAGCGGCGGAGGCGGGGCTGTGAGGAGGGGCTGCCTGGCGCGTCCTCCGCGGCCCTGACGCGCGGGGACTGCAGCGAGCGCTGAGAGCCGCTGCCTGCCGGACGCCTTCCGCCCGGACGCGCGCACAGCTCGTCGGTTCCGCGAGACATGGGGCTCTGCTACAGCCTGCGCCCGAGGCTCTTCGGCGACTCCGGAGGCAGCGAGCGCGCCCCCCCAGATGTTGCGCCCGGTGCGGCCGGCCCCCCTTGCACCCCCCACGCTACGCCACTGACTGGTGGAACCATCACCTTAGCGCTACACTGAATTCCTATCTACCTATTTATTTCACAACATTTAAATGCTTGTCGGAAAAACCTCTAAGCACTTTTGCATAAAACAATTCTTCACATGGCCGTGCACACATAAATCTGTCTAAAACAAAAGGGAATCATGACAGCTTAGATGACTCTGCCAGTAGACAAAGCATACCTATGCAAGCTTAAATCCCCCTGGCCGCAACAAAACCTTCAGCACGCATACTGATGCTCTCAATGCTGTCCTTATTTTGTACTTTGCCCTTCAGCTCGAAGGCCAACTGCTGGCTCCTCTGAGAAAACTATTTGAGACTAAAGAAGGTCTGCATTGCAGATGCAAATACAAAAATATGAAACCAGAATCCTAACACCAACCCAGCGGTGTAGAGTCACCCAAACTGTACAGGAACAAGTGACTCTGGACTCCCTAAACTACACCTACAGTAGACACAAGCTTGGGATGCGCTAGTGGTTCAGTCACACTGGGTGCAGAGCTCCAGGGGCAATGTAGAAGGCGCTGCAGCCATGGTGTAGAATGGAAGGCAAAGAGGAGGAGGCACACCAAAATTTGACATCGCACAGGGAGCCGCGGAAATTTGAGACCCCAAGGTCTGCCACTGCCTATTAGGAATTAATTTCTTAAAAAGGGGAAATGCATGCAGCAGGGTCTAGAATCCAGTCCTTCTGACCTAGACACACTTCCTGCAAAGCTCAAGGGGTTGGCCACTGCTTCCCAGCAGTGAGAGAAACAACATCATTTGGGTGCTGAGAAATACCTTTTCACAAATTACTTCTAGTGCATTGGTACCTCGGGTTGCAGACACTTCAGGTTACAGACTCCGCTAACCCAGAAATAGGACCCCGGGTTAAGAACTTTGCTTCAGGATGAGAACAGAAATTGTGCTCCGGCGGCGGGAGGCCCCATTAGCTAAAGTGGTACCTCCAGTTAAGAACAGTTTCAGGTTAAGAACGGACCTCCAGAACAAATTAAGTTCTTAACCCAAGGTACCACTGTATTACAAGGCTGCGCCCACCAGAATTATCATATTTTTCTGTGTATAAGACAAGGGTTTTTTTATTCTAAAGAAATGCTAAAATTGGGGGTCGTCCAATACATGGATAGTGCAGATTGTGGGACGGCTGATTGGTGGCTGTCGCGAGCAGGAGATTGTCAGCGTTGTTTGGGCAGGTGATTGGTGGCTGCAGCAAGGTCTGCTGGTGAATGGCTGCTGCAGCAATTGGGCGGGCGATTGGCGGCTACTGGCATTGAGTGGTCAAACAATTGGTGGCTTCATTGATGCAGGTGATTGGCAGCGGTGGTTAGACAGGCAAGCATTTGTTGGCAATCCCCCCCCCCCACAAAAGCTCAATAACTCTGGGCAACACCCCCCCCCAAGAAATGTTAACAACTCTGGGCAATTTCCCCCCATTTCCCCAATTTGGAGTCCCAAAAAATAGGGGTCGTCTTATACACGGGCATATTATACACGGGAAAATATGGTAAAACAGATCTAAAGGTGAACAGATTTACAGCTGTAGAAATCCCTACATCAGACAAAACCATATGCAAGAGGCAGGAGTCGATCTTGGTTTAGGACCTCTTTAGACTACCACAAAGCGGCTTGCAACAAAATGTTGCAGTATAGGCTACCATTGTTCAGGACTCCACCCCCTCCATTTCAGTGGCGTGCGGTCAGTGGACTAGGGCGCCTCCTTCCCAAAGCCCGGGAAACTTCTGCTATTTCAAACACAGCTATTATTCCTTACTTGCCTCTACGCTGGAGTGTGCGAGTTTCATGCAAATCATCACCCTCTTTTTTGTCAAGGATAATGGTTTAATTTCCTGAAATGGTAATGTTTACTTTTTAACATGGTGTATTTTTAACATGGGTCCCCACCCCCCGTTTGACAGAACTCTCATGGCTGACTGGGAGTCACACGAGAGAGGCATTCCATTCTGTTGTGACTGTTATTCAAGCAACTGTCGTTTTTAACTGTTTTCTGCTTCTCTCTGTGTGTGAGGGAGAATGGCTGCTAAGAGAGGAGTCTCAGGATACTGCTGTGTGATCTGTTTGAAGGGAAATAGATCCCTGAATGTTAATTGGGAGAAAGCTGTGCAGGAGCTCTCTGTAAGGAACAAAGTGAATAAGTATGAGTAAATATATTCTTCTCAGTTATAAGTTTATGAAAGTGAAGTTCTTTTGAATATAGTGAGTCTGGAGACTGCATATCATCAAAATGTGTGTATATATATGTTTGTGTGTGTCAGTGCCAGATTTAAACAAGCTATAGCTTAGGCCCCCACTCTCTTGGGGGGGGGGCCCAAAAAAAATTAAAGGGGAAAAAACTGGGTGTACATTTCCAAAATATAAGATAAAAAAAGAAATAAAATAAAACCTACATACAGCAACAGTGTTTTGTGTTGTGTAGACTCCTATGATGTAAGTAATGGGCCCCGCCTGCTAGCCTGCTCCCTAAAATTTCACCGGTTTGCTCATTTCTATATATAGGGTGCCTACATTCTGCATGTACAAATGGCTTTAGATACCTATTAGGTCCATAAATTACCATATAGCATATATTCAAGACAAAAAAACAGCGACAATGTGTTGTTGACAAAGGACAGCTGGACATCTAAAGGGCCCCATTACCTTCAGTAGCTTAGGGCCTCGTCAAACCTAAATCCAGCCCTGGTGTGTGTACACACACACACACCATTTTTATGGGGTGTACCTTATACATCTCCCCTCGTTTTTCTGGCAGCGTGCAAGCTGCCACCCTCACAGCCTGGACCCTGGAAACGGAGAGGAATGATATGCCGTCAGATTGGATAAGGAGGCAAACAGGCTCTCCGGGAATGAGACAAAATCTTGAGGAGGCCAAAGAGCTCCACAGGCGAGTTTGGAACAGCATCTAATATGGTTGCAGCACACAGGCCTAGAGGAAATTGGCTGCTTTCCCCAAATCGTTTACTTTCAATAAGGCTTCTCCTGGGCGAGCAGCTTCAGGAATACTGAAGAAGCCAGCAGGCAGTCAGGCTCCATATCATCTTGCAGCAAGTTTTGCTAATGGTCGGTTGAAAACAAAAGCCCATTTTCTCCACCGTTTCGTTGCACGACAAGCCAAGACGACGAGCACAAGCAGCTCAGCTTAAATCAGATGGTTGGGGGGTTCTTTTTCATTTTTTAAAATGCTTTTCTAAAAAAAACCCAACCCCAAAGCTGTGCCCAACTCACCAGATTGATCACTTTCTTCGCTGCATGCGGAAACCCTCTTGCTCACCACAGTGCTTGTTTTCTTTTAATTAAAGCAGCAGTGCCAAGTAATCAGCTGGGTCTGTCAATGGGACCCGACACTGCTGAATGTATGGCATTAAGCGAAAATAAAAGCAGCTGAATGATCCTTTCCTTCACCGCAGCCCCCCCTTGACACCCTCCCTCTCCAGCAGCTGCAGCTAGATTAGCAAACGCAACCCTGAGACGGCGATAGGGAAGAAAAGGCTGGGAACTGCCACAGAAATTGGCATCTCAATGCAGAGGACGCGGGCATGACTGGAATCCTGATCAGCTGGAACTGAAGGAGGAATGCCAACCAAAGAAATAAGATGATGAGGATGGAGAAATGACGAACAGGGAGGAAGAAATAAGAAAGTCTCCGCAGATGCTATGGACCATCTCCTTGGCTGCGGATTTTAAACAGAGATGCTCATCAGTGCAGGGTTAGGAGTTGGACTGATGCTTGAACTTCAGGTCAACTCCAGGATTGTAGGACTTGGGTTGTGTTCACACATGCAAAAATATTTGGGTTGCGGTGGAACTCCTGTTATTTGCAAATGTTTTCAGAAATGTAAAAAACAAACAAACATGGGTTGTATCCAGCCAAGTTCTACTGAGAGTAAAGTAAAGGTAAAGGGACCCCTGACCAAATTAGCGGAAATGTATAAGACCTAACTCAAATATGTGCTGGAAGTGTAAAGAAAAAGAGGGCACCTTTTACCATATGCAGTGGACCTGTAAAAAGAGACCTCTTTCTACTCCTCTGGTGAGTTGTAACCATCACCTGCTCTGTCCAGGGTCCTTATCAGACTTCATTTGCCTGTTGGGATCCTGCATCGCCTGTCTTGATACATTGCCCAGGCCTAATGTGTGTAGGCAAATGTGTGGGGTGTGTGTGTGCCAAACTAGATCTTTGATGCAAGAGAAATAAAACCTAGTTTCACCCCTGGTGCATTGCCCTCTATTCTGAAGCAAGCAGCTGGGCCAGAGCTCAAGGGCAGAGCATACCAAGGCTCCAGGTTCAATCCTTGCCTTCTCCAGGGTCTACTTCCTACAACTTCCTCTCAACGGGCCATCTCCAGAGTACAGTGGTACCTCTGGTTACGTACTTAATTCGTTCCAGAGGTCTGTTCTTAACCTGAAACTGTTCTTAACCTGAGACACCACTTTAGCCATTCTCCCTCTGCCGCCATGCGATTTTTCTGTTCTCATCCTGAAGAAAAGTTCTTAACCCAAGGTACTATTTCTGGGTTAGCGGAGTCTGTAACCTGAAGCGTATGTAACCCGAGGTACCACTGTACAATTCTCTTTCTCCAACATCGTCTCCATGGAAGATAGTAAGAAACTCCAAAGGAAAGTTCAGATGACTATGTTTAAAAATGTGTAGGGAGCGTTTGTGAAGATGAATGGTCAACCAGGAAGGGTGAACTGATCACCCTTTTCTCACCCCTGGGCTGCTCTTCCACCTTCCATGATGACACCATCTGATTCTGATTCTAATATTCTCCTAGCCCCTTCCTCACATTCTGCAGGGTTACCGTAGAGACAGCAAGAAACAACTTGCATCATCGCTATTCCGTTGCCCACTTCTTACCGGACGTTGTTCAGTAAGCAGATTAGATAATTGTGGGTTTTGTGTCAGCATTCCTATCAACATGGCAGGTAGGAAAATGTGCCATCTAGATGTTCACGTGTTCTGCTTATTGTCCCATGAAGCAGAGAAGCCAGCTGAGAAGTTAAGGATTTATAGTTGGGGAATGTATGAAATCTTTGGACAACTTAGAGATGGTAACGTACATGCAAGTGGATGCTGTGAGAGACAGCAAGAGAAAAGGGAGAAAGAAGAGGAGGAGAAGAAGAGTTTGGATTTGATATCCCGCTTTATCACTACCCTAGGGTGTCTCAAAGCGGCTAACATTCCTATTCAGGGAAGCTTTTAATGTATGATATTTTAGTGTTTTTTGGTTTCTGTGGAAGCCGCCCAGAGTGGCTGGGGAAACCCAGCCAGATGGGCGGGGTACAAATAATAAATTATTATTATTATTATTATTATTATTTTCCCTTCCTCCCCCACAACAAACACTCTGTGAGGTGAGTGGGGCTAAGAGACTTCAGAGAAGTGTGACTAGTCCAAGGTCACCCAGCAGAGACGCGAACCCGGTTCCCCAGATTATGAATCTACCGCTCTTAACCACTACACCACACTGGCAGATTCCCTTAAAAAGCCACCCCAGTTAGTCAAGGTCCCAGTGCCCCCCCACGGGGCTTAGATAAGCCATGACTAAGGCCTATTCAATGGCCTTCGGTGGGACTTAGTCTTGACTATATTTTTCACTAGATGTGCCGATAAAGTCTCCTTCAAAATCACATATTTATTTTTGGTACTGTCCATCTGCATTGCGTTTTGTAGAACAACGCACATTGCACTTGTCCAAAGCAACTTACGAACCAAGAGTTTCTAGGGAGCAACAACGCAAAACATCAGTTTGGGAGGAAAAGCAGTAGATAAATACCGTATTTTTCGCCCCATAAGACGCACCGGCCCATAAGACGCACCTAGATTTTTGGGGGGGAAATAAAGGAAAAAAAAATTATTTCCCCCCCAGGTGCGCTGCGCTACACCAGGAGCTTGGGGCGTGTGGAGCTCAGCGCGCCCCAAGCTTCTGCGTGCCGGCAAGGTCTCCGCTAGCGTGGGAGAGCCGGGCGCCTCTCCCAGGGCTAGCGGACCCCTGCGCTAATCCAGAAGCTTGGGGCAAGCTGAGGTCAGCGCGCCCCAAGCTTCTGCGTGCCGGCAAGCAGTCCGCTAGCCCTGGGAGAGCCGCGGGGCTCTCCCAGGGCTAGCGGATCGCTGCGCTATACCAGGAGCTTGGGGCGTGCTGAGCTCAGCGCGCCCCAAGCTTCTAGGTGCGCGCAAGCAGTCTGCTGCCGCCCCAAGCCTGGCGCACCCGGCAGGAGGTCCCACCGGGTGCGCGAGGCTTGGGGCGGCAGCGGACTGCTTGCGCGCACCTAGAAGCTTGGGGCGTGCTGAGCTTAGCGCGCCCCAAGCTTCTAGGTGCGCGCAAGCAGTCCACTGCCGCCCCAAGCCTCGCGCACCCGGTGGGACCTCCTGCCCGGTGCGCGAGGCTTGCAGACACTCGCCGGAAGCAGGGGGAGCCCTCCCGAGGGCTCCCCATGCTTCGGGCGACAGGCTGCCGTCCCAAGCCTCGCGCACCCAGTGGGTCCTCCTGCCGGGCGCGCGAGGCTTGCAGGCATTCGCCCCATAAGACGCACCCCGATTTCCTCTTCATTTTTGGAGGGGAAAAAGTGCGTCTTATGGGGCGAAAAATACGGTAAGTAAATATCCATAAACGATCCACATTGATCCAGAACCAAAAGCAGATTGGTTAGATTCTGCTCTTGTGTGAGAGCCTGAAATAGATATTGTTCTTTAGATAAGTGGTGATCTTTGTTGCTGTTGTAACCCCTATCCCACCGAATTATAGAAACAGGTGAGCTTAACAGGTGTAAGATTTAGTCGGTGCCTATATCTTTAGCCATGGGACGTGGGTGGCGCTGTGGGTTAAACCAAAGAGCCTAGGACTTGCCGATCAGAAGGTCAGCAATTCAGAAGGTCCACGACGGGGTGAGCTCCCGTTGCTCGGTCCCTGCTCCTGCCAACCTAGCAGTTCGAAAGCACATCAAAGTGCAAGTAGATAAATAGGTACCACTCCGGCGGGAAGGTAAACAGTGTTTCCGTGTGCTGCTCTGGTTCGCCAGAAGCAGCTTAGTCATGCTGGCCACATGACCCGGAAGCTGAACGCCGGATCCCTCGGCCAATAAAACGAGATGAGCACCGTAACCCCAAAGTCGGTCATGACTGGACCTAATGGTCAGGGGTCCCTTTACCTTTACCTTACTTCCAAAGGCTCTCCAAGATCTGGGGCAGATATGATTCCTGGCTCTGCTGCGCATGAGATGCTTGTGAAAACATTGCTTCCCCCAGAGAAACAGTTTCTCTTAAAAGTCACCTCTATTGGTCTGTCACCCCCCCCCCCCCACTTTATTACCTGGGTTATGAAGGCGCCCTAAAGACGTTAAAGCAAAGATTATGGGATAATACACACAGTGACTTGCAATCTCGATCACACACAGTCTTTGGTCCGCTGGCAGTAGGAGTACAATATGGGCATGTCTTTAAGTTCACACCTTACATTAAAAACCTGACAGTACCAAATTATTGAAGGTTATTCACCAAAACCAGACTAAATGTATTTCCTTCTGCAGTGCTGGATGGCAGGTTGAGAGGAGTTTCCTACCAGGACAGACTTTGCTCATGTCCTCAAGACATTGATTCTATAAAACATATTTTGCTGCACTGTGCAAACTATGAGCAAGCCAGGGCTGAACTGATCTTACCCTTGCTGGTACCTTTCCCAGGAAAATCAGAGGCTCACTATGTCAGGTTCCTATTGGAAGACCGGACAAACGCTAGAACATTAGCAGTGACGAAGTTTTTATCGGTGGCTGCAAGAACCAATGATCCCTATCTTTAAGTCTGAACAAAATGCTTGTTTAACCTGGAGGTAGGCTGTCTGAATTGTGCATTGCTTTGTAATGATTTGTTAGGTCTCTGGACCGTAATAAAGATTGATTGATTGATAGTTTCTCTGAGTTACAATTCCCAGCACTCCTAACAAACTACAGTTACAGTGGTACCTCGGGCTAAGTACTTAATTCATTCCGGAGGTCCATACTTAACCTGAAACTGTTCTTAACCTGAAGCACCACTTTAGCTAATGGGGCCTCCTGCTGTTGCGCCACCGGAGCACGATTTCTGTTCTCATCCTGAAGCAAAGTTCTTAACCTGAAGCACTATTTCTGGGTTAGCGGAGTCTGTTACCTGAAGCGTAAGTAACCTGAAGCGTATGTAACCCGAGGTACCACTGTACCAGGATTCTTCAAGTTTGGATGTGACCAAGCAGGCGATTCTATTCTCACTGAAGGTGGTCAGAGACGAAAGCCAAGCTCCTTCCTTGGCTCATATCAACCTCTTCTGTCATGCCTAGCAGGACAATTGCAGCAGCCCCTTTACAGCATAGTTTGAAGACACTCCAGCATCTCAGCTCCGCTAAGCTGCCATCCCTATATTCTGCTATCCCAGGAGATTTCAGTCCCTCAAAACACAGATGGGTATTAGCTCGTTTTAATTTGAAAGCTGCCTTCTATGAGAAACGATGTAATCTCCTGCCTGTATCGACATGCCTCTGTGGGACAATATGTACAGCCATGAAGGAAGATCTCTCTCAACAGGCAGGGAAATAAAATGGGGCCATCGCTGCTTCTTTCTTATAATAATTTCTCAGCAATATCACATAAACGGGTTTGGGTTTTGTTTTGTTTTTGCAATGTAGGCATCCTCAAAGGAAGGAATGATGAGGGTGAGAATATCAAAACCCATAGCCGGAATTAATTTTTATTTTAAAAGAGCACTGCGTTTCTTATCTGCCTTGTGACATTACAGCATTCGTCATGCACTGAAATCCGAGGGAACTTTCATTTGTCCTATGGGGAGCACACACGGCACAAAATGAAAGTCTACTGCAGGGATTGGTGGTGTACGCAAGAAATCTGAGATGAATTGTAGTGTTTTCCAGCGGAAAACGTCTTTGGATTGCAACTTCCATTTTCATATATGCAGCAAGACAGGGACTTTGTTAGTTGTTTAAGTTCCACCCTTCAAATGTCAGAATTAGCATTTCTGCAACTGCTTACTGTTAATTCCTATGGAACCTTTTAATCTGCAGTATTAATTGCATTCCATATAACACCAGTCCTGAAAGACCTACATTGGCTCCCAGTATGTTTCTGAGCACAATTCAAAGTGTTGGTGCTGATCTTTAAAGCCCTAAACAGCCTCGGCCCAGTATACATGAAGGAGCATCTCCATCGTTCAGCCCGGACACTGAGGTCCAGCTCTGAGGGCCTTCTGGCAGTTCCCTAACTGCGAGAACTGAGATTACAGGAAACCAGGCAGAGGGCCTTCTCAGTACAGTGGTACCTCTGGTTACAAACTTAATTTGTTCTGGAGGGCCGTTCTTAACCTGAAACCATTCTTAACCTGAGGTACCACTTTAGCTAATGGGGCCTCCCACTGCTGCCGCATCTCCATCCTGGGGTAAACTTCTTAACCCGAGGTATTACTTCCTGGTTAGCGGAGTCTGTAACCCAAAGTTTTTGTACCTTGAGGTGTTTGTAACCTGAGGTACCACTGTAGTGGTGCCCGTCCCCGTGGAACGCCCTCCCATCAGACGTCAAGGAAACCCTGTTTAGGGAAGTTTTTTATATTTTATGTTTTATGGTGTTTTTAATATTCTGTTGGTAGCTGCCCAGAGTGGCTGGGGAAACCCAGCTAGATGGGTGGGGTATAAAAAATTATTATTATTATTATTATTATTATTATGGTTGTTGTTGTTATCTGGATTTGGTGTGTGTGTGTGTGTGTGTGTGTGTGTGTGTGTGTCAGTAAATGAGGGGAATTAAGACTAAGAGAGCTGAGTGGGAGGTGCTCGTGTAATTTCACTGTATACAAGTTGTACAAGTGACAATAAAAGTATTTCATTTCATTTCATTATTATTCATCTTTACAACAACCTTGTGAGGTTACCCATTTTTATGACTGAAGAACTGAAGCTGAGAGCGAGCCGCCTAATGGCACACTATGGTCATAGCAGAGGCAGAACACGATCCAACTTCTTGGTCTAACTCCCTATCCACTGGATCCACATCAATAATTATGGGAGGAAGGACAGGAGATTGCCAGTTGCCACCTGCACCGTAAAGCAATTCCATGCCCAGGAATTTCCCATTCTGGATGCGTAGCGTCTCCCTCGCTAGAAAAGCATGTGCCCATAAATACTAACATTCAAATGTGATTATTACAAGGAAAGTATTACAGTATGTCACATAGAAGTGAAATGTGGGAAGCCTACAATCCTTTGCCCACTTATCTGGGAGGAAACCTCATCAAACTGAACGGGACTCACTTCTGAACAGGCTTGCATAGGATTGCACAGTAACTGTCTCTTTGAATCAGAATGGTATGATGATAAACAATTGTAGGGCAGACATCCGATAAGTCAGTTATCGAAGGGGTCAGCAATGTAGAACATGTTCTACAAGCAAAAGGTCTCAGGTTTTCACAAGCATCTCATGCGCAGCAGAGCCAGGAATCACATCTGCCTCAGATCTTGGAGAGCCTTTGGAAGTAAGGTAAAGGTAAAGGGACCCCTGCCCAATAGGTCCAGTCATGGCTGACTCTGGGGTTGCGGCACTCATCTCACTTTATTGGCCGAGGGAGCCGGCGTACAGCTTCCAGGTCATGTGGCCAACATGACTAAGCCGCTCCTGGCAAACCAGAGCAGTGCACGGAAACGCCATTTACCTTCCCGCCAGAGTGGTACCTATTTATCTACTTGCACTTTGACGTGCTTTCGAACTGCTAGGTTGGCAGGAGCTGGGACTGAGCAACGGGAGCTCACCCCGTTGCGGGGATTTGAACCGCCGACCTTCTGATCGGCAAGTCCTAGGCTCTGTGGTTTAACCCACAGCGCCACCCGTGTCCCTACCTTTGGAAGTACTGGACCAATTATTGGATAAAATACAAAGCAGCTTCAGGTGTGTTCAAACAGTCTGAAAGAAACAGCACATATCTGTGGCGTATAGCAGTTAAGATTAAGAAAGGTAGAATCTGAATTTTGCACCCTTGCCCGAGATATTTTGCTTCAACGTCACTGTTTCAAAATGACACTTTCTTCTTGGGTGCCCGTGATGTATTTCATCAGTATAATTAATCTCTCTTCCATTCCCTCTTTTAAAAAAATATTAAAAAATACACACAAAGAGATGATTCTCCAAGCTGCTTTCTTCCATCTGAGAGCTCATCTTTGAAGGCACACTAATTGGGCCACTTTAAATGGACAAAAGACATCATGTCTATAAGGGAAAGTAGGTCATTGGCTCAGTCCAAGTCCTTCTTGATCCATATGTGTGATGTCACCCCTCTGTTAGAATGCAGTGAGATGAAATTCAGTTGAACACACTGCAAGAATTTTGAGCCAGCAGGTCAGGGAGAAGCAAAATATCCACCCAAAAATGCCACTGGAGAGAAACAATATCTAAATCTTACAGGCAGTACCGCCATAAAACTGGTTGACAAGATAACCCCATTAAATTAGCAAGTTTGGATGTACCAAGAGTTCTAGCAACAGATTGAAATATCGCAGATCATTTGGACTCAGAATCTAGTCCATAGCTCAGTATTCAGTTTTTATGTTGCCGTGTTGGTTGGACCCTGACTGTGTGATGTTACCTATAAATATTTTGGGAGATGATAATCTGAACATACTCATCATACAAAACAACAGTTCCACCATGGCTGAATTTGGGCACCTCATAGCAGTCACATATCACCAGAAGAAAGTGCAGGAAATGTTTAATTCATTATTGAGGGGGTTTGTCCTTATTTTTTTAAAAAATGTAATGTTTTGATTCATCAGCTCAGATCACACTTATTATGCATACACCACTGAATTTAATTTGTTTAATTCTTAATTGGATTTCATTGACTTGAACTTTTTACATTGCTTTGCCATTTTAACCCCATTGCTTAGAATTCTCTGACCCCAAAATCCCCTTGACTTACATATGAATTACCTGTCAGCTTAGGATAACTATACATGCATCCCGTGAAGTGGACTCTAGACAACAAAGACACATGCCACAATAAATTTGTTGGTCTCCACAGTGCTGCAGTTCTGTTGTTTTCCCTGTAGTTGGCTAATACAGCTAGCTCTTAAGATATCAACCATTAACATGAATACCGCAAAGAGAGGCAAATGATGTTTCCCTCTTAATAGAGCAAGGACACCTTTTGCACCAGCTGAGAAATTAGCCTCAGATCCTTAATGGATGTTTAAGAGTTCTAATGCCTGGGCAGATCTGTACATCCCGTCTATGCAGGCGATGCCTTCTACGAAACGCCCGAGGATTGCTTACCATATGCTTAACTTTCTGATTCATTGCTCCTGACCCAATTAGGCTTCAGAATCCTCCTTAGATGCTCAAAACATCCTCTCAAGGATATAGTAAAGAAGTAGGCCAGGGAGAGGGAGGGGGATCCAAATCGCATCCGCCACTGGAGCAAGATTTCCAAAGGAGCCTGGAGGATTCGAAAGCCGTGGGCAATTGGGAAACTGAATATAACCATCTCCTTGCTGAGCTTCAAGTAAACGCACTTGCAAAATGAAGGAAGTACAAGAAGGACAAACTGGATTTCCTTTCACTAGCCTCCCTTACGGGCATGTGGAAAGCAGAGGAAAAAAATCTTCTTTGGTGATCACTCATAGCCGAGTAAGATTGTCTTCCATATACACGGTTTTAACAGTGAGTCCATAAGTGTCTGTGGAGGCCAATTCTGGATCCACACGTCCTTCCACAGTGGTGACATAGGTTTCCAGGCGGGAGTTGATCACAGTGAGGGTTTGCCAAGGGTGCCTTCCTCTTAGCACGTTTCTCCCTTTCGTCCTGAGTTCAAGCATCTTCAAAGCCCATGACACCTTTGGTAAAGGCTGTTCTCCAATTGGAGCGCTCTCAGGCCAGTGTTTCCCAGTTGTCAGTGTTTATACTACATTTTTTAAGATTTGCCTTGAGAGAGTTTTTAAACCTCTTTTGTTGACCACCAGCAATACACTTTCCATTTTAAAGTTTGGAATAGAATAGTTGCTTTGGAAGATGATAATCAGGCATCCGCACAACATGACCAGTCCAACAAAGTTGATGTTGAAGAATCATTGCTTCGACACTGGTGATCTTTGCTTCTTCCAGTACACTGGCATTAGTTTACCTGTCTTCCCAAGTGATATGTAAAAATTTTCAAAGACACCATTGATGGAATCTTTCAAGGAGTTGGAGATAGCATTTATAAGTGTTCCAGGTTTCACATGCATGCAGTAAGATCGGTAGTACAATAGCTTTGTAAACAAGCATTTTGGTTTCCCTGTGAATGTCCCCGTCCTCAAACACTATGCATTTCGATCGGGAGGAAAAAATACCCCTTAGTTGCCATCGCATGGGTTCCTCATCTGATCTCCTGAATTGCCAGGTTGCACCTGGTTGGCTGAGTGAATCAGAGGGGTGATTTGTGAAGGCTCAAAAGAGGTAATAATAACCTTTTGGTATCAATTCACCCAGTTATACACCTCTCTCTCCCCCCCCCCATTGCCCCTCACATTATGACCAGCCTCTGGTAAGGGAGAGTGCATAAGACATGTGATGAGGATAATAAGCCCGTAGGAATGGTGAATACAAAGAACTATGCAAAGGGTTAATGCTGTAGCATAGAATCTTGTGACGTCATATATATACTGACTGAGGCAGGTTCTTTTCAGTTAGTTCAGTTATCAATGGTGTGAGAGTTTCAATTGTGAGAGCAGCAAGTGTGTTATGTGTTCTGCTGCTGCCTGCCTCAAGAGCCAGTCTGTAAGTATCAGTCAGTCTCAGATGCAAAATCATGTAAATATGTTCCAGTAACGTAAGTATCATCTCTTGTACATTCAATCTGACGGGAGAAAGTATGGCAAGTAAAAGTCCTTTTTTAATTTTTATACTTTACAGTATTTATTTTTAATTTTTTGAATATTTTTTATTAGGAAATTCAACATAACAATTTACCAAAAACGTACCATCCTCATTCCCCCCCCCCGTTTTTCCTCCCCCCTCCCCAGAAAAGAAAAGAAAAACCCCACCCACCCACCCCCAGACTTCCCTCAGCTCCTCTCTCTGGTTTTTCAGCACATGTTATTTTCTGCATATTATAAAATTGTAAAGCTCCTTAATTTATCTATCTATATGTTACCAATAATAAATCTGTGTATATTTATTCAAAACCTGCCAAGGAGTCCAGTTCATTTTGTTGGTTCTTTAAGTACGGTACTTTGTAAAAGGTTCCCATTCTTCTTTAAAGTCACAGTTGTCCTTATCACATAGTTTGTGTGTCAATTTTGCCAATTCCGCATAGTCCATTAGTTTCTCGTGCCACAGTTCTCTGGTCAGGATTTCTTTGTTCTTCCATCCTTGTGCTATTAAGACTCTTGCCGCCATTGTCGCATACATGAAGATGTTTTTCAATTTCCATGGCCAGTCTTTTCCCACAATCCCTAACAAGAATGCTTCAGGCTTTTTTTTTACAAATGTTAATTGAAACATTTTCTTCAACTCATTGTATATCATTTCCCAATTTTTTAAAAATTTTTACTACAATCCCACCACATATGGTAAAAAGTCCCTTCTTTTTCCTTACCATTCCAACATATATTTGAGCAGGTTTTATACATTCTTCCTATCTGCACTGGTGTTATATACAATCTATACATCATTTTCATGTAGTTTTCTTTCAGCAAAGAGCAGTCTGTAAATTTTAAATCAGTTTTCCACAGTCTTTCCCAATCTTCAAACATTAGGTTATGACCTATATCTTGTGCCCATTTAGTCATGGTTATTTTTATACTTTAGAAGCAAGTATTGCCTGGCTTTTCTAGGAGAAAGGGGAACTATTAAAAAGGGCCAAATGACCCAGGGAACTGCCACACAACTCTGTAAGGTATAATTACCAGAAAGCCAAGGTGGGTGGGCACCTTACTCCTTTTTGCTGGTGTGGGAGCTTACAGGAAGAGGGAAGCGATATCTGCTGTGCTTCAGAACCCCCAGTGAATATGGTCAAAGGCTATTTCAGCTATCATCCCAGAAGCAAACATCTCTCAGCCAGGTGCCTGGCATTCCATCTGTATTTTGAAGTCTCAGGCAGGTAGCAGCAGCAGCAGCAACAACAACAGAAACCTGGGCCAATTTATATCCAGCACCTGAATGGGCTGGCATATACGTATGTCAGCTTGATGGCTCACAAGTTGCGGAAGCCTGAACACACTCCATGTGATGCTGCCGTGAATCTTTCTGGGATCTCAGATTGACGACGACACATTTCTTCCCATTCTGCTGCTTGCACACACAAGGGTTCGTTCTTCTCAGAACCTCTACATCTGGCTTTCCCAGATGGAAAACTTTTTCCTTGCACAATTCTTCTTCCATGCAGTAGTTCTGCATCCTTATTAAGCAAAGGTCAAACCATTTGTATCATGTTTTAATTTTTAAATGAAATTTTCACAGTGATATCTCAGCAGCTGTCAATGGAGTTGCGCGAATCTCTCGAGAGCAATGCCTACAATGGTTTTTCAGGTGCTATTTTCTCCTGCTACATTTTCATTACACCCCAATGACCCCAGCCCAACTAAATGCTTGAATAAGAATAGCTCTCTCCACTCCACTACAGTGGTACCTCGGGTTAAGAACTTAATTCGTTCTGGAGGTCTGTTCTTAACCTGAAACTGTTCTTAACCTGAGGAACCACTTTAGCTGATGGGGCCTCCCGCTGCCACCGCACAATTTCTGTTCTCATCCTGAAGCAAAGTTTTTAACCCGAGGCATTATTTCTGGGTTAGTGGAGTCTGTAACCTGAAGTGTCTGTAACCTGAAGCGTCTGTAACCTGAGGTACCACTGTAGTTGAAATCCTCTCAGTGTGCAAGGAGGGCAGAAATCTTTTTGGATTGTGTGCAGAGCTGCACTTTCTCCCCAAAGTGGAAGGAAATAACCTCCTATCGGGTTAAAGTAGATTAGCCAAATAAAGTAGATTAGCCAAAATGCTGAGTTGCTGAGGTCTGTTACGCAAGCTGCGAAGACTCTGCGGATCCCTAAGTTTGCCGATGTCTGTTGGCATCGGTTGCTGTGATGTTCAGGCTGAAGGAAGCTTTTGAAGCTCCCAAATGACTGACCAGGAGGGAGGGAACATGCCAGTCATGCATGTTTCTCTGCCAGGGTCCTACTCGAGAGTAGGACGAGCTCCTGGCAGTTATCCCCCCCCCCCTGCCAGTTCAAACTGTACTAAATGCACTTTGGGGAATTATTACATTGCAGACAGACACCGCCAATTAGTACACCGGCAATATCTGGGTCACGTTAGCAAAGGCAGGGGGCATGCACATCACCCATAGGATATGCTTCAAGTTGCACGACATTGCAACAATTATGCCCAAATCTGAGCATGGAAGATGCTCTTGGAAAATTAATGTGGAGGTTGGGAAGAATTCCTATCAGGTGCCAGTTAAGAGATCCTACACGTGCAATCACAGAAAATGAGAAGGTTACTGTACTCAAAAGTGCACCACTGTGTTTGGCCTGTAGGGGCAGCATAGCAAAGTAAGAAATACGAGATAAAATAATCCACCCGGAGGTCTATTATGCTCCCATTCAAAGACAGTACCTACTTCACTGAAAACAGACCATTTTTTAAACACAAGATCACTTTGCAGAAACTCACCGCGACTCTTTTCTCTTTTTGCCTTTGTAACAAGACGCAAGAGCTATTTTGCTCAATTTACTGTTGTATTTAAACCCCGAGGAGGTTGATAATTTTTATGCATGCTTTTTATTTACTAAGAAAGGGAGGGCACTTGGCTCTTAGCATGTGGCTGTAGAAATTCAGCATGTAATTCAGCTGACTGTCAGGTGAACGCGGACAATTTCCATTTAAATTAGTCCCTAGTAGGTGGTGCATTATTCTTCTGCCACGCTGGGTAATTGTCCACTTGGGGATTTCTTGGATATTGTAGGGAATATGCTTTCGAGATGCTGTATGCGCACGTTTGCGCATGCAGGATGGGTGGGTGGAGAGACAGCGAAGATGAATTGCCGAAAGCCTTGCACTTTGTAGGAACAATAAGCCCAGAGTCAGAGAAGGAAATATGTGGCCCGTCTATTAGCACTGTGTTATACTTTTATAATAGGATTATAGCTATAAATAATGGCAACATGTTCATTCCCAGTGCAACCTTGCTCCTATAATCACATCTGAAACAAAGCAGAATGGAGCTTTTCTGCCCGCAGAGACGTGGAAAGTCACTGCAAGAGTCACTAAGTGTCTCCTTGCTCCCACCCCAAACAGCAGGATTAAGTGGCAAAAATTCTCTGCCATTGCTAGGAATGCAAACTCTCTAGGTCCCCCACCTCTCCAGAGCTTGGTTACAGAGCCTCCAAGTGTCCCTATTTTCCAGGGACAGCCCCAGATTTACAGAAGTCGTCTCGGTTTCTGATTTGATTCTGGAATGTCCCACTTTTCCTTAGCATGTCCCTATGTTCATTGGAGAAATATTGGAGAGTATGGAATAGGACCAGGGACGTGGGTGGTGCTGTGGTCTAAACCACTGAGCCTCTTGGGCTTGCCAATCAGAAGGTCAGCAGTTCTATGGGGTGAGCTCCTGTTGCTTGGTCCCTGCTCCTGCCAACCTAGCAGTTCGGAAGCACATCAAAGTGCAAGTAGATAAATAGGTACCGCTGAGGTGGGAAGGTAAATGGTGTTTCCGTGCGCTCTGGTTTCTGTCACAGTGTCCCGTTGCGCCAGAAGTGGTTTAGTCATGCTGGCCACATCTCCCGGAAAGCTGTGTGTGGACAAACGCCGAGTCCCTTGGCTTGAAAGTGAGATAAGTGCCGCAACCCCGTAGTCGCCTTTGACTGGACTTAACTGCCCAGGGGTCCTTTGCCTTTTTGCACAGGGGTGTAGTTAAAGAGTAAAAAGCTATAAATTTCCAATCTGTTTTCCACAGATGTTCCCACTGTATCATGGTTATTGTGTACCCAAAGTCTTGCAACCATTTAACCATAGCTGCAGTGACCTCCTCCTCCTTGACTTCCCAGTCAAGGAGGAGTCGGTATGCTTTGGAGAGTGTTTTAGATTTAGAATTTACTATATCGGCATCTTAAAAAGCAGAGACATCACCTTGCCAACAAAGGTCCGTATAGTTAAAGCTATGGTTTTCCCAGTAGTGATGTATGGAAGTGAGAGCTGGATCGGGGGGGCCACCAGGGGGCACATTGGAAGATGGCCGACAATAACATCTCTCCGACCCACACGAGGTAATTAAGAGGCTGCTATGGGAAGTATGCAGTCTTCTCGACCCCCCAAGGAGATGGGGGGGACTGCCTTGCCAGCGGTGTCCATAATGCACCCCCGGATTCGAAAAAAAGGGGGTGCCGGCCACTTGGCACAGCCCTCAGTGAAGTCGGCTCTTCCCGGACGCTGTCTCCAATCTGCACGTGCTAGTTCGCTTTAGCTTGAAAATATAATTGGAAATATATAATTGGAAAGAAGCTAAAGCACATACATCAAGCAAAGTTCGAGAGATAAGACTGCTGATTAATGGATCTCTGGTATCGGAGCGGCGGGGCGTTACAAATAAATCAAGTGATGAAGCACCATTAAGAGACTGGTATGTCCGGAGTGAAGTAGGGGGTTGGAGGAAAAAACTTTTCTTTTCTTTGCCTTATGTGAGTACTAATAACCCTCCACCCCAAAGAAAGAAGAATCGCCGTATTTTACTAATCACAAGCAGGAATTTAACAACTGTGTGGGATGAATTAATGATCAAAGAGAGGACTGGTAAATATCGGAGAACGGAAAATTTATATGACGCAGTTTTAGAATGGCGTCTCGCAAGACAGGCTTGTCTAAGAAAGATGGAGGGAGGAGGACCAGGATCATTGGAATGTGAATGATGATTGGAATGCGATCTTAACCTGGCAGAGCCCTCTATGAGATATTTGACAAGCCTGGGAAAACTAAAGGGCAGACCGAAGATAAATTTTTGAAGGAGGAGGGGAATGGCGGCTGTCCCTATGAGATATGACTTGTGGAGTGTGTAAAACCCACACAGACAACGTTTGCTTCCAACCTGCTTGTGAAGATTATCAGAGATCACAAAGAAAGGAAAATATGACAACAACAAGAAGATGAAGAAAGTAATAAAGAGACTATCTGGATAGAACTGGATAGAACTGTTTAATTAAAGCAGTAATAGAAGCGATGTTTGGATCCTCGTCCGGAGCTTGATGTATGGGTACCCCCAACAAAATTTAAAAATCTGGCTGTATAATTTGGAATTAATGTGATTTGAAATAATGTGATTTGATTGGCCTGTTAATAAAAATTATGTTTAAAAAAAAAAGGAAGTGAGAGCTGGACCATAAAGAAGGCTGATCGCCGAAGAATTGATGCTTTTGAATTATGGTGCTGGAGGAGACTCTTGAGAGTCCCATGGACTGCGAGAAGATCAAACCTCTCCATTCTGAAGGAAATCAGCCCTGAATGCTCACTGGAAGGACAGATCCTGAAGCTCAGGCTCCAATACTTTGGCCATCTCATGAGAAGAGAAGACTCCCTGGAAAAGACCCTGATGTTGGGAAAGATGGAAGGCACAAGCAGAAGGGGACGACAGAGGACGAGATGGTTGGACAGTGTTCTCGAAGCTACCAACATGAGTTTGACCAAACTGCGGGAAGCAGTGGAAGACAGAAATGCCTGGCATGCTCTGGTCCATGGGGTCACGAAGAGTCGGACACGACTAAACGACTAAACAACAACAACAAATATCGGCTTCGAATCTAGAAGTTTCAATATCATCAATTATACGAGATATTCAAAATAGACAAACAAAAAGGTTTTGCCATAGAGACTTATGTGCTGCTTTTTCATCGAGCATCACAGAGCCTCGAGGGCAGCTGAGGGGGAGGCAGCGGGCAGAGGCCAGCCCCACACTGCTTTTTCGGGCAGCGCGGTGCCTGCAGATGTCCAAGCCATTGCATCACTCCCAGGAGAGACTCCGTGGCTCAGGCACACTGCAGGGCCAGCCCTGCCCACAGGGTCAGCGTGCGCCAGTTGTGTCCTTCTGAGCCGCCCTCTGGTGGCGGCGGTGGGGGGACGCAGCAACTCAGTGCCCTGCGAGTACAGCTCTGGGCCATGCTGCTTTGGGGAATGGTGCATCGTGCTGTGGGGTGCCTGGACATGGGCAACACCTTGGGGTCCGGCGTGCTGCCCCCAAGGTATGTGCCACCCAGTGAGCCCCCCCCGTCCCACCCCCCTAGCTATGTGACTGGTTATGTGACCGCCAAGCCAAGGAGATATATAACTATACAACCTTTAGAAGACATCTGCTGGCAGCTCTGAATAAGGAACTTTTTTAATGCTTAATGTTGTATTACCTTTTCATATATGTTGGAAGCCTCCCAGAGTGACTTGGCAAAATCAAAACAAATCCCAGAAGAAGGTGATGTTGCAACTCTGTTCCTGTGGCTGGAATTTGTTTTATCAATTTTTTTCATTCTGAATCTTAAAATGGTTGTAAGCTGCCTTGGGGCCTGCTGGTGAAGGGGGGGGGGGGAGTTGTTCTTCAACATCAACTTCGTTGGACCGGTCATGTTGTGCGGATGCCTGATTATCGTCTTCCAAAGCAACTACTCTATTCCGAACTTAAACATGGAAAGCGTAATGCTGGTGGTCAACAAAAGAGGTTTAAAAACTCTCTCAAGGCAAATCTAAAAAAATGTAGTACAGTGGTACCTCAGTTTTCGAACATAATCCATTCCGGAGGACCGTTCGACTTCCGAAACGATCAAAAACTGAAGCATGCATTTCCAGAAGCATTTACTTATGGAAAACTTAAAACGGAAGCTGCATGGCACGTTCAACTTCTGAAAAGCATTTGGAAGCTGAAGCAGTTACTTCCAGGTTTTTGGAGTTCGAAAACCGAAACGTTTGACTTCCGAGACATTCGAGAACGGAGGTATGTAAACACCGACAATTGGGAAACACTGGCCGGTGGGTGCTCCAATTGGAGAACAGCCTCTACCTAAGGCAGCATGGACTTTGAAGACGCTTGAACTCAGAATGAAAGGTGCTAAGAGGGTTTGGCAAACCCTCACCATGATCAGCTCCTGCCCGGAAACCTATGTCCCCACTGTGGAAGGACGTGTGGATCCAGAATTGGCCTCCACAGTCACTTGCGGACTCGCTTTTAAAACCATGTTCATGGAAGACAATCTGACTCAGCTACGAGTGATCACTAGAAAAGAAGAAGAAGAAGAAGAAGAAGAAGAAGAAGAAGAAGAAGAAGAAGAAGAAGAAGAAGAAGAAGAAGGCTGGCCTCAACCAGAGCCAGGGCTTTCTCGGCTGTGGCTCCGATCTGGTGGAACGCTCTGTCACAAGAGACTAGGGCCCTGCGGGACCTGACATCTTTCCGCAGGGCCTGCAAGACAGAGCTGTTCCACCAGGCCTTTGGTCAGGGCCCAGCCTGACTCCCTCCTCTGGCAACCTGCACAGAATTTTGCTTAAATATAATGCTGATAGTGGCAGAGAGTGGGGTAGTAAATATGATGATGATGATGATGGAAAGGATGAAATAGATTTCTCACTGGATATCCTTATAAGCATCCTTGACTGGTTCCTTTTCCTTTTAAACCTCCATGCAGAGGGATTCTGCACAGTTTCCCTTGGTAAGCTATTTCACTGCTGAATTTGTCATCCTCCGGATTAGTAACATCAGTCTGCTGGAAGGAAATGCAGACCCCTTTTGTGCCTAGCGATTACAAACAGATGCTGAGCTGATTGCTTTTGACTATGCACGGTGGGCAAAGGAAGGAAGTGGGGAACTTTCATCTTCAGATGCGATACATAAAATGCCACACATCTGGAGATATAACCAAAGCCAGAACGGAAGAGTGAATTGTTGTTTTTTTAAGTGTGGGGGAGAGAACAAAGAGCATTATTTACACGACGTGCTTCTGTCCCACCATTTCTGCAAGGAAGGAGCCCACACCAGAGCTCACCACAGGCTGCCATGTTTTGAACTCACAGCACCCTTGCGAGATGAACAGACATTTTGCCCCTCTCCCCCATCAACAGGAAACCCTCCCGCAACAGGTCTTCCTCCCCTCAAGCAAACACCATTAGGGATAGCGCTGGCGCAGCACTTAAAATAACGATTGATTTTTCCTGCCATGTGAAATGTCTGTTAATGTAGGTTCGCCATCACTGTTGCTGTGCCCCTGGGTCCCCTTTCTCCACTAAGCATCTTTCAGATGACTTATTTCAACCGACAGCGGAAGCTAAAAAGCAAGGAGTGATCCGAGAGAGAGAGAGAGAGAGAGAGAGAGAGAGAGAGAGAGGAGAAATCCCTAAACTCCTCTCCTCCCTTCATTTTTCTAAAAATATATTTATTAACTTTTCAGAGGTTATACAAAAAAAAGCAAAAAACAAAAATACAAAAATAAAAACACATATAATTTCATTCACTTATTTTCTTTTAACTTATTTCTCGGACCTCCTCATACCTCCCCTTTTTGTATTCCAATTCAAATTATTCATTCAGCAAATCCTCCCCCTTAATTTTCACTTAATTTTACACTTTTCTTTCTCCCCCCCCCCCAATTATCTTAATCATTACAGCTGGTAACCACTTAACTTCTTTTTATCCAACATCATTCTAACATTCCTCCTCGCCTCCCTTCAAAGCTGCTTCTGCTTTTCTTAAAGTCCCCAGAGGGCTGCCCAAAATGGAATGTGGCTCTTGGCGCATGTCAGGAGTGCGTGCAGGAGCCAGGCCCTGTGACCAGTAGGGCTTCGCAGGACTGGGGCCTTCCTAAGTTTGTTCTGGAGAGACAAGTCCTCACAGGTGAGGCCGCTTGATAACTCACTGCACCTGGTGGCAAGAGCCGGGAAGGGATATAAGGTCAGCATTTCCCTTGGGCTCTGGGCCACAGCAACTCGTTTCCTGCCTTACTGCTTTTGGCTTCTTGCTTCCTGATCCTCAGACCTCAACTTCTTGACTCCTTGCTTCTCAACCCTCGGACCCTTGACTTCGTGACTCCCTGCTTCCTGACCCTCGGAACCCTGGCTTCTGGACTCTTGTTCCTGCTCCCACCCTGCCATCTTGCCCCCGGTCCCGACATCCTCAGCCAGGACTTCGATCGCCCATAGACCGGACCGTGACAGCCCATCTCTGGGATAAAGGATTCAAGAGCCCATGAGACCGGCCATTTGTGTGTTCTCCTAATCTTAGAAAACAGCTATAACTTGCTAACTCCTTGACAGCTACTAGCGTAGGGGCCATCTATGGGATGGCATGGCACCCACAAATTTTCAGTGAATGGGCCGAGGTTCTGCTCCACAGCATGGGCACATTGGCACACCCTCATGACATGTGGAAGTGATGCAGATCAGCACGCATTGGGCACCCACTGTCCCGGGGGCAAGGGGGCATGCCTGCCTACAGACTTCTCCTGAAACCCTCTCTTTCTTAATATTACAGCAGAAGGGTTTAAGCAAGGAAGCCAGGGAATGATGGGGAAACGCAAAATACAAGAAATGTGAGGGATAAGACTGAAATATCACCTCTCCTTTTCCTATGCATGCCTAAGGAGGGCAAAGATATGTGCTGGCTTTTTAGATGGAAGAGCCATAGCTTGCAAAAGGCCCCAGGTAAAGCTAAAGGACCCCTGGACGGTTAAGGCCAGTCAAAGGCGACTATGGGGTTGTAGCGCTCATCTCGCTTTCAAGCTGAGGGAACTGACGTTTGTCCACAGACAGCTTTCCGGATCATGTGGCCAGCGTGACTAAACTGCTTCTGGCGCAACAGGACACCATGACAGAAACCAGAGCACACAGAAATGCCATTTACCTTCCCTCCACAGTGGTACCTATTTATCTACTTGCACCAGCATGCTTTCAAATTGTTAGGCTGGCAGGAGCTGGGGCAGAGCAACAGGAGCTCACTTCGTTACGGGGATTCAAACCACCGACCTTCTGATCAGCAAGCCCAAGAGGCTCAGTGGTTTAGACCACAGAGCCACCTGCGTCCTGGCATGCCAAGCTGGAGAAGGGATTGTTCCCTGCCTGAAATCCCAGAGAGCTGCTGCCAGTTCTGATCTGGAATGATGGACCCGATGGCCTATCTCAATATAAGGCAGTTTCGTCTCCACTACTTCTGATTCCAGTTGAGACTTACGGTGCTAACCTGTTTGGTTTATAATAAAAACCAGCCCTTCACTTCCCCCTCTCCTTGAAGCTGCTAATTTGCGTAGAAACAGAGCCACAACCATTACCCCACCCTTTTTATCTTTTTGACCTGGTCTGAGTGTTAGCAGATGATGGCCAACTGACCCTTTCAGCAGGATTTGAGAGAGGGGAGGAGAAGGTAAAGATTGGAGCCTCAGTAGGGAACTCACTAATTGCTCCAGCAAATATTTTCTAAGCCACAGATCAGCTGGTGTGCTGGGCTCCATCCCAGAAGCCGACCCAATTTATTTGTCATGTTTCAACACTCCCCCCCCCCTTGTTCATGCTGTGTATTGAATCACTTGGCAGGTATGCAGAAACTGCTCCAGACTTGGCGGACACCTTTTGAAATACAATTAGCTCCTTACCTTGCTAAGGAGGCAGACTGACAGCTAAGAAGGGGGTGGGGGAGAGCAAGAGAGATAGAGGGCCTGCAAGGGCACAAACAAGGGGGGGGGGATAAATGTGAATGAAGGAACAAGCAGCCAGTAGCATTCAGCGCCAGCGCCGCATGAGAATCTTAACCAATGAGCAGCACCATTGTATCTAACTTCATTAACCCCAAGGTTCTGAATCCGCTCCCAAACAGACGCCAAAGTTTAACGCTAGTTTTGTGCCATTATTGAGCTGTGTCTTGGGGGGGGGATCCCCCCAAGCCAATTTGCGGTGTGGGGCGGCATGGGTGGAATCCCCTTTACACAAGCAGAAGTCCTTGCCCAGGGCTTCTGTTGATGGGGTTGGTTAGGCGAATCCCACCCTCTAGCTTGTGTTCAGCTAAGTCCTACTTAGATTCACTGAACATTAATGAAGCCAAGTTCATCAGATTTATTAACTTCAGCAGGTCTACTGTGAGCAGGACTAGCATCGCCTCCCACCCACTAACCCAATCTCACGCTTTCCACCCATTCACACAACCACTATCACCATCTCATGCAATGTTTGTACCAGCCAATCGCGCACGCTCGGGCCACTGGCATTCAACAACGCCACATCCCAGGTACGCTTGCTACAGCCTCGTATCCTTCTAACAAAGGATCGTCGCAATGCATACACAAATATCAGGTTCTCCGGTTCTTTTTCTGCAGCACGAATGGGCTCAGGGCTCACACCCACTGACTTATCAAATGCTCCCTATCCAATATACAGAGAACAAACAGTGTCATGTTGAACATCAAATATATAACACCTGCTAATTATTTGCTTTGACTCTTTGACACAACGTCTTCATGGGTTCCATGTTCTGCCATGGCACTTCCCATTGCATTGGCAAGAATCTGGGGAGAGGAAGAGTTTTGGACGTGGAAAACACAGACACACCAATGAGATCAGCTGGAGGAAAACAGGAGCTGTGGGTATATATGCAATTGCCTGCTGACTGGGAACCTAAGTTGCACATTGTTTAAGCAACCACCCTGCTATTCAACATTAAATTAGCACCAACACTCTGCTAGGTCACATTACAAGGCACTCTCATTGTTGTTGACAAAGCCGAATCCCCTGGGATGCTTAAAATAACATCTCTTCCTCCCTTGTGTTCTTCTGGGGTGGAGAGTTTGGCACCCCAAGACTGAACAGAAGCAGCTGCTCATTAAAGAGAATATGGGAAGCTGGAGGGAGCCAAGAGAACAGACAGGTGCCTTACTTTGCCTAACACTGACACTCTGTGGCCATTTCTCAGCATCACAGCCGTGAGCTTAGGCTTTCAAAAACAAACAAACCCAGAGGGAGCATTCACAGGACCACTGATGGAACACAGCTAAGTACACCTGGAGTACTGTGTCCAGTTCTGGGCACCACAGTTCAAGAAGGACACTGACAAACTGGAACGTGTCCAGAGGAGGGCAACCAAAATGGTCAAAGGCCTGGAAACGATGCCTTATGAGGAACGGCTAAGGGAGCTGGGCATGTTTAGCCTGGAGAAGAGGAGGTTAAGGGGTGATATGATAGCCATGTTCAAATATATAAAAGGATGTCACATAGAGGAGGGAGAAAGGTTGTTTTCTGCTGCTCCAGAGAAGCGGACACGGAGCAATGGATCCAAACTACAAGAAAGAAGATTCCACCTAAACATTAGGAAGAACTTCCTGACAGTAAGAGCTGTTCAACAGTGGAATTTGCTGCCAAGGAGTGTGGTGGAGTCTCCTTCTTTGGAGGTCTTTAAGCAGAGGCTTGACAACCATATGTCAGGAGTGCTCTGATGGTGTTTCCTGCTTCGCAGGGGGTTGGATTTGATGGCCCTTGTGGTCTCTTCCAACTCTATGATTCTATGATTCTAAGTTTTGGTCAGAGCAGAATCACTGAAATTAATCCAGCCCACTTAGTAATGTTCATTAATTTTAGTTGGGCTACTCCGAGTCAGACTTAGTCAAATGTCACCCAAGAGAACCATGCCGTGTGGCACGAAACATGGTTGGGATTGCTCTGCTGGTTCTCCCGGGCATAAAAAACTGAAACAGAACTGAAACAACGTACAAGTACAGTGGTACCTCGGTTTTCGAACTCAATCCATTCTGGAAGTCCTTTCAACTTCCGAAAGTTTGAAAACCAAGGTGCAGCTTCTGATGGGCTGATTAGCCCTGGAAACAATGCCGACAGCCAAAACACTTCTGGGTTTGCGGTATTCGGGAGCAGATTTGTTCGCCAACTAAGCCATTTGGGAACCAAGGTACCACTGTAACTGGTTTGCTCATTCATTCCTCTCCCCTCCCCTCTTTCTTCTCCCTCGCTCGTCTCTTCAGCGCTGTCTTATTTTGATGTCTTACTCTGTGCAGCATAATGCGAGTTGATGTTGTTGTGTTAATTAATTGTGGAGGGGGGAAAAACGCTGGTGTTTGAGTGAATCCACATTACCTCGCGTATGTTTTCTTTAACTGCAGTCCCTTAAAAAGCTGAATGAACCTCACTCCAGTGAAACTATCAAAAATGTATAAAAAAACAATCAAATCTCTGTTGGAGATGCAAAACAGAGGTGTGGACAATGTATCATATGTGGTGGGGGTGCAAAGTGGTGAAACAATTCTGGATTACGATACATGAAGAACTTAAAAAGATATTTAGGAGTTCAATCTTTAAAAAAACAGAGGCATTTTTGCTGGGTTTAGTATCGAGTGACATCCCTAAGGATAAAAGGAATGTATTCCTTTACGCAACCGCAGCAGTCAGCATCATAGTGGCAAAAAATTGGAAAACTGATAAAATACCAGAATTATTAGAATGGAGAATCAAATTTCTTGAATTCGCGGAGATGGCAAAATTAACAGCATCAATTAGAGGCTACTCTAATCAAAAAATTAATAAAGAGTGGGAATGCGTTAAGGAATACATGAAAAAAGTCGGTGCTGGAACTTAAAAATTAATATGCAGAAGTTTAAAAGGCGCAAGGAGATAGGATAGTAATATAAAGGGGGGGCAGAGCAGGACCCAGCGCACAAGGTCTGATGCTGCGTGATGTTTCTGTGCAGTAGAGCAAAGGATTACACTCTTTGTCAGCAGCTCTCAGCAAATAGAAAAGAACAAGTGCCTGGCACACAGCCCAGGAATTATTGATTTCTGTTTCATTGAGGATGAGCACAAGGAAACCTAGAAAATAGACCCCCTGGCAGAGGCAGGATCGTTGGTGACGCTACAATGCTCCTCTGTCTATGTGCATATCGAGACCAATTAAAACCCCCAAAGATGGTGCTAAATATTTTTTTACTGACGTTAGCAGGCATGACGTGAATTCCCTTCATCGCCACCCAGGAAGCAGAATGCATGCAAGGCACTAGGACAGGGTAACAACAATCCAAAGAATACCGTATTTTTTCGTGTGTAATACGCCCCCGTGTATAAGCGGACTCCAAATTTGGCGGACTCCAAATTTGGCGGACTCCAAATTAAATAAATGAATAAATAAATTTTTATTTATACCCCGCCCTTCCCAGTTCAGAAAACCGGGCTCAGGGTGGCTAACAACAAATTTAAAACACTTAATTGATGCAACAAAAAAAAGCATAAAACACAATACAATTAAGAAAATGAGGGGAGGTTGCCAAGAGTTGTTAAGTTTTTTTTGGGGGGGAGGATTGCCCAGAGTTGTTGAGCCCGTCCCCCCTCTGCACTATCTGTGTATAAGACGACCCCAAATTTTTAACATAATATATTTAAAAAAAACACCTTGTCTTATACACGGAAAAACACGTAATTACTTTTAAAGGGAAAGCTAGGAGATTTCTAGCAGGCCCCATATCTCAGAAACACTTTGTCTTGCATTTATTAAGAAGTAAAGTCAAACCACCCTAGTCTGAGGTGTAGTTTCCATCAGACAACCCCCTGAATTGCATCTTCACATTTTTTCTCAAATTTGAGCACTGGGACAAATCCTATTACGAGTTGAATCCTGATTTAGGATTCTCAGCGCCTTCACAAAGAGGCAGTCAGTGGCAGGTCCAGCGGTTTTCTGTAGGGGCCCCAACACAACATGCTGCCATGCCAAAATTTTGCAACCTATTCAAAGAACTGTGGCTGAACGGCTCATCACATGCTGAATTCTTTCTGGCAATGGAGGTCAGCTCACCTGGCTGGAGCTTGACGGACAGGTGCAGCAGGAGAGAGAGTTAGGTCTGGCAGGTATAGTCAAGGCCTTCCACACCACGTCCTCCTGCCCTCATCTCTCCTGCTCCACTGTCTCCCACGACCAGGAGAGGATTGGAGGAGGAGGAGCAGAAACAGATAATAATAATAATAATAATAATAATAATAATAATAATAATAATAATAAATCATTTATACCCCTCCCACCTGGCTGGATTTCTCCAGCCACTCTGGGAGGCTCCCAAAAGAATATTAAAAACACCATAAGTGTTTGAGCGTGTGTACCCTTCAGTAAACTTAATTTGGTGGTGTCTTGAACCACACTATTCATCTGTCAGGTGCCACCAATAACTGAAGCAGAACTTTCCACCTGCAAACATCTGGTTTTGGGAAAAGCTCACTCAACTAGAATCTAGTTTACGATCAGAAATGAAACAGGATGTGCACATCCATCATAATTCCACTGAGTCGATGGTTGTGGTCTCATTGTCATTTCTGGTGCAACCTACTAGACAACAGAGAAGCTCCTCTGAACCAAGAGACCTTCAAGTCAGAAAAGCCATGCAAAACGTTGTAAGTACTTTCATATCCCAAATGTGAAACCACCACGACCTTGTCGGGCAAGCTGTATCTCAAACCCTGTTTCCATCAACAAAGAATTTTCAGTTTTGCAATCTCCACCATGTGTACCTTGATCTGCATGAAAATAACACTTCTTGTCCCCAGAGCCCAGAAATACAATGAGTACTCAGGACCATTGAAATGCCCTCAAATTTTCAAATAACTTGCTTGGCTCTCCCAATGTTTTCACCTTGAGTTGATGACTGCCACATCCAGCGGCGTAGCGTGAGTTGTCAGCACCCGGGGCAACGCAAGTAATTTGCGCCCCCTAACCCGGGGCAAGGCGAGTAATTTGCGCCCCCCCAACCCCTAACCTGCGAGTTGCCGCGCAAACAACGCTGCTTGCCCGGAGGAGGATGGAGGCAGAAGCAGCCGCCGCCTGTGGCTGGGCCGAGGGGATGGCGGCGGCGGCAGGGTGCAGAGGCTGCCCGTGCCCAGCCAGGCGTCGGTGGCGGCGTCGGCGCTGCTGCAGCGGCTGCTCCTCCTGCGAGCAGTGAGCGGAGCGCAGCCACAGCGACGGCGGGCGGCGCGCGCGCTAGGGCGCAAGGCTGGCGGTGGCGGCGGGGAGCCCGGCGGAGGAAGGAACTTGTCCCTTCCCTCTGGACTCGCGCCCCCCCCAGATGTTGCGCCCGGTGCGGCCGGCACCCCTGGCACCCCCCACGCTACGCCACTGGCCACATCCACTATCCATAAATGCAACTGGGTAACATGAGCAGAAAGAGGCCTTGTGCAAAGTGGAAGAAATTGCTGGAATGCTCGACTTCCCTCCCTCTGCCAACCAATTCCACACAGAGGTTTTAAAAACAGAGACTCCTTTTACCTGGTAGTAGTAATCCACATACTCCGTCTCGTAGCGCTGAGGTCTGAGGCCCTCAGCAGACAATGCATCCTTCAGTAACTCTTCACAGCCTAAAAATAAGAAGGGGAAGATGTTCAGAACTGCATTCTTTCCAACAGTTTGGGATAGAAACATGTGTGCATGCCTCAGCTAGAGGGAAGGTGAAGAGGCATTTGGGATATTGCAAATATTACCGTATTTTTTGCTCTATAAGACTCACTTTTTCCCTCCTAAAAAGTAAGGGGAAATGTATGTGCGTCTTATGGAGCGAATGCAGGCTGTGCAGCTATCCCAGAAGCCAGAACAGCAAGAGGGATTGCTGCTTTCACTGTGCAGCGATCCCTCTTGCTGTTCTGGCTTCTGAGATTCAGAATTTTTTTTCTTCTTGTTTTCCTCCTCCAAAAATTAGGTGCGTCTTGTGGTCTGGTGCGTCTTATAGAGCAGAAAATACGGCAATTATTAGTAGCAGGGGCATTGCACTGTTTGCAAGCACACAGGGTGGGTTAAGGGTGAGAAGGGTGCCCTTCATCTTCCATGCTCCCCGTCCCTGGCCGCCATGTTGTTCCTAGTGTTGTTTCTGGAAATGAATGTCTCTCTCCAACATAGCCTTTGGGGCTAGTGGAGATGGGTAGTAGCAATAGCACAAGCTGTGGTTCCTGCTGCTACAGAGCTGATGAGTTCCGCTCGGCATGGGTGGGGGAGCTCATCGCATGCAAATGATGTTAAGTTGTGGGTGAACATATCAGACGACACAGCAATTCTTCAAACAGCTCTTGTTTATTCACAGGCCCAGAACAGAACTGCTTATATAGAGCCAACCTGCTTATATAGAGCTCAACTACAAAGCAACAGTAACAACTTTCTGTAACTATCCAATCACTGAACGTCACTTTCAATCCTTTATTTGCATATGTGGACCTGAGTGAAAACTACCTACAGTATCCCCCTGCTGGCCCAGGGTGAGAACTTCAGTACATAACAAATGACATCACACATGCGATGTCGCACATGTCAGGAGGAGGCTGTGGGGCCCGCCAAGGTCCGCCACCACTGCAGAGGGGCCCGATGAGGCTCAGGCCCTCAAGATTGCGGGGAGGCTCTCAGCCCTGTCCCCACATATGTTGTTGTTGTTTATTGAATTTATACCCTATACCCAGAAGCAGTTCACAGAAAAGATCAACATAAAGACTACAATATATATAATCAAAATAAAAACAACAACCCAATAACACCCCTCCAAAAAAGACCCACATTTTAAAGGGTATAGAATGTTTATTAGGTCAGCCAAAGGCCTGGTTAGAAAGGAAAAATTTCCCCTGGCGCCTAAAGATATATAATGAAGGAGCCAGGCAAACTTCCCTGGGGAGAGCATTCAACAGGCGGGGAGCCACTGCAATCAATCAATCAATCATTTTATTCGACCGTCAGTCAGTAAAAAAATACATTTGTCAGTACACAGTTAAAAACTCCAGGAAGATTTTAGAACTTAGTCAACACTAAAGTGGGCTAAACAGTTAGCCCCATATCAATACAGTCAATTATAGTCTTGCGACGCTTAAAAGCTAAAAAAAGAAATTTGGCCGCCAAGGAAGGTATAGCTCTAGTGACGTTATTCAGCAAGTGTAAAACCTGGTTTTCTCCGGATAGGAAGCTAGATTGACATAGGAGTGGGTCTATAAAATTTTGTCTAAGCTCTGCATAAGAAGGGCAAGTCAAAAGAATGTGTTCAGTGGACTCAACCACATCCATGGCACAATGACAGGTTCTCTGGGCGCATGGTACTCCCCTGTACCTTCCCCACAATATCGCAGAGTCAAGGACATTTGGGGAGCCACTGCAGAGAAGACATGTTCTTGTGTTGACACCCTCTGGACCTCTCAAGGAGGGGACACACGAAGGAGGCCTCAGAAGGTGATCTCAGGTTCATATGGAAAGAGGCGGTCCTTAAGGTATTGCGGTCCTGAGCCGTCTAAGGCTTTATAGGTCAAAACCAGCACTTTGAATTGGGCCCGGAAACTAATTGGTAGCCAGTGCAGTTGGATCAGGATCGGTGTAATATGCTCAAACCGTCTTGCTCCGGTGAGCAACCAGACCACTGAATTCTGCACTGGCTGAAGTTTCCAAACTGTCTTCAGAGACAGCCCTACGTCTAATGCATTGCAGTTATCTAACCTTGAGGTTACCAGAGCATAGACAGCAGCAGTTAGGGTATCCCTGTGCAGATAGGGGCGTAGCTGGGACACCAGCGGAAGCTGATGGAAGGCACTCCGGGCCACTGACGCCACCTGAGCCTTGAGCGACAGCAAAGGATACAGGAGTACCCCTAAGCTATGAACCTGCTACTTCAGAGGAAGTGTAACCCCATCAAGACCAGGTGACCTCCCACCCAACTGATCTAGGGAACCACCTACTAACAGTGCCTCAGCCTTATTTGGACTGAGCTTCAGTTTGTTGGCTCTTATCCATTCCATTACCTAGGCAAGACACTGGTCCAAGACACTGGCGCCTATGTTGTTGCTGCTGCAACAACAACAACTATGGTCTCTATTTTATCTCTATGTATTTTATTGACCTCTCACCCATCTGGTCTAGTGAACCAACCAATAACAGTGCCTCAGCCTTATTTGGACTGAGCTTCAATTTGTTGGCTCTTATCCATTCCATTACCTAGGCAAGACACTGGCGCCTATGTTGCTGCTGCTGCTTCTACAACGATGGTCGCTATTTTATCTCTATGTATTTTATATCTCGCCTACTGCTAGGTATTTTAAAATTAGCAAAACAGCACAATCTTAAACACTTGATATTTAAAGAAAGGGGAATGGAAGGGATGGTTAAACAGCTGAACAAAAAGACGTCAACCGTGAACAGAAATCGTATCTAGGAAAAGCCTAAGAAAGAGGTAAGAATTAAGAAGTGAAATGAATGCAGACAGAGAAGCAGCAGAATAAATGTCGATAGCAAGGGAACTCCAAAGATAAGGGCCGAGGGAGCTGAACACAGGCGTGTAGAGAGTTTGCTTCTGTCTAACAAGGAGAGGGGGCAGGATGGAACTGTAGAGCTGAAGCAGAGATGAAAGATTAGAGAGCAGCGAGTGAATGAAGTCATTTGAGATGAAAGATAGCTCGAACATTCTAATGTAAAAGATGAATGAAAGCTAAGGAAGTTAGCGAGGCAGAGGAGTGATGGGATCACAGCGGCAAGAGGAGACAGTAAGTCACGCAGCCGAATTTGCGACAGAAAGGACAGCGGTGCGTGTCAAGTTACCAGTTCTGAGTCAAACATACAGTCTACAGAGTTTTCTCCCAGACTTCACTTGGTCAGAGGTATACTATACTTACATTAAGGGCCGTGATGTGTCCTACTTGGCAGACGGAAACCCTCTCTGCAGAGGGTCCTGTATGGAATACATGAGCTTTGCTGTGCCTGCCAACTCTACAGTTCTATGATTCTATGAGTCCTTTATTTGAAGGGCTGCCGGGCTCGAGACCATCTTAAAGAAAAAGAACCCTAGGAAGAACGAACCAGGGTCTTGACCTTGGACAGTAGACAGAGCAGCCACAGAGGTCATGTGGGAAAGTTCAGGGATGCAGGAGAGGATATATTGTTGGATTATATCCTTTTCCAACTTGTGTTAACAAGTTCCACAATTTAGCAGAGTAACATTCCCCTTTTTAAACTTGCAGCGGATGCGTTTACTCAGGCTCGCTAAAGCCTCTATAATAACTGTTCTGGTATTTTCCCCTTATTCCTTCATAAACGACAAGATACGACACAGTCTTCTATAAAAGTATAAAAAGGTTTACTCACACATCATTCTGTTCACAATAGGATCCCAGAAGGCAGACTTAGCTTAGAAAAGTAACATACACCTAGAAACTATCTCATAAGAAGACAGTCCCTTTGTCCTCTCTTGGCTGGAGCCAAGAGAGCATATTTGGCTAAGCAGATGTTGCTTCTTTGATGCGTGTAGTCAAAAGGGAGAGAGATGGCTGCCCTGCCCTGTGCTTTTGTCGTTACCTGCACAGGTGAGGCCATACCCACCTCTAGTCACATGCAGAGAAAGTCTGTCCCAGCCCAGAAGGAAACAGGAAGTTTACCTACTGGCTGGACAAACATTCCTCCCCATGTGTAAACATGTTCACTCTAGGAATGTTGTACTTGACTGCTCTTGTGTTTCACATCCCACAGGTCACATGCTCCAGAGGCATAGCATGGGGGCGGGGGGGGCTGTCACCCAGGGGGCAGTTTTTTTGTGGGTGCATAGCTCATGACACCCTGCCAGCCTGCAGGGCTAGCAGGACATTGTGAGCTGTTGTGTCTTTTCATGCCGCCCTCCAACTGGGTGCTGGCAGCCGATGGTATGCTGCTGCCATATTCCCATGGAACTCTGGGGGTTGTAGTTCTGCGAGGTGAACAGGGCACTCTCTCTCCTAACTCTCTCTCCTGCTTGGACTACTGCAATGTGCTCTACGTGGGTCTACCTTTGAAGGTTACCCAGAAACTACAACTAATTCAGAATGTGGCAGCTAGATTGGTGACTGGGAGTGGCCACCAGGATCATATAACACCGGTCCTGAAAGACCTACATTGGCTCCAACCGAGCACAATTCAAAGCCTTGGTGCTGACCTTTAAAGCCCTAAACGGCCTCGGCCTAGTATACCTGAAGGAGCGTCTCCACCCCCATCGTTCATCCCAGACACTGAGGTCCAGCTCCAAGGGCTTTCTGGCTGTTCCCTCACTGCAAGAAGTGAAGTTACAGGGAACCAGGCAGAGGGCCTTCTCGGTAGTGGCACCTGCCCTGTGGAACGCCCTCCCTTCAGATGTAAAGGAAATAAACAACTATCTGTCTTTTAGAAAACATCTGAGGGCAGCAGTGGCGTAGCGTGGGTTGTCAGCACCCGGGGCAAAGCAAGTAATTTGCGCACCCTAGCCCGTGGATTTGCGCCCCCTAACCCGTGGATTTGCGCCCCTAACCCTAACCCCCAGATGTTGCGCCTGGTGCGGCCGGCCCCCCTGCACCCCCCACGCTACGCCACTGGAGGGCAGCTCTGATTAGGGAAGTTTTTAATGTTTGATGTCCTATTGTGTTTTTAATATTCTGTTGACAGCTGCCCATAGTGGCTGGGGAAACCCGGCCAGATGGGCAGAGTATAAATAAACTATAATGATGATGATGATGAAACAGACAGAGGTGTGTGTGTAATATTACCACCTACTCAACCCCATGATGGTTTCAACACACCCAGATGGTTGTTGTTGTTGTTGTTGTTGTTGTTGTTGTTGTTGTTGTTGTTATCATCTCCTCTAGGATTCTGGGCATTTCCCAGGATTCTTTGCAGGGAAGGCATGGCTGTTTAAAGAGCTTTCCCCAGCCTTTCCTGGAGAGGCCAGGGATTGGACCTGGGAGCTTTTGCATGCAAAGCATTACTCCTCCACTGAGCCAGACTTTACAAGAGGCATTGCCTCTGGGAGGTAGTTAACGTTCTCTCTGCTATTGCTAACAAGCATGTTAGAAGCTCAGGGTCGTGTTTTTTTCCTTTTCATTTTAATCCATGTCTGTGTTTCTATTCCAAGGACCCAAGTACAAAAATGGAACGAAGGTGCTCAATTCCCAAGTCCATCAGAAAGACCAATTACTCTTTTTTTTAGCACTGAGCTGTGCAAAAGGACACTGAGGAGGCAGGTTGCTTTGAAAACCATCGAGCAACAGCCCCCACTGTTCAAATTGTGAAAATCTCTGTCTCTTCTGAAACCAATGAACCCCAGGAAGGCTGCAATTGCTTTTTGACATCTCCCTTTCTACTTGATTCCAGAGCAAAGGTATGTGGTGTTATAGATTTGGGAGGGGAACACCCCCCCCAAACACTAGAAATTAATAAATGGTAGGATTTTGGGTTATTTCGGGTGTGAAGGGAGAAATACAAGCTGCAGAGGAATTCTTGACCTGGACAAGCTAGGGCCAAACTAGGGTCATTAAGAAACAATACAAGAGAATTGTCCTTCCCCTTGTCAGGAGGTGTGAGCAGATACTGGAAGGGTTTGGAAGGTTTCCAGGGTAACTGGGTGTGAGGTGGTCAGAAAAGAGTCTGTTATCAAGGTGTGCTGGGAAAAAGAAGGGATGAAAGAAGACTGAAATCCATCTTGAGCAGGCTGGCTGCTGGTGGCATACAAATCCCTCTTGAAACGATCGTGCTGGAAGATCTGGACTCCCTCCATGCAGGCTGCAAGTAAAGGACCCCTGGATGGTTAAGTCCAGTGAAAGGCGACTATGGGGTTGTGGCACTCATCTCGCTTTCAGGCCGAGGGAGCCAGCGTTTGTCCACAAACAGCTTTCCGGGTCATGGGGCCAACATAACTAAACCACTTCTGGTACAATGGGACACTGTGATGGAAGCCAGAGCACCGTTTAGCTTTCCGGTGGAGTGGTACCTATTTATCTACTTGCACTGGTGTGCTTTCGAACAGGAGCTGGGACAGAGCAACAGGAGCTCACCCCATTGCAGGGATTTGAACTGCTGACCTTCTGATTGGCAAAGCCCAAGAGGCTCAGTGGTTTGGACCACAGCGCCACCCGTGTTGCAAGTGTAAAAAGGTGAATAAACCATATTTCTTAAAGCTACAGCAGTCTCTGCCGTGTCTCAGTTCTCCAAAGGAATACAGACCCCCGCTGAGTACCCGGAACCCCATGGGATCTTGCCACCAGTCGGCGGGGGGGGGGGGTGTTGTGTTAGCACCCAACTTTTGCAACAGTCTTTTTGACTGTGACATCCTGCCCCGCCATTCCCCATTGCAAAGCAGGGGAGTCACAAATAAGAAGCAGCATGGAGTTGTCAGGAAAAGTGAGAATCACACCAAATTATGCAGATTACTCACTCCAGGTTTCAAAGCAGAGGTGGGGGGGGGAGAGGAGGAGGAGGAGGGGCTTTAGGGGAGAATTATAGACAAAGCACATGGAGCTGTTTAGGCAGGAGAACATCTCTTGACAAATGGAAAGAGCTTTGACGGTATAATAACACTGGTTGCAGGGGGCCCTTCTGTGTGCCTGCCTCTTTCTTGTTGGCATACGGGACAAGAAATGAGGAAGCAGATGCCAAAGGCATTTTACGATCCATTCTGAGGAGCCTCATCCAGGCAGTGAAGGACCCATCTCTTCTACTGCTAAGTGGTGGTTGTGAGGAAGCCTGCTAGTAAGGGCATTCATTTGTTTCTTTTAAACAGCTGGGTGCAAGAAAAGAATATATAAATAGTTGGGTCGGAGAGAACCGAGACCGACAGCAATGTTTTCCCTAGGGGGTGCCAAAATCTCTAGAAAGAGGCAGCTTTAGAAATCATGGGATGAGACAACAGCAAGACATTTCCCTTTCCTAAGGACAATTCAACCATTGCACCTTCCCTGAGCTGGTGAGGTTAGATGTCAGAGCCGATCACCTGGTACTGAATGCATCCTGAAACTGGTTTGACTAAGGTGGCTTGTGAGCAATAGTGTTGCTCCAGGATTCCACCCTAGCCAGAATTGGTTGGTTCTGCCTCTCATTGACTCTGGCTGCACCTACTGTGGATTTCCTTGGCTTCTGCCCCAAAGGACCAGTACTCAGTTTTAGACACATTTACTATCATTTTGCATTTCTCAGTGCAGAAAGTATTGATCCGATGTGTAGAAATCTTTCCCATTCTGCCTAATTCAAGAAGGTCCTGGAAGCTTCTCTGTGTGAAAGAAACAAGCAGAAGGTTCATGATGTTTGGGTTATTTCTTCAGAGAAGCTGAGTACAGCTAATGATAATAATTTATTATTTATACCCCGCCCACCTGGCTGGGTTTCCCCAGCCACTCTGGGCGGCTCCCAAACAGATTAATAACAGAATAAAATATCATGGCTTAAACTGGTTCTCTTTCCTCTTCTGTCAAGGTCATGCTGACTATAAAAGTAAGGCCAGAAGGAGCCTGGGTTTCACTTTCACTTTCTATCTCTCTTCCTTCTGGTGTGGTGTTCTGTATACAGTGTTAAGGTTTAGTCTTATTATAAGTTATTGTAGGTTTAAGTTAAGTCTGCTGTAGCTGGATTTCTCATGGACAGTGCCAATCCTGAATGTATTGGATTTGTGACCACTATGCTCATTTGCCTTCAGTAGCAGTAAAGCTCTGCTGGTTGAAATACAATTGCCTCTGGTCTATTTTCTGGGAATCCTGCAACATGTTTAAGTTGTTTCTCTGCTAACTATACACTGGAATCGAATCTGGATCCACACTGAGTAGAATTTCAATGACATTTACACACACCATCAAAGCAGCTCACAAGCTTTTATTGAAGAGTAGTAGTATACCGTGATACCTCGGGTTAAGTACTTAATTCATTCCGGAGGTCCGTACTTAACCTGAAACTGTTCTTAACCTGAAGCACCACTTTAGCTAATGGGGCCTCCTGCTGCTGCCGCGCTGCCGGAGCACGATTTCTGTTCTCATTCTGAAGCAAAGTTCTTAACCCAAGGTAATATTTCTGGCTTAGTGGAGTGTGTAACCTGAAGCGTATGTAACCCGAGGTACCACTGTAACTTGTGCTTGAATTCTGATTGTGGGTTTCTGGGAGAAAAGGGTGCCTCACTAGATGGGTCTGATCCAGTAGGCTCTTCTCATGTTCTTCTGTTCTTAACTGCAGATTCACTTAGTCACATAAATAGAAGGTTTTCAAGGCTCTTCATTTTAGACAGTAATTATCACAATGTATTTCTAGGTGTTTTTCTTTTTTTTTCTGTACAGGGGTGCTTTCCGTGGACTTGTTGCAGAAGGCAATTTAATTTTCTGTTTGTACCCTTTGGATGTTAATGACAAAGTCTCATTTGTCACCAAGCTACCTGGTGCCACTGCGTCTCAAGAGAGTCTTTAAAGCCGAAATGAGCTGCACGCACAATACTAAGTTCACCATGCGAGACAAGGGGGCACATTTGTTAAAGGGAGCTATTGGGAAATGAAGGGAGGCAAGCAATCACACAGTAAACAGGACGCTTTGCCAACTGGTGTCACGGAGGGCATCTGTGGCTGTGATTCATCACAGAGGCAGTGTTACCAGCCATTGCTCATACCCTTCTATTCATAACACAACCTTGCAGCAGCAGCAACAAAGAAGCTCCTTCAGCCAAAGGCTTGGAAAGGCAATGGATGCTTAACTGCAACAATTCATCGCACTTCTTTAGAAGAAAGAAGAGGACATTGGACAGACAAGGACTTCACAAATGTGCTCCTAATGCCATCAGGAAGTGCCAGTTGCAAAATGGCTGCCATGGAGGCATGGTCTAACACAAAATGGCTGCCGGGGTGCAAGGCCGTAGCATACATAACACAGTCATTGCTGCTTTTCCATTCCCATCCCATTCTGTGGCCTAACACTTGTCTTTTTGCAGCTTGTGTGTGTGTGTGTGTGTGTCATACCCTCCAACATTTCTCCGATGAAAACAGAGACATCCTATTCCATAATAATAATAATAATTTTATTTCTACCCTGCCCATCTGACTGGGTTGCCCCAGCCACTCTGGGCAGCTTCTCAAATATATAAAAACCATCACAAAACATTAAACATCATAAAACTTCTCTATACAGGGCTGCCTTCAGGTGTCTTCTAAAAGTTGTATAGTTATTTATCTCATTTCTCTGATGAAAACAGGGACATCCTAAATAGAAGCAGGACATTCCTGGATCAAATCAGAAACTGGGATGGCTTCTGTAAATCCGGGACTGTCCCTGGAAAAGAGGGACACAGAGAGGGTCTGCTATCTATTGTGTCCTTCTTTCATGAAGTTCAGTAGGTCTGCACTAGCAGCGAGCAATGGTGCTCCCAGGCAGTTGCCTTTCTAGTTACTAGGTCAGCCTTATGGGATGAACATAAGCAGCAAGCTGCAGGAACAGACCAAAGCTCCATCGAGCTCAGCATCCTGCTTCCCAAAGTGACCATCCAGTTGCCCTCTGCCTCTCAGCTCTACCTCTCTTTTAAATCAGAACCAATGAAGGCGGTGAAGGTCCTGTGTGAGTGTCTGGAGGCGGTTGGAGGATGGATGGTGGCTAACAGATCAAGGTTGAATCCTGACAAGACAGAAGTACTGTTTTGGGGGGACAGGGAGCGGGTGGGTGTGGGGGATTCCCTGGTCTTGAATGGGGTAACTGTGCCCCTGAAGGACCAGGTGCACAGCCTGGGAGTCATTTTGGACTCACAGCTGTCCATGGAGGCGCAGGTCAATTCTGTGTCCAAGGCAGCTGTCTACCAGCTCCACTTGGTACGCAGGCTAAGACCCTACCTGCCTGCGGACTGTCTCGCCAGAGTGATGCATGCTCTGGTTATCTTCCGCTTGGGCTACTGCAATGTGCTCTACATGGGGCTACCTTTGAAGGTGACCCGGAAACTACAACTAATCCAGAATGCGGCAGCTAGACTGGTGACTGGGAATGCCTGCTGAGACCACATAACACCGGTCCTGAAAGATCTACATTGGCTCTCAGTACGTTTCCAAGCACAATTCAAAGTGTTGGTGCTGACCTTAAAAGCCCTAAACGGCCTTGGCCCAGTATACCTGAAGGAGCGTCTCCACCCCAATCGCTCACTGAGGTCCAGCTTCGCGGGCCTTCTGGCGGTTCCCTCGCTGCGAGAAGTGAGGTTACAGAGAACCAGGCAGAGGGCCTTCTTGGTAGTAGTGCTCGCACTGTGTAACGCCCTCCCATCAGATGTCAAGAAAATAAACAACTATCTGACTTTTAGAAAACATCGGAAGGCAGCCCTGTTTAGGAAAGTGTTATGTAGTGTAGTTTCACCCTGGGCCAACAGGGGGATACTGTATATAGTTTTCACTCAGGTCTGTAGATAGTTTTCACTCAGGTCCGCGGCAGTTATTTTAGGCGGGAACTCTGGGCTGTTGTGGTTACAATGTTGACAGACGGCTGCCTATAAATACAGGCCGGCTGAGCTGTTCGCAGTTAGTGCTATTCCAGCTTACCATAATAAAGAGCTACTTGAAGAAATCGCTGTGCCGGCTGCTATGTCAACCCACGACTTAACAGAAAGTTTTTAATATTTGATGTTTTATCGTGTTTTTAATATTCTGTTGGGAGCTGCCCAGAGTGGCTGGGGAAACCCAGCTAGATGGGTGGGGTATAAGCATAGCTGTCAACTTTCAGATTTGAAAATGAGGGATCAGCAGCCTCACCTGTCCCGGGGACAGTCTACGGGATATCTAACAATCTGGGATAGCAGCGGGAAGCAGCAGGAAACGGTGCGGAATAAGGGAATTTCCCGCAAAAAAGGGGAAGGTTGACAGCAATGGGTGTAAATAAAATAAAGAAAAAGAAGGAGGAGGAGGAGGAGGAGGAGGAGGAGACATG